>NC_134858.1:42323333-44909513 GCF_049852395.1 Peromyscus maniculatus bairdii
TAGGGGCTGGAGAGACTGCTCAGTGCTTGAGAATGCTTACTGTTCTCCCAGAGGACCAGCACCCACATCAGGCAGCTTACGGGAGATCTGCTGCCCTGGATCTTCTAGCCTCTAGGGATGTCTGCACACATATAGCAAACATGCACAGACACACACACGCACATATACACATATACATATATATATACACACATATACATATGTGTGTGTGTATAAATTAAAAAAAAGACTTTCTGGTAGTCTGTTGACCGTGGGAGCTGGACCAGGTGCCCCCACATCTTAATGAGGCTGGGTGACACTGGGACAGTCATCTCCAAAGTCCTTGGGGTGTTAAGGCTTTGACCCAGAAGCCCCATGCTAAATGAGTTACTGAGCCATCGTATGACCTTGGCCCTGCTCTTCCCTCTCTGAAGGTTATTTACTATCTATCACCAAGCTTCCAGTTACAGGCCGGCAGTGTGACACAGTGCATGCTAAGTGTTCTGATTCATCTGACATAGTAGAATTGACCAGGCAGAGCTCTCTGAGAGTCTGATAAGGCAATGGGTACATTGGTCCTGGTGATCTGAAGTAGCTTCGGGTCACACATGCTCCCCGCACAGCTAAGGCTGGGATGAGTCCCATTCAGGGTGATGGTTTGAGGAAGGTCTTCTGTCCCCAGAGTAATGTCCTCCTCTTTCATCCCAGACACCATGGAGACGGTGCTGATCCTTTGCAGCCTGCTGGCCCCCGCTGTCCTGGCTAGTGGTAAGAGTTCTTTAGGACCTAGCTCTGCCCAGCTGGCAGCCATAGCCCTTCCTGGCAGAAGGTTCTGGTCCTTTTGAATATTAGGGTTGAGAGGTAGCTTCACACCTGACCCGGGGCCTTTCCTTCAGCCAGCAGAGAAAAACAGACCCTAATTGAGGTGTCACCCACTGCTCCCCACATGGGTCCAGATGCCCTTCTATTAATCTCTCCAGATACCTTGGGCTCCTATGGACTTGCAGCCTAGACTCTAATTGGCCCACCCTGACCATATCTGCAAGTCATGAGTGCCCCCTTGGTCTCAGTTTCCCCACCTGTCACTAGATGACAGATAGATCTGGCCTTTCAGTGAATGCTGTGACCTCAGGACCGCACTGAGGCTGAGTCGTACCTGCTCTATGCCCTGGGTGTGGACTCTAACCTCTGGAAGCCCATCTTCTATGATCTCCCGTATCTGCCCACAGTCCTGCTTCACGAGGACCCTTTAGTGGGGATGGGGAACGGTGGGAAGGTGAGACATCACAGGAAGCACCCATGCTTTCCTCTTGACCATGTCTCTCTATTTTTCCAGCAGCTGAGAAGGAGAAAGAAAAGGATCCATTCTATTATGGTGAGTGAGCTCCGCTGCCCTGGCGTGTGGCCCCATCGGAGAGGGACAGGCGTGTTCTCCTGGCCCTGCCCCTCCTCTACCTCACATGCCTGGTTCCTTTGCAGACTACCAGACCCTGAGGATTGGGGGATTGGTGTTTGCTGTGGTCCTCTTCTCTGTTGGGATACTCCTCATCCTAAGTAAGTTCATCCTCTTCTCTCTGTGGCTGTTAGACAGATGGGGGCAGTATACAAGCTTAGCCATTGTGTCTATGGGAAAGGGGAAGGTCTGCCTCTCCATGCTATCTCCAGGACCAATACAGGACAGGGCACGTAGTAAGTGCTCAGTAAAACAAGGAAGATGAGCCTAGAAAATGTAGGGTAGAACAGAAATGGCTAAAAAGAGCAAGCTGCTCTCTGCATCCCTAGGGCAGGAGTTTGACCATCCCAGGAGAGAGATGCCATTCTTCTAATGGTCTAGGAATGTGTCCCTATGTGTTTCCCCCACGAGCTGTGGCATGCAGTGCACCTGACTATTTCTGCTCATCATATGAAAGGGCGAAGTTCATCATAGTGAGCAGGCATGGTGGAGCAGCTTGGTCCGTGGTAGCAGCCATTTGTGGCCTGGGCTCACTAAGACTGACCAGGAAGCAGAAAGCTCGGGATATATCCAGGGGCAGCTATCACCTCTAAGACCTGACCCCAACAACCAACTTTGGTTAGCTAGGCCCCGCCCCAAAGGTTTCTCCCTCCCACAAATAGCACCCCCACTGAGGATCAGGTATTTAGACACGACTTCCTGTGGGGTACCTTTGCCATTTAAACCATAGCACCTGGCCTCAGTTGACCTGTCCTTGTCCTCGCTGGTCAGGTTGTTCCATGCAGTGGTGCAGGCATTCACTGCCTGTGTCTGGCAGTGCCTTTGGCCGGAACGGGTTCACAGTAGATCTTCTACAGCCCGGGTGGCTGGGAGCGTGACCTTGAACTGTTTCTTTGTGTTTCAGGTCGCAGGTGCAAGTGCAGTTTCAACCAGAAGCCCAGGTAAGAATTCCAGGGCTGTGGCCAACGGGGGGCAACAGGGGAAGGGCCAGGGAGAGGCTCTAGTGTGAACCCAGTGGGTTGTCTCAGAGAGACAGAGAGAGAGAGTGTGGGAGGCCGAGGTATGAACCTGGGGATTTCCAAGTGACTTTGGGACAAAGGAGAGGTCACAACATGGAGGGTAGGCCTCAGATGTAAATAGGGGAAGGAATACTGAGTAAGAATGTGCTAGCACCTGGTCTGGAGGCCTTTGAGACAGCCAGCCTTGCTAAGAGGGAAGCAGGGGACCTCATGGCTGCTCTGAGGTGCAGGGCTGATACACTGTCCCTGCTTCTCATCTCTTCCTGAGGCTCTGCACACTGCGTGGACACCTGACCTCCTTTCTACACCACATAAGGTTACACCCCATTCATTAAAACAGCCACAGTGGCCAGAGTCTGTGGCAGCCCTACCTGGGGGCAGACACTGAAGGGTACCCATAAGCTCTCTTTGCCTCTATGCCTATCAGTCCTGACTTCTCCATTCACCTCACATGCCCCATGGTAGAGTGTTTGAATCCTTCAGGGGGCTTGGGGGGATGGGTTCCAGAGGCCCTTCTTCAGTGAAGAGAATGGGGATACTCTGTAGTTTGTCCTGGACACAGAGTCTCTCTCCTCTTGTCCTAGGGCTCCCGGGGATGAAGAGGCCCAGGTGGAGAACCTCATCACTACAAACGGTAAATGCCACTGCAGGGTGCCAGGCGAGGGACTGGACTGGGTGCCGTGAGCTGCTTTGGGGTTCAGCAGACATGCCTCTGAGGTGCCAGGAGAAGGCTCTCCAGGACCTCTGTGATGTTAGCACTGCATCCATCCCTTGTTTTACCTTCATCACGGTGGCTCTCTGCTTTAAACCGCAGCAGCAGCTGCTAAGGCCGTAGCCTGGCAGGGGGAGGGATTCTGCTCCCCCAGACAATGGCTCTGTGGCTGCCGCTAAACGTAGTTCTAACTAAATCTCTCTTTGCATTCTAATAAAACTGGAGGCTCCAAGGCTGCGGTGACAACCTGCCAGCTCAGAGAGTTAGAGTGGCAAGTGGCTAGCTTTCTCTCTTTGCAGACGTCCTGGAAGCCACTCCGTTCCACACCGCCCCAACAACAACAACAACAACAACAACACCCCACACTAAGCGCTCCTCCCCACTACTTCCTAGCAACCGGTTGCTAACCTCGCCTCTCTGAGCCCAGGTTAATTTTATTTAGTTAACGCAAACGCAACCCATCTTTACATAGTTAACAAATACAGCATGAACAAATGTAACACATCTTGGCCTGGTTAAACAAATATTTCACAAGAGACAGACTACTGGTGATAGTCATTGTAGATAGAATACCTGTTTCATACCAGGCAGACTCCATCTTTCCCTGTGAGCTAAGCCCCAAGAGGTAGCCGTCATTAGCCATATTCAACAACCTAGGTCCAAGTTCTTGTAACCGGTGACTGCCAGGGCACGGATTGGCACCACATCTCAGTGACTCCAAATCCAGGCACAAGCGAGGGTTCAGCTTGGAGCACCCCCTGGGTGAGCAGCCACACACTACATCTGTCTGCCTTCTCTTGCAGCTGCGGAGCCCCAGAAGGCAGAGAACTGAAGTGCAGCCTCCAGCAGGAAGGTAGACGCTCTGCTCCCCGTCCCCCGCTGTCTCACCAGTCTTCACTGAGTTTGGGCGGGAGCATCATGCTAACCTCTTCATGGGGCTCTTCTTACCTGTTCACTCTTAAGTGTCTCTCAGAGGTGGAGGAGGAACGGTGGACAGCCCAGGCCCAGAGACGCCGAGGTATCCCTCACCCAAACACAATCAGGGCCTCCAAACAGCCTCGGGGCCAGGCTCGTATGGTACTGTCCCAGCTACCCCAGGGATGTGACTTGGGTGGGAATCACTTAGTGAAACTTCCATATCAAAGTGACATTGAGAACGGCTTCCAATAGTGAGCTGAAAACCACTTACACACACACACACACACACTCACACACACTCACATACATTATGAAACTTACTATTCAAAAGTAGGGAAAATAATATGCCCCCCCCCCATCTTCACTGTCCTCAACATTTGGGGCTCACTGTGTGTTCATTTCCATTACTCACTGTAGGGTGCGCCAGAGAGTACATGGTGATTGGATAAGTCTTGCAGTCAGCAGGCCATATAGGAACTTTCTGAAGCCTACCAGGAGAAACAGGACATGCTGGGCTGGCCCCATTTATAATGGAACAGTCTCTGCAGTCAGAGAAAGCCATTCAGACAGTGTCCTAGTCAGGGTTGCTACTGCTGTGGTGAAACACCATCCCCGAAAAGCAAGTTGGGGAGGAAAGGGTTATTTGGTGTAAGCTTCCACATTGAAAGAAGTCAGGACAGGAACTCAGGCTGGACAGGAATCTGGAGGCAGGAGCTGATGCAGAGGCCATGGAGGGGTGCTGCCTGCTGGCTTGCTCAACCTGCTTTCTTCTAGAACCCAGGACCAGCAGCCCACATGTGTCTCCAACCACAGTGGGCTGGACCCTCCCCCATCAACCACCAATTAAGAAAATGCCCCACAGGCTTGCCTACAGCCACAGTCATGGAGGCATTTTCTCAGTTGAGGTTCTCTCCTCTCAGATGAGGGTAGCTTGTGTCACGTTGACTCCAAACTAGCCAGCACAGACCGCATGTGACGAGCTGGGCCCCGAGTCCAGGTCTCTGTGGCTATAGGTTAGGCTCACCCACAGCACCCACTCACGTGCGGTCTGGATGGCAGCCCCTGGGATATACAAAGGCAAGAAGGCCAGTTTGTCCCCTCACTTCCGCCCCAGACTCCACACAATAAGGTGTAATGGACAAGTGCACACCTTTAGCTAAAGCTGTCAATTAAAGGCTTTCTCAAGCCGGGCATAGCAGAGCGTACCTGTAAACCCAGTCCATGGGAGATAGACTGGAAGGTCAGAAGTTCAAGGTCAAGCTTGACTAACAGTGAGTTTGAGGTTAGCCTGGGCTACATGGACTCTGTCTTGAAAACAACAACAAACCAAACAAAACAAAAAACTGTCTTGTGTCCTGGACCCCAGGCTTTTCCGTAATGACTGTACTAACATGAACCTGTGTAGTATTTTAATTCCTTACAGTTGCCTGAACCTCCACAGGTCAGCCCCAGACCAGACAGCAGAGCTTACTGCCTCCATCTTTGGGGTGGCTGTCTTAAAGACACATGACCATTTAAACAGGGGTCTGTCAAAAACTCCAGCCCAGGAAGAAGCCACACCCCCACACACCAGCCTCTGTCTGCCCTCCCTGCCTCTCAGGCTCGTCTGTTCTACAGGACCTCGAGGCTTCAAGGGCATGCCATCTGGGGCATTCGTGGGCAAAGGGACTATGCTGAAGGTGGAGAGAGGACCAGGTATGAGTACCAGAAAGGATCTGAGGTTTTTAATGTGAGTTCTCTGCCTCTGCAGCCTCCGGAAGCCAAGACCAGCTGCCTGACCCTTTAGAGGCTGGTGTCAAGGCTTGAGAAAACGGCTACTTCAGATCTTTCCCCAGGAGAAGCCAAGAACGTGTGTTCCCTGCGCCTCTCCCTGTCCCCACTAACCCCAGTCCTGTACTTAAAGATGCCACGCTCACAGCCCTTCCCTGTTCACTGGAGCCAGGGCTCTGGCCCCTTCTGTGCTGTGTCTATGTGTGTCTGTGTGTCTGCTGACTGTGGTCTTGTGGCTACTCATCTGTGGATCTCATTGTTCCCGTGAACTGTGTGTGTGCTCCCTTTCCTGGGAGGGGCTGGGCCATGCTGCCATCCATGCCTTGTGCCCTCCTGTGGCCTCCATCCCCTCTTGCTCTCTGGAGTCTGCTCTGCCCCTGAGAAGCCCTAGTCCCATCTCTGGATTTAGGTTTGAGGAAACGTGGTACCCAGGGCAGGAGTCCCCAACTGCCTTGGGACTGAGAAGTGTGTATCATCTTTGTTGCCGTTCTTCATGGACTCAGAAGAAACTTGCTCCCGATTCCACCAGTTTTGAAGGTCTGTCAGCAGTGGGAGATGCTGAGGATTGCCTTCCCGCAGGCCTCCTGGGGTCCTTTCTCTTTTAGGGTGGCCACTGCAGAGTCCCAGTCTGTCTTACCCTTTGCGGAACACCCAGGAATTCCAGGTCCAGGGCTTCCTCTTGCTTCTGGGGAATGTGCTCCTCACATACCTTCTGAGCAATAACCCCGTAGGTTCTGGAATCCTCCTGCCTTTGCCCACCTTCTCTGCTTCTGAGACTTTCCTTTCTAGCCTAATTCATGTGGCCTGAGGATTCCTTCCTTCTCTGAAGCGGGTCTCTGGCAGGGGATGGCCGAGGGGATGGGCGACAGAGAGCGTGGGGGTGGGTCTGCCTCTCTGCCTTGTGGTGTGGGTCTGGCAGATGCTGCAGCTTCCTTTCTCTGGCTGTCAGGGGTCCGAGTGGAGAGGGATGGAAGGGTGCGGGCGCAGCAGGGCTGCGGGTCAGAGATCAACAGGGTACGTACAGCCTGGGTGCGCAGCGAAGGCCAGACATCGAAGGTCATCTGAGTGAAAACTCAAACCAGACCCCGCCCCACCTGTCCATTGTGTTCCCTTGGAAACTAACCAAGCCACACTGTGTACCGGGACTGCTGATCTCTGTCTTGTGATCTGTCCTCTGACAACAGAAAAATACGTAAATAAAACCTTGTTTCCTAGTGGCTCCGAGTGGCTTTCCTTCCTCTGAGAGTCTGAGGGTTTGGGGAACCTTAAAAGACAAGAGAGCCTGTCCGCAGTCAGAGGAAGGAGGTCAAGACTGAAGGATGCTGGGGAGGTGCCAGGCAGTCTGAGCCTCTTTCACGAAGGGCTCATAAAGCCCGGCTTTGGACCCCATCTCCTCTGCTCCCTTTCTACGGGTCCCTGGTCTCAGGTTCTTCAAGTAGAAAGTAGCCACAGAAGCTTAGTGACATAGTGACAGGACTGTAGGAAGGAACTCTGAGCCTTCCAAAGACATTCCCATTGCGTTTGGTGATTTTTTTAAAGTACTGTCACCCAAACAAACACAGCTGCAGGCAGATTCCGTTTGAAGGTAGCAAGCTCCCCCCCTGAGCACCACCCAGTCTCCAGCCTTCTGTGTATCTTGGGTGAAGCACAACACTCCTGCAAGGTGAGGAATAAGCCGCATCCTAACCTGAGAACTTCCAGAACATCTTAGGATCTCCAGAGAACCTCTAATGTCCCTGTGAGGTTTCTGGGTTGCTTCCAGGCACAGGGCTGCACAACAGGGGTTTGGGGGAGCCGATGGAGCCGCCCTCTTGCTAACGATCACAAGACCTGCTTTGGGGCATTTCCCACACCCGCTCTTACCTCTGCCCTTGGTGTGTTTTGCCCCTGGGGATTCTGAAAAGCTGAAGTCTTTCCAGCAGGGATCAAGTTTAATATTGTCAAGCCGGTGATGGCAAGGCTTCAAATGTCTCTGGTCATGTGTGGACTTGGTAAGGAAGCAGATGAGCTCCATTCACGGCACATTGGGGCATCAGGGAGTTCATGGCCGTGCAGGTGACTGAGACCCTGAGAGGCCCCAGCACACAAAGGATTGTGGGTACTGTGCAGGGTTACTAAAACCAAAGCATTAAACTCCAAAGAAGTCCAGTGAGAGGCTCCGACCTCCCTTCATCGCACCAATGAGAGGGAGTAACTGTTGTTTTACTCTGTGTCTACAATGGTGACCGTGGCTTTGCAAGGTCTCTAAAAGCTCCCACTTAGTTTGCCTGGTTTTGTGTCAACTTGACACAAGCTAGAGTCATCAGAGAGGAAGGAGCCTCAGTGAGGAAATGCCTCCTTGAGATCCGGCTGTAAGGCATTTTCCTAATTAGTGATCAATGGGGGAGGGTCCAGCCTATGGTGGGTGGTGTCATCCCTGGGCTGGTGGTCCTGGGTTCTATAAGAAAGCAGGCCAAGCAAGCCTTGGGAAGCAAGCCAGTAAGCAGCATTCCTCCATGGCCTCTGCATTAGCTTCTGCTTTAGTTCCTGTTCTGACTTCCTCCAATGATGAACTATGATCTGGAAGCATAAGCCAAATAAACCCCTTTCTCCCAACTTGCTTTTTGGTCATAGTGTTTTGTCTAAGCAATAGAAACCTGGCAATGACGGCACATGCCTTTAATCCCAGCACTCAGGAGGCAGAGGCAGGTGGATCTCTGTAAGTTCAAGGCCAGCCTGGTCTATAAATCGAGTTTCAGAACAGCCAGGGCTACACAGAGAAACCCTGTCTCAAGGAACCAAAGAAATAAAAAGAAAAGAAAAAAGAACAAAAGAAAAGATACCCTAACTAAGATACCTACCAACCTGGCTTTATCCCGAGATAGCAGATAGTCTTGTTTGTAGATTCTCTCTGATTCCCTTCAAGGCTGGTCCAGGCCACAGCAGCTGCAGGGGAGCTGGGGGTGGACCCAGGCAGTGTGTCCAGGGCCAGGTGTGCACCACACAGCTGGCGTCTGGGGAAAGCTGTGTCAGATAAAGGGAGGGGCAACCCATGGCTACTGAAACCTTGTCTGCTCCATGTCCTTTCAGGATGTGACCTAGCTAGACCGTACCCCAGGCTGTGCCCTGAGGAGGCACCTATGGGAGGCCAGTGGTCTGGAAATCAGACCCACAGGAATGGAAAGCTTGACCCTCAGAATCGTATAGTAACATCTACCAAGCTCTTGCCAGATGCAGGGGTGGGGCTTCCCGTGAGTCCACCTCCCACACTCACATCAACAGTATAACTTCACCAGGGTGGGGCTGTGCAGGCCACCCAGCCTCTGATACCCAATGCTCCCACTGCTTGTGATTTGTTTTCTGTTTTTCCTTTAAGACAGGGACTCAAATAGCCCACACTGGCCTCAAACTCAAAAAAAACACAAGCAGCCAAGGATGACCTTAACTTTCTAGTCTTCTAGCCTCCCGCTCCTGACTTAGGGTTACAGATGTGCATGGCCACAGCTGGCTTTTAGTGGTACTGGTGTTTGAATTCAGGAGTTTGTGTATGCCCTGTGAACTCGTGGCTGACTGAGTTACATCTTCCGTCCCTGTGATTTTGTTTAATGTGGCCACTTTACTTGGGATGTGAATGCTACGGTGCCACTATAAAAAGGTCAGTGAGTCCCTTGTTCTCAGTGACCTTGAGGGCCCCCCAAATTTGACCTCCCAGAACCTCCTCATCTCACATGAATTTGACCCCAAAAATGTTCAAGCCTCTTTGAAAGTTGCTGCTGCTCATTTTTAACGCCATTAATCTGCACCTGGGTCAACAAACGCTATGGCCTTCAGCCTCTTGGGTGTTTTGTCTATTTTTTTTTTTTCCTTGCAGGATGTAGGTTAGAACTGGCCAGACTATTCTTGGAAGAGGGGCAGAGGCAGAGAGCAAAAGTTAACGCTGGCAACAGAGATGGGAAGAGGGTGCCGGGCTGAAGCATACCCCAAGGTCAAGGGGTTCTGCCAGCTCCCCCCTGCCCTGCTTCTGGGAGGCAGGGCTCTGCCCTCCACAGGACTGGCTTATGAGGAGAACGCTCCAGCTCAGGCTGGTGCTCACCTTGTCCCTTGCTGCTCTGGGCTCCCTTCCCCTGAGGCCCAGGAAAAGCAAGAAAGGTCAGGTGTGTTTGCCCAAGCCAGGGGAGGAGCTTTGAAAATACTTGTCTTCAGGCCACCTCTTGCCATTAGTGAGTCATTGCCGTCACCCCTAAGCTCCCGGCTGGCAGAATCAACCAGTTCCAGCCAACCACCTGCTGGTTTTCCCGGAGCCAGCACCAGCTCCATGGCCTGGAGCAACAAGAGGTGCCCTGCCAAGGGGCAATGCTGGCATTGATGTCCTGAAGGACTCGGGATAGAGGGCAGGAGGAGCGGGCCTTCCGGAAGTGGTCCCTGCCTCAGAGCCTGGGCCCTTCTTCTCCCCAGCTGCATGGGCCTCAGACCCCACCTCTCTGGTCACTTTCCTTCTTCTCTATGACGTCCTCAGGGTAGGGTAGGCCTCCTGCTGGCCGTGTGACTCAGGAAAGCCATTGAGCCAAAGAAGCCTGTACTATACACTATACATACACCATATATACACTATATATACACCATATTATACACTATATATACAAAAGAAGCCTGTACTATACACTATATATACAAAAGAAGCCTGTACTATACACTATATTATATACTATATATAAAAGAAACCTGTACTATACACTGTATATACACCATATTATGCACTATATATATACTATATATACAAAAGAAGCTTGTACTATACACTATATTATATACTATATATAAAAGAAACCTGTACTATACACTGTATATACACCATATTATACACTATATATATACTATATATACAAAAGAAGCTTGTACTATACACTATCTATACAAAAGAAGCCTGTACTATACACTATATATACACTATATATACAAAAGAAGCCTTACTATACACTATATATATACACTATATATACAAAAGAAGCCTTACTATACACTATATTATACACTATATATGAAAGAAACCTGTACTATACACTGTATATACACCATATTATACACTATATATACAAAAGAAGCTTGTACTATATACTATATATACACTATATATACAAAAGAAGCCTTACTATACACTATATAGACGCTATATAGACACACTATACACTGAATTCGTCAGTGGTTTCCTGTTACTTCCTTGACTTACAGTGATGCAGTAGACATAAGAACACACCACTGAACTTTCTACATCAAGATGCCATGTTACCAGTACTGTCAACACTGGCTGCGTAAGGACTGCCTCCTCACTGACAGCAAGAGTCCCTACCTGTCCCTTAGACCTGGGTTCCAGTCTTGGCTTGTACACGTATTACCTGCAGCCCCCCACTCTTTGTGAAATGGTGGTGGTACCAAAGCCTGGCTGGCTGTGATGTCAGGAAAAGCAAAGCAAATCTTTGGAACGCTCCAGAACCATGAAACAGAGGGAGTCATTGCCACATGGGGAGGGCTGGATTCCGTCTCAGTGGTGGATGGTACAAAGAGTGAGTGGATGTGGTGATCTGTGTATGCCCGTAAGCCAGGACAGGATGGTCACAGGCCACACGAAAGCCACAGGAGTCCCATCTGAGGGGAAGGTATGGCTTATGTCCCCAAGGTTCTGCAAAGGCAGTGGCCACCAGGAGCCACTAGAAACAGGTCAGTTCCAGGGGAAGGCCAGGTGTGAGTTCTGAGAAAGTCAAGAATGCATTTCTCTCCAGGCTGTTCTCTGTGTAGGAGGCTGGGCTAATGGGTTTGCCCTTGCCATAACGTGGTGACCTTGAGCCTCGGCCAGCATTGCCCTTCGGCAGCTCCCAGAACCGCTGTGCCCCATGCTTGGGCTATCTTGAAGGACTGCGTCTTACGGGGCCCACCTCCTCCAAGCTCTTGATTTATAAGACCCCAGTGAGCTGGCACTCTTTAGGGCTTGGGATCTCTAGCCAGCACAGATGGGGCCTACAAGAAGCGGCCTCCTTCTCTGCCCAGTATCCATGGGGACCATATCTTGGAGAAGGCGCCTGAGCTCAGAGTCGGGCCTTTCTTGGGGCTTTGAGTTTCTGCCCCTTTGAAGCTCCTCTGAGCTACGCGTCGACACCACATGGAGGAAATGATGCTGGGGCCTGAAGCGCAATGCTATGGATTCTGGCAGGAAACATCACAAAGCTCTGGCTGGTGGGCCGGAGAGTCCTGTTTCAGGAAGGCTGGTGGTGAGGACCTCTACTCTGTTGCTTCCTGTTGGCATTAGGGAGACAACGATCAGCTAGATGTCCCAGCCTGTGACCTCCCTACCCACAAATACAATGGGGACTGTCCACATGGCTGCCCTGAGACTTAAACCTGCCTGGAGGACTTGGGGGAATGAGGCACAGCCACTGAGGTCCCTGTCTCTGTGGGCACAACAAGGATGAAAGAGGGACCCCTCCTCTAGCTCCAAAGACCGCCTTGGTCTCAGGGTCTTAGAGGACAAAGGAGGGTGGAGGTGGATGCCTCTTTGGGGCTCCACTCGGAGAAACCCAACCGAGAAGGAAAACCAGAGGCCACTGGCCTGCCCCCATTCTTTTAAAAAGCTGTAGAGGGGTGTTTCCATGGGCCATGGCCCCCTTGCTCCAGACAGGACTCTGAGAAGGAGAATGGAAGCTGAGACACTGATGGCGAGAGCATGCTCTTGTGTTTTTCCCAGGGAAGAAAGGAAGCTTGGGGCCAGTGGTGGTGATGGCCGGTGGGGATCCTGCTGGGGCACTGGAACAGGAGGCAGCTGTCAGGGAGCCCTCAGTAGAAGTCAATGGGGCTCCTGCGCCATGTAAAGGGGTGTAGTGAGCCATCTTATCTCCTGGGGACCCAGCACAGCTTAGGGCAGAGAATGGTACTACCATGGTTGGGACCGTCTTTGGCCAAGCACTTCCCCTAATGACCTCCTCCCACATCAAGCCTCTGAGGTAGGTGTCACCACGAATTTCAGATGGCAGGATACAGGGAGTCGTCCTTCTCCTGGCTCACTGGTCAGGAGGGCAAGGTCAGTCGACAGAAGGATTTACAGTGGGGGACTCTGGCTTTAAGGGGCTGCGTGCTCAGATGTGGGAGGAGACACCCCTTCAGCTTCTCTCAGGGGAGCAGGAGACAGGGTCCCTTTGCAGGGGATTAAGATGTCTCAGAGAAGGCTTCTTGTTCCCAGCATTGGCTAAACCCTGACGATGGTCTTGGCTGGCTGGGAGATGACGTGGAAGTTCTGAGGAAAGACTTGGACATGCATAAGGTCAGCTGAGATCTCAGCAACTCTTAACTCCTACCTGGGCTTTCGAGGTTGGGAGCTTGTGTGTGTGTGGTGTTTGTGTGTGAGTGTGGTGTGTGTGTGTGTGTGTGTGAGTGTGTGGTGTTTGTGTGTGAGTGTGGTGTGTGTGTGTGTGAGTGGTGTGTGTGTGGTGTTTGTGTGTGAGTGGTGTGTGTGTGTGAGTGTGTGGTGTTTGTGTGTGAGAGTGAGTGTGGTGTGTGTGTGAGTGTGGTGTATGTGTGGTGTTTGTGTGAGTGGTGTGTGCGTGTGAGTGTGTGGTGTTTGTGTGTGTGTGTGAGTGTGAGAGTGAGTATGGTGTGTGTGTGTTGTTTGTGTGTGAGTGTGGTGTGTGAGTGGTGTGTGTGTGAGTGGTGTGTACTTGGGGGGTGTTTGTGTCTGAATGTGGTGTGTGTGAGTGTGGTATGAGTGTGTATGTGAGTGGTATGCGAGTGTGGGGGTGTTTGTGTGTGAGTGTGGTATGTGTGTGAGTGTGGTGTGTGTGTGTGTGTGTGGTGTGGTGTGTGTGTGGTGTGGTGTGTGTGTGTGTGTGGTGTGGTGTGTGTGTGTGTGTGTGTGTGTGTGGTGTGTGTGTGTGGTGTGTGGCGTGGGGTGTGTGTGTGTGTATGTGTGTGTGTGTGGTGTGTGTGGTGTGTGGCGTGGGGTGTGTATGTGTGAGTGTGTGTGTGTGTCTGTGTGTGTGTGTGTGTCTGTGTGTGGTGTAGGAGGAGTCTGAGGGCAAGGGTGCTAAGTGCCAGCTGCCTCTCTAGGAGAAACCAGGCCTGCTGCACTCATGTGGCAGACAGGAGAGAAGGTGGGCGTCAGGCAAGCTCAGGGGCTATCTGAATCCCTGGAAAATGCTGCCACCTCTGTGCCAGGCGAGTGTGAAAGTTCAGAAAGGGTGTCTAGGAGGGCTTCTGGGTGAAGCCCATGAGGAAAACCCTGAGGGTGGAGGGAACACCCTGGAGGCTGAGTACTCGAAGACTGTCTGCGCAAAGGTCCTGAGGCAGGAGTGAGTCCAGGAAGGTCAGAGAGCCTTAAGGGGACAGTGTGGCTGGAATGGACAGATGAGCAGAAAAGTTGAGGACAGGGTCAGAGAGGACACTAGGGTGAGATTAAGAAGGAACACAAAAGGGTGGCCAGCAAGAAGGCAAGGAGAGGCACTTGCCACAAAGCCTGACGACCCAAGTTCTATTCCTGGGTCCCACAAATTGTTTTCTGTTCTCCAGACATGCACATGGTGCAGGCAAACTCTCATACATCCAGTCAATCAATCAATCAATCAATCAATCAATCAATCAATCAATCAATCAGCAAGCAAACAAACATAATAAGAAAACTTAGAAAACAAAGAGACACAAGAAGGACCCGAACTTAGAAATAGTATTTAGAGGTTCTTGGGCAGGACAGCGATGGTTTTACAAGTGAAGGGCCGGATGGGAGGAAGCACAGGGTGCCTATCAGGGAAGAGGATGTCTGTTTTCACAGCCCTGAGATTGGGAGGGAACGCGTGGTGGGTTTGTGGGGAAGTGGGGATCCTGCTGAGGTCAACCAAGACCACTGGTGCTGCCTGAACGTCCCCAGTGCCTGGCTTGGGGAATTTCCACTCAGGGCTCCAGGCTACCTGAAGGTTAAGATTTCCACTTGGGAACACGTGACAGGGTTCCCTTCACGTGAGGAGTTGTCCTTCATCTCACAAGTGCCTGGGGGTAGGGGTGGGGATGCCGCCAGCTCAGAGCCCTCAGACAGAACTCAGCCTACCCAGAGAACCCTGCTAAGAGGTCAGGCCAGCATTTCAGAGTGCTTCCATCTCCCTGGGGGTATCATTTCTACACCTCTCGGGATGCTACTGTGAGGGACAGAGAGGCCAGTCACCAAGGTGATCAGACCCAGCACTGCCCATGCTCTGCTGGTATCCCTGATCATGGGAGCCTCGAGGAGACCTGTGGTCCAATCTTAGCCAGCCAACAAAGACTTCTTGTAGAGGCCTTGCTCTGGCACAAAGACCCTGGGAGCCACGGAGCGGCTGTCCTGTTATTCCTTTGTTGGCTCCTGGCGCCATCCCAGCCCTGGGGACTGGAAGATATTCTGCCTTCCATCTGCTCCCTGGACAGAAAGTGCAGCCCTCCTCAGAGGACCTCATTATGTGCCGGAACTCTTGCTGGGATCCCATAGGTGCATCCATGCAGGTGTGACATCACAAGTGGGACGTGTCCCCGGGGCTAAGCGAGGAGCTGTAGGTGGAGAGGAAGGACAGGCCACCATGGGAGCACCCTCGAACCAACTGTGGCTCCAGCCACTGCTCACTGGTGGCCAACTGCACCTGGAGCAACTTCCTGCACCAAGCCCCGCCACTGCACCTGGGACAGCTTCCTGCCTGCTCTCAGGGGACTCCGGGGTTCCAGAACAGGCCCAGGGGCAAGAGACACCAGGGTGGGGCCCACTGGATGGTTGGATGAAAATCTCCTGAGTGAAGGCTGGGCACTCACACCTGCCTCTGAGTGTCTCTTTCAGCTGCCAGTCTGAAACCCGGGGGTGGGGACAACGCTCTGGTCCTGCCAGCTGGTGTCCTGGCCAGTGCCCTTCTAGAAACCTTCTTGGACAGCACAAGGCAGATCACTAGCTGCAGCAGCAGCAAGGTCCCCCCAGAGGAAGGAGAGGATGCTGCGGTTCATTTCGTTGATCTGCGTGTCCCCTTCCTTTGGAACACTCAGGCCAGTGGAGGCCAGAGACTCTTCCCTACCCTCACGTGGGTCCCTTGCTCCAACCAGCCCAGGCAGGCAGGTGCAGGGTAACAATTCCCCCACCGGCCCCTCCTCCTGTCTCATTCTTCCGGTCCCAGTTCAGCCCATCTACCACGAAGGCAGAGAGTGCCACTTCTTCCTATCCGGGCCCCAGGCAAGGGCAGGCTCTCCCTGGCTCCTGTATACCTCAGACACCTCCAGCGGCTCCTGCCATGGACAGGTGGTACCTGGGTGAGTCTCCCAAGCCTGCCTCTACCCCTGCCCTCTCCAACTTGGATTCAGGGGGCTATCAATCACTTTCAAACACACCTGCTGGCTCCTCACAACTGTGGGAGAAGCAGTAATGGAAGAGGCTGTCCTAATAAGGTAGGACACCTCAGTGTTGAGTCCTGGGCCTGCTGTGATGTTCAAGGCACCTCTGAACCAGAGGCTGGGGAATCAGTTCTTCATCAGCCTCCTCCTCCAGCTGTGTGTCTATCCATCTGACTTCAGACTGCTGAGTCACATCTTAGTCCCCGTACTTTCTAGCTGCCTGCTCTCTGGCAAGTTAAAAAAAAACAACCCCCCCCCCAAAAAAAAAAAAACGGGACAATGCTAGTCCTGTCCTTTCCTACTGAACCATGTGGTGATGGAGGGGTTACTTTCCCAGTGCCTGGGACAGAAAAGTAGTTGTCATTCTGCTTTCCTGTGGCTTTGCCTACCTGTCTACCCACCTGCCTGCCCATCCATCCATCCATCCATCCATCCATCCATCCATCCATCCTTCTTTCTATCTGTCATATGTCTTTCTAACTTGCTACCGATTTTTCATCTCTTACTCTAGAGAGAACTCGTAGGGGCTTACAAAGGCCGTCACCAAGGGCTGGGGGTGCCGCTGAACTGCGTGAAGAACGGTCCCAGCTCCGCCAGCCATCTTAGGACCTGGGTATTCCAGTTCTGGCTCTCCCTTTCTGTGTTCCAGGCTTCCCCTTTCCTTGATCTCAGTTTTTTTCTGGTCTCTGGAGGGCTATGGCACTAAGCTCCCCTAGAAATGGTTGGGGGAAGCAAATGTTCAGCCTTAGTTTCTTCATCTGTCAAATGGGGCTACTAGAGATTTAAATGGGGGTCTGTGAGAACCGAGAGCCTCACATGTGGGTGCAGCCTCTCACAGGGCAGGGCTGCTGTCTATGCTCATGAGCGCGTGTCACTGGGCTCTGAAAGCTCGGGAGGGCTGCGTGAGTGCACTCAAGCTGCACAGCCAGGGCCGTCTCTCTCCTCTCCTCTACTTAGCAGAGAGTGCGTGGCTTTCCGACGGTACCATTAAACGAGGCTGATGTCTGTCACTTTTTAAGCGATGCAGAAACGCGGTACCCACTGTCCCAGGCTATATTCTGATAAGCCTGACTCAGTCCCCACAAATTTCCCTGAGTCCTGTGCCCTGCCCACTGTATAGACAAAGGGATAGAGGCGTGGAGAGGCAAACACATTGCCAGAGGTCAAAGGACCAGCAAGTGGTGGAGCCAGGGTGTGAGCACAGCTATCGGTCCCCTGGCATCGGTTGAGGGGGACTCACAGATGGAGCCCCTCCCTTCAGAAGGACTGAACTGCACCAGGGGACTAGATATCATTTATCTATCTGTCTGTCTGTCTATCCATCTATCTTTTATCCACCTAGCTATCATCTCTCCATCAATCTATGGTCTATCTATCCATCTATCACCTATGTAGCCTGTATGAATGCACATATGTATATATGTATGTAAGTATGTATGTATGTATGTATCAGCTATTTATGTATCTATCATCTATGTATCTATCTATATATCATCTGCCAGTGATGGACATTAGTCTGTTGAAGGCCAATTCTACTGTCTAGAACCCCCAAAAGACTGTATAGTACTCACAGAAAACCCACACCATAGTTCCCAAGGGGACAGTCACGGTGAAGTGGCGGGGGGGGGGGGGGCAGCCTGGTAAGGATGGGCAAAGCTTCTGTGCCCTGAGCAGCCATCAGTCCCAACTCTCACTGGCTGTGTGACCCTGGGTAAGGCCCCTAACTTCTCTGTGCTTCAGATAGCTCATGTCAAGTAGGGAGGTAACCCAAAAGGGAGAAAGCCAGCTAGAAAATGCTCCATAAGCCAGAAGAACAAGCGTGGGCCTCTTCCTGAAAGTCTTAAGTGCATGGTGGACAGCCACACTACGAGGGAGTGCCGGGCATTAGGGTAAGACGTGAGCCAGGGATGCATTTCAGACTGAGATGTGAGTGGCTGAATGCGGCCTTAGGATCAGGACAAACAAAAGGAGTCAGGACTGGCTGTTAGGGACAACAGTGCCACAGAGGCTCAACCTGCCGTGGACCCCAAGGTTCAGAGGACTTTGGTGAGAGGGGGAGGCAAGCCAGGCTCCTTAGGGACCCCTCAGGGAAACATGAGTGCCCATGGGAATGTTAGCTGCCATGGTGCTATCCACAGGGGCTGGCAGGGAGCTCTGAGGGCTGAGGGACTCCGACCTGACAGAGTACCCCCCCCATCCCCCCCCCCCCCCCGCGGGCCATTCACAATGAGTGCATCTTGAAACTTCCACTTCCTCAGCCCAGCTGCGGCTTCCCCAGCTGATGGAAGAATACTGTTGCTGCCCATCCGGGCCTTGCTCTCTGGAAATTTCCTTTGGGAGGGGCTGGAGGCTGCAGCCAGCCCCTCCCTGCCTCTGGCTCCCCCCAACGCCTCCCCCTGGCCTGGCTCAGCAGGAGCCCCTCTGAGCACACTCAGCTTTTCTTGTGACCAGGGTAAATATTACCTGACACTGTTAATATTTAATGCCCCCCACCTCTGCCC
The DNA here is from genome assembly GCF_049852395.1 of Peromyscus maniculatus bairdii. Classification (NCBI taxonomy): domain Eukaryota; kingdom Metazoa; phylum Chordata; class Mammalia; order Rodentia; family Cricetidae; genus Peromyscus; species Peromyscus maniculatus. The sequence continues at coordinate 42,342,042 of NC_134858.1, forward strand.
TGGCCACCCCACGGCAGACACGATCCCTGAAGTAGAGGCTGTAGGAAGACTGTGGAGGAGCCCTGGTGGCCGGGGAAATGACGGCTGGTGATGGTGAGTGCAGTGCCCGGGGGGGGGGGGGGGCTGGCAGGACTGCCTGGGGGGCAGCTGAACCCCCTTCCCTTCTGGGACTGCCTGGGGGGCATCTGAACCCCCTTCCCCTCTGGGACTGCCTGGGTGGCATCTGAACCCCCTTTTCCCCTCTGGGACTGCCTGGGGGGCATCTGAACCCCCTTTTCCCCTCTGGGACTGCCTGGGGGGCATCTGAACCCCCTTTCCCCCCTCCTGCTCCCTTGCCTCTGGGTTTCCAGCCAGTGGCTCTCTAAGAAAATTAGCAATCAGAAGGGCCCCAACTCCTCCACCCCGACAGAAAAGAAGCAAAATAGTAGAAGTCAGAGCAGCAGAAGTGTGTGTGTGTGTGTGTGTGTGTGTGTGTGTGTGTGCTTGCTTGTGTATGTGTTCCTGTGTGACTTTGTTTTTGAGACAGAATCTTGTTCTGTAGCCCAGGTTGGCCCTGAACTCACCGTATAGTTCAGAATAACCTAAAATCCACTGCCATCCTCCTGCCTCAGCCTCCCACCCCCTGCCCAGTGGGACTTTCTAATATGGGTTGGAGAACTAAGGCCCACAAAGCGGGCAGAGGCTGCCTGGGTTGGGAATGGGAAGAGCAGTCCCGGCCAGCCTTCCCCAGCTGGCTTGGGGTCACAAGAAGAGCCCTGAGTTTTGGGATCCACAGACTCAGGCTTGGGGCCCAATAGGGACCCTGCTGACCCTCATATCTTCAGGGTTCTGACCCAGAGCGCTGGTGGGGGAGGGGCCCATCAAAGGGTTTTGAAGGGGAGTCCTGCCTGGCTTGGGTGTGGCTGAGGCTGGCACTAGCTCCCCACATGACCTTGACTAGGACTGAAGCTGGGGAGACTCACTGCTCAGCAGCCGTGAGCCTGGGTCCCTGAGGCTTCCCCTCAGATTCTGGCCCAAGGTCTGTGAGGCACTGGCCACCGGAAACAGCTGGGCTCACCAGGCCCTGAGGTTAACCACGACAGGGGGCACAGTTCAAAGTTGCCTGGGAATCGCTAACTTGTTCACCCCTTTAGAAAGGGCCTCAGCCCCCTAGGGCCAAGAGGGTCTCCAGCAGGACAGCAAAGGGTGCGGCTGGCGTGGAGGGGTGGGGTGGCCGCAGCTCTGCTGGCCGGTGCCACCAGCCATCCGAGGGCAAGTGCTCTGAGCTCAGGGGGCGAAGAGCGGAATATTTGCTTCCACCAGGATGAAGGGGGCCACAGGAGGCAGGGCCGGGGCCATACAGCATGTGGATAACTCTTCCTACCTGTCACTTGAGACTCAGAGTGACCCTTTGCCTGGGTTCAAATCCCAGCTCTGCCCCTTACCTGCTGTGCGGCTTACTTACGGTCTCTGTGCTTCGATCTCGGGTGGGTTAGAGGGGGCTAACACAGTGCCCCACCGGTGGTCTGAGCCGCTCCTGCATTCACTTGGGCCTGGAGTGCCCAGACACTGAGTGCATATTCCTCATCCTTGTTAGTTTACCCTGAGGGCCAGGACACAGGAGAGCAGAATCCAGGATGAGTCAAGCAAGCCCCGATTCTGCCTTCGATTTCCAGGGTCTTTACAAAATCTCCAGCGGCCCGTGGTTCCCTCCTCCTGTTCCCGGAGCACCAAGGCTGTGTTTTACTCCTTCCTTTATTTCCTAGATACTGCTCCTCCTTGAGAAAGTGGAATTATGTAGTAGAGGCCACTAAGGAGCCTCCCGGGAACCCGGCCCTTTGGCCTGTCCTTGCGATATACAGCAGGGAGCTGGGGAGGACCACACCCTCCTGGGATTGTGAGCGTATCACCCCCCTTCCTGGTCCAGCCCACCCAGATCTCCACTTCAGATGCCCCGAATCTGATCCCAGGATGTCCACGTGATGTAACCTTGGGGTGGATGTCCAGTCCACTCTTCACCAACTTTCCCCAGCCCATCTGGGCCCTTGGGGATCCTTTGAGAAGTCCGGCGTTCCCACGGCTCTGGGGTCCTGATATCTTGCTCATCCCACCCCCGGCTCTCTCCTCAGGTGGCAGCGGCAAGGGGGCAGAGGATCCATTCCACTATGGTAAGAAAAGTCCTCCCCTGCCCACCCCATCAGCTGGCTCCCAGCCCTTGTGCCCGGCTATCTGCTCTCAACACCAAGGGGGGGGGGCTGCTGGTGGGTGGACTTGGGAGGTCTGCAGGGGCTGTGCTTACACCACCGCGCATGTCTCCTCCCTTCCAAGACTACGAGACTGTCCGCAAAGGGGGCCTGATCTTCGCGGGCCTGGCCTTCGTCGTGGGGCTCCTCATCATCCTCAGTAAGTGGAGACTGGGGGGGCACTTCCCGAAGTCATACAGTAAGGGCACTTACCAGTTCCCAACCCACACCCCACCAGCCAGAGGAGGAATTTAGGAAGTGTGGGCAAGGGGGACAGACAGCAGGCTCCCGCTTCCTTCAGGGTGCCCCCTAGCGGCCTTGGAAGGGGAAACGGAGAGGGGAGTCTGGCTGGGCAGCAACTGGGGCTGGGGAGACCAAGGGAGCAGGCAGGGCGGATCCTAAGCGGATCGGGACATCGCCTGAGGTGGCCACACCCTAGCCACCCTGGCCATTAGGTGGTCTCAGCGCACTGAGGGGCAGTACCCATGCCCGACTGTCAGCGTTTGGGATGGACAGTGAGACTCACGGGGAGAGACGTGTGGCAGCTCCCCTCCCTGGGTGGGTCTGACATCCACCCTTCCCCGCATTGCTGGAAACTAGCAGGGCTGGGATCCCGGCCCTGGGGCCTACACCTGACTTATCCCAACTCTGGGATGGAGGAGGCTCCATTTCCCCTGTTCAGCGGGGACAATCTCCATCAGTCTTACAAGATTTGAACTAGCATCCTAAGACAGCTGTAGGGGTGAGGAGGTTCCATTAGGAAGGAGCCGGGGTAGCCATGGAGGGTTTCAGGGGGAGGACAATGTCCTCAGATGTCTTCCGGCGCTGGCAGGCACAACAGCAGGTGCTCACTAAATGCTCGTTGCCACCAAAAGAAAAATACCAGAATCACAAACAGGAAGGCGCTCGGTGAAGCCAACAGGCTTCTGTGTTCTGGATTCCCCCATGCTCTGGTTCCTGCCACTCCCCCCTGAAAGCTGGGCTCCTGGATCTGTCTTGGAGGGGAAGGGGGCGGGGCGTTTCTCAGAAGTTATGAGCCTAAGCAGGGATTTGAACTTTGGATTTGGCCTGTCCTCCTTCAAGTGTGTACCAAGCAGCTGCCCTGTTGTACCCAACACTGTGCTGGGTGGCAGGCGTGAACTCTGGTCCCAGCTGCCCCTTTCCACATGTTCACGGTCCCCCACAGAGCCGGTGCGGTGAATGGTTGCTGATTGACCCATTGCTTGGTGGTCCAGCCCTATATAAACAGAGAAACAGTTAAACATTAGACTCCGAGCCCCACTGGAGGAGGCGGGGGGCGGGGAGCAAGCCTGGCAGAACGTTGGAAAATGGCAACAGGGTCTCCTTGGAAAATGGCAGCAAACCTTACTGTGTCTTTCCTAGGCAAACGATTCCGCTGTGGGGGCAGCAAGAGACACAGGTGAGTGGTATGGGGGAACTGGCAAGGTGGGCGGGGCAGGGAGGAGGGCAGGAAGCTGTGCCTAATGAGGAGGAGGGCATCCACAGTCTGGGGGACCCCAGGCTTCCCCTCCCTGTGCCTTCACCCTCTCTTCATTCTTCCCCATCCCAGGCAGGTCAACGAAGATGAGCTGTGACCGTGGGTACGTTCCCTTCAAGGGGCATGAGGGCTTGGGTAGAGAATGCCTGTGAGCAAGAGAGAGCGAGCAGAGAGAAATCTGGGGGGACGGGGTGGGGCTGTCCCCATTAAAGTGAGGACTGAGGTCTGAAGTGGGATGTGTGGAGTAGGGAGGCTGCAGAGGGGTCCCTGGGGATGGTAAGAGGAACAGGGACAAAAGTCCCAGCCCCAGAGGCCTCCTTCCCAGCTCAACCCCTGCCTTTGTCTTTCCAGAGCCGCCAGTGCCCACCGGTGCATGGGTACCACGGATGCCTGTCTTCCCCAGCTGTACGCCGCTGTTCCATCAGTCAGCACTCAGGCTGAAGGGTGTGCCAGGCTCACTATGACCCCCTTCATGGCCATCCACTCATACCTCTTGATTCTTAATTTCCTTCCTCCCCTCCCCAACTCCTCTGACAACCCCACTTCCTGTTCCAAGTTGGGGTACATGTGTAGCCTCATCTCACTGGTTTCCAATGAATCATTCTAGCAAGTACCTGCCAATGAAAGCAGACTTGGTGTGGTCATCTCTGGGCCCCCTCATCATTCACCCCTGAATAGTTGGGGACAGAGACCTCTGCCTGACTTCTGGGTGCTCTGCAGAAATCTGAGGGTGTCAAGTTGAAGGTGACTGGGTCTGTTGGGTCGTGCTGGCTGCTGCTGCTGTTGAAGCCTGGGTGCTTCCATGGGGAAATTGCTTCTTGGGTGCTCTTGGCCACCTAAGAGGTAGCTGTCTGTGGCCACATTCACGGGTTTTCCCAAGGTGCACTGCTGTCCAGGGTGGGTGGGTCTGAAAAGCCTGGTGCTGGGCCTCAGCTCATGCTCCTGGCACACCCGTCAAACCACCCTCCTTGGGTGGGTGGTGCCCAAGGAATTCCAACTGGACCTGGTCCTTCCCATCTATTTGGGTGTTGGCTTGCTTCACCCCTGGGCCGAGAGTGAACAGTGAGAGTGAGTCCATGGTTACTGCTTCCTTCAGCCCTGTCCATCCGGGCAGAGACCTACAAAGGGGTCCATCTCCCTCTCCCTCCATTCACGTGAAATCTCCAAGGAGACTGGAGGGCTGGCAGGATGCTGGTACCATCTGGTGCCTGGCTTCCTTATCTGCATCTCAGAGTATCTGAGCAGAACCCTGGGCGACAGCATTTGAAAGGAACAGACTGTGTTTGGGTGGACCATACAGTCAGGGTGGACAGGCCATTTCACTTGGTACTTAAGCCTTCTGTCCTAACCCTTTGCCCCTAGGCTCTGAAGCCCACCTACCCACCTGCCCACTCATCCCTAGGTAATTGAAGACAGTCCTTAGAGACCATTCCAGTGTATGGGAGGGGACGCTAAGCACCCCTCCCCCACAAGAAAGGCAGTGACTTGTCTACACAGGGTGACATTCTGACTGCCTTTTTCTGTGAGAGCTAAGAGATAGAGAAGCCTGGGGTGGAAGGCCGGGAGCCAGCTGAGACCGGTAGTCAACTAGGTAAAGTCTGGTTACTAGGGTCCGTATCACGCCAATCACGCCACTGACAAAATGTGACCCCCACCATTAAGTAAAACTTGGTTATGCTGTGCTTGAGTTCCCTCTAGAGGGTGGGAGGAATGAGCAGAGGTCGAGCAGATCTGGCCAGGGTTAGGACTGGGGAGGAGCTAAACTCTTCAAGGTTTCTGCATGCAGGGCCAAGGCAGAGATATTCAAGGTCTGTGGTTCAATACCAAAAAGTAGGAACCCTGGAAAGACGCCACATTTCTAGAATGTTCTATTCACCATCCCATCACTTAAATAGTCTTGGGTGGGCCACTTCTTCTCCCTCAGCCTCCCACCAGTCTCCTGCTCTGTTCTCTAAGTGACCAGACCGGCACACTGGAGGTGGGCCTTGGGGACTTTGCCTGACCTAGGCCTAATCGTATGTCATCCTTGAGCAGGAAGGGCTGAGCACAGGCATGAGATTAGCTGGCAAGCCTGCCTTCCTGTCCCCATGCCCTCTGGGGCCCTCACTCAGGCTGAGGCTCGGTGAGCCTGCCCAGGGCTGAGGACCACAGCTCTAGGGGACATTCTGATTCTGTGACCTGCTTCTGGGCCAGGACAGTTCCCTTCACTCTCCTGGAAATTCACACACTGAGAGTTACTGAACTTGCCCTTCACTCTGAAGAGCTGTACTGAATTACAGAATATAAACCGAGTCTTGAAAGTGACCCTGGCCTCAGGGATACATAGCTTAGAGACCTAGAGGCCTTGGGGTGCAATTCCTCCTTCTACCACCAGAGGGAGCACACGACCTACTCAGAGTCACATAAAATTGCAGTTCCTGAATCGCCGGCCTGCGCCTGATTTCCTGAGAAAGCTCTGGACTCCTTTTCATGAAGCCTCAGACCGCTCAGCTTGAATTATCATCATAATCCTATCCCCATTTCCATTTGCCCTCTTCCAAACTCACTAACACCCGAGTATGGGACACCCAGGGTATGAGCCCATCTTGGGAAAGGTGGTGTGGCTGGGGCCCTGTCCCGTCCGGACTTGGCTTCCCGATCAGAAGCTGGGACCGAGGCTGGTTCATCTGAAGTGTGAGGACTCCTCACACGGGCCTCCAGTTTTTCTAAAAGCTTTGGCAGATTGGGAGATCACCCTCACCTCACCTCAGCAGTTCTGGGCTTCTTGGTTCAGTAAGGAAGAGGGTGACCCAAAAGACTCATTTTGAGTAGGTCTGCTGGTCCTACCCACAGCAGAACGAGGGGCTCCTTGGACAGAGGTGGGTCCAGGGCAAAGGGAGGACTGAGTCTGAGGGACGGAGTGCCCCTGCTGGGGCCGTGAATCACCGCCCTGCAGTGTGCACCCCAGGTGGTCGGGCTCTGAACTGCAGTTGAATGGTGGTAACCCAGCCCTCATCATGAGACCCACTCTTATCAGCGGCGTGACAGATGCCCTACTTGGTGAATGCCAGGGCTGCTCACCTCTGTTGTTCCAGTCTGGAAGATGGATCAGCTTGGGCCTCAGAGTCCAGGACGTAGCAGCCACAGTCAGATGTGTTAGGAGAGCAGCTTCGAGACACGGGCTGCAAGTGAGAGCCGTGGGGCTGTCCACTCAGGTCCCCTTCCAGTCTCAGGAATCCTGGGTTGGGAACACTTTGTACTACTGCAATTGAATAGCTGAGGGACTGGGGGAAAAAATCCTACTCAGAATTTGGAAGCTCAGGGTTTCAGCCAGACACTGGCGGGACAAGGGATGGTAATAGGGAATGGTTAAGGTGGGGAGGTCCCCAGTTGTCATGGGCCTGACATCTGGGAGGCCCAGGGGCCAGCACTGCTCTTCAGGCCCCAGTTGGCAAGTTTATTTCTCGAAGCCTGTTGGGCTGCTTGATGTGACCCCGAGCGTGACCCTCCCATAATTCCACAGTGCTGTCTTTACATCTCTCAACCTGGTTCCCTGTTTTGAGAACTTCCCACTGCTGCTTCTTGGAAGAACCTTATGGGGTTACTGGGAGGAATGCCTGGGTGAGCCAGGCAGGAGGGCGATGGGCGGTGGGAACTCCCCACCCAGCCGGGGCAGCAGCTGGTGGCTCAGAAGGGCTGCTGAAGCCCCGCAGGCTGCAGACCACACGCTGGAAACGGAAACCGGCTTTCCTAGCAGCCTCGTTCCTGAGCTTGCTGTATGACCTTGGAAAGGTCCGTGTCTGGCTCCAGATTTGGCGTTGGGGAGACAAACATTCTAAGTTTTGGTCTAAAAATCAAGGGGTGGTGACTTTGAAGGGGAAGTTGGAGTTGAAACGAATTCTCTTCCGAACCCAGGACAGTGAGTTGTTCTTAACGTGCAGCGGATGCACACAGCCATGTGTACACAGCAGCAGCTTGGTAAGTGAGGGAGGAAGAGGCAGCCACAAAGACACCCAGAGAAGCAGAGGAAGGAGCTAGGCTGGCCCTCTCAGGAGCGTGGTGACTTCTCTCTGTTTGTTCCCCCAGAAAGGCCTGTCAATCAGTAACTGAGTGTACATTTACACAGACCGCCTGGAACTCAGCGTCCTGGCTCTTCAATGAATAACATTTCAGGTCTCCCGTCTGCAAACCAAACATTCACTATGAGGTTAATAAAGTTACTCAGGAGTGGCCTTGAGCCCTCAGACAGCTACCAGGAGACAGAAGCAGGAGTAGGGGGTACGGAATGGGCCTCCGCTGTTCTGGGACCCTTTCTGAGGCCCTGATAATGTATCTTCTTGGATCTGAACATTCCTTCACTCTGGGCCCCAGACGATTAGGTACTCCAGGGTGGGAATAATACCTGGGAGTTCATCCATGCCCCCCTAGTGCCCACCCCAGTTCCAGCAGAAGATATACCCAGTAAAGGCTCATTGAGTGACCACACTGACTGCTTAGAGTAAGAAGAATGAACCAGGAGTGACTTCCCCCTGCCCCTCCCCACAGTGTACAGGGGTGAGGAGGGCTGTTCAGGATGGGGTCTGGGGTAGAGTTAGTGGTGTGTAGGCTCACTGAAGTGGGGGAACCTTTGAGATCTATCCCAGTGACAGCCTTCTTTTCGTCCTCTAAGTACTGGAAACCAGCAAAACTCACGGGACCCCTGGGCCAGTGGCTATGTGGTGGGCGTTATCTCCAAGCTAACACTGGCTTTTCTGGAACCTTCCCACCAATGATTTGGGAAGTTTCTGTCCAGTCCCTTCTTCTCAGGACACCATGTCCAGGGAATGCAAAGTGGCTGTGCCCTAGGAGTCCACCTTCAAGATAACCAAATACCAGAGACAGACTGGAACACCCATACCCCTCCCAGTCCCATATGAGCTGAGGTATAGATGTGGCTGGCTACGTGTGGGGTGTCTTCACCCCTTGGACCCTCTGCTCCCTTACCTGAGGTATCTCAGTTTCTTCCCCTGACAAGGGGGAAGGGTGATCTATGGTCTGTCATACTGAGAACAGGAAGGATGTGAGAAAGGTCTCTGGATTGTATGTTTCCTTTTATGTGAGGAAAGGGGGTGAGTATGATTCTAGTTGTGTTGGAACTGGGGAGAGGTAGAGAAACCCATAGGCAGAGAGCCTGGGCAGGGGGTAGCCTGGCCTAGGCAGAGAGCCTGGGCAGGGGGTAGCCTGGGGTAGCCTGGCCTCAACTAATGCAAGAGCCCGAGCAGTTGTGAAGATATTTCTCTGTCTCCTTCATCAGCTGTTGCAACAATGGTCTCACTGAAGAACTGGAATTTCCTCAGGAATCTCAGGCTGGGAGAAGGAAAAGACTGAGACCATAGTGCCCACCAGAGGGGAGCTGGTCCCCTGGGACGAGATCTCACACGGTTCTGAGGACTCGTCAGAACGCTTTGCAGGAGGAACCTGAGGCAGTGATGGGGCAGGGCGGGCTGGACCACACCTTGACCTGGGCCGCCCAGCTCCGCGTCCCTCTTGCTGTCCATTTAAAACTAAACATCACGTCAGGACCTCCGAGGTGGACCTGGAGGGCCCCTGGCCCCTCTGTTCCTCTTCTCGGTGTCGTCACTTTTCTCTGTGACTTGTTCCTCCTGTTGAGGACAGATGGCCCAGTGTGTCAGGACTGCCAGGTCCCAAGCTGTGACCCTCACAACACTGGAAATGCCATGACAGAAATTAGGTCCCACGTGCCTCAGGAAATGTGCTGGTTAGTTTTTTTGTTTTGTTTGTTTGTTTTTTTGGTCAACTTGACACAAGTTAGAGTTATCCAGGAAGAGGGAACCTCAATTGATAAATTGCTTCCATCATATTGGCTTGTAGGCACGTCCTTGGGAGTGGGGCCACCCCAGGGCTAATGGTCCTGGGTTCAATAAGAAAGCAGACTGAGCAAGCCACGCGAAATAAGCCAGTGAGCAGCACCCCTCCATGGCCTCTGCTTCGGCTCCTGCCTCCAGGGTCCTGCTCTCCTTGAGTACCTGCCTGGACTTCTCTCTAAGATGGGCTGTGACCTGGAAGGGTAAGCCAAACAAACCCTTTTTCTTCCCCAGTTGCCTTTAGTCAGAATGTTTCATCACAGCAACAGCAAGCAAATTACAACCAGGAGCCCCCTCCCCAGCGCTTGGCCCACGTATGGGAAGATAAGGTGCCCAGCCTGGAGGACACTGTGTGTCTTTTCTAAGAAGTCTCACGAGATGGACACAAGCTGGGCTGGGGCAGGCAGGTTGCCGTCTTGCCTGTGAGACGCAACTTGAGGTAGAAGAGATTTCCGCACAGCCTGCAGCTCTGCCATCCTGTCATCGGACACTAGGGGGCGCCACATAACCAGCTTCTCTGTTACAAGGTTCACTGAGGACAGGCGCCATACTGAATCAGAGCAGGGAGAGCAGAGTCCTCTTCAGTGAGCAAACCTCCGCAGAGAACAAGCAGAGTTGGGGGGGATACACTCTGCCCTCCTCCCCACACAACCATCCCTTCAGGGAGGGTGAACGTGACAGTTAACCTTCGGGCCACCTGGAGGGGCTTGCCCTTTCTGCCCTTCACCTACGGAGGCAAAACCCTGATGCCACTGATTCATAGACTCCTGATGTCACCACCCCCATCTGAGCAGATCTAGAAACTTGGCTGTCACTAGACTCGGGGCTTCCCTCCTCCCAGATCCTGCAGGGGCAAAGACCGGACAAGGCTGGAAACAGGTAGTGTGAAGCAGAGCTCAGCCGTCAGCTGGACAGCACTCTGTGCCTCAGTTTCTCATCTGTGACAAAGCCATAGAGTGCTACCAAACAGAAAGGGAATTAGCTGAGGGACAAGCAAAGTTCAGCCCTGGTTTTGTGTGCCGTGCGCTTTGACTGAAGATTTGAACAGCCAGCATGTGCCAGCACTGTACTAGGCCTTTTGAGAAACTGGCATGGAGATTGTCAATAAAAATGCTGATGGGGGCTGGAGAGATGGCTCAGTGGTTAAGAGCACTGGCTGCTCTTCCTGAGAACCCAGATTCAATTCCCAGCAACCACATGGCAGATCGCAACTGTCTGTAACTCCTGTTCCGAGGGATGTTCCTACAAACATACATGCAGGCAAAACACCATTGTACATAAAATACAAATAAATAAATTATTTAAAAAATGCTGATCAGAAACACACAGAGCATCCCCTGGGGCAAATGCCAGCCCAAGCCCCAAGTGTGACTCTTGGGAAGCTGCTTATGTCCAACTTGTAGAAGATGTAAGACACGGGCAGTCTTAGGTCTGTCTCTCCCAATTCATGCAGGTGAGTGTGTGTGTGTGTGTGTGTGTGTGTGTGTGTGTGTGTGATAATGTGTGTGAGTGTGTGTGTGTGAGTGTGTGTGTGATAATGTGTGTGAGTCATCATGTATGTGAGTGTGTGTGTGTGTGATAATGTGTGTGAGTGTGTGTGTGATAATGTGTGTGAGTCATCATGTATGTGAGTGTGTGTGTGTGTGATAATGTGTGTGAGTGTGTGTGTGATAATGTGTGTGAGTCATCATGTATGTGAGTGTGTGTGTGTGATAATGTGTGTGAGTCATCATGTATGTGTGTGTGTGTGATAATGTGTGTGAGTGTGTGTGTGTGAGTGTGTGTGTGATAATGTGTGTGAGTCATCATGTATGTGAGTGTGTGTGTGATAATGTGTGTGAGTCATCATGTATGTGAGTGTGTGTGTGTGTGTGTGTGTGTGTGTGTGTGTGTGTGTGTGTGTTCGTTCAAGGCAGGGGTTGGAAGCCACTAATTTAGTTGTACCCTTTCACTGAAAGGCCGACTTTGAAACTGGAGGGAGATGCCCTGGGAGAACAGTGGGTCTCCTGCCAACGGCCCCGAGAGCACCTTGCTCCTTCACCTCTTCCCAGAGGGCCAAGGGCAACTGTGACCTCATCTTCTTCTTCAGGTCTAGCTAGCAGGGATGCCCCGTGCCTCAGCACAGTGTCCAGAACAGTCAGGAGACTAGAGTCACATCCTATTGCCAACTCCAAGCCCTGCCCTTTGGTGCCTGTGTATCATTTAGAAACCACTTGGTTTCCAGAGTCTTGGGTCCCTCATCTGTAGAACAGGACTATTGATGCCAGCTTGGTCCTAGGATCTGATGTACATGCAGGTCAGGTTCTCTAAAGCGTCACTCGAGACCTAAGTAGTACCAGATCCACCAAGACAGTTCCGTGCAGGAGGAACTTCATTTTACTTCTCCCAGGTCCAGTAGGTTTTAATACCGAAAGAAAACCTCATCATAAGCACCCCACACCACCCATGGCTTCTGGTGCTCTTCAGGCGACACCTGCTGGCCATAATAGGTACTGTATCCTCACCTGGCCAAACTATTGAGAAAGCTTAGTGCTCTTTGAACTCATCTGTACTTCTTGCTCTTAGGTTGGAAAGAGGAAGGAGTCCTTCCCTCCCAGGCAGAGACTGCCTCTCCTCCTACCCTCCCTCTAATCCAAAGCAGAAACTAACAAGGGCACAAACAGAGTGTGAGTTTAGGACCAACCTGGTCTAGAAAGACTTGTGCTCACAGCAAGAGCCCCGCCACATCCCGTTGTTTCTGTCTCAAGAGAAGCCAGGCTGAGTGAGGGATGAGGCTCCAGGTACAGACACACAGGTGACTCAGAGAAGCCACTTGTCGGGCCAGGCCAGGGCTTTAGGACAGGCTGCCCCACAACTCACTTCCATGTCTGAATACTGGGGTGTTTGGAAGAGTGGCTAGCTTGAAACATGGGTGGGAGAGGGGCAGGACTGGGGTGTCCCTGGTCCAGGGTACTTTGCCAGGAGGATGCAAAGTCTACTGATGATGTCCTATAATGCAATACAATACAATTCAACACAATACAAGGTGCGCAGGGAGACGGCTCAGTGGATAAAAGCATGGTAGAAGAGATGCTTGAAAATTGTTCTCTGACCTCCACGTGTATACATCGTGGCATTTATGCGTGCACGCTCTCATAATAACAAATAGAATAAAAATGTAAAAATCCAAGGTGATGAGCAGGAGTTGTAGGGTAACCTGTGAAACCAGACTGGCCTCAAGTGAATAGTGAGTGCTCCTGGGAAATGGGCCGGGTGGCCCAATAGACTGCTCTCCCTGCTTGAGTGTGTTTGAAATTCTGTGTCAAATCTGCTTTGGGACGGTAACAGCAAAGACTGCCACCACCACCAGTGACCATACAGAGGTCACCATCTGTGTGAGGACAAGTTAGCCAGTTCCTCCTAACCTTGGCTGTGCAGTGGGAATGTCGAGCAAGAACCTGGCCCTCTCGGACTGTGTGAGATAAGGCTGCAATGTTCTGAGAACCTGAGTGTGGCACTGAGCCACCACGAGGGCCTGTTACAGTCATCATGAGGAGTAGCCATCCATGGCCCTGCCTAAAATTTGCCAAATGGAACAGCTGATGCCGACAAACGGTTGATTCTGCTTAGCTTCAGGGAACTAACTATGGTGTCGTTGAAGACATCCTTAAAATGCCACATGCCGCAGTGTGAGATTGTCTCAGCTGCAGACACAGACTGTGTCCTTTTCACCAACACAAGGCCAACCCTGGGATTTTCTGTTCCCCAAGTCCTACCTCCGTTTTTGCTGACTGCCCTTGTCTCTGAATTCAAGCAACTCTTTCATAGTTTCCGTAAACCTCAACCCTCAGTGAGATTTGAAAAGTCATCTGTCCCAACCACACCGTCCCAGATTCGCTCAACAAGCACGTAGAAAATGTCCAGCTGGAGTGTGGAGGGGCGAGTAGACTGTGCAAGAGAAAGAAGCAGCCCCGCCAGGGACATGAACACCATTGTAGATACAGGACGGCTGACCAGCAGCCGTCTCTGCTAGGTGCAGGGAGAGAGGCCAGCACTCCAGAGGTGGAGGCAGGAGGATCAAGAGTTCAAGGTCATCCTTAGCTACTTAGAAAGTTTGAGGCCATCCTAGGCTACATGTAATCCTTAAAAAAAGGGAAAGAAAGGGTTTAGAAAGATGGCTCAGAGGTTAAGAGCACTGTTACTCTTACAGAGACCCTGGTTCAATTCCTGGCCCTCACATGGCAGCTCACAATAGTCCTAGGGGGATCCATTGCCTTCTTCTGGCCTCTGTGGGCACTGCATGCACATGGCGCTTTGGCATACATAAATTGTGTGTGTGTGTGTGTGTGTGTGTGTGTGTGTGTGTGTGTGTGTGTGTGTGTGTAGTGGGTGGGTGACTGTGTTCCGCTAGAAGAATGAAGAATGGGCCTGGGGATGTAGCTCGGTGGTCAAGGGCGTGCCTAGCATCCTCAGAGCCCTGAGTTCAGTCACGAGCACCACAATAAATGAACAAATAAAGTGGAAGCCTTAGGGGTGTGCTTTCTTTGGGGGTCATGGGTGCATTGTATATAGTAAAAGGACAAAGATTTTATGCCAACAGAAGTCAGGAAGCCTCGTGCTGTGGCCACACATGGAGTCTCAGCACCCCTCTGGCACGTTGCAGGCTCTCGGGAGAAGCCCATTTACCCCCAGCTATCCCAGGGTTTTCCCTAAGTTTGTTTCTGTCTGTCATCTGTGACCTTCTGATGAAGCACTCGGGAAGCGCCATACTTGATCTTTTCACATCGTCAGCTGAGGTTGCTAAAAATGGCGTCAACTTGGCTAAGGATGTGGCGTTGGATGCCACAGTGGCCTGAGGTTGGGCTCTCCTCCTCACTGGTGCCTTTTGCCTTGTGGGACGGACCCCCTACTTCACTATTACCAACACATTCCCCAGTGTGTGTATGTGGTGCCTCTGGTCCCAACTCCCAGTATTCAGTAAATAATGCATTTAACTACACCTCTGCCCCAACGAGCCACACCAGGGCCACGGGGCTGTGCTTCACCAAACCTGAAGGGCCCAGGGTAGCAGTCAGAACTGGTGGGCTCCCTCGGGGGATGGCAGTTCCTGTATTCGCCTGCTTAGACCACTTCTACTGCACTGGGTCTGTTCCGTCTAAAGGGAAATGTTATCCGGGCATGGTGGTGAATACCTGTAACCACACACTCAAAATGATGCCCATTGAGGCAGGGGGAAATCTCAAGTTCTAGGCCACCCTGTGCTATACAGTGAGGGGGGAGAGGGGCAGAAAGGGAAGCCAAGCACAATCAAGGGTCTAGCAACCATGTTAAGATGGAAGGCAATAGAGATGGGAAATGAAGCCTAGTGAAAAGAACACCCGGGGCCCTGGCGGCTCTTCTCCATGGTGTGGAAAGCTGCCATCTGGGAAAGATCAGGCACAGAGCATACAGAAAGGCCAGGCGGATGAGGTTCAAGAGACCAGAATGTGTGCACAGGTGATACTAGGCTAGGCTTCAGGGTTCGGAGGGAGCTCTTGAACCTGAGGTTGATAAAGCATCTGCATGGAGGCTTAGAAAGAGCCCAGGGGCAAGATGGGACCAGAAGAGGGGAGCTCCCACCCCCCCAGCATCCTGTGTGTCCCACACTCACTTGACAAAGCTTCTGCTCACTGTCAGCCACCCTGGTCCCCTGACTCAACTCCTGACAGGAGGGATTTCTTCCTCTTCACAGTTCCTGGGCTGGGTGGCAGGAGGAGCTAATGCCATCTTCCAGTGACTTCCAGCTCTGAGGAGTGGCTCTGTCCTCAACACTGACAGCTTGTCACAGCGACAGGAGGGAGGGACATTAGGGTGGCACCGAGGCACCTCTGTCCCAAGGCTCTAAAGCGTGAGCACTATCAGGCGAAGCCTGTGGAGAAGCAGACCCTCTTTCTAGTGAATCATGACCATGGGCACTGCCTGAACATCCGTCTTCTTCATTGTAGAGGAAGAGCTCTTCCCAGAGAGGTGGCAATTCCAAGTCCACATAGCACTGCATGAATGTGTAACTTACATGTGGATTGAGGACCCTCCGTCAGGATCCAGGAAATCTGTTCCTGCCCAGCTCTAGGCCACTCTGGGATCCAGTGAAATTTCTGGAATGAATTCGGATTTCTAGAGCCTGGATCTTAAGAAAACAATGGAAGTTACAGATTTGAGAGTAGGTAAGGTGCTAGAGAGATGGAGAGATGGCTGAGACGACAAGCCCCGGCTGCTTGTCCAGAGGACTGGTGTGGCTTCCCAGTACCCACAGGCCAGCTGCCAATCATCTGTAACTCCAGTTCCAAGGTATCCAACGCCCTCTTCTGGCTTCCACAGGTACTGCACGCATGTGGTGCACAGACATGCATGCAGGGAAAACAGCCATACACATAAAATAAATTTCTTAAAAATGTTTAGAAACAGACACAGACCCACAGCCAAATATTAGAAGTAGTTTTGGGAATCCTGCAGAACAAGAGGAGAAAGCATCTTATGGAGCCAGAGGGAACAAGGACTCCATAAGAAAACTCACAGAATCAACTAACCTGGGGGGCTCATCGGGGCTCCCAGAGACTGAACTGACAACCAGGAACCTGTATGGGACTGACCTAGGCCCTCTGCCTATAAGTGACAGTTGTGTAGCTTGGTCCTCTTGTGGGACTCCTAACAGTGGGCACAGGGGATGTCTCTGACTCTTTTATTGGCTTTTGGGAACCTGCTCCCCCATATCGGGTTGCCTTGCCCAGCCTTAACACATGAGGAGGGGCTTAGTCTTACTGCAACTTGATAGGCCATGTTTTGTTGATACTCATGGGAGCCCTGTCCTTCCCTAAACTGAAAAGGAGGAGGAGTAGATTAGGGAGTGGGATCAGAGGGAGATGGGGGTGGGCGGTGGGGACTGGAAGGAGAGGAGGGAGGGCAAACTTCGGACAGGATGTAAATAAATAAATTTATTTTTAAAATGTTTAAAAATAGATAAAATGTGATTGCTAATTTAGAAGGATAAAAATGATGATGGGGCTGGGAGGTGGCGTGGCTGGCACAGTGCTTGCTGTACAAGCACAAGGCCCCTCGTCTGGGTCCCCCAGCACCCAGATGAAAGCTAGGAGCCACACGTACCTGCAATCTCAGTGCTGGTGAGGCAGAAACAAGAAGAACCCCGAGGCTTGCTGTCCGGGTCGTTTAGCTGAATCAGTGTGCTCCAGGTTCAGTGAGAGATCCTGTCTCAAAATATAAAGTGGACGGCCACTGAGCGAGACACCTGACATCAACATGTGCACATACATGAACACGCACGGACCTCATACACACACACACACACACACACACACACACACACACACACACACACACACACACACACACAAAAGTAAGACTGACATCCTGTGGGGGGAAAGAAACTTTCAAATATCACAAAATCTGGACAGTCGCGTGTTTCCTTCAGGCCTGACAAGTCATCACCACATCCCTCTTCTTTGAAATGTTCTTTGTGCTTCCAAGCTTACACAGACCAGCTGCTGGCTCCATCTATTTTACACCTGATCTCCCCTGCCTTTTCCTCTCTCTCTCTCCCTCTCTCCCTCCCCCCCTCTTTCTAGCTCTCTCGCTCTCTCTGGCAGGCAGCAAAGTCCACCAGCATGTCGGACTTAAATTGTACCACTGCAGCTTTGTGTGATAAAGTGAGCAAGCCGGGCATGGTGGGGCCCTTCCGTAAGCTCAGCACTCAGAAGGCAGAGTTCAAGTTCAGCCCGGGTCCCCTAGCAAGACCTTGTGTGAAAGCAAAGCCAGGTGAGCTGTTCTGGGGCTGCAAGAGTGTTCCTGCAAGCTGTCCCTTTCATGGGACAGAGGCATGAATTGCCTGTGAACTACCCAAATACATCCCACCTGAAGATGAGTCGGATACCCAACATTCACCAGGCCCTCTGGGATGCTAGACAATAAAAGAGGATCAGCTGTGGACTGCAGATCAACTGGATCATCCCACAACACTGTCCCATAAGCTCTGAGCGTAGGGAACACACTCTTCAGCCTGGAAGACCCCAAACTTGGGCTGTGTCGGCTCCATAGCAAACCTGTCTCAGGCACACCACAACCCCACTGAGCATCAGGGGCTGCATTCTGTATAACGAGCAAAAGCAGTCCCGGCCCTTTCTGTCCCCCTTTTCAAGACAAGATAGGGTCTCTCTATGCAGTCTTGGCTGTCCTGGAACTCACTATGTAGATCAAGCTGCCCTTGAACTCAGGAGCTCCACCTTGCCTCTGCCTCCTGAGATTGAAGGCGCGTGCCACCCTGCCTGGCCTCTGGCCCTATTTTATTAAGATCTGAGAAGACACGAAGTACTCGGAACCCCCGAAAGCTCTCCACAGTGACCATCAGGAAGGTGGCAGTGATGCAGGCTGAGCACGCCCTTGGCAGAACTACTTTGGCTTTGAGGTCAGTATGTCTGTAGATGCCAGCATCCTGCCAAGAGCTCACCTTGAGAGGCCAGAGATACCAGGCCAGTGTGAGGACTGCCAAACTTAGGGCTCAAACCCAGGAGGAAGGCCACACTTGTGGGACTGTGACATGTGGGGGTGTAGGAAGGTGCTTGGCACCTCATGAGACAGCCAAGTCAGTCGTTCAGTCAGCATTTACAGGGGCTCCAGGAGGGGGCTGTAGGTAAAGCCAAGAGGGCTGGGCACCCGATGTCTGCAGAGATGGTCATGGGAGTGCACAGAGAGCCTCATTCCCAGGAAAGGGATGAGTGCCACAGGCCACCCTGTCTACGGCAGCCAGGGCCGAGAGACAGTACCATGTCATGCCAGAGTGCCTGTCAGCCTCACGGAAGGTCAGTGTGTGGTAGGTGGAGGGAGGGGCCTGGGAACCGGAAAAGAGAGAGGTGGAAAAGGCTGAGTGCTCAGAGGTTGTTTTTTTAAAAATTCTTTTATTTTTGAGATTATAATATAATCACATCATTTCCCCCTTCCCTTTCCTCCCTCTAAACCCCCTCACAGACCCCTTCTGGCTCTTTCTAATTCATAGCCCCCTTTCATTAGTTAATTTTATAGACACATGCACATTCTTAAATCCACTAGTACAACCTGCTCAGTCTGTATAATGCTACTTGTGTATGTATGCTTTTAGGGCTGATCTTTTGGTATCGCGTAACCAGTTGGGGTGCTTTTCTCTGCAGAAGACAATTGCTCCCCCTTTCGCTATTTCTTGGTTGTCTGTAGTTCTTTGTGGAAGGCTGAGGTCTTTCCTCTGTCCGTGTTAATATATCTGGTGTTGCTGTCCTTGTTCAGCTCATGTTTAGGCAATCATGAACTATTGCAGGTGTAGTTTCTGACGTTCCTCAGAGACCCAGTCTCACAGTAAACTCTCGCTCCTCTGGCTTTATAATCTTTCCACCCCCTTTCCTGAAATTCTTTCCACCCAGGAGTTGAGTTGTAGATGTATGAGTTGGGCCTGGGCTCCACAGTTCTTCAGTTTGTTTGGTTGTGGTTTTCTGGAATGGTCTTTGTCTGTTACACGGAGAAGTTTCTTTGATGAGGGGTGAGGACTATATTTATTGGACCAGCCCTTGGAGAAGGATCTGAAAACACCAAGGTTTTTCCCTGTTGTTTGTTTGTATTTTTGAGACAGGGTCTCTCTATGTAGTCCTGGCTGGCCCATTATGTAGATGAGGCTGGCCTTGAACTCACAGAGATCTGCCTGCCTCTGCCTCCCCTGTGCTGGGATTAAAGGTGTGTGCTGCCACACCAGCAGGTTCAGAGGGGTTGTTTGTTTGTCTGTTTTATATAGAAAATAGTTAAGTAAAATTACATGAAGAAGAATAGATCAGAGACCTGTAGGACAACATGGGGAGCCACACAGACTGAGTTTCTGGTTTTTGTTTGTTTGGAGTATTGCTGTTTGTGTCTGTCTATATACCTTCCACCCCAGCCCAGCCTCACTTCTAGAGAGAATTCTGACCAGGAGCCTGCGTTCAGACTTCCCAGGGCCTCCCTGGGTTGGCTCGCTAGCCAGCTTCAGAGCTGTGAGCTGAGAGAACACGGTAGAAAAGAGACCACAGCGGGGGAGACTCCAGCCTTCTTGGGGGCCTCAATAGCCCTAGACTCTTGCTGGGGTCACTGTTGAGGCAGGAGCCTGAACAAGACAAGCCTTGGAGACTCTACCTAAGGGAATGCACTTGCGGGTGCTTGCTCCATGAGGCCAGAATAGATGGACAATCCCAGACGCTGTTAGGACGTGTGGAGATGGTCAAGGGCTTCCTTCCCTCTAGGCACTCGACTTGGGTCATTTAGCGACACACACTATGTTTTCTGTAGGCTTCATAATCTACGAATTAGAGTAATTCTTCCTGTCTCAAAAAGACGGACATGAGTGGAATGACTGCTGTGCAAACCGGACAACCTGAACTTGACCCTCTGGAACTTGTGGTGGAAGGAGAGAGCCAGGTCCTGAAAGCTGTCCTCTGATATCCCCATGCCTCCTCATAATAAAGTAAATCAATCTTTTCAAAAGGTAAAGGTGGAAGTCTTAGTATTTGTTTTACGTATTGGTGTTTATTTCTATCTATAATTAAAAAATTATAATTCTGTCCATTTTTCTGCATTAGAGAGAATGCATATTTTGCCGGCACACACACATACAACACACACACACACACACATTATGTGGTTATGTGGGGTGGATCCAAGGTTCTTGCATATATGTGTTTACTCCATATTTTTGTTCAAACCTCTCACTGTAGGTGAAGAAGCAGGCGTCCAGTGTGACTAAGGGACTTGCCCAGTGTCACACAGATGGATGACGATACTGGTGCCGTGAGGTCCTAGACCACGATTCTGTGCATAGCGTTCAAATCTATTACAAACAGGAAGGAGAGCAGGGAAATCCTTGCTTTCCCTTCTTCCAATCAATGAGTAAGCACCACGAAGGTCAATCTCAAATTAACTACATAACCCAAGTGTTAAGTTTTTAAGACCGACCTGGTTCAGTATTGATTCCTTCTATGAAAGCCATATTTATACTGAAATTGCCCAAGAATGTCTGAGCACATATGAAGGCTTTGTTGAAATAATTACATGGCTTTATTTTTGTAGAGAAGTATCCAAAATCTGTAAGTTCATTGTCTAAGTTAAACAATGAAAACATCTGTTGTTTCTTGTGATGGCCCTGTTCTTAATACAACATGGCAAAATAATACCCCCTAAATATCCATGATTAACCTGAATTGGAAAGGGCTCCCCTCCCAATCTCCCTGTGACTCCATGAAGCTGCTTCCACTGACAGTAGTTAAAAAAAAAAAAAAAAAAACTTTGTTCAGAGTTCCAGTGCAAGAAGAACCAGGAATTTCTCACTGCTGTTAGGTGGTGTCCCTCTAAGCAATGAATCGCATGCATTTCAAGCCCAGGCAGAAGTGCCAATATCAAGTTTTGGACTGCATTCAAGTCTCAGTTAAGCGCAGGTGGGCCTGTCCTTAAGTGTTTGTGTTTACCTGTACATATGACTGTTTGCCTGGGTGACTGTGTTTGTTCCCACACTGGTGTAGGTAGACTGACACGTGGGTGTGGGGGTTCCACCCTGTTTGGGACTGTGAAGGAATTAAGAAGGAACAAACTGTCTGGGTCGCCTCTTCCCTTCCCCCTTAGGCTCTGTCACTGCAGAAAACCCCCAAACAATGGGAAGAAAGGGGACTTCTGAACACATTTGAACCAGGCTGTCACTCTCAATGGGCTTTTCCTGAGTACCAGGGAAGAACAGAACCCAGGAAATGGCAATACATAAAATGTAGGGCCTGTCTGTTATCAGACCCCTTCTTCCCTCCTTCCCTCCCTTCTTCCCTCCCTCCCTCCCTTCTTTCCTCCTTCCCTCTCTCCCTTCCTCCCTCCCTCCCTCTCTCTCTCCTTCCTTCCATATCACTCTTCCTTCTGTACCTGCCTATATTTCTACAGCCACTTGCCAGGGTCTCCAACTCCTTCGTTATAGCCTTATCATAGCATGGGGTGCAAGATGACACCCCACTATCTCCAGCAAAGCAGTCTCTACCCCACAGCTCACATGAGTCAAGGTCTTTGTGAGCAAAGCCAATGACATCAGTAATATTTACATGTGCCACGCTGTGCCGGCCACCAGGCTTGTCCTAGTTAATCCTCACATGACTTCCTGCCAAAGATGCTGAGCTGTCTCCACTTCCCAGGTGAGGACATTGGGGTCTGACACACATACATTTCCCAGGGGACTCTGCAGCAAGTGGCAGGGTTGGACCGAGCACACAGCCCAAGTCCAAGGCCACATTCTCACGGGCCATGTGGGGAAGTCTCTGCCAGAGTGAGTCCCTGAACTTGCCCTCCCTTAGATTTCTCTCTGTCTCAGAATAGTCGGCTCCTCTTCAAGGGGCAGACATGGTGAGTGACCTCATCCCTCAGGGAACACACAGGTTGTGTGTCATCGGCGGCGGCGGCGGCGGCGGCGGCGGCGGCGGCGGCGGCGGGAAGGAGGCATTATGGGTTCTAGGGGCACTTGAGGTGGATGGAGAGAAGAGGCCTCCCTTCCCTCCAGCCTGGAGGCTCCGAGCTGGAGCAGCTGTGCCACCATCCTGGGCCCTCACTTGGCCCTGTCCCCTCGCAGCAGACAGAGCTCTTTCATCCTGTCTGACTTAGTGGTTTATTTTAGGCACAGACTGACCAGGTGCTCTGGGTCAATAGGCTTAGCTTTAAATAACTGGATTTTTCTCCGTGAGTATCTCCTTTGGCAGGAAGGGACACAATGAAAGAAAGAGTCCCACAGGCCAGGGTGGTGAGGGAAGGAGACAGAGGACAAGACGGGAGAGAAGACAAGTGGGCTTTGTCGTTTCCTGTGTGACCTCAGACAGATGTCTGACTTTTACACCCAGTGAAGCAGTTTCCGCACCTGCAAGGCACAGCTTTGGACCAGGTCATCTCGAACATCCCCTGTCCCCTGCAGACTTACCTCTGGGCTTCTGTGCTCTACTGTGCCTTTACAGACAAGTCACCTACCCAAAGGCATGTGCTTCAGAGTGCTGGCCTGACACCGTAGAGCTCAGCCACCAGGGAGGCTGCAGAGCAGAGGGCAAGCAGCTGCTGGGGCCTGGAGACCCGGATTCGGGTCTTGCTTTTGGTGCGAGCCTGGTGATCTTGTGTGTGAGCTTCAGTTTCCCAGCCAGTTTTTAAAAGAGCCTGATGAAACTTGAATAGACTTTATGTGCGTTACACAGAGTAATTGCAGGTGAGAGCCCTTGGAACTCCCCAAATGCTTTATTAAAAAAATTAAATGTGTCTGGCAGTTTCTCAAAAAGTTAAACATAAAATTGTCACACTACCCAGAAATTCCACTTGTGGTCCTATACCCCAAAGAACGCAAAGCAACAGTACAGAGGTGGTTTTATAACTGTGTTGATAGCGTCGCTCTTCACAGGAACCAAAAATGGAAGCAACCCAAGTGTGCATTTGATGGATGAGTGAGTAAACAAAGGCTGTGTAGACACACAATAGAATACTATTCAACCGTAAAGAGGAATGAAATCCTGACACGTGCTGTAACATGGCTAAACCTTGAAAACATTGTGTTCCAGCAGACACGAGAGGACCAAAGCTAAGCACTCCACTCACCATGGGACACCTAGAACAGCTAGAGAGAGCAAATGACGGTTCCAGAGACGGAGCGGAGGGAGAATGGGGAGTGATAGTTTAACGGGTGGAGAGTTTCTACTCGGTTTGATGGGAAGGATCTGGATGTGGGAAGTGGCAGTGGTTGGACAACATTGGGGATTTACTTAGTGGTAAGCTTAAAAGAGAGAGAGAGAGAGAGAGAGAGAGAGAGAGAGAGAGAGAGAGAGAGGTTAAAATGAGGCTGAAGAGAGAGCTCAGTCCAGGAAGGTGCTCGCTGTGTAAGCAGGGAGCCATACCCGAGTTTTGATTTCCAGGTTTAGTGAGAAACTGTCTCAAAAAATAAGGTGAAGAGATATCGAGGAGGAAAAAAAATCACCTGACATCGACCAGTGGTCTACACACACACACACACACACACACACACACACACACACACACACACACACGTATACCTACACACACACAAACATGTACATACACCACACACACAAATTTAAAAATGGTTAAAACTGCAATTTCATATTTTATGTAGCTTACCATGTTTAAAAAATAAACGTGCAGTTTTCAAATTTTAGTTTAAAATGTTAGACATATTTTGGCAAAACCTGGGAATGAGAAAACCTGTTTCTTCGCCTGAACTTGGGTGAGACATCTGGGGGAGCAAAGCCTCTCTCTCTGTTAGAACAGCACCCCCAGCTCCCCACCTCCACCACCCTTACCATGCCTCTCAGAAAGCCAGGTCAAAGGCACACCCAGTTGGAGCCAAGTGGGTCAAGGTGGAAACAGGATCTCCAGGGCCACCTACCTGACCGATTGCATGGAGAATTCCAGTGCTGGCACTTAGTTTATCCTCAGGGCTACTTGGACCTCTTCCCTGGACCCTGTGCGGCCTCTTACCTGAGAATTGAGACAAAAGGAAACTTTGACCACATCAACCTTCCACATCAGTCAGCCACGTCATGGTGCCTGCCCCGGAGCTCAGCAGGTGCTCGGCTTCCATTTGGTAGCTGCTGGGGTTCCCTTCACCCTTATGTCCTATTGACCTGGAAGTGAGAAAGCTGTGGTGATCCGGACTGGGGTAGGGATAAAGAACACACGCTGTAAATGACTGTTCAAAACGCTCACAATGTATCAGGTGCTAGCGCAAATTTGGGCAGTGTCGGGGATGGAGTGGACTGAGTGGGCTTTTCCAGGAGGCTGACTTCCAGAAGTGACTAAAGGTTTGGGGCAGCACGTAGGTTTGAGCTTTGGGGTGGAAAGTACCAGATGTCTTCAAAGATCTTAGCCGAGATGTTGGCAAGAGTACCCATGCTCTCCCATTCGTGGAGGGAAACTGAGTCCAAAAGAAACAGCAAGCAATGGCTTTGGATGACCCAGGCAGGAGAAACCCAGCGTCCTTGCCCCGTGCATGGCGGACTCTTGGCACATGTATGACATATGCCTCTCTGCGACCATATAGGCTCAAAGCCCATGGGTGACAGGGACCCCTTTCCTCTCTCGG
This sequence comes from Peromyscus maniculatus bairdii, assembly GCF_049852395.1. Classification (NCBI taxonomy): domain Eukaryota; kingdom Metazoa; phylum Chordata; class Mammalia; order Rodentia; family Cricetidae; genus Peromyscus; species Peromyscus maniculatus. The sequence goes on from NC_134858.1 coordinate 42,366,723, forward strand.
CCAGAGAAGCAAGATCGAGATGGTCAGGCCAGGGTCCCCACCTCTGTCCCTGAGCTTGTGGGTCTAAGGGACCCCCGGGCTGGGGCTGGAGTGGCATTCACCACCCGGGGTGTCGCGGGGGGGCGGAGAGAGCGGCCGCCTAGCCCAGCCCCGCGGATGACAGGAGCCGGGGAGCCGAGGAGGGAGGAGCCGCCGCCGTGCGCTGGGCTGAGGAGCAGAGAGAGCGGGGCGCCGAGTGCGGGCGGCTGGGAGCGCGCTGAGCGGGGGAGAGGCGCTGCCGCACGGCCGGCCACAGGACCACCTCCCCGGAGAATAGGGCCTCTTTATGGCATGTGGCTGGTAACTTTCCTCCTGCTCCTGGACTCTTTACACAAAGGTGAGACCCGCGCTGCCGGCGGCTGGGCGGTGGAGGCGGCGGGGCCGGGATGCGCGCGGCTGGAGGCGAGGTGCGGTGCCCAGTGGGCTCCAGGTGCCCGGGTGCAGGACCCGCTCGGGTGTATGGCGCTGGGTGGGCGCGAGGGGGTGGGGCGGCTCCGCGAGAAGGGTAGGGTGAGAGTCAGCTTGGGACCGTTTGCCAGCCCCCCTCCGTCTGCCGTTTAGGGGCGCGCCCGTGGGGGGCGGTGGCCAAGGAACCCCTGGTTTCCCTGTCCCAGCCTGGCCCCAGTTCTGCCCTGACCCCCTCCCCCAGCCCCTTGCCGGCTCTCGCGGGTTACTGGAGCTGGGACCCCGGGGTGCCCTGCGAGCCAGGTGGTCCTCGGACCAAGACTTCATCCCGGAGCCCTCGGTAATTGGGTCCTCGGACCTAGGGAGGCTCACTCCCGCTGTAGCTTCGTGCGCCCCTCGACCGCCCTCGACCCCCGCCCTGGCGCAAATGCCGGCGCACCGCATGGCGCTTATCCGCGCCTGGCTGGGTGCAGGGCTGGGAGAGCTGGGGGTCCCGAGAGGCGGGGGTTTCCTCGGACAGCAAGTTTGTTCTTCAGATCCGAGGGTCGCCCTCACCTATATCCCACCCCCATACCTCAGGCGCTAGCCCCGGCTTCTCTGAGTCTCCCTGGCCACCTTAGGCAGTCTGCCCCAAGGTGCGAGACTCTTCGCTCCGGCGCTTGGCCTGCTGGACTAGGGGACAAGTGTTCAGACTGGGGGGCGTGTCCCTTTCCTCGGAGAAAAAAGGTTGCTAGGGGTGGGTCCAGGTGTCCGGCATGTCCAGACCAGCTCCTGGGGCGCCGCGCACCTGATCTAAGAGGTAGCCGGGACTGAGGGGTTAGCCAGAGGCAGGCATTTCTGATCTTAACCAACCTGGGTACCAAATCGGGACCTGGCCAGCGCGGGCAGGCAGTTGAGCTTCTAGGCTGTGGCAGAGGACGTGCCCCCGGGCGCGCAGATGGCGGGAGGGAGAAGAGGCGGCCGAACTCCGCGCCCTTGCGCTGTAGAGCACAGACGCTCCTCGGCTTTACCTGCTCAACCCTCTAACTTTTCTCCTTCGCGCCCGGAGGGCAGCTTCTCCTTCCGCCTCCTTTGCCTGGGCTGGCCTGGACCAACAATAATTCTTGCCCCCTAGGCGATGGAGAAGGGCAATCTAGAGCCCGGGAAGGGGTCTAGTCCTTTGCTGAAGCCGAGTTTGCAACCTGCCAGGAACCAAAGCAATGCCCAGTAGGTTGGGGGCGGAGGCTAACCCTTATTTGTGGATATGGTCAGGTCAGAGCCAGTCTGATGGCCTAGTCTGCTGGGATTTTGCCCAGAAGATCCGAGTGCTGGGCAATGGGTGGCCTTAGATGGTGAGCAAAGTAATAGACTTTCTCAGGCCCAGTGGGGGCCACTGGGTAACAACACTAAGGCTGGTCTAGGTTGTTTAACTCCTTGCCCCCTGAACTGACCCCTTCATCCCACCTTAGGCTACAAGCTTGCCTCCTGCCCCCACTGCACACCCCAGTTTTCTTTCCTGGGGCTCTTCCTGCTTCCCTCCACCCCGACAGGCTGGTTTGGCTCACAGCTTTAATTACGTTAATATTAAATATACATAAGGTGAGGAGCGGCTTTCTCTCTCCATAGCTCTCACTCCAACCCCCATCCCTTTCCCATTTTGTCAGGCAAGCAACACAGACCAGAGCTGCTGCTGCTGCGGCCACACTCAACTGCTTTGTCCCTCACCTTGCCCCAGGAATAGCCCATTTCTTAGCAACGGAGACCCCTTCACAAGTACCTGCAGGACACTGCCCTCCCCCATCCAGGAGCTCTGCATTAATAAATGAAGCCCAAGTTATTTGATAGGGAAGGAGCAGATGGGGGCGGGGATGGAGAAAGGCCCTCAAGGCCACAGGGCAACAGCTGGAGGGGCCGAACCCTCTCCTGCTCTAGCAGGAAGTTGCCACTTACAGTAGGTCTTGTGGGTAGACAAGAGTTACCAGGTATGGCGGCCCTGGGTGGCCTTTGGGTCTGCGGATCCCTGGGCTCCCCTGCCATTCAGAGTACCAGCATCTGGGTTGGGCGCCAGGCAGCCTTGCCAGACAGGCCTATCTTTTCCTTGGTGCCTTAATTGGGTCTTAGGTGCCAGGCTGATCCCCAGGGGCCTGTTCTGCTTGGGGTGGCATGGTAGGTGGGTGGTGGAGGCGGCTGGGGGAAGATGTAATGTGGGGAAAGCAAGAGAGATGGGGCGTGGTTTATTTCTCTCCCGTTGCCAGTCACCCCCGCGGCACCAAGGAAAATGTAAATGCGAATGTTCCAGCCTGTTACAGAAAACAATATCCTCTTGCAATAATTTGTACGTCCATCTGTGAGGAGCGGGAGGCGGCAGGCAGAGAGAAGAAAACAGGGGGAGATGGAGCGTCCTCTGGATGGAATTAAGCAGTTATTGAATGTTTTAAGCTTCTGTTATTTCCATTCCTCTCAAAATATCTTTTTTTTTTTTTTATGAAGCCTGAGCTCAGCCCGTTTCCCCAGAACTAAACGGGGAAGGTGTTTTAATAATCGGTTATCGAGTCTCCAATAACTGCCTTATTATTGCCAAAACAAATCCAGGTCTGGGCAGCCAGATGAACCCCAGCGAGGCTCTCTCTGTTGTTACATCCAACGTGCCAGCATCTGTGTTGCCCGAATTTGCATTTTTACTGTGTAAAAGAACAAGCTTCCTCGGCACTAAAATTCCTGTTTTCTAAAAGCCAAAATAATGGGTTGCATTGATTTTTTCATTTCCCACCCCAACCTCTCGGATGGGGACTCAGGGTTCCTCTCTCTGGAGAAGACCAAATTAAAAGCCTTTGTCAGGCCATTAAGAAAATCTCTAGCATTCTGTTCAGCATCTAATTAAAAAGGGGGGGTTGCTGGGGGGCATGTTTCTAAAATCTCAAAGTGGCAAGTACAACTTAGAGGAGGTAGGTGAAGGACTGGTAAATGTCTGGGAGGGATTGGGTGGCCAGAGGGACCCCGGCTGCTGGAATAACATGAAGGAGAAGGCAATTGCCATGATGCCCGGCAAACCTTTCTGATGCCTCATTTTCCTGGGCATCAAAGCCAGCTGCCTTGAAATATTTCTGCTGAAGAACGAGGAGCTCAATTAGAAAGAAAAAGCTAGTAAGCGGTCGACACAGAGGCAGTGCCGGCCGAAGTTGAACAGGTGCTGGGCACTGGCCAGAGTGGCTGTTTTTCTTTCAAAGAGGGAGGAGGTGGGCACACAGATAGTCAGGTTTGGCCTGGCCATGGTTTGCTCAAGCAGCAGGCAGGCTAGGGGGTCCCCAAACACAGGGTGAAGGTCTGCTTAGAGAACATCACAGGCATGGCGCCTTTGGCAAGGTACGGACCACAAGAGCCCTTACCTCCTCCACCTCTTTAGGTAGTCCATCCTTGTGATTTGTTTGGTTCCCTGCCTTGGCTGGTGAAATATGACTTTATTTGTTTGGAGAGCTCTATCAGGGTGTTCAGGCCTGAGGCTGGAGGTTCTCTCCTCCTCATGTTCTTGGAGGGGACATTTAAAGTAGTTACAAGGGAGGATCTCTGAGTTTCCTGAAGTGCTTTCCTAGCCCCTAACCTAGTACTTTGATTGGAACCTGGGTACCAAGAATAGGGTGAGCTGCAGGCGGCAGAGATGGCAGGAGGCCAGGAACCCGAGAGCAGGCTCCAGATTTGCATATAATTTGCATATGTATTTGCATGCTCACCTAGCCAGGCCAAGAGCCTAGGCCTGTGAGGAGCATCCTAATCCCAGCTCCAGTAGGAGCTAAGCAGTAGCTTGCTCCTTGTGTGGAATAGGAATGGACAGGAATGGGAGAGAAATGGCCTGGTAAATTCCACACAGTTTCCAAGTTTTAGGCCTACATGCACTTAGCACTGGCAGAGCAAGGCCAGCAGCTCTCCCCTTCTGTACCCAAGATAGATAGTGGTACTGGGCGATTAGGATAGGATGGGCGACAATGGGCAGAGAGAGCCTGAGGCAGAGCAAATGTGAAGGGTGGGACATTCCCCTGGTGCCTCAGGATTCCAGTTATGGGAGCCTTCTGGGAACGGAACATGTGAATGGAGGGGGCTGGGTGCTTCAGGTCGTGATTAGAGTGAAGAACCATCGGTGGATAGGATGGGGCTATTAGATAAGGCATGGTGCTCTCTCATCCTCCAGTTAGGCAATATCCAGCTTTGGGAAGGGTGGTGGCCTCTGAGGGAGGAAGTCAGAGCCTGCTGCTGCTTCTACCACGATGAAGGCAGTTGGTGCCTGTGGAAGGTCCCACTGGGGGCAATGGGAAGGCAGGCAGGCTGGGTAGAGTTTGGAGTGATGCTTGAAGGGCAGACACTTAGGAGAGCTGTGTGATTACTCTTGGGAAGCCCAGCTGAGACATCTGTGCTGGGAGCATGGCCTAGGGATGGCCTTGTCTGTTTTTCTAGGGCCCTGAGCAAATGTCACCCTGGCAGGTGCACCTCTGAGGCCTTCTGGAATGTGCGCCTGCCTGCTTGCTGGTCCAGAAGGGTCCTAGTCTACCAGAGCTCAGAGAGTGCATGCTTCAAAGGGTGTTATGTGGAGCTCTGAGAGGTCAAGTGGGGTCTTGGGGGATGGGTGGGGTTAGGAGGGCAGGGTCAATGGACTGAGCTTTGCCTCTTCCTATCTAATTCCTTCAACTCCTGCTTTTGTTTGTTTCACATGTTGTTGTTGTTGTTGTTGTTGTTGTTGTTGTTGGTGGTGGTGGTGGTGGTGGTGGTGTGTGTGTGTGTGTGTCTTCTATGGTAGAAATTTGGAGCCAAATCGACCCCTTGGTGTACATCCTAGCTCTGCATTTACCAGGCATAAGACTTGGGGCGCGGAATCTCTGAGCCTCTTTTCCTCTGTCTGAGACTAAGGAAGATAAAGCACACACCGTAGCCAGAACAGAGCTGGTGCTCAATAAACATTAGGCCCCTTCTGCTTCCTACGCTGCCCCCACCTTCATCCTCCTGCCTTGACTCCAAAATAGATTTGGAAATCCCGTCTCTCCTGAGCAGTTGTATTAGCCAGCCCCATTTCCAGAAAGGTCAACTGTCTTAGTCCTTAGGACACTAAGAAAGACCAAGTGATGGTCAGGACAGGGGGCAGGAGTTCCTTCCATCTGTCACGTCACAGGGTAGCCTTTAGGGGTCTGCTTTAGCGAGAGAGCCGCAGCCAAGTGGACACCTGGGTGTCCTTGGGGAGTCCAGCACCACCCCTTGCCCCATTCATCATGGCTGGTGGCAGTAGTGGCAAAGGAGAGGGCTGAGGTTGAGTCTAGACTCTGAGTTCTGGCATTTGAGGGAAGCCAGGACTGGTCTCTTATGAACCACAGTTCATAAGGCTGGGGCTGCTCAGTGCATCCTTACCACGCTTGGTGCAGTAAAAGCAAGAAGGAGCATGGATTTGATTCAGTGCGGAGTGTGTACAAGAGCTCCTCATAGGGTGAGCCTTCCAAGTGTCTCTGGATGTGTCTCTCCCTGCTGGGGTAAGCCTCTCTGTTGTCTAGGTTGTCCGACGTTGAGAGAATACCCATGACCTTTGGTGTCCCTGATCATTCCTCTCTCTATGACCCAGTCTGCTATATAGAAAGAGCATGTAACCCAGAGATCAGGGGTTGTCCATGGCAGCTTGTAGCCTTTGGGCTCTGTGCTCTGTAAATGAGGGGAGGGGTTGCTGTAGGCCCATCAACCCATGTGCCCTGTTGGACAGATGTTTGTCCAGTGCTGCTGTGGCGTGAGCAGCATTAGCCTTGGGCATCACCCATGCCACTCCAGCTGCTCCTCTTCTCGTCTGTTCAGCACCCCTAGCACCCCCCCCATGCCCTTGCTCTACATGAAGCTTGCTCTGACAGTTTCCAAGGTCACCATCTTCATTAAGAACAGTTATTCAAATGCTAGTTGCATATTCATTAAGCTGATTTTTCTAAAGAGATGTGTGTGTCTGTGCGCGCGCGCGAGCACACTCATACACACAGGCATGGTTAGAGAGAACATTCTCTGTGGACCTAGAAAACAGGCTTGGTTTGTCTATCACAGGCAAGCTGAGGTGCTTTTATTCTGTAATCTGTAAAATGGGTAGAATGACCAGTGTCCTTGCTATCTCACAGGCAGGTATCACCGCCTGTGTGCAAGAGTAAGGGGCATAAGATCAAACACTGTGTGAGGGTGCTTTGTACACAGAAGGAGACAGCATACAAACACACGCATTTGAGAAAACACAGCAAAGCAGTTCTTGCCCTATAAATATTATGCTAATTTTAATGTATAATTACTATCGTTTCATCATAGGTAATGACAAAGATCTCACGAAAAGACAGCTGTGTGCGCCCGTCCCTCTCCATGCCCCCACCCCTCCCCCACCGGTGGAGAATTTCCCTAGTTTTATTTTCTGTCATTGTGGAGACAGCTCGTGAGTACAGCCAGGCCTGCAGCAGCCATCTTCCTGCAGTTCCCCCGCCATCCCCGTGCATGTGTGATGGAAAGACGCCACTTCATCTCCCCTGCCCTCCTCCTTGCTGCTTAGATATGCTTTGAGTCTCTAACTAACGCCCCTGGGGATGACTGTCCCTCTAGAGAATCCAGTCTGAGTCCCACTGTGGTGATGTCATTGAAGGCTAAATTACAAGGGTCATGGATACCCATGTTCTAGTGTGGCCTGCCTGGAACCAATGGGGGCAGGGGAGTTGGAAGCTGGGACCAAGGAGGAGAGGGGAAGTTGGAAGCCAGTTATGGAAGTAGGACAAGAATCCAGGTAAGGGTCATGGCTAGTGGTCTCTCAAAGTTGGAAGGTACCTTGAAGGACATGGGATGCATCTCCCAGCCAGACTTGACCCCTCTGCAGCTACTCCACCTGGCTCCCTTCCTCTTCTCTCACATGTCCAGTAGCAGGGACCCTGAAGGATGTGGTTTCCTGGTTCTGTGGCTCTGTGTATTTTAGAGCTCATCCTTAGACCCAGCCCAGCCCTGACATGATCTTGTACGTTCCATTCTCATCTTAGCTCCATCTTTGGATCACAGATTGAGACACAGGCCTCTTCTGCTTATCACCTATCAGCCACTTATAAAGGGACATCCTTCCCATCTGGGATCGCTCCTGTGGCTGTAGAGCCTCCCTAGTCCCTCTGTTGCTTCATCAGGTGACATCATCTGCTTCACGATGCTCCGATGTACCTGACAGAGGGAACCTCAGAGCCAGCATGGACCCCAGTCTAGGCCCTGGCTAGCTGTGTCCTTGGAGTAAGTGACTCCACTTCTCTAGGCTTTGTGAATGGGACAGATTGGAGAAAATAATCTCTTAAATCCCTCAAGTGTTAACAATCTAAATGTGGGGTTCTCTAGGGACAACTGTGCTGTCTGGGCTGACTCCCTAGAAAGAACTCTCTGGCCGTGAGAGGCCTTCCTCTGACAGGCCTTGTCTAGAAAGGGCTGGAAGATTAAAGAGTCCGTCCAACTGTCAGCTGTTCCTCATAACTCCTCCTGGAGCCGATGGTACAGGGGTCTTGGAGGCTGAAGGATAGCCGCATCCTCACTGGATCTCAAAGCTCTCTACTTGCTGACTAGGGGAACCATGTTTGTGTTGAGAGTACTAAAAAGACCAAAACCAAACCCACCGCTGTTTCTGATGGGAATGAGGAAGCCCCTGAATAGCCATTCTCAATGAGCTTTGAAAAAGTGGTCATCCCAATGACCAGAGTAGGGGCTTTCCGGCATTGGGGTGAGAGAAATGGAACATCAGTACCGGAGATGGCTCCAAGCAACACAGAACTGCCTTGTTTCAGATTGCTGCGCTGTATCAGACACTCCTCTGTAACGTGCATGCTCTTGGAGACAGTCTGCGTATAATCTAGTCTGTTGTGTGGCTGTGGGACTCAAGGTGGGTGTCCATTTGAGACACAGCTACACATGAGGAAGAGGGTAACATCAGGAACCAATCTAAATGTCCGTAAAGTGGGGTTTTTTCAAAAATGGGATTCTGAGCAATGGCTGCATTAAAGGCTTGGCATAAGAATTAAGTGAATAATGTTGCAAGAAAAGGGCTCTTCCTTCATGGTTGCCTGGCACCAAAGAGATGCTGAAAAGCATCAGTGGCCGTGGTAGTGTGAGGAGTGTGGTAACCCAGGTGTTCCTGACTAGTTTTCTTGTTTTGTTTTTGATTTTGTCGACTTGACATAAGCTAGTTACTTTGGAAGAAGGAACCTCAGCTGAGAAAGTGCCTCCATCAAATTGGCCAGTAGAGCATTTTTAAAAATTAGTGATGGATGTGGGAGGGCCCAGGTCACTGTGGGCAGTGCCATTCTGGACAGGACATACTGGCTTGGATTAAAAAACAAAATCAATCTGAGCAAGCCAGGGGAAGCAAGCTAGTAATCAGCATTCCTCTGTGTTCTCTGCTTCAGTTCTGGGTGCCCTGATGCCCCTCCGTGATGGATCTTAACCCGAAAGCCATGTAAACCCTATTTCCCCCAGTTACTTCAGGTCATGGGGTTCTCACACAGTAATAGAAAGCAGATCAGACAACAGGTGTGCCCAGATAGGAGGCAACCCAAGGGCAGGAGGCAGGAGACTCGGTCCCTGTGGCTTCATCTTGCCCAAGGACAACACAAAGTCATGTTACCTGGGAAGCACTGTGGTGCCGTCTGGGAGACTCACCCACTCCTCCCCAGAGCCCAGCCTCACACTATCTCCAAGTGCAAATGAACCACAAAAGGGTTTTCTGGTGTCTAGCTGGTCCTCTGGGGTTTGGCACCTACTGGTGGCTGAACAGAGGCCCCGTGATTGCTCCCCATCTGGGCCCAGTTTCCCCAGCTGGGGCATGAGAACAATCAGAGTGACGCTCCGTCATCTGTCTGTCCCACCTGTAAACCTTTGTGTGCAAATGCATCCATGTAATCAACCTTGCAAAATAATCCGCAAAACCTGGCCAGCCCTCCTACCTAAGGGACTCCATGGGAGACTGTAGGGGGTGGGGACAGCAGGGGAAGTGGATAGCAGGGGACTGCTATTGCCATGCTTGTTCATTGATCATGTAACTCTTCCTGGATTAATTCCATTGCCAAGCTCAGTTAATACACATGGTGGAAAGGCTTGTCAGCATGTCCACAAGGACCGTGTTGCTGGGATGGGAAACATGAAGTCCAGTACGGTACATCTGCTTTCCCACCTATTGCTACTGAGTGTAGACAGAGCTCACTAACTTCTAAAATAGCATTTCTGGTCCTGTGACAGGCCCAGGATGGCTGTTGTCTAAGGCGCTGCATCTTTAACAAATTTCCAGGTGATTCTTATACATATTCATGTTCGTACACCACTGTTTTAAGTTATTCTGATTATCGCCATCATCCTGGGTGCTCAGTAAATATTTATTGCATAAGGACTCGTTTACCCCACAAGTACTTCCTGCTTGTCTCCTAAGACAATAATACTCATAACAACAGCCCCAAATACTTGAGAGGTGCCAGACACTTACATTCTCCAAAAACTGTCATTGAGGTAGATACTGTCACCTTAGTTTTACAGAGACTAAGGCACAGAGAGGCGGGGTTGTCTTGCCTGGGGTTGCACACATTGCTTATAACTACTAAAGCAGGGATTTGAACCCAGGGAATGTGGCACTGGCACTAAGGCTCTTACCACTGTGTAAGCGCCTCTCTTGTGCCCAGGGGATGGAGTGACCACTGAGAAGGCCACTGTCCTCAGGAATTCAGTCCTGCATAGTAAAAGGGTCCTCCTACCCCCTTGGTCCTTCCTCTCTTCTGGTCCTCGCTCCTCTGAAGACTCGGCACCCTCTCTACCCACGCATGCTAGGCCTGGGGAAGTACTCTTTAGAACTGAGTGGGTGTTTCAGGTGCCCAGGGCTCTGGCAGACACTCCTCCACGCAAAGCCCAGTGAATGGAAGGAGTAAAAATTGCAAAGGAAGAGGACTACATGACTCATTGTCCCCGTGGAGGCAGCGAGGTGTTAATATTTCGGTCCCCTCTGGTTGTCACTTCTGATGATCGGTGATGCTGACATGGGGTAATTCAGTGTGCGCCCCAGAGGAATGTTAGCAGTGCCTCACGCTGCAGCCAGACACCTCCCCTCCCCACTCCAGGCAGGTGGGTAGGAGACCACTAGTGTCGCTACGGGCGACACCCGTGTCAGGTTTCCTTTGCCACGCTAATCCCCCATGTGATGCCCAGACAAGCCAAGGGTGAGCTAGTTGGTTGATAGGATGGATATGCAAGTTCTAGCTGTGACCCTGGGGGCAGCCAGATGCCTGGGGGCGATTTCTGGTTTAAAAATATTACCGTACTATTTCTACACTTCTAATCTCCTAGCGATTTGGAGCCCTGTTTTATGAAACACAGCGTCCGGGTGGTGCTCGGTGTTACATGGGTAGAGAAGATTAAATGGGTTTAAGGCTGGACGTCTGTCACATGACAGCCGGGCCCATAACTTCCATTTTCTATTAAAAATCCATTTCCCCCTTTGACCAGAAGCAGCTTTGCTGTTGATCTGAATGTCTCTCTCTTTATTTATGAAGGATTCCCCCGCCTTCCCTTGCTCTCTGTAAATTTGCTTGGTTCTGTCTGCAGAGAGAAGAGAGAGCTGGAGGGGTGGCGGCGGTTTAAGGGGAAGGCTGTGGTCTGCTGTCGTGGGGTCGCCTTTCTAACTGGGGCTAGTTTAGAGAGAAAGGTGAAGGAGAAATGTCATTGGGTCCCAGACTAGGAACTCAGTCCTGTGATGGGAAGGCTCGGCTGGGCAGCCAGGTGCTCTTGTCCCTCAGCTGGGTCCTGGGTCCATCTCCTCCCTCCCTCCTCCCCCTCTCTGCCCCTTCCAATCTTCCCCCCTCCAACCCACCCTCCCTCTCTCCATCCCTTCCTTCCTCTTTATCATCCTCCTCCTCTCTCCTCTTCTTTTTTCTTTTTCACTTCTTTCTTTCTCTCTTTCCTTCTCCCTCCCTCTTTTCTTCCTACTCTTCCCGCTCTTCTTTTTCTCTTTTTAATTTCCCTTTCTTTCTTCCCTTCCTCCTCCTCTCCCTCCCTTCCTTCTTTTCTTTCTCCTCCTTTCCTCCTGTCCCTCCCTCCTGCCTTCTCCCCATCCCTTCCATTCCTAATTCCGGACCTATCTACCTATCCACCTACCTACACACCTATTTACCTATCTACCTATTCCCCCACCCACCCCCTCCCTTCCTACTCTATATCTCTTTCCCCCGTGCTTCTTTCTCTCTTTGTTGAGACATCCGCTCTTGTTGTCCAGCCTGGTCTTGAGCACCCGGGCTCAAGCCATCCCCCTGCCTCAGCCTCCTGAGAAGTTGGGAATCCCTGTGTACACCATTTGTGGCTTGCCGCTGCCTTCTCTTCCTGCCCGCATGACCTTGCAGAAGTTACTGACCCCCTCTGAACCTCCTCTTTTCCACTAACAGGACCCTCACTTCTCATGTCTATGCACAGATTAAATAAGGTCACAGAAGCACCTAGCCACCCCGTGCCCAGGGCGTAGTCCAGCCTCCACCCAGGAAATGTGGGTCCCCTTTCTGGGACCTGGTGCCATCGGCCGTGTCCGTGAGTCTCCAGAGAGATAGATGTCCAGCCCTGAAAGCTGTGTCTTGGGTCTACTTGAATGAGAGCAGTCACCGTTGTGAGGAGGCACTTGGACAGCCTGCTTGGTGTCTTTCCCAGTTTGGAGACCCCCCCCCGCCCCCCCGCACCCTACACCTTGCACCGCTGCAGACTACAGCTGCTGCCGCAGCCTCTTCTCTCCAGCCCTTCAATCCTCCAGTCTGGGGGGTCTCCACAGCTCCCCCAAATACCCACAACTCACTGCCAGTCTTTACTGTGGTCATGTTGAGCTTCTCGGGATGCCTTCGCGCCGGCTCCCGGCACCTTCAGGGCCAGCCTCCTAGTCCATGCACCTTCCAGCTCAGAGGAGGCCAGTCTGTGGAGTAACTGCAGCACCCTGGCTCTATTCTGCAAGCTTTACTTCACAGAGCTCCTTCCCAAACTCAGCTCTGGGCCGAGGCTTAGCCCCGCGCTGGCTCTCCATTGAGGATATCTGAAAGGCAGCCTGCTTCTCCTTTGCATTTTGATGCCCCCCACCTTCCCTGGAATACTCTGGGACACTCAGCTGGTGCTTGTGTGTGTGTTTCCTGGAGTGATGAAAGGCCAGAGTCAAGGAGGACCTGGGGAGGGGTCGAGAAGGAGAAGGAGTCAGCTATGAGGAAACGGGTTTGGATTCTGGAGAGCTGCAGGCAGAGCTGTGTCCTGATCATTTTAGGCAGCCTGGAACCTCCAGGAGAGTCGGGACCTCCCACCCACACATCCTCATTAGGGGAAGTTGAGGTTTTTGCCCTCCATTAGGCTCAGCAGCCCCACGAGGCGACTTCTCCTGCTCCACCGCACCCTGCTTCTTTTGGATATGAGTACAATGTGGCCCAGAAAGGCTAAGCCACTTACATAAAGTCACACAGCAGGTGATGTGAGCCTCCAGAAGACAGACAGTTCTGCCAGACTGTATCCAAGACTGTAGTGCCCCATCTTCTTGCTCCTTTGCACATCACTGCTCTGTAGATCTCAACAGGAGCTGGAGCAGGAGATGAAGTCCTGAACAGGTCACACTATACTCCCTGGGGTCAGACTGGGACCCAGGACACCTGCTACCCCCCTTCTGAACCATTGCCTCCACATCTATTCACCAGCTGATTTGCCCATATTTTTCATTCTTCATGTGGCAAGAAATCTAGATACCTGGTTGGCTGTGCCTCAGTTTCCCTCTCATGGATCTGTCCACTCCCTTCCGTTGGCAGACAGGGTGAGGCTAAATTAATGTTTATTTAAGGGCTTCTGCATTTTGAGGTGACAGGTGCCTTGTGAAGGTAAAATATGAACCCAACCTAAGTGCAAAATGCTATTGTTTTACACCTGAGGGTGATGTTTCATGATGGCAATGCACTGTCAGAACCGTAAGCAGAAATGAATGGTGTGTCTAATCCTCCCCAGCTCCCCCACACTCTGAAGACAGCAGCTCGCATCCTGGAGTGGGAGAAATATGAGGCTACTCGTCTTTTGCTATAAATCTGCTGTTTCATCAGCCCTGACAGGTGGCTGGACAATCCCAGTCAATTCATCAATTAAATCTACCCATTTGTAGTTGCTGGGAACCTTGTGTCCTTGGCTCTGGGAAGAGCCAAGGCCTCCAAGTGCAGGAGGGCTGCTGTCATTGTGGTTGATGCCCCTGGTGGGAGCAGGAAAGGCTGTTCTCGGAGGCAAGGAGAGGGGAAGGGATTGCTAGTGGAGGAGATAGGAATGTGCGTTTGGGTGTGGCTGGGGCAGAGAGAGGGTAGGCAGGGCTTCCAAGCCTGGAAAGCCAGGTTCCTGTGGTTTGATTGTCTTCAGCTTGATGATTCCGCAGAGCAAGTAGGTCTGTCTTCTGCTTCTGGTGACAGGGAGGCTCCTGTTCTGACTCTGGCCATGTTGTGTAAATTTAGATAAGTCGGTTAGCTTCTCAGTCTTAATTTCTTTATCTGTAAAATGGAAATAATAATAATAATAATAATACAATTCACTTTAGCAAGTTAAGATGAAGGACAATAGCTACCTACTACTGATAGAAATATGATGACCCCAGTGGGCCCGGCCAAAGTGTGGCTCACAGCTGACAGTGAAGCCAATGACTACTGTCGTTATTGGGTGGCTCTTGTCAACACCAATGGCTCTGTCCAACTTCAGCCTCTTCCTCAGACCTTTACAATAAAGATTTGGGAGCCCTCTCCCATGAAGTGAACACTTCCTGGATTCCTTTTTGTCTGAGAACTTTCTCAGTTTCCCTGTGTTTATTTGTCAGGCACAGTTGGAGACTCATTCCACGTCTTGGTGTAGTTTCGCTCCTCAGAGTCATGAAACTGATATGGTAGGGGTAGCTAAGTAATTCGGTAAGCTCAGGGGTGTCCCTGATCGCTAAAGCTAAGCTAAGGACTGCTGGCATGTCCAGAGTCTACTAGGACCACTGCCAGGAGAGGTAGAGGGGGGCAGAGAAGGAGGGAGAGAGCTGGGGAGGAGGGAGGGAGAAAGAGGGGTCAGTGTGGCCTGGTTGTGTTTGAGGGAGCCTCTCTTTTCATTCATTGCATTGATCATATTACAGCCACACATTGCCTATTAAGAAAGCAATGCTGGGTCAAATGCTGGGTGGGCATCCCGGAGATCTCACTTACTGGTTGGTTGAGTCTTGAGGAAGACAAGGGAGCATCTCAATCTCCTCCTTTGTAGATCAGGCTGATAATGGTCGCCCAGTTCTAGGCCATTGGGAGGAGCCCACGAGGCCATAGACCCAACAATGCCAATTATTTGTTGAATGCATCTTGGTCAGGAGGGCCTCTCTGAAGGTGAGCATGGGGCCCCACCCCTGGGCACGCTGAGAGAAGTCTCACTGAGCCTCTGCTTAACTTGTAAAATGGCCTGATCTTGTGATCACTCCAGCCACAGAGAACAGGCCTGCTACCAGAGCTTCGGAGGGTCTCCCTGAGCAGACACACTCAACCATGGACTATTACAGAGGAGGCAGTGTGAGGAGATTACCAAGCAATGCTGCCTCCCCCAGAGCCTTTCAGCTGCTGAGGGTCCAGGGCCTGGTGGGGACAGCAAATGCATTTTCTGCTAAGAGGATGCCCCTGACACTGCAGCCAGGAGCCCACGGATGTTTTTTTTTTCCCCCAGCACAGCTGCTAATGGCTTCATCACGGCTTTTTATGAGATGATGTGAATTGCTCTGGCCAATGAGGCTTAATGGCCTTCCTCAACGACCTGCCTGGTATATTCTCCCTAGAGGCTCTGCTCCGAGTTAAGGCAAGAATATTAATACAGTCCGTCCGGATGTGGGCTCTCCCCCTCCCCATAAAGTTGTGGAAATTGAGGTCAAGTTGGGTCCCCTGCAACGTTCTTTAAACAAGCAGCAGCCCGTTGCTTACTCTTTCATCTTCTGGTGGAGAGGAACTGGCTTCCCCCCCACAGGAGAGTAGGGGGCCAGGTCCTCTCCTCCATTGGGTTGGCCTCCTTAAAGGGGGAAGGCCCCTGTGTAGGGAAGGAGGCTCCCCCCAATTCCTACAACAGGGCAGGAGCAGGAGGTTCCAAGGTCTGATGCTGGAATGGGAGGAACAGACACTGCCCTTCCTGCCAGGTAGCCCTGAGAATGTTTCTCTATGGGACTGGGGTTTGGAAGAGCATCAGGGATGGAAGCGGTCTTCCCAGGCTTGGCCACCCTGCTTATTGTCCAGTGAAGAAGGGAAGGCGTGGTGATGGACGATCAGGGACTTCTGCAGGCAGTCAAGACCAAGGCTGGGCCTCTTGTTCCAGATCCCGGAAAGGTCATCTGGAAAATGCACTGGTGACCTTTAGGGACCCAAGGTAGCCCTCATGGACTCCCACTGCCTTCCATCCCCTAGGCTAGCACCCCACCTGCTCTACCTGTTCTCCTCAGGCAGTGATTGTGAGGTCCTTTCCCTGTGACCTGCAGCCTAGGGGCTGGAGAAATGGCTCAAAGGTTTAAAAGTACTTGTTCTTTCCAAGGATCCAGGTTCATTTCCCAGAACCTACATGATAACTCTAGTACCAGGAGAATTGATGCCCCTCTGACCTCTGTGAATACCACACATGCATGTGGTACACATATACACACATACAGGGAAAAAAAACAACCTCGTATACATAAAATGAAATAAAAACATTTTAGAACAGAGAAAGAGAGAGGAAGGGTGTGGGGAGGAGAGAAGCCATCTATCTCCCTTTGGAGCTACACAAGTGAGTTAAAGAAATGGCTGGGAGCCAGGCTGAAAAGACTAGGCGCTGAGTAAGTATGAATCTAGGTATCTCAGTGTCTCTAATGCTGTGTGTACTGCCACAGTAGGCGGTGACTTTGGACCCTTCAGGCAACAGGGTTCGCGGCAGCCTCTCCCCATGGACTTGGTTCAGCACAGTAAATGAGACTTTTGACTTTTGTCATTCCTGTACCAACTAACCAAGAGACATCTACAAAGCAGGAAGTGTCCTTTTTCTTTTTTGCCATGGCCTGGTAAATAATTCGTCCTCAGCAAGTGCTTATTGGCTGGCTGGCACTTGAAGGCTGGATGAGTCAGTGCCAGCCTGCAAGGCTTCCACGCACGTCTCTCCAGCAAACCCTAACCGAAGCTCTCTCCTTGCCTCCCCTACAGCCCGCCCTGAGGATGTTGGCACCAGCCTCTACTTTGTAAATGACTCCCTGCAGCAGGTAACCTTCTCCAGCTCTGTGGGTGTGGTGGTGCCCTGCCCGGCCGCGGGCTCCCCCAGCGCGGCTCTTCGATGGTACCTGGCCACGGGGGACGACATCTACGATGTGCCGCACATCCGGCACGTGCATGCCAACGGGACTCTGCAGCTCTACCCCTTCTCCCCCTCCGCCTTCAATAGCTTTATACACGACAATGACTATTTCTGCACTGCGGAGAATGCAGCCGGCAAGATCCGGAGCCCTAACATTCGCATCAAAGCAGGTGAGGGACCAGACACGGGCACCTTGATGGGGGCTCCCTGTGGGGCCTGAACACAGAATGGGGCGGGTGGCGGGCTGGTATTGTGAGGGTGTGTATGTGGTGTGTGCGTGAGAGCTTAGAAGAAACATTTACTTGGGGACAGCTTGGCCATCTACTGTGGTGCCTGGACACATGCAAAGTGAGTATCTACCTCACACAGCACTGCCCGTGAGTTAAGTGAGACAGTGTTCCCCACTGAAACGGGAAACTGTTGCTGGAGCTTCGTTTTCTGAAACCTCCTGTGCTGGCTGATTTTGTGTGTCAACTTGACACAAGCTAGAGTCATCAGAGAGGAAGGCGCCTCCGTTGAGATCCAGCTGTAAGGCATTTTCACAATTAGTGATCAATGAGGAGGACCCAGCCCTTGGTGGGTGGTGCCATCCCTGGGCTGATGGTCCTGGATTCTATAAGAAAGCAGGCTGAGCAAGCCATGGGGAACGAGACAGTAAGCAGCACCCCTCCATGGCCTCTGCATCAGCTCCTGTCTCCAGGATCCTGCCCTGTTTGAGTTCCTGTCCTGACTTCCTTCAGTGATGAACAGCAATGTGGAAGTGTAAGCCGAATAAACCTTTCCTCCCCAATTTGTGTTTGGTCATGGTGTTTTGTTGCAGCAATAGAAATCCTAACTAAGACAACTCCTTTTCCTGAACTATATCAAGAAAAGTGCACATAGTCTTATGTAATTGAAGCAATTTCCATAAGGTTCGACTAATTCCCAGCACAGAACCCCATCCACAGCACTTCAGAAGTCTTGCTCTTTCTATCTGTGGTCTCTGTTCTCCTCAGGACAGTCACTCTCCAGACTTGGAATAATTTGGATGTTTTGTCTCGTCTGGGCTTTACAGAAATGGAGGCTCACATTCTGCCTTTTCTGGAGTCTTCAGCTCACTATTCCCATGGAATTTATCCTCACTGTTTTGTGTGTGGTGGAAGGTCACTCATTATCACTGATGTATAGTATTTCACCGTGCAAAGAGGCCGCACGCTGTTCGTCCATCCCATCCTGCTGTTGGTGGGCATTTGAGGGCTGCACAGCTCAGGGAACTGTCATTTAAGTACGATTCAGGATGAAAAGCCTTAGCAGTGAAAGATCTGAATCTCTGTGGAGGCAGAGAAGCAGGGGTGATCTCTGTGGGTCAGGCCTGGAAGTGAGTGAGTGGCTTTGATCGGCTCTTTCTAACTAGGACATCACAACATACTATACTTCCGATACAGATAGAAAGTGCCTCAGATAGCAGGACGGCACCCAAGGGTGGGCAGTGGTTTCCTTACAAGGGATGTGGGTGTAAGCGGAGCCTACGGTGTAGCTCCAGGGTGCCATCTGTCCTACAGCTGTGCTGGCCAGGCCCTGGTGGGCAAGTCTAGTGACAGGCCCTTCAGGATGAGCTCCTGGACTCCAACCTCCCACCACAAACCTTCTCTCACGAGAACAAGGCTGCAAGTGTCTAGGCCCAGAACTGTGGGGGGGGATGAGGGGTGAGTCCTGCCACCCATGCCCTTCGGTGGCCTGGGGTCAACTGTTGGCCATGCTGCTGAGGCAAGGGTTCTCTCCCAAGCTCCTGCAGGTGTCTCTTCTGTGTTGTTTGGCCCCTAATACAACCCCAAATACTGAACTGGGAGCCTTGAAGCCTGGGGTTAAGTCCAGTTCTAGCCTCCATAGCCAGGATCCCTGGGAAAGGCCGTCACGTTGCCCATTACACTCTCCTCCTTGAGTTAGAATTGGTCTTCACAGTAAGTCTACACAAGGTTTCTTACTGATGATGAGGCCAAGTCAAAGAACTATTTCCCACATGCCTGCCCTTTTCTGTGCTGCTCCACAGATGAAGAAATTGAGGCTCAAAGGTTAACTCACCTACATCCAGCATCCCCATGCTGCTCAGAGGAGGAGCAGGGCCTGCTTGTCTGATACGCTTATGTCCACCTCGGTGGCCTCCCCAGGACCCCCAGGGTCGGCACGCAACACAACTTGCCCTTGACCTCCACTACTCCAGCATCCTCAGGGGTCAGCTCCTTCAGGCCCCTTTGTGAGACTGGATGGAGGCAATGCTGCCAGACCCATGGCAGGGCTGGACCAGAGCCTGACGGCCAGCCTCTCCCCTCTCCTCTTTCTTCCCTCCCCTCCCCTCCTTTCCTCTTGCCTGGAGAAGAAGAAAGACGAAGGCCTAGGGAGGGCTAGGTCCATTGGAAACGTAACCAATTAAAGAGGCTCTTGACAATGCCAGAGAGGCTGCAGGTGCTCTGCTTGCGGGGAGGATGCCAGGGCCCTAGGTGTCACCCTGGCAACCGTGGCAAGGAGAGGAGAAGGGCATGTTGCCCAGGTGTCTGCTGGGGACAAGGTCCGTAGGCAGTGGGGGCTCTGGACTGTCAAGCTCTGCTTGTCAGAGGAGGGCATGGAAGGAAGAAGTGAGCCCCTGGCCAAGGCCAAGCTGAGGAAGACAGAGGGTAGGCAGAGCTCTTCATCCAACCCTTAAGGTAGGGTCAGCCCACCTGCAGGATGTGACACATGAGTGGCTGTAGGTGACACCATGTGAAAGATGAGCACAAGGCTGGGAGCAGGCAGGAGTGGACTCTAGGGGGACAAAGTGGTCCTAAAATCAGGACCAAAGTTGGACTAGGACAGAAGCAACAAGAGGCTGGAGGGTAGTAGGGATATGGGGACTGTTTCTGTGTCTGAGGCAACCCCTGTTTCAGTGATTCTCTTCTACTGCCCAGTGGGTGCCACCAATCCCACGAAGTGCTCAGTATCTGAACTACATTTCCCAGAATGCATTGGAATAGCCCCCGCTTCCTCGTTAGCTCATATAATCTGGGTTTTATTTTGGCAAATGATGGTGAGCGTGCTGAACCCACTTGCTGCCCCCTTTCCCCACCACCATGACCTTGTGACACTCCTCTTTCAATCTCCCACAGTTTTCAGGGAACCCTACACCGTCCGGGTGGAGGATCAAAGGTCAATGCGTGGCAACGTGGCCGTCTTTAAGTGCCTCATCCCCTCTTCAGTGCAGGAATATGTTAGTGTCGTGTCCTGGGAGAAAGACACAGTCTCCATCACTCCAGGTAAGGAATTATGGGTGGTGGCTGGCAGAGCTGCCCAGGTGGTGGATGGTGCCTGAACTGGTCTATGAACTGAACAAGATCGTGACGATGGCTTTAGGGGCTGATGTGTTACTGCGCTATGGAGTTTTGGCAAATGAGCGTCTTTGGTGTCCATCTGATCATCTCTGTGGGGGATGGTAAAGTCCATGTGCTGAGCTCAGCCTGTGCTATCTACAGTGGTCCCACAGATGGGGCTCCCCTTGAACTTGCCCTGACTTATGAGAGCCTTCAACAATGTCACCCGTGAAGGGTGGTAGGAGAGACAGGGTACATTTTGTACTCTGTGTGTAACTAGGGTAATGAGGCTGGATATTTGGGGAACCGGGTCTAAGTGTGCACACAGGACTCCTGTGAGTTGGCTGGAATGTCCTAAGACTCCTCAGTGACTGACATCGGAAATATAGCAATACTGTGTTGTAGTTAGTCTTGGAAACCCCTCATTGGTTCATTTTCACCTGGGAAGGATTTTCCCTCCAACAGTAAACAGGTCTTGGAAACTCACAAAAGGACCTCTTAAATCTTTATTCAACTTTCAAGGCTCCAAAAAAACCAAAACAAAACAAACAAAAAAACCCCACCCCACCCTGACCCCTTTTACCCCTACACCACATGAGCTCCATTTCTCTTCTTCTTTGAAGGGTTGTCTTTACAGGAAGAACTCTGGTCTTCCTGTAAAGTGGAGCATCCTGACCAGTGCTCTTCAAGCAGCCTGTTGGCACCAAGGTTCCCAGCCAGTTGTCTGAAATGACCCATGATCTTCAGAGTTAGTTGAGGATGACAAGCCTTGATAGGAACCTGTTATAGAGCAGGATTCTTCATCTTGCTAAGCTCCCTGCATCCTGAGATGTGAGCAACACCTTTGAAAGAGCAGTGTTCGGGTTGGCTGAATCCAAATCATCCAGGAGCTGGCCTGGGTCTCAGCACTGACCAGTGCTCTTTGGATGGTTCTAGGGTACAGCCAGGTGGGCCCTACGCTCACACATTTGTAGCTAGCATGGCAGGTGCTTTAAAAAAAGAAAAAGAACATGTGCCTTGTTCTCACTACTTCCCCTCTCTCAGTTCCAAACAGATGGCCAGGCCAAAAGATCTCTCAGTACCAGACAGGTTAGCAGCCTGGTGATAGCAAGGCGGACTCAACACTACCTACAGATGCCTTCTCCCCTTTTTGTGAAACTATAAGTTAATGGAGCTGTCTAGAAGAAGAGCCCCTGAGAGAGAGAGAGAGAGAGAGAGAGAGAGAGAGAGAGAGAGAGAGAGAGAGAGAGAGAGAGAGAGAGAGAGAGAAAAGAGAGATAAGGAATCCAGGCCTGCAAATGGTACTGTGAGCACCTATAGAAAAAGTACTTGGACCTCCTAGGAGTATCTGGGGGAGCCCTACAAGGCTGGGACTCAGGTCCCAAATGAGACATGGCAAACACAGCCAAATATCTAAAAAGCATTATTCAAGTGGGGAGCACAGGCTGATGGATGCTGGCACATCCCTGTGGAAGCCTCAGAAATGATGGATACTGGGGTTCCTGTATTTCTAGCAAAGTCAGGTTTTAGACATTTAAAGACCTTAAGGAAATGTAGTATTTCTTATACACTTGGGTTTATGGATGAAACATTATGTCCATTAAAATAATAATTATGTTATTAAAACTTTTTGAGTACTTGCTATTTTCCTGGCACTGAGCTAAGACACCTTCATACATCATATTTTAGCCTCACAGAAAGCCCAGAAGAGTGTTTTCCCCTTTCCACTTACAGAAGAAAAAACCTAGGCTCAAAGAAGGAACTCAATTTCTTCCAGATCACATGCCGAGTACTCAGATGAGGCACAAACCGAAGCAGGATTTTCCCCAACCTTGTGCTTCCCCTGCGTGCACACAAATGTGCCCAGTTTCTCTGAGTACCATGGAACTTTAAATGTGTGCTATAGGAAGTGAGACCTTTGGGGGAACATACGCTATGTTGGTTTTTAAAGGGATGGTTTGGTGGAACCAAATGTAGGTAGTGATTATGAACCTAGAATCTGGGGCCAGACTGCCTGGGATGGAAGCTCACCCCATTGCTTAATAGCTGGGTGAGTTGTCTCCATTCATGGGGCTTCACTTCCTACAACTGTAGAATGGGTTTATAGGGTTGAAATACAAATATGCAATGTTCAGAATGTTGCCTGACATTCTGAGGATGTGCTGGGTTGTAGCTGCCATTGTTTAGATGGAAGCCAGTGTCCGTCATTATTTCCAGAGGTTCCTGGTGTGGTGTGCGTATTTCTACAGTGCAGCTGACCTTGTATCTCATTCCCAGAGTGGGTCTCCTAGGAATGAGAACAGTGTTGTTTTTATACATACATCCTCGACTCCTAACACATTGCCCTCTGAACTCACTACAGCGAGGGCACACTCAGTGCCCAGTGAGGAAGGAATGGTTGCTTGAGAATTCTGAGAGATTCTGGGAGGCAATCTGGACAAATGGGGACATGAGGACAAGCTGGTGTGTACTGGGTAGCCAGAGCAGAGCAGGTGGGGAGGGAAGGTTCACTAGTTTATGTGCCCAGGAGCTGGAGGCGGCAAGCTCCCCCAGGCACCCCTTGTAGTTGGAGCTTCAGAGCTGGCTGTCTTTGATGTCAGGACCAGGCTGGTAGCCCCAAAGGGCATAATTACCAAAGAAGTGGCCTTGATGCTAATCTGCAGGACTGTGTTAAACTTTGGTAGACCGCCTTTCTTTCCTTTGGTCTTGGAGAATTTTCCTCTCCTGCCTAGCCTTCTAGCCCCAGCCATAATCATTCTAGATCCTTCTCTAGCTATTTGTTAGACCCAGAGACAGTCTTCCCAATACACTGAGTCTAACTAATATGCCCCCTGGGGAAACCCAGGGGAACTGGAAATGGTGGGGCTTGGCTGCATCTGGTCTCTGTAGGTGAGGACCAAAGATTGGGGACACATGCCACACAAGCCCTATTTTATACTTAAAATGTTCACATGTGCCCAATGTGTACACAGTCCACACATTTAGGTAGGTGTTTTGTAGTAGCAGGATGCTGCTTCTTACCATGGAGAAGGCGATAATCTGGTCCGAAAGCAGAGGAGGAGTGCAACAGTTTCAGCATCTGGAGCAGGGGACCTGGGTTAACTTTGATCTCTGCGTCCATGGGGCTAGTCTCTAATGTTCGACACTTCAGGGCCAGAAGGAGCAGGTGCTGGAAAGCCAAAGGAAAACCAGGATGCTGGGGTGGACCAGTCAAGGTCTCAGAAAGCAGCCTCCTTGGGAAAAGCATGTACCCTGCAGGGGAGGAAGGGCCTGTTGGCCACAGAATGAGAGCAAGGCCTCCTGTGCCTCTTTCTGGCGGAGTCTGGTATTTAAACAAGCTCTGGGAGTTGAGTATGTGCTCACAGGCTGCCCCTCCTGGCTAGCCATGCTGTCTTGGAGCTGGCTACCAAAGCCCTATCCAGCTTTTTGTTATGATTTCTCAGAGCGGGGAGAAGCTAGAAAGACACCTCAGCCATTGCTTCTGTCTCCACTTGCCTCCCCAACCTCTCCTGCCTTCAGCTGCTTGCTGGGCTTCAGTCTGGCCTCCTGAAAGTGTGAGTCAAGTCTTGGACCTGCCAGACTCCTACCCCAACATCCCTCCTAGAGTACCTATCGTGTGGTGTGGTGTGGTGTGTGTGTGTGTGTGTGTGTGTGTGTGTGTGTGTGTGTGTGTGTGTGTGTGTGTGTGTGAGAGAGAGAGAGAGAGAGAGAGAGAGAGAGAGAGAGAGAGAGAGAGAGAGAGAGAGAGTGTGTTTGTGTAGGAAGAGGGGGTGAAACCATCTCTTCAGAGTGGGCAGGATGGGTATAAGTGGACTAAGGGCGGTGTACAAACATAAATCAGAATTAAGGCCTTCAGTGAAGCCAAGATGTGGTTTAATTTCGCATCTGCATGATCACCATTACAATGCATGTTATTGGATATAAAGATAAATCCGGCCCTGTTCCTAATAGCTTTTAATTTCCACCAGACCTGATTATATCGATGCAGGCTCCTTGTGGGAGTTTCCCAGCATGCTCTTCCCCAGCATCCTGACTGGCTTTCTTAGCCCCAGTGGGGAGTTTTGGACACAGCTCAGATGCCAGCCAGATGTATCCCCTGCTGCCCTGGAAGATGAGCCTGGCTGAGCTGCCTTGTTAGTGTGGATTGGGGCTCTTGGATGCTAGGCTGTCACTGGGCCTTGGTCCAGCGTGGGGGTGCATCAGGGACTCTGCATCTTGGGGGAGGGGATAAGCAGGGACAAAGGGGATCTACTGGGGAGGGGATCTCTCTGAAAAGACTCTTGCCTCAAGGGTTCTCATCAGACAGTGTCTTGCCCTGGTACCCACCTTTGCCCACAGGGCAGTCTAGTCCCCTTACCAGATTTCTGAACCCTTCTAGTGACTGTCCTCAGACTAGAGGGTCCCAAGGTTTTCCATGGACTTCCACACCTCTCTCCCTTTTGTCTCTGCTGTTTTCCTGGCCTAACTTATCTACTCATGCCCTCTTCCTATCAAGACCCTGCTCCTCCTTTCTCCTAGAACTTGGTGCCCATGTGTTCCCTTCCATAGGCCTATACCACAAGCATGCAGCAGATATTACAGCTCCTTTGGCTCCGTTCCCATTATTTCTGTCTGCACAAGAGGATGTGTGATATTCTTTTCCCATTGTTTTATCCCCGAGACCAGCATAACATTACAACAGAGTGATAAAGATAACAAGATTAAGGGTAATGCCTATCATGTATGGTGCCCTCTTTTTGGGTTAGGAATTCCACGTATTCTCTCTCTAATCCTCACAGTCACCTTTTAAGACAGATCACCCCCCATTTATAAATGACGATATAGAGGCCCAGGGAAGTTAACCATCTTCCTCATGGCCACATGGCTGATTGGACTGTGGCCTGGATTGGGGGGCAGTCTTCTGGCTTATTTTGCTTCCTGCTGACTCTCTAGAGCTGGTTCCCCAAGAGAAGTCATCTATTCTGTCCTTGGACTTCAACCCAGAAGGGAGAGGTTGTCCCTGGCTCCTGCACTTGCCTGGGGACAGAGCATCTGGCTGTGTGTGCAGGGAGAGGCTCTGGCCTTTCTGGCAGAGAGCAGATTTCTGACTTGGAGACCAGTGGACAGGATAACCATTCTTACATGAAGTCTGTAGGGGACACCAGCTCTTGGTTCTAGTAGAAGACATAGAGAACTGAGCCCTGACCCAGGACCTGAACACTGCCCGCCTGCCTCAGCTCTGATGCCTAGGGATGGACGATTCCAATGCCGTAAACACATGTAAGCTGGCTTTGGCTCTGGAATGCAGATTTGCTTTATGAATTACATTTCATACATGCTGACTTTAAGGCTTCTCCAATCCTGTGTGTCTGCTCTAAGTTAGAAGGCGGGGTGAGGTTGGGCACAAACATGAAAGGGATGGTGGTCCCCGGAAACCTTTAAGTGGCCACAAATAGGCTACAAGTGAGCTTCTGGGATTACAGACCGTCAGGGTTGGAAAGGCCCCTGGGTCACAGAGTTGAGCCTTCTCGGTGACTGGTGTGAGACTCAGGCCTAGACCTCCGCCTCAGGCCAGTTTCTTGGCTGCACATGTTTAGGGCACACAGTTTTAATCACTCATGGGGGATTTTACTTATTCACTTATACGAGCTTCCCTCTTTCTTTGTTTAAACTCTACCCATCCTCCAAAGCATTTTCAAATACCACTCTGTTCTGATTACTGCCAAGACCAGATTTGATCATCACCTTGACTGGCCTCTTCCCAGGGAGGCTCTTCCACATCCTCTCCTAGCTTTAGCAGTTCCTGTCTTGGGTCATTAATGGTGTTCTAGAACCTGTGTCACCCCTCCTACAGGGGTGTGGTACCCTCTAGGACGTGTCTTCACCCAGCCCCTTTGCTCTGATGCTCAGGGGAGGTGGTCAGCAATGGGGATGGGGATCTGCCATTGCACTGACCCTCGGAGGGGTAGGTGACAGTCCTCCTAAGGCTGCACAGCAAATGGGTGGCCTCAGCCGGATGTGCCCAGAGGAGAGTCTGTCAATCTTGAGAAAGTTACAAAGACACGGACAGATGACCAAGATCCTGTTTTGGTTTGGTTTTTGTTTTTTTTTTTTTAACTTAGATAGTCTATGATCATATCTGGTCAGCGTGAGGAAAACCGGATGCCTGGATATATGTGAGGTTGTGCGTCTCTGACTGGCTCGCGCTTGGCAGTCACGTGATGCAAACCTGGGAACATTGAAGGGGTGAGGCACAGTGAACATCAGCTCTTCTCTGGCCCTGTCCGCTCTGTGTGCTCAGGCCCTAGCTCAGGGATAAGTGCTCCCTCTCAACACGCTGTTTACTCCACGATTGTTATTGTGCCCGCTTTGCTTATGAGGATGCATAGCTAGGTTGAGGGACTTGTGCGGTGAGAGGAGAAATCAAAGGGAAGAAAATGAATGCATATCAAACTACATGTCTGCAGGGTCCTGGGCCAGTTATTTACAGGTCATCTCGTTTCATTCTCCTGGTGAGTTCATGATTTGCAGATTTCAAGAAAATGTTACCAGAGAGACCCGGCCATTTGCTCCAGAGCACACAGCTTCCACCAAGCAAAACCTGAAACTCTTGTTCCTGGACCCCAAGCTCTGTCCTCGTGACAGTGACTCTAGGGTTGTCTAGGGGTTGCCAGCAATCATTGTTTCCTTCGTGAAGGCAGCTACCTAGAGGAAAGACGGCTGACCCCTTCTGTTTCTCTGTGCTTTGGTGAAGAAGGGAACACTGGACTCAAGCAGTCCTCGCTTCTTTGCTCAAGTGCAGAGAGGATGTCCTGTCTCCTGAAGTCCTTAAACGGTTTTGTCAAACACCAGGCATGAGGACACATTCCACAGCATTTGAGAGGTGGAGAGGGAAGGATCGGGAGTTTAAGACCAGCCTTGGCTGCATGAGATGCTGTCTCAAAAACAAAAACAAAAGAAAGCCCTTAAATTCAACACACTTTGCAAATCAGAGATAAAAGAGAAGTGAGCAGGAGCCACGAAGGCACCCTCTCCCTGGTCCAGTGGCCCACAATGAAGGATGACCATAATAATAACAATGGATAGGAGGAAGTAGATGGACAGTGACCAGCATTCACACTCTCCTATAATATGCACTCTTCCCGGATCTTGTCATTTCCTCTCCACATGCATTCTACCTAGCAGGTTCTCTTACTACCCACATTCCAATGTCAAGGGTCTGAGACACATGGAGGTCAGCCCCCTGCCCCAGACCGCAGATAGGGTCTCTTCAACCAGCACAGTAGGACTTCTGTCTCAGGCTCCCTCACCATCTGTGTTGGGCGCTGCCTTTTTTTCTGCACTGCTCTCGGTGCAGAAACCAAGCCTGTTCGCCGGTATCCTATCCTTGATTCCTCTCAAGCGCATCTGTGTGACACTCAGATTCAAGGCACTCGTGGCACGGTGAACCAAAGCTTGGGGTGGGACTGTGAGGCCTTCCCAAAGTCAGGCCGCCAGGAGGAGCTCACCTGGACTTTGGTTTTGCAGCTTTTATCCCAGGAGCTCTGGAGGCTCAGCGCCTGTCTGGCTCCCCGGGATTCCTTCCAATGTCCCAGCAGGCAGCCTGTTCTGTAGTCATTCGCCAGTTGGTTGGTTCCAGAGCCATCAGCCTCGCTCCCCAGTCAAGCAGAAATGTCTGTGTTCACAGGTGCCTCTGGCGGTGTGTGCATGTGTCGTGTTTTGCTTTTCCACTTAGTTCATGGCAGGCGCTGCATTTCCAGAGCACCCACTGGGTGAATTTCAGCAGATTTAAGGCAGTTGTAGGCAAACGCCCTGCCCCGGGATCATGCTGCGACAGTGGACACAGAACGAGCAGCATTGTTTGGTTAAGTTGGCACCTCTGTAAGTTACCCTGAAATCAGAGCAGAATTCTTTATAGAAGGTTATCCTATACATAAATCATCATTAGACCACCTCATTTTTGTTTAATGCCTACCTAACTGTGCTGCAGTCTAAAAATGTGTGTTTAGTGAAGTCAAGGGTTGCGGGGAAATTATAGGGTTTTCAAAAACCCATTTGCTTTGCTAGTGCTCACATCAGAATCAATCTTACCTTCAGTTCTCAATCGCATTGCAAACAGGCAGCGTTGCTTGCCGAATCCTGGCATTTAATATAGGGTAGCGTTTATTCAGAAGGAGCCAACGGTGCTTGCAGAATGGCGGAGCTATGTATAGATGCCACTTCCTGCCAAGCCTGTGATTTTGAACTCTGTGGCATATCCATAAGCTGTCTCTGCCATAGTGAGAGCCACGGCCGTGGCCACAGCCACAGCCACAGCCACGTGGAGAGGGTGCCTAGGTTGTAAGTGCTGAGGATGGGCGGGCTGGGCTGAGGGTGGGGGGTCAGCATCTGTGAGATTGTGTATCAGCACACAGTAGGCACTTAGAAAATTTTGTCTGAGAAGTAGAAGAAGGTTTAGCCAGGGCCGTGGCTGGCTCTCTGGTCTGGGCAGGAAAAGGAGCGGGTTCAAGAGAAAGCGCATAGTGCTGCCTGTCTCTACCATGGCTAGGATGATGTCACTGCTCCTGTGCATCAGCAGGGCTTGTTTGGAGTCTCTGATGGGATGAAGCTATATGACAAAGAATGTACCGTTAGGGTTCAGGGACTAGGGTCTGACTCTGGCCTTGGTCCTCACTTTCTATACATGGCTGGGCAAGCCCTTTAGCCTTGTAGGAGCTTCAAAGTCACCAGGTTTTGTTTGTTTGTTTGTTTGTTTGTTTGTTTTTCGAGACAGGGTTTCTTTGTATGGCTCTGGGTGGCCTGGAGCTCTGTAGACAAGGCTGGCCTCAAACTCACAGAGATCCGCCTCCCTCTGACTCCCAAGTGTTAGAGTTAAAGGCGTGCATCACCACGCTTAGCACAGTCTTCTGTTTTGAGGATGAGAAATCACCTACCTTTTTTCTGTGTAGGGGAAATCCATTTTCCATATTTATGACCTTTTTTTGTGTGCAGAACTGTTCTCTACATATAGACATTTTGTATGCAGAATGTTGACTCCTCCCACTGCTAGGCAGACATGTCCCAAGCCCTTGGACCACAGCTGGAGTCCCAGGGAGTTTGGGCAAGTGCTTAGGCGAAACCTCAGGAGCTCCTGGGGTGAAGGCTTCAAAACCAGAGCCCAGTGGAGCACCTCCTGGTGGCACACCCTTGGGCAGGCCTCACAGTCCCGCCGCTCCTCTACCCCAGGCTTCATTTTCTCTGCCTGTTCAACAAATCTGTTGGATCGTGAAGAATGAACACAGAAGTGTGAACATAGAGTGAGAACAGGTGGACAAAGACCTATTTACAGGGGCTCATGTGGCCTTCAGGGCTACAAGCAAAAGGGTGCTGAGACAGCCCGATGGTGTGGCAGAGCTCCCTGGCATGTGCTCCTGTGCTGGTGGCCACCGGGCATCCGACTGGGCACTGGGACCCACAAAACTCTGTCTGCAAGCCTCCTCTGCATTAGTTACCCTTCTCATTGCTGTAACCTGCGGAAAGCAGCTTAGGAGGGGGGGTTGTTTGGGTTCTCAGTATGAAGGTAGAGAGCATGAGGGAGGGGGAAGCATGTTGGCAGGAGTGGATCCAGGCAGTGGCAGCGACGGGAGCAGGAGGCTGCTTGCTCACATCTTCAGAGAGCAGAAAACAGAGAGAAGACAGAAAGCGAGGCAGACCCCACCCCACCCCTGTCCGTACAATCCCATCCACGCACCCCATCCCTGTGATCCACGTCCTCCAGCTAGGGTCTACCTCTGGAAAGTGCACATCCTCCCTCAACAGCACCACCAGCTGGGGGCTAGGAGTTCAAACCCGGGAGGGTTTGTATTCAAACCCTATTACCTGCCTTTAGGCGGACTGCTGTGCACTCGAGAAGAGGAGGGGTACAATGCTTTGACCAAGGCCTCTAAGCTAGAGATATGTTTCTCTCCTGTCTGAGGCTCCTCCCCTTCATGAACTGCAGGGTTACAGAGGCTTGGGGCTGAGAGTATTGTCTCATACCCATGCCTTCAGCGGCATAGAATCTGTCAGAGTTGGAGTGAGCCGAGAAAACAGCTGAGGAGGCTGAAACGGGTAAAATGAGGTCCATGAGGATGGTGGTGGAGCAGGCATGGGCTCTGGGTCTGTGAGTTCAGCTTCTGCCTTGGTATTTCGGTGCCAACTCGATACAGAGTGAATTGACTTTCCCAGCAGTCTTTTTGGCTGTCTGAGACTTTGTGAAGCAAATGTTTTCCTCCTGAAAGCACATGGCTAAAGTCTCCCTGAGTAAGATACAGAATAGGAAAAAGCTTGCCTCTAGACAGGGTCTCAACCCTTTTGGCAAACCCCCGTCTTTAACAATATTTATATTACAATCCATAATAGTAGCAAAACTACAGTTATGGAGTAGCAATGTAATAATTTTGTGGCTGGGGGTCACCCCAACATGTGGAGCTGTATTAAAGTGTCACAGCATTAGGAAGGTTGAGAACTATCACTCTAGAATCTAGAATGTTCCAGAGCATCCCACTAGAAGGCATCTTCTCAGGAAGCTGGTTGTAGAGGCCTCCCTGGAGATGTGACTGGACATAGCAGGCTGTAGCCGTGTGGCACCATACACTGAGTCAGTTCCTTCCCATATGCTGGCATAAGCAACCCCAGCTGACTGAATTTTTAGTTCATTATTTAAGCTAGCAAATGTTTTTTGAGCACTTCCTGTGTACAAGATGCTGTGTTATGCAGACAGTGATTCCCAGGGGTCTTTGCTTGAGGACCCCAAGGGATTGGGGTGGGGGAATTCCTCTTCCCACACACCCAAGAAACTCAAAATAGATATGTAAGCACATATATAAATAGTATGCACAATATAATTTGTTCATGCTGAATATGTATGTGTGAGCATTCACACACACATTGCTTTATACTTTGTCACCTGCCTGGAACTTGAGCAGTTCCCAGAGCAGAGACCTGAGGGAGACACCGTGGTTTCCTCTCATGGCAAACGGCATCTTGGAGCATCCCTCTTGGCGTACACCTCACAAGCTAGGGGCTGGGAGGATTAGGTCTTGCCTCTTCTCAAAACAAGGAGGGCAGTTCCCATCCCCTCTTCATTTTTAAATGTTCTAAATTTTCTGGGTAGCTTTGGTTCCTTATTTAATGGGGCCTTTGAGGCATGGAATGGTGGGCAGAGGAATGAGCATGAGCAGGGAGCACTACTTCTGTTTTTGAGGGTCTCAATGTCTGACAGACAAGATGAGCTCAGGACATTGGTGTCCCCAACCCAAGGCAGTGTGTGATGAAGGTGTAAGCGACATCAGTTTCTCTGGTCCAGGGGTAGGGAGACATCTCTAATGCTTAGATAAGGTGCCTTTCCCAAGAGTCCTGCAAATACATCCACAGGATAGGCTGATACCCAGACACAGACAGACAGACACCACACACACACACACACACACACACACACACACACACACACACACACACACACACACACCATCACAGTTGGGCTCCAGGTAAAAGAGACCACAGAAGTAAATTCTTGGGGATCCCTAAAGCATGGCCCATGCTTAGGGAACAGTCTGGATTGACTGGAGCTCAGGAGTGAGCAGTGGTGGGAGTGATTGATGCTGCTGAGCCATGTGTAATTAAAGGACAATGGAGAGCCATTGAAGATTTGGAGTCGGGTAGGGAATATTCAATGGTATTTCCAAGAAAAGGGAGATGGTCCTCAGCCTGAGGCACTGGAGTCCATGTCTGCCTTTGAGTTTCCCAGAGATTATTGCTAGGCAACCTTGGGGAGGTGGAACATGGATCAATCTTTCTCCCACATTCCACACTTCCATCATGGTCTAGTCCCCTTCTTGGTTCCATAATCCATAGCGTTCCTAATCCAAAAACTAGAACTCTGAAATAATCCCCAAATCTGAAGTGTTTCGAGCAGCAATGTTGTCTGACTTTTTCATGAACAAACGTCCATCACTCCATCAGTGACAGGACCAAAGGGAAGAGTCCACCCAAGTCTAGTGCGTCGATGAGTTTATGGGGTTATGTACAAAAGTGCAGGTGACTCAGAGCCAAGCTGTGTCACCCAAAAGCTACCCCAGCATGGGCGATGACTCTAAAGAGTTGTATCCCTGGAGCTTCCAGGCCGCTCCCAGGCTGCTTCACTGCAGAGCCTCCTCTCCAGAGCAGCTCTTCACTGCCTGGGTAATTTCCAGGAGGGGCCTTCCAAGTCTTTTTGCTCTCTGAACTTCCTGAACCTCATGGGTTTCATGAACTTCCCTCCGTTTCCTGAATCTAAAGAAGGAATGCTTCAGTTCTGAGGAAATTGCTAAACGACAACCAACTTGGATGTCACAAGTAGAAAATTCCGCACCTGGTCTCCTTTATGGGTCTCAACAAAAGACAGTCACACTAGAAAACACTATGTGAGATTATCTTCAGGTTGTGGACACAAGGTGTGCTTGAAACGGAAGTGATTTTAGTAGTTAGCCTTGGTTCTCATCCTGGAGACACCTCACTGTACGTATACAAGTCTGAAACATTTGGTCTCAAGACACTTAGCCTTTGGTAATAAGCTAGGTCTTATTGTGCTCTTAGAGCCTACACCGTACTTCGGTATGCATTGAATTTGATTCCCACCCTGAGTTTGCAGAGCGCAGAAGCCAGTCCCTTTATTTGCAGGTAAGCACACACAGACCTGACAACTACTGTCCCTGTCTGGTTTCCTGAGAGGGGCCTCTTCTGTGCTGGAGCGAGACCCCTACAGGCTTAGATGGGACCTCATGTTTCCCAGAACATCTCATCTGTTTCCTTATGCTGGGAGCCCATGATTTATGAAGATGTGCTTGGGCAGCCTGCAGACCACAACTAACTAAGGAAAACAGTCACACGACAGCTTTCTTTCTACTGACTGAGTTCACCTTCTCAAGGCCCTTTTAAGCTGTCTGACCTCATTTGATATTTTTTTATTTTTTAGAAGGATGACTGAGACTCAGGGAGATGCCTTCCATGATGCCAGGGAGTAGCGGCAGGGTGGGAAAGGAGGCGGTTAGGGGTTGTGTGGGATTTGGAGATAGGATAAAGCATACAGCCCTTGCTGTGTGATGGTTCTTGTAAGAACTGCTTTATCCAGACTAATTCTGAATATTTAAAGGAAGGGAGGGGGCAGGGCACACACTAGTGCACCCACTTTGTCCTCCTGGGACCTATGCTTCTGAGGGCATCTCATCTCACAAGACATTCCTTTGGGGCTACCTGGTACTAGGCTCCAAGGTCCTCTGCAGGGCTGGACCATATGCAGGAGGTGAACAGAGGACTTCAGGAAACAGGCCTCAGGTCTGGACTCTAGTCCCCAGGATGCCATTGGGCCTCAGTCTAAGAGCCAGATGTCCAGCTCTCAAGCCTTAGTCTGAGCATGCGCAGGTTGGGGTCTGTGGGGTGAGGCTGGGACTAGATTGAGAACTCACACTAGAGGCCAGGTATTCAGGCATGACCTCTTCACGTTTATCTTCCTCATCCCTTTCTCCTTCGCATAGTTTCTTCTTACAGTCACATGCGCTATCTCGGAGTATATTGGTATACCTCCAAGCAAGCAAGAAGTATGCAGAAGGTTCTAGTTCCTGTTTCCTTCATCTCTAAACAATGGCATGGCCTCTCTCTGCATGTTACTTTCCTCATCTGCAAGTGAAGGACAGAACAGGCGAAACCCTTCAATATCTTCCTGCTCCATGCAGCTCAATAAACTCTATCAAGTCACACTGGGTACTGGGGATGTGGTGAAGGCTGGTGCCCGCCAACAGGGAAACAGACAAATGGATAGAAACACTCCAATGTGTATATTAAGAAATCCTCACACGATGGGCACAAAGAGAGGAGAGGGACATAGCGGCCACATTCATGCTGATGATAGCAAAGATACTAGAAACCAGTGTGGGCAAATGAAGTCTGCTTAGTATGCACAGTGAAGTACTAGGCTACAGGGGAAACACATGTGCCAGAACTTTACAAACCAGCCTGGACATGTTTTCGGGGAGGGTGGTAAATGGGGGAGGGCATGGTGGTGGCAAATTGCAGAAGGATGAAAGCAGTACGGTGCCCTTTGTATAAAGTTTGAAAACGCGCATGGCAGTCCTCTGTAGTGTTTCTGGGTATACACATGTGCAGCAACAGCATCCCGACATGCACGGGACAATAAACACAATAAACACTGCACTCAGGGCAGTGCTTACCTCCAAGGAAGGGGCAACGGCTCTGGGAGGAAACACAACGCTTTTCGGAATGTCTGATTTCCTAAACGGCTTCTTCTAAAAATGATCTGACGAAAACAGAGCCAAAAGAATCACAGGACTTCTTACTTTATTTTTATGCTCTTATTATTTTTTTTTAACACGCATGTTATAGTTAATTTTAAAAGCCATTTATTGCATGGCAGGGTACAAGGTTCTAGACGGCTGATGTAAGCTTTGGGTCCCTCTGTGATATTTCAGGACTAGGGGTGGGAAGGTGGCTGATCCTGGAGAATGTGAGGAGAGGTGCCTTGGGGGAGCTGCCGGTGCACACATCAACCGCCCAGCTCTGCCCCGCGGACATTTGTTTCCTAAACCCTTTTCCAGAGCCACCTTGGGTGGGATTGGTGTGCAGTAGTTGTTAAATAACAGCAGTGAAAGCGGTATAAACATGAGAGGAAGAGAAATGTATCTTCCGTGGGACCCACCATAATCTGCTTCTGCGTTTAATGAGAGTCTGGAGACCCAGCGTGAGGCCACTGAAAATTAAGAACACCAGGAGGATTAATGGGGTTGCGAAGCCTGGTGCTCAGCTTTCCCCAAGTCAGGAGTTGGGGAGGGTCCTGGCAGCCCTTTGTCCTTCTGTCCTGGGGACAGGTGATCAACAGTTGCCCACAGCCGGATGAGTGGCCAGCTGGGGAAGGGAAAGGGGTTTGGAGATGGGAGGCCAGGAGAAGCACTCGTAATTAACTCCTTGGATAGGCTGCTCCCAGTTTCCAGCTCATGTTACAAAGAAAGCTGGGAGCTGGACTCTTAGCACACAGGGAAACCAGAGAGGGGAAAGTGATCTCCTGCCCCACCCACACCGTGCCTAGAGTCCGCCTGACCTGGGATTTGCGAAGCTAAGGGTCTCCTGGGCAGAGGCCTGCAGGGACTGTCAGCTGCTTGTCTTGCTTTGGCTCCTAGAGGTGCTTACCTTTATTACAGTTTGTCCCTAGAACAGCGATTGCCCGTCTTCCTCTGTTTCCCTTCCCCTCACCAAGTACCTAGGTGGTAAATAAAGATGGTGAAACTGCTTTGTGAGACCTAAAAGGGGCCTTGAAAATCACTGAGCCCATTCCTTGGTTGACGTATAAAGGTGCCATGTGCAGCCTTGATGGGACCTGGGACCCAAGTCTCAAAAAGCACCTGCTAGCTGGACATGGTAGTCCATGATTATAAACCCAGGGCCTGGGAAACTGAAGCAGGAGAACCTGGAATTTAAGGTCAGCATGGGGTATATAGTAAGACTCTCTCTCTCTCAAAACAAAAGAATAGTAAAAAAAGAAGCGTCTTTTTATACTACAGGATGAGGGCATTGGCCTCATCCTCCATGGGGTAGACTCATGCTGAGATCGTCTGAAATTGGGCTATCTCATTATATTTACAGAGTGCAGAATTAGTGCTCTCTCTCTCTCTTCCTCCCTCCCTCCCTCCCTCCCTCCCTCCCCTCTCTCCCCCTTCTCTCTCCCCCTTCTCTCTCTCCCCCTCTCTCTTTCCTCCTGTGTGTGTGTGTATGTGTGTGTGTGTGTGTGTGTGTGTGTGTGTGTGTGTGTGTGTGTGTGTAAAAGAGTTAATCATGTACCTCCTTTATCACACTTAGGCATCTAACCAGCATGTTCATCTTGCATGGAAGAGCACTCTTCTGTAGGAAGGTCTTGCAGTGATCTTGGTACCCATGCAGGAGGATGATCAGACACACTTGACGTCCATCATGCAAGCAGTCGCTGGAAAGCAACTCAGGATAAATCTGTAGACCTACATGTCCACACCTTTAGAGTGCTACTCCCCACAAACAGCCAAAGACAGTGTTTGATTTCTGGTTTCTGTTTGTGGCAATGCTGTTTATAACAGGGCAAAAAGATTTCAAACCCAGAATAATTAAACAAAATACAATGATGTGTTTTAAATACATTTTAAATGTTTAAGAAAAAGATCCTAATGTGATGATGAGTTGAAATAAAATACATAGACAGCAGGAGTCTGGTGTGTGTGTGTGTGTGTGTGTGTGTGTGTGTGTGTGTGTGTGTACTCTAGAGAGAAGTACTTGAAGAGTGTCCTGTTATTTCTAGGGAGTTGAGTGAGAGATGACTTTTGGTTTCTGCTTTATAGTCTTCTAAAATTCTCAAGTGTCTGTAGAGAAGAACTGATATGAAGGGTGTGAAAGTCAGAACATGGTCTTCGTGCTGCTTTGGAGTGTGGGTCCCTTGTACACAGTGGGCCTTCCTGTCTTCTTTGAAAGCTCCTCTTTTATCAAGTCCTTAGCATGAACTAAAATCTAAAATCTGCTATCTTGGAGGTCTACCCTTGAGCGCCCCTGCTGCCTGCCCCCTGCCCCCGAACCTCCAGGACGCTTTCTTTTTTCCCCTACACCCATCAATTACTGGTAGACAGCTCTCATTGTCTCCTGAATCCCTTCCCCAATGTCCCATTCTTCTTGTAATAGCACCCCATTCCTGTGCCAATCCCCTCTACCATTTGGCAGGATCTTCTCTTACTCTGGCTATCGGTTCTGGATATACCTAGGTTTGTTACCTCTGTTCAGAAACCCAGGCCTGCCTGAGTGATGTCCACACTGGAGATGCTCTGGGCAGAGGGTCTGGTGAATTGCTCACCAGCACATCCTGCCTTGGGTTTCTTTCTGTGCTACTTCTTGGTGTTGGCTCCTTCTCATCACTGGTTCTGAACAGCTCTGGGCTCTTTCCCTAAACCTCTCCATGTTCTTATTTCCAAAACCAGAATAGCAGATTTCTATAACCTAGATAGCAACAGGATGGCCTTGACCCTTCCGAGCTGCAGGAGCTGGCTCACATCCTAGTTTTGTGTTCTTCTAAATATCCAGCATCCTTATGGAACTATCTGTGAGTCACAGTGAAGCCAAGATCCCCAGCTTGTCTTATGTTTCTGACTTGACTTTGCAATTTGATTCCAGATAAGAGGAATTCCTGACCAGGGGGTCTTGAGGAAGTAGAGACAAGTGGACTCAAGTCCTGGCCCAAGCTCATTTGAGTAGGTTGCTTCCTGAACCTCTCACATTAAACACGATGCTGATAGCAAGTTCTCATTTCATGGCTATCATTTCTTGGACCAGCTTGTCTTGTTTCCCTGAGGGCTCTACCTGGTTCCTTCTGCAAAAATTCTTCCTTAACCCATCCTATCTCTTTTGTTCTAAGTTACTATGCATATAATCTACATTCTCCACCTTGGTTTTATAGATGGGGTTGCCTGTTTCCTTCAAAGTCCTGGACCAATTTTTGGGGGAGACGGGGGGGGGGGGGGTTGACAGGAGAAGAGTTATCATTCTTGGGTTACCCAGGAACTGTTGCCCAAGGACTTCTGACAGAAGTACTGGATGTTTCAAAAGTTCATCCCCTTCAGACATAGGCCTCTGATCCGGGTACCCTTGGGCAGTATCTCCCAGCCTTCTGTCCTCTCCACACAAACAAAGTAAAGGCAACATTAATTGACATATTGGGTCAAAAAGAAGCTGACAGAGACTGGAGAGATGGCTCAGTGGTTAAGAGCACTGGCTACTCTTTCAGAGGAGCCAGAATCAATTCCCAGCACCCACGTGGCAGCTCACAACTGTC
Source organism: Peromyscus maniculatus bairdii (assembly GCF_049852395.1). Classification (NCBI taxonomy): domain Eukaryota; kingdom Metazoa; phylum Chordata; class Mammalia; order Rodentia; family Cricetidae; genus Peromyscus; species Peromyscus maniculatus. The sequence goes on from NC_134858.1 coordinate 42,404,649, forward strand.
TGTAACTCCAGTTCCAGGGGATCTGAAACTCTCATGTCAATGCACATAAAATAATTTTTTTCAAAGAAAAAGAGGCTGACAGTGACTAGAGTGACCAGTTTCCCATGGCCCATGGGATCCTGCCTGCCCCAAGTCCTGTCCTCACTCTTCTTGGCTGAGGGACCTTGGCCCACTGTTGAGGCAGGAGACCACAGGCCTTGTATACGCAGGTGGTAGGTAGGTGAGGGGTCAGTAGTAGCTGTGATGTTTTCTCCAGCTGGCCAGGAGTCACTTGGACACTGAAGGATGCATGGTCCAGGTGGCTTCCAGGCAGCCCCTCCTCTTCTTTTTCTGTTCCCTCCTCCACAGGACTCCCTCCCAACGAGACTTGAATTAAAAAGTCACTGTTCCAAGGACAGCTAAACTAGGGTGAGCCAGGAAACTGTCATCTTCAGCTCACATCTTCCCTTCCTCTGCCGGGGTGAAGGTTCCCCATGGTGTGGCACTTCCTTTGCCTTCTTTCAACCACAGTGTGTGTGAGTCTCTCTCTGCTCCCACCCCCATGACTTTCCTGCTGTGCCTCACCAGTGTGGGTTCCATCCAGGCCCCGGATACAGTCATTGTCCAGGTGACAGTTGGGAGAGCTTCCTCTCTCCAGGAGAACTCTCTCGACATGAAGGTATGGAAGATCAAGGAGCCAGGGCTGTCGAGGGGGAAAGGGTGACAGAGACAGAGTGATGGCAGGGAGTGGAATTAATTCCCTGGTGTCGGATTTAATGAAGGCCTGCCTTCTGCGCCGCTTCGGCAAGGCACATCATGGAGTGATTGGTGCTGGTGCGTGCGTAGCTCCAATTAGGAGTTTCTGCATCTCACAGGGGCAGGGTATCTTTGAATCTCTAGACTCTGGGGGTTTGTCTACCCCTCCCCCTTCCAGCCTCTAATCTAGAAGTTGGATGCCCTGCTCCTCTTAAAGGGGAAGGCCCCCAGGGTCTGTTCTTGGCTGCCTAGAAAGGCCTCGTTTTTCTCTTTGCCGTTATCCCTTTACATGTCCCCAGGTAAAGCCCAGCCTTCACCTTTGCAAAAGGTGCCTACACCATCTTGTTCCTCGAGGTTGTGTCCCAGAATTATGGAGGCTTAAGATGTGGAAGGTGTCTTGGGGATAATCCGGTCCAGACTTACAGAGTTAGTGCTTAGAAAGCCATAGTTTCCAATATTCATTTTTGTTATTTCTTATTTAGATTTATTCATTTTGTGCGTATGTACCTGCAGATGTACAACATCATGCCTGTTCTTATGCAGATCAGCAGAAGGCACTGGATTCCCTGGATCTAAAGTTATGAGTTACAGATGGTAGTGAACCACCATGTGGGTGCTGGGAATTGAAGCCAGGTCCTCTGAAAGAGCAACAAGCACTCTAAACCACTGGTCTGTCACTCCAGTGCCTGAAAGTCATAGTTTCTAGAACAGTTTCTCTGACCTCATGTTCCTGGTTCGTCGTTATGCAGAATGAGCAAGAGCTGCATGCCAGGGACAGGCCACCTAAGTCACAGGTCCATCTGCTAATGCAAGGTGATTCTTGGAAATCTAGTTGGAACAGTGGCAGCTCAGCTATGTGCCACCATCTCCAGCCAACAAAGTATGTAGCCAGGGCTTCCCGCAGCCCTGGTGTGGCCAAGGCAAGGGCAGTACTGTCTGTGGGACTGAATCCTTCTCAACCACTAAGATTCAGCTTTGTGCAATCTCTACGGCACAACTTCTTAAAGCCTCCTTCTGAAAACTGGGAATAATAACACTTATCACACAAGTTAATGACAGAGTAGACTCATTTTATAAATGAGGATTAAAGCTCTAAGATGAAGTGTCACACCCAAAAACATAGCGGTGACAATGGCAGAGGAGAATCCGAATGTGGGTCTTCTAGCCTCCTTCCAGCATCCCCTTGTGCTGAAAGCAGCATCTCTCCCCTCCTCCCCTCCTTCCGTCCTCCTGTCCTCCCGTCCTCCCGTCCTCCCATCCTCCCGTCCTCCCGTCCTCCTCCTCCTCCCCCTCCTCCCCCTCCTCCCCTCCTCCCTTCCTCCCAGGTACCACTTACTGTTTCCTTCAGTCTTTCCATGATGCTGAGTACTTTACAGACTTTATATCTTCTAATTCTAGTGATAACCCTCTGCGCTACCTTTTAAATATATTCCCATTGCATGTCACAGAAGTTTCGAGACATTAGTTGCCCCAGGTTGTGAGCTCATTAAGTAGCTTGGGTGGGATTGGAAGCTAGGTCTGCCTGACTCCCAAGACCATGCCTTTATGTCTTTCCGTAGTCCCACCTCTGGCAACATCTCGGTCTGCAGCTCCCCCGGGACAGATGTGGGCCAGTGATAGAAGGTCACTGAATCAGAAACTCATTCTTACAAAGGTCATTGGATGCCTCTTTGTCCTGGGTCCCAGACAGACATGGGAAAGACCCAATCAACCACCCAAACTGTCCTGGCTTCACCACAACCGGGGTTCTTCAGTTCTGACAATAGACTTGGTGACATTTCCCAGTGATGATGGATGTGGGCTTCTCCTCCCTGCTCCGGTATTTCCAGAACCAGAAGGTGAGATCCTTCGAATAAAGGGTATCATTCAACAGCGCACACCGTGTCCCTGGCAAACAGCCTTTTTCCTGACCACCAGACCCCATCATTTCCCTAGTCCCCTTAACTGAATAGGTCAGGGGCCACCCAACAGACTGCCCAAAGAGATGCTCTCTAGCTCATGTTCCCAAACAACTCTTCTTTGTCTCAGCAACCTGCTGGTGGCCCTTTCTTCTAGGTGCACTGACCGGGAAGTGTCCTGGGCTGAGCACCTGAGAGGGCACCATCCTCCCCTGCCTTCCAGGGCACTCTCCTAAGTCTCCATCTGCTAAAATGTGTTGAGACAGGCTTGAAGTGACATGCCCCGTCCCTTCCTTCTGTAGCAGTGGGACAATTAATGAGACCCTAATGTGTGAGCCACCCAAGTAAATAAATAGAGATTATTGTCCCGCCCTGCAGGTTTTGGCTGACGAAGCTGTCCCTTTTGCTCAGCAATAGCTTCAATAATGAGCTGTTCAGCTTTTACAGACCTTACGCTTGGTTCCCCGAGGCTCCCATCTCCCGCACCCCGGAACCAGGACTTTGGATAAAAATGGGAAGGTTTGAGCTAGGGACAGAGATCCCTTTCTCTAAAAACACACATGCAGAGTTCAGGGCGCTGAATAACAATTAGGTCAATGAAGTCCTTTACACAAAACCTGCTAACAAATCACATCCATCGATAATTAGCCCCTTTGAGACTCTCAGCCTGCAGAAACTCCAGTGGAGATTTGGTGGAGACACAGGCCCCGTGGAGCCTCTCACTTTCTGAGGAAAATCTCCTGGCTTGGTGGCTTTACTTGGGCGAGAGCAAAGCCAAGACCTAAGGTCAGCTTCTGCACCTCTGGGTGCCTCGACCTTGCACAAGGACACTGACTTCTCCAACACTGAGCCTCTGCTTGCCCTCAGTGGCTACCAGGGTCACAGAGGAAGATGTAGGTTTGAGGACACATGGCTGGCTCTGTGGCTTAGGACCTGACTGGGCACCAGAAGTGTCTCGGAAAGATGCACACTTTCTTTTCCTCAACCAGAGCTTGCCCGCGAATCGCTGCCTTCTCCCCTTGCCTGACTCTCTGCCCAAGCCCAGAGATGGTGCCCAGGCTTGCTACAGAGAGAAGTAGCTGGAAAGGGGTGAGAAACTGTCTGAAATAATTCCATCCTTCCCTGGAGACTTGGCGTGAATTTTATCTAATCACCATGGCAACAGATAAAAAAAAAGAAAAAGAAAAAAGGTGTGAGCGTATCGCCTTTGCTGTGATAATTCAGATTTATATATTCAGATCAGATTGGAGTTGGAGTTTTTTTTTTTTTTAAGGGAGCAGATGCAGCAGAAGGTGTGACTGCAAATAATGTAACACAAATGTTTGATGATCCTGCCCTTTAAGAAGTGGAACGCAGTTTCCTGCAGTTTTTCCAGAATATAATTATTCCATCAAACCCATTGCAATGAGGACTCATTACGAGCCTAGAGAATGCAGAGTCACGTCCGTGCCAACAACACGCCTGCGCACACGCAAACACACACAAACACGCATGCCTAGGCAGCTCCTGCCCTGCCCCTACTCCTGCCCTCTGCTGCTGGCTGCCCCCAGATGCTCCAGAAAGCTCCTCAAAGCCCGTGTGAGAAAACTGTGACCAAAGGACATGGTGGGGACAGCACAGGTGTCAATCCAGGGCACAGTGATTTAAGGTCCCTTCCCCTCTCTCTGTGCCCAGTCCAGATCCTAGAATATAAGCTCTCAGAGGGCAGGGGCTGCCAACGGCCGGTCCTACTGCAAATCTGCCCAGTCTGGGTGGCTAATTCAGGGTTTTCATTAAATGACATGATACTGTTGATTATTCAAGGCTAGGTAGCCTTCTCGTTGTGCCATCACGTAAACCAGTGTTCTCCCTCCCAGACCAAGAATTTTCCACTGGAAGTTTCTAGAGGTGAGGAGTGGGGGGTTTGGGGGGGGGGGGTTGAAAATGAGTACCCGGGCTTCACTCAATTGTCTTTCTCATGTGCCTCACCCACCCCTGGGGAAGGCTGGCATGCACACAGCAGCTCTTGTGTTTTGCAAAGAGTACACACACCCCATAGACACTTCATGCATATTTATTGGCATCATCCACCCCTCCTCTGCCTGACACACGCTGCAGGTACCGCCTTTCGGGAGCTGACAGTCTTCCCAGTTCCCTCGTCTCGAGCTCTGACAAGTCTCTCCAATGTTGTCACCTTCCTAAGACACTGTTCTAGCGGGGACTCAGAGTCTTCTTCCTGTACCGCTGAAGGACAACAGTCTCCTGGCCTGTCCTTCCCCAGGCCCAGCAAAGACACGGCTGTTGTACATGCTCTGCTCACCTGCTCATCCTCGGAAATGCGAAGCTTAATTCTAATGGATGTGGCCAGGGAGGGAGGGACGGCCAAGTGCCTGAGCATGAGGACCCTTGAGCACTCCCTCTGCTCCCAGATAGACAATTATTCTGTCTTAACTATAGATAACTGTTTACCAACATTTTTGCAAATGAGGGCCCTAGTCCAGAATGGTCACACAGCTCGTGGGGGGCTGGTGGATTGTCTCTTCTCAACTCTTTCAGATCCAGACATTCCTATCACCCTGGATAGAGGCTTGCCCCTCTCCCACTCCCATGTTCCCTAATCAGGGTCCCTGATGGGGTAGTGACTGTAATAATGACTACCAGTGTTTACACTCACGGGACCCCCAAGGTTGTCTATTCTGATGCCTCCTGTTCCTGGGTATTTGGGATTTAGCTGTGGCTCTGCTTGCAGTCCAGGAGCTCCCTCCACCAAGAGCTTCAGGCTGTGTGCACTGTATACTCACAGGAGATCCAGCTTAGCCCCACTGTGCTGGGTTCCAGCCCATTAGGAATCCCTGCCACATGCCGGGCTCATCCCTGCTCTGGGCCTCAGCATCTTGCCAGGCATCCACACTGTCTACCATCTTATCCTCAGCAGATGGGCTGGTTCCAAAGGCTCAGGTCAGCAGACCTCCCTTCTTTCCCTTTCCAAAGACCACTGGTAAAGTTCCTATCTAGTCATTTACTCAGATCTCCAGGGGTGTGGCAGAAACGAGTCCTGTACCCTTACCTGACCCTAGCCCTGCCTCAGGTACTCACAGAAGGCCTGCCTCCCACAGCAAGACATAGACGCTTCTGGCAGAGCACACACACTCTGAGTGGGAGAGGCAGGCTGCTGTAGATTGTTTGTGTTTGGGTGTAATTTATTTACCTGGGAAGGCATAGTTTCTCAGCAGCATCTGCCTCTGGCATGTCTCCAAATTCTCAGCCCAGTCCACACCGCATCTGGCCCAGACAAGACCAGCGACCAGGGGACAAGGGCCAGAGGAGCTCAGAGTGCTCAGCTCTGAGCCTTCACCCTTCCCACCTTCCTGCAGAGGTCCTGAGGGAACAGGGTTCACCTGAAAAGGGATAGTGGAAGAAGACATCGGACCCCTCCCTTGGAGCCCAGCAGGCCCTGTAAGGTGTGTGTACAGAGATATCCTTGGCCACAGGACCTTAGCTAATAGGACCCCAACTTGCCGGCTCTGGTCTGGAGACCCTGTTCCTCTATCCAGGACAGATGGGTTCTGGGATGTGTCGGTGGGGGCCCAGGATCTTGATGCTTTGGGAGTTAGCCAGCCTTCATTGTGACTTTTCTTACAACTAAAATAGTCAAGTGGTGGCTTGGATTCCGTTGTGAGTTTGCCATTGTTCCAAGGAATAAGAAAATTTGATTTACCATTTGTTGAGCACCTACTAAATGCCAGATATTCCTGCGTAAACACTGACAACTTCAATATTATTTCTCATATGATATAGGAGGCAATTGATTCAGAGAGGTTAACGATCACTCAGTCTGTAAGCAGTATGGCAGGTCGGTATCCCTGATTCTCAGGCTATGTAGTGTGTTTTGGGGTTATGGGGAAGAAACCTATCCTATCAGGGAAGGGTGGTGCTCCTCTACTCTCCGAAGGCTCACTGGCCTGGAAAATGGTCCTCACTGAACCCCTGGCTCTTATCATCTTGAATTTAAACACATGTGGGGTTACCTGGGTGAGACTACAGTAGCATGTAGAACTTGACTACTGAGCATTGTATGCCACACACCCACCACAGTGGATGAGGCAGTTTTTCCCATGTGACCTACAGGAGCTTGGAGCATGGGGCTTGGGTGATCTGTCATGTGGAGAAGCACAATATTCTTGGGTCTGGTCTAGAGGCTTTGACATACCAGACCTTCATGCCTTCATGTGTGGGTTAGACGTATAACCAGTCATTTGTTGGTGTATTTATTTCTAAACAGGATGAGTTTTCCCAGTATCACCTGTGATTCCAGCCTCACATTTAGGGTTGTGTTGATGGTTCCTCTGAAAAGAGATGGGGCCAGGACAGTGAATTCTCATTGTCTGAATGGTCACCCAGGCCATGGAACTCACCAGGCTATGAGACATAGATTCTTCAAGAGCCTCGGGCTGGATTGTGTGAGGTAGAAATGTAAAGACACCTATTTCTAGGGCTTAGAAGCTGGGCCTAAATTAAATCAAATCTTTGTACTCAGCTTGAGGAGACAGAGAGGCACGCGGGTCAGAGGGAGAGCTGAGGTCGGACCACTGGAGTAAACATCTACAGTGGGCACGTGAGCTGCCAGCACAGACTCACACAAGGGCAAAGAGTCGGGGCCTCGGGGCATGCCGACGAAGACAGCAGACCCCTGGGCTTGGGGGGTAAACCGGATTGATTGATTGATGTGTTCATTTATCCATCACCACTTACTGGTTGTACTCGGGACAGACTTGGAAAAACCACATATTTTACCTGTTTTTAGACATGATCAGAAGCACAGACCAGAAGGAGAACAGGTAGTTTCTGGGTGCTTCTGTGGGAAACTGGAGGTTTCAGCTGAACCCCAAAGCCTGAGCAGCACCTCACTGAGTGAGGAGTGGAGTAGGGGAGCCATTCCAAGCCCTGAGGGCAGCATGCTGTGACAGTCTGGAAGAGGAGCAGACTCCCTGGGTTGGGTAGCACCTGTGGTCCTCCAGGGCAGAAGTGGCCAGGAGTAAGTACCCCCAGGTTGCTAGCAGCATACTGAGTGTGGATGGGAGATATACTCAGTCAGGCATGTACTCTGGTAGCTGAGGGGTGTAATTTGGACCTGAGGGGACCAGTCCCTCTCACGATGGCTCATAGCGTTTTCCAGGTGCCTCCATACATTCCCTCCCCAGCCCCTGTGCTGAGGCAGAGAAGCATCTTGCCAAGGTGCTGTCCCTTGGCTACAGAATCACTTGGGGACAGCCTGACATAAGGCTTAGGTCCCAGGCTCCTGACCCTACCTAGTCTTCTCCCAAATGTCTATATCAGGGGATATAACACATGCAGAATACTGGATGATGGTAATAAAACTATACTTCTGCAGCATAATAAATAATAAAACTACTTACCATACAGGCCTGTTCAGAGCACCACACACACACTAATGCATTCCCTCCTTGGAGTAAGCCAAGGAGAAGGTGCTATGGCTATCCTCATTTTACAGATGCCCACACTGAGTCTCAGAGAGGCTCGGGCATTCACCCACTGTTTCCCATGAGTCAGAGATGCAGCTGAGATTCAGATCCAGGCCCTTTGAGTGTTCGTGGTTAGCCTGCACAGCACGAGGGGCAGGCACAGCATCTCAGGAAGCCACCTGGGAAGAGAAAGGACCTTTCCAGGGGGGCATCCTAGGGTGCCATGGGAGGTGCAAGGCTGTCAGTCTGATGATGTGCTGGCATCCACATGGCCACCTGCCCCGCCAGCTCTGTCACCCATCCCGGCTGTGGCCTGGAGCCGGGAAAGCCTCCTGGAGTGGAATTCCTTGCTAGCAGCCCCTGGTTTGGGTTTTGCTTCCCAGCCAGGTGTTTTGTTTTGTTTTGCTTTAATTGAGTTTTTTAAAGTGAAGTATAACATATGTACAGAAAAATATGTGGACCTAAAGTGCAATGAATTTTTCCTAAACAAACGTAGCATATATAGCCCACAAATGTCCCCATAAGCCTCCCGTTTCCCCTTCCCAGCTGCTTCCCCCAACTCCCATGATAACCAGTTTCCTGGGGCCCAGCCGCACTTCACACGGGATGGGGGTGTGTAGCAGAGTCTCTCACACCCAGCTGTCCCTCCATCCAGCCTGTGTCTGCTTCCCTCTGGGGGACAGGCGGGGGTAGAAGTGGCTTTCTATCATCAATGCTGTCGGGCAGCCCCTTGTCCCAGACACCCTGGCCTCTAGACAGCACCTGCCCTGCACCGTGTACCTCTGGATACCTTTGAACCCATGAGCCACTTTCTGACAACGTCCTTCTCCTTCATCCTTGTTTGGAGAACATTCCTCACTCCCACAGATCTCCTGGTCTAGAGTGGGAAGCCAGGCTGAGGGGAGACTCTGTCCATCCCGGGTGCAGGAGTGAAAAAAAATGCAGAACCAGGTAGAATGCATTCTAGGTGAACATTGCTCCCCCATGGGGGTCTAGGTGCTGGGTGGCCAGTGGCTGGGCTAATGAAAAGGGGAGAAAACGCTCCTCAGCAGAGGTCTAGCGGGGTGACATGGAGTTCCAGATGCAGGCTTCAGGACATGTCGCTGCTGGAGAATGCAAGGGAAAGGGCCCCTGAAGGCCTGGCCTGGCACCCTCAGCTGGAGCTTGTTAGAAGTATGTCTTGGGTCCCACCCTGCCCTACAGCATGGGAATCTACATTTGAGAAGATATGTTGTCCAGGCTGGAAACCAGAGGCCAGGGAACAGGGACAAGGGACGATCCCACAGCAATGGTGATGAAAAGCCAGGTCCCCCACCCCTGCCTTGGGTAGGACACAGAGCTGAGCCTTTAAGCTAAACTATCTGTTTTTGTATTCTGGCTAAACCTCTCTCTGTGTGACTTGGAGCATGTCACTTAACCTCTCTGAACTTCAACTGTAGCGTGGGGATCGTGATGGTACTCACCTCCCAGGATTGGTTTGAGTGTTATAGACAACCCACGTGAAATCCTTTGGACTGTACCTAGAATATAGTCAGAAACAGATATTATTCATTTCTCAGTACCAGGCACTGGGTAAGGTGCTGGGCCTGTGTTCACTCACCCCATCTTCCCAGTAGCCTAGTAGTGTCAGGTCTGTTTTGCAGAGGAAGAATCACTTGTCAGCTTAGAAACAGGGTGTGGGGCACACCTGTGTTCCGGGTGGCGGGGTGGAATGGGAGACTGCTCCTTCATGGGGTGGGGTGGAGTGGAGTGAGGACCCCTATTCCCACAGAAGCTTGTGCTGTGATTCCCGCAGGCCAGCAACAGACTGTTGCTGTGTCTGTGATATTAAATTCCACCGTTAATCGCCAAGGATTAATTGTTAAGGATAAACACAAGGTGTTTATTTGGCTCCCAGCAATCTCTAAATTAAATGAGAAAGGAGGTTTGAGACCAAGAAAGAGGCAGAGGTCTATGAGTGAGTAGACACCCCCAAAAGGAGCCAGAGTTACCCAGAACCTAGGGCCCAGGGTTCAAGGCCAGGGGCCAAGCAAGCATACGCTTATGCCAGGAAGCTGGAACTAAGGCAGTGTTTGGCAGGACAGAGGACCCCTGCTGGCTGCACGCAGATGTGGACAGCAGCAAACAGCCTGAGGGATCTCAGGGAGGCTCAGGCTTCACTTGGTGTTTTGTATCTATTCTCACTTCTGTATAAGAAGCACCTCGTTAACACAACCTTCATGGGGACTGACCCTGACCCTGACACAGAAACCTGTGTCCTGCACCTCAGCATGGTGCTCACACAAAGTAGGTTCTCCATGCAAGCTGGATGGATGGATGGATGGATGGATGGATGGATGGATGGATGGATGGATGGATGGATGACTAGGTGAGTGGATAGTTGGGAAGACAGATGGATGCATAGATTGGAGGATGGATGAGTGATAGGTGAGTGAATGGATGGATGAATGGATGGTGTATGGGAGGGTGCTCCATCAGTGAGCTATCTCAGCACCTTTTTGACTAAAGAAAAAGTTGACAATATCTAAGTTACTCAGGGTGGCCTAGATGGAAAGCTAGATAGATGGAGAGACAGATAGATGGTAAGTGGATGGATGAATGGATAGAAGAAACGTGGTATTACCTCTAGGTGTATTTTTAGAAAGGATATACAAGAGACAGGGAGATGCCACCTGAGGCCATAACACTATAGGTAACTCAGCCAGCAAGCCATAGGTTTATCACTATTTTCTGACCTGGATCTCTTGGTGAGTCAATTCCTCTTCCAGCAGCCGTCTCTATTTTTCTCTGATCCAAACATGATGACTCTCTGAAGACAGAATTGGATCTGAGGGACATAAACAGGGCAAATGGTACATGCATTTGTTGATAAATAGATCAACTGAGAATATCTTGTGTGCACTCCAAGTCTCCAGCCTCGGCTCCATGAATGAAGGTGCCCTACTTGGTCCCTGCTCCAGGCACACTCTTTACCACCCACCCGCCTCTGCTCCTTCCAAGCTCAGGATGTCCCTGGACAGACTTAATCTCTTTATTATTTTTCAGAACATAAGAGATTCCTGTGTTAGGTAATAGCAGTGTCCTACAATCAAGTTTGGGATGGAACATTACTGGTGTCTCAAAAGTGGGCCACTGGCACTACTTACAGACTTGGCTTTGTCTGTGGGTCAACTCAATGTCCTGCCATTGCTGGATCGGGAGGTGGGAGTTCTGGGTTCAAACCTGCCTTCCTTCTAAAGTGGCGTGTGACTTGTCTTAAGTCATCTTGTGGCTCTGGGTCTCCTCACTGTGGAGCTGAACTGAAGGCGGCCACCCTAGTTCTTCAGGATTGTATCTTACACTTCCTCATCCATTTGTCCTGACATTTGAGTTTCTAGATTTGAGTTTCTAGAGGTGAGGTCAATGTGGACCATGAGACAGTGACAGAAGAGTTTTCCTCCAAGGACAGGGTCAAGGATGGGAAGGGGTGACCCTTCCTTTGTCTCCCTCCTTAAGAGATTTTGCTCAGGGAAACCCTTCTCAGGGTCACAGTCACCCAGAAGAGACAAAAGTCTGGAATACAGGGTCCAACTTGCCTTTCTCCTCTTGTTCTGCTTCCCCACCTTGAAGATCCCACCGTGATGGTCCTAGACTAGCTCGGGCTATGCCCGTGGTGTGTTGCTAATGCACAGTGACATCTAGTGTCCCTCAGCACTCACTCGAGGCTACTAGTGAATCTTAGAAGATTAGTGTCAGAATCCCAGGGCCAGTGTGCAGAAATGTAAACCTGCAGAGAAGAGGGTCCCTAAGTATGCAATGTGTGTGTGTGTGTGTGTGTGTGTGTGTGTGTGTGTGTGTGTGTGTGTGTGTGTACTTGAAAATATTAGGAAAGTGCTCTATCACTGAGCTACATCTCAGCCCATTTGCTTTTTAAAATTTTGCAAGCATTGTCTCACTAAGTTCCTCAGGCCGGCCTTGCAGTGACCATCCTCTGGCATCTGCCTCTTCAGGAGCTGTGATGACAGGCCTGTGCCATCAGGTTCTATTCTTTTCGTTTTCGGGAAAAGTCCTCCCCTGTCTTGAAGCCTCAGTTTCCTCATCTGTCAATGGAAATCACACTATATTCCCATTTATTCTATAATACAACCTCCGCAAGCTTAGCACTTCAGTGCTTATTTCTTGCCAACAGAAGATTCGAACTCCAGTGTGAGGTCTATTCAGTGTGTCCAGGGTCTAGACCCATGGCCAGCCACTGTCCTCAACCTCTGGCCTCAAAGTAGTTGTATCGGATGTCAACACAGGCCTGTCGTAGAAGAGAAGCCATGGAAGACGAGGTGGCAGTGTGGCGGGAAAGGAGAATTCGGAAAGAAAGTCATCAAAATTAACATATACAAGAATCCAGTGGACAGGAAGACTGGAAACCCTTCCCAAGGGCTGAACATGTGTGAGAAAAACCTGTGATCTCCAAATGCTAGAGAAGACAGGGTGCTATGCAAATGACCCAGGAAGGCTCAGCATGCCCATGACTGAATGCTTCAGTCTCCAAGAGTCCAGCTCTCTTGCCTGCTTCCACACTCATAGGGTTCCCTTCTCAACAAACTTTCTATTTTCCCCATTATCTGGGTGTCCCCTGGTCCAGTCCCAGGATGAAAGAATCTGGGGTGTCAGTGGGTCCACTCCTGACCCACACTGGCCAGGGATCAGGCACCTGAGGCACCTAGATAAGAAGTCTGTGGAGACAGTCTTGCCAGCAGCATCTCCACATCATCAGGAGGTACCTGCAGGGTTGGTTAGGCATCCCTGCAGGTACCTCCTGGATGGCTGGGGATGCTTGTTAGTAAGGGAGCACAGAAATGTCCCCAGCTATAGTAGGTGCTAGGAAATGTTCGTTTGTTTCCCCTGTGTTCGTCTCAAGCGGGGACCAGCTCCCTCCAGCTGACAGGCTTCACATCTCCATTTGGAGATGATGGAAGATGGAAGGCCTGGAGGGAGGGCGTTCACTCTTGCCCAGGCACTTGTTGCAGGTGTGTGGTTGGCCTTGGTCTAGCCCATTCGAATGCAGCTGGGCACCGCCTCCCAGCTGAGGCCAGCTGTGGCTCCTCATCAGCATCAATGTAGTCATCAGCATCAGTGCAGTGATTGGCAGGGACTTCATGGCTGTAGTGATTGGCAGCTCCGACTCCTTGAAGGCATGAGTCAAGTATCCATGGCCAGTGCTTATGTTTATAGGGATCAGCTATACCTTTACAGCATTTGTTAGGGGCTGGAGTCAAGGGGGTAAGATGCCAAGCAGAGGCAAGCTTTCCATGAGGTATCCAGGAAGATGGGGTCTTCTGGGGAATTTCAACAGCAGTAACGATGCCCAGTGACTGGGGCTTTGGTTGGAGAAGAGGGAGGAACTGACCATAGCATCATATAAACACTGAAGACAAGACTCTTGGTTTTAGACAGTGTAGCCAGTTCATTCGGGTTGTGTGTGGCTCTACTTTTAGCTCTAAAAACCCCACCTCCTCACAACTCCTAATGCGTTGCAAACCTGGGCAGGCGGTGTATGACTTACTTTTCTATTGTTGTGACTAAATACCCGGCAAAAGGCAACTTAAAGGAACAAGGGTTTGTTGTGGTTTATAGTTTGAGGGATCAATCCACCTCGGAGAATGTGGCAGCTACTTGTGTCGCACCCATAGTCAGGGAACAGTGAGTAGAAAAGAAGTCGGATCAGCTAGAACCAACACCCATTCCCAGTGACCCACTTCCTCTTTTGAGAACCCACTTCCTAACTGTTCCACACCCTTGGAGATTAGCACCACCAGCTGGAGACAAAGTACTTCAACACATGAGCCCATGTGGGACATCACACATTCAGACCACAGCAGCCACCTTAGTGTTAGGCCTAGCACAGGAGAGGAGGGGTGTGAACCTTGTAACCCCATGGGCCCAAGTTCACATTTCTGGCAGCATGCTGCAGTAGGGTAAGTAGGTAAGTTCTATAATCTCTAAGCTTCTTTTCTGGTCAGGAAAATGGGACCAGTAGTGGCTTTCACACGAAGCTATTCCCACCGTTAGGGGAAACCACACATGCACCTGCCATTTTGAGACAAGGATTTCTGGGTGTGCAAACATCACAGCCTATTTACATAAACTGAGGTGATGGTGGCAATACTAGGTGATCTAATCTAACCAGACTATGAACGCATATATATATATATATATATATATATATATATATATATATATATATATATCATGATGTCCCAAGTGATGTGCAGCTGGCTGTCTAGCCTCTTCTGACTCTTCCTTGTGACCTGGGGCCCAATTTCTAGAGGCATCTTAGCTCTGGGTGTTAAGAACATCCTTTCAGAAACTTTACCCTGGCTCTTGTGACCATAGACACTTCACAGCCCTCAAAAAGCATGATGGATTGTTTAAGCAGTATGGAGATGGACCACGGAGCAGGGGCAATGTTGGGCCTATGGACTGGGGACCGAAGACCCTAGAGTTAGAATCAGCTAGTAGTTGACATGTCTACATGCCTACCATAGTAGACATGACAGTGTGGCTCCTATATCCTCACCATGTTTCTGGTCAGTCTCAGCTTTACCCATTATAGCCGCCACGTGACAAATCCATGTCAGACAGGGTGACCAGATCTTCCTGGTGTGCCTGGGACTTTCTCATCCCTGAGGGAACCATTGGTACAGAGTGCACAACTCAAATAACTGCACAGTATAGAACATGCTGGGCATTAGTGTGCAGTGAGGTTGACATCAGTTGGATAGCACTGGATCGGCATACCTATCAATATCCAAGTTTGGGGGGATTAAAGACCTTTGATCTGTCTTACCTCATTCTTTCTGACCTCCAAAGCCAGTGTTCTCAAACCTGCATGGACATCAGAAAAGGCTGCAGGTTTGTTAAAATACAGATTGTTAGACTCCAGGCTCAGGGTTTCTGACCCATTGGGTCTCAGATGAAACCCAAGAATTTGTATTTCCAACATCTCAGGGGTGCTAGTGGTCCCAGAGCGCCTTTGAGACCTCTGCCCTGGGTATGTTTTTATAATAACCCATGAAATGGAGTTCAGAGACCAGGCTGGAGCCCCATCTCAGCTTCTTGCTAGAAACATGTATTTAGGAATGGCACCTCCCCCCCCCAGGAGACTTGGTTCCCTTTCTCCATTGATTGGCAATGAAAACACCTAGTTCTAGCACCTCACAGAGATCCACCTGCCTCTGCCTCCTGAGTGCTGGGATTAAAGGCATGCACCATTGCTGCCTGGCAAAAATCATTTTTAATTTAAACTTTTATGAGTGGAGGTGTTTTGCCTGCATGCAATATGTACCACATCCATGCCTCATGCCCGGAGAGGCCAGACAAGGGTGTCAGATCCCCTGAAGCTAGAGTTACAGACAGTTGTGAGCTTCCATGTGGGTGCTGGGAATTGAATCTAGGTCTTTGAACAACAAGTGCTCTAAACTGCTGAGCCATCTCTCCAGCCCCTGTACCTGGCTTTAATGTGGGTGCTGGGGACCTGAACTCAGGTCCTCCTTCTTGCACAGCAAGCCCATTTATCCCTTGTGCCGTCTCTCCAGCCCCTAGCTGTCCATGTTTTTATGAATAAACATGAAGGTGCGCTTTATATGGAGATGTGAGCAGTCCACGGGGAAGGAAGAGTGCGTTGGAACCTGTGAGACAGACGGGATGGCAGGTGAGGATGAAACACAGGTGACATTGACGTCAGCCAGATCCCTCTGGCTGATGTCAGCATGGAAAGGAAGACTCAAGGAGCCCCGAGCCAATTACTGCTAGACTCACAAAATTCTTTCCAGGGAGAGAATGACCTAGAATGCAAAACGGGTTTCTTTTTGCATAGAAAACTGGACGAATTCTGGCAAGAAAAAGCTCCAAGATGGCAGGACTCACTGGGGTGCTGGCAGGAGGTGAGGAGCTCAGAGCGTGTGGGCGGAGAGGGATGAATAGATGCCACCTGAGATGGCCCATTCTAGAACGGCGCATGGCACGCATCTGTATGGAGGTGCGCACTCCCACACAGTCACTCGGCAGCACGCATCCACTAAGTAACCTACATTCTGTCAGTCTCAGGCAGCTGTCATCTTTTCCACACATGCAACCTGCAATTGCTTTCGAACTGATCTGGGTGCCTCCAGTTTCTCCTCACCTCCATCTAAAATCCAGGTCGGATCAGATCGCTGCCTGGCTGGAAAACCTTCATCACTCCTTACCACACATGTGAGAAAGAGCCCGCTCACCGTTAGGACCCCTCTGGGCTTTCCCCTCTCCAGAGCCTGCCCTGGCTTCTCATGTCTCTGGCTTTCCTCCTCTGGTCCCTATTTCCTGTATGTCTTTGAAGAAAAACTGAAGTCATCCTTCTTAAAGCTCCCCCACTCAGGGGTATGTTCCTCAGTGAGCCTTCCCAGGGCCTCTCGCTCTGGTGGACCCACTCACTACAGTTGCTGGATTATAAGACCTGGTTGAGCTACAGGAAGGACTTAAGGCACACTGTCCCTTTCATAATAGCAAATGCCACTTTAAATAGTCACTGCAGCGGCCCAGTGTGTTCTCACTCAGCAAGCTGGACATGTGGACAGCACACTTGCTCTGTAGGCGCTAGCTCACAGCCTCACCCTCACGGACCATTAGGATGTTACCTATTTCTGGATGTAGTTGACCACCAAGCTCCAAAGTGCATCTCTGAGAGCCGATGGTGCCTGGGACTGTCTCATTCAGGAGCCACGGACTGGGAGATGCAGTGAAATCAGGAGAGGGAGAACTTGCCCTTGGCGTCCCCAACTCACCCTTAATCCCTGAAGGGCCTTTTAATCTAGTTTTTTCTTCTTCATCATAGAATAACTTGGGTCCTTTTTTTTGTTTTGTTTTGTTTTTTTAATCCTGGTGTGATCAGACAATAGACAGCCTAGGAATTGAACCTGGGTCCTCTGGAACATCAGTCATTGCTCTTAACTGCTGAGCCATCTCTCTTGCCCTCATCATAGAATAACTTAAAAGGATAAAATAACTGAAAATGATCTTTCATAACTATAAGTCTACATGTCCAAGTGCCCAAATTTGGAACACACTGGACCATGGCTGTATATCCTTAAGGTGTTGTTCACAATTAAGAAAACAGTGATGTGTCTCAAATCTTTAGCCTAGGTCAGAATGAGTGACATCCTGCAACCCAGCCCTGGGTCTGCACAGTGGATCCCAGGTACATTTAAAGCAATTCCCCCGAGCCAAGAATAGAGTTCCAGGTCCTAGACTCACATGGCCATACCCTCGAAGTCTGCCAGCATTGTCTCCTGAAACAGTGGATATGGAGAGGTAACTAGTCTCTCGAGTGGCCAGGACTCAACTCAGTGTCGAGTTCCTACTGTGTGCCAGATGTTTGGTGAAATGCAGCCAAAGCCATTGGCCCTTCGTGACACCTCTGCAGGGTCAAGCTTGTCATGTCACAGAGTAGAAGCCTGGAGTCCATATTCATGACAGCCAGTAGGAAGTGGGCTGTGAGTCCAGATTTGAGAGGTTCCATAGATCGTGGTCATTCTGCTCAACATGTTACAGATGCCTTTGCATTGCTGTAGAGAGAGAAAACCTCTCTCTAGTCAGTAAAGGGAGAGAGCGAGGTACTACCTCTGAATTATTGTTATAATATTAATATAATATTAACAAAAGTATAACATTAACATTATTATTCCTAAGCCTTTGGAACCTTGTTCATGTTGGGGGAGGAGGATTTCGGTGTAAATGAGCAGAGGGAGCCACTGGGGCTCAGATGGTAGGACAAAGGACACCAAACACACAATCCTGTTCCATCCCCAGTGCTGGGTACCTCCATGGCAGCTGCCTCTGAGAGCCTCCCTTTCTTACATCCACACCCCATGCAGTGCTTGGTCACATGATCATGTGACCAAAGTAATGATGTCACTTTCCCTAGTTAACTATGACTTCTGTCAGGAGCTCCTGCCCTGAGGATGCTGACTCCAAGGAAAGATGGACTATTAGGGTGAGAGCGTCCCTGCCGATGAGGAATGAAAGCTTCCAGTCAATGGACTGAAGAAACCAGGGCCTAATTCAGCCCTGTGAGGAAGTAGGCCACACACACTCCAGCCCTGAGCCTCGCTATGGTGAGTTGTGGCAAGCAGCTGAGCAATGGGAGAGACCCTAAGCTCTGGTAAGACCATAATCACCCAGCTCGGCCACGCAGGGACTCCCAATCTTCAGGAACTGTGTGTTTGAGAAGTTATATATGATGGTTGCTCTCAGCTGCCCAACCTCTTAGACTATTGGTTATGCAGTGGTAGATAACTGATCAACACCGTGATGACACACTGCCGGCCTGAGGTGGGAATTGGGTCCTCAAGCAAGAGTGGATGGCACTGTTCATTCACAGTAGGTGCTGTACTCTTGGGCCTCCTAACTCTGCCCTCAGCCTGTGCCCATCTGTGTGTGCTTTTCTGAGAGTCCCAGGGCTTGGAGGAAGCTTGGCTGCAGGAACAGCCTGGCTGGTGTCTCCTGGTCACGACAACGACAGGACCCGTTGGGCACAGCTCCGGGCTCAGTACAGTCTGAGCTTTATTTTGGCCCCTTCTCGTTTGTCAAAACCTCTTTCATGTGGTGTGAGCAGACAGATGTGAGGCCTTTGCCTGCTCCCATAGTCTGGGAAAAGAGAACGCTATTTTGTTTTCTCTTCTCTTTCTATGGAGGGCTAGCCTTCTTGCCTTCTCTTTCTCATGTGCCATTTAAAAGGGGGTGATTGTGCTCCTCTTGGGGACACCCCACCCCCACAGCCTCTGCTCTTTGCAGGGGCAGGTGTCTTGGATCTGTCCTCTTTAGCCTGGGTGATCTTGAGCCAAGGCTACATGTTTTCTGAGTTTCAGGTTTTTGTCTACAAGCTCAATCACCCTGTGAGGTTTGAAATACAGAAGGCCTTTGTGTATCCACATCATGGCTCTACCCCTGGTCTTCTGTGTGGCCTCAGACAGACCACATTGCCTCGCGGACTTCAAGATCTTTCTATCTGCTCCCTTCCTCTCTCAGATGAAGGGAGATTCTTCTACCTCCAAGCAGGGGTGATAGCTGGAAGCTCTTGGGAAGGGAGATCTGGTCTACAGTCCTCTCCCAGCTAGGCTGCAAGGTGAAACAATACGGTCTAGTTCCTCCAGAGAGATCCAATGTGTGGTATGAGAGAGACCACTGAAGACTTCTTTTTATCCAACCTATGTCCACATTGAGTAACACAAGGCCCCAGCTTTCTTGCAGGAGATGTGACTTCAGTCACTCACCGCCCTGAGAGCCCAGCGGCTGGGGAAGCCGCAGGAATAGCCCAGCTCTGGGTTTTCCCAGGCTCTCTTTCTGAACATCACACATCTGACTCCACATCTTCCAAAGCCCAGCCCCAGCCTCGTCATACCCTCACCCCTCCCACGGTCCTCTCTACCTGCGAACCATGTCCTTCACAACACTGATGGAGCACCAGTGAGATGGCAGGTCCTGGGAAGATGTGGCAGAAACAGCACAGGCTTGTCCCTGCCCCTGTGGAGCCTTCAGAAGACAACAGCAGTGACAGCAGGCCGACATAATTGCTAGGAAAGAGGAGACCATAGTAACAGGATGCGGGTCATAGATGAGGGTCTGAAAAGGCTTTTCTGAGAAAGTGGCCATCCAGCAGAGACGCGCTGGCTAGCTTCTAAGTCAACTTGATACAAACCAGATTCCTTCTGAAAGAGGGAACCTCAACTGAGAAAATGCTCCCATCGGATTGGTCTCTGGACATTTTCTTGATTGGTGATTGATGTGGGCCCAGCTCACTGTGATTGGTGACACCCTGGGCTGATGGTCCTGAATATTATAAGAGAGCAAGCTGAACCAGCCATGAGGACCCTTACTCACAGTGTTCCTCATGACCTCTATTTCAGTTCCTGCCTCCAGGTTCTTGTCTTGAGTTCCTGCCTTGGTTTCCCTCAATGATGGAGTGTGGTCTGAGAGTTGTAAGCTAAAATATACTCTCTCCTCCCAAAGTTGCTTTTGGTCATGGTGTTTGGTATCAGGTCATGGGGGTGTTGCTGTGACAGACCTATGTGTTTTGGGGTGGATTGTGGTATGATTTGAACTTTGGGCTGGAAAAGCCACTGAGTGCTCAGAGATCAGTGGGTTGTTCTGTGGGAACTTGGCAAACAAGAACTGAGAGTCATGAAGAGAGTGGAGGAAGCAAAGACTCTAACAGGGCTGGCTGAGTCCTGTTTTGAATTAGGAACCACTAAAGCGAAATCCTTGCTCTGCTGAGACAGTTGATATTGAGGACCTGGGGCTGAGAATCCGCTGTGATTAAGAAAGGACCAACATCCTCAAGGCCAGTTCTTCGGGAAGTGTTTCTTGAGGGTCAGCACATAGAAACTGTGCTTCAGAAGAGGCCAAAGCTGTGTCTTGTGCTGACAGATGAACTTAGTAATGTGTAAGAGTCTCCCAGGTGGCGCTGGCTTGGAAGGCGTGAGGATGTCAGGCTGAGGTTTAGCTCTATGAGAGGCCATTGATGTGAGCGCAGCCTCTGTTGTAGTGAAAGTCCCAGGACTGACCCAGGTGTGGTGGCGCACGCCTTTAATCCCAGCACTTGGGAAGCAGAGGCAGGTGGATCTCTGTGAGTTCAAGGCCAGCCTGGTCTACAGAGTGAGTTCCAGGACAGCCAGGGCTACACAGAGAAACTCTGTCTCGAAAAACCAAAACATAGTGAGACCTTGTTTTGAAACAAACAAACAAACATCCCCAGGGTTGAAGGGATTGGTTCCCTCCTTGAGTTCCTTTCTTGATGTCCCTTCATGCTGGACTGTGATGTGGAAGAATAAGAGAAACGAACTCTTTCCTCCTGAAATTGTTTTTAATCATGGTGTTTCATCACAGCAATAGAAACCTAACTAAGGCAAGAAGCTTAGAGGAAATAGAGGAGTTAAATAGGCAAGGTGGGGGGAGCCCCCCCCCCAGAGGTTGGTGGCTGCCTGGAATGGCAGACCTGAGGAATGAGAAAGAGGCTTGGGGAGGCCAGGCTGAGACACCTTGCTCCAGTCTGCTGCCCTCCACCCCCCACCCCCATCCCTGCTCCTGTGCTGACCTGCCATCCCACACACCCTCCTGATTCCCCTGCCTCTGCAGAGGACCACCGGCCCCCTCTGTCCTCTCCTACCAGTTCACCCCTATGATGATGATATTCCTATTTAAAAATAAATCGTGGCAATCTTTAATTGCCGACTAAATAATTGCCCCATTTAATTTCAGTGTAGCTCTTGGAGGCTCTGGGAACAATTAGAAGAAAATACAGGGCAGTGCTGAGTGCATGCTTTAAAGCATATATATATTCTTTTTATTATTGTCATACCAATGTTCCTGGGGTCTAGAAAAAGAAAGCAGCCCTTCCTTCCTACGTTAGTCACGCAGAGTTTACACACAGTAATAACGATGATGGTAATAATAACACATTCTGGCATTTTCTGGGTTTCTCTTGTCTCTCGGGAACCTACACCATGTGGTCCAGAAGGAACGAGGTGACATCAGCCCCCACTGTCACTTTGTGGTTCATCTTGTATGGATGTTGGGTGTGGCATGGGCCCAGAGTACGGTCTAAGTAGTCCATACCTAATGACCTCTAGCCATGCCTATAACTTCATCCATAGCCAGAGTGAGAGTTGGATGTGGTCTTCCGTTTTGTATAAAAGAGGCATCTAGCCCCTTAAAAAAAGTGACCTCCCCTTCAGTCCCAAGGAAAGTCAATGGCAGAGCCAGAAATAGAGCAGGGTGCTCAGAACCAGCCCTAGGCTGGTGCCCCCTGCCATGTCACTATCGATGCCAGTTTGACCTGTTGCTTGGTCTTTCCTGCCTGCTTCTTCTCTCAGGGATGGTGAGTAAGAAGGGCACTTGCTCATTGTGAGGAATAAGGCGCGTAAGATGGACAGGAGCTTCTAGCACTGAGTCTATTGCAGTAGATAGATGCTCAGTGCCCGAGAGGCCATTCTCATCTGCAAAGCTCCTTAGCCCGCAAGTTCCTGTTTATTGCAGTTTGCTGTTTATTTACGAAGGTCCTTGGGAGGGGCATCATCTTTGATCCTGCACTTGGGAAATTCTGGAGGACAGGCGCTGAGCTTAGGGAGGAACAGGGGTGGAGTGCAGTTTCCACCCGCTGTCTTTGCGTGGGCTGTGTGAGAGCATGCTCAGACTATTCTCACCCGACCTACAGTCCAGTGTGTTTCCTTACTGCTGTGTCCAGCTGACTCTGCTCAGGGTGAGGCTGGAAAAATAGCCTGTTAGCCTGTTTAATCCACCATTCCCAAGCACCTGCTAGGTGCTAGAAACCACTGTGTACTGACCATTCCCAAACACTTGCTGGGTGCCAGAAACGACTGGGTACCGAGGCTACAATGACAAGCGCTGGGAATTTCCCACCCTTGAGGAAATTAAAGACTATGAAAGAGACATTTATCATAAGTGGCAGGCAATGACCTCCGAGGAGCTGTGAGAGTCTGTGGAAGCATAAGGAAGAACCAGCGCCTCTTGGGGAAGTCGCCTGAGTGGGACCTTGAAGGCTGTCTAAAAGCTGGGACAAGGAAGTTGACAGGGAGCAGGGGTGCTGTGACCGAGGCTTGAGCAACCATGTTTACTGTCTCATGGTTCTGAAGTCAGGAGTCTCAAGGCTCGTGTGAGACTGAAATTGAGGTGTCGGCAGGACTGTTCGTTCTGGAAGCTTGAGAGGGGCTTTGAGCCATCCACGTTCCTTGGCTAAAACCCCCTCCAACTTGAGAATCAGCGATAGCGTCACTCTGACCCCCACGTTTATTGTCTCATTTCACTCTCTGATTAGTGTTTCAAAGGTCGGGGGGGGGGGGGTAGAGACTGAGCGCTAAGGAGCATGCAGGTTATTTTCAGGGTGGTAGTGCTCTAAAGTGGATTGTGCTGACGTTCCCACAACCCTGTGGATATACTCTGATTTGGAAATACTTCCCTGCCTCTCCCACCTTCCTCTTTCATTTAGAAGGACCCTTGTTACATTGGACCCAACTTGACTATCTAGAATAACTCAACTTGACTATCTAGAATAACATCTTCATCTCAAGACCCTAATCCAATCACACCCACTGGCTTCCTCTTGCTAAGAAAGGTCCCAAGAGACTAGGATGATGGACCATAATTATTCTGCCTCCACAACATCCCCCGTGGTGGGCAGGAAGTGGTACCCATGGTTTCAGCTTTTACTTTCCTGATGGCTAATGCTGTCGAGCATCTTTTTGTGTACTTATTGGCCAGGAAGTATCTATGCAGCTCCTTTATCCATTTTTTTTAACTGAATTGCCTTTTTGTTAATGAACTGTGAAAATTCTTCATATGTGTTTTAAAGACAAGTCTTTTACCAGGCATACGCTTTGTAAATATTTTATCTTGTTCTGTGATGTGTCTCTTTTACTTTCTTGGTGGCATCTTTTGAAGCACAAGGCACCTTCATTTTGATGAAATCCAAGTTGTCTGTTTTTCTGTCTATTGTTGGTACTTACGTAGGGAGCCACAGCCTAATTTGAAATCTTACAGATTTACCTCTACAGGCTCTAAGAAGCTGTATTTTTAGATCTTTGATCCATTCTGAGTCAGTTTTTTGATAGTGGTAAGGTCAGGGTCCACCTCCATCCTTCTGCTTGTGAATATCCAGTTGCCGTATGTCTTGTTGAAGACACTGTCCTTTCTCATTTGGATGGTCTTGGCATCCTTGATAAAATTGTGAGGGTTTATTTCTGGACTCTCATCTCTGTCCTATTACTCTAGTTTTGTTACTGTTGTTTTGAGACAGGGCCTCACACTAGCTCTGGCTGGGCTGGAGTTCACAACGTAGACCAGACTGGTCTCAAACTCTTAGAGATCTGTCTGCCTCTGCCTCCTAAGTGCAGGGATAAAAGGGGTGTGCCACCATGCCTGGCTGTTGTCCTATTGCTCTAAATATTGATTATTATGTCAGTACCACACTATCTTGATTGCTGTAGCATTGACGTCAGTTTTAAAATCAGGAATTTTGTGGCTCATTCATCCATTGTCTCTTGTTGATGTGTGATAGATTTTTGTTGTTTTCTGGAATAGTTTGGGCTATGTTGTATACAGTGTAAAACTTCTTTTTAAAATATACACCTGTGCTTTAGAAAAACATGATTGGTTTTGCTTTCTGGGTGGGTGTGTCTTGCCTGCATGTATGTCTGTGCACCATGTGTGTTTCTGGTATCCCAAGAGGCCAAAAGAGGGCATTGGATCCCCAGAAACTGAGGTTACAGACAGTTGTGAGCCCCTGGGTGCTGGGAATCCATCCTGGGTCCCCTGGAAGAGCCGCCAGTACTCTCAATCCCTGTGCCATTGGCTGCCAATTGCCTCCAGTGGAAGTCTTAATACATTTTGGGAGCAGCTTGTCAGTTTCCACAAAGAAGCTAGCGGGAATTCTGGTAAAGGCATCCGCTGTTGATCTGTAATTTGGGGAGCATTGTCTTCTTTAGCTCAGTCTATGAATGTGGGCTGCCTCTCCATTTGTTTGCAGCTTCCGTAATGACTTTCAATAATACTTTGTACTTTTAAAGTTAAAAATTAGTCCTAAGTATTTCACTCTTTCTGATGTTACTGTAAGCGAAGTTATTTCTCATCCCACTTTCGGGCCGCTCATTGCTAGGGTGGAGATAAAGCAGAGCTTTGCAGACTGACATTGTACCCTGAAACCCAGCTAAACACATTTAGCATAATTTTCAGAGAATTTAAACCTTGGGATTTTCTAGATATAGGACCCTGCTGCCTGCAGAGGGTGAGTTTTCCGTCCTCTTTTCTAATCGAGACTTTTTTTATTTCATTGTGTTACCTAATCACCCCACCCAGAACCTCTGCACAGTGCTAATCGGAGGGTTGAGAAGGGCACACTTGTTCACTGGTCTGAAGGGGAATGTATTTGCTCAATCACTGGCCAAAAAAGTGTTAATAAGAGGCCTTTTCACAGCTTCCTTCTATCAGGTTGACAAAATTTCTTTCTACTCCTAGTCTATTGAGTGTTTTTACTAGAGAAATATGTTATTTTGTCAAATGCTTGTGTGTGTGTGCTTTCAATTGATATGATCACATGGCTGTGTTCTCTTGATGTTGGGTATTACTTTAATTAGTTTTCTGGTGTTAAACTAACCTTGCATTCCTGAGATGAGGCCTATGTGGTCCTGGAATTTTTTTTTATATGCTTCTGGACTCCACTTGCTGGTATTAAGCAGCCATTCTGCTCTCAGGACTCCCTTGGCAGCCTGTCCTCCTAAACCATCCCTCAAATGGGCCTGCAGAGCATCCCCTCACTACCCTCGGTTCCATCCAATTGATATTATTACAGCGGCTATAACTGATGGTCATAGGCGTGGTCACCATGATCCACGTTATTACAGTGGCTATAACTGATGGTCATGAGCATGGTCACCATGATCCACATTATTACAGAGACTGTAACTGATGGGTATGGGCATGGTCACCATGATCCACATTATTACAGAGACAGTAACTGATGTCATGGACATGGTCACCATGATCCACATTATTACAGAGACTGTAACTGATGTCATGGACATGGTCACCGTGATCCACATTATTACAGAGACTGTAACTGATGCCATGGACATGGTCACTGTTGCTTAAGACCCTGCTCATATGCTGTCCCCAAGAGGCCCCTCTGCCCCTCCAGCAGCAAAACCAATCCTCGCCCCACCCTCTCATACAGTATTTGCAGTCCTTGCTTCTCTCCCTGGGGTTGCCATAGAGCTGTTTGCCTGCCCTGGTGAGATGCCAGCTCCTCAAAGCCTGGGCTCCTTATCCCATTTGTCTGAACACATTCTTAGCTTTGATTCAACGACTTGTGTCCACATGTCCAACAAGCTTTCCAGAAAGATAAGAGGCTGGAGAGCTCTGGAGATGATTCAGTATCTTGCCGTGGTGATTTTTCTTTTTCTTTTTGACACAGAGTCTCACTCTGTAGCCTTGACTGGCTCAGAACTTGCTAGGTAGACCACACTGGCCTTGAAGTCACAGAGATCCACCCATCTCTGCTTCTCAGGTGCTGGGATGCGTATGTGTTATCATGCCTCGAAACATTTTAAGGCAGCAAGTTCCTTGTTTTGATGGACTCTTCTGTAGACCCCACAAATACACAACACAAAAAGGGTTGTTCCAGCTGAGGCAGTGGTGGGGCCCTAAGGGTTGCCCACTGGGCTTTATTCTTGCTTCTGTTCCTTGCTCCATGGCAGAGCCTTAGGGAGCTCCTTGGAAGCCCCAAGACTTTCCAAGGTAGAACTGGCAAACCTTAGTACAGTAAGAAGAGCTCCGACTGCCCCCATCTCAGGGACTTGGGCATTCTGTCTGCCCTCACTGGACCTGGTTCCCCCCACCTCACAGGGAAAGCTGCCCCTCGTCACAAGGAGTGTGATGTGGCATGAATACAGCCTTTGCATGGCCCCAGTGCTCCATCCGCATTCCTCCGGCTTCACAACACGAAGTCTCTCTGTCCCTGAACACAGGGTAGCTTTCTGTTTCTTTTTTGTTTGTTCAGTTTTTTGTTTTGTTTTGTTTTTTTGTTTTTTTGTTTTTCGAGACAGGGTTTCTCTGTGTAGTTTTGCGCCTTTTCCTGGAACTTACTTGGTAGCCCAGGCTGGCCTCGAACTCACAGAGATCCACCTGGCTCTGCCTCCCAAGTGCTAGGATTAAAGGTGTGCGCCGCCACTGCCCAGTGCTTTCTATTTCTTTAATCTTTTCTTTTCCCCAATGATGTTTTGTACATTTCAAGGTAAAACTATTCTTAAGTGTTTCATTCTGCTAGGTGCTGTTGAATTTGGAGTTATTTCCTTTCATTTTAAATATTTTTACATTTTTTATGTATATATATGTAGGGGGGCACATACATGCCATGGTATGCATGTGGAGGTCAGAGGACAACTTTGGAGAATTGGTTCTCTCCTTCCACCAAATGGGACCTGAGGACAGGACCTGGATTACCCAGCTTAGGTGGCAAATGCTTTTACCTGCTGAGCCATCTTGCTGCCCCAGGCTAGCCTCAGGGATTTGTCAACTTCTGCTTCTTCCATATATCCTCCCAGCACGCACTGAGTTATTTCCTATTTTCACTTTTAGACTGTCCATTGTTAGTGTGTGGAAGTAGAGTAGGTTTCCTGCCAAGCCCTGGGTCTTCGACACGGGATACTCAGAAGGCTTAGTGGGGTAGGAGATAGCCATTGATGTACCATCTCAGGATGAGATGACCTTCCTGGCCTAGCTTAGTCCCTCATGGCACAGCTTGTATTGGTCCAGTCTTTTTTTGTCTTGCTTAGCTGGGGCAGGTTGGGTTGCAGGTATAACTTGCTCCAGGATTCATCTTGCTCCTGGATTCTTTCAGGACACTGAAGCAAGTAGTTTAAGGGCAGACATTTTTACCCCTGCTGAGTGGCCATAACAGTGCCCACTGGTATCAGGACACTTAGAATTAGTGAAGGACAGAAGGGTCTAAAGATTGTGTAAGGACTCCTTCCTGGCGAAGAAGGTCACCCGCTCAAGACAGGTTCATGGAGACCCTCGGACTCATAGACAGACTTAGAACCAAAAGGCGGCAGTGAGAGACAGGACCAATCCTGACAGAGCATCATTTGCCAAGTCTTATCAGAGTTCACCTCTGCTTTTGACCAGGTAAGGCAGAGCAAAGTGTTCCCTGCTGTGTGTAAGCAGCTTGGAACCCTGAACACAGAAGGCCTTGACCAAGGTCGCACAGCTACTCAGGACTGACTCCCTGTGGCGTTCTTCCTGTCACCAAGTCCTCACACCACGGGTGCTCCCCACCTGGACTCAGCTGCTTGCAGCCCACCACAGGGTGGCTTGACAAGCATCAGGAGGTAACCAGCCAGCTGGAGCTGCTATCTGCATCTGCTTGGGTTACAGGGACATGAGGAGGACAGAGCACAAGCCAGAAGTCGGCAGCGGTGACAGGGAGCAGCTATGAGCAGGGTAGAACCTGTGGGCGCTGAGGCTGGGGACAGGGAGGACACCTCAGCTCATGGTCAGTTGTTATCATCCCAGCTATGAGCAGGATAGAACCTGTGGGTGCTGAGGCTGGGGACAGGGAGGACACCTCAGCTCATGGTCAGTTGTTATCATCCCAGCTATGAGCAGGATAGAGCCTGTGGGTGCTGAGGCTGGGGACAGGGAGGACACCTCAGCTCATGGTCAGTTGTTATCATCCCAGCTATGAGCAGGGTAGAGCCTGTGGGTGCTGAGGCTGGGGACAGGGAGGACACCTCAGCTCATGGTCAGTTGTTATCATCCCAGCTATGAGCAGGATAGAGCCTGTGGGTGCTGAGGCTGGGGACAGGGAGGACAGCTCAGCTCATGATCAGTTATCATCTCTGGCCACAGAGGGTCTTAAAATCCACAAAACATTTTCAAGGACCAGGGGCTGGTGAGATGGCTCTGCCAGAGAAGGCTTTGGCCATCCCTTGTCCTTCCTGGTGTCAGAGCTGCCTTCCAAAGGATGAGAGCCCTGTGATTCTGACCCCCTTGGTCCAAAGCATACGGTGGTTCCTTAAGCATATGGGTTCTCTGTGTTGCGCAGAGATTACTGTCCTAAACCAGCATCCCAACAGAAGTCATAGATAAAATGCAAGCAAAAAGGGAACTAATAGAACCAGTGAGCTCCTGCTGGTAGGTGTGGAGAGCCATGACCAGGCTCTACCCCTGACTCAGGCCAAGTGTCCAGACATGAGCATCAGGACTCTCTACCCTTCCTACCATACTAGGCTGCTGTTCCTCAGTCAGGAATCTACAGTTAGAATGTCCTTCCTCTGACTTAAGAATTAAGTTAGAAGGCAGATACAGTAGCAAGCATACTCTCAGCCCATCCACTACACCCCATTTAGGTGAGTTCATGAATCTTCCTTTCTGGAGTAGTTTTGCTTGAGGAAGATGGAGGGTATGGTGTTTCTAGGGGAAAGAAAGGAAAGTCTATGGGGTCACCACCAACCCCTGGACAGTACCTACTCTTTTCCTGAGGCTTATCTATATTCCCATTGATTAGAACAGAAATTGACATTGCTATATTATAATATCACCATTTCATTATAACAGTGAACTTGGGCCTCAAATCCCAGCTCTTCTATTTACTAACTGTGTGACCTTGGGTAAATTATCCCAAGTTCTGCGTCTCTATCCTTCATCTACAATGTTGAGATAAGAGCTGTATCCCACTTAATAGGGGTTTTCTAGAACCGAGTTGACGAGTCCATGAATGGAATGGCATGGACCGCTGTGGCTCTGGTGGTAACTGGAGTGTGCACTCCCAGGGTTAGAGGAAGAGGAGCCACAGTGGCTGAATGCGGCAAGCACTGCTGGCCAGCTGTCTTGCAGGTCCCACACCTGGATCTCAAGGCTTTAGCCCCATCCCCCTGCTGAGCCCACCTAGACACTAATGTTTGAGCAGGTCCCCTGCCCCACTGCCTGATCCTCTCACTTGGTGGCTCCTGGGCTCTTTTTTTTTTGCCTTCAAACCTTCAATAACGTTGAGAGTGGTGGTACATTTATAACCTCAGAACTTGGGAGGCAGAGGCAGGGAAATGGAGAACCAGAAATCAGCCTGGGCTACAAAGTGAGACCCCCATCTCGGAAAAATAATGCTGAAACTACAACAGTTTTAATCCCCTTATCAGGGCCACTGGCTTCTTCAACAGATGACCCTGTAGGAAAGACATAAGGTCTTGATCTTCTCGTTCCCTGAAAGACCTTTGGTGCCCAGGGACACAGAGCTGGCTGTCCTTGCTCCAGACCCTACAGCAGGAAGGCATTGCTCATATGCAGAGAAAACATCCTTGGTTCAGGAGGTACCAACTGGCCTTACATTTATATAAAGCAGAATTTAAAATTTAACAAATCAAGAAAATACATGATTTCCCTTGAACTAACAATAACACATGGCCCAAGGTGATATCTCTTTTATTCCCACCTCTAGTTAAATCCAGTTTAAATAAGCTTCCTAAATGTTGGGAAAGAATATTCTTGGTGTCACACAAAAAGACACTGAATGAGATGAAAGTTACCCGGCAAGGCAATTTCTTTTTGTAAATAGGGTGTGCCGTGACCCGGAGCAGGCTAGCAAGCACCCGGGGCAGGAAGTTCATTCACTTGGGTTTTTTCCTGTTCTAAAGCAGGTGAGGACCGTGTTTCATCCCATTGGTTAGTGTTGGGCCTCACAATCGGATGCAATAATGGGTGGCAAGGGGGAAGGGTCGGCTCACCCAGGTCATGTTCTTGAGATGCAGTAGGACCTTTACTTAAACTAAGGGTTTCAGGGTGTGAGAGAATAAAAGATGTGCATAGAAGTTTTACTGTGTGGGGAGGTTTATGGAATATCTAGCCACCTTTGATAGAAAAAAAAGTTCCTCACATATAACACCCTTGTGCATGCAAACACACACACACACACACACACACACACACACACACACACCCCACATACACAAAACAAACAAGCAAAAAAAACCTCATTTAATTTTTATAATAATGGAGATCAGTAACCCTTTTGCAGATGTGGAAACTGAGGCCCAAGGACACCAAGCACCTGTAGTGCTTTTTACCATATTCTTTACCCCCTGTGGTGTCCTGAGAGAAGCAATTCCCAGAGAGGATGGTCAGCTTGCTGCCCAGCCTGGAGGGAGGATGTCAGACACTGATCTGTCTTTCCTGTCACCTCAGTAGGGCCCAAGGAGTGGCTAGGAAAGGCCCAGCGGATGGTGGACCAGGTCCTCCTGGGAAGGCTGCCGAGACCCGGTTAGGGTCTGAGGTCTGGACTAGCTGAGGCAGAAGGCAGGCCAGGGTGTGGGGTGCCTACTCACAGCTCTCTCCCTATTCCCGTCCAAGACCCTGATTGCTCAACTGGCCCCTTAAGCTGGGGCTTGGGGTTCTCTGAATCCAGGCTCAGCGGGGAGGACCCCCTTCCTTCCACAGACCCCTCTGCCCACGAGGCAGCCGGGGGTGGGATGCTTTTCGGCTGCACAGCCGCCGATGGGAATGGGTGATATGTTTTCACTCTGCTGTGTTCAACAGTGCAGATCGGACAGGGAGCGGAAACGGGAAAGATAAGTGGAAAATAAATCACCCAACTTGATTTAGTCATAATAGTAAAGAGGGGGAGCCGCGCCTGCTACGATCAGAGCTGTGATCAGTGGTGGGGGCAGGACAGAGCTTCTGTCCCCACCAGAGGCCCAGACTGCAGAAGGAGAGCTGCCGGGGAAGGGCAAGAGCTCAGGCCTTCGTGGGCCCACAGTGAACCCTGCAAGAGTCAGGAACCGTGCCTTAAAGAAGACTCTGTCTCCGGCGGCATAGGTTGATTGGAGTGGACACAGCCTACAGCTGCTGGACCTGCCTGCCTGCTGTGTGGGCCCCAGCATAGTGTCCTGTCTGCCTGGGACCTTCTCAACTCAGTGGGGTCCAGGTCTCAGGGAGCCAGCCATCTCCTCCTGTTTTAAATGCATTCCAGAAAGCACCCTCGCTTTTTCTTCTCCCACCCAGGCTGGGCCCAACTCCAAAAGCCCAGCCCTTAGGGGAGGCCCAGAAGAGTGACCTTCCCCTGCCCCCCTCAGTTCCTTGGTTTTTGCAGTGGGAGCAGGTCTCCACATTCTCAACTACTCCTCTGGTAGTGAGGGGAGTAGGTGCTGGCTGACACAGCCAGGTGAGGCTCCTTGTCCCCAGTGTGGAGAGCATGGTGGGTGTGGGAGAGGCCTGGGAGCCAGAGAGGACAGTGTAGGTGACACGGGACTATCTATTCCAGTTCACTAAGGAATATCTGCTCTGGCAAGTTATAAAACACCATTTCCACCGAGGCTGGAGAATTACTTACAGGAACTACAATGAAACCAGACAACCTTTCAATCACGCTGCCTCTTGTTCCTGCTTCAAGGCTGGCGAAATAAATATTGAGCAAATAAAGTTAGTCAGCATCTGAGCATTTTAATGAATAAAGAGTAGCAGGAGCCCTGGGAAGGGGGAGCTCTCCCTCGTCCTAAGGACAGGTGGCATGCATGTTAGTGCCTGCCTCCTACAGGCTCCTGCAGCAGCCCTGCCCCCTCTTCCAGTGGGGGTTGGTCCCCTGATATATCCTTCCTACTCAGGCTCAGGGTCCCATTCCCTGCTTCCTGCAGGGATTTCATAGCTACATGGAGGAAACTAGATGGGGCAGGCCGGGTGACGTGTCCTGAGTCTCAGTGCCCCAGATACTCTGTTCTCAATAGACTGAAACACTGGGGTCAGTTTATTGCTTTCTGGAAGGCAAGAGTCAAAAAGGCTAAATTCCAGGTGAATCAAGACACCAGGAGGAAAATGATGTGGCCTTAAAGGCGGCTTTTGGGTTTTGTTGTTGTTGTTGTTGTTGTTGTTGTTGTTGTTGTGGGGCCAGGGTCTTACTCTGTAGCAGAGGCTGGCCTCAAACTTGGGGCGATCCTCCTACCTCAGTTTCCCAAGTGCTAGGATTGACAACATGAGGAAGAAGTTGTGGTGTTTCTCACCACGAGGAAGAAGTTGATGGGAAGGGAAGGAAGGCTGCGGAGCCAAGGCCTTGCTGGGTCCCCTCTCCTCGGTCTGAGAGCAAGGGCAGGTGTAAAGAATTCATTCCCTTATGGCCAACAGGTGTGTCTTCTGCCCTGTCCACTCCCTCCCTCCCGGGGTAGAGGAGACTCAGCAGCTGCAGTTGGTAGCCCTCTGGGGAACTGCCCCAGACTGGAGAGAGGGCTCTAATGGGGAGCAAGGCAAATGTTTGCTTCCTCAAAGGAGAAACCTGCATGAAAGAGGTGAATGACCCATGAGCTAACCTCAGGCCCAGGCCAGCTTCCAGCAGCCATGGCACAGATCTTTTTGGACTCAAAGGGAAGAAAGAGATAATGGCCAGAAAGCAGGAGAGGCTCACTGGAGACAAACCTTTGTGAAATACAAGTAAGTCAAAAGAATGTTCTGGATCTAGGAGGAATATCTCAGCAACCCTGGTAGACAAGGTGAATGAAGATTTGATTGATGTGTGAGTCACTCTGGAGGGATGGATGGATGTGGCTATAGTCTAGGCTGGCCTTGAATTCTCGGAGACCCTTTTGCCTCAGACTCTCAAGGTCTTTCCAGGTGTGAGCCTGGCACAGAGTTACATTGGAGGGAGGGGCTTTCTTTCCAGGACGCTGTCAGAGACTTTAATGTAGGTGGAGATGAAGTCTGTGAATGACCTGAAGCGACAAGGGATAATAAACGCGGCCGTGTAGAACAGCGATGGTGAGATACTGGTAGCGAGGGGCTGGAGAACTGGCTGAGCAATCAAGAGTGCTTGCTGCTCTTGAAGAGGACCTGAGTTCCCTGCCCTGCTGAAATGACTGGCCCAGGTAGGCAGAGAGGGAACCATGGTCCCCGATATCTGAAAGTCAAGCTTCAAATCAGGACTAGATGTGCCACGAGTCCCCAAAGGGGAGACTTGGGACGGATGAGCCGAGAGTGCAGCACATCTTAGCCCGGTGTGAAGGAGAACCCTTAAAAACACACCAGTGACTGATCATTGTGGGAGGAAGCAGCACACACTTGCGTAGCCCAAGACTATTACCAGAAGCGTTTGAATCCAGAACCTGCTGCTTGTTAGGGCTGACTCTACCATTTCCTCATCTGTACAATGTCGGTTTTGATACCTACACACATCTTGGGGAGATGTAAAGGATAAATACTGAGACTGTGGACGTGGGGACCAGTCAGCTTTTCCTTGGAACATATCTTTGGTGACAAAGGCTCTGCCCTTTGGTGAGAAAAGCCCTCAGTAACAAAGTTGGCATCTACATCTTAAAGGGCTGACTTGGGTGGGACACCGTGCTTGGCGCTCTGCTCCTCAGGGACCCTCGAAGTCCTCACGACAGGCCTCAGTATCCTCTCGGCCTCCATCTGAGGGAGGTGCCACTTTCGTCCCACAGGCTGGCTGTCCACTGTAACTTGGACACGTTACAGACGCGGAAATGGGAATTGGAGCCAGGGATTAAGACTCATTCATCTCATTCAAACCCAAGACATAATACCGTCCTGCTCCCTCTCCAGGACTCGGCACAGGCTTGGAGAAGTGAGAGGAGCAGAGGTAGACTTTGCGGGTGTGTGGTATCTGGTCCCACAGCTCTTCTTCATTGGAGCATTTCTGAGCCTTGGGAGAGAAGGGCAGCAGGCCTTAACAGAGCCTGTTCTGTCCTGGGGGAGCAAGCTCACTCCTGCTTCAGCCCCAGTGCCCCCTTCTTTGCAGCCCCGGCAGGGCAGGCTTTACTTACAGCCCGACTCCATCTGGGTACTTTGTCCTGCTAATTCCAAGGCTGGAAGGGCGTGTGCACTCTCTAAACCGCTCAGCCCTAATTAGAAGTTCCTGACAGCTTGTTTGGGGCCCTGTCAGGCTCGCCGGCTCGTCTTGCACCAATAAGTAAAGAGGAAAATTGCTATCCGCTCAGTACCTGGATGTCTGGTGTCACTGTGAGTGGCAGGCACGGCAGGAAGTCAGCTGGCAGCTCCGGTGCTGGGCGGGTCGCTCCGACTCCACAAGGGCAGGCTCAGGGGGACAAATTGACTGGGACCTGATGGGGCGGTCCCTGGGGCTGTGGGGCTGCAGACGCTGGACACTGACAGCTGCATTTCAAGTCCTGGCTGCCTCTGACGCCCCACATAGGCTTGAGGTTAGAAGGCTGCAAAGGGGAGCCTCTCTTTCTGGAAGTTATTGAAGGGACCGCTGGGAATCCAAGCAGCATGGGCCAGGGCTTGGATTCTTCCACAGTGAAGGGAAGGGAGAGGCCTGAGCTCCAGACCTAGCTCTGATGTCCTGCAATTAGGCAGTCAGTTAAGACACAACGCTGGAAGCGCTACCCTGAATCGGGCCTCTTCTCTGCCACTGCTAAGCTGTGTGTTCCTGGGCAAGTGCTTACACCTCTCTGGGCTTAGTTTCATCATCTATACAATAGTCATAGTGATGTAATTGTAAACAAACCTTTCAGAACAGTATCTGATCCCTAGTCAGCACGCAAAAGGTGCCACCTGTTGCATATATATGTATATATACTTTATATTTTATACATATGACTTATGTATATATGATTTATAAATATATTTTATATATTATTCATCACTAGAGTCTTATGGGGGTTCAAATTCTAGCTATATTGCATATTAACCCCATGATCTCGAATGAGGTACCAAACCCCAACCTTGAGATTTTTTTTTAATGGCTAAAAGGAAGTACAAAAATAGTCCCCTCACCTGGGGTGATTATCTGGGCTAAATTAGATGATATACATAGAATAGAGTAATCAGAATACGGCCAAGAACACAGGTCAGCCAATGATTGCTCACCACCTGTGCGCTGGCCGGCTTCCTGTTACTGCGACAAAATACCTGAGATAATTGACTTAACAAGAGGAAAGGTTGAGAGGCTAGAGAGACAGCTCAGCTGTAATGTGCTTGCCATGAAAGTGTGGGGACTTCAGCACTCCCGTAAAGAGCCTGGTGCCGTGGTAAGCTCTGGCCATCCCAACACCAAAGGATATAGGGGATCCCTGGAACTCAATGCTCTAGACAAATCGGCGAGCTCCAGGTTCAGTGAGAGATCTGTCTCAAAAAATGAAGTGGAGGGGCTGGAGAGATGGCTCGGCAGTTGAGAGTACTTGCTGCTCTTCCCAAGGATTCGGGTTTGAGTTCCAGCACCCACATGGCAGCTCCAGGTCCAGGGGATCTGACTCCTGCTTCTGGCCTCCTCGGGTACTGCGCACATATGATGCACAGACAGACATGCAGGCAGAACACCCGGACACATTTATATTTTTTAATTTTGAATGGAGAGCTATTGAGGAAAAATCCAACGTCAGCCTCTAGCCTGCACACACACACACACACACACACACACACACACACACACACACACACAAATTAAAAAAATAAAAATGGAAAGAGGGAAGGTTTATTTTGACTCAGTCCACAGTCAGTTGGCCTCTTTGCTTTGGGGACTGTGGTAAGCCGGTGAATAGTAAGAAGTTGTGACAGAGTAAAACAAGTCATTTGTGGTCACTAAGGGAAGAATGATGAAGAGACCAATGTTCTATAATCCCCTTGAAGGATACTTTCCCAGTGACCTAAAACCTCCCACAGCGCCCTGCCCCTTAAAGATCTCACAGTGATGCCTTGCTGGGTACTCAGCCTTTAACACACAGGCTTTTGGGGGATGTACATCTAAACCATACACACACACACACACACACACACACACACAAAGTTTTATTCGAGCCCAGCCATTTACTTTTCAGCAAGTATGGTCTATGTTGCTCTCTGGGTATAACTGCAGTGTGGGGTATGATCTACATAGTTGAAGATACTTTCTGCCTGGCCTGTCACAGACCTGGAACATAGTATGTGCTCATTAAACACTGGTTGTTAACAGAGTATAATTGCAGTCCCCATGCTGATTTGTGGGCAGAGGTGCAGGCCAAGTTCTCAGAAACAGGTGGCTTCTGGGACTTTCTAACCAGAGAGAACTTCTTAAAGGTCTCCTACTGTGAATATTCACCTTGTTCGTGCCAGCGTCATATTTCATAGGGACATACACCTTCTCCTAATCCATCTATCTCCTGTCTCAAGGGTTGTTGGGAATTAGGACACTGTCCTATTCCCTTGGTTCATTCTGCCAGTGGGGAAACCTACCTTTTCACCCCTGCCCCAAGACAGCCCTTGCTAGGTCTCAAATCCCCAGAGGCAAAAAGTCACTTAGTTATGCTGGAAGAGGTCCTGTGTACACACTTAAATGCCCGCACCCCAATGTAGCGACTCACACAGGGTCCTGAGAGCCCCCGGGACATGAAGGCCAGGAGCCCTTCCTCCACAGGCAGTTCCTCGGTAGCCTGCAGCCCAGGCCTCTGGGGCTCCCTGGGAGAGGGAGAGAACAAGGGCTTCCTCAGAAGAGCGGGAGCGCCGGTGCCCCACTGACCTCGCATACAGGCAGGCTATTATCACTCAATTTTTACGCTGTGTTCCGGACACTGCTCTGCCTGCCACAAACGCGCAGCTGTTAAAATATTAATGCCTGGCATGTGGCAAACATTTCAAGTATGTGGAGACTTGGGAGCTGCTGAGCCAGGGCTTGTTGACATACTGCCACACCTGGGTATTGTTTGCTATGTAAATGCCAACGATTCCACCCGGAAGTTGCTCAGCTCTTCTTCCCAGCCTGGGTCTGAGAGCAGGGCTAGTTTGGGGCTCCCCCCGACCCCTTCCAGTGCCAGGCCCAGCCACATGGGTATATTTGAGCGCCAATAGCTAGAGGGCATCTGAAAAGACGAGTGTCAGGACATTGTCCCCTAACAGTGACGCTGAATGTTCCCTGAGGCCAGCTCCATACCCAGACACTGGACACTGGGGTGGGGTGGGGTGCGGGGTGTCATAGGGACCGGGCAGACAGACCTGCCTCTAGATGTGGCCAGTGACTAGAATACATACTAGAGTAGGGCAGACAAGATGCCCAGCATGGGCTCCCCGTGCCCCCCCCCCCCAGCAGCTGCCCTTTTTATTTCCCCTGCACTCCCAAACAACCTCATACTCCTTATCAACACAGGAAGCCACCTCCAGTCAATCGGAACAAGCCTGAGATGAAACCAATTTGTTGTCCCCACGGAGGAGAGGATGCGTGATATAAGGGAGGCTCTGATGAAGTGTGGAGGGGCCTCTGAGGGGACGGCACCCTTCTGGAGGGGAGAGGCAAGGCTTCTGGAAGGAGGTGGTCCTTGCAGGGTGGGACCTGTGGACCATGAGCGTGGCTGCAGGATGGAATGAACAGGCAGAGCCTGAGCAGAGCTGAGAGGCTGTATGCACAGGGCAGGGGCAGTGAGGACAAGGGTCCTGGGCCTGGTAATTCAGGGCTGCCTCGTAACCCTAGCTCTACCTTTCTTTCTCTTTGTTTTTTAATAGCAATTAAAAAAAAATTGTGTGTGCGTGTGCGTGTGCGTGTGCGTGTGCGTGTGCGTGTGCGTGTGCGTGTGTGTGTGTGTGTGTGTGTGTGTGTGAGAGAGAGAGAGAGAGAGAGAGAGAGAGAGAGAGAGAGAGAGAGAATATATAGATCAGAGGACAACTTTGTGGAGTCAGTTCATTCCTTTCACTTTTATGTGGACTCTGCCTATCAAACTCGGGTCCCCAGGCAGGCGCTTTTACCCACTGATCCATCTCACGCCCCCGCCCCCCCCCCCCACCACAATTTCTTTAGCTGATAAAACCCTTAGACTTGTTCTTTCTCTACATGTCTCTAGAAAGTCCTGCTGGACTAAAAGAAAAGCACCAATGGCCTGGCATCACCAGCCATGGGCCCAAGGATAGCCAGGCTTCTTCTGGAAAAGAACAGAAAGAAAATATGCTAGATGTAAAGGCTCAGCCCTGACCACTGTGGTTGCCAGCACCAGCAGCCATGGACAACATACGAACAGGTCAGGTTCCTGTGTTTAAAAAACAACAACAACAAAACAAAACAAAAAACCAAAACAACAACAACAACAAAACCCTTATTGGTGGACTCCCAAATAGAAATTTCATTTAATTTTAATGTGGAATAAACTAGTCGTCTCCTCTTGTTTTGGTTCATTCTAACCCCAAGCACTTAGTTCATTCATGTAAAAGTCATCCATAGCTCGCAAGCAGGCAGTTGGCAGGATCTGGACTCCTAGCCGGATGGATGGATCATCTCGCCTCACATGTGACTGGCACTTCGAGCTGCCCTCCCTCCCAACAGGTGGGTGCGCCTGTTCTAATGGGGGGTGGGAGGGGAGCACGCTGCTGTCAGAGAGCCCCTGGCTGTGACATGGTCACAGCCAATCTCAATGAGAGCCAAGGGAAGAGTTGATCAGACCACACCCCTACAGAACACTCCTTGAAGGTTGTCTATGGCCATAGATGCATAATCTGTCTTCACTGTGTCCTCCAGAGGCTCCCAGCAACTCACGGTCAGAAACAGAAGTAGAAACATGAGTGCCCAGAGAGGGGCGGTGATTTTCTCAGGGGTTATTCAGCTGGCTAATGACACAACTGGACCAGACCACCTCCCCTATCCAGGGGCAGATCTTCCCCCCAGGGACAACAACACAAGAACATCTCTGGGTTAAGTATCACCCTGCCCTCTGGCTCCAGGCTGTCAGGACACATCCTGGCCTTTGCTCCCATTATTGTTCATGCCTGCGTGTGGCTACAGCTCTCTGAGAAGGACACAGCCACCAGGCACCAGCAGCAGTAGCAAAAGGAGGAAGTAAAACATGATAAATTGCTGCTAATGCTGCTGGGTGACTGAGATAAAGGCTTGATTGTTTGGGCAGCATAAATCAACACCCTGAGCGAGATGGGAAATAAAGCAATAATTTCAATCTATTTTCAGGGTCTTGTGGGCCGAGTGACTGACCAGGAATTGATATCTGAGGATGGAATAATGGATTGGGGGGACAGGGGTTGATATGTGGTTAAACTGGCACTGAGTGGATATCTTAGCAGGCCCCAGGCTTGGGCAGCCCTGTGGGTGAGCTCTGGGCAGAGACATCACTCCTGCCTCTGCTCTGGGCCCAGGTTCTAAGATTCCCCTTGCTTTCTTCCCTGAAAGTACAGCAGCTCTGTCCCATCTGTGACCTCTGCTTACTCATCCCAGTTCATGGATGGACTATTTCTCCCGAGCCTTGGGATGAGCACAAAGTGTTCAAAACTACACATGATAAAATTAACATCAGATCGCAAACTACATGAGGGCAAGAAGGATGGACATTCAGGAGGCCAGCGCCATATCCCCGGCGTCCCGAATGACAAGTGGTCAGTGTATGCCTTGTTAAAGAGAATGACCAACAGCCAGGTGTGGTGGTCCATGCCTGTGATTCCAGCACTTGGAAGGGACGTGGAAACAGGAGGGCAGGAGTTCCATGCCAGCTCCAGCTATATGAAACCCTGGAGGGAGACAGGGAAATGGGGGTGGAGGGGAGGAAGAGAAAAAGCGGAGAGGGAGCGGGAAGAGGGCAGGGTGAATATGACCAAGCAACAAAGTCACAATGGCCACTATTAACTTCTATACCAAGACCAAACTGTGGCAGGTGCTGAGGTGGCAGAGAAGCCAGGACGGCCTGTTTTTCCTGGGAGATCTTGGAAGTGGTAAGGAAAGCGAGTGAACAAAGGAAACTTGGCTGAATCTTCAGACAGGGCTGGTCCAGGGATAAGGAAAGGCGGGGCATCGCAGGCAGAGAGGAAACTGCTTTAGGAAGGGCTGGAGATCTCACATCAGCAACTCAACAATTGCTTAAAATGAAACAAATACAATTAATCTTGAGGGTTTTGTTTGTTGACTTTGTTTTGTGAGAGGGGGAGATACGAGCATGTGTGCATGCCCAGGTCGGAGGAAGGCATCGGGAGCTTCCTGTCTCGCTCTCCACCTTGCTTTTTTGAGACAAGGTCTCTTACTGAGTCTAAAGCTCCCCATTTCGGATAGGCTGGTTGGCTAGTGGTTCCCAGGATCCACCTGTCTCTGCCTCTGCCCTACACACCTGTCTTTTACGTGGCTGCTGGGGATTTGAACTCGGGTCCTCTTGCTTTCACAGCAAGTGCTCTTACCCGCTGAGCCACCGCTCCAGCCCTTGTTTGTAACTGACAGGTAAAAAACTGCATAAGGCTTCTGTTTGCTCACTGCATGGCTCCACAGTTTCAGGCAATCCCTTGAGGCCTTTCTCGTTTTTTCTCCTGGAAGAAATTAGATGTGTTCAGTCAGTCAGCTTCTAGGTCACCCAGCAAGATGGGGTGACAAGGTCTACACCATGTAGTTAGCGAGAGTCAGAACCAGGGTAGAGACGGTGGCACCACGCTCTAACCATTACACTGCACTGCTCTGCAGCCTTCAGGGAGCCAGAACAGAGATAAACTGATGGTGGGTGGCTTCAGGGGTCATGCTACCCCCAACCTCCACCACCACCGTCTCCACACACCATAGGCCTACAGAGTGTGAAGACAGATGAGTTCCATGGAACCTGTCAAGGCCCGACAAGGGGCCCAGTTGAACCGCTCACAGAGGCTGTAAATTTTTATTTTCATTGTGTTTGTTTTGTTTGGTGTAATTAATGGATCTATTAAGCTCAATCAAGCTCTGACCTCTTTTCTAACCACTATAAATCAGCCTCAACGGCTCTGGGAGTGGTGCGGGTGTCCTCTCTCTAGCCTTCCTGGGAGATGCTGGTCATCCGTGGGATGGAGGTAGAAACGGCGTGGGAATACTACAGGGAGACATCCAGCTTGGGCACTGGGAGGACCGACCAGAGACAGGACCGGAAGGAGCCAACAAGAACGGAAGAGGAAAGACCCATTGAGAGACTAAGGCAGGTAGCTTTATTGTATGGCTCCCACTTGAGGGATACTTAATTTCCATGTTTGTGTTAATCCTGGTCTGTAGAAAGGGTGTGGGGTGGAGAAAACAGACTCTTCATGCCTTAGCCACTTCGGAGTCAGGCATAG
Organism: Peromyscus maniculatus bairdii; assembly: GCF_049852395.1. NCBI lineage: Eukaryota > Metazoa > Chordata > Mammalia > Rodentia > Cricetidae > Peromyscus > Peromyscus maniculatus. Next base: position 42,446,293 of record NC_134858.1, read on the forward strand.
GGGAAGGATGAGTGAAGAGGAAGGAGAGGACCAAGGAATCAGAGGAAGGGCAAGCACAGAGTCTCAAAGACCCCATGTTTTCCTGCTCTGTTCTCCCAGGTTTGCTGAGCAGAGTGATCTGGCGTGATGGAGCAGGGTCGCCTTGTTGTTCTGGGCTTCGTAGGATGAATGGGTCCCTCGAACAGCAGCAAAGATACTGCTGGTGTGCATGTGCTTTAACGATGATACTAATAATAAAAATAAATTAAAAAATAATAATAACTGAGAACCTGACAAAATGCCATTTCCTGTCACTGATACACAGAAGCAGAAAAAGAGCAGCTTCTAGGTAATTACCCCAAATTCTGATTTCCATAAGAAACCACCACTTCCTGTATTTTCCACCCCAGCCTTTCTCTCCAGGGACGCTGGGTTTCTGTGAATATAGAAACTTGGTAATTGCCCCTGAACCCGCGCTTCGCACTGTTCATGAGTAACAAGGTTTGTCTCTGCTCACTACCCCAGCTGACGGGGGACCCTTCTCCGTCATGTGTCAATAGGGGAACACGGTGCCCCCCAAGTGCCCTCCAAGTGCTCCCCAGCCCCCATACTTGTCAACACCCAACAATGCCCAGGGCCTTAGTCCCATTTAGAGCCTCCAGGTTCTAGTTTCCAGAGAAGCAATTTCTCCTTCAGGGAGGAAAAGACAGGAGTGGAAGAGGATCTGCCAGTCAGAAGCAAATTCTGCATTTTTTTTTCCCTACTTGCATTTTAGCCTTTCCTCCCAGAGGCATGCATTTTTATTTCAGTGCAATGTGGTGTTTTTTTTTAATAAAATAAAATAAATGCTCCATTAGATTAAAAAATGTACAGCATTATATAGCTCATAATGCCATGGTAGATTTTAAACCTCTAAAAGCATATGCATTAAAGCAATTTTCTAAACTAATATAGCAAGAGGCCCACAAACGCGCTGAGACATTTGATGCGGGTTCTGTCTTCAGCTGAGGATAATGATGTTAACACATGTAATGGGAGTAATGAGTGGAGATTCAGAAAGCTGCTTTTGTTTAATTTTTTGTGATGCAAATTCAGTTTGGGAATAAAAAGCTGGGGGAAATAGGGGAAAACCCTCTGATTGGATCCGAATCTTAATCCTCCCTGGTGATAGGCTAGTCGTGAGCCGAAGTGGCTTAATTATGGAATTAAATGATCCAGCGACACAATCATTAAGGTGATGGGAACAAAATTAAAAGGGGGAAAATATTAAAAGATGTGGAACTGTCTTTCTTGAGTCCAGAATTACAGATGTTCTGAAGAAGACATGCCAGCAAGCCAAAGTGCTGTCCCTGGAGTCTGTGCCAGGGACTGATGGGCAGAGGGGTGCAGACTTAAGTGTGGCCTTAGGAGCAGCTGACATGTGAAGAATGGGATGGTGACAGAGGGGTCTGCCTAAACCAGAATATTCCCTACAACCCTGAGTAATTTCAGTACGTCGCCGTAATGACCCCCATTGTAGCATTTGAGCAAGCTATTCCTTCCTCCCATTTTTCTGTCTGTAAAACGCCAGTAATTAGTAAGCACATTTGGTGTGCATGAGAGCATGTGCATGTATCTGCATGGGGTACATACAGGTGTTTGTGGACTTTGTGTGTGTGTGTGTGTGTGTGTGTGTGTGTGTGTGTGTGTGTGTGTGTGTGTGTGTTTATCAGCCAAAGGACAGCATCATCCACCTTTTTTGAGACAAGAGTCCCTCAGTCATGTGGAGTTTACCCTGTAGGCTTGGCTGGCTGACGTGATCTCAAGGCTTTGCCTGTCTCCACCTCCCTGGTACTGAGATGAAACTCACATCTGGTTTGAGCTTTGGGAAGCTAACTCAGGTCCCCATGTACGCACCACAAACACTCTGCTGACTAAGTCTTGTCTTCCCAGCCCGAAGAGCGGTGGTCTTGTGGGTCCTGTGTGTTAGCTTCCCAAAAGATCAGAGGAAGACACAAAGCTGAGCAGCCATGGCTTTCAACCTGATTTGTTTTCTTTTGTTCTGTTCTGGTTTTGTCCTTGGCCAAGTTCAGCTTGCCCAGCGAAGCAACAGTCATAACTGTGGTTCCCATGTATAAAGTGAAAGCCTGATCCAGAACGTCACCCTGTAAGGCTCCTTGGAGTCATCCATCCATGTGCTCAGTTGTCTTGGTTTCCTCTAGCAAAGACGGGAGCCACGAACTTGACCCACTGGTCGTGATTTCCCATCTTGGGCATAAGCACAGGTAGAGATAGAACAACCTTCGCTATGTGACCTTGAAGGGACCAAATTTGACTGGAATTGGTAACAGCTACCATGTGGCTTAGGACCGTGGCACTCTTTCTTTTTAAGTGCATCCATTTCCCCAGATTGCCAAGCAGGCTTTTCTGCAACTAAGATATTGTTCATGATAGCCTCTCTAGTCAGGAGCTGGGCTCAGCACATCTACATAACAGCTACCTTTACTAAGCTCTGATCATGGGTGAACCCTTCTCTAATTACTGTACAATGCTTATCTAATAACATAAAAAAAAAACTACCAGTTAGGTATCACAATCACACCACCCCTATGTTACAACTGGGAAAACGGAGTCATGGGGAAATTTTTTTAAGACATGCAAAAATAGGTTGTGTCAGGGCTAGCTTCAAAACCAGTAGTCTGCCTCCCCCTGCTCCAGTTACCAACTATCTGGCTGGATACCTTTGCAGGCTGCTCAAAGGGGAGGGCTTCACCCAGGACATATGTCAGATCCCCCCAGTGCCCACAGCCAGAATGCCACACCTTGGGGACAGCTCTAACCAAGAGAAGAAGGCTGCCTGGTGTCTAAAGGCAGGTTTGGGAGCTAAAATTATTCTGAAGAAGAGTGTGTTATAAAAGAATATGATTTTGAGAGATGTCAAGAAGTGAAGGATGTCAGTTATTGCAACCAGCTACCCCAGTTTACAGCTTTAATTAATAATATGAAATCACAGCATAGAGTTTTATGGTTATCATGGACATCTTGGGGATGGTCCTAAGTTGAATCTGAGAGATGAAATAAATGAGGTGATGTTGGTGGAAGAAAAGGAAAATAGAAATCCTGGTCCATCTGAACTGTAATCCTTTTGTTGGGCAAAGCCAGCCAGACTGTCCCTTGTAGACAGGACAGCTGTCCTTGAACTAACAGTAGCTCTATGCTGGGGCTAGGTCAAGGTTGGGGATTTATTCTGTGTGTGTGTTACCCTGGAGGCCCATCGTGAGAAGGGACTCTGATCCAGCCCTACTCCTTCTGTCTAGATTTATCTTCTACCACAGTCAGAAGTCATTGGTTTCCTCAAGGTCCTGGGCCTGGCCCATCTCCCAAGGGTCTCATCATTCTCTTGAGACTGATGGATCTGGAGACTTTTCTGGAGAAGGCTACTTTATGGGCTCACTTCTGATGAAGCCATGCCCAGAAGGCAAGGACAAAGGGAAGTCGAGTCTGAGGAGAAGCTGGAATGGGAAGATGGTCACAAAACCAACAACCTTTCTGTGAGCCTTACTGAAATAAATCGTAACTGCTAAAACCTTTCTTGGTTATTGTTTTGAACCACAGGTTTATGTCCCCATATCCCACCCACTCCCCAATTCATGTATTAAAATCCTAATCCCTGTTTGGTACCTGTTGGAAGTTGGGCCCTGTAAAGAACTAAGGCAAAGTGAGGATGGGGCTCTTCTCTGATAGGCTAGTGTCCTGAGAGGAAGCGATACCTGCTGGCTCCTGAATCTTAAACTACAGCCTCCACATCTGTGAGAAAATTAATTTCTGCTGTTGACCACTCAGCCTGTGGTTTTGTTGTTATTCTTGTTATTATAATAAGCTGAAACAACTATTGCTTTGTCTCATGACCGCTAACGGCTCTCAGGCTGCATCCAATGTCCTTTAGCAATAGACCAAGTTTGGCACAAGTCTATTACTTGCTTCATTTTATCCCAGAGTAAAAAGTCCATCAGGTGGCTATTCCTAATAGCCCCAATTCACAGATGAGGAAACCAGAATCCAGAGAGTTTAGATGCCTTGCCCAAACCAGAATCTGACTTTTCCAGGATAGGCAGGCTCTGGATTCTGAAGCAGGGCCACCCAGCCTTGGATGAACTTGAAATGATATGAGAATGCCACTCATGGCCTACTATGTCTGGCTCCACAGGGTGAGAAGGGAGAGAGAGAGAGAGCTTGGCCGTGGGCACATAGTGGTGCTCGGGAGTCTTCTCCTGCCTTCTCTCCTGATGTCCACATAGCAGCTTGAGTACCAGAGGCAATGGGCTTACTCTGTCCCCTGTGTTCAAAGCACCCACTCTGTCATGAGCTCACCACCCACATCACAGATACATCTATCTCAGGACAGAGTGGCCCCTTCTGAAGATGAAAATACCTAATGGTTCTTGAGGGCTCACAATGTGCCAACTACTTTATAGTTACTATTTCATGTGAGTTGCCTAACTGTCCTTTGAGTTCGGCATTATTCTTCCCACTTTGTAAGAAAGAAAACTGAGGTGCAGAAACTTGCCCAAAGCCCAACAGCATTTAATTTAGGGGAGAGTGGGAACGCCTTAGGTGCCTGAGATAGCCTCAGACTCCGTGTCAGGGAACACTTTTCAGCAAAGCTACACGAAGGTGGATTTGGCTCCTTTAGAAAGAATGAGTCACTTCCATGACCCAGCAGATGTGCAGACTTATGATGCAGAGAGCTATAGCTTTGGGTGTTAAGGTTATGCTACACAGGTTTAAAGTTCCTCCCAAGCCGGGCGATGGTGGTGCACGCCTTTAATCCCAGCACTTGGGAGGCAGAGGCAGGCGGATCTCTGTGAGTTCGAGGCCAGCCTGGTCTCCAAAGAGAGTTCCAGGAAAGGTGCAAAGCTACACAGAGAAATCCTGTCTCGGGGAAAAAAAAAATAAAGTTCCTCCCAACCCTAGTCTCCTGGATAGTCACCGAAGGAGATCAGAGGACACCCTATGATGTGTGGGGCGCAGGAAGTGACGCTGAAGACATGAAGCTGTTCTGAGGTGGGAATGACTTTCACTTCATGAATGCTGCAATGTTCCGTTTCACTCTGGGCTGTGGCTATACTCCGTGTCCCTTCTCGATTTGAACTTCTTATGGCTGGAGAAGGTACTCACTTCCCTAAGGCAGGAACACAGACCTTAGGAAACTGCTTTGGAGGACATCTGGTCTACCCACCTCCAGGCTGATGGCCTACCTTGTGTTAAATGGCACTTCTGCCTTAATATGGACCAGGTGGATCGCTTAAGGAGTCCTGCGTACTGCCCCCCGCAAACCCCTCCAGGGAGAAGATGGAGGAGCAGAGAGAAGAGATTGCCAATGGCCCTCACAGACCATCCATTCTGTCCCCGTTTGCACTTTCTGCAAACCCAGCACTTCTCTCCTTTGTTGCCACTATTTTGGGAGATTCCACGAAGTCATATTTATTGCTGTGACTGGCACTGACTGGTCCTAAATAGTGCATTCCACTTGTGTCTGCTTTCCAGCCACCCCCTCTGGGCCAAGGCGTTCCTGAGGGGGACTCTGAGCATGGCCTCAAGAAAGCACTGACTTCTTAGATAGCTTAAAATCCGTCCCGTCGCCACTAGAGGCTCGGGCAAAGGCAAACAGGGTGGGAGGGTGGGAGGGGACAAGAGCCTGCTTTTGATGCTCTGGTTTCCTGTGTACACTGATTGTGGACGCAACAAATTTCAGCTCCACAATACTGGTCATGTGATATTGCCTTATAAGGTATTTAGTATACCCCACCCCCCCACCGCCGCCGCCGCCATGTTTTTAGAGATAGGATCTCACTGTGTAGCCCTGGCTATCCTAAAATTCGAGGTGTAGACCATGCTGGCCTTGAAGTTCCAGGGCTCCATCTGCCTCTGCCTCTCAAGTACTGGGGTTACAGGTGTGTACCACCACACCTGGCTCATCCCCATCTTTTTTTTTTTAATAGAGGAATGAACATAGGTCTAAGTATTGGGGCCGTTAAGGAGTGACCAGTGATCTCCTTGAGTTATGTGTCATTTGACTGTCCAGATCAGTAGTTCCAAAGACTCCAGGAACCTTCACTTTAAAATAAAGGCCCCAGGATGGTGCTGATAATTGGGCTCAAAGAAGAGTACATTAAGAGACATGTCCAAATTATCAATGGCAGAAGAAGAAGTGGACATTGTGCCTCCTCCCTTCTTCCTGGTGTACACCTGTATGGTGTTGGACCCAGCTTTATTTGCTTCCGTGGTGGGTAGCTTCTACTCTCCTGGCTTGCAGTGCACCAGGAAAAGTCAATGTGGCCCAGGATGCATGTGAGAAAAGGATTCACAATACAGAGGTCCTTCCCATTGATACCTTTTCCTCCTTAGTGCTGGATTAGCCACACTAAACACGGTACCCTGGTTGCTTTCCTATATGGGAGTAGGCCAGCTGGGAGACACGGACAAGTTAGTAGTGAGCTGCACTGTGGCCTCCATCTGCCCCTAGGCTTTTCTTTCCCTTTGCATAAAATAGAAGAGGCTGGTTTGAAATTATTGAATCAACCAACCAACCAAAACCCCAGAAAAACAATAAACAAAAGTGAACTAGGGAAAAGCTCCCACTGGCAGAGACAGCACATGCACTTTGGGAGGAAAGCAGAAACCTGATGATGTAATAGGAAGGATTTCTGTCAAGTCAGCCGATGTCCAGACATACGGATCTGGGTCAGTACGAGAAAGAAGAGTTCCTTTCATTCTCTGTGGTCTCCCAAAGTAAAGCTCGCTGGGCTAGGACACGTAACCATCTCTGGGAGCTCAGAAGTCACCCTGCCTACTCAATTCATCAGCAGGTGTTGAGGGCAAGTCCCACCAATGAGACAGTGGCGTGAGAATAAGAACTGTTCGTGTGTGTGTGTGTGTGTGTGTGTGTGTGTGTGTGACACGTGTGTGCTGAGGGTAGGTGTGCACATGCTGTAGTCAGAGGACAATCTCAGGGGATGGTCCTTGCACTCCCACTTTGAGATAGCATCTCTTTGTGGCTCAGTGTGGCTAGCTGGCCCTTGAGCCTCTGGGGCCTCTTCTGTGTTTGCCTGCCTTCTAGCCATAGGAGCCCCGGGGTTCCAAAGCGCGCCATCTTCTGTCTTTGCCTGCCTTTTAGCCATAGGAGCCCTGGGGTTCCAAAGCGCGCCATCTTCTGTCTTTGCCTGCCTTCTAGCCATAGGAGCCCTGGGGTTCCAGAGCGCACCATCTTCATGTGCATTCTGGGATTCAAATGCTGGTCTTCAAGAAGAAAGATTTTTAGCAGGAGAAAAAAAAAATCTCTACATTGCTTGGAAGCAGAAAGCATCTTCTTTCTAACAAAAGGGAGGGGATGATATTATCTTAAATGGTAAACAGGACTCATGCATTGAGCTGACTGGTTTTCCATTAAGACTGTCTGAGGTGCATGGAGACTCTCGGGCTGGAGCTCTCTGCCACTGGACACCCTCCCTCCCCCATCTTCTAGACCCATCAAAGTTCTATCCGAGATTGCAAACTCATTTTAATAACAGCCTAAGCAAAATAAAATTAGAAAGGTGAGTCTGTCGCAGAGAAAAATCATACATTGCAAGTCAAAGGCAAGTGCAGCTATTTTTAGATTCTGCATTGTAGGGGGTTATGTGCATTCCCCGCCCCTCCTCAGCCCCCAGACTTGCCTCCCTCCGCGTGGGTACCGAAAGTCAAATCGAAGCACCGCACACACATCCGGTGCACACGTACACTGTACACCGGCAGAGCTCCGCTTAGCTCGCTGCCTCCGCCGCCCACCTAGTGCGCACCGGGGAAATGGAACCACATTTACAGCCTTGTTCTGAATGAAGACTTCTCTATTAGTCACCACCAGTCTGGCTGGGCCCCCGGTGGATAGCGCCATCCCTGCGAGGAGGTACCAAAATAAATGGCTTTTGAGGTGCCACGGGGGAAATATTCTGAGACTCGAGTACAATTAAAACAGTTATTAATACTTGCATTGTTCCTGGGGTTTGGGTGTGTATGACACCTACCTTTTCCCTTTGGCTGGAGCCGAAACAAGAGAACATATGTTCTGGGCACTGGGGCTCCCTGCCAGAGTCACCAGGAGGAATGTTAAGCGTCAGGCCGTGCTCAGCCCTCCTCCCTGCAGCTCCTGGTCGTCCCTGCCAATCTCCCCAGCTTGGCCATCCATGGTGTGGAGCAGCAGCCACAAGACTTTTCCTGATAAATATTGCCATCTGCCTTAAAAAAAAAAATTGTCTTAAGTGAGAGGATGTCAGAGGGAGCCTGGAAGGTAAGAGGATGGTCAGGAAAGGGCCACCCACACTCTGGCCTCCCGTGTTGGGTTCTAGAAAGAAAAAGGAACAGCTGTGAGGGCTCTTTAAGTTTATAGGGAAGAAGTCTGAGGAATGACAATGAAGTTTTTATCTTTCTCTCTCTTGTGAATTTCATTGCCATCTTGACTGGCTTATCCCTTGTTGGTTTCCCGCCTTCCCCTCCTGCCTCCCCCCTCCTGCCTCCCCTCTCCTACCTTCCCCTCCTGCCTCCCCCTCCTGCCTCCCCCCTCCTGCCTTCCCCTCCTGCCTTCCCCTCCTGCCTTCCCCACTCTCCCTCCCTCCCTCCCTCCCACTCTGACCCTCTCTCCCTCCCTACCTCTTTCCCCTTCTTCCCTCTCTCCCCCTTTTTCCTTCTTTCCCTCCCATCCCTTCCTCCGTCCATCTCACTTTCTCCTTTCCACACAGATGTTAAGAGCACGAATGAATTCAAACTCTGTTTTGTGATCTTAGACAAGTTAACTGATTTCCTGAGCCACAGTGTCCTGGATACAGAATGGGGATAGATTACTTAATGACTAGAAAGTAGCAGTACAAGCTGGCCCGGGTGGGCAGTGTCCGTCATGCAGGCATCGGGTGGAGCAGCTAAGATTCTCATAGTACTGTTTCTCTTCCCTTGTAGTGGGTGTCAGACTGACCCACAGTGCAATGTTCTGGGCTGGACAGTGAGGACTCACCCTGGTGTAAGTCTCTGCACCAGAGTCCTTGGTGAACCATCTCACTTCTCCCACCAGCTGCCTTGAAAGCTATCAGACCCTGGCTGGGCTTGTCCTCACCAGAAGGGAAACCTCGCCTCCAGGTCTTACAGAATATCAGGGGTGGGTGGAGATTCCTATTTGGAGTTTTGAAAAGTCACACCAAAGGGGCTGAAATCCCCATTAGTCACTTGGGAACTGAAGGTTCCTAGAACCAAAACACTAGCAACCTCAGGAGTCCAGAGGGTTCAGCATCAATATTTCCCAAGTAAGCAGCATCTCCCAGGTCAGACTCCAGCAGTATGGGACGAGGAGATGACGTCAGGTGCAGCCCAAGGCCAAGACCCGAGATCTGAATAGCAGACCAACGAACTCCAATCTGAAGAAGAACAAGATGGATCTTTGCAGCCTCCCCCACCTTAGTCAGAGTGTACCAGGTGGAGGTTGCAATGAAATAGCCCGGGAGTAATTCAGGGTTGGGGGCTGGGCTATGAGCAGCATGCCTTCCAAAGCACCGCTCTGCATACTGAGGTTCAGCTTTCTGCACGGCCCAACCTCTGTTCCCAGTGGCCACAGCTTTGCCTCTTGCTCCAGATTCTGATCCCCCCTCTCCGCACCTCCAAGTCCTGAGTCACCACCGCCATGTCATTTCCAGAGAAACTACAAGTTAACACTGCTAATTTAGGAAACCCTCAAATTCCAACTTACAAGTAGCCAAATTAGGAGATGGTTATTTGCATTCCACAGAGACTTCTTGTTTTATAATAGGGGTGAGACAAAAGCACCCTTTAATGATGGGCTTCTATATCATTCGGGGGCTAATTTATACCCAACAAAAACTTTTAGGGAAGACACATAAAGAATTAAGACCACTGGTAAGGTCCCAACAGTTGGACATGAAAATAAAACACCTCTGATTTTATAATGAAACTCAATGGGAAGTATTATCTGAGTCACACAAACTTGATTAGGATGCAATGTCTTTAAAGCTATATTGAATACTTATGCATGTAGCAAACCTACAACAAATACCTACTACGTGTCAGGAGATGGACAGAAACAAAGGCTTGATCTTCAGACTTTAACACTGTGGTGCAGTGTGGACCTACACGCTGCAAAGGAGCACACAAAACACATGGGAAGATAGTCCGGATCAAACTAGAGGACCAGCAGCCCAAGAGGGCTTCCTGAGGTAGGCAAGGCTTAAAGTGACTTCAAGAAGAAGGACAGCTGTTTACTAGTAGGAAAGGTGAGAGTGGATTCAGCAGTGAAGACATATTGTGAGAGGTGGCGTGCTCTAAGGGAGCCCAGTGGCTGGTGTGAGGAGGTATGGGCTATGGGGACAGCCAGGAGCACAGAAGGGTGTCTGAGCATTACCAAAGACTCTGGAACTGGGGATATGGCACAGTCAGTGAATGCCTGAGGACTTCAGTTTGGTTCCCAGAACCCATGTAAAAAATCCCTGACGTGGCGGCATGTGCTTGTAGTCCTGGCACTGGGGAGATACCGCCAGGAAGATCTCTGGGGCTCGATGACCCACGAGCACAGCCCAGGTGGGGTCATTCCTCAGTAGCCTAGCCTACTTGGTGAGTTCTACACCAGCAAGAGAGATGTGTATCAAAGGAGACAGATGTTGAAAAGGAAAAACTGGGGTGTCCGAATGTCTAACCGCAGCGTGCACCTCTGGCTTCTGTTAGACCTGGTGTCAACAGGGTTCTATTTGCATTTTAGAGACATCTGTATTGCAGACATGCAGAGAGTCACCTGGGGAGTCAGAAAAAAAAAAGAGGCAAGCCAAACAGGATGTGGCTAGGACCTAGTCAAGGTGTTGGGAGAAGGATGAGGAGCCAGCCTTCTGAACCAGACAAGGTGGTTTAATCCACAGTACTGTCACTGAGGAGTAGAACACAGAACAGGAAGTAAATTCATGGTGCTGGACATGCATTTGCTGTGAGCATGAGTAATCTGTCTGGGAGTCATAAGATTGCAGCTCAGGCTACCCAGGACACTCAGGTCACTGGGACTGAGGGTGGGAAGGTGATGACTTCTTTGAGCCAGACATCAAAGCTGTTTGGAGGACCAGGGCCCTGCAGGTGATAAGCAAGGGATAACAGAAGGTAGGCAGTGAGCACCATGCCAAAAGGGCTGAGTTGCCTCCTCAAGTGACTTTGGTTTGAAGCTGCAGGGACAAGCACTGGAAAGTGGAGAGACTAGAGAGTCAGGTCCCCCCTCCACCCTACTGCTGCTGGTCTTGCTGAAGTGAGATGAAGGGGGGTGTCTCTCCACAGCCTCCCAGCATCCTCCTGGAGAAGACTCCCTCCTCTCCCACCTGCCTCCACATGCATCCTACTTTCAGTGACAAATATTGAACTATTTCTCAGAAGTGTTAATTGGGATTTTTAATTGACCATGAGCAAGTTATCAAAGCCCATTTGTCTCTCATGAGTGTTTATTCTCCGGGGGATGTACCCTACCCAGGTTGGCATCATTCCTCAGCAGGCAGGCATTTCCTGCACTGACACTGCACCATCCCCCAGCTCTCCCCTCTCTCTTTTCAGTGTGATCTCATTTAAAAAGAGAAAAGGAAGTATACCACATTTAAGAGACACCAGTGGCTTCTGAAGGGCCACCCCTGGCAGGAATCTCCTGGTGTTCACATTGTAGAGAGGGGCAGGCAAAGGGGACATTTCATAGGGACTCAGTTCAGTCATGGTTCTCTTACATATGTCTTAGGAACCTGTTTGTTATGAGTATTAGTAATTGACAGAGCAAAGCTGGCCAGTTCTTCACTAGCTGTCCTCACGCATCCTCCATCGGACCTGGTATTGACCCTATGCTTGGAGCTGCCGCTTTTCTGGGCAGGTGATGAAACTGGCTTGGATGTCCTCATGGTCACCAGGGTGCTGGGAATACAGGCTGTACTCAGGGGGCTCTACATGAAAAGGTTTTGTTGGCGAGAAGGAGGAAGTTGTGTGGCCCAGTCTGATAGAAGGAAGCATGAGGCAGCTTCAGCAGGAAGCTGAGAGAGCTGACTGGGGATGGTGGAAGGCTTTGAAACCTCAAGTCCTGATCCCAATAATGCACCTCCTAATTTTCCCCAAACAGTGTCACCAACTGGGAACCAAGTATTCAAAAGCCTGAGATGTATGGAGGGCAAGTCATTCAAATCACCACACTCCATTCCTTAGCCCCCCACAGGCTTGTCGCCATAGCATAATGCAAAATGCATTGAGCCCATCTTCAAGAGTTCCCACAGTCTTTCACAGTCTCAAAGATGTTTTAAGTCCAAAGTGTCTTCTGAAACTCAGGACATCTCTTAACTGTAACCCTGTAAATTAAAAAAAAAATTACATTTCTTCCAGCATACAATGGCACAGAATATACATTGCTGTTCAAAAGAGGGAATTTGGAGCATAGTAGGAAATACAGAACTGAGTCCTTCAATCTCTCTGGACATCTGCTAGCATCTTTGAGACAGTTTCTGCTCACTCTAACTCACAGGATTGCTAGACTTTAAAGTACTGTGGGGGTTGGCGTTCCCTAGGCTGTCAGTGAGAAAGGCCCTGGCCTTGACAGGTGCCAATGGGAACAATCACCCAGCAGGCATCTAGGGAGCACTTGGCTCTGTCTCTTATAGACAGAGGAATATGGTTGAAAGAGTAACTCAGGAAGGATGATTGTATTTAAAGGGATCATCTCAGAGCCCAGGGAGGGAGTAACAATAAGAAGAGAAAGGCTGCAAGCCCCAGAAGAGCAGATGCTGGAAAGCAGGGTGAACAGGTTCTGATGGGTCCATCTAGTGATGAGAGAGGAGACCAGAGCCTGCCTTCCCATCCTGGGACCGACTTTCCATCCTGAGCCCTTTTCTTGATGGAGATCACCCAGGTCAAGGAACTCAAGATCAAGTTTTATGAGTCAGGGTGACCTGATGACTTGTCTATTCTGGGTAGCATTTCCAGGCAAGCAAAGGCTTCTTAAGTCTTAGCCTTAGAGTGTGGTACTGTATATTCAGAACACTGTCAGCCTAGAAAGGTATCCTGATGTCAGGGTTGGAAAGCTCCTTCTGCCCAAACACACTATCATTCAGGCTGCCCTTGAACCTGGGACTGTGTAAAAAAAAAAAAAAAGAGCTATAGAGGACAGAGAGCCAGAGTGTGCTAAAGCATCACAGTCTGAAACAACCTGATTTAAAAACAGACTAAATAGAGAGTTCTGGAAAGAGAGACAGCTGACAAGCAGATAAAGATGTCCTGTACCAGTAATTGCCAGGGAAATGCAAATGAAACCCACAATGAGGTGCCACCCCACACTCATGAGGGTAATTCCTCCCCCCCCAAACTCAGAAACTAACAAATGTTGCCAAATGCATGGGCGGGGGATGGAACCTTGGTATACTGTTGACGGGAATGTAAAACTGTGCAGCCCTCCAAAAAACCAGTGTGGTAGTCCCCACACTTAACGTGAGCACCAAGTTCATGTGTGGATACATGGTGCAAAATTTACAATTCTGAGCATACCCAAAAGATTAGAAAGTGTTCTCAAAGAGATATTTGGGCACCGGTGTTCACAGCAACTGCCTTGACAGCTGACGGCAGACGCAGTGCAAGTGTTGGTGACGTATGACTAGATTGACGAAATAGCATATTACTCAGCCTCTAGAAGGAAGGGAAGTGTGACATGTGGTTGGTGCTCACTGAAGTCAGCCCATCAGAAAGGGGCAGATCCTCGGTAATTCCACCTCTGTGAGGGACCTACAACAGTCAGGTTCACAGAGACAGGACGTAAATGAAGATTGCTAGAGGTGAGGATGTGGAAGAAGAAGGGGTCAGTGTTTAACACTGAGAGAATTTCCACTCTGGAGAAGAGTTCTGGAGATGGATGGTGATGGTAGGAGACTGTGAATACACTTAATGCCACTGAACCGTGCACTCAGAAGCACAGGGCTGGGGTAATGACTCCATCAGAAAAGTACTGGCCTTGCATCAGGAGGACCTGAGTTTGAGCCATGGAAACCAGACTAAAAATTAAAAAATGATCTGGACCGGAGAGACGGCTCAGGAGTTAAGAATGAGCACTACTTCGCAGAGGACGTGAATTTGACTCTGACACCCATGTCACAATTGCCTATGAATCCAGCTCCACGGGGGTCCAATGCTCTGGCCTCTGGGAGCACCTGCACACACATGCACATACCCCCACAGACCCAAATGTATGTGTACACATAACTAAATATTTAAAAAAAATAAATGTTTTTCTTTTCTCTCTGTCTTATTGAAAATAGATTCTTCTCTTGTACAATAATCCTGACCACAGTTTTCTACCCTCCCTCCCTCCACTCCTCCCAGTTCCCCCCACTTACTCTTTTTTTTTTTTTTGAGCATGGTGATTGACATTGTATTCCTAGCAATGGGGATTGAGAGACAGGTAGGTAGGCTTGATGGCTAGCCATCCTGGCATACCTGTCTACTTGACTAGTTCCTGGACAGTGAGAGACCCTGTTTCCAAAAATAAAAAATAGCAAGATTATGCCTGAAGAAGAATCTCCAAGGTTTTCCTCTGCCCTCTACATACATGTCCCCATGTACCTCTTCTATGTACACATCTGTCCCTGCAAATACAGGAACACAAAACAATTAAGATAGTAAATTACATGCTATGGTAATTTGAACATAACAGTTTTATTCTAAAAATAGTCATAGTTTGTTACCAGGGAAGTAAGTGGAGGATCAGTTGTCCCTAGGTCAACTTTACTTGAACGTCTTTACCTCAGCATAAGCAGAAATAAAGTCCAGAATGGTAGGACTTTTTATTTCTATGCAGGCTGGTAACCAGGAGGGACTGCTAGCAGCTGGTACCTTGCAGAATGGGAGTTGAGGGCAGAGGCCAGCACAGGAGGCTGATTCATATAGGAGCAGGGATTGGCTGAATTTGGGATTGATCTCAGTGCGGCTGGCTCTAGGCTGTGTGCCTTTGGACTAGGGAGCTAACCTCTCGGAGGTACTCTTCTCTTCTTGAGAAAATGAGGGGCCAGTGGTAATAATGCCTGAGCTATTGAGAAACTAAGGACCACCTGGGCTATGCGTGGGGAGGATCCAGCAAATAGATGGCCTTTGTTAAATGTTAGGTCCCCTATTAGTCCCTGAAGAGTCCAAGGAGGAGGTGGAGCTAACAGGCTGTTTAAATGCCAGCCGCTGCACTGATGACAAGGGAAGTTGTACTATTAATGGGTGAGCAGAGAAGACGTCCTTTTCCAAGGTGTCGGGCAGGAATTTACATGTTGGAAGTGAGTGGATCTTGTGTTGCTGATGGCTGATTCGTGTTCCCAGGCCCTGTGCCATGCAGGTCCAGATCACTGAGAACGGAGGGCAATAAAACATGTGCTTGACAGTCTGGGCTCTGGCCAGGCACAAGGGAAGCCCTACTGGAAGAGACCAGCCCTGCAGTGCTGATACTCTCAGGTCAGCAGGGTGCACCCGGGCTTCCGTCCCACCCAAAGCCAGAAAGGACTCTAACTCCTGATATATATATATATATATCTCCTATAATGATCGATCACCTCCAAGGAGTTGTTGGTACGTACCTGGCTCCACCTACCAGCCCTGGGAACCCTGGCTCCACCCACCAGCCCTGGGAACCCTGCCTCCACCCACCACCCTGGGAACCCTGGCTCCACCCACCAGCCGCGGGAACCCTGGTTTTCCACGCCTGTTTTTTCAGCCACCTCTGACAACCTTCAGCCTCTCTCTGCTCCCTGTGTCAGCCTGGCCTCCTCAGCAAGTATTGGCACCTAAAAGCCTGAAGCTGAAGAAGCGGCCAGGTCCAGCAGTGTGCCCCAGCCCCACTTCCCCTGTCGCCGTCTCCCCGGATGCATTAGGCTGCCTGAAAACAACCGACAAAGCTGGGCTTCATGTTTCTATCTCCCCACGTTGTCTCGAGCATTCCTCCCCTATGAGGGGTGACCCCACTTCTCTCCCTTACCTACAATCCCCATTTTTGGCTTCTGCCATATACATTTTCTTACAGTGATTTTTTTTTTAAGTTTAATTTTAGGTATTATAGGTGTTTTGTCTGCATGTGTCTATGTACTATGTGAGTTCAGGGTCTACAGAGGCCAAGAAGGGGCATCGGATCCTCTGGAACTGGAGTTACAGATGGCTGCGAGACACCATGTGGGTGCTGGGAATTGACCCCGGGTCCTCTGGAAGAGCAGCCAGGGCTCTTAACCACTGAGCCATCTCTTTAGCCTTGAAATCTCGGGATGTCTAAAAGGTTTTGTTGTTAGTGTTGTTGTTCTCCAAACTGTTCTCCAATGATGACTCCACATTTCTGAGTTTTGCTAACATTTGCTGAGCATCTACCGTATGCTTGAACCACTTTGCCTATATTATATTTAATCCTAACAATAGCTGATGTGATAGTTATAGTTGAAGAAATGGAGGCTCAGAGACTGTGAGTGGCAGGGTGGGATTTCAAGCTAGCTTTTCTGGCCTCCCACCACCGGAGAAGTCCCTGGGCTGTCCCCAGCGACTACTGTTGCGCTGTCTCCTGAGGTCCTTGTCTCTGAATCTCTCGGCGCTAGAACACTAGTCATTTGCTGAATACCCCACCCTCTCCTGACTCACCATTGCAATACACTTTGGGGATTCTCTCTCTCTCTCTCTCTCTCTCTCTCTCTCTCTCTCTCTCTCTCTCTCTCTCTCTCTCCTTGCACACTGATTTCTTCAGTCCTGAGCCGTCTTCTCTTGCTCTCCATCTGGGACCACTGGGTGGGATGTCCGCCCCACTTCACCGCCCCCTCCCCGCCCCCGCCAGGCACTGTGAATCAAACTCAGGGCCTCGAATGCGTCCGACAAGTACTCTACCTCAAACTACAGCCTCAGCTCTTCTTTTACTTTTTATCTTGGCATAAATTCTCACTAGGTTGGCTAGACTGGCCTTGAGCTCACTCTGTAGTCCACGAAGGCCTTGAACTTGCAACCCTCCCATCTCAGGCTTCTAAGTAGTTGAGATTATAGGCCTGCACCACAAAGCTCAACCGAGATGTCCACTATTGATTGTAATCATTCTTTGTACACTGATGGCCCCAGTCATACATCTGAACTCCTCGACATTATCAGCCTGTCTCCAAACAAGCTCCCAACCTCCCTTATGTCAATTCTGTCCTTGCTCCTTTCTGCCTTACATTGATTGACAACCAGGGGCTAGGAAGTGGTTCAGTAAGTAAACTGTTTTCCATACACCCATCAGGACCAGGGTTCAGCTCTCCAGGACCCTCATGAATGCTGGGCTGGCTTGATGGCCTACCTGCAACTCTAACACTTATAAAGTGGAGACAGGGATCCCCAAAGCAAGCTGGCTGGTCAAACTAGCCAAATCAGTAAGCCCTGATTTGTATGTTGAGACCCCACCTCGATATATAAGGTGGAGAGAGATCAAGGAAAACACTTAACATCTACCTCTAGCCTACATACACACCTGCACACATATGCCTGCATCCACACACATGCAGACATGCATACACACAGGCACACCCCATACACATATCTATACAACATAAATTGACTGGGTACACCAAGCTTTCTGGAGGAGGAGACATCTCTCCCCGACTCTGCCTTTTCCCAAGTGTGGATTCCCTACTCTCTTTCTTCTTACTGTCATAGCTCTTGGTACTTGGAACTTGGTAATATGGCCTCTCAACTCTTGTTGTCTTGCTTTTAGTATCTGCCTTTTAGTATCTATCCACTCAACAACTAGCTCCCAGATACCTTTTAAAGCCTGCTCTATCATTTGCCCTGAATACTCCCATCTCCCAGTCATCTAGAAGCCAAAGTTCAGATCCTTAGGAGGTGTTCAAGGACACCAAGCTCACTCTAGGGGACCTCTGGCCTATGCCCCAACAATGCTGAGAAACTTTAGGTGACTGTCCAGGCTGCCAGCTCTCTCTGTTTATTCTCACAAGAATTTCGGAAATTGCTTGCTTGCATTTTCCATTTTCTCAGGTATCATTATTTTCCTTCTCAGGTCTTTGACGGAGTTGAAGACTACATAGTTACAGTTACAATCTTCTCGCATTTTAGCTAGAACATGTTAGTACTAGAGTTAGAATCTTCAAGATAGGACAACTATTGGAGTAATCTCGATAATTTGCCATTTACCTATGTTCTAGACATTTCTGGACATTTAGGATGTCTTTCTCACTTGATGTTATTCTTGTTGGTTGTAGTTCCATTTTTGTTTATGTTATAACCCTTTTCTTTCCTAGACAATACTTGATAATCATTCTTATTGTATGTAGTTTGCATTAAGTATAGACAAAAACTTCTTTATTTAGACAAAAAGGAGAAATGTAGTGGTATTTGCTCTGCCCCGACCTTGGGCTGTGGGGCCTGAAGGAGACAGTGCTTCCTGCCTTTGTATGTGACCTCTTATAAGGGAAGGGAGAAGGGTCACATGCCTCTCCTCCCTGCTCCTGCCTGCGAGGTGGATTCACTCCTGGTCAGATCAGAGGATGACTTCAGCTGTCTACTCTGTCCTGTATTCATAAGTGTATATCCTTAATTTATATCTCAATAAATTCTGTTACCCATTTAATAGACTCATGTGGATTGATCGTAATTGGCCTCATCTTCAATGACATACCCTACCCACTCCCCAGTGCCCTAGACTGCCTTTCCCAGGCTGAGAAATAGCTCATAGCCTCATGCTTGTCTCCCACAGCAGGTCCTTCGAGGCTTGTCTGTTCCACACTGCTTTCTCCAACCACCCTGACTCCAGTCAGAATGAATGGTTCCATGAGACTTCCCACTCTACTTGATCCAGGCCATCTTAGTCATTTAAGGAAGCAGGGGCTGCCTTTGGCTTCCTACTGTGAGGCTTTGCCTTTCCTTATTACAGATCTTCTAGCCAGCACTCAGGTGGAAGTGGATGGCATAGCAGTGTGGCACACCTAAGGCACTCTGTACCCACTACTTCAGGAGTTTGTAGATGGATGCAGAGAGAGAGAGAGAGAGAGAGAGAGAGAGAGAGAGAGAGAGAGAGAGAGAGAGAGAGAGAGACTAAATAAAGCAAAGAGAAGAGCTTTCATCCTCTGTATCTAGCCACATTGCATTCAGAGAAGGACTGGAAAAGGTCAATGTCAAAACCACATCTATTGTTTGTATAAGGACCCAGAACTGAAGGAAAATAGAGTGTGTTGGTCTATGATCATTAAGAGAGAAAGAAAGAAAGAGAGAAAGAAAAAAGAAGAGAAAGAGAGAGAGAAAAAAGAAAAGAAAAAGAGAAAGAAAGAAAAAAGGAAGGAAGGAAAGAAAGAAAAAGAGAGAAAGAAAGAAAGAAAGAAAGAAAGAAAGAAAGAAAGAAAGAAAGAAAGAAAGAAAGAAAGAAAGAAAGAAAGGAGGAAGGAAAAAAGGAAGGAAGGAAGGAAGGAAGGAAGGAAGGAAGGAAGGAAGGAAGGAAGAAAGGAAGGAAGAAAAAAAGAGAAGAAAGAAGAGCAAAATCCGTTGAGGTGTCTTGGTGGCCTAGGCTGAAAAATGTTATTCACTGTAACACCAGGTTAAGCTGGAAGAAACTTTAGGCTATCCCATCCAACTCTCTTCCATCACCAAAGAGAACAGAAGCCCCAAAGCATCATTTAGTGAAGGAAATACCACTTATTAGAAGCATAACCAGGTGCTGGGCTGTTTCTTCCAGCTCTGGGGTTCTTGTTTAATTAGCATGCCCAAAAGATGTTATAGGATGGGCTGTTGTTGGGCCTAGAGGGAGACATCAGGAATTCTTCTGGTGACCCTGATCTTTGTCCCCTTGGGAACACAGCAAGCTCCGGAGCCAAACCAGAAGTCATGCTTTTCAAATAAGTGGATGTCACAGAACGCAAAAGGGATGGCCGCTCTGTGGGGCTCCCAAATCAGGATCTGAAATACCTTTCAAGCAGGAACATCAGGCTAAAAGGAAAGAGATGAAACCTAATGGGGACACACAGGCACACACAATACAGATACACACACACACACACACACACACACACACACACACACACACACACACACACACGAATCTGAAACAGAGAGTTCGATGTTTCCTGTTCACTGTACCAAGCAGAGAAGGAAGGACCCTCACTTCAGAGATGAGGGATTTTTATATGAAGGCAGGTAATCAGGGTGACAGGGTCTTGGAATACCATCTCATGAGAAACAAATACTTTAGAAAACAGGAGACTTCATTCTGGAGAGAGTAAAGATTCTGAAGATAATTAGCATGTGATGGGGGAGGCTGCCAGCTTCCTGTGATTCAGAGGACAGAACTTAGGAGCAGGTAAGACAGCAGATTTTGGTACCACAAAGTCCCCTGACCCAGAAGTCTATCTGTGTAGTGCACCAGTATGGTTACATTAGCTTCCGATTTTTTATTACAGATTCATAGCGACCAGGATTCTATACTTATGTGTGTGTAAGTACATGCACATCTTCACAAGTATATGTAAGAATGTGTGAAAGCCAGGGTCATTACTCAGGAGCACCAATGAGACCTTGGAGGGTCCCATTCTTATCTTACATTTTTTAGATGAAGTCTCTCATGGGACTTGGGGGCCTACCAGCACCACTCACAGCTAGGTGGGTTGTTTTTTTTTGTGTGTGTGTGTGTGTGTGTGTGTGTGTGTGTGTGTGTGTGTGTTTGTTTGGTTTTTGTCTTTGTTTTTGTGTTTGTTTGGGGTTTTTGTTTTGTTTTTGCTTTTTTGTTTGTTGTTTGTTTTGGTTTTTTTTTTAATACATATGTGCTGCGGTTCCAAATTCAGCTTCTCATATTTGCTTGGCAGGCACTTTACTGAGCTATCTGTCCAACCCCTCTCTATGTATATAAAACCCTGGTGGTCAGTTCTTGTTTTAAATTCTAACCAACATCTATTTACGGCTTCTAGCGGGTGGGCAGTGTCCAAAGCTTGGGTTCAGGGAAGGGAGGAGGGCGAAAAGAACAAGGTTCCTTCACCTGACTGGGTCCCAGAGAAAACCCACTTCGAGGCAGGCTACGAAGGCAGACAATGGTTGGGAAATGTTGACTCTCTGCTTGGCCACAGAGAAGTCATCTCAGGCCAAACCAAGGCAGGAGGGAAGCAGAGCATCACAGCCTGGAGGGGGGGGGGGAGCCGCCAGGAAGGAGCCTGCTCAGGGACTGTGTCATGGGCCTCCTTGCCTTGGGAAAACACTGCTATGTGGTCCCTCCACAGCAAGCCTTGAAGTCTTCACACTCCCTTAGGCCCGGCTCTCCAGCTGAAATGGACTTATTTATTTTTAATAGAGATCATTTGAGGTGGTTGTGTTTTTTCAAAGGCTGATGTGTTCCTAAGTACTTTTCATTCTCACAGGTTTTTTGGGTTGTTTTTTTTTTTTTTTTAATCCTTTCTGAGTAGTGATGCTGAACAGGAATTGGGCTGAGGATGGTGTGTCATCCCCTCCCCCCCCCTCCTCACAATGTCTGCTGTGACTCACCCTCCTAATAAGGGTAGATCCCACTCCCATCTCAGAGAGGGAAGATCATGGGAGATCAAAGAGATGAGCAGCGCACCCTGGGACAAGAGGTAGAGAAGAGAAGGCAAATGGCCTCCCCAGTCCCTCCCCTGTACTTCTCCCTGAAGTCATAGTGTGGAAGTAGTTGTGGCTTCTAAACAACTTACACACACTTGTCGTCCAAGATAAAATGTTATTAAGATTAAATGCCGAGCAGGGAACAAATCCGACTTCCCACTGTCATATTTCAGCTCTGATGAGTGATTGTACTTCGGTAGCCCCAGCTCCTAAGCAGGGAAACAGCATTATTATCATTAATAAGCCCATAATGGGGAAGAGAAATTACAAACACTTCTGCAACAAGCGGCCCTCCGATGTTAATATTTTATGAGCACACAGAGAAATCTGCGGCTGAATGTAAATGGCGGAATTATACGTAACCATAATGTAAACATGCATAATTGGGTTGAGCTGAGGGGAGGAGGGAGGTTGGCGAGGATGGGCTGAAGGTGGTGTTTGCATCACTGGGTGGACCCCCAAATGAAGAGTGGCAGAGGTCAGGGGCACCCCCATCAGCTGGACTCATCTCCTTCCATCTCTTGTTTCTGTGAGGGGGCCCCATTTTCCCAGACCCCGTAGGCAGGGAAGCTGTCCATTTTCCATATGTCATATGTCACCCTTGATGTGGGAACACTCTAGACAGATAATTATAATCCTAAATGTCATTTCCTGGGGACTTCAGGTGGGCTCATGTGGATTTCCTTTTGCTTAAAGTGTGGTCTGTGCCTCTTCTGTCCCCCAGCCATGTCCAGGTGTTCAGTACGTGTTGTCCCAGGGTTCCTGTGGAGAGATTTTGGTGGGTGGTTTTGGTTTGGGATTTTGTCCCCACAACCTTTGCTTGACAGTAACTGTCTCATGGCGATCCAACCAGCCTGAGAGCTTCTGTAATTGAAGCAGAATAGGGGCCAGAACCCCTCTTCTCCTAGACCCAGTTTTCTCCCAAGGGAGGAATCCCTGGGGAATACAAGAGAATCACTCTGGGATTCAAAGAAACTGTGTTTTCTTCCTGCCCCATGGACCACAGTCTCCCGCTTTGCAGATAGCTTCAAACAAGGCTGGGAGGTGACAGGGCCCTGCTCGAATCTCACCTTTCTAAATCCTACTCCTCCTTCTGGAAAAAAAAAAAAAAAAAAAAAAAAAGGAATGGACTTGAGCAGGGGTTTGCTGCCATCCCATCCAGCTCTGAAACCCAGAAGTGGGCAGTCCTCGAGGAAATTCTACTGTCCACTGCAAGACACCCACACAGCGGATGATGAAAAGCCAGAAGAGGCCGTGGAGAGCTTCTGCCCCTGAGAGCTTAGGATGCCTCTGGCCCTGGTGAGGCCTCTGAGGTCACTTCCCAGGGGTTCCATCCTTGCCTTTAAACTTGCCAGAGCCAGGACCTGTCTGTGTCTGTACATAGTGGGATCAGCACAGGACTTGGTGTGGCTGCAAGGGCTGGAGCCGTGTCCAACAGTGCCCAGCTCACAATGAGTACCTAGGAGACTCTTGAACACCGGAATGGTTGGGCTAAGAATTAGTTGATAACGTAGTTAATGAACAGAAGCAGCTCTCTTCCTCTTCACGTTGCTTTACAGTATTTAATTTTGCAGTTTTGAATTTTGCAGTATAGTCCACGGCTTCAAAACCTATCTCTGGAGCACCTACTAGGTGTGAGCACTGTGCAGGTGGCTTTTGTAAAGACAAAAAAAAAACCCTCCATCTGACTGGAAGCCCCGTCTCTCTTCCCTGCCACTTCCTTGCCCTCGCCTCCCCAATTTTCCCTCTCCCCTGCTCCTGCTCATTATTTCTCTCCACAGTTATGTTATTATTGGCCTTGGCAAAGAGTTTCAGGGGTGTCGTTTGTCTGAGCAACATTATGCAAAATTAAGTTCCAGGGTAATTTCTGATGCAAATACCTGTCCTCCAGGAGAATGTGAATTAAGCCTGCTGGTCTCTGCTCGGCAGAGGCGGAGCATTTGAAACCAGGCTGCCAGCAGTCAGGGAAGCTGGGGCGGAGCGGGGTGGGGGTGGGATGGGGTGGGCATGGAGCACACTACTCCAGACCTTCCTAAGCAGCTCATACAGGTTCCAAAGCAGAGAGAGATTTGAGCAGTCAGCTCCTACACCCTCCTTCCCATTACCACCCCCTGATGCTGAGGATGTCGACCCCTCTCCCCCACTGCAGAGACATTCCCCACTAGATTTCATAAGCTGCTGGTAGAAAGGCGTTCTCTCTCTCTCTCTCTCTCTCTCTCTCTCTCTCTCTCTCTCTCTCTCTCTCTCTCTCTCTCTCTCTCTCCCTCTCCACCTCTAAGTGTCTCCCTTGTTTTCTAGGCTGGCTGGCCAACAACTCCAGAGATCTGCCTGTCTCTGCCTCCTTAGCGCCGAGATTTCAGGCCCTGAATGCTCATTCTTTCACGTGGGTGCTGGGGATGGATCTGTGGTCCTCATGCTTGGCTTCACTCTCCTCCAGTTCAGAAGGGTCTTCTCTAGAGCGGACCCAGGGTTTCCTGCTATGCGCTATTTAGTAGGCTTTGCATCCATACTTTTCGGGTTTCAGAGTATTGCCAAATCATGTGAGAGAGCAGATTGGGAGACCTTGGGTCCCACAGGGTCCATTTTGAGCTGCATTTTAAAATGCATAAAGCTGCATTTTAACCAGCACCTGAGTAGTACTGTCCTATGGAGCACTCACTTCAAGTTTCTCTTTTATTGTGATTATTATTATTTTTCTTTATTATTATTATTATTATTATTATTTCCTTTTTTTCATAATTCAATGCCATGGTTCTTGAATGTACATGTTGTAGCTGACAACTTCCTGTCACAGTGTCAAGCCTGGGCTTAAGAACTGTTTTGTCATTGCTGAGAACAGCTGTCTGCATGATCCTTCCCCTGGGAGATCTCTGAGGCTCCGTCTGTGAAGTTAGGGCCCTAAGACCTCTGTGTCCAGTTGTCCTGTCCTAAGGTCACCTTCTGGAAATGGAAGCCCCAGGATAGCAGGAGAGCAGAAACCCTCTGGCTCAGCTGTTTCCTAGGCCACGAGGAGTATGTGCCACTCTAGAGCTAGGGTGACTAGTCTCTCTCCCACTCAGTGCTCCAGAACCCACCTCTTCTCCAAGGCCAGTGCTCCACCTGGAAGGCCACCTGAAAGGCCACTTGGCCTCTGGGGAGACTTTGGGGATACCAGCAGAGAAGAGTTGATCCCCTGCCTTGGTTTCTGAGAAAATCAGGATGATCTGTGTAACCCTGGGTGTTGTTTAGTACATTCTAGAACAGTCTAAAAGGAGGCTCTATTGGCTGGATTCTTTATCCCTTAGGGCTTTTGTTCTGCTCAGTCCTTTAGGGGCAGAGACAGCAAATGTGCACTGAGTGCCCTATCTCTACAGATACAAGGCACAGAGAGGTTTGGGGGCTTGCCTGAAGTCACACAGGTTGTTCCAGCTGAGGCCCAGCTGAGGCCCTTAAAAATGAAGCTGTAGATGGTGGGGAGGGAGGAGATGGGGGACAAGGTTCTGTGAAGCTGAAGGGAGAAGGAGATGCTCTTGTGCCCTCCTCTAACGCCTGTCCTGCTTGGGCTTAAAACCTCTGTTGGAAAGGACAGGCTTGGCCTTTACCAAACAACAGAACAGAGTCTTCTTGCGGCCCCTGCTAGGAGGCGAAAGGGATGTATGCTCCTGGACCTAACCGAGTACTTCCTTAATGGTTCCAGGGAGCATCCAGCCATGTCCCTGCCTGCTCCGTCCCTCAGGGTTGGCATCTTTGCAGCAGTTTTATGCTCCAGCGTCTCTGAGTCATTATCTTCCCAGACACCATTCTTTTCTCCCATGTTACGGCTGCTCCTGCTGCGAATTCATCCTCATCTCCCACCCCTTCTCTGGGTGCGGGCTTCCTCTCCCCAGCACGCCACTCCCTTCCTCTACAACTGTCACCGAGAAGGGGAGCAGGTCACAGCCCTCATGTGGAGCTAGCTGCCTATGCAGCGGCCTTTAGATCCCCGTGTGCCCTGGACCTTGAGGCCTGTCCAGCCATAGTCTGACAATGATGCTCACATCTGAGGTCCGAGCCATCTGGCCCTTTTTTATTGATGTCCCTGGGGCCCTTTGTGTAAGGACATGGTATACCTGCCATCAAGACTCTGCCCTCAGCAGTCTTGTTAATAATTCATACTTTCAATTTCTCCCCTGCCCATAGCCCTAAAGATTATACTCTATCTATGCTTGCTTTATTTCCTCATTTTTCTAGTGAGATGCTGTTAACTTCCTGGGGCTTAGAGGTTGTTCTGTGTACGACATGGGACTAGACATACAGCAGATACTCAAAAAATGACTGTTGAGCTGAGTGTAACTTAGTGGTGGAGTGCTCGCCTGGCGTGCAGAAGGCTCTGGGTTTGAGCCCCAAGAGAGAGACGGGGGGGAGGGAATTGTAGGAAAATTGGGGAAACAAAGACAGATCCAAATCTGAATCCAGATTGCCCTTGATGTCTGTCTCCTACTGTAATTGCTGTGGCTGTCATAATTGTGACCTCCTTGGCCTTCCTCCTACTCCTCTGGCTCCTCTCTCTCTCTCTCTCTCTCTCTCTCTCTCTCTCTCTCTCTCTCTCTCTCTCTCTCTCTCTCTCTCTCTCTCCAGCTTCATCAGTCCACTTCCTGAGCAGCTCCGACCACCAGGTCTGCAGCTTCTGGAGAGGGGAAGTAAGACACTGCCCGTCCACAGCCATGATCCTCTCGAAGCTAGACCCTTAAAGGACAGAAGTGCATCTGGTCCAGTGGGTCAGCAGCCTCTCTCTCACTCCATGCTTCAATCACCAGCTTTTGAGCCACAGTGTAAAGACCCTTTAAAAACATGGAGCCGAACAAACACGCTCTCTTCCTCATGAGTATCACCCTGGTGCCACTTGTAGAGGGCACGGTAGATGAGCTTCCCCCACGCCTGACCACAGCGCTCCTGACCACTGTGTTAGATTTCAGAGTCCCTGGCATCCCAGTGACAGCTGAGCTCCTCGCCCCTACAACCAGGTGGTGTATGTCCACTTCTTCTTTGAACCCGATCCACGTGCCATTTGGGTACCCCCAGGAAAGGAAACTAAAATCCTGTGACAGTTGCTTACAACTGTGTATGACTGGGTTGTTCACAATCAGTTGAAAGAGAACTTTGTTTTTGAGGGAGGTGGGAGCGCAGAGCTTGACCGAGGGTGGGAAGACGAATGGACCAATGTTAGCTGCGAACCAGCACTGAGAAGGCCGGGCTCCACTTTCAGCACTGAGAAGGCGGGGCTCCACTTTCAGCACTGAGAAGGCGGGGCTCCACTTTCAGCTCTGCTTTTCTGGTGTGATGGGGCCAGATGCGCAGAAGGTTGGATCTGAAAGCCCGCCCTCCTCCCCGCCCCCACCCCACCCCCACCCCCGCAACCCGTGCTGGAAACTGCTTACACCTGATACTTACAAGGGCGGCGTACGGGGGCAGGATGGCGATTTGAGAGCCATTGTCTAGTCACTGAGCCTAGACAAGAGGTGCCCCCTCCCCCTGCCTGGTCACAACGCTTCTCTCCAGACTCTTGGTCAGGTGAGGCTCAGAGCTCTTGACCCATGGAGGGCTTTAGGCAAGCTAGGATCCTTGGCTGAGAGAGAGTCAGGACCTCGCATCATCTCAGCTTTTTTCCCACATAGCCCTGTCCCCAGGAATTCTGCCTCTGGGGTCAGACGGATGGGTTCAACTGCTGATGGAGTGAGCCCTCAGCTCTGAGTCCCCCATGGAGCAAGGCTGCAGCCCATCTTCAAGGGCCCAGGCCCTGCTTTCTAAGAGCAAGCGCTCGGTGCTGTACATGCTACATGGCCACTGTCGTTGCCCTAAGGGCAGACAGCATAACTTCGCTAGAAATCACAGCAACCTCTACAGATAATAAGACTTGGGGACTCTGAAGACCTTTTCACCCCTTGGGACCCAGCAGGGCAAGCCTGCAAATGAGGAATGGTTCTGAGAGGTTGAGTTGCCACTCACAGCCAACAGGAGGGGGGAAAAAATGCTCTGAGTTTGGAGTTCACAGCAGCTCCAGGGGGCAAAGTGCCATTCCCTTAGCCAACAGGTCTTCCATTCCATCAAGGGCTTATTAGCAGAGGACGTAGGGACCCCAGGGATGCCGCCCCTGGGAATATACATGGCTCTCATGCTGCTTGTACCCATCTTGGCCATGCTCTTCCTTTGACTCCAAGTGGGCCTTGCTTCCCCAGACCTTGCTTCTCACTCACCTGAACACAGAGGGAAGGCCGGGGATAGGCTGCCGAGTGTGGAGGTAGAGAAAATAGCACCTGCCTGGGAATCAGGAGGCCTGGGTTCTAGACTTGGCCATTAACTTCCCATGTGACCTTAAATGAGTGGCATAAGCTCTCTTGAGTCTCACTTTCTTTATCCCACCCTCACTATCTGGTCTCTGAGACAGATTCCCTTCAACTCCAAAATCGTGGCTTCTACAGTGCCCTCCACATGTAGTGTATGTGTGTCACCGCATGTATGTATGGCGGACGTATATGACCCATACATCTGTCTTGAAAAGCCTAGAGAAGCCCCTGAAGATCGTTAGGTGCCTCTGTGCCATGGAGGTCCTGGCCCTTCTGTGGACCAGGCTGGCCTCTGGGCACTGGCTGGAGAACCCACTTCTCCATGAGGCCCCCTGGGCCTCTTCCACAGCCTGCTTACAGTACTTTGGCAACAACCCTCAGCGTCATTCTTTGGCTAAAGATCTGAGTGCTGAGGCAGCCCTGGCAATACCACCTCATTTCCCATACATCCTCAAGTGCACACCAGCTCCCCTCACTTCCCCGTTATCGACTGGAAAGCAGTTGACACTCCACAGTGCACTGTGCATTACGCAGACACATCTTATCAGCACGGAGAGACCAGCACAAAGCAGAAAGGGCCACCTCCTTCCAAACTTGATCTTTTCTTAATGAAGCCCCACCCTGTATCTTCCTCCTTGTTAACTCCAAGCCTCCGTACAGAACCGAGTTCTGGCTTTTAATGCATCAGCAGCTTCACCCCACGTGTCCTCTTCCTCTTTTTTTTTTCCCCCTAAGGTAATGAAATGTGTGAACAGTTTGTTCTCAGCTAAAAACAAGCACTGATGGGTTTCATACCTCTTTGTGTAGGAGGGAGAGGTGGTTCTAAGTGAGGCGCTGGCTGGCTGTGGAGCAGGCTGCCTTGAGGTGAGGTGAGGAGGAAGGAGGAGACTGGAAGGATCCATCTGCATCCCCTGGGTGGTCTGTTCTTTCACTCTCCCTGGGTGTGGACCCCACTGCTGGCCTTTGATCAGAGCACAAGTGTGAGGAATTGGGGAGGATCAAGCCCTGTAGGAAGAACATTAGTACATATGCAGGTGAAGAAAAAGGGGGTTGACATTTGCGACGCCCTTAATAGGCAAGAACATCCTCCTAAGCATTGACTCCTCGCCATTCATCCCCAAGGAAGGGACCGCTGGTGCATGTATCATCTGCTTCTGTCTGTGCCTATCAGTGGATGTTAGTATCCATTCCACTGCCTCCTTTAAAGCCGGTGTGAGGGACCTTGTCTGGGGCGAGTGGTAACAGAATAAAGGCAGCTAACACTGAGCACCCACTGGGAGTCAAGTGATGCAGACTCCTTCTGTTTTGCCCACGTGAAAGCAATGCTGAGTGGCCGGCCAAAAGCCTCACACACTAAATAGCAGATCCAGGATACAAACCTAGAAAGTTTGTTTCTAGAGATACATCCTTAAGCCCTATGTTTAAAAGGACTGGACAGTCTCTGCTGGCTGTTGGCTGTGTGGCCTCAAGCTGACTATTCACCTCTCTGAGATCCCGTTAACTTGCAGAATTGATTGACATGTGACTGCTGATGTAGGCTGCCCTGGATAGCTAAGCTCCACCCTCCCCAGGGTCTAGCAGAGTACAGAACACCCTAGAAGCCTTTTGCGTTTTCCCACTCCGAAGTCCTGTGTCCTTGGTGTCCTGGGGCTCAGCCATGCTCAGGCCACCATACTGATGTCCTTGTTGCTCAATCACTGACCCTCCCTCATGCCTCCATCATTTTTCATGCCAACCTATCACAAGTTACTGCGGGCGTCTTCACAAGCTGCCCCCAATTCCCATTGGAATGGGGTAAGACCCAAACTAACCAAAGGCTCTGGCCAGTGGAGCAGTGTTAGACTCCTGGCTCCTAGGGGATTTTTCTATGTTAGCTGCTTTTATCTGTCTCCATCAATCCTGACCAGTGAAGTGAGTGAACGAATACATGAATGGGTGAGCTGGCCAGGAAGGGACAAATCCTCAGTAGAGGAACAGGGGACACTGTGGTATGGTAGAGAGGGGAAGATGTAGTATGATTTCTGTTCAAGCCATTTAATGACCATGGGGTCCCAGACAAATCACCCTGGCTCTTGGGGTCTGTTTCCTCTTCAGTGGAATGAGGAAAGGACCAACTGAGACTAGGCAGTTTCCCCCTTTGCTCCAGCTGCTGTCTATAGCCTTCACAGCTTTCCCTGGGAGGCTCAGGCACCTGTTCCTGTCATTCTTGGGCTCGGGGTCTTAGATCCCATTCTCATAAGACTCTATGCGGTGATTTGGGGATCTCAAGAGTCAGAGAGATGGCTGGGGGAGGAGTACATTCTGCTTATTGTCATAGGGATAGGACTTGACTCTTTGCCAGCTGTCCCTGTGTGAGAAGAAACCCTCCCTCAGCTGGGCCATATGGCTAGAGGTGGGGTCAAGGTTGAAGGACATCCTGAAGGGCTACCACCTAGCAGGCGCTGCAGAAGACAACTCTCTTTTCTGTGGAAAAGAAGAGTGTTTTCCACCTCTCTCTCTCTCTCTCTCTCTCTCTCTCTCTCTCTCTCTCTCTCTCTCTCTCTCACACACACACACACACACACACACACACAGAATTTAATTCATGGATTGTTTCTACAAAATACTCTGTAGTATCTGCAATTTATTTTATGATCTTTGTTAACTTTATCTTTTATGTATTCTTTGTGTCTTTCACATCATGCATCTGGACTCCACTCATATCCTGTCCCTTTGTATCTGCCTTCTGTCCTTGCAGCAACCCCACCAATAAAATTTAAGAGAAAAAAGAAAATAAAAGGAAAAAATCTCATCGTAGAAGCTGCAGTGTGACACAGTGGGTTATGCAGCAAACCCTTTTGTCTATATATCTTTACTTGCCAGTGTGCATTGCAAAGAGTCTTTGGTGTGGTTCGAGGCCCCTGGCTTCTGCTGCACTATCGATGCTGGGCCCTCACTGGGACTCCTCTTGGTTATCCTGTTGTTGCCCTGTGTTGTGGAAATCATGCAGCTTTGGGTCTGCAGGATGGGCCCCTTCACGTGCTCCAGCAGGTCACAGGTGGGGTGAATGTTGGGGTGGGCCAACCCATCACTCTAGTTTTGGACCTGGGCAGTTGCAGGCTTGGTCAGCCCTTGTTCTCAGCACAAGGGTGAGCTCTCCTATATTGCCTATATCACTTCTACCCTGGACAGGGCTTGAGACTTCTCTCTCATCCATTCCATCTTGAAAAGGGGGTTGAGAGAAAGGCAGACTGTGTGGTGACTTGGAGGGAATAGGGATCAGAGCAAATGGTTGCAATCAGGAAATCTTCAAGTTCAGATTCATGGCTGCAGCAGGTGGGAGCAGGGAAGGTGCCAGGTGTGGGGGAGGGGCGGGGTGTCTGGAAGAATCGGCTAGCAGATGGCCTCATGTGCCAGCCCAAGGAGAGCATCTCATACTTCTCTCAACAGGGCACTGCTAGCATTTGAATGGGAAGCTCCTTTGTTCTGCTGGGCTGCCTATACATGACAGGGAGGTAAAGATCTCTGGTACCCAGGCACCCCACCTCTGTGATGAACAACCTCTCCCATTTCCCAACAGCACCTAGAGGAAGGAGGACCCCACCTTTATGAAGGTGGTAAGAGGCCACCGAAGGACAAAGCAGGAATGACAAGGTCCAATGTTAGTTTTGGAGAGTTCACACTGCAATCGAGTGGGGGTGCCAGGCAGGCTGGCAGCGGAGTAGCCAGTTAGGAGCTTAAATGATGATATTCATCTGTGGTAATATTAATAGAAGAGGCTTCTGGTGGCTGGAGGATTTTATGTGGGTGTTTGTGATTCTGCCCAGTGTCTCAGAAGGGACTCCTGAGGAGGCAAGAATGAAAAAGTCCGAGATTAATTTATTAAATTAATTAAACAGTCCCTGCTAATGACGTCCTCACATGGGTTTTCTGTGGGCTTTTATTTAAGTGGGGAGCAGGCAAGACGCCGGAACTAGGAAAGGGGGTGGGTGGCAACAGAGGAGAAGGCGGTCTCTGAGTAGCAAGCACGACTCTGCAAATTAAAAATGGAAATGCTGTAAAGGCCTGGCATGTCAAGAGATGTTTTGTTCAAACTTGAAATCCTGAAGCATGTCCAGAGAGGCCCCATCTTGTCATTGCCTTTAGAAAGTGCTATGGGCTTCCCCTGGTTGGACAGGACTCCAATGCCCTGTGGTAAAATAGGGGCACCTTGAAGGGGGCAGAGCAGCCTATGACCGTTTGGAAGCAGTGCTTCCCGAGTGTCCCTGTGCACTGCACCACCTGAGGCTCTTGCTGGAGTGTGGATTCTGATTTCTTGGGCTCTTCAGGGGTTGTATATACCTAAGGTTTCCAGGGATGCTAATGTGGCCCCGAGGACCATGCTTTACGAGTGTGAAGATGACCAAGCCCTGTTGGATTCTCCCAGGTCCATCCATGTGTGGGGCTGAGGAAGGATTAAAGAGAGCTGACAAGCTTGGCAGATATGGGAGGGGGAGACAAAGGTGGGTGTGTACCCACAAGTGTTTATTCCTGTGATTCAGAAAGCTGTGGGATTCCTGGTCGGCGGAGCACAGGGTGAGATCCAGGATCAGAGGAGGGTGGACCTGGTGGCACGGGCCTGTAATGCTAGCCACTTAAGAGTCTGAGGCAGGAGGATCACCATTTAAGTTCTGCCTGGGCTGTAAAATGAGTTCAAGACCAGCCTGGGCAATTTAGTGAGGCTTTGTCTCAAAATGAAAAGTTGGAAGGAGGCTGGGGACGTAGATGAGTGGCAGAGAACCTGCCTAGCGTGCGTGAGACCCAGGGGTCCGTCCCCAGGATGAACATGGAGGAAGAAGAGGAAGAGGAGGACGAAGAGGAGTGAAAAGGGCGGAGGCTGTCCCTCAGTGGTCATGTGGGAACAGTCCCCCGCCCCTCACTCTTTGAATGGCTTGCCATTGTGGGGCTCCATGCCCCTCAGGCTCTGCGCTCCATCTGCCCTAGATTTCCACCGCAGCTGTCACAATTGGAAACTTGGCTCTTTGGAGGGGAGGAGATTCCAGAGGACCACCCCAGCAGGGGGTATTAGGCTGTTTGACCTGCCAAAGACTTCCGAGGTGGCCTCTTCAATCTGGCTCTGGCAAGGCAGGGAAGCCTGGCCTGGAAGGCTAACCTCAACAGCCCTGGTGGCTTGGTAGCCCGGAATGGAATGAAAAGGTGGGACCCCCACAGACCAGGCAGGCAGAGTCCATGGAAAGACTGCTGTGTAGGCAGGCAGGACTCCTATGCAATGTCCTCGTGGCAAAGGAGGACCAGGGAGCCCCACATGCATGTGCCTACACGGCTTGAGCCCTACCCTGGTGCCTATCAGCAGAAGCACCCGAGTGGGCAATCCCTCAGCTCCTCTAAGATCACCCTGCTGGTAGCTAGAAGGGGACCGTCCTATCTCCTGCTGCTATGGGACCTGCGAGACAGGGAGGGCAAATACCACCGCATGGGCACAGTGCGGTGAAGTGTTCAGCTGTGTTGTACTGGAAAGTCACTGTGGCTGCTGAATTCACAGGACAGTGTGACCTGGAAGCACTTTGACACCCTTTCATCCCCTCTTACCTGCTGTGGCCCGCAGCCACACCTCTGACAGAGCTCCTGGAGCATTTTTGCTGCTGCTTTTGAGTGTGAAAATCATCGACATTGTCAGCTCCAAACACTCACCGCTCCCATCTCCATCTGAATACTAAGCCAGCCTTTGCCTGTCAGGCACAGCCTGGCCCAACTCTCTGTGGCTTTGTCTCCTGCTACTTCTCCCATCCAGATTCAGTGGACTAGAACATTCCATTATCCCCGAACATGCCACTTGTGTCTGCTTCAGTCCTTCATAGCAGCTGTTCCTGATTCCTGGGATGTTTTCCCTCAGATATCTGCACGGCTGGCTCCCTTCAGGACATTTTAGAAAACCTTTCCCCTGGCCTCTAGCATTGGTCACGCCCCCTCTTCCTCTGCTCACCATCTACGCCTCTCTCTAGGAGTCTAAGCACCGTCCCCATACAGCAGAGTCCTTTGTTTACTGTGCAAGCCAAGAAGGCAGGTGTTTCATCCAGTTTATTTGCGGCTGTACCCTTGTGGATGCCCTGTGTCTGTTCACATACCCCAACCTAAATGTCAATCAAAAACCTAAACGTCAATCAAAAGCTGGGGCTGGGACACCCCTGATCTGGGGCATACCTAGATGGGTAATTATAAGGAGAAAAGAGGAGATAGCCATTTTGTACAGTCCTGGCTTCACCAAACCCAGCCTACTGCAAATTAGGGTGGAAGGCTGTGAAAGAAAGTGCTGAAGGGTCATCCAGTTCTAGTGCCACTGTAGGTCACACCTCACTGCCAGCCTCTCTCTCTCCATGACTTTCTCTGGGCCCTCTGACCTTCACCATTATGGGCAGCGGCCCTTTGGGTGGTCTCCTGAGTGCTGGTTTGGGACATATTACAGCGCCTCTTTAGTGGCCCATTGGAAGGGCAGTAGAGCCCCATGGGCAAGCATAGCATCTGGGGATGCCCAACTCGACTCCCAAATCCAGGGCTCACTGTCACAGTGACCTTCAGCAAGTCCCCTTTCAGCTGTGTTATACTGGAAAGTCTCTCTGCTCAGCTATCTTCTCCACAAACTGTGGCTCATTCAGTGATTGGTTAGTGCGACATGGAAATGGGCTGGTATGTGTAAGACCCTCAAACAGGCTGGTCTGTACGTAGGAAGTGTTCTGCAAAAGTGAGCCATCGCCGTCTCCCCTGCCGCCGCCGCTGCCATGGTGTCTCCTTCCCCTCAGGGAACAGAAGCCCCTTAGTGGGGGGAGCACCACTGTAGCCCTCTAGAATGTTCTCTACTGCCTTGGCGACCCAGGCCAAGTTCATCATCACTCTCCGCCCCTCCGTCATGGAACCATGCCTTGCTTTTCCGCACCCTCCTCACACCCTTGGCCCATCCTTAGGGCTTCCCTGGATCATGGTGGACTGTGAATGGAGTTCATTCTTCAAATATGTGCAGGGGCCCACGAGAACGGCCCACTCTCTTCAAAGAGGCCCTCAGCCGGTCATCTTAGCATGTCTCTACCCAGCTAGAGATGTGATGGCCCTGGTTGTCAGGATGGCTCCTCTTCTCTCTTGGCAACACCTTTCAGAACTCAGAGGCCCTTATCTACTGTGAGCCTCAGCTCTTCAGAGTTTGGAGAACTACAAAATGACCCTTTGAACATTCCGCCACACCAAGTTAGGGAGAGAGAGGAAGAAGGAGACGAGAACACCCTGTGGTCCACACCTTATGGTTGAAATGAGACACTAAGGTCCAGAAGGATAGAAGGATAGAACCAAAGTCCTCTTCGAGTCAGGAATTTCAGGCCACTACCCTCGCATGAAAGCCTTGTGGGCACCAGCAGCAGTCTGGGCTATTCTCCCAGCCCACTCAAGTGTCTCTGCTACCCTCTAGGCTTGGCCTTACCCTGCTGGAAGCCTCCGTGGGAAGCTGAGTCCACTTGTGACTTCGGGTCTATGACATGAAGCTCCAGCTTGTGCTACTTCTTGAGAAGATGTTAGCCGAGCAGTGGAGATGGACTGCCCAGGTGCCCTAGCCACCTGTGATCAAGGCTGCCCGGGAGGCTGCTGGCAGCTCCCAAGTGGTTATGACCAGGACAAGAGCTGGCCTGTAGCACACCTGCCTCTGTGCAGCTGTGGGAAAGGAAACCCTTGAGCCCTTTAGGAGGAGGCCACAGGTCGTGAGAGGCCACTTGGAGCTGGCTGTGGTAACAGGCAAAGACTGGAAGAGAAGGAGAGACACAGGGACCTCCCTGACTCACTCTAATGTCCTTCAGGTGATAGGAGATGTTTTCAGGGGCATTGACACTGTGACGTCAACTTCTCCTAACCTTGGGCAAGCAAGGTCTTTGCTGCACTTGTATGAAGAATAAAAAGAGATCCGGAACTTGTGGGTTGTGGGGCTTTTCATAAGGGAATCTTGTGGGCTTGGAAAGCTCCCTCCCTCTCTCCTTCCTTCTCTTCCTCCCTCCCTCCATCCCTCCTTCTCTTCCTTCCATTCCCCCCTAGACTCCCCCAGCCCTCAATCATAGCAGCCCATCTGCAGGGTAGCGTCACTGGATTTGGAGAGAGAATCACAGGCCCCGGTGGAAACAGTCTGATGCAGTTTGACTTTCACTGGGGGGAAGCTGTTGATAAGGCTTGGGTGGAATGGGCAGCTAAGTGTTTATAGGTCACTCTGGAGCAACTATGGATGAGAGATGAGAGCAAATTCCGGTAGTTGACCTGCACACCAAATAGAAACCATGCCCAAAAAAAGGTCCTCCAGCCTTGGCCTCCCTGGAGAGTCAGAGGATGAACCCCTGAGAGATGAGCTCGGGCCAGGGATTTAGCTCAGCTGGTACAGAGCTTGCCTAGATGGATTCAATCCCCAGTACTGCAGAAACTGGGGGATGGTGGTACAAGCCTATGATGCCAGCACTAGAGAGGTGGAGGCAGGATGATCAGGGGTGCAAGGTCAGTTGGCTACAGTGTAAGTTCAAGGCCAGCCTGAGCTACATGAAACTGCTCCATAAGAGAGAGAGAGAGAGAAAGAGAGAGAGAGAGAGAGAGAGAGAGAGAGAGACAGACAGACAGACAGACAGACAGACAGACACAGAGAAACATCAGCCTCACAGACTGCCCATCCATAGAGTGGAAACCCAGGCTGACTTCTTCTCCTGAGCCTGAAGGATGGCGAGGCCTCATTTTTGTGGTCTGTGTGTGCTTTGAGAACAACAACATGGTAAAGAATGGCTATCCACGTGTGTACCTTGTAGACTCCAAGTTCTTCCTGTATACCCATTGTCCTCCCTACAAATCTCATGAGGGGGCTGCTTTCATAAAGAGACACAGAATAGACAATAACTTTCCCAAGGTCACACAGGAAGGATTGAGCACAGGCAGCTGGCTCAGGCATCTGTTCCCTTAACCACCCCACTGTCTGCCTGATGAAATACTTTACATCCCCAAATCTATGCACGTGTCCTTCTACGTGGCCCTTCCTTTCCCGAGCAGG
Source organism: Peromyscus maniculatus bairdii (assembly GCF_049852395.1). Taxonomy (NCBI): domain Eukaryota; kingdom Metazoa; phylum Chordata; class Mammalia; order Rodentia; family Cricetidae; genus Peromyscus; species Peromyscus maniculatus. The sequence goes on from NC_134858.1 coordinate 42,483,226, forward strand.
CGAGCAGCCAGGGCAGATTCGCTCCATCTGTAAATGTAGAAGTACAAGCTCAGAGAAGTTCTATGACTTGCCTGAAGTCACAGAACAGAGCCCAGGTGGAGGAGACTTTGGGGGCTCCCGTGGGGAGGGCTTTTCCTCCTGGACTACTCAATCTTCTCCCAGGCCATAGTGACGAAAGGTGCTTGCCCGGGTGCCTTGGGGAGAGATGGGGGGGCTGTGGCTCTGAACCAGGGGTAAGATGGCTCTGCACAGGATGCTGACTTAATCACTGTTCCCAGAGGGGGTCTGGCCCCCGGAATATGTGTCACAGCATGGGGACAGGGGGCCTATGCCGTGATGGCATCTGGACCCATCCTCCAAGAGAATCATGGTGATTCCATCCGGTACAACAGAAATGTCTCTGTAGAACCTCCTTCCTTGTCATAGGGTGAGCCTCACCCTCAAAAGAGCTCCAACCTTCCTGACACTAGGAGTAAAGGTGGCTGCCTGGAGTCCTCAGGTTGGAGGTGGGCGGAGCCACCCCCGCCCTCCTCCTGCACCCGATGAGTCCAGGACACCAGTGAGGAGTAAAAGTGGCCAGAGCCCAGAGGTCCTCGTGGGTACAGGCTAAGGAAGCTGTTTTGTAGAAGAACACGATGCTGTTCTTGCTTCCTCTAGTGGAGAGCCTTCTGGCTACAGCTTGCAATGCGTGTGGCTGATCAGGGAACCCAGGAGCATGAGTGAGTGCCTGGAGAAGACGGGGAGGAGAAGGTAGAACAGCATGCTTCAGGTCTAGTCTGCTTCTGGGTACCTTCTCCCCAGGCCAGCTTTAACGACACGTGTGAGAGGAAATACAGGCAGCGATACATAAGTGAAAAGGCCGAGTTCCAGGGCAGCAGAGAAGGCCGGGGAAGGAATCAGTGTTCGCTCCCCAGGCAGCTGTCCGGGCTGGAGTGTAATAGTTAATAAAGGCTTATTGTGCGCACACACAGCTGGGGCCAGCAAACAGAGCAAGTCGGCTCCCCCACCAAGGATTGAGGGAGCTTATCCCTTGCCTGCTCTGCCCCTCCCCCATAGTGATCACAGGCTGATTAAACCAGACTTCCAGGCCATGGATCCAATTAGAGGGGGCGAGGAAGGCTTGGATGCTACCAATGACGGCCCAGAATCATCAAGTAATCCTTAATCTTTCGGATTTACTTCCCCATGCTCAGGGCATGTGGTAAGGGAAGAAAGAAAGGTTAGAGATGGGTGGGGTGGGGGTTAGGGGGAGATGGGGGGAGGGGCAGATGCTGAGCACCAGCCCCTTAGCCCTTGGCACTAAAGGAGGTGGAAAGTTGAAGAACATTCACTCTGTCTAGCAGGGTGGAAGAAAGGTCACGATGAGGCAGGATTCCCTCCTTCGGGGAGCTGACTCTTCTTCCAGGGGAAGTCCACCCAGGAGCTGGCTCAGGAAGGGGTTTTATTGTAAACAGATACACTGGCACACATCTTAGAGAAGCAGGGGATCCTTCAGAAATCATTGCTGTCTGGCTTTGGAATGTATTGATTTTGCCCCTAGACAGTTCACCTCCCTAATTCCTCTTGGCTTAAGTAAGCAATACAAAATGTGTTTGCCTGTTCTGATCTCCTCTCAGCTGGCGGCAGGGGCAAGGGCCTCACACTCACACTGGCTAGAAGAAGGGACTGGGTTTGCAGCTTGTCTGCAGAGAGCCACAACACATTCAGGAAAAGGACTTGTCCTCGGGAGCTGGGTAAGCACTAGGGAATGTTCCAGAGAGAGTAGATCCCAGCAAGTGGGCAGGGGGCTTCCTGGAGGACTTCCTGCTTGACGCTTGGGAACAGAGCCTCTCTCCCCTGGCTCCTCCTTTCACTTCCTATGTCTGTACAGAGATGAGCCCAAAGCATCCGTCCCCACAGCTGGCATCAAAGAAAGGGAGTACCTCACTCTGTCTGGACTGTTGTTTCGAAGTTTGTGGCACACCAGGTCCAGAGACACAACCCAGTTAAGCCTCACAGACAAAACCCGGAATGGAGTGAGTGAGTGTGTGTGTGTGTGTGTGTGTATGTGTGTGTGTGTGTGTGTGTGTCGTCTACCCAGGGTCACCCAGGATGCTATGGGCTTGTTCTGAACTCCTCTCTGTGGCCTCTCTGAGAACTGTTGTACCAAAGGCTCATGCCAAATCCTCCAGTGATCACAGCTGCTTCTTTGCACATTCTTCCTTCTCTTTTGGCCAAAACACAAACTCTGGTGTAGAAAGCCATGCATGCCTCTGCGAACCCTTGTTCATGCAAAAGCTATGTGTAGGTGCCAAGAAGTGGCACCAGTGATGTCCAGCACCACAGCCCACATGACATGTACCCCCGCCGCAAGGGGACCCGAGCTAGGGGCCACAGGTTAGCTGCTGTCCTTGATTCAACACCCAATCTACTGTTCTGTTGGATGAGGCTATCCTCACCCAAGCCTGGCCTCTTCATCCACAAAATCGAGGTGGATGGACTAGAAGAGGCTTCTGAAAAATCTGTGATGCTATGAAATGAGACACTTCCCACCCCAGCCCCAACACTGTGGCCACCAGGCCTCTGTTTTGACTCCACAAGCTGAGCATCCCTTTAGACTGACCGACTGGAGATGTAATAGAATTTGTACTTTCGCCAAAATTTAATTACTAGCAGTAAACGATCAATCAATCCATTGATTAACTACTTATTGATCTTCTGTTGGCGTGGCTCTGAGACAGTTTGCCTGTACTTGGGAACACAATCCTTTGGTAATTGGCTTATCTTGCTGGGTGCACAGCCTCTGTTAAAAGGCATTTGGGTCTTGGTAAATGGCTTTTTAGCCGAGTATTTATTTGTCCAACATTTTATGTGTATGCTGAGTTTACCAGGTAAGCCCGCAGATGGACTCCGCTGCTGAAAGCCCATACAATGGGTCCAGACACTTTATTTTTAATCAATTAATTTATTTTTGAGGCAACATGTCTCACATAGCCCAGGATGGCTTTAAACTCTCAATGTAGCAAAGACTGGCTTTGAACTCCGTAGTCTCCTGACTCCACTTCCTGACTGCTAGGGTTTGAGGCTCATGTCATCATCCTCAGACAGCCCTTTAACTGAGGGTACTAGAGAACTCGCTTCCCCTCCTGCTTCCGTGGCTACCCTCCCATTTAAGGGCTCAAATACCTCATCTCTGATTTTAACTCTTTTCCACAAACAGTCTCACTTAAAGAGATGGGGCATTTGCATATCAAACGCAGCTGCAGGCCCAGGCTGTCCAGACTGGGTCCCTGGGGAAGATGCAGACTAGGTTCCTACTTTGAAGTGCTGACATTAAGGGCATCCCTTATGCTGGGCACAGGCCATGGGGCATTGGCTCCCCCACTTCCCAAATGTGCATTTCTTTTAAGGTGCTACCGACTGCCAGGTGTCCACGCGGATACACACGGAGAAAAGAATTTGGGCCACAACTCCTCACTGCCGAGTCCTCCGTGTCCTTCTGTCATGTCTGCCTGTCAGGAAAGCAAACATGTCACTGGTGACATCTGCAAAATCACCCTGGAACCCCCCCCCCCCCCCCCCCCGCTGCACCCCTTCGTGAGCTCTAAACAGTGAAGGAGCTCAGAGGACCTATGGTTTTGGAATGTCTGTTTCAGGCACACATGTATCTTGGGGACGCAGGAATTAGGAACCAAGTGTCACCCAAGCATAGAGACATAATTTTTCCTTCTGTCCTGCAGTGCAGTCAAGCGCACTTCTTACGGGATGACCATAACCTTCTTAGAGCCCCATGCTGTCCTCCTCTACAGGGTAGCCACGCCTCCCTCTGCAGGCCGAATCCAAGTATGTCACTCCTTGTTGCAAAACTTTCCCGGGGGTCCACACTCTAAGCCAGATGCTTGGCCCATCTGCAGCCAGCCACAATAGCCTCTACCTCCTCCCCTTTGTCCTGCACACAGCAGTTACTCAGCCTGTGCTGGAGTGAGCACACCAATAACGAGTGGGATTGGATCTGAATGATGAAGGAGAGTTGAGGTACATCCTACATTCTTAGATGGATGGCCAAGGGGCCGGGGAGATAGAGGGCTTGGTCAGTAACACACTTGCTGCACAAACAAGGGAATCCGAATTCGGAACCCTGGTAGAGCTAGGGTGGCAGGGAGACAGGAAGATTCCTGGGGCTTACGGGCAAGATGAGTGGGTGAACTCCAGGTTCTTTGAGAGCCCCTGTCTCAAAAGCTCAAGTTATGGCTCCTGATAGGGCTCAGAGGGAAAAGGCACTTGCTATCGGGCCTAGCAACCTGAGTTCAATCCCCAGAATCTACATGGTGGAAGGAGAGAACTGACTCTTCTATATTGTCTGTGACCCCACACATACCCTAAGGTACACATGTCCATCACCCCCAACAAATAAATAAATAAATAAATAAATAAATAAATAAATAAATAAATAAATAAATAAATAAATAAATGTCATTTTTAAGACTTTAAATATATAGACTGAGGAAGATACCCAACATTGACCTCTGGCCTCCATACATACCTGTGTACACACACACAAACATGCATACACATCTATAACATGCACACATACACACAGGCAAACAAGCACACACATACGCGCACACACACACACACACACACACACACACACACACACACACACACACATTATAAAGAAGGAACTACTCTCTTAGTTCCTCTTCTTCCTTCCCGAGAGGTGACAAAGGTCCCTTAAGACCCAGGACTCAGAAAGGCCCCTTCCTTGGAAGAGGGCCTACCTAGCTTCACAGGCTCGGCCAGGCCACACTTCCAACCTACCTCATGCCACAGTCCCCTTGCCCACTGAACTATAACTGCACCAGTTTCTGTTGGTTTCTCAAACAAACCAGTCTTTTCCCCAGGCCCCTCTCCTGTCCCAGGGCCTTTGCATGTGTTCCGTGTGCCTAAAAAGCTCTGTCTTCCATCTCACCCCAGCCTGGCCCTACTTTACACTGAGCTCCATCTGATGCTTCAGACCCTGGTTTCTTCACCAAATGTTTCTTTCCTGGCTGGTTATAACCCTGAGCCAATCCCTCTCACTTCCTTCCTGGTTTCCACCCTGTCATGCTTGGTTTTAAACTTCTCCCCAGGAGGCTAGTGCCCCATGAGCAGTAGGGCATGTCTTCCTCTCTTCTGGTCTATCCCCTGGGTCCAGGCAGTACTTGGCTCTAGAATGGCATTAGGTAGCTTGTGAATGAATAGATGCCTTCACACTCACCCCGACTCAGGCAGATGAACCTCAGAGGCTTCTCAGGATGAGATGCCGCAGCCAGCAGAACCTTGTTCCCCAGAGTCAGTGTGTGGACCAGTCCTAGCCCATCAGCTGCCCTGGTACGTGCCTCTACCAGGCTCCCAGATCACTGAAGCCAGTCTTTGAGGGCTGTGTCCCCCAGCAGGAAGCCTTTTCCACTTTCTCCTCTGGTGGGGAATTTTTGCTGTGGGAGAGACTGTAATTGTTGAGTTGGCATCTGGTCCACCTGCTGTGACAGGCCCCAGGGCACTTAGGCCCTTGGAAATCAATAGGAATAAACAAACAAATACTTCCTGAGACAAGGGGGGTTCCAGAGGAGGGGTACTAGAAGGGAAGGGGGAGAATGCAGCCCATGCTTGGCTCACTAGCTTACCATTGGGGGGGCCTGCCTCTTCCCCACTATACCCAAATCCAGCCCCCTGCTATGCCACAGGGCCCACCTTCCTTCACTACAGTGAACCCAAGATTGTAATTTCAATGCTAGCCTGAATGGCTTCATTTCTTTTCATTAACTCCAGCCATGGGGTTTTAGGCATATTGGCTCTTGTTGGAGCTACATGGATCCCCTCCTCTCCATTCTCCAGGCTTTGAGGCTTGGAAGCAGCAGAAACAGCCAGCAAGAGACGGTACCACGTGGTAGAAGGGGTTGTGCTGAGACCTACTCACCCCATGTAGGAGCTCATGGAAGATCAGGAGGAGGGTGGGAAGGCAGAATTCTGTGCCTAGAACCCAGCACCACCCAGGCACTGGCACAGGTGCCTTCCTGGCTCACCTGCTGGTGTCCTACAATTAGGAAGAAATCTGGCCAGCCTCCCAGGTACCCACTGAGCTATAGCATAATGAGGCAAAAAAGCAAGCCGTGTTGACAAGGTTACCTACGCATCTTCATGCACATGCCAAGTTTTGCAGGGAGCTCACCAGGTTCCAGAGCTACACAGCTGCTGGCAGAGGGGCGGGGGGCTGCTTCAGAATAAAGCAGTCCCAATGCGGGCTCAACTCTGGGAAGCACTTTACAGAGCCTCGGCAGGCATGACGTCATGACTGAGGGCAGGCAGCATCTGCAGCATAAGCTCCCATGAGGATGGGGACCAGATCCATCTTACCCTGGGCTCTGTTCCCTTCCTGGCATATAGCAGGCGTTTTGAAGGTGTGTGTGTGGGGGGGGGGTGTTCATGTGTGAGTATGTATGTAGCACGTGCACATAGAAGCCAAAGGTCAATGTTGATTGTCTTTTTTTTTTTTTATCATTCACTGAGCCTAGAGCTCACTTATTTGTCGAAACTAGCTGTCCAGCAAGCTCTAGTAATCCTCCTGCCTCTGCCCACCCCCAGCACTAGGATTATAAGCGTAAACTACCATGCCAATTTTTTTATGTGGGTGATTGGAGTTAGAACCCAGGTCCTCATGATTGTGGGGCAAAATACTTTATCTCAACTGAGCCAGCTCTCCAGCCCCTCAAGGATTTTTGAAGGTGTGAATAACTGAGAAGCAACAGAAAGAAGATGGAGATAACAAAATCCATGCCCCAGTGTAGCTGTAAGATGGCGTTACATATGTATGGTAAATGCTGGTGTAGCTGGTTGTGGTGATGTCCTGGTGGACTTGCTCCAGTGCCAGATCAGTGGGCAGTAGGTCTCACATTAGATCCCTTACCTTCCCCAGGAAGGAATCAGAGGAACAGAGGTGCCATTCATGTGTCTGGAGTCAGGCCATCTTGTAGGATCAGAAGAAGCACTGGAGAAGAGGTAGGGGGTGAGCAGAATACCAACTTGGAGTGAGGCTGCTGCTAAACTTCAACCCACCATCTTCTGAGTGTTCCAGGCAATTAGACTGTTGTTCCTGCCAGTTAAATTCCAAGTCAGGGCAGGAGGTGGCTGAGTGAGAAATGAGTCTACTGTGCAAACAGGAAGAGCATTGAGAATATGCAGGGAGGGGTGGGGTACCACCTGAAACCTCATTGAGCTGGTGTCTCAGCATCCCAGGAGGTGAGGACCTGGGAACCCTAACCCATTAGAAGGCTAGAAGCTAAACAGATAGTGAGTGTATGGGCCTCTACCAATGCTGCCATTGCTGGGAAGAAACACTCCGGTCCCATCCAGCTCCAGCCACTTCCTGTGGGAATCTGTGTTTTCCTGTGGACCACTTCACTATTCTTCTGGCGCTGGATGAACCAGCCACCCAGGCCTGGCTGCTCATACCTGCTGATTGCCCACCCGACAGTCCCCACTGAAAGTGGGTGATGGTGACGACAGTGACAATAATTGTGTGCCTTGTCGAATAGCGACCCGGCCAGCATTGGGCTAGCCACTCCACACCCATCTCCACATTCGGTCATTCTGGTCAGCCTGAGAAAGGGAAGAGTACCACTGCCATCACAGTAGATCCAGACTGTTAGAGCACCCGAGGGAGCCACATCTGAAGCCACGTCTGAACTGGCCACTTCCCTTTGGGCAGTGTCTTCTTCTAAGGCCAGCCCTAGACTTCTTCTGCCCATAGCTCAGGCTCACATTCACTACCGTTGAAAGCTAAGGTGTTCTCTACGAACTGGAGTGTGTCCCTGTCTCCACCGGGAGGGGTGGGAGTTGGGAAGTGAACTGGGGCTCAGAGCCACGAGCGAAGGGGTGCCAGAGAAGCATGGTAGCTGTGAGGTGCTTGAGGGTGAGGATGGAGCTGCTCAGCTACCTGAGGCATCTGCTGCAGTTGGAGGGACTTGATGAGGAGAGATTCAGGAAGTCAAACCAGGGGGCGTGACAAGGGCAGAGGCCTGAAGTTCCAGAGCACTGTTGTGATGTTAGACCAGGGTATGAGGGCACTGAACATGTGGCTGCTCGCATTCACCACGAAAACCACCAACCACTGTCAGTAAGTGGGATCGATCCCCAACACCCTCCAACATAGTATTAGCACTCCTGATGAGGATTAGTATGCAGATGAGGAGACTGAGGCTGCAGAGGCAGGCTGGAGTTCCCAAGGTCAAGAGGAGGCAGGGGCTGGGCTCGATCTTGGGCCTTCTGAGGTTATGCCCTTCCCCTGTGTCATGTTGTTTCCCAGGACAAGGTCCAAGACCTGGGGTTTTAGAAACAGAAATAGTCTCAACATTTCTTCCTGATGAAACTTTGTGGCAAAGCTGTAGCCCGTCATTGGAACTTAAAGTTGGGGTAAGGCAAACAAGAAGCCACTCGGACATTTCTATGGCTCTTAGGAGCTTCCTGGGCTCTAACTGCAGTGATGAAGAAGTACCAGCCACTGATCTCTGACCACAAGCCCTTCCTTGGTCTCCCCAAAGGGCAGTAAAGGGAGCCCCAGCCCATTGGGAGCTACAGGCTCTGTCCTGACATTGTTTTCAATTATAGAAGCTTTTACAGAAGTCGCCAGTTTCTCGGAGCCTGGCTCTTCACCTGCGGCATGTGTGGGCTAGTCTGGCACGGGTCTGGTTTCTTCTCTTCTCTAACATTCTGCTAGCCTATACGTGTGCAATAACTCGGGGTTGCTAAGTTAGCATCCCACATCCCCGGGCAGCAGGAGAACAGATGGGGGGTGGACTGAAGTACCCCAGGAGACTGCCTGAATCCCAGTTTCATCGGCCCTGGCAGTGTGACAAGGCAAAGTTCTCCTCTCTGCGCTCAGCCTTTTCCTCTATAAAATGGAGAGAAACAATGACAGCAGAGTGAATCGCAGGGCAGACTAACCAGGAGGCTGGTGAATCTGAAATTCCAGAGCCTTTTATTTGCACGGACCCATCTCAAGGCCTTAGTTTTTAAAGCAAACTTCCCAAATCATAAATGTTGCAGCCCCCAAAACCTAGACCATTCCTGCCCACCTAAGAGCTAATGAATCCATCACAGACTCTTAGGCCAGTGACTCGCTTACTCCAGACACGTAGGAAATGCTAGGTGTTGTGGCATGTTGAAGTAACCTCCCTTTACAAAGGAAAAACCAGATCTTTGGAATGTTATTTAACTCGCCCGTTAACTGCTCAGCAAAGAGCAATTCCCCAATGCCCTCCTTCAAGATACCAGAGAAGAAAGCCAGGCCACCTTCAGCTCCGAGGGACTTCCACTGCACTTAGGACTGACAGGCACGAGACTGAGAATGGCCATTTCCCACTCATGCCACTCTCAGGGCAGCCTGCAGGCTCGGGGAGGGAGGGCTGGAGCGCCGGAGTCCTCAACCAAGCCTTCATGAAGGAAGCAGGGGCCTGGCTGAGCTGGGCAGTGGCTGGCCTCGCAGCCTTCAGACAGTACAAGTGAGGGGAAGCCTTAGGAAAGGTGGAACGTGGGGCTAGATCTGAGGGTCCCTGGTCCATGAGCAAACCACAGTGGCTGTTGACCAGGAGGGCTGTGAAGACACCAAGAGAGGAAGACACTTGGGACTGCTTCTTCAACCTGGATAGACGGATTTGTGAGCTCCAGTGTGTGGTCCACGGGCCTGCTCTTTAAGTGAGCTTGAAGCCTTGGAAACTGTTGGATTCCCTCACCGCTATACGTCTTCATCAGGTTGTAAATCAGACTTCCTGTGAGACCCACTGGTTCTCAAAACACTCTGCCAACAACCATTTTCCTTATGAAATGTCCATTAGGACTGAGCATGGTCCCGGTCCCGTTTCTCTTTTTAAATTGAGGTGGATTTTACAGAGTGCTAGATGCTTCTTACCTGTGGCCTTGATACTCCATAGCTGCGAAGCAAGAGAGAGAGTGTGTGTTAGCTCTATTTTTGCAGGAGGGAAAAAGCCTACCAGAGCCTTTGTGACTTGTCCTAGGTCACGTGGTGGGGAAGTGTCAGAAGGACACGGGAAAGCAAATCTATATAAATCCAGTCTTGCCGTTTTCATCCACCATGATCCATACATGTACTTATGTATATAAATTGATAAATACATAAAAATATCTTCTCTGAATGACGGTCCCCAGCCAGTACTTCCTAGAGCATCGTGGCTGTAGGTTTGATGACTGGCCTACCACATTCCCTGATGATCCCCAGCCATCATACTTCCTAGAGTATCATGGCTGTAGGTTTGGTGACTGGCCTACCACATTCCCTGATGGTCCCAGACCGTGCTCCTCTACAAGCCTGGCTAAACGTGAGTCGCTAGTTGCCTGCCTAGAGAATCCGTCATTCCTCTCAGACCTGGATCCTCTCACTGTCCCCTCTTCTGACATCCCAGAGCTCCTCCCTCTCCTCCGAGGCCCTGCCAGCCCTCCTCCTGATGCCTGGGGTCAGGGCACTTTCCAGGATGCACTGTTGTGTGTCAAATGTTCGGCTCTGGTGCTGAGCTGAGGTAGCCGGGCAGCTGGCCTCGCTGTAACTTGTTCCACCTCAGTGGCAACACCAGCGCTCTGTGGAAGAGCAGGGGAGGAATCAATGTTTCAGCCGCACTATAAATAATATACTGGGAAGGATGTTGTATAAGCACTGCTCTGGGTTTCGCCAGGAGGTATGTTTTCCTTCCTTCTTTCTTTTCTTTTTTTTTCTCTCCCTGCCTCCCTCCCCAACCCCTCTTGATTCAGTCCAAGACAGAACGCCTCCCACCAGGGATCAGAGGAAACAGCTCTGCTCCAAGGGAAGGAGAAGATTAAACTGTTGAAACTAAACAAATCAATCCTGCGGGGAAAGGCAGGGGGAGGGAAAAGCTGGCCTGGCTGTGCACTTGGCAGTGATACGAACACTGTGAGGAAGAGAAACTTCTAGAAGAGGTCCAGTTCCTCTGGTCAGTGGTGGCAGCGGGGAAGAGGAACAGAAAGCCCCTTGAGGAGGGGACGCTTTGGAAAGGAGAGTTGTTCAGGGCCTGGCACATGGAAGACTTCTCAGGGATGAGTAGATTAAGTTCTACTTCGTGGACAGAGAATGGTGATGGGGGATAGTGCTGAAATGTTGGGGGGCGCACACCCTGAAAGCCAGTCTGGGAAACCAAAGGCAGGGGGAGTCAGAAGCAGAGCCCAGTACATCGTGAGTGTAGGAACCAAGACTGAACCGAGGTGGGGAGCCAGGCAGAGCTAGTAATGGCGAGGTAAACATCATGTGTGATAAGCAAATGTCTGCCACCTGCAAGGGTGTCCGAGGTACATCGGGTGGCTCAGGTCTGGCAGGCGAGGGGGGGGGGGCCGTCTTTGGATGGAAGATGCCCTGCTCTTCTTGCTCCTCTGGGCTCAAGTTTCCTGGTGCTCATCCACATTCAGATAGGGCCTGCTCCAGCACATGTGCCAAGTAAGGGCAAGAACCATGAGACCCTCCATGGCCTTCTAGGTGAACAGTTCTTGAAGTGTTGGCAACCTCTCATCTGGGAATCATTAGGGAAGCACGTTTTTAAATTCAGACTGTCTGTCCCCATTCTAAGCCTGAAAGCTTTGAGGGGATCCCAAGCACCTACATTTTAAATAATGAATTTTATATGACTGTAATTTATATGATTTTGGTTTGCTCTTACCTCCAGTACTGGGAATTGGATTCAATGTCTCTTGCATACTCAACAAATACTCTACCACTGAGCTACATTTCAAGCCCACTGTTTCTTGTCTGTTTGAAGACACATCCTGCTTTGTAGTCTAGCCTGGTCTCAAGCTTGAGATGGTCTCAGTCTCCCTGGGCTGAGATTACAAGCATGCATCACCACATCCATCTAATTTATGTGAATTTTGACAGCTCTAGTTAGGAGCTGCTTTGGGTATCTTTAGCTTGAAAGGGCCTTGCTGGAGAAGGTGGTTCACCCCTCACCCGAGGCCAATGCCTCTGTGAGTATAGTCATGGCCATCTCATAACCCCGAGTATTGGCCGAGTGCCTCCTGTATGTAAGATGGTGGTGATTCAGTGGGGATGCTGCCTGGAGACACGGGTACCATGGTAAAGAAGGGACCTTGGAGAGGATGCTCCATCTGATGAAAGGGCCTCTTCCCACCTCCTCAGCACATTGAGAGGGAGCCATAGGTCCTGATTCTGCTTCAGAACACATGAACCATGTCTGTTCCCTCGGTAAGGCAGCCCTTCAGATTGTGCAGCCATCTGTCGTGTTCCTTAGAAGCCTCTTTCTCTGACTGTCAGCCTCCGTGCAAGGGAGAGAAGGGCTTCTGCCTGCTTCTTGCCCCTTCCCTCCTCTGGATCCTGGGGTCGGCGACTACCCTCCTTTAAAAAAAGACACTTTGTTCCTGGAGTTAGGTGGCCAACAGAAGGAAAGAACTTAGGCAGAGCCCCTCTTTCCCTTCCCTAAAGACTGCCCAGCTGTTCTTTGCCTTACGCAGAGGTTTGTAGAGGGGAAAGTCTGGGTCCCCAGGAACGATGTGGGTGTCTGAAGCTCTTCTAAAAGGAGCAAGAAACAGGCTGTGTTTAGACCACTTCCAACTACTGCTTACTGCTGAGGTCTCCAGGAGCAGTATCTGGTCACCATCTGACACCTGCAGCATCTCTCTTTGTCAAGGTGGGGAATGAAAATGGCCCAAAAGGTCCTTGAATGGAGACCACCCACAGAGGTGACTCTGCGCAGGATCTAGTTGTATCACATTGGCCATAGGAAGGGAGACGGGAGAGGAGGTCTTGGAGGACCAGGTGGCAGATGAGGAAGAGGATTTGAGCAGTGGCATTTGGGACTGATTGCAGTGGAGACAGTCTGAGGCCGGGGAGGCTTCATTATAATAATTGTATCCTTCCCCTGCAGTTACGACCTTGCAAATGTAACTTGATGTTTGTAATGAGCCCTAATTAGACAATCACCAAAAGTCGCGGTGAGTAGCGTGAGTGTAGAACTCAGGCAGCGTGTGCCCGTGCAGTCACTGCTGGGTGCACCTGTTATGTGCTCGGCTTCCCCTTCCCTTGGGGCAGGAGCCCCTGGGAAAGCCTTCATTGCCATGGCTGCCACCTCAGCTACACTGATGTCCCTCGACAAGAGTCCATGGTCCTCTGAGGTGCCTCTCCGTCCCCTACGCCTTGGGTTTCCTTCTGACATTGGAAGGATCATCTGCCACATCTGAGTCCTAGGATGACACTGGCCCCGAGAAAGCTGAACACAACCCTTAGATTCTGGGTCCCAAGGGACAAAGCCCCAGGTCCAGGCCAGGGCAGCACTTCTCATCCCTGGAACAGTGTGACCACGGCATCTTCGTCACAGTTTCTTTCTGGCAGGCACAAGGAAGTGATAGAGGGCCTCACTATTTAGCTAAGACTGGGAGCTAGAACTCTGAGTAATTCATATTGGCCCCAAACTCACCAGTCTCCTGACTGCCTTCCAAGTGTTAGTATTACACACCTGATTCTTTGTAACAAGCGCTAAGAAAACATCAAACTGGTGCCCAAGACTGTATGTCTAGGAGAGGTCAATAACAAAATGTGTGGCCCCCTTCTGTACCATTTTCCCTCTGATGGGAGTATGGTGACTAGCTCAAGGGACTGGTGGGTTCTTAGGCATCAAAATGCATATAATGGGGTGGGAAGATACGCAGGGGCAAGAGATCATTCTCCAACCCAGGAGGCCACATCCCTGCCCTTGGATACAGCCGAGCTAGAGATCACCCACCCCCCTTGCCTGGATGTTCTGCATGAAGGAGGTCCCCTCGTTTAGTCCTGTACTGGCAGTGTACATGGAGCACCTGGTGATGCCGATGCTGGGGGTGGTGCCCTGACCCTCTCAGCAGCTGGGCCCCAGCTCCCAGGATGGAGAGAGCTCCGATGTTTACAACATTTACATTTTAATTAAAATCCTTTTTGGATTCTCTGGAGTTCCCATGAATCTATTAGTCCACACTCTAGCCTCCCCTGCTACGGAAAAATGGTTCAGAGAAGGAGAGCCCTAGTAAGACTTGGCTTGTACAGCTAATCACACTAGCTCTCCCGGAGAACCAGACAGAAACCAGAAGAAGGAGCGTCAGGACTGCAGAATCAAGCCTGTCACTTGTCAGATGAGGAAACTGAGGCATGGATGTAGAAAGCCATCAGCTGAGGGACCTGGGATGGCAGAACTGGCTTCTGGCTCATGTCTGGCTCCCCAGCAACACTTTTAACCTTAGATATGACACCGGTACTTTCCACAAATAGAAGACCTGGCATGGTCAAGGCTATTGGTGGCTTCGGCTTTGTCTGCCTTAAAGCTTGATCTTCCAAGCTCAGGGAAGGGAAGGGACCAGAGCTCCGAAGCAGGAGGTGCTCCTCATGTAGTGGAGTGGGTTCCTGCAGCCCGTGTCAGGGAGGCGAGAGGGAAGGAGAAACAGCAAAGGATGACAGGAAAAGAGAGAAAGTTCCTGAGTGAGGTTAGAACAAAGTGTGGAGAAGACACACACCAGGCAGTTGGGAAGCTTCAGGCCTGAGACACACTGGGGACCCCATCTTTCCACAGAGCCTAGCCCAGGGGCTTCCTCCATCTGCCTCAACTATGCACTGGGCAGCTACCTCAACACACAACCGCAGTCAGACCTGTGCTTGAATAAAAACAATGTCTCAGCAAGGATGTGGGTCTGATTGCTGTTTGGAAGATGGTCCTGTTTCACTCAAGAGTAGAAGACTGGATAGCTGGTCTTGACTCCCTATTAGCTGTGTGGCCTTGATTAGGAGCTTTACCTCTGGTCCCTGTTTCCTATTGTTACATGAGGCTAGTGTTGGTGGTCTCATAGTCCACGGCCAGGTTTGTGTTACATCCTTGTGAAAGTGTCCATCGATGGAAGAGTTCCGTGATGATGAAACTCCACGTGTGATGGACAACCAGAGAGCCTCTTCTATTCCATTCACCTCCAGGTTCAAAGGGGACATAACTAGGCACCAAAGAAAAATGGCATCCATCAATTAGTCTCTAGGAAGAGTTACACCAAACTTGGTTCTCCTTGGGTAGCAGCCAGTCATTCCAAGAATTCTGGAATAGAGGCAGTTTCTAGGGCTGAGAGGGAAACGGCATGGGAGATTCAGGAAGGATGGTGGTCAGACAAGAGAACGTCCCTATCCACAGTTCCCATTATGGACTGGAGCACATCTGGACACAGATGGCCAAATGTAAGGACAGGCAGATGGGCTAGTGTCCTCTCCTCGCCCAATGACCCGAGGGCACCCCGTTTACCAGTTTTAGCTTCAGCAATACAAATAAGGAGGTTTAGGATACTGGGAGATGGAGGTGCAAGATGTCCATTCAGTTCGTGCTAATGGGCTAGTTCATAGACAAAGCAACCTGGTTTAGTCTAAGGCAAGGGTTGCCCTGTGAAAACGTTCATTATCATACCTGCTCCAGCTTGCATCACTCTTGAGGTGTTAACCCTTTGCTGCTCCAGGTCAGCTGTTAACTTGGGCCCTTTGATAGAGCCTGTTCTTCCTGAGCCATGGATCATAGGTTCAACCATCATCTCCTACCATTGCCTGGTACATGCACCTGCCCATCCCTGCTCTCACGGTGAAGATAACGGGGGTTTAGTTCTTATTCTGCCGATGACTGGCAATGTTACTTTGGGCCCGTTTTCCAGTCTATTTGAGCGTCAGTTGCTCTATAGACGTGGGCCAGGAGGCTGGGTAAATAGCTCAGACGGTAAAATGCTTGCCTTATAAGCACGAGGACCTAAGTTTGATTCCCCACAGCCCATGAAAAGAAGAAGATGGGCATCATGGTGTGTTCTTGGAATCCCAGTGCTGGAGAGGTGGAGACAGGCAGATCCCTTGGGCTTGCTAGCCAGCCAGATTAGCCTGCTTGGCAAATTTCAGGCTGGTGAGAAAGTCTATCTTAACAAAAAAGAGTAAACAGTACCTGAGGACTAACACCCAAGGTTATCCTATAACCTCTGTTGGTACCTGCACACACACACACACACACACACACACACACACACACACACACACACGGTCTCTTTAGCATCAAAACAAAGACAGATATCCTATAGCTTTGGCGTGGATTGACTAACTTCAAGAACAGACCATTTGATGCTGCGCCTCTGATGAACCTATAGCATGTGCTCTAAAGACTCAAGGCTTGAGAGGGACACCATGGTAGCTCCTAGGAATGCTTAAAAGTGGGTCCTAAAAAAGGCTTCTTCACCTCAAAGCCAGACAGTTGTAAAATTGCATGGCTTTGTTGTCGGTGAGCAGGCAGTTTCATGGTAGAAAAGCATTGTGCTCAAGCAAGCAGTTTCATGGTAGAAAGGTATTGTTCTCAGGCAGTCAGTTTATGAGGCCTCAGTGCCAGCTGGCATCCTGAGACCAAAGCAGTCCAACACCGTGGTGACACTAGCAAGCAGCCTTGGTCTGCACCCGTGCTGGACCACCACATGCACAGAGCCAATGACTCTTTGACACGTGGGCAGGAGGGGGCGGGGGAGCAGGACACCCTGTCTCAGCAGGCAACAAAGAGACTAATGTTTCCATGAAACAACACCCAGCAGACTGTTGCTCCTCACGGCCCCAGAATCTAAGAGTTTAAATGTGGCCTTCAAAGGTCTCAAGTCCTAGCTCCTCAATGCCGGCGTCTCCCTCCGCCATCCAGGGCTGTCGCTGTGTGTCCTACCAGCTTTCAGAAAGGAGAAACGGACCACTGACAGTTACAAATAGAGTCTGAAAACTAGGTTTCCGTATATGTAAAAGGATGGGACTGTTTTGCTAGTGACCTAGGATTAGTGGGTCTCTGACACGGAGCATTAAGTTCAACTCCGAGCTTTTTGGCAGCAAAGGCAAAAATGGAAATCTGATTGTTATGTGGGTGTCTGATGGAAGGGCTTGTGGCAGCAGAGACATGCTTTCCCCTGGTACTAAATTTTAAAGCGAGCCACGATCATTTACTGGCCAGGGAAGGTGACCCTGGCGGTGGCGGCGGCCTTGTTTCTCGTTCCCTTTCTTACCTTGCGACCCTCCTGTCCAGGAGTCCACAGACCTCGGGGGCCTTTCCCTGTCTGGCCACTACTCTCTGGTTCTCCCTCTAAGGAGTCCACCGGATTCTGATGAGCCCCAAGTCCTAGGGAGCCATGCTCCCTTTGAAATTCCACGAGGTTTCCGAGAAGGAAAGCGTACTAGTTTGGGAGAGAGGTGGTGTCCCCTCGAAGCACTGGTGACTGTTGGACCTGGTGAGGGGTGAGCAGGCTGGGTGTGTGCAGGTGTCTGTTATGGGCACCACACCCTGCAATGGCCACCTGCTCCCAGCTCCAACAGCTGGGGTCAAGACCCCTAGGCAGGATTGAACACACAACCCTCGGCTTTTTTAGTTTCCTCTTATGGCAATGGCTGCATATCCCTTCATGTCTGTAGCTAGTCAACGGCTAGACCCACTGTCTAATGAGCTCCTGCTTCTTGTGGAACCCTGGGACATTGGAGGACCTCAGGTGCCATGTTTCCCCCACACTCTGGGCTGGCTGTGGTCTAGACACTGCTTCTTTGTGTTTCTCAGGGACTCAGTGTGGTAAACTAGCACACAGACTCCAGGGTCCGGGTTCAAATCCCGGCTCAACCCTCAGGTTTGTGTCCCAGGGAAAATTTCCTAATTCCTCTAAGCCTCAATTTTTTTTTTAATCTATAAAGGAAAATATGAGCCAGGTCCCAAGTCCTAGCTCCTCAATGTCAGCGTCTCCCTCCGCCCTCCAGGGCTGTCTCTGTGTGTCCTACCAGCTGTCAGAAAGGAGAAACGGACCACTGACAGTTACAAACAGAGTACATACATGGTGGCGTGTGTCTGTCATTCTAGCACTTGGGAGTGAGACGAAGGCAGGAGGATTGCTGTAAGTTTGAGGCTAGCTAGGCTACAAAGTGAGAGCCTGTCTCACAAAATCAGGAAAGGGGTGAGGGGAGGAAGGAAGAAAGGAACAAAGGGAGGAAGTTACAGTAAAATTTGCATAGTTAGGAAACTCTAAAGGTAGTTAGATGAATATTGACCACACACGACCCTACTATGTGAATGTTATATAAGCCGTTCCTAGCGTCATCCCCAGTCTTAGAATCTCAACGGTGAAAGTATTTTTTTTTTTTTTTTTTTTTTTTTTTGGTTTTTCGAGACAGGGTTTCTCTGCGTAGCTTTGCGCCTTTCCTGGAACTCACTTGGTAGCCCAGGCTGGCCTCGAACTCACAGAGATCCGCCTGGCTCTGCCTCCCGAGTGCTGGGATTAAAGGCGTGCGCCACCACCGCCCGGCAGTATTTTAACACCATTTTACAGCTGATGGTGTTAGGGTTCAGAGAGCTAAGTTCCTTGTCAAAGGTGACACCATGGTTGTGCAGCAGGGCCAGACTTAATCCAGGTCCACCTTCCTAGAGACCCTGTGCCGTTGACTCCATCCTGCCACGTCACATACCCTACTGAGAGTAGAGGTTCCACCGTCTGAGACAGTCACACCGTCCACGCTCAGCTCAGAGACTGAAGCATAGATTCCAAGTCTCTGGGTGGGGGTGAGTAGAGGCTAAGCCAATCTCAGCATCTATGACTAAAAGAACTGGGGAGTGTGTGATGGCCAGGCTCTTCTTAGACACAAATTTGTCTCTCAACCTCATCCCTGCAAAATATGCCTCCCTCCCCAGCATTCCACATTAAGATTAAGCAGCACCTTAACCCTTAGCACCTGTTGTAAGTGTGATTTAGAGCTGAATTCAAACTGAACAGGGGCTAAGGACCTGGCTTGAAATGACTCTGCTATTGTCAGGAGTTTTCTGGATGCCTGGATAGCCCTGGACTTTCGGGCACCAGGGCTCTGGGTTGAGTCCTAAAGAGCCTCAAGTTCAGGTTGGACTTTTTGCCATACAGACTTCCTTTCAAGTCCTAACTCCAATACTTACTTGGACAAGCTTAACCTTTCTGAGCCTCGGTGTTGTCACCCATAAAATGAAGACAATAGCATGTGTCCTATAGGGTTGGGGTAAGTTTGAAGAATAGTGTCCCTAAAGCTTGGATCATGGGAAAAATGTCTGAGCTGGAGCTGAGTCTAGCAATGGCTGAGTATCTGGAAGCCCTGGATCAGCCTTGGCCTGGATATTCAGGTTTGGGAAAGGGAACATGCTGGCAGCTGATCCAACATCTGGACACCTGGCATGAGGGCTGGGAATCAGGCATGAGTGGAGGGTTGTCTGTTTTGGGGGAGACAGTGGCATTTGATTCTGTATTTTACATCCTGCGGTAGAGATGAGGAGCGATGCCGTTCCAGGCACCTCAGCAGGGTGCCCAAACTATGAACGACACCACTAAGCCTACTGTGAGATCTACAAGGCTGGGGTTCTCTGCGCTACAGGCAAGCCTTTGTTGGTGGGCAAGCGGTGGGCGAGCCTCTGTCCTCTCTGTACTCCAGACTGATGTCTGAAGTCTCCTCCACCTTAACATTCTGCAGGAAGATGATCCCATAACTCAACTCAGGGAAGCCACAGCTCCCCCAGAACAGCGACACCTTGGCCATAAATCTTTCCCATTTAAATAATGCCTCTATTCCTTCTCCTGCTTTCCATCCTCATCTTTCCCAAAGCTCTTCAGAAGCAGGAATGAATCATCCCCTACCTCACAGAAGGATCGACAGAGACGAGAAGGAAGGGCATGTTTCCAGGGCCACAGGGCAAACTGGTGGTGTGGCCACAGTGGAAACCCACATCTCCCACGTCCAGATTCCTGTTCTCCTTCCTCTTCATTTTCTGTAACGGCTTTATTGGGCTATATTATACAATTCACCCATGTTAAATGTGCGATCCAACGGTTTTTAGTAAATTCACAGATAATGTGCAACCGTCACCACGGTCAATTTTAGAACCTTCCCATCACTTCTGAAATAACCCTTCCCTGATAGCTAACACCCCTGCTTCCACCCGTGTGGACTTGCTTGGTTAGAGATTTTTATCAGTGAAACATGTAGTCTATTTTATGTGGTCTTTTTGCCTGAGATTTTTCACTCAGCAAAACGTTTTCAAGGTCTGTCCATATTAATACTCATTCTTTCTCATGGCTAAACAATAATCCTTTGATGGATATGCCACCTTTTAGGTATCTATTTATCAGTTGGTAGACATTTTGCTTCTCTCTGCCTTTTGCCCATTGTGAGTGATGCTGCTGTAGATGCACACAAACAAGGTCTGGATGCCTGGATAGCCCTGGTTTTGTGTGTATGGTTTTGTTGTTGTTTGTATGTGTGTGTGAGGGGAGTATGTTTGGTATATACCTAGAAATGCCAGGGCATGTGTTAGCTCTATGATTAACCATTTGAGAAGTCATCAGACTGTTTTCCAAAGTGGCTTCATCATCTGACATTCTCACCAGCAGCGGATGAAGGTTCCAGTTTCTCTCCATCCTGGCCAGCACCAGTTTACCTGGCTCATGGCCAGGCAAAGGATTTATGGGGGTGAGACTGAAGTGAGGCAGGTCAAACCAAGCCAAGAGATGGATGAGTGAGTTGAGGCTGGGAACAGAAATCCCTTCATTGTTACCTTTCTAGAAGTCATACTGGTACTGGGTTTGACCACAGACCAGCACAAGAGGAGGTGAGAATCGTGGAAACCAGAACCGTGGGTCTGTCCAGCGGAAAGACTGAGTTCTGAGGAGAGAAGTACCAGTTGTGATGACTGAGACAAGCCTGGCCTACCCTGGGGCCTAGACCAAATGCCCACAAACCACTAATCCTATAGAGTGTTTGGTCAGTGGCCATGACATTCAGAGCAGCCCTTGTCGTCCCATGTCTCCTGGAGCCTGTGTCCTTAGAGTCTGTGCAGGAACATCTACCTTAGAGGGATGCTGTGACTCTCCCACCAGGCAAAGTCAAGGTAGCATTTTGAACTTTTGAAAACAATAAGATGTCTGGGGTCTGATTGGCCATACATCGTCAGTGATGCAGCCCATGCTCGGGCACCTGAACAGTAGTTACTGTCCCATCAGTAACTGAAGCATGAGGTCTGACCAAGTGGGCGAGCCAATCCTGCCACAGGCTGTCTGAGGGTTTTCTGAGGCCTTGTCACCCAGTTTTCTTCCTTGTCCCAGCTCTAGACAAAGGTTGTGGCAGAGAGACCCACAGACAGAGACCTGACTGTCTTGGTAACCCTGACAAGTCACCCATTCCACCCTTGACACTCTGCACACACACACACACACACACACACACACACACACACACACACATTTTAAACAGAATAGCTCAGAAGATTCAGACTCCCAGTTAAGCTATATGACTTCCCTCAAGAATGTTCTCAAGGCCATGAGAGGCTCATACAGACCTCCGCTGGGGGTAGTCTGGCTCTCTAGCTCACTGTCCTGAAAAGAGCTAGTGAGGAGGGTTCCCACAGCACAATAGCTATGTCTCTTGAGTGCATTCATTCACTCTCCATTCACCTGACATCCATGCATGTCTTCCGAATGCCATGATTACATCCCGAGACCATTCAGAAGATGGACCTCCTCTTCCTGAGGTCTGTAAAAGCCATCAACACCAACTTTTTCATAGATAGGATGCTTGAGTCCAGGAACTACCAATGCTGGCAGTGTCTCTGAGACATGTAGGGACTGTTCCTAAACATGTTCCCAGCTCCGCCGGGCGGTGGTGGTGCACGCCTTTAATTCCAGCACTCGGGAGGCAGAGGCAGGCGGATCTCTGTGAGTTGGAGGCCAGCCTGGTCTACCAAGTGAGTCCCAGGAAAGGCGCAAAGCTACACAGAGAAACCCTGTCTCGAAAAAGAAAAAAAAAAAAGAAAAGAAAAAAAAATTCAACATGTTCCCATCTCCACTCTGAGGATCCAGAGTCTGCCAGCCCAGGCAGGGTGGTGAAGCTATGCTTCTTGAAAGTCCTCAGGTGTGGGTGGGGATGCAGCTCACTTGGTAGAGTGAGTGAGCACCTAGCATGCGTGAAGCCCTGAGTTTGACCCCCAGTACTACATAAAGCAAGCGTGATGGCACATACCTGTAACCCCAGAACTTAGGAGGTAGAGGCAGAAGGATCACAAATTAAAGATTTCTAGGCATGGTAGTACACACCTTTAATTCCAGCACTCAGGAGGCAGAGTCAGGCAGATTTCTGTGAATTCGAGGATAGCCTGGTGGTCTACATTGTTTCAGGTCAGCCAGGGTCATATAGTAAGACCCTGTCTCAAAAACCAGAAACAGAAGTTTAAGATCAGATTTGGGTAAATAGCAAATTGGAGGTCAGCCTGGGATAGATGAGACTGTCTTAAGAAAGAAAGAAAGAAAGAAAGAAAGAAAGAAAGAAAGAAAGGAAGGAAGGAAGGAAGGAAGGAAGGAAGGAAGGAAGGAAGGAAGGAAGGAAGGAAGGAAGGAAGGAAGGAAGGAAGGAAAGAAAGAAGGAAGGAAAGTCCCTAGATGATGCTAGCAAAGTTCACCACCCTGGTCTGTTCCCTTCCACAAATGAGGAGACTGAGAGCCCAGGGGGTTATCAGCCTTTCCATGTGGCCAGTGCTTGTCCAGCATGCTGCTAGAACATCCTACCCATCAAAAAGGAAGCAGGCTGAGTCAATCAAAAGACTGTGATGAGAAGAGGTCCGGAAAGGCTTCACAGAGGCAGGGGAGTGCTGGGAGAGAGGTCCAGTTCAGACCGCAGACTGGCAGAGAAAGAAAACAGCGTTGCAGGTCAGTGGAACACAGGTCTTCAAGTGGTAATTCCCTGCATCTGTACAGGGAATAAGAACTAGAGACAGGTCCAGAAAAGCAGATGCAAACAAATTGGAGACTAGAGAACTTATATATTATTCAAGGGCATTGGGGAAGGTTTCCCGAGCCAGTGGTATCTGTGAGACATTTACTCTAAAAATGAAGAGAGCAGTTAGTTCAACTGGCCTGGCACAGTGCAGAGATAGCTGGGGGAAGAGCAAGTTAGGAGGGAGCCCACATCTGTCTAGTGCTGGATAGAGGGCTCACCACTGCAGTGTCTGGGAGGAGAGTAAAGAGCCTGGCTCACATGACCACAGGAAGCCAGAGAGATGGCGAGCCTGAGATACTAGCATCTTGAGCCTTACGGGCATATGAGCAGATGTGTGATCATGGACCCTGGGGATCTTGCCAGGCTGAGGAGACCAGGTTTAAGGACTGGAATCTCCCCCTGGATCTGTACCAGAGATGGTGTCAGTCTCCAGTGAAGAGCAGTGTGCCACCTGAGTGATGCTTAGGAGGTGGCTGTCCATCTCCACTGTTTTCAAGCAGGCTAGGCCTGAGCTTGAGAATCTTACCTCTTCCTAACCTTGGTCTGAATCCCCAAAGCTGACCCTCTTGTTCCCAGAGTCACTAAGTATCTGGCTTCGCAACAAGCCCACTTCCAACCTCTGTGGAAGCCAGACACCCAGGAATAGGAGAAACAAAAAACAAAAAACGATGGAACATTTATTGAGAAGCTACCGGACTCAGTCTGTATCACAGATGGCATCAAGCTCAGAGTAATTTATAACTCCACATACAACCAATGCTGCCCCTGGGTCATTCTGTTGTCTGTGACAAACAGATTGTCAGACCCCCAAAGCCTGCCTCCTCACTCAAAGGCCCACTGCCCCTGCCCTCCAGAGCCCTTTAAAGTCTTCTTCCCTCCAACAGACATGGAACTGAGCTTGGCCCCAAAGGCTTGAAGCTGAGGCCAGGCTGAGAGGAATGGCATACAGCTAGCCCTACTTTTCTTCTGGTCCCTTTGAAAGGAACGTTGATGCCAAGATATGGTTGCCAATTCCACCTTGGATTTGCCTCTGCCAGGGAAACCTCAGAGCCCCTCCTTCTCAGATGATGCCCCCTCCCCTCCCCTTACGTTTCCAGAGTGGAAGTAATTCACCCCAGGGATACACAGCTGGGCAGTAAAGCTAAGCCAAGCCTGCTTTCCAGGTCACCGGAGCCCTGTCAAGGGAGAATGCGTATGTGTGTGCAGAGGGGTACACGGGGTGCAGAGGGAGAGGAAGTCTGGCATGTGGGGATAGACTAGGGCCTGTCACTTGTACATATACCTGGACAGAACTGAGGTCAGGGCCGGCGGGTGTAGCTAGTCCCCTGGGCTGCTTCTGGGCCATACATAACACCTGCTTTTTTTTTTTCTATTGGAACGACTTTATTTAAGTACACTGGGCCCCACCAGGCAACGTGGCTCTGCAAGGGACAGGCTTGGGCTAAGAGAGAGAGAGCTGGTTAAGCGCACTGCAGTCCGTGAGTTGCCACACTGATTCCACACACACCAGCTCCAGCTTACATCTGGCAGATTTGGTCATAGGATGGTGGGGAGAGAATACTGTCTGGAATCTGGAGCTGAGGTGGGACTGGTATCACTGGTAAGAATGCCGGTGTAGACGGGCTCACCCTAGCTTTGTACTGTGTGGGTACAAAGGCCCTTGGACCGCTTCCGAGCGCCAGGCCAGAGCCCATCGGTTCTTGGCACTTTGCTCTGGGCCCTTCTCTCCACTCCCAAACAGGTGCAAAGTCAAGAGGGGCCCCTCGGCCAACCCAGACGGGGCCTCCCCACCACTTCACCCTGGTCTCCCGAGTCAGCTAGAGTGGCGCAAGGCAACATGGTCAACTGCAGCTTTCTTAGTTTTAAAGGATCTAGATCTCCAACATACCTCCCTCGCAAGAGGCCTCTGCCAAAGAGTGATGCGATTTCCTGTTTTGAAAATCCAGCCGCAACCAGCCTGGTGGTTCCAGGGCAGTGAGCAAATGGAGGAAGGAGAAAAGAAGAGGCTGGCTGGGCACCTCTGTGTGCAGCCTCCAACCCCGCAGATCCTGAGGCCTATGGATACTGTCAGTGCCCCATCAGCAGGGGACGACGGCCCGGGTGCTGTGGAAAAGCCTAGGTGCTGTAAACATTAGTGTAAGCAAGGTGACCAGTGGCAGGGGACAGTGAACCCTCTCTGCAGTCCCTTTGCCGAACAAACGTATCAATAAATAAAACTGTGAAGATGGCATTGGATCAAAGGTGGATGAGAAGCAAATCCAGGAGCTGGAGCCCACAGGTCTTTACAGTTTCCCAGGACCCCTGGATGTGGCTGGGGCTTGTAAATTAGCCCTGCAGCTATCCCCTGTCCTCCTCGAATGCCCAGTGTGGTCCTGGTTCCTACCGGTTCCCAGGTGGCCGTGAGTGTACCCTGCTGTCTCCTGAGTTTGTCATGTACACCTGGACTGGACATCCTGATGTAGGTGGGGGCCACAGGACTCTAGGTCTTTTGTGCTGTTGCGGGGGTAGGGGAGCATGCTGCAGAAGGAAGGAGGGCTGAGCAGAAGCCAGCGCAGAAAAGCCTCTTTGGAACAAGTCTCCTTTGCTTGCCTCCTGCTTTTTCTAACCCACTCTCCATCTCTCTCTCTCTCTCTCTCTCTCTCTCTCTCTCTCTCTCTCTCTCTCTCTCTCTCTCTCTGCCTTTCTCCTTTCCACTCTCTCACATCCCATCCTTTCGTGTGCCTCAGAGGGAGTCTTTTTTCCTCCTCTCCTGGCCTTCTCTCCCACCTCCCACTCCCTAGGTAGGTGTCTCTGAGCACAGTCCTCTATAACCTTTTCGAGAGCCTAAAGGCAAAGGGCTTCTATTTCTCTGGTCCTTCAGGTCCTTCGACCTGCAGCTCACATCTAAGACTACAGAGACTTCCGCTGCCGTCTGACTCTGGCAACGCCAAGTAGCCCGTCTCTGTGGCCTTGCTCCGTCAGCTTTGGCTGCAGAGGGACTGGGAAGCAGAGTGAGCTGTGAGGAAAAGCCCTTCTCAGGTCCTCTCAGCCCCCTTTGTCACCTTGCCCTTGCCCAGCCTTTGCTAAGCACCCAAGAGACACCCAGCTCTTCCTCGTGAAAGCAGCACATAGACGAAGACATAGGAAACCCTCGGGCATCCCAGTCCCACCTGGGCCCTTGGTGCGGCCTTGCCCTGCAGCCCTTGGTGAGCGGGCTTAAAAGTCGGGATTGAGTCATGACGTTGTGTAAAAAGCACTAGGGCAGGGAAGTGTGAACTGCAAGACCACCTGTGTTGCTTGCTAGCAAACTGTCACCTGGACTTAGCTTTGCTGTCTCCCAAGAGAGGCCTGGACAGGATCACTTCGGAGGACCCGATGTGGCCACAAAATGCTCATCATGGTCATCTGCAGAGACACAACTCCCCTCACAACTGGTCTCCTCCCCAAATTCGGTCACTTGTGATTCATTCCTTAGATTCCTCGATGTTCCTCTCTTGGAAATGCAGAGATTATTGAGATTATTGGCCCAGTCGTGTTCTGGCAAATGCCTAACCACTGCCTGGCTCAGAAGGAGAGGGAAGCCCCCAGTCTTAGTCAGGTTTCTACTGCTGTGAAGAGACACCATGACCACAGCAACTCTTATAAAGGAAAGCATTTAATGGGGGCTGGCTTACAGTTTCAGAGGTTTAGTCTGTCCACTGTCATCATGGCGGGAAGCATGGTGGCACATAGGCAGACACGGTGCTGGAGAGGGAGCCAAGAGTTCTACAGGCGGCAGATCTGTAGGCAGCAGGAAAAGAGAGTGACACTGGGCCTGGCTTGACCATTTGAAACCTCAAAGCCCATCTCCAGTGACACTTCCTCCCACAAGGCCATACTTCCTAACAGTGCCACTCCCTGTGAGCCTGTGGGGGGCATTTTCATTCACATCAGTACACCCACATCGGTAGTGTGTGCAGGCTGATTTCCTGTACACTCTCACCACACCAAAAGTTGTCACTAGGGTGGAGTTGGGGAGAGATGCATGATTGGAGTTGGTCTAAGCAGTATTGGCATAGCCAGCTACTCTGATTAATACCTTGGCAGGTACACATAATAGATGCTGAATAGAAGCTAGGGTGTAAGAGCTGTCAGCCTAAAGGGATGTGGGAATGCACTAAGGTGAGGGTTCCAGGCAGGGGATGAGACTGGGTTCCTTCTACATCAGACATTGTAGTTTGGTATCCATCATGGAAATCTGAGAGAAAGCATTTCCCAGGGACGTGAGAGGTCCACAAAGAGTGCAGGGAGTCTGTTCTGCTTCTTTCCCGTCTACATGGTCAGGCCACAGCCGCAGATCTGTAGCTTTACTACAGCAACAACAGGAAGACCCTTGGTCTGCCTGAGGATTTTGATTTTTGACTTTGCGTTTAAATGAAATCTCCGCAGCTAAACATTCAATGCCAGTTATGCATTCAATGAAATGCTTTTATGGAAAAGAATACAATTATTTTACATTTGAAAAGAGCTATGAAAATTCAGCTAACCATATAGCAACTAATGCCAAGTTTGAAAATAGAAGTCACTCTGATTATCAGGATTTGTTCATCCTGGGTGGCAGCACACAGCCGCTGCTTATGTAATTATTTCTGCTCCTCCATGCTGTTACAATGTTTCAGGATAAAAGAAGAAAAAGAGAAAAAGCAGGAACTAGGTACCTGGGTCCTCCTGAAGTCAGCCCACTTCTCTACTGCATCGCCCTCCTTACCTGCTTAGTCCCAGGAGGAGACAAGCCAGGCTTGGTTGTCCTGGGCCTTGGGTAGTGGGGTAGAGACCTCACGCAATCCCTTCCTCTCTGGGAGACTCACTGTTTACATCTACCCAACAGGGAGGCAGGTTCTCTCCCCCAAAGACCTCATGAAAAAATGTTATCCTTCCATGTGCAGACGTGAACCACCATCCAGGAAGACCCTCTCTGTGTGCCTGAGGCCTGATCACCCAGTGTAGAGAAACAGTTCCCATACACTCCAAGCTCCCAGGTCCTGTCTGTGACCATGAGGAAGTGACTGGGACAGGGGGAGTGTGTGAGCCATCCCATGTGGCCTTGGCTCCCTTACTCCGTGGTCCCACAGTGGCTGTTAGAAAGTGAGTCAACCGCCCATGGGCTGGGATATCCCTCAGCACTGCCTGTCAGAGATTTGTCTGTGGAAGAAGCCCTGCCTGGGAGGTTTAGGGGAGGCCGCCTAGCTGAGAGGACTCCCAGGCTCCCCTCAGTGTCTCGCTGACAGCTACAAATAGGCTCTTGAATGTATTTAATAAACCCTGGGAAGGAGTTGTGGCCGCCTCGCCTCAGCTGGGGAAAGTGATGGATGTCTTCAGAGGGAGAGAGAAAAGGAAACTTTCTAAATGGGCTCGATTGAGGGAAGGGGCACTCTGTGTGTGTGTGCAAGTGGTGGTGGTGGTGGGGGTTCGTGTGTCAGCTCCCACAGGCAAGCATACATGAACACAGGAACATCTCTGGGGACTTGGCTTGAGCTATCAAGTCAGATACATGCCCAGTATTCGCCCTCAGAAAGCAGGCACAGGCCCCAGGTTCCTTCTGCACATAGTCCTTTGGGTACTCTGACTTCCAAATGGGGGTTAGTGACTTGTGTCATTTGGGGATTATAAAACACCCCCTCAGTTCCTCAGAGAAGCCTCAAGTTCCTGTCTCTGGAACCTTGCAAGTTTTAAGGTGAGGTGGCCGTCAAGCAGGTTTCTCTTGGGAAAGAGGACTTCTATAAGCTAAGGCCAGCCACCCCAGAACCCAGAACTTCCCTAGGGCTCTCTGCAGCTTCCTACGAGAGAGCTGTGCTCCACATGGGAGGAGGATCTTTTAGGACAAAAACTGAGTGAAGCAGGTAGCAGTCTGGCTGGCCTCTACTCTAACAGCAGTCTCATAGGCTGCATGGCCTACCTGGTTGGGCATGTATTCCAGCTCTACAACCTACCCGCTCTTATTAGATGGGCCTTACTAATTAATCAAACTTCCCTCCTCACCTGCATGAGGAGAATAAAGCCTACCCAGCTCACCCCAGGAACCGCCGTGAGTGGCAGAATGGAGTGGGGAGAGGAAGTTTTGACAGGGAAGGTAGTAATGCGTGGCTAATTACTCACGACTTGTTTCTATGGGGCAGGGAGGCTGCCTGTCTGTGATCTGCTTAACCAGGGTTTGGCCAGGCTCCCCACCATACCTAAAATTCAACCAATGAAGCTGTCTCTAAAAGTGATTCAGCAGGTCCCCTTGAATGATTTGGGACAACCAGTAAAAGGCATCCCTAGAACAATTTTCAACTGTCTGGGAAGTTAAAATACAAAGTAAATGTGGAATTCTTCATGGGGTTAGCTAGAAAGGTTGTCCTTGCCAACACCAACCTTGAAGGGAAGGGCTTAGAACAAAGCCATTGAAACATCAGTTGGGAGGCTTATGTGTCTTCACACACACACACACACACACACACACACACACACACACACATACACACACACACACACACACACTGGTACACACACTTAGCACACCATCAGACACAGCCATCATTTATCTGTTTCCACTGTCCATTGGCATCCTGGTGTCTATGAATCAAGCTAAACTCTATCTGACAGGATTTATGTCGCAGCTTGTCCCACCTCTTTGGCAGAGATGGCCTGTGAGTTGACAGGCTTCCCTGTGAAGCTACACTTCCCTCTCTGAATCTAAACTGACCCCATAAAAGCTTCAGAAAGGATAGACATGAACAGAACCCAGGGGATTCAGTTCAGACTCAGAAGCTAGATAATGTCACAGAAGAGGCAGCACCCCACACACAGGAAGGGGACAATGTCAGCGAGATTCCAGGCCAGGCAAATCAAAGACTTCAGGGATTCTAGAGATGAAGACTCCCCTGGCTTCTCATCTCTTGATCTCAAAGACCTCCTGGGCGGCTGGGGGGAGACTTGTTTCCCAAGCAGCATGAACATAGGACAGCTTGGCAATTGAGGCCTGGAGGAGTATCCTTGAGCAAAAAACGGGGCCGCTATGGGGAGAGCATGAAAGAATCCAAGAGGGAGGTTCCTCAGCCCTGCAATCCTCAGCAGAGCAGCGCCAAGCTGGAATCACAACAGCTCACGGGCCTAGGGAGGAAGCAGGAGCTGAGGCTGGCTCTGGGTCCCTGCAGCAGTGCCCAGGGACAGTCACATGAAGCTCTGTGGAGACAGAATTTGGGGCTGCTCAGAGGGGCTGTGTGGGTGTGTGCACACATGTACATGCTCAAGACACTGGGGAAGTCATTATATCCTCATCTTGGATGCAGACAACACCATGAGAGACATTCTCACATTAATGTGATCACAGAGGAAGCCGAAAGCAGACTTGAAAGATAAAGTGCTGATTCGGGGCTGCCTGCTCCCAGCAGCCCTTGCAGCCTTCAGAGTGATTCAGCTCCATTGTTAGGGATAAGAGAGGAGGTGGCACTTGGCCGTTGGCATCTCAAGTGATCCTTGTCCAGGACCCTTGGGTCAACTAGTCCTCAGTCCTGGTGTCTGATCAGACTCAGTGCGCTTGGCAGGAAGATGGGGGATTTAGCTATGGCCTTGCCCCTTCAAGAAACACACACTCTCGTCTCGCCAGTTGGAGAGGTTCTTATTCCTATTTGCTACAAAATCCACTGTGTGTGTATTCCCTTCTATATATATAAAAAAAAAGAAAAGAAAAAGAAAAAGAAGAAGTAGGTAGAGGTAGGACAAATCAGCTCACAACAAGGGAGATGGCTGTGCGCCTAGTTTTTGTATTATTTTGGTTGAAGCCAGAGCATATATGTGTGTATTTGTAGACGTGTGTGTTGTGTGTACATGTGTGCGTGCGCGTGTGCCTGTGCACGCACACAGAGCAGGGAACAAATGTCATCTCAGTGAGTCTCAGATCTGTATCCCTCACAAGGATGGAGAAGAGTCCTAAAACATCAGTCCTGCACAGGCAAAAGTCAGAGGCCATTTGAGGGGCCAGTGAGGGCCTGAGGGCCCACCCAAGGAAGAAGCTCGTAGCCATACACTTAGGGGATGATGATGCTTTGGAGTGCAGTGGCAGAGGGAGGTGGCATTAAAGGTATTTTGAAGAAAGAACCAGCAGTTCATAGCTTTGATAGAGTGATGACAGGAAAGCATCATTCATGGTACCTTAGTCTTCAGCCTGCGAAATGAGATCATGTATGACTGGACAGGAAATGAGAGGCGGGCTTTGAGTCCTCACTGTGACATTTTCCCTGT
Source organism: Peromyscus maniculatus bairdii (assembly GCF_049852395.1). NCBI lineage: Eukaryota > Metazoa > Chordata > Mammalia > Rodentia > Cricetidae > Peromyscus > Peromyscus maniculatus. Next base: position 42,514,280 of record NC_134858.1, read on the forward strand.
GTGACTTAGAGGAAGTCATTCAAGGAATGCCGTTCCTTGTCTAAAAGAAGAATAACACCCCCACCACCACTTCCACAGACTCCCTGAGGATTACACAGATCACTTGTGTCTGAGTCTATCCCAACATGGCATCAGGACCCTTGATGGGTTGTGTGGCAAGCAGGGAGCATTGTGTCCACAGGTGAGTCATGATGTGGGTTGTGGTGGGCGGGAGTAGAGAGAGGAAGTTAGCAAAGGGGACCACTGAGCAGCGCAAGCCCTGAGGCCTGAGCTGTGGTTTTGCTTCATGGTGAGAAGGGAGACCACAAAATGAGCTGCAGCCTTCATTTCTGAGGCATCTTGGGCAGCCCCCAAATTCTATGAGATCACTCATACCCCACTCACCCCAGTCAGAGCACCTGGGGCAGTTGGTTCACATCTCCTCTAGGGTAGTGCGTTCCTGGACAGCTGGCTCCTGGTTAACAAGAGAAAAGAGGGAAGGTCAGGCATAGAGGAGGGACAGAGCAGGAGGGCAGCTGAGCTTCACAGAAAAACAGAGAGGAGTCGGGGCAGCGGGGGAGGCTGCTGGCTGAAGTTCTCAGGGTCTCTGACTCTACAGCCAATTCTCTCACACCCAGCAGCTGTGTTGGCCTAGCTGCCAACACCTGGACCATACCTGCTGTCTACTCCAGCCAGCAACATGGGGCTGGAGAGATGGCTCAGCAGTTAAAAGCACTTGCTACTCTTTTAGAGGACCAGGATGTGGTTCCCAGCACCCACATGACTCACAACCTCCTACAATCCCATCTCCAAAGGATCTGATGCCCTCTTCTAGCCTCTCAGGGACCTGCTTGTGTGTGCTCATACTCATACACACATGAAAATTTTTAAAAATCAACAGGAGCCAGGCGGTGGTGTTTGCATACCTTTAATCCCAGCACTCAAGAGTCAGAGGCAGGCAAATTTCTGAGTTTGAGGCCAGCCTGGTCTACAGCCTGGTCTACAGGACATCCAGAGCTATACAGAAAAACCCTGTCTCAAACAAACAAATGAACAAAAATCCAATCATTGTTTAGATAAGCCTGTCTTTGTCTCACTTCCCTCTTCCTTTGGGACACCCCTCCCCGACTATCCCCATCCCCCAGCCTTCCTCCTGGCTCCTTAGCCCTAAGATGGAACAAAACTGAAGACTTTGGTCTGTTCTTGTTCATCCACTGCCAGCCTGGGTTAGCCTTGGGACATGAGGGCTGACAAGATTCTCACCACTTTGCGGGGCCCCTTTTAAAACTCCTCGGGGCTCGGATGGTGGAAATGTTCTGTCTCCCTCACTAGGTTGATTATAATTAAAAAGACAGATCATGACAAGTGTGGTGAGGATGGGGGGAAGTCAACCCTCACCCATTACTGGTGGGAATGTAAAAGTGGTACAGCCACTTTGGAAGCAGTCTGGTGGCTCCACAAAGGGTTAAGCAGCATTGCCATGTAGCCCAGCTCTGCTGGGTGTCTATCTACCCAAAAGAACCGAAAAACCACATTCCCACAAAATTTATCTGTGAATCCAATCAACCATAGATGAAAAATATCAAACAAACAAACAAAATCACATCTGAACAGACCATGTATAGTCTCTTTCTTGTCATTATTCCCTAAGCAACACAATATAACACTGCTCACATAGCATCTATATTATAGAAGGTACAGGAAGTATTCTAGAGATGATTTGAATACAGGGGAAATTACATGCAACATACACTGTTTATATAAGTAACCTGGGCATCCACAAATTTGGGTATTTGCAGGATGTCTTAGCTACTTTTCTATTGTGATAAAAAACACCATGACTGAAAACATCTTGGGGAGGAAAGGGTTTATTTCTTCTGACAAGTCTCAGGTCACAGTTCACCACTAAGGGAAGTTAGGGCAGGAACCAGGAGGCAGGAAGTGAGATGGAGACTGTGGAAAAATGCTGCGTCCTGGCTTGCTCCCCAAGGCTGGTTCAACTCACTTTCTTCTGCTATCCAGGACCATCTGTCCAGGAGTGGCATTGCCCCCAGTGAGCCAGGCATTCCCATACCACCTGTCTAATTGCCTGAAATCTAGACGAAGGCCTTTTCTCATTTGGGGTTCCTCTCCCCACATAGGTCTAGGTTTAATAAAGACCAACCAGTACATAGGGGTATTCAACTCAAAAGCTCGGGAGACACCAAAGGATGTTTAAACAGGGGAGTTCATAGCAACTAAAAAATGGAAATAACAGAGAGTCCCTTCACAAACCAAGGAAATGAATAAACAAGGTGGAACCGTGTATCCGTACAATGGAATATTGTTTGGCTATGAAAAGGAACACAGGCTGATTCACGCTGCTGTTGGGATCAATCACAAAAACCTTAAGCTGAGTGAAAGAGACCAGTCAAAAAATGACCACATACTGTCTGATTCCATTTATGTAAAATGTCCCTCCTAGGCAAATCCATAGAGACAGAAAGCAGATCGGTCCTGGGGGAAGAGTAGGGTTGGTGTGACAGCTAAAAGGCATGGCAGCTCTCTGGAGAGGGGTGAAGAAGTGCCTGTGGTCCTGTCTGCACAAGTCCATTGTACACACCGAAAATCACCGCAGACTTTCCGTGGATGAATCGCGTGTGCTGTAAACTGTAGCCTGGCAGAGCTGCCCTGCAAATACCACATGTTCACACACATCTGCACTTGCAGTCTTTTGTGGAGCTAGAATGACCTATTTTGTTCAGACCCCGTGACTCCCCAGGACTTGGGGTTTTCAGTGGTAAAAGAGACAAAATGAGATGGCTGGTGACTGTGTGTACAGCCCACAGCTGCTCCATAGTGTTTCCTGGCTGGCACGGACCCTCCATCTAGAATGAGCAGAATACATCCAAGGCTGTTTCATGCTGCAAAAGAGCCCAGTTTGAGAAGGGTGGTGTGCAAGCTGTCACCCTACACCTGCTGGACTCATGTCCTCTGGAGTGGGGTCTGGCTCCTCACTATTCTGGATCATCTCTACAGATGGACTCTGCTCTGTAGGTAGCTGCTGGAAAGAGGGACCTGGAACTAAATCTGGCACCCCAGCGGCATTTACCCATGTGGGATGTGGGAAGGGCCACCAACTACCCTCTGGCTAGAGATCCTTCCTCTGCTAATTCATCTGTAGCTCGGGACCTGGGTGGGACAACTATGGTTCCTCATAGCCTCAAGCTGTGCACTTGTGAGTGGTTGCTTTCCCGTTTTGCATCCAGTTATAATTCATTCTCTTTCTGATTCATTTACTTCTTTTCAAGACATTTAAGGGGCACCTGCTCTAGGCAGTGACACTGAGTGTTCCACAGTGTATAGAGCCTGGTCCTCACTCTTAAGATGTCTCAAGGAGATTCCAGATCCTGGTCCAGGTTACTATACTGACACTCTATAAAGACTGAGGTGATGTGGGCACGGGGAGCAGCCTCCACCTTAGTCTTGGCATCGTTGGGAACTCCTGACAGGACATAGTGTTGATTCAAGAGCTGATGTATGAGCAATGAGAGCAAGCCAGGTGGGTAAGGATGCTGGAGTGAACTGAATTCCTATTCAGGGCTCAGCATGTGGGAAAGCCAAGGAGCCGGAGAAAGCACAGTGTTCCCCTTTACGATATCCCCAGCTGACATCATACTTAGGAATAGTGTGGGCTCGCTGCAAAGTTCCTGCTAGTGGTGAATGCAGTAACGATAGCCTTACTAGATAATAAAATTATTCATTGATTTACTCTCACCTGGGCTCGATACTGGCTTCTTTTTATTTATAAGGTGTAATGGGAACGCTACAAAATCAAAGTAAAATTCATATTTTACAAACTAGGGAACTGAGTGTCTTAGTTAAGGGGTCTACTGCTGTGACAAAACACCATGATCAAAAAGCAAGTTGGGGAGGAAAAGGTTTATTTCAGCTTAAATGCCCATATTGCCATTCACCATCAAAGGAAGTCAGCGCAGGAACTCAAGCAGGGCAGGAACCTGGAGGCAGGAGCTGATGCAGAGGACATGGAGGGGCACCACTTACTGGCTTGCTTCCCATGGCTTTCTCAGCCTGCTTTCTTATAGCACCCAGGACCACCAGCCCAGGAGTGGTCCCTCTCACAATGGGCTGGATCATACAGGGGTGTTTTCTCAGTTGAGGTTCTCTCCTTTCAGATGACTCTAGCTTGTGTCAAGTTGACATGAGACCAGCCAGCACACCAAGGCTCAGTGAAATCAAAGTCACTTAATGTCACCCTTTTAGTACATTGTGAAACTGGGTTTCAAGCCCCAGCACCATCTGATGCTAAAGCTAGGTTTCTGGCCAGCAAAGGGTTTACAGGTTCCAACGCTTAGAGATGGAGGACTCGGGGCTTCCCACCTGGCCCTCCTATCGTCCTCCCTAAGGAAGTGAGGATGTGGGACCTGCTCAGCCTGGGCCACCCTGTCTGGCCCTGCTAAGGATGGGCCCCCAGGAAGCCATTTCGTTAAGTGGCACAAGCAAGCTAAGCCTTGTTCATGTGTTCGTACAAGCTGAGTTCCTGGGTCCCAGGTGCTGGTTTTTGCTAATCCCGACGCATTGGGAATTGTTTAATAGGATTTTTTCCTTTTAATTAAAATATGATAATGAAACGTACTGCCTCCCTCTTAAAAAGGAATGCTTGAAAGTGCTCACCTATTCCCCAAATGTCCTGGCCAGGCGAAGTCATGTAATTGTATCCTACTCACTGCCTTGCAGATGAAGGGCTCGGCTCCTCATTCAAATACAACTGCCACCATTTAGCACATCAGCCCTCCCCCCTCCTGACCTCTGTCTCCTGCCAGGTCAACTCTGGCTCCAGGGAGCAGAGCTGTGATGAGGGGCTAGGGTTGTGATTTGGGTGTATGTAGAAGATAGATTACCAAACCCCGCCGTCTGCGTGTGGTTTAGTGGGGAGGTGGCGAGTTTGAAGGACTAAGGGCTATGGGAGTAGAATTCACTCTTGGACAAGTCCTCTCAACGACCTGGGCCTCAATAACCTTCTTTGACGCCAGCTGCTGAGTTCTGTGATTATAGACCAGTCTGGCTGGAGCAGCGCCTCCCAGCCAGTGTCCCCTCTTCCCCAGTTCCTCTCGGGTGTGAGTGACACCCCTCCTTCTTGACCCCTCAGGCCTCCCCCACTCCTTACCCTTTCTCTGCTCCTCAGCAAATTTACGGGAAAGCCTCTGCACCCTCCTTCTGAGCCCAGGTGCACCCTGTGACTAGCGAGTCACAGAATTTTTTTTTAAACTACATATATTGAAAAGTTGTGTCCCCGGGGCCTGCGAGACAGCTCTGTGGGTCCAAGTGCTTCTGCACAAGCCCGTCAGCGCGAGTAACCCGTGTAAAGATGGGGGGAGGGAACCAGCTCCACCAAGTGACAACGCCTCTGCGCCTCACGTGCACACCATGTCACAAGTGCCCTCACACACACATACACACACAATAACAACAATAATAATAAACTTAAATTTTAAAATCCCTTTTTTAAAAAAAAAAATCTGCCCTTAAAGCCATAACACCCAATCACTGAACCCACATCCCTGGCTATTCAGGACTCGGGTGCCGTGAAGCAGTGCCCATAGATGGCAAATTTCTGACCAGCCAGGGATGAAATAGTGAATGAGAACGGGCCTGGGGAGCACCAGCAGGCAGAGCCAGAGCTTTCCCTCCCTGTTCTCATCCCCCTCGGCTCCCCCTCCTCCTCCTCTTGTGCATCAAACCGAGTGCGATTGTGTCTGCCTCGGAACATCAAAGAGCAGAAGAATTGCTTAAGAAGAAAATATTGGAGTTATGCATTTGAGAGCAGGCTGAGCTGCGAGTAACCTCCAGGGCTGCATGTCCATCTTTAATCAGCCCCCAAAGGGCAATCTATTTCTTGCTGGACCTCCTAAATGTGGGCTGGATGAGCAGCGGCATGCCGCTGGCAGCCAGGGATGGAGAGGGTTTATTGCTTGGCCACACTCATTTCCCATGCCTTCCCACAGCCCAAGGATGGAGTCAAACTCAGGTTTTGAGACCCGTTTTTGCCAGAGGTCTTGACTCTTGCAAAGCGTCAGACTACAGCTTCTGGAACCAGAAAGAAAAGGTCAGATTCTGAGACCAGATAAGGATCAGAACACCTAAGCTCCAGTCTGTGACTCACTGCTTGAGGGGCAGGGGTAGCCTAGCATCTGCTGGGCAGGAAGCATGTGAGTAGCTAAAAAGGAGACTTGCACCTGGAGGTGGCTTTGTGGCCCAGTCATCTATGGCCACCAATGCATCCAGAAGTCAAGGGTGCAAATGGTAGCATGGACTCCCAGGTGTAGTTCAGAGATCTGAGCAACTTGAGTAAAAATCTGACAGCCCATAGCATCTTGGCCCAGGTTATCTCAGCCTGACCATCCAGACCCACCCCTAGGAGCCAGGTGGACCTTAGAGACCCATCTTTCCAGAGAAGGCAGAAGCCACAGTTTGAGGTACAGAATGATACAGAGGCTGGGAAGGAGCTGTGACCAGAGATCCCATAGCCGGTGACAGTCTAGCCTGGCACTCAGGTCTCTTTGGTGCCCACTGACCTTGTTTCTGCTCAGTATTGGACAGCCTTTGGCACAGCCAAGATCCAGGACCCTGTCCACGTTCTCCAACATGTCCAGAAGGCTGCCCATGTTGAATGAATTATGAATGCCTCTGCCCTGTCCTTGCTGCTCCATGACAGCCCTGTCCCAGCCTGGCCTGTGTCCAGGAACCCCAGATACACAGCTGCTTCTCAGCTAGACTGTAGTTTCCTCAAGACAAGACTAAATAAAACTGTATTCATTATCTGTGCCCCCCAAACGCCCAGGCTGGCGCGAGTCACGTGATAGGCGATTAAGACACATCCACTAACTGGAGCCTGGCTTCATCGCTTCCCCATCTTGCTCCCACACATAGGACCCCACAGAGTCAGGATCACAGTCAATGTGAGCCTGTGCCACAGTCTCTGCCCGGCCCCACCTCCCCTTACAGAGCTCCCCTTAGCAAGCACAAAAGCCCGGGGTGGGCGCCTAATTGGCCAGGTAGCTCTGTACCTCCCCTCCCTCTTCAGGGACAGTATTCTGTCACTGTGTTGCCCGTGGAAGAGCCAGGGTCTCCCCACAACCCTGCCATTCTGAGGGGGATTTGTGCCTTGATTATTTTTGAAAACAGATTTGTGAAAAATTTGATTTGAGAAAACATTCTTCTCCCACATGCTGAAGGATTGAGGGTCTGTAATCCCTCTCAAATCGCCCGGACGAGGCTGGTATTGCAATGTCGGCATCAGAGCTGACAAAGGGGGATTAGCGGGGAGAATTCTGCGTGGAAACCCGCCACGCGCTGAAGGCTTTCGGAGCAAAGAAGATAAGATAGGTACCGCCGAGCCATTTTTAACCCAGTTTTTGAAGCACTCAGAGGCCTCCTTCTGTGTTGACAGGGAGCCAGGGTGGGGTTTAATGGTGCCTGCCACTTCTCTGCTCTTCTAGCTTGCTTGGCCCCCCCAGAGAAAGCTCCCCTTCAGAGAAAGGGGGCCCAAGCTCTGGCTGGCAGGAAGGCATGGCTTCCTGGGCAAAACAACCAGGGGGTTCCCACATTCTTGTCACTCCCGATTCCAGAAGTCACCCCCAATTCCAGAAGTCAAGGACCTCTCTTTTTGGTGTTTTTCCTGACCACAGGGCTTAAGGCCAGGAGGCATCATCCTGGTGTTGGAAAAGCCCTTCTGGTACCACGCTGTCCTGAAAAGCCAGGTGGTGTAAGGGTTAGGACCTCTGGCATGGAAAATGCCACTTCCTCTCTGGGTATACTTAGGTCTCAGTTAACTCCTGCAAGCCTGTGCCCTTTTCTGTAATAAGCAGTGTCCACCTCTAAAAACCATTGAAGGAATTAAATGAGATGATGTACATAGAGCCCTTTCGTGGTGCTTGCACATATTAAATGCTTAAAAAAACACTTGTTCCCATGATTATAAATGTAGCAGTACTATGAAACATGGAGAATCAAAGCCTTTCCAAATAGCCCACACTAACCAGAACTTTCTTAATGGTGCTGGTCATAATAGCACACTTCTTTAATCCCAGCACTCAGGAGGCAGAGACAGGTGATCTCTGTGAATCTAAGGCGAGCCTGGTCTACACAGTGAGTTCCAGGACAGCCAGGGCTACATAGTAAGAGCTTGGCTAGAAGAAGGCAGGGCCAGAGGCTGGCTGGTTGGTTGGCACATGACTGAAGGAAGGAGTCAGGGTCACTTGAGTGCACACACCCATAGAGGAGAGCTAGATGTCTCTCCTCTGTAAGACTCTCTTTCCAATCTCCCCTCCCCCTATGTCTAGAAGCCTTCTCTGAGTTTCAGTGATTCTTCCCCTCTGTCCATCTCTCCCGTTGTCTGTCTGTTCAATGTTCTGTCTCAGCCACAGTTTCTCATCTCTCCTGCCCAGAATGACCAGTTCTTTCCCCAGCTGTCTGCTGGTATGAAAGAGCTATGCTCTGTCCCCAGATTTCACCATGTGGCACTCCCAGGTCCTGTGCCTGCAGCCTCCCGCTTCTGTAGGCTCCTGGCCTGGGAACCATAATTTGGAGCCAGCCTGGCCTCTCGTTCAGCAGGCTTCTGGGAGAAGGCACTGTCAGGAGCTGGAGATACTAGGATCTTGGCATCAGAAATGTGACCTTGATAAAAGCCCATGGCTAGACATCCAGAGCTAGACAGGGCGCCCCACATGTCCCCTGCATAGGCACACCCCAGCCCCACTCCAGACAGTGATGTGGGAGACACACAGTGCTTCAGTTCACTCTCGGTTGAGCAGATTTATGCATGAAGCTGAACGGATTCTTCCCTGACATCTTTTATTTTAATCCCTAGGTTTGTTTCTATTTTTGTGTTTTCAAAAGGCCTTATTAGCATTGATCTAATCTGCTATTTCTAATTTCCACCCTAGTCTGGGAAACTGCAGAGCTGCTGACTCTGAGGCCCATGCTGCTTGCGGCCTCCCTGGCTTCTCCTGAGAGAGCCTGGTCTGAGGGCTGGTAGGCTGGGATGCAGGCCGTCTGCTGTCAGGGCCTGGCTCTGTGACTTTGGACGAGGCATTCTCTTCCTCTGGGCCTCCCTTCACTTGTAAAATGGGCAGGTTAGGCCAGTGGGTGTCTAGGAGAGACCACTCCTGGCTCTGCACAGTTCTAGGTGGGAGTGTCCTCCTTAGCTCCCCTCCAGAGGATCGCTCACCACCAAGTGCTTTAAAGGAAAAGCTAGTGCCGGGACCCGGGGCTATGGGCTGGAGTGACAGAGAATTCTCCTTGAGATCGGCCTCCAAGAAAGAACATGGATTCTGTACGAGGAACACGAAGATTAGAACTGGGCTGGAAGTCACCTTTGAGGTGGATTGGGGGTTTCACAAAAGATTTTCCATTTTGCTGGTGAGAAAACCAGGCCTGGTGCTTCTGACTGTACCAGAGGCCAGGAGGGGATGATGCACCATGGGACTTGGGCTCCTGCCATTCCCTCCCCTACCTGGAATCAAAGGTCTGCTGCTCCCATTTTGGGCAGGTCCCACTGAGGTAGCCCTGGAGAGGCTGATGGGAAGTGCTGAAGCCCCCATCCCCACCACATTTTTTTCAACTTCCTATACTGGGGTGCTAGGGAGGGAGAGGGTGAGAGGTCTGAAACCAGCTCTGTGCACCTGTCTGCTCAGCTGTCACACGGAACACCTTAGTCTCTCACTTGGACACCAAAATACTGCTGTACCAATGTGTCCCTCGTGACGCCATTGTAGGCCCAATGCAGTGGGCAATGGAAGGGATTTCTACATCAAAACCATTTCAAAACTAAGTCTAGCTATCAAGAAATCTTAAATGCCCAGGCCCATGCTGGCCTCATGTGGGGAGAAAGAGGATGCCTGTGACCCCACAGGGAGAGAGAGGGTGGTCCCCAGGGGAAGAACAGTCAGCTTGCTTAGAATTGTAGGGGTCTGGAAGACGAAGTACTCATGAATCCTGGGGGACATGAGGATCTTGGCAGCAGATAAATGCAGATGGACAGTAGGACTTGAGGTCAGAAGAAAATCTTGGGGCTCTGCATAGATGCCCAGTCCGGTGCGGCCATGTTCCCAGGGGGTGATCAGGGACAGGGTACCTACCTTCTTTGATCTTCAGTTTCTTCTTTGCTCCAAAATAAAGGTGTTGAGCTCCTCATCGGTTGAATGAGGTTAGCTAACCACAATGTACTGGTTGTGCTAGGCATGGCAGCTGGCACAGGTCCCTCCCGGAGCTGTGAAAATGAACTCCAGTGAGGAGCTCTGCTTACTGAACTGGAAGCCGAGTCAGGCCACGGAGAAGAGCCAGGGTCCCTCCAGAGGCAGTGACTGGTTATGGGGGCAGAGGAAAGTCTAAAAGTGGGGTCCCAGGAGACTTAACACAAAGGGGCTGCTACTGGTCAGCCCTGTGCGGCCATGACAAGAACACCCACAGGGGGAAGCCACTTTTAAAGACAAAAGGTTTGTCTTGGTTCGTGGTCTTGGAGGCTCCAGTCAAAGATCGAGTGGTCCACACTCTGCAGCTTGGTGAAGGTGGAAAACCACAGCAGGAGAAAGGAACCCACTCAAATCGCAAGCCAGAAAGCAGAAGAGAGGATAGGCTAGGGTCCTACAATCCCCTTTGAGGGCACACCCCCGATTACCTAAGGGCCTCCCAGAAGGCCCCTCCTCCTAAAGGCCCACTGCAGCTCCTGGGAACTACACCTTTTACCCATAGACCTTTGGGGGCCATTCTAGGAAACCAAAGCAGTGGTAGCGTGGAGCTAGAACCAGTAGTGTGATGGTTTTATTGAGCAATCCTCCAGGAACCAAGTGAGACCCACCTTCCATGACAGCCTGGCAATGTCCAGACCAACAGGGACCTTGCAGGCCTAAAGGCTGTCCTCAGAGGGTGCCAGGCAAGAGGCTCCTGTCCAGGAAGGCAGGGGTTCTCAGTCCCCTCTAGTGTGTACCAGAAGACCCAGGGGGAAACACCCTTGCCAGACACCAGCAAGACCAGATTTGCTCAGTCCTATCTACCCAGAAAGCAAAGGGATAAATTCCCTTTCTCTGGTGATAGGTGGCCACCTTAGGAAAAAAAAAAAAAAAGAATAAAATGAAATAATAAAAAACTAAGAATGAGAAAATTAATTATCTGCTGTAATTAGTGTAATGACCTACACCATTAGAGGTTATTTACCACAGGGGTAAAACTTCCCACCGTAAATGTCAGCTCAGCCTCCCGAATGTGCATTCTCCCAGGAGCCGACAGACCTAGCTGACTGCTGCTGCTTCTGTGAATTTTTCTCCCCATTTGGTTCTTCCTTTCTAGATGGTTAGGGTGCTGGTGATGGGCAGGTAGTATGTTACGAGAGCTGCCCCACTGTGTGTCCAATGCTTGTGGCTGAGCCCTCAGAGTCCCACAGAGGCAACTACCCTAGGCCTGAGGTCTGCAGGGGTGGGATATGGAGTCACAGAGGCAGAAAATGCTTGGGAAGATGATCACGCGAGTACCCCAGCACAGAGGGGGGCTGGACTGTGTACTGTGTGAGAGCTGCCCCATACTTCCACATCCTTTCACCCCTTACCCCATTGGTCCTGCAGGTGACGAAATAAGCATCGTTCCCAGCATCCTTTGCAGATGAGGTGTGAGCTCAGAGAGGCCCGCTGACTGCAGACCCCCAGACTCTTTAATTACCTGGTAATAGCCAATCTATCTTCCCTTGCCCCACTATCCAAACAAGAAAAGACAAATCAGTTTGGATGAAGTCCAGCGGGTTCCCACCGTGTCCCCAGGCAGCAGTGTGCGGCCCACGTTTGCCACTTTGCCCTGCACTGTGGAACAGGGACAAGAAAGGACAGCCCTCCCCACAAATCCACACTTTGAGCAGCAGCCACAGGGGACCAAGGCTGAGCAAAGGCAGATGGAAATGTAGGCAAGTTCTCTGATCAAGCCTCAGCAGGACTGAGCTGGGCAAAACCAAGAGGCTTTTTGTTTGTTTGTTTGTTTGTTTGTTTTGTTTTGTTTTGTTTTTCCAGACAGGGTTTCTCGGTGTAGCTTTGCGCCTTTCCTGAAACTTGCTCTGTAGCCCAGGCTGGCCTCAAACTCACAGAGATCCGCCTGGCTCTGCCTCCTGCATGCTGGGATTAAAGGCGTGCGCCACACCGCCTGGCCCCCAAGAGGTATTTTTAATCTCTGTCCTGAAACTGGTATGGGACATTTAAGCCCTCTACACCCAGGGCTTGGCTCTGGAGAGTAAGACAATGTCCCAGAGCCTGGTCGGGTCACAGCTTCCCCTTTTCTGGCCTCGTGGTGTCTGCACAGCCTACCTGGGGACAGCTGCTTCCTCTGCCAATAGCAAAGCCACACCAGCAAATCCAGAGATAGTGACTGGTCGTGGGGACAGGGGAAACTCTGAAAGCAGGGCTCAGGGGAGACATAACACAAAGAGGCTGCCGTCAGTCAGCCCTGTACTGCCATAACAAAAATACTGAGGGAAGTCACTTTTTTTTAATTAAGAAATATTTTATTCATTTTACATACCAATTACAGATTCCCCTCTTCCTTCCAGTCTTCCCCACCCAATCCACCCACCATTCCCTCCTACAAGAAGGTAAGGCCTCCCATGGGGAGTCAGCAGAGCCTGGTACATTCAGTGGAGGCAGGTCCAAGCCCCTCCCCCTGCCTCAAGGCTGTATGAGGTGTCCCACCATAGGCAGTGTGCTCCAAAAAGCCAGCTCATGCACCAGGGATGGATCCTGGTCCTGCTGCCAGGGGATCAGGCCCTTTAAGCAGATCAAGCTACCCAACTGTCTCACTTATGCAGAGATCCTAGTTCAGTCCCGTGAAGGCTCCACAGCTATGAGTTCCCACTAGTTTGGTTTGGTTGTCTCTGTAGGTTTCCCCATCATGATCTTAGGTCATTTTAAAGACAAAAGGTTTATTTTTGTTCATGGTCTTGGAAGCCCCAGTCAAAGATCCAAGTGGTCCACACTCTGCAGCTTGGTGAGGGTGCAAAATCATGACTGGATTCTGTGGTAAAGGAAGCCACTCAATTCACAAGCCAGGAAGCAAGAAGAGAGGGTGGGTTAGGATCCCATCATCCCCTTTGAGGGTATGGAAATCAATTGTGTTTCTCAAAGGGGATGTGAATGGCTGGGATGTTTTTCCCTGGGCAGTGTGAGAGTTAATCTTGAGTGAATTTGGAGTCACCTAGGAGACACACACACTTTTGGGCACATCTTGGTGAAGACAATTCCAGAAAGGAGTAACTAAGGAGGGAAGCATAGCATAGTCTAGAGTCCAGGCCTGAAGAAAACCAGCTGAATCCCAGTACTCCCCATCTCTGCTTCCTGGTTTGCCCAAATGTGAGCAAGGCCCCCATCACCACCGCTGTGAGCCAATGCTGCCGCGATGCCTTCCCCACCATGATGGACTGTATCCCCAAACCATGAGCCAAAATAAGTCCTCCTTCCATGAAGTCATTTCTTGTCAATCACTCAGTCACAGCAGTGAACAAAGTGATTAACACATGCTGACAGCCTCACACATAACAGGTTACTTAATGTCCCGGTATGCCACACAACCAATACCAACATTAGAACCCATGGGCACTGCTCGTGAAAAATGCTCAACACCTGTCTATATGCCACTAGAGAGCGATGAAATGCCTATGCGGAGGCCACCCCCACAGGGCACCCACAAGCTGGATCCTCTCAGCTGACACTCAAGGTCAGCCCTACGCCATGCTGGGTAGACACTGAACTCCCTCCACTCCAGAGTCCACCGGGACTCTGGTGGAGCAGATGGCCTTGGCCAGGTTTGGTCATACCTCTGGGACGAGGCATCCTCGTTTCTAAAATGAGGAGTGTCTCTGGCTTTACTATTTTCACACTTCTCCTGACAGGCTGTCAGGGCGGCTGAGGCTCCTCTCCTCCTCATCAGTCATTTATAGCTGAGCACGGGTTTGAGTCACCGCTGCTCTTCTCCCAGGAGCATTGCTGTCGTAGCCTCGTCTCTCACTGCGGGATGAAGAGCTCTGTCCTGGTGGAGGAGCGGCAGGTGTTTGGGAAGGAGGTAGGAGGGGGTGTTCTGTAAATCAGGGGGTCCTTTCCCAGAACCTGAAACCATTCTTCTAAGACGATACCCACCTAGTTTCCCGACTCCGGCAATCTGTTAGGGGTGGGAGACGTCCATACAGCTATGAAATGAAACCCATGCTTCTGAACAGACCCCAGAACAATGATTCCCAAACATGACCCCACATTAAAACCATCTTGGGTCTTCTTACCTCTTTAAAACTCAGGCTATCCCCAAAACCAATTAAATTATTCCAAGAAAGGGGGAGACAAGTGTGAGTGGGTCTTAAAACAACCTCTATGGCTCCGTGTAGAGACGAGCTTGGGAACCAGTGGCCGAACCTGAAAGCCAAGCCTGCCTCCCTCACCTTGGTTCTCGCTCCCCTGCCAAGCTAGAAACCTCTCTCTCTTCCCCACCCTGAGAATTCTCTGCTAGATGATCCCCTCTGACCTCCATCCTCCACCCTGGCTCCTGGGGCTGGGATTCTGAGTGGTGGTTGTATTTGAACCCAGGACTCGCAAGCCTGGCCATAGGGAAGGAAGCAAGAGAGACCCTCCAGGGACCAGGTGAGCAAGTGAAAGGACCACGTGATGGCTTCAAGGCTGCAAGCTGGACCACCAGTGTGCAAAAATGATACAGTCGCCCATACTTAAATGAAACAGTCAAAACAAAATTCCAATAGGGCCAATGCCCAAGACACCAGAGACACTCTTAAGTACACGATGGGCTGACTTTCAACCCCTTGTCCCCTGAGAGTGCAGGTACAGATGGGTTTTGAACAGCCCGATAAGCTTCTGTTCGCAGGAGAATATGGCCTTTCATTCATGACTCTGTCAGGAGCCGCAAGGTCAAGAACAGCCCTGTTCATTCTTAGGGGTGTGATAGACCAGCCCCCTCTTTTGGTAGGCCTGGCTGGAGTAGAAGTCTTCCCAGCTCTGCTCCCTTCTTCTCACCTTCCTCTGTAAACGCCCTGTGATGCTGTCGTTTCAATTCAGCCGATTTCAATCAAGTGGAAGCTGGTGGGTGGCTTTGTGAGTTGGCTAGACTTATTTTAATTCAAAACCAACAAATGGTGAACAGAAAGTTAACGGTTTAATGAAGCTAGGCTGTTCTGTCTCTGCCCCATGCCACCTGCATGTGGAGCTGTCTTCCCCTCGTCCTCCAAGGCACCTGGCTGCCTGGCCTTTCTCTCTTTGGACCAAGTCTTGACAGCTCCTGTAGGGACTGTCACTGTGCTTTTGTGCAGGGGAGCAGCAAGCCATCTTCTCCCGCATTGTATCCAGCACAAGTTATCCAGATAGGTCACTGTCCCATGATAGAAGTATCCAACATGTCTCACAGTGGAAGCCCTAGGTTCAAATCCCCTGTATGACCTTGGTCATGTCATTTAGATTCTGGAACCTCTGCTGCCTCATCTTTTTGGAGGTTTGACTAAAAGCAAACATTGAGTATACTGAACATTTTCCGTATACCAGAGCTGTGTGCGTTAGAGGTGCCATCCAACTTAGCCTTCCAACAACGGATCAGGAGAGGTGCTAACAGCATGCGCACTCTGGAGGTGAGCTCATTTGCAGGTTCTCAGAACCTTTTCCAAGAGTAAGCCCAGATCTGTCCTAAGCAGGGAAAAGCATTAGAGACAAACAGAGAAGAAGGTTAGTTGATATAAACGGGTGAAACCAAAGTTCTCATGTCCTGTGGGGGCACAGAGCAGGAGGGACAGGACTTCAAGACACTGAGTAACAAGGCAGAGGCTACATGGCCAGTCAGCAGAAGAGCCAGGATTGGGGCTCAGACAAGCTTTGGAGAAGGTCAGCACTGGTAGTGGCTGGGCTGTCTGGTGGAAGCACTGGTGTGTGTGCTCCTGACAGCGTGGGGGCACAGTGTAGACTCGGTAGATTATAATTTTACATATTCCATGTCACTTTCTGAAATTCCTACCCACAGAATATCCTGGGAAAGTGCCCTAATGCCAAGTGCCTTGGGTAGGAGAGTGGACAATACCAAGACATAGGAAGTTGAAGCGAACTTGACCTGTTTTGCAAAAGGACCTGGGTCCTGAGTTCACCTGTGACCAGACGATTAGGGTTGATGGTTCTAGGTTAAGAGAAACAACACATGAGCTAGAAGCCATGATCTCCTCCACCCAAGACCGGGTTCTGTGACTCAGGTTATACATGTCGGTTCCATGTATGGGACGTTCACTTCACAGACTTACCGCCATTGTTAGCTAGCTCCCCGCAAGCCCTGCCCCATCCCTCAGAGAGAAATGAGGAAGAGAGAGTGTGTACAGCCTGGAAGACTAGTCAAAATTTACATCTTACAGATGGTGACTTCATAGTCTCACACCAAAAATGGAATGGATCTGCTTGGAGAAGCAAGGGTGTTGGACCAGATCCGCCCCCCTCATGTGTGTAGAGCATCCAGGCCAGCCTGCTGGTCCTTGGAGGGATGGGCAAGAAGACGGCAGAGAAAGACAGCCTGGTCATCTCACCAGTGCCTGTCTCCCTTTGAGAAAACACTCTCTCATCCCATCTTTTATCCAGCAAGCATGAAAGGAGGACCACCTGTGTTTTAGGCATTGTGAAAAGGACTAATACCTAAATAAGACTTAAATCTACCTGATGTTCGTGTGTGTGTGTGTGTGTGTGTGTGTGTGTGTGTGTGTGTGTGTGTGTGTACTCACATGCACAGGTGAGGCCAGAAGTCAGCCTCGGGACCCATTGGTCTTGTTTTCTGGGACAGTCTCTCATTGGAACCTAGAACTCACCAATGAGGCGAGGCTAGCTGGGCTGAGGCCCCCGGCACCCTCCCATCTCCACTTCCCCAGCCCTGGGATTCCATCCAGGCCACCACATCAGTTTTCTACATGGATGCGGGGATGCAATTCAGGGGCTCACCTGTCACACGCTTTACCCACTGAGCTGTCCCCTAGCCCCACGGGACACTTTTTATAAAACAAATCCTTCCGGTTGGCTTTGTGGTAACTTTTTGATGACATCACTTTCCAACTTGAAAACTGAAGCTTAGTGAAACTCCCTACCTTCCCCACAACCACCTCACTAGTGAGCAACAGGTGTCATACACACACACACACACACACACACACACACACACACACACACACACACACACACACATACACACACACACTATCTCATTTCATCTTTAAATAATCCAGTGAGGTGCAGTTGGAGCATGTTGGTAGGAAAGTGCCTGCCTAGCATGCACAAGGCCCCGGGTTTGACACCCGGAAGGAAAAGACTTCACTATAAAGCCCTGTTCTCTCTGCTCCACCTTAAGGAGGAAACTGGAGTCTGACAGAGCCAGTCTGCTACCCCTGGCCTCACAGGTTAGTGTCTGCCCTGAGACACCTGGAAATTCCTTACTGGGATTTCTGACAAATCCGTTCTCGATATTGTACACATTAAGCATCCATCTGGTGGGCTGACCTATAATTGAGTTTTGTCTGTGGTCTCAAGTGTATTCATAAGTGTCAAAGGGCATCACTAAAAAAGCAAGAAACAAAACAAAACAAAAACAAATAAAAAACATAAGTAGTTTAATTTTTTTTAAAAAAGTCTCCCTACTATGGGGAGATTTTTAAGATATTTTATTTCTAATTTTTTTTTTTTTTGGTGGAGGCACAGTGTTGCTGCTCAAGCCCAGAGCCTTGTACATGCCAGGCGAGAACTCTACCAGAGAGCTGCATCTCGGCCCTTGATTTGGGCTTAAATGGAGCCCGAGGACTTGCCACCTTCAGCCCACGCTGGGTCCTTAGGAAGTAAGTCCTTCAACCGGGGAGATTTTTCTCCCTCTGCCTCAAAGCAGAAATCTGGACTTTAACTGGGCTATTATATCTTTAAAAGAAAATGTGTGTGGTGGGGTGGGGGTGTGATACACACAACTGTGAGTGTGTGGAGGTCAGAGGACAAGCTGAGTTGGTTCCCTCCTTCCACCATGTAGGACCAGGAGACGGAACTCGGGTTGCCAGGCTTGGTAGCGTGTGCCTCTACCTGCTGAGCCGTCTCGCTGGCACACGGTCTAGCACAGCTTACACACCTACTGTGTACACCTGCTACCACATGGTGTGTTTTCGCTTGTGTCGTTTTCCGCAATTCTCACAACCACCCTATCCAGCTCCTACTATTGTACCCATTTTGCAGTCAAGGAAACTGAGGCCCAGAGAGGTTTAGTGACCTGCCTAAAGTCACAAGACTCAAAAGTGGAAATGAAAATGGAATTCATCGGTCTGGCTCCAAGTCTGCTCCTCTCTTGCTTCTTCATCCTCTATCCTTGTCCCTGTAAGGTGGGCATCTATCCTAACATGGATTTTTAGGAGTAAGGGCATTTCCACTTGGCCATGGTGAGGACAAGAAAGGAAGGCCTGAGGAGAAGGCGCAGCAGAGTGGAGGCCAAGTCCAAACTGGTAGCAAGTAGATGAGCCTGCCTGAGCAACGGCGTGGAAACTCCCCTCCGGAGTTAATTTCGGTCACAGTGTCTTTCTATTAAGCGGAGCAGTTGGTTGGCTGTAGGTGTCAGAATGTCCCTATAAAACTGGAATTCAATCTCATCGTAGGGGGGAGGGGAAGTGGAGCAGAGAGAGAGTAGAGGGGAGGGAGGGAGGGAGCTGGCAGGCCTTACAGGTACCAGTGGCATAAGAGAGCAATTTGTTAGGTCTGCACTGTTGGGGGCTGATGAAATTCCCACCTAGCTCTGCCTGTGCTGAGAAGCTGGATCAGGCCGGGTCTGTGAGTAAAGCTGCTTTCTGGCTACTTCCAGAGCTCCCCGCCAGAGCGTTAGCTGCTGTTCTGGGGAAGCTGTTTGGGGCCATTCACATCTGGGCCCCTGACGTTGCCAGGCTGTCTTTACCAGGATGGGCGCCGCAGCAGGTGCTTTAAATAAACTCATCTTAAGTCAATCTCTCACCCAAGTTATGGAGCTGACATTAGTATTGCCATTTTCCAGACCGGGAAACTGAGGCTCATGGGAAATTACCCAAGATCGCTTAGCCAGAAAAGCGAAGCATCAGAATTTGATCTCAGATCTTGCACTCCAAGGTTCCACATGCTGCCCCTGTATCAGGCCTCAGTGGCCGGCAGCGCAGCTCCTGAGAAGTGTCTTGTGACCTGCTGTGGTGTGTATGATCCGTCTATAATCTGTCTCACCAACAAGAAGGGATAGGTGAAGCCAGGGAAGACTTCCTTTTACCAAAACGTGGGTTAACTGGCGGGGGGGGGGGGGGTCATTAACACCGTAACTCCTCAGGCTGGCCTGACTCTGCAGACTCACAGCAATCCCACTGCCTGGTCCCTGCCGCAGACATCCATCTGTATCCCTTTAAATCTACTGCCATTTTGGAATGGAAATACATCCGGTGAAGTCCACAGTTAAGCTCTTTAGATTTGCAAAGGCACACAAAGAGATTAAATGCATTTTGCATTTTCCATTTTCCTCCGATTCTTATTTTTTCTGAAAAATTTCTCCACGCCATGGTCTAAATTCACCCTAGGGGAACTCTCTAGCCCTGGAGGGCCTGGTTCATCCTTACCTCCCAAGGATCTGGGGCGTGAGAGCCAGTCTCCCAAGGTCAGGCCCAACCAACCCATGGAAGGTCCCTGAGGCAGGCCAGCCTGGATGCCCACCAGGTGCCCATCTGGGTACCCAGCAGCCCTGTTCCTGCAACTAGTCCAGGACCGAATCCAAGGCTGTCCTTGATGTACAATGAGGCTGTTTCCTAGCGACCAGGTTGGATTGAGAAAGCTGAGACCAGCTGCCCCGGGCTGGAGTCGAGTCACAGAGCAGCAGGCCCTGACTTGGCAGTTCTTGCCGGAAGCATATGGGACCGAACAGATGGGCCAGGCACAGGCGCCCCGAGCTAGAACCATAAAGGCAAGAGCAGAGCTGGAGAGGGAACTGAGAGAAAATCAGGGAGACAGGTCTGGGATTGGCTCACAGAGCCAGGCTTGGGACAGGCTTAACACTGCTGTGGACGAACAGAGGGGTACAGCTTCTGCACTGCCCAACAGCTGGTCCGGAAGCTTCTCTCCTGGGACACACCCTCTGGAAAGCAGTAGGAGCCCTGCAGGCTCTCCCAAGGGGACCTAGGAACAGCCAGGAGGTGCTACTTAAGGCAACCTCTGTAGCAAGAGATCCATTTCTGAGTCCCGTGCTCTGTGGACCCATAAGGACACCTCTCCCCTTCCGTGACTTTCCCACAGATCCAAGAGAAGCATCTATTTGTCTGCAAAAACTGTTTGGGTTTTTTTTTTTTTCAACCCAAATCTAAAGGCACTACAGAGAGATGATGGGGGTCACATGGTCAGTTTAGATGAAAGGCCTGTCGATTGTCTCTCTGCATTCTTATGTGCAGGACTGTTTAGATGGATAGCTCTGCCTCCTACCAAAGGTGACAAGTGGGCATCATCAGCGTGTGGCAGGGGAGGCTTAGGGTGAGCATGACTCATGGGCAGGTGTCGACGCCCTGAGGAGCACCTGCTGCAGGCTTGTCCCTCAGGGAAGCCTGCAGTACCACAGCTGCTCACGAAGGACTGTCCCAGGAGAGAGTCCCACTGGGCAACTGGGTGGTATGGATGCAGGGCTCCTTTGTCCCATCCAGAAGAGCCAGCCTATGAAATAGGGAAGTTATGCTCTTTCCACAGAGGACAACAGCCAGGTGGAAGCTCCCGGAAGATAAATGTAAGACTCAAAGATACGTGGAACACTTTTCTCACACTTAGAGCTATCTTAAGTGAAATGCAGTGGGTAGAGAGTTCCTGTCAGCACAGGTGCCAGCCAAGGCTGAACAACCACCTGATAGGGCTTTGGAGAAGTCGAGTGGCCACCAGAGGAGGGGAAGGCCCCTCCCAGCCCTGCAGATCTAGAACTTCATGAAGAAGTTCACTGAAGAACTCAAGAGTCCTATTCAAGTACCCGAATTCGGTGTCTCTGGGCAACTGTCCTTTGTAAAGGAGATGTCCTCCCAAAAGGATAGGATCAAAGGTAGCGTGGGAGGGAGGCTGGGGTGAGAGACAGAGAAAGGAGAAGGAGATCGGAGAGAGATGCTCAGGTCTGGTTTATCGCGAATCTTTGCCCACTGCTCAGGAGACAGTGTCCTGCGTGGCTACCTGGCCACAGACGAACAGTGTTCTTCAACAAGTGATAGCAAGACCTGGCCCTGCCAACCCCTTCCTCCACCTGGAGAGGAGCATCCTGGGGTGAGAAGAGCCATTCCCTTCCCAGCACCCCTCAGAAGCCTCCCTCCACCATGTGGCCTGGAAAGCGGGATTGTTCTGGGTCACAGGGCTGCCGTCTGCTGGGCAGCCAGCCTGTGTGAGCCTGTGTGCTGTGGGTTGTTTTTTTGTTTTTTTTCCTAAATGGCTTAATCTGCCAGTGTTTGTGGAGCATCCTCGGAATCAAAGTGTCTTTGGCGTAATTATTGTTAATTGCACAGACTATTCTATAAACTCATCCAATTAAGAGAAAGTTATTAACTTTATAAAATATCTCAGGCATCCCACAGTGCCGTGTGTAGATGGAATAACAGTTTGAGAGGCAGTCAGCATGAAATATCATGCAAATGACGAGGCTTATTTACTTCTTTTTAAAAATATCACAACATCCACACCGCTGGGGTAGGTTTCCTCTCAGTTGTCCAGAAACACCAGAGTCAGTGGCCAAGCGCGGAACACATCCCTCCTAGCCCAGCTTCCTCAGAACAGACCCAGGCGTGACTTTGGTTAAGGCATTGCAGGAGCTCCGATGCTCTCCGCTCCTAGGGACTATCTAGAACCCTTGATGTGCTGTGTGACTTTTCACCACTTACCTAACCTCTCTGGGCCTCTGCAAAATAAGAATACTGAGCCCCTAGCATTACTGTAATGAAGTGATGGAGTGGTCACTAAGTCCCTAAAGCACTTGTCTAGCAAGTGTGAGGACCTGGGTTTGATCCTCAGAACCCACATTTAACAGCAAAAGCCTGTCGTCTTGCCACACGCATGAAACCCCAGCACAGAGGAGACAGAAGCAGGTGGGTCCCTGGGGCTTGTTGTCCAGCGAGAAACTCTGTCCAAAAAAAACAAAAGTAGACAGTGTCTAAGGAACGACAGCCAAGGTTGTCCTCTAGCTTCCATATGCACGCACACAATTTGCACAAATACCCACACACATGATACATCCTCACACACATGCACACTCATATATGCACACACTAGGAACACACACACATGCACACACACAGGGACATTCACACATACATATATACTCACACGCACCCTTATACACATGAACACACACACACACACACACACACACACACACACACACACACCCTCCATGAATTAATACACAGCAAATACTTGGAGCTTTGTCTGTCTGCTTGTAAGAACCATCAGCAGATTTGGGTCGGTGTTGGTGTCTTGAGCACTGCTAGACTTTTGACTGTAGCTCTGAAAACATCAGGCGCTCCCTGGAAGCTCCCTCTGTAAGATATTGTCAACTTCTGTACCACTAGTCATTACGTATTACTATTATTTTAAAATCAGTCATGACCGGGCCGTAATCTCCGCAATAAATGTTTTAATGAAGTGTAATGCACCTGGGTCAGAGGACGTAGACTACAGACGTGCAACATAATGATCTGCCAGGAAGTTGACACAGCTGCATCATCACCACTCCCCTCGAGGACCAGAGCATCACCAGCGCCCCAAAGGCCCTTCTAGTCTTTCCTCTCTAGACCACACACCCCGGAACTGCAACAAGAGAAAGTGAAATAAAATAGAATAAAATCTAATTACGAAAGTCTGAGAGAGAACTCAGGGAGTAAAGGCATCTACCACCACGCCTGGCTGCTTGAGTTTGATTCCCAGGACCCACAAGGTGGAAGGAGAGAAGCCACTCTGAACTGTGGCATGCATGCACACATGCACACACCCACGCACACATGCACACACACACACACACACACACACACACACACACACACATGTCAACTAAAATGTAATTTTAAAACTAAGTTAAATTGTGTGAAATGTGGCAGAGGCTGACCTCTTTGGCTTAAGCTATGTCTGTGAGGTCCCTCCTTCCATCCTGCTCTGGCACGTTTCCAGATGTGCAGCAACAGCAAAGAAAGCTGTGCTGCCCACCGGGATGAAACACTACTGTTCACCATGGAGACAGACTGGCCAAACCCCAAGCAAGAAAGCCTCCTGAGGGCAAGGGGGCTGTGGGGCGTCTCCACCAGAGGCCATTGCTGTGTGTTGGCTTGGTTTAGGGCACATAAGTGTTTCACATGTTCCTGGGGTCCATGTGATGTCTTAATGCCTGTAAAGGGAGTGGAATGATCAGAAGAGGGTAATCCACAAGCCTATGACCTCAAAGGATTCTTATTTCTTTGAATTGGAAGCGTTCAAAATGTGTCCTAGGAGCTATTTTAAAATGTGCTGTTAATTGCTATCATCCTGTGACTGCAAATGATGAACAAAAACTATCTCTCTATTCTGCTATCTAACTGCATCCCTGGACCCACTATCCATTGCTTCTCCACCCTCCCAGCCTGTGGTCAAGAGCTCATGGGGTGGGGGTAGCTCTGGGAAGATGATTCAGTAGATAAGGTGTTTGCTGTGCAGGCATGGAAACCCAAGTTTAATCCCTAGAATCCACATTTTGTTTTTGTTTAAAGCCAGGCTTGGCAGTGTGAACCTGTAATCCCAGCACAGGGGAGACAGCATCAGGGGAATCCCTGAGACAGACTGGCCAGCCAAGAGAGCCACATTGCTGAGCCCTGGGTTCAGTCAGAGACCCCCTGACTCAAAAAATCAGGTTAAGAGCAACTGAAGAAGACATATAATGTTGACCTCTGTCTTACACACACGTGCACAAAATGATATCACTCTGGACACCCTCCTAAGCCCTGGGGTCAGCTCCAGAAGTGGGAGCAGTCTATCTAGCTGTCACCCTACCGTGAGTGGCAACTGATGATAGTCTAGACTTGCTGAGAGCACTAAGGCCCCAATCCAGTAGGACCATGGGGAAGTCATCTGAGTGGCAGTGAACATGCCATCACTCAGGCATCAAGGACACTCACTAGAAGGCTGCCCACAAGGAAGGCTGTAGCACCAAATGGCCGTCACTCCGATGATGATGGTCCCAGAATCCCTTCCTTCACAGAGATTCTGTTAATTACAGAGTTGCTGCATTGGACAATCTCAGTAGGCACTGGGACAAACCTCAAGGCTGCCTGCAAGAGGTAAAAATGGTGACTGTGAGCTGGCTGTGGGTCCCAGAGCTGAGCAGACAGCGGTTTCCCAGCAGGAGGATTGTATCCCTGCTCTACAGGGTTCTGCAATCTCCCCATCTCTGGCTGAGACTCACTCTCTAAAGGAACACCTGTCTTGGTCCAGCCGTCTGTGGGATATCGTGAATCCCTGCACAAGAAGAGGTGCTTCGCTTCTGCCCAGAGCACCTTGGGGCACACTAGGTCACCTCACTCTCCAGGTGGAGATCCTTCCGCACAACCCACTCACATTGCCTCAGCAGAGAAGCCACAGTACAAGAAGAGGGGAGAGCTGTTCCCCCAAAACATGCCCTGGAAGTCACTGAACTATCACACACACACACACACACACACACACACACACACACACACACGCACGCACGCACGCACGCACGCGCATTCCTTATATATGTGTATATGTCCATGTGTATATATATGAAATCTTTCCCCTCTCTGGTCAGAATTCCTTGCCCTGAAGGATATACATAGAACTTACTGCCCCAAACAGCTCTTCTGGTGGCAAACTTCAGCATGTGCTAGAGGCTCAAGGGTACCAGGATGCCCGCAGCTCTTCCTCATGTTAAGGGTCATGTGGGTGGTGTTATCTTTCCTTCCTAAGCATCATCTCCCCACTTCACAGTCAACAGTGGCCAGTGAACGGGTCTTAGTATTCCTTCTCCCAGCCAGAGAAACCAAGCCACCAGAAACTTAAGTGACACCACCCCCACCCCAACTCAGCAGATCTTCGATCCAAATCCACCACTAAAGGACATGTGGCCAAGAGCAACCTGGGACAGACTGACCGTGGAGAGTTCGGTGGGGTTTGCCATGCATGATTACCAATGGCAGCAAACAATGTCCTCTGTGGCACCAGAGCCTGCCCCCACTCTGGGCTCACCCCAAACCTGACTCATCCCAGGCCAGGCTGCCCAGCAGGAGCAGCCCCAGCCTGACTTTGAGGACAGTTGCTGGGTACTGTGTGGTGATGTGACTTTCCCTCTCTCCGCTACACATTCTGATGTGAGTCAACCTTTCTTAATATCAAAATCCTACCCTGGTGGTCTGATGGAGCCTGGGAGCTCAGGCTGGACCAGGAGCTGGGAAGACCTGAATCTGGGTCCCAGCTCCATTACCAATTAGTTGCATGACCTTGGGCATGCCACCAAATCTTGAACCTGAGTTTTCTCTTGAGTCCCACTGGGATAATTCTCCCTACCCCGGGCACCTGGGAGGTTGTTTTAATAACAAACATCAGGGGATTGAAGGAGGAAGTGGGAGAGGAAGAGAAATGAGAATCCGCCGATGAAGGCCCCCACTAGATAACAGGGCTCCAGGCTCTGTGTAAGCAACAGCTGGGAGATTTCGAGTCCCCATGGCCACCTTCATCCCGGACCAACAAACCAGAACCAGGCATTCAGAGGATGCTTTGCCAACACTGGGCATAGAATGTGATAGAATGTGGCCAGCCCCAGACCTGTGATCTCCAGGACTTTCTGATCTCTGGAAACACAGATGTGAGTGCCATACTGTAGAGGGAGAACCTGAGAAAGGATGGGACACATACACACACACACACACACACACACACACACACACACACACACACGTGAGTGCACACACACATGTGCACACATGCACACTCACACTCACACTTGCACATGTACACAATCACATACACACTCAAACTCACACGCACGTGTGCGCGCGCGCGCGCACACACACACACACACACACACACACACACACACGGGAGAGGGATTTAACAAAGGGATGCCTTCTGATCATTGTGTCATGTGGACATCTCACAGTGAGTTTGTACAAACTAAGATGGCTCCACGTCACCAGACCATGTCTTAGGGAACTCCTGCTACAGAAACAGTTCATTGTTAACTGAAAAGCATTTGTGGTATATGACTCCAAGCAACCCCATACACACAGACCTACATGGATCTTAGCATCTAGGCAGATGGATGGCTTTCCCCATTCTTTCTGAAGAGGAAAGTGGTTATTGATACCCAAGAGCATCTCCTTCTACCTCTAGATGTAACCCACCCCAGCCTCACCTCACCAACAAGGATATGTCCCATAGACCTCTCTTGGCCTCCCTCCAAACAGTGATTGGACCAGGACCAGGGTGGCTGCAGCTGCCCGAAGCCCCTGCTACCAGGCCTTGCAGGGGTCTGTCCTGGCCTTCCTAGCTCTGGAGGCAGCTGGGAAGAGCCAACTTAGTCTCTGACCCCCTGGGGCTGGTTATATTTGGATGTTAAAGGTAATGACACATCCCCAGCAAGCCCTCCCTCTTGCCCGCCTGCTTCAGTAAAGTCTCCTGGCAGGGAGGGGGCTGGCTTATATTTAGGGCTGGCATTCCCTGGTAGGCATCCTGTTCAGAAATGGAAATTCTTTTAATAGCTAGCCAGACCCGGGTATTTAATGAGCTGGTGTTGACTTTTTGATTTCTTGTTCTTGGTGGAGGACTGTGAGCTGCCTCAGCTAATTAGGAGTCCCTGCTCAAAAAACATCCCATCTTTTGCACTTCAAGAAGACCAGGAGTTCACTCCCACTCCTCAGGGACCCCTTCTCCTGTTCCCTTGAAGCTTCTGCCTTGTCTTGAGAAGCTTGTTTGCTTACAAAAATGCGCCTCTTCCAGGAAGTCTATCTGGATTTACACTTGCTTCCAACTGTGACATCAGACATGCCCTTGAGTCTTTCTTTTAGGCCACCTACTATGTGTCACCAACAATTATCAGTGGCATGTAAGAACACCTGTCCCCTGTTGGCAGCTACAGAATACCAGGGCTGAGGGAATCCTCCGGAGTGGAGACTTCCTTTAGAATCTGATGAAAGAGAGAAGCTGGGGGAGCATGGATCATCTATGCAGAAAAAAATATATATACATATATGTGTCCCAGGCCAGGGTATGTGTGTGTTCTTGTCTGCACGTGTGTGTTGTGTGTAGACAGCAGAGGACATTCCTCGGGCACTGTCTACTTCGGTAATCATTGAGACTGTGTCTCTTACTGGCTGGAACCCATCAAACACAGCAGGCTGACTGACCAGCAAGCCCGGGGATGCACGTGTTCTACCTCCGCAGCTCCAGGACTGGGCTTTTTACAGGGGTCCAGGGACTAGACTCACGTCCTCACGCTTTCAAGCCACATGCTCTAGCCACTGGTCCACCTCTCCAGCACACGTGTGCAAACATCTGAGATTACTCGAGAGGCACAAGGGCATCCGGATGCCTGTCCATGGACTCCGAGTTGTGTGTCTAACTCCTTGGCTTCCTGATGTAATACCTGTGACTTCCACGGAGATAGGAAGTGATTTTTCTCAAGGTCACACGGCTGGTATGAAGCAGAACTAGTGGAGAGGGGCTGATGTCGTCCAGGCTTCTCCCACCAGCACTGCTGGGTCTCCTGTAGGGGTCTCCTCCAGCACTGGGGCCACCAGCCCACAAGACAGATCTCTGCACCCAGAGATCCCTCTCCGCCACCCTAGTTGTGGCCAATGACTGTGAAAAGAGATGGCCATGTTGGTTCTGACTATGCCCGGCTTCTGCAACCACCCAGGGTGTATGAAGGAAAGAATAGGGCAGTGGGGGTGGAGGCCCACAGGGTGGCCAGGACTGTCCTCACCCCTGCTGCTGAGTGCTCCGCTGTCCTCTCCCGACAAAGCAGCGCCACTCCTCAAGAAAAGCTTCCTTGGTATCTATAACACGGGACTTGATGCGCAGCAGGAGCTGGGGAGGGGGGTGTGGGATCGGGAAAGGGGTGGCGGAGAGGAGAGCAGGTTGGAGGAGAGATGGATGGCATGACACTGATGTGGAAAATGAAAATAGAAAGCTTCCGGCTGGTGGGAGACACCTGACTTGCCTGACAATGGTGCCTGAGTTCTGTGAGGGGGATCATCAGATGAGACAGAAAGTTTGCAAGCTCCAGGGAGAGGGAGGGAGGGAGGTGGGGAGGGCAGGAGAGGAAGTGTTTCCCAACCTCACCTGCCCCATGGGGCTGTGTTGTTAATTCCCCAGAGTATAGACAGGCCGGGGCTCCCTTTCCATTTCTGGTCTATCCAGGGCTCACTGGCTAACCCCTGGATGCAGAGCACTGTGCCCAGGGCCACAGAGCACCCAGAGGACAGCATGGGCAGTCCACTATACCTCTCATACCTCATATCCCACGTGCCTGTGGGGAGCAGAAAATCCACAGACCACTGCCGTCCTCAGCCAAAGAAGGCTGCCTGGAAGGTGCCACATTCTGAAACTATGAGTGAATTACTGGAGAGAGCTGGGCAGTACCCCTCGGGAGATAAGGAGGAGAAGACACAGGTTATCTTAAGAGATGCAGGGTGGGTGGTGCTGTGCAGGGAAGGGAAGGACTCAAAATCCAGAAAGAGAAAAAGTGTGCCCCCTGCAATACGGAGTGAATCAATCATGGCTGTCTGTGGAGCAGGAGAAGACGGAATGATGGGTCTCTTTCCGAGGTGGTAGGAGGGTACCAACACCCTTCACTAACAAAATGGACTAGAGCAGGGCTTCAGTGGAAAGGATGAGTTGGCTTTGTTGTTCAGTCAAGATGTTGAGTGATTCCAAGGACTAGATATCTCAGGAAGACCACAGCAGTGAGAAAGAAACAGACCCTGACCTTAGGAAGCCAAGTCCAGCGAGGAAACATCTTTATCAGTTGACCACATCATTCATTGTACAAATACCCCTGTGACAAGGATAGAGTGGTCAATAGACTCTCAGGTTGGCCAAGGGGCTGGAGCTGACTTGAGAGTTGAGAGATGGCCTTCCCTCCATCCATTGGCTAATATCCTTGGAATAAGCAGTGTGTGTGTGTGTGTGTGTGTGTGTGTGTGTGTGTGTGTGTGTGTGTGTGTGTACCTTTCAGAGCCAATAAGATAAAACATCTGCCATCAAACCTGATGACCTGAGTTTGATCCATAGGATCCACATAGCAGAAGAGATCCCAATTCCCACAAGTTGTCCTCTGACCCCTACACATGGGCCACAGAGTACACAAATCCACACGCATACACATACACACAAGAAAATCCAATTTTAAAAAATTTAGAGAGCATCCAGGAAGTAAGGGAGCGAGGGAGGTAGAGACTGTGGCCAGGGCTGGCAGTTACCCCTGGGGAGGCTGCTAAGGGGGCAGGCAGAGAAGCCACTGGGTGTGCTGGCTACTGTGAGTGAGGAAGCACTTCCCTGTATTGGTGTGCCGACTAAGAATAAGTGGGTCCCCTGTACAGGACCCCTGGCAGGAGGTGTAAACCCAGCAGCGCGCAATGCCTTTAACTCAGCAGAGCTACATCTAGGAATTTTACCTTCCAGCCACAGGAGGTAGCTCTCCATGCAGGCCTGAAGAAGCCTATGTTCAAGTAAATAGACAGGGAGGGCTGGCTAGAGAGCTGAGAGGGAAGGCTAGGGAGGAAGGGAGGGAGGAAGGGAGGGAGGGAGGGATGGAGGGAGGGAGGGAGGGAGGGAGGGAGGGAGGGAGGGAGGCAGGGACAGACGGACAAACAGATGGACAGACGGACGGACAGACAGACAGAGACAGAGATAGACAGAGATTTTGCATTTTGCAGTGTTAACTTACAATACCTGAAACCCAGAAGCAGTTAAAATGCTGGGCAGTAAGGCCCTGGTCACATAACTGTGTTATTGAGCACCAGGCAGCTATGGTAAAGAATGGAGTGACATGATGTGTACCAATAAGGAACTACCACCACGATTTTTAACTAGAGAACAAGAACCAGGAGTTCAGAGGGGAAATGTGCCATGTGCTGCTATGGAGGCCCGTGTTATGGATCTAACACATCATGACCTCTTCTCCCCAAATCTGCTCATTACCTCCGGGATGTCTTGCTAAATTTGGGGTGGGAGAGAGGTGCCTCTGAGGTGCCTCTGGGAGGGTTTGCAGAGAGGCCTGTTGACAAGGTGTCTGCTGGCTTGGCAGCCCCTCAGTGAGAAGCACGGCCCCACCCCCACTCCCTGCTCTCTCTAGTTGTGAGAACTAGAAGGAAGGGCAGCTGGAAGAAGCAACTGGAAAACCGTGAAACCACAAGATATAGTTCTAACAACAAAAAGAAGTGAGAGACTGGTCCCTGGAATCACGAGTCCACAGAGATGTCCAGAGCACCTTGCTGACATTTAAGAATGTTCACGAGGAACTGGAAGAGGTCACAACCTCTCTCTTCCTCGGGCCCTACCTTGGTTAGGGGCAGCTGGAGAACTCAGCTACAGAGTGTGGCTGCCTCCTTGGGGAGCTGGCTGCTGGAGGAGAGGCTTGTTGGTCCTTGCAAGGAGACTGGGAGGCTTTTAGTTACAGTTAGACAAATCAGTGGGATGTCCTCCCTGGTCTTTCAGACACAAGTTCCAGGAGTTCAGGGAAATGGGGCCGATTCTCAGACCCTCCCTGTTCTAAGCATGGTGGCCATGGAAGCCGGGCCAAATGCAAAGCCTTCCTTCAAATGTGCCAATCTATGTCTCATTGCTCTATCTAAAGCTAAGGGGAAAGCTACTGGGCTAGGGAGAAGGTACAGCAAGGAGGAGTGTCCCCTGTGTAAGCCTGAGGACTTGAGTTTGAATCCTTCGCACCCATGGGAAAAGCAGGGTGTGGCATGCAACCACTGGGCCTTGTTACCTACATCCTGGTTCAGTGAGAGACCCTGTCTCAAGAGAATGACATGGGGAGGGGAGATAGAACAGGACACTCAACTTCTTCCTCTGCCCTTCATGTGTATACCCTCACACACATGTGCAGCTATACACACAACACACACGGGTGCTTGTGCACCCATGTGCATGAGCACACACACACACACACACACACACACACACACACACACACACACACACACACCATACATGCATGCATGCACACAAGCTATCATGCAAACTATGAGAAAGTTACTTCAGACAAATATGGCAATGGGTAAAAGTAAAGATCCTTAAAATGAAATGTTCTTCTGGGTCATTAAGAGTACACTAACACCCCTCCTCCCCAAAAAGAGAAAAAAAGCGGGCATGCTAGAGAATGTGCATGAGGAAAAAAGTAACTGAAAATAATATGGGGGGAGTTGATCTCATCAGCCATGAGATAGATAAGGTGAAGCAGATACTATTTGGCCCTTCCAGTTTGCCACATAATCAGAAATGTTTAATGTTCACTTTGGGCAAAGACATAAAGGAACTGATGGTGACGTGGAAAAATGGTGCCATAGTTAGTGTTTGGTGGCAATTCAAGTCATGTGTGTCCAAGAGCCTTAAGATATTTCCAGTAGCTCTAGCAGCTTCGTTTTGTTTCTGTGAGTTTATCCTAAGACAATCATCATGACCACAAAAACATAAAATAATAAAGCAAAGGAAAAAGTCAAAAATGGTCTCTATCTCCAATAACAGAGTATTTAATGCACTGTGGTACATCCATCCAGCAGGTCTCCCGGGTATCATATTGACTCAGGAAGAATGCATAGAAACGTAAAGATGTTCTCAGCATAAAGCTAAGTGAGATAAATAGGAAATATAGGTGTATATGAGAATGTCTCTACTATACCAAAGTGTGTGTTTTTACATAAAAATTTTTTAAGGAAATATCACAACAAGTTCATAGAGAGTTGGTTTATGGATTTCAATCTTTCTTTAAAAAAATTTTAAGATGGGGATAGAGTCAGTCATGGTGATGCAGACCTTTAATCCCAGCGCTGAAGAGGCAGAGGCAGGGGGATCTCTGTAAGTCTGAGGATAGCCTTGTCTACATAGTGAGTTCCAGGACAGCCAGGGCTACATAGAAAGACTGTGTCTCAAAAATAAATAAATATAAAAATATATAAATAATAAATAAATAATATATATATATATATATATATATATGAAAGGAGGCTAGAGAGCGTTGACTCACTGGGTAGCAGCACTTGTTGCTCTTAGAGGGGCCCAGGTACAGTTCCCAGCATCCACTTGGTGACTCACAACCATCCCTAACTCCAGTTCTGGAGATCCTGTACCCTCCTTGACCTCCACATGCACCAGAAACAGACTTTCACCCATTTTGTTGTTTGGGTTTTTTGTGTTCTTTTTGTGTGTGTGTGTCTTTTAACCTGTCTTCTACAGCCCACGATGGACTTGGACTCCTGGTAATTCACCTGCCTCAGCTTTCCAGAGTGCATTACAGGTATGAGCCACCATGATCTGTTAGGTTTCACTCTTTGACATCTGTATGAGGTTTGTGTGTGTGTGTGTGTGTGTGTGTGTGTGTGTGTGTGTGTGTGGTGTGTATGTGTTGGGGGTCTATGTATATGGTGTAGTGTATGTGTATACATGCACCCAGGTGCACATAGAGGCCAGAGGAGGACATCAGGTACCCTGCTCTATCAGTCTCCATCTCATTCCCTTGAGGCAGGGTCTCTCATTGAACCTGGACAGGCTGATAGTTAGCAACCTCCATGATCCTCCTGCCTTCACCCCCAGCAGCATTAGAGGACTTACAGGTGTCTATGCCTGCCATGTCTGGCTTGTTCTCCATGTGGGTGCCGGGGATTTGAACTCAGATCCTCATGCTTACTCAGTTGTTGTCCTTACCAACTGAGCCATCTTCCTAGCCCAGGATTCACTCATTGTTAAAAGGTGATTTAGTACTCAGAGCCATTCACAAATAGAAAAGGCAGTCTGTCCCTCTGTGCCTCTGAGGATTAGAAAAAGTGGGTCCTTCCTGGAGCCATGAAACCATGGAAGAAAGAAACATTTTCCTGGTCTCTGGTTTCTGGTTATTAGGGTGTACTCAGAAGGCACTCTGGGATTTTAAGGAAGAACCCCTGGGAGAGAGTAAGAGTCCCCATCCCACAGCCCAGTGAGAGCTCAGTGAGGGAGCAGGCCCCTCTGCCCGGGATCTCCTGTGACTGCTACAGGAATGTTTCCCTTATGCCCAACAGAACTAGGTTTTCCCCATTACACAGAATGGAAAACTAAGATAAGAATGGAAAGAATATACATGCTGCTGTGTTCTGAGTATCCCCCAGTCCTGGGCCAATAATGGCTTGCGTATTGTGCATGCTCCTTACATCGAGGAGGTTGGGGCCGGTGACTTCAAGGCTCAAGGAGACACAGGGTGCTTCAAGAGGACACTAGAGAGGAGGCAAGCCAGGGTTCAAGTGGAGGTAGCCTGGCTCTCCTGAGGCAGGAGGTGCTCAACCAGGAAGTTAGAACTATAGTCAGAGGCCCCCTTTCTCACTCTTAACATCTCTCCAGATCCCTGTCTCTAGCCCATCCACCTGTTACACACACACACACACACACACACACACACACACACACACACACACACACACACACACACACTTTCTTCCACAGACCTGACTGAAGTGGAGAAGTCTAGCCCAGTAGAGACAGACTCCATGAGCTTAGAACCAGGTGGTGAAGTAAACGGAAGTTGGTTGAGGCTCTCGGCTTGAGTGCCCTCCTTTCTGCCTCTTCGTTTTCTGGGTAGGACTGGTTTTGCTTGTGACTCCCTGAAGGATGGAAGGACTCCAGGCTTGCTACAGAGGGGTGCACCACAAGCCTGGAGATGGAGGACTTGAGTGTAATGGGCACAGGGGAGGCCTGTGCTGAGGGACTGGGAAATGGTTGCCATAGTAGCCCCATAATGCAATGGAAGAAGGGAGGAGCAAGGAGAAGGATTGGAAGGACCTAACCAAGGAGAGAGGGAGAAGCAGTAGGAACCAGAAAACGGCTTCACTGCAGTGAAGAACCCAGCCTTCAGGGCCCTCCCTGACCCACAGCCAACAGACAGCCTGTTCTTCAAGATAGGCAATGGCGGTCCCCAGAGGTCATAAAACCCCATGGCAGGGAGCCCAGGATCCCAGACAGGTCCCGTTGCCAGGGAAGCATGGGCAGACAGACTGGAATGGGAGAGATCTTTTCCATCTCAGTCCCCTGGGACAATCAAGCCAATTGGTCTCTCATCTTCATCTGCCACTGGAGGCCTCGGAAGAAGCCTCACTAGTTAGGAAGGTGGGTGGAGAGCAGGACTCATTGGAAATGGCAGGCCTACCTCCTCGAGCATCGGTAAAGAAGTGGCAGCCATGATGAGCCTGGCCACACAGCTTGGGCAGTCAAGAGATACACCATTAAAGGAGATGAGTTTGTCTTCCTACTCATAGGCAGGGCTCTTTATTCAAGGTGAGGGCCTCTGGTGTCCATGGCCACTGAACACAAGCCTTGCAGGGGAAGGGGAGGCAGGACTCTGTGCAGTAGCTGGAAGCAGTGAGAGATCAAATTCACCTGAGCTCTGACCTCAGAAACGTGTTCAGAACAGTTGTCCTCGCTAGGATCTGGATACCGGCGCACCTCTCCTTCACCCCGCCCTGCCGCTCCATGAAATCTCTTTATATCGTGAAGCGCGTTCAGTCCAGCGAGCAGGTGCTGAACCCCTGCCAAGGGTCAGATACCAGGCTGGTGTGCTGGGCTCATGCAGATAACTACCTGCTCACTCTCACAATCTGCAGAGTGTGGTACCAGGCCAGCCAAGCACAGCAGGCAATGCACAGAGAGGAGGGTCTGGGCTTTGGGTCTGCCAGGCGTGGGTTGTAATGCCAGCTTTGCCAGTACCTGCTGTGGAGCCCTGGCCGAAGCAGCTGTCCACTGAGGTTCCTCATTGATTAAGTGGGTGTAAGAATGCCTTCTTTGAAAGGTCACTTTAAGGACTCCTTAGACATGTGTCTGGCACATGGAAGATGGTCAGTAAGTTTGTGTTTATACTAGTAGTGATGTGTCTGACCCTCATACAAGTATCTTGATCTTGGAGACCATTCAGGAAATTGCCCCTTCCGTGTGTGTGTGTGTGTGTGTGTGTGTGTGTGTGTGTGTGTGTGTGTGTCCAAAGATATGTAATTTCTTAGGGTAGCCTCACCTGGAATGATTTCACTCTTTACACTTGTATGGAAGATCAGAGTTGGCTTCTCTCTTTGAGAACAAAGACCTCCCCTCCTAATGAATTCTGTTGTGGTACCTTCAGGACATCAGTCTTGGGCTACAAGAATATTAGGATGTTTGTGGTTTGGATGAGAATGTCCCCCCAGAGGCTCATGTGTGAAAGCACTTGGTCCCCAGCTGGTGGCGCTGTCATGGAAGTGAGGGAAGTGGGTCTCTAGGGGCGGGCCTTGAGGCTTTTTAGTCCAGCTCCACTTCCTGTCCACTCTGTTTCCTGACTGAGGTCTCATGGTGACCAACTGCCTCATGTCGCCGGTCCTCGTTTTCTCCGCCATGATGGGCTGCATCCCTTCTTAAACTGTGAACTTTAGGACACCCTTCCTCCTTTAAGATGATTTCATCCAGTATTTTGCTACAGCACTGAAAGAAGTTATACAGAGGACATTTGTCCTGTGCTGTTATCCCCTGATCTAATTTTTTTTCATGAATCTATACATTTTAAAAGGAAAAAAGAGCTTTTGTAGGCATGTGGCCCCTGTGAGCACTTTACACCCTCTATCTCATTTCGTCTTCATAGCCAACTTTGACATGAATGGTTCATGATCCTCGTGCAGAGCAGGAAGCCTGGACCTAGAGAAGTTAACTTGCCCTCTATTCCACTGTAAATGCAGAACCAGTATTCAAAAACTCTTGGAGCTGGAGGTCTAAGCTGCCATGAAACGCGCCCATGGCTTTCCTTCAACTTTGAAGCCTTGGACAGTGTCCTTTCATTCAAGAAAACAGAGCGCAAATGGGCCTAAACTAGCCCCAAGTGTTCAGTTCTAGGGCGGGGGTGGCGACTCCCCCCGAAACAGTGAGGCCAGGCTGAAAGACTGACTGCTTACTGTGGTCAGGTCAGTAGAGCCTGTCAGTGCTGCTCACAGGGGTCTTGGTGGTGTCTCTGGTTGCTACTTTCTCAGGTAGACTGGGAGTAACTCAAAGATACCTGCTAGCCATCAACCGATGGGTGCTCATTGGTACCAGCTGTACACCTGGCCTTACGCTGAGTGCTACAGAGTCTAGAGAGGGACTCTGTCTTTGAGTATTCCCAGGGAGCTGTAGGACAGACAGACAGACAGACAGACAGACACACACACACACACACACACACACACACACACACACACATACACACGATGAGACAATGGACCTCACCAGGCTCAGGGTCTGAGGAGGAGCAAGGGGGTTTTTCAAGACTGGCCTCAACTCAGACCATTCCCAAGCCTGGAATCATAAAGTGGGTGCTCAAACCTCCCCGGCAGACCACACCTCTTGTTCTGAGAGGTCACCAGAAGCCTTCACAGCTGGGCTGAGCCTGCCTAGGGTTGCAGACTCTGAGGTGGAAACAGGCAGGGAATGTAGTTACCCATTTTGGTCAATCTGTGCATTTCAAAGAGACGAGGGCTTGAGCTTTGTGGTCGTGTGGCCCATTGCAGCAGCAGAGGGTGCTGAGGCTGACAGGTTACTCTTCCAGCCTCCACTCACAATGGACCCGCTGTCACTGTGCTGACTGGCCCAGATCACTGCGTCAAGGAGAAATAACCAAACCAAACCACTCAGAGACGCAGCATGATGGAGGTCTCCCCACCCCCTGACACACACACACACACACACACACACACACACACACACACACACACACACTTTCCCACTGACTGTCCCCCGCTTGTTCAAGAAGAGGATCTTCTCTTGATTGTCTCTTCTTCCCTTGGAATCAGTGCTGTTCTCAGGGGCAGGATGGGGGAGGCTGAAGAAATGTATTCTTTCTACAGGGCAAATGACTAAACGCATGTATACTGTTGCCTTTCTCATGGGTATTTGCATTTAAACCAAGATCAAAGAATTAAATGACATGAGTGGGGGGGTTGGAGCCTACTACCTATGATGGGACACCTCGTGCAGCCTTGAGCCAGGGGGAAGGGCTTGGACTTGCCTCTACTGGATGTGCCTCCCCATGGGAGGCCTTGCCTTCTTGTTGGGGGAAAGTAGGAGGTGGGTTTGGGGGAGGCTGGAGGGGTGGGAGGAGGGAAGAGGGGGATCTTTGATTGGTGTGTAAAATGAATGACAAAAGTTATCTTAATAAAAGAAGAATTAAATGAAAGGAATAAAATCCAGATATGGAATTTAGAATTTGTTGGATGTTGATAAGCCTTGGTGGCAGTGGGGGGGGGAGGGGCTGCGCTTCTGGATATTTCTTGGTGTGGTGGTTTGAATAGGTATGGCCCCCTAGACTCATGTATTTGAGTGCTTGGCCCATAGGGAGTGGCACTATTAGGAGGTGTGGTCTTGTTGGAGGAAGTGTGTCACTGTGGGGGGTGGGCTTTGAGGTCTCATATGTGCTCAAGCCACACTCAGTGTGGTAGTCTCCTTCAGCTGCCTGCAGATCAAGATGTAGAATTCTCAGCTCCTTCTCCAGCACCATGTCTTCCCGCATGCTGCCAGGTTTCCACACCATGATGATAATGGACTAAACCTCTGAACTGTAAGCCAGCCCCAATGTTTCCTTTATAAGAGTTGCCGTGGTCATGGTGTCTCTTCACAGCAATAGAAACTCTGGTCCTGCTGTGGAGTATATCCACTGGGCCTTCTCTTGGAGTCAGAAAGGTCAAGTGCTCCCTGCTGAAGACTCTGCAGTCCCTGACCACCAGGCCACTTGACCTTTGAGCCCTGTTTCCTTTGTGAAGGGCCAATGGTCTAAGGTGGTAATCATACAAGACCTTGGTCTCCGAGTCCTGCTCTTTTGTATGTCAGTTTCTGAGAAGAGAAATGCTAGAATCCTCCAGATGAGGCGGAGCCGCGTGTGGAACTGGCTTTGCCAAGCTGGACCTGGGGGAGGGGCAGAGAAGAGAAGTAGTGGGTGCTGAGTGGGGGCAGGGAACAGCTGGAGTGCCTTTGAGGGAACAGCTGCTACCGGGAGCCTGCTCTGTGGGTGTGCAGCAAAATGGTGGCTTTTAATACTTTTCAAGGGATAATCTCGTCCAATAAATTCCAGCTGAGGAGGTGGGAGCTGCCCTCACATGATTCCTGCCCTCCCTCCTGTCCTCCCTCCATGTCCTCTACAGACCTGCCCCAGGACCCAAGCACCTCACCCCCATCCTCTTCCTCCTCCAGCTCTGGCCTCCTGTCTGGGCCTGGAGGAAAGGCTCCCATCCTGCCCAGCAGCACCCAAGGAAAGGAAGCCGCCATCCCCACAACCACGTGACTTGGGTACCAGCTATGCCAAGAGATAATGACAGGTTGAGTGTTCTCCGCTGAGTGAGGAGATGCATGCAAATGACTCGGCTCTGAATGGGCTTAATTGTCACTGCTGGTGTGGCAGCTCAGACCACCTCCTCCTCCCTCCTCTGGTGGGGGAAAAATGGAGCAAGGAGCAAAGGGGATCCTGTGGTGTGAGGAGGGGTGGGCTCAAAACACCCCCTAGGAGCCAGAGCTCTAAAAACCAGGAAACTGGCAGGCTCCCTCAGCTAGTGTGCAGCTGGGACCGGAGAGTGAGGATGAGTTCCACTCCCCAGTGAATGAGATCCACAGTGAGATGCTCTATAACTGTAAATCTCCTTATATGTCACAGCTCAGCCATGAGAGACTGTCACGTGCCTACAAGATGGTCCTGCCTGGCCAGCATGGCAGGGGGGTGCGGGGGAGGGGAGGGAAAGAAGCCTCCCTGAGCACTACAGGAAGCTGTGGCCCAGCTCATCCTTCAGCCAGGATACTGACAGAGAGGAGCAGAGAGGTTTGGCAGGGACCGATACGGGTACTCAGAAATAGAGATGGCTAACTTACCGGATGTTCCCTTTAGTTCAGGCGTCTCCTTAAATGCTTTTGCACAGCATCTGTGAAGACCGTTTACTCCTCACCCTTTTTCTACAGTGTTGGCCCTGTCGTTATCCCCCATGTTGGCAGATGGGGAAAGGGAGACAGAGTTAACGAACTTGCCCCCATGTAACACGCCTTGGCACAGCTCAAATGCAAGTGCAGAGCCAGGCTAGGGCCAGGCTAGGGAACTCACAGATGCTCGGTGCTGTCCTGGAGGCAAGGCAACCGTGGTGAGGCACAGATGCTAAGCCGGGCACTGGGGTGTCTCTGAGTGTGCATTACTGTTGACCTGGTTGCACACTCATCTTTTGACCCATCTGGAAGTCTTCCCATCCAACCAGAAGCACAGGCTTGCCTGGGTCCAATCTTGGAGGGAAATCTGTTCTGATGAAGAATACATAGTGTGATGGCAGGTATCCTAGAATGAGGAGGTAAACATTGGGGAATAAGTCAGTGAGTGTGCTTAGGGTGGAAAGAAGCTGGGAAGTCCTGGGTCCATCGAAAACACTGCCCTCCCACTCGTTTTACATTCTGGGTTTCCACGTAAAATTTCATTTGGAGAAAGGCATCTATAATCCAAAGAAAGGTATACAGCACTGAAATATTCTTGCGGGTCCATTTCTATTTCTCAGAGTCTAGGTCACCTGATTCATTAAATATTGCTTACTAGCAGCCATTTGTTGGAGGTGTAGAGACAGGCAGGTCCTGGGGACTCACTGGCTAGCTATTCAGTTTGGCAAAAATGACTAACTCCAGGTTCAGTGAAAGATTCAATCAATCATGATGATGATGATGATGATGATGATGATGATGATAATGTGGCCTGGAGAGGCTGATTGGTGGTTAATAGTACTTGTTGTTCTTGCCCAGGACCTGAGTTTCATTACCAGAACATAAATTGGGCTTCTCACAACCACCTGAAACTTCAGTTCCATGGGATACCATGCCCTCTTCTGGCCTCATCAGGTATAGGCACTCACGTGGGGCACATTCAAAATTCAGGCACTCACACGTACACAGGAAATAAAAACAAACAAATCCTTTAAAAATAATACAGTAGAAGGTGATAAAGAAGAACATCCCGATGTCAGTCTCTGACCTCCATACATCTGCATGGGAGAGAGAGAGAGAGAGAGAGAGAGAGAGAGAAGAGAAAGAGAGAGAGAGATGAGAGAGAAAGAGAGAAAAGAGAGAGAGAACGCATACACACACACACACACACACACACACACACACACACACACACACACACACGAAAATCTCTTTCTAGACACCAGCATTCAAGTAGATCCAAACTCCTGAGAACCAGAACTCAACATGGCCATTTAGTGCCAAGGGCTGGCTAGTGATGGATCTGCACCTTCCCGGCAGCAAACAAAGCAGGACTCAATGTCGTCTTTTTGGAGTCATCCTGGAAAATGGAGGACTAAGAGGTGGCATTCACCTGTACAAGAAAAGCCTTCTGGTTTTTGCAACAACTGCCCTCAGGCCTCCCCCACCCGAGCTGCAGCAGAATTCTCACGTTAATTGGTCAGGAATTCTCTAATCACTGAAAGGGAACTGGGGTTGAGCTCTGCATTACGGTGCTAATTCTGTAATCCCACTGCATTAATGTTATTAAATGTCACTGAGTGATTGCTTTCCCGGTGTTTAAATTCTTAATGCACTTATCCTTTCAAAACTTTGGGCACCAATGTCAAAAAAAAAAAATCACTGAACATCCTGCTGTAAAATTGGTAGTCAGAAGGCTTTCTCAAAACTCGGAGAGCTCATAAGCCGTTTAAAGGCAAGCCGTTCAGCCTGTGTTGAGATGATCACAGCCTGACTTTGGGTTCTACTTCATTGAGTCCTCATGATGCTGTAATGAGAGTTGGCTCTGTCCTGCCTCGCCACACAAAAATGCTTCCCTGCCTTCCTTTGCTCTCTTCCAGCCTTTGCACCTCACCCATCTGAACCCCGAAATTATATCGACAAAGGCAAATAAACATTTGAGCACAATGCTGAAAGTTTATGAAATAGGATAGATTTGCAAAGCCGAAGGCAGGATCCTCCAGAGTCAAGATTTCCCAGAATAAGGAAAATAAGTATAATGGTGTCTAGCCCTGACTCGGGCTCGGATACCTACAAAAGAGAAGTAGATAGCATAGACAAGGAATCAATCCCTCCTTTGTTCACAAACCCTGGCCAGGGCCTAACCTGGTTCCCACTTCTTAGGGGTCTGGGCCAGTGAGTTCTACTCCATAGAATACAAACAAACACAAAGGTTGTATGTAAGTATGAAAACTTATCTTATGAGGGCGAATTATACCCAGAAAATCCCAGGAGGTACCTAGGAGGGTTTTGTCTGTTAGCCTGGCCTTCCTAGACCACTCAGGCTTGTCTCACTGGGCAGAAGGAGGAAGAGTGTTGTCAAGATTGGTTGAAAGTTCCACATTCTGCTTTGTTTTATAAACAGTGACCGTCCACTTGTTGGGGAAGATGTTAAACAACTAAATGATCAATCAATGTTTTACTTGCTCGCTACATATATTTTCCATATCAGCCTGGCCTGAGTTTGTGGATGGCGCTAAGCACAATGTGCCCATATGCTCGTTATATGTAAGCTCAATATGTCTATGCATTTTTGTCTCTTTCTTGTTAAATAAGGACAATATTTCCAAAGATGAAAAAGAAAAGAGAAAGCAAGTTTATGGAGGATCCTGAAGTTGGAAGGGTTTGGGTTTTTTTTTGTTTTTGTTTTTGTTGTTGTTGTTGTTGTTGTTTTTTCTCATATGAGGAAAGGAGAATTGAACTGCTCAGGAGAAGGCAGCACTCACGTGAAAGGCAGAAGTAAGCCGTGGGGTCTCCTCCCCTGGGAGTGCCTTTGACCTTGAGCTCTGGGTGTCTTGAGTGCTGATCGCCCTGGCCCTGAACACCTTCCTCACTTTTGCCTTTGATGGAGGTCTTTCTAGCAAGCAAGGTAACCCAGGCCATCCTGGCGCTATCCCAGGTCCTGAAATGGCCCAGGTTCCCGTCCTAGAGATTAAAGCCACTCTGGAGAGCAACCCTCCAGCCGCTGTTGTGCGGAAACTAATTTCCATATAATAACATTTTGTTATTTGTAATAAATCATACCCAGAGTAAGGTGACTGGGTTATGTCATTATTTGCAAACCTACAGAATGTAATTATAATATGTCTGAAAACCTCCATGCAGAACAGTGCTGTTCCAGCTGCAGCGCTGTCCAATCATAATAAAAATTTATACTGTGCTTTATGTGACTGCTCATCACGGGAACTGTTCTATGCCAAGGGAAAAGAAACCCCACAGCACTGACAAATTCATGAACATGGAAACCTTGTAAATGCCAAATCTGTTGATCCCCAAGCTAGCTACTGAGTCCCTCTCCCCGACCCTGAACCTTTTATAGTATCGCTCTAGGTGTTCAGGTTTATCTCTGTGTTCAGAACGATGAAGGGGACTGCGGAGACGGTTCAATTGATTAAGTTCTTGCTATTCAAGCATGGGGACCTGAGCTGGATCCCCTGCACCCATGTGAAAAGGCAGACATGATAGGTGGCATGTGCTTGTAATCCTACCACCAAGAAGCCAGAGACAGGCAGATCCTTAGGGCTTTCTGGCCAGCCTGTCTTGCCTAACTGGTGAATCCTGGAGCCTAATGAGATACCATGTTTCAAATCACAAGGTCAGGGCTGGTGAGATGGCTCATTGGTTAAAGGAGCTTGTTGCCAAGTCAGATGACCTGAGTTCAATCCCCAGGAGGTAGTGGGAGGAGAAAAACAACCCCCATAAATTGTCCTCTGATCCATACATACAGTGGGATGCACACACACAGACTTGATTTTTTTTTTTTTCAAAAAACGGCTCGTGAGGAACAACCCCTGAAGTTAACCTCCGGCCTCCACATATACATACATCTATGTATACATACGTGTGCAAGTGTTCCCACATACACATAGATACACACCAAACTGTTGGCCTCATTATTTGGAGTTGCCTTTTGGTGCATTAAATGTACATGCATTAGCCTTGGCTGACGTTGGTTCGAGGGGATTTGCTTTTTTAGGT
Organism: Peromyscus maniculatus bairdii; assembly: GCF_049852395.1. Lineage (NCBI taxonomy): Eukaryota > Metazoa > Chordata > Mammalia > Rodentia > Cricetidae > Peromyscus > Peromyscus maniculatus. The sequence goes on from NC_134858.1 coordinate 42,557,467, forward strand.
AAAATGCACGTTGCTCCCTTCCCCTACTTCCCCTCTGTGTCCCTGTGTTTCACTTCCATGCTTTATCATCACTTTTCTAGAGTATGTGGGTCTGCTGCTTCCTATTAGCAATGTGATACAGGCTCTGTGAGTGACAGCTGGTGGACGTATTGGCTAGTCAGCCATCTCATTCAATCATAGAGTACACGGTGGCCATGAGAAGTGGGCTTTGTAGCACTCTCTTCTGTCCGACTCAATAGAGACTTCCCAATCCCTTTGGTGTGTCCCACTGGGATTTTTTTTTTGAGGCAGGGTCTCACTATGCAGCCCCTGGATGGCCTGGAACTCACTATGAAGACCAGACTGGTCTCAAATTTGCAGAGATCTGGCTGCCTCTGCCTCCCAATGCTAGGATTAATGACATGCACCACAACGCCTGCAGTGCTGGGATTTTTTTCCCCTATGAACCGTGACATGTTCTGATAGATGGGGACTGAACTTCTAAGGAGCTTTATTTCTGGTAGCAACCCTGTTACAAGAAGAACCTTGTAGTCTCAAAAGATCTGGACTCAAGAGAAGCAATCCTTCACTACCTGTCACCTTGTGAACCCTTGTAACTCTAGGGAAACATTCCCTCACTTTAGTCACAATGTTCTTACTTTTATTACATGTCTGCTTGGTAGTGGCTCTCTAAGATAATTTTGTTTAGGGCTGTGAAATTTGCCTTCAGACCTTAAATTGAATTCAATCCACTCCTTTCAAGCAGGAGCGATGGGCTTGTGTGTGTGCCACTTTCCTGGGGATGTTTGCTGTTATTGATGCTGAGTGTGGTCATTTATCATGGACAATACAGAGCAAAAACGAATTTATTAATATGTTCCCTGTTCTCATATGATTCAGTATTGGCGCTGAAGATGTGGCGTTTTGTTCCCTATTCCCTTCTATCTGCATGTTTTTTAAGCCTTGGGCAGAATCTAGGGCAGCCCGCTCCTTTTGCCCCTCCACTGTGGGAAGGGTCTTGAGGGAAAAGGGTCTTTTATGTTGGTCATAAAGGAATAGGAGCCCCCCAGAATCCTGCTTTTGTTACCAGCAGAAAGTCTGTGTGCAGATGGGCACACCTGGGTGGAGCTGGGGTTGGGAGCACATGAAGCTGCTCCTCCCAGCTACAAAGCAAGGTAACAAAAAGCAACACCCAGGAGAGGACACATCCTCTGTCTGAAGGGATACTGGTGGAGCTATCAACCAGGGCCAGCCCTCTGACCTTCAGAATCCGGGACACTTGTGAAGTCTATGCTCACAGGAAGAATTCTGCAGTCCCTAAGACTGTGCATTAAATTATGACTTAATGATACAAAATTCAAGCTATTGTTGCTGTACAACATGAGAAGGCATGTCAGTCAGTACACAATGCCTGATCTCCACCCCTGCCCTCCCCCCACAAAAAAAAAAAAAAACACTGGGAGGAAATTTATCAAATGTACCAAAATATTATTTATTTTATTTTCTTGCTTCTGCTTTTCTAAATGTTCCACATTCTCACAATGAATATGTATTATATTTTAATCAGAAAAAAAGGAGGTTTTCAAAAAGCCCTCTGGAGGCAGTGGCTCCCCTGACGTCCTCTGACCCTATTCTAATGAGTTCCCACCCCGACCCACACACCCCACTTCACAAGAGGAAAGCCTCCCTCATTAAAGCGCCCCACGGCTTCCCCTCACCCACTTCTCCTCAAAGAAATGTCTTGAGGAGATATCAAAGGATGTGTAGGGTGTGTGTGTGTGTGTGTGTGTGTGTGTGTGTGTGTGTGTGTGTGTGAATGAGAGAGAGAGTAATCATCGTATCAGGAAGGAGAAAAACCACCACCGAAAAGAAGAACCAGATCAGCTGAAGAGAAAGGCAAGTGTGAACTGTGGAAGGGTCCCACGGTGACACAGGTGACAGTGAGGACCTAAAATCCATCTCAGAGGCAGTCAAGGGGCAGGGGATGATGGGAGAGTGACTAACAGAAGCTTTACCCAGGGGGAGAGACCTGCCCTGCCTCTCTTCCTGAACTCAGAGGCAGACGTAGGAGTCACAAACAGGAAGACCAGGGAGTCCAGCTGGGGAGAGAAGCTGGAATTAGAGAGAGTGGGGAGGCTAGCCACCCACTGGGGACACCTCAGTCTCTAATTTTTCAGAAGCTAGAACCCAGAGAGAGTGCACGCTGGTCCTAGAGTCTCATAACAGGAGACTCCCACAGATGCGTTCAATGCAGAGTCCTGGGTATCCCTGCTGTTCCTCTTTGGTCTCCCCTTGGAGGGTGTTTGACAGGGGTGGAGGTGGGGGGTGAGAAAGCACCTTCAGTCATCACAGACAGTCATCACTGAGGCTGAAAAACTATGCCTGCTTCACGCCACCCTTCTTTGCTTAGGTAGATCCCTCAAAAATGGGGGGCCAGCCCCCATATAGTCCTGTGACCCCCCCTCGTTGAGAAATTGCTGGAGATGACTCAAGGTTGCTCTTTGAGACAAAGCCACAGACAGGGGCCCTGAATCTGTGACCCTGACTCTGAGCTCCTCGAGGGTTATCATGAATGCTTCGAGCCCCGCTTTCTGTCCTTCGGCAAGATTGTGAAAGGATGGTATTGTGTGTCTCTAGGTAACCAGGCAGAAAGGCCAAGTGAGATCTGGACCCCTTTTATAAAGGCCATTGAGAGGCTGTAGTTTAGCTGGCAGAGTGCTTGCCTAACGTGTAGGAAGAAAGCCCTGGGTTTAATCCCAGCCCATCATAAACCAGGCATGGTGTACACGCCTATAACCCCAGCACTCAGGGAGTAGAGGCAGAGGGTCTAGAAGTTCAAGTTGATCCTTGACCATACACTGTGTTGAAGACTAGCCTTGGCTTCATGGGACCTTAGCTCAAAACAAAAACTAAAAAGCCACTTGCAGTGTAGGTTGAACACAGTGGAAACCAGGAACCTACATCCCTGAGATGGGCATAACTAGGAGGTCCCACGCCAGCCCCACTTGGCCCAGAGTCCTTCCTAAGAAAAGGGGCTGAAGAGCAGCCTGGCTCTGAGACCAGAGTCTGGAAGAAGCCTGGGACCAGCTCTGGGTGGCAGCAAGGCAGGAGGTCAGCTTCTCTTCCCTGGCAGCAGGGGAGCAGCTCTCCCTCTGGTATTTGACATGTCAGATGCTAGGACGTCTCCTGGCAGTGATGACGGGCACCTGGGGGTCCAGGCCTGGTGGAACGCCGCCTGGAGAGGCAGCTCTGTAGCTGCTTCTCAGGGAGGCTAGAGCAGGGGAGGGACAGAGGAACAGGGCCACCGCTGCAGGACAGTCACATTGCCCTTCCCCTGGGCTAGGCTGTCCTTGCTCACCACCCGCAACCCTCTGTGTAGGCAAGTAGACCCAGTGGATGGGGAAGCCAGGCCTCTTAGCGGTCTTCTGCTTGCTTGTCAGGGCCAAGTGGCTCATCAGGACCATGCCAGGGTTTGTTGTGTCTTGCCTCAGTTGACCTTCTCAGTCCTCTAAGTGAGTCTTAACAGCCCCCTTCATTGGAGAACCCCGATCCTGGAGAAAATGACTTGCACATAGTAACAAGGTGAGGTTCAGCCCCAAGCTGCCCAAGGTCAAAGGTGAGCCTGCTGAGCGTGGCAGTTAGAAACGTGGGCTTGGAGCCACACTGCCTAGGTTCAAATTATGTCTCTGCCACAGGCTACCTGTGTGGGCTTGAAGCATACAGACCTTGTGTACCCAGTCTCTCCCATCTGAAGACGGAAGCTAGTGATGGTGTGTCCCTCAGGGGATCGGTTGCAGGAGTGTGTTTGTGAGCGTGTGTGAAGCTCTTAACACAGTGCCCCAGGACGCAGCGAATGCTGCCTAGCAGTGAACTTGATACAGTGACATTGACCATGAACAAGCCTGTCCTGCCTTCCCCAGTGAGAAGCTGTACACTTGGATACTGCACTGCACGGTGCTCCCGAGTCCCCTGGGACGGGAGTATCTGGAAGAAGGACATTGATGTTAGTACCCGAGTCTCTTAAAAGCCCGTCAAAGTGCAAGGATAATTTATGAAGAGGCCTCTGAAAGAATGCAGGCAGAGTAAGGGTGGTACAGAGAGCGTAGCCCGGACGCATAAATATCTAAGGCAGAGGCACCGGATCCCGCCTCACCACGTCCCAAGGCATCGAATATTACAGATCGCAGCTCTCGCGGTGCGCACACGTTCCTGCGGCTCTGATACAATACAGTAAATGCGTTGTGACGGTAGCTGAGTGGATTCTATGTGCTGAACAGATGTCTTGTAGCAGACGAGGTTTCTGTGACTGTATCACATTGTGCTTTCATCAATTATACATCACTCCTCATTACAGAGGCAGGTGCGCAGGTCCGGATGCTGTGGCTGAGGGAGAAACCGGGCCAAGCTAAGCAGCAGCGGTGAACGTGGGGGAATCCAGGTATCCTCTGAGTCCTGGAGATGCTGGAGCCAGCTCCACCCACCCCCAAAGACTCCATGTCACCTCACGCATCTTGCTATGCCCTTACAAGTCTTAATTCACCCTCTCCTGCACTCAGCGGACCAAGGGCATTTGTTTCATCCTTTGAAATAATTGTTACGAAGAAGCTCAAGCTGTGTGTAATAGAATACCAAGCTTTCTCTCACAGACCCATCATGTCATCACGCAGGTCCACCAGCTACCGGGCCTTGCCGGCTCTTATTTCATCTCTCCCTTACTTTATGCCACAGTGTCTGGGTTTGTTGTTTGCAGATTAAACCCAGGGACCAGCACCTGTTAGGCAAGTGCTCCACTTCTGAGCCACATCCTCAGCGCTGAGGCTGGAGTGAATCCCAGGCCTTTAATGATTTCACACCTACGGAACTCAGTGTGAATCAGCAATCCAGCTACTTTCCCAAGCCGAAACATAACTCTCACCCCCGCTTAAGAAATTAACATCATTCCCTTATCAGCAGCACTCAGCTGAACTTGAGGATCTTTGTGGCTCCAAATCCCTCCCTAACAATGATCTTGGGTCACCCCACTTTATGGTCCCAGCAGAACCCAAACATCAGTCCTTAAGTGCCCATAATCAGGTCCCAACAAGAACTCAAAACATACCCCGGCCTCAGTTTCTCTACTTCTCACCAGGGACGTAGCTTTGAAGAGGAGTGTCCTGGGAGGGCCTGAGAGGGCCAGTGTAAGGGGAACACACAAGTCTGGCAAAATTATTGGGAATTCCGCGTGGTGTGTAGACAAGCACTAAATACATATGCACGTTTGTATCCTAATCTTTGTTTTTTATTTTAAAAAGCACATCAACTTCTCCATTTCGCAAATATTATTGCTGTGATGGGGCCAACCAAAATTTTTTGTAATTTAAAGCGTTCGTGTGTGTGTGTGTGTGTGTGTGTGTGTGTGTGTGTGTGTGTGTGTGTGTGTGTGTGTACATGTACAGAGGCCAGAGGTCTACCTTGGTGTCAGTTCCTCAGGAGTCATCCGTCTTGTTTTTTTTGAGACAGGCTCTCTCACTGGGACCTGGGGCTCACTGAGGAGGCGAGGCTGGCCAGCCAGTGAGCCTGCACAGATGCATCTGTCTCCACCTCCCTAGTTCTGGGATTACAAACGCATGCCACCAAGCCGGGCTTTTTGCCTAGGTACCGGGAACTGACTCCGGTCCTCATCCATGCCTGTGTGACCAGCACTCTAGCAGCGGAGCCATCTCCCCAGCCCAAAGTCAGTTTCGAGAAAAATATTCAATGAAATTTAGATCGGGCACAGGGAAGGCAAGCCATGCCCAGCAAGAGCGCAGGCCCTGACTCTTGGGTACTCTCACTCATGGGGCGCCCCTGTCAGTCTGAGTGTGGATCAATCCCTCGACAGCCCATGCTACTTCTGCGCAATGAGTAAAGTTATCCCGCTTCAGAGAGAGAGAGAGAGAGAGAGAGAGAGAGAGAGAGAGAGAGAGAGAGAGAGAGAGCTAGGAAATTCAAATTTGGGTCCAAGTTCTGTTCACCACCAGCTTGGTCACCTGATCTATTTATTCACTTCACCTCTGGTTAGGGTGGGGAACTCACATCCCCCCTGTGCAATGGGTCTCTCTGTGCCTGCCTACTGGGACATGCCTCATTGAGGTCAAGCTCAAAGGGACAAGAGAGTGTCCCTTCACTGGAAAGCCCCTGGAGAAGCGAGTTTTAAGATCCACTGAGAGCACGCCCATCTGAGGGCTTCGCGTACTTCATGCCATTGTTCCCATTGCCGGGAGGGGGGGGGGTTGTAATCCGCAGCCTAGGAGGCTCTGATCAGCTCTCCGTGCTGCAGGTCGTTAAGCTCGGTCATTGTAATAAGCATCGATTATCATGATCAACATTAGTGTATTTACCCAAGCCCTCGTGCATGGGGAAAATGCGCTAGGCTCTCATGCATCCCGTGCTTTACAAGAACGATTTGCCGTGTCTAAGAACCATTTCTAGAATTAATTTGCCTACTGCAAACAATTTATATTAATGAAAACACATTGAGTTGGGGGGAGGCAGGAGGGGGTGTTCTGCCTGTGGAGTATGTTTGCTTTGTTCACCTAGAAGAAAAAGACTTGGAACGTGTTTGTTTTGCATAAATAAATAGCTGGGTGACAGGAGGATGGCTGCCCTGTGCATCTAATCCAACTTGGTCTAGCAGCCACCACCAAGTCGGGAAGAGAGCTGGCAGGCGCTTGCTCAGGAGCTCGCCAGTTGCTTGAATTTTAATACCCAGTGATCTCTGTCATCTGCCAGCTCACCGGCCCCCACCTAGGCTTGCATTTGATCTTGGTGGAGGCCGGGGCCACCAGCCTCTTCTTTAGTCCTATCCGAGGCTTGAGATAAGCCAAGGTGGGGCTTCCGCGCCTCTTGATCCCACCTGGATGATTTCCAAAACCCATGTTGGACCTTGTTTTCCTTTGTAGCACTGCTTTCCTCCTGTGTGTGCTTATTTTATTTATTTGGGTCGATGAGGCTCATTTTCCTCTCTACAGATGGCAGCAGGGTCCTCTGATCTCAGGCGCCGAACACATCGCACTGATGTTACTGCTCCTCAGAGGAAGAAGGGAGGTGGGGGTGGGTGGGGAGGAGATGGATAAAGAGGAGAAGGAAGAGGAGGAGAAGGGAGGAGGAGAGATGGGCAGGGAGAGCGCAAGGACTGGAGAGGAGCCCCATGCCTCTCTGGCTCTCCATGGCTCACGCTGGTCATGCCTCAGCTGCTGATCCTGGGGTTCGAGTCAATGTTTGGTACTCAGTCTGCCTCACTGCCTCATGGGCTCCCTTTTGTATGTTTGGATTCAAGCATCTCAGTTGTTCGGTGCCTGCTTGACAGACAGCGACACTCTGGAGAACTCTTCCAGCAGCAGAGGCAGCCACAGCCCTGGAGGCTGTGGGATCTTAAGTCTCATACTCTGCCTCACCTGCCATCAGGAGCCTGTAGGAGAAACCCTGCATCTCTACACAATAAGCTGACAACTGCCCAGTGTCCCTTAGCACCAGGGCCGGGGGGGCGGGGGGGCGGGGCAGATTTGTCAGTGTGGCTTTATTTGGATGGTGCAGCTGTGTTACCCGGGATCCATTCATCCCTAGTTAGACAAGCTACAGAAGGCCGGGTGGGAAATCCAAAGTGGCCAGGATGGACATGAGTTTTCAAGGAATAACAGCCTACTCTCCCAGAGAGGGGAAAGGCTGTGACACACCGGTGTCACCTACCACGGTACCTAAGGAGTCATAGAAATATGATTGAGATATACCAAGAGTGGTGTGGGTCCCCCTCAGTTCTGCCCCCACCCCACTATCTGTGTGACCTCGGTGCCTCCATTTCCTCAGCCTACACTGAGGATAGAGAACCCTCCCTTGTGGGGTTCAGAGAATGAAAGGAACTAATGCCACCAGTATATTAGAATGGCACCAGCCACGCTGAAATGCTTTGTCAGTCTTTGCTGAAGAAATGGCTGGGCAGTGGGCTGCTCTGAGGCTTAGAAGAATGATATCACCCAGTTCTGGGGTGCTAAAAACTGGTCATCTCTGAGTCAGAAGTGGAAATGGGCTAAGAAGGACTGGAAAGACAGCTGCACCCTCTCTCCTCCAGGACTGCAGCAGCATGGGGTTCTTGGCTCACTCTACATCAGGGCAAGGATGAAGGACAAGCAGAGGCCCAGAAGAGGAGAGGAGAACTCTAATCCTGTATGCTAAGGACATCCTGTTGTGTGTTCTGGTGTGTGAATGTGTGCACGCATGCCTGCCTGCATGCATCTGTGTACGTGTGTGTGCGCGCGCGCGTGTGTGTGTGTGTGTGTGTGTGTGTGTGTGTGTGTGTGTGTGCAGGATCATGTGCCACAGAACACTTGTAGAGGTCAGAGGACAACCTCATGTGTCTGCCCTCGCCTTCCATTTTGCTTGAGGCGGGGTCTCTTGTTGTCTGCCACTGCATACACCAGGCCAGCTGGGCCGCACACTTGCAAGGATTCTCCTATCTCCTCCACTCACCTTTTTGTAGCATCACTGGGATTATAGATGGGTGGACAATCATGCTCAGCTTTATGTGGGTTCTGGGGATTTGAACTTGGATCTTCACGCTGGTGTAGTGAGTGCTTTACCCACTGAGCCCTTGGCCCGGGCCTAACTTCATGTTTTTCCCTTGCCATTTTCTACTCCCAGAAGAGTAACAGCTTTGAACTTCCCCTACCCCTTTAGTTTATCATCTTGGAGCTCCAGGCTACATAAGCCGTGTGGAGACCCTGTTTCATTTCCATCAGGAATCTCTGCTCCCTGGAGGAGCCCGTGGGAGCAGGGTTATCTCTTGCATCCCCAGCCTGGACCAGGACAATGGCATGACACACACTAATGTCCCCCAAACCTGTCTCAAGACCCTGGGGGTCAGAGGCATTGTGACAGGAAGTGTGGGAGAGACAAAGATTGCAGAATGGGGAGCCGTGGCCTTCCCATCCCTCTAACTGGTTTCCGTTGGTTACGTCACTAGACTTGTCTCGGTCTTGGTGTCTTCATCAACTACAATATGGGCATAATCTTGGTGCAGTGCTTGGGAAGGGACTTAATGAGCTTATACTTGTGGCACCTGTTCATAGCCCTCACATGGACTGTTTCAGTAGGAAGGCGGTGGGGACAAGTCCTGACCAGAGAAGACGTCCCTAAGGGCGGCAGCAGTAAGAAGGAGCCCTGGCAGAAGCCTCTCCATGTGCTTGCCAAGGGCCTCACCCAGAGCACTTGCCAGAGAAGAGCTGACTTGGCTGTGTGTCTATCCTAGACCACAGGGCCCAGTGGGGCTACCAGGGGCGGCAGGGCCTGTCCTAGGGCGTCTCACCCTGTTGCCAATGCATCAAAAATACATAAATAAAAAGACCAGCTTAACCTGGGTACCATGCGAGCCAGACCCCATCTTTGTCCCCCCAACGCTAAGGTATTAAATACAACGAACATCTACACAATTCTAGGAAAAGGAATTTGAACTCCTTGGAGCTGTCAGCCTGGGTTGGGGAAATAGTTCCTCCTCCAGCAATCTTCCGGGGACCATGTCTGCAGAGCACACAGAGCGATGACGTAGCCCAGATCAGGGAGGGCCAGGGTTCTTCCTGCCTACAGAAACTGGGTCTAAATCTCAGGAGAAGGTTAAGAGCTTGACTGGGGTTACATGGTGAGGAAGAACAGAGCCAGGATTCAAGCCCAGTTTTGCCCGTGCATTCCATACTACACCCAGGCTTGTTGACTCCATTTATAAATGAGGGGGGTCGTCTCACTAGACAGCGAATCGCTTTATAAATGGCACAGCTAAACATACATGCGGGAAAGAGGAGAGGGTATCAGAGACAAAGGTGTTGGACAAGGCAGAAAGAGGGATAGGGAAGCCTGGGGGATGAGAGGCTCTCTAGAAAATTCTCTCTGGCACTCTAGACTCAAAAAACACCCCAAGAGACCTTGGCTCTCAATTGAACACAATGAGGCCCCTCCCCTCTAGCACAACTTGTCAGGCAAAAACTGGGAAAAAGAGAATGGGGAGCTAGAATGTGTGGGTGTCACTGTGAGTCACCCAGGCACTACCACACCCCCCCACAAAGTGAAGGGAAAAGAAAAGCTGTGGAAGGAGACTTGGGGAGAAGTTGTAGGGGAGACCCCTCCCCAGCCTCACTCAAATACCTCGCTGATCTTGAGTAGCCGAGGTAATGGAAACCAGAGAATGATGCAGCCACACACGAGTGCTGACTCCCTCATCTCCCCTGAGGACCAGGTTCAGACTTTCCCATCTTGTGATAAGCTGGGTGTGCCAAGACCAGCACAGTGTTTGCTGGAACATGGGTAATACAGGAGCCGGGAAGAGAACCCCACTTGCTAGAAACAGCACCCAAAGGTCAAGCTACCCTAAACCTGAGGAAGGCCAGGAACTGGATTTTCCCCCCACTAGGATGTTCCATTCTCCTTAATCAAAGGGCCTCCTGGGGGGTCGCATTGGAAGGCTCTATTGGATCAACTATCTCCCATACTTCAGAAACGACACTCCAGCCTTCCTGTCTATCCTCCCATAGAAAAGGCTGCAAGCCACACCTCATGCCAAGTTGGTTACAATGGTGAGGGGTGTTGAGAGCAGAGCCCAGCATTCTAGTCCCAGCTCTGTCACCAGCCAGCTATGTGACCTTGGGGACATCACTTCCATGTCCCATAATGTTCAATGGATCTTTATAAGGAGATGCTTGTCCAAGTGGTCCTCCATTCCCTCCTTCTAGAGCTCTGGAAGCAGTCAGCCTCCAGGGCATCCTTTCTCCATCAGTAAACAGTACTGAGGACTTGGCTCCACCAGGCTTGGTACTGGAGGCCTCAGATACTCAAATGACCCAGTGACAATCCTGCCTGCAAAGTGCTGGGGGAAACGCCAGTGCAAGGCTTGTGGTGTCCATGAAAACACCGAGAACAGAAAGGCGTGATTCATTCATCCTGAGAGGAGTTGGACTAAGAAAGACACACAGAGGAAGTGACATTTCAATGGAGCCTCCCAAAATGAGAGCTCCCCGGCTTAGACAACTCACGCTCTCTGAGCTCCTGGCAGTTGTCCCATCATTCTCATCTGCTGTCACCCCCTCCTGGGGCCACTGGCTGAGGACTGACAGAAAGGGAATTCCTGGGAGTTAGCTGTCATGCTGATAGCCCTCCTGGTCACCACTGCCTTCGTGGGTAGCACACCTAGTGCATCTTTGTCAAGGCTGAAACTGCTCATCAGCCATGCAGACAGCTCCCAGCTCATTTCCATGTGACTCAAAATGCACGTTAAGGGGCAGAAAAGCCCTCTGGAAGGGCTGAACCATCAAAGAGAAGATGCCTCAAATAATCCCAAGGTGGAAGATTTGCAAGAATAGTTTGAACCAAGATCAAATTAGACTGTAGCAATTACTCAGGCCAGAGGGAGCTGCATGGCTCCAAGTCCTGTCCTGTTAGGTGTGTGTGTGTGTGTGTGTGTGTGTGTGTGTGTGTGTGTGTGTGTGTGTGTGTGTGTATGTGTGTGTGCATATGTGTGTATGTGTGTGTGTGTGTATGTGTGTGTGCATATGTGTGTGTGTGTGTGTGTGTGTGTGAGTAGTAGTAGTAGTAGTAGTAGTAGTAGTAGTAGTAGTAGGTTTTTCCTGATTTTGTTGTTGATTTCATTTTTGCAACACGAGATCTCATATATCCCAGGCTGGCCCTTGAACTCATTATGTAGCCAAAGATAACCTTGCACTTCTCATCCTCCTGCCTCCATCTTCTTAGAGATGAGATTACAGGCATGTGCCACCATGCCAGTTTATGCAGCGCTGGGAATTGAAACCAGGACTTTGTGCATATTAGGCAAGCAGTCTACCCATGTGAGCCACATCCCCAGCCCCATAACAACTAATATTTATCCACCCTTGCCATGTTCGACAGCATTCTGAGTACTTCACTTATGTTGTTAATCTTCCCAACAGTCCTGGGGGGTGGCCTCTTCTGCTAAACCATTGAAGAGACAAAGAGGCTGAGTTCTCGGCCAACTTCTACACTCTGGACACTCCACGCATATCTACTTCATTGCTAGTCAAGTTTAACAAATGACACTCAAAATGGTTGCACACTTGACATGACACAGGCTCCTCACTTCTTCTGACTCAGAACGTAGAACAGCAGAGCTGCTAGAAGCTATCCAGGCCCTGAGAACTCCACTTTAATGACTCCCCAAGGTTGCCTGAGCATAGCCCATTGAGTCCTCAAAGCTGCTCCCATGCAATTTGGAATGAACACAAATAGCTTTCCTTCCAGGTTTGCTTGGTTTGGGCCGCTTCTCCTAACCATCCTGGGCTTGGGTGGAATCCAGCTCCTGAGAAGATGGAGGCCTCTGACTCAGTAGAAGATCTGGGAAGAGGCAGGGGATGGGGGTAGGAGTTAGGGGGTGGGGGGTGATCCCAACCAAGATCCCAAAGCATACCACAGATACTGTCCCTGCTCCCTCCCCTAGGGCTAGAGTCCCTAACCCTGAGGAGTCCCAAGTCAAAGAGGGGAGATTAGGAAAGCTTGAGTCAGTCATCTGAATGCAAAGGACAGAAGTGGAGAAGAATTCAAATGTGTTTCTATTTTCTTAGCTCCCCAAGGATCCCTTGATGTTGCTCCGGGAGGTGGAGGTGGAAAGGGTGGGGATAAGAAAAGCACCACAAAGCACACTTGGCCTCTGGCCATGAGGAGATGCACCCTGTATGGATGTTCAGGGACTTAGGGAGGCTTCCCAAACCCACAAAATGTCAGAATTCGTATCCTGTGGCTTTATACTTATTAAAATGCAGATTCCTAGAGAAGACCAATGCCAAACCATACCCCACCTTTTACATTTTCACCACTGCTAGATGGGTTTATAATGACAAAGAGGATGGATATTGGAAATGACTTCACAGATCTCTAGGAAACACACACACACACACACACACACACACACACACACACACACACACACACACACACACACCACTGCCCATTTTGTGTACGAAGATGAAGAGAAGGCAGGAGTCTAGGTTACCAGGCAGGTTGGGGTCAGAACTGGCTCTCTGCTATCCTGTGTATGTGTCAGGTGCACCCAGGAGGCTCTTGGGCTATTGGTTGTAGGAAAGATGCGTAAATGAGTGTGATGGTGCTGGGTTGGAAAAGAAAGAGCCGTATAGATCAGGATGGTCAGAGCAGTCACCACCAAGCGGATGGTGCTTCCATTGAACCTTCAAAGCCGATAGGATTCAGATTTGAATTGGCAGGGGATTCTCATCTGGCAAGATAAAGTTCAAGGGAGGTGGTTGACCCACTGGCCTTGGACTTTGGGGAGTGTCCATAGCAAAAAAATGAAGCCAGCCAGCATCTTGAGTAACATCCACACAATGTCTAAAACATGCCGGGAAGAGGGGCATGCTGGAGGGGAAGGGGAAAGACAGGAGGCAAGGAGGTTCTGTGGCAAACAGGTGAAGTGGGGTAGATGAAGTGAAGAAATGTGCTGGGGTAGGAGGCAAGAAGAGGTAACAATACGGGTCCCAGGTCATCCAGTCCCTACAAAGCTGTGACGATGGGTCTCGGCTTATTGAGCTGGAAACCAGCTGGCCTCTGAATGACCTAGATTAGACCGTTGTCTCCCTTCCTCGGTGTCCTCATCTCACAAGAGTGGGTGTGTTAGTGTTAACAGCAATGCCCTTGCTGTTGCAAAAGAATATTCCCAGTGTAGCACACAGAAACATATGAAGCCAAAGTTACCCGGCAAGACAATTTCTTTTTGTGAAAAGGGTGTGTCGTGATCCAAACGAGGCTGACAAGCGCACACACTAGGGCAAGAAGTTCACTCAGGTTTTATTCTAACGTAGGTGGTAAGTGTGTCTCACCCCATTGGTAGGCACTCTCACCATCTGACAGGGTTGACTAGCTCACAATCAGCCCGGAGGGGAAAAACGTGAGAGAGAGTCAATTTCATCAGAAGTGTCCAGGGGTTGGGCAGATGGACAGCTCCATGAGAGGGGAAGGCTTACAGAATATTGGTCTTTGGCATGTTTGCCACCTTTGGTAGGAAGGATAAACGTTTCTAGTATTGTCCCCTGTGTACATGGTTGAGAAAGCACAATGAGATCCCGATTCAGGAGCCCTTTGAGAACCCTCCCCAAGAACAGTGTGCATTAATGCTTTCTCCCGCCTGGTCATCATAGAGGGAAGTCCCATGGTTCCACTCTCTATGCTCCTTCACTTTCAGCCTTAATCATTTCAAAGTAGCAAAGAAAATACTGCACAGCATCCCAGGACAGGAGCAGACTTCTGGTGCTAGAGTTCACTAGCTCTAGTTTCCTAGACTAACACCCAGCAGGCCCTACAAAGATACCTGGAGGGCCAAAGAATGCCTTCTGGCCACAGACGCGCTCAAGAACCAGCTGTCATGGTAGGCTCAGGTTCAGTCAGCCCCAGGATGGAGGGTCCTGCCTCGGTACAAGGGCTTTTTCTTCTCCCTCACAGTCGTGCACTCTCTGTGGTGACTTGGCATGCCCGAGGGTCCCCCTCACTGTCCATCCAAGCATGAGCAACTCCCTTTTCCTCCCCATCTATTTGTTCAGCATCTTCAGGCAGGACCACTTAATTTATTTATATTTATGAAACCTCCAAGTAGGTCAATGCACTTGCATGCACATCTTAATAATTATTGATATGATAGTAGGGGAACAGTGGAGGGAGAGGGTCACATGGGCTGGAGGAGCTGGCTCCTCCCTCTCTCCACCAGCTAAAGTCATCAGGGACGGCCAATGCTTTCGCTGTTGTGCTTACTGCTGAGTCTGTAGCCAAGGCTGCCTTCTATAGCTCCAGCTCAGCACTTCTCCCAAGAAAGGGAGCATGGTTTTGTGGTTTCAAACCACACTGCACTCCCCACTCCCATTGGACTTGTAAATGGATTTGGAGCCCCAAATCAACAAAGCAGCAGCAGAAATCAAATTAGACACTGGATCGGAGGGAAAGCAGGCTGTGATTCTCACCAAAAAGAAAGCATGGTGTCTCTCTGCACCTCCTTCCCAGGAACTCATCCCAGCCTCTTATTATCTCATACCTGGTTCTAGGCCTGAACCCCATGCAATAGGAGTTTCTGTGAAAATGCTACGTGCTCCTTTAGGAAGCTGCAAGCTGGGGACCAGGCATGGGTTTCTAAGTCAAATAGAAAAAGTGAATCCTATAAAGTTGGAATGAGCTCTAAAAACAAAAGAATTTCTAGAAGCCAGGGTAGAATCAACATAAATAATGAACTGAGTGTGCTGATTCTGATCCCCAGTCAGAACAAACCTGTGAGCTTTGGGGTCATTTTAAATCCTGGTGTCATACCTCACCAGTTGTATGGCTTCGAGACAGTTATCTACCACTCTATGCCTCACTTGCTTCGTTTGTAAAATGGGAAGAATAGTAGTAGCTAATTCAGAAGTGTCTCAAGAATGGGGAGATATTATATGCACGTATGTTTTTTACTGCATGGATCTGACCTGCATTCATCTCAATGCATTCCGCTTAAAAGCATTATATTGAGTGAAAGAAGCCGGTCTCAAAAGGCTGCCTGCTGTATAATTGCATTTATACAATTTTCTAGAAAAAGCAGAATTGTACAAACAGAAAATAGATGGGTAGTTGCTAGAAGCTGGGGCTGCCGAGAAGGACTAACAAAGGGGCATGAAGGGATCCGGCGGGCGATAGAATTGTTCCGTCCTCTGATTGAGGAGGTAGCCACCCAGCCGTATGTGTATGCCAGAACTTCCAGAACTGTTCACTGAAATGGGCAAATTATACTTCAACAAATCTAACTGTCTCCAAGAAAAGAGGCGACATCTCTGTATAAGATCTGCCATGCACAGGATTTGCTTTACAAGCGAGCAGGTGATATCCAGCAGTTCATACACTTGCCACTGCTGTGGGGACCCCCCTTCTGGTCTCAAAGTGCAGAGACCCAGCACGTTTTTGTAAAGGGGAAAGGACTCCATCAGCTACCGTCTTCCTCAAAGGGGGAGGTCTGGGGCTCGGCGACCTCTACTGCCTTCTTCCAACCTAACACGTTCAGTGCAGGTGTTCCACCTCCTTGGCATTCCAGGTCGCTTTTGCCCGAGAATGGTTGTGAGGCTGTTATTCTGGTTCAAGCACCTTGGCAGGCTGGCAGACTTGGGCCCCAGCCTCGGCGTGTAATAGCCATGTTCATACCTCCTGTCATTGTTCTTTAATCTGTATAATTTTAGGACCCTGTTCAGCATCTTCTCCGTGCTTCTGGTTCCCATTAATAATCATGATCAGCACTTACCTAGGTGCTTTTCATTTTCAAAGCCCATTAATTAACACTAATTAATCCACACAGCGGTGCTAGAAGGACGGGGTGGGAGGGGGGGCGATCATTATCCTGGTTGCAGAAAAGCGAGGGAGGGGGAGGCTCCAGGTGACTTGCCTGTGGCAACAAAGGAGAGGCAGAGAAAAATCCTAGGCAGAAGACCCTGGTGTCTAGATCCAAATTCAAGGCCAAAATTACTAATGATCATAAAAATAACCAGTGTTTATTGAGCAATTACTAGGTATACGATACCATACAAAAAGTTTCTCCTTCTCTCTCTCTCTCTTTTCCTCTCTCTCTCTCTCTCTCTCTCTCTCTCTCTCTCTCTCTCTCTCTTTCTCTTTTCCTCTCTCTCTCTCTCTCTCTCTCTCTCTCTCTCTTTCTCTCTCTCTGTGTGTATGAGAGAGAGAGAGAGAGAGAGAGAGAGAGAGATATGTATGAACATGTTAGTGCGGATATGTGTTTATAACACATGTGTGTAGGTGCATGAGGACACCAGAGGTCAATGTGAGATGTCTCCCTCTATCACTTCCCACCTTACTGTCCGAGATAAGGTCTCTCCTACTGAATTTAGAGCATGAGCTCTTTGAAGACTTGTCTAGGCTGCTCAGTGAGTCCTGGGGATTCGCCTGTATCCATCTTCCCTACTCCCGTGCTCATCATAGGGTCACAGACATAGGTTGCCACGCCTGCCTTTTGTGTGGGTACTAGCAATCCAAACACAGACCCTCGCACTTACATAAGCTGGGCACACTTCACATCTCAGCCATCTTCCCAGGCTCTGCTGCAGAGTTTTTCATGCATTTTCTCATTAAAACACCCCAGGATTCCTGCGGGTGTCTGTGTGCTGTGATTCTCCACATTTCACGGGTAAAGAAAGAAGACCTAAAGAGATTCAGCGTCAGCCCAAGGTCACACAGTGATACACAGCACAGTTAACCTCTGCTTAACCTCACTCTGCCATACTGCCCCTTAGAGCTAAAAGTTACACATAGTCCTCACGCCAGCACCAAGGTGGGAAGGCAGACGGCAACCTCACTTGGACTTTTCCCGGGCGCTAGGAAAATGTAAAAGGAGCAGTCTACCCAGAGGGTAGATGGAACTGAGCCACACGCCCAGTCAAACAGCCGGAAATAGCATGAGCCCTCTCCTCTCAGCCTCAGATTTCCTCTTTAGCTCAAGAGATGACCGTTTGTCAGTTCTCCTGCTAAGCATCTATGGAGCTCAGTGTGCCCTAGGGATCCTGGAGGGTGAGGAAGGTATGATCTCTCCCTGGAATTCACTGGATCTTGGGAGCAAGGACCGTGTGTGATGCCTCAAATTGCACTAAAGAGCTACAAGGAACAGCAGCAGAGCAGAGCAGAGCGCTCTCCAGTCACTCTATATTCCACTACATCCTGAGGCTCCACAAACTTTTACACAGACTAACACAATCAATTATTAAATGTTATAAATATATCATACACTGCGAGAGCTGGGCAGGAAACTATATTTATTCATTTTTATTTAATAAATATTTATTGAGTACCTACATTATGTCCAGTCAGGTTCTAGGCACTAGGAACACAGTTGTAAACAAAATGAACACAATCACTGACCTCTCGAGTCTTACATACTAGAGGAGAGAGAGAGAGAGAACCAATGAACAGGGAAAACATCCTCCCTAGCTGTAAGAGCTCAGCGGTGTGTGCTCCATAGAGAAGGAGAATAGAAGCAAGTGTTCCATGTCTGCTTTAAACTGGGTGGCTGAGGAAGGCCTGTCTTAGGGGTTGACATTTAGTAGAAAATTAAAGACCAGGTCAGAGCCAGCTTTGGGGCGGAGACCAGCTGCTAAGCAGAAGGGACAGCCAGTGCCAAGGATGGGGGAAATGATCTTACTGTTCTTGGGGGACTGGTCATGAGCTGGAGTGACTAGGGTCGGATTAACAAAGGCCACAGAGGTATCAGTGACCAGATGTAGGCCATGGTAAAGAATCTGGAGCAAGTTATGTAGCTCAGTTGGTAGAGCATGCACAATGTCCTGGGTTTGAGCCTCAGCACCATGTAAACCAGGCATAGAGGCTCATGACTGTAATCCCAGCACTCAGAGAGTGGAGGCAGAAGTTCAAAGTCATTCTTGACTACATAGAGAGTTCAAGGGCAGTTTGGGCTACTCTAGACTGTCTAAAAAAAAGTTTCAATTTGATCATTTAATTGACATGAAGGAAATGATACTTTTTTTAAAGAGTACCTTGGCTGTGCAGTGGGGACTGAATTACAAGGGTCAAGCGTGATCAATGAGCTGCAGACCTGGTGGGAAAGGAGAAAGGTGTAGACAAGGTCCTGGCAAAGTACTTAGAAGCAGATGGGTCTGGGATGGATCCAGAAAGCAAGCCAACAAGACTTGTTAGTCAGTGGACAGGAAGGGGAACACAGAGGACTTGGGAACACCCCCCTGGACTTTTGAATTCTTGGTGGAGAATGGGAGGATTGGAGTGAGACAGGCCGAACGGCTGTGGTGAGCCTGGATGTCCTGTTTGGGACGTGTTGACTTTGCAGTGACAATCAGATCCCAAGGGCAGGTGACAAGAAGGTTTCTTTCCAGCAAGGCCTAGAGACTCAGGTTTGCAGTCACATGTATCTATGTGCACATAAATCTATATGCAAAATCCACGGGAGAGAGTTGGGATGTAGTCAGGGGGTGAGGATGACCTTGGGGCTCCCAGCACAGATGTGGAAGAGAAACGAAGAAGCAAGGAGGAGGCTAATGAACAACAGGCAGGCTGCACCGGAGGGGCTCTGAGGGCTGTGCAGACTGCAATGCGGTTGATAACCCCAGGTTGATCTATCACTACCCTAAGGCTCTCCACAAGCTCCCGGGGCAGGACATAGCCAGTAGGGCATGGGGGGCTTGCAATGTTCAGATCTGCTGCTGGCCATACTAAGGGAAGGGTGTGAGCTTTGAGTGTAGGTTGGAGTCACTCCATAGAACCTAACATGACCTTAAGCAAATGTCTGAACCTTAGTTTCCCCACTTGGAAAATAGGAAATCTGGAAAAAAAAATAGCTTCCCCTAGGACCCAAGAGGGCATCTGTGCAAGTGCTGTGCACATGATCATGGCATTGATTGGCTGTAGGGACTTATTTACAGATCCTCCTATAGGAGAGCAGGACTCTGGGAGATCTCCAGAGTAGAAAGCCTGCTCACCCCTACACTTGAGTGGGTAAAAAACTGGACCAACAACCACTTACCTAACAAAAGGAGGCAGGACTCATTGACCTCTATGCAGCTGAGCACTGGCTCTTGGCAAGGCACACTCCCCAAATGGTGGCCTTCCTCATAATTCACCCGCATGTCCTGACTGAACAGCCAGCAGGGGCAGAAGTCAATGCTATGAGCACAAAACCCCAGGGAAGAGAGGTTTCAGAGCAGGAAGACCAGGGCAGCAGGACGTGGGTGGAGCTACTGACCCGTTGTGAATGTAGTCCACAGAACTCTCACAGAACATGCCAGATCCGGCATGAGGAGTGATAGCTTCTTCAGGCTTCCCTACCATGACTGAATGACAGACCCTATCTCTCAGCTGGGAATCCAGGAGCCATAGCTGGGCCAGGCTTTGTAAAACCAAGAGCTTCCTACCTGTAAGAACAGTGTTCCTAGGGCGAAGAAGGCGAGAAAACCCTGGTAGATTGACAGAGGGCCCCATGATGCTTTGACCAGCCCACCTTCTCTTAAATAGTTGCTATAAGCCATAGAGTGGGGCACTTGTCTCTGGGTTAGATCTTCCCTTGAGACATCTGGAGCCACTAGAGCCCCCTTGAGGGTGACTAGTTCTTCAGGAGTCCTTTGAGTACAGGAAAAAGCCCCAGCAGGCCTGTAATGAGTGGGTGCTGGGTTTGAGACTCAGTGTGACCACATATACTCAGCCCAAGACCTTAGGGGAGTCTTCACTCTTTACTCCAGCCTGTATCCGTTCCTGTAAAACACAGACAAGAGTCGCAGCCTACAGGTCCATGGAGAGCTCTTGGCTCGTGGGCCAGTGCCTGGTGCATAGCAACTGCCTAGCTAAGGATTACGACAATATCAGTGACGGTAAGAGTTGAGGGCCAAAAATACAATCTCAAAACTAAACAACAACTACAAAAATTTATAATGAAAAGAAAGGAAGGAAGGAAGGAAGGAAGGAAGGAAGGAAGGAAGGAAGGAAGGAAGAGAAAGAAAGAAAGGAGAAGGAAGGAAGGGAGGGAGGAAGGGAGGAAGGAAGGGAAAGAAAGAAAGAAAGGAGAAGGAAGGGAGGAAGGGAGGAAAGGAAGGGAGGGAGGAAGGAAGGAAGGAAGGAAAGAAGGAAGGAAGGAAGGAAGGAAGGAAGGAAGGAAGGAAGGAAGGAAGGAAGGAAGGAAGGAAGGAAGGGAGAGTGGAGCTCCAAAGCCCCCTTGGCTTTCCGTCCAGCAAGATTTCTCATGCCCTACAACTACCAGCTCCAGAATACAGAAAGCCAGGCTCAGCCCTGGGTCCTGAGGAGCTGTGGTCTCCCCACTCCTCCCCCCATCAGGGCTCTGCTCTCCAGACTCTGCTGCAGCCCCTAATGAGGCTTGGGTTTCATTACCTCATTTGCCTGGGCTGGTGCCCAGCTGAAGAGAATTTGACATGGGAGCTGGGTTTTGTAAGACACTGGCATTAATCCTCCAAGCTTAGCATCCACCCTCTGCTGCCATGTGGAGAAAGCTGGCCTTGCGGCTGGCATGAAGCCAGGCTGGCAGGAGGCAGAGGCCTCACCCCCCTGAGATGTTCCAACAATAAGGCTTCAGCCTCGGCACTCAGCTCCAGCCGCCGATGACTTCACTGTGTCACCGTGGATCCTCCCCAGCCTCTCCCTTGGAAAGGGTCATGGCCTTCAGTGGTCCTTGGAGTTAGAAGGGCATAGTGAGCAGAAAGCCACACCACCAGGCACTAACTACCACTGCAATGTTTACAAAGTCTAGGGAGAGACAGATAGTTCCCTCCAACACACAATCATCCAATCCCTTTACCGCAGGGCTTCTCAGAGCCACTAACTGCTCAGTCTCCCAAAAATGTACTGAGTACCAACTAACTAGCATTAAGTGCTCATGTGCCTGAGACCGGATGATATGGTTCACTTCCTGTTGCTAATAACATCAAGGACTGGTAAACTATAAGAAATGGATTTGTTTGTTCTCACAGTTCGGGTCCAAGGTCAAAGAACCCCATTTGATACTGACCTTCCTAGCAGAGTCCCAAGGCGATGCAAGGCAAGAGACCAAGCTAGCTTTTGGAGAAGACACTCTCGGGGAAGCTCATTGCTCCTCTAACTGCATAGCAAGACGAGTTAATTCACAAAAGTGGAGCCCCAATCCCCTCTTAGAGGCCCCACCTGGTCCCACCTTGAATACCTCATCATGGGCACTATATTCCAACCTAAGTGACAGAGGGAGGGGACAAAGCCTGTGCAAGCCATAGCAACAGGCCAGTTTAATGTTCTTGGGAATCTTGTACCCTGGTGCAGGGAAGACAAAAGAACAAATCTTTAAGTTGGAGAATTTGCTCAGATAATGGCGAGTCCTATGGAAAAATCGACCCAGGAAGGGGTGAGGGGGTGAGTGTGTCATACCCACTATACGCATCTTTGAGCACAAGACTCACCGTGTGCTTTGTGAGCACACCTCAAGACTGTAGTTTCTTGGGGGAAGTCTTGAGGAATGCTCTAGAATAATCCTTCAAACACAGAGATCGCATGTGTCAATCTCGACATAAATCCCCAAATAGCTTCTGTCATCCCAGCACAACATTCAAGGCCTCTGAGAAGGCCCTCTATAAAGTGTAGATGGATTGTAAGCCCATATCCTATTCCCACAGTTTGTGAAAGGTGTTCCTTCCTGAAAGCTCTCTCCTGAATGCCTGAACCTGGGAAGTCTGTCTTTGACCTTCAAGGCTGGACTTGCGGGGTGTCGCACCTGGTATAGTAAACATCGTCAATTCTCCGTGACTTGATCCCACCTGAGTGTTCTCTCACACTCTGTGTTAGAGATGTTCAGGACAGAGATCACGTCCTAGCAGTTTCTTCTTTCTCCTGAGTCCTTTAAGCCGTCAAGCAAGTAGAGGAGGGGAGATGTGGATGACACACAGGCCTGGAGTAAGGGCATCACTCAGCCGCTTGGCCCTACCGGGCTGCAAGGCAGGTTGGGAAATGTAGTTTTACTTTTTTGCCTGCAGGAAGGGCAAATCTGGGCACAGCACTCCCGGCCTGTTTTCAAATGTCGCCATCCCTGTGAAGCTCTCCTGCCCTCATTCAGTAACCTTAGGCTTTACAGGAATGCCTTTTCCCACCCAGGCAAGACCCCCTTCTGTATTTAACATCTTTAACCGCTTTTCCAGATCTTTAAAACAGTCAAGGATTAGCATTACACAATTAAGCCTTTTTTATAGAGGGTGGGCAGGATTGCTGAAGGCCAGCCGCCATCCACTTCAGGCAAGTGTCCCGGGATCCAGCAGCCAATGAGATATAACACAAAACTAACAAAGTTCAGCACAGCATGAAAAGATCACGTGACTTGTACCAATTGTTTCATCAGAAGAGCAATGTCGGGTACAATGGTGTGAATGGAGGACACTACTCCAATTAGCCCCTTTAACCCACAGTCACTGTCCACCAGCCATCTGGACTCCTCACCCAGGGACAATGCCATGTGGCTGCTCTACATGGCTCCTCCCCTGACAGGCTTCATTGGCCCAGCTCACATTCTTTTGCTGAGGAGCTGAGAACAAATGTCTTCCACTCCAGGTACAGCCATGATGGCAGACCAAAGGGAGGAAACATCCCACCCCGGTCTATCTTGGTGAACCAGTGAGTTGCATGGATTTCATATGATAGCATGAGTGATTCAAAGGAGCGGCACTATCAGCCCTTGCAGCTTCCACTAGGGTTGATGTAGAACTGCTTCTGATGGGCCTTGAACCTGGGAAGCCATCCACGGCTTCTTTCAGAATTCTGGGAGTCCCGTTTAGATCCACAGCGAGCCAGACATCCACAGAGCTGCTGAAGAGCAAGCGTCTTACTAGATCTGTGAACTTGCTTGGTTGCACAGGCTGAGTCCAGCCCTTTCAACCCTGTATCACTTACTATCTGCCCTCAGAGTGGTCCTCTCTATCCCAGGATGCTTCCAGAGGGAAGGCGAGGCAACACGGATCACGTTCCCTCTACTCCCCATTTCTGTATCAACCTCTAGTCATTACAATAGGTCTCTTCTTCTTCCCCCATTTACCACCCTGCTCCTATGACATATCCAAACATGAAGAGGTTTATGCAATGTCGCAAACTAAGTGCAAATGCAGCACACGAGTGAAGGACAAGCCACAGGCAAACCAAGTCCAAATGACTCACGTGGGTGTGATTTCTCTCTGGCCCAGAGCTTCAGTCACATCCCACAGGGTGTGGAAACTCCCGGGCAGATGAGCTCTTAAGGATCTTTTTTTGTTTGTTTGTTTGTTTGTTTGTTTGTTTGTTTGTTTGTTTAATGCAATCACCCCTGACTCCTCCTTCCCAGCTCTACCTAGCTTCTCCCATGTGCTCAGGGTCCCCAGCTGACTAGTCCCTGGAGCTGGGAAGACAGAAGCCAAGCTGAACTGTCCAGGACCACAATGTAATGTATCACCCAGCCCATCAGTTTCTTGTTGGTTCTTTGGGGTGCTCCCCTCTCTTTTTTTTTACCCCCCTTTTCTCCCTGGGTCTTAGAATGTTCCTCCTATGTGGAAAAATGAGTAAAATAAAATAAAGTGGCAGCCTGTCCCAAAGCCAGCCACAAAGTAAATGATACACCACCAGCTAACGACCAAGGATTTGGGTGATGGCATGTGACATTTGGTGTATCTCAGCCGGCAGAGTTGGAAGGGGTGTCACAAGGGCAGAAACACAGATTCAGAATAAAAATAAAAACTTTTCATATTCTAGTTTATATCTTATCTGCAAGCTTTACAGTCTCCACAGGACATAGATGTAGTTATCCCAGCTTTATCCATCCATCCCCACCCGTCGAACTGTTCATCGAAAGCACCTGCTCCATTAGACACTGATCTCAAGTCTGTGAGGTCCATTGCTTTCCAGTAACTTGTGATCCTCAAGCCTTGGGCCTCAGAGGACTTGCCTTTCTGCCGAGGACACCCACATGTCAGCATTTCAGTATGACTGACATCTGAAGAAGTCACATGGTACATGCTGGAGCTCAGAGCCAGGAAAGATTCCAAGGGGGTGTGGGAGGGCACACAGAAGGGGTGGCATTTGCCCGGGGGTTGGCCTGCACTCTCTGGTGAGGAGCCTTGGAGTCAAGGCACAGGGAAATGGCATGGCTATGAAGTATTCAGGAAACAGCCTCTTCTTGGCGAAAGGTATGGGGAGGGTTCAAGGAGCCTCCTTTGGACCCACAATGCATGAATTTCCAGGCTTAGGCCTCTGGCCTCCAGTCTAGACAGCATTTCAGGAGACTACTTCCATGCGCTGGTCTCAGTGTTGTCAGACCCAGAACCCCAGACAGCCCGCCACTGCTCTGAGCCAAAGCTACAAGCTGAAGGCCTTGTTATCAACGGCCTGTGAAACCCATTCTCTCTCCACACCATCTCCCCAGCAGAGGCCAGGAGGCTTTTGGACCTGTCCCCTTCCCCACACCTGGGACCACACACTACATCACTTTCCTCCTGGCCTTCTATGTCCAGGAGGTCATTGCAACTGTGCCACATCTGTCCGGTGACTGTGTCAAACACTGTGGAGGGTACTGAGGATACAATGGGTCATAAGAGACATGACCCTGTCCCCCAAGGGCATGGCTTTAACAGGGAAATGTGTAGTAAGTGACAGCTACAGGGCAAGGTTATACAAATCCTGGGAGCGATCTGAGTGGCCTCATGGGGTTTTCGGTGGGAATGAAAGCTGAGAAGATACAGTGTTAATCATAGACAGAGGGAGGGTGGGAACCCATGAAGGCCCAAAGGAAGGAGGACCAAGTACTGAGAGAGACTCTGCAAGGCTAGAATAGGGCTGGGGAGAGAGCCTCGGGCCAGGGCTTTGTCTGGGAAAGCCTGTCTAGGCCCTAAACATCACCACAGCAACACAGCCACAATGGCATGGGGTATCAGAAGAATGGCAACGTCAGTGTGGAAACCAGGCAAGGTTGAAAGTCGCCTGGCATAATGTGCTACTCTGCACAAAGAAGCCAAAACCTGCGGAGGGAACAGCTTGCCAGGAGCTGATCAGGCTCCGTGTTTCCCCACCCGTGGTTCCAGGTTGACTTTTTGGGGCTACTGTCTCACTTCTCACCGAGGAGGGGCCTAAAGATGCATGAGGGAGCAGACCTGAGGGCCACCGGTGCCCTGTCATGGGGAGAGGTGGGCAGTGACTACCCAGTCTCCTCGGGTACACTGGTTCTGTTCAGCTCTGACCCGAGGAACTCTTACTGGGAGTTCACCAGACAGCCTATGATCTCCATAATCTGGGGAGGGCTTTACTCCTGTAGCCCAAGCTGTCTTACTCCCCTGCCTCGTGCTGACTGTGCCTCAGGCCCTGGTACCCATTCTCCAGGCAAAAACCCCTCTGGGTAGCCTGGAGCCCAATCTTCGAAGGCCCAGCCAAGGGAGGGAGAGAAAGCTTTTTAATACATGTTCTGCTACTGCACTGTGATTACACATGAAGGGAGCTGATGGCACGTGACTGGAGCAGCAGCTGAGAGCTCACATCTTGAAGCCTCAAAGCCTGCCCCAGTGACACATCTCCTCCAACAAAACCACACCTCCTAATCCTTTCCAAACAGTTCCACCAACTGGGGGCAAAGTATTCAAATATATGAGCCTGTGGGGGCCATACTCATTTAAACCATCCCATCCATGAATGAGCTGGTTATCACCAGTCTTAGGTGTAAGATAGATTATTGATGTTTGCCCAGTCTATTGGTGTACATCAGGCAAATCAACAGAAAAGGTGGATCTGAAAGAATCGGTACAAGCTATGGGCATGTGACGGCTGAGAGAGGAACCATAGAGGTAATAGGACTGTTGGTTAAGTGCAATACTTCGTTGAAAATGCTAGGATTGTGCCTGGCACAAAGTAGGCAATTGCCTTAGTCCATCTTTTACTGCTATGACAAGATATTACAGACAAGTGACACACAGTAACACACACACACACACACACACACACACACACACACACACACACACATACACAATGGCTCATAGCAGTGGAGACTGGGAAGGCCAAGGTGAAGGGGGCTCATCTAGCCAGGTCCTCCATGCTTATTATGACACGGTGGAAACATCACATGACTGAGGAGGTTGAACCTCTACTACTTCCAGGACTTAGGCGTGCGAATGGTGATTAATTACCCCTTAAAGGTTCCACCTCTTCATCCTCTTAACAGCGGTGACTAAATGTCAGCATGAGTTCTTTGGAAGGGGACATTCAAACCACAGCAGTGGTCAGCAGACAGTGTTTGCATTTAAGATGTACTATTATTTCCATCACCATTGCCACTAAGATGCCAACCTTCCCAGCCCTTAGTTCTTCAGTCTCTCCCTGGTCAGAGTGACCCCTGTGCCCTGCTGACACATGAGGTCTCCTAAGCTGGCTGGTGCCCACCACAGCACCAGGACCTGCCTAAGTTGACTTGGGAAGCCTACCTATATTCATTACTCTTCTCACTGGAGTGAGGAAACACTGGACGAGAAGCCCCTTAAGGGAGAAACAGGGATTTTTTTTTTTTTTAGCTCATGGTTTGTAGAGATGCGGTCAATCATGACGGAGGAAGGCACGAAAGTGGGGGTGGCCGCCTGGCTGTGGTAGCAAGAGTGTGAGGCTGCTTGCTCACATCTGGAAGGATAAGGAAACAGAGAAATGGAGGCTGTGCCTCTCCTCTTGACTCTCTAGAATTCCCTCACAGACACGTCCGAAAACATGCCTTTGTAGGTGATTTTAAATCCAGTCAAGTTGGCACTGAAGATTAACCACCGTGCCACCCAAGAAGCTCTCGGCAGAGGCTGGAACCTCTCGGGGCTGAAGCCGACCTTTTCCCCTCTCTGTCTCCCAGCCAAGCTCCCAGCTCCAGGCTCATCCTTCTCCAAGTCCCCTCCTCGCTCCAACACACTTCACCTCAGCCTGCCCTCACATCTCTGCTTCACAGCACTCCTTGTCTCCGGTCCTGCTGACTGTCTCTCCTTTCTCAAGACGGGATCTCAGCTCGGGACACACAGGTCTATGGAAAACCTCCTTCTTGCTCTGCCAGCTCTAAAGTTACCTGCCCAGAAGAGCAATAGCAGATTCTCAGCCCAACCACCACTCCCCTACGGTCCCTAGAGCATGCCGATGGGACACTGGCGGGATGAGATGC
The DNA here is from genome assembly GCF_049852395.1 of Peromyscus maniculatus bairdii. Lineage (NCBI taxonomy): Eukaryota > Metazoa > Chordata > Mammalia > Rodentia > Cricetidae > Peromyscus > Peromyscus maniculatus. The sequence goes on from NC_134858.1 coordinate 42,585,128, forward strand.
CCAAGCTCTTCTGCTCCTGCCTGCATTCTCCTGACTCACCAGCACCACGGACCGCTGGAACTCAGAAACCTCCGTTACTGCACCTGTCCCGCATTTGTAGAATGTTTAGCATCCCTGACTTCTACCCCACTAGATGACAGTAGCAGCTACCCATAATCTTGTCATGACAAACATGTCTCCATGGGGCTGAAATTACCTCCAGGATCACTGCCCTAAAGCTATAATCCATCTTCGCCACTTACACCTTCTCTGTTTTCTCTCAACACCACCCCTCTCCCTGTGTGTCCTTCCCTCTCTCTGCCCCCCTCCTGATCTCAGACCACCCCCCCAGGCTACTGTCCCCCCACCCCAGGGTACTTTACAGCCCAAACTGAACCTAGCAGCCCCTTCTCTGGCTGAGCCCCTTCCTCTTCTGGCCACCCAAAGCCAGGGATGCTTAGGATGGAGGCCGATGGTGTAAATTGTACTCCATGGAATGCTTTGCTAGTGCCTGGGGCTGCTGCCTGGATTTCTGTTCAGATAAAAGGCAAGAAGAGGGTCTGGAGCCTGAGAAGCTACAACCTAGTTCCCTCCCAGCCCTACTGACTTTACCCTCTATATTGGCCTCAGGCACCTCCAGGGATGGGAGGAGGGGAGTGGGGCGAGGAAGGCCCAGCCTCTGCAAGGGCACTGAGAGCAAGAGAACGGAGTGGAATAGGCTCTTATGCACATTAAGGGGACTGAGGTCCTTGCTATTCCAGGGAAACATCCTGGACTCTTAGTCCCAGAATGCTACTTGAAACAATCTGTCGGTCCAAGTGTCTTCTGCCCAATTCCATGTTGGCTCCTGCCTCCTACGAGTCCCCACATAGCCTTCTGCTGGAGGACTTGGTTCCCACCTTTGCAGAGAGACCACCCAAAGCCCTCACTCTGCTAGAAGGACTCCCCCACCCAAAGTCTAGTCTAACTTCCATCCTGCCTGGTCCTGGGGATGCTGCCACCCTTCCTGTGTCCTTACCAGAAAGAGACATTGCTCCTCTTTCTCTGGAAAAGTGCCATCACACCATATCATTGCTAGTGCCTCTTTCCCCTGACCAATGCAATCAGGTAAAAACGAGAGAGGTGAATAAGGTCTCTCATCAGGTAGCTCCAACAGTGTGCCAACCTTTCCCTGGGACATGTGCCATCCTACCAGACTCCTAGAGGCCTTGGGCCCCCTTGCAGGAGTCCAAGGAGCTGCACACCTGTCTCTTCCATCATATGGGCACATAAACGATGTGAATGGAACACCAAACTTAGGCCCTCACCCAGATCTAGGTCTCGGCAGGATCTCATGAGGGTGTGTCCATAGGCCCCTCTGTCTCCAGCTTTTCATCACCATCTTCGGCCTGCTTCCTCCTGCATCCCCTGCTGGGGTGACAGAACCAGGCAATCATCAGATGCTGACTATGAACTTGGAAAAAAAATGTCTAGTCTTGTTTCTGATGCTATCTAGCCTCTGAGAATCTGTTTCCAGAACTGTATCTGTTCATCTCCTTACAATGTGAGCCCCTGAGGGTCACTAAAGTCCTACTCAGTCAATACTGAACACCTATCAAGGACATGATGTCTACCCAGGCACCAGGGTCCAGATCCTGAATAAGATCCTGACCTTCAAGATGCTCGCTAGCTAGAAGGATGGCGTGAAAATAACTAACCTTGGGAAAAGTGATCAATACCATGAGAGAGATGGGTTACATGTGCGGGGAGCCCAGACACACAGCAACTAACCCTAGCAAGTCCAGTCTGAATGCAGAAGGGCATCCCAATAAGGTAGGCCTTCCAGAAGAAAGAGAGGTTATGCCGAGGGCCCAGGATGAGCAGACACAAAACATGGCATTCTCTGAGGCAGTGGGTGTCACCATGCCGGACGGCAGAAGTAGAAGACACAGAGGTGGGAAGTGGGGGTGGGGCAGTCACGGGCAGTGAGCTGCTGTTTCCATTCTGTAGCACTGTACTTGGCCACCTGTCACCAGAGCCGTCCACAATGGTTCAGCCACATTAGAGAATTGTTTTGCTCATGTAACAAGGGAGTGGGCAGTTCCTGGGTGCCCAGTTGCTTAGGAATCCTGCCCCGTTGGCCTTTCTGCTCCGCCTTCCTGTGATCGCAAGATATCTCTGCTTGCTCCTGAGCCTCACGCCTCTCTTCCCAGGAGGAGTGAAGGAAGCAGGACGACACTTTGAGACAGTTGTGTTGATGGCATCTGTGCCTTATTATGATTTTTTAGAATTTTTTGTTTGTTTGGTTTGGTTTTTGAGTTTTTCAAGGCAGGATTTCTCTGTGTAGCCCTGGCTATCCTGGAACTCACTTTGTAGACCAGGCTGGCCTTGAACTGAGTGCTGAGATTAAAGGTGTGTGCCACCACTACCCAAGCCTGGATTTCTAGGGTTTTGATAGGATGTCAGTGACCTCAATTTTCATGTCTTATCTGCAGTGTCAAAGCAGTGGCCCTGGGCTTATTCATGTTGTCATACAACGATCACCACCACCAGTTGCTAAGGAGTTTCCATCAACCCACCGTGTGAGTCAGCTTCCCATCACTGTGACAAAATGCCTGAGGGGAACAACCTGTGAGGGGCTTTGTTTCTCTCACAGTTTCAAAGGTCTTAGTCCACTATTACATGACACATGGTCCCTGACCTTTGAGGTATCAGAGAGGCAATGTGTCACAGAGACAATGTGTGGTGAGCAAACTACTTCCCTGATGTCAACCAGGAAACAAAAGACACAGGAAGGGACTAGTACCCCGATACTCAGAGCATCTCCAGGGACCAATTCCTCTCACTAGCTCCCACCTCTGCAGATTACAACACTTCCCAATAGCACCACAACTGGCAACCACGCCTTCAACACGTGGGTTTTCAAGAGACATTCCGGATTCAGACTTTGGTACTCACAGAAACACAGTCCCCTCTTCTCTTCCCCCACAGCCACTGTCCATCATCTTGCCTTCTTTGTGAGCACTATTTGTCCTTTTATGTATACCTTATATCCCCTAGGATAATGTCTTCAAAATTTGCCTATGTTGTAGCATGTGTCAGAATTTCCTTCTTTTTTTCTTTCCTAGTTCATGTATGTGAACATATGTGTGCACCTATCAGTATATACATCCTTTTGCATGCTTGCGGGCACACATGTGTATGGGGGCACATGCAGGTGGGTATGCATGCTTATGGAGGCCCAAGGTTAATGCTGGGAATCATCCTCAATTGCTTTCCCACGTTATTCTGTGAGACAGGGTCTCTCAAGCAGACCAATGCTTGGGGATCACCTGTCTCTACCACCTGAGGCTAAAATGACGAGCAGGCCAGCACACCCACATGACCGTTGCATGGGTTCTGGGGATCCAAACTCCAGTTCTCACACTTGTGCATAAGTGCTTAACCACTGAGCCTTCTGCCCGGCCCCTTCCGTTTTAAGGCTGAATAGTACTATGGCCATATGTAACGGACTGGTTATCCGTTTGTTTTCACCTTTGACCTTTGGTGCTTATTGCTGCTGCAAATACAGGTGTCACCTGCCTTCAGTTCTTTGGGGGTGCGTATCCAGAGGTGGAACTCTTGTGGTATGTGGGGATTCTAACTTTTCAAGGAATCACTGTACTGTTTTCCATATCAGCTGCATCATTTCATATTCCCACCCTCACAGCACAAGGTTCCGATGTCTCCACATCCTCGACAACACTTGGTGTCTTCCAGACTTGGAGTCTGTTTGGGTTGTGAACGACTGTCCTTACTAAGGAGTACATGGCGGTAGCTCACTGCAGTTCCAGTTTTCATTTTTTCTGGTGTTGTTCCTGTCCTGGATCTTGCTCTGTAGACAAGGCTGGCCTCGAACTCACAGAGATCCACCTGGCTCTGCCTCCCTAGTGCTGGGATTAAAGGCATGCGCCACCGCCGCCGCCCAGCTGAACATCTCTGCTCTTTTGCTTCTTGGCCCCTTGTATTTCTTCTCAGAGAAATGTCTATTCCGGTCCTTCAACCATTTCTAAACCAGTTTGCTAGGTTTTGCTGTTTGCTTTGTAAATATTCTTCATCTGGTCTGGATATGAGCCCTTGATCCAATATACGACTTGCACCCATATCACAGGGACTTTTACACTTTGTTGCTTATGGTTTTGGGTAGCAGAAAATTAAAATTCTAGTGGAGACCCCTTCGTCCACTCTTTTCTTTCCTTGCCTGTGCTTTTGGTGTCGTGGCCAAGAAACCACCAGCAAATCCAGTGTCACAGTCTTCCCCCTGTTTTCTTCTAAGACTTCCATCGTTTTCATTCTCAGGCTTCCGTCCTTGATCTGTCCTGAGGGCCTCTCCTTCTTGTTTGCAAAATGAAAGTTTCAGGAAACCCTTCCCTACCCCAGCCTCACCAGCTCATCTCATCACTCAAAACAGGCAGTGATAGGCACTTACCTACCCAAGCGAGTTCGGAAGGAAGGAAGGAAGAATAGGTACAGGTGGACACGAGCTGCATCTTCGACAAGGACTTGTTTTTCCAGGCCAACCTGGGGCAATCCTCAGCATTCTGGAACCCTTAATCAGCAGGCACTCAGGTTTGTGCACACCACATGCCTTCCTCGTGATTGGTTAGACAGGAGCAGGGTGAGGGGTGGCCTCAGGCAAGCAGAAAAACCCTGGAACTGAACCTAAAGGCCCGGTCCCTGAAAGGCCATAGACAGCCTCGTTCCTGCCAGAGAGACACTCAGCCTAGCTGAGCCTGGTGTCCCAACTTCAAAATAGAACAATCCCTTCCCTTTATGCAGAAGCTTCACAGATGGCTGCTCTTCTGCATATGCACCCCCTCCATCTTCCCAGGGAACCTGTGGAGAACACAGGGCACGATGTCATTCTTCTCTATATTCAAGCTGAGGAAACAACTGCCCAGAGAAGTTAGGTGATCTGCCCAAGGATGCTCAGCTTGTGAACGCCAGAAAGCTTTGTGACTTCCTAGGTCTAATCCCTTCCTACCTCATCTCAGGGGGGAGGCAAGTTGAGAACAGTAAGTGAGGGCCCAGAAGAGAAAGTATTTTGTTGACAAGTCTTTGGTTTTTTTGTTTTGTTTTGTTTTTGTTGTTTTGGGTTTTTTTTGTTTGTTTGTTTGTTTTGTTTGTTTGTTTGGGTGGGTGGTTGGTTGGGTTTTTGTTGTGTTTTGTTTTAGTTTGGTTTGGGTTTTAGCATTTGTGTAGATTGGAGGTGATCCTCGTGACCCATAAAGACAGGAAGGATGTGATCTGAGTCGAAGAAGGAAGGTTGAGGCTGGGGTTCACTCCAGACATCTGTGACCAGAACAGGAAGAGCCGCTTCACTGGCTGGCATTTGCCGAGGAGGGAGCTGGTTCCCAGGAACCTTTTTCACCTGAGACCTTGGTGTGAGCCAAACAGAGATGTAAGCTAGGCTCAGACAGCTGCGGTTGCCTGCTCACCTCCGCTGACACAGCTGCTCCTGCCTGTCTCCCTCTCCCCCCCTAGCCCACTCTCCCCCACTCCCTCTCCCCTCCTTTCAAAAGCATAATGAGTTTGATAAGAAATTGTCTCGCTAACAGGATTAGCCACGGGGATCTCCTGTCCCCTCCCTTTCCCTCTGTAATACCCTCATCTCGTGTCCTGTAATTTTCTGCTGGTATCAGAGTCTCCAGACCACCTCAGGGATATTAATTCCTCCTTGTGCTTTGATCATGTGACTGCTGATATGCTAGGATGCCCCCCACAGCTGCTGGGCCACGAGACTTGTGGGTAAATTACAGCAGGCCACAGGCCCTCTCCCTCCTGAGTCAGCTACTCCTGGGGTTTCTGGCCGTCCTCGAGATAGTGATTACCTCCAACGGAGGAGCCAGAGAGGCAGGGGGACAGCCTGGGCAAAGCGTCAGAGGAACAATAGAAGAATGTCTTCAGCCCACCATGTGACTGTTAATCTTTATTGTCAGCTTGACTGGCTTTGGAATCGCCTAGGAGACACACACTTCTGGGCATGTCTGTGACTGTATTTCCAGAGAGGTGTGACTGAGAATGGAAAACCTGCCCTGAATTGACAGGGGGACCAAAGCTTCCCATGGTCCAAACTGAATAAAAGGGCAAGAAGAAAAAGCCAAATTAAGTACCCACATTTCTCTTTCTCTGCTTCCTGTTCCACTGAGATATGAGGAGACAAGGAGTCCCAACCACATAGTGCTGCCAACTACTTGCCACCACGCTTTCCCCACGGTGGTGGACTTTAGCCTCTTGCAATATAAGCCCAAATAAATCCTCTTCCTTCAGGTTGTATCTGTCAGACATTTTGTCCCAAGAATAAGAAACCAATGTACTGAGTTAGTTACTGTTCTGATGCTGTGATAAGACAGTATGACCAAAGCAACGTATAAAAGAAAGCGTTTAGTTTTGACTTACCGTTTCAAATGGTCAGTGCCCGTGGTGGCAGAGTGAAGGCATGGTGGTAGAGACAGCTGACAGTTCACATCTGGAAAGGCAGGAAGCAGAGAGAGAGAGAGAGAGAGAGAGAGAGAGAGAGAGAGAGAGAGAGAGAGAAATGCACCCCACTGGGAATGACCGGGATCTTTTGAAACCTCAGAGTCTACCCCCAGTGACACACCTTCTCCAATAAGGCCACGCCTCCTATTCCTTCCCAAACAGCTCCACCAATGGGGGAGTATTCAAACACTTGAGCCTATTGGGGCCATTCTCATTCAAACCTCCACATATGCTTTTCTTCCGTTTCCACCTCACCCCTCACATGTGTCCCTAGGAAGATTATAAACAGAATACAGGCCAGGGTTAGTTTGTAGCATGCATGAGGTGAGCCAACTTTAGACCTGGGCTCACTTCCTAGGCCTGGGGTGTATGTGGTGATTTACCTAACAGCTCCAAATACTGCTTTTCTCAGTGTGCATTGGAGGATGACGTTGTCTGGCAAGGTCTGACAAAGCATGGAGTCGTTGGTACACAGTAGATACCCAACCAGGGCTATTTGCCTCCTGTGCTATTCAAGGACTGGAATTTCACAGGGGTGGGGACTTCAGATTTCTCAAAAATTGGTGTCTTTAAACTCTTTTCTTTGCACTGATTCCCTCTAACCATGTCCCTCCAAGTCTCTGTCCCCTTACACACGTATAGGGCCCGATATTGAGGAAATGTGATGGTAACTTCAACCCAAAGTATTATTAGCAGAAATCTTAATCTATAGGGTATCAGGTAAAAGAATGCCAATGCCCCCCGAGTCACGACGAGGACAGAGACAAGAGGACAAGTCCACGGTGGTCCTGGGCCAGGGGCGAGAGGGCCTTGGGTCAGCAGAGCCTCATGTTTAAGGAGACACTGGGAGCCTGGGGCATGCAGAGCTTAGAGGAAGGAGGAGAATGCCAGCGTCAGGAGAGCTGAGGCCAGAGCTGATTCAGTGTTGAGTAGGATAGAGTTTCATGTTCAGTGGTGCAGAAAGTGTCCGAGAACGAGAGGTGGGAAACCGTGGATGCCTAGCGAGTGAGCCCGGAATTCCAGCTGTTGTATCTTTAAGGGTGCTGGTGCCACTCTGGGTGATGAGGCTGCCCCTCAGGAGCTAGTAAGACCAATGTCTCTACTTCCTAAATTGCACAGCAGTCTAGGCATGGTGACTTGTGCCTGTAATCCCAGAACTCAAGAGGCTGAGGCAGGAGGCTTTATTTGAGTTTGAGGCTAGCCTGGGCTATAAAGTGAGACCCCAGCTCTAAATAAACAAACAAACTAACAAACAAACGAACGAATAAAAGCAGAGATTCATAATTTGCCCTTACTGGTGAAGCCTTCCCTGACGCTAACAGGTCATGTTTGTGACACCCTGACATGGCCGTCACTGTCAGCTATAAAGTCAGCAGGCACAGAGCATCTGGGCCAAGAACTGTGGGCAAATTGAGGCCTCTGCCTACAGAGCTATGGAGTTCAGCAGCCCAGGAAAATCCCAGCAAGGCATCCCCCTGCCATGTGATCTTGGTCTTGCTTCCGAATCTCCAAAATCCTAGGTGTCTTTCCATTGAACAGTGATACCCTGGGCCTCTGGAGACTGACAGGGACAGCAGAGCAGGAAGACAAGCTTCAACACACTTCAGTTTGTGTGGTTTGTTACCTGTGGACACCCAGCATGTGCCTGCCCCAAAGGTCCTGCTGACATTCATCAGAAGGTCAACAGCAGCCTGAGGACATGTCACAATGCCAGGAGCATTCACCTCACCTCAGCTTGTCACGTGAGAACAGTCTCCTCTCACATCATCACAAGAAAGGTGAATACAGTAGAGTATATTTTAGGAGAGATAAAAAAAAAAAAAACTTCATATGACTCCCATTATAGACTCTCGTCATAATTTTATTTTATTATTATTGTCGTTAATCTCTGGCTTCATTTATAAACTAAACTGTAGCATAGTTATATATACATGTGTGGTATAGGTGGAGTCAGTTACCATCCAGTTTCAGACTTCTACTTGGGGAGCAGAGTCTTAGAAACCTTCCCCTCAGACTAAGGGAGGACAACTGTACTCTGTAACCTCATGACGGATGCAGAGTGGAATCGGAACGAACAATAAGTGGAATGTTCTCCTTCTCCTCTCCCACCCACTGCCACCCAGGAAGACAATCTATCCATGCAAAAACTGTAAACTAAGTCCACACTAAGTGTCAGCTTCATGACAGGTACGGATTCCGCTACTCCAGCTGGAGGGGCGGAGGAGACAGTGCCGCGGAGTGATACAGTGAGGCCGGTTGGGGACTGCCTGGACAAGGTGCCTGAGGGTGCACAGAGGCAGGAAGACAGGAGGGATCCAGAACAACTGAGACCCAGCACTTGTGTATCTGAATTCTTTCAGTAAGCCTGACTCACTTTGAGATTTGGAAAGACACACACAGGTGGGCCTATGGATATGTCTGCCTTTGCCCAGGAGATCCCTGGTGGGTCCACCCGGCTGGGGGGATGCTGCCCGTTAGGCTGATCATCTGCACGTGCTGAAGGGCCTCAGCTGTCGGGAGAAGAGAACTGTGAAGGTTCTAAGCAGAGGACTGTGGGATGTGGGAGTGATCTGAGGCCAACAGGCCATGTGGTCACCATATGAGTGAAATCCCTTTCCAGCAAGCTGGTGGTCACGAGTTTGACGGCATCACGGATGCAGCAATCAAAGTCTGTCCCCAGGGCAAGTGCTTTCACTCAGGACCTCTCTAACCCCTGCTTGGTACTGATACTAGCATAATTAGGGATGAAGGGGATGAGTCCAAGGGGTCAGGTGGCTATGTGAGGCCACACAATGGAACCCAAAATCTATCTCACTTCAGCACCGAAGCCAAAGACTTACCACAGAGTGAAGGGGCCGTGATTCCCGCACCCATCCATCCATTCGTTCATTTTATCCACAGTACATTTTAACGCCATCACCAAAGCAAGATGGACTGCAGCTGAGACCAGAACAGGGATGGAAGACGGCCCTTGCCTGCCCTGTGGAGTCCACAGTCATTCACTGACGCACATCAGGCTTTCCCAGACGCTAAGCTGGGAACTAGGAGACAGGGATGTGTGACCCCACACAATTGTTCCTGCCCTTTAGAGGTGCCACCCACTGTCACAGTTCCTCTCTGAGGTGTGTAGACACTGGAGGCTGTGGAGCAGGCAGGCCCTAGGGTGGCCAGTTGGGAAACATAAGGACAGAAAGACAGGAGTCTGTCTGCCACCACAGTGTCCTTGGAACAACAGAGGGGCTGATGTTAGACGGTTGTGAGAGGTCGTGGTGCTGTGTTCCTCTTAGCTGCCTCCCCTCTGGAGCACAGTCACACCAGTGTTCTCATTGCCTGTCATTGCCACCAACACGCCAGAAAGTTAATGAAGCAGAGGCAGAAATGAGCACCCAGGAGGCACAACACTGCAGCAGCAGCCGCCTCCTCCCTGCAACCTGCAAGGGGGTGGGGGGTGGTTATTCCCACCCCAGAGGGACTGAGGGTCCAGCAGGGGGCGAGAGTCCTCATGAGACTTGCCTTCAGGTTACAGGGCTTAAAAATGGCAGCGCCCACTCTTCCGGCTGTTTCTAGTACTTTCTTGGCAATACGATCTGGTCAGAATTCTCATCCCTGACCAGGCATGATGGGGGTTCAGAAGAGTAACGTTCTATGGCATCTTGAAGAAGCCTGCATTGTGTCTGGGGATCTGAAAGTGACCTAGAGGCCATGGTCAGGAACCACTGAGGTCTGTCCGGGTCCCAGGAGGTAGCTCAACAATGCAAATCAGGAACTGTCTGGAAAGGGAGAAGGGGTTCTCTTGACTTAGCTGGACTCTCAGAGAGGGCTGTGTGGACTCAAGAGGGAGTGCCCTCTGTGGGAAGGGACAATGGGAAGTCCCTCAGCTGACCTGGAAGTACTTGGTAAAGGTCTGGCTTTGACTTGGTCAGCCTCAAGCTTTGAGATTTGAGGCAAGTTGCAGTGGCTGGAATGATAACTGTTCCCCTTGGTCTCCAGCATTTGAATGTTAGGCCCCCAGTTGATGGTACTTCCAAGGAAGCTTAGGAGGCGTGGTCTTCTAGAGGAAGTATGTCACTGGGGGCGGGCTTTGCGATTTCAAAGACTTGCGCCATCCCATTTCCTCTCTGGCTTCCTGCTTGTGGTTTCAAGCGTGAGCTCCCTGTTTCCTACTCTGGACACCATGCCTGCCTGCTGCCACACTTCCCCATGGTGGTGGTGATGGGCTCTTGTCCCTCGAGAGCCGTAAGCCCAAATAAACCCTTCCTTCTATGGGTTGCCTTGGTCATGGTGTTTTAGCACAGCAATAGGAAACTAATGCACTGTCTCTTGTAGGCTGCAGCGAGGATCAAATAAGGTAAGAAGTAGCGGACTGGCTGTGGCCAGCACCTATTCCGTTATACTGAGGCTGTACTACAGAACTAGAGCAACGCAGGGCCAGGACCCACCCACCCTGACCTTGGGGGCTAACATTCTAGCGAGTGCCCAGTCTCTGGTGAATCAGCCTAGGCCCTGTGCAGAGATGTGGGAAGGTCTTCTGGAGGCAGAGGACCTGGGTCTTAGCATATCAGGGTGAACTATGGTGAGCAGTGAGGGGAGTATCCCACATAGCACCGAGCCTGGTGGGGGGGCAGGGTGAGATCTGGCACAGTGAAGGACCAGAGGTGGGGTTATCCTGCTAAGGATTCTTATCTTTATATCAACAAGCATAGGAAGCCATGGCAGTTCTCAGGTGGGCAGATATCCATTTTAAGAATACCTGGCCACGGCAGAGACTGGGTTAGATGCCGCCATTAGCAAGAAGACACAAAGCAGGCTCTTGGTCTGTGAAAGCCATAGCCTTTGCAGTGTCTGCTCACTGGGGATGGAATCGGGGGTCAGGGCCCCTGGGGGCCAGGTCAGAGCCCATGGGGGCCAGGCCAGGGATGGGGATAGAGTCTCTCTTCTCCTTCTTTCTTAGCCACCCAGGGTTGGCCCTTCAGAGAAGGGGCAGGGGGCACAGGACGGAGCCAAGCCCTGTAGGTAAGGACCCGCAGACACCTCCTCCCAGGAACACCGGGCTGTCCTTCCTAGCTGCCCTTGGCCCTGAGGGGTCTGCAGCATTGAAGCAGCTGCTCCCATTCAACAGCAGCAGATCCCATTAGGCTCCCAGGGTCATCTGACACATGGGGACGCATGGAGCAAGGAGCTATAAAGCCCCTGGCAGGGAGCATAAAAGTAGGGTGAAGACTCCGGGGGGTTGGAGGCTGTCGCCCCTGGCTGGGCTCTGCCATGTGCAGCGGATGAGGACGAGGACTAAAGAGGCTTATTTCAGCACCCTGTTATTATGGCATCTTGTTTTCATAGTTTGTTCAACAGACCTCTCTCCCTCTCCCCCCTCCCTATGAGCTCTCTCTGTCTCTCTCTTTTTCATCTTCCTCTCTCAGCAAATCCATTTAAATGCAATTCTATTCTTAAAGCGCCCCTCTCATGCATGTCTAATGAATGTCAGGGAGCCGCTATTACAATGGGGCCGAGGAGGGTCCAATCCGCAGTGTGTATACAAGTCATTTGAAAGGAAGCCTGGGAGCGCTCCAGTTTTATTACAGCATAATTAGAAATAAAATCTTGTTGCAATAGGAGAGTGAGAGATGTGTGCTAATCCTGGCGCAGAGAAAGAGCTGTAGAGAAAAGGATTCTGGGAAAAAGAAGAAACTGGCTTCCATACCAGCCCCTTCCAAGGTTCTATCTTGGCTGTCCCCCTTGAGACCTGGTCATCAGCCCCTGGGACCCCTGCTACCTGGGGCTTTCTGCAGGGACAGTGCTGAGCCCTTCTGGAAGTCAGTGGCCCAAGTGGCAGTCTGCCTGGCTCCCAGTGAAGTAGATCCAGCCCACCCCCACCCAACCTTTGCCACCAGTAAGTCCCCACACACCCTATATATTTAAAAAGACCACCCTACAAGCTGTAAGGAGGTGACAGTGGTAGCTGATAGAGCCTGGACTTGGAGGCTGAGACCCAGGTCCAGATCTGAACTGCCCACCTCCCAGAGTCACCAGAGATCATCTGCTTAATGTACTGAACACCTGGTGTCTTCCAGGCACTGTGTTAGGCACATTCATTAGTTTGTTTACTTCTAACAGAGACTGGACTCAGAAAGTTCAAGAACTTCCTATACCTTCCAGAGAGAAAGCGGAACATGGTTTGAGGCCCAGCCCTCTGATCCTCTCACCATGCTGTTGACGTACTGGGTCCTTCTGTGACATCATCTGCTAATGGACCCAAAAGCAATGAGGATGAGAAGGTAGAACCTGTCATGTCCCTCTGACAGGAACCAGGACTTTATGAGTAATGCCAGCACCATCACAGCGCTGTTCTATCTGTGTGGAACTTGACTCTAGCCCAGGGGTTGTGTAAAGATTGGCTCCAGCCTTCTGCAGCCCTTGAACAGAAATGGAGTTCAAAGAGTTGAGCCTGCTTTCCTTGCCCAGACAGTGGAGGGCAGACCATTAAATCCCTAGGAAAGTGAGACTTGGACAGGAAGATAACCAGTTGCACATTCCAGAGCAACTGGTTATCTTCCTTCACTCAGCATCCAGGGAAACTGAAGCCCACGAGGTTAATGAAGCTCATCTGAAACCCACCTGGCCAACCAGAAGCCAGGTTTCTCATCTCCCGATCCCATGGCTCGATTCTGCCATGCCTGTCTCCATATGCGCGCTTCCCATAGGTGACATCTTAGTCACAGGACTTTTTCCAGCAAGATGTCCTCACTCCCCAGAACTCCGTGGCTGACAGAGGTGGGAGACAGAGGTGACTGACTTAAAGTGTCGACACATTGAATGCAAGGTCATCCAAACCCAGAGCTTGGCTTGTCTCAGGGCTGGCTTAAACAGAAGACAAGACAGCTCAGGGCATAACTATGTGACCCTCTCTCTAGCCTTGTAGGAGAAACCGAGTCTGCATGAGACCCTGTAGGGACTCTGTCAGCATCCCCGACAGGCAGTCACTTGCTCCCTCAGCACAGAAGCAGTACAGGGAAAACGAAAGAGGTTCCTCCCCAAACAACCCCACACCGCCACAAGCCTGGGAATATTTGGAGTTGCCATGTACCCCTCATTAGGGGCCTGCCATGCCCAGCCTGGTCATGCTTAAGCCTTGCTTAAGATGAATATGAGACCATGGTGTCTGCACTAGACCTCAGGATCCCCTGTTCCAGAAAGCAGGGATCCAGTCCTGCTCACTTCCACTTGGAGACTTTGCCTTTGCAAAACCCTCTTTAACTAGTACCTTCCCGCTCCAGCTCGTTTCTGACTGCATATCCCACGCTGTTTTCTCCACCCACCCTCTATCCTTACTCTCTGCACCCAGCTTACAGAGTCTGACTCAGGACCTGTGCCTCTTTCCCACCTGCACCACGGTATGTACATTGACGGAGCGGGTCAGTGCCCTGAATGTCAGTGCTGAAGGGTGTCTCTTGGAAGTGAACTACCTGTGCAGGTGAGGTAGGTAGATGCAGGTCTCCTCAGGCCTCCAAAGCATGATGTTACAGACCGAGATCCTAATGAGCTTATTCTCATGGTTTTAGTGTTTAGGAACCCAAGATCACAGATGCATGTGCCTCAGGAGGTCTTTCTTGCCAGACTTGACACCAATTAAAAACTTCATAAGCTCAGCCTGGATCCCTCCCCAAGCCAAAATGCACAGTACCCATGAGGGAAAGCCAAGTGGCTGCCTGGCTACAGGTTCAAAGCACAGGCCCTCCTCCAGAGCCCCAGCTATGCATCCTGTCACCTCTATGGGGCAGAGGACTCCTGGGATGCTACCCCATTCCTAGACTGTGAGACTCTGCCTCGAGCACCGGGTTCTGGCCTTAGAGGTACAACCATGCTGGGAAAAGATGCCACCATCATTCTGCAGCACTTAAGCTCAATTTTGCTTCACAAAACTGAAGCTCTGTGTTCACTAACTACACCCTCCCTTTTCCCTTTCTCCAAGCCTCGGCACTAACCATTCTGCTTTCTGTCTCTATGTGGGTGACTACTTACAAAACCTCATCTGAACAGACGTGCAGCATATTTGTCTTTGGGGATATGGCTTCTCCTGCTTGTATCATGATGTCCTCAAAGTCCATCCATGTTGAAAAAAGAATCAGCATGTCCTTGCTTTTCAAGGCCGAATAATATTCCAAAGTATGTATAGCACATGGTTGGTTTACCCTCTCATCTATCAGTGACTCCTCTTGGTTGTTGTGATCAATTTGCTGCTATGAATATAGTGTACAAACCTTTTAAGGCCTGCTTCCTGAAAGTAGAATGGCAGGATTGGGTGGGGAGATTATTTACTTATTTGTTTATTTAGGACAAACTTCCAAGTTGCTTAGTCTTGACTTTCACATGCTCGAAACAATAATTTTAAAGTGTGGTTCACGTGTGTAATCCAGCATTTGGGAGGCTGAGGCAGAAGGAACCCTATGAATGTGGGGTCATCTTGGGGTACATAATGAATTTCAGGCCAGCCTGGGCTTAAGATTGAGACCCTATCTCAAACAAATAAAAGTCCAAGGAGATCAGTAGAGGCAGTGGTGAGTTGTGGAAGATGTAGATACTCTCAGAAACCCGGAAGGGCTTCCTGGAGGAGGTGAGTGTGCAGCCAGCATCAGACTTGGTCACTTCCTCCTTGGTGGTTAGAGGTCGCTCACTCCTCCCGGAAATCTCTGCCGAGTGTCTACGTCGTGGCAAGCACTGCCATCACTTTGGGTAAAACAGGGTCCCACCGAGGGATTCTCACTAACGCATCAGATAATCTGCCTTGGGGTGAAAGCATCGTTCTGGGTGTGGGGTTGGGGACAGGCTGGGGAGGCAAAGGTGGAAACGGGCTGGGTTGGGAGCTGCAAAGCTTACCCTGTTTCTGCAGAGGCTACAGCAGGGTCTGCACGGTTCCTCCCTCCCCCAAACCCTCAGCCAGTCTCAGCCTCCTGTGTCCCTGGCGCCTCCCGGAGGGCGGAGAACAAGAGGCCACCTCTTCAGGTGCTGGCTTCTCCTGTCCAGCCCTCTGGCTATCACGGAGTCTCCGGCAATCAAGTCTCAGTAAATTGTGCAGCTGCAGGACCCCCTGTGGCACAGCTCTCTGACCTTCTGGGAGATGACAGGGGAGACACTGTCACCTAAACTTAGCACCTACACAAGGGAGGAGGGGCTTCGTGTTCTCAGACTCCTGCTCCCTGGCCTACAGAGGCATGAGGACGTGAGTTCGGATCCCTAGCATCCACATAAAAAGGCAGGCATGGCATGTGTACCTTAATCCCAGCACTGGGGGGACAGAAACAGATCCCTGGAGCTCAGTGGCCTGACAGCTTAGCGGAACTGGTAGCTCCAGGTTTAGTGAGATATCCAGACTCAAATGAGAGAGACAGACAGACAGACATCCTGTATGGATCTCTGGTCTTTACATGCTCCCATACTAATATGTAACACACACACATTCACACGTGAGCACACTTGCACAAGTCCTTACAGCAAGATTCCAGGATCCTAAGAATCAGCCAAAAGCCAAGCCCACCTGTCTCCTTCATAAGATGCAGCCTTGAAGCTTGCTGGCCAGAGCCCCATCTAACTCCCCCACATTCCTGAGATCACGACCTGTGTGTTCTGTCCATTCCTCGTTCTCCTAAAGAAGAGTGGAATTGCCCTTGCTCTGGGGCCAGAGTCCTTCCAACTGTTTCTAAGGACTCCTCTGCCCCACAGGCCAGCATCCCCCAAAAGCCTATTTCCAAACCACCACACCCACAAGATTCTGGAAAGCTCCCTGGGTGAAAATAGTGGACCAACATGTTGGAAACACTCCCCTGATCCTCTCCCTCCTCAGATGAATACGCAGCAGAAGCTCTGAGAGAGGACAGCCTTGCCATGCCAGTGTCCCAGAGATGCCCCCAGGCACAGGCTGTGTGGCTTTGTACAGCAGAGACTTGCTGTTCTACAGCTCTGCGGGCTAGGTGGCCAAGGTTGAGGTGTGGACAGAGTTGGTTCTCCTACAGCCTTAGAGAGGGCTCTTTCTGAGCTCTCAGCTTCCCCAGGTCACTAGTGATCCTTATCAATTCTTGTCTGGCGATGTATCCCTTAATCCTCCCTACATCTCTCCAGGGCATTCTCTGCGCCTGCGCACCTACGTCTGCGCCTGCGCACCTACTTCTGCACAGCCCCTACATCTGCGACTGCGCACCTACTTCTGCACAGCCCCTACATCTGCGCCTGCGCACCTACTTCTGCACTGCCCTCTTCTTGCCTAGTGTCTAACAGATGTTCAATAAATATTTAGAAGTTCTGTCAAGGCCACCAAAGACGAGAATGACAAAATGGGCCAGGACAAGTATTGTGATGAGGAAAAGAAGAAAAGGATGCACTAACCACATTCACCATTGCCCTGTCCGTGAGCATGGTGACTGTGGTGCCGTATGACAAGACAGAGTTCAAGATTAAGCAAAGCTCCCTATCCTGCTCTTCTAGCCTAAGCATAAACCCACAGGGATACTACTGGCATTCAGAATGGTCACCCAGGTGTCCAGCAACGAGGACCCCATCAGCTTGCTGCCGTCAGGCCCTCTCACTGAGGTATCAACTAAAAATCCATCAACACCCCCACCCATCCCTACAGCTACCTACGGCATTCCCAATGGCCATGGGTCAGGTGCGCTACTTTCCTGAAGAGGGACACCTTTTAAGAGGGGGAGCCAAAGATGCAGATTATCTCAAGCCACCACCCCCTATGCCACAATGGCCACCAAATAGCTCTGGAGGCCAGCATATTATTGAGTCCTGGCCTGGCTGAGGCCCACAACTAGCTATGTGTTCCTGGGCTCAGCACACTGTTCAAGACTCCAGCCCTCCTCCATAGACTTCTTTAGCCTCCTGTCCCCAGCAGGGACTCCCCAACCCCCACTTTTGATTCTCATCAAGCGTGCAAACCATTGTAGCTGAGCCCCCCCAAAGGGATTAACATAATACCCCTGATTTCTCCTCTCCCTCTCACACTGTGCATCTCTGGGCTGCGGCCTGCCTTTGTTTCAGTAGGAGCAAAACAGTGTGTCTGGAGAGAGAGAGAGAGAGAGAGAGAGAGAGAGAGAGAGAGAGAGAGAGAGAGAGAGAGAACACACGCTACTGCAATTAAATATGCACGGGGGGAAGGGAGGGGAAAATGAGGACAATGAAGGATGGGAAACATCCGATGCAGCAGCTGCTGGTTGCTATAGAAACCCAGATCCCCACCAGCAGCAGCATCACCCCACCCACCCTCCACTCTGGGTGCAGAATCCCAGTAGCACAAGGCTATGTGGGTCCTGGGGTGCTGGCGGCCAGGACCCCAGGATTCAGGCTGACCAGGGCTGGGGTACCTGAGGGCTGCTAACACTGCTTTGATGGCTTTCCTGGCTTCCCCCTACAACTCCTGTCCATCCTCTGATCCACAGTGACACCCCACAGTAGCTCTCCACCTCAGTTCCAGTTGGCTTTTACACTTAATGTCCAGGGGGCTTTTAGACTTGACTTTAGAGTGTCACGTCCCAACACACAGGGAGCAGAGGGCTCTGTCAGCCTCTTCCTTCCCTTTCTGACTTTCCGCATGGTGCCTGTCTCCCTTGTCACCCAGAGGAGGACAGCTACTGGTGTCCATGGGATCAGCCAGGAGAACTCCCAACAAGAGGCAGCTGGACCATGGGATGACCTAGATGACCTAGGAGTAAGTCCACAGGGGACGCAGGGAAAAGTAACCAGCCGGGGTCACAAGAATAAATCAGGGCTTTAGCTGACTGCGCTGCCTCCTCCGTCATACTATCTCACCAAAAAAGTGAGCGCTGTGTTACGTGAAGTCGAGTGTTTTTCTTTTCTACCTAGATCAGCAGAATGTGATTTTTAGGGCTTCACACTTGGTGAAAAGACTGGCTGGTGCTGGCCCAGGGCACTGTAGAGAAGAGGAGAGAGGGAGGGGAAGGCAGGGAGAAGTGATTAGGAAGACTGTAGCTAGACCAAAATTCATTCAGAAGAGCCCAGATTGATGAAGTTATTTAAAGCTGTATTGAAGAAGTAACTATGAAGAGCTGGGGAGATGGTTCCGTGAGTTAGAGTGTTTGCTGCCAAGCCTGGCGACTGGAGCCCAGCCCCCAGCACACACGTGGTGGGAGGGGAGAACTGACTCCCACAATCTGTCCTTTGATCTACACACACACACACACACACACACACACACACACACACACACACATCAATAAATATTTATTCAAAAGAAGCCCAGAGAAACTTTTCAAAGATATTGTCAAGAACATTAAACTTGTCATCCTGCAGTTTTACAGCCTCTGAGGAGGAAAGTGTCTGGCTTTCATCCTCACCTCTTGATGCTCAGAACTGAATTTATGGACCAGGGAGGTGCTTCTTCAGGAAACTGCTTGCCTGAGTTCAATCCCCAGAATCCATATAACAAAGACCTTGATGTGGTGGTGCTCACTAGTAATCCCAGCTCCAGAGGGGTGGAGACAGGCGGGTCCCTGGAGCCCACTGACCAACCAGCCTGGCCTACATGGTCAATCCCAGGCCAGCGAGATACTTTCTCAAAACACAAAACAAAACAAACAAAAAACAAAGACATTAACAGATGCTGAGGGGCAGTACTCAATGTAAGCATATGCACGTGCGCGAGCGCGCGAGCGCGCGAGCGCATACGCATACACACACACACACACACACACACACACACACACACACGCACACACACGCACACACACACGATCACCCCTAAGTGTGTGCCTGGGTCATACATGAAGGGTAAGCTGCAGCTAGAGGTCTTCCTGCTCAGGTAGGGGGAGAGACTGTGAGTCTGCCCCGGTAGAGGGAGGCAGACCTCTATAAGATTCAGATTGTAGATGTAGGGTTCATCCTAGAGCCTGGCATGCTGACAGGCTCATCCGATGGTTTCACATCCCTCCCCTACCCTGACCCCATCCTTCCTGGATAAGCACTATCACTTAAGGGTAACAGTGGAGCCCGGGTGTGGCCCCAGTCTGTCTGATCTCTTCTGTTCTCAGTAAGCATAGTCCTCAGCTGCCACCAGCCACTCCCTAACCCAGGGCTACCTCGTCCCTTAAATCAGCTCTCATCAGCTCAGAGTCAGGGTTCGCTGGGGAACCTACACAGAGAAGGCCACTCTCCTGTGGACAGGTTCAACAGCAGCAGCCTAGTGAGTGCCCCATGGCCAGCCACCTACTCTGCTTCCCTGTCCAACCCTAGCAACGACAGTGAAGCAAGAACAGTGGCACCACAGTAAACCCAGAGCTTGTCCCACGGTTGTTCGGTTGTTCGTGACTGTGGGTGATAACCGTGTCTGCCTCTCCACAGCCCCAGGGCAGAAAGAATTTGAGCTTGTGTTGGCTCAGAAGGAAGCCTAGGAGTCAGAACCCCCAAGTTCCAGCCTGTGACTGACCGTAGTGCAGGCCAATCTCTTCACTACACTTTTGCTTCCTCCCCTAAAACAGAGACCAGCAATTCCAAAGGCTTTGTTTGGCTTGACGTAGAAGGAAGGTTGAGAGTCAGACCCCCTGAGTTCCAGTCCAGTGACTGATGGCAGTCCGGGCCAATCACTTCTTCCACTAAAATGGGGACCAGCAATTCTAGGAGCCAGTGCGCGATGAATGAGGGCGTTTTGCAGACTCGTACCGGAGGGTAGGAAATGAGAGGACTCCTCCACACTGTGTGAGCACTTTCTGGATGCAGATGTCTGATACATCCAACCTATGCAGGAGTATCTGCACTTCATTGTATGTCTAAGACTCAGGAGGGCTAAGCAATGCCCAAGATAGCACAGTTAATAAGTAGAGAAACCCAATGGAGACACTGATTTCACTCGGTCTGACTCTAAAGCCCAACTCCTTGTCGGGTGTGGTGGCGTATACTGCAATCCGTACTTCAAGACAGAGACAGGAAGGTCCTGATTTTGAAACCAGCCAGGGCTACACAGTGGGGGGATGGGGGGGAATACCAACATTTCTACATGTCATTGTGTTGGTGTGTGGTTAAAAGCCTTGTCTATTGGCCACGGCACACCTGTGAGGCCACACTGCCTCATCCCTGGTTTTCTCTACTGCCTTGGCTCAAGATGGCTCCAGGGAGGCTACCTGCCAGTCAGAGCTGCCTCAGCCAGAAGTAACGGGCTCTATCGGGTTGTGTCTCCAGAAAACAGGTTTTCCATCACATCACACGGTGGGCTGTACATCTCAGACGTGCAGAAGGAAGACGCTCTCTCCACCTACCGCTGCATTACGAAGCACAAATACAGTGGGGAGACTCGTCAGAGCAATGGGGCTCGGCTCTCTGTGACAGGTAGGTGGCTTTCCTGGGGCACACTGACCCTCCGTGGATACGGGATGCCCTGTGTGTCCACTCTGAGGAAGAAATGTGGAAGAAATGTGTCCATCGTGGACAGAGGTACCCCTGGGCTAGACTCCATCCAGCTTGGGTCAAGTGGCCTTGATGTAAGAGCTTTTCTGGAGGTTTCTTCAGTCCAGGAACCACCGCCAGACCACACCTGGCTCTCCCGGAGGATTGAAAATGTTTCCGTGTGTCTGATGAAGTTCTGGTTCTCAGGCAGAATTTCCCTTTCCACTCCCCCGGCCACCGCCACTTCCTCTGTTTGCCATCCTTGTCAGGAAACTCATCGTTAAAATCTGTAGTCATCAGGAGGGTTTTTCCGTTTCCTTGTGTCTCTAAGTATTCCCAAAGATTCTGGTTTTTTTTTTTTTTTTTTGGTTTTTTTTTTTGTTTGTTTGGTTGGTTGGTTGTTGTTGTTGTTTTGTGTGTGTGTGTGTGTGTGTGTGTGTGTGTGTGTGTGTGTGTGTGTGTGTGTGTACTTTGTTGGAGGCCACCTCACAGCATTGGAGAACATGTAGAACATAAATGAAAAATGTTCCTAAGAGATTCTTGTTCTGGCATGATTGTGGTGTCTGAGGAAAGATGGAGGATGTATGCTGTGCC
Organism: Peromyscus maniculatus bairdii; assembly: GCF_049852395.1. Classification (NCBI taxonomy): domain Eukaryota; kingdom Metazoa; phylum Chordata; class Mammalia; order Rodentia; family Cricetidae; genus Peromyscus; species Peromyscus maniculatus. The sequence goes on from NC_134858.1 coordinate 42,606,587, forward strand.
CTGTGTATCAGGTAGCCCTCCATGTGTTACCTGGTCAGCATCCACAGCCCTGTGAGGTGTGTGTAATGTTCTGTATTTCCTACGGGAGTCCAGTGCCCTGCCTGAGCTATTGAACCAGTAGGGAGGCCCAGTCAGAACTCACACTCTAATCCCTCTGGCTGTAGTACCTTTCCGCTGAAGGCAGGGAGGGTCAGCAGAACACCCACACACCACCTCTGGCAAAGAAGGGGAAAGGCATATGGCTCCCTTCATGAAGCTTTCTCCGCTAATAGCTCCAAGTTTTTGACATTCATCCATCCGTAGACAGATGTTCTTACATCACCTGTACAATGCATACTGGGATTTTCCCCACACTGTCACCACAGGCTCTGATACTTCCTTTGCAGGGGGAGGGGAGTCTTTTAGAGACAGCTGACCTGAAACATGCGGTGATCTTCTTGCCTCAGCTTCCCACGTTCTGGGATCACAAGCATGCATCATCACACCAAGTTTCTGATACTTTCTGCAGCGTGGGTTTTGTTATTTGTCAGGTTTGATCTGGTTTTGTCTTTTTGTTTTCTGAGACTGAGTCTCATGAAGTCTGAGTCTTCAGACTGGCGTGAGGATGCCCTTGAACTTCTGATTTGCCTGCCTCCATCTCCTGAGCACGGGGATTATAAATGTGCCACCACTCTGGATTGATGCTGTGTTGAGGATCAAACCCAGGACATGCTAGACAAGCACACAACCACCTCTACATCCTCAGCATCTAATGTTTTCTATTGCATCCCATGCTATTTTGATTTTTCTCAATGCTGATTGGAACCCACAGAATGGCTAGCACAACTTCCTGAGGGTTTTTGACCTACAATTTAAGCATCCTTGCCTTGAGGAGGTGTGGGTGGAATGCCTTTTAGAAGGAGGATGAACTGATAGAACTTCACTTTGGGGGGATTAAAACCACGAGGTAATGCGCCACGCCAGGCCCCAGGGAAAGACTCAGCCCCTCTGCCTGCTTCTGCCATCTATGGCTTGCAGAGGTCAGCCTTCCTCAACGGGTGACTCCCTGGGACCCATCTCACCTGCCCAGCATAGCTGAAAGCAAGATTAAGAGGACAGAAATCGGGAGGCAATAACCAGGCCCCCCCTCCCCAGTGTGACCCTCGTGTCTCTGACGTCTGGTCCTGTGTGTAGCACACAATAGGTACCAAGCAAACATTTGTGGCATTAATGAGCACCAATGGAAACTGTGCCTCTGTGTGAGGGAATGACACTGGGCCAGAGCAGAGACCGTTTGGTAGGACTTTTGGATCTGCAGCCAATTCAGAGTGTGCTGCATTGGAGTGGTTTGCTTCCAAATGACAGGGCCTTGTTTGCACGGTGTTTTGCATCTCATTTGCATGCTTCTCATACAGTGCAGGGGCGGGAGGCCCAGAAACCTTCTCTTGCAGCCTGCTCTGCTCTCCTCCATCAAGCCCTTCATTCTCTGCTCTGATGGTTGGATCTCCAGCTTTGGGGGTAAGGTGTGAGAATTAGGCAGGGGTCCCTCAAAAGAACAGATTCTGGAAGCTGGAGGATGTGCCAGCTTTTCTCTTTCTCGCCCTACACCATCATGGTGGGTAAAAGGCAAAGTGGGGGGACAGTAAGAGAGATGGCATACCCCCCAGGACTCAGAGATAAGACCCTACCTTGAGGAACAGAGGTCAGATACAAAGGTCACCCCGGGAGAAGGGCCTGGGCTCAGAGGGAGTGGTGACCAGGAGAGGAGACCTGGACCTGGACCAGAGAGACACAGAGACAAAGGGAAGTAAGGGAGAGGAAGCGAGATGCTGGAGGGAAGGGAACAGCGGGGAGAGGAAGGGAGACCGTGCAGGGACGCAGGACCCTGATGTGATAGGATGTGACAAGCAGCTTGTTTGCAAGCTGCTTGTCTCTGCAAAAATGCAAGTGATCTGAGAGGGAGGCAGGGGAACGGCATCCGGAGAGCCGCGACCTCCAGGCTCACCAGCTCACTGCCCCCACCCACCCCTAAGCCCAGCCTGCCCTAAGGAAGCATCCGCTCTATCACTTCTAAGGCCAAGGCTGATGAGGTCCTGGAAGGATTCCCCACATACAAAGGTGAGAGGAACCAGAAGCGGCTGCCCCTGGGGCTGGAGATGATGCAAGAAGACAAGAGGCTCCTCGTGAGCTGTGCTACCAAGCATCCCATAGAGTCTCCAACCTCCACTCCCCGGTCTGAGAACCACGAATGGCAAATACAGTTAGCTGGGCAGTCAGAAGGAGGTCACAGGCCACAGAGTCTGGAGTTCGATGGTACCTGAGGCCTGTGAAGCCTCCGGAAGTCAGGCTGCAGCCCTGGCAGGGAGATCCGCATCATTACCCTGCTGTTCTTGCACTGCCCCGCTCCTCCATTCCTATCGCATTGACCAAGGTGGGGACAAGACTGGACAACTTCTATTTTCCTGTTTTCTAAGTCAAACAGAGCAGTTACAAAGAGTCTAAGTCTCCCCCAAATCCTCCAAGATCACACCTGCCCCACATGACTTAGGGCTTTCTAGAGAGTTTCCCCCAAGCATTCAACAGAGCACCAGCATCCCAGACAACCTAGTATGGGCCTCCTCACCTTGAGACAGAGGACCAGACAGGATATAAAACCAGCTTCCTGCCCCCCAGCACATGCAGGATAGTCATGGAGCAGACACCATGCTCCTGGGTTCCAGCCTTGACCCAGACATCCCAGGACATCCCAGCAGCCTGACCTGGGGCACCACACCCTCAGGCAGGGCTGTCTGTCTTTTCCCAGCCCAGTGCCCATGCTGGCAGCGCCTAGTCCCCCAGGATGTCACGTGTACACCCCATGGCCCTTAACTTCTCTGCTCCCCCGTAATGAAAGAGGCTTCTTTTCCCTGCCGCCACCACCACCACCACCCCCGAATTTAATTTCATGCCTGGGCCTCAGTGATTAATTCTCTCCCCCCTACCCCGCCCCTCCTCCACCACCCTGGCAGCCCCTCCGCTTGTAAATTCTGCCCCGTGCCATGGAATTTGTGTATTTCGCATCAATTAAGTGTCACATTGAGTAATTCTTCTCTGGCACTGGCTCTGTTGATCCCAACCAATCAGCCATCCCCACTGGGGTGGAGGAGGGGCGAGGACAGTCTGGCGCGGGGAGAAGATGAGCCTCAAACGACAATCACCGCTGCATCTGCACCTCCTGTGCCTGTGAGGGACCATAGCATGCACCCTGCCCTGCAGTGCCTAGGAAAATAACGTTAGACACGGAGGCGCCATGGTCACCTCCACTGTGTGCGGAGAGGACACCCGGTGCAGAAGTCATGAGATTCACCCAAAGTCTCAGGGCCGACTAGAGAGCACCTAGGACTTGGCATTTGGGCCTCCTGATTCCCAGCCACGGGTAGAGACAAAGAAGAACCTTCTGGAAAGTCTCTCTCCCAGAGAGACTCCATGTCTCAACTCTCTTCAAGGGGCAAGAGCAAAGAGCAGATGGCCCCACTGGTGAAGGGAGTGGGGGGGGGGGGTCAGAAGCTCCCCTGTTCACTCGCGAACAAGAGTGAGTATGTTAGGTTCTTCCATCTGGGGCCCCATCTGCTGAACAAGGATATGAACAACCTACTTGCAGAACTCTGGTCTGCCATGTGGCTCTGGGCTGGTTCCCACACTTCTCTGGTCTCAGCAACTTCGTGTCTCTGTGTTCTCTGAAGTCACAGTGTGGCTCTAGTTCATAAAATCCTCAGTGTGGAGTTTATCCAGCAAACTCAGTTCACTGGCACACCTTCGTTCCTGAGTACACACACACACACACACACACACACACACACACACACACACACGAGAAATAGATGGTTCAACAGGCAGGAACCCTGCTCCACGCTGGGCACAGGAGGGACATCACAGGTCAACACTGCCTCAAGAAGCCTGGCTGTCTTCTGGGAAGATGGATGCCTGGCCCGAGGCAGCTGCCGTTAAAAAAAGAAAGACAGGTAGCCGCAGTTGTGGCCTCAAGGGGCAGACAGCAGGCTAAGGCCAGGGGCTGGGGGAGCCCCCTTTCCATCTGTGCCCTTTGGCTTCCTGAAGCTTTGCACCTGCATATATTACCCGTTCAAAAAAAAATAATTTCCCATGTTTTGTTTTTTAGAGAGAGAGAGAGAGAGAGAGAGAGAGAGAGAGAGAGAGAGAGAGAGAGAGAGAGAGAGAGAAGGAATTGCTTGAAAAAGAAAGAAGAAAAAGGGAGCTCCATGGGAGTCCAGAGAGAGGGACAGCAGTTAGGGAGGAGGTGTGTGTGAGAAACCGCCGAGGCTGGCTTGTGAACAATGAGTCAGAGTGGGCTGTGCAGAGCAGGCTGCCTGGATGTCTGGGTGACCCAGCTTGCCTTAGTGTGCAGTGAGGCTAGGAGAGGCCACAGCAGAGCTGGGTTGTAGACAGCTTTGAGAGAGTCGGTCTAAAAGCCAGACCTGGGAGCTCATGTCTGAGAATCCCTGCACTCCAGAGGATAAGAGGGGAGGGTCGCCAAGCACTTGGGAGAAGCCTGGACTGCTAAGCAGAAAGAAAAGAAGGGTGTGCTGGGGAGACCTGGGGATACAACTCCATTGGTAAAGTGCCCGCTTATCACATGGGATGCCCTGGGTTTGATCTCAGGCACAGAATAAAGCAGGCATGGTGGCACATACCTGTAATCCCAAGACTCACGGGGCAAAGGCCAGGCGACCAGGAGATCAAGATCACGGGGCAGTAAGATGGCCCAGTGGTAAAGGTGTCACCAAGACTGACAACCTGAGTTAGATTCCCTAGGGCCCACACAGTGGAAGGAGAGACTCAACTCCTGTAAGTTCTTCTCCAACTTCAACACCTGACCCACGGCACATGCATACTTGTGTGCTCGAAAGTGCACACAAGCATATGCACTTGCTCACACACGCACTGTACTAATTTTTTTGACATTCAAGGTCATCCTTGGTGATATGAGTTTAAGGCCAATCTTGGCTAGATACCCCGTCTAAAAAGAAAAAAAAATGGAGGTGTGCTATACAGAAGAGCAGGTGGACCCTTGGCAGCAGAGATGGGACCCGAGGGTCAGAATCCCAGAAACACCTGCCTGTGAAGAGTTGGACTGAGAGAGTGGACAGGAACACTCATAGATGACCTGGACACCTCAGCCACTGGGGCTTGTATCTTCCACCATCGAGGGTCACAGGTTTCACAGGGGCTGGCTTCTCTCAGCTTTCCTCCCATACTGTTCTGGGCTCCGACACATGAACCAGTCACTCTGAGCCTGCCCAGAATATGAGCAGAAGGCAAGACAATGGGCTAAAGAGCTGACTTAGCCATGAAAGGCTAGGCTCATAACCCAAACTTCAAGACAGGGCAGGGTGCCCCAACCGCTCACCCATTTTGCGGTTATCTCCAGTCTAGTTTGAGGCCCAGACAGAGGCCCACCAATAACTGCAAAATGTAGACACCACTGTCAAGTGCTGAGACCAGGGTGAAGACATCTGTCACACGTGTCCTCCTTTGTCATCCTTCTGACCCTCTGGCTTTGAGCTCTGCTATTCCTCAGCCGTCCTCACAGCCTGGCTCACAAGCATGGTTCTCAGGGCTCAGCCTGGTCTAGACACACACATGGAGGACACATGCACTCCTTGGGAAATGCTGCCACTCTGGAACCTGCTCTCTGTAAGCATTGGGAAGGGACTTCCGTCTGGAGGTCTTGCTTCCCTCGCCTCATTCCTATTTCCTCCGCCCAGGACGGCTTCAGTTACTGACCCTCTCTTCTTGCAGACCCTGCAGAGTCCATCCCCACAATCCTGGATGGCTTCCACTCCCAGGAAGTGTGGACCGGCCATGCCGTGGAGCTGCCCTGTGCTGCCTCTGGCTACCCCATCCCTGCCATCCGCTGGCTCAAAGATGGCCGGCCCCTCCCTGCTGACAGCCGCTGGGCTAAGCGTATCACAGGGCTGACCATCAGTGACCTGCGCACTGAGGACAGTGGCACCTACATCTGTGAGGTCACTAACACCTTCGGGTCGGCGGAGGCCAACGGCATCCTCACAGTCATCGGTGAGTCTGGAGCCTTCTGCAGCCCCAGGAGACTTTGGGAGTACTACCTCTGTGTGATGGAGTACCGTGACCATGCAGGACCTGGTCCTGCCTCCTGCTACCCCAAGAGGAGCTCCTAGTGGCTAAGAGAGTAGAATATGGCTTGGAGAGGCCACTGGTTTGAAACCAGCCCTGCCTTTCAGTCCTGGTATCATCAGCAGTACCTACGATCTCCAGTCACGTGGTCTCTCCAGGAGTCAAGCAGGCTGTTGGGGGGCGGGGGAGGTCTTGTGGGGAGCTCATGAAAGGGAGAGCTCCTGGGCTTGTTAGGGGAAGCCTGTGTCTGGCTGAGAGTGTCAATACTGATGTTAATCCACAAGGCGGAACTGTGTCTCCATCTAGGGTGACAGTCCAAGTATTGAGGAATAGTTGGCAAGGGTCCTGACCCATCAGACCAGACACTGAGCAAAGGCGGCCAAGTCAGCTGCACCTGGAGCTGCCATGGATATGGAGCCTGCTCCTTCCCTGTTCTTCCCAGCACAGAGCCCCGGGGGTCCAGAGAGCTATGGAAAGCCCCTGCAGACCTCTCCTGTTATGAGCCCCCGAGGGCAGGCAGAGGCAGTGAAGACAGAGGAGCTGATGCCACAAAAGTGCCCTAGGCCATCTCAGCACCATCCATCCTGACTCTTTGCCTGGCCCGTATCTGTAAGATGCAGAGGCTCCTTTGAGCTCTAACAGCCAGAGTTTTCTGCCAGCCAGGCGGCCAAGGGGGCTGGGATCTGGGACCCGTGAGGACCCCTCTAGGTGTCAGGCAGCCTGAGCGTGAGCCCCAGAACATTGTACTCAAGAGCATGACGGTTCCCTGAGGTCATTTCAGTTTGGCAAGGCAGGAATTACCTAGGGTGACTCTACTCCATCCTCAGCAGAGTCCTGTCAGAGTCCTATGCCATAAAGGTTGGCCAAGGTAGCACTCAGCCCCTCACCACCTTCTCATGAGACCCTCGGGTATTCCACAGTCACTGCAGAACTTCTGCTGGCCTTCCAGCCTCGCATCTGACTCCCTGGCCAGATTTGGGCTCAACATCCTCCCATGGCCCAGAAAGCCTTGACAATTTGTGTGCATTTACCCTCAATGTAGAGTGGAGGTTGTCCCCACGAGCAATCACAGTGACACTAGAACAGAAGGACCTCCCAAGAACTGCTCCAGGACAGCAAGGAGGCAAATGCTTAGAACAGTGAAGAGAGCCTGCCCCAGGGGACTAGGGAATCATTGCTCATGAGCAAGCCATGGACAGATAGACGGATCCTAACAGTGAAGGGTGATAACAGCACCTCCCTTCTTGTTCTAAACTGTCCAAAATGTTTCAGCTAATCCAGGTGCATACCTGCGATTCCAGTACCCAGGAGATAGAGACAGGGGGATTAAGAGTTCAAAACTAGGCAAGCTCACAGGCTATGTCACATCCTGTCTCAAAAGCCAAAACAACAGAGAGAGAGAGAGAGAGAGAGAGAGAGAGAGAGAGAGAGAGAGAGAGAGAGAGAGAGAGAGAATAAATCAGGAGGTCACACCTACCACAAGCTCTTAAAATACCACCAGGGTGACTGGTATTCACACCTGCCCTGGTGCACATCAGTAAGCAGACACACACACACACACACAGAGGCATGAACATCCAAAATCTACACACTCATTTCCCCAAATTCCCACATAGTTTTGGAGTCCATACACCTGCACCAATACACACTTCCCCTCACTATTCCGCACTCCTCAGGTCAGCTGCAGACCACCGCTTCCACAGTCCACATGTTCATACTCACAGTGTATGAACACACCACACACACACACACACACACACACACACACACACACACACACAAACAGTGGCTTGCTAGAGGCTCAAGTTCAAGAGGAAGTGGTACAACCTTCTCTCATCCCCCCTAGGCCTGCCATCCCCTCCTGAAAGGTCCCTGGGTCCCTCCACTCTTGTAGCCTGAATTCCGGCACAGGAGCCCTCAGGCACAGAAATCAGTGAGGGAAGCCAACTTGGGGCTGTCACCGGTCCATCATCCAGTCAATGATACTCATAGTCTGAGTCTCGGTGGGGATGTAATGCTGAGGATGCCTCTGCTTCCAAGTGTCCACCATCCAAAGGATGAGGGAAAGGGGAATGAAAAGATAGACTGCTCAGTATGGCATTGATTATTCCCTGGTGGGGAGATAGGAGAGGGATTTAAAATGGGAGGAGAGGTGAAATCCAGGAATACTCCCTGGAAGAAGTGACAAGAGATCAGCAGGAATTAGGCAGAGAATTCTAGGCCTAGAGCTTAGGCTCTGCAGTCAGAACATTCCAGGGAAGACGGGAATCACATGCAGGTCATGGATGTTATAGCTTTATAACCTTAGTGACAGGAGATGGAGGCAGGTGCCTTGGGCCTCTGAGGGCTTTGGATACCATGCTGAGTTTTGAGGATCCATGAAAGTTCTGAGCAGGAGACTGTAGTAAAGAGGATGATTGGTGTGGGGCAGGGAGGTGATGGAGCCCCAGCCACATGCAAAGGACACCAAGCTAGCAGAAAGCAGAGGCTAGTGGCCTGCGTGGGTATGAGAGGCAGCTGACAGGAAGAAATGTGCCTTCTGGTTCCTGGGTGTCATGTAAATCAAGGTCCCAGGCTTCTGGGTGAGTTAAGAGAGCCTTGAAGCTCTGCCTAAGCAGAGGGACCCACCTTAGGGAAGTAGAGGCCATCGGAATAAGACATTCCTCAGAAAATCCCGGTTTGTACCCACATGCCTCATAAGTAAACTGAGGCCCAGAGCAGGGGATTTCCTAGTCCCAAATCTCACACAGGGTGTGTTTGAATAGCTAGACTCTGTGACCTCTGTCCATCCAGCCACAGGCCATCACAGTAAACTCCTCGTTTCTTTTTCCTCTCCTCCCACCTCCCTTCACATCTGCCCCCACCTGGCCACCCAGACCCCCTTCATGTGACCCTGACACCAAAGAAACTGAAGACGGGCATCGGCAGCACGGTCATCCTGTCCTGTGCCCTCACGGGCTCCCCAGAGTTCACCATCCGCTGGTACCGCAACACTGAACTGGTGCTGCCCGGGGAGGCCATCTCCATCCGCGGGCTCAGCAATGAAACTCTGCTTATCTCCTCGGCTCAGAAGAGCCACTCGGGGGCCTACCAGTGCTTTGCCAGCCGCAAGGCTCAGACGGCCCAGGACTTTGCCATCATTGTGCTGGAAGGTGAGTGAGGGTGGGTGGCAGGGCAGAGTGGGGCTGTAGTGCCCTGGGAGGTGCTGCCCATGCTGGGAGGCATCTGCCCAGTGCTCGGTGCACACACGGCGGGCACCATGCCCTCACATCAGCTTTGCCAGAGCCCTGTGTGGAGGAGGTCCTTTTTAATGTCCCCTATTCTGAAGTTGAGGAAATCAAGGCTTTGGCCACATGTCAACAGACAAGTGTTTTTAACAATACTGTCACATACTAACCTTTGTCCTCAACAGTTACTGGTGCTTTCTTAGTAGAGGGGTTCCTTTAGAACCTCCAAGGTCCTGGGTTTTCCGGAAGAGTCCTTTCCAACCTGTGGCCTCTTCTCAACGGGCTGTTTCCAACCAGGGGTCTCCGTTTCCACCCTGTTCTCTCTCCCCTTACAGCTGCCACCACCCAGGGTCCCTCCCCGGGCACCTCTGTGCATGCCTGATCACACTGTGCACAGTACAAGGTGGTTAGCCAAAAACCGAGAACCCAGTCAAGCTTGCACGCCACTTGCCCAGCCATGAACCCCAGAACCAGGCTGAGGCCACAGAGGAGATGCCTCTTGCTTGTGAGTGCAAAGGGGCCTTCAGGGCTGGCAGGAACCCGACCTTGCAACAAGTTGAGGTTTTAGTGTGTCCCCAGCTGATTCTTTCTACTACCAAACACACACAACACACACACACACACCACCACCACCACCACCACCACCACCACCACCACCACCACCAGCAAGCCAACACCACCACTGTTTTAACAAAATGCCAACCTCAGGCCTGCAAGGATGGGTCTTCCCTGGCAGCCACCGGACCTAAGACCTTGTGCCTCCCCCTACCCGCAGGGCTGTGCACAACAAGCCCCAGTGCTTACTCAATCCGTCCCTCGCCGCTCTCCCCAACAAATACGCCATCCCAGTGCAGGCTCCTTTGACATGGCTATCCATCATCTCGGGGTCCCCCACTGAGGAGCACCCCACCAGCTAGCTCATCTTTGCACTTGGAGGGGCCAACCTTCTGCCTTCGGTGACCCTGGAGAGCAGAGACATGGGAAATGAAGCTGGGAGTGGAAAGCAGGAAGGCAGGGCCAGCAGAGAGAGGAAAGAAAGGAGAGAAAAGAACGGCCAACGGCCACCTGACCCTGTCACATCCTCCCAGGCCCAGGGAAGCATCAGCTTCTCCCCAGTTCTAGACAAGCGTCTCTTCCATCCAGAGGTAGGGACAGGGCTGGCAGGCTGGCCAGGTCTCTGGTAAACATTGGCATTTTGATGTGCAACATTGAAGAATTTCAATAACACTATGACATCTGCCCTGCTGTTTATTTCTTATTATTTATTTCTTATTATTTATTTAAGCATCTACTTTTATTATCTTATCTTTTATTTATTTGTTTGTTTGTTTGTTTGTTTATTTACTTATTTATTTATTTTTGAGACAAGGTCTCACTATGTAGACCAGGCTGGCCTTGAACTGGTAGCAATCCTCCAGGCTCAGCCTCCTGAGGGCTGAAATGACCTGCATGCACTACTACTCCAGACATAGTTTTTTATTTTTAATTGACATACAATAAGCATACATATTTATAGGGTACCATGTGCTTAATGCCTTTTTAACCCCTGACACCAATCCTGTGGGGAAGGATGATCAGGGTGGTCATTCCACCCCCACATGCCAAAGTAGGAAGGTGATACAGGAAATTAATTGTCTCATCCTAGATTATGTGGTTAGCCAAGGCTTAAGGCTGGAGCCAGACTCCCATCATCTCCACTGTCTCTGGGAAACTTGCATTTTAAACCTTGAACTTAAGGTCTTTTGTTAATAGGCCTAAATGCCGCTACTCCCTATCCTCGGCATGGTCAAGTACCAAAACTACACTCGGACCCCACCCCCACATGCCTTCATGCACGGTGCCTTCTGAGCCTTGCCGTCTTTGTTAATAACTAGAGGAGCATCTTGGATGTAGTAATTAATTTAATCTTCACCGTGTCCAGAAGTGGGAGTAATTGTCATCACCGTTATTCTCATCACCCACCGATGAAGCAACCTGCTCAAAGACGCTACACTTGCATCTCACTCCACGGCAGTGATTACACCTCATGGGTTTGCCTTTCACACGTGACAGCCCTTTGTCTTCATCCTGGCTGCCACTTCGCCTCCTCCCAGTCACTGGGTGGGTGGCCTGGGGGGATAGTCTCTCTGTGACTCAGTGACCCTGAAGGGGGCTCCTCGCTCCCCGCAGACGGCACGCCCCGAATCGTCTCATCCTTCAGCGAGAAGGTGGTCAACCCCGGGGAGCAGTTCTCACTGATGTGTGCTGCCAAGGGCGCCCCGCCCCCCACGGTCACCTGGGCCCTGGACGACGAGCCCATCGTGCGGGATGGAAGCCACCGCACCAACCAGTACACCATGTCCGACGGCACCACCATCAGCCACATGAACGTCACGGGCCCCCAGATCCGGGATGGGGGCGTGTACCGGTGCACAGCGCGGAACTCGGTGGGCAGTGCTGAATATCAGGCGCGAATAAACGTAAGAGGTGCCTGTCCACATTTAAATATCAGAATAGGCTTTTGAGTTCCTTTGCCATCTTTGTGGTCACCATCATTCTTGTGTGCTTCTTAGTAACTGTCATTTTGATTTTAGTGGAGGTTCCCCTCTCCCTTTCTTTTCCTCTCTCTCTCTCTCTCTCTCTCTCTCTCTCTCTCTCTCTCTCTCTCTCTCTCTCTCACCTGCTCACCACAGTCTCATCAACCATTCTTGTGTGTGAGTGTGTGTCTGGTAGAGTTCACCCCATTCTCTGCCCACCCCCACCCCCGCACTCCCACAATCTCACCTGCCCATCCTCCCCACCCCGTCCACCCCATCCAATCACTCTGGGCCCCCAGTGCTCTGTGCACCTGCTAGCACCTGCCAGCCCCCAGCAGGGTCTTGAAAGGACAAAGACAGACGGAAGTAGGACGCACTCAACCTTAATACTAGTGAGCTCCCAGCATTCTCCACAGAGCCAACCTTGAAATGTTCCAGGAGAGGTAGGCAGTCAGGGGCCTGGAGAGCATGTTCCCAACTGTAAGGCTCAAGCCTTCAGGAGTAGAAGATTGAAACAGAGGCTGGAGTTGGGTGACTCCCAGAGACAGGCAGCCTGAAAGAGGGTCCACAAGGTGTCAGCCATCCCTTACCTCAGTTCTCCAAGTTAACATGGTAAGAGCTGTCTCCTCTGATGCCCTTCAGCCTTCTCAGTCTGACTGGTCCTCTCTGGACCCTACCAATTACCTCTAACCCAAGGGCAAGAGGACAGGAGGACTGTTAGAAATGGACACCGGTCCCGGGGGTGCTAACAGTTGCCCTGAGGCAGGGACAGGGGTGGAAATGGAGATCATTCTAAACTCACCTATTCCAGCTTGCCTATCCCACATAACAAGTCTGAGGCCACCATTTGGCCAAGCCCCCATGTCCCTCTCTGAATTGGAGCAGAAACAGAGCCACAGAGCCCTGGAAGACTCTATTCTGTCCTCTGTAGTTCGGCCCCAGAGTTCCCCTACGCTCTTCAGTACTGTCCCTTCATGGTGACCTCTAAGCTTCCTTCTCCCACTCCCATGATGCTACCTGCCAGCCAGCCCAGCTGAGGATACTCCCACCCCCAGCCAGTGTGGTCAGAACCCAAATCTGCAGCCCTTTCTCAGGAACCCACAACACAATTTCCCTGATTGGAAAAAACAACATGCGGGTTCATATGGCCAAGACCTTAGCGCTTTGGGGATAGTTTATTACTATATGGGAGGTTCTTTGGGGTTCAAATACAGTGTGAGCAAGCAGAGAAAAAGCATGAGGTCCCTGCTTCACTATTGACCCCCCCCCCAATCCTAGTTTCTCCCTAAATAAGGATTCACTTGGCCCAATCCTGGTGGTTCCCTGTTGAGGCTGTGAATCGGCATCATCTAGTCCCATAAGGGACTACATTCTTGTGATAGGCATGTGTGGTGCACACCTGCTTACAACTATTTCACAATGACGACAGTGAGTCCTGGGGGTCACACGGGTGACCCCAATCCTGGCCTCTGCACTTAGAGGCTGAGAAAGGCCTCTCTCTGCTCTCACCCAGTTTCTAGCCCCAGGGGAAGTCTCAGGGACCAAGCAAGAGAGAAGAGCCCCCACCGCAGAATGGCACCGGCTCATGGCGCCACCTGCCCCTCCTCTCCACTTTCCCCCCCACTCCCCAGGACCCCCCAGCATCCGGGCAATGAGGAACATCACAGCGGTCGCCGGGCGGGACACACTCATCAACTGCAGGGTCATTGGCTACCCCTACTACTCCATCAAGTGGTACAAGGATACCCTGCTGCTGCCGGATAACCACCGCCAGGTGGTGTTTGAGAACGGGACTCTCAAGCTGACAGATGTGCAGAAGGGCATGGATGAGGGGGAGTACCTGTGCAGTGTTCTCATCCAGCCACAGCTTTCCATCAGCCAGAGCGTCCACGTGGCCGTCAAAGGTAGGTCCCTCCCCACCCGGAGCCGGCGCCTGCCTGCCTCCCAGGCTGCTGGCACAGGTGTCCAACAGAAAGCAACCCCCCGTGAGCAGAAGCCCAAGGAAGACTGAATGGGCCTGGCCTTTGGCAGAAAGGTGACAGAGTGTAGGGGGGCGGGGGGGGGGGGGCGGGCATGGTGATGGATACAAGGCTGAAAGCTGCAGGGAAACCCAGTGCTGATCCCAGGGGCTTGAAAGCTCAGCTGTAGACAAGGGGAGGCAGCATGCTTTTTGGGCAGGGGTTCAGATAAGGGATGGTGGCCTGCACTGGGCCACTGAGGTCAGGACGGAGCCACCAGGTACCCGGCAGGGCCACCCTGGAGAGCAGCAGCAAGGAGGCCAGGGTAGAGGAAGCACACACTCACCACCCTGGCCCCATCCTGGGCCAGGAATGAACACCTCCTGTGGCGGCATTGGAGAAAGACTCTCTGCCAGTTCTCTGAGCCCTGGAGCTCAGTCTGCAACCCACCCACAGCTTTCTTGTTCACCTGATGGGTGGCTGGAGCAGGGGTCTGCGTGGGTGCTACATGTCTGTGTTACCCTCTCCGAGGCCATCCCCAAGTCTACAGATACACTGATTTTAAAGGGACCATTGAGAAGCCACTAGCCTCTGCTCCCTCGGCTCTAGGATGGTGTAAGTAATGGAGCACCAAATACATCCTTTGGGGTCCACAGGCATGGGGGTTATCTAGAGAGTGCCTGACATGAGGGTCCTGTGGGTTCTAGGGACAGGGGAAGTGGATCCTGTTGGGCCCTGACCAGGAAATACCAGAGAAGGATGCAGGCTGAGGAAGACAGGCTAGGACCCTAGCACCAGCTCCAGCCTCCACCTCAAGAACAGAGGCGACCTGTGGTGTTTAGAGGGCCACAGAAGACAGACCATACCCTTGAGACCAAGGAGGGGCCCCTGTCACTGAGGGGCTTCCCTCCTGATGACATCTATCCCTAGGAGAAACAGGGACAGCTGGAAAGAGCCATCCAGTAGAGAGGAGATAGGGATGGGGGGGGGGAGGGGCGGGGACGGGGGCAAGGGGAGGGGAGGAGGGACACACAATCAACCAGGAAGGGAAAGTTAGACAGAGACCAGGATCTGGGAAAGCAAGAAAGAGCACAGGCCCAGACCAAGAAGGCCCAACACATGGGGAGCCCTTGAAGGTCTCAGACCTGGAGTCTTCCTGCTCTGACACTGGAAGATGCATTGCATGCACAAAGGTAAAGGGCTGTCTAGGAGAGAACGTGTTTGGGGGAACACATGCTGTATCTGATGGCGGCCCTTCCATGTGTGATGCCCATGACCTCACGGATGGGAAGGCCCAGGAACCTGACAGTCACAGGGAAAGGTGGAGGAAGCCCTCCTCCCTGTGCTTCTTAACTTCTTGTCGTCTGGCTCACCCTGAGCACTTCTCAGGGCTGGGTCACATGCATCCTGTGTACCCACCCTGCCACCTGTCACAGCGCCAGATGGCACATGTTTGTTGAACTGAATCTGAGACATTAGTCTGGGTTGGAGTGACTTATGGGAAACCACACTGTGAGCTCCAAAAACCAGGGGGCTTTGTGGCTATCTCAGGCCTGAGAAAGAGCTGGGATACACATTAGCAGTGCCACTCCCCTGCTTCAGGCTGCGGCAATGCCAGGGTGTTCCCTACCTAATACCCTTTCCGGGCAGCCCAGGGGCCCACAAGCCAGGACCACAACCCCATTCCACGTCTGGGCAAATGGACTTGGTAATGATGTGGCACAGCTCTGCCCGCCCTGCTTCCACCTCACTGGGCATCACAGAAGCCTGTATCCATTTCTGTTACAAGCAATGGGCCGAGAGCGTACAGTGTAAACATCACATATTAAAACATCTAACCTCTGCTCTGCTCCCTGAGCCCAATGCTCCAGCAAGCATTTGGCCAGGTTTGTCAGCTAAAAGAAAAAAAATAATAATAATAACAGGGCTCCAGCAAGCCTCAGAGTACTCGGAACATCCTGAAAGCTGCTCTCCACTCATCAATTATTCAGCCCCATTCAGGGAGCGATCAGTCCTAATGAATTGAATCTGATGCATTCAGGCTCAGCAACTCACTGGGCCTGCAGTGTAGTATAGAGAGTGACGATGTCTCCCAGCCCAAGGAGAGGGGGGAGACTGCATGCACATGTGACTCGTGTGTGTGTGTGTGTGTGTGTGTGTGTGTGTGTGTGTGTGTGTATCTGTATTGTGTGTGCCTGTGTGTCTGTCTGTCTGTATCTGTATTGTGTGTGCCTGTGTGTCTGTCTGTCTGTATCTGTATTGTATGTGCCTGTGTATCTCTCTGTCTGTGTCTGTTTATCTGTGCCTGTATGTGGGTCTGTTTGTGTCTACATCTGCGTGTCTATTTGTGTGTATCTGAGTGTGTCTGTCTGTGTGTGTGTGTGTGTGTGTGTGTGTGTGTGTGTGTGTGACACAGGCTTGTGTGCAAACCTTCCTGCTCCTCCTCATCAGGGTCTGAAAAAAATACCAATATGCAGCCATAGAATGGGCAAAGGCCCCGTTTCCTCTCTAGACCAGACACTCATGTAAAGGCCTGGAAGCCAGCTCCCCACCACTCTGAAAGCTCGGCTCCTCCACCCCCACCTTCTCGGCTCAGCTCCCCCACCTCATTAGAATGCACTTTTGCAGAAGAGCCCATCAAAGCTGATTATGATCACGCTGCTTGATTAGCGGCTGTGCTCTTCCAAGAGCTCCCCAAGGAGGGGGGAGGAGGAGGCGCCCCTGGGCATGGCAAGGGGCCCTGACTCCAGGGAGGAAGGAGTGGGTGCAGGGGTAGCTAACGTTCCAAACCCCATGGCTACTGGACATTGGAAAGTGCATCATGTTGGAGGGACAGAGTGCAGGAAAAGTATGGGGTAGAGGGAGACAGGCACTGGAAGCCTGCAATAGTATGTCGAGTCCCCCCCAGCCCCCGCTTCTCTGTGGGACCAAGACTGGTGGACCAGGTGCAGCCAAACCCACAATGCTTTGTGAGCTGGAAAAATAACTGCTGACTCCGGTCCTTCTGGGGACTGCTTGTCTGCTAATGAAATTTTCAATCAGTGAGCCAAGATCAGAACATACCGACATGCACACACACACACACACACACACACACACACGCACACGTGTGTGTGTGTGTGTGCAGAGATGTGTGTTGTGCACACATGTGTACAAACTACATGCACAATCAAGTGTCAAAAGTAGCAGACTAGCCCACTCATTCTGGGGCAGATTCGTGTACATGCATGTGAGCAGTTATGTGTCCACAAATGCTTCCTCCTGCAAGACAACATCCCTGACCCCTGAAAGGCAACTGCGGATGGTTATATGAAACTTTGCTCGAGAGCTCGAGAGGCAGAAGACAGAGGAGGATGAGGATGCTCTGAGGACTTCCTGGGCTTGGCACATGCAGCACTGAATGGCGAGGAGAACTAGTCTGCGGGGAGGCAGCACTTGTCTCTGGGTTTCTGGAAAGATCCTTGGCAGGATGCTAAGAGGAGTGAGCTCACACAGAACCAACCTAGACTTGGTGACTTTGGGGACCTCTGACCTGAAAAGTAAGGTGTCATAAAATGGTCTCCTGGTACGAAGACTGAATGTTTCCTTAACTAGGATCAGGGCCTGCAGCTAGGACCTCTTGTCATGATTCCATGGAGAAATACCTCCATCTCCACATTGGAGCCTCCGAGAGGCCCTGCAGCTAGAGTGAGGGCATGAGGCACTCTGACTGGACTGAGGACATGCCGAGTCCCCATGGAGAGCAAGCCGGCAGAAGAGGTGACTCGCCCCCACACAGATACTCTTATCCTCAAATGCTCCCACCCCAGACCCACACACATATGTCCCTATCTAGTTAGTGCAGAGCTTCAGCCATAACTGGAGGGGGCTCCTGTGGGGAGCCCTTGCCCACTCCGATGAGTGGCTTGGGATGGACAAGTCTATGATCTGAAGACGTAAGCTACCCACCTGCCCGGAATGCCTGCTATTGGTAGAGGTAGTTTGAAAGGAGCCCTGCAGGGATCCACAGGCAGGGGGCACCACAGGCTCCACAGGAGGAGAATTGCCTGTTCTACCATGACAACCTCTAGAAAATATTCTGCTGGCAGCCAAGTTTCCTTGGGAACACAGAGCAAGCAACCTCCTTCAGAGACACACAGGGCTGGTGATGGCGGTGGTGGTGGTGGTGGTGGTGGTGGAGGTGATGAGGACGGAGAAGCATCAGCAGCCTGTTTCTTCCCTCAGTGACTGGCTGGCTGTGCACCTACTATGGCTGTTCCTGGTACTGTTTCTGTTTCACCAACACCACTGTGTTCAAAACACACGGAATCCCCACCCTCCAGGAACTTGCATCTTAGAGATTAAACAGACGGTGTGCACCATGTGTAATATTAAAAATCTAAATCAGAACTGAAGTTGAGAGCGCCAGGAAGGAGGGACCTTGTGGTCAGGGAACGCCTTACCGAGAAGGGATGGTTGGAATAAAAACTGAAGTAACTGTGCTTATTTTAAACATAATTAGATTTGTTGAAACCGAAAACTCGGGGTCACATTTGTGAAATTAATTGGCCTACCTCCACCACTGTGTGTGTGTGTGTGTGTGTGTGTGTGTGTGTGTGTGTGTGTGTGTGTGTTGTATACACTCTTATATGTGTGGGCACATGTGCTGTGCATGCGTGTGGAGGCCGGAGGAGGACATCAGGTACCCTGCTCTGTCACTCCCTACCTTATTCCCCACGACAGGACTATTCTTGCTGAACCTAGAGCCAAGCTCGTGGTCACAAGCCCCAGCGATCTTCCTGTCTCTGCCCACAACAGCGCTAGGGTTGTAGACAAGCGCCACCACACAGGACTCTCCACCCCCACCCACTCCCATAGTCACTGAGCTCCTGTCTCAAAACTTCATGTTTGTGTGGCGAGCACTCTTAGCCATCTCTCCAGGCCTGAAACCCCTCTGTTTTTTCAGAGGAAGAAGCCAAGGCTCCGAGGCAGAAGCCAGGTGCTTGTGACAGGCCAGTTGCCTGTGATCACTTGAAGGAGCAACAGAGTCTGGAATTCAGTTGTCCTGGCCCGGGACATAGATCTTTCCTGCGTCCATGCTGTGTGGACAGAGAGGCTCTGACTTCCTACAGGGCACACTCTGCTAGCAGGTGCAGTAAATAAAAGGCTCAGCCTCAAAGACGGATGATAAGAGACCCCATAAAGCATTTATGGGCTGGGCTGGTGGTCAGCACCGCGTGACACTCCCAAACAAGTGTCTATAAAGGCTTTATGGCGGCCAGATGCTGCACGGACCGCCACAGTTGCCGTGTCTTTGTAGACACTCTGGCCTCTGCTCTGCACTGGTATGGCACCTTGCTCCAGGAAAGAAGGCCTGGCTATGTGGAACTCCAGGCCAGCTACTGCAGAAATGCAGGGACCCAGGGCATAAGCTTGGGACTGCAGTTGACACCGATGAAAGCAGGTGGTCAGAGACCCCCAATTCCTGAAAAATCGGTTCCCCAGTCGGGGGAAGGATGGTACACAGCATCTGACCCTGAGCTTAAAGAAGACCTGCCTAAAAGATGGGTCTTTCTTTCCAGGAATCCAGAGCCTCAAAAATCATGTTTTCTTACCAAATATCCTACCGCGGCTGAGAATCTTCTGTCCCACAGCACTCACCTTGGGATTAACCAGTCTACACAGCAGCCAGGAACCCTAGTTTTTCTTCTCCCCCAGGCCATCTCTGAAGAGATGCAGAGTCCCCCCCCCCTCCCTCTCCCCCCTGACTCCAAGCAGCCCTGGTCCTTCGGTCATCTGCAGAGGGGCTGTATGACTTTTCCTTGGCAGAAGTAAACAAATATCTGCTCACCCCAGGTGGGGCACTAACAGACCAAACAAATTATTACACTCCAGTCTAGCTCAGTGGAGCAGAGGTTTATTGAGATTATCTGCAGGAACACCCGAGTCAGGGAAGCGGTACCCATGAAGCTCTGCGGGAGGGGTCCACTCTGCCCGGCAACCGTTGGCTGCTTTTATCACCTTGGGGAGGGCCTCGTGAATCTCCTAAGTTTCATGAGTTTCCCTGCTTTTATGAGTGTCGGTCTGTCCTTCCTCTGGGAAGGCTATTTCAATTTAGAGTAAACAGCTATACACAAGTAGGTGAGGAGGGAGTTTCTGCCACAACGCCATGACAGAACTTGATGTCGCTATGGGATGGGGAGCATCTGCTGCGCTGGACCTCTGAGGAATTATCTGGTCATACGTCACATAGGACATCAAGGAGTCCTGGGCCATCCTACCCATATAACTAACCCCCAGCATGGGTGCTGGCTACTGCTTTGTGGCCCCTCAAGTGATTTCTGGGCCACTCCACTGACTAGAAAGGAATGGCAGTCCTCAGTGGTCTCGGCCCTTTGGCTCAGCCCGGTCCCCTTCCCTCATCTTGTGTATTATTTTGTATGCATGTGTGTCAACTCAAATGTCCAGGGCTCCCAAGGCTGTGGTCACCCCCAGAGGACACCTGCCTCTGCTGAGTCCTGTGTCTGTGTCCAAGGGGGTGCTGGCCCAGTAATCATGAAGGAAGGTGTCTAACCTCTCCCAAGGCTCTCTGTCTAAAACTCAGGCAGGTTTCTGCCTTCCTCGTCTACACAGTGGCAATGCCTTCACAGGGCAGGTATTTCATAAATATTACATGAATTGGCTAGTTAATGAATTAACCTGCCTTAGTAACTAACTTGCACCCCTCTCCAAATCCTTCCTTACTGAGAGAGACAGTCTCCCGTGCTGAGCAAAAGCTCCTCCCCCAGAGTCACTGGCTCTGTCTTCCTGCTCTGTCTCCCCTGGAAATGGGCTCAGGCTACCCATGCCTTGGCCACGTGTCTTGTTCTCCAGCCCCTGAAGCATCACTGATATCACAAACCCTGCTCACAGTCCAGAAGTTCCTCAATCCCAAGAACTGGGTGAGTGCTACCACAGAAAAGGCCTGGCCCTGGGAAGGACCCAGGAGAAGCTCCAGACATGCTCATACAGCAGCAGCACCTGGAGAGAAGTTGAGGTTCCTCTTACTCTACTTGGACCCTCATATGTTTACCCCACCCCTGGCTCACCACACGGGAGAACCCATGAGGTCACCCTGAGAAGTGATATCCAGATGTCCACTTATTTACATATCTGATGAGTATTTATTAGGCACCTACAATCTTTACCCCATAAATACTCCTATTACACAAGTCCTAGCTCCAAGCCTCAGGGATATGGTAGCAGTCAGGTCTGCATTGGATTTTTGAGGCAATTGTATCAAAAAACTCAAAGAGGCCAACACTCACACACACACACACACACACACACACACACACACACACACACACACATTCTCTCTCTTTCTCTCTCTCTCACACACACATACATTCTCTCTCTCTCTCTCTCTCTCTCTCTCTCTCTCTCTCTCACACACACACACACACACACACACACACACACACACACACACACACACACGAGGGGGTTCACAATGACGTAAGATCAGTCTCTCTGGGAAGTCTCAATAAAGGGCATTGGACCATTGTTAGAGCCTGAGTTTCAGAGAAATTTATATAGAGATGCCCATGGCCCAGCCAACCTCCTTCAGGACCAGCTGGAGTGGAGGGCAGGATAGGGTGGCATTAGAAGGCCAGCTGAGGCCCCTGAGGGAGTCATAGAAGCAGGACCCTCTCCTAACTGCCATGTCCTCCAGACCAACAGCTCTTGGTCAAGAAATACCCCCACCCTACCCCACCCTGCCCCAACCTGCCCCACCCTGCCCCACCCTGCCCCACCCTGCCCCACCCTGCCAAGAATCCAGAGGGCTTTCTATGTACACATCTGGCTGCTTCCTCTGAACCCTGGAAGCCTGTGGGTCTGCAAGGCCTGCCTGTGCACAGTGCTGTGGCTGTGGCTCTGGGGGGCCCTGTGGTGGAATAGCATCACTGGCTTCCAAAGGGGGGTGGGCTGGAGCCTGGGAGTAGGCTGGAGACCGTGGGCAGCCTTGTAATTTAATTATTCGACTGCAGAAAGGAGACCTCATCTACTCATGCTCATCCTTGTTAAGCTAATTGTCTGTCTCCTTCACTCTCCTCTCCCCCCACGAGCTGGGGAAGTTGCTGCCGCCTAATTGAGTTATCATAAAGATAATGGCTGATGTTCTCGCCAGTGCTGAGAGAGAAGGATCCATCTCACAGCGACTCGGGCTGCAGACAGGCCCCACCATCACCACCACCACCCCAGAGGCTGAGACGAGGGCAGCTGGGTGCAGAGAGTTCTACCCAAGGGGTCTACCTACCCATGTGGCCACCTGATAGATAACAGACCCCGTTTTCAATTTGAGCATGCTTTGGGAGACAAAAGGGCCTGCCTGCTGTGTGAACATTTGTAGTTTTTCTCAAGAGGTAGCTATGCTGCTTAGTGAAAAGAACCTTGACCTGGAGAGCAGACAGATCAGGTTTCAAGTCACCTCCCATAACCTATCTCCATACAGCTCTTCTGAACCTCAGTCTTTCCATCTGTAAAATGGGACCATCAAGCTCCAGGTCCATGGCTGGTAGAAGGATTCAGTGAGATACCTATGCATATGTAAAGTTTCTACATGCTGATGGCCATGGGGAGGGGCAAGTTGATGAGGAGATCTGGTTTGGAGGCACCTGTTTTAGGCAATCGGTCATGGAAAGGGAAGGGAGAGAATCTACACAGGCCTTCCTCACCTCTCCCTGTACCCCTCATCTCCATCTATCCCAGGCACCCAGAAGGCTGGGAGATGGACGCCACGGTGAGAACTTTTACACAAGCTAAACAGTGGGTCAGAAAACACATGAGTCAAACTCAAGGACCAATCTGAGAACTGAGCAGGTTAAGACAGAGACTGGGAGCCCTGGCCTAGGTAGGCAGGTGGACAAGAGCCAGGGCACCAGGACGTACCCAGAAGATACTGCATTCAGAAGAGAAAAAAGTTCCAGGGACCTGGGGAGCTGGTTTCCAGACCTGCCCCAGGGTCAGTACAAGCCAGACCCCCTCAGGAAGGACAGCGGACCAGGGTGGGTAAGTATCCCTTGACCATGACATCCCCTTGTCCCTCCAGTGCCCCCTCTGATTCAGCCCTTCGAGTTCCCGCCTGCCTCCATCGGCCAGCTGCTCTACATCCCCTGTGTGGTGTCCTCGGGAGACATGCCCATCCGCATCACCTGGAGAAAGGACGGACAGGTGATCATCTCAGGCTCGGGCGTGACCATTGAGAGCAAGGAATTCATGAGCTCCCTGCAGATCTCCAGCGTCTCCCTCAAGCACAACGGCAACTATACGTGCATTGCCAGCAACGCGGCAGCCACCGTGAGCAGGGAACGCCAGCTCATCGTGCGTGGTGAGCGGGTCAGGCCAACCCCCGGAAGGGGTGGGGGACCAAGAGCATCGTTCTAGAGCTCCAGTTGGAATTACAGGCTCTTGGAAAACTGGGTTCTGCCTGGATTCTTAAGGACAGAGCGACCCCAGCCTCTTACATTCAGGCCTTCAGTGGAGGGCATCCTTACTTGGTCAGCCGTGGGCACAGGCAGCTTTGGGACCTGGGACTCTGAGCTCCCATTGCGGTATCTGCAAGAGCTCTCAGTCTTTTCTTGACCTCACAGGCTGTCTGCTCCCAACGTTGTAATAACCCAACAAGAGCTGGCATCTGCTGGAAGAGGCCCCTGACTTAGGGAACCCAGCAGAGACTGACAGCCTCTTTTTCTCCCTGCTTCCCTTCTTCCCACAGTGCCCCCTCGATTTGTGGTGCAGCCTAACAACCAGGACGGCATCTATGGCAAAGCTGGTGTGCTCAACTGCTCTGTAGATGGCTACCCACCCCCCAAGGTCATGTGGAAACATGCCAAAGGTAAGTCAGTGTCTGTGAGAGGAGCAGGGGAGGACCAGGCTCTGATCCCAGCCCTGAGGAGAGTAGTGAACTCTGAGCTTAGGGAACCCCTGCATCCGATGTTCTAGAAGTCATCCGCAGCCACACCAGGCTGAGAGACAACATGATGCTGAGTCCAAATTTGCTGTTGCTTTTGGTGATGCTGAGGATCAAATCAAGGGCCTTGTGCATGATGGGCAAGCCCTCCACCACTGAGCTACATCCACAGCCCCCAAAGTTCCTCTTGTCCCTACCACTGACCTCCTGCATCTCTAAAGTTAGTTTGTATTGCTTTCCCCACCCTGCCCCACCCACCCTAGGGTCCTATCTAGTCTGAGACCTTGATCCCCTCCCAGCCACATCACAAGGAGACATTTGGAATCTGACTAGATGCCACATGATAGACTGTGTCCATGGCTGATGTTGGGAGGGGAGGGGTACCCGAGACCCCTGTGGAAGACAGCTGGCCTCTTCCCCAGGCCTGACAGCATGTGACCAGGGAACTGTCATATGAGAACTCAATCCTCTCCTGGCCTATTACCAAGTCGACCAAATACGGCATTTTCTTTATTCCAGCAAGTTCAGTGACAAGGTGGGCTCCGCCTGAGGTACTGTTCCAACCATTTCTGTGCCTCAGAGCCAGGTCCAGGCCAGAGGGTATTTCACGTTGTGCAGTAGGAGCTGTGTGGTGCCAGTACTGTGGGATGATGTAACTCTGCTGTGAAATGACCCCAGATGGACGAGGACTTTATCAGGCCTTTCCTTAGGTACCGGGTCACACCTGCTCCCAACGCCCCTCTAACTGCCACCTCCTTCCAGGGAGCGGGAACCCCCAGCAATATCACCCAGTGCCCCTCACTGGCCGCATCCAGATCCTGCCCAACAGCTCCCTGCTGATACGCCACGTCCTGGAAGAGGACATCGGCTACTACCTCTGCCAGGCCAGCAACGGTGTGGGCACCGACATCAGCAAGGCCATGTTCCTCACCGTCAAGAGTGAGTTCCTGCCCCCACTCCAGCCCTGCCAAGGCTCGCCAACGCCAGTCTTGGTTCTCCCCATGCTTACCCATCCTCCCCCTTGGGATGCTGATATTCTGTCCAGAAAGAGCAAGGTTGCTCAGAGGTGAGCTTGGGAGCCTCCCTGAGGCTTATCCAAAACAAAGGCACACTCTGACCTGTCTCAAATCAAGGATGCGGCGGGTCCTGGTAGCTGTCTAGTAATTATTCGGATCGTTATCAGTTGGCGATTCTATCTCAAAACCTAAATCAAACGACCTCTTTCCGCTACTTAGTGTGCACTCGGCTGCGTGCAGCCTGTTTACAGACTCAAAGGGAAGACGCCTATACACCATGGAGGTTGGAACGCTGGGTTCCCAGTCCTGGTCTATCTAATGGTCTGTGACCTAAGGAAGATCATTTTGTCTCTCGTGATCTAGTCTTTCCTCTTACCGTAAAGGCTCACTCCCAATTCACAAACCTTATAAAACTGCTTTGAACCACACAGAAACCGAGGGTGAGTGGAAGTGCTTAGGGGCAGCACAACTCTATAACTAACTCATCAGGGAATGCTTCTGCCCGGGCCACCTTGGTGGCCCTGGAAGCCACTGATCATCAGCTGTCTCTGGGTACATTCACAGCAGCCACCAAAGCCGGGTGAGCTTTATTCCTATACAGGCTTAGGACCCTTTGTCATGGATCCCCGAGAACCACAGGACAAGTGTTTCTGTGGTCCTGGGTCAGGAAATGGACTTGGGAGGGTGGAGATGGCAACCTAAATTTTGGTGTCAACAGCCAAATGTGATTCTGGGGGCTCTGATGTCACTAGTATGTGACTCTGATAAGCACATATGTCTTCATTAAATCACATTTTCCCTATCTACAAAGATGATCTAATGGCCCAGGGCTCAGTCTGTGTCCAGCCCCTCATGCATGTCAGGCAGCCAGTGTGGCCCTGACTGAGCACAGAAGGGGCCACCAGTGGCGTTCTTTCCAGTGTCCCTCTAGGGTCGCTGTAAAGAGCTGTAGGGCCCGTGTGCAGTCCACCCTGAACCTCCCGAGAGCTCCCTCCATGAACAGCTCTGGGCCTTTATCCAGACAGGGAGGCCCTGCCAGGAGATCGATGCTGAGGGAGCCCCACCCCCACCCCCCGACACACACCCCACGGAATCCCTGCGCTAGGAGCAGCCTCCCTCCCCACGGTCAAAAGGCACTTTGTCCTTAATAAAGCCAGGCAATCAATCTACATCCCTCAGCCAGGGAGAACCACAAGGGAAGAGCGGCTCCCCTGGACCTGTCCTTGCCAGTTCATCACTGACAGTGCCCTCACTGTCAGCGGAAGGCCCGGCTCTCCGCAGCACTGAGGTCCACTGTGCCGGTGAGGCTGCTGCTCTGGGGCACGTGGATTCCCACAGACATGAGGGGACAGAGCAGCAAAGAGCACAGTGGCTGGAAGGTAGAGAGTGTGGGAGGAGACCTGGCTCATGGCAGGCTGGGCTGGAGATGGGTCACCTCACTTCTGGGGACTGTGATAGTCTGCGTTGGCTGAGCCAGCCCAAAGAAGCGAGGAAGCAGTTCTGGGGTATTAGGTTGTTCTCTCTCTCTCTCTCTCTCTCTCTCTCTCTCTCTCTCTCTCTCTCTCTCTCTCTCTCTGTGTGTGTGTGTGTGTGTGTGTGTGTGAGAGAGAGAGAGAGAGAGAGAGAGAGAGAGAGTTTACCAATGAGATGGCTGGAGAAAGCCCAGTCACCTCTTAGTCCATTCTAAACGCCCCATGTCACCAGCGCCCTCCCTGACCCACTGGCAGAGGCAGCCACCCAAGGACCACGTCAAGGCTCTCCTTGGTGTCTCCCACTTTAAGGAACTATTTTACTTGATTCAGCTCCCTGGTATCAGATCTAAGCCTCCAGAGGGCTAGCTGACCTTTGTGCCCACTGTCCCCATGCAGAAGAAAGAAAGGAATTGTATCAGAGGGTACAGCGTATCCTAAAGAGGCATCCAGGGCAAACTGGACCCTTTGGCGGGGCCTTGCTGAGAGGACATTCACATTGTTGACCTGACGGTGCTGACAGGTGGTAGGTGCTCCATGACCAGGCGAGTAGAGTAGACATCCCTGAGTTCAAATCCCAGCTCTGCCACTTGAGAGATATGAGACAGCCGACAGCGACCTCTGTGAGCCTGTCCTCCTCTGTAAGCTAACAGATGTAACGTAGAAGGCCTCCAATGCCACAATTTTCAGTTTTTACCATGAGGCAAAAGTAGTACCCAGTCAGTAACAGCTATACTCCAAAATTCAAATTGTGCCCCTTTTGCAGGCTAACAATATTATGGTCTAGTATTCTTTCCCAGTGCCCGGCAACAGCAGTGACAGACGCTCCCACTTAGCCACATGGTCAAGAAGGTAAACCAGAGGCACACATGTTTACTGTGCACTGAGGTAGGACGTTCGTAGAAGAGCTCCTATGGCAGAGCACACTGCATTACCTTCCCCTCCTCCCCCACCCCTCCATGCCCCCCAGACACACTAGGTTCAGTGTATTCAACATTTTAACTTACAATGCGTCCAACTTACCATAGGTTTCTCAAGAGGTCACCCTGTTATGCGTTGGAGGAATTGTGTGCTTTTTCTCACTAGCAAGGTTTTAATGAGACTATGCATCCACAGCGATTTATACAGTGATTGACACAGGGCCCACATCTAGTCATTGTTAGCAACTACTGGTTTAGGGGCTGGAGAGGCCATGAGGAGGGGAACAGAGATCCTGTTCTCCAGGGGGTTAAATGGCGGATGTGTAGATTGACAACAGATGGGTAAGAGGGGATTTCTGAGAACTGGAACATATAATAATGGGACCTGTGAAGTCCCACAAGTAGTCTTCTGTAAACAGACCCTGGGGTGCTGGTAACCTGGCTCGGTCAAGATCAGAGGACTCAGAAACAGAGAATCCAGAGTGGTGTGACTGCCCAAGGCTAGACCAGGGAGCTGGAGCTCTGGTGTCCAAGGACAATAGAGAAAGAGTGTCCCTGCTCTAACAGAGGGAACTTAGTGTCCTCTGCTTTATTGGTCATCTGGGTTCCCATCTGACTGGACAGCACTCACATGAGAGTGGACCTTACTAATTCATATATCATTTCCCCTGTGAGACCTCACAGGCACCTAGACACCCTGTCAGGTCCCTGGGGATTCCACAGTCCAGCTAACACCTGAAACCATCCAGCCCAGCCAGAGAGCTAAGGGTTTGGGGACTGGTCCAAGTCCTTGGTCATCCTGGAAGACAAGTCCTGAGTGGCCTCCGCTCGTCTTTGATCCCCAAGTCTCAGTATGAATAAGCTCTTGAGTCCCTGAGTCCAGTCCAGCGCCTTCACGTATGTCTCTTTCCGATCCTCTCCCCACCGGGAAAAGTGGTAACGGTTCCTTTCCACAGAACCTGAGATAGTGGATCGGGGTCTTTGGGTCACATGGCCATGTCGAGAGCCTAGACTGTCAGCCACCCCTTCCTCCTCTGCATCCTGGTTTCTTCACCCAGAGTAGGAAAATCCAGCCCTTAGCTGAGCCATGCCGCCTCTAGCCCAGCAAGCTGTGGTTCCAGCAGCCTGTGGTATCTTCTCAGAGCACCAGGCTGTTGCCTCCCAGGACTTATTGAAAATAAACGTAATTAGCAGAAGAAAATACCACATCCACATGGCTACCTTTAATCTCCTTTTTAAATTAAAAGAGAGAGAGAGAGAGAGAGAGAGAGAGAGAGAGAGAGAGAATATGACCGAAAGGAGGAGGAGGAGGCAATTCCTGCTCCACCTGACATACAGAGAAAAAGAAATCATCTTCAAAGAGAATTCTTCAGCGAGAGGCAGGTACAAAGCCAAGCTGCTTTGTTGGGGGGTGGGGGGGACTAGCTGTGTTTTGATGCCATCACCACATGGCAGCCCCCCCCCAAGGACTCTGCTGTCCCCCATCTTTATTCGACAGTTGCTCTTCCTGCCCTAGGTTCCCTCCACCTATCCGAAGGCTCCCGTGACTGGGCCACAGACAAAGCCCAGGGCCAATTAAACCCAGAAGGGCTCTTTGTTTGGTTTGAGTTTTGATTTGTTTGTTTAGCAAAATGTCAGGCCAATTAAAGTGAGCTCCAAGGGCCCTCGGCTCCCACACACCTGCATCCGAAGGCAGGCAGATGGAAGGAACCGGACCCTGAAGGAGGTGGGTGGATAGAGGGAGCCAGCCTCACCCAAGGAGGCCCTGAGCTGCAGTAGATAGGCTTGCCTACTGTAGCTGACCCCTGGCACTGAGGTCAAGATGCCACCCTTAGGAAGCACAGTCAACTCTATGTTCCATGATCTAGGAAAGTCCCTGTTCAAACTTGCCCAGTGAAAACAACTCTTATCAGGCGGAACGGGTGTCTCCTTGGGCCTGGTGATGCAACTACTGCTCCTCCCATGGGGATAGGAGTCAATGAACCAAAGGAAATGGCCACCCAGAGGCCACAAGCCCTGTCCTGACCACACTTTTCCATATATATACTCATATGCTCCATGCCGCCCAGTGCTTTTATTTTGTGTATCTTATTTTTATTGTATGTGTATGAGTATTTTGCCTATGTGAATCTCTGTGCATCACTTGTGTGCCTGGTACCCACAGAGGCCGGAAGAGGGTGTTGGATCCACTCCAGTTACAGACAATTGTGAGCCACAATATGGGTGCTGGACATTGAACCCAGATCCTCTAAAAGACCAGCTAGTGCTCTTAACCACTGAGCCATCCTTCTGATTCCCCCAACACCTCTTCTTGAAGTCTCTCCTCCCTTGCTTGGGCTCTCGACCTGAATGAGTCATTTGCAGTTCATGGAGATGATGCCAGGACACACAGACTGGGATATCACACACATAATGCTCCTTTGGGAACAGATGGTAAACTGAGGCACCGAGCGGTCTGGCAACAGGGTGGCTGGTGGTTCTCCTGTGTATTTCCTGGTGGTGGGGCCTGACTCTTGACTATCTCTGAGCTACTTGGAGTCCAGAGTTCATCTGTCCTCCCTGTGTATGAATTGCAACCCTGGCACCTAGCACAGACCAGACCTCTGCCCACTCTGGCATTCTGTGCTGGGACAAACAGGCTTCTGCTTGCAGGTCTGATCAAGCTGGCATTACAGGTAGCCTCCCAGACCTTTCCCTTGGCCCTATGAGCTCCTGAGAAGCTGGGGGGGGGGGTGCAGGGCAGACCCTCTACTGGGTCTGCAAGCAGTGGGGAGGAGAGGCAGAAAAGTGAGTGGCAGGCAGGACTCAGGGCCACCACCCCCACTTACAAACACAATTGTGGAATTTGGGGGCTGTTATTGACTCTTTCTCCTCTTCGGTAATGGCCATTGGTCAGCCTCGCTATCGTGTCTCAGGGCAGCCTGTGCCAAGCCATGGAGTCTCCTCTGCAGGCAAGGGTAGAGGACTCCCTGGATGCTGATGAGAGAGGGAGGGAGTGATGATTTCCATGGTGATGATTAGCCGGTGGCCTCTCTGGCCTTATTGATTTCCAGACTTCATAGAGTAAGAAGCAACATGGTGTCTTGCGCTTCATCAAGCAGAAGCAAGGACAGGCTGCAA
This sequence comes from Peromyscus maniculatus bairdii, assembly GCF_049852395.1. Lineage (NCBI taxonomy): Eukaryota > Metazoa > Chordata > Mammalia > Rodentia > Cricetidae > Peromyscus > Peromyscus maniculatus. Next base: position 42,636,873 of record NC_134858.1, read on the forward strand.
CTTCCTTTCACCCCTGGGCTTCTTTACAGATGAGCAGGGAGTCGGCAAAGCTCCCAGGAGTCTGCAGCCTCCAAAGACCCTGGGAAGACAAAAGAAGCATCCAGAGATCAGAAAGGGCCTGACCTGGCCTGGGTAAACTGAGACTCAGGAGATCAACACCATTCACTTTCTCCCACCTCCCACCAAGCATGAATTAATGGGTCCCAGAGAGACCCAGGTCGGGTTCCTGGTCCTTCCTTTCAGAAGCAATAGAGTGGATGTTTCAGGGAGGGTGGGAAAGATATAATATCTCTCAACCAACAAAATGTAAGTCAGCAGATTGACCTCAGGACACCAATAGGGTCATTGGAACATAAGCAATCTATGTCATGTCCCCAGACCTAGCCCCCTAGGGGACCTGGTGCAAAGATCAGCCTCTGTCCCAGCCTACTCCTTTGGTCACCATAGGAACCAGGCCCTTGCAGACAGGGGAGATTTTGCTGAAGAGAAGAGATGTGTCCTGTTCATTCAACTCCACCCCCTGTGTGTCTCCAGGTGCTTCACCTGGACCACTCACTCCTCCAAGGTGGGGACAGGTGACATATTATCACTCCCCTATCCCTGAAGTTCCTTTGACCACACTGAAGAGTTTCCAAATGGGTCCCAGCTCTAAGGTGTCACTCAGGACAGCTCAGATGAGAATCAGGATCCAGGCATCCCATACGCAGGGCTCTTTGTGGAAGGTAAAGAGATGCAGAAAAGCAGGCAGAGAGCTGAGAAGCACCTCCAACCTTCGTCCCAGGTAGGGAGCCCAGTCATGATGAAAGCCCCTCGGAGTGATTGCACTCTTACATCAGGCAAGTCATAGGCATGTACTCACTGAGCAGCCCACCATCCAACATGGTGCCAAGGTCTGTGGATTTACCTGCTTTCTGTTACTAACAATGCAATACACAGGCTGGCTAACTCTTAGAGAAAAGGAGTTTATGTACACTGCCAAACCTAGAGGCCCAAGACAGGGTGTGGTGTGTGAGAAATAAAAATGCATGCCTGTGTGTGTCCCTTCATCTGCTTAAAACTCCATCAGAATTCAGTCAGCGGCCCTGCTTACCCTGGCAATCTATTCAGGATCACCTCAGAGCCCATCTGTAAATGACACAGTCAAAATCAAGTTCCTACCCTCCTGACACCCACCATGGGAATTGGGTTTCAACACATGAACCCCGGAGACACACTCCAACTGTACCCAAACCTCAGCAGTCTTCAAGATGAAAGGTGAGGCTAAGTCTCTACCCCAGACTCTAGGAATTACAGACTGCTTAGAAAACTGCAGCTAAAACCAGTATGTAGCTAAACTGGGTTAATCCCAGCACTCGGAGGCAGAGCCAGGCGGATCTCTGAGTTTGAGGCCAGCTACAGAGTGAGTTCCAGGTCAGGCTCCAAAGCTACAGAGACGCCCTGTCTCAAAAACCAAAAAGAAAGAGAGAGGTGGGGAGGGAGGGAGGGAGGGAGGGAGGGAGGGAGGGAAGGAAGGAAGGAAGGAAGGAAGGAAGGAAGGAAGGAAGGAAGGAAGGAAGGAAGGAAGGAAGGAAGGAAGGAAGGAAAGAGAAAACTGCAACAAGCCTTTAGGAGAAGAGGCAAAGGTGTGGGCTACAAAGTGGCCATACCATCAGTCAGGTCCAAGACAGAAGAGCCTGGACTGGGTCAGCAGAACCAGTCAGAGCTTCCTGGAGGGTCGTGCCGGGACACAGCTTGAGGAGCAAGGAAAGGGGGAGAGGGGGCTTCGGGGAGACAGGTAGCCAGACACAGGCACTGGGACAGGAGTCCGCACGGGGGACAGTGAAGAGAGCACCTGAACAGAAGACGACAGCTAGGGACCGAGGCGTGGGAAGCATCATGAAGTGTGGGCATGGCATCCTAGAGGGGAGGTGCCGTTAGGACCCTGAGCAGGAACTGGAGAGGAAGGAGGATTTCATTTCGGAGATACACTGCCAAGCCTTTGTGACTTAGGAGAAAGTCCAGAGCTTGGGGCTGAAGAGAAGGGGTGACAGTGTCACCCACAAAGATGTCCTGATGGAGGGGTGGCATGGATGCTGTGGCAAAGCAGAGGCGACTGACGGGTTAGCCTGGGGCAGACCACTGAGGGAGGTGTCTATATGGAGCTGGGCACTAGCCTTCATGACCCTAAGGGACCCAATTCACTAGGACAGGTTATCTGCTCGACTCAGAAAATAAGATGGATAGACTCAGTACAGAATCTCCCCAAGTTTGCTGCTTCCAGAACCCTGCCTCAGTTTCCCCTGGCTGCTGCATCGAAGTCCCACCAACCAAGTTCCTCAAAGCACCACAGACCTATTCTTTCACAGTCTACAGAGTCTGAAACAGGGTGTCACTAATCCTGTGCTGGCTTTCCTGAGGCCACCTAAGGAAGCATCCTTGCTTCTTTGGGGATTGTAGCAAGTCTTGGGGCCCTTGAATTGTGGGAACATGACTTCAGCTTTTGCCCCTGTCGCCATATGGCTTTTCCCTGTGGGGTTGTGTCATCTCCTCTGTGTATCCTCTTCCCAGCTCCAGCATGATCATCTCATACTTCGATTAGAAACTACATCTCCCACAGCTAGTGGATTTCTGGAACCTTCTTGGAGCCCCCGCAATCAACCATCTTGGCCTGAATATGAGCAGTCTCTTAGCCAACCCACCCTCATAGTCAAGGGCCTCAAGCTCACAACCCGACAGCAGGGTCAGCAAGCTAGACCTCAAATCTAGCTAGGGTCGAATCTGGCCCGCGCCTGCATAGTTAGTACCAGGCCATACTCTGTATTCATTCCCGGTTTGTTGGCTGTGGCCTCTTGGACACTACAGTAACCTACAAAACCTAGAATACTAACCAAACACTTGGCCCTTTCCAGGAAAGGCTCGCAACTCCAGCACTCTGGGGGTGGTCTCAGCAATGACCCAGAACACCTTCTCTTAGTAGCCAAAGGATTCTAAAAGGATTCTGTCAGTTCCAAGCCATCTTTAACTGTCACCACCACCACCCCCACAAGCCTCCTAGGGCTGGGGGGGAGGGGTTTAATGAGCTAATTCGTGGAAAGCATTAACCACGGTGTATGCACATAATAAGCATTCAATAAATGTTAGCTATTATTATTACTATCTCTTCTCCAGCACTCTCAGTGGGGAAAATGGGTCCCCCCACCCCCCACCCTACCTTGGCTCTTGCACACCTTGGCCGGCAGCCAAGGGAAGAAGTGACTGCCCCATTTTATAGCTGGACAAGAGGAAGGTCTGGTGGGGCTGAGGGTAACAGCTGCAGCCTCCATGCATCAGAGACAGGCCTGCAGTTTGAGGCTGCAAGGTCCCCCCCTTCTCAGTGCCCCAGAGTTCAGTGCCCTTTGCTTGTACACACACTCTTCCTGCCTGAGTCTTAATGCCTGAGTTCTTCGGCCATGGACAGCTCGAGTCTTGGGGGGGCCTGCCGCTCCCCAGACTCCTCCCTGCCTGCTCACCAAGGCCAGGCTGGTTGCTGCCACACAATGTGAACTAATCTCACACTTCAGGTGGAGCTTGCCTAATCAGGGGCGACAAGAAGCTGGAGCGGGTGCAATCAAATTAACAGCGCCATGGCCTGGCTCTTTAAGAACGGGGAAACAAAGCAGGCACCAGAAGGCACCCCCCCTCCCGAGTTGTCCCAGGGGAGGCCTGCAGAGCTGGGCTGCCACTGAGGCTCCGCTGAGTGGCTGAATGGAAACTGCTCCCGCCTCCCAGCGTGCCAAGGATGCCCCTTTGTGGTGGGCTTATCTCAGACGGCCAAGCAGGTCCTGTTCTTGTCAGGGAGCTTGTTAACATGGAGGGGGATACAGGCTTTGCAGTGAGGGAGGAGACAAGACTAGGTGTGAGGGGAAGGAGTCTCCCTCACCTCTCAGGCTGCTTGTAATCCTTTTGAAAACAAAAGGCTCTGAGAGCCCCCAGAGAGAGGAGGAGCATTTTCTCCCCTGACAGGGTGGGCTTACAGAGCTCCGAGCTCTGCTCCAGGGCACCCGCTCTCTCTCTGAGAGCTGAGTCTACCTGAGGGCAAAGAGGAGGACTTCCAGCAGCCCATTTCATCTCCCTAAGACGTCCTTTTCAACAGAAAAAACCCTGGGAGACCTCTGGAGAGATTGCAGTTACACTATCAGACAGACTTCCTGAAAAAGCCAAGGCTCTCCCTTGGTGGTGGTCAACGCTGACTTTGTTGTCACGCTTCCAGTTTGGTGGCTTTGGGGACTTCCTGCCTAAGGGAAGGGAAGGACCGAGGGGAGAACCAAGCATCCAGCCCTGTGGTTCTTTACTCTGGCCCCGTAAGGACCAGCAGGCTGAGAGTGGCCTCACTCAGACCGTTAAGTCACAGCCTCTGAGGGTTGGGTCTGCACCATGATAGGCTTATTGGTTTTGCTTTGGGGGAGGGGGGTTGTTGTTGTTGAGACAGTGGCTCATGCAGCTCACACTCACTATATGGCTGAAAACGGCCCTGGTCTTCCCGCCTCCTGTGCCGCTATGCCCAGTTTCTATAGTACCGGGGATTGAACCCAGGGCTTTCCACGTGCTAGGCTCAACCGGCTGAGCCCCATGCTCCATGGTGAGTTATTAAGCTTCATAATAGTTCTCAAGTGTCAACAGGCATGAAAATTTCCTAGAACATCCATCTGGGAGAGCAGATTTGTCATCCTTGGTCCCCAATTTCAAGGCCAATCCACTCTCCCCAAGTCAGCCTTCACCACGGCCCTGGCAAACTATTCTGCCTGTCCCCAACCCCCACCCCGTTCTCTTTCTCTGTCCAATGTCACAGGGCCAGCAAGTTCCCAAATGCCCTGAGCCAGACTCTGACTGCCACGTACTGGCTGTGTGGCAGTAGCCTATTTGCTTCTCCAGACCTCAGTTTCCCCATCTGTAAGGCTTCAATATCTTCACTCCCAGCGCCTGGTGCCTAGTAAGCCCTCAGTCAAATCCAGTTTTCTCTGTGACTGGCACCCAAGACCCTCACTGTCAGCCTCCGACAACTAGACCATTGTCTTCCATTTCTTCCCATTCTTTCCACAGGGCAGCGCCTCTCCATTGGGTATTCATAGCTGAAGCTTCCCTCCCCAGGGGCTTGAGGACTGTCAGAAACAGCAGCTGAGCTCCCATCCCCAAAGAGGAGAGGGAGGGAGCCGGACACGGAGGAAGGCTGCCTGGGTGTCCCTGCTCCTGCCCCAGCCCCAGGCCATAAGGACTGGCCTCTGGCCCCCCACATACCTCATGCACTCACACGCCCCCTATTTTCTGCCTTCTTCCGGACTCTTCCCAAAACTCATCCAGGAGTGTGTTGGGGTGCAACCAGGAAGGAGCCATCTAGGCTAACACTAAATGAAGTGGTATGGGGAACTCTCAGAGGCTAGATCTTCTCCTGCGGATCATCTGGTGTGACTTTACACTTAACCTCTTTGAGTTTCCAACCTGGTAGGGATGATAGATCCTGATCTATCCTCCTTTGAAGCAAGGAATGAGGCTCTAGTCAAAACATAATGCAGTGTTTTACAAACTCAAGGAATAGATCCATCCCTGTTTAGGAAGTGAGACCTGGGGAAAAGCAGGGAGCTGGGAAATGAGGAAAAGTTTAATCCATGATGCCAAGTCTGAGACTCAAGACCCTACTTCCCAGGACCTGAGAGGCAGAAACAGGCAGATCTCTTCATGTTTGAGACCAGCCTAATATACACAGTAGGTCCCAGACAGCCAGAACTACAAAATAGAGACCCTGTTTTAAAAAGAAAAAGAAAATCTACCTCCAAGCCTGAGGCTGGTGGCAAACATGTGGGTGCCGAGGTGAGCGGCTTTCTCATGGTGTTTTAAGAATCTATCGGCCTCTCAAATCAAATTAAAATGTAAATAGCAGCTGATCTGGACAGAACCTCAGGGGCACCAGGAGCCAGCCTGAGAGTAATTTCACAGACGGAACCGGTAACATCGGATTCTGACAACTGTCCTGTTTCTGAAATTGATTTCCTCTCTCCTGGGCTGGCGGCTCAAGGAGGGCCCTGGATCCCGGGGAGGGATGGCCGCTCTCTGCAATCAGTGCCCCACTATTCTGGATGCCTCTCTGCTCTCTGCTGCTCCTGCCATTAAGGCCTCACGGGACCAGGAGGAGGAAGCCCAGGATTTAGATCTACAGGCCTAACTGGCGGTGGCTGGAGCTCCATGGCCCACCAAAGCCACCTGGGGGTCACAGAGCACAACCAAAGTTCCTTTTTATAGATATGTGCCAGGCTGGGCCTCCAGAGACTTCTGCCAAGGAGGCTCCCCATCAGACCAAGGAGACAGCGTGCAGGAGAGCATGTCCAGTTGGGATGCCTTGCAGGAGAAGTGTCCCCATGTGATAGACATGGAGTCAGGGAAGGACCTGGAATCTGCCAGGCTGCTGCTGTGCCCTCTACCACTGTTTGTCCCATCTTGGACACTGAATGTCACCTAACGACACCGGGATGGGAAGCTTTAAGTGGATGGGCCCACTGCCCACCAGGAGCCTCTCAGGGTCGCCTCACACCTCAAGGGGACAGCATGGCAAGCCCATGCTGTCATTAGCATATCTACCCAGAACTCTGTCCTGTGCTTAACCATCACTGCCACTTCTGTCTGGGACCCTAGATCTGGGATCCCTCCCTTGATCCCCAGGGTCACATGCTGAGACTGCACCAGCAAGCACATAGAGGCCACTGTTTAGAGATAGCCCAATCCCACTCCTGAAAACCAGAGACCTTGTGCAAGGAGGGCAGGCAGACAGATGGTACGAGGCAGCCAGCTCCTGTCACCACAGCTCAGAGGGTGGATAGCCCCTGTTGGAAGCCTCAGGTTCCTGTCTGAAGAATGGGGCTAATGAGACTCATTTCCTGTGGTTGGCATCAGGAGAGCCAGCTGAAAAGGAAGCAGTCACTTACTGCATCCCGAGCTCTGTAGGTGCCAAGGAGGCCATGGAGCTGGTAAGAAGCAAGTGGGGCCTGGGCCTCAGCAAGGGACACAGCACAGAGTCCCTCTGAGGAGGTCGGTCACTCGTGAAGAGCATACAGAATATGCTGCCACATGGCAAGCTTACCACCACAGAGGACCACAGAAGTGTGTGTGTGTGTGTGTGTGTGTGTGTGTATGTGTGTGTGTGTGTGTGTGTGTATACATGTGTACGTGAGTTTGGTATGTGTGTGTACATGTGTATGTGTTTGGTATGTGTGTGTACATGTGTGTGTGTGTGCGCGCGCGCGCGTGTGTGTGTGCGCGCGCGCGTGCGTCCAGATCCATGTCCCTGTAGATGTCTTCACATGGAGGCCATTTTTAACCTAGAAAGTCTCCTACTGGAGGATGCATTTGGTAGAGCAGGAAGACTTTATGGTTCAGCAGAGCAAGAGGCAAGCAGGAGGAAGACAGGCAAGGAGAGCAGATTGGCCAACATTTGTTGACCCGACGCCCTCTACGGTGGGTTTGACGGTGCTGTTGCCTCATTGAGCCTGGCCATCCATCAGCCCCATTTGGGGACAGGGGGACAACCTAACCCTTAAAGGGCGAGACGGAGTGAGGGAGAGAACAGAGACAGAGTTCTTTATTACAGCTTGCTGGCTGGCAAGTAGACTGCAGGCCCCAGAGGGGCTGCAGACTCCATATGCCAGGAGGCAGTGTCTCAAGTCCCTTCTCCAAACACTGAGCTGTTTGTCCAGGCTGTCTTCCCCTCTCTCCTGAGCCAAAAACAGCCCTCGAGTCCAGAGCTGTGCCTCGACCCAGCTTCACCAACCCGTCTCTGGGAGGGCCTTAGCTATCATCTGCCTCTAGTGGCGGGAACTCAAGACTCCCGCAGCAGCCAGCCTACTGGGAAGCTCCTCTCAGGTCAAGCAGGAGGCTGCCTGTCTGCCCGTTCAGAGGGTCTCCTTGCTCCCCGTGGTTTGCAAATTCCATTTCCAGTATGGGTGAAGTTGGCCTCAGCCCTGCACCCCCTTCCCGCCCCACCCCACACTGTCAATGCCCTCTGTCCAGTGAGAACCCAGAACAAGACAGAATTCCATGAGGGGCTTTGCATTGTGATAATATATATATATATATATATATATATATCCCTTCCTCCTCCTCCTCTAGCTCCACATCCTCTATCTTCTTCACGGCCCTCACTATGTTATTCAAGCTATCTCAAACAGTCCTCCTGCCTCGGTACCCCCCCATAGCTGGGACCCCACTGTGCTCAGCTCTCCCCCTCTTTTCGGTTGCACTTATTCTGCTCACAGAGTGGCCTTGGGCAAACCAAATTGCTTCCCTTCACAGCCTAAGTTTCTCCTCTGGTACGGGCTGTAATCCTACCATTCATTTAACTCAGTCTATCTAGAGTATGAACGTATATCATCAATATAAAAATGTAAGTGAGATATTTTACATTTCTGAAATCTGGTGTCTGTTTTACATTTATAGTGCCTCTCAATCAGACCCACCATGTTTCAGGTGCTCAGCAATGCAATGCCTGTGGCTGGTGGATACAGACTTAGCAGAGCGGGTCTTTATCCGGGCAGTCTGAGTCTGTGCAATCGTCTGCCAGAAACTTCTTAAGCGAGGAATTTGGTGGACATGGGTCTAGCTAATGCTGCCCTTAGAGCAGGAGCGGGACATTGGTGTCTTTTGTGTTGGGGGTGGGGTGATAGAGCCTGGCAGGACAGGCACTGTACCAGTACATGTACACTCATTGTGTCCCCACAGTTATTCTGTGGGACACAGAGAAATTAACTCAAACATGTTGAAGGCCTAATAAATGTGTAGTGACAACACTAGATTCTAGGCCTCTTGGCCCCCAACCCTGCAGGCTCTCTTCCTCCTTGCCTTCAGTGGCTTCCCTGGACTAGCAGTAAGGACAGCCTCGCTCAGGGTGTCTTGCCTGGCACTTCTAGCCAACAGGAGGATGGGGAGCCAGCCCCCAATGTTGTTGCTATGCAGGGCTGAGAAGCCAAAGATCCCTGGGGACCCCACTGTCTCTGGGCTCTGGGTAACCCTGATTGGAAAGACAAGTGCCCTGAAGTGGATGCACAGATTGTCCACTGCTCAAAGGTATGCCACCTACAGGGTGAGTGGAACCTGAAACTGGGTCTGTGCTCCAGTTGGCAAGATGCCGGTCCTGGTATGAAGCTACATCTGGATAGACAGGGTACTGTAGGCCTGCGAGGAAGGCAGGCAGAGCACAGATGAGCAAGCTTCTCAGTGTGGTTCAGAGCTGGGAGGTTTTCCCAAAGACTCTCCTCCCCGCCCCCTCTCCTTCCCAAACTTTGACCTGTGCTAAGCCTGAAGCTGCCCCCATCCTTCCTTTTGTACACACACACACACACACACACACACACACACACACACACACACACACACACACACAGGATCACCTCTCCCCCAACTGCCTTGGGCCCTAGACCCACCCAGTGGCTCAGATTCAGGCCTTGCTCATTCCCTGCGGGTGTTGCAGAAGCAGCTGGGTCTCCCCCACCCTAGCGTTCCCACCCGCCCGTAAAACATGGAGGCATCTGCAGTGCAAGGCTTGACTTGTCGATGTAAAATCTCACTCTATATTCCACCCAGGTTTATACGAGTGAATTATGCAAATCTTTGATGGAAAAATATTCCTGCGCACATCCTTGAGAGTGTAAAACCTTAGTCAATAATTCATACTTGGATGTCTCTGACTGCAGGCTTTTTCTTCATTATAACTTACACCTCGTTATTTGTCTTTCGCATTTTATTGTATATTCTGGTGTAATGCCGTGCATTATAAAGTTTATCTGCTTCATTATTTGATGAGCCGGGACTAGGGAATGTGCTGAGACATTGGTACAGGGGGCCTGGGGCTAGGGCTGCCCCCCCCCACCTCAGATCCTGCACATGGAGGCCTCAGTGGAAGAGCTGGCTGTGAGGTGTGACCTCGGGAAGCCTGAGGGAGCAGGTGCTGTCCTCCACCTTCTTGCACCTGTTCAAATCATCCCTTCACCCTCAGTTGGTATCTGAGGTTGCACCCTTCCAAGCTCACCTTCCTTTCCCCAATGGTTTCTTTGGTCATACAAGCTAGCTGTCCCTGGAGAGTTGATTGGGACGATCAGCGTCTGGGCTAGTCGTTAAAACTGGAATATGGGCCACGGCTGGAGAGATAACTCGGTTGGTAAAGCACTTGCTGCACAAACAAGAGGACCTGAGTGTGATTCCCCAGAACCCAAGTAAAAAGCTGAGCATGGTGGCATGCCTGTAATCCCAGCACTGGGGAGGTGGAGACAGGAGTGTCCCTAGGATTCGCTGGCCAGACTGCTGGCCAAAGCAATGAGCTCCAGGTTCAACACCTGACATCAATCTCTGGCCTCTGCGTGGGTACACACACACACACACACACACACACACACATACACACAGGCACACACAGCATGAAAATAAAACAAGAGATGACGGAAGTGCGGGAGTACACTGGAGAGATCCAGGGAATAAAAGGAGCCACTGGAAAGGAACAGATTTTGTGCCCGGGGACCAAGTTTTGAAACAAGAGAAGCCAGGGTCTCTTTATGCACCACTGCATGACAAGCCAATGATAGTCAAAGACCAGCTCCTCTCTGATCTGCAGTACCCAGTGGGCGCAGACTCTACAAACTAGGTCTTAGTGAATGTTTGTGCCAAGTGAGGGTCGTGCCTTTCCGTACATCCCTAGAAATACTCCTCAGACGTCTGCCATGGTTCTGCTGCCCCCCAATACATCTGTCTTCCCAGTCCCTCTGTCTAGGTCAGAACCTGATGTGTTGTTACAGTGTGCCTACCCGAGGCCTGGCACAGTGCCTCACAGTGGCCTGAGGGCCCAGCACATGTTGGTTTGAATTGCACAGAGGGCAGGGCCCAAGACTTCAGAAACTACACTAACCTCCCTCCCTGTTTCTGGTCAAGACACGGGAGTCCAGAGGCGGCCCTGGTGTTGGCAAGCCTCCTTGCCGGGCAAGTGGAGGGGCCTTCCTGAAGACCATCAAGGGCTTTGGCTCTGCCTTGGTGAAACTGTAGGGTCAGCAGGTGGGCCAGGATCTGGTAAGCCCTAATAACATTGCTATAAGGCCTTTTATAATGTTCCTACCCAGACCTCCTGTGGAATAAGCCAGAGCTAAACACACCTCAGCCACTCTGACAAGCAGAGACCCTGGCCTTAGAATATGATCCTGAACCCGGGGTCCACTGAGACCCCAGACGTCTACGGAACTAATTCAATGGGGCCACACGTTTGAGTGGAGAGAAATCACATCTTTTTTATGTTAGCCTCTAAGTGAGACTTAGTCATTCCCTGTGAACAGAAGCCACAAACCACAGCAGTAACGGTGTGTGTGACTGTCACCCATAGAAATGCACAGATATTTTCATGTCATGTCATATTTATTGTAGATCTCTCAAAATAGCATTTGTGCTCATCACTGCTACAAAAGCATGGTAATATAAGACAGTAATTATAAGGCCTGCCGCCAGATCTTATCTTATAAAGAATAAGAGCAGAACATATTGATGTGTGATAAACAATATCCAAAGTTTGCTTGTTAGTGGTTTTAATATTTGCATAACCATATTTCAATATAACTGGCTTTCTTTGTAACTATGTTGTGCATGTAAAAAACTGGTGTTGCTAGAAGAGTCCTGGAAGTGTAAAAAGAAGAGGAGTTAGGAGCCAGGCATGGCGGCGGGGACAGGCAAACAGGGTGCCCCTTCTTGGGAGGAAACCCTCTGAAGCTGGGCAGCAAAGAGCAGAGCTTGGGGTGGGACATCCAGGGCAGGATTTGTGGATGGTACTGGGGCATTGGGGTTTGAGACAGCCAGGCAGGGATGGGACAGAGTGGGGAGCCGGGCTTCTGTCACCCAGCCCCTTGCCTCCTCTTCCCCAGTCCCAGCCATGATCACTTCCCACCCCAACACCACCATCGCCATCAAAGGCCACGCCAAGGAGCTGAACTGCACTGCACGGGGTGAGCGGCCCATCATCATCCGCTGGGAGAAGGGGGACACTGTCATCGACCCTGACCGAGTCATGCGGTACGCCATTGCCACCAAGGACAATGGCGATGAGGTGGTCTCCACGCTCAAGGTGGGTGCCCAGTCCCAGGCCCAGGGGACCCCATCACATTAGGTAAATGGGGAGACTGGGAGCCCTCCCCTGTACCTCACAAAGTACCTACCGTTCCCACACGTTGCTCCTCTCTATCCAGGAATTTCCACATTAGATCCTCAACCTGTCTGCTTTCTGAACACCACAGCCATCATTGTGCGGGTTTCTCAGCCCCTCTTTCTTGCCTGGAACCTTGGAGCCTCCGCTCTCCTCCTTAAGGACACCCCCTCCCCTCCCCCCCCAGAGCCTCTTTCATGAACCTTCCTCCTTGCTTGAGTTCCTCTATATGCAGATCTCAAACCTTCTGGGAAGAGAAACCCTTGATAGAGGCCCTCCGAATTTCCCTCCCAACCCCCTGAGAGTGTCCCCCTCTGAAAGACTCTCCCTGTTTCCTTCATTTCCTGCTCCTGCTGGTCATGCCTCAGCTCAAGCCAGCTGACCGCGGGGACTCGGTGTTCTTCAGCTGCCATGCTATCAACTCATATGGGGAGGACCGGGGCTTGATCCAGCTCACCGTGCAAGGTACGGTCTCCCGCCCACGTGCCCGCCCTTCCTCCGCCTTCCCTGGGGCCCAGAGACCCACGGCTAAGCTGCCTGCTGCTGTCTCACCTTTGTTCCTCTTTTGTCACCGCCCAGAGCCCCCTGACCCCCCAGAGCTGGAGATCCGGGAGGTGAAGGCCCGGAGCATGAACCTGCGCTGGACTCAGAGATTTGATGGAAACAGCATCATCACCGGCTTCGATATTGAATACAAGAATAAGTCAGGTAGGCGCCGAGACAGATGGTGAGGGTTTGCCTGCTGTGGCCCCCGGTGGCACACAGCCTGCCTGTGCCTCTCCGATGGGGCAGCACCAACCTAAGGCAGACTCACCAGCACCCTCCAGGGTACAGATATCTGTGGTTTCCAAAGGGAGGGGACCGTGGCTAGCCTAAGAAGCTAGGGTACAGCCTGAGACGCCCTGCTGCTGGGAAGGGATCGGTCCCTTAGAACAACATTCTCCAGCATAGTCTGATTTATAGGTGCTGTGGGCTGTCTCTGTGGGGATGTCATGGCTTTGTGGGGTCACCTGGGTGGTCTTGGTTTGGGATGATGAGTGTGGTGTTGGAGGTCAATAGGATTGGGTCACTGAGTCCCTGCTCCAGGGCCCTTCCAGAACCTTACTCTACAACCCTAGAGACTCTGTGTTACTGCCACATCACTGAGAGGCACTGTGGAGCAGAGTGAACACCACATACCCAGGATGTGCAGAATCCGTGATGGGTCCCATGGCCAAGCAGCGGTAATGGTACAGGGGAGGAAGAAGCAGGAGAAAGAGGATAAATAGAGGACTCCAGAGCGGGAGTGAGAAGAAAACAGACACCTCTAGTCCTTTGTGCATCTTTGGAATCCAGTATCAAGGGCCTATACTGGTTTCTCTAAATCACTGAAAATAAAAGGCAGGAACAGTCTGGGGACCTCAGCCTTTCTCCATCCTTTTCTGATCTTCTGCCAACCCCAGTTCACTTACTGAATCTTAGCTCTCCGTTTGTATCATCTAGATCCTTCCTGCCCCATGTAGCACAGACCCTGACCTCCACTGACCAGCCTTGCCTCCCGATTGGTCAGTCCTCTTCCCCATAGTACTCACAACAGCCATCACAGGGCTGTGGTGATGAGGGAGCTGAAGGCGGACACTGGAGAGTGCATCCCTGATGTGCTCTGGAGTTGCTGCCTGCCCAAGATGTGGCGCATCATCTCTGACACACGCTGCTACCCAAGGAGTCCTCCCTCGGAAGCTTCCAGTTCAGCTGCCAATAGACACCCAGGGACCACACTGAATGCAAAGGAGGGGTGTGGCTCTGCCAAGGGTCGTCAAGAAAGACCCCCACCTGGCCCCTCGTGGATGGTTCACTAAGCTAGGTCTAGTGGACTAAGACAGAACACACTACCTGCAGAGAAAACAGAAGGGCAGAGCCAGGCAAGGCACAGCCCAGGCTTCACAGACCCCATCCATGGGCACGGCACTGTGGCTGCACGTGTGCCTTGGAGCAGGGAATGGAGGACGGCCTCCAAGCTGAGCTTCCACCTGGTAGAACCAATGTGTCTGAGCTCCCAAGTGGCTTGAACAGCACAGCCCCACCACCGCAAGCTTGGATGCCTGCTGAAAACTGGCATCCAGTAGCAGAGCAAAGAGGTACTTGCAGCTCTGCAGGTGGTGAGTTTAAATAGACAGAAAGGCCGGGAGGCTGAGTGTGTCACATCTTTAGGCCTCGCCTGAAGCTGAGCACGAGCCTCCCAGAGGCACACTTCATCTCCATGCCGTGATGTCCACTCCATTCCCCAGCTGGGCTCACGTTTTGGGTGGGTAGGGGGTGCCTGGGAGATCTTGTCTCTCCTCTCCTATGTTTCTTGTAACTTCTCCTCCGCCCTTTTCCCTGACTGAACTCTTGCCTATTCCCTACTCCTCAGACAAACCTCTCTAATGTATGGAGACCCTTCCTGGAGCACTGCTCAGTTGGGGACCACCAAGACCATCCCCCATCTGGGAGGATGGAAGCAGAAGAGAGGCAGCTCAGGGAAAGTGTTTTACTTAAAACATGACCACATCTCACCTCCCTACCCCATCCTCCTCTGGCTCTCTTACAGGGTGAGGAACTGCATAGCCCAGGGCAGAAGTACCGTCAGGAGTAGGCTGGACAGGAAGGGAAAGCTGGCATTGAGCTTCACAGGAGCCTTCCCACAAGGCTTGCACACTTAGAAACCCAGAGGCCCTGGAAAGTGGCCTTCAGTAAGACAAAGGGCCTACCCAAAGAGGCATCTGGCACGCCCTGGTATTTGGGGGCAATAGGTCCATGAGAACTTCAGCTTGTGTATGCATGGCACAGCTTCCTGCCTCTAAAGGGGATGCAGAATGAAGAATATCTAATGGGGGAAGATTGTGGAAAATTCTAGAAGCAGCTGGCATAAGGCTAGAGGGAGCCCTTGACAAATGTGAGTTCCCCTCCCCCTATAACTCAAACACCTTATGTGGCAGTTTAGAGCCCTGTGGGACTTACGGGATGAAATATATGTATGTGTCTGTCAGTCAGACACATGGAGCAAGTACCAATCTTTCCCCCACCCGCAGAATCATGCAAAAGTCATGTAGTAGAAAAAGGGAATGAGTTAAAGCAGAACATTGCCCTTGGAGTGGGAACACAAATTGCATGCACGTGTACTTACACACACACACACACACACACACACACACACACACACACTTCCAGAACCACTATCCAATCAAATGCAATTCACTGTTAACTATATTACATGAGAATGGAGGATTGTATCCAAGGGAACAGAAGGATGACTCAAGGGAAGAAGGAAGTGGGCATGCTGTGTGTGTGTGTGTGTGTGTGTGTGTGTGTGTGTGTGTGTGTGTGTGTGTGTGCTGTATCTAATCTCACCTCTTTGCACCTGTGGAATAGGGAGAGGTCAGTCATTCCTAAAACTGCAGACTTGGAGTGACCACATATCAGAATTGTGTGGCATTTAGTAGTATTTTTGAGCAACTTGGAGCACCTCCCTTCATTTTTCTTAAAAGGTAGAGTGCCTTTTGAGACAAGTTCTTTCCCTGAAACCAGGTTGACCAGAACTCTCTGCATAGCTCAGGATAGCCTCAAACTTGCTATCCTCCTGCCTTGGCCTCTCAAATGCTAAGATTATGAGTGTGCACTGCCACACATAGCAAACAGATTTCTTGCTTTTGTTTTGTTTTGTGGTGTTGGGGTCTGAGCAACCCAGGGGCTCTTGGATGCTAGGCAAGCTCACAAGCCTTAACCTTAACCCTTGGGCATCCATTTGCAAAGAAGAGACAGGAAACCTTCATTCTCAGAGAAGTCGTGAGGATGAAGAGAGCATGGTGACATGTGTAGAAACGCCTTGTCGTCGGTACCTCCCCCCACTCCCTTCTGCCTCCTGCCCCAGACCAAGACCACACCCTAGCTGGGTCTCGACCCTCAGCTCATGATGCCCTGCACCTTGGCCAGGTTTTCTGCCACGCTTGCTCATCATGCTAATTTTCCAAGGGACATCACCAAGCCTGCCCTTTCTAAGCCTTCGCATTCATGCTGTCTTTTCCCGGCCCCAGGCAGTAGAGTAATAATACATGAATGCTGAATGATAAATAGCACCGTCCACACAAATCTATCAGATGGCACTGCACACACTGAAAAATGCAGATGCCACATTTGCCTCTGTTCACCGAGCACAGAGCAGGGAGGAGCGTGTCTGAGGACAGCCTTCAAAGCCCATAAGACTGCCGGGTGGGCCAGTCGGCTTGGGAGCTGTACTGGCCCCACAGCTGAAGACAACATGGTTTTGTGTGTCATGCTGCCAGGAACTGGGGTGCGGCTGGCACTGGGACACTGTCAGTTGCTGCTGTGGCCCAGGGAGTCTCTGTATCACTGGGGGAGTGACACACAGGGGTGGGCTTCAGAGCTGTGATGCAAGGGCAGGGCGGCCAGACACACAGACCAGATTTGTGTTCCCCATGAGGCATCTCTTCCTCCCCTGGACCTCTGCAGTGAAGTGTCTCCTCAAACGCCCAAAGCCCAGGCTCCTTTCAGCAACAGCCTTCAGAGCAGAAGGCACGGCCATCTCCCCAGCCACTTCCTCAGCTTTTAAGAAGAATATTTTGCATCATAAACCCTTTGATGAAGAAAGGAAGAGGGAGCCCTTAATGAAATATGTTAATCTGGGCAAGGCAGGCACATATGAAAGGGAATATTAAAAGAGACAATATTCACCAAATCCAGTGCAACGTTCCCAGAGAGCAGAGAAGGGAACAGAAGAAAATAGGCCCCTGAGTTCAACTGTTCAACATCAGGGAGATGGCCATGATCAAACCTGGGAACTCAGAAGACCCCTCCAGGCCTGACTGCTGCATTAGCCATGAAGCGTCTCCAGGAGAGAGGTGTGTTAAACCAGCATCCAAAATCATGTGGCCACACAAGGTCAAATCTACCTGCCAACAACTAACAAGAGAAGGGAGGGAGCTGCCCCTCCACTGCCTTCCTGTGACTGGTAATGAAGGAAGGCAGGAGAGGAAAAGCCAAAATACAGAGGGGCTCTAAATGCAAAGGAAAAGCCCAAAAAGCTAGCTCAGATCTAAAAGCCAGCAACGGGTTTTTAGAATTCAAGACTTGCAAAGTGAGGACCAGAGCTTTAGATGTGGCTCCTGTCTTCAGGGACAGGGCATCTTCTTGGGCAATGCCCCTAGAAGAGTGAACCCCAAGAGTGAGATGCTGGGGCATGGCTGTGATGAGGGCTCTCTCTACATGAGGCTGGGGAGAGATGGACATGAGCCAGGGCTATGGGGGTCTTGGTCCTGCTGCACTCCTTCTTCACCCAGTAGCAAGGGAAAGGGATTGAAGAGTTTCATGAGAGGAAGTGGCAGGGTCAGATTTGCATTTTAGAAGGAGCAATCTCAATGCCAAAGTACAGCACATGCCCTAAGAGGGGCTCAGCCGTATATGCAGAATGAATGACAGCCGTGGGGTCCGGAACAGGTAGAAGGGGCGAGAGACTCACAGTTGGCTGGAGAGGAAAAGGAGAGATGATAATAGTTTGGCCTGGGCTTGGGGTACAGGTGGAGAGAGCCCATATATAGTCAAGCTACGTGGGACACAAAAGCTATCAGACTCGACAGTGAAGCAGACAGAGGGGAAAGTCCAGAATAACACCTAGGAAGCCTGGGTGTGAGAAGTGTGCCACGGTGTGAGAGGAGGGCATGGATGGAACCTGGAACCAAGTGTCCACTGGTGGTAGGCTAAGGAGGCTGCTGCTGTAGAAAGACAGCTAAACAGACCCAAGAGAGAAGCAGAATTCAAGGGCTTTCTTAGAAAGCCAAGGGAGGAGCACTTCAGAAAGGGGGGAGTGGGAGGAGAGTGACAGGTGAAGCTCACTGACAGGCCAAGTGGGTGATGGGACATGGTGATGTTGGAGACACCGCACTGACATCAGAGGAAGGCGCAAGGAGTCAAGAATGCACATTTCAGTTATCCACCGCTGCCCCTGGCACCACACAGGTGCCTGGTAGATGTCAGTGCCTCTTTGTGGCCCCTGTTTTCAGACACATCCCACGCGGCTCTTCCCTCTGCCTGCTCTCATCAAAAATGAATGCACTGACTTCTGATCATTCTCCCGCTCCCGTAAACACAGGCAAACCCGATGTGATTTGTGAGCTGGCACCAGCTCCCAGGACCCCACGTACAGAGCCATGAGCACCTGCCTCCACATAGCCAGTCTGTTCCATCCCAAATCAAAGAGGTGTCCACGGCAGGTACAGCCTGCTATGTGCAATTCTAGCTTCACCTGTCAGCTACCGAGTGACTCTCTGGGTGGCTGGGGTGTTTTTAAAGACAAGAAGGAAATAATGTGTTTCTGAGCATCCACAGCCTGCCATGTTGTTGGTTTGGCTCCAGCAACTGATGAATTAAATGCAAAACCACAGATGGGAGTTGGGCCGATGCCCTCCACAGATGCTAAGCCTGTGCAGCTGAGAGCTGTGTTTTAACGGCATCGAGATCTCATTTAACCAGAATTGAAAGGATAGGATTCTGATGTATTCAGGCTATGTATGTATGTATGTATGTATGTATGTATGTATGTATTTCAGGCGGGCAAGCTAGCACAGGGAGTAAAGGCACTGCCAGCAAGCCTGATGATCTTTTGATCCCTAGGACCCACGTGGTGGAGAAAACTGACTTCGGCAATTTGTCCTCTAAACTCCATATACACATGATGGCTTATATGCGCGCACACACTCACACATACATTTTATTTATTTACTAATTTAAATAAATGTAATGAAAATTTTAAGTATCTTCTTAAGGGCTTGGCGATCGCTCACTCAGTAACATGCTTGCCTCGAAAGCATGAGAACCAGAGTTCAATCCTCAGACACCACATAAAAATATCAGGCACAGTGGCATGCACTGGCAACCCAGCATTGAGGGAGGCAACCAAAAAAATCCCCAGGAGGATCTCTGGGTCTTGCAAGCCAGCAAGTCGAACCTAATAGTAAGTTGTAGGTTCAATGAGAACCCTTGACTCAAAAAAACTGTGGTGGAAAGTGATTGAGGAGTACTGAGATTGTCCTCTGGCCTCCACACACATGCTAACTCATGTGGGTGCACATATGCACACATACACACATGCATAAAAATATCCTCTTGAAATCTGCCTACAGTTGTAGCCTCCTCTCCTGCCTTTGGAGTCAAACTGTAGAGATGTGGCTTAATCTTTTCCACTGAGAATTTTTTAGGACACTGTATGCCGCAGTGGACTTCCAAACACAGACTGTTACAAAGAGCAGGGGTCTCTGAACACGCCCGGAGAACACTTTTAAGCCCCACCATTAGCTTGCTTCCTTGGTCTTTGCCATTTTTTCCAGAAGTGTTAAGAAGATGGGGGCGGGTACAAGGGACGGGGGACACCTGGTCAAGCGCTCTGAGTTGAGTAGGTCCTGGCTCAGCCACCACTGTAACTGCAACCCCTCTCCCTCTTGCTTTAGAATCCCCTTGTAGGGACACAGCAGGCGTGGATGAATGGCGGAGTTCCTCTGGAGATGCATAATGTTTATAGTCCCTGAGTTGCACTTATCTGGCATTTTCCATGTTCTACAATTTTGCTAAACATTAGCCCTGGAACGGACTGCCAGTCTCCTTGGAGGAACTGAATTGTGAACATGTTCATCCTTCATCCTTTTTTTTTTTTTTTTTTTTTTTTTTGGTCCCTCATTCTGAAGACTCTGACACCTTACATTATTGTTGCTGGTACAAGAAAGAGGGTGGGGTTGGTCTGCATACTCTAGCACTTGGTCTGCCCCTCCCCCTGGACCTCACACAGAACTCAGATCGCCTTGCAGATACACAGGGAAGGGAGATACAGAAGCAGAGAGCAGGAGCAAGGGGGAAGAGTCTTCGCTTCCCCTCCCCCACAGGGACACTGGGTGAATGGGGTATCTCACAGTCACCATGGGTAAGTCCCGGATGTTCCAAAAGATGCCATAAGAAGGCATTGTCCGTCAGACCCCAGGGATAGCAAACAAATGATGATCTTATCAGACATTAGAACGTGTCCTGTCTGCCCCCATCTGCAGTTTAGCTCACACATTGTTCAGGACAAAGGAAAACCTGGCTTCTCCCAAGCTGGAACTTCTTCGAATGAACCCTTTATAGTCCCTGTGAAGTTATTAAGGCTCTTCTCTCTGCTGTTGATGTGAACTGGACCCCTCTGGCATCCAAGCTGGAACTGGGATAGGCACAGGTCCCAGAATATGTAAGGCTGTGCTTTGAAATGGCTGTCTCCTTTCCAGATTCCTGGGATTTTAAGCAGTCCACACGCAACATCTCCCCCACCATCAACCAGGCCAACATCGTGGACTTGCACCCGGCATCTGTGTACAGCATCCGCATGTACTCCTTCAACAAGATTGGCCGCAGCGAACCGAGCAAGGAGCTTACCATCAGCACCGAAGAGGCTGGTGAGCACCTACCTGTCCTGTCCTCTGCCCCCACTGCTCATGGTCTTGAGACTCATGGACATCAGCGGCCTCCACCAACCCTGTTCATTCACAGAAATACATTTTATGGGTCATCAGAGGCCAGAGGTTTTTAGTAAGGCAGGGGTTGTTTTGGTTTTACTGTTGGTTGTTGTTTCCTTTTATTTACCTCTTGGCCTTTGGGGAGCTGTCCATGGTCCTGCCCTGCTTCCCCGCTCTGGCTCTGCAAAGCATGGAGTCTGGGTTCCCTGGGCCAGTGACCTTTGTCACAGTGTGTGTGGGGAGGGGGTGCAAATGTCCTTATATGTGTGTGTATTTGGGGGTTAGCGGACAGCCTCAAGTACTGTCCACCATTTTTTTTTTTTGAGACAAAGTCTCTCACTGGCCTGAAATCTACCAAGCAGACTAAGCTGGCTGTCCAAAAAGCTCCAGGGATCTACCTGCTTCTGTTTGCCTAGCACTGGAGTTACAAGTGCACACCACTACACTCAGATTTTCTTGCATGGGTTCTGGGGGACGAAGCTCAGGTCCTCAGAGTTGCAAATCAAACACCTGACTGGGCTATCCACCTAGCCCCTGATTTTGTTCTGTTTTTTGGTTTGGTTTGGCTAGGCTTGGCTTTTCAAGACAGGGTTTCTCTGTGTAACCACCCTGGCTGTCCTGGAACTCACTCTGTAGACCAGCCTGGCCTTAAACTCACGGAGATCCACCTGCCTCTGCCTCCCAAGTGCTGGGATTAAAGGCGTGTGCCACCACTACCTAGCCTAGCCCCAGATTTTTAATAAAAATTTAAACATGATTTCTCTTGATGTATTTTCTGATATGTGTTATTGTGAAACAAGATGTTGCAGAAACATTTCAAAGACATATGTGTGCAATGTTACAAATGATCATAAAGTAATAACTGCCGTGCCCCACTCTGAAGAGCAGCTGCCTCCCCCTCCTCAGTGGTCCTCCAGGTTGACATGAGGACACAGGGTTGTTTCCTCCACCAGGATGTGACTCAGTGTTGCTTCTTCTGTGTACCCAGCTCCTGATGGGCCCCCTATGGATGTCACCTTGCAACCAGTGACTTCACAGAGCATCCAAGTGACCTGGAAGGTAAGTGAGATGCCATCTTGTCTACCCTTCCTTGATTCACCTGTGAATCCGGCAGGCTCACTGGTCTCTCTTCATACAGTACCCATACCTGTTTTCTCACTAGGTCCAGTGATATTGGAAGGGTAGGAGGAGAGAAAGGGAAAGGGGAGGTCCCTTTTCAATCCTTGTTCCCTTTCACCCTGGCCCTCTGGCAAGGGAGGAGATGAAGAACTTGACAATGCCAGTGTTGTTGTACCCATTGACCAGTCCATCCTTAAACCCAATGTGGTATAAAAGAGTAGGAACTGGACCGAGCAGTGGTGGCATGTGCCCTTAATCCCAGCACTTGGGAGGCAGAGACAGGCGGATCTTTGTAAGTTCGATGCCAGCCTGGTCTACAGAGCAAGATCCAGGACAGGCATCAAAACTACATAGAGAAACCCTGTCTTGAAAAAAAAGAAAAGGGTAGAAACTGGGTTTGATTTTGTGCAAAGTTCTCCTTCTAAAGCATCAGGGAAAAGTCAGGGGTGAGTGTGTGTGTGTGTGTGTGTGTGTGTGTGTGTGTGTGTGTGTGTGTGTGTGTGTGTCTGTCTGTCTGTCTGTCTGTCTGTCTGTCTGTGTCTGTGTCTGTGTGTCTGTGTGTCTATGTCTATGTGTGTCTATGTGTTTGTGTGTGTGCTCCTGCACACACATGCATGCACACTCATGTGTCAAACAACACACATCCAGAGGGCAGGTGTCAGAAAACAGCATGCAGGAGCCAGTTCTCTTCTACCACATGAGTCCTCGGGATACAATTCAGACCATCACACCTAGCAGCAAGTGCCTTTACCCACTGAGCCCTCCCTCCACTGGAAACCATGAGCTGGCCTTCTAGGCCTGTGGAAGCTTCAAAGAAAAGAGGTCAGCGACCAGTGTGCACTGCAGCCAGTGCGAGGGGACTGAGAATTCAGGCAGCTGAGGCAGCTGCCACTTAAGGATGCCATAGAGGAGACTCCACTGATGAGCCAAGAGATGAGCAGAACCAAGAGTCAGGGTACTCCTGGGGAACTCTGGTCCTGTTCTCTGTCCCTCCACGTGAACAGCTGACCCAGTGACTCCATGCCTTCTGCAGCTCTGCAGCATCCAGTCCTCAGGGCTTGCTCCCACACGAACTCATCTGACCCTCTCCCTATGAATGATAAAATGAAATGATAAAAAAAAATGACAAAATGAAAATACCCGGAAAGGTATTTTCATCAATATCCAGCTGAGGAAGCCAAGGATGTAGAGATTCGAAGTGATTTGTCTATAGTCACTCATATGTAAGACAGAGACCAAGACACACAGATGGGACTCCCAGACTCATCTCCCTACTGCAGCATACTGAACAGAGTTCTTGGACAAACACCTTCTTTGGACCTGGCTTTGGTCCACTAGGTACATTCTAGTCTTGACAGTGGACCTTGGAGTAGCTTTATCTTCATGGCCAATCAGTGTTCTAATGCTGTATTCTCACTCTAACTCCTAACCAGAAAATCCAAGTGGTATTAGCCCCTCATCTGAGCTCTTTAAGAGGGTTGACTTGAACATGGAAGAATGTAAGGAGGAACTAGCCATTTTTCCTGAAGTGGTCATGACCACATGTGTGTGCACACACTCACACAGCAGCAACCTAGACCCTTCCCTCCCCAAAGAAATGGTAGAAGATGTGGTCCTGCCTGGTGCCTTGTACCAGCTGCTTTTCTTGTTGCTGTGATAAAGAAAAAAAATCTGACATCAGCAACTAAGGATGGAAGGGTTGGTTTGGGCTCATGGTGTGAGAGTTCAGTCCATCATAATGGGGAAGTCACAGAGGGTGGCATAGATGGTCAGCAAGCAGAGTGGGGAAGGACTGGCCTCAGCTGTCTCCTTTTCATTTGGTAGGGACATCCATGAATGGAGCCACTCACATTTAGGTTGAGTGTCCCTATCTCTATTAATGTGATTTTAGAAATCCCTTGCAGACATGCCCCCTAGAAAAAGCCCTCTAGATTCAGATCTGGGCTCCAGAGCTTTCTCCAGAAGCTGAAGGTAAAGCCCAGTCCCACCCCATCTTGTCAGCATCTTAGTTCCAAACTCGTTTCTTGGGACTACACAGAGGGAGCCCAGAGGTGGAGCCAGAGAACTGTGTAAAACACCCAGGTGTTTGCTACAAAGCTCTGACCCAGAGGTCGATAAAAATTTAGAATCAAATTTATTTCTCCAAAGTCTCATAATGAAAAATAAAATTGATTAGAAAGTTAGAACTTCAGAATGAGCCTGCAAGTCAATAAATTTAGGGACTGACTTCTCGTGGGGATTTTTTTTTTAAACATTGAGAACAGATTAATGAAAAATAAAGATTCACTTGAAAGATAAGTCACTTGGCTTTAAGACTCTCTGTGGGATGGATCACCCCTGCTTTATGATATAAATTTGCAATCAGCCCTATTGATCCCTTAATGCTTCAGAGAAATATATTGTTAAGATTGATTTAAATCCCAAGTGTGTGTTTGTGGGGGGGTGAAATGAAAGAGGGGGAAAGGTGTGTCAAGATTTGTATAAATTTATGAAATATATATGTACATCAGGGGTACCTGAGTATTTACCAAGGACTTCTGCCAGTATGTGTGGCTGTGGGCTTGTATACAAGCATATATCATGGCATAAATGGCCCCGGGTCATGTGCATAGGTGTCTACTGTGGTATAGATAGCCCTGGGTTATATGCACAGGGATATATCACTGGGCATAAGTAGCCCTTGGTCAAGTATACATGTGTATAGCATGATGCAGACAGCACTAGGTAATATGTACTGGGGTAGATCATGGCATACATAGTCCTGGATGTGTAAAGTAGTCTGCCATTGTACAGTGATGTGCCTGTGTGCACATGCAGTAGCAGAGTTTATGTGGTGCGTGATTGAGTGTATTGTGCTCTTGAGGATGAGTGTGTACCTCCAATGGGTATCTAAGTGTGTGTGTGAGCATGCACAAGCCCCAGCTGCAGAGATCTGTCCATTTGCAGGCTACTTGCGCAGAACTGCCCAAGTGCAGAGAGAAGACGATTCAGGCAATAGCAAAAAGTCAAGTCAATTACACACATGCACACACCTATTTAGTGAGTTCAAAACAATTACGTTAAATTAAAAACTTAATTTTATTGAGTTAACAGTGAGCTTAAAATGCAATTCATTTAAAACACTCATTGAATTAAAAGAAACAGTGGGGCTGTTTTACAAACTTAATTGTTTTTTATCTCACTATTTTTTAGTACAATAGAAGGTGGGCTTTTAAATTAACTTCATTGTCTTCAAACCTCTGGTTCTAACTGGTTTTATATGCACAGAGGTGGCTTTCTATCTCAATTTAAAGATGGGCAGGCTCAGTCCCTAAAGAAGCCAGTTTCTATTTGTGGATCTAACTGCGTCTAGCCGTGGGCAGGTGTGGGGATTAGGGTGTGTGTTCAGAAGGATCTAAACACGTGTTTATAGTACTTCAGAGGCATGAATTACACAGACACTCATGTGGGGGGGTGGGGGGCAGAGGTCATATAAGATTCTGCCGTCAGGTTTCAACATTTTCTCTCAAGACACCTTTATATGTGCATGATTACGTATGGCAGAGTTTGTATCAGGATCAGGACTCGAGCTGGGGTGAGAATGTTTCCCAGTCTGGACTCGTGCTGGGAGAATGTTCTCGCTTCTGTTCTTCTGGCCCTCTGGGATTGGTCCTTCATTCCCACCAGCAACCTCTTGACATCTCTGATTTTTCATCTGTGGGCTGCCCACAGGCCTCTTCCCTCATGACACCTCCACCCTTGGCCACTGTGCCTAGGGCAACTCAACTATTCCCGAGGGTCTGGGCCGGGCAGAAGGCAAGCACTCTCGTTTGTGTTTTGTCTTTATCTTCAGGAGTTTTTTCAGTATAAAACTTATACCTTATAAGTCACGTTTAAGAGAGCTGTTCGGGAGGCTGGAGAGATGACTCCCTGGGTGAAATGTTTTCTGGGTAAGCGTAAAGACCTGGGCTCAGATCCCCAAAGTCATAGAGAAGCCTGACGCTCCAATGCATCTGCAGTCCCAGCACTGGGGAGCAGAGGAAAGAGGGTCCTGGGTTTGGCCCAAACAGCAAGCACTGGAACAACCAATGAGAGATCCTATCTCAAAAGTAAGGTAGAGAATGATGGAGGAGGACATCTGTCATCACCCTGGGGTCTGCGCATGTGCACATGCCGTCATATACACATTCAAATACACACACACACCACACACACACACACACACACACACACCACACACCACACACACCATACACACACACCACACACACACACCACACACACACACACACACACACACACACACACACACACACACCACACACACACCACGATTTTTTGTATTTAAAAAAGAATACAGTTCCAGCTGGGTAGCTGTGGCGCATGCCTTTAATCTCAGCACTTGGGAGGCAGAGCCAAGCTGATCTCTGTGAATTTGAGGCCAGCCTAGTCTAGAGAGTAAGATCCTGGACAGGTACCAAAACTACATGAAGAAACCCTGTCTTGAAAAACCCAAAATACAGTTCTGTGCCACATTCATAGAGATGTGTAGCCATCACCATGAACCATTTTCAGTACTTGTCCACCACCTCAACTGAGCTATACCCTTCTCCCCTCCTCCCATCCCCTAGAGACTCCTGTTTTCTATTTCTGTAAATTCCCCTAGTTCAGAACCCTCTGTAAGGGGGACTTGATGGTGCCGGTCTTTTGTGACTGGCTTATTTCCCCCAGTGCCATGTCTGAGTTCACCGATTCAATAGCCTATGTCAGCATTTCATGCCTTTCCTGGATGCATAGTATTCCACTGCATGGATACACCGCATCTCACTGATCCATTCATCTCTTGTGGATAATGCTGCTGTAGACATGGACACATCAAATCCTGGGGTCCCTGTTTTCAGTCCAGAAATAGGATTGAACGATCACATGGATCTTACAGTAACTCAGTGTCTGGCTGCTTGACACATAGCCGGATTGCTTGCACTGATGTTGTAGTACTTGACATTTCTGCCAGCACAGCAGGAGAGCTCTGATTTTTCCACATCGTTTTTTATCAATAGTGATCATCTCAGTGTGCGTGAACAGGAATCATAGGACACTTTCCTTTATTTAAAGGTACTGCTCACATCTCTCTCCTTCAGATCACTTTTGTCTCAGGTTCCAATTCTTCTGGGCCCCTGAGCATACAAGAAATGCCCCTGTTTGTTGATACATACATGCAGACATACATTAAGTATATACCCAGGCACCACTCTATGCCAGGTACCATTACAGACACAGAAATACGGCAGTAAAAAGAATCAATACACCTCATCTTCGTGACATTAGGTTGTACTGGGGCAGACATTCAAACACATAAGTAAACTCTTTAGAATGTCAGGTGCCATGGGGGAAAAAGGGCCTCTGGCCAGAGACCAGAACAAGCCACTAACAGCGAAGGGTTGTCTGTTAAAGAAGGGGGCCTCTCCTCAAAGATACGACAGAGGAGAGGGACCAGAGTGGGGACAGTCGAGAGCCTGGCAAGAAGAGGTCGGCATCTGAGTGTCATGGTCACAGAGGGCCAGATAGCCATGGTAAGGACCTCAGGGTTCAATCCAAGTGGAACAGGAACCTTCCAAGGGCCGGGCACAGACGGATGATGTGTCCTTGGCTCTAAGAACAAAGTCATCACAGAGTGTCACTGTGTCTCTGTCCTCGGCCCTTCCCCTGGCCCACAGGCACCGAAGAAGGAACTGCAGAATGGAGTCATCCGGGGATACCAGATCGGCTACAGGGAGAACAGCCCCGGGAGCAATGGGCAGTACAGCATCGTGGAAATGAAGGCTACTGGGGACAGTGAGGTCTACACCCTGGACAACCTCAAGAAGTTCGCTCAGTATGGCGTGGTGGTTCAGGCCTTCAACCGGGCAGGCACGGGGCCCTCATCCAGTGAGATCAACGCCACCACCTTGGAGGATGGTAAGGGCAGACACAGGGTTGGGATCATGGGGTCAGATTCCAGTTCAGATAGACCAAGGACCTAGGTCTACATTGATCCTGTGAGCAATACCAGCTTCACGGGTGTTCTTGTCTGCTCTCTACTGCTGGGACGAAACACTGACCAAACGCAACTTGAAGGAGAAAGGGGTTATTTCGTCTCTCACTCCCAGGTCGCACTGCATCACTGAGGGAAGTCAGAACAGGGACTCCAGGCAGGATCATCCCAGGGGCCATGAACTAAAGCAAAGGCCATGGGGGGACGCCGCTTCCTGGCTTTCTCTCCATGACTAACTCAGCCTGCTTTCTTGTGCAGCCCAGAAGCACCTGCCCAGAGGTATCACTGCCCACAGTGGGCTGGTCCCTCCCACATCAACCGCTAATTTAAGAAAATGCTCCAAAGACTTGATTACAGGCCAAACTGGTGGAAACAATTCCCGAGGTTCCCCCCTCCCAGATGACTCTTAGTTTGTGTCAAGTTGACAAAAAAAAAAATAACCAGCACACTTGCTACCCAATCTCCTCTTGTCCATTGCTCTCCAGGGGCCTTGGTCCACTCAACAAACACAGTGTCAGCCCTGTGGATGCTCTCTACCCCTCACTTGCTGACGCTCTGCCTCTTGGCCTACCTGTGGGACATTAGCCTGTCTATCCATGTCTCTCCATCCCTATATCTCTCTCCTCTCTTCCGGTCCCCTGGCCCCTGACTGAGCTTTCTCCTCATTCTGGACCCAGTTTCTCCTTTGAAAAGGAAAGAAAGAAGAGCCAACTTACACTTGTATTTCTAAGCTAGAATGTGTTGTCTCCAGTCTGTTTTAAGGGTGTGAGAAGAGACTGCAGAATTAAATTCTAACAGCCAAAGGACAGAAGAATTTAGAGCCTGGTTCTTAAAAACACTCTGCTGGAGGTGGCACACATCTTTAGTTCCAGCATTTGGGAGGCAGAGGCAGGTGGATGTCTGTGAAATCAAAGCTATCCTGGTCTACACAGTGAGTTCCAGGGCAGCCGGAGATACATAGTGAGGTCCTGTCTCAAAATAAATAAAGACATCTTAACACCCAGATAACTAGAAAAGCGCCCACAGCCTGATAGTAAATGAAGGGGTCCATAAGCTCCAGAGCTGGGGGAGAACAGGAACATGCATCCTGTCCACACACAGGAAAGATGGCAGCTGAGGCCTGACCTGCAGCAGGTTGAGGTAGGAGATAGGGCCTTGATGCTTCCAGAGGAGGAGGCAGGCAGTCACCCCGAGAAAGAAGAAAGAAGATGCAAAGCTTCTTCCTGACACCCCAGTGGAAAGTGGGGGGCTGAGAGTGGAAACTGTCTGGACCTTGAGTCTACTTCTCCCAGAAGGAAAGGTGTGACGCCCTTGCTGCAGGGCACTACAAAACCCAGGCACCCCAGCACTGGAAGCCAGGCCCTGAGCTTAAATATGCCCTCTCCCCCCTCTTCCTCTCTGCAAGTTCAGCCCTCACTGAGAGGGAGAGTCCAGCCAGAAACACTGGAGAAGCTTGTACCCGCTGTTCTGAACCTGGGCTAAAGCTAGAAGCTAACTGGAGCTTTTAAATCCTGATTTCTAGGCTCCATCACCAGATCCCTTCTCGCTGGCCTAGGACACAGCTGAGTTTGGGATGGGGTAGACCCCAGATCTGAGTGGGGAAAAGGGAAAGCCGGCAGAGAGCAGAGAGTTCCAGAGAGCCTGAAGGAGCACAGCCACATTGCCCCAGCTCCCCAAGTTTCTCCCCCACCTGGAGACACTGACCACAAGTTTGGCTGGGCTGAGGAACACCAGCCTGTCACCTTTCAGGCTGGAGTATTGGTCCAAGCGGCGCCTCAGCTCAGGAGTTCCCATGGCACTCCCTGGAAGCCTTCAGTGTTCACTGGGCCCTAGAGCTCTGTGTAGCAGGGATGTGATGATGATGATGATGATGATGATGATGATGATGATGATGATGGTGGTGGTGGTGATGGTGATGATGGGGGTTGGGCTGCTGCTTGTGGTCCATGGAGTACCCTCGAGAACCACAGCTCGGTCAGAATTCATAAAGTACAGCCATGACTGGCAGCCATTAAGTTCCCTACCTAGTAATGTAACAGCCATGATGACTATCCATGCCTGATCCTGAGGCCGAACTCTTTCTATCCCACCTGCTTCCCCTGTGCTTGGGAGCAAGATCGGATACAACACGCCCCAGGAAGGTCTTCTGAACCAGCTGTCCAAACCCAGAGCCCAGGCCAGCCCCGCCCCCCCTCATCCCTAAAATCCACCCTTCATCCCTCACCTCTCAAGCAGTCCAGGCCAGGACCTCGGGGGAGGATAGCCTCCCTCCCACAGACAGGGCCCTTGGAGTTTCCACCAGGGAGGGCTCAGCACTGGCTGCGGAGTCCTTTTCAAAACAAAGGAGGAGCTGGGGAAGAAAGTTTCCACGTGCATTTGCTCTGCAGTTTTTCATACTTAATTAAGGCCCTCGTTAGCCTGTCAGATCCTGATCGCTTTCTGGCAATATTAGCACTCCTCCTGGGGTATTCAAGGGCCCCTGCCTTAGCAAGAGTGTCTTTTCCATAATTGTATTACCTTCATTTTGTTCGAACGGGCGATCTGTATTAGTTTATTACACTGGGTCCCTAATTACATGGTGCTTATATTTTTACACCTAAGTAATATGAAACAATAATCACTCTCAAAGAGGATCGTTAGGATGATGTATTATCATTTAAATGCTCATAAAAATTAGAGTTGCCTCTTGTGGGGCAACGGGATCTAATTACCTTCCCTCCAGCCTCTGCCTCCTTTCTCCCATTCACGGCAGAACAGGCTTGCGAGTTCCCTCTGTCCCGGGCTCCTCGGAAGCCAGCACACGGTACCACGGAAGCTCGTAGCAGAGCTAACCCCAAGGCTTTGCTTTCACTGTGAGAAAAGGCAAGCGGCATGCAGTTAACCCAAGAAAGGGGACTCGGGAACCACAGAGGGGCTATCAGAGTCAAGGGCAAGCAGATCACCCAAGCTGGCCTCGCATTATGGCTTTGGGGCATCCAGGTATTTGGACATGCTCCTGGGTAAAGACGAGACACGGAGTAACGAGCCCAGAAGTCCTGATCTCTGTGGGAACTTTCCAACCCTACGCCAGGGTCCCCTGAGATCCCCTTTCTTTTTCACTTTCCCCTCAGCTTAGCCCCAGAATGCAGGAATCCCCAGGCCAGGCCTGGGTTCAGATCCATCTATGGTCAGTGGACACCAGGGGAGGAACTGGCAGCCCTCCACTAGATAACTGAGTTCCAACCACCCTGGGACTTGATTGGTCTCCCAAGCCACCACACTCATCTTATGGGCTCTCTGACTGACGGTCATGGCCTACTAAGAGTTGCCGGGACTATGCCCAAGTTCATCTCCTTCTCCAGAATCTAACAGAACCAGGACCACTTTGCCCCCAAAGAGTTGGGGGGTGGGGTGGGGAGAAGACTGAGGCAGAGGAGGTTTGAATGACACTCCAACTCCCAGATCTCTGAGTCAGACAGTCCATCCACTCGTCTAACTCAACATTCCTATGATCAGGCAACTAGGGCCCAGCATGAGACCCATATGTTATACCATCACCCACGCCCTGACTGACCAGCTGTTGATGCCACCCTTTGCAGTGCCCAGCCAACCCCCAGAGAACGTCCGAGCCCTGTCCATCACTTCGGATGTGGCTGTCATCTCTTGGTCGGAGCCCCCACGAAGCACCCTCAATGGTGTCCTCAAAGGCTACCGGGTCATCTTCTGGTCACTCTACGTTGATGGGGGTGAGTCTTCTGGGATTAATGGCTGGGTCCAGGCTGACCGGCTCGCATTCCTTGGGATTTGCCGCAAGCGTGGTTAGAGCCGAGCAGCTTCCAGCAGCATGTCAAGTGCAAGCACAGGCCCCCTCTCCACACATATGGAGACCACAAGGGTGTGAGGTGACAGTGAGGATCCACTTGCATGTGTCCTTGTTAGCCTAGGACCAGAGCCAGATGAGGGTCAAGGTCATGCACGTGGTCACCTCCCTGGTGAGGGGCAGTAGGTACCAGCCGCACCTCGACAAACAGCACACACAGTCATTGGGGGTCCTGGGGCACATTTGCTATTCGAATGACATGTTGATATCGGGACTTCGGTGGCCACATCAGGTAGGGAGCAGGCTTATCCAATCCTAGGGAAGCTGCCCCTTGGCCAGACCCTGACGGAGCCAGGTGGGCAGTAAGTTGTGAGTCCAGTGCAAGCAGCAGCCCAGGTCCTGCCAGGGGCGGAGCAGAGCTCGCGGCAGAGTGAGGACAGCAAGGGGCAAGCGGAAGAGATGCCTTCAGGGAGCCTTCTTTGCCTCAGATGCAGACGGTTCTATGGAGCCCCAACAAATGCATTCACACCCCGTGGTGTACACAAAGGCCTTCCAGTGGCCAGGAAGTCTGCAGGACGCAGAGCCAGAGGCCCGCATCACCAGCTGTGCACATACAAAAAAAGCTTTGCTCACCTCAGTGGAGCACTGGGGCCTGGGATGAGTTTGCATCCTAGTCCTGAACACTCTGCACCCTCCCTTCTGGAGGACCTGGAGGGAGGCTCACAGCCACCTATCCAGGTTACTGCTGCCTCCCTTCCAACCTGGACTCTGCTGGAAGGACATCCCTAATCCATTTCCTCCTACAAAAACCTACAAGCCTCAGTCTTAGGGCTCAGCCCCTGCAAGCTTTCCAAATCGTTTTGATGTGAGATCCCAGGCCACCCCACCAGTCAGGTATGTTGGGGCATGTCTTTAATCCCTGCACCCAGGAGGCAGAGGCAGCTGGAGCTATATTGTGAGAGCCTGTCTCCAAAAAAAACAAACAAATGTGACCCTTACACGGTGCCAGTATAAGATCCCTTCCAGAACGTGCGTTCTCTTTTCCAAGGCAACAGGCTTTCCGACCCAGTCTCAGAGAAGACATTGGCCTTTCTACTCTCCAAAGACTGCCAGGCTGTTAGTCGAGCTGCCCTCTTCCTGGGGCTTCCTGTGTGTCCCAGATAGGTCTGCTGTCCTCCCCATACTCAGGCATGGATCTCATCGAGTCATGATGTTCTCACCCTCCGCGCCCTACACACTGCACTGCCGCCTGGCCAGTGCCTTGAGCCTTCTGCCTACACCTGGTCTCCAGTGAGGCACTGGGAGCTAACCTCCAGCCACTCATCTCTACAAAGTCTGTCCACAGTGCCTGTGTCTCGGCCAGTCTTGCACACAGTTCCCATGGAGGCTCAGAAGGCCTCCCCCGTCTTGTTCTCTTTTGTCCCTGTGACCTCCTCCATGGCACCCTTGCCATAAACTACTTTTTTAGATAGGGTCTTACTATATATCCCTGGCTAGTGTAGCCCAGGCTAGCCTCAAAGTCCCCGAGACCCTCCTGCCTCGGCCTCCTGAGGGCTGGGATTAAAGGCATGCACCACCATGCCCAGCCTTCCCTAAACACTTTTTTAGGATCTACAAGAAGCTACTTAGTGGAGCCACAATGATAGGTTCCAGTGGGCTAAGGAGGGAGGGGAACTGGGTAGCAGAAGGATGCATGCTTCAGGGAGGTAGCGATGAATGTATCTTAAAGAGAGAGCAACAAGCAAAAGTTGGTGCAAGGCCAACCCAGGTTCAATGCCAGCATGTAGTTGGCCTAGGGACAGATCTGCTCCCTTGCAGAAGACCATCTAGTCCTCACTCTTATAGAGTAGAGGTCTGAGCCCAGGCTGGGAGGGGGGCAGGGAGCATGGCAGGGCCAGCCTCATGACCAGAGGCCTGTCTCCACAGAGTGGGGCGAGATGCAGAATGTCACCACCACGAGGGAGCGAGTGGAGCTGCGGGGTATGGAGAAGTTCACCAACTACAGTGTCCAGGTGCTAGCCTACACGCAGGCTGGAGATGGTGTGCGCAGCAGCGTGCTCTATATCCAGACCAAGGAAGATGGTGAGTCCAGGGATGACCTCCCACTCTGCCCTCAGGAACCAACTTCCCGGGAGCACCCGCCACATACAGGCTGCTTGCTGCCAGCCCTTATCCCAGGGGCAAGACAAGAGCAGGGCACCGTTCCTCCTCCTGTCCCTTTGAGCCCTTGGAGGGTGGTTTGGAGGATGTGGCTATCCTCAAAACATTGCTGACCATGGAGCTTGTTGACATGCTCTGGGATGGATGTGGGAATAACTAAGCAACTGTCTCCTCCCTTCCCACTCTCCTCTCAGAAGCACCGAGTCACCAGCCTGACAGCTCTCCTCCCAGCCCCGCCCACAAGGCATCCTTTTGAAGCATCTGCTCTCCCGCCAGACACAGCCCAGTTTCCTCTAGGCATGAATGTTGGGGTTGGTATGGGGAGCAGGAATACCACCTAGTACAACTAAGGTTCAGGACTTGCTGGCCACCCCCCGAAGACCCCAGTATGGCCCAGGCCTTGAACTCGCCAGGAAGAAAATGGAATAGGCCTCCATATGGAGCTGTGGTCACTAAGCTCTTCCTCAGTGAGCAGAATTCAGGCCAAACTCAAGAATATAGTATGAGTAAATGCAGGCTGGAAACTGAGTCAACCCTGGAAGGAACACAGGAAGGGGGAAGGGTTGAGCTTCTCACTGGGGCCCAGAACTGCCCAAATCTGGGAGACCACTGAAGCAGAAAGTGGCCTGGCCCATACCTGGCACACAACTCTGGTCTCCTGCTTCTGGCAATCCATTTCCTACCCCACCCTGCCCCAGAACTTGGTTGTTATTATGTGTGTATATGATGCGTATGTGCATATACACATGCATGCCACGGCACATGTGTGGAAGTCAGAGGACAACTTGGTAGAATTGTTTTCTGTTCTTCCGTGGGTTTTGGTAAGCAAATTCAGACTGCAAGGTTGCACAGTGTGTATCTTTACCTGCTTAGACATCTCACTGGCCCTGGGCTGTTTCTTAACTGAATGTCCTGGGCCAGGTACTCTGTCCTTAGAAAGGCTACATTTGGGTGAAGTCCTGGGCCAGGTACTCTGTCCTTAGAAAGGCTACATTTGGGTGAAGAGTGTCTGAAACACAGTAGACATGTAAGCAGTGGCTATCGTTGGTATCATGTCTTCCTTCCTACTCGGCTTGTGTTTCTTAAAGGAATAAGGAGACCTGGGACCTTGGCCTGCCCAGATATTTGTCAGAGGTTCTAGAAGGGTCAGAATTGTGAATGATGGAGAGGAATTTCATATACCCCCAGCACAGGGGCTGAACCAGCTCGCACCTGCCTTGATCTCCCTCTCTCCCTTCAGCCCTGCTGCCAGCTCCCTTCTCAAGAGCCCTAAGCAGTTCAGTCTGTGCCAACCCTCCTGTCACACTTCCTAACACTAAGCCCCTGTCATGGCTTCCTGAGACAGGGCTAGGCAGAACCACCTGCTCTTGGATAGAGGACAAACCGAACTTGTGTCCAGTCTGGTCTCATCTGAAAGCCTGGGACCACACAACACAGGCGTTTTCCTGGTCTTTGGAAATGAATCACTGAGGTCCCTAAGCTTCCTGACTCTTGCTTCAGGCAAGGCCACAGCCACGAGCATCTTCATGTATTTA
Organism: Peromyscus maniculatus bairdii; assembly: GCF_049852395.1. Lineage (NCBI taxonomy): Eukaryota > Metazoa > Chordata > Mammalia > Rodentia > Cricetidae > Peromyscus > Peromyscus maniculatus. Next base: position 42,672,181 of record NC_134858.1, read on the forward strand.
ACCCAGTCCGGCCCTAAAGGGAGCACAGGGGCCACAGGCACCATCCTGCACTTCCAAGAGCCTTCAGCTGTCTGCCCAAGGTCACTTTCAGAGGCACACAGGAACACACACAACGGGATCCAGGTTTAGGCTGGGAGGCAAGGGAACACAGTCCTCCCCTTTGGGAGGCAGCAGCATGGTATGGAAAGGGTCTTGGCCAGTTCCGCAGGAGAACTTGCCCAGCCCTGCTTTCATCTGGCAAGTCCCTAAGCTCCTGCTGCCCACCCCGGTTTCTGTGTGACGAAGTGGGAACAATGGCACCTCATCAAACTAAAAGAAAGTCCTCTGTAGAAGCAGCCCTGGGTGATAACAAATGATAGTTGCTTTGTGGCTATGAACATGCTGTCAATGGCATGAGAGGTGAGAGACTTGGTGTCCCCAAAGGGAAACCCAAGGCCAGAAAGGGTATAACGTCAGGTGAAGTCTCATCCCAAACAGCAGTCGTGACTTAATACATGTGTGGCATGCTGTCACACATAACATATCCTCTTCCTAGCCTTCAGAGAGGTAGATATTCTTTCCATTTTGCAGATGAGAACTCTGAGGCCTCGAGTCCCAGAGATGCTCTGTGAGTGCCACTCAGAAAATGGAGGGCAAATCCGGGCTACTCTCCTGCCTATTAGGAAATTGTTTGTGTAATAGAAAGCCTAGCCAAAAGAGTCACATGGACCAGGAGCCCCCAGAGAGGCACTCCAGGATGGTTTGATCAGTGGCTCCCCTCTACCACCTTCATCATGGCAGATCCCCCAACCCCCCGCCGCCACCGCCACCGCCACCTTGGCCACCAAGATTTCAAGATGGCCACCGCTCCCTGCTTCTCACCAGACCAGGCAGAGGAAATTACTTGAAGTCACCATGCCTCTCTTGGTGTTAAAGAAACTTTTCCCAGAAGCCTGCTTATCAGATTTATCCTCACTTCCTATTGGCCAGAACAGGGTTACATTCCTCTCAAGAAACCAAGCATCAAAAGGGAATTATCATGGCTAAACTTCTTCCCAAAACTTAGTATATCCTGCAATGTAGGTGACAAGAGTCGACCACTTCTAAAGTGCGGAAGAGCCTGGGAACCTGAGCAAAAGACAGGTCTGTTGGCAGGAGGCAGGGAGGAGTGTCAATCAACTCTGCTCACCCTATCACAGCCACACGAGCTCCACCAGCCTGGCTCTGCCATGTGCAGGGGACGTTGTTCCAGTGTGTATGCGTTTGGTAGGAAAAGCAGACAGGCCCATGTTCCAAGCACAGCCCCTCTGTGGGACCATGACCAAGTATCTTAATCTGAAGGCATTAAGACCTCACCTGCCCACCACCCTCGGGATTTTACCTTTTTTTCCTAAAGAAAAGAAATTCAAACCCTTTCAAAATAACCAAAAGAAACAGAAAGAAATAAGGGGCCGGGGAGATCGCACTCTGAAAACTGCTTGCCATACAACATAAAGACTCAAGTTTGATCCCCACAACCTACACAGAAAGCCAGGTGTGATAACATGCTCCTGTAAGCCAGAGCTAAAGAGGTAAAGGCAGATGGATCCCTGGGGCTCATCAGCCAGCTAATTCAGCCTAATTGGCAAGTTCCAGGTCCCAGTAAGAAACCCTATCTCAAAAACCAAGGTAATGCTTCCTAAGGAACACCCCCACGCAAGCTTGCCCTCTGGCCTCCACATCCATGCATACATGTACTAGCACACATGAACACGCACACACACAAAAGAAATAAGAGGCTGGAGAGGTGGCTCAGCAGTTAAGAGCACTGGCTGCTCCTGCAGAGGACCCGGGTTCAGTTCCCAGCACCCACATGGCAGCTCACAACTGTCTGTAACTCCAGTTCCAGGGGATCCAATGATCTCTTCTGACGCGTGCAGGTACCACATACACATGGTGTACATACATACACACAGGTAAAACATTCATATGCATAAACCAAAAAGTAAGTAAATACAGTAATTTTTTTACAAAGAAAGAAGATAAAAGTGCAAACATAGAAGTCGAATTCACTTAGCAAGTGCAGAACTCAGTCTGTGCTTGGTTTCAGGCTGTCTGGCTTGGACTCAGTTTTTGAAGTACAAAGCCTTTTGTCCACTCCTCACCTTCTCTGTGGAAACCAAAGCCGAGCCAAGCTGCATGCTAGCCCATTTTAGGGCGGTGGTGGCGCACACCTTTTATCCCAGCACTCGGGAGGCAGAGACAGGTAGATCTCTGTGAGTTCGAGGCCAGCCTGGTCTACAGAGCGAGTTCCAGGACAGCCAGGACTGTTACACAAAGAAACCCTGTCTCAAAAACAAACAAACAAACAAACAAAGCCTTTAGCTGCGGAAGGAACAGGTCTAGAGCCATTCTGGGAGGATAACCCTTGTTAGGTGCAGGGAGGTAAGGACAGGGTGAGAAGCCTTTGGGAAGCATCTGAGCTGGGACAGCAGCCAATGGAGGAGGTGTGGGCCAGGAGACTCACATCTACCTTCCCTGCTGAAGGTAGCTAGAAACCTAGTGGGTTTTTTAAAAATGCCTGCCTAAAGGAGAGTGAATTACCCAGCCAGGATACCAGGGAAAATCAGGACTCAAGAAGGAGCCTGATGTGAAGCAGCACTTTCCCTAAAGGATATTTTCTGAATCTTGAGACAGTGACTGAGACACTGAAGAGCACTAGAAGAACACACATTAGAGGTCAGGACCCGCTGAGGAGCTGAAATCTGTCTGGTGAATCCCTCTCTCCTTAAATCCAAACCTTGAAGTACAAACAACCCTGTGAGCCCAGGAGTAAACATGAGCCAAGTGCACACAGCTCAACTTGGAATTCTCTCAGGCCCATAATCTGGATTGAACTGACCCCAAATTGCTAGTGTCCAGGATACAGCTTCTCTTTACAGAGATGGTTATCACCTGAGTTTTCACATTACTGGTACAGTTTAGCAAGTACTACATCTGGTATATAATAAAAACTAATGGGACAGAATCAGCAAATAAACAAAAGGCATCAAGGAAAGTATACAAAGGAAACATAATTTTCACAATTAAAATGACCAAACATTGACTTTACGATAATTATGCTTGGAAAGACTGAAAATTACAATGAAACTATCAAACTATCACTAGCTGAATGATGGTGACTTGTGCCTTTAATCCTAGTACTCAGGAGGCAGAGGCAGGCTGATCTCTGTGAATATGAGGCCAGCCTGGTCTACAAAGTAAGGTCCAGGAAAGCCAGGGATATTATACAGAGAAATCCTGTCTCAGAAAGAAAGAAAGAAAGAAAGAAAGAAAGAAAGAAAGAAAGAAAGAAAGAAAGAAAGAAAGAAAGAAAGAAAGAAAGAAAGAAAGAAAGAAAGAAAGAAAGAAAGAAAGAGGGAGGGAGGGAGGGAGGGAGGGAGGGAGGGAGGGAAGGAAGGAAGGAAGGAAGGAAGGAAGGAAGGAAGGAAGGAAGGAAGGAAGGAAGGAAGGAAGGAAGGAAGGAAGGAAACAATGCTTAAAAAAATAACTCAGCCACTGGGTTTAAAAGTACAATAGACACAGCTAAAGAGATAAACTTGGAATTAGAAGATAAGGCAAAAGAAAATCACCAGATGAAGCAGAGAGAGACTGCAACCCCAAAGACCATCAGAAAACACAGATGTTTACATTACAATTTAATTTGTAACAGTAGCAAAATTACAATTATAAAGTAGCAACAAAAATAATTTTATGGTTGGGGTCACCACAAGATGAGAAACTGTATTAAAGGGTCAAGCACCAGGAAAGTTGAGAACCATGGTCCTAGAAAGTAAAAATGAACAAGAAAGGTACATAGAGAAGTTATCTTTAAGCTTTAATATGCATACATATCAATTAGGAATTATGTTAAAATCCAGACTCGGGTTCAATAGATGGAAGGTAGAACCTGAGGCTTTCCAGTGTCTAACAACTGATGGCTCATGGACTATTCTGAGTATCAAGGACATAGAAATGTGGAAGACATTCCAGAAAAAAAGGAGAAAGAGAACTGAGCAGAAGATAATATTCTGAAAATGTCTTAAAGATGATAAGCACTATCAAGCCACAAGGTCAAGATGCCCTAACTCTGTAGATGGCAACATAAAGAAAATACACATCTAAGCACAGTGTAATAAAGCAGGAAAGGGGGGCGAGAGAACGAATGAATCTTTTTTTAAACACTGACCAAAGGCAGCTTTTTTTTTAAGTTTTTTTAAAACTATTTATTTATATGTATAAAGTATTCCACCTCCATGTATGCCTGCAGTCCAGAAGAGGGCACCCAGACCCCATTACAGGTGGTTGTAAGCTACCATGTGGTTGCTGGAAACTGAACTCAGAACCTCTGGAAGAACAGCCAGTGTGCTTAACCTCTGAGCCATCTCTCCAGCTCCAAACAAGTGAATTATAGAAGCAACCAGAAGGACGAAAATCTGAAAAGAGGCAATGATAAGATTGTCAGCCAACTTATCAGAAATGCTGGAAGCTGCAAAGACATTTAAAAACAAAAGTATTGGTTCTATGTAAGGAAATCACTAGGACCTGAGATGTTTCACATAGACTGTGCCTCAAGATTAAAATGAAATGAAGACATGCTCACTGGGATGACTGGAGACAGGGCTCAACAGTTGGGAATACTTTTGCTCTAGTAGAGGACCTGAGTTTAGGTCTCAACACCCACATCATGGCTCACAACCGTGTGACTCCAGTTCCAGAGGATCCTAAGCCCTCTTCTGACTTCTACAGGCAACGGGCATGCACATGGTGCACACACACACACACACACACACACACACACAGAGGTGGTCAAAATACGAGTGTACACAAAATGAAAGAAAAAAATCTAAAAAAAACCAAAATTTTTAAAAGACATCTTTATTCAAACAATGGCTGAAAGAATTCATCACCAACATAACTGCCCTAGAGAAATATTCAAAGGTATTATTGTTTACCTAGAAGGAAAATGATCCCAGATGGAAGCTCGGTGATGCAGCTAGGAAAACAAAGTAATTAAACGGTGAACATATGGGTCCATCTAGATTAATACCGATGTGTAAAGTGATCGTAATGATGATGTATATACAGGACGAAAATACTCAACAGTGACACACGAACTGGGTGACAGTATGTGACATCTCTGATGTCTTTGCATTGTCTGAGCAGCAAAGTGCCAATTGATACTGAACTTTGATGATTAAAGATCCACCTAGTGGTCAGGTGTGGCGCCCCATGCCTGTAAACCCTGTAAACCATTTGGGAGGCTGAAGGAGGAGGAACCTAAGTTTGAGGCCAGTGTGGGTTAAAGATGTGAGACCTTATCTTAAAAAAAAAACAAAAAAAAATTCATGTTGGAGTCTATTTGAATAACCACTGAAAATCATGCAATGCTATGTAATTATCAAGGGAGTAGGAAATGCAATTTTCTTTTTTAAATGTATTTTATCTTATGTGTATAAATAGTTTGCCTGTATGTATATATGCGTACCATGTACTTTCTGGTGCCCACAGAGGTCTGAAGCTCCTGTGGTGAGATGGGATGTAAAGACAGGAGAAGCCCCAGGAGCTGGTGGGCTTGCTATCCTGGCATATGTAGTGTTAAAAGAAAAAAAAAAAAAGACGCTGAGTGGTAATGGCGTACACCTTTAATCTCAGCACTCGGGAGGCAGAGGCAGGAGGATCTCTGTGAGTTCAAGGCCAGCCTGGTCTACAGAGTAAGATCCAGGACAGGCACCAAAACTACACAGAAAAACCCTGTCTCGAAAAACAGACAGACAAACAAAGACAAAGACAAAGCCTTTTTCAAACAAGGTGAACGATGAGGATTGACACCTGACCTCTCCACATGCACTGTGGCTTATGTTGTTTTGCACACACACAAGATAAAAAAAAATACATAGATAAGTTCAAAATAAAAGGATAGAAAAAGTAAAAAGTGTAGCAGGCCGCCTGTTTGAAACTAGAACATTAATATCAGACCGAGGAGATGAAAGAAGGACACATGGTCACAAGACTCCATCTACGAGGCAGAAAAAACTCTAGGTGTGTATGGCCTAATATAACTTCAAAACGCATTCAGACAAGCCAAACAGGATGGCACACACTTGTCATCCTAGCGCCTGGGAGGCAGAGGCAGGAGGATCATGACTTCAAGGCCAACTAGTGAGATCCTGTCTCAAAAAATCAGATAGATAAGTAGATAATAGAGAGGTGATAGAGAGATAGAGAGATGATAGAGATAGATAGATAGATAGATAGATAGATAGATAGATAGATAGATAGATAGATAGATAGATAGATAGATAGATATAAAATAGGGGAAAGGTTGTAGGTATATCACACATGCATGCATACACACACACACACACACACACACACACACACACACACACACACGATAGTAGATAGGTGACAGCTAGATGAACAGAGAGATAATAAATAGAAATAGATGATAAACAGGTAGACAGTCAGACAGAAAGACAGACAGATGGAATAATAGAAAAATGCACAGTTGTTAATTTAGCACACCTCTCAGTAACAGGCAGAAAATGTGCAAAGACAACCTCACTTACCCCAGATTCATCCATACACCCTGTACCTCATGACTACTGCAGATCCTGAGACAAGATACTGCAGGCCAGGCGGGCGAAGGCAAGGTTGCCACTCGGCCTTGGGGTTCCCCCCCTGGATGGATGCTGCTCCTGAAGAGCATCACTTTAGTTGGTTCCTAATTACTGACCACTTCCTAGGGAAAAGAAATCACCGTGGCTCACAGGCTGAGAACAGGCAGAGAGAAGACAAAAACAGTGATCTGCTGTCTATTGAGTGTCTTCCACACACTACCACTGTTCCGGGGGTTTTATTTTACTTAACATAAAATCTCACCATTTAGTGGGATTCTTATCTCCACACGGGTGGAGTCCCTGAGGCTGGGGGAGGGAAGGTAAAAATTGAATAGGATACGATTACTGTCCCTAAAGGCACATAAAAATGGCGGAGGTGGGAGGAAAACAGAGCAATGGGTGGACAGAGAGAGGTGGGGAGTGTGGCTGAGACAGGAGACTACCATTCTCCCAGGCAGGGCCCTAGGCTTCCAGCTACTCTGGACAGACAGAGAAGAGTCTATATGAGCCTCTAGAGTGGATTTCGGAGTTCCCTTGCCAGGTAGACTTCCTGAAAAAAGAAAGGACCTCATCAGCACACAAGACAATACCCTGGACCCACAGCCAAAAGCAGTTTGCGGTCCCATCCTAGAGGAACTCACAGGCCTAAAGATCAAGGTGACCGGTGTCAGTGGGTGGAGTCCTAGGCTCAGGCCTGTCATTAGTGAGGGCCTTGGGGTACAAGGATCAAGGTCAAAGGAAACAGATGTGTTCTTCCTGTGTTCTGTTTCTCTCTGGTCTCCCTGTGTCTGGCCTGGCCAAACACTCAAGAAGCTGGCCCTTTGCCTCCCAGATAGATAGATAGATAGATAGATAGATAGATAGATAGATAGATAGATAGATAGATAGATAGATAGATAGATAGATAGATAGATAGATAGATCTCAGAGCCTGTCACATCCCCTCATGATCGTCCTGCCCTCCTGTCTGTAGGCCATGCTGGGCCCTCCTCCTCTAGCCCACAGCTCCCGGGTCCCCTTGAAGCAGCTCCCCCAGACTCACCCACTCTCCCCTCCCACCACTGTTTCCCACGCCTGAGCCTTGTCTTCTCGAGACTGACCAGGTCTTCTCCCTGCTCAGTTCCAGGTCCCCCTGCTGGCATCAAAGCCGTCCCTTCATCAGCCAGCAGTGTGGTCGTGTCCTGGCTGCCCCCAACCAAGCCCAATGGGGTGATCCGCAAGTACACCATCTTCTGTTCCAGCCCCGGGTCTGGCCAGCCGGTAAGTGGTAAGGGGACCAAGGAGAAGATCTTTTAGGGATGGTGCATCAGTCAGCTTTCAGGTCAAACCGTGGAGCTTTTCCTGCCTATGCTTCCCTGTGAATCATAGTTCAGAATGGGCACTGGACAAAATGACACACTGGTTAAAGACACCTACTGTTAAACTCAGGGACCTGAGTACACATTAGAAGATAACATACTTCTGTAAGTTGCTTGCTTCTTGACACTTCACACACACACACACACACACACACACACACACACACACACACACACACACACACACGACATGTATACACCTCTCCCAGATAAATAAATACATTTAATAAAAAGTTTTGTTTTTAAGTATGGGTGCTGGTTACCCCAAAATGGCTGAGACCTTGCATGCTATCCATCATGGGCCAGACATCTACTAAAGGGGCGTCTACTGAAGAAGCTCCAAGCTTGTCACAGCTTTGGAGACCCTCTTGAGACATGTGGGTCACAGCCAAGCAGATAGAAAAAAAAAAAAAGGAGGCCATTCAGCTTTGCTCTTCTGGCCCACTGACCCCAGGCACTCCCAGGGACTGGCTGGCCCATGGACTCTGGGAATGCCTGGCCTTTCATCAGGGTCCTCCAGGTTTGGAGGCACTGCTGGGGCCCTACTGCAGATGACTGCCACCATGTGGAGCTAGGCCAGGTGGGAAGAGGAGAAGAGTAAGGGCATCTCTGACCAGGGCCTGGGCTTCAGTGGGCGCAAGAGCCTACTAGTGTGCAATGCCTTCCCTGGTCCTGGGAGATGGGGATCCCAGGCCGAGGTGCAGCACAGAGGTCAGCCTCAACTTCCACTGGGAGTTCAGAAGTCCCCAGAGAGAAGGAAAAGATGATGGGGTGGGGAAAGCATTGAATATTCCCATATCCCATAATATCCTTCCTTCCCTTCTCTATTCTGATCCCCAGCCATCTGGGCAGAGTCCAGCTAAGTGACCTCTCTGCCATCTACCTATTCCTCAGACAGGAGCAAGGAAACCCCTGCCCTCAGCAGCCTCAGGGGTTGGGGACAGCCTGTGAGAACACCTTGGGGGCTATCGGGGAGAGAAGTTTAGGGCTGGGCAAGGGGCAGGAGAAAGTGCTAGCCTCTCTAATGACAGGTGGCCATCAGCCCCAGATCTGCATGAGCTCTGGGCTGGGAATGCTGCCTGAAGTTGCTGGGTCTCTGTCACTCTTCCCTCCACTGGTTTTCAGTGGGCTTCTGGAGTGGGCACCAAAGCCCCTCACCAAGGAGGCCAGGAGTCTCTTCTCAGAGAGGAAACTCATGGGCACTGCCACATGCGACATAATGCCTGCAACATACCCATATGGGGACACTCGGAGCTGGACACAGGACATTAGAGCACTCCTAGAGACCTTCCCATGCTTCCGTATTGCCTTATTTCCCTCCATTTTCCCAACTCAACAGCTTGGATGGATGCTGCTTCTCTCAGCCCTCAGTGTAGGTCAAGTCCTGCTATTTATCTGGCTCCTGCTGCTCAGCACTGCTTTGGGTCTGTGGTTCTCAGCTGTGCTATGGTATGTGGGTAGAGATCCTTCTCACCCACTGCTTTGGCTTTAGAGTATACATGCGTTTGTATTCCCGAGTTCCTGCGTTGTACTGTCCGCTGACATCTTGGGTGGAGGCTTGGGGTGTGTCTTCTCTTGAAGCTCATCACATGGCGTTACTGGGCGGGCACTTTTTGTCCAGTGGGTGTCCGGGAGAGGAGTTGCTGGGACATGGCGGGCAGATGCTACCTGAGAACACTGTGCTCCTGCTGGTGTTACACCAAGTGTGCATGTGTGCTTCTTGACACTACACACACACACACACACACACACACACACACACCACGTTAGCACAGACCCTTGGGATTGACCACTTGATGCTTTCAGCATATCTTCTGCCCCCCTCTCCCCCTCCCCCCCCTCTCTCCCCCCTCTCTGTCCCCCCCCCCTCTCTCAGTTCTCACAACACCAAACTCTTCACCAGCCTTTTCACACCACCCCTTTCTTTGCCTTTGTTGAGTTCCTACTGGGGTCTATTTCTCCATCACCCAACTGCCTTAGGGACATTAACTGTTGGCTCTGAGGCCTCAAGGACCACAGGAGCAGTGTCTGTTCATCTCTGAATCCCCAGCTGTGGAGCATTTATCAAGAGTATCGGAGTCATTGATACATGTTTGATGATTGAATATCAAACAGCCTGACCACCATAAAGCCTTAGACATGTGGCATGTCCCCTTTCAGCTGATGGAAGAAAGTAGCCGCACTCTAGCTTGGCCTTTAAAGTCACTTCCTCTTCTGATAATGAACTCTTTCAAAGGGGCCAGTCTGTGGAGGCCTCCTGATTAACTCAGGCTTCAAGAGTGGCCAATGACTGGTTGGGGTTCTTCTCTTCCAGGCCTCAGCACAGAGTTTATGGTCCCTCTCCCCTCTCCTACTACTGAGGACACTGGGACTGTGGCAGTCAGCTTTCTGACTACCTGAGATAACCGACTTATAAAGAGGAGAAGTTTGTTTCAGCCCTCAGCTTCCGGGGTTTCAGTCATGGTCAGGTGACCCCACAGCCTTTATGCCTGTAGTGAGGCACTCATCATTGCAGGGAGTAAGTGTGTGATAGAGAAAGGTGCTGTCTTAGTTAGGGTTTTATTGCTGTGAAGAGACACCATGACAGCCCTTCAGGTTTTTGGAGGGGGTTTTGAGACAGGGTCTCATATAGCCTAGGCGGGCCTCAGACTCTCTATGCAGCCCAGGAAGACTTTGGACTTCTGACCTCCCTCCCTCCACCTCCCAAGTCCTGAGACAGCAGGCATGTTCCACAACAGCAAGCCTCGCCTCCCAGCCTTTGATCTGCACATATGTTATGGGAGTGGAGTGGGTTTTTTACATAATACAGAAATGAAATTTTACATGTTATATAATCTTTTCCGTATAATTTGTTAGAGTTCTTTTCTTTATTCTTTTGTGGTGATTGTGGGATTTTTTTTTTTTTTTTTTTTTTTTTTTTTTTTTTTTTTTTTTTTTTTGCGGTAGAGGGCATGGGTGAGAAGATTTCATGTATCCCAGGCTCTAAGAATTTTAAACTTTTGGTGCTACCATGCCTTTAATTCTAGCACTCGGGAGGCAGAGGCAGGTGGGTCTCTGAGTTCAAGGCCAACCTGGTCTACAGAGTGAGTTCCAGGACAGCCAGGGCTACACAGAGAAGCCCTGTCTTGGGGGAGAAAATAACAAAAACAAAAACTTTTGCTCTCTTTACCTCCCAAGTGCTGGGACGACATGCATCTCTCTCTCTCTGTCTCTCTCTGTCTCTCTCTGTCTCTCTCTCTCTCTGTCTCTCTCTCTCTGTCGTCTCTCTCTCTCTGTCTCTCTCTGTCTCTCTCTCTCTCTCTCTCTCTCTCTCTCTCACACACACACACACACACACACACACACACACACACACACACACACACAGTTTACACATTGCTAGGGATTGAACCAAGGCTTTGTGCACACTATGCGAGCAATCTACCAAATGAGCTAAGCTTCGTCTCCAGCCCATCAAATGTTCAAAACACAACCTTGAGTGGTCATTTTACATGACTTGTTTCACAAGGCCTCCCTCCCGCCTATAAGTATTGCTCCACTTTCACCCTTATAAATAATATTTCTATGAACTTTCATCATGAAGCATTTAGAGACATATGTCATTCCCAGGTCACAGAGACTCTGCATTCATTCTTTTCAAGTTGCTTTTCAGCAGCATGAAGGCACATGCACATGCCACAGAACACCCAGGTTCCTGAATCTATACTGATTTCAGTTTGCTACTTGGATTTTATTTTTAATAGTTGTCTTATGTTAAATTTTCTTTCTTTGATTATTTATTAGGTTGTTTATTTGCAAATGCTTATTGGTCATCTTTTTCTTTGAGTCACTTTCAATTCATATCTTGTGCTCATTCTTGATATTTATTTGGGTTGCTCGAAGTTTTCTTATTGATTTGTAAGTGCTCTTTCCATATTAAGGACAATAACCATTTTCTATTGTATACATTACAAGTAGCCACCAATTCATTCATGCCTTTTGAATTTGTTTTGATGTATGATATTTCTTTTTAGAAAATTTGAATTTATCAATCACTTCCACTTTTTTTTTTTTTTTTTTGCCTCTATGATTAGAAAGACATTGTTTGCCTGGTGGATTTTTTTTCTGTCATAGTTTTCTTCTTTTTTTTTTTTCTATAATTACTTATCCATCGAATCTTATTTAGGAGATAACAACAGTATGGTTTTAAAATAATTTCAAGGGATTTGTAGGGAGTCCAAATTAAAAGGAAGGTACTGGAATCTTGGTGAGATGCTGATATGTCTCTGGATATGGAAGTTAAAGATCTGTAGTCATAGGAGCTCAGAGGAGCTGAGATAGGAAGTTCACCATCAATTTGAGACCTACTTTGGCTACATCATGGTTCCAGGTCTGTCTGTGCTATAGAGTAAAACCCTATCTCTAAAAACAATAGTGAGGGTTTGGGGAGATGGCTCAGAGGATAAAATACCTCTTGCTGTTCACAAAAGAAACTTGAGCTTCCCGGGCGGCGGTGACTTATGCCTTTAGTTCCAGTACTCGGGAGGCAGAGCCAGGCAGATCTCTGTGAGTTCAAAGCCAGCCTGGTCTATCGAATGAGATGCAGGACAGGCACCAAAACTACACAGGGAAACCCTGTCTTGAAAAACCAAAAAAAGAAAGAAAGAAAGAAAGAAAGAAAGAAAGAAAGAAAGAAAGAAAGAAAGAAAGAAAGAAAGAAAGAAAGAAAGAAAGAGGAGCTTGATTCCCAGCACCCATCTAAAAAGTCAGCCATGATGGCATGTGTTTACAACATTAGCACCAAGGAGGTGAAGGCAGGCAAATCCCTGGGTTCCAGAACAAGCCAGTCTAGCTAATGGTGAAGCACAAGTCCCAGTGAGAGACCCTGCTTAGAAAAGAAACAAAACACAAGCAAAAAAAGAAAAAAATGTAAATAGCTTCTGAGAAAAAAATACCCAAATATTGGCTTCTGACTTCTACACACACTCACATACTCCCACACAAATGCACAGATACACAGACATGCAGGTGCACATACTCACACATGCACAAAAAACACAAAAGATCTTCAAGGGAAAGACAAACTTTCCTGTCCTGCATAAACACAAATGTATTCTCAAGTACACACTGACACACAAGCACATGCGCCCAACATCTATCCACACACGCATGTGTATGTGCACACAAGTACACATGTACACACACACACACACATGCAAGCATGCACACACACACACCTCTACACCCACAGAAAACAAGCCCAGGGAACTGCATTCTGATTTTCAAACAATTGTGCACTCTGCCTGAGGGTGACTCACAGCCCAGAGTAGGTAAGGTTGTATGATTCCTAGTTTTCAAAAGAACTAAGGCCCCAGCGGGGGTGGGGGTGTGTTTGGCCACATGGGTTACATGCCTGGCAAGGACAGCAGGCACTGAAGCCATCACACCATCCTAGGGTCATGTACTGACATGAACTGCACCCGTCCCCAGATGCCCCAGCTTAAAAGGACTCAGGGTGTCCCCAGCAGGAACTGTGTTCAGGGTTAGACATGGCATCACACCCACCCCCAGGAAGACCAGAGGGACACTGCCAAGAGATCTGTACACATCACAAGGGTGCACAAACCTCCTCCCAACATTTCCCTTCAGAGGATCTGAGTCCCAAAAAGGAGGTTCCTTTTCTCCTGTTATAAGTCGTTGGGCCCCTCCGCTCTCCCACTGGCCATGGAGAATGTCCTCGGTGACATCCATCTCTCAGCACATGTGTGCATCCGCACAGCCATGTGCAAGGGAGCCTGTGTGCAAGATCTCACGACTGCAGAGATAACTAATTACCAGCTCCCTCTGGCCTCGGGGCCCCCATCTGTTCCGGGGACTGTTCCCCCTCCTTGGACTTGCGCCCTGATCTCAGAGGGGCTCTGAGTGCCATCCTCTCCCCCATTCCCTGCGGCTGGCCAAAAACATAAAATAAAATGAAAGTCAGCCCCATCCGGCCGATGCCAGGGAAGAGGCTGCCAGGAGGTCTACAAACTAGCGCTTATCAAAAGCGCCTTCTCAAATTCATTTCAATATCTGAGCCTCTGGTTTCCAAGGCAACATAATCTTTTCATCAAAGCAACTGGTAAAACCACTGGGATCTGATATTGTTTTGTTGGCAACTTGTCAAAACTGTCATTTGGTTAAAAAAAAATGTTATAGATTTATGTAACCTACAAATATATATGGTGATCTATACCACTAATAATCGTTAATAAAGTGCTGCCCAGAGAAACTCTCCCTGCTGCCTCTCTGCCCCTTCCTGGGGAGGAGAGAGGGTAATTAGGTGGCTGAGCAGGGCACAGGGGCTGACTGCAGCCATAACAAGGCAGGGGCAGTCGTTCGGCTTCTCCACAGAACCTCTTTGCACGTCGTTTGTCCGGGACCCTGAGTCCCTCATTCTCCTTTCTCTGACTGCCCCTCATCATTCACTCATAACACCCCCACACCTGTTGGCCGGCAGCCACAGCTGCTACAGCCTATAGAACTCAGGCAGGTAAACCGAGGCTGACCCAGAAATACTGTGGGACTGGCACCATCAGCCCCCGGGGCTGAACCCAGCACAGATGTTGTCCACTGCCGTTCTCGGGCTGGGAAAGAGCACGCTGGACAGAGTCCTGGCTCCAGCCCAAGGCGCCGAGGACAATGGCAGGCGGGAGGGCCAAGGCCTGGCTTCTGTTTCATCGTGTGGCTTCGCCTCTGCCCCACAGGCTCCCAGCGAGTACGAGACGAGTCCTGAACAGCTTTTCTACAGGATCGCCCACCTGAACCGGGGACAGCAGTACCTGCTGTGGGTGGCTGCGGTCACCTCTGCAGGCAGGGGGAACAGCAGCGAGAAGGTCACCATTGAGCCTGCTGGCAAGGGTGAGAAGCCTGGGCCTGGGGCGGGGGCCAGGAGAAACTTCCAGAAGCTCGTTTGCAGAATTCCGGTTCTTCCCAAACAGGGGCTGTGTCCCCTCCCTGCTACCTGTGACTGTGGCTGTGAAGAGCTGGCCACAGGTCTCCCTTCTGCATCCACCCAAAGAACAGGCCTCTGCTGCCCCCTGACTCTGGAGAAGTCATACAACAGGCTACAACCAGGCCCGCTCTCCCAGAGGCACCTTGGCTAGGATGCAAACTCTCCCCCGACTTGAGAGAATCTCCTTCATCCCCAACCCAAAGCAGAACCTTGGTCTTAGTACTCGGCTCCTGGAAGAGGGGCTTCTTGGAGTATGGGGTACACACTGGTGCTTCCACGGGGGGCCTTTGGGACTCCAGAGAGAGCCTCCTGCTGCAACTGGAAACAGTGGGCAGAAGGTTCTCTCTGACAATGCTCTCCTATGTACCAGCAGGCTCTGGGCTAGAACAAGACCTTCCCAGGGCAGGCCTCACCCATCCCTGATCTGGACATGAGGGGTGTTCTGTAGGCACTCCCATACTTTTAAAAGAGTGGCAGCATTGAGGCCCCAACCCAAAACCCAGCATCAGCCACACAGCAGAACTGTGGACTGTTCTTTGCCTTGGCCCAAGGACAGAGGAACTAGCACCAGAGAGCTTCAAGTCTCTGGCCTCCTGGGCCCGGCCTCCTGCCCCGTCCCCTCCCCAGCCACCCCCAAGCTCACCTGACTCTTCAGGCTGGGCTCCCAGGACTGGCCTGCCTTGGCCTAGCCCCACTCCCTGGGATGGGAGAAGCCGCTGGCCACCCCACCCCCCACCCCCACCCCCGTTGGCCACAGAGGCAGAACCAGCAAGCATCCAACTGAGGGTCTGTGGTAAGCCAGGGGCTCACACCTGCAGCCATCAGGCTCTGCCAGCCTTCTATCCAGCTGTGTGGCTTGGCCATCCAAGACAGCTGAGATGTGTTGTGCTGGCTGTCCTTTGGAGCTCTGAGTCAGATCTCCCTGCACACAGCTGTTTCAGCCTCCTCACCTCCCTTCCTCCTTCTCAGGGTACCACCAACCCTGTCTCCAGATTTCACCTTCTTCAGAAGGGAAGGAGCTTAGAGCCTGCCATCTTCCCAGGACAAGGTCCTAGGACCTGAGCCACCCTTGGCACAAGTCTGACCCCATCCCTGTGGACATCACATACGACACATTCCTATACATACACAGCTAACTCATGAGGTGGAACACTTGAACACTACTGCACCTCCACCACACTCAGATAAACTCTCAGAAGTACATACTTACACACATGCACACTCAGCCTCTTCTACCCAACTTGCCCTTCTCCTTGTGTGCCTTGCCCCTTCGAGAACACCGTCACAACCTAGATGGCCCGGAATCCTGGGAGCCTTCATCACCCACCATCTCCTCCAGAACCAGCACACCCTGGGTCCCGTCAGTTCTTGTCCTGAGCCCGGGGCACACCGGCCCCATTTTGTCACAGGAACACCTCCACCAGTTTATCCAAAAATCTCCCCTGACTTACATTATAAACGTGGGGAGCCCTGTGAAGGGGGCTAGGGAAATGTGAAGGGTAAAAAGCACAGTGGCCCTAATGCTCTCCTTCCTACAGCCCCAGCAAAGATCATCTCATTCGGAGGCACTGTAACAACACCCTGGATGAAGGATGTCCGGCTGCCTTGCAATTCAGTGGGAGATCCGGCCCCAGCTGTGAAGTGGACCAAGGACAGGTATTGGCCCTGGAGGTGTGGGAGGGCTCCTGAGAAATGGGAAGCTGTCTGGTCATCTCTGCCCTACGGCAGTCCTACAGGGCATATGACACTATTCATATGAGTTTACCTCCCCCCTCCCCCCCCCCAGCCCCGCTGCCCGCCACCCTCCCCCAGTCAATAACCTTCCGGGGTGGGTAAAGATACAGGGGCTCACTGGAAATCCTTGGGGAGCGCTGAACAAAGGTCCCAAAAATCCAAGATCCCCTGCCAGCCTCCTCCTGCCTCTCTTCTATCTGCCCCCACATGGGGGGGGGGGACCGGCACTAGGGAGCGTGTGCCAATACCCATGCCACCTCTTTGTTCCGCAGTGAAGACTCAGCCATCCCCGTGTCCTTGGACGGGCACCGGCTCATCCACACGAACGGCACACTGCTGCTTCGCGCTGTG
Source organism: Peromyscus maniculatus bairdii (assembly GCF_049852395.1). NCBI lineage: Eukaryota > Metazoa > Chordata > Mammalia > Rodentia > Cricetidae > Peromyscus > Peromyscus maniculatus. Next base: position 42,689,216 of record NC_134858.1, read on the forward strand.
AAGGCCGAGGACTCGGGCTACTACACCTGCACAGCCACCAACACCGGCGGCTTCGATACCATCATCGTCAACCTTCTGGTGCAAGGTGAGGCGCGGCAAGGCGGCCGGTTTAAGTGGCAACGGGGACAGGAGTGCCATCCTGTTAAAGAGACTGAAGGACCAAGAAAGGCAACCCCGGGTGTTGGGGAGGCAGACCTTGGGAGAACCGAGGCGGGAAGGGAAGAGCTGGCGGGAGGGATGAGAAGGCATGTGGAAGGGCCAGGACCTTCCTGTTGTGACCCTCTGTCCCTCCATCATTGCCACGGGATTAACCTTTGCCGCCGATGAGAGCTGGTAGCTTTTTCTCACAGTTCCCCCGGACCAGCCCCGCCTCACCGTCTCCAAAACCTCCGCCTCTTCCATCACTCTGACCTGGATTCCAGGGGACAATGGGGGCAGCTCCATCAGAGGTAAGGAGGGGTCTGGGTCAGGAGGAGAGGGAATTCTGGAGTCCCAGGGCAAGGGAAGGGCTTCATCTATTTCTCATTCTTGGTCCTGTAATCCCCAGGAAAGATCTGGAGGGCGATTCAGAACAGGGGGTACTCAGGTGCATGGAAAGTACTTCCCATCCCCTCCATCTGGGAACGCAGCCTAGGTTTCCCAGTCTTTCAAAGCAGACAAACACGGCATCAGTGCCCCTCAAACAAGATCATGTGTGACTCAGCGGAGATCTTTTAGAATGCAGCTCAGGGTTCTATCGTCTGAGGTGGGGCTAAGAGTGTTCTTCCAGAAAATATGCCCCCTTTCCAAATGGGGACACTGCTGGTCACACTCCCCGCCCCTCATAGGACAGTTAGTGTCTCAGGCCTCCCAGCTCTCTAAATCTAATGCTAGAGCTATGGAGAGACCCAGACTCACCCAGCACTGGGACAGGAGGCCTCCAGCTTTGCATCTCATTTGCATATGCATATGACCTCTGCTGGAGTCAAGGCTGGGTTTCTGCTGCCCCGCCCTCCTCCGCTCTGCCCACTCAAGCCAGCCCCTCCCGCAGGCTTTGTGCTGCAGTACTCAGTGGATAACAGCGAGGAGTGGAAGGATGTGTTCATCAGCTCCAGCGAGCGCTCCTTCAAGCTAGACAGTCTCAAGTGTGGCACGTGGTACAAGGTGAAGCTGGCAGCCAAGAACAGTGTGGGCTCTGGGCGCATCAGCGAGATCATCGAGGCCAAGACCCACGGGCGGGGTGAGGCCGGGTCGCGGGTGGCGATGAAGAGCAGGGCCCAGGAGGGAAGTGGGTGGGGTGGCGAGCCCACAGCAGTGGGCAGAGGGTGGCTATCACGGAGAAAGAGGAGACAAGTGTGTAGGGGGCTAGAGGGAGGACACTCAGCCTTGTTCCCAAGGTACATCTCGGTACACTATCATCACCAGGAGAAACCGAGCTGGACTTGGGGGACGGGTGTAGCTAGCATGCAGGACCACCTAGTTCAATCCCAGGCACCACACAAACTGTAATCCCAGCACTTGGAGGTGGAAGCAAAAGAATCAGAAAATTCAAGGTCATCTTTGTCTACATAGAGAGTCAGAGGCCAGCCTGGGCTACATAAGATTTTGTCATAAGATTAATTGATTGGTTGGTTGATTGACTGATTGAAAGATCCTACTTCCTTACCCAGAGGGTCAGAGGGCTGGCACTCTTCCTTCCTCCCACCTCTCACCCTCACTACTGGAACCCCCACTCTAGGGCCTTTCCTCCTCTCACTGCTCCACTGGGGGGGGGGAACCCCTGCGGCAGTCCCAGCTGCCCCCAGGAAAAGCCTTCCCAGATAGATGAAGGGTCTCTTCTTTCTAGGGCTCTCTAACCTCTCTTTCTCCTTCCGGTCCCCCAGAACCCTCCTTCAGCAAAGACCAACACCTCTTCACCCACATCAACTCCACACACGCTCGGCTTAACCTGCAGGGCTGGAACAATGGGGGCTGCCCTATCACGGCCATTGTCCTGGAGTACCGGCCCAAGGGGACCTGGGCCTGGCAGGGCGTCCGGGCCAACAGCTCCACAGAGGTGTTTCTGACAGAACTTCGAGAGGCCACGTGGTATGAACTCCGCATGAGGGCCTGCAACAGCGCTGGCTGTGGCAACGAGACGGCTCAGTTTGCCACCCTGGACTACGATGGCAGTGAGTTGGAAAGGATGGGATGGGACAGCACCAAGGCTTCTAAAGAGATGGGCGGAGGGAAACAGACAGGGATACACCCAGGGTAGAAGGCTAGGGAGCGAGGCAGAGAGGCCAGCAGATTGGTAGCAGGTGGGTAAGCGGGCAAATCTGCTGGTGGCCAGTCCTGACAGGCAGACGAAAGCCTTTGAAGACGAAGTTCTTATTGTCCATTGCTTCAGGGAGATGGAGAGAGAGAGGGGTAAGCCAAGAGAGAACTGAGGCCCTGCCCTCTGAGGACTCTGCGAGCAGAGTGTATTGGTCAAGGTTGACAGCCTGATCTGTAGTAACAAGGACCAAGAGCCTGGTGGCTCCACCCAGTGAAGATTCTCTTGTTCTGATAAAGTCCTGAGAGAGTTGATTGGCTACCACCTTTTACCTATACCATCTTGCACATGGCCCCTCCCCCAAGAAAAAAGGCACATCAGTTCTTAACTGTCTTGAAAGGACATTCACATGTGCATGTATGTTGGGGACCAAACCCAGGGCTTTGCTCTAAGCAAAAAAAAAAAATCATCACTTCTTTTTCACCCTCTGTTGTTCCAACTAATCATGTGATTCTAAGCTAACTGCAAGGAAGTCTGGGAAATGTAGGCAAGAGCATGAATATTTGGTGAGCACCTAACTGGTATCTACCTCATCGGAATGCTTTACACACCACCCTCATGCATGCACGCACACACTTTGCATTGGAGAAAAAGAAAGCTGAGCTCTTAGGGGCCAATTGTCACAAGCTAAATTAAGTCCACCTACATACTAAGAAAACGGAACAAAAACAGTCTTCAGGAGATAGGCCCCAACAAGAAAGTCTTCATGTGGGAGATGACTCTTAAGTGCAACTTGGAAAACAGGCAAGAATCAAGGATCAGGGTTTTGCAGAGGGTTTTATGGGTGGAGTCTATCATCACCTTCCTGCGGGCACCCAGGGACAGCAAATGCTGCTTGTGGTGGAAATAACAGGGACAGAGTGAGGTGGCAGGGAGATGAAGGAGTTATTCCCCATCGGGAGAAGGGACCGCAGGATCCACCCCCACTCTATGACTTCTCCTGATAGATCATCTCCTTGCTTTGTCCCTCTAATGCCCAGCTAAATGTGGGCTGGAATCCCTTTAACGCCTATGGATGCCTTAGGATTACACATTAAACCTGGCCAGGCAGGGAAATAATCCTGAGAGAGGGTCAGGAAAATTCTAGAACATAACCAGAAAAAAATTCTAGAACAGAAAGTCATTAATACAACATAAAAGCTGAGTAACTGCTCATGGCTGTCCTGATAAGACCAGAATTTAGGGAAGCAGAGAGGAGACTACAGCTCTGGAGTGGGCGATGGGGGATCAGAGACCAAGGACACCAGAATCCATCAGTAGGTTTCCTCACACGCGGGGCTCTGCCAGCTCATAGCATCCCCTGACTCTCTTCTCTGCCCTTCTCAGGTACCATTCCACCCATCAAGTCGGCTCAAGGGGAAGGGGATGACGTGAAGAAGCTGTTCACCATCGGCTGCCCCGTCATCCTGGCCACACTGGGGGCCGCGCTGCTCTTTGTTGTTCGCAAGAAGAGGAAGGAGAAACGTCTGAAGCGGCTCCGAGGTGAGGGGCTTTTCTTCCAGTTTTCGGGGACTGAGGGAGGTAACTCCCACCCACCCTGCCACCACTCAGTGGGCCACAGAACAGCCTGGGCAAGAGACCAGAGCCTGTGTCCCCTAAAAGGAAGACCTGCCACTCAGTCCTTCTTAAGTCTCCTTAGTCATTCACAATTTTCTCCTTTTATGGCCCCAGGATTTTGTGCCTACACCAACAAGGGCTGACACTTGTACACGTCCACACTGGTAAAGCCATATTGGTTATTAACATATGCAAATAGTTCCATATCATTGGCAAATACATCTCTCTAGGACTCTGTTCAATTCCTGGCCAGGAAGTTTCCATATGGTGTCAAATGTGAAATATTTTGAATATTGTCTCCTTTCAACACTTAGCACCATAGTCTGGCATACATGAAACTCATGTTTCTTGACTGTCCCAGGGCCTGGTACAGTACCTAGCACCTACTAGTTACTTCATATGTTTGCTCACTCCCTTGAAAAATATTTGAGTGTGATGCAGAGTAGATACTGTTGAAGGGTAGAGATGCAGAGGTAAAGAAGGGGCAAGCCATATACTTATAGAGTTCACTATTTAAAGTGAGAAGCCAGAGGACAAGAATAGCACAGAATTACTAACCTCTCTGTAGCTTGATTTTTCCGCCTTGCCCACAGTCAGGACAAATCTTTGTCACCCGCCAGTCCCACAGCCGCTCAGACCCAACCAAGTAAACACAGACACTTATATTGCTTTCAAACCGTATGGCCGTGGCAGGCTTCCTGCTAACTGTCCTTATCTTGCTAACTGTGCTTTTATCTTAAATTGATCCATTTCCATACATCTATACCTTGCCATGTGGCTGGTGGCTTACTGGCGTCTTCACATGCTGCTGGTCATGGCGGCGGCTGCAGCCTCTCTGGTCATTGCGGCGGCTGCAGCCTCTCTGGTCATTGCGGCGGCTGCAGCGTCTCCTTCTGCCTTTCTGTCCTTTTATATCTCCTCTCTGTTAGTCCCGCTTATCTTTCCTGCCTAGCCACAGCCGATCAGGTTTTATTTATTAACCAATCAGAGCATTTTGACATACAGACCATCCCCCAGCACAGCCAAGTGCAGACCATCTCAAACACCTGCACTCAGGCCCATGGTCCTAATCATCCTCTATACGGACCTGCTGGGTAATGCCACAAAGAACCCAAGAATGGGCTCCCACAGGACCTACAGAACATCCCACAGCACCTCTCCATGGTATTCGGGATCAGAGAGGATGGAAGAACAGATCATTCGGTGAATAGCTATGTAAATGAGTGCTTAGATAATTGGATAAATGATTGAATGTTTAAATGGATGATTGACTGTATGGTTGATAGAAAGATGTATAAATACAAGAATGGATAGATAAATGGTTTGATGATGGTTTGGATACATAAATGGTTGATTGGGTCAGTGGGTGGGAGAATGGGTATTTTGACGGATAACAAGTAACAATTTGATGCATGATACAGCCATCCATATAGTTGGATAAAAAAAATACCTGGATGGTGGAACAATTATATAAATGGTTGAATGGGTAGTTACATAGTGGTATGGCTAGTTGCATGTATAAATGGAAAGATGATTGGATGTTGAATGCACTGTTGGGTAGACAATTAAATAGTCTGGAGATATAGATCAGTTGGAAGAGTGCTTATATAGCATGCACGCACTCTGGGGTTTCATTCTCAGCACTACATAAGCTTGGCATGATAGTATACACCAGTAAACCTAGCACTTGGGTGATTAGGGCAGGAGAATCAGAAATTTTTTTTTTTTTTTTTTTTTTGGTTTTTCGAGACAGGGTTTCTCTGTGTAGCTTTGCGCCTTTCCTGGAGCTCACTTGGTAGCCCAGGCTGGCCTCGAACTCACAGAGATCCGCCTGCCTCTGCCTCCCGAGTGCTGGGATTAAAGGCGTGCGCCACCACGCCCGGCTCGAGAATCAGAAATTTAAGATTATCCTCAACTACAAAGGGAGTTCAAGTTTGAGGACAGCCTAGAATTCATGAGTGTCTCAAAAAAAAAAAATAGTTGGATGCACTGATAGTTGGATCAGTGGATGGATGGATGGGTGAATGGGTAGATGGATGAATATTCTGATGGCTGGGTGAATGGTTGGGTGGACAGTTAGGTAGATGGATGACTGGATGCAGGCATACCACTACCTCCACCACTTGTCCACTACCTTGGACAGGTCATTTTTCAGCTTCTGGGTGCTAATGGACTCTTTGGTTCCCTTTTACTCCAGTATCATCTCCTAAGAGATTCAAGACCCCTTTGAGATACAGTGTGGACTCTCAGATCCATTCATGGGCTCTGGGGCACAGATGCCTTAGAGCAGCAGCCTCAACCTGTGGATCACAACCCCTTTTGGGGTCACATACAGGATAGCCTGCATATCACACATTTACATTACAATTCACAACATTAGCAAAATTACAGTTATGAAGTAGCAATGAAATAATGTTATGGTTGGGGGTCACCACAACATGAGGAACTGTGTTAAAGGGTCACAGCATCAGGAAGGTTGAGAACCACTGCCCTAGAGGAAGAAGTCTTTTGGCTGGTGTGAGAGTTTAGTCATCTAGGGCTTCTCACTGACCACCTCTGCCTCGTCCAACACTCTCCCTTTCTCCCAATAGATAGCTGAGGATCCTTTGCTAATGTCTGCTTCCAGCATGCCATAGCATCCTCCTAAATTACATCTGGTTCAGGAACAGAGCACTGGTTCAGTAGACAGAGCACTGAAGATGCCTCCTCTCCTTTAAGAAGAGCTCTCTCTTGGATGGGGGGGAAATCGAAGAAAATGGAGCCAGATCTAAGCCAACACCACACTGGGAACAATAAAGCATCATTGCTGTCTTGTGGGTCTTTATCTTGCTCCTTCCCCTCCTTGGACCATTGCCACTTTAGACAGCGTCCCCATTTTGGTCCTCCTGCCCAAACTCCATTCTCACCCAGCTACCTCTCTCTACTGTTTTGCAGATGCAAAGAGTTTGGCAGAAATGCTGATAAGGTAGGTGTCACTTAGCTGCTTTCTCTTTGTTCCCCTCTCCCTGGCCCCCCATCCCTATCCCCCTGCTCCCCTATATTGGAGCCACCCAAAGAGGTATCTAAGGTTCCTTTGGTCTGAAAAGTCCCTTACCCCAACCTTTTCTTCCACAGCAAGAACAATCGAAGCTTTGACACCCCTGTGAAAGGGCCACCCCAGGGTCCACGGCTCCACATCGACATCCCCAGGGTGCAGCTGCTCGTTGAGGACAAGGAGGGCATCAAGCAGCTGGGTGAGTGCTCTGTTCTGGGTGTGCTTCCCCAGGCCACAACCCCTGGAGCACAGCTGCAAGCCCCAAGGCCATGCCCAGGGTTCTCACTGCAGCCCCGCCCGCTCAGCAGCCCTGGAATTCACGGCAGCTCTCCTCAAGGGCCAACTGTCCTCTTCTTCCAATGGAGAGAGTGGCTGGCCCCTCTGGATCTGACATTCAGCATTGCATAAAGACAAAGAAAAACTTGAGGAGGACTTCAGGCGTCTTCTTTCTCCCTCTAGGAGATGACAAGGCCACCATCCCTGTAACAGATGCCGAGTTCAGTCAAGCTGTCAACCCACAGAGCTTCTGTACTGGTGTCTCTTTGCACCATCCAGCCCTCATCCAGAGCACAGGACCCCTCATCGACATGTCCGACATCCGGCCAGGAACCAGTATGCATTCATCGTGAAGAGGCGGTCCTGTGGGAGTTGGGATAGGGGTGTGGGGGTCACTCAGCATGGGGCAGAGTTGGTTTTAAAAAAGAAAAGAAAAAGAAGGCTGGGGAGCTGGCCCAGCCAGTAAGGTGCCTCTGCAAGAGCCTGAGGATTTGGTTTGGATCCCATCTCCCACATAAAAAGCCAGGAACAGAGATAACACATCTGTAGTGCCAGCTCTGGGGATGCAGAAGCAAGTACATCCCTAGAGCTCACTACCCAGCCAACCTATTCAAATTGGTAAGCTCCAGTTTCAGCAAGGGACCCTATCTCAAAAGACCAGGCACGTGGATGACAACAGACATCAATCTCATGAACACATACATGCACACACATGAACACATACGCACACAGACATTTTTAGAGAAAGAGAGAGCATGTCATGGGAATGGGGTGGGAGAGCAGACAAAGCTCTGGAATTAAGAGTCTGGAGGCCTTGACTGCAGACACCCTAGTTATAAATGACCTTGGGCATTGCTAACCTTGTCTCTCTGGCTCTCAGTTTCCTTACTTAGAAATTTGGGGCGAGGGTTGGGTCTTCATGCTCTCCAAGGGCTTTCTGTCACAGTGACTCCAGACACAAGGAAGGGCTACATCAGGGACATAGGAGAAGACAGTTAGAAGGTGACAGAACAGAGCATCCCATCCTTTCCCATGTAGAAGGAAATGCTGGGGAGGGGTGGGGGGTCAGGAGGCCACCCCCTGCTCCCACGCATGTTCGGGAAAGCTGCATGGCCAGCATTTCCCAGTGAGCCTCTGGGACTGCTTCCGCCACCCCCTCCCTGCCCACTGCTCTCTGAGCCTAAGTGCCCTCAGGTGGAGGCTGCCACTTTTTTTTTTTTTTTTTTTTTTTTTTTGCCTCCCTCTGTGTAGACCCAGTGTCCAGGAAGAACGTGAAATCAGCCCACAGCACCCGGAACCGGTACTCGAGCCAGTGGACCTTGACCAAGGGCCAGGCCTCCACCCCTGCCCGAACCCTCACCTCCGACTGGCGCAATGTGGGTTCCCAGCACGGTGTCACTGTCGCTGAGAGTGACAGCTACAGTGCCAGTCTATCCCAAGACACAGGTGGGTCTAGGGACCCGCCTGCCTCCCGTCCATCTTCCTCCAGTTCCCCCCACTCATGGTCCACTTTCTTTCCTCCAAATCCTTTCTGACCAGCCTTGTCTAACATCCACATCACCTGCCTTCCCAGCTATCCACTGACTCCCTGTGTGGGGAGGGTTGGGGAGGGGTGGGAGTGGGGGGTGGGTCACTGGACCTTGCTTGGTCAATGATTTTATTTTGATTTCCCCAAAGAATTATTAGGAAAAGAATGGTGCACTGGACATTTGTTAAAGAAAGAGCTGATATCACAAGGCTTGGTTGCTTTTTTTTTTTAAGACTGAAAAGGGTCCTGTTCTTCATTAGCCAATAATCTCACTTACGCCACCGCCACCACTACCACTCCCCCCGCCCCCCCCCGGGGAAAACAGCGTCTTCTAGCCTGGTGCCCTCACCGCCAGGTTTTCAAATGGCTGCTTGAATTAGGGATGGTGCCATTCCCACCCCATAACCAACTCCTCTCCTCTCAACTCCACCCCCTCCATGTCTCCAGACAAAGGACGGAACAGCATGGTGTCTACTGAGAGCGCTTCCTCCACCTATGAGGAGCTAGCCCGGGCCTATGAGCATGCCAAGCTGGAGGAGCAGTTGCAGAACGCCAAGTTTGAAATCACAGAGTGCTTCATCTCGGACAGCTCCTCGGACCAGATGACCACGGGCACCAACGAGAATGCCGACAGCATGACATCCATGAGCACGCCCTCCGAGCCGGGCATCTGCCGCTTCACGGCCTCTCCACCCAAGCCCCAGGATGCTGACCGGGGCAAGAACGTGGCTGTGCCCATCCCTCACCGAGCCAGCAAGAGTGAGTGCTCAGCCCACATCCCCTGCTCTGGCCCCTGCCTCTCAGCATCACAAGCCTATCTAGATCTCATCCTGCCAAGCTACCCTAGTTCCCTGAGGAGAATGCAAGAGCAAAGACCTGAGACCCTCTCAGAACCATGTTCTAGCTCAACTTCTTCATGTTTCTGTGGTTTAAACAAGTCATTTAACCTCCCTGACCTTAGTTTTCTATTTGTGTAATTCAAATGATACTATCTCCTGTAGCTAGAGTTTTCCTACCTTGCCCACAGTCAGGACAAGTCTTTGTCACCCGCCAGTCCCACAGCCGCTCAGACCCAACCAAGTAAACACAGAGACTTATATTGCTTACAAACTGTATGGCCGTGGCAGTCTTCTTGCTAACTGTTCTTTTATCTTAAATTAACCATTTCCATAAATCTATACCTTGCCACGTGGCTGGTGGCTGACCGGCGTCTTCACATGCTGCTGGTCATGGCGGTGGCTGCAGTGTCTCTCTGCCTCAGCCTTCTGCTTCCCACAATTCTCCTCTCTCCTTGTCCCACCTACTTCCTGCCTGGCCACTGGCCAATCAGTGTTTTATTTATTGACCAATCAGAGCAATTTGACATACAGACCGTCCCACAGCAATCTCCTTTGTATTTATATATATATATATATATATATATATATATATATATATATATATATATACACACACACATATGACTGGCACGTGGGAGAGGCTCATTAACACAGTGGTCATCCCCTTAATCTGGCGAGGGTGGACAGGGATTGGATGAATGTGTCCCCAGGCTTCTGACTCAGACGTCCTCTGTGATTCCAGGCGACTACTGCAACCTGCCAGTGTACTCCAAGTCGGAGTCCTTCTTCCGAAAGGGAGATGGGCGAGAGCCCTGCCCTGTGGTCCCACCCCGAGAGGCCTCCATGAGGAACCTGACTCGAGCCTACCACACCCAGTCTCGGCACCTCACCCTGGACCCTGCCAGCAAGCCCTTGGCCCTCCCCCATCCAGGGGCCCCAGCTGCCACCACCACGGCCACCTTACCTCAGAGGACTCTGGCCATGCCGGCCCCTGCAGCTGGCACGGCACCCCCGGCACCTGGTCCTACCCCCAGTGAGCCTCCTGCTGCCCCTAGTGCTGCTGTCCCGCCAGCCCCCAGCACTGAACCTCCAAGGGCCGGAGGCCCACACACCAAAATGGGGGGCTCCAGGGACTCGCTACTTGAGATGAACACCCCGGGGGTAGGTCGTTCTCAGAAACAAGGGGCTGGAGCCTATTCCAAATCCTACACCCTGGTGTAGGCGTGCTGACATCAGAAGAAGGGGCTGTACCCTGGGACCTCTGCACCTCCAGCCCTCACACACCAACGCGGCTGTTTCCCGAATTATTTATATTAAACTCACAGGCAAAAAAAAAATTAAAAAAAAATAAAAAAGTTTTAAAAAAGACGTGAAAAAGAAACCCCCAAGTCATGAACACTTGTACATAGGACTCTTTTGTACAAATGAAACTATTTTCTTCTTCTCCATGAAGCCAGGGCACAAAACAAGTCAAATCCTCCACCCCATGAAATACGTGTGGAGAGATATATACATATATAGGCAGAATGGGACACAGCCACAATCTATATATCTATATATTTCTCTCACCTTCTTTTGAGTCAGAGGCACAAAGACAGCAATTTTTTTCCCTCCTGCTCACCCCCCTCCCGACTAGGTGATTTTGACAAAGACCAAAATCCCAACTCAGAGACACTGCATGCGATTTTACTGTTCCAAGAAAACCAGGAGTTGCTTCAATTTGCAGATGCTTATGTGTTAATACCTTTTTCTATGAAAAAAAGACCCAGCGCCGTGTGCAATAAAGGTTATGTTTCTACGTGGTGGCTTTTTTCCCATCTGGCAAGGGCCAGTGGGGAGGGCAGAGAGGCCTGTGTCCCAGGCCTGGGCTTTGACTCTGCGCTGGAAGCTTTTGTAAGGCTTTCAGTTAGCCAGGGCGCATCCATTGAGCATGCCCTTTGTTCTCAGATCCGTGCTGGGTTCTAAGAGGCAAGCAGCTCCGTGGCTTTGAGCAAGTGCCTAAACCCCTCTGAGCCAGGTTTCTCGTCTGCAGATGGAAAGTGTGTGTAGCCCGTGCAATGAGGCAATCAGGGAATGCGTGCTGGGAAGCCTAGAGCAGGCAGTGGGAGTCCCCTGGATTCTCTTCCAGAAGACCCAGAGTAGCTAGGGAAGTGTAGCTGCCGGAACCACTGGTGCACAGTACACGTGAATATATATACTACTTGAGGAAGGGAAGAGAGAGATCGCCAGAGGTCAGAGGGCAAAAGGGGCTCAAAGACAGGGAAAGGGAACATATCCAATCGACTCAGCACAGAAGGACAACAGCCCCTTGCCAGGTTTGGAAGGAATCAGCAACTCAGATACCAGAGAGAAAGCCAAGCATCCTGTGGAGGATTTGGGTGTACAGTAACAGCATTTCTGGTGACAGGTCCGTCCTGGGAGGCTGCCTGTGACCTCCCTCTGTGGCCACAAAGGTTTAGAGCAGCAGAGGAAGGGAAAGGTCTTGAGCTAGAGACCAGCCTCAGATGAGAGCATGTACTGTTCCTGCACTGTGACCAACCCCGGGGGAGGCAGGGCTGTGGAACTGGAAGGAAGGTGGGTCTGAAACCTACCGTTTCTGAAGATAACAGAGGGCTGAGAAGGGACCAACAGGTGGCATAGAGAAGGAGGATGCAGTGTGCTGGCTGGCAGGTCACACCAAGCAGCCTGGGCCACAGTGAGACCCCACCTGGGATATGTTGGGTGTCCAGGAATTAATATGAACAACCATATTAACCGGTAAGAGAAGGAATAAAAGCTTTGAAATAAGTTCTAAGTTCATAGGGAAGTGCCCACTTCAGACCCTCCATCCAAACAGATTCGGGAGAATTGGCTAACAATGTGGTGAAAAACAAGAGACCCCGGTGCCAGCTCAGAACCTGTCACCTCCCATGGCTATGTGCACCATCTGCAGGTCATGTCTAGAATTGCAGACACAATAATCAAACCTAGAAGCTCTGCCTGGAATTAACTAAGTAGACACACACACACACACACACACACACACACACACACACACACACACACACACACCTCTGCTTTCTGAACACTGGGGAACAAATATGAATCAGACCTAGCTCCAGACAGAACACAGTCACAAGTAACTCCTCAGAGTCCAGAATAGTTAGGAAATGGAGCCACCCTCCTAGGGGCTGCAAAGAGGACACTGTCATGAGAATGTATTGTGGAGCCCTATGGTGTGTGGGGCAGGAACTAAGGAGAGTGCGTTCATCACACTGCCTCCTAGCCTCATTGCTGATTCAGGACACAGTGTCAGGATTTCCCTTTGATGGACAAGAAAGCCAGGCTCTCAGGGGTTAGGAAGCTCTTCCAAGTTTAGAAGATCAGAAAGAGGTCACAACAAGGCTAAATAGACTCTTTAGCTCTTAAAAGCCTGCTTCCTTGGCCACTGAGTCACACTACCAGGGGTACCACTGTTCAAAGTCTGAGTTCAGGCTGGGCGGTGGTGGCGCACGCCTTTAATCCCAGCACTCGGGAGGCAGAGGCAGGCGGATCTCTGTGAGTTCGAGGCCAGCCTGGGCTACCAAGTGAGTCCCAGGAAAGGCGCAAAGCTACACAGAGAAACCCTGTCTCGAAAAACCCAAAAAAAAAAACAAAAAAAAAAACAAAAAAAAACAAAAAAAAAAAAAAAAAAAAAAAAAACAAAGTCTGAGTTCAGTTCTGCTCCAAGGATGCTGCCATTAGAGGAACCCAGCCCATGAGGAAGCCGGACTGAAGCAGGTAAGCAGTGGATACTGGGCTGTCCCGGCAGGTGAGTCTTGATGCAGCCTGGCTAGGATGGGGAACACTGCCCTCTTCTCTCTGGAGAGACACAGACAGTGATGGAAGGGGATGGATCAGCCTGAGAGGCTGCTGGGGGCAGCCTGGGGCCCGAGGAGAACTGCTGAGGAAGAATGAGAGAGGCAATGGAAAGCTAAACAGGATCCAGTTAAATTCCTGTGCAACTGAGCTGGCCCCTTATCAAGACACACAGGGTCTGGAAATTCAGACAGGCCAGGCTGGAGTGGAACTCAGTTGGTAGCAAGCATGCCTAGCCTATGTGGAGTCCCAGTTCAGTCTGCAGCACCACATAAACCAGATGTGATGGCACATGCTGGAATCCCAGGTCTCAGTCTGCAGCACCACATAAACCAGATGTGATGGTGAATGCTGGAATCCCAGGTCTCAGTCTGCAGCACCACATAAACCAGATGTGATGGTGCATGCTGGAATCCCAGGTCTCAGTCTGCAGCACCACATAAACCAAATGTGATGGTGCATGCTGGAATCCCAGGTCCCAGGAGGTGGAGCCAGAAGTTTAAGATCATTCTTGACTACATAAAGAGTTTGAGGCCAGTCTGGGATATGTGAGGCCCTGTCACAAAGGAGAAGACAGGATGAAGAAGAGAAGAGGAGGAGGAAGAGGAAGAAATGGAGAGGAAGAGGATAAAAAAGAGGAAGAAGAAATGGGGAGGAAGAGAAGGAGAAGGAAGAAGAAGAAAAGGAGGAAGAGGCAGAGGAGGAGGCGGGGGAGAGGAAGAGGAAGAGGAAAAGGAGAAGGAGGAATTGGGTTTGTACAAAACCCAGACTATTCTACTTGCTAATAATGCTGAACCACACCATATTCCTTAGCTGATGCAAGGCTGCCTGTTAGAAGCACACCTGGATCCCCCAAAGCCCTACTCCTTGTCATTCATCTTCAGCAAAAGTGAAGAGCTGCATCAGTGGCCTTAAATGTCTGTTCACCCTTTCTAGGATTTCTCCTTTGTCCCCTACAGATAAAGCTACCTTGAGGGGCTTGATCTTCAAAATGTGGTCCAAAGACCAACAGCCTCATCAGCACTAGAAGCTTGCAAGTAATGTAACTTCTCAGGCTCACCCTGGAGCCACTGACTATGACTCGGAAGCAGTATCTTAGCAATATGCTGGGGGTACATATACACATGGGAGTTTGGGAAGCCCCTTCTAGAAGGCTGTCAGAGAGACCACCCCTATCTCTCTGTCTGCCCACAACCAGAGCTAGACTAGTGGGTCTCAAACCTAGCTGCACAGCAGATTCCCTGGAAGACCTGGCTAAAAACCACAGAAGCCAGAATCTCACCAATCTAGTCAAGTCACTACCGGTTGTCATTAGGCCAGGAATTTGTATTTTTATTATGGTAAAAATACATACCACAAAAATTTCCAGTTTAAATATTTTTAAACATCCAATTGAGCAGCACTGCGTACATTTGCTTAACTGTGCAACTGTTCCTCTCCCTTTCTAGAACTTTTCTTCTTTCTCTATAGAGTTGGCTATTTGGGGGACCTCATATGAGTGCAGGCACTCAGTATCTGTCATTTAATATTTAGTTTATTTCACATAGAATAATACTTCAACTTTCAGCCATGTTGTATTCTCGTTTGTTTGGTTGGTTGGTTGGTTGGTTGGTTAGTCTTTTGAGACAGGGTATTTCTGTGTCGCATGGACTGGTTTGAACAGGCTGGCCTGCCAGGTGCATGAAATGCAAGTGTGCCCCCGCCACACCTGGGCCCATGCTGCATCTTTCATTGTTGTGTTTTGGTTTTCGCCTTGAGACAAGTTCTCTCTAGATGGAGCCCAGGCCCTGCAGCCTCAGTGCTCCCTGTCTCGGGCTCCCTGCTGCTGGGATTACAGGTGGGAGCCGCTACACCTGTGTCTTTTGGAGAGAGAAAATGAGAAATTGCTGACAACATATGACCTTTTTTTACACTTAGTGTGTGTGTGTGTGTGTGTACATGTGCACCTATGTGTGTGCATGTACATACATGCCAAGGTGTGCAAATGGAGGTCAGAGGACAGCTTACAGAAGTCAATTCTCTCGTTCTACCTTGTGAACCCCAAAGGCTGGACTTAGTTGATCAGGCTTAGTGGCAGGTGACTTATCCACTGAGCCATCTCACCACCCCTGCTGGATCCCATATCAGAAATGCATTCCTGTTCAAGGATAAGGAGTATTCCATTGTATGCACTCGCCATACTTGGTTCATCTTTTATCTGTGGATGCTCACACCTTCCAAGCATCATGCATAACATTGCTAGGGACATGGGTGTGTATGTATCTGGATTCCTGCTTCCAGTTCTCTTGAGCTCATGATCAGAAGATTTTTCTGAGTCATATAACAATTGTACATTTCACTTTTTTTGAGACACTGCCCAACTGTTTTCCCCAGGCATCTACATGTTGTTGTTTACTTGTTTGATTGATTCGAAGTTGTTTGTTTTAGACTGGATCTCATTTTGTAACCCAGGATAGCCTGGACTTCATAGGTAGTCCAAACTGGCCTTGAACTCATGGTGTTTCTCCACTTCAGCATCCTGAGTGCTAGGATTATGAACATGAGCCACCCACACCTGGCTAAATGAGTGAAATCCATTGTGACTTATCTCAATCCTGTCACAGTGATGGGCAAGTATTCTATTACTGAGCCACACTTCCAGGAACATCTGTATTTTAAAGATTTTTTTAATGTATATGAGTCTTTGCCACATGTTTGTATGTATGTACATGTATGTACATCACCGGCATGCTTTGCACCCACAGAGGCCAAAAAAGGGCATCAAATTTCTCAGACAGTAGTTATTTATGCGTGAGCTACCCTGTGAGTGCTGGGAACTGTACCTGGGTCTTCTGCAAGTGCAGCAACAGGTCTTAACCATTGAGTAATCTTTCCCCAACATCTGTATTTTTAACAGACAAAATGATATCCAAACATTTTTTCACAAGTTTTTAAATGTCTGTGTGTGTACTAATGTAAAGGTCAAAGGACAACTTGCAGGGATTGATTCTCTCTTTCCACCACACGAGTTCTGGGGATTGAACTCAGATGATCAGGCTTAGCAGTCAGTGTCTTTATCCACTGAGCCATCTTGCTAGCCCCCAAGCATTTATTCATGAACCAAATACCCTGAACACTTCAAGTGATGTTGAGCTGGACATCAGAAACACAAAGGCTCTGTGCTTCTCTCCTTGCCCTCAAGGGCACAAATTGGCAGAGGCAGCTGGGCATGGTGGAACATACCCATGGTCCTAGGACTTTGGAGAAGACAATGGGAGAATCAGTTTAGGGTCATCTTCAACTATATAGGGAGTTCAAGGCTAGCATATGCTATAGAGACCTTGCTTCAAGAAAAGGAGAAGGAAGAAGAAAGGAGGAGGAGGAGGAAAATAGAAGAGGAGGGGGAGGAGGAAGATGAGGAAGAAGAGGAGGAGGAAGAATTGGCAAAGGTGAAGGAGAAGTGACTGCTCTGCACATGACTACAGTTCCAGGCCCCCCTTGACTTCTAGATGAGGTCACCGACAGTGCTGACAGGTAGAATGTGGTGGAAGTGAGGCATGCTGACTTCATGCCTAGCCCATAAACATCTTCCTAGTTACCCCTGCTCTCCCCAACTGGATGCCAATGCCCAAAGAGAGATCAAGGACCACTTGGTGAAGATGGCAAAGCCTCTGGCAGCTTGGGCACTGTCTTAGTTGTGGTTTCTGTTGCTGTGAAGAAACACCATGACCACAGCAACTCTTATAAAGAAAGGCATCTAACTGGAGCTGGCTTACAGAGGTTTAGTCCATTATCATAAAGGTAGGAAGCACAGCAGCGCACAGGCAGACATGATGCTGGAGGACTGAGTTCTACATCTGGATCAGTGGGTAGCAGGCAGAGAGTGACACTGGGCCTGTTTGAAACCTCAAAGCCCAACCCCAGTGACAAACCTCCTCCAACAAGGCCACACCTCCTAATAGTGCCATTCCCTGAGCCTATGGGGGCCAATTACATTCACCCCACCACAGGCTCCTACACATGTGCTCAGAGCAGAGGTTCTTCTAACCCACCAATACCAACGGGATTTCATGTGAGCAAGAAGTAAATATGTAATGTGTTAAATTACTGGGGTTTTGGTGTTTATTGTTACAACAGCTAGTATCATCCTAACTTGGGACAAAGACAAAGAGGACCTTGGCTCTCATCCATCAGTAGCCCAGGTCCAGGCCTCTATCCCCTGGCATAAAGACTGGATTCCAGGCCAAAGGAGGGTTTGAGGAAAAGCTACTGGTGAGCTGAGAGGAGTGTATGTGTGGTCAGTAGGACAGCAGGATGGGAGGGCCAGGTGGGGTCCAGCCCTGAGGATGGACCCTATCCTCCCTCCCAGAATCCACTTCTCCTGGGCAGTGGCAGTGATGGGGGGAGGGACCGCTGCCGGCTATGTGTTGCTCTTGCGATGATCCACGTTTGGTTTTAGTGTCTTACAACTAAAGGACCTCAGGGTTCAAAGAGGCCTCCAGGGCTGCCTAATCCAAGCTTCCATTCAAATCTTAAAGTCCTTCTGCAACCAACAAGGGCTGACCTTCCCAGGCATACCCCCATTTATAGCATCAATGTGTCCCCCACAGGTTGTCACATCAAAAACTTCATAATCCCCAAAGCTGTATGTTGGGTTCTTTGAGGGGGGATTAGGATTAGATGGGGTTATCATATGCTTCCTATTCCTGTGATTGAACACTCTGATCAGGAGTGACTTAAGGGAGGAAAGGCTTTATTTAGCTTACACTTCTGGGTCACAGTCCACCACGGAAGGACATCAAGGAAGGAACTCACAGCAGAAACCATGGAGGAATGCTGCTTACTGGCCCTCTCGATTTCTTATACAGCCCAGGACCACTTGCCTAGGGATAATCCCACCCACAGTGAGCTAGGTCATCATTCATCAATTAATAATCAAAAAGATCCTCCACAAACATCCCACAGGCCAGTCTGAGCTAAGCAATTTTCAGTTGAAGCTTCTCCTTCCTGATGACTCTTAGCTGTGTCCCATGAACAAGGCAAACCAGGACAGGTGGTGTCATGAGGATGGGGCTGCACCATGACATCAGTAGCTGTATAAGAAAAGAAGCCTGGGGGCTGAAGAGATGGTTCAGCAGTTAGGAGCACCAGCTGCTCTTCCAGAGGTCCTGAGTTCAATTCCCAGCACCCACATGGTGGCTCACAACCATCTGTAATGAGATCTGATGCCCTCTTCTGGAGTGCAGGTGTACATGCAGATAGAGCATTCTTATACATAATAAATAAATCTTTAAAAAAAGAAAGAGAGAGAGAGAAAGAAGAAAGAGAGAGAGAGAGAGAAGAAAGAGAGAGAGAGAGAGAGAGAGAGAGAGAGAGAGAGAGAGAGAGAGAGAAAGGAAGGAAGGAAGAAAGAAAAAGAAAGAAAGAAAAGGAACCTGAGCTAATATGCTTCTCTGTGTCTCCATGATGCCCTCCATCATGTTATAACACAGTGTCTTAGTTAGGGTTTCTATTGCTGTGAAGAGACACCATGACCACGGCAACTCTTACAAAGAAAACATTTAATTGAGGTGGCAGCTTACAGTTCAGAGGCTCAGTCCATTATCATCATGGCAGGACATGACAGTGTGCAAGTAGACACGATTCTGGAGAGGTAGCTGCTACAAGTTGATATGCAGGCAATAGGAAGTAGACTGTTTCACTGGGCGTGGCTTGAATATACATGAGACCTCAAAGCCTGCCTCCACAGTGACACACTTCCTCCAACAAAGCCACACCTCCCAATAGGGTCACTCCCTTTGGGGCCATTTTCTTTCAAACCACCAAACACAGCAAGAAGGTCTCCCCAGGCTTTGAGCAAATGCTCCCACCATGCTCTTGTGGACTTTTCAGCCTTCACAGCTATGAAGAAATAAAGGCCGACTTACAAATTACCAAGTCTTAGGCATTTTGTTATATAGCAATGTAGCATGAATCTCAGAGAGTCTTATTAATAAAATCAAACCTTGGGCCAGGTATTGGGGTGAACGCTGGAAGATCAGAGAAGCAGAACAAGCCACAGCTACCTCACCTTGCCAGTTCCTCAGCTGATCCTGTTTCCTCAGACTGGAAGCCTCTGAGTCCTCATCCAGAATGAATCTCAGCTGAACTGCTGCTCGAAAGGCTGAAAGCTTAACCAGCCAAAAGCTTCTAGTTCCTGATCTTCACGCCTTATATACCTTTCTGCTATCTGCCATCACTCCCTGGGATTAAAGGCTCACTTCTTTGGATTAAAGGCGTGTGTCACCATGCCTGGCTGTTTCCAATGTGGTCTTGAACTCACAGAGATCCAGAGGGATTTCTGCCTCTGGAATGCCAGGATTAAAGGCATGTGCTACGACTGTCTAACCTCTGTTTAATATTGTAGCTGTTCTGTCTCTGACCCCAGATAAGTTTATTTGAGTGCACAATATTTTGGGGAACACAATACCACCACATAGCAACAGAAAACAGACTGAGTCCATCAAAGTTGGCACAGCCACCTGTAGATGGCTCTGCCAACAAAAATCTTCCCTTATACCAGGCCTACATTGTCCCCTCAAAACAAGTCTCACTCCACCCTATGTGGCAGCATTCCACATATAGGGTGATGGCGATTAGCCTTGACTGTCAACTTAACCAGCCTAAGAAGTGCCTGGGGAACTGGAGAGTGCATCTGTTTTTGGAGGTAACTGGATGATGAGGGCTTTGACCTAATGGATGGTTTGACCCACTAGTGGATGGTGGCAGAAGTGTGGACGGTGGAGTCTGGTCGGAGGACGTAGGTCACCAGGAATGTATCACTGGAAGCTTATGCCTTGACCTGGCCATTTGCTACAGCTCTGCTCTGCTTCCTGTCTTCCACAAGGGAAAGAAACTCCTCCACCAGAATGCTTTGCTCAAGTTCATGCAGCTAAGACACCAGAGGCTGAATCCTCCAAGGCCGGGAGCCAAAATAAATCCTTCCTCTTTAACTTACTTCTGTAAGGTATTTTTTCATAAGGTAATTCAAATATATTGACTTTGGACTGTTTTTAGCTGATAAACTCTCCTCCGTGCAGAAGATGGTCCCATCTTTTTCCTGCTGCACCCATGACATGAGTGCCTTAAGAACAAGACATGTAAGCTGTGGGTGGAGTGTAAGAAGTGGGAAACATGGGTAGGGAGTAGTAAACAGTGAGAATGCAGACAGCTAGGCCATTCTCTGTCCACCCTTCTTGGTTGGCCACGGTAGGCTGTGCCATTCCAGACCTAATCCCGCGAATCTGTGGCTGTTATCAGTACATCAGCCATCAGTACATGGATGACACATGATATCATACAAGCTCTTCGGTTGTGTATGATCTGGGCTCAGCATCAGAAAAGCCACTGCCAGCCATCTGCGAAGTCCCTCCCCACCACAGGTACTTTGTGTGACTGTCACACTGCTCCCATCCCCCTTCTTCCCAATGCCTCTCACGCTCTGACACCCTCCAAGGAGAGGAGACTAGAGAAGACCCTGGTCTCCACTCACTCCCCAACGCCCATGGTTTTGGGGACTGGCAAGAGGGAGGCTGTTATCAAGCCAATCCTGCTGAATCTGGTTGCCATGAGGCAGATTGGAGAGTGACCCCAGAATGGATTTGTCGTAGATAGATGAGGTAGGGCTACACTGGATCCCTGCCCAGTCCCGGGTAGCAGGAGCCTAAGCAGCAGGATCTGTGAGGCCAGAGAGGCAGCCAGGGAATTAGGGACAGACCTCAGGCTGGAGAGACACCTACTGACTTCTGCTGTCAGCTACAGGAAGCCGTGCAAGGCACAGAACCCCCAAGTTCCTGACGTCCCTGCAAAGGCAATGATCACGACTCCTAGCATTCGCAGGGTCCTTACATGTGCTGAGTGCTGTTCTGAGGGCTCCTTTACTCCGGGCAGCCACTTTCCAGGACAGGTACAGCTATGAAGCCTATTCTCACTTGGAAAATAGGGGAAATGGGAAGCAACGACACACACTCCCTTATTTTTTCTTGTTCTCTGTGTGTGTTGGGGAGGGGGGTGCATTTCATGGTGTGTGTGCGGAGGTCAGAGGACAGTTTGTAACGTCAGTTCTCAGTCCCCTTTTACACGGGTTCCAGAGATTGAACTCAGGTTGCCAGTCTATACAGCAAGCACTTTCCCTCTCCGAGCTATCTCGCCGCCGGCCCTGCCTCTAGACTCTAACTTCCTACTCGCTGTCCTCAGTGGAAACACTCAAAAGTACTTCCAGTGTTCTCCACTCTGTCAAAGAACAAGAACCACGAAGCAGGCTGACCATTCCCATAGTTTCACCTGAACTGGGGCAAAGAACTGGGCCGGCTCCTAACACAGCCTCAGGCCACGCTGCCTACCCCAGCCCATCTCTTGACAGACAGAAGGTGACCTTCAGTGGAGGGGAGGGGAGGTGGGCACGGGACAGTAATGGGGGACATCACAAGGAGTGCTCCTCCCTGCAAGGAGGCCTATTGCTGAGCTGACTTGGTGACTTCAACAGTGCTGTCCCAGCTCGGGCTGGATAACCCGGATGGTTCGGTCTGGCCTCCATCTGATTGGAAACCAGTGCCTGGGGAAGCACCTGGAGTGTTAGAGTGAGCGGAAGTGAAGTGGCCACTTCAAGAAGGACAGTGAGGGGGCTGGAGAGATGGCTCAGAGGTTAAGAGCACTGACTGCTCTTCCAGAGGTCCTGAGTTCAATTCCCAGCAACCACATGGTGGCTCACAACCATCTATAACGGGATCTAGTGCCCTCTTCTGGCATGTAGTCATACATGCTGTATACATAATAAATAAATAAATCTTAAAAAAAAAAAAAAAAAGACAGTGAGGGAATCGGGCAGCTGCCCCACAAGGAGAGTGGTGACCCTTTCCTCCAGGCCACCTTGTGCTCAACCTCGTCTCCAAACCTGTGGGCAGTGGTCCACCTGGAGCCAGCGTGGAGCCTGTTCTGTTCGGTCCACACTTGGCATCAGTATCTTCTCCCCTAGGGCCCCCTTGTTCTCACATGGGAACAACCTGAGGTAGAGGGTAGGAGAGCTTGCTGGAGGGCATTAGGAAACCTTCCGATCTGGTGTTAGGGATGACCTGTTCCCTACCGGGAAAGGGGGTGGGGGTGAGAAGTGGAGGAGGTTCAGGAACAGCACTCTCATGCTTGCATTGTCTCCAGAAGGAATTAGTAGTATCTGCTATTTTCCAAGAGCACCCCATAGGATGTGAACAGAATGACTTTGATGCCTTTTGAATACTGAGCTATGTGATTATAAGACCCATTCTAATTGTCACTTAAAGTCTCTTCCAGCTGGGGGGGGGGGGGGTGGCAAACGCCCTTAATCCCAGCACTCGGAAGGCAGAGGGAGGCAGATCTCTGTGAGTTCGAGGCCAGCCTGGGCTAGAGTGAGTTCTAGGACAGGCTCCAAAGCTCCACAGAGAAACCCTATCTCAAAAAACCAAAAAAAAAAGTCTCTTCCAGGAGCAAGTGGCTCAGCCCGGAAAGACACTTCTTGCCAAGCCTAACGACCTGACTTTAATCTCCTGGTCCCACATGATGGGAGAGAATTAACTCCCACAATTTGTCCTCTGGCCTTCACAGACATACCAAGCAAATAAATGTAATTTAAAAACGTAAGTCTCGCTGGGCGGTGGTGGCGCACGCCTTTAATCCCAGCACTCGGGAGGCAGAGCCAGGCGGATCTCCGTGAGTTCGAGGCCAGCCTGGGCTACCAAGTGAGCTCCAGGAAAGGCGCAAAGCTACGCAGAGAAACCCTGTCTCGAAAAACCAAAAAAAAAAAACAAAAAAACAAAAAAAAAAAAACGTAAGTCTCTTCCCAAAGCTTCTGGGAGCTTCCCCAGGCTATTTCCTCTCTTGTAAGCTCAAAACAACGTAGGCCTACTCCTCCACATGTGTGCTGATGCAGTGTTTAGATATGGGACCTCTGGAAATGATTAGACACGAAGACAGAGTCCTCGTGAACGGTACTAGGGACTCAGAAGAGCCTAGGGGGCCACATTTCACCCTCCCACCATGAGACCATAGCTAGAAGGCACCATCTGTGAACCAGAAAGGCCCTCACCAGAACCCACTCTGCTGGAATCTTGACCTTGGATTTCCAGTCTCCAGAGCTGAGGGTGTGTCGCTGTTTGCAGTCCTAGTTTATAGTATTTGGAAGGTGTGGTTGCTATTCTTGGTTGTCAACTTGACTACATCTGGAATTAAACAGAATCCAAAAATGGAGGGCACACCTATGAGGAATTTTTTGCTTGTTTTGAAGTAGGTGGATCCACTTCTAATCCAGACTTTTGAGGTAGGAAGAAGACACAAGCCTTTGATACAGTTCTTAAGACAGGAAGACACACCTTTAATCTGGGCCACACCTTCTGCTGGAAGCTTTTGTTCTTTGCCTCACCTTGCTAGCACATCCATTCCTTCACTGGCATCAGGGCCTACTTCTTCAGGATTCCAGCGTCTACTGAAGACCAGCTGAGACATCCAACCTCATGGACTGAACAACTTCTGGATTCTTGGACTTTCTGTTCATAGTCATTGTATGATTAGCAGGATCATAGCCTATAAATCATTCTAATAAATCCCCGTTCATTCCATAAATCCTGTTTCTCTAGAGAACCCTGACTATACAGAAAGGCAAGGTGCAAGGATTGAACCTGTCACTACACACACACTCTATGCCACTGAATGGCACCCCCAACTTTATAGTATTTTTTGTAGCAGCCCAGACTCAACGCCCTTCCACTGGCTCCAGAGGTCTATGATATGAATTCCCCAGCTAGATTATAAAGTCCGTGAGAGGAAAAGTGATAGTATAATTTGTTTTAACTTTTTTAATTTAAAGATATTCATTTATTTAGAGGCAGGTTCTCACTATGTAGCTCTGGGTGGCATGAACCTCACTTTGTAAACCAGGCTGGTCTCAAACTCAGAGATCCACCTGCTTCTGCCTCCTGAGTATTGGGATTAAATGGGCATGTCACCATGCCCAGCCAAATACCAGTCCCCAAATTTTATTTATTTGTTTGTTTGTTTGTTTAATTTTTATTATTTTTGCTATACCGGGGACTGATCCAAGGCCACACGCATGCTAAACCAGTAAATAATACAGCACTACATTCCCAGGCCCCAAATTCCCTTTTTAAACCCTAGCCCAGGAAGGTTTTACCACCCCAGCGAGAACCCACCAGTTGCAGGATTCCAGGTGTGCAGACCAAACTGCCAGGGACTGTGCTGTAAGCCTGGAAGAAACAGGAGCTGTTGACACTCGGGCGGTTGTGGGCAACAGAGTCTGACTTTCAGGAGCAGGTGGATCTAGTTCAAATCCTAGTTATTAGCTCTGGGACTTTGGCCTACAGTGACTTAACCTCTCTGAGCTTAAAACTTCTTCATCTCTAAACTCTCACTTTCCGAAGGTTAAGATTAGAAACAAGAGCATCAGAAAACCACAGCACACGGAAGCATTCAAGAGCTGTCAGGCTGATGTCCCTCATCTCCTCCTTCCTTCCTAGGAGCGGCGAGGCCACTGGGCTAAGCTCCCTGGTATTCTGTACAGCTGCATGAAGGAAGGCCGCGTGGGTTGGTTCTCTCCCTTGCTACAAACCCAAGAATGTTCATAGACTGTTTACCCACAGGAGTAGGGGGAAAGGCCACTTAATGTCGCCAACTTCAGGCTAGGGTGCAGGGCACGGCTTTGTCTACACACGAGAAGAAACCCCCAGTCTTTGGGGGAAAGAGCCCCGGGGGTCTCCAGGCTAGCAAGTGGGAAACAGGGAAGGGGTAGACAGTGAATGTGAGCGAGTACTCCTTGAGGGCTGGCGGCAGCGGTAAGGCTGAGGGTGCTCTGGGGGAGGGGGATGGTGTGCAGGACTCTACACCTTACCAAGGGCCCGAGCCTTGTTTCTGTCACCCATAAAAAGGAGCAGACCACGCCTGCACCAAACTCCACACTGTTGGATGAATAAGTCAGACACCCAGTCACTGTCCCCTCCCCCTTTCCCTCAGAAGGAAGGACACAAAGGCCTCAAAGCAACCAACACATTCACAGGACGGCCTTATAGAAAACCGACTTGCAGAGATTTAATAGATGCAAAAACACCCAGGATTGTCACCAGGGTCGGTTGTACCACAAGAGCTGTTCTCAAGGCACACAGAGTGGAACAAATAACAAAATGGACTTTTCTGTGTCTGGTCGGCTGATGACTAAAAAATATCGAAGAGGGTAAAAGCCAACTGGTTCTTCGTGTCTTATTCCATGGCAAAGAAATGAGCGATGAGCAGTGAGAGTCGGGTTCTGTGGGCTGCAGGGGCGAAGGCAACCCGCAGCTTCTCGAGACAAGAAAAATGAGGGCATTTTGTTTAAACAATGAGACAGATGCCGAGAACATCGCCTGCAGAGCCCGCTGGGGGATGTGGGGCTGTAGAGGCTGTGCCAGAAGCACCAACTGGCCAAGGCAGTCCCTGCCAGTACCAGACACCAGTCGGCCCTTCCACCGAGCTCTGGGAAGGGTTGACAGGTGGACTGGGGTCGGGGTGGCCCAGGCAGAAGGCCCGATGGAAACAGGGCTCACAGGTACACTCACAGGTACACGAGGGATGTCGTAGGAAGAGAAATATCAAGACGGAGCAGAAGCCTTGCCCGTCTTTTCCTATGGCTTTCTTTTTGGCTTCCTGAAGAGACCTGAGAGCAAGGGCGAGCTCCAGAGGGCATCCTAAGGGAGGGAAGGCTGCTCGCTCGCCCTGAGGAAAGCCGGGTGCCGGCTGAGGGAGAAGAGCAGGACATCGGGGGCCCTCTAACAACTCCAGCAGGACTCAGGCAGCTGAGCCCAAACCTGAGATAGCCAAAAGCAGACATTAAAAAGGAAAAAAGGCAAAAAGAGAGGAAGTGGTGCGGCCCTTATGGGGCTGAGGTATCAGAAAGACAGCTACAGGCCCAGCACTGCCGAGTTCCAGGGCATAGCCATGCTAGGGGACTGTCCTGAACAAAGGACCACATTCTCCACAGCCATGAGAGCCCTCAGCAGGGCTTGAAGGCCAGGAACCCAACCTCCGAGGAGACTCCCTAGGCCTCCCAAGGCAGTTGCTTTGATTGAAGGTGGCCACATCCCTGAAGGTCCTCAGCAGCCACTTCAACGCAGAAGCTTGCAGACGTCCGCATATTCCTGCTCAGGACAGTCCGTGGGCGAAGCGTGTGTGGTTGCTTACAGTCCTGCTGGGCTTTCCACCTACCCACCTGGTGGTTCCTCCAAGTCCTGGGTGGAGCACACATGCCTGATCAGAGGGAAATAAAGTGCTGGGACTCCTCAGGCACTTGGTGTAGAGGAGGAGGAGGAGGTCGCTGCCCTGGCCCCCCACGGGGCTCAATAGTGAAACACATTCAGTCTGTTGTTCTCATCCAGACCCAGCTGCAGTAAGTTCGAAGTGGTTTTCAGTTTGGGCACCGAGGGGAAGAGCTGTCTGGCCACAAAGTGAAGGAAAACCGGATGGCTGAGCATGCCCAGGCGAGTGCTAAGAGAGGGGCTAACCTCAGACATCAGAGGCCTGTGGCGGACACAGCCGGTCAGCTGTTGCAACAGCAAGGGGCAAGGGTTTGGAGACCAAGCTCAAAGGATACACCTTGGGGTCATTCCTGAAATGTTCCAGCCACTTCCGGTTAGACTCAATCATGCTCTGGACGCTGACACTGTCCATGCTGGGGACTCGAGAATGGGAACGTTGCAGGAGGTGGAGCTGCTCACTGGGGAAGAGAAGGAGAGCTGAGGGTGCGGGAGAGGAGGGGAGAGCAGGCCGGAAGTGGATGGAGCGTGTGGCTGAGCCAAGCACCTCCTCCCTGTTCCTCTCACTGGCCCAGCAGCATCCCTGTGAGGTCTCCAGCAATTCAAAGGTCCTCCTCTGGTGAGGCAAGCATCAGCTCCCCAGAGGGAAGGCAGTGGCTGCCCTCCACCCCCTTTCGGGGCATCTGATGCAGAATCTATCTACTCAAGACCTTCACATCTGTCTGTCCTCGGCCAGTCCCCGCAAGAAACTTCCCTCTGTCAGCTGAGGTACTTATACAGCACCAGCTCTCAGGCTGGCCCAGAGAGCAGACATGGCTGTGGGATTTACAGTTAGGGCCAGGGGTGGGAAGAAGAGGATATCTGACAGAGAACAAGATGAATAGGAAATTAATAACAGGACTAAATAACCGCCTGTCTGTCTCCCCCATGGGGTGTCCCTCTCCCTCCAGATGTTGCTCAGCAGGCACTGGAGAAGAAGGGGGCCATAGCAATCAGACAAAGAGCTCAATGGCAAAGACGGGCCAGATTCCAGGGCTAGTGGGCCGTCGGAAGAGCAGGGTCTCACCTCAGGCTCGTCTCTCCTCACAGGGCCCGTGGACGGCATCTGTAGAGCCAGTCAGATACGCTCCTCCCCACACCCACTGAGCCTCAGCAGCAGGGACGTGGCTGTTCACTTGCTCAGATGAAGGCAGGACGCAGGTGACTCTGGACCGGGAACCTGCCTGGGCTCCTGGGGCCACAGGACCACGGGGTCTACTCCCACCCGTCCCCGGGGCCTCCTGCCCAGGGGGGTACAGTGAGGATCTTGACTGGGAGGCTCACCTTACAGACACGTAGCCCAGCTTGTTCTCCAGTGGGGGAGGGCAGCCGCTGAGCAACGGGATGCCAGCTGGAACGGCAAGGAGTTCAGAGGCAGCAGTCAGCCAGCTGGGCCAGCCCCCAGCCTCAGCGGCCCACTTCCATGTCCACTACCCACACCCCCTGCGGTCCCAGGAACGGACGTCCCCAGAACAAACGGTAGCAGGGAAAGTTTCTGTGCTGGGGGTGGGACAGGTGACAGACAAGAACTGCCCTGTTTACTTTGATTCTAAAAATCTGATTTCCAATTGGGGCTGAGACAGAAAATGTTTTTACATTTTTTTCCTCAAATGGTTGCCTTTATGACTTGTGTTCCTCAACAAGGAATGGGGCCCCAGAGCAGAAGCCAGGGCCAAGGGGTCATAGGTATAAGAGTCAATACCTGGTATGTGACTCACCCACTTACAGAGCACTCTGGAGCTTATTACTAAACCTCACTGAGTCTCAACTTACTCGTCTCTAAAATGGGAAAAATAACTACTACCTCAGAGAACTACAATACAGACTAAAGAGGAGTGTGTGTGTGTGTGTGTGTGTGTGTGTGTGTGTGTGTGTGTGTGTCATGGTGTACTGTATCAGTGACAGACATTAGGATGACACCAATGACGTTTTTAGATTCTGCCCAGCTCTAGCATTGATAATAAAAGCTCTGCGCAGAGCAAGCTCAGGGTAAACCATCCTAGCACAGAGCCTCTGGATGTAAGGCCACACAGCAAGGTCTTCCTGCACCAGGGCCCCACTGCCAGAGCCAACAGACCAAAGACGGGGAGGGAGGTAAGGGCTGAGCAGAGGAAGAAGACAGGGAGGATGGTTATGAGAGAGGGCACAGGGGCAAAGGAGAGTCACGGGAAGGCTCCACCCAGAAACCAGGCGCGTGTGGGCGTGGGGACCTACAGGGGAAATACTTGCGCCACTTCTCCAGCAGGAAGTCGTCCACGGTTTTCGACGAGGAGGAGAGCTTGGTGCCCTGTCCTGGGTCCCAGGCCCACTGGGTGGACGTGGATGTGACAGACGATGAGGGCGAGGGCTTCGTCAGGAGGGAGTAGGCAGGGGCAGGGGCGCTCTTGGAGGACCGAAGGGAAGAGTGGAGGGGCGGAGGCGGGGGCTGGCCGCTGAGGACCTGTGGTAGCGGCGGCTGGGAGTTGAGGCTGCCCAGCACACTCAGCACGCCATTCAGCTCACTGCTGATCCGCTGAAGGGAACTGCTCAGGTAATGGATCTTGTTGGGATCGGCGGAACTTGGGGTCGAGGTGACTGAAAGAGGCAGAGGGTGGCAAAGGATTCAGGATCTAGCGGGCACTTGAGCGTCCTACTACTGGAGGGCAAAGGATGGACGCGGGGCTTCTGGGTCCCAGACAAGGGGCCCAAGGACATAGACAAAAGGAAAAACAAGGTCCTTGACCCAACCCCAGGCCAGAGCAGCCAAGAGTGGGTGGCTACCGGAGGCCTGGAGAGAAGAGACCACCGCAAGGATCCCTGGCCCTCCTGTCCCTCCATCTGCAGACCCAGCACTGAGGATGACCTCATCTGGATGAGGTCAGGCTCAATGCAGGGCTTGGGGGAGGGGACTGGAATATGGCCCCCACATCCCTCCCTCTCCACAACACTGGGCTTCATTCCACCTCTCCCTCCCGGGCTTCCTTGTGTGCCACCACTCACTGTGAGGCAGGGGGCAGGACTCAGAACTCTCACTGCTCAAGTCTTCCATGTCACTGAGATCAAAGGTCACCTTCTTGATAGAGGATCCTTTCAGAGTGTCCTCGTCAGAGACCTGACAGGTAGAAGTGGCCATGAGCACTGTTCCTCCTCAGGTGTTTTCACCCCACCTGCCTTGTGGTGAGTGAGGGCTGAGGCATGATGAGGTGCTTCTTCTGGGGTCCAAGGTTCGATGGGCACCCCAGGAGAGGCATACCACAAAGTCTGCCTCAGTAGAGAGGTCAAGCTAAGAGAACCCAACTGCCTGTGAAGCAGCCCATATGGACCCCAGGACCAGAGGAACCCCGTCATCCTCCTTGTGGTCCCCCCATTTGAGTGTCCCTGCTCCCAAACTGAAACCTGGAGCATGGAGGAGATTTCACACAGTCTTGGGGAAGGAAGAGACACTCTCGATGACACACTCAGTCACACCTCTCCTGGAACCATGCAGGAAGAGCAGGGCCAGTCCCCAATTCTGTGACATTCACAGAATCGAATGTGCTGCGACCAAGCAACAGATGTTCCAAGGATGCCCTGAACCACCAGCACAGACATCAACCACTCAGGCGTTTCGACACAGCCATCGCCTCTGCTGTCTCAGCCAAGAGCCTGAGCCCTAGAGGTCCAGTTCCCCCCAATCCAGGCCTGAAGAAATAAAGGCTCCCAGGAGAAGGGGAGGGAGGGAAGGAGGGAGGGAGGGAGGGGCCACACCGGGCTATGTGGCCACAGGGTGATACCTCTTCCTGCAGAGAAGATTCCAGCTGACTCAGCTTCTCTTCTTTCTTCTTCAGCAGGTCATGACCTTTCCGCATGGCTGACTTCATCTCATCCAGGTGCCGGTGCTCCTAGGACCAGGGAGGAAGGGGGGGAAAATGTCTCAGCACAGACACTAGAGTTCCAGCTCTGGTATGTGGTGGCTGGGTGGTTGGAAACACATCCCTTAACTCTATCCAGCTGCTCATTTGAGAGGATGGCTACTTGCCCTCAGACCCCGAGAACCAACAGGACAGTGCGTTATGGGAGGAAAACCATGCCTGCAGATGCTAAGTTCTCCAGCTGTGGACCAAATGTTACCATCACTCTGCTAGCTATTACTATTACCCTTGGCACCAACAAAAGGGACAAGCCAGGGCAGTGAAAGTGCCCAGGGATAGAATGGCCACACCCTGGGGAGCCCATCCTTGTGTCTACACGCCTCTTGCTATCTGTTGCCCACAAGCTAAGCACCCAGGCCTCAGGGCATGTGTCCCTCACCAATTCTGGCACCATCAGGATTATAAAGGTTCAGACATGACCCAGGGGAGCCCACGCTATTGAGGCCTCGACTGGTACAAAAGTCTGTAACATCATGTAATGATGGCATCTCTGTCTCTTTATTGCAAATCAGACTGTCGGAGAAGCCAGCCCAGGGAGCTACTCAGTGAGGGTATCCAAAGGTCTTCTGCCTCCAGTGTGTCAGAGTAGCAAAGAAGAACACTGGATTTGAAATATTTTAGACATTGGTTGTATCTTTCACCTAGGAACATGGCAATGGCAATACAGGTTGAATATCCCACTTCTAAACTGCTTGGCCTCAGAAATATCTGAAATTTTGTCGTTTTCAGATTTAGGGATATCTGCATGGACTTTACTGCTTGAATTGATTTGGGTGTTAGGGACCCTCAACCTGTATACCTCACTCATTAAAGATGATCACTGTGAAGATAAAAACAATTTATTACTAAAGAAGGTGTTTCACATGGTGTATGGCCATGATGAGGCAGACGCCCCCAGGGCCCATGAATGTTCAGCTGAGGAAAAGTTAGCACCCTCAGACCTCCCAATACAGGCTGGTAGGCCCTCCTCTTTGCTCCTAACCTCATCCAAGTTCTTGCGCACGTTTTCCAGGACCGTGGTGCCTGGGAGGTCTTCATCCATCTCCTGGGCACTAGCCAGCTCATGGCGCCAATGCTGCTGGGCGGCCTTCAGTGCCGTCTGCCGCCTCCGCATGGAGCGGGTCTGGCGCACCAGGAACTCCTTTGCGCTCCGCACAGCTACACCCTCAGCAGAGAGGAAGTGCCGGACACTGTGGGGCGGCAGGGAGCAGGGAAGGAAAACTGAAGGCTACGCTAAGCCACAGGGCCACTTCTTCGGCCCATGTCCACCTGAACATACACGGGAGCTACTGCTGGACTGGGGCTGGGATATCACCGTTAGATACCTAGAGTGTGTGACACTCTGCGGACTGTCCCAGGAGCCTGGACTCAGGTAACTAGACACTCCTAGGGGGTCTGATCGTCAACCAGAGGCCAGCAGGTGCCGGCATGCTGTGTTAAAGGTCACAAGCGGCAGGATATTAGCTTAGCAGAGAAGACGCTTCCGTCCCTGGGTCATGCCTTGAACCAAGCCCCACTGACGGTCAGGGTCACCTCAGCTCTGATATAAGCACACGATGGCACACGATGGGCTAGGGAAACTCACCTATCCATGGACGGGTCGATATCCTCCTTGCTCTGGGAGAGAGACGAGGACACCTCTTGGGTCTCATTCTGCAGACACATAATAGAAAAGGCCAGCTGAGTGTGGAGAAGCAAAGGGATCCTGAAGTCCCTCCCGGGGTTCTAGCCCAAGAAACAGGTCTTCCAGTCCCCAGGTGCTCTTTACAGATAGGTACCATCTGAGTGACAGAGAGGGTGGAGAAGGAGAAGAAGGAGGCTAGATGCTAAATAAAGCAGAGCCCAGTTCCTCTCCAAATGCCCCACCTTTCTGCCTCCCACCCATAACCCCTGCCCTCACTCCCAGGCCTCAGCCCCTGGCTCACTGTGCCAAGGGATTTCCTCAGGTCGTCAATGTGGAGATCTGGCTCCAAATGTGAGGATGCATTCTTCTCAGCTGCCAGCTCTTTCAACATGTCCTGCTTCCTCTGTACTTCAGCCTCCAGGCCACTGTGGTGAGGAACAGAGCAGGAGGGCTGTGAGACTGGGACACTCACTCTCTCCCCCACAGGGCCTCGGTACTCCATCCCTACAAAGTGCAGCAGAAATGTGCTGGCTGCTTCTGTCTGGGTTCCAAGCTGGGCCCTCGCCCTCTGGAGGTCCACGAGGAGCTGGGCCCAAAAGCGGCAGAGGGCAGGGGGAAGAGGTGGCCGCGGGCCAGGAGCAGAGTGCCCACACTACCTCACGTGCTTCTGCAGCCTCTGACTTTGTGTCTGCAGCAGATCCACCTGCGACTCCAGCTCCACCCGCCGGACACGCAGGTCATCGATGACCCTTCGCAGCTGCCGCTTCGACTCCACCAGGTGGGCATGCTCTTTCTTCGCTTCTTCCAGGTGCTGATGGGTGGCTGTGGCTTCCTGGGGCAGAGGAAAAGGTAAGAACGCCAACAGACCCAGTGGGGAGAAGGTGAGGTGCAGGCAGCGTCAGAAGTGTGGGGGACAGAAAACAACGAGACGGATTGAAAGCCAGAGCCACTGAAGCCACTGTCTCTAGGATCTGGGGTCCGTGGGCTCCCGTCTGCCACCAGAGCTCCATTCCCCGAGGCTCGAAAGTCAGGTCCACTGGGTAACATGATACTGGCCAACACAGTCTTAGGACCCCAGGGCCTGGACAGGACAGGTGAACAGATGAGGGCTGGGGGGCGGGGGGCGGCAAACAGACCTCCTTCTCCAGAGCAGCCTGCCTCTGCGCGTCCAGGAGTAGCTGCTTCTCTCTGCGAATATTCTCCTCCTGAAGGGAGATAAGCCCCAGGCTGACTGCAGACCCCAAGAATGAGGTGGAGCCTGCCCTGTGCTCACACCCCCTCCCCAAGGCAAGGTGGATCTGGCCATCGCCCTCCCTTACCTGGACATCCAGCTGAGCCCGTCTGGCCTTGACATCTTTAGTTCTGGTTGCAAGATCCACCTCTAAATCTTGTAATTTCCTTTCCTGGCACAAGTATGGCAGAGAGAAAGACATGGTGTGGGAAGGGAGAACGGTATTAGCTGAGGGGTAGGAGAAAGGTCCAGAACCCAGCAGGCCACACCCAACTCTAAGCCGGACTCGGGCTGGCTTCCTCTTTCCCTGTCCTTGCATCCTTCCAGCGTACAGCAGGCCACATCTTGCTGAGTCCAGTGGGGGCATCCCCCAAGAACAAAGACATAAATGGTCTGACCTCTCCTTCCCAGGACTGGGCCTGCTCCCAGGCTCAGAAAACAAAGGAGCAAAGATACCCTGACGGGTAGACATAGCCAGGGTTGAGATCCCCTTCCTGAAGGTGCCAGACTCTGCCCCACAACTCTTGGATCAGCACCCAAGACTTCCCACCCTGCATCGGAAGCGTGTAAGCACCGCCCCCACGCCAGGCCCTCACCTGATCCCGGTGCCGACGCCTCAGGTCCTCAAGCTGCTGGTCCTGCTCCTGCCTCATGTTCTCTAACTCTCGCTCATGGGCCCTTCGCAGGCGTTCCAGCTCTCCTGTCAGGTGCCCCAGGAGCTCAGCCCGCTGCTTTCTTTCCTAAAAAGATCATGGCGGCCGCCTGTGGGAATCTACAGTGGCTCCTAACACCCCCCAAAATCAGTCTCCCCAACTCCCGCTGTGGTAGATCAGTGAGACCGGTGAAGATCACTACCAGCTCCCCAAGTTTTGTTGCGAGGGCCGCTGTTCACCCGCAACGGGAGCAAGCCAAGTTGAGTTGGGGTCCACTCAGGTCATGGAACATCCCCACCTCTAGGCCCAAGATGGATAACGAGATGGTTACTATTACTGTCCAGTTGACAGAGCCTGGGATCACCGAGGAGACAGGCTCTGGGCATGTCTGTGAGGGATTTTCTAGACTGGGTTAGCTGAGGTGGGAAGACCCACCCTAAATGTGGGAAGCACCGTTCCATGGGCGGAGACTCAGACTAAAGCAAGAACTGGAGCTGAGTGTCTACACTCATCCCCCGGCTCCTGACTGTGGACACAATGGGGCCGACTGCATCAGGCTTCTGCGCAAGGCTTCCCCACCATAATAAGAGGAAAGCCTTCCCCACCATAATAAGAGTGTAACTTGAACCCCCCCCTCCCTGAGATGACTTTGCCAGGTAGTTTGACACAGCAACAACATAAGAAAGTAACTAATGCAGGCAGATAATATCCAGATATTGTTTGGCTCTTGGTTTTTCCTTGTTGTCCTGAAATCCAGGCACCCTGGAGGCAAGGTTTTGGAGTGACTAAAACTGAAAGTTGTGGAGTCAGACAGCTTGGGAAGGCGGCCTAATTCTCCAAAATGAAGGTGATGATGCGCACATTTCCCAAGGCTGCCTCAAGGACTGAACGCAGGAGGATGGCTAAGGAGCTCAGAGTAGTGCCTGGCACCTAGTAAAAGCTTGGTATCTATCCATCAGTAATCATTACCATTTAAACAAAGTACAGCCACCATGGGGGAATAAGCGCCCCTGTTAGGGGATGAGGGTTTCTCATGCTTCAGAAGAAAAACAAACAATGGCCTTGTTATTATGGGATGCCAGAGAAGTAAATCTTCCCTAACTGAGATTTTCCAGATCTCAGCCCCTCCCCAGGCCTGGCGCCAGCAGCGAAGGACAGCAGTTGGTGTTTCTATCTTTCTGCGTGCTGACAGGGAGGGGACTGAGCTACCTCGGCTTCATAGCGCTCTCTGGCCTCAGCCATCACTTGCCGGTGTTCCTCCTTCATCTTGTCCATCTTCCTCTCATGCTCCCTCTCCACCTCCTGGCGCTTGTCTCGAAGGAGGCTGCTGAGCTGGAAGGAGGAGAGCAGGAGCCCAGCTTGCCGGACTGGGAGTAGACAGGCCTGAGGACCTGCAGGTCTTCCACGTGAAGCGTCCCCAGCACACACACACACACAGAGCACCGAAGCATGCATGCATCTGAACTATGACCACCACCCCTCCCTACGGGCACACAAGAGCCTGGAGGTACCAAAGGTCCCGGCTTTGAGGGAGCGGAGGCCACTCGGGCTGGAGGGCCTGGAGACCTTAGTGGCACTGACACAGAGCAGCACTCACCTCTTGCTCGTACTCCATCACCTGATGAACCTTCTGGTGAGCTCTCTGCTCTGCCCGCCCAAGGCTCTCCTGTAACTGGGCCTCCTCCTTCTGCTGAGCTCCCTCTATCTTCCTCTGGAGGCTGGAGACCACCTAAGGAGGCAGCAGCACACACAGGGGAGTGTGGCCCGCAGAAGAGAGCCACCAAGCAGGGACTCGCTGCCGGAGATCTAGCACCCATCCCAGCATCCTATGGGGGAAGGAAACTCACTCCCTACTGGCCAAGGGTGGGGCTGAACCCAGCACGAAGGGGTCTGAGGGCCCAGGCTCTGCCCCCTCAGACCAGGCCACACTCTTCTCACCTCCCGGTGCTTGGCCTCCAGTGAGGAACAGAGCCGCTCCAGCTCAGCACTGTGCTCCTTCTCTAGGCCTGCCAATGCCTGAGGAGAAGCCAAGAAAGAGCCAGTGAGGGAAGCAGGGGAGGGCGCTGGCCAGGTCCTGACCATGGGGAGCCAGGGTTCAGAAGAGCGCCTTGTTCTTTGTAAACAGGGGCCAAGGAGAACCACAGGGACGCGTCTGTTTGAAAATAACTCCGCCCCTAAAGTCTGCAGCTGGGGTAAGAAAAGGCCACTGCAGAGGGGCCTTTCGGTAAACCTCAGGTCACTGCTTCCATCCTGACTCTGAGCAAGCCCACAGGTGCATACACAAACTCACAGCTGGGAAGAAGAGCCAGGCCAGGCCAGAGAGAGGTCAAAGCAGACTCCCTGGGAACCTGATCCAGATCACTGGGTATCTAACAACCAAAGCTCTCTCGCCAAAAGAAAAGTTCTGTGTGGTCTTTAATTTGGAGGCTGACGTGATGCTGGAAGGAAAAATGGAGGAAAGGAGACCTGTGCAAAGGGCTAGCCTCTTATTCCAGATCAGAAGTTAGGGAACAGCACCTTTTGTCAAGTCCGCTGCTCTGGCCAGAGCTCAGTAAAAGTTCCCCAAATCCACAGGACACGTCCCTGCACATCTGCTTCGGAGAGCAGGACGAGCACCTGCCCTGAGCAGGGTGGGGCCACACGATGGGCTCAGGGGCTCAGCTCCCGCCCTGCACCCCAACCTGGAGCTAGCCCCTCTCATGCTCTGCATGTGACTTCATTTAGCTCGCTCACCTCTCTCCTCTCCTCTTCCAGCTGCTCCCTCAGCTGCTGCAGAACCACCTCCTTCTCAGCCTCCTTCTCCGCCTTCAAGGCAGCCTGGGCCCTCCTCTCCTCGGCCTCCAGCTGCTCCCTCAGCTGCTCCAGCACCCTCTTGCTTTTCTGTTCCAAACTGGCTCTTTCGGCCTTCTGGAGGGTCTCTGATTCTTCTCGAAGTCTCTGCAGGGCGGCCTCTTGCTCAGCTCTGGGCAGACAGAATGGAATGAGACAAGGCCGGTGTACTCAAGTCATCTCCTCAGGCCAGGCAGCTCCCAGGGCAGACTCACCTAATTTGGTTCTCAAATGCTTCTGTACTGGACTGCACCTGGGCCCGGAGGCGGGCCAGCCTCTGCCTTTCTTCCTCTCTTATCCGAGTCTCCTCTTCCGCCTCTTCCTCCTCAGCAGCTTTCTGCAGCTGTGCCTTCAGGAGGCTGAGGGAAAAGGAAAGGTAGGCTGGTGAGAGCGACTGCAGAGGCCTTTCTTGTATTCAGGACCCGTGCCACTCCGCCTGCCTCTACGAGCCTTACGGCCTCCCTACAAACCACCCTCAGTGTTAGAGATCAGTCAACCTCTCATCCATGCTGGTTCCTCATGGACCTAAACCCATTTACCCTTGCCACGGGAAGCAAACGGCAGTCTGCTTGGTCCAGGGCTCCCCTCCACCTAACTGGTTATCCTCTGGAGAAGGTATTCACTCTAGGAAGATTACGGCCACCCCGGGGGGCAATGTCTAGACTCACATCTCTCACTCTTCAGTCATCAGGCTCTATCCTAGACACACCAAGGTGGACTAGGGGCAGGGAACCTGTGTTGGGCTAATGAGAGGTTGAACCTGACCTCCCACAATTCAGGTAATGGTTATCTGTTTTGTTTCCTCAAAATTAAGCATAGATTTGCTATCTTTGGTCTGAAAATAGTAACTTTCAACAGCTCTTGAGTGTTCTGTCTAAAAGGACAAGCTTTGGCATCAAACTGTCAACAAAGGACCTTCACACGTTTCTGAAGCAGCTTTCCTGGCCGAGGGCTGTGGCACACACTGCTCTTGGTAACCATTCACCCTTTTCCTCTGAGCAGAACCCTGCTTTTAGTCTAGTGCAGAAAGGCTAGCTCAAGGGCTACCTCTCCAGTCTCCCTGCCACCCAAGGAGCCAGGCCAGAGATGCTTTCCCTGGATAACTAATGCCATCCAGCACAAGTTTCTGGGAAAGGATTCTAGGAGTCACTTGGGTGAGGCTGTGGTGTAGCAGATGGGCCAGCACAGGAAAAGGGTGCCCCTCCCTCCCCACACCGCTCCCGGGGGGGGGGGGGGGGGGGGGGGGGGGGGGGGGGGGGGAGACCTGAGGGATTTCTCCTTCTGCTGGTGAAGCCGCACCACCTCCTCCTCCTCTTGCCACAGCCTCTCTTCCAGCTGCTTCTGCCTCTCTTTCTGCAACTCCAGCAGCCGCCTCTGGTCTTCCTCCAGCTCCTGGGTGACGGCCTCTTCCATGGCCTTCAGTATAGCCTCTGAGAACTGCTTCTGGGGAGCTCCAGGCTCTGTGGTTTGCCTGCATCAGGGAGAGGGCAGCTCACCACTACAGTGTTAGTGCCCACCGAGGTCCCTCAGCTACACACATCACACCAGAACTCTGACAGGGAGCCCCAGACAGGTCACACGGGGGCTGGCAATAAAACACAGGGAGCGTCTGTCCTTTGGGACAGGCCTCACGGACTGGATAAGGTCCAGGATCCTAGGAGGGGGACAGCCCATGACAGCCCTGAGAGGCTGTGGCCTGAGAGGTGGCTGGAGAACTGGCAGAGTAGAGAAGGGAGTTCTCTCCCTCACGGGCTCTCCCTGGGCCTGGCTCACAGCCCTGCCTCAGTGTCCCCACTGTAGCTCTGCCTGCTACTTAAGGCTCTTTTCAGAAACAGGTCCCAGAGTCTATTCTCTGCCTCCCAAACCA
Source organism: Peromyscus maniculatus bairdii (assembly GCF_049852395.1). Classification (NCBI taxonomy): domain Eukaryota; kingdom Metazoa; phylum Chordata; class Mammalia; order Rodentia; family Cricetidae; genus Peromyscus; species Peromyscus maniculatus. The sequence goes on from NC_134858.1 coordinate 42,727,996, forward strand.
AGCAGAGGCCAAGGCAACGTAGAAGAATCTCAGAAGACGCTACGAAGATCCCTGCCTTGCTACCAAGGGAACCAGGTGCTTCCCTGAGCCAAACGTGGCGAAAAGCTTTTGTCCGCTCATGGTTACGCTAATGTCTGGAAATGGGGAGAAACTCTGAGCGAGCTGACTGCACAGAGGACTGTTAAGAGGAGACAATGGCATCAGTTTACTCTATGTCTAGAGAGTCATGAAGAGTATCAGGATAAAGGATTTTACTTCCTTAAAAGCCAGGAGGCATGTGCACTCCCGGGTCCCTGAGCATCACATTCCAGCTGGTCTCAGCACGTGCTCAGGCACCGCAGACCGGCCATGACGCAATCCAGCGGGAGCATGTGGGCAGGACCTGGATCCAAGAACCACTTCAGAGTCAAACAGGGAGCTAGCCAGCCCGACTGAGAGCCCTAGCCCCCCACACACACTCCAGCTCAGCAGCGTGGCAGATGGAAGGCAGCGGGAGGGGACAGCTCAGAATGGCAGAAGAGAACAGGGTGCAGAATCCCACGGTAGCCCGCAGAGACCAGCAAGAGAAAGACAGAAAAGGCTAGCGACATCTCTGAAATACCGTCAAGACCTGTCCTTCCCTATTCCTAAAACCAGAACTGAGAAAAATACCCCTGAGCCATGCTCTCAATTCTCTCTGCTCCCAACTCCGTCCCCTCCCTCCCTCCACGTCCTGGCTTCCTGAGTCCCCTGACACAGCCAGCTGATGGCAGATACAGCAACATGGCTGCTACCTCCTCTGAGAATATGCCCTCCACCAGGGCCTCCCCTCCCAAGCTCTCTCTGCCTCATCAACCCTCCAACTCATTTCCAACCTTGGCAGAAAGCATCTTTTTCCCCAGCAACAGTACCTTTTAATGTCTGCCTCCCTTGTGGGCTGTGGAGCTGTGTGTAGCCCTAGGGACAGATGCTGCAGGAAGATGGGACATCAGACCGCACGTGCCCAGGCTATACACACCAGTGAACCTGCCTGCACACCTGACACACAGGCACATGAGCCTGTTTCCTGCCTCCCTAAAGACTTGGTTATCCCGAACACCTTGCTTAGGTCTAAAGCACTGAACGATGCCGGAAAGAGCTAACGGGAAAGCAAGGGCTCGGGAAGAAGAGGTGGGTCTGGTTTCTAGGCCAACCGCTCAGGTATCAGTCTCCGTGAGACCCAGTTTCCAGTCATGGGAGGCAAAGGGGAGGCACCAGGGAGCCTAATCATTCAGGTTGGCCATCAAGTAGCTCAGAGATGCACAGGGGTGAGCAAGGTGGGGGAGCAGGGAGGGAGAGGTGGTCCCCTGGAGCATTCTGAAGTAGGGGTATTACTGCTAAGCTAGAGAGCCATATACCCCAACTCTCTGTAGTAGTACTGGGGACTGAACTAGGACCTTGCTTATGTTAGGCAAATAAATGCTCTACCACTGAGCTGCACAGCCAGCCAGTGGCTTGGATCCACTTACTACTCGGCAAATGCTAACAAAAGATGCAGACACTGAAGTCTGTTGCCTAACCCTTCAGACACAGCTGCCAGATGCAGAACTCCCACACCACTCTGAAAAGCAATCAGCTCCTACTGGAAAAGACTGAAGGAAAGCAGAGCAGGCTCCTCCTGCGGATAGGACACGCTGAGCCCGTGGACCAGTCAAAGGTCTGAAAACCCCAGAAGGGACAGCATCATTGAGACAGGAAGAAACAGGAAGCCAGGGCACTGGGCAGCCAAGGTGTCTTAAGAGGAGCTGAGCCAAGCCTCTGGCCTCCCCACAGAGGGCCTGGGGCCACTCCCTGACCTCTACCTCGCTTCCTCCCTCTGAGCCACACTCAGCTCCTGTCCTCATGACCAGCCCTGACCCGTTGGGCCACAGTCTCCCAGGAGAGCTGAGGAAGCCACCTTTGTCACGGTAGGATAGCTCACTGTCTGAAAAGCTGTGGTTGCTGCATGGCCACGTGACTCCGGCAGGGTTAGAGGATGAGATGGAGACCTAAGATAATGAGCTCATTGGCCTGGGCAGCTCTCGTGAGTCAGCAGCAGAAAAACGGTCTGCTCGACAGCCCTGGGTCCTTTGTAGCCCTCATTCACTGGGGGAAATGAATAAATCCCAGAGCCAGGCACAGCGACCTCAGGCCTGAAGTCAAAAAGTCAGGGCTCTAGAGGGCAAGCCTGCTCACTCTGTGACTCACCAGCAAGCCCCCTCCCCACCCTGAACCCCCCATCTCCTTTCTAAAACATGCCGTATTTGCTTTAAGAGAAAACTAGTCCTCGGTGGAGGAGAGAACACACTTCCCCTGGCTCCTGTTCATGAGGCTCCCCTCAGCCACCCCCAGCCCTGGCAAGGACCAGTGATGGTTGGTGGAGCTCTCAAAGCTGCACACAGAGTACCACGGATGCATTCACCCCTCACTCCCTTCCTTGGCACCACTCAAAGGGCATGGGCACTCAAGCAGTCCATACACTGGCAGACAGGACAGACACACAAAAACTGGCCCTTACGCCTCTGGAGAAACAGGTGAGGCGGGGCTGACTGCCACCTTCTCCTCAGGCTCCTCAGCCTCTTGCTGCCCAAGGCCCAGCTCTTCGGCCTGGGAGTGCTTTTCCTCAGCCCTCTCAGGGAAAGCAGGTGTGCTCAGGACCTGCTCCCTTGTAAGCAATAAAGAAGCAACTGTGTTAGGGCCGGTAGGGAGGGAAGAGCTCCACTTAGAGCCTATTCGGGGTCTAAGAGCTGAGGTGGGGACAAGGAGGGCCTCCCCATCCCCCATCCCCATCCCTCCCAGCCTCTTCTATGTCACTTGAAGTGAAGACCAGACATTCCCACCCGCATGGGAAGAGAGATGGTCCCATCACCCAAAAGACACTGCACGCAGCAGGTGTTCAGTGGATGCTGTTGACTGAAATTGCTACAGCTCAGCTTCCCTTGTGGCTCGCTCATACAGCTGTATGAATCTTAAGACCACCATCTTCTTGCCAGGAGAACGGAGGCACTGGCAAATACACCCTGGGCTCTGGACCAGTCTGGGACAGAAAGGTCTTTCCATCTGGCTTGAGGAGGCCCAGCCCCCTCCCCCTCCCCATCACCCACCCCCTCCCACCCCCGCAAACTGCCCTCTGGCTGGGCTTGGGACAAAACAGTGCTCCAGCTCAGTTTGAGACCAGAGGTAGGCTAATGCCTGGTGGGAAGTGTCAATAAGAAAGGAGCTGAAAGGGGTCCCCCAGCAGGAACGTAGTGGTCTGCCCTGGCAGGAGGCACACCCTGATTCAGGCCATCCCATGGCTCCCCCATCAGGCTGGCTACCCTAACTTCAGCTGTAGACTGAGAACTACGAAGAAGTCGATCAGCGCCGCCCAGCCTCTACTGCTCTCCTCCTGCCACTCTGGCTGCAGTGTCTACAACAGCTCTCGTCCCCGTCTCCAGGCCCACTACGCCTCCCGATGACAATGACACACGGAAGGGCCACCATCCTCAGGGACCCTTCTTCCTCATCCTTACCTCTGGAGGGGGGCCGGTGGGCTGGGGCTGGCTACAGAGTCCTTCCCAGGCTCCTCTGCTTCCTTCCACTCAGGCTGCCCCTCCAGGGTCTGCAGAGGCCCTTCCTCACTGGCCTGGCTGTGAAGGGCACTCTGGAGCTGCTCCCTGGACAGAAATGGGGAATGATAAGCTGGTCAGGGCAGCCAGAGGAGCAGGGGCAGGCCTTCACTTAGAAAACAAGAAAAGCACACAGTGTGTGGGTACAGTGTGCACCTCCCCCCGCTGGACAGGAGTCGCTGCACCCCACACCCACAGGGGCTGGAGACACAGCAGTCACACATGCAGCAGGACAGCCTCCTCCTCAGCCCCCTCCTGCAGGGTTACAGCCGCGTTCTCAGTGCCCTGCTGCATCTGCCTGGTCCAGCAGCTGAACACCGTCACACGTATGTCCATTCAAAGAACTCACCATCACTGGGGCCAGGGAGGGATGAAATGGGGAAAGGAAGGCCTGGAGAGATGGCCCAGTGGTTAAGAGCACGTACTGCTCTTCCAAGGACCCGAGTTCGATTCCCAGCACCCACGTCAGATGGCTCAAACGTGCCTGTAATTCCAGCTCCAGGGCATCCAGCACCTCTGGCTTCTGTGGGCACTCACCTTCATAGTGCACAAGCATGCACACACAGAGATACACACATGCACACTTAAAAATCAAATAAGGACATTGTAATGGGGCAAGGCTAGGTTGGAGAGACGACTCGGTGAAAAAGAACACTTGTTCTTTCAGAAGACTCAGGTTCCATCTCCAGCACCCACATGGCTGCTCACAACCATCTGTAACTCCAGTTGGAAGGGATCCAACACCCTCTTCTGACCTCCTCAGGTCAGGTACCAGACATACACGCGGTGCACAGCCATACATGCAGGCAAACATCACACACATAAAATAAACTAAAAATAAAAATAAATGGGGAAGGGGATGCCGGACTCAAGTGGTCAGACAGTAGCCAATGCTGGAAGCATCACTGTATACAGCAAGGAAGGAAGAGAGAGAGCAGACCGCGTTCTCAGACCCAGGAAGGGAGGACTGCTACCCTTCGTTTTCCCGGGTGGTAGCCCTCCTGCTTTTATGGGATGAGGCCAGGGGAACGAACGAACACGCACGCATGCGTGTGTGCGTGCGTGTATGTGTGTGCGTGCGTGCGTGCGTGTGTGCGTGCGTATGAGAGACAGAGACAGTTTGCATAGCCATGTTACCATCACAGGATCTCTCTCTCTGCACAGCCACCTCTATCATCACAGGAAGAACCCTGGCTCAGAATGCTGAGCTTCAGTACCTAAGAACATGGCTCTCCAGACATCCACCAGGCCACTTCAGCCCTGTCTCACAACCAGATACACACAGCTTAATCCAGTTTAATCAGCCCAAGCCAATAAAAAGGACAGAGTCCTTGGACTTACCAAAGGGCCATGTGCAGAGTCCTGCCAAGTGACACTCCACACTCCTGTCACAGTATACCACCACAGTACAACCTACCCCAACACCACACACACACACCTTGTACTGCCCTCCAGCCAGGGCACCATCTGCCCTCCAGCAAGGGCAAACTAGCCAACGCCAACCGTAAGGACCAGGAGTGCTACCCAAGCCCACACCACCCTGAAGACAGAACGCCTTGGGTCCCTGGGGCAGCCTCCCGCTGTACCTCTCAGAGACTTGGGAATGCTTGCTCTGCGGCTCAGCTCTGCTGGACTGGCTGCCGTCTTGTTCTTCTTGGCCTAATTCCTGGGGCTGCAAGCAAGAAGCCAGGGAAGAAACGCATTAGAGAGCTATGCACTGCAAGAGCCTCTTATCCTGCTGCGTCAAATGCTCGGCGGGTGCACTCTGTATGTCTTGAGAGGACAGGAGCCACTGAGACACAGAACATGTCTGTCTGCTGTAGGATGCAGCTTCCTAAGCTCTGGCTAAGCCCCTGGCCCACAGCTGGAACTGGAGATAAATAATATGGTCACTGCACACATAGAGAGGAGCCAGAGATGGCGGGCAGGGGGACCTAAGAGCCTGGCCTGCTGCCTGGAGCCCGCATTGCTAGCTACAAAGAGAAGGCAGTGATCTCCAGGGACACCCTAAACTCACTGAGGCCTGGCCCACCAGGGTGGGCGGTACAGGGGTGCCAAAATAAAATGGGCAAGCACGCCAGAAAGGAAGACTTCTGAAGCACCAGGGTCTGGGTGGAACAAAGGAGACTATGCCCCAAACCGGAAGGTACTGTCTGACTCTGGGGAGGACAGTGGCATTCCTTCCACTGGTCCACTCTAGGACATGAACCGTCATCAGTACACAGTGAGCACCCCACACACACACACTGCCCTACGGTCTAGTGTTACAGCATTCATTTGAAAATAAACCCCAAAATCTTATTTCACATCTCGGGTATCTAGGCAAATTTAGCAAGCTGGTTTAAAAAAAAAAAAGGCAACCTTCGATGATTTCAAATACTTCCTAAAGAAATGTAGTGGCGATGTCAGCCTGGGATCCACTCTTTGTCAGAACATCCTGCCCCAAGTGCCTGCTCCCCAAACTATGGCATGGTAAAGTCATGAGGGTGAGATGTGCTACACATAAACGTAACTCCCGCCGGGAAGGCAGGCCATAACACCAGTTCCTCCTCTCCCTTCTTCTCCTCAGCCTCAGACAGAGAGAAAAGGAAAGCTCTGTGACAGCAGCAGCAGCCCCTCTGGGACTGGCCCTTCTCACGGGAGCATTGTCTGCCCTGGACTCAGGGGTCAGAGGGAGAGGTGGGGCAGGAGACAGATCACTGTCTTCCCCAGTGGGGACCCAGCCCCTGCCCACCTCACACACACACACACACACACACACACACACACACACACACACACACACATACACACACACACACATACACACACACATACACACATACACACACACACACACACATACACACACACACACACACACACATACACACACACACACACACACGCACACGCACACACACACTTCTCCTCTGGCAGCCTGAACCCCGCCATTTGATCTGACTCTGCCATTTGGGTAGGTAAGAAGGGCAAGGTTTGCACTAAAACCCAGCTCCCCCAAATTACATTAAAACTAGCAACGCCGCCTGTGAGTCCCTCTCAGCGCCTGTAGCAGAAGGGCTCCCTGCCAGGGCTGCCACTCCTCATTGCATCAGCCTGGGCAGAGCCTACACGCAACGACAGGCAGGCACACCCTCCCAACTCCATCTCGCTCTCCTTCTAGTGTTCAGCTCACCACGGACCTTCCCTGCAAACCACCCGCCATCATCCTCTTGGTCTCGTGTTTTCAAAGAAACAGAGATCACACAGACCAGCTGCACTTCACAAACTATAACTAACAAAACAGGGTGACTGCAATAAAAACTCAAAATGAGCCCAGAGCCACAAAGGATTCTGGGACCGAGAGGCTACAGAGGCCGACTGGACTGGAGCTGACCACAGACCACCAATCTGTCCCCTGCTTGCTTCATGTCTGTACTTCTGCAGCAAGCTGAAGCAGCTTCCAGAGAGAGAAGGGATAACTTGGGGAAAGGCAGACAGTGGGTCTTCAGTAGTTTCACCTGCTCCCTAGAACTCCTGCCCCAGAAAAGGAAAAGGGGACCCCAGTAAGGGACGGGTGTGGTGACGCCCTTCAGAAAGGAGAGCCAAACAGGTGCATGCCAGGCCTCTGACCCAACACTACTCAGGACCCCAGGACCCTAGCCTTCCCTCAGCTCCTGAGTTCTGTTTTTAAGATCTAGTCCCAGGGTGGAAGCAGGAGGATTGCAGATCTGAGACAGGCCTGAGGAATTTAGATGGTTGTTCCTCTCAAGGGCAGGGCCCAGGGTGCTGAGGCAGCTTCATAGGAATACAGACGGCAAAAATGTATCCAGTTTTTCTCTTTAAGTATGCAGTTTATTCTACGGCCCTTACATCTGAGCTGTACCGTTTTCTTCTGGTGTCAGGGACGGAATCCAGCTACATCCCTAGTCCTCAAAATAATTCTGAGGTGAACAAAACTTAAGATAGTTTAATTCTAAGGCGTTCCCTGTTCCTAGCCTTGGGAGAGATCAGAACAGAAGAAATGAGACCAGAGCCCCAGAGGACCACAAAGAAGACTGCACCTATGGCTCTGTCCATGTTGTGAAGCGGCTGCTGCTCCCTCTTACAGCTCCGCCCTTCCACACCCCACAGACAGGAGACAGCTGCAGGCTGGGCCCTGCCAGAGGCACGAGCATCTAGCACCATCCACACTCCACCATGATGGATGGAATATGAACTAGACCTTGCTCTGCAGGGCTGCCTGCCAGCAGGTGGTAGCTGCTGAGAACTAAATCCAAGCCGACCCCTGACCTACACCAAGGGTGGCAGCCAGAAGGGACTGCTGGCCTCATTGGGGCTCAGGTGGGCCCAGTTCCCAAGAGAGTCAGCCTTTGGAGCCACAGCCACCGAACCCCCCCTGCCCTATGGACCTAGTGGCTTTCCTACCCCCTTGTTACCAAAGGGACCTCACGGCACACCTGCTCCCAGCCCTTCCTACCTAACCCTACCTGCCCTTCTCCGTGCCTACATATCTCAGCCCTGCAAACAGGGGCATCCAAAGTCTAGCAGAGACCTGGTCACTGGGCAGCCACCCAGGAAAGCACCAGCCAGACCAGAGAGGGGAACATAAGGGGATCAAATGCAGTCTGAAAACACTACTCTGTATGCACCAGCACACACCAGCACACACCCCACCAGGGGCTCCCTGTATGCACCCCACACACCAGCACACACCAGCACACACCAGGCTGGGTTCATATTAAACATCCTGTTGTTTCACCCAACAGACTCCCATCCACGCAAGCCAAGTGCTACCTAAAAACCTGCGGAGACCGTGTGCCAGAATCCCTCTCCTAGCAACCCACAAAGGAGACAAACAGCTGCCCTGACTTACGCCCTTTTAGGGTAGCATCTGTGTATCAGGCACCTGTGAACCTTCCTGGGTGCAGGCCAGCTTAGGTCTAGCAGAGGAGACAGACAAAAGACTGTAAAAGCAAAGTAATCCTGGGAGCAGAGAGGGGGCAAGTCACCTCCTCCAAGCAGGCGCCAGAACTGGGTCTCGGAGCCTCAAGAAGAGAACACAGGGGGCAACGGGGAAGCGGCAAGGCTGGCAGAGCAAGCACAAGGGGCAGCGTGTGCGTGCAGACTGGTAAGGCGAGTCGCAGACCCAGCTGCTGGGTGGCAGAGCCGGAAGGGATGGGTGGGCAGGTGGTCAACCCTCAGTTGCTGTGTGAATAAATGGACCCGCAGCAGGGCGGGCATGTTCCAATGCACAGCAGCAGCAAAGCAGTCATGGCCAGAAGCCCCGTCGAGGCAAGTGTCTGGACGGAGAGAATGTCCAGAAGTCCACGCTAATGGGCAGGCGTCATCTATGGGTCGCCCTTAAAAGTAGCTGCCAGAGAAGGTGAGGGCCCAGGCTAGCCCACCCAGACTCACCTCCCAGCAGGCTCCACCCACGGCCGGAGAAAGCATGTCACCATCCAGCAGGTGCTCTGAGATCCGGCTGCGGAATCCAAAGTCCTGGAGATGGTGGAGATGAGAAAGTCAGCTCTGCCCTTGCCACGGTCAGTGCTTGCCCACCTTTCAGAAAGGTGTGCACTGTGTCCTAGGCACCGAGCTCAACACTGTGACATCTAACGAAGTGCTCAGAGCAGGCGAGATGGTGAGAGAAGCAGAGCCAAAAGTTCCCTGTAGACACTGAGTGGAGAGTGCAAAGGTTTACTGTAAAATTCTTCCGATTTTTCTATACATTTGGTATTTTTCATAATAAAACTATAGACAAAAATAACCCTTTAAGACTGAAATGCATATGTCCTCATGGACACAGCCGCAGGCCTCGGAGGACATGAAATTTGGCCCAGGACAAAAAGCTGGCTAACAAGGGGGCTGCAGGTCAGATGAGCCCCGGGCCTGACTCTTCCTATGACACATGCCGCACAGCATGGCTCTTCCCAGCTAGCTCCCTCCTCACCCACCCCATACCCAAGCAGGGCAGGAGAATGCCGGCAAACCCAAACCCACGGGTGGCTTGGAAGTGAAACTGGATGGGCTCCTTCCAGCCTTCTCCCCACAGAGGTGGCACACTCTCTCTCGAGACAATGTGATTCATTAGCTGTGATTTGTCCAGAGTCCTCTTGGGGACGCGCAGCAGGTGCCCACCCCAAGCCCAATTCCTCACTGCCCTTTGGCTGCCAACGGGACCACACCACGGCCCTTCTGAGCCTAAGCTCCTGCCGGGCTGTGAAGGATCGCCGTCCGAGAGTATTCTAATGGGGACAGTCAGCCATCCCTGATGGATGGCGGGATGCCCAGAAAAGGTCTGATCCTGCTCTCTCCAGCTTCCTCCCTCCACACCCAGAGTGAAGACTGCTGATGGGCACAGCAGCACATGGTGGCAGCTTTGGAAGGACCAGGCCACTTGTTTCCTAGAGTTCAGTCAAACAGCTACCCATCATTGTCAAGTGTTTAGTTGGTTAAGCAGATGTAAGGTTGTTTTGTCTGGGGTTTTGGAAGGGTTTAGTTCAGTTTGTTTTGGCCGATAATGAGTTTTGCATTTGTGGGTCTTTGTTTGTTTTGAGGTTTTGTTTGTTTGTTTTGTTTTGTTTTTTTGCTTACCTTTCTAGCCTTTCTAGTTTGTGGTGTTTTCTTGGATTTTGATTATTTTCCCTTCAGTTGGATTTCTACTCCATCTAATGCAGCGGCCATCTGCTTCCGAAGCCCATGGCTCAGTGTGGGGCCAAAGCACTCAGCTGTCTAACTCGTCTGCACCCCTCCTCCTCTGCACCCCTCCGATCTTCCCTGTTCATCCCTGACCCTCTTCCACTAATCCTTCCCTTATAACCGCCTCCTCCGAGCAGATGGAGGGGGCATGCAGAGGTAACAACGGGCCAGAAGTAGTCGACTCTTCCCTTTAAGACTCAGACTTGGCAAATGGACTTGCGATCCAGCAGGCTGGATGAAGGTCCAGGACACAGAAATCATGGATGGCTTGGCAGTGCAGGACAAAAGCCTAAACTTTCAAATCAAATCCTGGCCAAAGCCTAGCAAAGTCCTCAAGCATGGCTCAGTGACCCAGGCACACCCGGAGCCTCCTGGATACAACTGTCCTGCCAGGCCCCAGACAGCCCAGGTGGCCTCACAGAGAAGTCACACAAGGTGAAAGCGCTGACACTAGCCCTTCACAGTCTGTGCTCTGCCTCACTTCGCACCCACAGCAACCTGTAGTGGGCAGTGCTAACCCTGGTCACTGAGTTGAGAAACTGGAACTGACCAGACCTAATTTTGAGGGCTAACTGTCCCACTCACTTCCCAGCTGTGTGACCATTGGTAAACTACTTCTCTAGGGAAAAAGAACCACCAGGCTCTTCCATACCACCCTGCTGCGACTCACTGCAACTCACCAGGCCAAGGAAAGACTTGGGGGCAGAAGCTTCGGACTCGGAGAGCTGTGGGTCCTTCAAGTGTTCAAGGACCTCTGACTCCTGCAGGGACACATGACAGAGAAACACCCCCCAAATGTTCTGGGCTGCTATCCATGGAATTCCCAATAGGCCAGAGGGCCAACACAGAACTGAGCCCAAGCCAAAAATCTACCTGTTTTGAAAACCAACAGATATAAACACCTACATAAGAAAGGGGCTATGTACTTATGCTGATGGTGGACAACCACACCCCAAGCCAGATCAGCAGGATTTAAACAGGAAAGGAGAGCTAAGAATAGTAGAGACAGGAAGTCAGCAGTATAGACATTGATGCTATCTGAAAAAATAAAGCGTATCTTAATGTGTGTGCATATTCATGTGAATGCGGGTGTGTGTGTGTGTGTGTGTGTGTGTGTGTGTCTGTGTGTGTGTGTGTGTGTCTGTGTGTGTGTGTGTGTGCGTGTGTCTGTGTGTGTGTGTGTGTGAGCATGTAGAAGCCATAGGTCAGCTTTGGGTTGCTCTTCATGCTGTTCATCCACTTTGTTTTGGGCACAGAAACTTTCAGTGGCCTGAAGGCCCTCTGATCGGGCTAAGCTGGCTGGCCAGTGAGCTCCAGGGATCCATCTATCTCTCCCCCTCCCCCGTGCTGGGATTATAAAACGTTCATCAGTACACCTGGCTTTTAAGATGGATTATGGGGGTCAAAGTTAGATCTTCATGTTGTTCAGCAAGCACTTTATGGACTGAGCCATCTTACCAGCTCTGGAAGTGTCTTTTCCAGGGCTTAGATAGAAGCTCTTTAAATGAATTCCCTCATTATATGGAAAAAGACTAAGGGTAGGAAAAGCTATAATGCCAAAGGGGTGCTCTCATATGTGTGTGCGCTTTCTCTCTCCCTCCCTCTATACACCAACACACACACACACACACACACACACACACACACACACCTACTTCTGACCACATGGGTTATTGAGGAGTCTATGAATGCAACCACTTGCATGTCTGGGATTGTTACAACTGTCACAGAAATGGATGAGAAGGGTCATTCTGTAATCTGACCTACCTATGCAGATGCAGAACACTCAACTCTGGTAGCCTCCATCTCACCCCAACTCCAACACACACACACACACACACACACACACACACACACACACACACACACGCCTCCCCTTCTTTACAGGAACTCAGACTGAGCAAACCAACGTATAGGTGGGGAGCAGTAACGGGGAGAAATGAAGAGCATGACCATCCCAGGAGGTGCCAACGGAAAAGCACACTTCTGCTCTGAATTCCTGGCGCCAGCAGGTCTGCCATTTCATTCAGGATTTTACCTCCCATTGGGTCTGGGCATATCTGTCACAATTAAGGGTTCTGGCTGATGTGGACAGCTGAATGCAGCTTCTGACTCGGTAATACAGACATGGAGGCCGGAAGCTAAGGAACTGGAGACAGCGGCAGCAGGTTCCAGCAGACAACATCCTTGGGACCCAGGGACTTACCTCACTGGCGTCTGATGTGCTCTCCTCCAGGGCAGATGCTTCCTTGGCTGTTTCCCTCCTGGAACCCTCCTCTCCTGCCTCCACGGCTTCCTCTGCCTGCTCCTTTTTAGAGGCCTTGGCAGGGTGATCAACCCCAGGGTCCAACCCAGGAGCCACCTGACTCTCAGAAGCCTTGGGATTGCTGTTCCCGTTTTCTTTCTGTAGGTTCCAGGGACTTGCCCCTCTTCCCCGGGACCTGCTGCCATCAGAGCTGTCCAGACTCCGGTCAGCACCCTGGCTGAACAGCTTGCCAGGAGTGGGGGGCCGATCGGCATCCGAGTCAAGAGAACCATCCTTCTTGTCCACTGGCTGGCTGCTTCTTGGAGACTCCTGGGGAGTGAAGACAATGTCAGAAAGGAGCCAAGAAGTTTAGAGACTGACACGAGATGGAGTGGCCGTTCCTTGACTCTCAGCTGGCCTTCGTGAGCTCCGACCCTGTTATCCTGCATAGTTGTGTGTCTGTGTGTGTGTGTGTGTGTGTGTGTGCACTGCATGTGTGTGCACTTGCATATGGAAACCAGAGGTCAACGTCAGCTGTCTTCTTCAGGTGCTCTCAGACATGGCCTCTCACTGAATCCGGAGCTCACCAATCTGGCCAGACTAACTGGCCAGCATGCTGCAGGAATCCACCTGTCTCTTTGCTACCACCATTGGGGTTCCAGATGCATGCTGCCACATCTGGAGTTTTAAGTGAGTCCCAGGGAGCAGAACTCGTCTGCCTGCTTGCACAGTGGACACTCTACCCGCTGAGCATGTCCCTGGCCCTCCCAACAGCTTTTTAAAAACGTTTTGATTATGTGTGTATGTGTGGGCATGTGCATGGGAGTGCAGATGTCTGTGGAGATCCAGAAGCACTGGATCCTACTGGAACTAGAATGATGGGCAGTTGTGAACTACCCAATATAGGTACGGGAACCAAATTCAGGTCTTCTGCAAAAGCAGTATGTGCTCTTAACCACTGTGAGCCATCTCTTCAGTTGTCCAAATAGCTTTACAAACCACGGACTGCTGCCCCGTGGCCCACATCCAGATAAACTGAATGGCAATTTCTATGATGATGCAGACACGTCAAACAGGGTTTAGAAATGGCTGCAACTCTGCCATCATCTGCCACATCCCCCAGACCCGTCAGCCAAGCCCTCAGGCCTCAGGAGCCGATATGTACTTAGAAGAGAACAACAGCAAAGACTGGAACTTGGACTTTTCATTTTTCAAAGACAGAAAGGGGAAAACATAAGAAGGGTACCCCTTCCTCCCCAAGTCTCCCTACACAAGCTCATCACCAGCAACCCCGCAGACAGCATCTTCTATCCAGGACTCTCAACCTGGGGTCTCTGAGAAGCGATGTCTAGAGGGATTAGCTGGGTGAGAGATGGGGCAGAGGCGACAAAGGAGGGTGGACCTTCAGGAAAGACACAGGTCCAGCCCCTGTGACAGAGAGAAAGAGGAGCACAGGACAGTTCTGAGCAATCGGAGCCAAGCAGAGTGCTCAAGTAGGCTGCTATCGGAGAAGTTCCACATCAGGTAGGAGGGGCCCTGTCCCCAAACCCCTGGTGGGACCTGTCACACTAGAAGGAAGTGGAATCTTAGCAGGAACCAGCAAAGACAAAAGGGCCGGTAGCTGGCAGCTGGTAATTTTCTAAACCTCGCTTTGGCTGGGTCCCCTGAAAGGAGAGCTGGGCTGCACACTTAACACAGTGACCACACCCTGTTTTCCACATACAGACTCACTAGTAAAAATCCAAGGCTGCTTCTGGTAAACTCTTCATAGAGCTGACCAAAATAGAAACAGAAAGCCCTCCCTCAGAAACACAGCCAGTGATCTCTCCTGGGCTCAGACTCAGAGCCTCCTTCCAGAAAAACATCTGTGTTGGCACTTAGGCTGTCAGGCTGAACAACTCCTGATCAGGGATTTTTAAGACTTCCAGATTCGCTATCCTGAAGATTAAAACAAGGAGTGTATTAAGTGCTACAGTCTGGATCTGAAGTGCCCCTCAAAAGGCCTGTGTGGTGGAGGCGTGCCCCGAGTGGCGTTCCTGAGAAGGGGTGGAACTTTTAGGAGGTCTTTGGGTTACTAGGGGCACACCCTTCACCTCTTTGCTCCTTGGCTTACGGTGTGAGCATCTCCGCTGTGCCCGCATGGTCCTGCCATGATGCGCTACCTCACCACAGACCTAAAACAAGGGGGCTAACCAGTCACGGCCTCACTTTTGAAACTGACAGCAGATATAATCCTTTTCTTAATATGGCTTAAGGTTCAGTTCAGATATTTCACTATGGTCGCGGACAGCTGAGCATCCCAAGTCGAGTCAGCAGCTGAAGGAGACCTCAACACGGCATCTGCTGTTGTTCAGTGCCTGCTGAAGCCAAAGGCAGAGCCACTGTGGATCCGGCAGCCGGCTGACAGGCTAACCCAGGCTCCCGAGGAATGGTACTGGGAGGCAGGAGATGCAATCTCAAGCAAATTACTGTGTCTCCGCTCCTTCTGCTTAAATACGTAGATTCACGGAGTACCCACCTTACAAAGCCACTCGGAGGGTTAAATGAGTTAACACTCGTTGAGAGAGGTGAGGAACTTAGAACTACGCCTGTCTAGACTGTCGGTGCCCCAGAAACGATCACTAACGTTCTACGATAATGAAACCCCATATTCATCCTCTGAGCATCCTCAGTGTGCCGCACACCCACTGCCTTCGGGAAGAGGAGATGACCAACCCATCCTGCCTGTGGGGCACTAGCTAACACTGAGAAAAGTGAAATGTCCCTTGTGGGCCTAATGGTGAGTTCTGACTGCCCAAACCTAAGGAGCACTGGAGGCCGGTGTGACTGCTGGTCCCAAGCCTCCCCTGGGGGAAGAGCAGAAGGTGGAGAAGCAGACAGTAGCCAGCACCACCCACCCCTCTCAGAATTCATACAGAGTACCGCTACCGTTTAGAGGGGTGCCTCAGGCCCTTCTCTTCAGTAAGGTAGCTTCATTCAAGCTGGGGCCACGCCACCAACACTCAGCGAGAGCGCCACAACTCATCTACCAGGCTCTGTGGCTCCAAGGAGGAGGGTGAAGTTTACAGGGGGGGTGTCTGTTCACCACATGAGTCATTCAGCAAAAGGGGCCAGTCCATGCTAGTCAGGCTCATCCTAGAATTAAGGAAGGCTCTCCTGTCCTCCTCCTTCAATCTGGGGCTAAAACCTAGTCCTAAGAGAGTTACCTAGCAACAAACTTTGGATTAGGAGACAGACAAAGTGTCAGACACCAGAGAGTCCTTCCTGCTTCTCACAGTTCATCCCCACCGTATCTTACACCCCTCCTGCCTGGGCCTGAACACTGGGCTATTTTTTCTCCTCTGCTACGCACACTCTCTTTAGTTTTAAAAGATGTCAGACCTGGCACATGCTAAGTCTGTGCCTGACTACTAAGTCACATATTCCAGATACAAACACTGCTCCACCCCCTGATAAACTACCACTGGTCCTCACAGCATCACCTCTCCCAGGAAGCCTTCCTTGGCCTTTGGTCCCTGGACCCTGGGTTTTTCTGCTATAATAGCTGTGGGTTTCTTTGTTTATTTTCCTTACTTGATGAACTCCCTATTGTGCTTAGAACCCAGTTTCTGGCATATATGGATGCTCAATAAAGTGTCAACTGAGGTTGTTTTGTTTTGTCTTTGTTTTTTAAGAACCCATGTGTTGCCATGCGGTGGTGGCAATCCCAGCACACTCAGGAGGCAGAGGCAGGTGGCAGGTAGAACTCTGTGGGTTCCAGGCCAGCCTGGTCTACAGAGCGAATTCTAGCTACACAGCCAGGCCTACAAGGAAAAAAAAAAAAAAAACCATATGTGTGAGCCAATGATTGGAGTGGAGGCTTCCCTTCTTCCTCTCCCAAATGGAGATGTAATATTTATTTGCCAAAGTCATATGTGGATTAGACTATTTCAGTGCAGTGCTTATAATATGAAATGTTAACTCTTAACTATTCAAAATGATGAAAAAGCAAGTAGGCCATAAAACTCAGAGGGTGGCAGCCAAGTATGGTGGTGGCGGCCAGGATGGTGGTGGTGGCCAGGTATGGTGGTGGCACACCTTTAATCCCAACTCTCCAGAGGCAGAAGCAGGGTGGGGATGGTTTACCCATGGAGGCCAGAAGAGGGCATAAGACCCGCTGGAATTACAAACAGTTATGAGTCACCTGATGTGCGTGATGGGAACCAGCCCCTTGGTCCTTGGGAAGAATAGCAAGTGCTCATAAACAGTGAGCCATCTCTCTAGCCCCAAGATTCCCATAATTATACTGAAGAGAACACAACCCGACTACAAGAATCTTGAGCTTCATCTAGGCAACTCTCAAATTTAAACCCTTCAGAAGATGAATTTCAGTGTGGGGCGTACTCCCTGGGAGAGTGTGTGTCTAAAGTCTAAGGTCCCAGCTTCCACTTGCAGCACCCCCCCCCTCCCAAAA
This sequence comes from Peromyscus maniculatus bairdii, assembly GCF_049852395.1. Lineage (NCBI taxonomy): Eukaryota > Metazoa > Chordata > Mammalia > Rodentia > Cricetidae > Peromyscus > Peromyscus maniculatus. The sequence goes on from NC_134858.1 coordinate 42,744,980, forward strand.
AGGAAGATTTCCATGTGACTGCATGATCTCAATCTGCCTACCTAAACATAAAATCGATAAAATAAGGCAACCATTAAAACAAACGGCCTTAAAAATAAAATAAAATAAATGGCTTTGGTCTACATCCACGTCTCTACTGACTACATCCGTAGGACAGCCAGAAATGGGTGGAGAAGGCAGGGGAAATTAAACACTGGCTATCTATCATCTACAAAAGGATGCAGGAAATCTAAGCATCTCATCTGACTCCACACTGTCCCTGCTCACCCAGCCCGTGCTCCTTGGCTGTCCCCAGGCCTAGGTTCGGAAGCCCCCAGGCAGTGTGCACACCCCAGACATCTCTGTACAGTCTCCTGCTCCAGGCTCTGTGGGTACACAGCTCCGCTCCGGGCCCCTCCATGCTCAAACTCCCCAACCTCCTCCTGCCACAGTCTCGGGTCCTTTTGCATTTCAAGGCATATTTCAAGATTTTGCCATCTGCACAAGGAGGGGGTGAAGAGGAGTGATTGTCAGAACCAGTTCTTGAATATTTAACACTTTCCAAAAGTCATGAGGCTCCCCAGGTTGCATTCCCACCCCCTTACCTGTCCAGAGCACAAAGGCACTTGGGCTCCCATGATGCACACAGGACAGGAGGGGGGAGTCATGGGGGCTGGGGGGAGGTTACCTCAACAGCATGCTCATGCATTCACACTGCTCTGGGGAGACTCCTGCTAAGCCAACCATCGGCCAGGGTTATTTTCCAGGTCTGGTGCCCGTTCAGTTGGTCTCAATTCTTTGCACAGCTCCCCGGGTGTAGTTAGCACTTTCCAATCACACTGACATCATCCTGTGATTTCTAAGCCGAGGCTCCCTCCCTCTCCTTTTGAGAGCTGATGGCTTTTCATCAGCACCACATGACCACATACTGCCTGCTCGCCACCCTCTGCCTCCCCCTCTCCCTCAGAAGCCTTCTTGGTGTGGGTTCCGGAACCTTTCCTTTTGCCTCTGTGATAGACTAGCAGTGGGTCTGGGTTGGAAAGCTGAGGAGGGAGTCGATGCTGACTGCATTCCTGCCATCCTGCTGCCCTCTCATGGAAGTAAGAGCAAAGTGGCTGGGAACACAGGCAGGATAAACCCAGGAAGAAAGGCTGCAGCTGCAACCAGAACTAACTGCAAGACCCAGACTGGGGGGGGGGGGGTATACACCGGGACAAAAGTCATTTCAAAGGTCAGTGCCAAGTGGAGGCAGCTTTGCCTGCCTAGACGCCTACACTGATCTCCACCACTAACATCTCCCCCAAGAAAAACCCCTAATACCCTACCTGAGGTTAGAACACAGGACTCCAACACCCCATGTGGCAGAGAACTGGAGACAGGTGTGCGAGGTGTCTAGGCATCACCTACTCCAGACACTTCCTCACCTCCCTGTGGTGCCAAGCAAGCTATTAAAATGTTTTAAAAGCTCCCTCCCCTCACCAGCAAAGGGAAAACTCTAGAAGTCCTTAACATGTCAGAGGAGAAACATCTTTTTCGGTTGACATCTGTAATCCATTAAGAAGTAGTCATGATCAAGCTACAGGGAAATTTCAACCCAGCAGTTGACTGCAAGGAACAGTCACCTACTGTCCCCAAAAAGTAGGGAAGCCAAGGGAAGGAAGAAACACCACCCAGCCTGTCTCGATACCCTCCACTCCATTCTCTCAGCTGCTAAACCAAACCCACCCAAGCACCTCCTGTGTCCCAGCGAGTGGGCTAGGTGCTGGGTATATAGACATAAATTATGCAGCATCTACACCCTCCCTGTGCCCGGTCCCCTGGAAAGCAGTTACTCTCTTTCCCCAAACATGCAAGCCTTCCTGACACCCTTCTCCTAATCACAGACGTCCACCCAGGTGCAAACTGAGGACCTTCTTGGAGTCCGTCCACCAGGCAGTCAGCGCTGGTTAACAGTGGCTGAGAAGGAAACCAAGTCCTCCCGTAGAGAACCAAACAGAGTTCCTTACTCAGGCAGAGCAGCTCCTCTCGGAAGGAGCAGCCTCCCAGCAGACGTGTATCGGACGGGAGATACAGACGGGGCAGCGGGAGAAGCGCCCCATTTGGCGGAAGTGCTAAAGTCACAATCAAAACCGAGCTGGCTGTGCAGAACCAGAAGGCTGAGCAGACTCGGGGATAGTGAGCAAAGCTTCTCTATGAGACAGGTCCTGCCCCAAAGACACTGTTGGATCCCCTTAAAAGATGCACCCACAGTGAGGTCTCAAGTACCAATCCAGAGCTTGTCGGCCGGCGTGTGGACTGAGACAGTACCCTGACCTCCAAGGAGTGGTGAGTACCAAGAAATATGAGTCAGAAATAAAAGAGACTGGACCAGGAAGACAGTTTAGTGGGCAAAGGCACTTGCTGCCAAGCTTGACAACCCGAGTTCGATCCCCAGGAACCTCACAGGAGGAAACTGACTCCTGAAAGTTGTCTTCCACATGTACTCTGTGACACACACAGTGCAAATAAATATGTTGAAATGCAATTTAAAAAAATAGGCCAGGCGGTGGTGGCGCGTGCCTTTAATCCCAGCCCTCAGGAGGCAGAACCCAGTGGATCTCTGTGAGTTCAAGGCCAGCCTGGTCTACAGAGCGAGACCCAGGACAGGCACCAAAACTACACAGAGAAACCCTGCCCTGAAAAAAAACAAAATAATAATAATAATAATAATAATAATAATAATAATAATGGAGACTGAGGAGATGTCTCAGAGGGTAAGAATGCTTGCTAAGCGTGAGTCCCCATGTAAAAAGTCAGGTGTGGCCACAGGAGATTCCCTGGGACATGCTGGCTGCCAGCCTAGCGCCAGGCTCAGTGAGAAACTCTATGTTGAGGGGATAACTAGGCAGTGAGTGGTAGAGCAGAACACCCAATGTCCTCCTCTGGATTCCATGTGCACTTTAACATATGATACAGCAAATATACATGTGCAACACATACAATCACACACACACACACACACACACACGAATACGGATAACAAAGAAACCAACTAAAATTTGTGAGGGGAGCACCTTTGCTTTTCTGGCCAGCTTTGTGGTCATTCTAATGATATAAAAGTGATTTTTGCCTTAAAACATAATATATAAGACCTGTATGAGGCTTAGACCTTGTGGTCGATATTCAAATGTCTTTATGAATCGAATTTGCAACTTCATAATTCAGTGATTATAACAAATATTTTAGGAAAATTTAGAGAACTGTTACTTGCTTAAAAATTAATAAATCAGGAACTGGAGAGATGGCTTAGAAGGCTAAAAGCACTGACTGCTCTTCCAGAGGTCCTGAGTTCAATTCCCAGCAACCACATGGTGGCTTACAACCATCCATAATGAGATCTGGTACCCTCTTCTGGCCTGCAGGCATACATGCAGACAGAACTTTGTATGCATAATAAATAAACAATAATAATAAATCAGACACTAGACAGAGAACATACAGTAGGAGATGTCCCTATGATTTCTAAGTCCAGGTTCCAAAACATGCACAAAAAGTATGAGCATACTGGCATGCTGACTTACACTGCCTGTGTGCTCTCCATGAAAAACATGCTGGAGGCAGCACAGGTCAGACTTCAGAGATAGGTGGGACCTTGGAAGCATGTTCCAGAAGCTATACCCACCCATATGCTTTTGTCTACCCTTAAATCTTTGCTCAAGCTCTTCATTTACCTAGACGATCTCCTGTCTAAAATTTAGACTGGTCATTTGATAGCTGAGAGAATGGATTCTCTGAACCCCAGAAATCCTGAACAGACCCAAATAAATGGACCAGCTCCTTTTCCACATATGCTCCACGGACAGCGGCAAAGCTTCAGAAGGAAAAAAGGTACAGCCCGAGCGAGGTATTTACCAGCAGGGTTATCAAGCTCTTACCTCGTACTCAAAGTTACCTCCCAGGGCGCTGAGGTCCAGGTGCAAGTTCTTGAGAAGCTCACTGGAGCTTCGGACACTCTGCAAGCAAGAACAATGATGAACGGCATCTTAGTCAGGGTTTCCGTTGCTGTGATGGAGTTCAGGACCAAAAGCAGCTTGGGGAGGGAAAGGTTTACTTCAGCTTACAACTCTCAGGTCCTAGTCAGTTACCGAAGGAACTCAGGGAAGGGATGAGAAACAAGAACTAATGCAGAGGCCATGGAGGAGTGCTACTTACTAGCTTGCTCCTCCTGGCCTGCTCAGTCTAATTGATTGATTGATGGTTTTTCCAGACAAGGTTCTCTGTGTAGCCCTGGCTATCCTGGAACTCACTCTGTATACCAGGCTGGCCTCGAACTCAGAGATCCACCTGTCTCCACCTCCCAAGTGCTTGGATTAAAGGTGTGTGCCACCACCGACTGGTTGCTCAGCCTGCATTTGTGTACAGCCCAGGACTACCTGTTCAGAGATAGCACCACCCACAACGTGCTGAGCATCCATGAATCACTAACTGAGAAAATGCTTCACAGGCTTGCGTACAGGCCAATCTTATGGAAGCATTTTTCTCAATCAGGGTTCCCTCTTCTAAGATAACTCCAGCTTTTGTCAAGTTGACTGATTGATTGATTAATTAATTAAAATAAAATAAAAGCGGTAAGTCTAAAGGAATTGGCCAGCCTAACATGCAGAGGAGAATGGGAGTGCCCTGGCAAGGCTTTGGAGGACTCCAGGGCAGGCCTCTCTAAGTAGCCTTTTGTCAAGTGAACACAAGGCCAAGCAAGCATGTTATGTTCTCCAGCTCAAACGTGAGAGGCATACAGACTGGTCAAGAAAGGAAGTTATGGGTGGAAAAACACTTATTTGTTTTAAATGGCTGGGAGGTTAGCCAAAGATAGATCTAATCCATGTATCTACCAACAGATGAGTGCATAAACAGAACATGGCGCATACACAAAACAGGCTTAAACTGCGTGTTTACATACGGGCTGCAGCATGCTGCGGGGCAGGTGCCAGCCATCAAAGACAAACACTACGCGACTTTACTCCTATGAAACATCTAGAACTGGCAAATCCATGAGCCCCCCCAAAAATAGTAGATTTAGAGGTTACCAGGCGCTGGAAGAAAAAGGAATGATTTATTGTATGGGGACTAGAATATGGGATTATAAACAAGTTCTGAAAATGGACAGTAGTGATGATAACATAACATTATGAAAAAAACCTAATAATCCCTGAATTAGTGTACCATTAAAATAGGTTAAAAATCTTACCTGTGTGTGAGAGCTTTACCATAATTGAAATATATAGAATATGTCTATAGACCCAGAGGGCTTCCAGACCAGAAAGGGACCTCCCCATTACCTGGTTTCCAGGCCAGAGGGGACCTCCCCATTACCTGGTTTCCAGACCAGAAAGGGACCTCCCCATTACCTGGTTTCCAGACCAGAGAGGACCTCCCCATTACCTGGTTTCCAGACCAGAAAGGGACCTCCCCATTACCTGGTTTCCAGGCCAGAGGGGACCTCCCCATTACCTGGTTGTCACTCTCCTTGTCCTCCTCGTTGGTCTCCTCCCCTAAAGCCAGGAGGCTGAGAGCATGCTTGCCCTCGTGGGCGGAACCCAAGGCACCCTTTGCACAAGCAGCAGCAGTCTTGAGACCCTGTGGAGGCTCCAACACACAAGAGCACAAGGGACTTACCAGAAAGGCCTTGACAATGACGCTGGCACGCTCCCTCCATTCCTACCTAGATGGGCCCCCGATCAAGTCCTGCCATGTCCATGAGTCTGGAGTCGAATTCACACTGCCTACTCCCTTCCCATCTCCACCGTCCCAGCCACGTGGATGGGGAGACCAGCAGAGGCGCCCTGCAGCCCCGTCCACCCCCATGCCAGAGTGACTCTTCTCACACTAGCTGGTGAACTCTGAAGACACAGCTTGTGTCTCCGTGACAGGCCACAGTTCCCAGGGTGCCACCCAGAAGGTCCCACAGTAACAAAGCACATGCGTAGCAGAGAAAGGACTCACCAGCGTGGGTTCCCCAAGCTGCCCGGAATCTGCCAAGCTCCCCAGGTTCACACTCTGAGGTCCACGAAGAGCAGAGGGTGGGGCGTCCCCAGGGCCTCGTAAGGGAGCCAGGCTCCAAAGAGGGGCCTGGACTGGGGCTAAGGGGGAACCCAGGACCTGGGCAACAGAACACATCTTGTTACAAACCCCAGAAACCACGTGGCTCTCAGGGCGTTGGAGGCAGATATAAAAATAAAGCATCTAAATCCTGCCCGTTCAAATTTAAACCGCCTCCGCTTGGAGGCTGCTAATGAAACACAACATCCAGAAATACCATGTGCCAACTGGGTGAGACTCACAGGCCAGTTTCCTGATTCTGATAACTTGTGTGCCAGCTCACACCTGGCAGATACTAAGACTGGGGGCTCTGCTCCCCTTTCAGGAGCCACATAATAAGTGAACAGGATGGGGGCGGGCGGAGGGGGGCAGAGATAAACCCCAGCTACTAGAAAGAAGTCTCTACAGTCGATGCTTAAAACTGATGAGTCAAGAAAAGGCAATCTCAACGTGTTCCTGACAAAGACGGAAGGAGACACCAGAAGAAAGTGCAGGCCTCCTTGGAGGGCTGTGCACACAGGAGGCTGCTGTACATGAACATGTGCCTTGTCATTCTCTGACTGGCTTTCCCCAGTTCTCAGGAGAGCCAACCGGAGTCAAACTCCAGGCTGCGTCTGTCCGAATGTGTGAACCCTCAGGCTATTCACAGCCTCTCCCATCCCCAGTTCCTTCATCCATGCTTGGCCCTACAGGGTCTGCTAAGAAGCTCAAAGGAGATGATGGACACAGCGGCCTCTGTAAGGGGCCCAGGGCTGTGGCAATATTATGGAAGCCATCATCTGGCCTAACGGAAGCGAGAGGTCAGTACAGGGGCTGGAGCGGTGGCTCACTGGTTAAGAGAGTCTGCTGCTCTCCAGAGGGTCTAAGTTCATTCAGTTCCCATAACCTACTTCAGGCCGCTCACACACACCTGCAGGCAACTACAGTTCTAGATGATCTCTGACGCCCTCTACTGGCCTCCACAAGCGCTTGCACTCACACACACACACACACACACACACACACACACACACAGTTAAAAATAAAATCTTAAAAAAGAGATGCCCCCCACCCCCTGCTGGAGAGGTGGCTCAGTGGTTAAGAGCACTGACTGTTCTTCCAGAGGAACCGGGTTCAATTCTCAGCATCCACATGGAAGCTCACAACTGTCTGTAACTCCAAGATCTGACACCCTCACACATACATGTAGGCAAAACACCAGTGCAAATAAAATAAAAATAATTTTTTTAAAAAAAAAAGTGATTAGGGGCTGGAGAGCTGACTCAGTGGTTAAGAGCACTGGCTTCTCTTCCAAAGGACCCAGGTTCAATTCTCAGCACCCACATGGCAGCTCACAACTGTTCTAATGCCAGTTCCAGGGGACCCGACACCCTCACACAAACATACATGCAGGCCAAACACCAATGCACATGGAATAAAAGTTTAAAAAAAAAAAAAAAAAGATCAGCACAGCATACTGGGGACACATTACAACACTCTTCAAAAAGAGCAGCCGGGCAGTGGTGGCGCACGCCTTTAGTCCCAGCGCTCGAGTGCATAGACAGGCAGATCTCTGTGAGTTCGAGGCCAGCCTGTTCTACAGAGCGAGTTCCAGGACAGCCGGGGCTACACGGTGAAACCCTGTCTTGAAGAAACAAACACACAAAAAAAAACCAAAGAGAACATATTCTACTCCACACTAACCCCCAAGGAGTGAAAAAAGAAAGACGGATCCAAAGGTCAGAGTCACCACCCTGTCGGCCAGTCTGGCCCAGGGAAGAGGTCCCTGGGCAAGTCCCAGCAGGGCCTAGCTCTGCCTTCAGGACACCTGAACCTTGGCTGAGCAGTGAGGTAAGACACTCCTTACCTCTGCAGACGGCCAATCGTATGACCTGCTGTGGAGCATCTTTGTCAGGGAGAAAGGCTACCAACACACAAACTCACTGCTCAGTGATGCTCCACATTAGGCCCTGCTCATTCCCACAAATCACCTAAGGTGGGCTCTACCACTATGCAGAGACCCCACTTGAGTAAACGGAGGTGGGTGTGGCCAAGAATCCTGTCCAAAGGCACAGGCTTAGTGGGGCAGAGAGGAGACTGAGTCCGGGATTATCTCAGGGAGCGTACTCCTTATAGTCTTATGACTATGGTAGGTAGGAGAAGTGCAGGGGGCTGAGCCTGCCCGCCTCTCCCCCCCTCAGCCCTTCCACCAGCCCAAGCATATCAGCAAGCAAAATCCTTCCCACACTGTATTTATAGAAAATTACAGACTCCTAACATGGCTAATTTGCTAACGTGCTGGGGGCTTGAGGGAGAGAGACAGGCGTGCTGAGGCCTTTGTTCTCTTGGGCCTGCACTGAATCGGTGGTTAGCAGGGGAATTATACACCCCTGGCTCCTAGCTGATCATCTTCTATAGACGGCCATTAACTCTGAGCATGGGGCTGTGCGTGCCATTGTCCTTCAGAGCAGATAAACTTGATGCCATTGGGCTAATTAAAACTTTCAGGATAATCTGTGGCTTATCCGATATTTATAGTACTACACTAGTTATTAGGACTAACGGAGAACCAGTGCATGTCGGCAATTAGGGACCAGAGGGAACAAGTGGGCAGAGCCGCAGCTGGGCCACAGCGAAACACCTGGGGAATTCCGATTGAGCCCCGTGGTCCCATCCAACTTGATTTCTGAATGAAGAACGGGGTGACTCCCGAAAGGGACAAAGTAAAGCTTGACAAGGCAAGCCCCACGTAGAGTCACAAACAGGGTCCACACAACCTGGCATAGGTCCGTCACGTGGGTTTCTGGGAGGCCAGGAGCAGAAGCAGCTGGCTGCTGTGGGCCCCATCCTTCCTGAGAGGGCTGGAGTTGAGAACTCCAGTGCTGTGTGCCTCCAAGCAGGGACCGGGCAAAGCTTTGGGGAAGAGGACCTACTCTGAAGGACTCTTCTCGAGAATCAGCTGGTAGGAAAGACTTCCCAAATTCCAGAAAACGCCTGGATCCTGTCTAAGGGCCGGCACCATCCGTGCCGCCCTGCCCACCCTCGGAAGAAATCCCTTCAAAGCGTGTGAACCGCCCACGAGCGTGGCTACCATGGATGCCCTCAGCTCTAGCCTGCAGGTGACGGAGTAGGACAAACCTGAAATCCAGGGCATCTCGTCAGGTGGCCACTTGGGTAGTTAGGGGATCCTCAGTTACTGGAGGAGGGTTAGCATTAGAAAGCAGACCTGTGGGCTTTGGAGCAACGGCTGGTCTACCTGTCCCCTCCCTGCTGAGCCCAGGGGCCCCAGACCTGAGGCCACACTTTCTAAGAAGCCTACCTGGTTGAGAAGCTGCATCTTGCTTGGCTCTGCAGCAAGCCCGGTGTCGGGACTGGGCTGGACCAGCCCCTGCCTGAGGCCACTGCTTAGCTGGCCCTGGGCTTGCTGAGAAAGCTCCTGCCCAGCCGGGGCAGAAGTCACTTCTGGAGAGTGCTCCAGCAGCCCCGGCCCCCAAGCCAGTAACCCCGGGTCCCTCTCCTGAGCCCTGACGGCCTTGTGTTCACCCTCACTAGACATCCTGGAAGACTCGGTGGCCATGCAGCAGACCATGCCGGCGACGTCTTTGTACGGCATCTCCTGCATGTTCTCAGGCAGCCCCAGGCCCTTCCGCCGCCTGGAGATCTTGTCCATCTGCAGGATGTGCTGGTAGAATCTCTGGTCCTCAGAGTAGTCTTCAATCTCTGACTGCTCCTCAGCAGAGCTCTGTGTGTGGGACAACTGAGGCACCAGGAAAGGGCAGAAATGCACATCTCTAGGCCCTGGGCCTGACTGACCCGTGATAGGGACACACCCCTGGGGACTCTGAAGGTCCCAGGGGAAGTTGTTTACCTCACCTAGGACCTGGGAGCCAAGGGGCGAGGCCATGCTGCTCCCCCCTCCACTACTGCTATCCGAGTCAGCCCCGGGCACACTAGGCTTCCTCTCTTCATTGGGAAACTCTGGAGACTCAGGGAGATGGTGCCTCTCTTTACTGGCAGGACCCCCTGAAGGGGGCCTCAGAACTGGTTCTGATGCCAGGGTATCAAGTGGCATCAGAGAGAAGCCCTGTGGTGAATCTTCAGCCGAGACCTCTGGAACCTTGGGAGCAGCAGGCTCCATTTCCTTGAAGCTCTCTGTGGTATCCTTGTTGACGAGCCTGGAGACCTGTCCTCTCCACAGTCCCGGGGGCTCTCTCCGCCACCTCCCCCTGCCCAGGTCCCCACCTTCCCCAGGAACTCCCTGCCAGTTCAAGTCCTCTGCTGGGCTACTCTCTAGTAAAAACAGCTTGCTTTTCCTGGCAGGGAGCACGTGGTCAGATGGACCCAGGGACCGGGAGGGCTCCTCCTCAGAGGACGGCAAGGGAACGGGGCTCTGACCTTTGTCCCCTCCAGGGCCAGTGCAGCGCATGGCTCTGCTGTGACTGTGCTGATCCCCCTTCAGCTGCAGGCCTCTGGGGGCTTCGGGAAGCTTAGAATGGACAGGAGTCTGGCTCCTGCCCTCTAACACATCCTGCCCATTCTGGAGTGGCTCGGAGATCGGAGCGCCCCCGGGGCCAGGTTTCTGCTGTCTGGTCCTCAGTTCCAGCTTTTCTATTTCAGGGTCTGAAAATCCCAGGTAGAATTTCTCTGCTGCTTTCTGAGTTGACTCCAGACTCTGTGGGTCTCCTAAGTCTGTCTTGCACTGGACCGGAGGCCTGCCTAAGATTTTCTCCACATCAGCAAAGATCTGGTGGGTCCGAGGAGCTTGGCCTTTGGAGAGTGGCTGCAGCTTGCCAGGAAGGGCGCCCGTGAGAGGCCACGGGGTGTCACCCTGCATACACAGGCTCCTCCCTTTCTTAAAAGTGGCCTCACTTCTAGCCTGCACCTCTTGGTCTAGGTCCAGATCAGCAAGCCCAGTTGCTGGGAGAGGGGACAGGCCACGGAGAAAGGAGGAAGAAGGCAGAAGTCCCTGTTCGGGCTGTGTTTCCTAGATGGGTATATAAATATGCAGAGAAAATAAGGACTAACTGACCTTCTCGTGGATTCTTGCTAACTCAGCCCAAGACCCATAGCAGAAAACCACCCTCCTTAAGATAAAGCAAAAACAAGACAGAGAGAGAGAGAGAGAGAGAGAAGGCGGCCCAAACCCCCTTAGGCTAAACATACGCCCTTTCTAGGTTCTAGCTTCCCCGTATAGAGAGGAAAAAACAACCACCATATTAACAGCCTACAAACCTTGTTCCACGGAGCCCCGGGAACTCGGTTCCTGGGGTGCTACCACAGTGAGAAGGCTATACTATGAGTGACATGGAAGAGGAGCACAGCCCCTGGTCAACCCGAGGACCCCCGTTTGTTTGTAAGCTGGTCTCTACAGAGCAGCCGTCTGAAGGTGGCACCTTACCTAGCGCTAGTCAAAGCCTGGAGGCCACGGCCATGTGACTGATCCCCAAGCTTCCTCTAGCCCTCAGGTTCACGATCGGTTAGTTTTATAAAAAGCCTTATCAAGGACTCCCAGAAACGGCCTCTGAGGCAGAGAGGAAGCCTGGGAAATTGAGTCGAGTGCCCTCTACCACCAGCACAGATTGGCACTGCTTAAAAGACCTCCAGTCTCAGAATGGCGGGGCTACCAGAAAGCCTTAAGATAACCAACCACCCTCTGCAAACACACTAACCAGCCAGCTGGGAGCACACATCTCCAGAGGGCCCAGACCACCTGAGTCTAGGTGGCCCAGGAGCCTCAGGCCTGACCACGAGACAAACTCAAGCTCGAGGTGCCTGGCCTGAGGACCCAGGGCTGCCAGCTGTCCCTTCCCGGAACTACAGAGGGGTCCTTTCTACCTAGGAGCTCCTGGGACTCAAACATGCATCCAGAGCCAAGGCTGTCACCCAAGCCCACCTCGAGTCCGGCTGGAGCCTGCCAGATGCCAAAATATCATTTCCGATTATCCTGGCTAATGAAAGGCCTAGCATCCACCTCTGTTTTTCAGCTACGTGATGCTATCAGAAAGTTCTAAGATTCTGTTTGGAAAGCACTTGTCTTCACTGTTCTGTAGGAACGGGCTTCTCACCCTGTTTCTCAGAACCGTGCCGAAAGCTGGGGGAGGCAAGGGGATGCAGAGCAGCGACAGAACCTGAACATGATGAAGGACCAAACGGCTTAACAACTCTTCAAGGCCAGAGCTGACACTTTAGGAAAGAAGACAACAGCCTGGGGATGTGCCTCACTGCTAGAACACCTGCCTAGCATGTAGCCCCAGGAATCCTCAAGGGGGGGGGGGGATGACATGTGGGTCTCAGAAGGACAAAACAACTGGACCACTGAGAGTTGTCTTCACAGTGCTCCCAAAGTGGTCCCCGCAGTGCTCCTCACGGGGCTGAACCGAGTAGCTTCCTCAGGCTGCCAGCCCCACGCCTGCATGAGGAGGACAAAGTCTGTCTGGAAGCACAGGGCCTCACTTTAGGAAGGCTCGCTCTCAGCTCCTCCTGAAGCCTGAAGTAAGGGTGTTCACCTCCACCTCCTACATGCAGACATGCTGAGTGAGAAGTAAACGATGGCCACAGCCCTCTGAACTCAGCACAAAAGGTGCTCACGGAGACCACAGTGAGGACGATGCAGTTTAACGGCTGTCGCCCTCCACCAGCCAAGGACGCTGGCCACAAAGACCACTGACAACGTCAATAAAGCCCATGGCGTGTATGTATCAATTATAGGCTGACCTCAAACTCGTGATCCTCCAGCCTCAGCCTTCCCAGTACTAGGACTGCAGCCGTGGACCACCAAGGCCAACTTTTCATTTCAAACTTGAAGGCACTGGTGTTCTGAAGACAATAGTGAGCCCACACCGGGGCAGCCTGATGCCAACTTACCGACTGCTCTATCTCCCTTGCGGCACACTCAGAGCGGCCAACACCACTACTTCGACAAATGCAAAACACGGCCCTTGCCCTGACGAGCTCACACTGTCGCTAGCCCTGTCGTGGAGCATGTGCTCCCCAAGGAGAGAGAAGAAATTACTTAGAGAAGTAACAACTGCTAGAAGCTGAAAGGAAAAGCCCACCAGGTAAAATTGGACAATATCCTGTCGAGAACTCACTATGGTTTTAACTCCCGGGAGGGCCCCCAGACCCCTTGGACTGCAGCCCTGTGTAGGAGCTGGCCTCGGGCTGACTCACCAGAGGACTTTTGGAGGTCTCTTTGTCTTTCTTGTTTTTCTTTTCCTTTTTCTTTTTCTTGTCTTTCTTCTTAACGGCCCCGGGAGCCAACCACTTCTCTCGCTCCTGGATCACCAACTTCCGATAGTGCTCATCACATGGATGGTCCCAAATGGACTGCCCGGTGTCAAAGTTGAAATAGTAAAGGTCACCTGTGATGTTCTGGCTAGGAGTGAGCAGAGTTCAGAAGTCAGTCCCTTCTAAGGTCTGGCAAAAACGTAATTCTTTAAAAAAGGATATTGAAATATATAAAAGAACCTATAGCAATAGATCATCATTTCTTACAGTGTGCTCAACATCAAGTTGACACTGAAAGATAAACAAATAAGGAATTGAAAAATAAACCTAGGCAATTACCCAGAACACAACATGGGAGATAAGTTGGTATTTTTAAATATGAGAAATAAGTTAGATATGGGAGATAAAATATGGACATTCAATGCTGCAATACCAACTAACTTTCTTCTTTTTTCCTTTCTTTCTTCAATTTATTTTATTTTTTAATACAAGCAACAAACTTCTGAAAGATTACTTAAGGAAGAGATACCTAAAAATAAACTGATAGATTTTTTTTTAATTTTTTTATTTATTTTTTGGTTTTTTGAGGCAGGGTTTCTCTGTGTAGTTTTAGTGCCTGTCCTGGATTTCGCTCTATAGCGCAGGCTGGCCTCGAACTCACAGAGATCGGCCTGGCTCTGCCTCCCGAGGGCTAGGATTAAAGGCGTGCCACTGCCACTCGGCCGATTTTATTTTTTAAATGAGGCTGGAGAGACGGATCAGCAAGAGCACTGGCTGCTCTTCCAGAGGACCAGGTTTGATTCCCACATCCTATTCTGACCTCTATGTGAATGAATGAATGAATACATACATAAATAAATAAATAAATAAATAAATAAATAAATAAATAAATAAACAAACAAACAAACTACCAAAACTCATTCACAAAGAATTGACCAGGGCTGGGGATATAGCTCAGTTGGTAGAATGTTGCCTAGAATGCAGGAAACCTGGGGTTCAAACTCCTACACCACATAATCATCAACATAATGTAAAGTCTTTAAACTGGGGCTGGAGAGGTGGCTCAGTGGTTAAAAGCACTTGCCACCCTTGCAGAAGACCAAGAGGGCTCAATTCCCAGCACCCACATGGCAGCTCACAACTGCTTGTAACTCCAGTTCCAGCCTCCTGACACCCTCTTCTGACCTTCTCAGGCACCTGCATTCATGCGGTACATACAGACAAGCAGGAACACACATACGCATGTAAATAATCTTTTAATCATGTTTCTATACACAGAATTTGAATCAGTTCTTTCTTCTCTGAGACAGTAGAGGTAGTCCACCCCTCTAGTTTCAGCACTCAGGATGTGGAACTTGGAGGACCTAAAGTTCAAGGTTATCATCTCTTTCAGTTTCTTTGTAAACTAGGCCAGCCTAGTTTAGAAGTCAGTCCTGGACCACCTGGGGAGACTGTCTCAAAGGACAAAGCAAAGAACTGGCCTGAATGCTCTACATCTCATGGGGGCCAGGATGAGAAAGGGCCTCATTATAGAGTCCCAGGCAGACTGGAACTACCATTAGACCAGCCTTGGGCTGGCCTTGAACTTAGAGCAGCAATCCTCCTGCCTTTGCTTTTATCCACACACAACCTTCTCTTTTTAGAACTGGATTTGAAGTTAAAACTTATCCCACATGGCCGGGCGGTGGTGGCGCACGCCTTTAATCCCAGCACTTGGGAGGCAGAGCCAGGCGGATCTCTGTGAGTTCGAGGCCAGCCTGGTCTACCAAGTGAGCTCCAGGAAAGGCGCAAAGCTACACAGAGAAACCCTGTCTCGAAAAACCAAAAAAAAAAAAAAAAAAAAAAACTTATCCCACAAAGAAAATTCTAGGCCCAGATGATTGCAGTGGTAAATTCTATCAAATATTTAAAGCCGAAATAGCAGCAACCCTACACAAACTTGTTCATAAACCTGAAGAGGGAGAAATTCTCATTCTATGAAGACAACAGTAACATGGTACAAAACAAGAGAAAGACGTTAGGAGAAAATGATGCTATGGACCAGTTTCCCCCATGGACACGATGCAATAACACTTAATGCAATTTTAGAAGATCAAATCCTATAAAATATAAAAAGGATCGTACATCATGACCAAGTGGAGTCACCCCAGGAATAAGAAATCTGGTTTAACATTTGAAAACCGGGGCCAGAGAAATGGCTCAGCTGGTGAAGACGCTAATGGCCAAGCGGAGGACCTGAGCTCCCTTCCAGGATCCCACATGGTGGAGGGAAAGGACCAGCTCCCACAAGCTGTCCTCTGACATCCACACTTACAAGTGCTGTGGTACGCCCACACTGCCACACACACAGATAGAGGGATGGATGGATGGATGGATGGATGATGGATGATGGATGCAATTAAAAATTGATAAAAAATGTTTGAGAATCAATCAATAAATTTGACTATAAGAAAAGACTAAAAGGAAAAACACCCAATCTTATCAACAGATGTAGAAAAGCACTGGGTACAACCCATCCATCTTTTCTTCAAAGTCCCAGCGACAGCACAAACTCTCCTGACAAAGGCCATGTCAGGAGACCCACAGCCAGCAGCTACCTAATGACGAGGACACAAACTTTCACCCTAAGATCAGGGACAAAGCAAAGACGTCCTCCATCATCGCCTCTACTTACGATGCTGAAGGCTCCGGTCACTACGGTACAAAATAGAAAGAAAAGGCAACTGGATTAGAAAGGAGGAGGCAAAAATACCTTTATTCCTAGGAGACACAATCGCTTCTGTAGAAAATCCTATGGAATCTTAAAAAAATTAATAAGTAAAGCTACTAGGCCTGACATAATTGATTTTAGCAAGGTTGTACAGTGCAAAATCAATATACAGAAACCAATTTTACTTCTCTATAAAAGCAACAAACAATTGGAAACTAAAAATACAGCACTTACAGAAGCATCAAATATGAACTACTTAGGGATAAATTTGATAAAGAGAGGCAACACATGTACACAAAAGCTATTAAACATTTCTTAGCGCTATTAAAGGCAACCTAAAAAAACAGAAACAGACCATGTTCATGGGCTGGAAGATTCAATACCATTTAAGATGCCTATTCTCCCCAAATTGATTTATGTGCGGTCCCAATCCAAACAGTAAAGTGACAAACTAATGTTTAAATTCCCATGGAAATGCAAAGAACTTAGAATGAGACTTTGAAAACGGGAACAAGGGGCTGGAGAGGCGGCATTAAGAGCACGGGTGCTCTTTCAGAGGACTCAGGTTCAATTCCCAGCATCTACATGGTGACTCCCATCCACCTGTCACTCTGGTTACAAGGGACCAACTCCCTCTTCTGGCTTCTTAGGAACCAAGTATGCATGTGATACACAGACAGACATGCATGCAAAATACCCACAAACATTAAAATAATTGATAATACTACTAAAAAGAAGATGGGAACAAGGTTGGAATACCTACCCTGAAAGATCAAGACTTATTATAAAGCCATGTGCTCAGGAGAGAAGAAAACAAAGCATATGAGCACATCAATGGCAGACAGCAGGGAATACAGAAACCGATTATTTTTCAATGTCTATGGGTGTTTTGTCTGCATATACGTCGGTGTACCCCATTTGTGACTGGTGCCCTTGGAGACCAGAGGGAACGTGTAACTAGAGTTCAAGACTGCTGTGAGTCACCATTTGGGTGCTGAGAATTAAACCTGTGTCCTCTGAAAAAGCAGCCAGTATTCTTAACCACCTCAACATCTCTCTAGCCCCAGAAACAGACCCTCTTATGCATGGTTAGCCTCAAAAACTAACATCTGAAGAATGATCTTCAGTATAAGAGTCAAATAATTTTTTTTTAGAATGTGGTACACCTGAAGTGAGGACATAGTTCAGTTATAGAGTGCTTTGGTAGCATCACAAGGTTCTGTGTTCCACACTCATTAACACACACACACACACACACACACACACACACACACACACACACACACACACAATGTGTTATGTCTAATATGGGAAAGTATACAACTGATAAAGATAAAAAGGTGAGTGGTGTGTGATTAGATAGTAAACATCAACTTGCCGCATCCTAGAATCACCCAGAAATAGTCTCAATTGAGGAATTCCCTATATCTGGTTGGGCTATGGGCATGTCTGTGGGGGACTGTCTTGTTAACTGACCCAGCCCATTGTGGGGAGCATCATTCCCCAGTTTGGGGCTTTGCGTAGAATATAAGAGTAGAGAGGAGCAGAGCGTGGTAAGGCGTGCTTTTAATCCCAGCACTCCAGAGACAGAGGCTGAGTTCAAGGCCAGTCTGGTGTACACAGCGAGTTCTAGACCAGCCAGGATTACACGGCACACGTGGAGACCCTGTCTCAAACAAACGAACGCAGAGAAGACGGCTGGTCAGCAGGCCACCCAGGTACATCCGCTTCTCTCTGTGCCCGACCACGGATATGTGTGACAGCAGTCTCCAGCTCCTGCCCCTGAACTTTTCAACATGATGGACTGCGAACTGAAGTGAACCCGCCCTCCCCTAAGTTGCTTTTGGTTAAGGTATTTTATCACAGCAACAGAAATTTAACTATTACAGGCAGGTAAACCAAGCGTGATGGCGCATGCCTATAATCCCAGCACTCAGGAGGCCGAGGGAGGAAGATCTCAAGCTCACAGCCAGCCGAGGCTACATAGTAAAACCTTGTCTTAAAAAAAAACACCAGGTATAGTGGTGCACACCTATAATCCCTGCACATGCAAGAGGATCTCATCCTCGGCTACAAGAGAAGGTGAAGGCCAACCTGAGACCCGTGAGAGCTTATCTCAGAAGAAAAAATAACAAAAAAAAAGAGAGAGAGAGAGAGAGAGAGAGACATGATGGTGCATACCTGTGATCCAAGCACTCGGAGGACTGAAGCAGAAGGATCACAAGTTTAAGGCCATGCTAGACTACATAACAAGACTGCCTCAAAAGAAAAAAAGTGAGATAGATCTACATATTACACTGACTAGAACAGCAGTGCACAGAATGTAATAGTTATGATTAAAACAATAAAACCACAAATGGAGTGTGTGTGTGCTAAAAGTTCTAGAAGAAATTTCACAATTGACAGTAATTAGGCTTGGGAAAGAGAATGGGGCACAAGATGACATGAACAAATAATTTTCAATGACATTCTCACTGTAGGACAAGAGTGTCAGGCACACTAGCAGGCACACGAAGGCAGCTGGCCCAAGGCCTTGCACACAGCTGCCCTAACCCAGACAGTTCCCCACCCTCCGTCAGAAAAGGCACTGGGACAACAAAGCTTCCAAACACAAGCTTGAGTTCTCAGCACCGGGAACGCTGTCGCGGGCGCTAACAGATTTCCTAGAAGAAAGATGTGAACCTGGAGGTGGTCCAAGGAGAGGCAGCTAAAAGATCAACAGAACAAGGAGCCTGTCGAGCGAGCGAAGGGAGCTGAGAAGACTCTGTGCCTCCGGCTGAGGAGAGTAAGGTGGGTAAGCGCAGCCATTTTCAAGTCCAGTCAACCTGTTACACTGCTCGGGTAAGAACGAGCCGATTACCGAGCCCACCATATGCACCTTCCTTCCCGGCTGAGAGGGGACACCTGGGATGCCCAGTGGACACACTGCCCTGGGTGACATGTAAACCAAGAGTGGCAGCTTTGGGGGGGGGGCATCTTGGATGGGGCTCTGCACCTAGGGTGAGAGAGAAGTGAAGAGAGCGCAGAGCAGACAGACACGCAGCACTGAACAGCGTCGCCACTGTGAGGAGGAGGGAGCTGGCAGCGCCAGCCCTGGCCTTTCAGCTTCCCCTCCTGGGGCGGTTTTCTCACTGTAAACCTCTGCTTCTCAGAGATACCCTGAAAGAGTTCTTTCACAATCCAGACAGCTTTAAGGGAATTTACAATGAATCCATGAACATGAAGCCAAGCAGGAAGAGTAGACACCTAGGCCTGGCGCCGTGGTTTGAAAGAGAACGGCCCCCACAGGCTCACGGGGAGTGGGGCTATTAGGAGGTGTGGCCTCCCAGGAGTAGGTGTGCTGCTGTTGGAGGAGGTGTGTCACGGGGGGCAGGATTTGAGGTCTCAGATGCTCAAGTCACACCCAGTGTGGCCTTCTCTTCCTACATCTACATCTGCGGATCCAGATGTAAGAACTCTCAGCTCCTTCTCCAGCACCATGTCTGCTTGTATGCCACCATGCTTCCCACCATGACAATAATGGACTAAACTTCTGAAGCTGTAAGCCATCTCCAATTAAATGTTTTCTTTTATAAGAGTTGTCCTGGTCATGGTGTCTCTTCTCAGCAATAGAAACCCTAACTAAGATACCTGGCAACCCGAGTGCAATCCCTGAAACCCATGTAAAGGTGGAAGGCAAGTACCAACTCTACCAAGTTGTACACACACACACACATATACACATACATAGTTTACACAGTAATAATTTAAAGAAAAAAGAATATGCTACACAAATTCTAAGATGGCTAAGGGAGACAGAAATCTTTTGCCAAACCTATGTGACCTTGCTACAGAACCCTTTGGTCTCAGCATCCACTTTAGTCATATTGAGGAGATAAGCCATCACTTTTTCTGGGTAAGTACATTCTCATACATGGATTCATGCACATGTACACACATGTATACACATGCATGTGGTGGACAGAAGACAAACGCAGGCATTGCTGCTTAAGAACCATCCACCTTGTTTTTGTTTTTGTTTTTTTATTTATTTATTTAATATATGTCTGCATGAGGGTGTCAGATCCTCTAGAAGTGGAGTTACAGACAGCTGTGAGCTGCCATGTGGGTGCTGGGAATTGAACCCGGGTCCTCTGGAAGAGCAGTCAGTGCTCTTAACCTCTGAGCCACCTCTCCAGCCCCCCACCTTGTTTTTGAGACAGAGTCTCTCACAGGCCCAGAGCTCACCAAGCAGGCTAGACTGGCTAGCTGGCAAGCCCCAGGAATATCCTGTCCACACTTCCTTATGCGGAGATTACAAGCAAGTGCCAGCATAAGTGCCACCATGCCTGGCTTTTGGCACGAGTTCTGGGGACCCAACTCAGAACGTCATGTTGCAAAGCAAGTACTTTACAGACGGGGCCGTCTCCCCAAACGCCACAGCTGTCACTTTTAACATTCTAACAGTGTGTAAGGACCAACAAAGACTCCTCCTCAGTACGACCAACGCAGACACCGGTGTGAGAGGCTCGAGCCAGGACGGCAGCTCTGTGGTCCAGAGGGAACTTCACATCAGCTTACTCAGTCCTGAAACAAGAGGTAACCTGCAGAGAAATGACGGCCTTGCCCCTGATCATGAAAAACAATCTCCAGGGCTTGGGGAAATGGCTCAGGCAAAGAGCCTGCCACGCAAACCAAAAGCCAGGGAGCTGGAGAGACCGGCCGCTCAGTGGTTAAAATTGTGTACTGCTTTTGAGAGGACCTGATTTCAGTTCCCAGTACCCACATCAGGCAGCCCACAACCTTCTATAACTCTAGCTCCAGAAGACCCAATGCCCTCTTCTGGCTTGGTCTCTATGGGCAACTGCACTAACATGCATACACCCACACATAAACACATAGTAAATGTCTTAGTTAGGGTTATTATTGCTGCAATGAGACACCAAGACCAAAAGCAACTTGGGGAAGAAAGGGTTTATTTGCCTTACATAACCCAAGTCACAGTCTATTGAGGGAAACCAAGGCAGGAACTCAAACAGAGCAGGAACCTGGAGGCAGGAGCTGACGCAGAGGCCGTAGTGGAGCGCTGCCCACTGACAGCACTCCCTAAGCTTCTTAGGGCTTGCTCAGCCTGCTATAAGAGAACAGAACCCATGGCCAGGAGGTGGTGGCGCACGCCTTTAATGCCAGCATTCAGGAGGCAGAAGCAGGTAAATCTCTGAGTTCAAGGCCAGCCTGGTCTACAGATCGAGTTCCAGAACAGCCAGGGCAACACAGAGAAACCCTGTCTTGAAAAACCAAAAAAGAAAAAGAAAAAAGGAAGAAAGGAAGAAATGAAGGAAGGAAGGGAAAGAAAAGAAAATAGAACCCAGGACCACCAGTCCCAAGTGTCATCACCTACAATGGGTTAGTCCTCCCCCACCAATCACTAATTAAGAAAATTCCCTACAGACTTGCCTACAGCCCTATCTTACGGAGGCATTTTCTCCACTGAAGTCCCTTTCTCTCAGATGACTCTAGCTTGTGTCAAGTTGATATAAAACTAGTCAGCACAATTAAAAATAAATCTAAAAAACAGAAACAAAAATAAAAAAGGAGGAGGAGGAGGAGGCCTAGAGAGATGGCTCAGCAGTTAAGAGTTCTGGCTGCTGAGGACCAGGGTTTCATTCCCAGCATTCATGGTGGCTCACAACCATTTCTAACTACAATTCCAAGGAATCTGATGTGTTCTTCGGGCTTCTGCACATGGTGCACATACATATATGCAGATAAAACAGTTATCAGGCATGACAGTACCCATCTGATTTACACACACACACACACACACACACACACACACACACACACACACCACACCACACCACACTAAATTTCAGGCCCCCATCTTGGACAGGCCAGGTTAGTGAACCACTGTAATTACTCACCATGGTTTCCAGCCCTTGGGCAATGGAGCTTCAATCCCCTCCCTCGCCAGCCACATCAGTTCTGGTTCCTTGATGGGGTCGATACCAATCACTCTGGCAAAGTCAAGGATTTCTGCAGAAAACAGCAGGAAGGCGAAGGTGGAGGGTGGGCGGGTAAGAGAGAGGGGGAGGGATGGAAAGAAGCAAAATTGAGTCAATTCTTTTCTGGATTTTTCTTTATTCATCAATGATAAAATATGGCTTCTCTAAATATAAGTAATAAATATATAGAACTAAAGCTGGATGTGGCGGTATACACCCATAATCCAGCACTTGGGAAGTAGAGGCAGGAGGACTAAGAGTTCAAGGTCATCCTCAGCTCCACGGTGAGTTCAAGGCCAGCTGGGACCATCTCAAAAACCTTTAATAAACAAACACACAGACAGAGCAGTTTCCTTACATCACAATTTATTAATGGCATCTGAAT
Source organism: Peromyscus maniculatus bairdii (assembly GCF_049852395.1). NCBI lineage: Eukaryota > Metazoa > Chordata > Mammalia > Rodentia > Cricetidae > Peromyscus > Peromyscus maniculatus. The sequence continues at coordinate 42,767,319 of NC_134858.1, forward strand.
CGAGTCATGCCACCTCCAAACTCCCACACAAAATATAATACAATGCCCACATATAATCTGAAGCCACAGCTCACAAAGGAAACCAAGAGGGCACAGTGGGGAGGCCTCAGGAAGGAGCCAGGCCACAGCCGGAGCCATCCAGGATGAGGGCAGCCTTACCAGGAGATAAGCTCTCAGAAGATTTATAAGAGCTGGGTTCCAATGCACTTGGCCCTCGAGCCCCAAGTGAGTTCCACCAACTACGGAAGACTGAGCTCTTTAAGGACCTTGCAAACACAGAGAATGTGAAATAGATAGTGTGTGTGTTGTGACGGTGGCATGTACCATGTGCTAATGCAGCAGACAGAAGGCAGTGCCTGGTTCTCTGAGGGACAGGAAGGTACCCTGCTCAAAGTAGATGATACTCAGGTGGCCTCTTCCCCCTCTAGGGAACCCCTCTTCTAAAAGGTGATGCCCCTTAGTCGGCTGTAGTATATATTTTAGACTCCGCCTCTCCCCTACTCTCAGAATAGGAGAGTAGAGACTATGCACTATGCTAAGAGCAATCTCCTCTTTGGGAAAAGGATAGGTGATGTGTCCATTGGAACATGTCACTAGCGGCCACTGGAATAATGAAATAAATACCCAGGCTTGAGTCTAGGCCAGGCCAGATAGATATCGACAATACAAGTCATCTCCATGGAGAAACAGAGGGTGACGTACCTGGGGACTAGGAAATAACACTTTTTCTAAAGGGCCAGCTGGCATTTAACTGGCTTATTGGTTAACTTCACCTTTTTTAGTTCTGCACAATGGAGCCAGCACAAAAGACCTGCGACAAGATACCGTTTAGGCCATCTGGGACCTGCCAGAAACCATCAACGGCACAACTTAACCGGCAAGGTGGGAGAGCCATGTCACAGAGCCCTGAAACCTCACCAAGGATACTGAACATGTGGAAGGGCACTGACTCCACCCTAGAAACAATCCATCTCTCCCTGTGAGATCCCTGCTACTAGGTGGGACACAGACCAGACAAGGCAGAAACGAAAACAGAGAGCTGAGCAGGAAGCCACAGAAGCTGAGAAGGTGGTGTGGCTCAGGCTAGAGTACCAGACATGAGACCTTGGCAGAAGAGTTTTTAATCCCCCCCCCCCAAAAAAAAAAATCCTAGGAAAACCAGGCGATACAGCACATGCCTGTACCCTGATGCTTCAGAGGGGTAGGCAACAGGATCATTGCCCATCTCAGGCCAGCCTGACCTACATAGCAAGACCCTGTCCAAAAAATAAGAAAAAATAAATCCCAGCACTCAAGACACAGAGGCAGGAGGATCTCTGTGAGTTCTAGGCCAGCCTGATCTACATAGCAAGTTCCAGGACAGCCAGGGGTGCAGAACAAGATAGAAATTTCCCCAAGATGCTCAAGACCAGACATGCTACAGATTTCAATTCCTTTCCAGTTCTGGAGTATTTGCATAGACTTTACAGGTTAGGCATCCCTCATCAGAAATGTCTCATCCAAAAGGCAGATTTTGGAGTATTTTGCAATTTGGAAGAGGTGAGGGATACACATCTTGAATTCCAGAAACAATGAAGCATTGTGTGATGGTCTATAATCGCAGCATTTAGGAGATGGAGGCACAGGATTAGGAGTTCAAGACCAACCTGGTCTACATAGTGAGGGTGAAGCCAGCCAGGCTTAAGAGGAAGGAAGGAAGGAAGAAAGGGAGAGACGGAAGGAGGGAGGGAGGGAGGGAGGGAGGGAGGGAGGGAGGGAGGGAAAGATGCACATAGTCATATACACACAGCTTAAGCTACAGATTGACACTCTGCCTCAAAAAAAAAAAAAAAAAAAAAAAAAGAGAAAGAAAGAAAGAAAATGTGAAAATGTGAAGTCAGTCAGCAAGATGGCTCAGCAGGTAAAGACATTTGCAGCCAAGCCTAACGTTAGCCCAGAGTTCAATATGGGAGCCTACATGGTGGGAGAAAAGGATGACTCCTTCAAGTTGTCCCCTGAGCTCCACACGCATGCTGTATGTAGTAGCATGCACACATACGATAAATAAATGTAAAAACAAAGCAAAGTTGAAGTCATTCAAGAATAGCACAAAAAAGACACGTGGACAGGAATCTGACGTTTACACTTTCAAAGGTGACGGTCCCCTCTGAATCACACCCCCAAGTGCCAACAGTCCTCCCGTACACTGCCCGACCCAGAACTAACAGGGTGATTCTAGTCACGGGGTGAGAACACGAACACAATGGCCGAGGAAACTGGACACACGGCAACAAGAGTGCCCTAGTCCGGCTCGGTGTTAGGATCCGACAGAGCCGCAGTAATCCTGTGACACCGACACGCGCCAGACAGTCCAGCGGCAGGGGGCAGGCCCAAACGCACACAGCAGCAGCCAGGCCAGCAGGGAGATGCGCCATCCCCCTAATGGCCTAGGAACTAAACTGCACATGAGAACACGGTAGAAACAGTTCCCCTTCTGGTGGAGAAGGCTTTTCTAACCATGATCCGTACATAGCTCGGAGGCCATTCGCCATCAGACTGACAGACACCATAAAAATCACACAATCTAAGCTGGGGAGGCGGCTCGGTAGTTTTCACATTTATTATCGTATGTGTGCATGCTACATACAGCATGCGTGTGGAGCTCAGGGGACAACTTGAAGGAGTCATTCTTTCCTCCCACCACGTAGGCTCCTGGATTGAACTCTTCCAGAGCACCCAGGTTCAATTCCCAACACCCACATGGTGGATCACAACTGTCTGTAACTCCAGTTTGAGGGGATCCAGCACCCTCTTCTGGCTCTGTGGGCACCAGACACACACACACATGGTACAGAGACATATATGCAGACAAAACATACACATAAAAATAAACAAATCTACAAAGAATTGCTCTTTGAATTCAAAGTCTGGGGCTGAGGATACAGCTCCATGGTAGAGTGTGTCCTTCGTGTCTGGGTTCGATCTCTAGCTGGATGATGACGCATATCTGTAATGCCAGCACTTGGGAGTCTAAGGCAGGAGGACTGCTATAAACTGGATCTCCAAAAAAGGAAGCAGAGGGGGTGCAGGAAGACAGCTCAGCAGGTAAGGGTGCTTGCCACCAACCCTGAAGACCTGGGTCTAACTCCTGTAACCCACATGGTGGAAGGAGAGAATCGCTCTCACAAACTGTCCTCTGACCACCATGTGCTTACTATGATGAGCACACCATGTCACCCTCCGGAACGTAAATGCTTAAAAAATAGTGGCGCACGCCTTTAATCCCAGCACTCGGGAGGCAGAGCCAGGCGGATCTCTGGGAGTTCGAGGCCAGCCTGGTCTACAGAGCGAGATCCAGGAAAGGCGTAAAGCTACACAGAGAAACCCTGTCTTGAAAAACCAAATAAATAAATAAATAAAAAATTTTAAAAAATAAAGACTATATTCAGTTTTAGAACTTCTACTTGGCAATCAGCAAACACACTAGGCTAGAAGCAAATCACAAGATAAATGGGATCCGAGACTCTCAGGGGGCACATGTTCTTACCCCTGTCTACCAGGCCCAGGAACCACCTGAGCTGGAGGAATCACTTGTGTCTAGGTCCGCAGCTCTTCAGGGTGTCAAAGCAAATTTCAATCCATGACTGGCAAAGCACTCGAGGGGCTGGAGTGGCCCAGCTCCACTCAGCACAGTGCAGAGCTACAGGAACCTCTCTCACAGCTGGGGACAAGGACAGGACCTGACTCACGGAGTTACCGTGGGGCTGCTTTTCGGTTTCTGTTATTGTCGCTTGAAAGAGGGTCTCACTGTGTAGACCAGGCTGGCCTGGAACTCACTGTGTAGACCAGGCCGGCCTAGAACTCAGAGATCCTGCCTCTGTCTCCCAAGTGCTGGGATTAAAGATGTGCGCATGCACGACTATACTCAGCTTGCTGTGGGGTTTGAGAGGGAAATGAATACAGCATTTTTAAAACAAGGCTAGAACAAAGTAACGAAATAAATAATGCTTTTTTTCTTTTTGCTGTTTTTGTTTTAAGAAAGGACCTTAAACTCACTGCCTAGTGACATGACAGTGAACTGCAGCTCCTCCCTTGTTACCCTGAACACGCACGTACGCAAGCACACACGCACGTACGCATCCACTTCCTGAGAGCTGTACCTCCACGCCTCGATTTCTGACCCCGGGGCTTCAGGCATGCGAGGCAAGCACTGCACCAACTGAGCCACAACCTTGTTATTCTTGTTGTTTTTAAGACGACGTAGCTCAGGCTAGCCTCAAACTCATCCTGGCTTTTAACTTGTAGCAATCCTCCTGCCTCAGCCCCTTCAATGCTGGGATTACAGGGAATGCCAACATGCCAGCCTCAGCTTGTTCTAAAGAAACTGGATTCACATGTCCTACTTCACAATATCCCCTATGCTACTATCTCACTTAAAACCAATCTGATCTCCAAGGTCAGGAAGCGTCTCCTATAGAGGGCCAGACAGTAAACACCGCAAGCTGTGTAGGTTATAAATCTGTCACAATTATTTGACACTGCCATTATAGCAGGAAGACAATCACAGAGGATATAGAAATAAGCACGGCTGTCTTCCAATAACATTTTATTGACAGGGAGCTGGAGAGATGGCTCAGAGGTTAAGAGTACTGGCTGTTCTTCCTGAGGTCATGAGTTCAATTCCCAGCAACCACATGGTGGCTCACAACCATCTATAATGAGATCTGGTGCCTTCTTCTGGTGTGCAGACAGAACACTGTATACATAATAAATAAATAAATAAATAAATAAATAAATAAATAAATAAATAAATAAATAAATAAATCTTTTTTAAAAAATTATTAACAAAAAGCAGGCAAGGTGCCAACTTGGGCCCAAAGGCTGTTTGCCGACCTCTGATCTAAGCCAGATACACTGAGCAGCCTGTGCCTGAACTAACATTGTACTGGAAAGACAAAAGCAAATCAGGGACTTGGGCTCAGTGGTCAAGAGCACCGGCTGCTCTTCCAGAGGACCCGGGTTCAATTCCCACCACCCACAGGGTGGCTCATAGCCATCTGTAACTTCAGTTGCAGGGGGCTCTGATGCCCTCTTCTGGCCTCTGCAGGCACTGCACACAGGTAGTATACATATCTATGGTAGGTAAAACACCCATACATGTAAGTTAATGTTTCAAAATTAAATATAATGTCTGCCCTCAAAGGACGGTTACAGTCCACCACAAGCCTCTTACCTTGCTCGCTGGGGATGTAGGTCTCATCAGAATCTTCCTCCAGAACCAGCTGGTCACCTAAGAGGATGGGTCGTCTAGCCATGATTCAGCCTGGCGTAGCTATCTCAATCCCAGAGACCCTATCCAAAGAGAAAATCAGTGAGCTGGTCTGGGAGGGAGGGAGGGAAAAGGTGAGCTGGGTTGTAGAGCATCTGGGTCACACCAGACGCTGCAAACCAGCATGGCTGAGGATCCTGCCTGCCGTTCAGAGCTGCATGGACTCTGTGCCTGGGCGATTTTCCCGGCTTGCCCCTGCCCAAGGTTAGAGAACACACAATGCACAAGAGACTGGCTCTCTAACGTGTTTAACTTGAGGACGGGAGAGATACTTCAGTGGTTAAAAGCAGGTTACTCTTCCAAAAGACCTGGGTTCAATTCCCTAGCACCCACGTGGTGGCTCACAACCTTCTGTATCTCCAGAACCAGGGTTTCTGACACCATCTTCTGGCCTCTGCCTGCATTAGGGACACACATGGTGCGTGTCCATAAATGTGGTCAAACATTCATGTACATAAAACAAAAATAAACAAGCCCTTAAAGAGTTTAACTTTGTATCCCTCCCAAACAGGAGAATACCCCAAACTGTAGTAACCTCAGCCAGAAAACCCCAGTGACACCAAAAACACAGGCCCTTGGGTGTCAGCACAGCCCAGGGCACAGAGAGGCCATTGGAGTCAATGGTGCCCCGGGGCATGCAACTCAGGGCCAGGAGCCAAAGCGACTTTAGCACCTGCTCTGAGAGCACTAAGACAAGAGGACAATTGCCACTGAAGGATGAGGAAAGCACCCTAGACTAGGAGCAAAGGGTGACGCCTGCAGATGTCCTAGAGCACAGACTCACAGCATGCTTGGCGGGGGCTAGACATGGAAGCCTTATGCCCTGCAGTAAGGGGATGTCACTGAGGGCTTTGGGAAGAGAAAAATGACACAGGGTGGCCTTTTATTTAGGACAGGAACTCTGGTAAGACTGGCGTGGCTGAGTTGGAGAAATAAGAAACTGGTGTCCAGAGAGGCGGTTGAGAAGGCTTCCCTCACAGTCATAGTTAGCGAGGGCTTAGAGGAGGGCGGAAGCAACAGAGGTGAAAAGGGACAAAGACATGGCTAACAGGCTTAATGGGAGCACAGAGGAGGAAGAGAGGAGTCCTGATGGACTGGGCTGTGTCCTTCCAAAGCACTTATGATCTGACTTTATAAGAAGTAGGGTCACTAGGGGGTGGTGGCACACACCTTTAATCCCAGCACTCAGGAGGCAGAGCCACACAGATCTCTGTGTGTTCGAGGCCATCCTGGTCTACAGAGCGAGATCTAGGACAGGTACCAAAACAACAGAGAAACCTTGTCTTAGAAAAACCAGGAAAAAAAAGAAGAAGCAGGGTCTTTAAGACATAATCAACATTTTAAGTGAGGTCATAAGGGTGGGGCCCTGACCTAATAGGATTGGTGTCCTAAGCAAAGGAAGAGAAATCAGTTTTCACTCCATCAAATGAAGACAAAGCAGGATGGTAGGTAGCCACGTGCAAGGTAGGAATTAGGGAGGATCTTGATCTGTGACTTCCAGAACCATGAGAAAATGGATCCCTGTGGTGTAAGCCACCATCTATCAGTCCAAGCTGACTATGACAGGAATCTACTTTGACACCAAAGTTTCCAGTCCAGGGATGCAGTGGGGCCAAGTTCTTAACTGACAAATGAGTGTTGTTCTCTATGCATACTGTAAAGATTTTATTTATTATGTATACAGTGTTCTGCCTGCATGTATGCCTACAGGCCAGAAGAGGGCACCAGATCTCACTATAGATGGCTGTGAGCCACCATGTGGTTACTGGGAATTGAACTCAGGACCTCTGGCAGAGTAGTCTGCAAGGGGTCGTTGTCTGGGCTTTACCCCTGAAGCACCGCCCCTAGTAGGCAGCAGGTAAGATTATCGTATATACTAGTAAACTAATTTGGTAAAATATCAGCCTTAGATAAATTGCACTGTTATGGATTCTTGTATATTGATACAAATGTAAACTACTTTTATATTCCTATTTAAGATAATTTGTATACTAATACAAATACAGAACTATATTTGTTGTATTTACATATATTTCTACTCTTACTTGAAATGTTTGTGTATTGATAGAAATGTAAAATTATATTTGTCATACTGTATGTGTGTTCTACCCGTTTAGAATATTTTGTATATTCATACATATTTAGGATTATTGTCATATTGTATATTGCACTATACATTTCTACCTCTGCTTAAGCTATTTTGTGTACTGTCACAATTTTGAGGTCATTGTCCTTCTACTGTACATTTGCTTACAGACTGTTTACCTTGTTTACGTAAAGCCTTAGTCCTTACATTATTTAGGTAGATAAGACAGATTTATAGTCACCTATGCTTGTCATCTCTATAGTTATGTTAGTTAGGTTGTCCAGATTTATGGATATATAGGTCAGATGGACAGGTAATCTTCAAATACTTCACAGACCTAGAGAATATGGCATTTAAATAACTTAAAATTCTGTTGACATGAGACACAATTGCTCGGGACCAATCTGATCCTAAGATAATGTTGGGCTTCTAAGACATTGCTGTTTGGAAGTTTGTCTTTTTCTTGATGCAAAATGGCCTGAAGGGCAAAGAGTTGCCCTTGCCTCATTTGCTGACAGTATGAATGCTGTGCTTTCTGGATGATCGGGACAGAAGGAAAAGTGACTACTGAACTCTACCAAGACAGGGTAAGATGATCTTTCAGAATTTCTGCTTCTGAAAATGGTCTGTCAGATACTCGAGGCTTGTAGCCAATTTGAATGCACCAGCAATGCTGAGAAACTTTAGGTGACTGTCCAGGCTGCCAGCTGTCTCTGTCTACTCTCGTAAGACTCCCGAAAGTTGCTTGCGTCCATCTCCCATTTCTCAGGTATTATTATATTCCTTCTCAGGTCTTTGATGAGATTGAAGACTAACAGTTATAGTTATAATCTTCTCATATCTTAGCTAGAACATATTAAATATTAAATTCAGGTTCTTCAGGATAGGACCTTTTGCAATGATCTCTGTACATGCCATTTACCTATGCTCTAGACTTCTCTATGTGTCTCTTGTTTGATGTTGCTCTCGTTGGCTATAGTTCCATTTGTTTATGTCATCACCCTTTATTTCTCCTTGACAATTATTCCTATTGTATATAGTTTTGTGTTAGGTTAGAACTTTCTTCTTAGACAAAAGGGGGAGATGGAGGTGTGGTTGTCTGTGCTTCACCCCTGAAGCACCGCCCCTAGTAGGCAGCAGGTAACTGCTAGGTACCTGCCCCCCCACTGGGGCGTGGCTGAGGGGGGACCCCTTAAGACCTGGCATGCACACATGCTCTCTCTCTTGGCTACCTCATGGTCTTGGATGCTGGATGCTGGTGCTGCCGATCAAGGCAGAGTTCTCCAGAGAACCGTGTTGGACCGTGCCTCACCCCTCCTGGATCCTGCGACCAACTCCCTTGTGCTTGTTGTGAGTTAACAACCCAAATAAACCCCTTTGATAGTCAGATAAACTCGGTGGAACCACCACATTCGTACTCAGCGCTCTTAACCACTGAGCCATCTCTCCGGCCTCTGTCTGTATTTGATTTGCTTGTTTGCAGTGTGGAGGTCCTCATACAATGCTGGGGCTGGTCCTCTCCTCCGCCCCCTAGTCTCACCCAGAGTTCTGGTAACCTTCCCCACAAAAGCTCCCATGCTGAAAACCATTGAAGCAGAAACAAACAGCCTGTCCCAGGCCTCCCCACCTGCGTCAGCCACCCCAGGTGTGACCAGCACAGCAGGTCCTGCTCTCCTGCCCACTTCTTCAGAAACTTGACCATTCCACCTGGGACAACGAGCAAGCAATGCCCCTCTTCCAGCAAAAAGACATCCTCCTCTTCTCCCCACTGCCCATTATAAAGGTCAAGACTGGCCAGGCCTGGGATGGAATGTTCAGTATTGGCTGAACCTGGTAACTGAATCTATCCAAGATCCTTAGAGACGGACCCCTAACAAACAACACAGAACCCATCAGGACCTGTGACTGTGGCCTTCTGATCCCTCTTTCAGTCCACTAGACCCCCAAGAAAACCAGCCTCATTCCCACCACATCCCCTCTAAGCAAGGAAAAAATTGGGGGGGGCGGATTTCCCTGCAATACCTAAGCTGACATTTTCATCCCTCAGCTGACATTTCATCCTGACCACCCTCCAGACACTATGTCTCTACACTGAGTCAGAGGTGGGGAGGACCAGACCGCCACTCAGGCTGAAAATGACAACAGAGATGGGCAGAAAGCAGGGCACAGATGGGGTCAGCGGAGTCGTTAATCCTCTTAATTAGAAAGAAGAGGGGAAGAGAAAAGGAAGGAGCCGCAGACTGAGAGGACTCAACAGTGGCCCAAACACCAGGTGAACAATCGTTTATCAGCCACACAGCCACACAAGCGCTGTATTGACGACCTTTTCACACAACCTGGGAAACTCTGCGTCTGAGGAGTGTGGCTTACCCCTACATCCCATCTGCAGAAATCAACAGCCAGAAAACAACTGATGTCCTCAGAGCAAAAGAGTTGTTTAGTCTGTCAACTTGACACAGACTAGAGCCATCTGGGAAGAAGGAACCTCAGTTGAGGAACTGCCTCCATCAGACTGGCCTGTGGGCCTGTCTGTAGGGATGATCTTGATTGGCGACTGATGTGGGAGGGCCCAGCCCACTGTGTTCTGTACCGGCCCTGGACACATGGTCCTGGGTTGTATAAGAAAAGCAGCAGAGGGCTGGAGAGATGGCTCAGTGGTTAAGAGCACTGGCTCTTCTTCCAGAGGTCCTGAGTTCAATTCCCAGCAACCACATGGTAGCTTACAACCATATGTAATGTGCCTTCTTCTAGCCTGCAAGCATACATGCAGACAGAACATTGTATACATAATAAATAAATAAATCTTAAAAATAAACAAACAAAAAACTTAAAAAAAAAAGAAAGAAAAGCAGCAGAAGCTAGGTGTGGTGGCGCAGGCCTCTAGTGTCAGCACTAGGGAGGCACGGGCAGGTAAAGCCTGGTCTACACAGTGTGTTTCAGAACAGCCAGGGCTACACAGAGAGCCCCTATTTCAAAAAAAAAAAAAGAAAAGAAAAAGAAAAAGAAAGAAAGAGAGAGAGAGAGAAAGGAAGGAAGGAAGGAAGAAAGAGAGAGAGAGAGAGAGAGAGAAAGAAAGAAGGAAAGAATGAGAAAAGAAAAGAGGAAAAAAAAACAGTAGCTGAGCGAGCCATGAAGAGTGATCCAGTAAAGCAAGCCTCGTCCCTCCTTGAGTTTCTCCCCTGACATCCCTTCATGACGCACTACAAGCTATAAGACAAAATAAACCTTCTTCTCCCCAAGTTGCTTTGGTCATGGTGTTTTTCACAGCAATAGATGGCAAACCAGGACACCTGACTATTAACAAAATTATCTATAGTTAGTTACCTACAGGCCAAAAAGAAACTGAAAAAAATCTGAATTCAGGGATTTTTTTTTTTCCAAATTTCTGGCAAATCTTCTGCCAGGAATATGTTTGGGCTATATTATACCTTTCCTGGCTTCAGAGAAATGTGGCAAGGGGAGGCTGAGCAAGAGGGCACAGGAAACAAGGCAGGAGTAGTGTGCAGACAGAACTCATCCCTCACTGACAGCTCTCAGAGGTCACTTGTGAGATGGAAAAGTCAGCTGTAGAGCGCCTATCAAGTTTCCCTCTAGGCATTCGATGTAAACCAATTCAGTCATCACTCCTCAGCAACGACTGCTTAGCCAGACAGCCCCAGATAAGAGCGTCCGTCAGCCCTGAACTTGCATGGAGATGTAAGCACACCCATCATCTCAGCACAAGGAGGTGCCAACAGAATCCCAAGTTCAAGGTCATCCCTCAACTATGAAAGTTCAATCAAGGGCGGCCAAGGCTATTTAAGGCCCTATCTCAAAAAAAAAAAAAAAAAAAAAAAAAGAATGAATGAAAGGAAAGGCAGAGAGAGAGAGAGAGAATGGGGGAAGAGGCCAGCAAGATGATTCCTGGATACTTGTCACCAAGCCTAACAACCTGTGTTCAATCCCCAAGACCCACATGGTAGAAGGAAAAAGCACTTCAAGTTGTCCTCTCTCTCACACTCTCTCTTATACACACACACACACACACACCCTGCAGCAGGGGACACCACCAAATCGGAAAGTAGCAGAGACGTTGCTGGGGAGGCGGGAAAAAGCAAAGCCATGCCGAAAGACTTGGCCTTTGTCATAGAGAACTTCAAGTTTCCAGAACAGACTGAAAAGGGAGGTCAGACCAGAAAGGAAGAAAGTCAGAGTGGCCGGGGCTGCAGAGATGGGTGCCCTTCCAGAGGACCTGAGTCCAGGTCCCAGCTCACAACCACCTGTAACTCCAGTCCCAGGGATCCACCGGTCTCTCTGTCTCCAGCAGAGGTTGCAAGCAGGAACCACCATGCCTGGCTTGTTACAAGGGACTAAACTCAGGTTCTCATGCTTACAGAGAAAGAACTTTACCGTCACAACTATCGCACCGGCCCCCACAGCAAGGAAAGCTGAAGGAACAAGGGAAGCGGGGGAGACTAGGGCTATAGAGTGCTTGCCTAGAATGTGCGAAGCCCTGAGTTCAATCAACAAACGTGGGGGCGGGGGCAGCACATGTGCTTGGAAGGGTCAGGAGTAATTACGACAACCAAAGCTTAGACTCACCGCATATTTCTATGTTGTACTGAGGGCTTTATGTCCATCATCCTACCCCACCCTCTCAGCTAGGTAAGGGTTACTATCCCCACTTTTCAAATAAAGAGACTGCTAGGATGGGAGGCAAGGGGCGGCTAATACGGGCTTGAGAGGGCCGACGCTGTATGACGCTGTATGCGGGACTTCCTACGGGGCTGTCAGAGGGATTTCAGCAAGGAGGCCAAAGTGATGAGATTTACAGTTGAGAAAGGTGACTGGCAGCTGCCAAGGGGCTAATCAGAGAGGGAGAAGAACATGAAGCAAGTCAGTGGCTACCTGAATGGAAAGGGACCGATCCAGAGGGTAGGAGAAAGCAGAACGACAGGGAGAGAAGAGAGAAAGCAGAGACGATTTCAGCCAGTACGTTGTGATTTTAGGCCTCAGCCACGAAGCCACCCCACAGCAGACTGCCTAGAATCCGAGCCACGCCAAAAGATGCGCGCTGCAGGCACTAGAATGAATTCCCAGCGTAGACTGAGCTAAACGACGGGGGGAAGTTCTCCACTGAGACAAGAAACACGCAAGAGATTGATCTGGAGTCCAGAGAAAGCTGGAGACGATCCATAAGCAGTTCTAAGCTCGAGACGGAGGTATCAGGCCGGGCAGCAAGGACTTCGCTGAGCAGCCGGTAACTGAAGCTCTGGGCGCAATCCCCAGAGCTGAAGTCCGGTAAGAAGCAAGCAGGGGCCTGCAGAGGGCTGATCTGGCAGACGCGCGAGAGAGGCCAAAGGAGGGCAGCGGTTCCGGGAGGAGATTCCCGAATCAGTGCAAAGAAAACCCAAAACCTCCCCTGTTGCCCAGCTGGCCAAAAGATGCCAAGAGCTTGTTTGAGCTTGGGACAGCCCAGGAGTGGGCTACGAGAGGAGGAGCGGGGTGGAGTGGCGGGGGCGGGAGGAGGGGAGGGTCGATTCGGGAGAGGTTAGAAAGCTAGGCCGCTCACGCCGAGGGCTCTCCTCTCCCACCTCAGTTCCCGCGCAGCAGCAACTCGCAGCGCCTCAGCTCCCTGCAAACTCCTTACCCCCCACGCCACCAAACCGGGCTACCGAGGAGGTCTCACCTGTCCCCAACCCGGAGTTCTGGGACGATGGCTCTGTGCCGCCTCCCCAGCACCACCCCGGCCCCCCACTTCTAGGGACGCCGGGGTGTCCGGCTCCCCGCTTCCAGGGACGCCGGGGTGTTGCCCTGCAGCGACCAGCAACCACTTCCGGAAAGGCACCAGCCTAGCAACTGAGAGTCCCGCCTCTACCAGGAGCCAATAGGTCGCTGACTAAGAGCCGTGGCATTGGATTGGTTGAAGGCCCCGTCAGATTACTCAGGCTTTGCCCGTTGCTTCATGGAAGTTGTAGTTTAAGATAGTGGATCTGCACCACCACCACCACCACCACCACCACCACCACCACCACCACCACCACCACCACCACCACCACCACCACCACCACCACCACCACCACCACCACCACCACCACCACCACCACACCACCACACCACCACCGAGGGGTTGAAACAGAGACCTGAATGTAGATAGAATTTCTTCCACGATAGGAAGAAAGCATTCATAATAATAATAGCAATGTGAATTATCCATCACTTAAAGACCATCATTCTATAAAGTGTGAGTAAAATCAGGTGAACGACAGCAATTACCAATAATCAACCCACTGGCTGGGCCTTTAATAAAAGAATTATGACAGAACTGGAGAGATGGCTTGGTTGTTAAGAAAACCGGCTACTTTTTCCTTCTAATGTGTGTGGGTGGGTCAGGCCTGGTGGCACAAGCGTTTAGGCCTAGAACTCAGGATACAGAGGCAGGCAGATCTCTGTGAGTTTTAGGATAGCCTGGTCTGCATAGTGAATTCCAAGCCAGCTGCGGCTACACAGTGAAATCCTGTCTCAAAAAAAAAAAAAAAAAGAAAAGTGTGGGTGTTTTGTCTACATTTGTCTGTACACCTACCTGATGCATGCCTGGTGCTCGTGGAGGCCAGAAGGGGGCCCAGTTGTGCGCCACCTTGTGGGTGCTAGGAACTAAATCTTGGTCCTCTGCAAGAACAGCAAGCGCTCTCAAGTGCAGAGCGGTCCTTGCAGTCCCATGCAGAGTCTAATTTTATAAGGAGAAAAGTAAGAGCGCTGTTACTGTGAATCTCAAACCAGACAGCAGGATGTATTTCTCCTGTTTCTGCTGCCTTCTGACCTACGCTTCCAGTATTCTCACCACGGATGAAAAAAAAAATCACCGGTCCTCCTCCTCATCACAATCTTTAAAAACATCCCTGAGGGGCCAACAGACCAGACTTGGAAGGGATGCCAAGGCTCACCAGACCACCACCACAGACATAATAAACACTGCCCATAGCTTCCGATACTCAAAAACTTGGGGTATAGGACTGGAGAGACAGCTCAGCGGTGACCAACGCTGCTCTTCCAGAGGACCAGAGCTTGATTCCTGGCACTCACATGGCAGCTCACACCCGGCTGTAACTCCAGTTCTAGACGACCAAACACCCTCTTCTGGCCTCCACTGGCACCAGGCACACTTGAGGTACACAGACATACATGCAGGCAAAACACTCAAACACATGAAATAATAAAATATATATTTTTTAAAGAAGAAGAAGAAGCCCAGCATGGTGGCACATGCTTAATCCCAGCACTCAGGAAGGAGGATCTCTGTGAGTTCCAGGCCAGCCTGGTCTACATATCCAGTTCCTGGGCTACATAGTGAGATGATGTCTCAAAAAATAAAGAAAGAGGGGCTGGAGAGATGGCTCAAAGGTTAGGAGCACTGGCTGTTCTTCCAGAGGTCTTGAGTTCAATTCCAGACAACCACATGGTGGCTCACAACCATCTATAGTGAGATCTGATGCCCTCTTCTGGTGTGCAGGCATACATGCAGATAGAGCATTCTTATACAAGAAAGGAAGGAAGGGAGGGAGGGAGGGAGGGAAGGAGGGAGGGAGGGAGGAAGAAAGAGAGAAAGACAAAGAAAGAAAGAAAGAAAGAAAGAAAGAAAGAAAGAAAGAAAGAAAGAAAGAAAGAAAGAAAGAAAGAAAGAAAGAAAGAAAGAAAGAAAGAAAGAAAGAAAAAGAAAGAAAGAAAGAAAGAGAAAGAAAGGTTGGGCTGCAGAGATGGTTTAGTGGTTAAGAGCCTTTGTTGCTCTTCTAATGGACCCCAGTTCAGTTCCCAACATTCATGTCAGGTGTTAGGGTCCTGGAGAAGTCCCATAAAAGACCATCATCCACATATGCAATCAACAAGAGCATTTACTATTCCAGCATGCTAGGACCTGCCATCCCACATAAAGGCAAGATGGTGAAGACCCTGGGACGGATGTGTGGGTTCCTTTTAAGTATAGCCAAGGGGAGGTACTAGAGCAGTTAGGTTATTTTATCTACAATTGGCTTAAGCAAGTGGCAATCACATTAGTATGCTCTAATTGGCCAAGGCTGGTTAGGGGCTGGTCAGGGCTATAGACTTCCATTTGGGGGCAGGCCTGTGTAAGTCCCTGGCTTTGTCCTTGAGCAGCTGTGGAGGCTGGCTGGCCTAGCATGCACTGACTGTGGGGGCTGGCTCAGTGGCCCAGGATTGGTGCGTCCTATCTCCCTTGTTCCTATTATCAGGGGCACCAGTGATTACTTGCCCTTTGTGGCTCTTCCTCAGAAACTGCCTGCTCAGTTCCATAAAGCAAGGACCGAGGCCTAGTTCTTAACTGAGTTATTAGGGCAGGCTGTCATGATATCTGCCTGGCCCTCTCGTCAGGTGGCTCTCAGCCACTCATAACTCCAGCTCCAAGAGATCCCATGCCTCTAGGATGAGTAGGCACTTGTACACACACACACACACACACACACACACACACACACACACACACACACACACACACAAAATTTAAAAATAATATGAAAGAAAAGTTACATTCCAGGCCAGCCTGAGGTACACCAAAAGCCCTCTTAACTAATGTTCCTTAAAACATTTTTCTACCAGGCAGTGTTGGCACATGATTTTAATCCCAGCACTCTGAAAGTAGAGGCAGACAGATCTCTGTTAGTTCAAGACCAACCTGATCTACAAAGTGGGTGCCAGGACAGCCAGGGCTGTTACACAGAGAAACCCTGTCTCCAAAAACCAAAAAACAAACAACAAAATTTTTTTTCTAGCTCGTGGAAAGAGCTAGAAAATAGTCCTCAAAAAATAAGGGATGCTATGGAATTGTCATCATGCCAATGAACAATTTGTGTTTCATTCAGTTTTTGCCAAGATCAGTACTCAGAAATACAAAGCATTCAAACAAATGCCTTTAGGCAAACACATTAAGAAGGTAAGCAAGAACCTGCCACCAGGGCCACGCCAATCTGAATGGACTACCCTGCCACCTGGAGCCATGGTGTCATCCAGGTCAGGGTTGCTGCTGAGGGCCATGTCTGATCTGTGGTCCTGCTGCAGCCAGGGTCTGTACTGATGTCTATGGCCCATGGTACCACCAAAGGTCACACAAATGCCCAGGGTCTGGGCTGCAACCTGTGGCCATATTGGTGTCTGAAAGCTGTGCCACCACCAAACCAAGCCAATCTGGGTGGCCTGAGTTGTCACACAGGGCCATGATGTCATCCTGGCTCAGGCTGCTGCTCAGGGTAGGTCTGGGTCTGTGTTTCAGGTGCTGTTGGGATTTGTGTTGATGGTCATGGTCCATGTTACCACAGAGGGTAATAGGAGCCATGCAGCATTGAAATCTGAGGTCCATGTTGAGCCGGCTCCGCCCCTCACTGGCCCTGGGCTATCTGGCCCTGTGACTTGCTGGACACTATAGCTGGAGAGTTGGCCCCCACACTCAAGAGAGATGGTCCCACCCCTCACCACAGGCCAGGCGTGGGAAAGCTGGCCCGGATGGCATGGGCCTAGGGGAGCTGGCTCTGCCCCTTGCCTGAGGGGTGTGGTCCCAGTGGCTCCCAGCTCACCTACCACCCAGACCCGCATCCTGGGCCTTGGGTTGGCCCACCCTAACTTCTACCCCATCTATCACCTGCTGGAGTACTTGAAGAGACTGGTCCTGTGGAACAATAATGCAAGATCTCCACTACTCGGAGCAACAGCAGGATACCTAAGAGGAGTTTCGGTGAGGGTCTAGTGATGATAATATGCCAGAGGCCTTGAACCAGACCAATGACTCATTGCAATGAACATTTTTCGGATGGGACTGATTGGGAAAAGGATACACGGTGTGACACACCATAGCTCCCATTGCCACTAAGATGAAGAGATGTTGTTGAAAAGATGGAAGAGGGAGGTAGATTTTGTTTGTTTGGTAGGTTGGTAGGTTGGTTGCTTTTGTTTTTAATTAATTTTGGGCAGGCCAGCATGATGTAGGGATATGTTGGTCAACAGGATTGGGATGCATGATGTGAAATTCCCAAAGAATCAATAAAGAATTGTGTTAAAAAAAAAAAGGGGGGGGGGAAGGTAAGTGGAGATTGCAAAATTGAAACATCAGCTGACAAACCAGTAGTATGTTTATAGCTTCACTCACTGAAGTGAATAGCTAGAATTGCAGATCTGTACTAGCGGGCCATCTTTGCAACTTAAGAAAAGTGTTTTACCTGGGCTTGGTAACACATTCCTTTAATCCCAGCACTGGGGTAGGGGGGCGAGATAGAAGCAGGCAGGTCTCTGAGTTTGAGGCCAGCCTGGTCTACAAAGTGAGTTCCAGGATAGCCAGGGCTACTACAGTTAAACCCTGTCTTGAAAAAAAAAAAAAAAGAAACGAAAAAAATTTTTTTTAATTTTTTGCATGTGATTGCAGGTGCACTCAGAGGTCAGAAATGTCATATGCTCTGGAGCTGGAGTTACAGGCAGTTGCTTGATGTGGATGCTGGAACTGAATTTGGAACTGGGTCCTTTCCAAGAACAACATGCATTCTTATTTTATTTTATTTGTTTTTTTAGGCAGAGTCTCACCATATGTCCCTGGCTGGCCTAGAACTCTCTGCAGACAAAGGCTTACCTCAAATTTAGAGATGTCTACCTGCCTCCATATTCTGGGATTAAAGGTATGTGCCACTACACCTAGGGCAATATACACCACCACCACCCTAAGTGAAGGTTTCTCTGTGTAGCCCTGGCTGTTCTGGAACTCACTCTGTAGACCAGGCTGGCCTTGAACTCCCTAGTACTGGGATTAAAGGTGTGTGTCACCATCACCACCACCACCACCACCACCAGTTTTTTTCTTTAAAAATTTATTTTTAATTGTGTGCATGTGTGTGGTCTGTTTGTGGGTTTGTACAAGCAAATGAAGGTGCCTATAGAGGCCAGAAGTGTTGGATAGGCCTGGAGCTAGAATTACAGAGAGTTGTGAGCAGCCTGATGTGGGAGCTAGGAATTGAACTCCCTGTCCTCTGAAAAAACAGCCCTCTCTGCAAGAGCAGTGAGTGCTTTTAACTAGTGAGCCATCTCTGGAACAGGGTCTTGTATAGCCCAGGTTGGCTCTGAATTCCTTGTCTCCCTACCTCTACCTCCACAGTGTATACTATTACACTAGCTGGTGATGGGTTTCAATTTACATTTTCTCACTATTGGTGAAGTTTGTATTATATGGTTACTGGCCATTTGAATTTCTTCTGTGAACTACTTCTCCAAATTCCTTATTCATTTCTCTGCCACCTTGTTTGAACAATTTCATCGATTTGTGGGGCTTTTTTGTGTAGTGTAGCCATTAACCCTTTGTCTCCCCCTAGGGCAGTAAATGATTCTGGGTGTGTGGCTTGTGTTTTATCTTTGTAAAGGTCACTAGTTGTGGGGACACTACTGACAGCTAGTCTTCACTGAGTGTTTACAGTATGCCACACCCCATTCTAACTGCTTTACAGAAATTACTTAATTAAGGTTTTGCCTTTTGTTTTTCTGACACAGGATGTCACTATATAGCTCTGACTGGTCTGTGACTTGCTTTGCACATAGACCAAGCTAGACCAGGCTGGTCTCGAACAGTGGGGAACCTCCCAAGTGCTGAGATTACAGGTGTGTGTCACCCTATCCACCTTCTCTCTGTTACAAGGCTCATGTCACTGTTACCCTGGTTCAGTAAGGAGATTGTCTTCCAGACAATAAGTGGGAAAACAGGGAGGATTAAGGGGAAATCTGCTTCTGAGTGTGCTGACATGTTGCAGGGGAAAATTGACCAGTTTTTTTTTTCCCCATAAGTTTTATTATTAAGAAGGCTTTTTTCTTTTTTAAGGTTTGTTTATTTATTTATTATGTATACAATGTTCTGCCTACATTGCCTGCAGGCCAGAAGAGGGCGCCAGATCTCATTACAGATGTTTGTGAGCCAAGATGTGGTTGCTGGGAATTGAACTCAGGACCTCTGAAGAGCTGCCAGTGCTCTTAACCTCTGAGCCATCTCTCCAGCCCCCACCCTGAGGAGGCTTTCTTTAACATTAGAGTGAAAAAATATTCTATTTTTCCTCTAGTTCTATTTTCTTGTTAAACCTTTTAGTATGTATGAAGCTGATTTTTAGAAGAGATTTGGTTTTGGTGTCCTCTTCTTCCAAGTGGATTGCTGATTGTCCCAATGGCAGTTATTAACTAATGCATCTCTTCCTCTCTGATATCAATGCTATCTTTATGCACACCCCATTCCCACATGTACATTATTCTATTCATTGGTCTTGTTGTTTCCAGTGCTGCGGCTCAAAGCACAGCCTTTATGCATGCTGGGCAGGTGCTTTGCCATTGAGCCCCAGCCCTGGGACTTTTCTTCTCATTCTTCTTTTCTTCTTCTTCTTCTTCTTCTTCTTCTTCTTCTTCTTCTTCTTCTTCTTCTTCTTCTTCTTCTTCTTCTTCTTCTTCTTCTTCTTCCTCTTCTTCCTCTTCTTCCTCTTCTTCCTCTTCTTCCTCTTCTTCTCCTTCTCCTCCTCCTCCTCCTTCTTGAGATAGAGTCTTGCAAAGTCAGACTAGCCTTGAATTCATTCTGTAGCCCATGCTGGTCTTGAACTCCAGATCTTCCTGCCTCAGCTTCCCACATACCTGGGGATACAGGCTACACTATATCCCTGACTATATATATCACCAAGGCTAGAAGGCTAGCCAGGAACTCCTGGTCCCAAGGCTGAATCAAATTTTCTCATCTTACTGAGTTGGTGGGGCTGATGTAGACTCTGTGGGGTAAGAGGCTGATAATGCTTGGCATGATGGCTCACACCTTAACCCCAGTACTTGGGAGCAGAAGTGGGAGAGCTGCTCTGGCGTGTTCTCATCCCTTTAATCTTGCTCCTCTAAGTCTCTGCTCCTGAAAATACTTCCAATTTTAAGGTTGAGATTAAAGGCCACCTCTTCTATATTCCCTATATATATTTCAATTTTTTTGTTTTTGTTTTTGTTTTCTTTTCTTTGTCTTGTTTTTTTTTATTTTGTTGTTTGTTTTTCTTTTTTTCTTTTTTTTTCTTTTTCTTTTTGGTTTTTTGAGACAGGGTTTCTCTGTGTAGCTTTGCGCCTTTCCAAGAACTCACTTGGTAGCCCAGGCTGGCCTCCAACTCACAAAGATCCGCCTGGCTCTGCCTCCCAAGTGCTGGAATTAAAGGCGTGCGCCACCACCACCCGACTTTGTTGTTTGTTTTTCAAGACAGGGTTTCTCTGTGTAACAGCCCTGGCTGTCCTAGAACTCACTCTATAGACCAGGCTAGCATCCAACTCAGAGATCCTTTTGCCTCTGCCTCCGAATGCCAGGGCTACAGTGTTAGCTCCAGACCAGCCTGAATGAAATCTTGGAAGGAGAGTGAGAGTGAGTGAGACTAAGACCCTCCTTTTCCCTGATCAACTTCATTGATAATATTTACCACTTGTCTGTTTGGGGGATGCTGGGAGTTAAACTTAAGACCTTCCACCTGCTGTAATTATATGCTCTGCTACTGAGCCCCACCCCATCCCTCAGCTACCTTATTTAGGAAGCTTTTTTTTTTTTTTTAATCAGGCAATGGTGGCACACGCCTTTTATCCCCAGCACTCAGGAGGCAGAGACAGGCGGCTCTCCATGAGTTCAAGGCCAGCCTGGTCTACAAAGTGAGTTCCAAAACAGCCAGGACTGTTACATAGAAAAACCCTGTCTCAAAAAAAGCAAAATAAATAAAAGGCAAACCTCTCAAGACAAGAGTTCACTGTGTAGCCCTGGCTGTTTACTTTTTATCAGAATGGATTACTAAATTTTATCAAGGGCTTTCTGAATGAAAAAAAGTAAGAAAAGAAAGGAAAGGAACACGACTGCTCCTAGGCGTGGCTGAGGAGAAAATTTATTATAGATATATGGGAAAGCATAGCCAGAGGCAGGGACATTTGGGAGAGTCCAGAGTGGGCATGACTAAGCCATATAAGGAGAGGGGGAGGGGAACAGAGAAGGGAAAGAATGGAACCAGGTGCAGGAGCCAGGTGCAGCAGCCAGAAGGCCCAAAGATACAAAGAGATTAGGTAACCAAAGCAGTTGGATCGTATCAGGAAGAGCAGCCCAACCCTCTGGGCTGGATAGTTCAGGATAGCCACTCCACCTGGTGTATGGCAGCCAGGAGGGCCCTGTAACAGGTAAGGGCTGAGGGATGGGGGGGGGGGGTAGCCTGGTCTGCTTTGATATGTTAAGTAGGCACCTCAGCCATTAGTCCTGGATTTGAAAGCGAACCCTTTCCACTTCCAATAAATAGTATGATGGCATAATCATACTGTTTTCCTCCTCCAAGCGGTCAGAGTTCCACAGCTTTTCATCTTAAGCTCTTATCAATGAATACGTTGGTATGTCTTGGTATGCTAATACTTGAAAGCTTTCCGAAGCAATTGATCCTTAGTTTGACTGATGGGTGGGTCATGAGGATTCATGGCAAGAAACCATCAAAGGTACAGCGGGAGACATAGAAGAGACAGCTACCTCGTAACTGTGGCAGGTCTGGACAAAACAGGCTGCAGGTCACCCTGGTGGAACCTGGTGAGCTGTGGCGCGCTCTCATCATTTTAATCTTGCTCCTCCAAGTCTCTGCTCCTGAAAATACTTCCAATTTTAGGCCTAGATTAAAGGCCACCTCGTCTATATTCCCTATATATATTCCAATTTTTTTTTTGTTTTTTGTTGGTTTTTTTGTCTTGTTTTGTTGTTATTGGTTTTTTTTTTTTTTTTTTTTTGATTTTGTTTGTTTGTTTTTCAAGACAGGAGTTCTCTGTGTAACAGCCCTGGCTGTCCTAGAACTCACTCTGTAGACCAGGCTGGCCTCCAACTCGGAGATCCTCTTGCCTTTGCCTCCCAATGCCATCACAGCCTCGGCTTGTTTGTTTTTTGAGGCAGGGTTTCTCTGTGTAATCTTGGATGTCTTGGAACTACCTATGTAGACCAAATTGCTTTTGAATTCACAGATTCTCCGGCCATTGCTGGGATTAAAGGTATGTGCCCCCCCAAATTCTTTTTTTTTTTTTTTTTTTGTTTTTGTTTTTGTTTTTCGAGACAGGGTTTCTCTGTGTAGCTTTGCACCTTTCCTGGGACTCACTTGGTAGCCCAGGCTGGCCTCGAACTCACAGAGATCCGCCTGGCTCTGCCTCCCGAGTGCTGGGATTAAAGGCGTGCGCCACCACCACCCGGCGGGGGTGCCCCCAAATTCTTAACAGCACACTGTGGAAAAAAAAAATCACAGTTCTCCCTGGTGGAATCTCTTTTGAGATGTGTGCGTCTTTTTTCTGCCTTTGTGCCAGGCGAAGTGCCTGGCGTATGGAGGGTACTCAATCAATGCTGATCCAGGAGGCTGAGGCAGGAGGATTGCTTCATAGTCCAGGGTAGCCTTGAGTGCACGGTGTGTTTACAAGACCCTGTATCAAAATAAAATAATAAGGAGTGAATTAATAAATAAAACAATAAAGGAAGGACTAGCAGATGAGAAGTATAATATTGGTTCCCAGCGCTATGGGAACGCGCTCCCACCCGGACCCTGCAGAGTGAACTCCATCTCGGCAGAGGGCATCCCAGACCCCTCTCAGCCCCGGAAGCTGGGCTGCCTGCCATGGGAAGACTACACTTCCCAGCGATCCCAGGGAAAAGCAAAAACCCTTTGGCTTTGACAGCCACCGCCACAAGTCTTTCCGCCTCCCTAGCCTGCCTGGGTGCTGGGAACCAGGAGCTGGATTATGGTGGCCTGAGCAGCCGACGCGGCCGCAAGAGCCGGGAACCCCTGTCCGTCCTCTCGCTGCGGACCCCGCCTGGAAGACCCCGAAAGCTGCGGGCTCAGATCGCCATGCCCGCCCCTCCCAGCCCCGCGAGGGGCCCGAGCTCCCCGCTGAGGCTGGCTGCCGCCGTCCAGATGTAGCTGGGTCCCGGATCGCCACCGTTCTCTCCTCTGGTGCGCTGCGGATTTCTCCTGGCCACTCTCCGCCGCCTGGACCGGGATCTGAGTGAGGGGCCCTGCAGGCTCCGCAGTCCTGATGCCTCCAAGGCCGCTTTCCTGAGAGAAGCCACCACTACCCAGACTTAGGGGCAGTCAACAAGGACAGTCGCCAACCGGAGCCACAAGGCCCCGGGCTCACCATGGCCCCGGCGTTGCGCTGGATCCTGCTATGGGTGGGCTCGGGAATGCTACCTGCCCAGGGCACCCATCTCGGCATCCGGCTGCCCCTTCGCAGCGGCCTGGCAGGGCCACCCCTGGGCCTGAGGCTGCCCCGGGAGACCGACGAGGAATCCGAGGAGCCTGGTCGGAGAGGCAGCTTTGTGGAGATGGTGGACAACCTAAGGGGCAAGTCCGGCCAAGGCTACTATGTGGAGATGACCGTGGGTAGCCCCCCACAGACGGTAAGGTGGTCGGGCCTGGCAGCCCTCCTCCCTGCATGATAGAAGGGTGACGGAAGAGGGATTTAGCAGGCTGCCCGGCTAAGATGGCTTGCTCCGTGGGTGCTGGAGGACAGGCCCCTTCCCAAGCTATTCCTCCAGGGTCAGGGAGGAAGCAGTCTCTCCCTTTCCCGCCTCCTCTCACTGGCGTCCCAGTCCCAGGGCTGACTGCCCGACCTCCTGTCACTGCCTCATCCCTTCTCTGTAAGAAAAGCCCGTCCCTGGGGGCACCTGACCCTGGGGAAGGGCCAGGCACAGGGACACTGTAACAGGTGGCCGCTCCCTCTGGCTCTGGCCGAATTGGAGTCTCTCATATTGCAACACCCAACTCTCCCCTTCTCTAGTATTCTGGGCGAATCTGAGGCCCCCCACCTTCATATTCTGAGAACCCAAGAATCCTGGCACCAGTTGGATAAATCATTCCTAACTCCCAGTCCTGGCTGCCATAAGCCAGCAAAGTGAGCCATGCTGACATCCATGTACCCTCCCAAGTCCCAATGGACTCTGGCTCCCACCCACCAGCCCCTTCCTCCTCTTCTACCCTGGCTCCCACTCTGCACTCTAGCCCATCCCCCACCCATGCCTCAGAACATGGCCAGAAGGGAGCTGAACTGAGTCTGAGGAGATGATAAGCCTAGGAAAGAAGCCAGAACTCCCCTGCAAGAGAAGGGTTCTGGGGTGGAGGGGGAAACACCCAGGGAGAAAGCCCTCTCCAAATTGTCCCCATTTCTCCCCAACAATTGCCGAGGTACCTCCCAGGTGGCTGGTGGAGGTTGTGTCCTCTGCCTGTGCTGACTGGGAGTGTGGGCTTGAGTCAGCTACCTTCCATGTGGGGTTCCTGGCTGACCTCTGAGTGCATCTGCCGCCGCCTCTGTGGGCGAGTCTGGGTACTGGTGGCAGTGCGATTCTGCGTATGCTTCTGTGTGTCACCTTGAATCTGATCCTGTGTATCTCTGTGAGCTACCCTCAGTGGCTCCAGTCTGTGTCCACAAAGCTTGTCCATGGAGGGTGTGGAAAGGTGGGAGTGTCCTGGGGCCAGGGGGGAGACAGTCACACTTCCTTTAACTCAGACAATTGGACCCACAACCCCCTGCCCTCTTGCTACCTGACAGGAGCCAGCCTTATTGGGTCCGTGACACCCAGGCTTGCTTTGGAGGATCTGGTCCTGGTTTCCCCCACTAGCCCCTCCCTCTTACTGTGTGCCATAACTTCCCAGAAGTGATATGGAATATGAGTATAGAAGCTAAGCCAGAGCTAGAGTTCAGTCTGAGCCAACAGGAGGCAACTTGTCAGGGAAGGGGACATGTGGGGACCTGGGACTCTAGTGATGGTGCCGTGCGACTGCACAGATCTATGAGGCAACCAGCAAAGACTTAAGGGTGAGGCAGGCCAGGCTTCTGGGCTCTGCCTACCACCCAGAGTTTTCTCTTTTCCTAGCTGTGTGGCCTTAGGCAACTTATATAACCGCTCATTGGCCATTGCCTTCTCTTTAAAATGTGGGAAATGAGATCTCCTTTGCAAGATAATTGTAAGGATTAAATGAAACCATGTAGGGGGAGACGCCTAGAAGAAAGCACTGGGTTAACTGACCTCCAATAAACATTTACCTCTTTCTCCTTAACTGGCCCGGCCACCCCTGCCTCTTCTGTCCTGTGCAGTGAGGCATAACATCTGGGCCAACATGTTGAATACATGTGAACTGGGAGACCAGTTGTTGTATTTCCCTGGTCCCCTGTGATGCAGCGTAGATAGGTGCTCCAGTCCAGCCGTAGGCAGAGAGTAATTGATTAGGGCTAGTCAATGCCTCCCTGCTCCTGACCAGGAGTTAGAGTGGGGGGTGGGGCTGGAGGGTGCACATGGGCCCTGGGAACCCTGAGCTGGGGCACTCTGGTTGCACGTGGCTCTGTCCCAGACCCTAGTCCAGCCAGCCTCTGCTCTGCTCGGTTTTGTTCCTCCCCTGGGCAGCCTGTGGGGAAGATGAGCACTCTTCCTATCTGGTGGGGCTATCAGAGGCGTGAAGTGAGAGCCGGATGGCAGAGTTCTGTGAACAAGGGGATTGGGGGGAGGGGTGCTTCCCATACAAAGAGTTGGAAGACACCTGCACTAATGGCTTTCAAAAGGAAGTGAAATACAAGTCCTCCTTCAAGGTCATTCATCGCCTTGATAAAAGGGATGGACTGGCCGGGACGGGGGTGGCGCACGCCTTTAATCCCAGCACTTGGGAGGCCGAGGCAGGCGGATCTCTGGGAGTTTCAAGGCCAGCCTGGGCTACAGAATGAGTTCCAGGAAAGGCTCCCAAGTTACACAGAGAAGCCCTGGCTAAAAAAAAAAAAAAAAGATGGTCTGGAGAGTCTTGTCTTTAGAATCTTTTAAACATGTAAAATCTCATGACCCCACCCTAGACCCTTAGAGGCAAAACTTCTGGGTTTCTAAAGCTTGAGAGGGACTGATGTACGGAAGTACAAAGAATGGCACTGAGGGCAGAGTTGACTCAAGGTGCTTCATGGAGTAGGTGTGCACTGAGTGTGGTCCTGGAGGATGGGAAGGAATGAGGCCATTCCCAGTCAGGACCTGGCATCTCTCCACCACACTGTAATTGCTTCTTGCCTGCTTCCCACTCTAGCCCACAGACTGAGAGACCAGAGAGGAATGAGAGAGTAAGTTGTGTGTTTGAACTTATGTTTGTTCAGGAGACAAGAGAAAGCCAAGCCAGTTGGTATTACAGGTTTATGCTGAGACCAGATCAATTTGGGTAAATAAAACTGAGCCACAAATGTCAAAGAGCCTTAAATGTCAAGCTATATGGTTTGGACTTCAGCTCTGGGGGGAAAATTGAAATCCTGTGTGGTGGAAAATGATATAAAGCAAGCAGACAGATGTCTGAATTTTAGGAAGAATAGAATATAGAACTACAGGAGGCAGGAAGCTCCCAACAGTTAGGGTGTGGAGAAGACGCCTCGAAGCTTCGATAAGAGGAGAGAGAGAGAGAGAGAGAGAGAGAGAGAGAGAGAGAGAGAGAGAGAGAGAGAGAGAGAGAAGGGAGACCAGGATGCAAGGAATGTCATGAAGTAGATGAGCAGGGCTTGTGACCGACCTCATGCTAAGGGTAAAGAAAGCATCAGGGGTGACTGTGATCCTGACATGGCATGTTGAAAGAAACAGACTATTGGTGGGATAGGACAGGGCAGGAGGGCATCGTTTGGAACACACAAGTCTTGCGGGGGTTGTTTCGTTTTATCTTTATTAAGTCTGCACATCTTCATTTGTTTGCTCTGCTGCCTCTCTCCCGCCCTGCTGTGTAGCTCTGGCTAGACACAATTCATGAGCCTTCTGCCTTAGCCTTCAGACAGATCGGTGGGACAAGAAGTGTCCGCCGTCACACCCAGCTTCCTATTTTGTTATCTTGCTTTGCTTGTTTGTAGGACAGAGCCTCACTATGTAGCCCTGGCTGACCTGAATTTACTATGTAGCACACTCTGGCCCCCAAAATGCTGAACTCACAAAGATCCACCTGCCTCTGCCTCCCTGATGCTGGAGTTAAGGGAGTGTGCCACCATGCCCGGCTTACTCTGTTTTTTTGTTTATTTGTTCTTTGTTTCTGCAAATATATAAAAGCTCCACATTTTTCACAGCTTTCAGGAGAAGAAATTGGCTCTGAAAGTTAAGCCATTGGTCAGGGGGTGTGTCAGGAAGCTGAGCCCCTGCTTCATTCCTTGTTTATCCTACAGGACTATTGTCTTGAAAGTCTATTGAGAGCCTCCCTTTCTGGGATGTCTCCCTTACAGTTGGGTGGTGTGCTGTAACTATTTTTGTTTCCTTCAAGCTCTTGGGACTAGGGATGTAGCTCAGTGGTCGCACACTGGCCTAGCATGCAGGGGACCCTGCGTTCATACCCCAGCACCACACAACTTAAAGTTCATGTTCTTTTTCTCTTACATGTATTTATTTATTATTTATTTAGTGTATATGTGTGCACATCCCACGACCTGCATGTGGAGGTCAGAGGACAACTTGTAGGGGCCCCCGGCTCTACCATGTGGGTTCCAGACCGAACTCAGATAGCCTGTCAGGATTGCTTGGCTGCAGGTGGTCCCTACCCACTGGGCCATCTCACCAGCCCCAAAGCTCATATGCTAATATGTATGATAATCTGCAGCTCAGACACCTGTGGAGCGAATGAATAAATAAACTACAAGGCATTTAAATAGAGCTATGAACTGAACCTGGTGACTCCGATCTGTACTCCCAGCTCCTCCAGGCTGAGGCAGCAGGACTAACCTGGGCTACAAAGTGAGTTCAAGGCAGTTTGGATAAACTGACCAGACCCTGTCTTAAGAAAGAAAGGTGAGAGTAGGCCAGGAATATAGTTTAGCACAGCACCTGCTAGCATGTGTGAGGTCCTGGGTTCAACTCCACTATCCACTGATGTAGCTTAGGCTGGCTTCAAGCTCATTATGCAGCTAAGGATAGTCTTGAGTTTCTGATCCTCTTGCTTCCACCTCTCTAGTAGGACTGTAAGTGTATACCAACATACCTGGTTTAGAGGATGCTGGGAATCAAGCCCAGGGCTCCATGCATGCTGGATAAGCACTCTGCCAACTGAGTTGCATCCCCAGTCCACCACTCAGGTTTATTATTAAGAAAAGATTTAAAACATATATGGGGGTGGGGCACACTAGCGCGCCCAGGACTTGGGAGGTGGAGGCAGGGGGATCAGAAATCAAAATTAAGCTAGCCTCAGCTACATAGGAGGAAAAGGCTTTAACATAGCTATAAAGCTATGAGGACAGTACTACTGAGAGACACACACTTTTTAGAAAGGAGAGTGGGGGTGATGGAGATAAGTCAGTCACTAAAGTGCTTGAGAACCTGAATTGAATCCCCAGGACCCACATTAAGAAAAGCTACGCATGGTGGTGTGTGCTTGTAATCCCAGCACTGGGGTGGCGGCACAGACAGGCAGAGCCCTGGGACTCGCTGGCCAGCCAGCCAGCTTAGGCTACTAAGCAAGTTCCAAATCAATGAGAGACCTGTTTAAAAAAAAAAAAGTCTGGCTGCTCCCTGGCCTCCAAATATATGTGTGTGCACTCCTGGCTCTGCCTCCCTGGGGCTGAGATCCCAGACATGAACCATGCCTCATTAACTTCCCCAGTTTCCTACTCTGCTTCATTTTCACCTAAAATGAAGGATAATTTGTTAGGAAGGAAACTTGGTGGCAGTCAACTCAACATGATAAATCTTTACTGAGCACCTGTTGTGTGCCGAAGGGAAACAACACCATAGTCCCAGCCTTTGGAGAGCTTACAGTTTGGTGTGAAACACAAATATGTAAACACCAGTGGCCTCCAAGAACAGTGAGTCCAGAAACTGCACAGAGCAAAGTAGCTACTTCTTACAGGCATAGGCTTGCTGCTCTGCTCTATGGGCAGAGGTGCCCAGCTGTGCTGAGAAGCTGGCAGTGGTAAGCATGCTGTGGGGCTGCGTGGAATTGGGACCTTGTTCTGGAAGCCTCAGGCAGCCCTCATAGGCCTGTGAGAGAGGGATGGTGGAGTCTAATTTTGGTTCCAGGAAAACAACTTGAGTGTGGAGGAGGGCTTGGATGGGGTAGTGTGTGAGCCGCCTAGCATCTGTTTGGAGACAAGGGCCTGACGAGGGAGGTGTCAGTGAGGGGAGAGGAGGGAAGGTCTCGGGATGTTAGCAGTCACAGTGCAGCTGAACCAGCCCTGTTCTGTCCCTGTGAGTTAAGGGGTGAGGGGAACGCAAGGGAAGGCCTTGGCTCCTTTTCCCTAACCGCCCAGATTGTTTGTACAGTGAACAGCAAAGGAGCAAGCTCTGAAAACCCAATATGGTTTACCTAGTTCCATACATGTTTATTTTCCTTCCCTTTGGGGGCCAGGGGAGCCCGGTGAGACAGAGTCTTAGACTTGTACCCCAGGCTACACTAGAACTCACTATACTGCCCAGGCTGACCTGGAATTTGTAACAATCCTCTTACCTAAAACCTCCTGGGATTGACTACAGGTAGGGACTACTCTGCCTGACTTCCATAGTTACTTTTCTAGTTTAATGATGAGGCCTAGGTATTAGCATGCTCATTTTGGTTATAAGGAAACGGGGGCTAAAAGAGGTTAAGGGTTGGCGCACGCCTTTAATCCCAGCACTCGGGAGGCAGAGCCAGGCGGATCTCTGGGAGTTCGAGGCCAGCCTGGACTACCAAGTGAGTTCCAGGAAAGGCGAAAAGCTACACAGAGAAACCCTGTCTCGGAAAACCAAAAAAAAAAAAAAAAAAAAAAAAAAAAGAGGTTAAGGGGTTTTGTGAAGTTACTCAGCTAGGAGGAACACAGCTGGAGTTCAAGTCCCTATCTTTAGTTCCAAGTACTAGCACTGGGCTAATTTCCGTTTTATAGCCTTGAGCATGTGGGTTGACTTGGGGCTGCTGGTGGACTGTCCTTATGGGTGAACCTGGCAACAACTGGCCATGGGCATCTAGAACCTGGTGGGAGCTAGGAAGCAACAGGTAGACTTGGGAGTCACCCCCACAGTGTCAGCAAATGACCTTGGTCTTTGAGAGAATGGTGAGAAAAGAGGATGAGGAGCGGGGGAAGAATGTTAGGTTTAGATAGACAGGGAAGGGAGGAAACATCAGAAATGGAGGCCTTCCTGGGCTGGGTTACGGACACTCCTCTGCCCTCCCAGCTAAAGAAAGATAGATTCATTTGGGAGAGGGGAGTGTTGAGAAAGATGTCCTCTGCCTGAGCATTTCTAGACATTTCTAGTAAAAAGCAAAGTAGAAAACTAGCTGAAATTCAGGAAGAGCTCTCCCAGGGAAGCCCCCATGACTTGAGACTCTCCCTCCTGGAAGCCCTCTCTCTGGCATGACTGGGCAAAAACCAGGCCGTTTTCCTGGTTCCAGAGTGAGGTTCTCCCAGCAGGAGAGCCCCAGAGGGTGAAAGGCATTTACTGATGATCCACCATGTCCTGCTGGTTCTTAGGCGGGTGGGGTAGGTGTTCTGAGGAAGGAGGCTGAATCATTGTCTCAAGAGCATTTTGGCCCGGTGAGTAGGGGCTCCTAGGCTGTTCTCTGAGACCTCCAGGACTTCTGTCACCCTGTGGGTGCCCTCTCCACTGGCCACTGTAACGCCACTGTGGCCAGGATGGCTGTCTTTTGCTAGGGTGTCCCCTCAGGGTCAGTGACCCCCGCCACTAATCCCTATCCAGGGCCTATAGAGATTTTGCCAGGGAACAGAGAAGGTGAATCTTAGCTTTCCCCAGCGTGGGAGCAAGACTCAAGGACCAGCAGGAAACGGAGCTTATGTCAGAGGAAGAACTCACTATCCAGGAGAATCAGCTAACTAATAGCTGCTATGAGGAAGGGTTTTCCAGGTGATTTCTACAGTGAATGAAGGTACAAAAGAGGCTTCTGGAACCAGGGTCAGGGATGTGGCTGTGGTAGAGGCCTTAAGATTCCATCCTAACACCAGAGTAAAGTTTAAAAGCCATCATGTTGAGCTAGGCGGTGGTGGCGCACGCCTTTAATCCTAGCACTCGGGAGGCAGAGGTAGGCAGATATCTGTGAGTTCGAGGCCAGCCTGGTCTAGAGTGAGTTCCAGGACGGCCAGGGCTACACAGAGAAACCCTGTCTCGAAAAACAGAACAAAACAAAAGCTGGCCTGAGCTGGGGTAAGCTATGCTTGTTCCCAGGTTCCAGCTGCTGCCTGGAGAGCAAAGAGAGCAGAGGGTGTAACTAGAAGTCTCTGTGTCTCAGGCCGGCGGCTTTGTTAAAGTAGAAGGGAGCTGAGAAGGACACCGTGACAGAGCAGTCTGGGGCAGGAGTGAGCTGCTGGCCATAAGGCATTTTTAGCTGCTAACCCCAGGCTCCTCGTGTCCTTCCTTGTCCCTTCTGGGTTTGGACATGTGTCTACTCAAGAGAGTTGATGAATCTCATTTAGCAAGGGCAGAAACGGAGCAGGCCCAGAACAACAATGGCTGCTCTAAGAAACACAGCCCCAGAGGAGGTTCAGGCTATGGGCAGGTGGGCTGCGGTGGTCAGGGCCACTCAGTGATCGGAGGCTGAGAGTAATCCCTGTCATCTGTAGGGCTACAGGGAGCCAACTTCAGGAAGTGAGAACCACTACCAGTGTAAGAAGTCAGCCAGGAATGGTGGTGCATGCCTGTAATTCTAGCACTTGTGGGCAGAAGCAGGAGGATTGCCAGGAGTCTGAGGCCATTCTGGACTACCCAGAAGTTCCAGGCTTGCCTCTTCTACAGAGAAAGACCCTGTCTCAAAAAATAAGAAAGTGGCATGAGTACCTGCTGGGGCCAGGGAAGAGTTAGGTAACAACTGTAGGCGCTCCACTCCTGGGAGCATTTTGGGATAGGCAAGCAGTGCATCAGTGATTAAGTGGGAGTGACAGCCAGAGAAGCCAGGTGGTACTGAGGACCTGCAGGAAGAGGAGCTGCCTCTTGGCAGACCCTGGAGAGACAGGATATTTGACCACGACTTGAAAGTTGTACAGGTGTCGGGCATGCCGCAGGAGAACATGCCAAGCTCGGGAAAGGAGCCCAGGTGAGGTCACTGCACGCTTGAGAAATGTCACAAGAACCACAGTGAGGAAGGGGAGAGTGGCAAGAGATGCTCCTTGGGGGTGACTGGGTGTTAGTCAGTAGCCCTCAATGTCAAGGGCCCCAGGATTTTATTCAGATAGGTTGCCTAACAGCGGGCAACAGACCGCCCAATTACTGTGACTCCAAATGCAAGCCATTTTTTTTTCAGGATTCTGTGGGTTGGCTTGAGGTCCTCCTGTTTGAACTCATTCATGTGGCTATATACAGCTCGAGGCTGAATTGCCCCAACCTGCTGGGTTTGTGGCTCCATGCTGTCCTTAAGGAGGCAGGACTTGGGCTGCCACACAGACTCACTGGCTGGGACACTAAGACTGTGGGAGAGCCTCATTGGGCTCCATTCGCCTTTGCTGATGTCCCACTGGTCACTGTGGAGGGACTCACCCAAAGGCTTGTACAGCGTCATCAGCGTAACCATCTACCACATACTTCCTCTCCAGATGGGAGGGGCCAGAAAGTCAAGAAGATGAAAGGCTACACTTAGGATGAGTTAGAGCCAGTGGAGGCTGGTACTGGCTTTGTGGCTTGTTTGTAAGATGGCCACATGGCTCACACTCCCTGGGTCTGTGTCCTTCAAAATGGAAGAAAGCCTCCCCCCCATGTCAGCTTTACACCAAAGGTTTGTTCCTGCTAACTCTCAGCTCGGAGGTGCACACAGACGAAAACAGATACCTTCCTTGGCAAGAAGACTTGGAGGTAGAACCTCTGCCCTAGAGGCTTGCAAAATCTGCAGAGCCTGGGGTAGACTGCCAGGAAAGCTTATGGTGGAGGGGGAGGGTGGCGGGGAGGCTTGTTTTATTCTTTTGCCATACTGAGAACAGAACCTGGGCTCTTGTGCATGGTAGGCAAGTGTTCTAGCCCTGAGCTAACCACTAGCCTACACTGACAATTCTTTTTTGTTGTTGTTTTTGTTTCTTTGAGACAGGGTTTCTCTGTGTAGTTTTGGTGCCTGTCCTAGATCTCGCTCTGTAAACCAGGTTGGCCTCGAACTCACAGAGATCCGCCTGGCTCTGCCTCCCGAGTGCTGGGATTAAAGGCGTGTGCCACCACCACCCAGCCCATTGATGATTCTTGAGACAGGGTTTCTCTGTGTAGATTTGTGCCTTTCCTGGATCTCGCTATGTAGACCAGGCTGGCCTCGAACTCACAGAGATCTGCCTGGCTTTGCCTCCCGTGTGCTGGGATCAAAGGCGTGAGCCACCACCACCCAGCCCTCCATTGATGATTCTTAATAATCTAGTATTATTTAAAAGTAAAAAGCAATCATCTCTCTAGGCCAGGGGACAGAGGCTCTGGAAGGCTCCTTTCATCCAAAAGCTTCTGAGCTATCCCTGTTTGTGGGGGTTAACCCTATGGATTGGAGGACCCAGAGCCCACTTTAAATGTGTCAGCCTCACAATTTCTGCAGCAGCCAGGATCCATTGCTGAGCACAGCAGCGTGAACCTGGGCAGGTGTGCCTCTCCCCGTGGGGCTTGTTAGCTCTTCCCTAGAAGCTGCCTTCTCTCAGAGGCCCCAGGAACACATTTGTTTGTTAAGTGATTGGCACTGACCTAGTCCTGACCCCAAGCTAAATCTTCTGGGCATGGGACTCCTAGGTCTCCCCAGGCGATGGGTAAAGAAGGGAAGGCAGATCAGAAAACCAAAACCAAGCAGCTTCTGGTGGGAGCCTCTGAGGGACTTTCTCCCCCACTGTCCAAGAAACACCTATTGCCTAGCAGTGGTGGTGCACGCCTTTAGTCCCAGCATTGGGGGGCAGAAGCAGGTGGATCTCTGGGAGTTGGACAACCTGGTCTACAGAGGGAGTTCCAGGACAGACAAGGCACACAAAGAAATCTTGTCTCAAAAACCCTCCAGAAAGAAAGAAAAGGAGGGAGGGAGGGAGGGAGGGAGGGAGGGAGGGAGGGAGGGAGAAAAGAAGGAAGGAAGGGAGGGAGGGAGGGAGGGAAAGAGAGAGAGAGAGAGAGAGAGAGAGAGAGAGAGAGAGAGAGAGAGAGAGAAAGGAAGAAAGAAGAAAGAAAAAAAGAAAAAGACAGAAAAGACAGACGGGGTTGGGATTTAGCTCAGTGGTAGAGCACTTGCCTAGCAAGCACAAGGCCCTGGGTTCGATCCTTAGCTCAAAAAAGGAAAAGAAAAGAAAGACAGACAGACCTATTGTTAGGGCCAGGAGCAGGATACCAAACTAGGGCCACATTGAGGATTTAAAGTTCTTAGACACAGGGCAAGTGAGAGCCAGGGAGGCAGGTGGTAAGAAAGCGGACTTAAGGTTAGGATTCCCAGTCTTCCTCCCCAAGCAGTCCCATTTCTGCTGAGGCTTGAAGATGAGGAAGAAAGACACAAAGGAGGAGGACCCAGGTGGAGCTGCATCCCCCACCACTCCCTAAGTAGCCAGTGAGGGGTGGTGGAGCTTGGAGGCTTGCCTGAGGCTGAGAGTATGCAGGCAGGGTGGGTCAGACATGCCCTGAACCCAAGTGTGCAAGCTAAACATTTTCATTTTAATAGTGAGAGGAGCCTGCTGCCTTTGGAGGGCAACTCGGTCACGGTTACCTTGGGAAGGTTGCTCAGGCCACAGAACAGGATACAGAATGGTGAGGTCAGCAGCAGACATGTCGAGATAGTTGAGATTGGGGGCTGGATCGATGGTTCCGTGGTGTAAGAGTACATGCTGGGCTTGCGGAGAGGGTTCAGTTCCCAGCACTCACATGGTGGTTCACAACCATCTGTAACTCCAGTTCCGGGAAGTCTGACCCCCTCTTCTGACTTCCTCATTCTCCTGTACACACATGGTACACATTTGTGCACACATCATAGGTAGATAGATAGATAGATAGATAGATAGATAGATAGATAGATAGATAGATAGATAGATAGATGTTGTATATAAGTTGAAGTTGAGAAGTCCTGTGATACCCCAGGGTGAGACGATGCTAGCTGGACCATGGGGTGGCAGAGGAGATGGGAAGAAACAGACACAGAAACTCTTTGAAGGATGGTGACTGGGAACCATCCTTCCCAGTCAGTTCCTCTGCCTCAGGTCTACACCAAGCTGAAAGAGAGAGGCTGTCCAAGGGGCTCAGTGAGAGATGGTGGAAGACAGGCCCAGAAATCACTTCTCAGCAGCAGCAGATATGAAGGCCCAGATATGAAGAAGGTGTTTGAAGACTCTCAGGTTGTTGCCTTACAGAACAGATTGGATGGTGCCATCACTTACTAATACAGGGAACACTGAAGAGGACCAGGTTGAGGTCAGCTTTGGTCATCCCTGCTTGGAGGTGCTTATGGGAAAGAGTCCTGGGGGGAAAAAAAGAAGCCAAAGCCAGGCTGGGGTGGGAGCCTGTGAGGGAGAGGATCTGTGAGGGAGACAAGAGAGGAACTGTGAGGTGACATGGGGAGTATTGTGAAAGCTCTCTCTCTTGTATTTGTTCCTGTGAAATCCTTGGTGACTGTAGTAAGGGCTGTTTGGTAGTGGCGGGACGAGGCAAACCCAGTTTTAGAATGGATTGGGGAAGTGTGGGAGGTGACGAGAATGAAGACAGCTTGGCTGAGAGCTTAGGTTGTGAAGAGAGGGTAGCTGGAGGCGGGTGTGAGATTCAGGAAGGTTTGTGTTGTTTTTAATGAAGAGACTCAGCATTTGTAAAGGCCAGTGGGAAGAATTCCGATAGGAAGGTTGAATTTGCCTGAGGGGAAGGGGATCATGTCTAGAGTAGGTGCCCAGCAAAAGAGCAAGGAGCGGATTGTCTCCCAGCCTAGATGAAAACTGGAGGCCCGAGGGCAGGAGTGGCCTCAGGTCCAGGAGGGCTGAGTAATGGGCTGAGAAAGACTGGGTGGGCCCTGGGCCTGAGAGATAGGAGGTGAGGCCTCCACAGCTATCCCCCTCCCTCCTCCCCCCTCCCCCCCTGTCTTGTTTGGCAATGCCGTTATTCTGCCTCAGGTCTACACCACGCTGAAAGGGAGAGGCTGCCCAAGGGGCTCAGTGAGAGATGGTGGAAGACAGGCCCAGAAATCACTTCTCAGCAGCAGCAGGCCCACATGCCTGGGAGGAGCAGCCTGACATTGCTTCGGAGGGAGTCTCAGTGGTTTCTTCCGGTTTCCCATCTTGTTGTGGAGTGGGAGAAGCAAGAGCAATAGGAGCTTGAAGAACTGGATAGGGCATGTGTGGGGCCCGGAGTGAGGAAGGGTGTTCTTTCTCGGCCTTTGCTGTTTGTCTGAGAGAGACCTTCCTCAGATGAAAGAGTGAGGCTGGGACGGGAAGACAATGAGAGGATTGGTACCTCCTGGTAGAGAAGGGAGCAGCCTGAAGAGACAGGAAAAGGCCTCGACAACAGGGCCCTGGATAGAGGCTCCATTTCAGTGTAAAGACGTTGCCAATCCGACAGAGCCGGCCTGTGCACGCTTTTCAAGGAGTCCATCCCAGGCAGAGGCTACACGGGCTGTCGGGAGGAGACTCATTTCTGGAGCTAGGAGCTAAGCCCTAAAGGGAGTTGGAAAGGGGTCCTCAGAAGAGGGGTGAAGCCTTTTAACCATTAACCGAGTTGGTTGGAATCTGACGTGTGGAGCCTCCCAGCTATATTGATTTTTTTTTCTTTGAAAGCACAGCCGCTGTTAACTGGTGGCTGCCCAGAGACCAGGGAAGGAGGGAGCAGGGAGGGAAAGGGGGACCCAGCCAGGAGTGGGGACCGGGGAGGAGGTCTGAGGCAGGGTCTGGAGGTTGGCCACCCGTAGAGAGGAGTCTTGGGGAAGTCAGGAAACCCGCGGGGCATTGGAAGGTGTCAGCACAGCCCCGCACAGGCACTGCTTGCCGATCACGGAGGAGCTGGGAAAGATCCTGGCAGACAGGACAAAAGCAGCTCCGAGGAGCGTGGTGACCTGCTCCAGGTGACTGTGCCAGAGCTCTGACTTCGCTGAGGAAGGAAGTGAAGGCCCTGAGGCTGGGGGGGGAGGGGAGGTGCTGGGTTTGGGAAGCCAGGGATACCACTTACAGACTGCTGGCTTTTCCTGAAGACAGGGCTCTTCCCTGCCTTCTCTCTGCTCCTAGGATAGAGCGGACGTACAAACAACGGTCTGGTGTGGCTGGGGGGGTGGGTCAGGCCATCAGAGCCTTACCATAGCAGGCCTGCTATACGCTTTAGACTCTGCCGATCACCGCAGTAACTAGTTTTATAAAAATAATTTATCTGTGAAGTGCCTAAATGGGAAGATGGGGGGACCCTCGGACTAAAATTTGCCTCAGATAGGATAAGGTTGAGGGGTGTTTGTATGGTAAAGAATCAGGGCTGCTACAGCTTAGATCTAAGTGGTCCTCCCAAGTGCCATGTGTTTTCAGCTTGGTGCTAGGAGGAGGTGGTAAGATGACTGGGGGTAGACTCTAGGCGAGAGTAGAACTCCGGCTCCTTCCTCTGCCTTGGCTTTCTGGCTGCTATGAGATGAACAGGTTTCTTCTGTCACATGATGTACTATGTTGGCACAGCCCAAAACAATGTGGCCTCATGCCCATAGGCTGAGGCATCTGAAACCCTGAGCTGAGCACAGTGGCATGGGCTTGTACTCTCAACACCCCAGAGGTAGAGGCAGAAGGAGGAGGTCAAAGTCATTCTCAGCTACACAGTGAGTTCAAAAGCCAACCTGGGTAATAGGAGACCTGCCTTTAAAAGGAAAAAAAGAAACCAGGGGGCTGGAGAGATGGCTTAGAGGTTAAGAGCACTGACTGTTCTTCCAGAGGTCCTGAGTTCAATTCCCAGCACCCACATGGTGGCTCACAACCATCTGTAATGAGATGTGGTGCCCGCTTCTGGCCTGCAGGGACACATGCAGACAGAACACTGTATACATAATAAATAAATCTTTTGAGAGAGAGAGAGAGAAAGAGAGAGAGAGAGAGAGAGAGAGAGAGAGAGAGAGAGAGAGAGAGAGAGAGAGAGAGAAAGAAACCAGGAACCCAAAGTTTAAGTTTTTACAGCTTTCTACTGAAGTTGCTTTTTTTTTTTGATTTATTTATTTATTATGTATACAGCATGTATATCTGCAAGCCAGAAGAGGGCACCAGATCTCATTACAGGTGGTTGTGAGCCACCATGTGGTTGCTGGGAATTGAACTCAGGTCCTCTGGAAGAACAGTCAGTGCTCTTAACTTCTGAGCCATCTCTCCAGCTCCCCTGAAGTTGCTTTTAAAGCATCGTGTCACCGTGATGAAAGCTAAGACACATGGTGGTGAAAAGTGACTGGAGGTGAGGAGAGGTGGGGTAATGGGCGGTTTGCTCACATCAGCTTCATGACTCGTCATTGGATGCACACATTGGCAGGACCTGTAGGCAGGGATTGGGCTCTGTGACATCAAAGAGTAGCCTACTAGACATTTTTGCAAGTCCAGGCGAAGGGGTCAGTGGGTTCAATCAGTTTGAGCTAGAAGCTATCTCCAATTTGGAAAAACAATTAAAAACAAACAAACAAACAAACCCTAATCAAAAAACAAAACAAAAAAACCCCAAACAATCCTGACCGAGGTGACCAAACAGAAGAGGCTGTCCGGAGTTTTTTTACTTTATTAATCAGTTAGGCCACAGTGATGAGCATGAGTAACTAAAATCAAATGAAGATACAGTTTATTTGGGTTTTTCATGAGTTTTAATGTTCTCTTTGGTTTTTACACTTTAAGGAGAATGGTTCAAGCCTCTTTACCAAGAAAAAAGAGTATCATCCAGTTCACTAAGAGGACTTAGTTACAAGGTGAGAAGCAGGGACAGGATACACAAGATGCCAGGAGAAGGAGCTGCTTAGCAAGGAACACAGACGCACCTGTCCGTCCGCCCTTAACAGTGGCACATACAGGCTTAAGTAACGGAGACAGAAGGGAGGCCACCTTGTGGGGCATGGGAGCCCGCACATCAGGGTACCAGTGTGCCCCCCCAATCTTTCCTTGCCAGTGTCAGCTCCTAGAATAGCTCCTCTGAGAACCAGGGAGGATAACCCAGGCGTCCTCCTGGGAAGCCAGGCAAAGGGATAGCGTGTATGAACTCCAGCAGAGGCCACGTGACGGCAGAGACAGTGTAGTTCAGATGACACAGGGACACTAGCATTACACAGACAGAAGCAGGGCCAGTCTCAGGCTCAGTGGGATTCCTAAATTCTGCCTGTGTGGCCTTGGTTCCAGTGGTGTCGGCCTGGCTAGTCTTCTATGCAAAATTCCAGTGGGACCGCAGGCCAGCATGTCCAGAGCCATCTGTCTGAAATGTCTTTTCTCTCCCCTTCCTCCGACAGCTCAACATCCTGGTGGACACGGGCAGCAGTAACTTCGCGGTGGGGGCTGCCCCACACCCTTTCCTGCACCGCTACTACCAGAGGCAGCTGTGAGTGCTGGGGAGGGGTGGGGGAGGGCTCCCAAGGAGTCAGGGTATAAGAACAAGAACCTTTCTTCCTACTAGAGAGGGGGGAGCAAAAGGAGGCAGCTGGGGCTAGGAGAAAAGGCATAGCATGGAAAAAGGTGGGCTGGGGGCATCCAGGAAGTGCTCACATACTGACACGGGGCAGCTTCCCAAGGAAGGGAAAGGAGAGAGCAGCCCCCAGGCTCCCAGGGTAGAACAGAAACTGTCTCAATCTTTGTCTGTATGGACAGGCAAAAGGGCTAAGCTGGCAAGGCAGGGTGGCGCACACCTTTAATCCCAGCACTCAGAGGCAGAGGCAGGTGGATCTCTGTGACTTCAAGGCCAGCCTGGTCTACAGAGTGAGTTCCAGGACAGCCAGGGCTACACAGAAAAACCCTGTCTCAAACAAACAAACAAAAGAGGGTGAAGCTTACAGGTTAGAAGGCTGAACAGGTTACAGTGGCTAGTGTCTTTCACCATGTTCTCACCCAGGGACCACTCTGGGTAGTTATGCATGATTTAAATATATACAGGAGCTGGGCATGACAGTACATACCAGTAATCCCAGCATCTGGAGGATTGCTGAGACCAATGTGGACTAGATAGCAACTCTCAAAAAAGTAAAAAGTAAAAAAAAGGGGGGTGGGGAAGCTAGGGAGGTGACTCAGTGACTAAGAACATGCTGTGAAAGAAGAAGACTGCATTCAAGTTCCTAGCACCCACATAAAAGCCAGGCATGGCTGTGCGTGCCCGTAACCCAGGCATGGGCAGGCTGACATGGGCAGATCTGGGGACTTTTTGGCCAGCCTCGCTGAAACAGCCAACTTCAGGCTCAGAGAGACCCTGCCTCAAAAACTACAACGGAGAGCAACAGAAGACACCCCTTGTTCATCTGTGCACACTCATGCGCATACACTACATAGACAAAAACCTTACTCTTTGAGTTTTAAGAAGCCAAGCAACACAAAGGAAAGAATCTTTCATGGTCCCCACTGAAGCACCTCTTCTGGTACCATCCTAAGTGCCACCAGTTGGTTCCCCTTGGTGGTGGGAGGTAGGCTAGAATGGTCAAAGGTAAGAGAGACAGTGAAGTGATGCGGAAGGCCTCTTACCATCAAAG
This sequence comes from Peromyscus maniculatus bairdii, assembly GCF_049852395.1. Lineage (NCBI taxonomy): Eukaryota > Metazoa > Chordata > Mammalia > Rodentia > Cricetidae > Peromyscus > Peromyscus maniculatus. The sequence goes on from NC_134858.1 coordinate 42,808,255, forward strand.
CAGAGTGAGGATATGGTGAGAAGACATGAGAAAGGTATGGCCTCTACACTCTGACATCCTAACCTTGGACTGGTCGGAAAGCACAAACCGCTCTTCTGTTTCCTTTTGCCCTAAGAACACACTTGGGTAAGCTTAGTAGAAGGACATCTCATTCCAGGTCTTCCTCCAGTCCCATCACTGCCCAGCCCTGGTTAGTAACATGATTAAACACAGGCGAGGGCATCCTGCAGCCATAAGTATGATTCCTCTTGTGGTGTCCTACACTTGCCTGCTCTGCTGGGATGCTGGTTCAGATCTTTTCTAGAGCTGTTACATGTCTTCCACAGTCACGCTGCCTGGTTCTTTCTCTATCATGCAGATGGTACCACTGGGCCCCAAGGCAGCAAGAGTCAATGGCTCCTTTTCTTTGGGAGCATGCTGGAACTAGGGTGGGGGAGGAGATGTCCTGTCCAATAGCGGTTTTTGCAGCAGCCACAGGCACAATGCACAAAGCCCATCTTGTTCCTCCTGGGCCTGAGCTTCAGGTCCAACAATATGAACTATGGAGACAGGAGAGCAAGCCCCGGCTATCACTTGCCTCATCTGGCTGCAGAGCTGCCTTACAGTCTGTTCTGGGTGGTCTGTCTAGGGCTGTTCTGCTGAGCAGATTCTAGACTGCTGTGGGGTAAGGGGACATTTAGAAATAAACTCGATGATACATGCCCATTGTTGTAGCTTTGCGGACACACATCTCTGCCTTTTTACAGGTCCAGCACATACCGAGACCTCCGAAAGGGTGTGTATGTGCCCTACACCCAGGGCAAGTGGGAGGGGGAGCTGGGCACTGACCTGGTGAGCATCCCTCATGGCCCCAACGTCACTGTGCGTGCCAACATCGCTGCCATCACTGAATCGGACAAGTTCTTCATCAATGGTTCCAACTGGGAGGGCATCCTAGGGCTGGCCTATGCCGAGATTGCCAGGGTGAGAACCACACCTGGACCTATACACTGTTGCCTGCACATTGCTTACTGCATGCCACACAAGGAAGAAGTCGAGAGGAAGGGGGAAGGATGAACTTAAGGAGTAAACATGGGACTGGAGAGATGGCTTATAGTGAATATAGTGCTTACCCAGCAGTCATGAGAACCTGAGCTTAATCCCCACAACCTACATTTTCAAAAAACCTGAGTGTAATAATGCATGCTTGTAACCCCAACTCTGGGAAGGCAGAGTCAAGTAAATCCTGGGGCTTGTTGGCCATTAAACCTAGCCTACTAGACAAGTTCCCAGCCAGCGAGAGACCCTGCCTTAGAAACCAAGAAGCTGGAGAGATAGCTCAGCAGCTAAGAGCACTTGCTGCTCTTCCAAGGGACTCAGGTTTGATTCCTAACACCCACACGACAGCTCACTATCACCTGTAACTCCAGTTCCAGGGGATCCAATGCCTTCTTCCAGCCTCTGCAAGCAACAAGCACATGCATGGTGCAGAGGCATACAGGCAGGCAAAATGGTGCAGAGGCATACAGGCAGGCAAAATACCTATACCCACAAAAACAATTTTAAAACAAAACAAGTTAGGGCTGGTGAGGTGGCTTGGTGGGTAAGCACCCTTGCCAACAAGCCTGAGAACCATGTGGCAGGAGGAGCCAACTGATGCCTGCCCACTGTCCTCTGATCTTCACACCCATGCTGGGCTGCACATGCCAGTGTACACCCAAATACATATTTCTAAAAGGTACACAGATTCTCGGCAACAATATTCAATGTTGTCCTTTGGTTTCTGTATGTATGTGCACACAGACACAGACACACAGATGCACGCACACATGCATGTCATAAAGGAGAGAAAATTTGTCTGAAGGGCTGTAAACAAGGCAGGAGGGGGGACTGTCATGGGAGCAGCTATGATAGGTACAGGAGGCCTTCCCCAAATATGAAACAGGCTAACCATGTGGGAATGGATGGAAATTCCTATGGCCAGCACTTGTCTCTTTGCAATGCAACGTCTCTTACCCTTGCTCAGCCAGATCTGAGTACCTCAGGTTGATCTTTCCTGAGGAATATCCCCAAGTTCTGACTTTACTCCTGAATACAGGCAGGAAGCTGACCTGTTAGTGCCCTTGCACGAGGATTTACTCCTGTGTCTCTCTGCCACAGCCTGACGACTCCCTGGAACCCTTCTTTGACTCGCTGGTGAAGCAGACGCACATTCCCAATGTCTTTTCCCTGCAGCTCTGTGGCGCTGGCTTCCCCCTCAACCAGACTGAGGCATTGGCCTCGGTGGGAGGGAGCATGGTGAGTAGGTCCTCAGAGGGGCCATGTGTCCTCTCCCTGGGGCCAGGATCAAGAAACCCCTTATACCCCCAATTCTACTTCCCCCTTTCCTCTTTCCAGTCTCTTCCCTGCTTTTCTTGAAAGGAGCAGAATCACTCATGGAAAGGATTAGAAACAATTAGATACATTTCAGAGGAAATAAAAAAACCTGTTAAGATTATTGTCTGAAATCTGAAGAGGGTATGTAAGGAATTGAAGCTTGTTAAGAGATACTGTCTGTAGCTCAGCTGACCCAAAGCTCCCTGTGGAGACCAGGCTGGCCTAAGATTTGCAGCATCCCCCTCCTTCCGTTTTCCAAGTGCTGGGATTGCAGGTGTATGCCACCAGACTCAGTTCAAGCCCATTTATTAATTAGGACAGTAATGAGTGATTTTCCAACAAGCAAAGAAAATAAAACTTATGAAAGCAGCATATAATCAATTCATTCCGTATTTATTGTGCTAGCTTAGGTTTAAGTAACTTTCTGTCAAGGGCTATGGGATTTTGATACAAATAATCCTGATGTATCTCTTCTCCTGAACAGACTTATGAAACTAAAAAGTTCCACGCATGGGGTTTACTGGGATTAGAAAGGAAGATGGAGGGGCTGGAGATGGCTCAGCGGTTAAGAACACTGGCTGCTCTTCCAGAGGACCTGGGTTCAATTCCCAGCACCCACATGGCAGCTCACAACTGTCTGTCACTCCAGGATTTGACACCCTCACACAGACAAACATACAGGCGAAAACAGCAATGCACATAAAATAAAAATAAATTTAAAAAAATTTAAAAAATAAAAAAAAGGAAGATGGAAAGGGTGGTGTGGAGAAAACCCCAAGAAATGGCTGATCTTACTATTTGGTTTGGGTGCCCTGCTCTCCTCCTTTGCTAGGACATAGGTGTCTACCTCTTCTTCTCTTAGATCATTGGCGGTATCGACCACTCGCTGTACACGGGCAGTCTCTGGTACACACCCATCAGGCGGGAGTGGTACTATGAAGTGATCATTGTACGTGTGGAAATCAATGGTCAAGATCTGAAAATGGACTGCAAGGAGGTAAGAAAATGGAAGGGGATTCAAGTTGAGAGTAAAGGGGTTAGCCCACAGAGGGAGAGGTTGGAGGGAGAGGATGGAGACACAGGACCTGTCAGGACTGGACCAAGTCAAAAGCTTAGTGATCACATAGCAGTGCCTGAGGTGAAGGGCAGGACCTGGCAGAGCAGTCACAGAGCCCGGACCATGTACTTACAGTACAGTAATGACAATATGGAACTGGTTCCTGTCTGGACCCTAGTCACTGCCTTTCATGGCCTGGGGCAAGACTGTGAGGTAGCATGATGGGATGGATCTGACTCCAGCCCTGCTGTTACTAAGTGCCTCCAGGATCCTTGTGTCCATATCCTCTTTCTCAGAGACTGTGAAGGTCAAAGCCAATGTACAAAGTGTTAGTCCCTATGTTTCGCATACTCCAAATGCTGACATTTGGGGTCTCTTTCCCTAGATTCTTTTTTTTTTTTCTTTCCTTTTACATTTTTAGCGGGGTAGGGGGGTGCATGTGCTACAGCGTCTGTGTGGAGGTTAGAGGACGATTTTCAGTAACTAGTTCTCCCACCATATGGATCTCCCTGGGATTGAACTCAGGTCATCATATTTGGTAGCAGGCACCCTTACCTGCTGAGCTATCTCAACGGCCCACTTTTTTGGCTTTTTCAGGTAGGGTTTCATGTAGCTCATGCTGGCCTCAGACTTGTTATATAGCTAAAGATGATGTTGAACTCCTGGTCCTCCTGTGTCCAACTCTCAAGTGCTCTACAGGCCTACACCATCATGCAGTACTAGGGCTCAAACCTAGCGCTTCATGCACGCAGAGCCAAACTTCTCTACATTATTATGTATGTTAAATGAGAATAACTACACAAAAGTACTGGAAGACGTTACAAACACCACCCAAGGCATTCTGTTTAGATTTGGAGACCACCTACCCACACAAGGTAATGAAGTTAATACTCACCAAGTGCCTGGGATCTGCTAGAACTACTCAGTACTTTCAGCATGTTGACTTAGTTAATCCTTTTGCTAGCCTTTGAGGTAGGCACTGTCAGTATCTTCAGTTTAGAGACAAGGAAACAGGTTCACAGAGGTTAAATAACTTGCCCAAGGAGGTGTGCAAAGCTGAGATGCCAACCATGGCAGGACGCCTAGATGTCAGAGTCAACCCCTCCCAACCCTTCTGACCCTCTGCTCTCCTTCCCAGTACAACTACGACAAGAGCATCGTGGACAGTGGCACCACCAACCTTCGTCTGCCTAAGAAAGTGTTTGAAGCTGCAGTCAAGTCCATCAAGGCCGCCTCCTCGGTCAGTGGAGTAAGGACGAAACGGTGGCAGAAGTCAGTGGCAGCCACACACCTCAGCAAGCACAAAGATGTCTATACATAGACCCTTCCACTCAGGGCACTTAGAAACTGTGGTTGGGCTGTTGGCTCAGCTGGTACCTTTCTTCTTTCTTTGTTTTGGAGACAGGGTCATGAATGTAATGCAGGTTGGCCTTGAACTTGACATCTTCATGCCTCAGCCTTCCAAATTCTGGGACCACAGGTGGTGTGAGCTGCCAAGCTCAGTAGCCCTAGCACAGATTTATGAGCCCAGTGCCCCACTTTCTTCTTCCGATCCTTAGTCTAGTTTTCCTTTGCTACTGTGGAAATTTCCCTAGAAAAGCAAACAGTGGCACTGGTACTGCAATTATGAACACAAGAGGAGAGACGGCGAGACGAGGTTCCTCACATTCCTCTCTTGTCAACAGACGGAGAAGTTCCCGGATGGTTTTTGGCTAGGGGAGCAGCTGGTGTGCTGGCAAGCAGGCACTACCCCTTGGAACATTTTCCCAGTCATCTCACTTTACCTCATGGGTGAGGTCACCAATCAGTCCTTCCGCATCACCATTCTTCCTCAGGTATGTCCCCAAGCTGAGGCGGGGGGTGCCAAGAAGACGACAAAGTGTGTATACTAAACAGACGTGGCTTCCTACAACTTGAAAGACAAAATGAAGGTCTAGTGGTAAAGGGGTCTTGGAAAATTCAACACCTCAGGGCTTGAGGAAGAGACAAGTACAGATGGCTAGAAAGCAGAGAAAGGCAGGAAGATAAAATAAGAAGGCATGCTCTCACCCTGTGACTCTTTATCCCTAGCAATACCTGCGGCCGGTGGAAGATGTGGCCACGTCCCAAGATGACTGTTACAAGTTCGCCATCTCACAGTCATCCACGGGCACTGTTATGGGAGCTGTCATCATGGAAGGTTTCTATGTGGTCTTTGATCGGGCCCGAAAGCGAATTGGCTTTGCTGTCAGTGCTTGCCATGGTGAGAGCACCAGTGAGGAGTGTGTGGGGTCAGTCTGGTCATGTTCTCCCCGTCAGCAGCTAGGATGCCCAGGCCCCTTTCTGTTTGGGAGGTAGTAATAGTTGCCTCTGGCTAGTCAACTGTGTGAAGGCTAGTCAACTGTGTGAAGGCTAGTCAACTGTGTGAAGGCTAGTCAGCTGTGTGAAGGCTAGTCAGCTGTGTGAAGGTTAGTCAGCTGTGTGAAGGCTAGGCTTGCTCTGGTGAACTCTGCCTGAGGGGAGAGCACTGTTGCAAACTCCTAACAGTCAGAGCTTTGCTGCAGCATTGGAAACCCTAGCTGCAAGGACAGCTGGCTGCCCACTGTGAGGCTGCTGAATGCTACCACAGAAAGGGGGTGGGGCTTTGTGGTTAGATTTCCATGGTTACAGGTAAGTCTGCTACATGTGTAAGGGGCTGGATTTTGCTCAACTCAGAACTGTTAACTTTTTGGTATCACTTCTATTGGATAAAAAAATGAGAAAGCCTTGTAGTTTCCAGGGTCCTGGGATGGGAAATGGATCTCCCCCAGTGCTGGCTTCCCTGTCCACTGCTCACTCTTTCCAGGAAGGGCTCTGCACAGCCTCACTTGGGTGGATCCCCAGGGGTCCTGGTCAGGAAGCTGTATTAATTATGTATCCCAAACTGCTCTATGACAGTAAGCGTCTCCACTCTTTCTCCAGTGCACGATGAGTTCAGGACGGCGGCAGTGGAAGGTCCTTTTGTTACGGCCGACATGGAAGACTGTGGCTACAACATTCCACAGACCGACGAGTCGACACTTATGACCATAGCCTACGTCATGGCTGCCATCTGCGCCCTCTTCATGTTACCACTCTGCCTCATGGTATGTCAATGGCGCTGCCTACGCTGTCTGCGCCATCAGCACGATGACTTTGCTGACGACATCTCCCTGCTGAAATAAGGAGGCCGTGGGCAGATGACAGATTCCCCTGGACCACATCTGGGTGGTTCCCTTTGGTCACACAAGTTGGAGACACAAATGGTACCTGTGGCCAGAGCACCTCAGGACCCTAACCAACCTGCCAAATGCTTCTGCTTTGAAAGAAAAGGGAAAGCTGGCAAGGTGGGTTACAGGGCTTGTACCTGTAGGAAACAGAAGAGGAAAGAGAGCAGCATTCTGGTGGCAGGAATACCCTTAGTCACCTCAAACTTGAGTTGGAAATTCTGCTGCTTGAAGCTTCAGCCCTGACCTCTGCCCAGCGTCCTTTAGATTCTCCAACCCAAAGTATTCTTTGTCCTTCCAGAAGTACTGGCGTCACACCCAGGCTACCCAGCATGTGTCCCTGTGGTACCCTGGCAGAGAAAGGGCCAATCTCACTTTCCTGCTGGCCCAAGTCAGCACAAGAAAATGCAGTGTGTCAGTTGCTTTAGTGACAGGGACTGCAGGATCAAGTCTACACGGATGCAAAGACTGCTTCTTGAGTTAAACAAAAACCAATGTGATGCCATGTTTGTGCTCCTGGGGGCAGTCAAGATGAGGAGAGACAGGACAGAGACAGAGGGAGGAGTCGGGAGCAAAGCTAGGAAAGGCAGAAATATAATCACTTTTTAGGCCCAAGTTTAAACTCATCTCCAAGACAGAAGAAGCCCATCTGGACTAAGAGAGGTGTCTGTGGTTGCAGCCTGAACGGAAATGAGATGGGGAAAGGGGCTTATTAGCCAAAGAGCTCTGTTTAAAGCTCTCTTCAAGGAACAGTGCTCATGGGAAAGTCCCACTGGAGAGATGAATTCCTACCTTGTTCATTCCACCCGTCTCTACCTGCTTCTTCTATATGCTAGGTGGTACTGAAATGTCCAACCCAAGGTCCCAGGTGCCCTATGGGACAACAGTTAGAATACTGCAGCGCTGGGGACTGCCTTGCCAGCATAGGTTCACTCCAACCGAGGTGCTAAAAGGAACAGACAGGAGAGTTCTCCTATCTGCTCCACAAAGGCAGAATCCTGACCATTCACTCAGAAGGTATAGGGCTGATGCCTTTGCTTCTGCCTGAATTTCACTTTTATTTCATTTTTCTTGCCCAGTGGTACAAGTGGTAGGATCTTTATGGAGTACTGAGTTCATTACTTCCGTATCCTCTCCAGTGGCCCCTTTATTTATCTGGCTGAGGCATCATCACACATTGGCTAGTATTAAACCACGGCTGTAAGAAACGGAGGGCTGGCTTTCTGGTCCTGTGTCATTGCCTTCAGTATCTAGGCTGCCTGGAGAAAGGATGGCAGCCTCAGGGCTTCCTTACCTCCTTCTCTGCCTTTTCCTGATAGAGCAGTCTTCTTCCTGCTCTCTGCTGCCCCTCCCAACAGTACATGGGTACCCAGGCTGGTTCTTGGGCTAGGTAGTGGGGGCCACACTCATTTCTCCCCTGTCAGTTCTAACACAACAGACATGAAACCAGTGTTAGTGGGAAGAGCAGAATTGTTCTGGGATACCTGCTGATCCTATCCCTGTATGCTCTACACACTGCTTTCAGGTAGGGGACCTGCCAAGCATGGAGTTAGCTGATGAGGGACAGGGACACGTGCAGGGCCTCTGGAGTTGCTGGCCCCAGCCAGCTGCCCACAAGCCATAAACCAATAAACTAAGAGTACTGAGTCACAGTTTTTCAGCTGGGTTCTCTTCCTTCCCTCGCACTGGTGCTGCTCTGGCTGAGTGGGAACACCCTACAACCACAAAGACTGCCGGGAAGAGTGGAGCCTGTCCACTTCCAGCTCAGAACCTACAGTGTAAATAAGCTTCCGGAATCACTACCATGAAATGAAAATGCCACATTCTGCTTTACAATTTCAACCTATGTTGGGGGAAACTGGCTTTTTCCCATCTTTTTCCAGGGGGGAAAGACACTCAACCTAGTTGTTATTTACCCTAGTAACTGGTGTTCTATTTTTTTTTAAAGAGGAAATTTGCATTTATTTTTCTTTTGATGGTTAATTCCTTTGTATCATAAATATATGAACTATGATGTGTACAACAGAAAAACAAATCTTGACAACAGCTTCTTGCTTGTAAAAATATGTGTTATACAGCTCTATTTTTAAAGTCTCCTGAAAAATTACTGGCCTATCTCCATACTGCATGTGGGCTTTTGCCACTGGTCTGCATGGATTGTACCATTGAGGCCCAGTGGACAGAAGTGACGGGGAACAGGGATGCAAAATTTGAGAGTTTTTTTGACTGTTTCTCTGCAAGGAATAGAGCCACACTGACAAGGTTCCAGCTGCAGGGACCCATTCTTCAAAATGGAGCCTTCCTGGGGCTTGCTATTTATCCTTGCATTTTTTTCTCTCTACTATTTTAGCTTCAAAGATGTTTTTTGGAAAAGATGAGTAATTAAAAAAAATTTTTTTTGAGACAGTATCTCATTAATTAGCCCAGGCTGGCTTTGAACTTGTAGCAACCTTCTTGCCTCTGCCTCCTGAGTGCTGGGATTACAGGTGTGTACCACCACTCCTCGATAGAAACCATGTATATGTGTGTATGTGTGTCTGTGTGGGGCTTTTTTTGTGGGAGGTGTTGAGACACGGTCTCATGTAGCCCAGGTTAGTCTTGAACTCCTGACCCTCCTTTGTCCACCTCCCAAACACCATGATTACAGGCTTGTGTCACTATGTTTGGCTAGACACAATATTCTTTATACTCACTTCCAATTTACAGTTTTCAGGGGACACTGAAAGGTTCTACACAGCCAGTGCCAGGCTGCTGCACAGTTGAAGGGAGAGAACAATCTTAAGCTTCTAAGACAAAATGAATCCCCCACATGAAAAGAACAAAGGAAGTCGTCTTCCATTTTGTCATCTTTTCTGTTCAAGACAGTACCAAACTGGAGACAAGAAGACAGAAGTACTTAATTAACCAAAGAAAGTAGGTCACCTGACCTCTAAAAAGTTGAGTACTCAGGCCACTCCATTCCCCTTTTAAGATGCCAAGGTAATCCTGGGAAGTCCAGTTCCCTAAATATGCTTGTCAATCAACCTGGACAAATAAGGCAAAAGAAAAGAATTCATCCATAAGCTCATAGGCAAGGAAGAAAAAAAACAAAAGAATTTAGTTAGCTCAGAAAGGAGAAAGTCTTTGCTATCCTAATACAAATTGCTAGATTCAACAAGCATTTCCCAGTTCCAGAATGGGAAAACATCAATTGTTGGTAACATAATGTTGCCCTTCCCCCAGATCCAATTTCTTTTTCCTTGGTTAACACTTATTTAACGCTAAAAAAGAAGGTAATTAAAGCCATTTACTATAGGAGTAAAGATAAAGATTGGAAAAGACTCCAGGTTCTCTAAGCCACAGACGTCCCAGACAAAACCCAGAAGTGCTGCATAAGCAGAGGCGAGCCACCTCACTCCAGATGGGAATCTACAGAACACGGCTGGGACTGTCAAGCCCCACCCCGTCATCTCACTGTCTCCACTTTATCCCAGACAGGGAGGTGTCCCCATAGCTTCCTTGTTTCACAAACGAAAATCCAACATCCCATGATTATTCTGCAAATAATTTTGCACAGACATCTCACCCCAGTGCCTGTCTGGAGCTCACCCAAGGTCACCAAACAACTTGGTTGTGAACCAACTGCCTTAACCTTTGAAGGAGAGGATAGCTAGATTAGGAGACAAGAAGAATGGGAAGGGTGAGCACTCTGCAAGGCTGGTCTGTCATTGCTCAGTGGAGGCCAAGCCAGTGACAACAAAGGACAGTTGCTAGGCCCAGGGAAAATTCTATGAATTGTGCTTTTCTCTCCAGGAAATAGAGCAGACAGAAGATGGTGGGAGGAATGGAACCTGATTATGTTCTTGGACTGTGGATTTTACTGACATAAAACAGAATATCCTGTATACCTGATATCAATGTATAAATAATGAGCATTAACACAGTAAAATGTTCAATGAAAAAAATCAAACTATCAGAGTTACATTTTTTCCCCCTCAATCATTTTATCATTGGAGTGGCTAAAACAACACCAAAGCTTCTAGAGGCCCCTGCAAAGCAAGGCATCTGGTTGGACAGCAGGTGAGCACCAGGCTTCAATTCTGCATACATGAGCCTTACAGAAATGGACTAGAGGCTGAGCCAAACCAAAGCAGGATGGCCTTAGAGCAACAGCAGCTTTCTAAAATGGGTTAGACAACAATCCTATGCAGGAATCGTGATTTCAAGGCCAAATTAAATGTCATATTCCCTATAGTCTGCAACCCCAAAAAGAACTGCAAGATGAGGGGGAACAAGGGTATATCTGCATTATATACATACTTTCATTACGAACGTTTGAATACAGACTTTCTATACACACATTACCTATATAATAAAAATGTACACGGCATGAGTATATGTCACTGTATAAATATAGAGTTTTAGAAATCTTGAACCCGCGTTTCCTGTTCACATCGGTTTCTCCTCTTCTTCCTCCCCAGTCGGGTCCATCATTTAAGAGTTGGGCAAAAGGGACAAGTGTCATTTGTGTTGGTCTGGGCCCAGAATTTGATACACTGGAAAGAAAGAGACACACATATACCTCAGACTTGGCTGGGAAAAAAGTAAAGTTAGCAGAGAGTGCTATAAAGATCACGAGATCTAACTCTCAAAAGTTCTCACAAGGGCTGGATGGACTAGCAGGGCTGTTTCAGTGGGATCTCTCTGCATGTTATGTTAGTATGAAAATATGCTTGTGTAGGTGCATACATTAATGGAGGCCAGGGGATAACCACAGGTGTCTTTTTTTCCACCATTAAAAAAAATTTACTCCATGTATGAACGTGTGCCGCCAGGGCTTTTTCTTATCTAGAATGTAGGTGCTGGGCTGAGTGCCTGCCTTGCATACAGAAAGTCCTGGGTTTGAGCCAGAACACCACATAAACCAGGTATGGTGACACACACCTGTAATCTTAGCACATAGGAGGTGAGGGCAAGAGGATCAGAAGTTCAAAGTTAAAAAAAAGTTCAAAGTCATCCTTACCTACATAAGGAGCTAAAAGAATTTAGATGTTAGTACAGTTTTTACTTCTTGGAAAAACAAAATGAACAAAACAAACTGGTTAAGAAGAATCACCCTGCTGTTAGCAGGAGTCACTTGTGAGTCTGTCAGTGAAGATAACAGACAGGCCTTCAAACTATTCCGTTAATGGAGTTATTAATCTCATAATCAGGCCCCATCACTCCTGTCAGCTAAAGCAAAGCATAACCAAGAAAAAAGATTATCAGGGTTTAACTATGAACTGCATTTAGTCACCTACAGAAAATGGGATTAAAAGCTATGACATCCTAGCTGCAGATTCCGAACTCTACCGATGGTGAGTCCCCAAGTGACTAAAAACTTCGTAACTAAACATTAATGATGGGAATTAACCTAGTCAACTACTCCAGAGAAATGGCCTCAGCTGTGAGAGCAAGCAGAGCACAAGAACGAGCAGCAGGATCTACCTCTTTGTGCAGCGCGTGGGTGCAGGCCATCGGGTGCAGCTCACCAGGCTGGACAAGCTTCTGACACATCAGACACAGCTTACAGGTGGGTGGCGCCTGTGGGACAAGAAAGCTGGTCACAGCTGGCCAACCTCCGGATTACCTTGCCTGCTATGCCCATGACTCTATCCGATAGTTCCATGGAGCAAAACTATTCTTCAGCAAAAGAAATATGAGTCCAAACCTAGATTCTTGCCTAGAGTCTGTGCAGCATGTTCCCAGTAGGGCTGCCAACAACTCTGCTGTGGAGATAACGGTTTCCTCTAGCATTCTTACCTGTAACCCACTCCCTCCTCACCCTGCGCTTCTCCACATCCCAGTGTTAAAAGAAAAGAGTCTTACATGTGAAGACCTTCCAGGGTATGAAACTTGGGCAGAAGGCAAGAACATTGGGGTACTGATTTGGGCCAGAGGAGCAGGGTACAAAGCCCGGATCCGACCAAGTGGCTGTGGGTAGAAATAATTTCAGAGTGAGGGAAGAGAGTCTGAGCAACAGAGCATGTATCAAAAAAGAAACTGGGGCCAGCAGGATGGCTCAGTGGGTAAAGGTTCTTGCACGCAAGCCTAATGACCTGAGTTCAATTCCTGGAACTCACATGATAGAAGAAAATGGACTCCCACAAGTTGTCCTCGAACTTCCACACATGTACCCGTGAAAATACATCTCACTCACTCTCTCACACACACACACACACACACACACACACACACACACACACACAGAAAATAATAATTTTTAAAAAACAACAACACAAGAAGAAATCCTTCACTTTAAACGATGAAAAGAGCAGACCAGATACCGCTTGCTCTGATGCTCCTCACTCCCCGTTTTTCTGAAGTTGGCTTCTTCCTCAACCTCTCAGTAGGTCTAAGTTCTCTCCCTGTAGCTCCTCTTACCTGAGTGGTCGATGCCACCCGTTCATGCTCTGCCAGCCGTGCAGCTACCAGCTGGATTAACTCCTCCATGGTCAGGCCCGCCATGGTGGTACGTGCTGTCTTGATTTGCTGAAGAATGTTGGTCATCTGGGCCCTGAGAAAGAACATCCATCTTTATGGGGAACATCCCCCTAAGCTCCCTATTTCCAACCACAAATATTTCTCTGGCAGATACCTGAACTGATCCTTAAGAGCACTTACTTATTGCACTGTGGAAACCGAGTCAGCAGCTTTTCCAGGATCTTCTCCAGTTTGTCTACTGGTTGGGGCCGGGGAGTTTCAGTAGAAGCCTTAATCCCGCCCAAGCCTGGGGGAGGCGGGATGGAGGCAGCAGGAGGCATGTGTGGACCATGAGGGCTGACCAGGGAACCCAAGCCAGGGCTATTTCTCCCATGTGAGCCAGGAAGAGGTGGGGATGGTTGACTGGACTGGGAAAGGGCAGGGTTCAAGATTGGAAAAGACAAAGAGCGAGGATCTGCACTGGGCATGACCATAGGCATTGTGACCTGCCCAATAGAGAAGGGCATCCGAGGGGTCAGAGAGGGACTGGGCTGAAATACTTGAAGCATGAAATCTGCCTGCAAAGGGGAAGAGGTGGAGGACAAAAGAGATGGGGAGAAAAGATTAGGAACTGGAGCAAGGGATAAGGAGATGGTTCAGTTGGTCAAGTACCTGCCTTGCAAGTATAAAGACCTGAGTTCACATCCCAGTAGCCATGTAAAGGCCTATAGAGGGCATATATCTGTAACCCAATGATGTGGGGGGCAGAGTCAAGCAGATCCCTATAGCGGCCAGCCAGTTTAGCCAACCCTTGAGCTCTAGGTTCAGTGAGAGACCCTGTTTTAAGAAATCAGGCTGGGTGTAATAATACATGTCTTTAATTCTAGCACTAAAGAGGAAGAGGCAGGTGGATTTCTGTGAATTTAAGGACAGCCTGGTCTACATAGTCAGTTCCAAGCCAGCCAGAAATGCATAGTAAGACCCTGTCTTAAGAAAAAAAAGAATCTTAAAAGACAGCGACCTAAAGTTGATCTCTGGCCTAAATGCATAGGAACACATACACCCACACACGTACAAACATACCTGCAATGCACATGTGCACACATATACAAGCATGCATTCACACATACATTATATAAACATACACATAAAAATGTTTAGGAGCCTTTAATCCCAGCACTCAGGAAGTAGAGGCAGGCAGATTTATCTGTGAGTTCAAGGCCAGCCTGGTCTACAGAGTAAGTTCCAGGACAGCCAGGGCTACACAGAGAAACCCTGTCTCGAAAAACAAAGATAAACAAACAAAACCAAAAATATTTTAGGAGAGAAAACTGGGGCAGACATCAGTGGGCAGCTCTCATACTCCTGCACTAAATAGGGATTCCCCAATGTCCTCATAAGAAGAACAAGTAGACAACCCTGACTTCGCCTACCTCACAGAAGGGTGGGCTCAAGTCAGCACTCTTACCTCTGAGGGGGGCGGAGGCAGAGTTGGGGTAGGGATCTGAGGAAGGCTGCTCAGCTTAGCTCCATTCCTCACTAGCTGGATGTGACTATTAAACTGGTCCTGGAACAGGAAGGAGAAGATGATCCTTTAGGCTGAGAAAAGCTCTGGAGAAGGCACACAAGCTCGCTCGCTCGCTCGCTCGCTCTGTGCAGCAATGAACAAGGCAGTCCCCCTGCCTGCCGTCAGGAGGGCTGGAGCACGAACTGGGGCTGACCAAACCATCACCCTTAGCTACACTTACCCGAACATTCTTTTTCATTATCCGAACTCCATTCAGTCTTGTCTCCCACTCCTGTTTGGAACGAACTGTCTCCAGGGTTGGAGGAGTTGACCTTTCAAGAAATGAAGAATTCACAGAACTCAAAAAACAAAACAACAATCAATTCTTTTTTTCCCCCCAAGACAGGATTTCTCTGTGTAACCCTGGCTGTCCTGGAACTCACTCTGTAGGCCAGGCTGGCCTGGAATTCACAGAGATCTGTTTACCTCTACCACCTCCTGGGCAACAATCAATTCTTAATTCATGTAAAATACATACTTAGAAACGGTTTGGGCTAAAAAGCCTTGGTTCTGTGCTTGGTCCTTCAGAGTAACTGAAAGCAAGATGACAGTCCAGCACTCCTGCCTCCATTTCGTATGTGTTCTCCGCTTTGGAGCAGAGTACGCTTGACTCTACCTAGGCGTGTCACTCTCTCATTTGTTACTTAGTATTGCTTATCTAATCTATACCCTCCCCTTTTGGTGATAATGACACAAAGACAACTATCCTAAAATTGCAGTCTTCTTCCAAGGAACAACTGTCCTTGATAGGACAATCACCCAAGAGGGTAAGCCTGAACCCTAGAGTAGTAGTGGTGATCTTGTGGGAACCAGACAGATGCCCTTACGTGGTGACAACTAAAGGACTTCTTCATATCACCTCGCAGAACAAGAACTGAGACAAATATCAATAAGACCACATCTTGAGCCAGATTGGTTAATTATTTACCCCTCCTGCCCCTTGTCCCAGTTCCTCCATTTAAACCTGAAGTTCTGTGCCATGTGGTGCTGTATGCCTGTAAACCAAACATTCTGAAGGCAGAGGCAGAAGGATCGAGTGTTCCAGGCCAGCCTGGACTACACAAAATCCCATCTTCAACCCTAGACTAGACTGGAGTGATGATGGCTCACAGTTAATAGTGCTACTTCTTTGGCAGAGGAACGAAGGTTCGTTTCTAGCACCCACATTGAGCATCACACTACTGCTTACAGCTCCAACTGTGGGGGATCTGACACCCCTAGACCTGTCTGTGGGTACCTGTACACATGTGCATACAAACATTCAAACATACACACACCAAAATCAATAAAAATAGTCTTTTTAAAAACCTATATAAACAGATCAATCCAAAGCTCATGTTGGTACTCCAAAGGTCTCTTTATCTGTTCTTTCCAATGTGGCAACACTGATTACATGTTTTCTGCTTTTCACCATTACTGATCTCTTTAACAGGTATACTATGATGAGTGACTGAGCACAGCCTGCTAGGGCTGCCAGAGCCTGGGCTTTTGCCCTAAACTCCAGTTACACCCTGAGACACAGTTGTTGGGTAATGGTCCTTAAAAGAAGAGGTAGGAACAAGTGCTAGAGGAACCCAATAGTCTAAGTCATCTGCTTCACATAAATGATATCACCTTTCTGTCTGACAGGGTCTCCCATGTAGCCCATCCTGACCTGGAACTTTTGATCCTTCTGCCTCGGACACCTAAGTACTGGGATTACAGGAAAGTGCCACCATGACAAATATTTTAAGCCAAATATTTAAGAAAGGATCAACCACAGAGAGGGTTCTTGGCTGTCTGGAAATGCTATAGGAATCCTCCAAATCCTGTGGCAGACAGAGGAGAAACGGTCATGGAGGAAACAAAACTCCAAAGACCTACATTATGCTTGGACAGTTTAGCAGATGGTATTTACTCAAACAGAAGTACGATAATAGAAAGTGCAAAGCTATAAAAGGAGGAAAGAGTGAGGAAGTGCAGAACATGGAAGAGAAGTCTGAAACAGTTATGGATGCACACACAGTGACAGCCTCAGAGTCCTAGGCAGACTCTAGGCACACACAGCTGCGAGCCAGGCCTGCTAGCCTGGGCCTTAGAGGAGGCACCTACTTGAGGTAAGTCAGATGCAGCTCGGCTTCTTTTTCTGCTTCTTCCAGTTTCAGCACCAGCAACTCCTTCCGGCTCTCTAGTGACAGGATCTAAGGAACCCATGCATGCACACATTCATGTATATACACATGCGTGTTTGTGCACACACATACAGAGGGGTGGGGGGGTGGGGGGGAGGGAGAGAGAGAGAAAAAGAGAGCACTTTACAAACACAAACTACCTGTAATTAAAACAAGTACCTCCAGTCTTTTAAGTACTTTATCAAAACTATATAGCACCTGGGAGCACAAGACCAAGTCTTTGAAGACATTGTCTCTTCTTACCTCAGCCTTCCAAGCCCGCTCCGTCTCTTCCATAATGTTCCGATTGATTTCACCATCCTGGTTCTTGAGTCTATCCAGTTCCATTTCCCACACTTCTCTGTACAGTAAGAAGCCAAGAACAAGATTAAGGAAGCAAATGTAAGTTTGCTGAGCAACACCAAGGCAAAAGGAAAACCCGACTGTTCTGTGGGGGCTGCTACATGAAGCCTCACTCCCAGGATTCACTTTGGAGACAGACAAATGATGTGTAGAATAGCCTAAACTGCAAACAGGTCCAATAAGGGAAACGTTCCCTTCTCCACTTGCTCAAATAAAGTTACCCAGTGCAGGAAAGGAATATCTCTTAGAACCCAAACCTAGCTGGGCATAGTAGCTCATGTCTATAATCCTAGTTCTTGGAAGGCTAAGGCAAATGGATTGCTTTGAATTCCAGACCAGCCTAGACTTCAAGGTGAGACTCTGTCTCAAAGAAACAAAACCCCTCATAAGGCACAATGTTTCATGTATTTAGGGCATTCAAAACCTTTATGGTGTTCCTTTTATTTCTCAGTGTGTCTTTCAATGAGGGTAGTGGAGAACACAGGACCAAATGCTGGGCCAGGTAATACTCAACTTTAATGCACAATCAATCAATCATTTATCACTGGCTTACTGATCTCTGCATTTCCTAACTATAGTAAAATTCTTCAGAAGCAAAATGTGAACTGTGTATGGCAGGTGGCTCAGAATCTTGGTAATAATACTTGAGAGTTTAAGACAAGAGGGTCACTACAAATTTAAGGACAGTCTAGGCTACACACTATATTCTAGGCCAGCTTGGGCTATAGGATGAGATTCTGTCTCAAAAAAGAAAATATATTTCCATCATACTTAGCACTTCCCATTTTTATCCATTTCCTCCATTTTAAAATGCTTCCTGCCCCTAACTCCCATCGTTATGGTGTAATATGTTCAGGATTAAGGTGACCAACTGTTCTGATTTGCCTTGCACTGAAATATCTCCTAAGAGATGGGTCTTTCTGTGTTGCACTGGGACAGTTGACCCTAACACTCAGGACTGAAGAGGCCACTGTGGAACAGAGACAAGGGGAGAATTTTCTCATATTACATTTGACTGTAAGCTGGAAGCACAAATTACTCAAATTCACGAAAAGAACGGAATGAAATGTTTTAAGTTATCTTTGATGCTCTTTTTGTTTTGTTTTGTTTTTAGAAACAGGGCATCTCTGTGTAACAGCCCTGGCTGTCCTGGAACTCACTCTGTAGCCCAGGCTGGCCTGGACCTCACCGAGATCCGCCTGCCTCTGCATCCCGAGTGCTGGGACCAAAGACCTGCCATCTGTAGTCTTTTTCAGTTTTTTTTTTTTCAAACAGGGTCTCTATGCTGCCCAGATTGGACTTAAACTTAGAGCAATCCTCCTGTTTCAGCCTCCCCATTGCTTAAAGTGTGAGTCACCACGCCCAGCAAAAGGCAGCAATTCTCTTTTTAAATGTATTTATCTTATGTGTATGGGTATTTTGTCTGAATGTATGACTGTGTACCGTATCTGTGCCTGGTGTCCTTAGAGGCTCTGAAGTGGAATAACAGACATTTGTGGCCTGCCATGAACTGGAGTGCTCTGGAAGAGCAGCTGCGGAGCTCTCTCTCCAGCCCCAGAAGCATTTCTCCTACCAGAAGTGTCTAAGGCTCTTTCCCTTCACATAGTCTTGTTTATAACCCAATTCTCCACACATCCCCGCCCTCTATTTGAGATTCTGGGTATGTCTGCGACTTACACACTCATTCATTACTGACATCAATCTGCATATGCTTTCTATTGACAAGTTCTGTCCATCTAACAGACCTGAGTAGGGGAGCCATGTGGTCTCCAAACTAACTTGTCACAGGAAGAATTCTCTAGCAGTTCTTTAAAGGCTTATAGGTGGTTATACCTTCCTGACCAACACATAAGCTTCAAGTTCCAAAAACCCTCCAAAGCTAGAATCTTCTCACCATAAAAACATGTGGAATACGGCAGGGCATGGTAGTGCATGCCTTTAATCCCAGCACTTGGGAGGCAGAAGCAAGCGGATCTCTGTGAGTTTGAGGCCAGCCTGGTCTACAGAGTGAGATCCAGGACACAGGGCTACGCAGAGAAACCCTGTCTCTAAAAACACAAAAACAAACCAACAAAAAGAATATGTGGAATGTGCTAGGTGGTGGTGGCGCACACCTTTAACCCCAGCACTCAGGAGGCAGAGGAAGGATCTCTGTGAGTTCAAAGCCAGCCTGGTCTACAGAGTGAGTTCCAGGATAGTCGGGACTACACAGAGAAAAACCTATCTCGGAAACAAAACAAAACTAAACAAAAACCCCCAAAACATCATGACCATAAGCTTCCACTTCCACATCATGATCCATCACTGAAAGAAGTTAGGGCAAGAGCTGATGCAGAAGCCATGGAGGAGTGCTGCTTACTGGTTTGTTCCTCATGGCTTGCTCAGCCCACTTTCTTATAGCATTCAGGACCATCTCCCAGGGATGGCTCCACCAACAATGGGCTGGGTCCTCCCACATCAATCACTAACTGAGAAAATGCACTACAGACCTGCCTACAAGCCAATCTTATAGAGGCCTTTTCTCAATTGAGAGTCCTTCTTCCCAAATGACTCTAGCTGTGTCAAGCTGACATAAAACTAGCCAGTATTGTTATAGAATAGTCTTTTTGCACACTGTGAAGATATGTTGCTCTCATTGGTTTAATAAAGAGCTAAATGGCCAATAGTTAAGCAGGAAAAGGTTAGGTGGGACTTTCAGACAAGTAGAAAGCTCAAGGATGAAGAGGACAGAGTTGCCAGGAGAAGCAAGATAAACATGCCATGTTAAAAAAGGTACTAAGTCACATGGTAAAATGTAGATAAGAAATATGGGTTAATTTAAGTTGTTAGAGCTAGTCAGTAATAAGCCTATACTATCGGCCAAGTATTTACAATTAATAAAAAAGTCTACTGACTAAGTATTTATAATTAATAATAAACCTCTGTGTGGTTATTTGGGAGTTGGCTGACAGGACAGCCTATCAGTACATACACCCAAATAAATATGTGTAATAAAATTTTTATTAATGAGGCTGGAGAGATGGCTCAGCAGTTAGTAACACTAGCTGCCTTTCCAAAGGAGCTGAGTTTGGTTTCCAGCACCCACATGTTAGTTCACAACCATCTAATTCTGATTCTAGGGAATTTGCCACCCTCTTCTGGCTTCCCAGGCATCAGATATACAAGTGATTCACAGGAAAGATACCCATACATATAGAACCAAATTAAAATTAAACAAATGGGGAAGTTCCTGAATAGTGATAAAAAGTACTCAGCTTCCTTATATGTTACCTACACTATAACATAACCATCAGATTTTCAAATAACCCATCATATAAAAGACACATACAAGCTGGGCAGTAGTGGCACACGCCTTTAATCCCAGCACTTGGGAAGTAGAGGCAGTTGGATCCTTGTGAGTTTGAAGCCAGCCTAGTCTACAGAGTGAGTTCCAGAACAGCCAGGGAACACACAGTAAGTAAATAAGTGTGGGAAAAAAAAAAACAAAAAAACAAAAAAACCAAACCAAAAAACACCACACACACCAGTTCCCTACTTTTGGCAAAATACAATCATTAAGTGTTTTATGGCTTTTGATTTTGCCCAGGCCTCACTCTGTAGTCCAGACTGGACTAGAACTTGCAGCCATCCTCCTGCCCCAGCCACCCAAGTGCTGGGAGTGGCCATGTGAGCTGCAATGCTCAGCTGAATTTTAAAAATTTGTTTAATTTCTTTCAATCCTACACTTCCATTATTTCTCATGTGTAGTTTTTAGATATCAGTGGTTGAAATTAATAAATTCAATCATATTGTACAATCCTGGCTTATTACAGGTCTTGATATGTTTAAATATTTTTAAAAATGAACTTTGTTCTTTATCATAGAAGCCACACAAATTATAAAAATAATTTAATATAGAGACCCCCAACTGTATTATTTATATGATCCTAGACAAGTTATTTAATTTTTGTAGACATCATTTTCTCCATTTATAAAAACAAGTGTTTGCATCATGGCTTTGATGAGAAAGATACCTAAGAAAGCACATGTAAAGAATTAGTCATGAAGCTGGGCGGTGGTGGCACATCCCTTTAATCCCAGCACTTATTTATCCCAGGATTTATTTATTTTATTTCTTACGTGTAGTGTATCATTGTTTTGTCAGCATGTATGTTTGAACACGGAATTCTTGCAGTGCCCAGGAAGGCCAGAAGAGGGCGTCAGGTTCTCTGGCACTGCAGTTATAAACCAGTTAGGTGCCTGCCGTGTTGGTGCTGGGAACAGAACCCACACCCTCCAAGAGCAGCAGTGTGTGTCTGTAATCTTATCAATTTTTTGTGGGGGGTGGTCCTTTGAGACAGAGGATCAAAGGCGTGTGCCAGCATCGCCTGGCCTATCACGACACTCTCATATGGAGATGGGAAGGAGTCCCTGGAAGCTTATAGGCTAGCTGGCAAAACAACAAAGAGACCCAGTCTCAAGCAAAGAGGGCAAGGACTGAGACTCTTAAGTTGTTCTCTGACCTCCACATCCATGCAGTGGCATGAACACATGTACACACAGATACACACTAAGATTTTAAAAAATTAGAAACAAAACAAAAACAACAATTAAAGACAAAACAAAACCTGTGATTTGAAATGGCTGCCCAGGACTGGAGAATTGGCTCAGTGGTTGAGAGCACTGGATGCTCTTGCAGAGGACCTGGGTTCAGGTTCCAGCACCCACATAGTGGTTTAAATCATCTATAACTCCAGTTCTGGAGGATCTGATGCCCTCTTCTGACCTCCATGAGAACCAGGCATGCACCTGGTACACAGATACACATGCAAGCAAAATACTCATATATAGGAAAAAATAAATAAATCTAAAATTTTTTGTCTTAAAACAAAGTGGCTGTCCATGATGCAGGTCTATTATTACTGACTTAAGTATTTCCTTGTTGCCAGATGATGGTGGCACACACTAATCCCAGCATTCGGGAGGCAGAGGCAGACTGATCTCTGTGAGTTGGAGGCCAGCCTGGTCTACAAAGCAAGTTCCAGGGCAGTCAGGGTACATAGAGAAACAGTGTTTCAAAAAACCAAAAAAGGAAAAAAAAAAAACAAAAAAACCCTTCCTTGTTATTATTTTTTAAAATCTAGATGACTATGTGAACTTAAATCTTTAAATCATCTATAACTCCAGTTCTGGAGGATCTGATGCCCTCTTCTGACCTCCATGAGAACCAGGCATGCACGTGGTACACAGATACGCATGAAAGCAAAATACTCATATACAGGAAAAAAAATAATAAATCTAAAATTTTTTGTCTGTGGGTATGTGTGTACAGATGTTTTTCCCATATGCATGCCTGTGAGACATGTGCACGAAGTGTCTTTGGAGGCCAGACTAGGGTGGTGGATACGCTATTGTGGATGTGTGTGTGTACAGATGTTTTTCCCATATGCATGCCTGTGAGACATGTGCACGAAGTGTCTTTGGAGGCCAGACTAGGGTGGTGGGTCCGCTGGGACTGGAGTAACAGAGGTGCCATGTTAGTCCTCTGGAAGAGCAATCAGTGCTCTTGACTGCAGAGCATTCTCCTGCCCCTTCCTTGTGATTTTCAATTTCACAATCATAACTGATGCCACAGCAGCCTCTGTGTGACCAACACAGGTTGGTGAGCAAGTGATGAAGTTAGATGTGAGAGGAAGGTGAGCTGGGTGAGCCACCTGGTCCACCCCAGCTCACTACTCTGCACTGCTTGTCCAGTGAGGCTTTCTGAGCCTTCTTTCCTGGAGTATGAAGTGGGGAGAACACAGGAATCCACCTTCCATAGCACCATGGTGCAAACTAAACAAGTTAATGTATTCAAAATGCCTAAGATGGTCTCTAGCAAATAATAAGGGCTTCATATATGCCAGCTATCATTTGAATGCTAGAACAACTTTCTTCAGAGAAACTAAAATACAAATATACTTTTATTTCCTGGCCAGGCACAGTTGCATATGCCTTTAATCCCAGCACTTGGAAGGCAGAGGTAAGAGGACTCTGTGAGTTTGAGGTCAGTCTGGTCTATATAGCCAAGGCTACATAATGAGAATCTGACTCCAAAACAAAACATTGTTTTCCCTGTGACAAGTGGCTGTAGGAAGACGGCTGCCTTGGAGTACAGGCGCAGATGCTAAGTGTTCCATGAGATAGATACATATTCTCTGACACTTAGAGGAGAGAGCAGAATTAGGATCTCTGAGTCCTCAGGCAAAGGCCTTTCTTGCAGAACTATGTTATACTCTAGATACGGGCAAGGAGACAAAGCAGAACCAAATCCAGTGGAGAGATAAGTAGATACAGTCAGCTGTGGTGTTCAAAGTTGTACTTCCTGAGCTCAAGACAATTTCTTTTTCTTTTGGGTGTGTGTGGGTTATTAGGACATAGCTCTCTTGCAGTTCTGGCTTACCTCAAATGTAGAGGAGACTGACCTTGAAATCTTGATCCTCCTGCCTCCACCTCCTAAGTGCTGAGAATACAGGCTCAGACCACCATGCCAGGCTTAAAATCAGTTTCTTAAAACAGTGCAACCATACACAGAATGATTAGATACAGAAAAAAATTGCTGAAATAAATTCTTCATTGATTCAACATCTTTAACAGTAGTCTCAATGTGCTACACATTTTTAAACTTACAGACAGAACCCAGATACTTTTCCAGTTTTGCTTGGTGAGCAAAAGGGACAAGGAAAATGTGGGCAGAACAAGCCAACTGTGCAAAGGGCAAGGGTCAAGGGCACAAAATCCCAGCAGGACAAAACAGAGGCACCAGCACAGAGATGGCGCCAGAAGCCATGGGGATAGAGCTGTACTTTTCAGAGTGTAAGCCAGGGTCCCCAAACACACCGAAGGCCCACTCCACAGAGCTACAACTTTATATTTGTAAACTAGAAAGAAAGAAAGAGGGGAGGGAGGGAGGGAGGGAGGGAGGGAGGGAGGGAGGGAGGGAGGGAGGGAGGGAGGGAGGGAGGGAGGGAGGAGGCAGTAGTGGCGCACCCCTTTAATCCCAGCACTCAGGAGGCAGAAACAGGTGAATCTGAGTTTAAGGCCAGCCTGGTCTAGAGAGTGAGTTCTAGGTCAGCCACAGCTACACAGAGAAAGCCTGTCCCAAAGTCAACAAACAACTAAATAGGAAGGAAAGAAGGACAGATAACAGTATTTACCTTTTTCATTTTCATTCTTTGATGAGCTGACACTGGAGTTTTCCTGAGAATACATGACATGTGACAGTATCCTCACTTTTGTGACTAATAAATACATACTTCTCTATTCTTCTGACTTCAGTCATTTTCTCTTTTGGTAAAGGGACTGTTTGGTTTTTAAGCTTTATTTTTATTTCTATGTCTGTACCTCGGTGTATGTCATATGTGTGAGAATGTCCAAGGAGGTCAGAAGAGGAATCCAAGGAGGCATTGGATTCCTGGGAGCTAGAGCTACAGGCTGTCATGAACCACCCTATGTAGGTGCTGGGATTCGAACCTGGGTTCTCCACAAGAGTAGCCAGTGTTCTTAACTGTTGAACGATCACTCCAGCCCCAGATTTTAAATTTTTGCATACAAAATTGTATCAACACTTGGAAGATCTACAAAACATTGGGCCAATATTTAGTAAATATGCATTGTGTTATCAGATCAACTATGGGATCCACTAAATGGGTGTAAAGATTATTTTAAAAGACACTGAGATTCCATAGTTGCAGGGGGAAGAAAAAGCTCTCATAATTTCCCTTATGAGAGCCAAAGCAGCAACTTCTAGAGAGCAAAGCTGTCATGAACTGCTCACAGTGGATCTTCTCCCAGAGGAAGAACAGGAGCCATCAAACAAGCCTCCTTTTTTAGAGAGCTTACAGCCCTTCCACTACATGTGGAGGCCAGAGGTAGATGGCAGGTGTCTTCCTCTACTTCCCTCCATGTTATTTTTTTGAGGCAGAGTCCCTTCACTGAACCTACAGCTCAAAGATTAGCTAGACTAGCTAGCTGGGTAGCGCCAGGGATCTGCCTCTCTCTGTATCCCCAGTGTGGGGGATATAGAGATGCTACAGGCCATGTCAGCTTTTCACAGGGGTGCTGGAGATCAGTTCCTTGTGTCTGCACAGGAAACACTGAGCTATCTCTTCTTAAGTTCTGAGACAAGGTCTCTCATGGAACCTGGAGCTTATCAATTCTGCTAGCCTGGCTGGCCTGGCTGGCCAATGAGCTGCAGGGATCTTCTCACCACCCCCATCCCCAGCGCTGGGGTTATAGATGTGTGCTGCCATCCCTGGTTTTTAGCAGTTGCTGAAAATCTCAACTCAGGTCCTCATGCTTGCTTGCATAGTAGGCACTTGACTGACTAAACCACCTCCCTAGTTCATAGACATTCTCATCTACTGAAAGCTCATTTTTCTTTCCACAAAATGGTCTCTAAGTGTTCTCATCCCTCTCCAGGGAATCATTTGGGGACTACAGGAATGAGTCAGCTGGCAAAGTACTCGCGTTGAAAGCTCAAAGATCTGAGTTTAATCTGCAGAACCTACATAAAGGTGCTGAGCATGGTGGGAGCACACACTTGTGATCCCAGCACAGGGCAGGGGAAGACAGCAGATCTCTGGGGCTCACTGGCCAGCCAGTCTAGCCTAATTGTTGAACTCCAGGCCAACAAGAGACCCTCTCTCAAAGGAGGTGAATGGTGTTCATGGGGATGACATCCAAGGTGTCTCTCTGTCTCTGTCTCTGTCTCTGTCTCTGTCTCTGTCTCTCTCTCTCACATACACACACACACACACACACACACACACACACACACACAGTGTTGGCTAATTGTCAACTTGACACAAACTACAGTGTCAAGTTGAAAGAATGTAATGCCAATTGAGTAAATGCCTTATGGGTAGTGCCATCCCTGGGCTGGTGGTCCTGGGTTCTATAAGAAAGCAGGCTGAACAAGCCATGGGGAGCAAGCCTATAAGTAATTCCCCTCCATGTCCTCTGCATCAGCTTCTGCCTCCAGGTTCCTCCCCTGCTTGAGTTCCTGTCCTCACTGCTTTTGACGATGAATGATAGGGAACTGTGAGTGAAATAAACCCTTTCCTCTCCAAGTTGCTTTTGGTCACGGTGTTTCATCACAGCAATAGTAATGCTAAGTAACACACACACACACACTTAAAAAATGTTTTCCCTATAAGTATTTTCTTCCCTCTTCTCTTTGCCTAAGAAGATGGCACAGACCCTCAAATTCTAACCCCTTTAAGCACTGCTTTCTAGTAGTTCTTCCATGTGTATACATGTTGCACGACAAATAAACTTTTTTTCTTATTGATCTGAGAATTTTAATTTGCTAACCCTAAAAAGGTACAGGAAAAGTTTTTCTTCCATTTGACAAACTAGGTAAAAGATCCTTCAAGTTTCAAGGTCTTGTAGGACATGCTACAATCCTAGCACTCTGGAGGCAAAGGCAGGAGGACTACAAACTTGAGGCCAGCCCAGTCTACACAATAAGCTCCCAGTCAGCCAGGACTGCAAAGTAAGACACTGTTTTAAAAAGCAAACCAAAACAACAACAAGGTAAACCATCAGATCTTGGGCAGCCTGGTGGCACAGGCTGTAATACCAGCTATACTGGAGGCTGAAGCTGGGATCTCAAGTTCAATGTTTGCCTGGGTTACAGAGTAACTTTAAAGCCAACCCTGTCAATGTAGACCCTGTCTCAAAATAACAAAAGTAGGCTGGGAATATAGCCCAGTGCTATATTCACACACATATATCAGAGCATGTGTGAGGCACCATCCTAACCCTAACTACAACTCCACCCAACCCCATACACACCCTAACAGATTTTATCACAGCAATTATAGCAGTTCAAAAAGTTTATCAAGGTAGTTTCAGGTTCCACTTCAAAACTAACTTTTAACAAACTGATCATATGAAATGCTTTAGCATATCAAAGAATACTCACAACTATACTTAGAAGCTGTTAAAATAACTCCTGCTCTTCTAGCTCACCTATGTACTGCAATCTCCTTACAGACTTCAACAAGAACGTTTACTATCAGTTAAATTCAGAAAAAATGGTTTTTTTCCACTAAAGAGATTTATAAGCATCTAAACAATGTTATTCTTCAAAATAAACCGATTTAATCTATTTGTCGTAATTTGAATGTAATTGCCCCCGTAATCTCCGAGGGAGTGGCACTATTAGGAGGTGTGGCTTTGTTGGAATGGGTGTGTCCTTGATGGAGAAGTGTGTAACTGCAGGGGCGGGCTTTGAGGTTTCCTATGCTCAGAATAACGCCCAGTATCTCAGTCCATTTCCTGCTGCCTGCAAGATGTAGGACTCTCAGCTACTCTCCAGCACCATGTCTGCCTGCACGCTGCCATGCTCCGCCATGATAATGGACTGAACCTCTGAAACTGTAAGCGAGCCAGCCCAATTAAATGTTTTCCTTTTAAGAGTTTCTGTGGTCATGGTGTCTCTTCACAGCAATAAAAACCCTAACTAAGAAACCTGAAAAACAATTTTTCAACATGTTACTTATGTTAACATACAAGTTTTATGTTATTCTTAAAATAAATCAGCACATAATATATTTTTGCCTTAATATCTAGCTCAGTGAATACTGATAAACAAAATAGATATAAAAATGTTGGAGTCCTTGTTAATTATTAATACCTAAGGGTCCAGGACACAGTGAATTTGAGGCAAATCAATAAGACTATAATTCAAGCAAGTGGTTAGGAGGGCAGAAAGATGGTAAGTTCCAGGCTAGCCAGAACTAGATATGGAGGGTCTACCTCAAACAAACAAAGAAACCTGAATCTTAAAGATCACAAGCAGTAATAATGTTATCATTAATTACTTGTAGCTGTTCAATCAAAGGGAAGAGTATAGAGTCCAGAGCCAAAGGAAATTTGTCACAGGGCCTAGACAGAATTATAGACTCATTTCTACTCTTTAAGATACCCTGTGATGAGTTGCTACATGTCCATATCTGTACCTCATCTTCCCCAAATCAGCTGTGAAAACTGTGGCCGAGTCAATGCTACCATAGGTGGGGTGCTAGCTGTTATGATCACTAGCAACACGAAAGACAATGCTTGGCCCTCAATAGATTCTACATAACTGTTTGAGAATGATCATTGTGACCTACCTCCTAATCATTCACCAGATTCTCAACACAACTGGCCACCCTCCAGAGCCTCTCCTTAATATTCTTTTGAATGTGGAGGTGCCACAGTTAAGTTCTCTCACTTTGGAATATAAATCAGTAAGTGAGCTTGCTACCTATTTTTGACTTAGCATCTTACATATTTATAACAGCCAAGTTTTTCTCAATAAGTTAAATAATAAATAAAATGAATGACAACAACATTTACATAACATTATCATAGAATTCATAATTGTGAATTTTCAAGCACGTGATATCAAGCAACTTGGAAAATTGAGAGTTCAACCAAACTTAAGGCCCCTCCTGCTCTTGTTACAATATTAAGAAGAGGACACGATCATCACCAGATAATTCTTTCATAAATGGCGTATAGTGTGCCACTTGTGGTGCTGAATAACACAACCATTTAAAACATTCCCATAACCTGAGTTTCTGAAGAAAAAAATGACCCTCAGGACATAAAGCAAATGGAATAAGTTTTAGAAATCTTGATCATGGGGCTGTGGAGATGCTCATAGCAAAATATTTGCTACATGTACAGAACAACCTGAGTTCGGATCCCTAGATACCTAAAACTGGGCATGCAATACTTCTGTGTAGTAATTCCAGAACACACAAACAGACAGACACAAAGACACACAGGTTATAAAGTATTAATAAAAATTATGATCATACTTGGAACACAGCTAGTTAACAGTGTGACTTCTCTTTTGAGAAGAAGACTGAGGCCAGGATGAGACCACTTTGCTATATCCTCAGCACTTAATTATTTCAGAGCAGTACCAAGTCTCTGAACTTCTTTATTTCGTGTACTGTAGGGTACTGAGAACATAAAGTCACTGGAGAATTCAGACAGGTTTCTTTCTCAAATGAGAACAATGGCCTGGCCCTGACACACAAATACACATGCACACCGGATCCATTTTCAGGAGCAGCAATTACCTTCTGCCTTTCTCACAGAGCTTCTCAATTTCAGCTTTCAGGTCCTGCTCCTTTTGCAAGAACTCCTTCTTTTCTTTCTCTATCTTCTTCTTGGTTTCTTCCCGCTTTATGGTCACATCCTGAATCGCCTTTAGTATCTCCTAAATCCCACACAAGGACAATCACACAAATAAAGAAATGTTATTTTGGGGGGCTTTAGGTTTCCATTTGTTTGTTTTAATCTGGAAGTTTATTTTCTGTGTGTGTGGTGTTAGAGTTCTAAACAAGTGCCTGGTACATGACAGGCAAACACTCTATCACTGAGCTATACACCCAGCCAGCCCTGATAGGTTTTTTGTTTTGTTTCGTTTGGTTTTTGAGATAGGGTCTTACATAACCCAGACTGGGCATATGCTCCACACACAGACGAGGCTGGCCTTGAACTCTTGACCTCCTTGCATCCACTTCCACTTATTTGGATTGCAAACATGTAGCACCTTGCTCAGTGTTTTTGTTTTTTTTAATTTTGTTTTGTTTTGTTTTTCAAGACAGGGTTTCTCTGTGTAGTTTTGGTGCCTGTCCTGGATCTCACTCTGTAGACCAGGCTGGCCTCGAACTCACAGAGATCCTCCTGCCTCTGCCTCCCAAGTGCTGGGATTAAAGGCATGCGCCACCACCACCTGGCATGTTTTTGGTTTTTTGAAACATGGTTCTATCCTGCATCCCTGACTAGCCTTGCCTTCCTATGTAGCAGCCCAGGCTGGCCTCACACTTGCTGCAGTCCTCCTCTCTCAGCCTCCCAGCAGCAGATGTTGTTGATCCACTACTCTCACCCTGATGGTTCACTTCAATTATTATAAACTCATATGCTGACTTATTGGAATCAAGCAGAACTGAACGAATCAATTCCATAAATTTCTGTTTTTGTTTTTTGTTTTTTTGAAAACCAAGCCTCTAGAAGAAAGTTATATGGACATAAACTTCAACTCAACAAGACAGTTCTAAGAATCACTGAAAAATGGAATGTGGGGGCTGGAGAGATGGCTCAGCAGTTAAGAGCTCTGGCTGTTCTTCCAGAGGACCCAGGTTCAATACACACAGCACCCACATGGTGGCTCACAGCTGTTTGTAACTCCAATTCCAAGAGATCTGATGCTCTCTTCTGGCCTCCCAGGGCACTCGATACAAGTAGTGCACAGACAAAGGCAAAACACCCATATGCATAAAATAAAATCAATTTCTAAAAAATGGAACATGAGACTGGGGAGACCTCAGTCAGTAAAGAACTTGCCATGTAAACACACTGATGAGCTCAAGTCCTAGAACCACAGAAAATAGTGAGGTGTAGTGGCATGTCCTTGCTTCCCATCTTCAGAAAGGAAGAAACAAGGGCATCCTGGAGCTTGCTGGACAGCCAGCCTAGTTCTAGATCCAAATGAGAGATTCTGTCTCAAAACACAAAGTGGACAGAGTCTGAGGAATGATTCCTCAAGGCTGACCTCTGGCCTACACACACATGTACATGTATCTGCATGTACACTTGCTTGTGTACACACAAACACACACAATTTATTTTATTTTTGGTTTTCTGAGACAGGGTTTCTCTGTGTAGCCCTGGCTGTCCTGGAACTCACTTGGTAGCCCAGGCTGGCCTTGAACTCACAGAGACCCGTCTGCCTCCGCCTCCCGAGTGCTGGGATTAAAGGCATGTGCCACCACTGCCCAACACCAATTTATTTTTTAAAGGAATGCACTGTGTAGCAAAGCTCAAACAAAGACTGAACAAACATCTATTGAGGGTGCTGAGACAGGCATTCTTGTTTCAGGTGGGAGTTTGCTACATCCAACAAATATGCTCTTGATTTATTATAGTTCTGTTCTACTGTAAGTGGAATTTGCTGTTTGTATGCTGTGCTGGATAGTTTTAGGTCAGCTTGACACAAGGTGAAGTCATCCGAGAGGAGGGAACTTCAATTAAGAAAACGCCTCCCTAAGACTAAGTTGTAGGCAATCACAAATAGTGATTGATGGGGAAGTGCCCAGCCCATTATGGGTGGTACTATCCCTGGGCTGGTGGTCCTGGGTTCTGTAAGAAGCAGACTGATGTGGAGTAAGCCAGTAAGCAGCTCCCCTCTATGGTCTCTGCAGCAGCTCCTTCCTCTAAGTTCCTGCCTATTTGAGTTTCTGTCCTGACTTCCTTTGATGATGAACAGTGATGTAGAAGTATAAGCCAAATAAACCCTTTCCCCTCCAACTTGCTTTTTGGTCATGGTGTTTCATCACAGCAATAGTAACCCTCACTAAGACCTTTGCTGTCTTACTATGCAACAACAGGAACAAATACATATATGTTTTCATACATTTATAAGAAGACAAACAATACAAAGGTTGTCACCTATAATTATTCTGTTTCACACAACTCTGTCCATAACAGTAATCAATGTATTAAGTGCTTTGTGTTGTTTTCACATTTTCTCACTGATGTTTGGGTGGTCGTGGAGAGCCAGCTCAGGGCCTCACACAAAGCATACATACTACTCCTAAACTATATTCTTGGCCCATTTTTCCATTTCTAGTGAGGCCATTTTGTGTGTGTGTGTGTGTGTGTGTGTGTGTGTGTGTGTGTGTGTGTGTATGTGTGTATGTGATGCCATTTTATATTCATTTTGCATCTTGCTTTTTTCCACTTGGGTAACTACACTATGTCAATAGCTACAGATATAACTAAATCATATGGACATTTCCAGGCTCTTTAACCATTCTGTTAAAAGTTTATCAGGTTGACTGAAACTTTTTTGAAACTACTTTTCCAACCTAATCTAATGGGGGGCGGGGAACACGACCACACCCACAGTAGGTGGCTGAGATAGCCTGTAGTCCAGACTGGCCTCAAACTCATTATGTAGCTGAAAATGACCTTGAACTCTTGATCCTTCTGCCTCTGCATCAAAGAGTTAGATTACAGGAATGTGTCACTTAAATTTTTAAGCAATACCAAAATAAACATTCTCTATGTCCACACATTCATACACGAAAGTTTGCATCTGTAGAATGAACTCCCAGTAAGACTGCTTGGTCAACTGATTTATTATGTATTTACAGTTTTAACTGATAGGTCTTCCGTAGTGGTTTGAATGAAAATGGCCCCACAAGAGGAGCAGTACTATTGGGACGTGTGGCCTTGACACAGTAGCTGTGGTTTTGTTAGAGGAAGTGTGTCGCTGTAGGGCAGGCTTTTAGGTGTGACACTTAGTCAACTTCCTGTTGCCTGTAAGATGTAGGACTCATAGGCAGGTGGATCTTTCTGAGTTCGAGGCCAGCCTGGGCTACAGAGTGAGTTCCAGGAAAGGTGCAAAGCTACACAGAGGAACCCTGTCTCGGAAAACCACACACACCCAAAAAAAAAAAAAAAAAAAAAAGCTGTAGGACTCTCAGATTCTCAGATGCTCCAGCACCACGTCTGTCTGTACACCACCATGCTCCCCATGATGACAATGGGCTGAACCTCTGAAACTGTCACCGTAGTCAGGGTGTCTCTTCACAGCAATGGAAACCCTAAGACATCTTCCTAAGTTTCCAAAAGGAGCACCACAGCCCACGGCCCACAATCAGCTCACTTCATCTCAGCCTTGACGATGCTGTTTTGACACTTAACTAGATCTTTTTTATTGTGCTTGAGGTTTTCACTTACTAATTTGTTTTTCCAGCTTTCAGATGTAGATTTAACCTAAATGAAACTACATTTTTGCATGATATAGATTTAAGTTAAGTGTTTACTAGTCAATAATGTCAACAAAATATATTAAATAAATGATGTTTTTCTCTCTGTACTAAAATAGAAGGGTCTGGAGAAGATGCCCTCAATGCTTCTTTTTATACTTAAATGTTTTGGGGAGATTAAAAAATAATATGGGGCTGGAGAGATGGCTCAGAGATTAAGAGCATTGATTCCAGAGGTCCTGAGTTCAATTCCCAGCATGTAATGAGACCTGGTGCCCTCTTCTGGTCATACATGCTGTATACATAATAAATAAATAAATCTTAAAAAAAAAAAATTATGGCCAGGAGGTTGTGGTGCACGCCTTTAATGCCAGCACTTGGGAGGCAGTCAGGCAGATCTCTGAGTTTGAGTAGCCTGGGCTACAGAGTGAGATCCAGCATAGTCAGGGCTACACAGAGAAAGCCTGTCTCAAAAAACTAAAACAAACAAACAAAATCATGTGTCTATGTGTGTCTGTGCACATGTGAGTACAAGTGTCCACAGAGTCCAGAAAAGGTGCTGTGTCCCCTGAAGATAGAATTACAGGCAGTTAGAGTCACAGGCAGTTGTGAGCTACCTGACATGGGGGCTGGGAAGCAAGCACAGGTCCTCTCAAGAACAGGAAGCACTCGTAACTGCTAAGCCATTCCTCCAGCCCTAGTTTCATTAAAATTTGATAAGCCTGCTACGGTGGTCTATAACTGCAATCCCAATATGTGGAGAGGCAAAAAGATCTTTTTTTTTGTTTTCTTGAGACAGGGTTTCTCTATTGTAGCCTTGACTGTCCTGGAACTCACTCTGTAGACCAGGCTGGCCTTGAATGCACAGAGATCCATCTGACTCTGCCTCCCGAGTGCTGGGGTTAATTTGTGTACCACCATTGCCCAGCACAAAAATCGAGCCTGGCCTACACAGAAACTGTCATTTCAAAAACCAAGCAAACCCAAGAAATACTGATTTTCTTTTACTCATTAGCTGTGTGTGTGTGTGTGTGTGTGTGACAAACACATATATACATACTTCTT
Organism: Peromyscus maniculatus bairdii; assembly: GCF_049852395.1. Lineage (NCBI taxonomy): Eukaryota > Metazoa > Chordata > Mammalia > Rodentia > Cricetidae > Peromyscus > Peromyscus maniculatus. Next base: position 42,842,274 of record NC_134858.1, read on the forward strand.
TTTCAAGGGGGTGGATGTTTTTTGAGATATTGTCACCACATAAGCATAGCTGGACTAGAGCTTGCTATACAGACCAGGCTGCCTTCAAACTCACAGATCTCTACCTGTGTCTGCCTTCAGAGTGCTGGGATTAAAAGCATATGCCATCACTCATGGCCATAAATACGTAATTTTAAATCTAGGTTCTGCATATGAGAGAAGACACACAATAATTATCTGAACTGCAATTCCTTTCCTTCCCTTCTTTTTCTCTTGTGATTCTGGAAATTGCACCCAGGTTGCTGAGTATGCTGGGCAAGCTCTCTGCCACTGAGGTACATCCCCCAAATGTCAGTATCTGCAGACTACCTGGTGATTCTTCATTTCTTCTTCTCTCCTTTGCTGAAGCTGCTTTAATTGCACTTGAAGCTGATTCTCCACCTGCCTCTGCTTGTCCAGGACTTCTTGGTAACGCTCCTTCAACAGGGTTCTCTCTGTCATCATTTTGTCCTATTAGGAACAACAGAGGTTTCATTCACCAGGTTTTTGTTTGTTTGTTTTGTGTTTGAGAAAGGGTCTTATAGCTCAGGCTAGCCTCCATTTTGTTATGTTGCTGAAGGATGGTCTTGAACTTCTGACCCTTCTACCTGCATCTCCTATGTGTTGCAGCTACAGGCGTGCATCACCACATCTAGTTGATGCTGTACTAGGGACTGAACCCAGGGCTCCTACATCACAGGCAAGTACTCTATCTATCAACTGAACTGTTGTTCCCCATCTGTATCTGGGATGCGACTGATCAATCACACTGTCCAATACAAAAGCTATTAACTGTGTATTGGCTGAATGTGGCTAGGTAACCCAGTTAATCAAATATGATAAAACAGAAACACCCAGGACCTCAGGAGCCTAGACACAGTTCACGGACTCCAAAGCTGCCTGCAACTAGTGGCTACCATACCAGATAGTACAGACTGAGAACATCTGCATCACTGCAGATTTACCATTATTCAACACTGTGCTAAAGCAGGGTTAGCCACTCATGGCATGTGGGCCAAATCCACTCTTATTTGCTCTCATCAATAACAGTTTAATTGGAATGTACATGCCCACTGCCTTACAGGTTGTTGCCCACTCTAACAGCAGAATGGAAAGGTTGTAACAAAGTCCATAGAGCCTATATGTCCTGTATGACCATTTACAAAAAAAAAAAAAAAAAAAAAAAAAAAGCTTGCCAATCTTTGCTATAGGAGAGAAGGTAAGGAAGTGAAGTACAGGGCTGGGGACTTAGCTCAGTGGTAGAGCGCTTGCCTAGCAAGAACAAGGCCCTGGGTTAGGTCCTCAGCTCTGAAGAAAAAGGAAAGTGAAAGTGAAAGTACAAAGCCATATCCCCACTTAAAATGAATCCAGGAATAGGAAGCCATGACAGCCATCAGCACTGAAGCTGACAGACCCACTAGGAGATCTAGGAAACCAGGTACTCAGGGCCACTCAGCAAGCTCCTACAACAGCTGGGGGTTAGAGGTCACACTCTGGTCAGATGTGGTGGCTTATGCACATAACAGTCTAAGACAAGTTTCCTGAGAGTCTGAGGCCAACCTGAAGCACAGCTTGTTTTAGTCAATAAAAAATGAAATAAATAATACAAAGCAGGTGGGCAGGAGCCATAGCAGTGACTCAGTGATTGGGAGAATGAACTGCTCTTCCAGAGGACCTGAGTTCAGTTCCCAGCACCCATGCCAGACAGCTCACATCTGTCTGTAACTCCAGCGCTAGGGGGTCGGACACTATCTCCTAGTCTCCAAGAATACTGCACACAAAGACACATACACACAATTAAAAATAAAATTAAAGAGCCTGATTTACATAGAAAGTTCAAAAAAAAAAAAAAAAAAAGAACAAATAAAGGATGCAACTTTAGTCACAAAACACCAGGGCTAGTTCAAAAGGTCTTTTTGGAAAAAAAATTTTTTTTCATTTTATTTATTTACTATCATTGTGTGTGTATAGGTGTAGGATATATGTGTAGTACACATGTGTTATAGCATGTATGTGGAAGCCAGAGGACAACTTAGTGGAGCTAGTTCTCTTTCCAACTTTTAAAAGATTTTTTTTTAAGATTTATTTTATATGTATCAATGTTTTGCCTGCATGTCTATATGTGCACTGTGTGTGTGTGTGTGTGTGTGCGTGTGTGTGTGTGTGTGTGTGTGTGTGTGTGTGTGCGCGCGCGCGCGCGCGTCTGGTGCTTAAAGAGATCAGAAGAAGACATTAGCTCTCCCAGAACTAGAATTAATGATTGTGAGCCATCATATGGGTCCTGGGAACCAAACTCAGGTCCTCTGCAAGAGCAATAATTTTTATTTTTAGTTGTGTGTGTGTGTTCACATGCATGTTTAGTGCAAATGCCCAAGGAGGCTCCATGCTGGATCCCTTGGAAGTGAGTTACAGACAACTGTGAACCATCTAACGCAGGTGCTGGGAACCAGCCTCGGGTCTCCCGAAGAGCAGCAGGTGCTTTACTTGCTAAGCTGTCTTTCCAGTCCGCCCCGCTTCCGTTCTTACAGGTGCTCTGGGGTAGACCTCTGGTCATCAGGCTTAAATGGCAAGCACCCTGACCCACTAAGCCATCTCATTAGCCCAAGGGGACTATTTTAACACATAAATATCTCCTACCTAAAGTTCTGTTATTTGGGGTTTTTGTTTTATTTTGTTTTCTTTTTTCTTGCGATACGGTCTTTGCAACCGGCTGGTCTTGAACTCAAAATGCATCCAAGGCTGGCCTTAAACGCCTGATCCTTCTACTTCAACTTCTCAAGCGTCTGTCTAAAGGTTGTTGCCACCCTTGCTCAGTAATCACGCCTCTTTTTTTTTTTTTTAAACAAAACTTAACAAACAACAATTAACTGCCAAAGCAAGATCCTGTCTTAAAAACCAAGTGTGGGTTAGGGATGTAATTCAGTTGGTGAAATGCTTGACTGGCATGCACAAAGCCTGGGGCTAGACCCCCACTACTGCAGAAAACCAGGCATGGTGTGGCGCATGGATATCCCTGGCACTCAGAAGGAAGAGGCAGGAAGGCAGTTTGAGACCGCCTCCACTAAGGAGTCAGTTCAAGGCCAGCCTAGGTAAAATGAGACCCTTCCTCCAAAGTAAAAATAAATAAAACTCCTCACACCAGTCTGGTGGCACCCACCTGTAACCTCAGCATTTGGAAGGCTGAGTGGGAGGATTATAGCTTTAGGGCCAGCCTGAGCTACACAGTGAGACCTCATCTAAAAAAACAGCAAAACAAACCACTATCAAGGGACAAAATGGAAAATATGTAAGTAAGCAACACATATGAAAAAGAATTGATAGTGACAGAAGCTTAACACGATTACTAAATAATTTAAGAGTCTAGAATGTAAGACCGAATGACTCAAACCCAGTATACTGTGAACTAATTTAGCATACCCAAACTATTTTATTCAGTGTGCAGAGCCAGCTTTTTGAGGCAGTTTCTCATGTATCAAGGCTGGCCTCAAACTCACTACACAGCTGAGGCTGATCTTCTTGCCTCGACTTCTCAAGTGCTGAGATTATACTCATGAACCACCACACCCAGTAAGGATCAGCTTTTAAAGAAACAACGGGGCCAGGCTTGATGGTGTATGCCTTTTAATGCCAGCACTTGAGAGGCAGAAGCAAGGGGATCTCTTCAAGTGTAAGGCCTGCCCAATCTATGTATCAAGTTTCAGGCTAGCCAGAGTGAGACCCTATGTCCTGGCTGGTTTTGTGTCAACGTGACACAAGCGAGCGTCATCAGAGAGGAAGGAGCCTCAGCTGAGGAAATGCCTCCATGAGATGCAGCTGTAAGGCATTTTCTCAATTAGTGATCAATGGAGGAGGGTCCAGCCCATTGTGGGTGGTGCCATCCATGGGCTGGTGGTCCTGGGTTCTATAAGAAAGCAGGCCAGCTAGGCAGTGGTGGTGCATGCCTTTAATCCCAGCACTTGGGAGGCAGGCAGAACTCTGTGAGTTTGAGGCCAGCCTGGTCTACAGAGTGTTACAGGACAGCCAAGGCTACTACACAGAGAAACCCTGTCTCAGTAATGAAAATGAAAAATGAAAAAAAAAAAAAAAGCAGGCCAAGCAAGCCACGGGAAGCAAGCTAGTAAGCAACACTCCTTCATGACCTCTGCATCAGCTCCTGCCTCCAGGAGCCTGCCCTGTTTGAATTCCTGTCCTAACTTCCTTCAGTGATGAACAGCAATGTGGAAGTGTAAGCCAAATGAACCCTTTCCTCCCCAAAACTTGCTTTTTGGTCAATGGTGTTTTGTAGTAGCAATAGAAACCCTACCTGCCGGGCAGTGGTGGCGCACGCCTTTAATCCCAGCACTCAGGAGGCAGAGCCAGGTGGATCTCTGTGAGTTCGAGGCCAGCCTGGGCTACAGAGTGAGATCCAGGAAAGGCACAAAGCTACACAGAGAAACCCTGTCTCGAAAAACCAAAAAATGAAAAGAAACCCTACCTAAGACACCTATCTCAAAAATAATTGAATAAATAAAAATTAATTGAAAAATGATAAAAATGGATTGTGTCAGGGTCAAAGTAACCAGGATAAGAGGAAAATTACATAAGAGGAAAAGAATACTGCTAAAAACACGGGGATGCTTCATCTGGAAAGGTTCAAGCTTGAGAGTTAAAAATGGGCACAAGGCCAGCTGTGGTGGCATAGATTTTAACCCCAGCCCTCAGGAGGAAAAGGCAGGCCAATCTCTGAGTTCAAGGCCAGCCTAGCCTAAATGAGTTCTAGGCTAATTGAAACTACATTGTGAGATCCTATTTCAAAAACAAAAGAAAATGCCTTGCATTAAAAACTTCACAGCACGATGGGCGGGACTGGTGGGCCCCTTTAACCCCAGCACTTGGGAGGCAGAGATAGGCAGAACTCTGTGAGTTCCAGGCCAGCCTGGGCTACAAAGAGAGTTCCAGGACAGCCAGGGCTACACAGAAAAACTGTCTTGAAAAAACAAAACAAAAAAAGCAAAACAAAACAAAATTTCACAGCTCTTTCAAAAACGAAGACAGGAACATTAGGAGCTAAAGGTCACACACACACACACACACACACACACACAGACACACACACACACACCATATTGTGAATTCAAGGTCAGCCTATGAGACCTGTTTCAAACAAAACAGAAGTTACATGTGGTAGCTCACTCCAGTAATTCCAGCAATCCCATGAAGAAGCGCTATGAGTTCAAGGCTGGCCTGGCTACAGAACAAGACCCTTTGTCAAAACACAGAAAGTGATGGTCGCAATAGTGCAAACTTCTAATTCCAGTATTCAGGAGGCTATAACAATGACACCCGACCCCAAAGAATAAAAATAAGGGACGTTTTAAACCGCACGGAGAGAGCAGTAATAGAAAATGAGTTCCTAAATGAGTCACTAACCCAACAGGAAATGTAGCAGGGACTGCAGAGGTCCGTCCTCCCTCAGCAGGCCTGGCGTAAGAGATCCTACGAAACTGTAACAGGCCAGGTGAGGCGGTCCACTCCCACTGTCAGGGACTGTACAAAGATGGGCATTTTCCCAACCAAGATGACAGCGCTCTACAACCTGCCTTCCAATGGCTTTATGTGACAATGACGTCTTAAGTACACACTTACCAGATTCTTTTCAATATCTTGATCTGTGTTTACCTCTGAATCTGCTGTCTTAAAGTCAGTCTACAAAAAAATAAATAAATAAATAAAATTATATTCAAGGCTTTAAGTCACTTTAACACAAGCAGAGTTAGTCTAGACCTTCACCCAGAAACCAGCAACAAAGGGCAAAGCAGCAACATAGTTCTGGCAAACAGACACCACCACCTCATGCAATCTTCATTTACCCCACAAGGTAGTCTAACATCTGCCTAAGAGAAAGGAGCAAATCTACGAGAATAACTGCCTCCTGCAATCTGCTGTGCCCATAATTTCTTCCCACAACAAAGCACACTGGAATCACTGGACTTCCTGATGTAGACTGGACAATTAGCAAGGAGTCCTAATGGAAGGACAGAGTATGATTGCTAGCCAGGCAGTGGTGCCACGCACCTTTAATCCCAGCACTCGGGAGGCAGAGGCAAGCAGATCTCTCTGAGTTTGAGGCTAGCCTGGTCTACAGAGAATTCTAGGACAGCCAGGGTTACACCTAGAAGCCCTGTCTCAGGGCAAAAAAAGAAAGTATGGATGCTAAGGACCTACATCAATCAAGTTTTCATCCAAAGAGATAATACCGAGGTCATAAGGGTTCCTACGTGGTATACAATTAGACACTGGCCTTCTTGTCCCCACACAGCAGAATAAAGCCACTGCACAGCACTGTATGCAGACAGAATGATGACTGCTAGCAAAAAAGGCCACAGTGCAGTCCTCTACCACATAAGAAAATGGCTTCTACCCTCACCTCCCCCAATTCCATTTTAGTAGTAAAACTTGATACTTGACCTGTACAGCAATGTTCTGAGAAAGCTTCAGGGAAGAGCTATCCTGATCATCATCCTGATCCACTCTGACTCCTTCAACCCCATTTGCAGGAGGCACTACAGGTCGGAAATCCAAGCCTGCATCCCTGCTACCTTCCTTTAGGATGGAGGCTGGTGGGGCTTTCTCTTCAGAGCAATTCCTGGAGGCAAGTTGTTTTGAGTGGCACCCTGCCTTAAGAGACCGGGTGACTGGAGGGATGCTCTCCCGGAGGCTCGTGTCCCCCTCCTCTCCTGCCGGGCTGGTCAAGTCCTTCAAATCAGACTGAGACCCACTGCCAGAAAGACAAAGGGCTGTGGCTACCAAGTTTTCTCCTAAAACCTCCTGGTGCGCTGCTGAAGTATCACTTGCTGATGAACCAGGATTCTGCTCTGGGTGTTCCAAATGGGCATTTCTGTTACTCTCCTTGGTTATCATTTGGCTACTTACACTCGATGGAGACGAGTTCTTCTGTTTCTGGGCAGAATCTTTGGGGCTATCAAAAAAAAAAAAAAAATTTCTGGGGTAAGGTTGTAGCTCAGTGGTATGTTACCTGACTAGCATGCCTTAGACCCTGGATTCTGTTACTAGTACCACAAAAAAGGAAATTTCTCTCTTTACCCAATGTTTGAAAGATTAAATATAATAATTTGTTTTTCAGTGCTTGGGACCAAACCCAGGGCCTTACCATACTTGGACAATGCTCAACCACTGAACCACATCCCCAACATAGCTACTACTAGACCCTATAAACAAAACTAGACCTTATAAACCCTCTCCATCATCAGAACAAACTAGTTTCTATCCAACAATTTCTACCCCATATACAGGTAGTCCAGCCTGGTGGGTGAGAACTTGAGGAAGTTCTAGGAATGGCCTATAGTAAGTACCTAAACACAAGTGACCCTGAAGATCTAAAAATAAATTCTGAGTGCCAATAACTTTCGTGAATAGGGGAAAAAAACAGTACAATGCTAGTTATAGTAGTTACATGTACTAACTTCGCTGTGAATAATATTTTAATAAATATATTGATTAACTGATTGACTGATTGATTGATTCATTGATTTGAAACAGGGTCTCACTGACTGGTTTTGAACTTAAAAATATCTGCCTGCCTCAAGTGCTGGGATTAGAAGTGTGCACCATCACACCTGGCAAAACATTGTTTTTAATTCCAACTTCATGTTCCAAAAAATAATTTACTGGTCCAATAAGATAGCTCAGCGGGCAAGTGTTTGCTGTGCAAGCCTGATGCTCTGAATTCAGTCTCTGTAACACACAGTGGAAGAATAAGACTCCTAAAACACACACACACACATCTAAAAAATTAAATTAAAAATAATAATTGTCCTTCAAAACATATCACATAGATCTTTGAACAAAACCACTATTTAGCCAGGCAGGGGTGGCACACGCCTTTAATCTCATCACTCAGGAGGAAGATGTGTGAGTTCAAAGCCAGCCTGGTCTACAGAGCGAGTTCCAGTACAGCCAGGGCTACACAGAAAAACCCTGTCTCGAAAACAAACAACAAAGAAAACAAGAAAACACTATTTGACTCAACAGTTTGCCAGAGTGGAGTATCACCTCAAGTAGTTGAGAGTACAGTTTCACCTTGTTTTGTTTCTTTGAGACAGCATTTTGGTATGTAGTCCTGGCTGGCCTGGGCATGGTACTCACATGTAGTCTAGGCCAGCCTCAGAACCATGGCAACCATCCTGCACCAGCCTCCAAGTGCTGGAATTCTAGGTACGAGTCACCATACTCGTCTTCGAAGATATGATTCTGAATCCACAATTGAGTCAATGGAAATTTCATTACATATAGCAAACAAATATATTTAACATCAGGGATGGTAATTTTTGTCATTTGTCATAGACATTTAATGTACTATTTCCCCTTCATCCCTGGGTCTAGAGAGTGAACACAGATGCACATGCTAGGCACACATTCTTCACTAAGAGACAGCCAGAGCCAATATACTACTTGGTTTTGTTTCTTTGGTTTTTTTGTTTTGTTTTGGGTTTTTTGTTTTGTTTTTGTTTTTGAGACAAAGTCTTACTATGTAGGCTTGCCTGGCCTGGAACTCATATTTAAATAGACCAGACTGGTCTTGAACTCTCAGAGACCCGCCTGCCTCTGCCTCTTGAGTGCTGAGATTAAAGGTGTGCGCCACCACACCTGGTCAATACAGGACTTTTTCCAGATCCGTAAAACCTACAGTAAACTTACAGTGCCAGCTAACACTTACGGCCAGTCTTTCACTCAGAAGTGAAATCTACATCACATTAGGGGCTGAGGGATGGCTTAGCAGTTAAGAGCACTGGCTGCTCTTCCAGAGGACCCAGGTTCAGTTCCCAGAACCCACATGGCAGCGCACAACTGTCTGTAAATCTAGTTCCAAGAGATCCACCCAAGGCAAAACACCAATGCACATAAAATAAAAATAAATAAATTAGCCGAGCATGATGATGCACACCTTTAATCCCAGTGTTCAGGAGGCAGAGGCAGGTGGATCTCCGAGTTTGAGGCTAGCCTGGTCTACAGAGTGAGTTCCAAGACAGCCAGGGCTACATAGAGAAACCCTGTCTCAAACAAAACAAAACAAAACAAAACAACAAAATTAACAAAAGTCTATGTCCAATGTCTCTGCTGTTTTCCCTCCTCCTCCGTACTGGGTGTAACTGTCAGCTCACCCTGTAAGCATCCCAAGCTAGCACTGACATGGACTGCAGGTAAGGAACTCTTCCCTCGGAACAACTGACTGACACAGAAATCTTTACAAACACACTCAATAATATTTTTTAATTTTTGTTTTGTGTTTTGTTTTTTAAGATGGGCTTTCTCTGTGTATCCCTGGCTGTCCCAGAACTGGCTCTGTAGACCAGGCTGGCCTCAAACTCAAGAGATTCACCTGTCTCTGCCTCTTGAGTGCTGCAGTTAAAAGCATGCACCACCACAGCCTGGCTAATTTTTATCAGTTTTTTTAATGGACCAATAAGTTTAACTAGGGTTAATACAGGGGTATGGATGAAGGGTTATTTGCAGGAGGGGCAAGGCCACTGAAGAAAATGCCTTTCCCTGCCCCAGCAAATACTCAGTGATTCTTGACAGCCAACTGTGGAATAGGAGCAGGGAACTTAATTATAAACCTGGGCAGATACAGCACCTGGATATAAATCCAAACTCTACAGTTTCCTAGCTGTTTGCCTCTAGACAAGTTACCTCATTTCTAAAATAGAAATAGTATTGTCCACCTAACAGAGATCACTCAATAACCTTTGGCTGCTATTACTACTAGTAGTAAGACATGGCTGCTTTTATTTAGAAAATTAATACAAGCAGAAAGATCCAATTTTATTGTGGGCTAATATAACATTCCCCTATTACTCATTCATTAACAAGCATCTCTTACTACAGGTATGTGCCATCCTATTGGTTCAAATATCTCTTTCAAGAACAGATATTTAATAAGTACTCTTAACTCGGAGTTCATGAGTTCAAATCCTGACTCTCGCAGAGTTTTGCACCTTTGGCAAGTCACTAACCTCTCCTCGCCTGTTATAGGAATATTAACGCCTGCCTTCTGGGACTTGTTCGAGGGTTGAATGTGTTAATGTACACACAGTGTCACCTACTGCATTAGGCCCCAGCTTCTCTAGTCAGTTTAGTTCAATATTGCACACAACAGTGTATTAGGCATTCTCAGGAGACAAGGTTAGGTAATCACAACTCTGGCTTGCAAGACTCTGGAGCACAGGGCTGAGTGTGCTGGCCCACACAATTGGGAGGTAAAGACAAGAAGATGAGACTTGGCTACACAGTGAGTTTGAGGTCAGCCTGAGCTATAGGAGACCCTGCCTCAAAAACCAAACAACCAAGAGTTTTGAGGCCAGTGAAATGGCTCGGTGTGTGAAGACATCATCCTACCAAGCCTAACCTGACTTGGATTCCCCTGGACCCACACAGCGAAAGAAGAGCACCAATTCTGCCAGATTTTCCTGATCTTCACAGGGAAACTATGGCATGTCTGTCACACATAAACACTAAATTTAAATACCTGGGAGATAGAATCAGATGAACTCTGAGTTCAAGGTCAGCCTGGCCTACACAGCCAGCTCCAGATCAGCCAGAGAGCTACAGAGTGAGATCCCCCCATATGCCCCCCCAAAAAACCTTAATGTAATAAAAAACAAATTTGGGTGGGGGGGAAAAAGAACAATACACTTTAATAAGAGGCATAATATATACATTCAGCATTAAAGTAGTAAGATATATTAACAAAGGTATCAAGATGGATAGATAACACATATAATCTGTGTTTAATGTTTAAATTTTGCACATATATATCTGTATATATCTTCGATATAACCAAGTGTCTTATAAGTGAGTATGAGGGCTGACAAAATGGCTCAGCAGGTAAAGGTGCTTTTCACAAAAGCCTGGTGTCCTGAGTTTGCTCCCTGGAACCCATAGAATAATAAGAACCAACCCCACAAAGCTGTCCTCTGGCCTCCAAATATACACACACCTCATCCCCATCATGCATAATACAGGATAAATGATAACTTCTGTAAACATGAATATGACCACACATAGTTGTGCATCCCTTTAATCCCAGTACTAAGGAAGCAGAGGCAAGTGGATTTACTCTGAGTTTGAGGTGAAACTGGTCTACATAGTGAATTCCAGGCCAGCCAGAGCTACAAAGTGAGACCTTGTCTAAAAAAAGGAACAAAGAAAATAACCATGATACACAAGAATGATTAGACGAACATATAGTCTGTATAGGACAAGTCAAAGAAATATATGCATTTATGATGTGTTGATACCTGTTCTAACCCAGCACGCCTGCCCAAGTGCTAGTTGCTATACCATACAAAGACCAAGCAGTCCCTACTTTACAAAAAATTAATGTGGGGGAGGGGAAAACAATTTAATCTGCATTAGTGTTATTAGAGCACCAAGCAGGAAAGACTAGCCGTTCCAAGCCCCCTTACCCAAATAAGCCCCAAGAACTGCACGTTACCTTAGGCCATCTGGGAGAGCTTCATCTGACTTGGAAGCACATAAAGTAGAGGATTCCGAAGGACTGGGGGCACTGGCCCCAAGGCCAGCTACCTCAGGGGCCGCCATCTGCACTCTGGACATTCAGAAACAAAGAACAAGATACAAGTTACAAAGCTGAGGACTTTCTTCTGCAAAATGCCCACTGTATCAGTTCCTCCAAACACCAAGAACTAAGGCTCTGAAAAAAACACCGACGAAAGAGTATTCTGCAGGAGGGCAATAAAAAAAAAAAAAAAAAAACCCACTTCGTGCCATATGTCCCAGCCAGCACCAACCCTCAGGAGCTGTCATAGGTACATAAATATCTAGGAGTCAATGCAAAGCTTTTACTTTCTCTCTTGACAGAAATACTGTCATTTAAAATAGATGACAATATGATACGAATTTTCCAAATGGTCTGCCTTGTCTATTACCATTTATAAAAGATGACCTTTTTGGCCCAGAATCAATAATATGTTTACAAATCACTTTTTGGCTGTTGCAGTCAGGGCATTCTCTATTAATTTAAGAGAAGGATTTTTTTGGGAGTTGTTTCCAAGAACAAGTCCTACCATACTGGACCATCTCCATGGGGTGTCTTTTTATCCCATCAGTATCCCTTCCCTATAGATGGGAATAGTCTGATATCTGCCAAGAACAGATTATTAGCAAGTTACCACTGTGGCAAAACAGGTTGCTACTTGGTTACTCCAGAGGAAAAGGAGATGCTGAAAAACATGGTAACTCAAGTAAGGGAACCCGGGAAGACGCCTTTTTATTTTTATATTTAAGAGCGCCCTTTTTGCTGCAGAATAAACTCGGCCTTCTACTGTGAGAAGAAAAACTAGGTGGTAAAGGTAGGATTAGTTCACATTCCCGTTTTTATTTTGACAGTACCACAGGAATACCTCTGAACCCAGGAGAGAGCATAAGAGCAAATACCAGGCTGAATCAACAGTCACAGCCCAGTGCCTCAGTTTCCTCTCATAATAAAAAGCTCCTGGGGGAAAATGGGCCCTGAAACGCCATTGCTGTCTCGGATGCAAACATTCTGCCTCCAACAGGGAACAAGGTCTGGGTCACCGGTGCTCGGTAAAGGAAAACCTTAAGGCAAGGGTCATCCGTGAAACTCCGCGGCTAAAGCCCAAAGCGAGAGAGGGTGGGGGGTCGCACATCTGGCCGGAGAGTCCAGGATACCCAGGGGAACCCTGCAAGCCGGTGGCGGTCACCAGCCAGGCGGCGACGCAGAAGGGGACAATGGGGGGAAGCAGCGCCGGGTGGTCGCCGCCACTCGTCCCAGGAGACGGCCGCTAGCACCGGCCAGCCGCACCTCCGCCCCTGCCCCTCGGTGCTCACCGGCCGCCAGCCCCCAGCTCCCCCCCACCCCACCGCGCCGTCCCACTCCCAGGCCGGGCTCCCGCCCCTGTCCCCGCCGCCCCCTCCCCGCCCCCCGCCGCGCCCCCTCGGCCCGCCGCCCCGGCCCGCGCGCCGCCCCGCGCACACACCTCCCGCGCCGCGCCCCCGGGGAGCAAAGGCGGTGGCGGAAGGGGGGGGGGGGAGGGAAGGGACGCACCTGAGCGGGCGGAGAGGGGGGGAGGGGGCGGCCGAGCCTGGGGGAGGGGTCGAGCGCCGGCCCGTGCGCGCGGCACCTCCCACTTCCGGCGGCGCGAGCGCCGGGGGCGAGGCCGGGGCGGCGAGAGGAGCGGCCCCTGCGGAGTGCGCGCCGCCGCCGACGGCGCCCTCTGGCGGCAGCCACGGGCAGCGCCCGGGCAACGGGGCCGCGGCGGGAGACCCCGGAGACCCCGCGGAGCCTGAGGGAACCCGGTGGAGGCGGACGCCGCTCTGAGGAGGTGACGGGGACGAGTCAAGGCCATGGCCGCCCGAGGGAGAAGAGCCCCGAGGGGTGTTTAGAGGTCGGGGCCAACATGGTCCTTTCGGAGGACGCCATGAAGGACGAGGGCCCTCTGGCGGAGGGGCCCTGTGGCGGCCGACTGGAGGGCACCCGGCGCCGAAGCCCGCCCGGCCCGCACGAGCCCGTGGCGGAAGCCGTCGGCGGGCGTCGGCCCGAGCGAGCGCCCGGTGCTCGGCGCGCTGCGGGGCGACAGGTCGCAGGCCCAGGCGCTGATTGGCTGCGGCGCCGGGCGGAAGTGATGTTGCTGTCAGTGGCTCCTCCGGCTCCCGGGAAGCCGCGAGTTTCCGCAGGGAGGCGGCGGCGGAGGAGGAGGAGGAGGAGGAGGAGGAGGCGGCGGCGGCGGCTGTAGGTGAGTTGGGGAGTAGGTGTAGCGGGCTGGACCTCGGAAATCGGGGTGGTCCTGGGCTGGAGCGCTCGGCACATTGCCGAGGAGGAGCTGCGCTCAGGGCACCTTGGGACCTGGCGTGGGCGACCCCAGCGGGACGGGGCCTCCGGGTCTTCGGTTCCGGACGGCATAGGTCTTAAAGAGAGGGGGGCGCATTGCACAGCAACCGAGGCCGCTGGGAGGGGCCACCCGTGAAACTGAGGTTCTGGGCTCGACCTGGTTCCTTTGAGCTTGAAGGACAGCGGCTGAACAGGGAGATGCCCTTCTCCCTTGAGAACTAAATGCTGTTTTGATAGGCCCAGCAGTTGAGGGGACGGGGGCCCGCTCTCGCAAAGTACTTAAGATTTCTTGCCCGGAAACCTTGAGAATAAGTGCTGCTGTGTGCCCCAGGGCGACAGGAAAGCTCGGGTTCTCTTCCAGAAATCTGTAGGGGAACCTACATAGACTGTAGGAGCCTGCCTGGGTGAATGAGTGAGTGCTAGCTAACCAGAGTCTGGATTTACTTACATGCAGACTAGGGAAGAAGACACCTGGATAGCCTAGGAGAATCGAAGCAACTCAGGGGCAGGGAGGAATGTAAGAGGGAGGATGCCCGAGAACTTAAGGGCATAATGTCCCACACATGTAACCACAGCAGTAAAGAGATAGAAGCAAGAGGATCATGGGTTCTCAGATGTTTATATAAAGAAACCCTGTTTAAACACACACACACACACAAAAAAAAAAAAAAAATACAGAAAATCAAGGGAGAGGAATAAGCTCCATTAATGGAAAATTTGGGAAGAGGAGTGCTTGGTGACATAATTTCTCTCCCTTTCCAAGGAGTCTTTGGTAGGACAGAAGACCTTTTCTAGAATGTTTTAAGTTGGCCCCATCTAGTGTGTGTCTGGGTACTAAGACTGCTCCAGGATGGGCTCAGTAGCAGCAGTGGCTTCTCAGGGAGCTCAGGCGCCCACACGGGCCTTGTTCCTTAAACCCACAGTTGCTCACTCGTTCTGCTTTGGCCGTTCTCCTCTGAGTGGTTGAAATCATGGTGGAGCATGTGCGCTCACTGAAAAGCCACCCCGGAGAGACAGGGACAGCTCTCCAGTCCTTCTTGCCGGTCATTTCCACGCGTGCATTTCTGCCTGTTAAGTTCTGTTCTCCGCTCTCGCCCTCCTTCCCCACCTGGGCTGCTGGGGGCCGGACTGCCAGTTTCCTGGTAACAGGATGCTAGTGTTTAAGTCCTGCTAAGCTTTTAGAGAAGCAACTGAGAAGAGAATGACGTGCTAGGTCAAGAAGTGGGGTAGCGGGGCTTTGTACTGATGTGGCCTTGTGACGGGGCCCTTCCAGTCCGTGACTCAGACCCCTGGAAAGGATACTTCACATTAGGTCACCTGTCAGTCCTGGCCTTCACCATAGCTCCTGCTTTGCTGACTTTGGTGAGACACCTTTTTCCCCTGATCTTGGGGCCCACAGGTCTGCAGCTTGTGCTCCCAGTCAATACTGCTCACAGTGAAGGTGACATCTTTCCTCCAGTTTCACAAAATGAATGTGACGTGGTTACCCAGACCAAGACCTAAACTTCGCAGAGAGCCCAGGTAGGAATGGGGCCCCATGGTGGGAGTCAGAAGTCAGCTGGGGAAAAGATTATGTGGTCTCTAAATAATTAGAGGGAGGTGGAGCTGGGTGTGGTGGCACACACCTGTAGTAGGCAGAGGCAGGCAGATCTCTCTGAGTTTGAGGCCAGTCCGGTCTACATGGTGAGTTTCAGGACAGCCAGAGCTACGTGGTGAGGTCCTGTCAAAAAGAGGGAGGTGAGCTCCTGATGCTGTCAGTCCCGGGAGTGATGTGTACTTTGAATACCCCGAGTGAACAGCCTGAAGCCCATGAGCACCTGGGTGATGCCAGGCTAGCAGGGATGGTCCGTTGTGCCATGGGAGGTCATCCACTGGGGTTAGCCCTGGCTCATACTCCAGCTTGGGGTTAACATCTTAATTAGAGGCAAATGTAGTTGGTGGGGGAGGGAGAGACTATGAATATCAAATGACTAATCACTTGAAGGAAGTAGGTTGGGCTTTCCAAGGGGAACACACTGACAGACCACAGTCACTCCTGAGATTCCTGCAGTTTCTGCCTCTTTCTTTGCTGATGTCCTTTCCCTTTGTCTGCAGCCTGCTGTTCTGATGCCGAAAGGGAGGCAGAAAGTCCTACACTTGGATGCCCCCCTGGGCCTGCCCATCTGCCTCTGGCTGGAATTAGCCGGGCTCTTCTTTATGGTTCCCTGGGTCATGGGCCTGTCAGAGGCAGGTGGGCTTGACCCCTTGGGTGCAGGGGGGCTAAGCTGGGCCGTGCATCTGGACAACCTAGGAGAGAGGAAGGAAGAGAGTCTGACACAGCAGGCAGACGCCGTGGCCCGGGCAGCAGGCCTGGTGAATGCTGGGCGCATTGGAGAGCTTCAGGGGCACTACCTCTTTGTCCAGCCCGCTGGGCACAGGCAAGCCATGGAGGTGGAGGCCATGCGACAGCAGGCAGAGGCTGTGTTAGCCAGGCACGCAGCTGTGCGCTGGCATTCAGAGCAGAGGCTGCTGAAGCGGGCCAAGCGCAGCATCCACTTCAATGATCCCAAGTATCCGCAGCAGTGGCACCTGGTAAGTGCAGTCAGGTAGACGGGGGCTGCTCTAGAGTGCTTTGACTGAGGGCGGGGCCGTGTCTGTGGGCTGGGAGTCAACTTTGCTCTTAGTCCACACCCTCCCTGTCCGCTGTGCAGAGCAGTGCGGTGCTGAGGGTGTATGCGCTCTCTGTGGCCCTGGACCTGGGCTTCTATTTTAGCCTCTACTTTCCAGCGCTCGCTTGCCTTTGGCCGGGCTGCCTCACCTCTCCGTGCACCCTATAAAGTATACTCAGAGAGTTACCGTTAAAATGAGTAGATGTGAAACACTTAGAAAAGGTGTTTTACACATGGTAGACCCTGTTAGGTATACGCTAGCTGCTAACCTTATTGTGTACTAATTACCACTTAGCCCTAGCAGCCATTTCACCCCGAGTCACCCACAAATGATGGCAAAAACCTTCTTGGAGACCAAGGAATGGAGGGGAAGGACTCTACTGTCCATTCCAGGCTCTGTTCCCCACTAACCTCTTGGTCTATAGCCTCTGTTTGGCTCTTCGGTAGAAGCCAAAGGAAGGGCTAGCTTTACGTTGTACCTCTTGGCCGAGCTGTGTGTCCCTGGGTCTCTCTGTCTCTCCTACAGAACAATCGACGGAGCCCAGGCAGAGACATCAATGTGACAGGTGTGTGGGAGCGAAATGTAACTGGGCGAGGGGTGACAGTGGTGGTGGTGGACGATGGAGTGGAGCACACCGTCCAGGACATTGCACCCAACTATGTGAGTGGCCTGGAATGACCCCTTGCTGCCACGTTGCTCCTTCTCTTTGGTGTTGCCTCCCTTTTGTTGCCTTCCCTAGAAGGGGTTGAGCCAAGCCAAACAGCCTGGGAGGGGGTAGTGTTGTTCCCTCTCCTTTCTCAGTCAGCTTTCCACACTGGCAGTTAAGGCCAGAAGGTGACTTTCCAGGCAATGCTTCCTGCTTCCTGTTGTTGCTGCTTCTTCCCTGGGGAGCAGGGAGTGGCCTTATAGGCACCTGCTTTCTCTTCAGAGGTTCTGAAAACTTCTGGCTAAGGTGTGTCTTTAGAGAATCTGGAATCTCTTTTATCACGGGTTTCTCCCCAGCAGTGGGCACAGTCCTATACTGGCAAGCCTTGGCCCTCTCACTTTTTCCCCAGTGTCCTTGGCTCATATCTCATAACCCTTATTTGCTCAAGGTGATGGACTTGCTAACTCTGACTTAGATGTGGAAACTCCCAGTTCCTTGTTCTCCCTGACAGTTCCTGATAGTAACTGACCCATTCTAACCAGTAAGTGACCACTTGTTGACCCCTCGATGTTTCAGAGCCCAGAGGGTAGCTATGACCTCAACTCTAATGACCCAGATCCTATGCCCCACCCTGATGCGGAGAATGGTAACCACCATGGGACCCGGTGTGCAGGAGAAATTGCAGCTGTGCCCAACAACAGCTTCTGTGCAGTGGGTGTGGCCTATGGGAGCCGAATAGCAGGTAACTTACGCTTCCTCTATCTTTGGGGAGCTCCTGGGACACAATGGTCATCCTCTACCCTCTTCTCCATTCTGAAATTTCTTTTTCCCGTCAATGTCTGTAGCCTAGAATAAGGCATAAGAGCATAACAAGTTAACTAATTCATTGACTTTTATGGCTGTGGTATTCTGCTCCCCCGCCCAGACATGGATTCTCTGTGTAGTCCTAGTTGTCCTGGAACTGTCTTTGTAGACCAGGCTGACCTCGAACTCAAAAAGATCCACCTGCCTCTGCCTCCCAAGTGCTGGGATTAAAGGCATGTGCCACTACTGCCAGCTGGGTGTGGTATTTCAAATGGGCTTTTTAGCAAGAGTATTTATTTTACAGTATAAAACAGGTAAATGTGGAAATGCTTGTGTTGTGGGCTGGAGGGCCCAAGCTGCACCTGCTCAAGTCTCCTTCCCGTTTCTGATCATGGCTGAACTCAACAGTGACCCACATCACTGTAACAACTCCTGCAACTTGACCATGCTCTGCTAGTGTTTTCCTAGTCTATGAAGAGCCTTCTCATCAGTTTGCCGCCTTCCATGACTCATCTATGGAGGCGGCTCTCTCAGTCCCACTTCTCCAGTCCCCTGCTCTCCATTCTCTCAAGAGAACCTAGTCTCCAGCCGAGGTAGTTCTGTGTCCTTTCATCTCTCAGTCTTGTGAATCAAGGGGAAAGGATGAGCACTACCCCTGAATCCTGACGAAAGCCTGGGAACTTACAGCCCCAGAAGGAAGGCTGCCTGTAACCCTCATGTTCTCCAGCAGGGGGCCTCAGCACTCTGCAAATGAGACTACAGAAGAGGCTAGAAACCTTCAGGGTCCAAGCCCCTTCTGTATTCCCATTTGTCCTTAATTTGTCACCACACTGTGGCCCACTCCATTTTTGAGGGAGAACTTGAGCATCCCTGGGGGTAGCAAAGATAATGAGTGCTACTCACTGAATTTCTGTATTGTGTCGAGACAATAGGTGTTTCATATGAAATGCCAAGCTAAGGGAAATCTTGGATGACCTCCATTCTAGCCTAGGGCTTCCCACCTCTCAGGAGCATTAGATCTGAGTTCAAGCATGATCGTAAAAGACACTTTTGAAAGCTAGGCATGGTGCTATATACCTGCCTGTTCAAAATCCCAGAATGTGGGAAGTAGAGGCGGGAGGTTTAGGGGTTCATCCTCTGCTGTGTAGTAAGTTTAAGGCAAACCTGTGCTTTCTGATATCCTGTCTTTAAAAAAAAAAAACAAAAAACATTTTTGAAATATATATATATATCTCATGTAAGAATCCAAACTACAAAAGAGGGGTTGGTGTGCAGCTCTATAAAGTGCTTGTCATGCAAGCATGAGCACTTGAGTTCAATCCCTGGACCTGGGTAAAAAGCTGGAGACGATCGGGTGCTTTTGTAATTCCAGCACTGGGAAGACAGAGAGAGATGAATTCCCAGGGCTCACTGGCCGGCCAGCCTAACTTAATTGGCAAGCTCTGGGTCCCAGTGAGAGACCCTGTGTCAAAAACAGCAAGGGTTCTGAGAATGATACCTAGATAGACCCTTTTGCCTCCACACACACATTTATGTACATATGCACACTAATGTGTTCACACTCCTGTGTGTTGTATATGTTGTATACATATATATGTATATGTTGTACACAAAAGTACAAAAGAACATAGAGGAAAAAGTAAGTTTTCCACACATACCTCCCTGCCACCTGGCACCCCCCTTGGAGAATGTGCACTATTTCTAGTTTCTTGTGGGACAAGCATCAGTGAGGAGCTGGTGTACCTTCAATGCCTAGGTATCCGGGTGCTGGATGGACCACTCACAGACAGTATGGAGGCTGTGGCATTCAACAAGCACTATCAGATCAATGACATCTACAGCTGCAGGTAAGGAGAGCTGCAGGTGAGAGGGTGAGAGCCTGGAGTGTCTGGGACCTGTCTTCCACAAAAGCATAGCAAAACAGGCTGCCTCCGGCCTACTCAGCTGATAAAACTGTTTACCTCCTCATTTACCTAGATTCCCCAGCCCCTGGGTGCTCAGTCTTCAACCCCTGCCACTCTAGTAGTCGGCCTGCAACACAAAGAGTGCCCCAGCATGCCTGTGTTGTCTAAACTGACAAGGCTCTTGGAAGAGAGTGGGCTGAATCTCAGTGCCACCCTTCACAACTGCACTGGAAGCTTAGGACTGTGGGTCAGGTGGCCGGATAAGAGGAATTTAGGGTGGGTGGCCCCCATTCGTATTGATAGAGCCTGTTCTTCCCTGACTAGTGCCTTTCTTAAATTCTTTTAAAGTTTAGTTTATTTTTAGTGGGGAGGTGTTGCATGCCTGTGCCATGGTCGGAGGACTACTTTGTGTAGACAGTTTTCTCCTTCTACTTTTATATGGCTCCAGGGATCCAGCTCAGCCACTAGGCTTGCCCAGCAAGCCTTTACTGCTGAAGCATCTCATAGGCCTACTCAACTCAAGAACCAAGAACTTGCCAGGCATAGTAGTACACACCTTTAATTCCTCACTCAGGAAGCAGAGGCAGGTGGATCTCTGAATTTGAGCCAGTCTGTTCTACATGAGTTCTAGGACAGCCAGGACTATATAGAAAGACCCTGTCTCAACAACAACCAACGGGGGGGGGGGGGGGGGGAACTTGGAGCTGGAGAGATGGCTTGGTGGCTAAGAGCACTTGATGCTCTTGCCGAGGACCTGGTTTTGGTTCCCAACATCCACATGGTGGCTCACAACCCTCTGTCACTCCAGCTTGAAGGTATCTGACACCTGGCCTCGGGCACTCTATACATGTTGTGCTTGTACATTCAGGCAAAACACTCACACACATAAAATAAAATTTAATTAATAAAAATATTTTAAAATGTATGCAATCTGAGTATCTCTCATCTAGCCTAGTAGTAGATCTGTAGATCCCAGCAGTGACACTGTGTATCCCTATTCCACTGTGTATCCTGATTCCTGGGACCTGAGGAAGGGTAAACAGTATGAAGTCATCCTAAGTTGGGGACATTCCAAATAAAAGAAGAACCTTAGCATACACTTTTATTTTTCACTTTGGAAGAAAATGGACCTTTGGGAGAAGAGTGAAAGCTGCAGGCAGAAGAGTGGCTTGATGAAAAGGGAGACCCTAGCTGGGTAGCCCCAGCTTAGTTCCACTCTTCCCTTTGCCTATTTCTTTCTTTTTTTTTTTTTTTTGGTTTGGTTTTTCGAGACAGGGTTTCTCTGTGTAGCTTTGCACCTTTCCTGGAACTCACTTGGTAGCCCAGGCTGGCCTCAAACTCACAAAGATCCGCCTGCCTCTGCCTCCTGAGTGCTGGGATTAAAGGCATGCGCCACCACCTCCCGGCCCCTTTGCCTATTTCAACAGCTGGGGTCCAGATGATGATGGGAAGACAGTGGATGGTCCTCACCAGCTTGGAAAGGTAACTAAGATGCTTGAAGTCTGGGAAACTTGACATCTCCTTCATTTAATTCTAGAAGAAGCACCAGTCAAACCTCTTCCCAGCAGCCCACACTCATTATATGCCCACATCACACCAGTTAGCATAGCCATGCCGTCCATCCTTTCAAGAAAGAGTGTGTGCCTTGCTCAGGATGGGGCATGTGGAACACTGATTCTCAGAGAAAGGAATGGAACCAGCTTGTTTCTCTTGGATCTCATTCTGGGTTTCTGTTCCTCACCCTGCTCTGTCATCTGATAAGCAGAATCTATCTGAATATCTGTCAAACACTGTTTAACTTGTAGCTTTCTCCCACCTTATGTCTGTGCCTAAATCTCCTTCTCCCTTGCCCAGTGCCCTTTCCATTTTTCTTTTCTTCCCAGAAGTGGGAGGAGAAGAGTGATAGGTCCAATAGGTACGGTTCTTTGACTAATAGCCTGACATTTTTGTTCTTCAGGCCGCCTTACAACATGGAGTGATGGCTGGTCGCCAGGGCTTTGGGAGTATCTTTGTGGTTGCCAGTGGTAACGGGGGCCAGCACAATGACAACTGCAACTATGATGGCTATGCCAACTCCATCTACACTGTCACAATAGGTAGTGGTCTAGAGACGTCGTGGGAATGGAGCCAGTGGGTGGTTTTGCATCTCACTTCACTCTTTATCTAAATGTGTAACCATGATCTTTTCTTGGAGATCAGGGAGAGCTAGCCCAGCTCCTGCAGGCTCTCAGAGCTTCTCTGGGACATGTTCAACCATTCCCCAGAAATCACCCACCTGTCTCCACTACCATTGTGATGGGTTTGACCTCCCCTCTGGTCTCTTTCCATGGCCACTGGCTTGAAGCTGGCTCTGCCTGCCCTTTCACCTGAATGAAGGTCTCTTGGCCTGCGCTCCTAGTCATAGAGTTTGTCATTCCATTTTTATTATTATTTGCTTATTTGACTTCCTACCTAACAGTAGGCTCTTTGGCATCAGCCTAGTAGTGAGTCTCTAGGTCACAAGGGAGTGTCCCCACCCCTCTACCACTGCATACTGCCTCCTTCCTACCCCTTCCAGGATGTGGCCTTTTCCATATGGCTCTAATGCCTAATATGTGTGACTCACAGTAGATGTGAGTGAATATTGAAAACAAGTGACTAAGTACAGAGATGGAAGGCCATTGATTTTGCCTGAAGCCTATGGGAAGAGTGGTACAGCATAAGAATTCCCCTGCCATTGGAGGCTACCTGCCCACATGCAGAAAAGGACTATTGTTCTTTCAGCTCAAGACAAACCCGTCCCCTCATGATGAAGGCAACTCAAGAAGCAGGTGCTAGCCACAGGATCCACTCCTTAGGTGAGCTCCCATCTCATTTCTTTGTGCCAGGTGCTGTGGACGAAGAGGGGCGGATGCCTTTTTATGCAGAGGAATGTGCCTCCATGCTGGCAGTTACCTTCAGTGGTGGAGACAAGATGCTTCGGAGCATTGTGAGTGCTTTGGGGGCCCTTCTTACAAGGTTTCCTTGCGGCATCTATGAGGTGGGGGGGGGGTGGTTCAAGACAAGGGCTCACTCTGTAGCTGAGGCTGGCTCCGAACTCATAATAAGGTTCAAATTGGTCTTGAATTTACAATCCATTTTCCTGCCATGGCCTCCCATGTGTTGAGATTACAGGTATGACACAGTACACCTGGTAAAACATTTTTTTCCATCCTGTTCTTTGAAATAGGGTCTCATATAACCTAGGTTGGCCTTGAATTCACTATGTAGCTGAGGATGACCTTGAATTCCTGATCTTCTTGCATTAGTGGTTTTGATCTTAAACTTTTTAACTTGGTAATGGGATCCTTGAGGTAGAATTCGGGCTTTTACTACTTTTTGTGGGCTGAGGTCATCACCACAGTGCTGTTCAATCCTTTTATAAATACTGACTGCCATGTCCAACTTAAGAATAAAGGCAGTACTTATCGTAAGGTTGCACAGGATAGGAAGTTGGAACTGGCCTGTGTCAGTGTGACCCCATCCTTCTCTACAGCTCTGATTAAAGCCAAAGCCTGAGAATGCAACAGGGGAATGGAGCTTCTCTAGCCCACATAGTCCTTGAAGGACTCAGGGACCTCTGCTGGGCTCCAACCCAGCCACATAAATCAGGCCTCTGGATCACAGTCCTAGAGCACCCTGGATGTCGCTGTTGCCACTAACAGTGTCAAGTAAGAACAGAAGACTCCAGGCCAGAGTTGGGCAGGAGCCAGATGCTGTCAGCCAGTGGCCAGTTGGGAGGTCTCTGGGGCCATTGGGAATTAAGCAGCTTCATCTTCACACAGGGTTATGCCAGGAAATGACTTCTGGTCAACACAATGTTCCAAGGCTGTGGGCCAGTTGATCCCCACTCCAGGGAGAACAGAGAAGGGAGCAGCCTAAAGTGAAAAGTAAGAAGCTTACAGGAAGCCTGTGTTAGGAAGAACAGGAACTTGTTCTGCTCTTTAGCACCTGGCAGAGCTCTGGGACCCACCCAGTCTTGCCCCCTGCAAGGGACCTAAGAAGGCACTGTAGCAGAATCTTCATTGTTATTCAGCGTAGCCTAGCTTTGCCCTCCCAACTCAGCTCAGCTTCTCACCCTCACCCCCACCTTCCATCTGAACTATAATTTGTCCACATTTGAAAAGTGAGTGTGTTCAGCCAAGTTCCCATCTTTGGAATGCCCTTGCTTTGGCAACCTCCTGTTTATGTGACCAGGCATCTGGATGGAGCTCTGCCTCTGAGGGTAAGGGCCAGGGGAATAGACTTCCCACCATCTGGCTTGTTGCCCAGGGAGCTTCCCTAGATTTTCCTAGTGCTCTGTGATGTTCTTGCCATTATGGGCAAGTTCACAGACTTCACATCTGTACTCTAGACTATCACTGTGAGGCTGTTTCCTTAACAGGAAAAAATCAATCTGCTCCCTGGCACCAACCAGACTTCCTTTCTCGTTGAGACTACAATTTGGCATGTTCTTCCCTTTCCTTTGAAAGTGCACAGTGTCTGGGTGAAAATTACATCTTTTGGCAGCTGCTATAACAGCTGCCAACAGGCTGGGAATACGATGGAGAGAGGCAGCTCTTGGTGAAAGTTGGCGTCCTGGTATCTGACCCAGAAGAGAAGACTGAAAGAAAAAAGTTCTAGCCTGTACTGGCTTTTTGTGTGGAAGCAGGTTTAAACAGGGCTTGCTCAGCTAAACATTTGATGTGCTTTTATTGGTGGGACATGAAAAGAACTTGAGACCAAACAGATACTGTCTTTTCCCGACTTCCATGTCTTATCTGAGAAACATGAGTAGGAAAGAGGGACTCACGGAAACCCAACCAAGACACCAACCAGAGCAGGAAAGCAGCCTGTCCTGTGGTAGACCAGTTGGCAGAGAAGCCATGTAGACAGTGAAACTGCAGCAGGCTTCAAGCAAGGCTGCAGTAACCTTCTTGGGGAACATGCTCTCACCAGTGTCTGCCCCAGCTCCAGCTAGGGCCCAGTAGCAGCTCTGGCCACTTTTGTCTCTGGCTAGCTGGGTTATGAATAGTTGGATAGAGAATTTTGGAATGAAGTGATAGAAATAAAAGAGAATTTGAGGAGCAAGAGTCAGGAAACTTATGTGTACCCACATCTTCTCTCATGCCCCATCATTTCCTCTTCCTACGGTTGTTGCCCTAGAATCACTCCAGTTCCGTCATCTAAAGATCCCAAAAACCAGAGGATTAAGGGGCTCCTATCTGGCCCTCTGTATGTGGGGAAAGTTACAGCTCTCAAAAGGGCGGGGCCACCTGTTTGGAGGACTGCCCTTCCCCTCCTCCAGTGTCTAACCCTCCCCACTCCTTACTGCACTTGGCAGGTGACCACTGACTGGGACCTTCAGAAGGGCACTGGCTGCACGGAAGGCCACACAGGGACCTCCGCTGCAGCTCCTCTGGCAGCTGGCATGATAGCCCTCATGCTGCAGGTGCGGCCCTGCCTCACATGGCGGGACATCCAGCACATCATTGTCTTCACAGCCACCCAGGTTAGAGTTGGCAACTAGCTAACAAGTGCCCAGCCCCACCCCATTCCAGGGTTGGACTATCGGGAGACTCCAGACTCCAAAAGTCTCCAGCATTGGATGGGATATGTAAAACACTTTCATGGTGGGATATGTAGAGCATGGGTGTGAGGACTCCATCAGTGTTACAGAGCAGAGCTCACTCATTCCTCTTCTGCTAAGGCCATTTATCTAAGATGATCTCTGACAGGGCAGTCTCACTTGGGAGCTGCTTCTCTTGCTCCCTCTCAGGAAGCAAGCCACTCAGGTCGTGAGATCATGGGGCTTTGACCTTTTGTCTCAGCTTTTTTGAGGGACTCCATTTCTAGTCACATCAGTGGGAAGGTCTGGACTGGCTCAGTTGGTAGGTGAGTGGAGAGAAGGGAGTCAGGCAAGGCTAGAGATTCACCAGGACCTCTGTTCTTTCAGTATGAGGATCGTCATGCAGACTGGCTCACCAATGAGGCTGGCTTCAGCCACAGCCACCAGCATGGTTTTGGCCTGCTCAACGCTTGGAGACTCGTCAATGCAGCCAAGGTGAACGAGGTGTTAGCCTGCATAGAGACTGAGGGAAGGCTACCTGATGCCTCCACATTGCCTGGCACTTGACTGCTTTAGCCCTCACCCTGGCTGATAGTCATCTTATCAGTGAAAAACAGAAGTTCCCAAGCTGTTAGTAGAGTAGGAGAGCTTGAATGGTGTCTGGGCTGTCAGTGGTTCTGGTTCTCTCCTTCCATTCTGGACATGGCCATTTCTCCTGATTCCTTAACTTGATGGTCTCAGGAGCGTTTGGGGCTCAGAAGGAACCTCGGGTAAAAGGGTGGGATGACAGGAAAGCCAGAGAGTTAGGCCTTAAAGATCTTACTGAGGTGTGTGTGTGTGTGTGTGTGTGTGTGTGTGTGTGTGTGTGTGTGTGTGTGTGATTACAAGAAGCTTTGTTTGTTAATACTGTCCCTTACTTTCCTTGAACAGATCTGGACGTCTGTCCCTTACTTAGCCTCCTATGTCAGCCCTGTGCTGAAAGAAAATAAGGCTGTCCCTCGGTCCCCCCACTCTCTGGAGGTGCTATGGAATGGTAAGCCTTCAGCACAAGGGGTTAGTTAATCTTAGGTCCAGGGCTTGAGGCGGGGGATGGGGAAGCTAGGCTAAACTCATCCTCCCTGCCCAGTTCTCCCCCTTCCTTCAGGAGCTGAGCTGCAGCCAAACCTGTGGAGTTTTCTTTGACCATTTTAGGGCATGTTGCTGCTTCTGAGTTGGCTGGCCCCCTGGCTGCTTAACAAGACCTTTCTCCTGAGTTCCTAATAGTACGGAGGAGCTGTGAGCAATGGGCTAGGAAGGCAGTGAGTAGAGTGGGAGTGGGGCTCTGGGAGCCTCAGCAGGAGCTGAGAGAACTTCCTTGACTTTCAGGCTAAGATCTTGCCAAACAGCCCTATCCAGCCGGGTGGCCTCAGCATGAAGGGGAAGAATGCGAGACTCTGGTTCTGGAGCTCCTCCAGAGAAAGCCAGATACTATCTCCTAGGGGTGGGAGAGAGGCATAACTATAGGTCCCCTGGGCTTGGGTTGCCTGCCATCCCCTGCTCTTACCTCCACGGCTTCCCATTATAAGGTCTGTGAAGGAGTGAAGGGCATCTTCTAAGTCAGGCGTGGATGAGGTTGTATGTTGAACATAGAGGCGGAAACCCTTCCGAGAGAATCGGGAAGCTAGAGCCGGGCCTTTGGCCCAGTGACCCTCTGCCTGCACGGTTTTTGTTGTTTTGGTGCTTTGCTAGAACCCAGTGCCTCGTACATGCTAAGCACATCCTCTGTCCCTGAGCTATCCCCGGCCTCTCTGTGTGCACATTCCCTAGTTGTTCCTACCCTTAGTCTTTTTCCAAATTTTGACAAGCAGGGTTATTTTGCTACTTTTTGTGAATATTGAGGAATGTTGTGCTTCTTACTGATGTCAGAACTCTGTCCTTATTTTTCTGTGCCCCTTGAAGGTGTTCAAACCAGAGGCATGGTGTCTAGGAGAAGGGATGACCAAAGGATGGACTTTGGGAGGATAGGGCAGCCTCTCTCCATGGAGGCTTCGATAGAGAGGTTGAATGCTTTCCTCCCTAAGCATATCCCACTCTCACTAGTTTCCCTGTGCATGGAAGGAGACCTAGGGCCTAGAGAACACGTTTTCCTGTAAAAATCACACTGTCGTAGGAAGGGCAGAAACATCCCCAGGAATGTAGTTCTGGGAAGCCCCTGGCTCTCACACACTGTCTTGGGGATTGTGGGCCTTTAACCTTTACTCCATCCAGGGCTGTTCCCTGTCACTTCTGTCAGATGAGCAAGTGGACTTGGAGGGGCAGAGACCTCTCCAGCTTGGTTATCCTTTGCTTCCCATTATCCAAGAAATGTTTCCCCTTAAATCTGACATCTTCCATAGGCCATAAGGCAGCTGGCAATTGCTTGTTGGTCACTAGAACTCTAGAAGGGGTAGATGTTCTGATAGAAGGAGGGTAGGATGCAGAGGGAGGTAAAGATCCAGGAGTCTGTCTAGTGGAGTCCTTTACCAGGTGATAATAGACATGCCCGCTTCTGAAGCCAGGGAAAGAGACTTCTTGTCCTGAATACATTCAGCCCTCAACAGATAGAACAAAATAGAACAGGAGGTGTGAGCCTGAAGGCTGGCTTGGTAGTCAGTCGAAGGAGTGAAATTCACGTGGTACGGAACTGAGCAACTCAGCCCGATAGTCTAGACACCCATCCCCTCCAATCCAAGATGGTCCAAACACATCATCCCTGACAGCCATAACTGATCCCGATGCCTTATAACCCTTACAGCCACAGATAGCACAGACCTTATTCCCTTGAGCCAAGCCATAGTCTTCAAGCAAGATCAGGCTAACTCGAGGTCTGAGACTGGACGCAAACTTTTTAAGAGGTAGAGGGAAGTTGAGCATGATGACACCTGTCTGTAATCCTAGCACACAAGTTCTACTTGGTTTATATAGTGAGTTACAGGTCGGCCAGGCTACAGAGGGAGACCCTGTTTTTAAAAAAGAGGAAAGGAGGCAGGCAAAAGGAGCTGAGCATCCAGACAGTAGCAGAAAAGGTGAAATGACCTTAAAGGGTTGAGATCATTGTTAATTAGGCCTTTTAGCCATAATGAAGATGTCCAGATATATGTGGCTGTTGAGTCTGTCAAACATTTCAAATGTGGCTAGTGTGACCAAGGAACTGAACTTTTTTTCTTTTTCTTTTTTAATTTTTTCCAGTCAGGGTTTCCCTGTATAACAGTCCTGGCTGTCCTGGAACTCACTCTGCAGACCAGGCTGGCCTCGAACTCATAGAGATCCACTTATATCTGCCTCCCAGGTGCTGGGATTAAAGGCATGTACCACCATGCCAGGCAAGGAACTGAACTTTAATTGCATTTAGTTGCAGAGAATTTTTAATTTAAGCAGCCTCGTATGCCTAGACTATCATGTTGAGCTGAGCAACTCAAGAGCAAAACAGGCTGGCATTTCTTTCCACTGATAGTCAGAGAGGAGGAAGGAGCTCACACTGGTTCTGAAATCCCTGTCAGGGACGGGAGGAGAGTGAGCCTTGCCCGAAGTTTCTTCTCCACTGAGTCTGTCTAAGATTCCCGAGATACTCACCTGCCCTTTGTCCTCGTGTGCAGTCTGACAGTACCAGCTGATTGCTGCCCACATGCTAAGTACTGTTCTCCACCCTTCCAGGACTCTGTTTGTGTGGACTCCCTTCTTCCCTTCCTTCTCCCTTGCCCTCCAACACCTGATAGCAATTAAACCCAGGATCTTGTTCGTGTGAGGGAAGTACTCTCCTAGTGAGCTGTATTCCCTACACACTCCCTTTTTGGTCCCATCCATCTAGAGACGAGTTTGGAGTTCCTCCTTTTGAACCTTCTTGTGGTGCATATACCTCTAGGCAAATACTCATACACATAAATAAATCTTTTTTATTTTTATTTTTTTAATGTATTTATCTCTGGGTTTTTTTGTTTTGTTTTGTTTTTTGTTTTTTTGTTCGTTTTGAACAGAGTTTCTCTGTAATCCTGGCTGTCCTGGAACTCTCTCTATAGACCAGGCTGGCCTCAGACTCAGAGATCCACCTGCCTCTGCCTCCCAAGTGCTGGGAGTAAAGGCAAGTGAGTGCCACTATGCCCAGCATACCACCAGGCTAAATCTTTAAAAATACTAAAATAAAAGTCAAACAATAAAGAGGGTTTAGGATAAAGCTTTGGTAGGGCACTTAGCATACAACAGACCTTGGTCCAAATCTCAGTACCACAAAAGGAAAATTCGGGAAATACATGCTGTGCTTTTTGATAGAAAAATGCAAAGAATGATTAGGAAGGAATGAAGAAACAATAGAGGATATAGACAGCTTTCTCAAGTCTGACGGTAAAGGAGTAATAACATGTAATACTTCTGTAGCCTTGATACTTGCTAAGTGCTGGTCTGTACACTTGAGATGTACTAGCGACCCTAGGGCCAGGTCCTCTCACTAGCATGAGTATATAGATCAAGTGCGAACTCAGTTTTCTGTGCTAGGAAGTGACAGCTGGGGTCTGAGCCCAGTGAGTGGCTCTAGAGTCCTGCTGCTACAGCTGGGGTTGGTTTGGTGGTTTGTTTGTTTGTTTGTTTGTTTGTTTTAGTTTATGTGTGTTTTGCCTGTTGGTGTATCTGTGCACCACATGTGTGCCTGGTGCTCTCAGAGGCCAGAGGAGCACATTGAATCCCCTGGAATTGGAGTTCTAAACAGTTGTTAGCAGCCCTGTGAGTGCTGAGAATTAAATCCAGGTCTTCTTGAAGAGTAACAGCACTCTTAACCACTGAGCCATCTCTCCAGCCCCTGAGCCCATGCTTTTGACTAGTAGGCAGAGGGAAGTGAAGAGTGGAAAAAGGGCTTATGCATGTTTGGTCAAAGTTTGTTGTAGTAGATAGGATATAAGCCCAGAGATCCAGCCAAGGAGATGAATGACTGGGCTGGTATTTGACTCTTGCCAAAGACTGTATGAAAAGGACAGGAAAGCAAAGGGGACTAGAGATGTAAATGGAGTGTCGGTGAGAAGAGCGGTAAGATGTTAGAGAGCCAGGAAACAGGAATGGAAGGGCCGTTTTCAGACACGGTAGGACAGATGAGATTTGTGAAAGCACACTTGTGCCTGCGTGCCCAGAGAGGCAAGGTGGGTAGTAACCAGTGCCTACAGGAGTCGGGGGGCTTTCGTTTTTACTTTTGTTCATCTCCTTTTCTAACATACTGTTGACTAGTTTATACTGCTTATGTAATAAGCAGCCCATAGTGGCAGTTACTAACCCATGCTGAAGTTAACCAGCCTGGGGCATGGTCTTAGATGTAGCTGGGTGACATGGGTGGAGAAAAGTAAGTTAAGACCTTGGGAAGACGGTTTGTGTAGACATCAGTTTCTTAGTGATGAACAAGAAATGGCACTCCACTGGGCATGGTGGCGCACGCCTTTAGTCCCAGCACTCCGGAGGCTGAGGCAGGTGGATCTCTGAGTTCGAGGCCAGCCTGGTCTACAGGGCGAGATCCAGGACAGCCAGAAACTAACTGGAAAAAAAAAGTAAAGCCTTTCTCATCTTAGCTTCTGTTTCCCATACTTCTCGGTACTTCTTTGTCTTCCTTGTCTGTAAAATTAAGGTGTCACTCTTTGTCTTATGTGTTGGGAAATTAATTCGAGAAGGGATACTTTAGGAAGAATTATATCTCACTGCAGTCTAATTTCCTAGTCCCCAGTTGAGTCTCCCAGTTTGTTAGTTGAAATAATTATAGAAAGTTTCGAAATAATGAGCAAGTAAATCTCATGTACCTTTTCCCAGTGTTAATGTCATATAATTATAATTCAGTATCAAGGTCAAGAACCTGATGTTGGCACAATCCATAGCACATGATCAGTTTTACCAGTTTTGCATGCATTCAGCATCTGTGTGTGTGTGTCTGTCTGTCTGTGTAGCTCTGTGATTGACCGTGTCTGTCTGTCTGTGTGTGTGTGTCTGTCTGTGTAGCTCTGTGATTGCTCATGTGTGTACTTTTGTAACCACTGCCACAGTCAGGATCTGAAGTGTGCTGTCCCAGGACTCCTTTGTGCTGCCCCTTTCCCACCCTGACATCTGAGAACAACATTGTTCTCTGTCTCTACAGGTGTACTACTTAGAGAAAGTCAGACGAGTCTAATTGTGAAGTATAAGTCCTTGTGAGATTAGCTTTGTCATTCTGCGTAACCTCTTTGAAGTAGATCCAGTTTTGTAGCTTATAAATTAATTACTATTGTATTGTCTTCCATATATGAGAATTGTTTGTTTACCTCTATCTTTTTAGTGCCATTTCACCTTCTAGAATGTCCTCTGCTAGTCTGAGGTGATTTCTTTATTCAGCATATCTCACTGCTATCTAATATGCCCCGTATCAATTATGTATATCATGTATCATTTTCTATTTGCAGATAAAGGTAGGAACTATACACACTTCTCTTTGTATTTCCTACATCTCGTGCTGTACCTGAAATGTGGGAGGTGCATAGTGGATGGGTTTTGGATGAAGGAATGATGGGGTTCTTACATCATCTTGGCCTCATTGTCTCCCTAGCTAGACCCTAAGCCAGACGGGAACTTGACTGCAGCATTGCATTCCATTTTGTAGTCTACATTGTGCCAGAGATGTTTGTATGTGGATTCAGTACATGTATACCTTTGTATATGTTGGGATGAAATGAGGGCGTAAGTGTTTATGGGCTGGTTTCCCAGCTGCCAAGCCTGACTTCCTACAGTCAGCAGGATGGACCTGGAGATGTCGGGGCTGAAGACCCTGGAACATGTGGCAGTG
The DNA here is from genome assembly GCF_049852395.1 of Peromyscus maniculatus bairdii. Classification (NCBI taxonomy): domain Eukaryota; kingdom Metazoa; phylum Chordata; class Mammalia; order Rodentia; family Cricetidae; genus Peromyscus; species Peromyscus maniculatus. Next base: position 42,874,530 of record NC_134858.1, read on the forward strand.
ACAGTCTCCATCACTCACCCACGACGTGGCAGCTTAGAACTGAAACTCTTTTGTCCCAGTGGCATGATGTCTTTGATCGGCGCACCCCGCAGCATGGACTCGTATGTACACCTGCCCATAGCCTCCTGACCTCTCTTCATAATAAGGGCTTTCTCAAGAGGATGCTAACATTGTCCTAAGAAACTGCACTTGTCCTTAGCAGCTGGAAACCATGGAGCATGTTTTATTCAAGTGTTTATAACATACTTGGCATTATATTCTGCATGCATTCCCCTAATCCTTTGGAAAGCAAAGTGTAGTAGTATGGTAGCTAGAGTTCTAGCACTGGGGAGGTTGATAAGACAGGAGGATGATGACTTTGACATGAGCCTGGTCTGTCTAGAAAAACCCAGTTTCAAAAGCCAACAGCTGAAGGCATGGCTCACTTGTAGACATTCATTCAGCATGCTGGGCCCAATGGCTAGCAAGGCGGGAAAAGGAACAGCACACACCATAACTTTCCAAGTTAAAGGTGGAAAAGGAAAGAGTTTAAGAACAGCTAGGGCTTTATAGCAAGCCCTGTCCAAAAGAGAAAGAAACTTAGATCTGTGGGTTTCCATGTTGTCCTTAACTACACAAGGACACAAGTTCCTCACACCCCGAGATCCCAGGAGTGGGATGACACCCTCCCAAATGCTTATAGTTCCTTCCATGTTCCTGGGATAAGGGTCACTGTCCATGCCAGGCCATCCATGTGTTCTGCTTTGCTCTTTCCCAGGGATCCTAATGGCTTCAATGACTGGACCTTCTCCACTGTGCGGTGCTGGGGGGAAAGAGCAAGAGGCATCTACAGACTGGCTATCAGGGATGTAGGTGAGCCCTTCTGTCTTATACTTCCTGGTCCCCTTGAGTCTCACACTCCCCACAGGAAGTGTTCCATGGGTAATAGGTAGGGTTGCTGTTGGTAAAGATGGTACATGCCAAGAAGTATGTCCTATCCTGAAAGTAGGCATTGTCCCTAAATGCTCATTTATACTGCCTCTATATTCCTTGGAGAAGTGACTGATCCATTTTTCCTCAGGATAGCAACAAATATTCCTTGTTGAAACCACATTTCAAGCCCTTTCACATATAACCATCCTTCGGCCAGCCCTGATAGGCAGGTAAGGGCAGGACAAATTTTCACCATTTTGCTTTTTAGAAAAGCTGAGGTCCTTAGGCTTGAAGTGACTTATTAGGATCATGGTAGCAGTGAAGGTCACAATGGCAAGACTACTGACTGTCTGCAGTGTCAGTGTGGAGACTGGGAATGGAACCTGCCTTTCCAGCTTCCAGTCAGGTTAGGAATTCACTTGATGGGCAGCTTTTAAACCTTGAATTTGACAGGAGGACATGTTTTCCTTTGAAGGAAAATCCCAAATGAAACCCCAGAGTATGGGAGGCAAAGGCAAAACACTGCTTCCCGTATGCCTTCAACCTTTCTGTCCTGTCCCTAGAATGCCCCATGAGGTACTTCCGCAGGACCCTTGGGGTCTGCGGGACACAAACTATAGCAGACTGTGTGGTCTGAGTCTCCTTGGGTGGCTGGGTGGGCCAGGCTCTGCCGTTCTGCTTGGCCAACAGTCCACAGCTCATGGCTACCCACTTACTGCCCTAGGAGATGAGCCGCTCCAGGTGGGCATCCTCCAGCAGTGGCAGCTGACCCTGTATGGCTCCATGTGGAGTCCAGTAGACATCAAGGACAGACAAAGGTAGGTTTGGCTACACCCATCAGGAGAGCGAGGGAGATGGCTCTTATGGGGTGGGCAGGAGGTGCCACCGAGGGAGCCCCACCTTCTGAACCCCAGCTGTGCTTCGGGCTTCAGCCACTGTCAGGGGTCAGGGACTAGGAACCCGGGGTACTTCTGCCCTCTCTGCTTTGGGGCTTCCCTCCCTCTTCAGCTGCAAGACAGAGGGCAGATGGTATAGGCGCCATGTTAGTAGTCTGTTCTTGTCTTTTCTTCCCTGCAGTCTGTTAGAAAGCGCTATGAGTGGGAAATACCTGCGTGATGACTTCACCCTGCCTTGCCCGCCTGGGCTGAAAATCCCTGAGGAGGATGGTTACACCATTACCCCTAACACCCTCAAGGTACAGAGCCAGGACTGCAGCTGTAGCTGGCAGGACTATCCTGGGAGATTTGGTCCTGGGGTTACTCCCTGTGAACTGGCAATGAGACGTTGGAGGACATGGGTCCCTAGCATCACTCCTAGCCTATTAGCTCCCTCCCTGTATGTGAGGAAGGCGATGGCGATGGGTGGGTTGGGAAGGTGGTCCCCAGAAGGGAAAGACTCCCCAGGCTCATGCTCTGGGCTAGAGCCTGTCACTAACACTGTCTGTGTTTGTCTTTTCCCTAGACCCTGGTGCTGGTGGGCTGCTTCACTGTCTTCTGGACCATTTATTACATGCTAGAAGTATACTTGAGCCAGAGGAACATGGCTTCCACCCAAGGTTGCAGGAGCGGACATTGCTCCTGGCCCCAGCGGAGCCAGAACTCCAGGGAGGTGGGGACAGAGCTAGAATCAATGCCTCTATGCAACAGCAAGGACCAGGGTGGAGTGGAGTCAGAGAATGGGGGCTGCACCACCACCTCTAGCTTCCTGGCCCCAGAGGTACTCAGTGAAGGAGACTGGAATCTGTCCCGGAGCGCTAAGAGTCTCCTGGACCATCCTCAGCACCAACCCCCAGACCTGCTACAGGTGAAGGATGGACAGATCTGCTGACCCCAGGGCCCAGCGTCCTCCATGTGCAACAGGCTCCTTCTCGAACTGGTGATGAGGCTTCCAATCACGGATGCTCAGGAGAGAAAATGGTCCTGATCTGGAAGCCAAGGCCTCTGAAGCATTCTTGGTACCCTCAGGAGGACGAGGGCCATCTTAAGAGCAGTGGTAGAAGACTGGTGATCATAGGTTCCTCTAGCTGAGCTTTGCTGATAAGCCTTGGACAAGGGATTGGCACCTACACCAGGCAGCCCTTGGTCTCACCCCTCTGAGGCTGGTCAGTGATCTAGGCCACCAAGACCTCCACCCATTCGTGAGTTATGCAGACGCCTGTGTACCCACGAACACTCTCAACAGAAGTGTCATTGTACAGAGGGCCCAGAGGAGGGGCTGGCAAAAGCCTGGGCATGCCTAACTCAAAAGCAGCTGCTCCATTACCCTTTGCTGTGCATCTGGTCCGAAGCCAACCTCAAACCTGCCCTGTCCTTCACCTCCACACTCCCTTCCTGCTGAGGGTGAAGCTCCCGGGAGACTGGGAGGCATGTGATTCGCAGCACCCCTGCTGCCTCACTGGGGAGGTTGTCTGGTAGGACTGCAGAGAGCTGAGACACTAATGTCAAAGACAGCTTGGGAGCCACTGCCTGTGACCGCCCTGTCTTCCTCTGCAAAGTGCTCAGGGAAATGGCCTTCATTTCCAAGGCCAGCTGTCTGCCTGACTTTTCCTCCATTCTTGGCCTTCTCCCCTTCCCATCTTCTGAGCTGATTGTTAATCTGAATTTTTTAATGCTTAAGATTTGATTTTTACTTTTCACAGCAACATTTTGTTGAATTTTTTTCTGCACAGCTTTTCCAAAATAAAAACCAGAAGTATAAAAATCCAAACAATTCCACCACTTCCCACTTTTCCTCCCTTCTGCCTCCCCAAAGCTATTGCAGGTGGCAGATCACTCCTGTTCCCCACAGCCCACTTCCTCCGAACGTCTGGGTCTGTGGGGCCTGAAAAGTCATCCAGAAGACAGCAGCCAGGAGCCCATGAACCCCGGGTCCCGTGTCGTCATCCGTCCGTCCGTCCCTGTCCGTCCCCGTCCCCGTCCCCCCCCCCCCCCGTCGTCCTCCCCCCCCCCCCCCCCCCCCCCCCCGTCCGTGCTCAGGGCTCCTGGAATAGTAACAGGGGTAACTAAACAATCAGACTGCCAGGCAGGCCTGAGAAAAGATGGATGTATATATATATATATATATTTTCCTTTTTGAATTTCAACCCAAAAAATATTCCAGGAAATGATGGAGAGGCTGGGCTGGGTCTCCTTCAAAGGGCATTTGCTACCAAGGACAGTGGGCTGGCTGACCCCCAGGCTACCCAGCCCACTTCTCCCTGCCTTCTCCAGGACATGGGAGAGACAGTAGAGGTGGGGGTGCAGCTGGGAACAGGGCCAGGGGTGGTGGCTCTGGGGTTAGAAGCTGGGCTGAGGCTAGGGATAGGTGGGGCTGCCCATGTGCAGTCATCTTTGCCCAGCGACAGCCTCGGAGCTGTCTGGACTAAGAACCTACATAGGCGTGGGTGAGGCAGGCTAAGCAGGACACTGCAGCCAGGTATCTGGGAAAGGCAGGCTCAGGGCTTCCCCTTCTAACTGATGATCTGCCGGGGTCGTCCATAGCCTGTCATGCCAGCCTGTGAGGCCCCTCTGTTGCTGCCCATCTGAAGGCCAATGACATGCTTCCCCTCCTGCAGTTGACTCTCTGTGAACTCCCTCTTGTGCTCCTGGGCTTTCCTAAAAGAAGAGGAACCAGGATCAGACTTCCAAGGATTAGTGTTCTCCAGTTGTTTTCTGGTCCCTGTCGCTTCCTTGTTGGGCCCATTCCCTTCCCATTTGTCTTCTCTTTCCTGAGTTTGGTTGATCCCAGGAGTTAGGGAGCTTGCTGGAGCACATGCTGGTAAAAGACATGAGCCCAGAAGTGGGGCCCCGTTTCCCCCAGCCCAAGGCCTTACTTGGGGCCTTCCTGGCTCTGCCACACCTGATCTTTACCATGGCTGACCAGCCGAAGCCATCCCCACCTCACAAAGAGACCCAAGCGTGGGAACAGGGACCCAATGGCCACATACTTCATAAACCAGTTGGGATCTCCACGGTAGTGTCCGTCATTCTTGGTCACAGCCAAGCTGCCCAATGCCATTAGAGTCCTCTGCACTGCTGCCATGTCTTTGCCTGTGAGAAGAGTGGCCAGGGAACCAGCTTCAGGACCATATAGGCAAGATCTGCCCCTGACTCAAAAATGATCAAACCAAGAGCAAGTGTCTCAGATCCAAAGAGGTTTCAGGAGACCCTACACTAAACCCTTGTGAGTGCGGCTTGGTGTATTTTCTATGTGTGTACGGTTCTAGGATCCAGCACAGGCCATATTAGGAAAATGCTGGACCACTGAGCTGATCTGCCTGTTCTGTGCTCTGGGCACATCCTGTTCCCGCTGTGCACACACCAACAGAGCTGGTTGTGGCATCTTTTGATAGTCCCTCTCCCTGCCTGAGAATCTTGCTCTCCAGTGGCCCACTGGCTCCAGCCCTTTTCCTCTGTACCTTCAAAGAGGTCAACAGTCTGGAACATATCAGTCTTGGTGACTCCATAGTCCTCAGCTGCCTTCAAGAATTGAGCTACCTGCTCCATCTGTTTGAAGACCATGGAAGGTGGATTCTCAGGCACCTTCACTGGCTTGGATCCGTCAGGATACAGGCTGTTCACCAGCTTGCTCAGAATCTGCCAGGCACAGAACACAGCTGGACACTCAGCTCAGGGGGTCTGCCCCACAGCTTGCAGGGTGGCACACACCTCCCCAGACCCCCTTCACAGGGTGCCACTCACCATGCCATTCTTCAGCCACACTTGGAAGCCCAGACGCCCACGATCTGGGCGGCCCACATCAGGGCCAACCTGCATTACAATCCACTCCACCAGTCGCTCCTCCAGCTCCTCATCATACTTCTTCTCTATTTTGGACTGCACTTCACGGCTCATGCCGTAGGATGGGCCCTTGTTGGCCATGTTGGGGCGGAGCTGAAGCAGACAGTGTGGAGAAGAGAGAAGAAAGGGTCAGGGAATAGCTTTGCTTCACTTGAGCTAAGCAGGCCTTGAGCTCAGGGAGGGGTTCCCAGCCACCCTAGACACCATCACACTACTTAGCTAGACCAGGTTCGTCCACCTACTGCAAAGACCTCTCTGAACGTGAACCTCAAGAAACAAGATACTAGATGTTTGGCCAGCTAGAGCAAGGGTCTGTCAACTGTTTATGTAAAAGACCAGAGAGAAAATATTTTAGAATTTGCAGGCCATATGGCCTCTACGATTGTGTGAAAACAGCCTAGATGATACATAAGTAGTGTGTGCCAATAAATTTTTGTCGATAGAAACAAACAGCAGGCTGCATTTGGCCTATGGACTATTTTGACAACCCCTGGCCTAGAGCCAGCCTTCCCTCTCCTTCCCCGCACTTTGCTCATTGCTTGCTTTTCTTTTTTCTTCAGTACAGGATGGAACCCAGGGCTTCATATTTGAGAGGGAAGTCTGTACTGCCAAGCTCCGTCCTCAGCCTTCTCTTTGTTTTATGGTTTTGTTGTTTTTGTCTTTTCTCAAGACAGGGTTTCTCTGTGTAGTCCCAGCTCCTGGAACTCTGTAGACCAGGCCGGGCTCGAACTCACAGAAGTCCACCTGCCTCTGCCTCCCGAGTGCTGGGATTAAAGGCAGGCATGCACCACCAATGCTAGGCTTGTTTCATAGTTTTGAGGCAATGTCTCAGGCCAACAGGCTGATCTTGAATTTAGGATACTCCTACCTTAGCCTTTGGAGTAGCTGAACTTAAAGCCCCACATGACCTGGTCTGCCTAGCTAAAGCATTCTTTGCCAAGACTAGCCAGAAAGGCACTAGAGAAGCCTTCCAGAAGGCACATTGTCCCCTGCCCCCCACCTCCCCAAATTAAGCCAGCAGGTCTAGTTATCAGTTGCCACCAAGTCTTTACCCTCTGACCCAGAAGCTGGAAGAGCAAAGTTCATCCCCTATACTGCATCTGCCAAAACCATGTGGTAAAGTGTCCAAAGTCCAAGGGTTCTCACAAAGCAGCTGCATTCTCAGGGAGATTCATAGGAAAGAGCATTGGTGTGCCCATGTCGGCCAGCTCTGGCTGTTGCAGTAGTTAGAAGAACTGTGCAGTCAGAATACTCCCAGGCTGTCCCAGGGCCAAGAATCTGCCAGCCAGAGCATGGGAAGCCTGCCCTTCATGTCAGCTGCTGCCCCAAAGGCCAGTGCCTGGCAGCGCTCAGAGGGACCAGACATGGAGAAGGAGGAAAGCTGCAGGGTCAGAGCAGGTGGGCCGGTCCCTGGACAGATACAGTAGTCATGGCTACCCTAAGTAAGATGCCATCTGTTACAGTGTATAAAAAGCTTTCCAAGCCAGCCCCTGGCTTCAGAGAGGACAGAGGTTGGGAGGAAAATTGTATGAACATAGAGTAGTTGGCCGGGACCTCCCACCTCCTTCCCATGAAAGTTGAGACCCTGTCCCCATCCCCGCCCTGGAAGGTGGTGGAGAGCAATGTTATCACAGAGCTTCGGGCACAGGCCAGCCGTCAAACTCTGGACATCTTGCCCCTGTCGTCTTTCCCCTTCTAAATTATGAGCTCCCCGGTTGTGAAGTGGGGCTAACAGTCTACTCAGAGAGCTGGGAAGGTGTAGTCTGCAAACTACATCACACACTTGCCTGGAGCTTAACAGAGAGAGCTCTTTGAGGTGGTGTGGGTGGGTGAGGGGTGCTTTAACCAGGGAGTTTACACAGCAAACTGATCTGCTCCCTGGTTCCCTTCTCCGAGGCATCCCCTGAGTCCATCACCATGTTTGAGGGAAAAAGAAAACCAGAAGACCTCATCTAAGTGCCAGTCACAGAGGCCCCTCACTTCCCTGAGACGGAGTGGGGAGAGAGTCCTCACACAAGACATGGCCTTCTGAGCACTGTCTTTCAGCTGGGGTTGGAGGACTTTAAGGCCTGGTTTCTGTTGGGAAGTGGTCAACAGCTCTGTCCCTCCCACCCCCCACTGTGTGTCCTGCTCCTCTCCAGGAACTGTTGGGACAAAGAACCACAAAGGTCACAAAGCAAAGGGAGCGGGTGATTGCAGCCCTCCTTCCTCCAGGCCTCCACTCAGCCGGTCTCTCTCCCATCACCCCATCCCAGCCAGGTACACGCGCCTGACAGTTTCCATCCATTCCCTACCCAGTCTGTATCCGCACCCGCCTCCTACACAGGCTGGGCACTAGAGGAAAGCATGGGAGAAGAGTGTCCCTGCATGCACTTCTCAGTCTCCAGGGAGTTCTGAACAGACAGGTCTAAGAACAAGCCCTAGCCACAATGCACACACTGCAACCCTGACATCTGTCAGTTTGGGTCAGGGCTCAGGATTACATGTGTCCCCAATCAATCCCACCCCTCGCCGCCCTTCTTCCCTGTCTCTCCTGGTGGAAAGTCTGAAGTAGAAAGTCCCAAGAAGTCCCTTTGAGGAGAAGAGGTCAGGTGAAGACAGGAAAGCTAATAGGAATAAAGTAAATGATATATATATGTGAACAAATGCCATAATGAAACCCATCACTTATGTAACTAAAAAACACTAATAAGAGAGAAGAAAAAAACACCTTCAAGTCCTCCTCTTGGAGGCACTGGGGAGATGAGAGGGGGTAGGAAGATGGCCGTCTGGCAGCCCACCAGGGTATTTCTCGACAGAGGCCACAGTACAGAACACCTGCATGGTGCTCACCTTAGATGCCTGTGGCTATGGCTCCTGCCAGCCCCTCTTTCTCTCTGGCAGGGGAGAGGGGAGAGTAGGCAGTGGAAAGGAGCCTGCAACTAGCAGGTGCCCGGAAGAACAAGCAGAACCAGGGGTACATTTGGCTGCGGTACCCCAACCCTCATCACCACAAAATAGCAGTAGGAGTAAGTATTTCTGCATCCCTGAGAGGGCACACCTAAACCCCAGGGACCCAGGAGAGCAGTCCGATTGCAGAGATGTGCCAGCATCTCACTACCAGGCTTTAAAATAGCCCCAAGCAGAACCACCGAGCCCCTTTGGAAAGACCAGGGGTCCCAGGCCTGCCCAGACAGAGCTCCAAGGATCCTCCACCTGTCACCCTGCAGAGGACAGAGCTGCACATGGGAAAGCAGCCTCTATCTCTGCCTCTTCTGAAGTATTTGATTTCTGTGGGGTTAGGGGTGTCACTCAGTGGTAGAGTACATGCCTGGCATGCATGGTACCCTGGACTGATCTCCAGGACTACTAACAAATAACCAAAAACCTTCCTCAGCCTTCCACTGTCTCAGGGGCCATCTCCTGGCTCCTCTAGGCTGCGCAAGCCCTGGGGACCAGCAGTGGGCGGGCCGCTGCTCTCCAAAACAAGCAAACTCACCTTCTGGGACATGCTGAGATGGAGCCGGCCCAGCTGCTGAAATGGGGGCCTCCCTTTCACCCCACTAATTTTCCCCATTGATTCCCCCCACCCCACCCCCAGCCAAGTCACCCTGGCATTTTAGCCAGACTTTTTAACTAGTTTAAAACAGATAAAGGACTCTGGGGACCCAATTCCACGCAGCAAGCTAGAGGAGATTAGGGGAGCCCCAGCTGAGACCCCAGCCCTGCCTGATGACATGCATCCCCTGCTGCTCCTCCTCACTTGCACTTACAAGGCTTGGTCCTTCCTGGGCTTGAAGGAGAGTAGTGTCAGTGCCTGGGCTGGGGCAGACGGGCTGGGGCGCCGGCTGGGTGAGGGGTTTAAAGGGTGCCGAGGCAGTGATGTCACCCCTCAGCCGGCCCGCTAGCGCCCCTCCCTGCCCAAGGAAGCCCACTGGGCTCCCTGCCCCCGGCCGCCCCACTCACTCCACACAGGCTCCATATTTGGGGAAAGACACCAAGTTGGAGCAGTCTGTCGGGGGGCAGCCAGAGACATTCCCTGCGTGCTTTGGAGATGCTGCGCAGCCGGGGCGGGGCGGTGCTCAAAGTGGCGGGAAAAGCCTTTTATGGGCAGGACCCTGAACGCCTTCCTTGCTACCCCGACTTGGGTCTGCTCTTCTCAGCTCTCTGTCCAACCAGAGTGAAAGGCAGAGGTACTTAAGAGTCTGGCCCTGCAGAGGGGCGCCCCAGGGGGCTAGGGATCCCCCAGATTTGCAGGGGACAAACAAACCACCCTCCTCCACACAAACTAAACTCCAGTTAAGTGTGGAGACTAGTTTTGACTGCGGATTGGCTGCACTATGCAAATGCCTTCCTTTCACAGTCGAGGTTGGAGCTACCACCCCATTTGACAGTTGAGAAAACCGAGGTTCAGATGGCCTTCCCAAGGCCACTGAGTGACAGAACCTGGGTACTCCTGCCCACTGGTGTGGGAGCTGGAGAGGATGTCCCACCCTCTGCTCAGGGTGGGGAGAGCTCCCAGCTGGAGTAAGCAGCTTCACTTGGGGGGTGGGATTTGAGAGCTCAGCAGCAAGTCAGCCCTGGCCCCATCCAGAGCAGTGAAATGGTAGGGCGTTTAAGGCTGTGGAGACACCAGGGTCAGAGGACTAGGTCAGCCTCATCCCCTCCCTCCCCTCAAGGGAGCCTGTCTTGGGAGATTCTATCATCCCAGAAAGGATCCTCTAGCACATCTTGCTTGTACCTAGCTCCAGCAGTGTAGAGAAGGGACAGGGAAAGGATGGGAAGATGAGGGGAGGGGGGCTCAGTGGTTAAAGACATTTGCTGTCAAACCTGATGACCTGAGTTCAATTCCCAGAACCCACATGGTGGAAACAGAGAACCAGCTCTCCTCTGACCTCACGTGTGCTATGCCACACACAGACACAGACTCCATAAATAAATGTAATTTTTTTTAAAAAAATAACTTATTATTTTATGTGCAGGGTGTCAGATCTTGGGAGTTATACAGTTGTTAGCTGCCATGTGGGTGCTAGGAATTGAACCCGGGTCCTCTGGAAGGGCAGTCGGTGCTCTTAACCACTGAGCCACCTCTCCAGCCCCTAAATGTAATTTTTTAAAAGGTAAGAAGACTGGAGCAGAGTCTCTGTGTCCCGCCCCTAATTCTGGGAATTTCAGGAAAGGGATGGAGAGGGAGAACGGGGAGGGGGAAGGATCCTCAGGCTGAGTGAGCCAGCCTCTCCCCAAACTAGCAGCAGGCAGGGGAGGCTCAGCCTTGGAAGCTCCGCCTCCCACAGCCAGCCTGCCTGACTTGAGCTAGGAGCACAGTACACAGAGCTACAGCACCCCCCAGTGGCGTCTGAAGATCATAAACAGGAAGCTCCCTGAGAGAAGACCACACTTGCCATCTCCTGGACACCAGTCATGTCCTGAATTCACCAGATCCCAAATCCCATCCTCTTTTGCTGAAGTCTAAATAAGAACTTCCTCTTCTTAGATTCTGTGTGCCATCCAGATGGTCATTCCTGAACAGCCTTTCTTGTTTTGTTTCAATACAGGGTTTCTCTGGGGAGCCGTGGCTGCCCTAGAACTTGCTCTGTTCACCAGGCTGGCATCAAACTCAGAGATCCACCTACCTCTGTCCCCAAGTGCTGGGATTAAAGGCAGGCATCACCACCACCCGGTCCGAACAGTCTTTAAAACCTTGGTCTGCAAGCTCTTTGCCCACCACATTTATGGGCTCAGCCTGGATATCCATCTGCCTAGCACCCCTAGGGAGGGATGCTGCCCTCTACCTGGTGGGCAGAGGCAGGTGTTGTGTGCCAGGTGAAGGCTATCACAGGGAGAAGACAGACATTTTCAGCACCTTGCTCCTGGTGGCAGTGCTCAGTGCAGGGTAGGGTCAAATGTTGACAGAATTAACAGGTGGCCCGAGGTTGAGGAAAAACCCTGGTGGAATCCAGGAACTGCAGTTTCCAGTGCAGCCAAGCACAGAAACGAGACAGGGAGGCTCCTGTACCAGCCAATGAACAAGAGCCCCGACCCCAGGTCTGGTCGTCTTTATTGAATGCACTCATTCATAGAAACAGAATTGCAACCATAGCATGGAGACACAGAACAGCGCTCTGAAACAAAGACCCAGACCTGCCTCTTCTCCCAGCCCGAGAGCTATAAAAACATGGTGGGGAGAATGAAATACATTCCCGGACCCCAAGCCCCTTGGCATCTGGAATGGACTCAGTGGAGTGAAACAGAGCCAGGACCAGAGTGGCCAGGGCCCAGAGCTGGGTGACTCCATGTAAACACCAAGGCTCTTGGGCCCCATGTGACTAACACAGAACTTGGCTAAATACTGGACGGAAACTCAGAAGCCAGCCCTGAGTCCTGTAGTGAGGCAGGGCCAGGGACACACAGGGAGCTGGCATGCCCCCCCTTCTAAAACAGGCACTGGGGCTCCTGCTCCCGTGAAAGAGGCGAAAGGGGGCTGTGTGCTTGGCACCGTTCCTCCACGGCCTCTGTACATTCTTGGGCAGTGTCAATGGCACTGAGGGGCCCCAGCCGGGGCTTGGCAGGACTGTGGGTGCAGAAGGGGACAGTGAGTTGCCACTTCCCACCAACCCTGGTGCTGGCATCGTTCTGCTGGCTGGTGGGATCAGGACATGACCTCTGAATTCAGCCCCCCAGAGCAGACTCAAACTGAACTGACTCTCACTGCTCAAGAGCCAGCTCCAAGCACAGGTCCGAGGGAGGAGGGTTGTACCTAGGCCCTTGCAGGCCTTAGCACCATAAACCTGGCACCAGCTGGACAGCCCCCAATGTCTCCTACCTGCATCCCTCCTGGCAGGCCAGAGTGGGCAGTGATAGCAGCCAGCTGCAGACCCAGAGAACTAGGGTCCTGGTGCTGGACAGAGAATCAGGCACCAGACTAGAGTCCTGGAGCAGAGCATGGGAGGAAGGTCGGGCTGTGGGTCCTAGGCTGAGAGGAGGGAGGGGCTGGGGAGAAGGCAAGGCCTGAAATGGGCTAGGGCATTGCCCTCCCACCTTCCTTCTCCACAGGGACAAACGGAGGAGCCAGTGGACAGACAGGACAGATGGACGGACAAGGGTCCTGGGGAGGACCCAACACTGAGAGAGAAAGCAGCAATTTGGCCAGTGTTTGGGGGATGGGAGCAGGCCTCTTCCGCAGCAGAGGTGACTGCAAGGCTCGATGCCACCGGCAACTGTCCTGAGTCAGGCCTGGGCTGGAATCTCCAAGTCCTGCCACGCCATCCAGCGCTGGGCAGCACAGCTGGGACTCACACCCTTGGTGCTATGGTGGCACCTGGCAGGTGGCAGGGAGGCGCTGGGGCCCCATGAGGTGAAGCCTGGGTCCTAGGACGCTGCTAGAAGACATAGATCTTGTCCCGCTGCACTGTGTCTAAGTCGTCATCCAATGTCAGCAAAACCTAAGGGTGGACAGAGGTCAGGCACAGGACAGAGGGGCTGTCTGCTCTACCGCCCCCTCTGCCCTCAGGCCAGGCACATCCCACATACCAGGAAGGACCCAAACATGGCAATGGAGGACAGGAAGTGCCAGATGTCGTGATCGTCGAAGAAGTCAAGGAGGATGCAGTCACGGTTGTGCTCTCTGGACTCTGCGGGGGTTTTCTGGCGGAGGGACAGGGCCAGCAGCCTACCAACTCCGCTCTGGCAAGGCCGGGTCCAAACCCACCCCCGCCCACTCCATGGCACCCCCTTGTCCCTGACAGGAAGCACTCTGCTCTGACTCCTGCCTTCCTCTCACCCTCCATGGCTAGCAGGGCTTTTCTCAAATACACCAGCTCCGCTCTCGGCTTCACCCACCACTCCTGTCAGACATGGCAGGCGGCTGGGATTACCACACAGCTTCCACTCAGAAAGCCAGGTGGGCCCAGAGCCCCAACTCACTGCCTGCCGAGGCCTGGCCTCGCTCAAGTGACCTCAGGTGGTTTTGCCCCAAGTACTACACCAGACCATGCTCTGTGCCCGGACAACAGAGGCCTCCCTGCTCTACCCACCTGTGTGCCACACACATTTTCTGACCCTATGTCTGGAAGAACCTAGGCCAAGCTCTGAAATCAGTGTGTTCTTGCACATCAAAGTTGCCTTGGTCATTCCAACCTGTGTGACTGCTCAGGTGACTGCCTGAGTTACATAGCGCTATCCATGAGACCATGGCCAAGAACAAAGCCTGCCTCCTCCAGGAAGCTCTCCCAGGCCTCCTAACTCAGAAGCCTCCCCCTCCTCTCTCCTGCACACTCCACTAACTTGACTTGCTTTGTCTTTCATTTCAAACATGATCTAGCTATGGGGGGTGTGGCTTAGTGGCAGAGCATGTACTGAGCATGTGCAAGGGCACAGTTTTGATCCTTGGCCTTAAAACAAACAAAAAACCAGACATGAGCTGACAGTGTCTGTTTTGAACCAGACTGTGAATTCAACGCTGTCTAGGCAGAGACATGTTATGTTCTTGTTTTGTTCTGTTTTTTAAGACAGGGTTTCTCTATGTGGCCATGGATGTCCTGGAACTCACTCTGTAGACCAGGCAGGCCTCAAAGTTACAGAGATCCACCTGCCTCTGTCTCCTGAGTGCTGGGATTAAAGGTGTGCGCCACCACCGCCCAGCAGACATGTTCAGTTCTATCACAGATTTATAGCTTGATGCACACCAGGTGTCCTTTGAGGCAGCGGAGAAACTGAGGTGTCTGGCTTTAAGCCACAGCGGCCACACACTAGCTCTATGCCCTGGGGGATGTCACTCGGCCTCTCTGAGACTCTGCTGCCTTTGAAGTAACAGGCCCAGATTTCTAGGCTGCCATGTGGATCAGGAGGCTTTAATGAGAAGTCACTAGGAAGGCCTGGCCCCAGGGGGAGAACTTGCCATGGCTTGGCTTGCTACGAGCCTAGAGGTGCCTACTCACCTGCCACGTGCTGAGTCCCTGGAAGAAGAAGAAGAGCGCAAAGCCCCAGACCACCGAGGTGCAGATGATGCAAAGGAGGGGGATGAGCTTTATCCTCTCTCCACTTCGGAGCTAGGGAAAGCATGCGGCCGTCAGCCAGGCCCCTCCTGCATCCTCAGGGCTCAACCACAGAACCCAACCAAGTCTCATGCTGGCGGCCTTTGTCTTTACCTGACACCCTCCCTGAGCTAGGTGTCCATGTACCCAGATCCCTGAGCCAACAAAGGCACTGGCTGGGCACTCCCTCGCCCTGTACAACATGGAAGGCCACTAGGAGGCACCAGTCCTCAGAGGTTCCGTGAACTCAGGCTGGGGCACGGCTTGGTGGCAGAGCACTTTCTCAGCAGGTGACTCCCAGGGTTACACACAAGAGACTCAAGCCACCCCCCAAAGTTCACTGTCATGGATACATGGACGGCGAGGCTCTCTTCCTCTCAGCGCCCCACTGTCCCCATAACTGAGGCAGCTCGGCCCTTCCCGTTCACCTTCATAATGATGTAAAAGGCGAAATAAAGCAGCAGGTTGCAGATGCCAATCGCCAGCAGGTAGGAGGCGAAGTCATTGGGGCGCATGATGAGTCCATATGCAGCCCTGGAAGAGGGAGTGGGTCTGGGGGAGGGTCTCACCTCTGCCCACACCCCACCATGCCTCATCATTATGTTGGACTGTGTGCAGAGACTCACAGAAGGTTCCAGAAGCCCAGGGACTAACACCTCTCTCTTTAGCCCCCATTCTTTATGGCCAATGCTTCAAAATTGACTCTAGCCCCCTAAGTCAGCTAGTGGCTGACTATGTCCCCAGCTGTCTCCACAGCCAATGGCCACACTCACAGAGACCAGTTGATAATGTTGCCCATGACCAGAAGTACCATGCGGTCCTGGAGGGAAGCAGAGACACAGGGACTGAGAGGGGGAGAGAGACAGGGAGAGAAGCGGCAGAAGGCTCAAGTCAGCCTACCCCACGCTACCCTGGGCTCTCTGACACACCTCGATCCCACGGGGAGGAGGGGAGTCAGAGGAGGAAGGGGATGGGGAGCTGGGCAGGTACCGTATAAAGGGGGCCACTGCACTGGCGGATACAGTCTGTGTAGAGCACGTGGAGGATGCGGCGGAAGATCCCCGAGTCTGCAATGAGAAGGCCTAGTACTGAAATGCCATGGTTAAGAGGAGCCAGGGACTTCAGAGAGCACAGCCCAGAGAGCACAAGGAGGACTCTCAGTTCCTACCCAGTGACTCCTCCAGCCAAGGAGAAATCAAAGGTCCCTTGTGAGTCCAGGTACCCACGGTCCCCCACACCCTCATACGCCCGGGGCATGCCCTCACCCAGCTTCCAGCGGCCCATGTAATAGAGCTGTGTGCTGAGGAGCAGCGTGGAAATGATATGGATGACTGAGAAGACGATCCAGAAGGCCGTGTTCCCTTTGCCAAAAACCTGTGGGGAAGCCCCAATGTGGGGTGAGGGGGCGCTGAGGGCAGCTGTTCCCAGGCCTCCTATGCCCGCATCCTTACAGGGGCAGGCTGTTTGGTTAGGCCGCAATCATAGAGGGACCACGGACAGCCCGAGGGAAGCAGCAGGACCTCTCCTGCAGCGGAGGACAGGGTGAGTGCATGCGTGTGCCTTTCCTAGGGGGCATGCAGAGTAGCCCAGGCCCTCACCACGCCCAGAACGGAGAAGAAGATGACGATGGCCAGGCAGGCGTATGCGCTGTAGGCACTGGCGTTGATGTCGGGGTGCCGCTTCTGATACAGCTTCAGCATGCAGAGGCCAGCGATCATGTACATGAAGGAGGTGTCTGCGCAGGAACAGGGCGTGAGCTAGAGACACCCACAGGGACGCCGCACACAACTCCAGCCCGGACAGCAAAGAGTGCTTTGGAATGCCATGAGCAAGTGGAGGGTCAGCACTTCACCCCTACCTGCCCCTGAATCATATCACTTGTTAGCCAGAGTCTGCTGATCCCTGAGGTTAAGGATAACTTAGTTTGAGGGTCTTAGTAAACGAACACCCTGAAGTCAGGGAGTGTTTCCTGAGGATTCTGTCTTTTCAGAGTTTCTGTAGGAATGACTGGAGAGGAGGCAGGATAGATGACCGTCTTCTCTCTCTCTCTCTCTCTCTCTCTCTCTCTCTCTCTCTCTCTCTCTCTCTCTCTCTCTCTCTCCCTTCCTTCGTATGTATGTATGTATGTATGTATGTATGTATGTATGTATGTATGTATGTATGTATCTATCTATCTATCTATCTATCTATCTATCTATCTACCTATCTACCTATCTATCTACCTATCTATCTATTTTTTGACTTTTTCAAGACAGGGTTTCTCTGTATGGCCCCGACTGTCCTGGAACTCTCGGGTATAGACATCTGGGATTAAAGGCGTGTGCCACCACTGCCTGGCTTAGCTGGCCATCTTCTAACATGGGAAGCCGCACCCAGAAGCCGGCCTCCGAGCTTCCTACCAGCTGCTGCCCTGGGATGGTAGAGGCTCAGGCAGACAAGGAGGCCGCACTCACCAAACTGGAAGTTGGTGTAGTTGGGGCAGACGTGGTAACAAGCACTGAGCAGCCCCTCCATCATCAGCGCTGTGCCCATGGCATAGAACAGACCGAAGTGTTTGGGGATCCCACACTCCTGTGGGGAGAAAGCGAAGGGAGGTAAGTGAGGTGGGAAGGGAAGGGTCCCAGTGGAGACCCGGGGAGGAGGAAAAGGACTGGGCTTGGTGGTGAGTGTGCAGCAGGGTGGGGGTTGTACAGGGCAGAGCAGAGAGGACAGGATACAACAGCTGAGCAGGGGGAGGGTGGGCAGGGCAGGGCAGGGGTGGGCAGTGTAGAGCAGAAGGCAGGGAGGGTAGGACAGGGCAGGGCAGGGAGGACCTGGGCAGGGCAGGGAGGACCTGGGCAGGGTAGGGAGGACCTGGGCAGGGTAGGGAGGACCTGGGCAGGGTAGGGAGGACCTGGGCAGAATAGGGAAGACCTGGGCAGGGCAGGGAGGACCTGGCAGGGAGGACCTGGGTAGGGCAGGGAGGACCTGGGCAGGGAGGACCTAGGCAGGGTAGGGAGGACCTGGGCAGGGTAGGGAGGACCTGGGCAGGGCAGGGAGGACCTGAGCAGAATAGGGAAGACCTGGGCAGGGCAGGGAGGACCTGGGTAGGGCAGGGAGGACCTGGGCAGGGAGGACCTAGGCAGGGTAGGGAGGACCTAAGCAGGGTAGGGAGGACCTGGGCAGGGTAGGGAGGACCTGGGCAGGGTAGGGAGGACCTGGGCAGGGCAGGGAGGACCTGAGCAGAATAGGGAAGACCTGGGCAGGGTAGGGAGGACTTAGGCAAGGCAGGGAGGACCTGGGCAGGGCAAGGAGGACCTGAACAGGGTAGGGCAAGGCAGATCTGGGCTGGACAGTGCAGGGCAGCCTGGGTAAGGTAGAGCAGACCAGGGCATGGTAGGGTCAGGCTAGACAGAGATGAGTTGGACTAGGCAAGGTCAGATTGCCAGGTGGAGGCCTTGGTGGGCAGTGCCTGGCTCACCAGAGCATAGAGGTCATTTCGCATCAGGGCCCGGTTGTGATTGATCTCTCGCTGCAGAATGATGAGCAGGAAGAGCAGCCCCAGCAGGATGTACCCCAGGTTGCTGAGGATGTTGTTGAAAGCGCTAGAAGGATCAAGACAGGCACTTAGCTTACACTCAGGCCCTCAGATCCTTCCCTTTCTTCTGCCCAGCAGGCTTCACAAAGCCCCACCCTCCCCACCCCTGGGCCAGCACAATCCCCACCTGAGGTTGCCCAGAGGATGGGCACAGAGGAAGTTGTAGTAGCAGATGTCCTGGTTCCCTGTGACATTCACCACCTGTGTGTGTGTGAGAGGGGTGCAAAGCTATTAACATGCCTGACGCAGCAAGGAGCCCACGCCCCGCCCCACCCCCGGGGCCAATCGGCAAAACATGAACAGTACCAGCATGGCTGACGTGTATACACAGTACCCAGGCTGGTGCTCCTTGACAAAGTGTGTGTGTGTGGCGCATGCTTCAGATGGCATAGGTGCCTACCATTATCCTCTTTATATATGTGACTGACAACTCCTCAAGTTCTTACCTCACAGTAAGGGGAGGGAAGGGAAGTCACACAAAGTCCTGTGACCTCTCTTTTGCAGACCCCACCCCAGCTTCATTCTGTCCCCAATCTGCAGATGGAAAAACTGATGCTCAGAAGCCTAGTGCCTCAAAGTTGGGATCTGAAAGCTGTTGCTTGACCTATGACCTCTGTTCACTGCAGTCTCTGTGAGCAGTGGCTCTGCAGGGGGAGGCAGAGTCACACACAGATGCTCCAACCCATGCCCTCTCACCGTCTGGTAGGTGATCACCAGCTGCACCACAGGAAGGGCGTAGAAGACCGCAATGGTGGCTATGTTCCTGAGGGGCGGGAGGGCCGTGGTGAGGTGGGCAGGACCCAAGGAGCTGCCCTGTAGTAACAGGAGTCCCTGTCTGTGTAGCCCACTCACCAGAAGTAAATCTGGTACTTTTTCCGCAAAACACGTTTGTCCTTTCGTGCCAGATCAGCCACGCAGAGATATTGCTGAGGAGAAGCAGGGGTGAGCCTCACTTACCCGGCACCTGGGGGAACCCCTGGCACCCAGGTTAGGGTAGACACACGGGCTTCCCTCAGACAAGTCAGAATTCAGTGGGCAGAGTTCTGGGACTTCCCACTTCTGTGGCTAATTAGGCCAAGAGGGCTTGCCCAACTAGTCTGGAGGCGCCTGGAGGTCAGGCTGATTTCTCCTAGAATCAATCCTGCCTGCCCAGCTCAGCTCTTTCCTTCTGCTTCCCTAACATGCCACAGAGATATGCTGGATGAGGCTCCACAGAGTCCCTTCCTCAGAACCCCCTGACCAGGCCCAGGCCGTGTGTGCCAGACCTTGGTGCGAATGACATTTTTGTCTGAATCGATGTCGGCCAATGTATCATAGTCATCCTCTTCCACAGAGCTCATGGAGTCCAGTCGTGGCCGAGTACCCACTGGGTCAAAGGAGCGGTCTAGGAACGGCAAGGAAAAGGGCTTGGGCCAGCGGGACCCAACAGTGGGTCTGCCCCCACCCACCAGAAGCAACTGTCAGAATTATTCAACAATGCGGAAGAGGCTAATTGTGGGCCAGGGCTCAGAGCGGAGGGGCAGGTGGCCCAGGTGTGGGAGGAGAGGCACTCCGCACTCAGTGGGGACCAGGGGCACTTCTGCCAGGGGCCACCAGACAGGAGCGACTCCATCCCTGCTCCACTCTTGGCTCTGGTTCCTGAGCTAGGGCTTTCCCAGCGAGGACACTGAGTGGACCCCAGACATAAGTAACAGGATTGAACTTGGCCAGTCATGCAGATTAGAAGGTGCCCAGTCCTGTTGGGTTCTGAGAAGACACGCCATGGCCACCCGTGGGTTAAAGTCTCAGTATATAGACAAGTGCTCGAGAAAGAGCACCCATCCTGTCTTCATCTCCTCCCGTTACCTCACCTGGCCAAAGCCCTAAAGGCCAGAAGGTGACACCCAGACCCAGGATCCCTTGGCCAGCAAGCCAGGGAGGGAGAACCCTGCTAAGAAGACAGCAAACGAGGACCTCTGACTGGTGGCCAGTGCCTGTCTATCTCAGAAGACACGTGGGCTGGCACTGGTGGCACATGATAGGGAAGCCATGCACTAAGCATCTTTCTGGCCCCAGCGATGGCCAGCTCCACTAACTGACCATCCTGGCAGGAAATGATTGGCAGGGCAGCCCTACCCCCTCCCCACATCTACCCATGGCAATGCACAGCTGCCGCATCTGGCCAGAGGGAAGGCGCCGCTTGAACTGGTCGTGCCCTTCAAAGGAAAGGGAAAGTTACAGGGGAACGGAGGCCAAGTAGGAAGGAGAGGAAGAGGGGGCAGAAGAGCAGCCCTTCCCTGGTTCCAGCGTCTGGCAGAGAGGCAACCGCCCACCAGGAAGTTTCACCTCGTCAACAGCAGCCCTGTAGCACACACCCCACTGCTTGGCCCACTCACCCTGGTAACTGTACGAGAGGTCTCCTGAACCTGTGCTCTCAACCAGCCCGTCAGTGGATCCAGAACCATTGTCTGCAAGCAGGAATTAGTGGTGAGGCAGCTGAAAGGGACCTCAGAACGAGACTCTAGCGCTGTTCTTAGAACGCCCCGAGGAGCTGCAAGAGCATGGCCAATAGGAGGTGGCAGCAGCAGCAGCTGCGGCTGGGCATGCGCAAATACAGTCCTGACTTTGACACGTACCAAAGGAGCCATAGTTGTAACCCTCGTAAGGGGCACTGCCAGGAAACGAATCGGCCAAGACCCGAGGGTGACCTGCAATGAGAAGTCAAGGGCCTCTGAGGCCTGTGAGCAAAGGGAAGCGTACAGCCCGGGAAAAGAGAAGGGAGAACCAAGACAGCCACAGGGGAGCCAGGACAGCAGTAAGAGAACACAGATCCCAAAACCCACCTCACCCACAACCACGTCACTCCAAGCAAACATGCCACCCTGTGTCCTAAGAGTGGGGACAAGCTGGGCATGGGAGCTCACGCCTATAATCCTAGCACTCGCCTAGCTAAGAGAGGAGGAGCGCTACATGCCTGAGGCCAGCCTGGACTACATAGTCAGTTTCGGGCTACCGTGGGCTACGAATGAGACCTTGTCTAAAAAAAATTTTAATTTAAAGAAAAGGAAGAAAGAAAAGAAAAAAAAATAGATGAAGGATGGTCAAGGAAACAACACATCTAAGCCACCAAGGAAGGAAACGACACCTGGTGCCCAAGTCCCTCCCCTGTACAGCCCTAGGCTTCACCTTCCTCCCCCTGGACAGCAGCAGCTCCTCTGCCCACGGCGCCTGGAGCTTACCAAGGAGAGAGGCTGAGAGAGAAGTCCAAGCAGGAGGGGAGGCAGAGAGAGATGGGGTGGAAGAGAGAGAGAGAATGGAAAGTGAGTAACTGAGACTGAGCTGCACTGCCTGAGGCAGGCTGCCAGGGTAGCTAGCCACCAGTGTGGACCACAGGGAACTTTCCAGGATCTCTAGGGAGGGGCAGCCCGTGAAGAAGCTACCGACCCGCCCTCCTCTGACCCTTCCCTCCCCCATCCCTGCCCCGCACCTCCCCACCACAGATCCGCCCACCACCGTGCCCTGCAGATACCACTTTCTGGGCAGACTCGGTCTATGGCCACCAGCAGCGTCTTCTTCCTCTGCCTGCAGGAATGGAGAGGACAAGTGAGGAAGGATGAGGACCTACCCTAGGCTAGGCTAATCTCTCTCCTCTCCTCTCTATCCATATAACCCCTCAGTCCTGGGTTTCTCCCACACCAGGGGGTAATGGGGTGTCCCCAGCTTGGGAAGGAGTGATGATGGGGTGAGCCTGTCTACAAAGAAATGGCCCATGGACCGCCGGTCCCAACAAGTACCTGTCCTGCCTGGCCCTGAAGACAACTACAAGATCATCCCAGTTGGGATCCCATGCCCCTTGCAGAGGAAGGAACAGGCCAGCAGTCCCACCTCACCTCCAGTTCTCCCAACAGGCCAGGAGCACAGTCAGCAGGTAGAAGGAGAGAAATATGCCCAGGCAAAAGAGCATGCCACCAACGTAGGCCTCAGCTATGGGGAGGGAAACAGAAGGTGAGAACACAGCAGGCTTTCCCATGCTGCCCTCTGGATGCCCGGAGACTGCTGGGATCTGGCTCCTCCTCCCCTGAAGGCAAGGAAGGCCTGGCCAGTATGAAGACCTGGCTATTGCGCAATACACCAAACTCTGGCCTGAGCCCATCTGCTCATGTTGTTTCCTAGAACTTTCTCTCCTACTTCTAGAAAACTCCATGTTCACCTAACCTTCAAACTACAGCTCAGAGACGGTGCCTTCTGGATGGTCTTTTCTGTTGTACATTTCTACAGTGACCTGTCCTTTGCTCATCCCAGCTCTCAGTAGCCTACAGAGCCCTCCTGGCCTAAGGGCTTCCTAAGAGCTGTAGTTCTAGCATACACAAGGGCTCAATAAATACAGAGTAAACAAGCCACAGGAGAGGTGGCTCTCCCTTCTAGCACAATCCTTGATTTTGCTCTTTATTAATTAATTTACTTAGTGTGTATATTGGGTTTATAATTGCTCGTTTAAGATGCATTTATTTCTATGTTTTGTGTGTTTGAGTACCTTGCTTGCATGTATGTATGCGCACCATCACATGGGTGTCTGTGGAGGCCAAGAGAGTGTATCAGATCCCCTGGAACTAGAGTTACAGATAGTCGGGAGCTGCCACGTGCGTGCTGTGGATTAGCACTCGGGTCCTCTGAAAAAGCAGCCAGTGCTCTTAACAGCTGAGCATTTCTCCAGCCCCAGTTTTGTTTTGTTTTTTTGAGATAAGGTCTCATGTTCAAACTGGCTTTGAACTCATGTCATAAGCAAGGATGAGCTATTGATCTTCCTGTCTCTACCTCCCAACTGCTGGATTAAAGAGGGGTATGCCACTGTGCCAAGTTCCTTATTTTGATCTTATATTCTCCAATTTAGAAAGGACCCTATTTAAAAACTCAGTAGATGCCAGGTGGCGGTGGCGCACGCCTTTAATCTCAGCACTCGGGAAGCAGAGCCAGGCGGATCTCTGTGAGTTTGAGGCCAGCCTGGTCTACAGAGTGAGATCCAGGACAGGCTCCAAAACAATACAGAGAAACCCTGTCTCAAAACAAAACAAACAAACAAACAACTCAGTAGACATCACTGAGCACTGACTAGGGGCCTAATACTCTTCATTCTGGGTTAAACTTCACAACTGAGTTTATCTAACGGGACAGATTTTATTATTTCTGTCACAGAGACAGAGATCCCACTGCTAAGTGGCAGGGAGCACATGAGAACTTGCTCTTCAGTTTGGCTATGGACCCTGTCCCATATTGCACTGGGATCCACCTTCTGAATTTCTCTGGCTGGAAGCCTGCTCAGAACACTCCTTTCTGTCCCAGTGCCTGCTGGGTAGGAGTGTCCTCGCCACCCTTACCACTCAAAGAACACTCGCTTTCCTGGGTCTGAAAGGGAGAAGCAGGGGGTTTGTCCATCTTTCTCAGGTACCCACACTTACATGTGACAGCTTGAGAAACCAGTACTGATAGGGTTTTCTGACGATGCCCTTGATCCACTGGCTCATCTGGAAGCAAAATGTCAAAGTGGAAAAGGAATGGTTGCTTGGAACTTAGCTAGGGTTGGTGGAACCTGGTCTCAGAGAGTCTCAGGCGCCAAACTCACGTCCCATCGGATCCACCAACAGCCACGGCGGCTTGTCTGTCTGCCTGGGCCGTCCCTAGCCAGTGCACAGAACATACCTTCCACAAAAGGGTAGAAGGGCAAGGAGCCCCCGCAGGCCTGGTCCTCAGTCTTTACCACCACCACCACATAAAAGCTGTTGCTGGGGAAGTCTTTACGCTGGAGGAGGAGAAGGACGAAGACTGTGATGAGCATCATCATCACCACCACTTTTTTCTTTTATGAACTGTGGACCAGATACTATAGGCTCTTCTTGTAATTTTACTTAATCCTTGCAAAGACCCCCCTCCCTCACATTTCTGTGATGCTCAGAGTCTAATTACACGGCCTGTCAAACGGCAGGCAGATGCTCTACCACCAGATACACCCACAGGAGAGGTGCTGCCATTATCTTTGTGGAGTTAGGGTTGGAGCCCAAACCTGCACCCACACTCCAGCCAGGTGAACACATGAATGAGCACGTGGCCCACACAGGCTGTCTGGGGCACCAGCCAGTAGAGATGGCCCCACTCACATCTACGAGAACCCAAAATCACAGGAATGGAATATGGGGGTGGTGAAGAATCCAGCAAAGGTTGCTGAATGTGTGACAATGAAAAATTATTCAAAATCAAATGCATACTACATCCAAGGTGCTTCTAAAAGCACTCACCCTTATATCGGGTGACGTCACCTCAGCCTTGGTTCTGAACACACATGTGCACTTTGTACTATGCATGCTATCACACGACAGGAAGCCAAGGACCACTGTCTGAAAGCCAGCTTGGATGCTAGACTAGTGTGCGCTCTGAACTGCAGTGTGTTTACTGCATACCCCAAGTTTTCTGCTCTCATAGAAACATCATGGTTTAGTAACAGAAAAGAAGATGTCTAAGTATTTTCCTCCCATTTATCTCAAGCATGTGAGGATAATCAGAACAACTTGGGACTGGATTGGATTAGGTAGGATGTTTGGTTTAAAAAACTGTTTTGTGTTGCTAAAGGACTCAATGAGTTTTGACTTGGGATTAGGATAAGATTTTCAACAATTTCTTTTTTAAAATTATGGAATGCTTCTTGAACTTGCACGTTATCTTTTCGCAGGGGCCGTGCTAATCACTGTACCATTCCAATTTTATTTATTTCTCATTTATTTTAGTTTATGTGCACTGGTGTGAGGGTAACAGATCCCCTGGAACTAGATTTACAGACAGTCATGAGCTGCCATGTGGGTGCTGGGAATAGACCTGGGTTCTCTTGGAAGAGCAGCCAGTGCTCTTAACTGCTGAGCCCTCTCTCCAGCCCCCATTCCAATTTTAGTGTATGTATTGCTAAAGCGAGAACTCCACAGCTTCTAAAATGGCCCTAAATATGCTTCCGCCACTTTGTACTATACACTTATGCCAAGGGGCACCCTCAACACTGACAATAATAAAATAAGAACGCCGCTTCTAAGTAAACCTCTGCTGCTCTCTTGAAGAAGATGTGGTCTGTACTTTCACATTACTTCTGAATAAAATCCCTTGCTGATTAAAAAACAAAAAACAAAATTAAGAGCCAGTGAGATGGTTCCATGGAGGAAAGTTTCACAAGCACAAAGGTCACAGTGGAAGAAGTTTAAGCAGCCCTCGTGTAAGGCAGGAATGGGCAGAAAGACAAGTGCAGGGTGCGGGACGGGCACCAGCCCCATCTCTCGGGTCATGTGGTTCCCTACCTGCACGGTAATGGCTGCCTTCTTAGTCATGGTCTGGTACATGCCGATGAAAGCCACGTTGTTGTCCAGATCGTAGACAGGACACTGGGGAGGAAGGGAGAAACAGGCAGGTGGGCCCTGTCCCTTTTCTCCAATGTCCCAACTACTTTCCGGTGAAGAGAACATGAGAGACAGCTTACCAGGACGTCCTGTATGGAGATGACTGAACAAGGGAAGGCCTTCTTAGAAGTCACCTTGACAATTACAGAGTCCACACCGTCAGGAAACTCATATTTGAAGTACTGAGAACATGGGAAGGGCAGGGAGAGTGCCATCTCAGGAGGGTGCTCTCTCTGCCCCTCAGATCAATCTCCTACAAGGAGGTACCAGAATCTTCCTGGCTACGCGGGGAGAAGAACCTTGACCATGAGTAGCCCACTCCTACATGACCCTGAACGCTGATCTCCAGTAACCTAGCTGGACACACAGGACAGTGCCTGAGAGGCAGAGCGGGAAAGACAGCATCCAGACCCTATCACGGCACTGTCCCTGCCCGGCTGTCCATACAGGAGCTCCAAGAGTCCCTCCACAGAGACTGGATTAACATGGTGGTCCTGGGACTCCCCATGACTGCTCCTGCTCTCATGTTCAAGACTCCCCCAGTTTTCTTTTTGTTGTTGGTATCTTGAGACAGGGTTTCCCTGTAGCCCTGGCTGGCTCAGAACTTACTATGTAGACCAAGCTGGCTTTGAACTCAAGAGATCTACCTACCTCTGCCTTCCAAATGCTGGGATTAAAGGCATGTGCCACCACGCCAGGCTAAGAGACCCCCATTTTTGACAAGGGATTTTACCTGGGGCTGGGCTGCAGTGGTATTGAAGGTAAATGGTTCACCAGTCCTACAGGGCAGAGAAGAACCCCAAAGTCACCCCCAACTCTTGGGAAGAAGGCTAGGGCTTTATGGTCCCTTCACTCCACCCTGAATACCTGAGTACAAAATTGTCCACACGGTTGACCCGGAGCTGGTAAGAGGTGTTGACTGGTGACAGGGTGGACACATCCACATAGAAAAACTGGACCTCGGACTCATTTTTGGTGGGGGGCTGACACAGAGTTCGTTCAACTTTTTGGTAGAGGTACTTACGCTGATACCTATGGTCCAAGACACAGAGGGTGTGACTAGTCCCAGCCAGTCTGGCAGGACTGAGAAATGAGGCTGCAATTCTTTCTATCAGGTCCCCATACCTCCCAAGCCCTGGGCTGACAGAGTTGGCCCTCACAACACTGGGCTGGGGGGTTGGGGAGGGGGGACAAAAGGGTCTCCTGGGGGAGGCTCCCTGCAAGGCCTGGCTAGGCCACCCCTCCCTTCATCCCCAGGTCCTACTCACAGCCCTCGCAGGATTAGGGGCACCTGGAAGGACACCACGGCCTCTTTCTGGCGGACAACGAACAGCAAAGGCGCCCCTTTCTGCTTGTTCAGGACGTTCACAGACACTCGCACGCCCTCCGTCTGCAGATGACAAGGAAGTGCCCTCACTCAAACTCGGCCCCACCGTCCCTCCAACACACGACTCTACACACTGCGTGCCTGCTCTGCCCTGGGTGATCCGTCCTGGGCAGCCAGGATACCATCTATGCTTCTCCTTGTGTGCAAATAAGCCCTGTCTCTCGAAGGGGCTGGCACTGAGGGACATGAGGCTTGCGGAAGCTCGCGCTGGCTCTTGGGAGAAGCAGGTTTGTGGAACAGCGGGTCCCAGGCATCTGCAGAAGAGGCCTTAGGCAGTTCCAGGATAGCCCACGTGCACAGACTTGGACATGTACACTCATATACACACACTGACAGAGGAGAGCAAGAAGTGTCCTCAATCTTCCTCCTCGGGAACTAGGAAACCAGCAAGAAGCTCCGGTTCCACAACTAATCTGGAGGCCGGAGCCCTGCAGGGAGGGGTGGACAGGAACGGTGGGGAGTGTTGAAATCCAAGTTACATCTCTATTTCTGACCGAGGGCCAAGCTGGGAAGTGACTTTACACTGGAACCTCAACTCTCCCCCTCTGGGTAATCCAGCCCTTGCTGTGGGTGAAGCCACACAGGACAGTGAGAGTATATAAGTGACAAATCACAAGAATGTTATTAGTTCCTAGGCTGCCGAAACCAAATCTAAGGGTAGCATTTCCTCCCCCAAGAGGTGGGAACCCCTTCTAGGATGATGACTCTGGATACTGGATGCAAAGAAGACAGATCAAACGTCAGGAAAATGGATCCTGATGTTAGATCCTGGCCTGCCAGAAACCAAACGCCTCTCCATCCCCAAGAAAACCCCAGATGCCTCATTCTCAACTCCACTGCTTCCCAGTCAGTCCAGATCTGGCCTTGGAGAGAGAGCAAGAGAGCCAGGCAGGAGGTCACACAGCCAGGCAGCAAGTGTTCTCCAGGCTGCACTCTGCCTGGGCCCTGCTACGCCCGCCTTCGACTTTCACTACTGGGGAGAAATGAGTAAGAAATCAGACACAGTTCTGAGCTTGAGACAAACTCCCTTTTCTCTCGCCACCCGGCTTGCTTTCGGAGGCCCTTATCTCTGTCATCGTCAACTTACAAGGCCAGCTGGCTTTCGGAGGCAAGGAGGTCTGCCTCCTTCACCTCCCTATGAAGTGTGGCAGCAACTTGCTGGAACAGAGCTTGTCGGTTCTAAGTTGGCCCCATTTGGAGTTGTCTGAGCAAGCCCGGTAGAAGCCAGTTTCCCCCTCACCCCGACCTCACACAGCTTCCAGGGGGAGAGCCAGGGTAGACCTGCCCGGATCACAGCTGGTGGCCGGGAAGCTGCCCAAACTGGAGCTGCAGGGAAAGCTGGTGGAGACGAGGCCTGGGCAAGGGAAGGGCGGCTCGGAGGCTGGCGGAGAGGGCAGGGGTGGCATCAAGGCCGGCCTGGGCGTCCACCTTCTCGGTCGCCCTGCGGCAGTGGGGCCCCGCGCTCACCCGGTTGCGGGTCACGGTGTGGTTGAAGGTGTAGATGTTGAGCAGCTCGCTGTTGACGTCGTCCGCGTAGGTGCGCTCAAACTCCGCGTCTTTCTGCGAGACGTTCTTGGGCCCCAGAGCCCCCAGGTGGCTCTCGACGGCGACCACCAGGAGCACGCACAAGGGCAGACGCCGGGCGAACATGGCCCGGGGCGACGGGGACTGGCGACAGGACGGCGACCGGGCGCGTTGCGGCTGCCGCAGCAGCTTCCAGCATCTCACCGGGACCAGAACTTTAACCCCGGCCGGAGATAGGACTCGTCCCCTCCCTGGAGCCGCTCCTGGGCCTCACGCGGACCCCAGCTCGCGTGGGCGGCACCGCGACCCGCAACCCCGGCCCGGCCCAGCCCGGCCGGAGACCCGGCGTCCGCTCGCGCCCGGAGAGCGGAGGCGGCGGCGGCCCTGGCCCGCAGGCTTCCCGGACGCGGGCCCTTTAAGGGCGGCGGACGCGGCGCAGAACTCTGGGCCACCAGGCGCCGCGCCGCGGTAAACAGCAGGGCTGCGCCCGCCCGCTGACGTCAGGGGAAACCGACGCGGGTTTAAAGGGCCAGGCCGCCCCTAACTGCTTCCCACGCTGCCGTCGCCGCCTCCTTCGCCGACCTGCGAGGGTCTGGAGGGATTTTTTTATTGAAAGATCACTGGGTGTTGGATTCTTGTTTTTGTGGCCCGCGATTTTTGTTTTTTTGAGACAGGATCTCACGTAGCCCAGGCCGGCCTGGAACCTATTGTGTAAGCTTGAGGGCCTTGAACTTGTGATCCTCCTCCCGCCTCTATCGCCTAGTATTGGCATTACAGACGAGATTCACAGCGCCCAGGGAAGAGCTGGGTTTTGTTGACAGCTGTTCTCTTTGCTCAAGCAGGGAATCCCCCACCCCCAAGGCATTAACCCCAGCTTCATCCCCCCCCTTCCCCTCACTGGTTCATAAAAACTGAAGAACCACCTGCCTCCAGCCGCTCCCCTCCCACTATAGGGGCCACACCGTTGCCAGGACTAGGATGTCTTCCAACCTGCCTGCTTCTCTGCAAAGGCTGTTTTTGTTTGCTTTTTTGGTTTTTCGAGACAGGGTTTCTCTGTGTAGTCCTGGCTGTCCTGGAACTCACTCTGTAGCCCAGGCTGGCCTTGAACTCACAGATATCCACCTGCCTCTGCCTCCTGAGCGCTGGGATTAAAAGTGTGCACCACCACCGCCCAGCCTGTTTGTTTGTTTTAACAGAGCCCAAGGAAAAATTCTGACCTTTAGTGTCAATTGGCAAAATCTTTTCGAGGAAATATTTTGGCTCTGTGTTTCTAGAGGTTTAAAAGAGCTTTATACCCTTTAATCCAGTCATTCCACTCCTGGGACTGTGTTCTGGGAATAAATAAAATATGAGGGCAGCAATTCGCATCCCCGTGATCTTGAGAAAGCTCAAAAGAAACTGTCCACAGTGAGGGGAGTGGTTAGATGCACCATGATGAAGCCATTAAAAATGGATTCTTACTAACACTTAAGGGACATCAAAGTAGGAATTTAGGAATGACACTATGTAAGTGGTATATGATCCAAATTTCAGACATAAACAGAAAAACATACATAAAAACTGAGCTGAGATGGCTTAGAGGGTAAAAGCTCTTGCCATGTAAAAGCCTGGCCTGAGTTCTACACCAGGAACCCACATAAAAATTTGGCCCCTGACCTCCACAAATCTGGCACATGTGCTCACACACATCACACACAGGCACACAAGCAATAATAAATGAAATCTACAACATTTTTTAATGTGAAAAGGGGTGGATGGGGTAGTTCAGAGGGTGCAGGTGCCTGCCATGATGCTTGATGACCCAAGCTCCATCCCTGGGACCCATTCGGTGAAGGAGAAGGGAGAAACCTGACTCTGCAAGCTGTCATCCGGTCTCCACATGCATGCCACAGCATATGTACCCGACACAAACACATGTACACAATAAAGATACTTATAAAGAAACACAAAAAGCAATGGGTTCAGCCCCAGTATCATAAGTAAATAAATAACTTCCTACAATGATATGTATTGTATTGGTGGTGGTGGTGGTGGTGGTGGTGGTGGTGGTGGTGGTGGTGGTGGTGGTGGTGTTTGTTTTTCCAGACAAGGTTTCTCTGTGTAGTCCTGGGTGTCCTGGAACTTGCTTTGTAGACCAGGCTGCCCTCAAACTCACAGAGATCCACCTGCCTCTGCCTCCCTAGTGCTGAGATTAAAGGTGTGAGCCACCACAGCCTGGCTGTATTGTATCTTTAGACAAATTACGTGTTTAAAGAAAAACAAGGGGGCTGGAGAGATGGCTCAGAGGTTAAGAGCACCAACTGCTCTTCCAGAGGTCCTGAGTTCAATTCCCAGCAACCACATGGTGGCTCACAACCACCTGTAATGAGATCTGGCACCCTCTTCTGTATATACATAATAAATAAATAAATAAATCTTTAAAAAAGAAAAAGAAATATGGCTAACCCTGAAGTTGTCAGATGTCCTGGCTGAAAAAGCATGTAGGCCAATGCCACTGCCTCAGAGCACTATCTTCTGACAAGATTATACCAGTCTGGACAACGTCTGATACTGCCTTCTTACAGGAGCATTCTTCCAATGACCAGCTATAAATAGTTATTCATTCCCACAAATATTTAATAAGCACATACTATGTCCCAAGTAGTCTTCTAAATTTGTGGGTAAATAAGCAGAATTATAGCTGGCCTGTTCAAGAACAGTATGCTTGAAGGACTAGACCACAGCAAGGGCAGCTCTTGGGCGGCTGAGGCATGGCAGTTCCAAGTACAGGTTAGACTGGGTAATATAGCAAGGCCCTGAATCAACAACAGGACAGTTTGTCATTGTACACATGGTCAAGTAAAGTCCAGAGAGTTCATTAGTAGCTCATTATGCTCATCCTTTGGTGGGGGAGGGAGAAAGGGTAGGCATTAAATCCAGGGATTGATTCATGTATGCTAATCCCGTGTTCTGCCACACACACCCCCCCTCCACTGTGCCCCTCGCCGCTGCGCTGAGGTTTTGCATCTTGTTTCACTTCATGCCAGCATACCTCAACAGGCCTGGGTCTGTGGACCCTCAGACTAGCGCGTTACTACACGGCCAGCTCTTCAAGCAACTGGCCATCACACTTGGAGAATCAGATGGGATTTCCGTGTGCCAGTTGGGTTTCACTTCCTCTCTCATCTTGACCCTGCTTTCTTGCCAGTAAATACTCGGAAACTCCAAGAAACACTGTGGCACTGACCTCAGGGCTCCCTCCCAGCCTGATGGCATTTAAATGGTCCACTATAGGACAGGACCTTCCCTGGGGGCTGAGAGGAACATAAGCTTCAAGATCAGAGTCTCTGCCACAGACTGGTTTGTGCTTTAACTGTACTAACTGGGGCTGTAGGTGGATGGCAAGGAAGCAGCATTCTAAATGTGACCCTGGGGTGAGTGCCAGGCATGGCGGTACGTGACGATACTCTCAGCCACTATGAGGCAGAAGCAATAGGACCATGAATTCAAGGGTATCCTGGGTTACACAGTAAGACCCTGTTAAAAATCACTAATAATAAACGCACAGCTGGGGCTGAGACCAGAAGTCGGCATATTAACACTCAAGAGCTTTTGCAACCAAGTTGGAGAATGCCCCTGGGGTACACAACTGTGACCTATCCACATTCCTGTTTGGTTTCTATCTTCTCATAACTTCCCCCTCCCTCAGGTTAGGTTGTGGGGGCTGGAGTTGGGAGCCATGTTGAGACAGGGTCTCTCTATGTAGCCTTAGCTGGCTCGGCACCCATTGTGCAGGCTAGACTGTCCTCAAACACACAGTAGTCCTCCTGCCTCAACCTTTCAAAGTTCTGAGACCACACTTGGCTCTTTCAGAAGGGATCCTTCCCTTGGTCAAGGTCTCAAGGGCTTAACCTCTGAATGGGCAAGACCCTGGTAACCCACACTCTGGACAAGGGCAGCAAGCCCAGAATTTTCCTCTGCTTCTGCCCTTCCCTCTAGGGAGGGACCTGTTATGAATAGGTCCTTTCTGAAGCCTGTGGGAGAGGGGAGAAGACCTAGCTTGTTGGAGAAGGCAGGGCTGGGTCTCAAAGCCAGGCTTGTGGGTACACAGAGAAGCTGTGGAGGTCTCAGCAAAGAGCTCTGGCCTTCTGTGCAGGGCCAGCTACTACAGTCCCTGGCATTATATGAAAAGCTCAGCCCAACCAGGCATGGTGACACATACCTCTAATCACAGCTTTGAAGGGTAAAAGCAGGGAGTCCAAGGCTAGCCTCAGCAACAAGGGACCCAGTTTCTAAAACCAAAACCAAACCAACAAAAGCTCAGGCTAATCTTGGCCCTAAAGGGACAGTTAGATCCTCAGATCCAGAAGACATCTATCTTCCTGTGGGCCATCTTTCCTGAGCTCCGAAGCTCAATGGGCCAAAGAAAAGGGACCATTCACCAGGCAGCCGGCAAGGTTTCCAACCTGGCATGGCCCTGGCAGATGGATTAACCAAATCCAATCAGGTACATAATTTAGGAACCTAGGGGAAAGGATGCAGACTTGCCTGTGGGAGACTGGTAGAATGAAAACAGACTATGGAACTGAGTAGCGTTATAACTTTAACCCAGGGAGAAAGGTTGCAAAACCAAGCCTGTGAAGGAAGCACACTTGAAGTTCCCTGTTCTCGTGTGACTATGAGAGGGCTGTGTTTCAGCACTGTCTTCCATTACCCAAGTTTTCTTCCTTCCCAGGACTACCTTTGTGTCTGGTTCTCTTTCCTTCAAGGGCTATGGAAATGGTTTTACATCAGGCCAGGACTCAGTTAAACAAAACTTACTCTGCCATTCTGAGAAGTCTCAAACTTCTCACATAGCTTCTCAGGACAAGGATCTATGTGTGTGTGCACAAGTATGCGCATATAAAAACTAGTGGTCAGCCTTGGCTATCATTCTTCAGGTTCCTTATACCATTCACTTGAGAAAGGGTCACTTGCTGGTTTGAAATTCACCAAGCAGGCTAGGCTGACTGGCCAGGGTGCCCCGGTAATCTTCCTACCCAGGCCCCTCCAGCCTTAAGATTATGGGTGCTTACCACCATGCTTTTACACAGATTCTGGAGAACAAGCTCATGTTCTCCTCCTAGAAGGACAAGCACTTTCTTATCTTCCGAGCCCCTAGAAAAGCAAGGAATTGGAAGTCAAGAACTTGCCTAGCACACGTGGGGCTCTAGGTTTTATCTTTCGAGTCACTAAAAGAAGCCAGGCTGCCAGGTGTTAGGATACTGTCCTCTAATTCATTAAGCGTTCTAAAGTCAGACTGGAAGGGTGTGAATTTAAGACAAGTGTGAGCTATATGGGCACTGCCTCAAAGCCCAAAGGAAGACTTTGATGTCAGAAAGTTCTAGTTTAAAACCTTGCACTGTATGCCTTGGGCAAATAAACTCCAAATGTTCAAGAGCCAAGTCTCATCCCCATTGTTCTGAATACTGCAGGTGGTATAGAATGCCTGTGTGCATATCTTCCCCCCCCCCCCCCCCGACTCCCCTTTTTTCAAGACAGGGTTTCTCTGTGTAACAGCCCTGGCTGTCCTGGAACTCACTCTGTAGACCAGGCTGGCCTTAAACTCAGGGATCTGCCTGCCTCTGCTTCCCAAGTGCTGGGACTAAAGGTGTGCACCACCACATCCAGCTCTGCATGTGTATTTTAAACTATTACCTAAAGACCAGGAAGAGCAGCTTGGCTTGATGACACAGATCTGTAATCCCAGCTAGTCAAGGGGCTGAGTCAGGAGGTCCACAGGTTCAAGGCCTGCTTAAATAATTTAGCAAGCCCTGTGTCAAAACAGAAAAAGGGCTTAAGATGTACGTAGCTCGGTGGTAGAGCACTGCCTGGTAAGTGTGAGGAGCCTGGATTCAATCTGCAGTACTCTGTGGGTGTGTGGGTGAGGGAAGGAATTTTTAAAATTGGCACGGGAAATGAGATCAAATAGCTTTGAGCAAATGGGCAGGGCTTTCTGCCAGAGCAAGAGCTGTCACTTTCCATTCCCTACCGCTTTCACCACTCACACTGAGTCACCGGCCCTGTATCTGGTTCCCTCTGGCTATATGACAGAACCCTAAGAGCTTTCCAGGAAAGGCTGACTGGGCATCAGGTTGCAGGACACAATCAGATAAATAATAGATCAATTCAAATCTGTGCCTCCAAGGATCACTGACAAGAGGCCAGCGGCTCTCTTCCACCTACAGAAAAGCCTGAGCCTCGGGCCAGTAAGTCGGGGTGCTGCTAAGGAGTTGTGCCTAACTCTTCTACATCTACAGATCACAGGGAACTCTACAGCCCCACTGTTCTGAATGACCCAAGGGCCCCTCGCTTTACACACCTCTCACATCTTTTACTGGTCTGAAGCCTTCCAAGATGACTTCCTAATTCCTAATACCTCCAAACCAGTCTAGCCTCTTCTAAATCATTTTTTTTTTTTTTAAAGACAGAATCTCACTACGAAGCTTTGGCTGGCCTGGACTCTAATATCTAGAGAGGCACTCCTTATGTACACCAGGTTGGCCTCAAATGCTGAGTTCCGCCTGCCTCTGACTTCCAAGTGCTGGGATTAAAGCTATGCACCACCACACCCATCTTCATCATTTAAAATATTCCATTCCATTCTAATCACACAATTTAAAAGTTTCAGAATTCTTTTGGTATTATGCATGTGTTGCATCTTTCTGCTTTTTGTTTGTTTGTTTTGTTTTTGAGACAAGGTTTCTCTGTGTAGCTTTGGAGCCTTTCCTGGAACTCGCTCTGTATCCCAGGCTGGCCTCAAACTCAGAGATCCACCTGCCTCTGCCTCCTGAGTGCTGGGATTGAAGGCGTGCGCCACCACCGCCTGGCACATCTTTCTGCTTTTGTTTTGTTGGTTTGCAGTGTTGTTTGAAATATGGTCTCAAGTAGCTTAAATTGGTCTTGAACTCCTGCCTCTTGATCCTCCTGCCTCTACTTCCCTGAATGCTGGGGATTAAGTTTGCAGCACCATGAGTGCCCCCTTCTCCTTTTTCTTTTAGTGAGGCAAGGTCTATTCTGCAGCCCAGGCTGGCACAGAACTCACTGGCAATCCTGCTGCAGTTCTTGTTTTTTTTTTTTTTTTTTTTTTTTGAGGAAGGGCCTCTCTCTCTCTCTCTCTCTCTCTCTCTCTCTCTCTCTCTCTCTCTCTCTCTCTCTCTCTCTCTCTCTCTTTTTCTGTTCAAGGTTTCTCTGTGTAACAGCCCTAGCTGTTCTGGAACTAACTCTGTAGGCCAGGCTGGCTTCATAGTCACAGAGATGCACCTATCTTGTGCCTCCTGAGTACTGGGATTAAAGATGTGCACCACCACCACCACCACCACCACCACCACCACCACCACCACCACCACCACCACCACCACCGCTTGGTCGAGGAAGAGTCTCTTTATGTAGCCCTCTGCCTCCCAAGTGCTGGGATTAAAGGTGACCATAGACTTGAGCCCTCACAGACTGGAGCTAGAAACAGGACAAAACAGCAAACTCTCTAGGTGCCCCTGCTGGGTGAAACTTGAGGAACTAGCCAGCAAGGAGGACGGGAACATAGTCCAGACAGCAGTGTCACCTTGGAGCAGTCGTACCCTTAAGTCATGGTACCAGCATGAAAGCTCAAAGGATTAAACGAGAATGGGAGAGTCTCGAACTTGACCTTGTAAGCCAGTAGCTGTGCAAGGCATGCTGTTGTATTTGACTTCTTCACTAGTGTGCTGACTAAGCTTGCTCAGTGTGTAAAATTTGTTCGTGGAAGCCAAGCAGTGGTGCATGTCTGTAATCTTAGCACCTAGGAGGCTGAGGCAAGGTGGTCAGTCTGAACCCAGTCAGGGCTAGATATCGAGAACCAGTCTAAAAACACACAAACAAACAAAATGTGCTTATAAATGAATTCAGTTTAAAGGAGCCAGAAACTAAGTAAAGGCAAGAGGCCTACATGAGATCACACTGACATCAAAGAGAAACACTGTTCAGCCAAACTCTGAAGATCTTTGATTCAGAATGGCTACGAAAAATGTGAGCAAGCTGGGCCCAGTAATCCAGGTCTGTAATTCCACCTACTTGGCAGGCTGAGGCAGAGGACAGCCAGTTCAAGCCAGCCTGCACAACATAGGGAGACCTTATTTAAAAACAATCTAAGGTAGTCTTTGACAAAGACAAGATCTCTAAGAGCTTGGGTGGAGAGGAACTTTGTTGTATTAGCTGTATTGGAAGAAAACCACCGATTTAGGATTTCTGCCTTTTATCATCTGTAGCCTGCCTTTCAATGTAGCAGCATCACTGTGGCAGTGTGATCAAGTGAGTATGCCCTAGAAATGTTTAGCCATATGTTCCAGTGTACTACTGCCGGTGTGTTGTCATTAGGATAGGATACCTTGACTAGTCTCATAGCTTCACAGAACGCTTGGAACACAATTTCAGCTTGGGAGGCATGGGCGGTAAATGAGGCTATGTTCAAGGTTCATGTCCTGTATTGGCATCATGATGTGTCATACTGGGACTGATGATACTCACTCATCTATCTGAAAAACCATTCTAGCCTTATCTATAAGAAGGACGTCAAGGAAAGCAGTCATGTTTTCTGGAGGTCTGAGTAAGACTTTGTCTGAGGTTTTCATCTGCAATTATGGTCTCCTCCTTCATGGCACTGGAAGCAGGCCAACTGTCTACACTGAAGCTATCGTCTGGCCAGATGTGGTGAACACTGTAACCTCAGCACTTAGAAAACAGAAGCAGGATGATGAGTTCAAGATCATCCTCAGCTACACAATGAGTTCCAGGCCAGCCTGAGCTACAGGACAAACAAATCATCTTTCTGGATATTGGAAGGATTAGCTATGCAGGGAGTTGCATTTTGACTCCACATTCTCTTTACATTTTAGATTCATTCATCTAAGTAGTATCCTCTAAATTTGACTTTACTGACAAACACAGAGCGCTGTAGCCTCTGCGACCCCATAGGTACATCAGTACAAATTCTTGTTTCACAATGATTTCATTTCAGTGTTGGTTGAAGGTGGGAAGTCAGACGGCC
This sequence comes from Peromyscus maniculatus bairdii, assembly GCF_049852395.1. Taxonomy (NCBI): domain Eukaryota; kingdom Metazoa; phylum Chordata; class Mammalia; order Rodentia; family Cricetidae; genus Peromyscus; species Peromyscus maniculatus. The sequence continues at coordinate 42,912,168 of NC_134858.1, forward strand.
AGACAGTGCACTTTAAGTAAGTCGATTGAATGTTGTGACCACACAAAAAGTAGAACTGAAAGAGAGACACTAGCAGCATGCAGATAAAGCAGCTGCTGCCGCACCCAGGGGAGAAGACACAGCAATCCTAGGATCTCCACCTGAGGGCAACTAGATCCACGATGACCTCAGCTCATCAGAACCTAGAGCAATAGGCAGCGCCGGGGCAAGGAGGGAAGGCTGCCTCAAAGCTGGGTTCAACTATTTAAGCTAGGCCACCTTAGCTCGGGTGTGACACACTTTCTAAGCCTCTTCTTTTTGTTTTTCAAGACAAGGTTTCTCTGTGTAACCCTGGCCTCTTAGCCAACAGCTGTGTGGGGCTACATCCACACACAACACCTGGGACGGAAGATATCCTGAAGCATTTCTCTCTAGAAGTTACAGGAACCCAGAAGAGCAGGCCATGTGAGTGTAAGCTGCAGGTAACAGGAGACACTGGTGCAAGCATTCAAATCATGGTGACTGTTGGTATGAATAATGGAGAAACAATGCCACCTGGGACATTCTGTGAATAAATTCTAAACACTGAATTTACAAAACAGGGTCAAAGGTCAGTTTATGGTTTATTAGTTATCTGTAAGGCCAGGCATGGTAGGGCACACCTTTAATCTGAGCACACGAGAGGTGTGGCAGGCAGATTTCTGAGTTCCAGGCAAGGCCACATAAGGAGAGTGTGACCAATCTACAACACCCTCTCACATATCTATCCACTCAGGGTTCCGGGTAATTACTCACCCATCCTACTGTCCTACCCTGCGGGAGGTGGAGTCAATTTGGTACATTCAGTTTCATGGGACATAAGATGAGCCAAGAATCCACTTTGTTTATAAGGTAGGAAAACCCATCCCTGCTTTTTCCATTGGAATCTAAACTACGATAAAAGAGACAGGAAGACATCAGTAAGTTCGCAGTGAAATGTTGACTTTTATATTAAATAAGCACTGAACAGAATGGATTCTAGTCAAGAAGCCTTTACCAAAACACAGTCACGAGCTTCCCTGGGGAGGTTCAGTCAGCCTGCTGCAGTGGTCCTGGAGAGGAAGATTACAGGCAGGCCCCAACTCTGCTCCCACCCACACCACTCAAGGGTCAGGAGCTGGCCATGCTCCCTTCCGTGTCTACTTCCCTCACCACTGTAATAAATATAAAGCTGGCACTGCTCACACACCTCAGCACAAACAGGTTTCAGGCATTAGCATACAACTGGAAGTGGTTAGGTTGAAAAACGCAAACAGAAATTTGGGACTTTTTTAACAATGAGAGTTACAATTCTCAAGGACAGGGCATGAGCTACTCAAAACTTACTTTGCTGGGTGGAGAATTTTGACAGAAGACTCAGGATTAGACAAAGGTCCTCAACAGTCCTCCCAGCCCTGACATTGTGGCCAGAGCACTGCCAACATAATCTACAATGCAAGGGCAGCCAAGCCACTTGCAACAGATGATGCCCGTGGCAGGGCATCTCCAACCCGCCACATTAGACGCAACTCCTAGCACCTGGACGGTAGAGCTTGCAGAAAGACTGAGTTCAAGGGCATCTACAGCTACATGGTAAGTTGAAAGCCAGGCTGTACTATAGTGAGACCCTGTCTCAAAGGGAAGAAAAACGTTAGGAAAGGAACAGAACAAGCCAGGAATGGTGGAGGAGGCCTGTAATCCAGGGCTGGAGAGAGAGACAGGAGGATCACCAAACATTCTAGGGCAGCCAGGGTACATGTAGACTCTGCCTAAGAAAACCACCAGCCCACCTACCAAAAAGAGAGAACAAAGTATTATCTGTGCTAGCTGTCTGGTCCCTTAATCACAGTGACAAACTAGGACATTTCATGTGGACACTGCATTCAGTTCATATCTTTAAAAAAAAAAAAAAAAAAAAAATTACAAAGACTAAGCAATCTGGGATGTAAACCAAAGAAAAAGCAATGAACACTGTTCCCCTAAAACAGCACAAATAAACCTGGCAAGAAATGACAGTGGACTCGGTAGCTGCACATTAGCAATAGGGCAGAGTTTTATTTAAAAGGCTAGTGGTTCAAATACTATTGCTTGAATAGCTCTGGTAGATATAAAATGTAGTAACATCTGGGGTTTATACACATATGCAGGAGCTGAAGGCCAGCTCATAGGACTAGTTCATCCTTGGTCAAGAGAGAAACTACAAGCGCATGCTGCAGGAGTGACCTAATGGGTTCATTTGGACCATACTCCTACTCTCTCTCCCCGAGGAACACAGAAACACCAGGATAGAAAATGTTCTTTTTACACACAAAATTCTGGCTTAATTAGATCTCCTTCCTAAAATTATACCTCAGTTCAGAAAACAATGTCTTGAAAAACTCAAGAGCTTGGGCTACTAAAAAAATAAAAGGGAATTTGAATGTAGTAAACAATTTTAGTAAACACCATGTGTATTTTCCTGTTGCTAATGAAGACATGATATATTCACAAGACTATGCATTAAAATAAACTCCTACAAAGAGGCTCGCCAGGAAAAAACGCCATCCCAACTTCTAATCCTTCTCAGTCAGGTGCAGGTCTCAGCACAAACCAGCCCTGATAGCTGCGTTGAAAGCAGAACATAAAGCCTAGATCGTAGCTACTGAATGTAACCATTAAGTAGAATCATGACAGAGCACATTTAATGGGTTACTTCAATCCCCAACCTGGTCCAGTTTAAAATGTTTGTAGATCCAGTTTGTAAAGGGTCCATAGACATATTGGACAACCAAAAATCTACTGTTCTCCCAAGTGGCAGTTTGTGTAGCTCAAGAGCAAACCAGTAGGACTGTAAAGAGCTCTCTTGAAATCTCGATGAACACACATTACATAAGGAACCTTCAAAGTTAAATGAGACACCTGCATGGTGGTGTATGCCTTTAATCTCAGTCCTCAGGAAGCAGGGGCAGGCAGATCTCTGGGAGTGCAAGGTCAGTCTGGTCTACATAGCAAGTTCCAGGCTACCCAGAACTACACAGCAAGACCCTGTCTCAAAAACTAAAAAAATGAACCTAGTTCATCTTTACTAAAATGGTGGAATAAAGCTAGCACATCCAAAGTGGGACATGGTGGGGCATGCCTTTGATCCTAGCATTGGGGAAACAGGGGCAGGCTGATCTCTGAGTTTGAGGACAGCCTGGTAAACAGAGAGTTCCAGGACAGCCAGGACTATACAGAGAAACTCTGCCTTCATAAAACAAAAAAAGATAGCACATCTATTACGAAGAGCAGCTTGTTTCCCATTTAAACAGCCAATTTTTTTTTTTACTGATAGAATTTAAGAATTAAACCAATTAAAAAACAAACACGCCTAGGGATTACTTCAGTGGCAGAGCACTTGCTTAGTATGTGCTAGGCCCTGGGTTGATTCCAGTACTGTAAAATATATATATATCTATCTCTCTCTATATATAAAATGAAAACAAACATATACACCTTAAGATAATATAAAACTTAAAATAACATCAGGCATTATGGAATGGGAAACAATTCTGACCCCTACCACAAATGCTCAAAACAAAGCAAACCATAACAAGTTGGGGAGGAGGGGGTGACAACCAGAACTCTGGGTGAGTAACACCACACAGACCCTACATCACAGAACACCACACAGAATGAGTTACACATCAGTAAGATCATCCTGACAGCAATGCAACTCCTAGATCAACAATGAGTTAAAAGCTTGCAATGGAAATAACCCATTTGCAAAGAGATGAAGGGGAAGCAGAGGAAAGGCTGCATGCATGGGTCTATTATAGACATGATATTCAGCAGCATACAAATAATACCCCCCCAGTCCCCAGAACTTGTTTTCACTGCTAGATTGAGAGGAACAGACTCACTTGTAACTATAGCATCTTCCGCATTTGAATGACAAGCATGTTTAATCTGATGCTATATGTTATATAAAAATACTGAGGATACATGAATCAAACAAAACAACACAACACACTAACTCATGAACCTTACAACTGGACCAAAAATAAGTTTAAAGCCAAGTAGATGTGATAATTATCACATAAGACATAATCCATAGAAAAAAGGGCCAAGAAAAGAATCTTCATGTTGTACTCGTGCTTGATGTTGTCCTAGGAAAAACAGTGATGATTCGACAAAGGTGTCATATACAACTAAAAAGTCCCCTCTGGTTTCAAATGAATTTTCCTTGGCTAATTTTTCTCCTGTGCCAAACCAACTTTTATATACAGGACCAGTTTAAATCCCTCCTCCTCCCCTTCAAACATTAGATACAAGCATCCAGGAACATTGTACAATGCAAAGTGCCTTAAGAAAGGATTCTGTAGTGCCAGTGGTGTAACTGATCTGAGGAAGCTGGGATGCTGGTAACACTGATGGCCAGTCAAGCAATGGTGGTTTGCTTCTCCTCCGGTGTCTCCTCCAGCAACTGCATGATCAGTTCATGGAGGGGTTTGCAGATCTTTGCATAGCCCCCTCCCGTGAGATGAAGAAAATCAAACATGTCGTGGCAGGAGATGGCACCGTCCGAGTGCACGAAGCCCCCATCTGTATCCAGGAGCTGCACATTGGCAAGCTTCGGCAGGGAAACCTTGAGAAGCTGGTTCACCTTGGCATTCTTTTGTCTTAAAGGGTTGGGCTTCTCACCTCGAGGTAACAGACCCTAGGGCAGAGCACAGAAGAGCATTAACAGAGAGAGCTATTTGTTTTTCTTTACTTATGACTTCCAGTATTCCTGGGATATCTGTTCCATCTGGCACACTCTGGCTTCTAAAAATCAGACTATGGCAGGTTGGGTTTTTTTTTTTCTTTTTAAATATAATTTATTTTTATTTTATGTTCATTGGTGTTTTGCCTGTATGTATGTCTGTGTGAAGATGTCAGAAGCCCCGGAACTGGAAATTACAGACAGGTGTGAGGTGCCATGTGTGTGCTGGGTATTGAACCTGGGTCCTCTGGAAGAGCAGTCAGTGTTCTTAGTCATGGAAGCCATCTCTCTAGCCCTGACTATGGTAGTTTTATTTAAAGCTGACCTGTTTGTTCTTGAGTGTCTTCCTCAAACTGTTGCTGATTGCAGATATCTTTAGGACCCACTATTCTTCGTTCTGAACATTTTAAAATTATTTTATGTGTATGAGTGTTTCGCCTCCATATATGTCTATGTACCCATATCTGTACCTGGTACCCAAAGAGGACAGAAAAGGGTATCAGATGCCCTGGAACTGAAGTTACAGATGGTTATGAGTCATCATGTGGGTACTGGGAGTCAAACCCAGGTCCTTTGAAGAACAGCAAGTGCTCTTAACCACTAGGCTGTCTCTCTAGCCTGCCACTCTGAACACCTTAGCCAAGATCATTTTTAGAGCTTCAGAATTCCACTGAACTTCCACCTACAGACGAAATGTTCCTGAAGTCCCCACAGCATGTCCAACAGCAGTTCATCATCTTCTCTTTAAACTGTGCTCCTTGTCCACTGTATCAACTGTCATTCCAACATCCCAAGTCTCTCACCTCACATTCCTTATTTATCATGGAATCACTAAATGCTTACATTCTATATATTTCTCTAATTAATCTTTGTTTTCTGAGACAGGATCTCATGAATCCCAGGCTAGACTCAAACTACTACATGGCTAAGGATTACAGGCATATACCAGTACATCTGGTTTATGTGGTACCAGGAATGGAACCCAGGGCTTCACTGCATGCCCAGCAAGCACTGTATCAACTGAGTCACATCCGCAGCCTCCATCTTCTTTTTCTTCACCACGGTAATATACATTACTTTTGCTTAGGAACTTAATGCTATTCATCCCAATTACTAAAATATCTCCCACTAGTTCTCCCAAAGCCAGTATGTCCTCCCTTCAATTCTTTCTCTATATACCTTGTCAGGAGAATGTAGCTTAGACAAACCTATCAATGCCAAAGAAAGCTACACTATAACATTATAAGAAAGAGAATTGGGGGGCTGGAGAGATGGCTCAGTGGTTAAGAGCACCACCTGCTCTTCCAGAGGTCCTGAGTTCAATTCCCAGCAACCGCATGGTGGCTCACAGCCATCTGTAATGAGACCTGGTGCCCTCTTCTAGCCTGCAGGGATATGTGCAGACAGAGCACTGTATACATAATAAATAAATAAATCTAAAAAAAAAAGAGAGAGAGAATTGGAATCAAAGCTGTCTTAATGAAACACATGAATTACATACCTAGTAAGATAAATATATCCTAAGTTAATTTTAACTTGTATATCAATGATCTAATACAATTTTCAGATAAATCAACGTCTGTCTTGCTACTATGGTAAAGAGAAATATTGCCGGGCGGTGGTGGCGCACGCCTTTAATCCCAGCACTCGGGAGGCAGAGCCAGGTGGATCTCTGTGAGTTCGAGGCCAGCCTGGACTACCAAGTGAGTCCCAGGAAAGGCGCAAAGCTACACAGAGAAACCCTGTCTCGAAAAACCAAAAAAAAAAAAAAAAAAAAAGAGAAATATTACATGTCAAGAGCAAGATTTTTTTTTTCTTTTTGGTTTTTCGAGACAGGGTTTCTCTGTGTAGCTTTTGCACTTTCCCTGGAACTCACTTTGTAGTCCAGGCTGGCCTCAAACTCACAGAAATTCACCTGCCTCTGCCTCCAGAGTGCTGGGATTAAAGGCATGTGCCACCACCGCCCGGCAAGAGCAAGATTTTATCAATGCAAACTAGCAGTAGTGTTCATTAGATAATCAGTTGGTTCTATTACAGAAGTACTGCCAGACACTGCTATCCTTGCAGCTGGCCGATACCTAGTAATGGTACACAAGGAAATGTAACTGCTTGCTATTCAGGTAAAAATTTTGTTTCCAATTTGTGCTACAGAGTATGTAAGATGTTGTGTTTCAAGAACAGATTTATTGTGTGTCCTTTATTTTACTTGTTATTACTGGTAGTACTGGGGATTAAACCAAGGGCCTCATGAATGTAAAGCAAGAGCTCCACCATGAGCTACAGTGCCAGCCCTTACTGTGAGTTTTTTATTGGTTTGTTTGGTTGGTTTGGGTTTTTTTCAGAACAGGGTTTCTCTGGGTATCCCTGGCTGTCCTGGAACTGTCCAGCTCCGTAGACCAGGCTGGCCTCAAACTCAAAGATCCAGCTGCCTCTGCCTCCCTAGTGCTGGGATTAAAGTTGTGCACCACTACTGCTCAGCCTTACAGTGAGTTTTATTTTACAAAAAATAAACATATATTCAAAGCATACACTTGTACATATTTACTCTAGTTCTTTCAGTAATGTGTTGGGGCTTTGGCTGCCAATTTAACTATGATTTTATAGCTCCTCAAAAGCCAGAGAATTCTCAGATTGTTACACTGGTTCATCTCCCTCTGTACTTGCTATGCTAAAACACTTCAAATGATGAAGTCAGTCCTAAAGCTGAGCTTATTACTGTTAAGTGCAAACTCAGGGACTAGGACTGATGGATGGCACATGCCTGTAATCCTCACAGTTGGGGGCTAAAGAGTAGAAGTTAAATATCTACAGCTACATATTGAGTCTGATGCCAGCCTTGGCTACAGAATACCCGACAGGTAGAAAAAGTTGAAGACTCTGTACCTAATATTTCACATGTTAACAATGCCAACAAAGTCTGGTTGAGATAGAAGGAATAACCAGGAAATATGACCAGGGACCAATAAACACACACTTTGTTCTAACTCTCAAGTCATAAAAAACAGAATGACTATTTCTCATGATTGGGGCAACATATCTACTAGAATTTACAAAAAAAAGAACGAGGAAAAAATAGCCATTGAGATGGTTCGATGAGAAAAGTCACTGCCAATAAACCTGTTGATCTAACCTCAATCCTCAGAAACCAGGTGGTATAAGAAAAATCAACTCACTCTTTTTTTTTTTTTTAAATTCGGAGCTGAGAACAGAACCGAGGGCCTTGTGCTTGCTAGGCAAGCACTCTACCACTGAGCCAAATCCCCAACCCCTGAAAAATCAACTCTCTTAAGTTGTCTTTTGACCTTCATATACATACCATGACACAAGTTTGTACGGCACACACAAAATAACTAATTATTTTAAAAAATGAGAAAAAGTTTATGTATTTGCATAACATTTTCCTTAATCAAAGTACCAAGGTGTGCTGGTTCATTTTTTCCCCCTTTGATTTTAAATCGTTGCTAAAATAAGACATTAAACTCCTAGCCACACAGATGGCTCAATGGGTAAGTTCTTGCTGCCCATGCACAAGAACTCAAGTTCCCCAGGATCCAAGGAAAGCAAGGCACAGCAGTTATCCACAATCCCTGAACTGCTATTCTGAGACAGGAGGTAAGGACAGGAGGATTCCTGGAAGTTTGTGGGCCAGCTACCCTGGAATATGCAGTGTGGAACAAGAGATGTTGTCTCAAACTAGGTAGAAGGCAAAGACTAACATCTGAAGTTGTTTTGCAACATGTGCATCATAGCATTCACACTCACATGTATGCATACACAGAGATAATTTAATCCCTTTAAACTTCTAAAAACTTCTAATTCTGTTTCTTTTAGACTTTCCAAATTGTGTGTGTGTGTGTGTGTGTGTGTGTGTGTGTGTGTGTGTGTGTGTGTGTATCCAAATAAATGTGTGTATGTTTAAGTAACCATAGGTTTTTCCACTTCAAAACATCATGGTCTTTTTCACATCCACTCATAGTTGTAATATGATCTGTGCTAATGTATTAAAAAGCTCTGGGATCACTCCCCTATCAGATTCATCATTTAGGTTACATATAATGTTTCAGTATTATTGATAAGACTATAATCAATACCTTTATCAAACTTGGTTTATTTTTTATACATAAATTTGGTGCTACGGATCAAATCCAGGGTCACACACATACGATGCAAATGCTCTACCATTGAGTTATATGCCCTCAGCTCCTTAATATCCACTTTAAAACAAAGAATATTTATGGAGAATTTACCCTGAACTGTTCATACATTAACATTCCCATGAAGCTTTTTCAAAGCTAAACACTCAGTCACAACATACCAGTATGGAATAAGGCATAGAATGCAATAGCTATACCAACAATTAAATGCCATGAAATAAAAACTAAGATCCGGAGCTGGCAAGATAACTCACCAGGTAAAAGCTGTCACGAAACCTGATGACCTGAGTTTGATCCCTGGCACCTACATAGTGATAGAAGAGAACTACTTCTTTTGTTGTTGCTGGTGGTTTTTTTAAGATAGGGTTTCTCTATGTGGCCCTGGATGCCCTAGAACTTGCTGGGATTAAAGGAGTTTGCCACCATCACCCACCCAGTGAAAAATAAATCTTTTTTTTTTTTTTTTTTGGTTTTTCGATTCAGAGTTTCTCTTTGTAGCTTTGTGCCTTTCCCGGATCTCGCTCTGTAGACCAGGCTGGCCTCAAACTCACAAAGATCCACTCTCCTCTGCCTCCCGAGTGCTAGGATTAAAGGCGTGTGCCACCACTGCCCGGCAAAAACTAATTCTTATAGGTTGGCTTCAGACACACATCAGTCAAAAAAGATGTGACTTTTCAGCACCTACAAGATAAAACCTGAACTACTAGTAATAGCAAATACCTCCCTCCATGACCTTTCCTTCTAACCATCCTGTCCTTACAACAACCATCAGAAACTGCTCCCACTTAAAGACTCTGTATTGATGAGATACCATTTTTAAAAAGATTCCCAGTGGGTCTAAAGACACAAAATTCTCCACCCAGAAAGACTACTTACCAGCACAATGACTTTGGCCTGTGGCTGCCTTGTATTTATAAGTTGTACAATAGCCTCGATTCCACCTGCTACTTCTTCTGCTGTATTTTCATGGTTGTTTGTTCCTACCCAGACAACAATGACCTATAATGAGGGAAGGGAAAAGAGAGAAGATAAAGACCAAGAAATAAAAGAACATGAAACATTTAAATGAAAAGCAAGAGAATCGGAAACAGGTGAGAAGGCTCATCAGGTAAAGGGATTTGCCAAGAAGCCTAATGACCTAAGTTTGATTCCCTCGGACCCACAAGTTGCAAAGAAGGAACTGACTCCCACAAATGTTCTCTGACCTCCACAGTGCCAGTATGTTCACTCACATGTGTGCACGTGAAGACACAAGCAAAATAAATAGAAACTGCAATAAAAACTTTTAAAAAATCAAAAGAAGAATGAGCTTCCCAGAGGATGTTGAGTAACTTCAGTCTGGGAAACGGAAACTGAAAGTGAAATGGCTTCATGGTTGCCAAGCCTTCAATCTGAGGTCAGTCTCCAAACCCATGTGGTAGAAAGAGAAAACCCATTTCTACACAGTGCCCTCTGACTTTTACACATGTACTGCAGCACATAATGCATACACATGAAATAAATACACGTAATCAAATTCCTTCCCCCCAAAAACAGTGACTTATGCCTAATATTATGTTTCAAGATAAATTACAAGTATTTAATATTTAAGTGCCAAAATTATACCAGGAAGAAACAAGAAAGAATTACTCTCACAATTGATTAACTACACAGAAAAAAACAATGAACTCAACTGAATAAAAATGAAACATTCCTGGTAGACAGATGTATTAAAGTGGGATTTAAGGAACTGCTTCACACACAGTAAGATTTCCCTGGTTAGAAATACACTATGCAATAGCAGGAGCAGCCAGGAGTGCAAAGGCTATAAATACACAGGTGCACTCAAGAAAGGAGTCACTGGGATGGAGGCTGTGTTTTAAACATGTTTTCTCCGCTCGTATTTAAAAGGCATGCACCACTATGCCCAGTGAAACTAACTTTCATTAGTGACTCTCTTTTGTTTCTTCTTTTCTTTCTCTTTAGGGTTTTAAAAACTTATATGCAGTGCACCAAGTGCAGATGTTTATAATGTGACAAGGCATTACAGATTCATTTGTTCACATTTGTCCTAAACATTTTTCAGAAGCACTCAGAGAACTTGGCTATATATCTGTTTATATGCTCAGAATTTGCTGAAGTGAGTCATGGCTCTGCTTCCCACCGTACTGCCCAGGCCCACACATTGCACATTCTACTGAGCATCAATTTGATTCCTACATGTGAAGAGTCATAACAATCACAATACAACTCAACCAAACAACAGATTGAGTCCTTTTTAAGCCAGTGCCTCTCTCAGTATGTTTCCTAAGCAATGATGTTTCCCATAAACAAGCATGAAGCAAAGAGCAAGCATAAAACAGGGCTTTCAAGAAGCAATTTTCCACTGCTTCAAACAGCCATATTTGAAAGACTCGAGATTAATCATACTCTCTTAAAAGTATGTTTCATCACCTTAGGTTTAATGTTCTCCAGTTCTCCATTCTTTAGTCTCCATAAAACATGTCGTGTTGTGTCTCCCCCAATTCCAAAATTAAGTGCGTGAAGTGGGGAAAACAGCTCTCTCCATATCTAAAGACAAAAAACTTGATATAGTTAAACTAAAAAAAAAAAATCACTGGAAATAAAATTTCTTCAACTGCAACATGATTTAATACATCTAAAACTAATAAATCTTCCACGGTTTTGTTGTTACTTTTTGGGATAGGGTTTCTCTGTGCAGCCCTGGCTGTCCTGGGACTCACTCTAGACCAGGTTAGCCTCAAACTCAGAGATCTGCCTGTCTCTATCTCCCTAGTGCTGGGATTCAAGGTGTGCACTACCACCGCCACTAATCTTCTACATGCTAACCTTCCACGTTCCTTATTCAAATGTTTGCACTGAAAACAATATGCCACTCACTTAAAGGGCTTTGAGATGCTAGCGTGCAATGACTCAGTTCTTAATGAAGCACTGAGTCTTTGGCTCAAGAACCTGCACAGCACATTCTATGGCCATTGAGACAGCAACACCCTAAATCAAGCTGTCAGCTCAATAAACACTTTTTCATGAATTCAACTATTTAAAAAAAAAAAAATGGCCGGGCAGTGGTGGCGCACGCCTTTAATCCCAGCACTCGGGAGGCAGAGCCAGGCGGATCTCTGCTTTGTGCCTTTCCTGTCTCGAAAAACCAAAAATAAAAAAATAAAAAATAAATAAATAAATTAAAAAAAAAAAAATGAAGTGAAGCCAGGAGGTAGTGGTCCATGCCTTTAATCCCAGCACTTGGATTTCTATGAGTTTGAAGCCAGCCTGGACTACAGAGAGAGTTCCAGGACAGACAAGACTGTTATATAACTGTTCTATAAAGAAACCTTGTCTCCAAAAAAAAAAAAAACCAGTGAAGAAATACAAGTTGAAGAAACTTAAGAGTATTGGAACCAAAAAGAAACAAAGCTGTATTTTCTTTTAAGTTTCCTTTGGAAGAATGCCCAACCCTAAAAAGATTCGGAAAAGCCCATTACAAAAATATACAGTAAATTGCAGGGCAATGGTAGTGCACTCCTTTAATCTTAGCACTCAGGAGGCATAGACAGGCAGATCTTGAAGTTTGAAGTTAACCTGGTCTACAGAGTGAGTTCCAGGACAGCCAGGGCTATACAGAGAAATTTGATCTCTAACCCCTGCCCCCTCGCCCAAAACACACACACACACACACACACACACACACACACACACACACACACACACACACACACCATCAGAAAGCGGTAGAACAAACAAGTGAGAATCATGAGCAGGACAAAGCAAACAGAAGTAAGAATCATACATCACCACCAGGCAAATACAGCAAGCTTCTTGGAAGTCAAGAGCAAAAAGGGAGTTTAGTTACAAATAACTACACCAAGAATCCCACTAGGTAGATCTGCCTTCCCTTGTAGACGGCACTAGAGTATCTCTGAATCCTAAGCCTATGAGAAAGTTTGTAAGGTATCAGTGGACATACACTAGGAGCCAAGAACACCCTCTGATTTACCTCATACTGCTGCATCAACTGTACCATGGAATCTCCCACAAACAGCACGTCCGGCTCTTTGTCTTTACAGTCCAGAACAAACCTATTATGCTGGTTTGTAGAAGAAAGAAAAATAAGAAATTGGTATTTCTTTCCTTTCGCAATTTGTTGGCCTAAACAAATTGTTGTCCAACCAGGTACTGTAAAACATTCTTTATGAGCAAGACCCAGAGATCCACCCCCAACACTATACAATAGGAGAGCAAGCAAGCAAACCAAGCTATTCATCCTTTTCAGTCTATCCTAAAGCTTATTCTTTTTTTCTGAGTTAATTGGAAATTAATTTCTACCTTTACCATACTGATCATTCTATTTATTGGTTTAGATTCAAGAAAATCACAATTCTACCAAATCCAGAATATCAAAATGCTTCATATCATTAAAAAACAAACAAACAAACAAACAAATTAGGAAAAATTAGGAAAAATAAATAAAAAGGCATTTTGGGGGCCATCAAGATGACTCAGTAGTAGGTAAAGGCCCTTACAGGCAAACCTGTTTGAACCCTGGAACTCAAATGGCAGGAGAGAACCAACTCTTGTAAGTTGCCCTCTGACCCAGAGACACACACAGACAGACATGATCACACACACACACAGACACACACACACATAATTTAAAACAAAAAGAAACCTTTCAGGACAGGGTCTCACCGGAAACTTGTTACATAGACCAGGCTAACCTCAAAATTTGCAGCAATCCTCCTCATCCTTGTGTCTCTGTGCTGCCTTATAGACCTGGCAACCGCACCGATGCAAACTTATGACAACATTTTCTACATTTGCTTTATCTCTTTGTACAGCTACGTACTGTTAAACTATTTGAGTTTTGTTGTTGTTGTTTGAGACGAAATCTCACTATACAGTCCTGGCTGGCCTATAACTTGATATACAGACCAAAATGGTCTCAAACTCAAGAGATCCACCTGCCTCTACCTGAGTGTTGGTAGCTAATGTGTGTGCCACCTCCAGCTTTTTTTTTTTTTTTGGAAACTGTCTCAAACACCCCAGGCTAGCCTTGAACTCCTATATCCTTCTGCCTCTACCTCCCAAGTGTGCTGGGAAAATAGGTGTGAACTAAACTATTCTTTTAATTTTTTTCTTTTAAACTTTTACTTTATGTAGGCCTGCATATGCATGTGAGTGTATGAGGGTGACTGAGAAAGCCACAAGAAGGCATCCTATCCCTTTAGCTGCAGATTCAGGTGTTCTGTGAACCACCCAATGTGGGTGCTGGATCTGAACTCTGCTCTTCATAATTATGTAGCAAATGTTCTTAACTGCTGAACCATCTCGCTACTACCCATGACTCAAGTACTTCAGCAAACACAAGTTAAAATGTTCTTCTTTTTTTTTAACTTATTTATTATGTATACAGTGTTCTGTCTGCATGTATGCCTGCCGGCCGGAAGAAAACACCAAATCTCATTACAGATGGTTGTGAGCCACGATGTGGTTGCTGGGAATTGAACTCAGGACCTTTGGAAGAGTAGCTAGTGCTCTTAACTGCTGAGCCATCTCTCTAACCCCTAGAATGTTCTTTTATGAAACCATACTAAGAAAATAAATAGCCCATTAACATCTAACATCCAATCCATATTCAGGCTTTACAGATTCTTTTTAAAAAGTATTACATTTATCTTTGAACCAGGATCTAATTAAAACCCAAGTCTTTTTTTTTCTTTTTCTCAGCTTCCTCTTGAAGTAGATGCCTAGCTTTTAGATATAATACACATTTTGAACACAGCTATAATATCCAAATGTTAAACTGTCAGTAGATCAGTACTCAATCCTTTTCAGTCTAATCCAAGTTTAAAAGCAGTAGTAACCCAGTAGTGGCATGCCTGACTCACTCTCCCTTCCCCTCCTTTCAATTAAGTTGCCTAAGCTGGCTTCAAACTCTGGATCTCAAGTGATCTTTCTGTCTCAGTCTACTAAATAACCAGAACTAGAGGTGTGCATCACAGGGCCCAGCTAAGTCTATCACTGAACCACACACCCAGCCCTACTCATTGGCTTTGGTTTTGTTTGTTTAAAGTCAGGATCTAAATAAGTCAGGTTGGGCTTTAACTCCTGGTAGTCCTGCCTCAATCTCCTGAGTTTAGATGCTAGGCATGTGCTACCTAGCATATCTGGTTAAGAAACTTTTTTTTGCCAGGCTGTGTTGGGAGACATCTTTAGTCCCAGCATTCAGGAGACAGAGGCAGGTGGATTTCTGTGAGTTCGAGGCTAGCCTGGTCTACAAATCGAGTTCCAGGACAGCCAGGGCTACACAGTGAAACTCTGTCTTAAAAAACCATTAAAAAAAAGAAGGAGGAGGAGGAGGAGGAGGAGGAGGAGGAGGAGGAGGAGGAGGAGGAGGAGAAGGAGAAGAAGAAGAAGAAGAAGAAGAAGAAGAAGAAGAAGAAGAAGAAGAAGAAGAAGAAGAAGAAGAAGAAGAAGAAGAAGAAAAGAGAAACATCTGATGTTGTTTGAGACAGGGTCTTACACGATGTAGCTCTAGTTGTCTTGGAACTCACTACGTAGAGAAGGCTGGCCTTGAACTCACCACCATCTGGCTAGGCAACAGTTTCTAATCTAGTTTCAGGGACAGGTCTACAGATTATTCCTTTTTCCTAAACCCTAGAATCAGGGATGGGGATCTCAGTTGGCAGAGTATTTACATAGTGAGCATTTTATGACTGTAATCTCAGCATGTGGGAGGCGGAAGCAGGATTATTAGAAGACTTTGTCTCAAAAACAAAATTAAAAAAAAAAAAAGAAATGGTGGTGGTGGCACACATCTTTCTCAAAAATAATTTATTGTATGTGCATTTGTGTTTTGTCATATATATATATATATATATATATCTGTGTGAAAGTGTCAGATCCCCAGAAACTGAAGATAAAGGCAGTTGTGAGTTGAGCTGCCATGTGGGTGCTGGGAATTGGAACTTGGGTCCTCTGGAAGAGCAGCCAGTACTCTTAACCACTGAGCCACCTCTCCAGCCCTGTGGCACACATCTTTCACCCCAGCATTCAGGAGGCAGAAGAAGGAGGATCTCTCTGAGTTCAAAGCCATCTTGAACTACAGAGCAAGTTCCAGGACAGCCAGTGCTACACAGAAAAACCCTGTCTTGAAAAACAAAAACAAAACAAAACAAAAAAACTCTTGGTAGTCCTGGCACCTTCGGGCACCCACACACAGATATGTATACATAAAGTAAAAAAAATGAAAAAACCAACCAACCAACTAAACCCTGGCCCCCCGGCAGTGGGGAAACAAGGGACGAGAGGATCCCTGAAGTATGCTGACCAGCTTAGTCATGCCAAATTAGTGAGCTCCAGGTTCAGTGAGAGACACTATTTCAAAAGTAAGGTGGAGAACAATCAATTGAGGAAAACACCAGATCTCTGGCCATCACATGCGTGCAAACACATGCTAGCTTGTGCACGCACACACATTTACTTGCATACACACGAAACAAAGTGATCTAGCCACACAAGTAATGCATATGCACCACCCTTTACCTGAGACATCCACCTGTCATCTCCTTGAATATCTTCCGCTGCATGTGGAATAGCTGCTGGGTTGGAGTCTCCTTGGCTCATTCTACACCTGAAGAGAAATGTCTGTCATGTTTCATTTATTAACAAGAACATTAAATACTAAATACTGTCAGGTTTTTTGAGACAGGGTCTCACAATGTAGCTCTGGCTGTCCTAGAACTATGTAGACTGGCCTTGAACTCAAGTGATCTGGCTGCCTCTGCCTCCTGAGTACCGGAATTAAAGGCGTGCACTACCAGCCCAGTTACTATTTATTTATTTTGATTTTCAAGACAAGGTTTCTCTGGGTAGCTCTGGATGTCCTGGAACTCATTCTGTAGAATAGAACAGGCTGGCCTCGAAATTGCAGAGATCTGCCTGCCTCTGCCTCTACCTCCCGAGGGATTTAGTTTTGTTTATGTATAGATGCATGTATGTTTGTGCATCGCACGTGTGTAGTACCCACTAAAGCCAGAAGAGGGCGTTCAGATCCCCTGAAATTAGAGTTACAGAAGACTGTTAAGTGCCACGTGGGTGATGGCTATTTAATTGGGTCCTCTGGAAAAGCAGCCAGTGTTCTTAGCACTAAGCCATCTTTCCAGCCCCTACTGTCAGGTTAAAATAATATTTATTTTATTATGGGTTTAGCTTAGGAACTAAAACAGGGTTGATTTTCAGCAGATATGAGTTCTAGGACATGACTGCTTAAGTCTACAAAATATTATCACCGACTTAAGATAATTTCTTATCACTTATGAAGGGAGCATCACATCTAAAACATTAACCCCCATCACTCCTCTGTAACTAAGATTAAATGAACAAACTCGAAGGGCAGTGGTGGCCCACGCCTTTAATCCTAGCACTCTGGAGGCAGAGGTAAACAGCTCTCTGTGAGTTCAAGGTCAGCCTAGTCTATAGAGTGAGTTCCAGGACAGCCAGCCAGAGCTACATGGAGAAACCTTGTCTTAAACCCCACCCCAACAAAAAGGTACAAATTCTGCTCCAAATATACACTTTACCTGACACACCCATCCTATGTTAGTTTTCATGATAACAGGTTGTAGAAAGCACCATATTGCTTAAAACTTAGACACTTATAGAACAATGAAATCTACATTACAGCCTTTTAGGTTGTTAGAATTACACACTATAGAATGACTATGGGGGGCTGAGAGTTGGCTCAGTGGTAAAGAACAATTGCTGTTCTTGCAGAGAACTTCAGTTTGGATTCTAACACCCATGTGGAGTGGCTCATAACTACGTGTAACTCCAAGGGTTATAACAATCTCTGCTAGCCTCCACAGGCACCCACATGGCAAACAAACAGAGGCAGACAAAAAGACTGACTACAGGAGCCAGTCAAATGGCTCAGAGAGTAAAAGCCTGGTAACCCGTAATCTCTAGAATTCACATGGTGGAAAGGGAGAACCAACTTTGTAAAATCGTGTTCCAATCTGCCTGCCTGCCTGTCTACAGACACTCTCTTTCTCTATTTTGCGCGCGCGCACACACACACACACACACACACACACACACACACACACAGTGACACTAGCATTCACACATATATCATACATATGAATGCTTAAGAAAATTAGAGTCAGGTATTGCGGCACAAGCTTTTAATCTCAGCACTCTAGAGGCAGAGGCAGGCAGATCAAGGTGGGTTCAAGGCTAACCAAGTCTACATAGCAAGTTCCAGGCAGCCACTGCTACGTAGAGATGTAGAGAGATCTTGTCTCAATAAATAGATAAATAGGCAAATAAAATAATTTAAAATTACATAGGCTAGAGAGATGGCTCAGAGGTTAAGAGCACTGGCTGCTTTTTCTGAAGACCCTGTTTCAATTCCCAGCACCTACACAGCAGCTTTCTGTAACTCTAGTTCCTGCGTATCCAACACTCATTTCTGGCCTTCTTGGGTACCAATTATGAACATGATACACAGATGTATATGCAGGCATAATACCCATACACATAAAATATTTTAACTAAACAAGACTACAGCAATAATTAGAATCCACTAGCTATTAAAGCATCCCACAGTTACTGTACAGTAATTAAAGTACTGATAAGACAAGATCAGGGAGGACAGAGGTGCTCACATCCAACCCCCAGCATTCTTGTTAAAAAAGAAATCCAGTGTGACAGTGTGTGCTAACAATCCTAGCTCTGGGGAGGTGGAGACAGGCAGGTATAATGGCTAGTTTAGCCTAATTTGGAACTCCAGGTTGGCAAGAGACCACATATTGTCTCCTAGAAATCATGAACAATAACCAAGTAACAACACTCAAGGTGTAGTGACTCATTCCTTTAATCCCACAATTCAGGAGACAGAAGAAGTACTTCTGTCTGGTGTACTCTGTGAGTTTGAGGACAGCTTGGTCTACACTGCAAGCTCCAGGCTAGCCAGGGTTACATATTGAGACCCTGTCTCAAAAGGGGGTGGCAGTGGTGAATATTAACTGAGGAACACCTGGTTAAGTAGCATGCTTGCCTACCCATGCCTTAAGCCCTGGGTTCAATTCCTAGCATCATACTAAATCTTATCAAACCAGGTACATGCCCATAAATCTAGCACTCAGGAAGTCGCAGGAAGACCAGAAATTCAAGGTCAACTGTAGCTACATATGAGTTCAAGGATACCCTGGGATACATGAGATACTTTCTCAAAAACAAAGGTTAAGCCTAACATAGTAGCTTCCAGCATTTGGGAGGTAGAGGGAAGGAATATCTGTGAGTCTGAGGCCACCTGGTCTATACAGTGAGTTTCAGGCTACCAAGTGAGATCCTGTCTCAAAAAAACAAAACAAAACAAAACACACACACACACACACACACACAAACCCCACCAAAGATTAGCAGTCACTGGGGAAACTGTCTCAGAACCAAGTGGAAGTTTTACCTGTGTTTCAATTTGTCTTCACTGGCCTGTTACAGGTAATGGTTACACACAAGGATGCAACTGTCTATGCCATTTTTTATGCCAATTTACTGAATTCCCTATGTCAAAGGATGTTGCCTTTTACTACTGAAAGGCATTTTAGTATTGGGTTTTTGTTTTGTTTTGTTTTCTCTGTGTAACAGCCTTGGCTGTCCTGGAACTCCCTCTGTAGACCAGGCTGGCCTTGAACTCACAGAGATCCGCCTGCTTCTGCCTTCCAACTGCTGGGATTAGAGAGGTGTACCACTGCCAGTTGTTTTTTGTTGTTGTTCTGTGTGGAAGGTTTTTTTTTCTAGACAGGGTTTCTCTGTGTAACCCTGGCTTGTCCTGGAACTCACTTTGTAGACGAGGCTGTCCTTTAACTCACAGAGATCCATCCGCTTCTGCCTCCCAAGTGCTGAGATTAAAGGCAGAGTCACCACTGCCCAGCTTTAGTGGGGTTTATGTTATGTTTATCAAGTAAAGGGTATTTAATAAATCTTACATTTTATAGTTGATCTATAAGTTTAGATGCTCTTAAAAACCAGCATGGCTGGGTGGTGGACACACACACACACAGACACACACAGACACACACACACACACACACCTTTGATCCCAGCACACAGAGCCAGGCGGATCTCTGTGAGTTTGAGGCCAGCCTGGTCTACAGAGTGAGATCGAGGATAGGCACCAAAGTTACACAGAGAAACCCTGAATCAAAAAACAAAAAACAGGACTGGAGAGATGGCTCAGAGGTTAAGAACAGTGGCTGTTCTTCCAGAGGTCGAGTTCAATTCCCAGCAACCACATGGTAGCTCACAACCATTTGTAATGAGATCTGGCTCCCTCTTCTGGCCGGCAGGGATACACTCAAACAGAACACTGTATACATAATAAATAAAGTCGGAAAAACAAAAACAAAAAAACAACCCAGCATGACAGATACATCAGCAAGTTAGACCTAACACTTCTAACACTTTTTTGTTTTTTTTTGGGTTTTTTTTTTTTTTTTTTTTTTTTTTTTTTTTTTGTATCTTTGGAGATAGGATCTCACTATATAGAGTAGGCTGGCCTCAAACTCAGAGATCCACCTGCCTCTGCCTCTCCAGTGCTGGGATTAAAGAAAGGTGTGTGCCACCAGATAGTGAATATTACTTTTTAATTATTTTTTAAAGTTTATTTATTTTATGCATATGAGTGCTCTATCGTCTTTATGTCAGAAGGCATCAGATCCCACTATAAATGGTTGTAAGCCACCATGTGGGTGCTGGGAATTAAACTCGGGACCTTTGGAAGAGCAGCCAGTGCTCTTAACTGCTGAGCTGTCCCTCCAGCCCCACTTTTTTGTTTTGTTTTGTTTTTCGAGACAGGGTTTCTCTGTATAGTTTTGCACCTTTCCTGGATCTCGCTCTGTAGTCCAGGATGGCCTCGAACTCACAGAGATCCACCTGGCTCTGCCTCCCAAGTGCTAGGATCAAAGGTGTGCAGCAGCAGCAGCAGCAGCAGCAGCAGCAGCAGCAGCACCACCACCACCACCACCACCACCGGCCCAGCCCCATTTTTTTAAATTCTTTATCTAAGACTAAATCAGTTCAGAATTGTCCTTAAACACCCATTCAGAAACACACAGAACTGGACTACTGTATATATGTGATTGGTAATGATGCTCTTTGCCAATACTTTTGATGAAATAATAGATTATTATTATAATTTTGATTAAAATAATAGATAATTTATAAGTTATCAACAGTAAGAAGACAACTGAAAACAATCACATATTAAAATAAAGTTCAGTTATTCAGGTAAAGTTTCTATGATGCATAATAAAAATTTAGTTTAAAAAAAATTTTTAGTTAACCCCAAATGCCTTTAATCTCAGCACTTGAGGCAGAAGCAGGCAGATCTCTGACTCTAAAGCCAGCCTGGTCTATAAGAGCTAGCGCCAGGACAGCCTAGAACACACAGAAAAACTGTGTGTGTGTGTGTGTGTGTGTGTGTGTGTGTGTGTGTGTGTGTGTGTGTGTGTAGGGGGAAGGAGATAATTAAAAAATAGACTTCTCGGGGAATGAGTTTAACTAGAATGTATCAGTCTGGGCTGGGGGTGGGTCATGGGTCAGTGGGTAAAAGTACCTGCCACCACGAAAGCCTAACAATCTGAGATCAACGAAAGTGTTGGTAATCCCAGCATATCTTTATGGGGAGATGGAGGTAGAAACAGGAAACTCTCTAGGGTTTATGCAGCACTGAAGAGATGCTGCCTCAAAGTAAAAAGGCTATGATTAGCTTTGAAAGGTTGTCCTCCTTAGACCTCCACAGGAACTGTGGCATGTACATGCCTACATTCCCACAAACAGTACATTCACATCAAACATAAACACAAATGCACACACAAAATACAAATAAGAAGCACCATCCTATGGCTATGGTGGCACATACCTATAATCTCAAGCATTCAAGAAGGCAGGGGGCAAGAAGCCTGATGCAAATTTGAGGGCAGCCTGGGCTACACAGACCCCCATCTCAAAACAGAAATACATGTAACAACATATAGCACTATTTTTCATTCACTAACTACGCTTTTCAAACAGACCTAATGAGATATGAGAACAAACTGAAAAAATTTTCTTTATTTCTTCAAACATTCTTTCTAAAGTATCTGCATTTGAGTCAGCTAGTAAAATATCATCCATATAACGATAAATTATAGATTTAGGAAATTTTTTACGTATCACTTCCAATGGCTGTTGTACAAAATATTGGCACAGAGTTGGGCTATTCAATATTCCCTGTGGGAGGACCCTCCATTGAAATCTTTTAACCGGTTGAGAATTATTATAAGTAGGTACTGTAAAAGCAAATCTTTCTGTCTTTTTCTTGTAAGGGTATTGAAAAGAAACAGTCTTTTAAATCAATAACTATGAGAGGCCATCCTTTTGGTAATAGAGTAGGCAAAGGCATCCCAGATTGTAGAGAGCCTATTGGCTGAATTACTTTGTTAATTGCTCTAAGGTCTGTTACCATTCTCCATTTACCAGATTTCTTTTTAATAACAAATACAGGAGAATTCCAAGGGCTGGTTGATTCTTCAATATGCTGAGCATTTAACTGTTCTTCTACCATCTCTTCTAAAGCCTGGAGTTTCTCTGTTGTTAAAGGCCATTGCTGGACCCATACAGGCTTGTCTGTTAACCATTTTAAAGGTAGAGCTGTTGGTGTCTTTGGAAGATCATCAGTTATTGTGCCCTGTTCTTGTATAATATGGATGGCTGGTGACCACTCATTAGAACAATATCTTCTAATATTTCTCTCAGTAACATGTGTTAGTTTATGATTTGTTTCTGAGATTGGAGGGATGTTAATCTTGAGTATTCCATTGTTGCAACAAGTCTCGACCCCACAGGTTCATAGGTATGTTAGCCACATATGGTTTTAATTTTCCTCTCTGTCCTTCTGGACCTATACATTTGAGCCATCTTGCACTCTGTTTCACCTGAGATAATGTCCCAATTCCTAACACTTGAACGTTTACCTCCTGAAGAGGCCAAGTTGGATGCCAAAATTCTGGTGCAATTATGGTAATGTCCGCACCTGTGTCTACCAGAACAAACTGAAATGTTCGGTCCCACAAAGTACACTTCTCTTAATGGAGATATAAAGATATGCAACAGGAAAAAAAAAACTAATTAAAACACATTAATAAAGGCCGGTAAAGTTCAAATACACTGGAATACATCAGAATATTTTAAGAAGCAGCCAAACACACATCTGTGTATGAATTAAATATGTGAATTACTGTTGACATGTATATTAATTAATCAAATTTTATGGGTTTTGAGACAAGGTCTTGCCATATACTCCAGGCTAGCCTCAAACTCACTATCCTGCCTCACTGTCTCATCTTCCCAAGTGTGGAGACTGTAGGTGTGCATCACTATAGCTGGCCTCGAACTCAGAGATCCACCTGCTTCTACTGAAATTAAAAACATTTGCCACCATGCCTGGCTTGGCTAGACCTCTTGATTGTTCTATCTGGTCTGACCTATGAAGAGGAGATGGCAGGAGTTTATGGCTCAGTTTTCCATTTCTGGTTTTTAAAAAATGTTACCAAACTGCAGACTTTTGTGAAATAGTGGGAAGTTACTTTGTATTTTAAGATGTTTGATTTGGCAAAAGAATACAGGATTCAAGTGTCTTTTGGAAGCACAAAGTAATTGCACTCAGGTGCTTTGCCTTTGTATTCATGTTTAAGGGATTATCTAGTTTGGAATGGTTTTCAATCCTCTCCCACTTATAACAGCCTTTTAACTTTAGGCAAGCAAATTTTGTTCCTCACTTTCTTCTCCCATGCCCCTTCATTTTGCCTTGGGGAAAAAAAAAGCGGAACTTATGACTGGGTATATAGTATCGCACACCTATGATCTTAGCATCTGGAAGGTAGACACTGCATCAAGTCCAGGCAGCCGGGGCTGCAGAGGGAGACCCTCAAACAGAATGTAAGATTTGGGGTTCAGATGGAAGTGCTTTGTTCAGGGTTTTGAGTGATAAAATAAAAAAATAAATAAACAGCTTGGTAAAGTAAAATTTATCATGCAACCTATATTTGTATAAAACAACATACTTTGTTCAAGAATAAATGGGCTGAGTGTCAGATCCAAGGCCAACAATGAATTTGACTTCAGGACCCCCCTGGTGCAATAACAGACCTGATTTCCTCAGCTGTTCTCTGACCTACACACATACACACAATTTTTAAACATGAAAACCTGGGGGGACAGGAGATGACTCAGTGGTTAAGAGCATCACCTGCTTTTGCAGAGGACGAGGGTTCAACTCTCAGCACCCACATGGGGATTCACAACCATCTGTGACTCTAGTTTCAAGGGATCTGGCACCTTCTTCTGGCCTCTGTTGGCATTGCATACATATGACGCAGTACATACATACACGCAGGCAACATATCCATACACATGAGATAAAGATTTTAAAAATACAGGAAATTTTAAAGGAATGAAGAATGAATCAGGAGTCATCCAAAGAGCAACTTATGGAAGTAGAAAAAAATCTCAGTTGCAGGGATCCTGAGCCAGACAGAAGGCAATTTCCCATCACAGCCGCCCTCAGAAGAGTGGTGCACACCCAGCACTCAGGAGGCAGAGGCAGGCGGGTCTCAGGGAATTGGAGGCCAGTTCCAAGACAGCCAGAGTTACACAGAGAAACCCTGTTTGAAAAAACAAACAAAAGAGAGAGGGGGAGGGGACTAGAGAGATGGCTCAGTAGTTAAGAGCACTGACTGCTCTTCCAGGGGCCCGGGGTTTGATTCCCAGCACCCACAGGGCAGCTCTGTCTGTAACTCCATTTCCCATTGGCAGTGCTCAATTCCTAGGAGCACAAAACCCAACACCAACACCTCCCATCTCACCTTCCTGACTCCTAACAGTCTCTTTACCCAACAAACTGCAGGCTAATGGAAAAACCAGCATGAGGGAAGTAAAAGGCGGGCAGTTTTGTAAATTTCCATGAAAAACTAATTTGCAGAGGAACTTCAGTTGTCCTTCAAAATTCTCTAGGACGAGGAAGCAATCCTAACCCTAAACTTTCTATCTTCTGCACTTAACTTAGACCACAACACAGCACCAGACATGCAAGGTGTGGAAGCCAGCCCCAACAAAACAATTACCATTCTCTAGCTCAACTGGATTTGGTGTGTGTGAACCATGAAACTAACAGAGACCTTTGACATGAGAATGAAAAGATTTAGAGTGCTTCCATTAAGGCCTGAGGATTTCATTTGCTCCAGAGAGTTGGCAGGGTTATTCTGAAGAGGAAGGCAAGCCTCATCAGAATACCCTTCCTCAGTCTCTGGTGGGCGGGCCCCCAGGATCCAGCACATCCATAATTTATCATCAAATGCCCATGCCAACAAATTAATGCACAACGATTCCCTCCCCTACGATCCCACAAGGAGGCAACCTTTAAGTCTGAACAATGTGCCCAGGGGAAGAACCTAAAGACCCATCCAAGGCAAGGCTAAACCT
Source organism: Peromyscus maniculatus bairdii (assembly GCF_049852395.1). Classification (NCBI taxonomy): domain Eukaryota; kingdom Metazoa; phylum Chordata; class Mammalia; order Rodentia; family Cricetidae; genus Peromyscus; species Peromyscus maniculatus. The sequence goes on from NC_134858.1 coordinate 42,937,563, forward strand.
GTATTTTCTCTTTCCTCTTTCTCCTCATCCTTTTTTCCCCAGCCCACTCTCTCCACCCAACTTAGAGCTGGAGAAAATGCCGCTCTAGGACCGGCTCCTAGCGTCCAGGTGCTCTTTCCTTTGTCCATAGCCACGCTCGTCAAAGACGCCAAAGCTTTCAAGCTTCGGGTTTTCCTAAAGTCCGTACACAAACGGTGAGAGGCAACATCGGCCTGGGAGCTATGGAGAGCAGAATAATGAGTCACTCCGCCTCGAGTCCATCAAACGTGTAGACCAGCGGCTCTGACCCGCTCAATGGACACGGACCCCGGGGGTGGGGTGGGGACACCACCAAGGAACCTCTCCACTGACCAGATTTACTCAGCTGGTAGGCCATCAGGCAAATCCCCAGCCTCTCGGCTCTTCGAAGGGAATGGGGTGACTCTTAAGGACAGCCTTCTAACAATCCTTTCAGAGTCCTGACACGGGTCTTTGGGGGTGCTTTAGCGAGGCAACAGAGAAGTTTCTAATGGGGGGGGCAGTTTTCGACGAAAAGGGAAAAGAGCGTGATCCGTTAAAAAAAAAAAAAAAAAAAAAAAAGAAGCACAACCGAGTCACAGGCTTGGGCCTAGAGGTCCCACCCCGGAGATTGAGGGAAAAGGCAACAGCTGAGGCAGGGAGGCAGGAGGCAGGAGGCCGGCCCAGGGGCCCCGCGGGCCACTCACCCGCCAGCCAGGGCGGGCCCCGGGCGCCGGAGGGCAGGAGAGGCCGCGCCGGGCCCCCCGAGGGCCTGCGGGGCGACGGCGCGGGGCGCGGCGGGGGAGGGGCGGGGTGGGGGAGGGGAGCCGGGCCTCACAATACCATCTCGCCCGCGCGTCCCACCCGCGACGCCCAAGCCCCAGCTCCGCGGTCCCCACGATGCACTCACAGAGGCAGAGGGTCCGTACGGGCCCCCAGCGGCTGCGGCGTCGGCGGGTGGCGCGTCTGTCGCTCCCTTGGTCCCGGCGGCCCCGTTCCGGCGCGCGTCCCCTCCTCGGGCCCCAGCACCAAGCAGCAGCGCCTCCACTTCCGGTCCCCCTGCCACTCAGGCAAATGGCTTCCGGAAGTCCCGCCCCGTGCTACGGGGACCGCGGCCGAGCTGACGCGGCTCACTTTCCCTCGCAGTCGGCGCTCTCCGCTTCGCGCGCAGGTGCCCGAGCATCCGCGCCCATTTGCCGACTTTGTTCTCTTTTTTCCCCCCCGACTTGAGCGCGACTGGAGGCTCCGTCTTGCATGTAAAACTGCCTTCCTGTCGTGATAGGATGATGGAAATCATCCCGAGATGGCCTTAGGGACTGTGTAGCATTACCTCACGCTGACGCCATTCCCTTCTCAGCCATCCAATCTGGTTTCCTCCACCCACGGGACAGACCAGATTGCAGAAAATGGGGAGAAGTAGGCCCGAAGTGAAAAGAAGCAGTCCCTTACATTTACGGACAGAATTTCTATTTCTGTGATGAACTTTGAAATTGTGGGTCACCGCCTCTAAGGTGCTATCCCTTAGGATGGCCGAGCCCCCAAGTCTTTACCTTAAGGATCCATCATCCAGTTTAGAGGAGTACGTACAGAGTCAATATTGAGATGAGAGGCTCACAGCTGGATAAGTGCGGGACCGGCCAGCGCCAAGAGGAGGGTCAAGAGATTGCGTCATCTTTAGCAGAGAAACTTGGTTGGATCAGTGCCAGGGCTGGCTCTTTAGTGATGGGTAGGAGTCTTTCAAACCTATGATGGTGAACAGCAGAGCATTCCAAGGCTGAAATTGATCGACAGTTTCAGGTTGTGCTAGGAAAAACCTCTGAGAATGTTGTTGAAACCCGTGAGCCTAAACTATCAAGATACTACATTTTCAAATCACCAGTGTTTTGTGCTACTCGTGTTTTTTTCATGATACCGAATGATTTTTGTCATTGCTAATTTACCTCATAACTCTCCTGTAGATATTCTGGTCATGTATGGTACACTAGCAAGAGCTCAGTAAGTGCTGTTTAAAGTGTTTTGTTCAAAAGAATTAGTGTCTGGGAACTCAAATGATTGCTTAAACAGTCTAGAAATACATTGATAAGAGAAACAGCTTGAATTAGTCTCCAGTGATAAAGCCCTATGTCCTGGTTGTTTCTGTCAACTTGACAAGCCAGGATCATTTGGGAAGAACTTCAATTAAAAAAAAAAAAAATGCCTCCATCAGATTGGCATGTAGGCAGTCTGTGTGTAGGGGATATTTTCTTGATTAAATTGATGGGGAGAGGCTCAGCTCACTGTGGGTGGTGCCACTCCTGAGCAGGTGGTCCAGAGTTGTAAGAAAGCCGGCAGAGCAAGTCAGTAAGCAGCATTCTGTGTGCCTTCTGCTTCAGTTCCTGCCTCCAGTGCCTGCCCCGACTTCCCTCCGTGACCGGCTGTTATCTGGGAATTCGAAGGGGAAGTAAACCCTTTCTTTTCCTGTTAGTCCCAGTGTTTTATCACAAGAGAAACCCTAAGATCCTGAATCTCCCCACACAAACACACACATTTGGACGTGATCTTGCATTCATGAGAAACCCTAAGATCCTGAATTCCCCCCATACACACACACACACACACACACACACACACACACACACACACATTTTGACTTGATCTTGTATTCACGAGAAAGCTAGGTTGCTTGTTTGCTCTTTCTTAGGACAGGGAGTGTAGCCCAGAATAGCCTCCAATTCACTGTGTAGCTATGAACTTATGACCCCCTTGCGTGCTCACTTCTTGAGTGCCACCCTGCTTGATCTCACACAGTGCTTAGAATCAAGTCCACGGCTTTATGTATCTTAGACAAAAACTACCAACTGAGCTATATTCCCAGCCCTAAGAAAATGTTCTTCAAGCCCTTAAAGCTCAATATTATTATTATTATTATTATTTTATTATTTTGGTAGTACTAGAGATTGGAGTCAGGGAGACATCCTATATTTGAAAATCCTGGGGCTAGAAAGATGGTTCAGTGGTTAAGAGTATCTACTACTCTTGCAGAGGACCCAAGTTGGGTTCCCAGCACCCATGTTCCACAGTTTACAACTCCCTGTAACTCCACCTCCAGGGGATCCAATGCCCTCTTCTGGCCTCCATGGGCAACTGCATTCACATACATAGACACACATGATTTAAAAATTTAAAAATGGCCGGGCGGTGGTGGTGCACGCCTTTAATTCCAGCACTCAGGAGGCAGAGCCAGGCAGATCTCTGTGAGTTCAAGGCCAGCCTGGACTACCAAATGAGTTCCAGGAAAGGCGCAAAGCTACACAGAGAAAGAAACCCTGTCTTGAAAAACAAACAAACAAAAAAAAAAAATTAAAAATGCCAGGCAGTGGTGGCTCATGCCTTTAATTACAGCACTTGGGAGGCAGAGGCAGGCAGATCTCAAGTTTGAAGCCAGCCTGGTCTACAGAGTGAGATCCAGGATGGCCAGAGCTATTACACAGAGAAACCCTGTCTCAAAAAAAAAAAAAAAAAAAAAAAAACCCAGCCGGGCGGTGGTGGCGCACGCCTTTAATCCCAGCACTCAGGAGGCAGAGCCAGGCGGATCTCTGTGGGTTTGAGGCCAGCCTGGGCTACCAAGTGAGTTCCAGGAAAGGCGCAAAGCTACACAGAGAAACCCTGTCTCGAAAAACCAAAAAAAAAAAAAAAAAAAAAAAAAACAATAATTAAATAATACATATTTTGCAAAGAAAATCCCAATATAATAAAAAAAAAACATAGCACATAATTTTCCAATAAAGTCGAATTTTAAGTCATCATTTCAGGTGTGTGATGTGCAGCAGTGTGCTTGAGGAGTAACAAGTCCAAAGACAGGCCAGAATCCTCAGGTATGAGGCATCTGGGCTTTGGGCTTTGCTTCTGTTGCCCAGCAACCTTGAATATAATTTCAATGAAGCCTAGGTCTGGTGGTTATATGCCTGTAGTCACAGCCACTGGGGAGACCAAGGCATAAAGGTCATCTTATTTATTGATTTTTATTACTATTTTTATTTATTTACTTTTTTTTCCAAGACAAGTTTTCTCTGTGTAGCAGTCCTGGCTGTCCTGAAACTCACAGAGATCCACCTGCCTCAGCCTCCTGAGTGCTGGGACTAAAAGCGTGCGCCACCACTGCCTGACTGATTTTTATTTTATTTTTTTTTAAAAAAAACCTTTATTTTTATGTGTGTGGGTGTTCTGCCTGTTGTCTGTACACAATGTGCATGCACTGCCTGTAGAGGCCAGAAGAGAGCATCAGATCCCCTAGGACCTGAAGTACAGTTGTGCGCTGCCTGCCATATGAACTCTGACTGGGAACACAACATGGGTCCTCTGGAAGAGGACCAATGCTCTTAACCACTGAGCCACCTCTCCAGCCCCCAAAGGTCACTTTAGCCCATTAGTTTAAGACAAGTCTGGATAATATAGCAAGATTCTTTGTTTTAAAATATATAAATATATTTTCTTTTTTTTTTTTTTTAAAGATTTATTTATTTATTTATTATGTGTACAATGTTCTGTCTGCATATACACTTGCAGGTCAGAAGAGGGCACCAAATCTCATTACAGATGGTTGTGAGCCACCATGTGGTTGCTGGGAATTGAACTCATGACCTCTGGAAGAAGAGCCAGTGCTCTTAACCTCTGAACCATCTCTCCAGCCCTAAAACATATTTTCTAATGCAGCTACCCTTCAAACAAGTCTAGTGCTAAGAATCTATTTGAGAAAGCTGGTGTGGTGTCTCATAACTGTCATTCCCACACTGGGGAGGCTAAAGCAGGAATGCTAATTTTAGTTCAAGGCCAGCCTGGACTGCAAAGTGATTTCCTGGCCAGCCTTAGTTACAGAGATACTGCTCCCCCTCAAAAACAAAAACAAAAACAAAACAAAACAAACAAACAAAAAAAAAACCACCGGGGCTGGAGAGATGGCTCAGCGGTCAAGAGCACTGGTTGTTCTTCCAGAGGTCCTGAGTTCGATTCCCAGCAACCACATGGTGGCCCACAACCATCCCTAATGAGATCTGGTGCCCTCTTCTGGCCTGCAAGCATGCATGTAGACAGAACACTGTACACATAATAAATAAATCTTAAAAAAAAAAACACCATAAAATGTTTATCTTGTAACAATAAAAGGTGACAATCATTATTTACTTTGTGCCATGTCCTGATCCCTATGTAATTAATTAATTAGTGAATTAATTAATTAATATTCTTTTGGTCATCTAGTGTTTGTTTCTTGACACAGGGTCTTACTACATTACAAAGCTGGCTCACAACCTGTATGTAGAACAATTTGGCCTGGAACCTCTGTCTAGGTGATGTGAAATTCTTTCACCTCTGTGGGTGGTATTACTGTAGGTACGGTTATGTAGAGGACAGTGAAGAACCTCTGTCTAGGTGATGTGAAATTCTTTCACCTCTGTGGGTGGTATTACTGTAGGTACGGTTATGTAGAGGACAGTGAAGAACCTCTGTCTAGGTGATGTGAAATTCTTTCACCTCTGTGGGTGGTATTACTGTAGGTACGGTTATGTAGAGGACAGTGAAGAACCTCTGTCTAGGTGATATGAAATTCTTTCACCTCTGTGGGTGGTATTACTGTAGGTACGGTTATGTAGAAGACAGTGAAGAACCTCTGATACAGGGAGAGCAGCAGGTGACACATGATCACGAAGGGGAATCAGGAGGCACATAAATATGAAGGGCTGGGTTTCGAATTCAGGCTGAATCCAGGGCTGGAGAGATGGCTCAGAGGTTAAGAGGTCCTGAGTTCATTTCCCAGCAACCACATGGTGGCTCACAACCATCTATAAAGAGATCTGGTGCCCTTTCTGGCCTGCAGGTGTATAGGTAGACAGAACACTGTATACATAATAAATAAAGTAATCTTTTAAAAAAAAAATCAGGCTGAATCCAGGGCTGGCCCAAGTGAAGCTTCCTGTCTATGGAAATAGAAGTTCCAGTGTGTGTGGATCTGTGTACACACTGAGATCTGTGAATGGTAGTTCCAGGCAAGAATAGCCATTCACAGAAGCTGGAAAGATGGCTCAGCAGTTAAGAGCATGTATTGCTTTTCCAGATGACCTGAGTTCAATTTCCAGCACTCATGTAAAATAAATAAATGCATAAACAGGCAAATCCAGCTACTCTGGAGGCAGAGGCAGGAACATCAAAAGGTCAAGGGCTGGGATGTGGCTTGGCTGGTAGAGCGCTTGCCTAGCATGGGTAAAGCTGAGTTCAAATCCTAACACCATATAAGTAGGCATGATGATACATGCCTATAATCCCCACACTCGGGAGATGGGCAGGAAGAGCAGGACTTCAAGGTCATCTTCGAATATAACAAGTTTGATAGGAGCCTGGACTCTACGAGACCCTGTATCCAAAAAAAAAAAAAAAAGAAAGACTAACAAGAGGGAGGAAGGAAGGAAGGAAAATCATGGGGATATAACTCAGTGATGGAGCACTTGCCCAGCATGTACTAGGTCCTAGATTCAATTCTCAGTACTAAAATAAATAATCAATGAACGAACAGACACAACAATGAGATATCACTGCACAATTATTATTTGGTCAAAACCCCAAACTGGAAAGACTGGGAAGGATGTGGAACAGCCGGAACTCCCATTCTTCACTGGTGAAAATGCAAACCAATTTAGTCACTTTTCAAGAAACAAAATGAAGTGTCACTGTGTGAAACACAGTCACTTGCCTCTGTAATTATGCAAATGAGTTTTAAATTTATGTACACACAAAAACATGCACATGGATGTTTATAACAGCTTTATTCATAACTGCCAAAACTAGGAAGTAATCAAGATGTTCTTTTTTGAAAATGTATGCATTGGGTGTGGGCGTGGGTGTGTGGGTGTGGGTGATGGTGTGGATGGGTGTGGTGTGAATGTGTATGTATGTGTGTGTGTAGTATATACATATGCATATGTGAGCAGAGAGGCAGACAGGTATGGAGGCCAGAAGAGGATGCTGGTGTCCTGATCTATCACTCTCCACCTTATTCCTTTTGAGACAGGGTCTCTTACTGACTCTGGAGCTGTCTAGACCAGCAGGTGCCAGTGATCCTCTCGTCTCTGCTCTCCCATAGCACTCACTGGGTTTGCAGGCACATGTGGTCACTTCTGGCTTTTTATAGGTGCTGGGATAAAAACTCAGCTCTCAACGGAGCAGTGGCAGCGCACACCTTTGATCCCAGCACTCGGGAGGCAGAGCAGGCAGATCTCTGTGAGTTCAAGGCTAGCCTGGTCTACAAAGCAAGTTCCACGACAGCTGAGACTACACAGAGAAACCCTGACTCGAAAAATGAAAACAAAAACAAAAAAGAAACCAAAGCAATAACAACAAAAAAAAAAACCTCAGGTCAGCCCTCATGTTTGCTTAGCAAAAGCTCTTACCTGCTAAGCCATCTCTTTAGCCCCCCAAAATGTTATTCCATAAGAGAATGGACAAACTGTGGTACATCTATACAGTAGAATATTGAGTGCTAAAGGGAAATGTGCTGTATTAAGCACAAAAAAACATGGTGGTGGACTGGACATGGTGGCACTCAGCTTTAACCTCCGCACTTGGAAGGCAGAGGCTGGCAGATCTATTTAAGTTCCAGGCCAGCCTGGTCTACATAGTAACAGCCCAGCCAGGGCCACACAATGAGACTGTTCTAAAAAAAATCTGATAAAGGCAGAGAGAGAAAACTTAATGGATATTCAGTGGAAAGAAGCCAGTCTAAAAAAGTTGTGTGCTATATGATTATACTGCAAGAGTAAAGCTATTAACAAGGAAAAATAAAACTAGTGTTAGGTTGGGGAGGACAGGGGAGACTTTGGAGAGAAGAGAGACAGGAGCGGAGGGCTGGGAGGGCGTCCTTCAGACAGCCTAGTCCTGCCTGCTGTCTGGACAGCCCGCCTGCATGCTGTGAATCTCTGGTCCCAGCTTCCCCGAGAAAGCCTCAATCTTCTTAACTGATTGACAACCATGAGCTTACTCCAGGACCTTAGAGCATCTCAAAAAGGAGACAGATCTGAGGTAACTGAGAAAACTACTGCTGGCCAGAATGCCCACCCCTTTATGGCTAAGTGTCCTGGAAGCTGCAGATAGGTTGTTGCCACTCTATCAGAAACTAAGGCACTGACCAGGGCACTCTCCCATAACCACAGACATGTACTATCAAAGGTCTGCATTCTCCTCTAGTGAGTTTTTCTAGAGGATCAAGGGAAGAAATACTATATAAGACAGATCCCAACCTGTTTTGGGAGGGAAAAGGTTCATCTTACACCAGCCATGGATAAGATACCCACCTTATAAATATTCATAAAAACTCCTTTAAAATCCCAAACATGGAAGCCACTGTGCTGCTACTCTCCTGCCTTGGGACAATCCGTTTCCACCTCTCTTTGGGATGTATGTATTGATTTGTTGTTGTTGTTTTTTACGTTTCATAAACTCTTTATTGACAAATAATTCACATAGTATACAGTTTGCCTGTTTGCACAATTTGATAGACTTTAGTCCAGCATCCTCATAGGCCCATGACACCATCACCACTTTCTATTTTAGAACATCACTGTCTTCAATTTCATATACATATATAATGTATGGTGATTACATTCTACCTTATTTCTTTAAATGAACATAATATTTGCAATTGTAACCATTTTTAAGTTCACAATTCAGTGGCATAAATTACATTCAAGATATTAATTACACTCATGACATTCATTAATTACACTTATGATATTAATTACATTTGTGGTATTCATTGATTACATTTGCAGTATTTATTCAATAACTATATTTATGATATTCATTAATTACATTAATTGTATTGATTTATTACATTCATGATATCATGTCCTGATACTACTGTCCGTTTGTGGCACTTTTCCATCACACAAAACAGAAACTCTGTATTTAGGAAATCATTGTTCTATATTCCTTTCTTCTCCAGCTTGAGATAACATCTAATCTTTCTGTTTCTATGAATTTGTTTATATTTTATGTAAAACAATTCTGCAGTATTTGTCCTTTTTTTGAATGTAAAACCATTTTATGTACAACTGCAGGAGAAATGATGCACAGATAGCTTGAACATAAAAACAGGTTATAATTCAAAAGTCCAGAGTTATTTGAAACTGGAAAATATTTTCTCTGTAGAAAATAGTAAAAGTGGGCCAGGCAGTGGTGGTGCACGCCTTTGATTCCAGCACTCGGGAGGCAGAGCCAGGCGGATCTCTGTGAGTTCGAGGCCAGCCTGGGCTACAGAGCGAGATCCAGGACAGCCAGTGCAGCTGTCAGGAGCCAAGAATCAGGTTGGGGGATGACTCGGCTGGTGATATGCTTATCATCACAGTGTGAGAGCCTGAGCCGGCCCAGAAGCACGGCCTGTAGTCCCAGTACTGGAGAAACAGAAGCAGGAGGCTCACTGGCTAGCCAGTCTCACCAAATAGGTGAGCTCCAGCAATGAACAATCCTGTCTCAAAAAGAGCAACTGAGGCCTCCACAGGAACACACATACACACTCATTCAGACATGTACACACAAACACAAAGGAAATCAGATTGTGAGGCCCTTTTAACAAGATGAATGAATGGAGCATGGTGATTTCTTTCTTTTTTCTGTTTTCCTTCTTTCTTTCTTTCTTTCTTTCTTTCTTTCTTTCTTTCTTTCTTTCTTTCTTTCTTTCTTTCTTTCTTTCTTTCTTTCTCTCTCTCTCTCTCTCTCTCTCTCTCTCTCTCTTTCTTTCTTTCTTTCTTTTTTTTTTAAAGACAGCGTGTCCTATAGGCCAGGCTGGTCTTGAACTAACTATGTAGTCAAAGACAACCTAGATCTCTGATCCTCCTGCCTCTGCTTCCCAAGTTCCAGGCTACAGGTATGCACTACTACACCTGGCTAAGCACAGGGAATTTTTAGGACATGGAAATTATCCCATATGATACTGTAATAACAGAAAAATGACGCTGACATTATACATTTTCTTTTTCTTTCTTTTTATTTCCCTTGGTTTTTCAAGATAGGGTTTCTCTGTGTTGCTTTGCGCCTTTCTTGGAACTCACTCTGTAGCCCAGGCTGGCCTTGAGCTCACAGGGATCCACCTGCCTCTGCCTCCCGAGTGCTGGGATTAAAGGCGCGCCACCACTGCCTGGTCATGACATTATAAATTTTCAAGACCTGTAGGATATTCAAAACAAGCCAGGTAGTAGTGGCACACATCTTTAATCCCAGCACTTGGGAGGTAGAGGCAGGCAGATCCCTTGAGTTTGAGGCCAGCCTGGTCTACACAGTGAGTTCCAGAAGAGCCAGAGCTACACAGAGAAACCTTGTCTCAAAAACAAAACAAAACAAAACAAAAATAAGTTATAGCCCAGAATCATGACAACCAGAAAATAGCCCATGGCCACAAGTTGTCTTGCCAATCTATGCTCAGGCTGGATGAACTCCGGCTCCAGCCACCTGAAGCCCAGTTCTGGTCCTGTGCACATCACTGGCCAGCATCAGGTTGTTATTCTAAGCATGATCTTTCTAAAGAAAAGGAGAATGAGGAAGAGAAGAGTGAAGAGTAGGAAGCTGAGTCCCATCTGCTTAGCTCTCCTGGATAGCTGCCTGCCATATAGACACATGTCCTGTAAGTTCCTGGAAAACGTTCAAGACCTGCAAATATTTTTCTTTCTGAAGATGAGAGTTTGGGTAGAGGACTTGGACTGCTGATGGATGGGGGCATGGTGGGGCTTTCTTTTTGGGTGCTGCTGGTGTGGCCTTACATCCGACCTGAGGCTTCCCTTTTCTACAGTGGGGGAAGAACTCAGTCCTTCTCTTCTGACCTCCTCTCTCCACCTGCCTGGATTAAAAGTTTTGTGAATCCCTGGGTTCAGTCCTCAGCACTGGGGGTGGGGTGGGGGGGGGAGCATCCGAAGCTGAGAATAACACACTTTTAACCCTTTTTACATTTTTAGATAAAATTTTAAATAAAATGCTGTGTGAATTTTTTGCAAATCAATCAAACAAAACTCAAAAAAAAAAAAAACCCATAAAACTGCTACTGGTTAAGTATCAAGATGGGTTCAACACATTGGCACAGGAGATCACTTCCTAAATATAACACCAGCAGCACAGACACTGAACACAACAATTAATAAATGGGACCTCTTGAAACTGAGAAGCTTTTGTAGGGCAAAAGACACGGTTAATAAGACAAAAAGACAGCCTACAGACTGGGAAAAGACCTTCACAAACCCCACATCTGATAGGGGATTGATCTCCACAGTATATAAAGAACTCAAGAAACTAGACATCAAACTACTGAACAGTCCAATTAAAAAAAAAATGGGCTGAAGAGCTAAACAGAGAATTCTCAAAAGAAGAATCACAAATGACTAAAAGACATTTAAAGAAATGCTCAACATCCTTAATCATCAGAGAAATGCAAATCAAAACGACTCTGAGATACCACCTTACACCTGTCAGAATGGCTATGATCAAAAACACTAATGACAGTCAATGTTGGAGAGGATGTGGAGCAAAGGGAACACTCCTCCATTGTTGGTGGGAATATAAACTTGTACAACCACTGTGGAAATCAGTATGGCGGTTTCTCAGAAAATTAGGAATCGATCTACCTCAAGACCCAGCTATACCACTCTTGGGCATATACCCAAGGAATGCTCAATCATACCACAAAGATACATGCTCAACTATGTTCATAGGAGCACTATTTGTAATAGCCAGAACCTGGAAACAACCTAGATGCCTGTCAACTGAAGAATGGATTAAGAAAATGTGTTACATATACACAATGGAGTACTACTCAGCAGAGAAAAACAATGACAGCATGAAATTTGCAGGCAAATGGATGGAACTAGAAAATATCATCCTGAGTGAGGTAACCCAAACCCAGAAGGACAAACATGGTATGTACTCATTCATAAGTGGATACTAGATATAAAGCAAAGAATAATCAGACTGCAACCCACAGAACGGGGGGGGGGCTGCGACATAGTAGGGGGGGACCCTAGGATGACTGTGGCTTATAATAAGTTTGGGTTTTACTCAATTGCTGGGCAAGCCTCAATGAAACTATTTCACTATTAGGATAAGAATTTATACTGTATCAAGCTGATAAGAGGAAAATAAATAAATAAAAAAAAATGGGTTCAATTAGATGCCTGTAGGCTCAGCTACTTAGGAGGCAGAGACAGGAGCATTTTTTGAGTCTAGGAATAGAGGCCAGCCTGAGAAAAATAGTGGGACACAAAAATGTGACAGTTATCATAAACATGAAATGTCAGTATTGTCTCAACAATTGTAATAAATGTACAGCATTAATAGTAGGAAGATTTTAATAATGAAATTATGGTGGTGAAGTGAGGGCCAGAGATACATAGGAATGTTGTATTTTATGTTGTTTTTCTATAAGCCTAAGGAGGCTTAAAATAAATAATATTTATTTTAATAACTACCAAGTGAGTTCCAGGAAAGGCACAAAGCTACACAGAGAAACCCTGTCTCAAAAAACCGGAAAAAAAAAAAAGAAAGAATTGGAACAACAGCCAGGTGAAGTGACATATGCCATCCCTGTGACAGGATAGGTGACAAAGTGAGTCTGAGTTCCATAGCAAAAGGCTGTCTAACCAACCAACTAACCAACCAACAACCAACCACCCACCCACCCATCCAAACACCCACCCAACCAACCAACCAACCACCCACCCATCCACCCAACCACCCACCCATCTGACCACCCACCCTCCCACCCACCCACCCACCCACCCTCCCACCCACCCACCCACCCACCCACCCACCCAACCACCCAACCGACCAAACACCCAACCAACTGACCACCCACCCACCCAACCAACCAACCACTTAACCAACCACCCACCCAACCAACCAACAAACCACCTAAAACAAATCCTCTAGGAGCTGTGCATGATTTCCTGTGCTTTTAAGGAAGCCAAAGAAAAGAGTGTTAGAGTCTTGATGATAGGGTTAAAGATGGGACCCAGACACTGGAATATTTTTAAAAACTGTATTTCTCATTACTCTCTGTCTCTCTGTCTCTGTCTCTGTGTGTGTGTGTGTGTGTGTGTATGTGTGTGTGTGTGTACCCATGCCTTGGTACACTGGTGGGAATCAGAAGACAACATTGCAGGGTCTGGATTCTCCATCTCCCCCTCTCCTTTCATGTGGGTTCTGGGGATGGGTCCCTGAAGACAAGTTGAGGCTCTGATTTTCTCCACTTCACCATGTCTAGGGTCTCTAGCCCAGCATGTAGCTAGTCCACAGCAACAGGAAGAGCATGCTAGTATAACCCTGCCAGCAGCTGCCTAGCCCTTCTTGCTAATTCAAAACATCCCCCTAATCTAGTGGTTCTCAACCTTCCTAATGCTGGGAACCTTTAATAGAGTTCCTCATGTGGTGAGCCCAGCCATAAAATTTTTTTCATTGCTATTTCATAACTGTAATTTTGCTACTATAATGTAAATATCCAATATGCAACCCTCAGAGGGGTCATGACCCCCGGGTTGAGAACCACTGTCCTAATTTCAGACCAGGTGAATGGTGATGGAAAGGGAGTTTCCCAGGGAAAGGGCCAGCTCCCTGGGGAGCAGTCAAGTCTTCCAGCTCTTTTTTTTTTTTTTGGTTTTTCGAGACAGGGTTTCTCTATGTAGCTTTGCGCCTTTCCTGGATCTCACTCTGTAGCCAAGGCTGGCCTCGAATTCACAAAGATCCGCCTGCCTCTGCCTCCCTAGTGCTGGGATTAAAGGCGTGCGCCGCCGCCGCCACCGCCGCCGCCGCCGCCGCCACCACCACCACCCGGCTCCAGCTCTTTCTTTTTATGAAATTCCTAGTTTTGATTCAATCATTTTAGCAAGTCAGGTGGAGGCTCCAAAGCTGGAGCTAGATAAATGCTTGCTGCATCTTGACAGAGGAAGGAAGAACGGGGAGAAAGGCTGGCTTTTTTGTTTTGCCTATACTCAGTTTTGGGGGTTTGTTTGTTGGCTTTTACTCAGTTATAGGATTAGAATTACTAAACTAGGTGTGACACGCCCCTCTGATCCCAGCTACTTTGGAGGCCGATGCACAAGGGCTGCAAGTTCAAGTTGCCCAGGCCGACTTAACTTAGGGGCCCTGTCTTAAAATAAGAAGGGCTGGGGTGCAGCTCAGTGGCAAAGCCCTCGCCTGCTAGCATGTTCAATCTTAGTACCGGAGAAGTAAAAAAAAAATGGCCCGGTTAAATCCCCCAGGCACTTGTTACAGACACTGGAGACTAAGAACCCCTGAGCTCTGTGGCTGCTTCTCTTTGTTGACATTCAAACAGCAAACTTACAAATCTGGAAAGCTTTCGTTTTGGATTTTTCTTTGTGTGTTTTCGACAAGGTCTTGCTCTCTAGCCCAGACTGGCCTGAAACTCAATACTGTAGGCCGAGATGATCCTGAACTCATGGCAAGCATCTTTCCTCTTGAGGATGGGACCACAGCCTTGAACCGGCACACCTGCCACCGAAAAACTTTCATCTTTATTAATTGTATTAATTTGCTTTGTAGCTAGATTGCTAGTGATGTCTCTCCCATAAGAGCCCAATCCTCCACCTAAGGAAAACTATAAGGACACTTGTCTTCCAGTTCATCTAGTCATCTTTAAAATGAATTCAGACCTAGGACGGGTCAGTCTTCTCCCTACCTAATCCCTTCATCCCCAATGCATCCAAGATACAAAGAGAGTAGCTGTCTCTTGCTTTCACAGAAGACAGAGTGTTGCTTAGGGCAACCACCAGACCACTTGAGACTTACTGCTGCAGGTTCCCCGAGAGACCCTGGCAACCACCTGCGCAGGGATCTCTGTGGGAATAGGTCACGGAGAAATTGGGCCTTTTGCCTCTCCAGCCACCACCTGTTTCTGACTTTCCTTTAAAAAAGTCTTTAAATGACATTTATTTACGTGCTTTTATGTGTGAGTGTGTGTATGTGTGTGTGTATGAACGTACATGTATGAGGAGGTCAGAGGACAACTTTTAGGAGTCAGTTCCCTCCTGCCACTATATGAGCAGAAGGGATTGAACTCAGGTCCTCAGGCTTGGCAGCAAGCACCTTTTCCTGATAAGCTGTCTCAGTGACCTTTTTCTGACTTCTCTTGAGTGGCATAAGGGTGAACAACCCATTAACCAGGGAGTGAGTTGAGTAATCTGTTTCCATTGAACCCCTAGAACAAGGCAAAGCACAAAGAAAGCTTAGTCATTCATTCGTTTATTCACTTCCATTTATTTATTTTAAACAGAAGTAGGAACTCTTCTGCAAGTAGTGACTGTCAGAACTCCCTGCCAAGGGAACTCAATGCCCTGCTCACAAGTTGGCACTGTAGTATCAACGTTACTTAAGGAATTAACAGTTGGTGTTTACTAGTCTAAGACCCACGATGTGCCAGGCGGTGGTGGCAAATGTCTTTAATTCCAGCACTTGGAAGGCAGAGGCAGGTGGATCTCTGAGTTTGAGGCCAGCCTGGGCTACAGAGTGAGTTCCAGGGCTACACAGAGAAACCCTGTCTCTAAAACAACAAAAACCTATGATATAAGAAGCACCCTCCACCAGGCAGTGGTGGTGCATGCTTTTAATCCCAGCACTTGGGAAGCAAAGGCAAGTAGATCTCTGTGAGTTTGAGGCTAGCCTGGTCTACAAATTGAGTTCCAGGACAGCTAAGGCTGTTAGACAGAAAAACCCTGTCTTGAAAGTCAAAGAAGGAAGAAAAAGAAAGAAAAAAGAAAAAGAAAGCACCCTCCAACTTTAGACAGGCATGGTGACTGTATGAATCAGGGTTCTCCAGGGAAAAGAACCAAGCTGGACATGGTGCTGCATGCCTGTAATCCTAGCATTTAGGATACAGAGACAGGTAGATCAGGAGTTCCATCCTCTATTACATATTGAATTTGAGGCTAGGCTGTAATGGGGAAATTAAAAGGAGTCTATCAATAATCAAAAGAATTTATTCAGGGTTAACTCACAACAAGCATAAAGGAGTTAGTTGGTCATGGAATTCAGGAGGGGTGAGGTGTGGTCCAACACAGTTCTCTGGAGAACTCTGCAGCACCAGCATCAAAGACCACAAGGTAGCTAAGAGAGAGTGAGCATGTACTCATCCCAGGTCTTAAGGGGTCCCCATCTCCACCACACACCCCGGCAGGGGGCAGGTACCTAGCAGTTACCTGCTGTCTGCCAGGGGCGGTGCTTCAGGATACAGACAACCCACCCTATAAGGCTGGGTTCCGTGAAGCCCTGTTTCAAGGGGGATGAAGCTTGGAGAGATGTGGCTTAATGAATAAGAGGAAGCACGAGGACCTGAGCGGGGATCTCAGCACTGAAAAAGCTGGGTGGGGCTACACAATGCCTATAACTCCAGGACTGTGTGAGGCTGGGACAGGAGGATCGCTGGGGCTTGCTGGCCACCAACCTAGTTCTAGGCTCAATGAGAGAACCCTGTTTCAAGGTAATAAGGTGGAGAATGAGAAGGACACCCAATGTCCTCTCTGGCCTCCGAGCATGTATATATTTACACACACATGCCCATACACTACATGCTAGCACTCACATATCTACACATACATGGTGGGGGGAGGCAGAACCAGGTGGGAAATATGCACACAGATGTATGAATGATTGGCTCATGAGCTTATGGAGGCCACGCACCACCTATTATCTGCAAACTAGATGCCTGGGGGAACAGGAGGTGTAGTTCCAGGTCACGCTTGGAAGTCTGGGAACCAGGAACGCCAGGGTCTGAGGGCAGGTGGAAAGGATAGCACTGCTCAAGCAGATGGGGCAAATACACCTTCTTCTGCCCTTCGGCTCTCTTAACTGATCACAAGAAGTCCACACACCATGACAAGGCAAATCTTTTTCGGTCAGTTGACTTAAATGGTAATCCATTCGGAAACACCTGGATCAGCAAGATAGCTGATCAGTGAGTAAAGGTGTCTGCTACCAGGCCTGATGACCTGATTTCGACCTCCAGGCTTTACTGGTGGAAGGAAATAAGCAGCTCTCATCTGGAAACACCCTTTTAGGCACACATTTTGAAACAATGTTTCATTGGCTGTCTGGGAATTCCCAGGGTGCTCAAGTTGACATAATAAGATAAGCCCTCAGAGCCCAGCAAGCTGGCTCAGCAGGTACAAACGCTTTCTGTGCAAACCTAATGACCTGAGTTCAGTGCACCGCCACCCAAGGAACAGCTGGGTGCAGTGGCATGCATCTGTAGTTCCAGCACTCCTACAGTGAAATGACATTGGGCGGTGGTGGCGCACGCCTTTAAATCCAACACTTGGGAGGCAGAGGCAGGAGGATCTCTGTGAGTTCGAGGCCAGCCTGGTCCACAGAGTGAGTTCCAGGACAGCCAGGACTACACAGAGAAACCCTGTCTCAAAAAAAAAAAAAAATTCCTATAGTGAAATGAGAGGTGGAGACCAGGGAAGCAGCTGGTAGCTGCCTGGAGTACACAGCAGCATGGTGGCCGAGATAAGAAAAACTCTGCCTTAAAACATAGTAGAAGGGAAGAGTTGATTTCTGAAGTCATCCTCTGACCTACACATGGGTACCAGGGCATGTGGGTGCCTCTCAATTAATTAACTAATTAATTAATCAATTTTTAGAAAGAGGCCAAGAAGAGGTTAATTTAAAGATTGAGTTACTACATTCTCTGTGATGTCAGCAATTCCACCCGACTAACCTTTTTTGTGATTTGAAATGACATTGTACAATAAGGACCTTTACTCTTTTCTCCCTCAATGGTTCTAGCATTTTCTTGGGCTGTGCAGCGAGTGTCCTTCCCCAAACATCCACGGGAGATAGTCAGAGGTGCCGCTGCGCTGAGACACTGTCCACACTGCTTCCTCCCACGCTATCTGGCAGGGTGGTTCCTGCTGGGGACTGTCACCACTCTGCTGAGAACAATGCACACTCGGTTATTGTGCTCTGGTCCCTGTTGGTTACTTGGCACCTCGGCAGGCTGGCACTACCACAACAATGCTCCTTTTCTTGGGAGCTCTGGGGCTCTCCCTCCGCTCCATCAAGAGCCTTCTGGGTATGGAAGTCTGTAGCAGGATAGAAAAGAAAATCTCCTTTACTCCTCTGAGCCATGAGTTCCAGGGGTCCTCCTGTCTTGCCTCCACAGCTCTGGGCTGGGAAGGCAGATTCTCCCACCAGCTTCTGCTTTTACATCGATGCTAGGGATCTGAATTCAGGTTCTCATGTACCTTACAGACTGAGCCGTCTTCCCAGACCAACCTTGAACTTCTAAAAGTCCCTGCCTCTACCTCTCAAGTGCTGGGACTACAGATGTGTGGCCACCACATGCTGCTTGGTTTTTTGTTTGTTTGTTTTGTTGTTGTTGTTGTTATTTTGTTTAACTTTTTTGAGAAAGAGTTTCTCTGTGTAGCCCAGGTTGTCCTGGAACTCACTCTGTAGACCACACTGGCCTTGAACTCAGAGATCTGCCTGCCTCTGTCTCCCAAGTGCTGGGATTAAAGGTGTGTGTGTTCCACCATGCCCAGTTTGTTTTGTCTTAAGATTCCCCTTTTCCTCTATTTTTGATGCACTGTGTATACCATGGTGCCCTGTCTTTTGTGGAAACCCCCTTAGCTTTATTCCACTGTTTTTCTAGTCGGTCTCCTCCAGGGCTAGCGAGGTAAGCCACACTAGCTCATTCTAGTTCTTTCCCCAATTCAAACTTCCAGCCCACTCAGGAAGAGGTCCGACAGGTGGCTCTGAACAGCTGCATGTGTAGCTGCAGCTGTGAGACACCAGCCTTAAGAGCAAAGACATTCCACTCTTCCCTCCATGTTAACCGGACACTAGGAAAACACAGCCTGGGAAAATAGTTCCTTGAGACTGCCTCCAACTCAGGAAGATGGTGGTGGTCCCTGAGGTCTATCAGTAAGGGATAGACAAGAAAGAGAAGACGTGGCCATGGCTAGTGAAGTAGCTGAGCTGCTTTTAACCATGAGGGGCTCTTCCCAGACCCCAGGGTGGGAGTGCTGGTTTCCCAGGTGAAAGGACTGTGTTAGCACAAGACACCTCAAGACCAAGCTCTCAGCACAAAGGAGATGTATTTGCCCCAGAGGGACAAAGGGCAGAGATAAGGGACAAAGACAGGAGACAGAGGATGAGGGAGAAGGGGAAGAGAACAAGGGAGGTGGGGGAGAGGGGTATTTGCCCTGGAGGGACAAAAGGACTGCCTCTGGATAGAGAGGAGACAGATGTGGCTCACAGGCAAATGCAGTTTGTAAAGGGGAAAAGGGAAACCTTGTGTTAAGATGGGTTGATTATGATTGGGCATGTTCATCAGAGTAGCCAAAAGAGAGATGTTGGCTGCTGGACTTCAGTTCTTTGATAGCTGGACCTCAGTAGTCAGCCTTAGGCGGAGAAGTGGACAGGTGAGGGAATGGACCTTGCTGGCTAGCTTTGGGAATGTAATCAAACAGTTTAGCAAAGTAGAGGGAATTTGGGAGAAGAGTAGAAGGCAAAAACCGGTTGGTGCCATGATTGCCCTGCTCAGGGCTGAGCCCTTCACCAGGAACAGCGGCCGTGTATGACCCATTGAGCCACTGCGGATGGAGCACTGGGTTGTACCTATGAGAGCTCTTGTTCAGGACAATTGCTGAATAAGAACGGAAAAAGAGGCGGGCAGTGGTGGCCCATGCCTTACATCCCAGCAATCGGGAGGTAGAGGCAGGGAGAATCTCTGTGAGCTCAAGGCCAGTCTGGTCTACAGAATGCATTCCAGGATGGCCAAGGCTACACAGAGAAACCCCAGCTTGAAAAACCAGAAGGAAAAAAAAATAATGGAAAAAGAGGAGAGAGATGGGAGGGGAGGGCAGAGGAGGAACAACTAACCCTGAGATGTTTAATACAGAATTCTATTATTTTATAAGACACACACACACACACACACACACACACACACACACACACACACACACACACCTCAGGAACCATCATGGTAGAAGGAGAAGGAGTTAAAAATGTGAAGAGTCGGAAGTTGAAGAGAACCTCAGGAAAACAGTGTCTTCTGGACACGACAGGACTGCTGTACTCATGAACTCAGCAACTGTGGCTGCCTGCATGAAATCAAGAAACCAAGGCAGTCAACATTCTAGCATGGTGTTCATGAGCCTCCACCCCTAACAGAGAAGCCAGTGAGAGTTGGTGGGTTCTGGAGCAGGGGGAGTCAGTTTTCTTTAAGGGTGAAGTCCCTGGCAGGTCAACCATGCTTCAGTGAATAGTGCCACACTCAGGAGTTTATGGAAAGTCCAAATCGGACTCAATAAAGTTTGTTTGTTTATTGAGACAGGGTTTCTCTGTGTAATAGTCCTGGCTGTTCTGGAACTCTCTTTGTAGACCAGGCTGGCTTTGAACTCACAGAGATCCGCCTGCCCCTGCCTCCCCAGTGCTGGGATTAAAGACTCACACCACCACCACCACCACCACCACCACCACCACCACCACCACCACCACCCAGCTCAATGAGAAAAAAGAAAAAAGTCAGGTGGTGGAGGTGCGCACCTTTAATCCCAGCACTGGGGAGGCAGAGGCAGGAGGATCTCTGAGTTTGAGGCCAGCCTGGTCTACAGGGAGAAGCTCTGTCTCAAAAAAATGAAAAATAAATAAATGTAAAAGAAGAAGGAGATAATGACATGGAGTTGGGCATGGCAGAGAGGTGGGGGTGGACTTAGGAAGAGTTAAGGGGCAGTGTGGATGTGTGGGGGTGTGGGGGACATTCTGCACATGGAGGTCACAGGACAACATGTGGGAGTCAGTTCTCTCCTCACAATGTGGATCCTGGGAAATGAAGTCACAGTGACAAGACAAACCCCCTTCCCTGCTGAGCCACCTTGCTGTCCCTCCATATTTAACACTAAAGTGTTGTTCAACGTGGCTGCACCATTTTACATTCCCAGATGAAACGCACGAGGGTCTGAAAATCTCCCTATCTTTGTCCATACTTATTATTTATTATCTGCATTTTTTTTCATCTTAATGAGAAGCCTTATTTCACAACACTTTTGATTTGTACTTTTTGTTTGTCTGTTCACAGTCAGGGCTTCCTGCAGCCCAGACTGGCTGTAGAGTCCACGTGCGGCTGAAGATGACTGAGTTTCCAATGCTCCTGCCTTCACCTCTCAGTGCTGAGATTACAGGTACTCTCCACCCAGCCTGAAACGTGTTCCTCATTTTCAGATGCTCTTTTTCACATTAAAAGAGGCCTGAAAAGGGCATTGGGTCCACTGGAGTTTGATGGCTGGAGATGCCTGATATAGGTGCTGGGAACTGAACTCGGGCCCAGATACCCCACTCCCCTTTTAAAATTGAGATAGGGTATTTCTTTTTCTTTTTTTCCCCCAAAAATCTATTCATTAAAAAACTGTGACAGGCAGTTTAGTCCCAGCACTTGAGAGGCAGAGGCAGGTGGATCTCAGGATTTGAGCACTGACTGATCTTCCAGAGGACCCAGGTTCAATTCCCAGCACCAATAGGGAGGCTTACAACCATCTGTAACTACAGTTCCAGGATCTGATGCACTCTTCTGGCCTCTGTAGGCACTAGACACACACAGTCATGCACGCAGGCAAAATACCCATACATATTAATTGGTCTTTGGTTTTTTTGCCCCTGTCCCCATAAAAAAAGTTTTTTGACTAAAGCAGTGAGCCAGATCAAGCTGAACTGAAAAAGTATAACAACAGGTATAATGAAGGCAAAGCAACTCTTGGGCGGGCGGGTTCACTGGTCTCAGAGATCAAGGCCAGAGAAGTTGCAAGCCCGAGCTAAGGCAGGTAAGTTTTATAGATTGTAGGCAAGGGGTGATGATGTATCTGCCACAAGCTGGGTTTGTGCTCAAGTATGGTCAAAAGCTGAGTGCTTAAGTGGGGACTTGGGCGGCTGGCAACTTCAGGAGAGGAGCTGCCATAGCCTCCAACAATGCAGAACTGGGCTTGTTGGTGCCTCTCCTTTGCTTGGAGTCTCTCTGAGCAGGTAAGGTTTGGAGAGAGAGACAGGAATGAGGCTTCCCGGAACATACCAGGGCAGCTGGAGGTTTCAACTGAACACATATAATAAAATAATATCTTTGTTATTTTGTTTTGTTTTTGGAGACAGGGTTTCTCTGTGTAGCCCGGCATGTGCAGGAACTTGCTCTGTAGACCAGGCTAGCCTAGAAATCAGAAATCTGTCTGCCTCTGCTTCCCAAGTGCTGGGATTAAAGGTGTGAGCCACCACTTCCAGGCTCTCTTTTCACTTTCTTGATGGTATCATTTTTGGTACAAAATTGTTATTATTTATTATTAATAATAATATTATGAAGCCTGGTATAATCCTAGCACAGGTGACTGAGGCATGAGAGCTCAAGTGTAAGGTTACCTGGGCTATATGAAACTCTGTCTCAAAACGTAAAAAAGAAAGAAAGAAAATAAAAGTGAAAGCAGAGTGTGATGGCACATGCTTTAATCCCAGCACTCATAAAGTGAGTTTGAGGCCAGCTTAATCTACATAGCCAATTCCAGGTCAGCCAGGGTTACATGTGAGACTGCCTTTCAAAAAAGAAAGCTATATGAAGCCACTGTTTTGGGCAAAACTCCTACAGTAGGCCCAGACAGATGTTGCATACATAGATCAATTATCATGTAGTACCCCAGATATTATGTATCAATTTTATACAAACAAAAATGGGCCATTCATACTAATGTTCCAGTTTATCAAGTTGAAACTAAGTTGCTATCTGACCTTCTGAGAAATCAGAAGGTTAGGCATGAAATTTCCCAAACAGGCCAGTTGTAAGCTTGATAGCAAACTTCTATTTGCCTTAATTCTTTTGAAAAAGGTATCCTGATGTCAGCCATCAGCTATATTTCTACTGTTCAGTCTCTTTGTCACGCTTTACAAGGCAAATATACGATGAATCTGCCTGTTTTATTTTTGCTTTCTTGGGCCTCTTCTCTCTTTGTAACTAACTTCCTCTGCTAGGCTTATGGGAACACTTGTTCCATTTTATGAGGTGGCGTCCTCTTCGAAAATGAAAAGGGAAAGTCATCAAGGACCAGTGGGTAAAGGAGCTTGCCAGGCAAGTCTGACAACCTGAGTTAGATCCCTGTAACCCACCAAAAGGTGGAAGGAGAGAACACAAAGTTGTCCTCTGACCTACAGACTGACTGACTGACAGCCAGAGAGCCAGACAAGCATACACACACACACACACACACACACACACACACACATTGAAAATAAGTGTTGCTGGGTGGTGGTGGTGGTGGTGGTGGCGGCGGCGGCGGCGGCGGCGGCGGCGGCGGCGGCGGCGCACGCCTTTGATCCCAGCACTCGGGAGGCAGAGCCAGGCGGATCTCTGTGAGTTCGAGGTCAGTCTAGTCCATAGAGTGAGATCTAGGACAGGCACCAAAACGACACAGAGAAACCCTGTCTTGTAAAACCAAAATAAATAAATAAATAAAATAAAAGTGTTTAATATTTTAAAACAATGTTTTAATTTTTAAAAGATATTTGTTGGGGCTGAGGAGGTGGCTGAGTTGGTAAAGTACTTGTCATGAAAGTGTGGGAACTAGAGTTGGAACCACCAGACCCCTGTAAATGTGGGGTGGACGTGGCACCTGCCTTTGATCCCAGTGCTCAGGATGCTGAGCCAAGGAATCTCCTGCCCAAGATAACTGTATGAACTGCGGTCCTTTTCTCCATATGTTAAAATGCAGGGTAGAAAGCAGCTGAGGAGGAAGCCCAGTGACAGCCTCTGGCCTCCACATGCGGGCACATACATGCAAAAGATGAAGTATTGGGCTGGAGAGATGGCTCAGAGGTTAAGAGCACTGGCTATTCTTCCAAAGGTCCTGAGTTCAATTCCCAGCAACCACATAGTGGCTCACAACCATCTGTAATGAGATCTGGTGCCCTCTTCTGGCCTGTAGGCATACATGCAGGCAGAACACTGTATACATAATAAATAAATAAATCTTTAAAAAAAAAAAAAAAAAGATGAAGTATTTATTTCATAATTTTGACTTTTGGCAACAGTAATGGTAAATTTATTTAATCCTCCCAACAATCCTATGGAAAGATTGCTGTTAAGGTTTCTATTTTATAGTTAAGCCTGAGGCCAAGGGAAGTTAGCTAATTTTCTCAAGCTCACAAGCTAATGAATTGTGGAGCCAGGATTTGAACCTAGTTAATCTGGTTCTGAAGTAACAAAATGCTTAGGCTAATGAGAGAGGAAAACCAGTGAATGATTTTATCTTGCAGGAGAGGCAAACAGCGCAAGTTCAGGAGTAAGACATGAAAACCCGCTTTGCTAGGGAGCCTGCAGCTGGCTGGGAAGGATGAAGCCAGCAGGCAGATGGGAGCTGAAAGCCGAGGAAGAAGGCTGGGGCCTAGCTGCAGAGTAAGGACAGGGAGATGCGCGGACACTGTGGACTACACCAGACAAGGAATTCACTAATACTTGGTGTTTGGAAGTCAGTAGAGAAAATCTCAGTTTTTAAGGTTGGTTTCAAATCTGAGGGCAGTAGAGTGGTGGTGGTGGTGGCGGTGGCGGTGACGGTGGTGATGATGATGATGATGATGATGATGATGGTGCACGCCTTTAATCCCAGCACTCAGGAGGCAGAGGCAGGTGGATTTCTGTGAGTTGAAGGCCAGCCTGGGCTACAGAGTGAGTTCCAGGACAGCCAGGGCTACACAGAAAAACCCTGTCTATAATAATAATAATAATAATAATAATAATAATAATAATAATAATAAACCTGAGAACTGTGTATTTGATACCTACCTGGGATTTCTTTTTTTTTTTTCTTTTTGGTTTTTCGAGACAGGGTTTCTCTGTGTAGCTTTGTGCCTTTCCTGGAACTCACTTGGTAGCCCAGGCTGGCCTCGAACTCACAGAGATCCGCCTGGCTCTGCCTCCCGAGTGCTGGGATTAAAGGCGTGCGCCACCACCGCCCGGCCCTACCTGGGATTTCTATGATCTAGGTTTTTTGCAATATGGCTCCACCCTTTCAGGGATGTCAAGCTAGGGGAGGCCTATAGGATTCTAGAGCACCCTCAGCATGGGGTTCAATTATGAATGTCAGCATAGTCTACCCTTGCAGTATTTTTTTAATTTTTTTTATTTTTCGAGACAGGGTTTCTTTGTGTAGCCTTGGCTGTCCTGGAACTTACTCTGTAGCCCAGGCTGGCCTCAAACTCACAGAGATCCACCTGCCTCTGTCTCCTGAGTGTTGGGATTAAAGGCGCGCGCCACCACCGCCCAGCTATTCTTTTTTTTTTTTTTTAAAGGAGTACTTTTTTCTTTAATGCTTTACTTGTTTTTATGTGCATTGATGTTCTGCCTGCATGTGTGTCTTGTCTCAGATGCCCTAAAAATGAACTTACAGGCAGTTGTGAGCTGTCATGTGGGTGCTGGGAATTGAACCCTGGTTCTCTTAGAGAACAACCAGTGCTTTTAACCACTAAGCTATCTCTTCAGCCTTTGTTTTGGCTATTTGAGACAGCATCTCACTATGTAGCTCTGACTGACCTGGAACTCATTATGTTGACCAGTCTGGTCTTGAACTCACAGAGATCCACTTGCCTCTGCCTCTGAGTGCTGGGATTAAAGGCACTTGCCACCAAGTTCCACACAGTTTTTTTTCCTTTTTTGATGCATTCTTGCATCTACTATGTTTGCATATGTGGAAGTCAGGGGACAACTTTCAGAGTAGGTTCTCTCCTTCTACCACATAGATCCCAGGGGAAATTACTCAGGTCCTCCGACTTGGCGGTTGAAGCCTTTACCCTGAGCAGTCTCACCAGCTTGCACCTTTAGTTTAACTTAAAATTGAATTCAATTAGACTGAAAATGTAGCTCTGTGGCAGAACTATTGCCTAACACCTACAAAACCCAGGGCTCCAGCCCTAATAAGACAAAACAACCACAAAACTCAATAATGGCCAGGTGGTGACACACGCCTTTAATCCCAGCACTGGGGAGGCAGAGCCAGGTGGATCTCTGTGAGTTGGAGACCAGCCTGGGCTACAGAGTGAGTTCCAGGAAAGGCGCAAAGCTACACAGAGAAACCCTGTGTCGAAAAACCAAAAAACAAATAAACAAAAAACAAAACAAACAAACAAATAAAACCCTTCAATAATAGAAGCTTACTAAGGAATAAAAAGAAGTGGGGGGGGAGGGGGGCTCACACTTGTAACCCAGCACTAGAGAGGCAGAGGAAGGACCAGACAGCCTAAGCTGCAGTGAGTAGGAATAAAGAGCTAGAAGAAACAGGAAGTGCTGGAGAGACGTTTCCCCAGTGAAGAGTGCACACTGCTCTTTCAGAGAACCAAGTCTGTTTCCCATGTTTCCCATCATCCATATCACAACTGCTTGTAACTCCAGCTCCAGGAAATCCGATGCCCTCTTCTGGCCTCCACAGGCTCAAACTCACAATTCCGCTGCCTCCCCCTCCTAGTGCTGGGATTAAAGGGGTGAACCCCATGCTCCCTGAATTCAAGTCCTTACACTTATGTGCTAAGCACTCAACCCATTGTCCATCTCCCTAATCTCCACTGTACTTTCTTTCTGACCATAAAGAAATTCTGCTTCCTGCAGCTGGCTTTAGTTGGATTCCAACTTTCTGGCTCCTGATGTGGGCTTGTGGTTTTCAGCTGCCTAAAGTTTAAACAGAAAGAATGAGAGGGCTCTAGTAGAACCGAAAAGGGTGACCTGTACTTTAGGCTTCCACCAGCAGGTGTCTCTGCAGACAAGGGAGAGGGTTCTGCTTTTCAAGTTGTATTGGGGCCTGAAATGAAGCAAAGAGACATGGTTCAGCTCCTATGGAAGCAGGTCCCAGCAGCAGAAAATGTGCTTGGCCATCAGCTGGAAATGCTGGTAGAAAACCTGGGTAACAGATGCTCAGTGCAAGAAGCCTAGCGTCAGTTTTAGTTGGGAAAACAGGCGAAGGTTTGAACAGGAACACTTAGGACCCAGAGGCGATTCCCAAGACAGGTACTGCACACTGGAGACGCTTTGGCTAGCACAGAGGTGAAGAGAACTAGGTGCAGACCTAGAGAAACAGAGGAAAACTCTCAAGTATGCCTTTATTTTCTGTGAAATGTTCTGATTTCCTAGAATCTTAGGTATGCTTTTATATTTAAGAGAGAGGATCCAAATACTCAAAAGATTCTAGCCTGGCATGGTGGCACACACCTATGTTCCCAGCACTTGGAAGGATTAGAAGGTTAAAGTCATTTTGGTTACATAGCCAAGCAACCAACCCTCCAAAAGGACTGGGACCATGCTCGTTCAGCAAAGTACTTGATATGCAAGGATGCCAACCAGGCCTGAGTGTGATCCTATAGAACCCATTTGGCAATGCATACTATAATCCTAATTCTGGGGCAGTAGAGACAAGGAGGATGTCCATGGCTTGTGGGTCAGCCAGTCTAGCTGAGTCAGCAAGCTCCAGGTTCTGCAAGAAATCCTGTCTCACACAATAAGGCAGAGGGAGAGATTCAGGAAGATACCTAACAATGCCCTTTGGCCTCCATGCATAAATGTACACACACAACAAACAAACAAAGTGAAACCAATATGTCAAAATCTTGCCAGGATTGGTGGTACAAGCTTGCACTCCTCAAATTCAGGAGGATAGTAAGTTTGAGGCTAGCCTCAGGTATATACCAAGACACCCTACCCTGTTTAAAAAGACAAAAACAAGCTCTGGGTGGCAGTGCATGCCTTTAACCCTAGCACTCTGGAAGCAGAGGTAGAAGGATCTTTGTAAGTTAAAGGCCAGCCTGGTCTACAAAGCCAGTTCCAGGTCAGCCAGGGCTACATAGTGAGACCTTGTTTGAAAACACACACACACACACACACACACACACACACACACACACAAAGCCCAAAACAAAATAAAAAACATTAAGTATTGTTAAGTAGTACACTTTTCATTTGGGCAAAAGAGGAGAATCACAAAGGATAAAAAGTTTGTTTTTTTGAGACAGGGTTTCTCTGTGTTGCCCTGGCTGTCCCAGAACTTGCTCTGTAGACCAGGCTGGCCTCAAACTCAGTGATCCATCTGCCTCTGCCTCCTGAGCGCTGGGATTAAAGGTGTGAGCCACCACCAAGGTCTGCCTGTTCTACATGTCCTACCCAAGGTTCAAGCAGTCCTGCTTCAACTCTCAGAATTGGTGTGCTCACAGGGATGTGTCACTGTGCCCTATTGGTTTTCTAAGTTTACACGTGACTGTATTGGTATCCAGGATCAGTCTCTTCCTCTAATAAATAAATAAAGCAACCTTTGGGGGATTCCTGTTAGTGGTTGTTTTTGTAGTGCTGTGGGTATACAGATTTAGGTCCTTACACATGCAAAAGCAGTGTCTTCATTGAGGTACACTCTCTAGCTCCCAAGTTTGGTTATATAGAATATTATGGAGTATTTGGTAGAGAAAAAAAAATTCACCTAGGACCACTTTTTCCCACAAACATGTGTGTACCTTATGCTGAGGTTTCCTCATTCGATCAACTCTCAAATATTTATGCTATAAAACCTTTTTTTTTTCCAGCCAGGCATAGTGGCTGGGGTAGTAAGTTCCTAAACATACAACAAAGTTGTGTTTGATATATGGACTTTATGAATAAAGTGTACATGTCAACTACCTGTCCCTACGTCAGCTACTTCCAGAGATGTTCAGCGACTGAACCCTCCCTAAGGTCTTGGAGCTCTGAAAATCCATGCGGGAATATGGTGAGGATGCAGTTTTCTTTCCAGTTTCTGGTAAAATGCCTCGCATAGAGGCTAAGTGGACCTTTCACAATGGCAAGCATGCTAAGTGTGGTGATTAGGCTTCAAGGCCAGTGCTCAGAGGCAGAAGCAGTCACACTGTGAGTGCGGGGCCAGCCTGGTTTATACTGAATTCCAGGCCAGTCCGGGCTACATCGTGAGACCTTGTCAACAACAAACAAGCCAACAGTTGGCTCAGCCCTTGCAGAGGGTCTGGGTTTGGCTCCTAGCACTCACATGGTGGTGACTCATGACCATCTGTAACCCCAGTTCCAGGGGACCCAATGCCTTTTGCTAGTGCAGGCACATGGGATATATACACATACTTGCAGGCAAGATACTCATACGCATAAAATTTTTAAAATTGTATTTTTTTCTATTTCTTCAGGGCCTTACTATTTAATGTAGGCTGGCCCTGAACATATGACAACCTTCCTGTCTTAGCTCCCCAGGTGCTCAGATTATGGACTACACCTGGCACAGGTCCTAAGATTTTGTACCACTTACAGAAACATGAATGTCTTTTCTTTTCTTTCGAGATGCTATGACTTGAACTTAGGATCTCATATAGGCTAGGCAAGCACTCGACTACAGAGTTATATTCCCAGCCCCCAATTTTTTAATTACATTCGTTTATTTATTTGTTTGTGTGTGTGTGTGTGTGTGTGTGTGTGTGTGTGTGTGTGTGTCCTGTGCCTGCCATGGTACATGTGGAGGTCACCACAACTTGTAGGAAGAATGGGTTCTCTCCTTCCACCATAAGGATCCCAGGGATCAAATGGAGATCACCAAGCTTGGCAGCAAGCACCTTTACCCCGAGCCATCTCCGTGGTCCCCCTCTTATGATTTTATTATCATTATTATGTATGTGTATATACTTGCGCATGTGCATTCCTGCATGCTCGGGAGCATATGTATACCATTATTACAGACATACCATGGCACAGGGTAGAGGTCAGAGGACAACTTAGAGGAGGCAGTTTCACCCTGCCTTTCACCCTGCTGAGGCTTGTTCCTGTCAGTCTGTCCTCCAAGTTCACTGTCCCTTGAGCTTCCAGGTGGTTCTCCTGCCTCTATTAGCTCACTACAGGAGTGCTGGATTGCAGGCTCAAGACACCGTATCTGGCTCATGTATATGGGTCGCTAACCTCAGGTCACGAGGTTATCATGCCGTGAATTCTTCACCTGGTGAGCCGATGAGCCATCTCACGTTTCTGTTCTATCATCTCCATCAAGAATGCCTTGGTTTGGGCTTTTCAGGTTTTGGCAACCAGACAGAATGA
The DNA here is from genome assembly GCF_049852395.1 of Peromyscus maniculatus bairdii. Classification (NCBI taxonomy): domain Eukaryota; kingdom Metazoa; phylum Chordata; class Mammalia; order Rodentia; family Cricetidae; genus Peromyscus; species Peromyscus maniculatus. The sequence goes on from NC_134858.1 coordinate 42,967,663, forward strand.
TATCACACTGGAGCAAGGTTCATTTTTGCCCTTGAATGCACCTTTGCTTTTTCAGAAAATAAGCAGTTGGATTTAGTGACCGACTGTGGCTATCTCTTTACCCGACTACTAAATGCCATCCATGTCTCTGAGATTTCAGCAGCCCAAGTCAGTCCTCTGCAAAGAGCAGGGATACCCTTACTGGGACAATTCGTGAGGGCAGTGATGTTCTTTCCTAATGAGGAGCAAGTCTCCTGGGAGCTGTTTTATAAGCAAAACTATCACAGGCCCTTCCTTGAGCTGTGTTGTCTGCAGCTCAGATACTTCAGATGCCCCTTCCGTGCTTCCAAGAACCCTCAACCTTCCCTTCTCAGCTGCTGTTTTTATCAGTGTTCAGTGACTATAACAAATACATAGAACACTCAGCTTCTGAAGAGAACAGGCTTCCTTTGGCCCTGTTTTTACTGGGCCTGTATCACGGCTCATGGGAGCACACGGCAGAGCAACACTGTTCACTTCATGGCTAGGAAGCAAACCAGAGAGAGGGAGGCCAATTTCCTAATCTCACAATTCCTTCTAAAGACACGCTCCTCAGTCACCTAAAGCCCCCTTGCCGGGTCCCATCACTTAATAAAGTTTCCACCCACAACTTCCCAAGTTCGGGACCCAAGCTGGGGACCAAGCCTTTAGCCTATGAGCTTTTGGGGTGCATTCCAAGTGGAAACTACTAGGTTGAATGCTAGGTCAGTCCCCTGACTTAAGAAAGACCCTTTTCCTTCTGGCTTCGTCCTTCCTAAGGATCATAACTACTGGGGACAGAGGCTCCAGACTTCCACTTCCACCTCTTCCTTGCTTGCTCTGTGATCTTTCACAATTCACCAATTCCTCCAGTCCCTCCATTCCTCATTGTCCTTATCTGCAGAATTCAGGTAATGATATAATGTCTCTCTAGAGGTTGTTGTCTCTCTCTCTTTTTTCTTGCTTGAGACAGGGTTTCTCTGTGTAGTCCTGGCTGTCCTGGAACTCGCTCAGGCTAGCCTAGAACTCAGAGACCCACCTGCTTCTGTCTCCTGAGTGGCGGGATCAAAGGAGGGCACTACCACCACCCCACTTGTTGTGAGTCTTAAGTGATTTCAGATGTGTGTACTGTGCAATATAGTGCCTGGCAAATTGTTGCTATTAATATTACTCTTTTGTGGTGCTAGGGACTGAACCCAGGTCTCAGATACATGTATTCTACCACACAATACCCCAGTCTCCCAATTGTTGGTGTTAGTGTGATTTACTTCCCAATGTTACCTCAGTCTTTGCTACTCAATAGTCTTCATCTGAACTATTGTTCTTTTTCTTTGGTCACTTTTGGTGAATTTGCTGACTACTTCAGTATTTCTGTTTTCTTCTCACCCACTTTCTGGCCCCATTCCATAAAGGCAAGGAATATTCATGACACAGTATCTGGCTGTCCCATCCTCACTGCTAGGGAACCAGCAAGGTAGGTCTCTTTGGAAACTAAAGCGATGCTCCATTTTTCTAGGTCCTCCTCAGTGCTTTCTGGGTGGGGGCAGGGGTGGGGGGAGTGGAGGTGATATTGGGTGGCAGGGGTGGGAAGAGTAAAAGATTTAGAATATGAATAGGCTGGGGATGCAGCTCAGTTAGTAAGACTGCGTGGTAAAGCATGCACAAAGCCCTGAGTTCAATCCCCAGCACCACATAGAACAGTCAAATAGGTACACACCTGTAATCCCAACACTTGGGAGGTGGAAGCAGGAGGATCACACATTCAAGACTGTCCTTGGTTACACAGGGAATCTGAAGTTAGCTTCAGCTACATGAGACCTTGCTCAGCTGAGCACGGTGGCCTAAGGCCTTTAATCCCAGCACTTGGGAGGCAGAGTCAGGAGGATCTCTGTGAGTTCGAGGCCAGCCTGGGCTACCAAGCGAGTTCCAGGAAAGGGGCAAAGCTACACAGAGAAACCCTGTCTCAGAAAACAAAAAACAAAAAACAAAAAACAAAAAACCAGAATGGTTTCAATACTAATTCTAAGGCTTCAAGAGAGAAAGGCTGTTTATCTTTGCTTCACCAGCAGAGCTGCCCCCATCCCCAAGGAGATGGTAAACTCATTCTAGCGCCAGCTCGTTATTGGCTTCACTAGAGGCAGGTACCAGCCAAGAAGTAGTAAGGGTGGCTGGCCACACCCAACCATTCATCTGGGATTGAGTGATCTCACTTGATGAATAGGTTTCAGGGGCTAAGAAGCAAGGTCTACTAAATCCCTGTCCTTATTTGCTGGTAAAGGAGCCAATTAGTGTTAATTGTGTTGGCAATTTGAAACAGCCACCAGGGAACTGATCCAGGCAATTGTGGGATGACCCCTCTGTCCCATCCTAGTCCCAGCCATTACTCATGTCAGATGGGGGAATCAGAGCATTAGGAAATGTCCTCTGGTCAGAGAGAGTAAGTACGCATTTCCCTTCTCACATACCCAGTGACCTGGATGCCAGTTTTAAATATTGCACAGGCAGTGACCTGGCAATACTTCTGTGCCATGGAAGGGAGTGTGGGTAGGCGTGGGTAGATCAGCACTGGATATTCGGGATACACTTTAACAGGAATGTTCACAGCCTTCTCTCTTCCTTTCCTAACAGGCCAAAGGCTATCTCTCCTTTACAGCCCAATTTCCTATCCCCACCAGAGGCAGCTACATCAATCTACTTAATAAGGGCGGAGGAGGGGGAGGCTTGGGAACAGCCCAGGATGTGGAATGTCAGATAACTGGAGGGAAGAAAGAGGGATATGAGTTTTATTGCTGGGGTTATTAATTTGATCACCTTTAATGTCCTTGGAGACTCATTAGTAGGGACGGAATTTATATTATTTACTTATTTTGCTTACCAGATTGCTCATCTTTAAACATGACATGGCTCTTGAGACAACGCGCATCAGCACTTCACCAGTACCAACCCAACGACAGAAAAGGAGTCAGAAATTCTGACAAACTCTGGCTATAGAACTGTTCCGGGACGGGGTGGGGGGTGGGGGTGGGTGGGGAGGGAGGTGCAGGAAAGAAAATGACGTACCTTTTCTGGCCCTCACCCACCTAATGCCTGGAATGCGTGTTTGGGCTAGGTTTATCGCACTTGAATATGCAAACGCTAACTTCCCCATTCTTCCGCGTTCGATGACTATTTGATTGTCCAAGGTGAGCTTGGGTTTTGCAAGAGTTTTGCTGAACCATACCCTTGCCTTGCTACCAACTTGGTTACAGTTGCTTAAATACTGTAGCTATTCCTGCCGCTGTGGCCTCCAGGGCTAAAGTGGGACAAGGCTGGTATTTTTGGTGATGAGGAAATCCTTTTAAGGGAGGTTTGGTGGTGACTGAACTGGGACACGGGTCAGAGCAGGGATCCCATCAGCGAACCGGGGGCCGCTGGGGTGGGGGGTGTCTGGTTCTGGGGTGTCTCATCGCGTATCCCTACCTCGCTAGGCACGGCGGACCTAGCTTAGAAGTTGCTGCAGACCCTAGACGTTTCCCCTGCCTGTTCCCCAGAGGGGGGCACTCGGGAGCCGGCGCCTCAGGAACAGGGACCCACGCGGGAAGGTCGAGTTCGCCCGGTGAGGTCACGGTTGCCATGGCTCCGGGCAGTGACGCGCGTCCGCACGTGACGCGCGGTTGCCATGGCGCCGGGCGCCCGGCGGCGCGGGCGCCCCGCCTCCCGGAGTGACGTCTGTCGGCAACCCCCCTCTTTCGGCCCCCCCGCGCCCCCTCCCCCCCGGCCGGCTCCCCGCGGCCCCGGAGGTTTCACTGCACAACAAGATGGCGGCGGCGGCGGCGAGCGGAGCTGGCGGGGTTGCCGTGGCCGGAGCAGGGGGAGCCGGGCCGGCCGGCCGCCTGCTGCCTCCGCCCGCCGCGGGGTCCCCTGCAGCCCCCGACGCTGTGCCCCCGGCCGCCGGCCAGCCGAGTCCCGAAGCCCCGGCCTCCCGCGGGCCGATGCCCGCTCGCATCGGCTACTACGAGATCGACCGCACCATCGGCAAGGGCAACTTCGCTGTGGTCAAGCGGGCCACGCACCTCGTCACCAAGGCCAAGGTAGTGGCTCCGGGGACCGCGCGGCTGCGGGCTGCGCTACCCGGGCGGGGGTTGGGGGCGCGTTGCAGGGCGGCCGGACCAAGGGAGTACGCGATTCCCGGGGGCTCGGGTCAGGGTCAGCAGCGGTGGCGGCAGGAGAAGGCAGGGACCTCACAGCGGAGGGGGGCGGGGGGACTGAGCAGCTGGGCACCTAAGGGGTCCTCAGGGCTGTGCGCCGGGTGCTAGGGGGTGGGGGGTGACTGAAAAGAGGCGTTGGAACTCTCAGGGGGCCGGCGGACTGCACGCCAGGAAGACTCCGGAACCAGCAATTAGGAAACCATCTGAGAAGGAGGGCAGGGGCATATGAAATGTGGACCGTAGGATGGGGGGAAGACTCTCAAACTGGCCACCTCGGGCTTCCCAGGGACTGCGGGACGGCTGGGGCACGGACTGAGGGTGTGCGGTGGGTGCAGGAACAGAAGGACCTGGCACCTATGGCAGAGATAGGAATTCACGTTTGATTTTTTTTTAAGACTGATAGATGGTGTCAGTTGGAAGCCTGAGGAGCACACTTGGTTACTGGAGGAGGCAGTGAAGAAAACGGGGAAATAAGGGGGGAAAAAATGGAAGGGACCCAAGAACAGATGTCCCAAGGGTTCCCGGGTTTCTGGTGGCACTAGCTAACCAAGGGTTAAACAGTTTAGGATAGATGGTTTGCTGGTTATTTTTAGTTGTCAGAGGGTCTGGAATTGTGGGCTTTGTAGAGCCCAGGGTGGGCTTTTCAGTAGGGAAAGGAACCGTGGGATTCACACTAAAGAATTTCACTCGTTTGGGCCCTTTGGTTCCCAAGGGATTTGAGGAGCTGTAGTCGTGAAACTGGCCAAGGTCAATTAGGAAGCCGTGTATGTATATACATAAAGTATATTTTTTAAGGAAATAGAGGTAGCACTTTTACATAGCCTTCTTCATTGAGAGTATCGAATCTTTTAGTTTTGATGGAATCCACAAAGCCCGTTTAAATTCCCAATTATTCTTTGCTCAATACCTCACTTGAATGGATACTTTTAATGTAGTCATTCATTATATTTAGAACAGTAGCTTGAGTTTTCCTTCAGCCTGGCTAATGAAAAACCTTTACAGCTTCTGCAGCTTCCTACCCAGGACACACCAGTTCCCCTCCCCTCCTCACCCTAGCCTCTGGTTATCTTTGCCTACCTTGTTTTGGCTTTTATGGCAGTCACTCCCTATCTGGGCCTTGTCTCCTGTTTATTTGCAACCTGAAGTTCCTTCCCTCCCGACTCGCTCTCTGTCAAAGACTACAAGGGGCCCTTCTTCCTAGGGTGGCGGGGTGGGTGGCTGTGGAGGAGTGATTGGTCAGTTTCACTTCCTCTGGTGGGACCCCTTCAATCCTTTTTTGTCAGTTTTTACCAGAGGGCCTCAAGTCTTCAGAGCCAAGTGACAGACTCAAGTGTGTCTCTCCTGTTGCAATCCCTCAGACCCGCAGCTGTAGTCTGGAGGCTGCATCTCCTTACCCCCTCCAGGGTGTGGAGTCCTGTTTACTGTTGACCAAGACAAACTTGTGTTTACCAACAACATGTCTGCCTGGTCCTTGTTCCCCTCCTTCCCTCAGCTCCTGTGATTATTTTGCTCTGACCTCTGGGAAATGGACTCCACAAACATAATTGGTTGTCTGGCTCTGTTTTCTATGATTTAAACAATTTTGAATCTTCCAGCTCTTAGATATACCAAAATATTGATTTAAAAAAAAAATCTATGACAGGCTGGGTTGAGTGTCTTGTAAATGTAATTGCAAACAGTTGATTCTTGGCTTTATATATAAAAGGGACATTTCTGTCTTCAGTAGTCAGCAAAGCCAGTGCCTAATTATGGTTGGTCTGGCTGCTTTCGTGTGTGTGTGTGTGTGTGTGTGTGTGTGTGTGTGTGTGTGTGTGTGTGTAGTTTTTCTCTGAGACCTTGCTATCCTTTAGGACTGCAGCCTTTACAGCATTGGCTTGTTTATAGACGGGTGTCACTGTTTATATTGGTTTTTATCTTTGATCGTTTGTGGCGTGCAGTTATGCAATTCCTATGTATGGAAATATTCAGACTTGAATGAGGCTGAAATGGCTGGGACAATGAGTTGCATGTGTGGAAGAGACCACACCAGCATTTGTTTGTGCTTCTGTAGCAGTGTGCAATTTCCTAGCTCCACTTCCAAGTGCCCTATCTTTTTGCTACTTAAATGACTCTGAGGACATGAGTGAAGCTCAATTCACAAGGAGCTGTCACGTGCTCAGGGTGAACCATGGGCATATTTTGGCCTGCTTCCTGCTTATCTGAAATTCATTTTGGAAGGGGTCCTTCAGCATTGACAGCTGAGATGTGCCCAGCAGCTGCTGACGTGCAGTAGGATGGCCTGTTAAGGCCACGGTTTGGTTATATAACGGCAGGGAAGGTGCCTAGGTAGTAGAAGTTGCGGGAGCTGCTTCGTCCGTTATTCAGGGAGATGGACTTTTCTCCCTATGTCCTGCAGCGTGAATCTTCTGCAATCAGGTCAAATGGAAGCAAACGATTGTTTTTCTCCCTCCGTCTCTTTCTACAATAGGTCATTCCCCCCCCCCCTCTTTTAAAGGTGTATAATTTTTTTTTCTTTCTGTTTCCTTTCCTCCTTTATGTCACTGAATGGTCTGGGTGTTTCTTCTAATGGTGTACAAAAATCAGACCCAGATAATTCCGACGATACCCGTGTTGGTAGGAGGAGGTTAGGCCATAGGCATTTTCTGTGTATCAGAGAACTATTTATGACCCCCTTCTTTCTACGTGACCCATTCCAAGGACTAAGAAGCTAAAGTAAACTTCATTTATTGACTAAGTGACTGCACTCTGTCCAACAGTAAGTGAAGCTGGCTCCTCTCCAGACCCTCTGTTAACTCCAACTTCCCAGAGCAGGACCCAGGGCCGAGCAGCATAGTGGAGAGAACAGGAGCTCTCTTCCTGTGTGCTTGCTGGGTCCTTTTGCAGCATGGCTTCCAGGGGCTGAGACTTGACGCCCGCCGCTGCTGCTGCTGCCGGGAACACTGCAGTGCTTCGAGCGAGCGAGCGAGCGTCACTGCAGAAGGGCTCTCTCTCGGGAGTGACAGGCTTTGGTCAGCAGCTCACCTTGTCCATCTTTGTCCTACCTGCTTGGATTTTTTTCTTTTTCTTTCTCCCCTTTTTTTTGAGACACATAGCCCAAGGTTCTCTGTTCTTTTGGTAGAACACTCTATTAGGGTTTTTTTTTTTTTGTTTGTTTGTTTTAAATAGACTCCCCCCCCCTCCCATTACTTATAGTTTGTTTCCTGTGCCTAATTGTACCTTCAAGCTAGTTGGATGGCTGGAACAAAGAATAGCTAACTACATTCTGTGTGTATTTAAAAACTACACATGACTAGGAACGCTTTTGGCCAAAATATTTGTAAATTGTTATTTCAGCATGTCCAGTCGCTGGCCACTGGTTCTTGGTAAGGGCTTCAGCTCTGCCTGCTTTGAATCCTCTGCTGTTTAGTACTGGGCCAGTGCTGGGATCCTGACTGGCTAAACCTCTTTGTGCTTGGATTTCCTCATACAATGGGATGACAGTAGCACTCACCTCACCAGTTTTGAGTGTTGCGAAGATTAACTGCTCTGTGTAATGCTGTCCCTGCAGTGTTTGGCACTTAAGAAATAGGTAAGAAATGTCGTCATCATTCTTATCCGGTGCTAGAGTCAGTAAGGTGAGTCAGACTGGCTGGTCCTCCTTTTGTGCATTTTACACCCTGGGGAGAGCTCTTGACCGAAAGCGCCATTGGTTCTGGATAGGCAGACACAAGCTGCATGTTATGCTTTCGTGCAAGAAAAAACCAGTTTGCTACTGTTTCAAGTGCCTTAAAGTTCCTCGGTGTGATGCTCTGTAGTCCAAGCTGGTCTGAAACGCTTGGTGACCCTCTTGCCTCAGACCCCCGGGTGCTGGGCTTTTAGGCATGAACCACCACCTCATTGGGCTATGAAAGTCATTCAGGATAGTTTTTCATTACAATTCATTTAATTTTACTTATTTTTAATTTTTTTTTTTAACAAGAGACTTATCAGATAAAAAGCATTGGCCTTTGCTTTGGGCTGTCTCAAAATGTTCATTTACTGAGTTGGGGATTGAACACAATTGTTACCCAAGTATTTGCTGAGTATGTCCTCAGTCTTTCGTTTTGTTTCCCCAGATTCTCTCTGTAGCTCAGGCTGGCCAGGAACTCAGTGTGTAGCTGCCCACAGGGGCCTTAAATTTGGAAGCTCTCCTGCTTCAGTTTCTCAATTGTTGGATTATAGGTGTGTGCTACCACACATGGCCTTTTCCTTTCTACTTTTCAAATTATTTTCAAATTCACTAATTAATGTGCATGGGTGCTTTGTTGGCATGGTTGCCACTGCACCACCTGCAGCTGACGCCCCTGGAGGCCAGAAGAAGACATCAGATCCCCTGGAACTGTTGCGAGCCAGCAGCCTTATAGGTGTTGGGAATCAAACCACGGTTCCCTGGAAAAGCATCCTGTGCTCTTAACCACTGAGCTGTCTCTCCAACACCATATTACTATTTTTATTTTTTTGAGGCAGGGTCCTATGTAGCCCCCTTTGGTCTCCAACTCATTGTCTTCCTGTCTTCTCTGGCATGCTGGGGTTATATGGAGCCCCTCACCTGGCCCAAATTTTCATTGTGTTTTGTAACTAATTTTTGTTATACTGATGATGGAACAGGTTTTTGTTGTTGTTTAAGTCCCCTCCCCCCCCATGTAATCTTTTCTTCAGAAATTCACTTAAATTCTATGGAAAATACAAAAAACGTTCCTACACATACGTAGCTGGGTGTAGTGACACATGCCTATAATCCCAGCTCTTGGGAGGCTAAGGCAGAGAGAGGATCATGGGTTTGAATCAACTTCAAGGCCAGTTTGAGTTCATAGACCTTGTCGCAAACAGAGAAACAAAATCAGAACTCCACCCTCCAAACTCTTATCTACCACCCAAAACAAAAGGATTTGCACTTGGCATTACAAAGTGCACTATGTAGAAGGGATAGCTTATTTGCATGCCTCCAGCCCAGGACATCATGTATACCAGGCAAGTATTCTACCATTGAGGATGTATACTCAGCTTAGGACTTTACAATTGAAATGTGTCACAGAGAAAACATTTTGCCCTAAGTCCTCATTCCTAAGACTGTCAGCACATGCATTTGTGAAGGGTGTGTTTTACTGCAGACTCCGTTCACAAGGACTCAGAGCCTGACTTTTGCCTTTAAAGAAGAGTTTAATGAAGCAGATGAACTCATGCGTGTGCCCTTTAGAAAATGGGAACAGTCACTAGTAAATAGAAGAAAGAGAAGAAATTGAAATCAGCTTTTGAATGCCATACATTAGGGATGACAGCCCCATCCCTATACAATCAGGTTACTACTGAAGGGTGACCAAGTTCAGTTTGGTCTCCTTGTGTTGGGGTTAGGTTACTCCTTTGCTTGAGCCTTTTGTGAGGTGCTAAGGCCAATTAGAACTGGTCTTTGCAGAGTCAGAGCACCAATATTCCACTTTCAGCATCAAAGATGTTTATTTTAACATTCTGACTTTGGTGCCAACTCCCTAGAAAGTCATAGATCTGGCTCAAGCCAGAGGCGCCCAGACCAGTTGTCTCTGGGCCAGAAGTGCTTGCTGGTTCGTTTTCCAAGCATCAGCCTGGCTGGTGTGTTTTGGTGCATGGCATAAAAGAGGACAAAGCCAATGCTTTGAAAACAAAAAGAAATGTTCTTCATTCACGAGAGGCTCTGAAATTATAAAAGGTACCTCAGACATTTCTGCTAAGAGTGGAATCTTCCCCATACCCATTCACTCATTCATGCAGGTTGTTTGATGGATTCTAGCTTTGGAATACACTACTGAAAAAGAGACACACACACACACACACACACACACACACAACAAACAGACAAAACCCACCTGTAACCGGAACTTACTTTCATTTCTTTATTTTGAAACAAGGTCTTGGTATGTAGACTAGGTTAGCCTTGAACTCAGAGATCAGTTTGCCCCCAGTGCTGGGATTAAAGGCATGGTCAACCACATTTAGCTAGAATTTGCTTTCAAATAGGTGGAGATAGATAAGAGACCTGCAAAACAGCAAACAAAACCCCTCAATACCAAGGAGAAAATGAATAGGCTGGAGTCTGTGGGGAAGGCTGCAGCCTTAGAAAGGCCATAGAAAGCAGATGGAACTTTAGCTGATGATGAGGAAGATCCAGCTTTGAAAGACGGAGAAGGGCTTAGGGATTTAGCTCAGTGGTAGAGCACTTGCCTTGCAAGCACAAGGCCCTGAGTTCGGTCCTCAGCTCTGAAAAATAGAGAAAAAGAAAGAAAGACGGAGAAGATAGCATTCTAAACAAAAGCAATGGCAAATGCGAAGCCCTTGGAACCAGAAAGGACCACCCAAAGATTAGACCCAAGGCCGTGTGTCTAGGGCTTTAGTAGACAGCAGTAGGGATGAGTTCAGACGGGGAGGCAGGCAGATCCTCCAGGTCTTCTCCTCTGCATTATGAACTTGGTCATGACCAGGAGATAACATCAGACTGAGGCATAACTGAGCACAGGTCACCTCTGGCTGGTGTATTTTCAAGATTCCATGCTGATTACTTTATGGCTAAGAGAAAAAAAAAAAAAGCCATCCGTGTGTATTTAGTTTTTGAGGCAGGAGAGGTAGTCCAATAACAGCATAGATTCTTTCACTCTATTAGAGAATGCCATACATTTGGTACACTAAACATAACCAACCAACAAAGCCTTGTTGAATTTAATGGGCACAGAAAGGTCTTCTAGATGTTCTATTCAAATTCATTTCCAGAGTTTAGAAAGACATAACAGAATTTAGAGTCTCAGTTAAAAAAAATTTACTCAGTATGTGTTGGGGGTGGGTCATGCATGCCATCATGCTTGTGTAGAGGACAGAGGACAACTTGCAGGAGTTGGTTCTCTCCACCTTTTGAGCTCTGGGAATTGAACTCCGGTCCTCAGACTCTCTGGCCCCGAGTCTCGGATTTCAGTGGAGCATTAAGATCATTTAGAACACTATTCATTAGATTCATGGTTGTCTTCCGTAACTTTTTCCCTTTCCCATTTTCCGAGAGTGCCAAAGCCGGTTAGAAGGATGCTGGAGGGGGGGTGGGAGGAGGGAAGACAGGGGAATCCGTGGCTGATATGTAAAATTAAATTAATTATAAAACAAAACAAAAAAACAAAACAAAAAACCCAAACCAACCAACCAAACAAACAAAAAAAGAAGGATGCTGGAATTAGAATCTGCATGTCCCAGACTTCTCAACTCATAGAAGACAGTGCCTTCACACTCTGAACGTTTGCTCTTTTGATTAGCAAAACAACACATACCTACCAACCAAAGTTGAAGATGCTTGCTTTATCAAAAGAAGCCTCCAAAGTGAGAGAGCATGAAAGATTTCCGTGTCGGAAGACGAACCATATGACACTGTCCACACCGGTCTTGTCACCAGGCTTTGTCATCCTTGCTTCAGCCCCTGCAGTCCTCCACCAGTTTGCCTTGAAGTCTCAGTGCCCCCTCTTTTTTGTTTGTTTGTTTGTTTATTTATTTCCCAAGACAGGGGTTCTCTGTGTAGCCCTGGCTGTCCTGGAACTTGCTCTGTAGATCAGACTGGCCTCAAACTCAGAGATCAGCCGGCTTCTGCCTCCCTAGTGCTGGGACTGAAGGCGTGTGCCACCACTGCCCAGCTCAGTGCCCCCTCTTCATGACAGATGCAAAAGAAATCCGAAAGGGATGACCACAAACATAGTTTTCTTGTGTCACTGTATGGAGGGCACTCCTAGGAACACAGCTAGCTGTACTCTCAGGCTGCCTCCTGTGAAGGAGGCTCTCCCAGATGTTCTTTCTTCATTGGCCAGCCCACTACCAGTACCATGTACCATCTTAAAACTAGATACATATGTATCCTGGCGATAGAGGCCAGGGCAAGAGAACTATTTATCTACATTTTTACTTTGGTTCTGATTTCTGCCTGAGCTGTACCTATCTCTGGGTGACTCTTCCTCACCCATCAGCTGGTTCCCTGGGCTCTCCTAATACAGAGTAACTCCCTTACTGGTGTACTGGCAGAGGTGGAGTGTCCTGTGGATGACTTATGATAGCATCCAGAGGCTGAAAATTATATATAGTCTCCTGGGCTTTTGTCCCTGCATAATAAATCATTGCTAAATAAATAGCCAAGGCAACGTCACTGTGAAGCCTCAGCAGTCTGTGATGAATGAGCTGGGAAGGCCTGTGTTTAGATCTGTTCAGAGTAGAATCCTAGCAGCTAGCACAGAACTGTTGGATGAGCCATTGTGAAGCTATTTTAGTAACATATTACAGTTTAGCAAGTGTGTGACCCATGGTAGACAGTGACTCCGCCTCTCAAAATTAAGCTTTTCAAAGAGGTAGGAATCAGCCGGGTGTGGTGCTACACACCTGTAATCCTAGCGCTTTGGAGTTGGAGGTGGGGAGATTAGCAGTTCGAGGTCAGCCTCCCCTAGTGGAGTACAGACTAATCCAGACTCCATGAGACCATGTCTAAAAGGGGGAAGAAAAAAAAAAAAAAGAGTAGGAATTAGATTGTGAGTATTTTACCACATTTCCCAGAGAATCAATAGGAAGGAGGAGAGACCCCATTGCCTCTTTAGATTTGTCTGTGTGGGCAGGGCTTACTTAGATGGGGAATTTTGGCTAGCTAGTTCAAGTTAGGTTTTGATTGAGAAGTTCTGCCCAGTTTCAGCTCTAGCACCTGCTTGCAAGCCTTGTGTCCTTTCTCACAGCTCTCCGTAAATGTGAATGTGTAGGTTCCCGTGCTTCTTGCCTTTCTCCCCTCCTTCCTGCCCCTCCCTTCCTTTGAGACAGGTTCTGACTATATAGCCCCATGTCATTAAGAGAACTGGTCAGTCAGACACATACCCTGATGATCAGGTGAGGGCTAACAAACATTTATCTAGCGTTCCTCGGAATTTGGCTTGGATTTCTGCTCTGTGGGCTATCTATACATGCTATAGATGCTATACATGCTCTCCCTACCCTGTCCTCACCCATCACATAATACATACACATTCACTGTGTAGGCCAGGCTGCCTCGAACTTGTAGTGATCTTGCCTCTACCTCCTGAGTACTGGGATTATAGGTATGACTACTATATCCAGTTTATGGGTGCTGGGGACCAAACCCAAGGCTTCACACATGCTAGAGAATTATTCTACACACTGGCCTATATCACCTGCCCCTTTTCTATTTGTTTGTTTGAGATGGGGTCTGCTATGTAGCCCAGGCTGGCCTTCAATTTTTGACAGTCCTCAGGCACCCTAGTCCTGGAATTACAGGTGGGTCACCATTCACATTTTTTGCAAACTCAAGAAGGTCATTGGCCATTGATACAGTGGTTCATTAATTCATTCTGTTCATCCACCTACTCACCCATCCATCTAGTAAACCCCACCCCCACCCCAAGGTCTCTCCATGTAGCCCTGGCTGTCCTGGAACGTACTATGTAGATCATAGAGATCCACCTGCCTCTGCTTTCTGAGTGCTGGGACTAAAGTTCAACACCATGACCAGCCTAGTAAACTTTGGAAAAGTAGAAGTAGGACATGGTTGAGGTGGCTCAGTGGGTAAAGTCCTTGCTGTGCGAGTATGAGGACCTGAGTTTAGATCTCTAAGTCCTGGAGCAGAGACAGAGCTCAGTAACCAGCCAGCCTAGCCCAATTGCTGAGCTCCAAGTTCTGTGAGAAACTCTGTCTCAAAACATAAGGTGGGGGCTGGAGAAACGGCTCAGTGGTCAAGAGTGCATCCTGCTCTTCCAGAGAACCTGAGTTTGGACCCCAGCACCCAAGTCAGTTGGCTCCCAACCATCTGTAACTCCGGCTCCTAGGAAGTTGATAACATTCTGGCTTCTGCAGGCACCATCACACTTGTGTATGTTCACACAGACACATGTATAAATACAAGTAATAAAAATAAAATATTACAAAAATTAAAAATGAAGTTGGAGAGTGATAGAAGACACCTAGTGTTGACTTCTGACCTCCCTACATGCATGCATGGGTACACACACCTGTACACACATGCATATTCCTCCCCCCATACACACATGTGTGCACCTGCACTCGTAGAACTGAATGATGTAAGCATATCCAGTGAGGTGAGTTTTCTTTAAAAAAGATTGTATGCTGGGTGGTGGTTGCACAGAAATTCTGTCTCAAACCCCACCCTAAAAAAAAAGATTGTATTTCATTTACTATTTGTGTGTGTAAGTTAGAGGACAACTTGTGGGAGTTGGATCTTCCCTACCATGTGGGTTCTGGGGCTGGAACTTGGGTCATCAGGTACCAGCACTGATGTGTTTCATAAACTTTTTTTTTGGTTTTTTTTTTTTGTTTTTTTTGAGACAGGACTTCTTTATGTAGCTTTGGAGCTTTTCTTGTAACTCACTCTGTAGCCCAGGCTGACCTTGACCTCACAGAGTTCCTCCTGCCTCTGCCTCCTGAGTGCCGGGATCAAGCCCGGCGTGTTTCATGAGCATTTCTAAGGGTCTCTGGGGTCAGTGAGTGCTGGCTGCTGTTTATCTCCTGGTAGTGCTTCAACATACTCAGTATTTCTGAAAATCATTGTTTGTAAAATTAAGAAAGGCAAATGTCTAACTTCTATTGTTTGATAGGTTGGTACAGTTTAATAATTTAATATGATTATGTACTTAGTGCTTTATAGTTGGACTTTTTTTTCGGGACTGTTGGCTCCCCAATAGTGACACGAAAACATTAATTATGAAAGCTTGGCCAATAAACTTAGGCTTGTTTCTAACGAGCGCTTATAACTTACGTTAATCCATATCTTTTAGTCTATGTTCTTTTCCGTGGCTCAGTTACCTTTACTCTGTACTGCCCAGCTCCCTCCTCTCCATCTCACTGGCCACTCCACCTTTCCTCTTCCCAGCATCCTCTATGCCTCAAAATCCTGTCTAGCTACTGGCTGTTGTGCTTTTTATTAAACCAATCAGCGTCTTCACAGTGTACAAAAGTTTATTCCACAGCAAGTGCTCAGTATAGTTTAGGTATGCATTACGTCATTAGATATTTGGAAGGACTTCAGCGATGGCTCCATGGTGAAGAGCTTATACTGCCCTTACAGAGGACCAGATTTCAGTTCTCAGCACCCATATCCGACATCTTACAGCCATCTGTAACTCTTTAACTCTAGCTCCAGGGGGATCTGATGTCTCTGGCCTCTGTGGGTACCTACACTCACATGCACATATGTTCCCCACCCCATACACATAAATAAAAATAATAAAAAAATGAATCTTAAGAATATATGGAAAAATAAGACTTGGGGTTTGTTTTATTTTATTTTTCTTGTTTTGTTTTTGTTTTTCAAGACCAGGTTTCTCTGTGTAACAGCCCTGGCTGTCCTGAAACTCTCTTTGTAGACCAGGCTGGCCTTGAACTCACAGAGATCTTTCTGCCTCTGCCTCCCGAGTGCTGTGATTACAGGCGTGTGCCTCCCCCACCCCCCAGCTATTTTAATTTTTTAAAGTTATAAATTACATTTTGGTGTGTGCATGTGTGTGTGCATGTTCATGTCGAAATCCCCTTCTGCCGTGTGATCCGGGGATGGGGTGCAGGTTGGCAGGCCTGGTGGCAAGCACCCTTACTTTTCAGCCATGTGTCTTAGTAACTCTGGACTATTTTTGAAGACGGTGTATCGCTGTGTTCCCCAAAGTGTTCTTGAACTTACAGGCTCATATGACCCCCTCCATCCAGCTTCCTGAAGACTGGCACATAGGCATTTGTCACCTCTCCAGGCAGAATCCCTTCTGTTAAATGATGCTGTTTGTGATGCTCAGGATCAAACCCAAGGCTTGGAGAATGCTTGGCAAAAACACTACCCCTGAGCAGCATCTCCAGTCCTACGAATCCCTTCTTTTCTTCTCCTTTTTTTCTTTTTAAATGTATTTTTATGTGCATTGGTGTTTTGCTTGCATGTATGTCAATATGAGGGTGTTGAGTCCCCTAGAACTAGGGTTACAGACAGTTGTGAGCTGCCATGTGGGTGCTGGGAATTGAACTTGGGTCCCTTAGGAAGAACAGACAGTACTCTTAACCACTGAGCCATCTCTCCAGCCCGAACCCCTTGTTTTCAGTGGAAAGCTCTTTCAAATTCAAGCCTCATGGGGCTTACTTCCCTTAGTTTATACCCCAGATATGGTCAGTATGGTCGGCCAGTTGCGTTCAGCTTTCCCTTTCTGCTTTGAGCTGCTTCTCTTCCTTTGAAGACCCCACACTGTCAGGCTGTAGCCTCTTCCTGAAAGAACTTCAGACTTCTTGTTCTTTGCTTTATAGCTACATGATCCAACTTAAAAAAAAAAAAGGAAGAAAGAAACCCTCAGTTTTCCATCACTGCTCAGCTGTCTTCAGGAGTTATTTTAATTGGGTTTAACGTTTAATGGATTAATTCAGCTGGTACTCCTTGTGTTATCTGTATGGGAAAAAGTAGCAGCTATTGGTACAAGAAGTTAGATTGTATTCTTCTTAGGGTAGACGGTGGTAAAGTAAAAGGAGCATTGGAATACGTGTAGCTGAACTTAATGGAGGAAGGAAGAGAAGCCAGATTAGGCACGATAAATTCCTTTACCTCAACCACACTGTCTATTTTTACCGCTTTTCTCCTACCACCTTTCCCTTTTTTTTTCCTGTTCATAAAAATAACATTGTGCTCATGGAACAACTTTGGGAAAATTCAGGAAATGATGAAGAAGCAGACGGGAAAATGTCATCCATAATCCTGTCGCCCAGAGGCGGTAGTTATTGATACTGTAAAATTCTCTTGGCAGCCTGTGTATTGAAAACTGGTTAGGGTCCTATTTGTACTGCCATGCTTCTGCTTCTGTGCCACTTGGTACTGTCAGCCTGAGCTAGTCGGAAGAGTCAGTTTTCATAGAGTTTTGGTGATGTGACTACGGTCTCTGTGGCATCCTTTCTTTCTTTCTCTCTCTCTCTCTCTCTCTCTCTCTCTTTCTTTCTTTCTTTCTTTCTTTCTCTTTCTTTCCTTCCTTCCTCCCTCCCTCCCTCCTTCCTTCCTTTTTTTTCTGAGCCTTTTTCACAAGTTAAGTGTTTCATTTCATAAATCTGTGGCAACTGCTTGGCATCTGACTCTTCAGAGTATTTAGATCTTTTGCTTTAGGTAGATTGTTAAAAGTGAAATTGCTGGGCCAGAGGGCACACATGTTTGTGAGACACCGGATACTTACATTGCCACATTGCTCTCCAGACAGATTGCACCAGCCGTGGTGAGCGGGCCTCTGCCAGCCGGCAGCACTGGCTGGCTGCCTCCCCGGCCCCTCTGCCTGTGTTGGCATGAGGGTCTCCTGTACCTGCAGACCCAGTGCCTCAGATGTGGCACAGTTCAGGTGAGGGGTGATCAGCTGCCTCTTCAGCTTCTAAGCTGCCCTTCTCTGAGCCAGCCATGTGTACGCCGCCTGTGTGTGAATCATCCTTCTGCCTCTTCCACACAGAGGGACTTACACGGCACTGAGGAAACTGTTGAAGGAGAAAGAGACGTTCACAGGGCAGGCTATTTGTTGATCACCTGAGCCTTTTTGTTCTTCTTTGTTATTTATTTACTTTTGAGACATGTTCTCATTATGTAGCCTAAGCTGACCTCAAATCCCAACTCTCCTGCCTTAGCCTGTAGGGAAGGACCACTGAATCCAGCTGTGGTTTATGTGTTACTATTAGTTTTTGTTACTCACCTGTTCTCCTGCCTTAGCCTGTAGGGATGGGCCACTGTATCCAGCCACAGCTCACTTGTTTTGAATTAGGTATGAACAGAATCCATCCATACATTGTCAACGATGTGACACCCCCTGCCCCTACCCCATGTATGTGTAGTGTTGGGGACCAAATCCAGAGCCTTGCAAGTTCAAGGAAGTGCTCTCCCACTGAGCTACACTCTCAGCCACTGGTGTCACTTAAGTTAAAAAAAAAAGTGCTTAAACATACTTATTTTATTTGTATATGTGTTCAGGTGCCCGTAGAGATAAGGAGAGGGAGTCAGTCCTCTTGGGAGGTCTGTAGAGGGAGCCAGTCTAGCTAGGTGCTGGGATCTGAACTCTGGTCCTCTAATGGAGCAGGAAGCATTCTTAACCACCGAGACATCTCTCCAGCCCAAGTACTTTTTTTGTTTAAATCACTGTAGCTTTCCTTGCCTCCTGTTTTCCTTGCAGTAGGCTTAAAAAGCACATTGATTATTATTTGGCTGTAGGGCCAAGGGATTTTTTATTTTTTTTTGCCCTGGATGGCATTCCTTCATCTTTCCATTAAGCACACCTATAATTCATTATGATTTCCAACTTTGCTTTGTTTTTGAAGCAAAACTATGGTGTTGTGGTTTTTTTTTTTTTAATTTTAATTTTAGTTTTTAAAGACAGGGTTTCTGTGTACACAGAGAACTCTATAGACCAGGCTGGCCTCGAACTCACAGAGATTCGCCTGCCTCTGCCTCCCGAGTGCCAGTATTAAAGACATGCACTACCACCGCCTAGCAACTTAGAGCATTGTTAAAGTGGTATGAGTTAAGTCCTTGATTTTTATGGTCTCTCTCCAGTCTCTTGCCCATGTCTTTATTAAATTTTTTCAAGTTGAATGCTTAGTTTTCGCAGAAGCACGTCCATCTTTTCTCCCTAACTTTCACCAGGTTACCTGGTAGTTAATGAATTCACATCATTGTAATACCAAGAACAACTAGTATGAATAGGTAATGAGAACAGAAGACCAGGGGTGGGTGTGTGGCTCAGTGATAGAGTGTGTGTCTGTCATGTGTGAGGCCATGGGTTCCAGCACAGCACAGGGAAAATGATCACTGTTAAGCCCGCAGGCATCAGTGTCAGCAGAAGTGACAGGTATAGAAGATTGCAGCCTTCTTATGGTTGGGGGCAGTGCATGGTGTGGGCCTCAGTTGTACACAGAGAAAGGGAAGGATCATTGAATTTGTCATGCCAGCATCTGAGTTAGTTAATTTTTTTTCTTTAACTAGTGAGCACCTTCATTACCCCAAATTGCAATAAATATAAGATGATTATAGCCAGGTGGTAGTGGCGCACACCTTTAATCCCAGCACTCAGGAGGCAGAGTCAGGCCGATCTCTGTGAGTTCGAGGCCAGCCTGGTCTACAGAGTGAGATCCAGGACAGGCACTAAAACTACACAGAGAAACCCTGTCTTGAAAAACCAAAAAAAAAAAAAAAAAAAAAAAAAAAAAAAAAAAAAATTGTGTCTTCCATGAAATAATTATTGAACTTAAAAAGTCAACTCAGCATGCAAAATAATGGGTTTCATTATAATATTTTCATGCATAATGTGCTTGTACTTGAATTAATTTAAAATTATAAATAAGCTAGAGCTGCTAAGAGTTTGAGGACAAAATATTTTATGGACTCTTTTACTCTCCTATATACTTTTAGGTGGTATTTTTGTCCACTTATGTTGGGCTGTGCATGAATTGAACTGAATTTGACAATGGGCCACGATGTTTAAAAACTGGGAAGGAAACAGCCCGAGTCTCTAGATGAAAAGGTTTACATCCGCTCACTGCCAGTGTGGTGTTCCATGGAACAAGTTGACATTTTCATGTAGTGACTTGTTTTCTGTGTCTGGCAGGCAGTCTTCCTCGGATGCCATGAGAAACAGAATTGTTTTGATTGTGGAAGGCAGGAGCAGAGCTTGTGTTTCTTGGGATTGCTTGGGCACCTGCAGGATTCCTTACTTCTGTCTCTCTTCCTGCCTCCTGTTGTCCCCTTCCTTCTGTCAAAATGTTCCCATGTTGCATAAGCAATGTTCTGACAATACATGAGCTTTTCAGTGGCTCATTTTTTTTAAGCTTGTGAAATAATGTTTTTAGTGATTGTGTGTTCTTGGCTTACTTTCCACTTCTGACTAATAGCCACAGTTATCCTAGCCCAATGGGTAGTTGTATCTGGCCGTGATCTTTGTGTCCCAGTCGGCTGCAGAATTAGGGCTTTTACATATTGTACCTAAATAGCTTCTGTGGATGTAGTAATTCTGGGAGGCAATTAAATGTTGCGATGGTATTTTCGGATCTCTTTAAAGAATATTACAATGCTGAGGGAGAAAATAACTTGTTTGAAGCTTGTTACTCATGAGCCTCTGACATGTAGGAGAGGAGCCAGTGACTGGAGCCCACTGGCTCTTCTGAATTCATTGTCTTCCTTTTGAGTCAGCAGCTCCCGCCAGCGGCCCGCTCTCCTTGCACCATCCGTGAAAGGCGGACGGCTGCACTGAGTCACAGCCTCTACCATGTGTCAGTGGTCGTTCATGTTGGAGGTCACACAGTCATTTTTGGAGACACACTACATTCTTTTTTCTAAAAAGATGGTTTTGGGTGTGTGGTGGTGCCATGGGCTTTGGCACATGTGTGGAGGTCAGAGGACACCTTTCAGGAGTTGGTTCTCTCTTTTCACCATTAGGGTCTCAGGGATCAAACTCAGGTCCTCAGCATTAGCTGCAAGCACCTTTACCATTGAGTCATCTTGCCAGCCCTAGATTTGAAAAACCCCATTTCAGTTGTTTAAATCCCCCCCCCTTCTATTTCGAAACAGAATTTTTCTGTGTAGCCCTAGATGTTCTAGAATTCACTCTGTAGACCAGGCTGGCCTCGAACTCAGAGTTGCACCTGCCTCTGCCTTCTGAGTGCTGGGTTCAGAGGTGCGTGCCACCTCCACTGGGCTCTCTCTCTCTTCTTGCACCGGTACCATACTTTCTACTTTTCCAGCTCTTTGGGGGTCACCTGTTTAGCCTGTCAGAGCTGCCTAAGAACATATGTAGTAATAAACAGCTCGGTGGCTGTTAGGATGTGTTTTCAGCGCCCCTTGTCATGGTGGCTTGACTTTGGGGAAACCACACAACTTGGCAGAGCATCCAGTCTTTTTCATTCTGTACCATCAACTGCTCCTTCAGTTCTGGTTCACATGCAGCATAGCTCATCCAGTGGGAATTTTAAAATACTCACAGTTGTACAGCCATTACCACTACCCATTTAGGACTTTTTATTCTTCTTGAAAGAAGAGCCACACACATCAAAGGTCACTGTTCATTTCTTCAACTTCTTTCCCTAAATCTGAAGGGGCTATCAATCAACTCTGTAGATTTGCCTCTTCTGGGCATTTCATATAAATGAAATCATGATTCTTAACATTTTGCGTCTGACCTTTTTCATGTAACACAGTTTTTTTCAAGGTTCAGCCACCCAGCCTTTTCTGGAATTTCATTCCTTTTCATGGCTGAATAATAGACCACATTTTGTTTATCCTTGTATTAATTGCATGTTGTGATGTTCTTACTTTTTAACCTGTTATAAATAATGCTGTTATGAATATTTATGTGCTTTCTTTGTGGAGTTGTATACTTCGTAGTAGAATTGCTTCGTCATATGGTGACTTCACCAAGAGCTGCCAAGTGCGTTCGGAGTGGCTGTCCCCCTTTGCACCCCGTCAGCAGTTTCTGAAGGCTCTAGTTTCTCCATCAAAGTTTAGGGTCTCACTTTGCTTTAGTCAGCTGCGGGGTATGAAGTGGCCTCCCATGTGCTCTGGGCCTGCATGCTTCCTGACTAATGGCATGGAGCATCTGCTCACATGCGAAGGAAGGTTTTGTGTGTCTCCTTTAGAGAAATGTCAGTTTACATCCTTTTCCCATTTTCCCAACAATTGGGTTGTCTTCCTTGTTGAGTTACAGAAGTCCTTCTTTTTAAAAAATTTTACTTTTTTATTGTTATTTTGAGAAAGTCTTGGCATGTAGCCCAGGCTGGTTATAAACCCACGATGCTCCTGCCTTAGCCTCTCCGTTGCTGGGGTTATAGACATGTACTATGTGCACTATGTTTGGCTTATGAATTCTTTGTATAGTCTAGATACATATTCCATATCAAATATATGATTTACAAGTATTTTCCCTTATTCTGTGGACTGTCTTCAACTTTGTCGTAATTTTACCTGCAGCACAGGAATTTTTCAGTTTCACTCTGAAATTATCTCTAAACTGATTGTTTTTTCTGTATGCTCGTTGGACTGATTTCCTCTTTTCTTTCTTTCTTTTTTCTCTTTTTGTTTGTTTTTCAAGACAGAATTTCTCTGTGTAGTCCTGGCTGTCCTGGAATTCTTTCTATAGACCAGGCTGGCTTCCAACTCAAAGATCTGCCTGCCTCTGCCTCCTGAGTGCTGGGATTAAAGGCATGCATCACCATGACCCACTAATTTCTTATTTTCATTCAGTTCTTTCTCCAGGACATTTTTTTTTTTTATCCTCAAAGTTGTCAAAACTTTATCTTTCTGTCTGATACACATCTTATAAAATAATAAAATTTTACAAAATGTGTAACAAAGAAAGTGGTGATTCCCTCTTCAGAAAAAACTGTTTATAACCAGATCACCCCCATTTTGAGACTGGGTCTTTAAAATTTGTTAGTTATTATTGTTATTAGTATTTTTTTTGTGTGTGTGTAATGTACATGTTTGGGTGCATGCCATGATGCATATGTGTGTGTAAAATGTGTATATGTTTGGGTGCATACCATGATGCATGTGTGTGTGTGTGTGTGTGTGTGTGTGTGATGTACATGTTTGGGTGCATGTACTGTGGTGCACATGTAGTGAAAGGACAGCTCTGTGGGGTTAGTTCTCTCCGTCCACCATTCTGTGGGGTCTGGGGATTAAACACAGCTGCCCGGTTTGTGTAGCAAATGCCTGTTCCCCACTTAGCTGCCTTGCTGGCTTTTCTTACAGAGAAAACCAAGCCAGCTGTGGATGCCTGTGTGGCCCAGGCTGACTTCTGATATGAAATCCTTCAGCCTCAGTCTCCCAAGTGCTGGGATTACAGTTGTATACTTGTTTTTAAGATTTTAGGATTGTAAAAATAATTGCTTTTTCCTTTTGAGGGAGACTCTCATGTTCCCTTGGTAAGATGGCCTCAAACTCTTTCCGAGCTGAGGCTGACCTTGAATTATGATCCTTTAAACACCACCTCCCATGTCCTGGGATTATAGGCATGTGTCACCACATCTGGCTTTTTTTATTTTTATTTTGAGACAAGGTCTCACTGTATAGTCCAGTCTGACTCTGAAGGTGGGGTAATCATCTTGCCTCATTCTCCTGAGTACTGGTATGGTGACAGTCACTATATTCAATCTTTTCCTTCTTGATTAAAAAGCAGCGTTAGCCAGGGCTGATGCTCAGAGGTTAGAGCTCTCCTGGCACGCATATTACCCTAAATTCAGTACCCAGTTCTGTCTAAGTACCATGTTGTTACAAGTCCCCACCCCACCGAGTATGTTCTCTTTACTTGCTTTGATAATGTTAAGTTTAAAAGGACACTTGGTGGGCTGTTCTTAAGCATTCTTAAATATAGTATACCACAGGGTGAGAAGGCCTGTACCTCCCTTAGTAATACTTCTTTTTGTCCTTGCAGTAGGAGATGCTACTTAACCTACTCATTAAGCATTAATCTATTCTGAGTCAGCCTGTACAGTAGAAATAATTCTGAGATGTTACTTGCTGAAGAAGTTTTCCTAAAAATTTTATATATGTGTGTACTTAAATTAAAAAAAATTGTTGTTTGTTTTGTTTTGTTTTATGGGTATGGATTTTTTACCTGTATGTATGTCTGTGCCCATGTGTGTACCTAGTGCCCATGGAAGTCAGAAGAGGGCATCATATCCCTTGGGCCTGGAGATACATACAGTTGTGAGCTGGCATGTAGGTGCTGGGACTGGAACTCAGGTCCTCTTGAAGAACAGCCAAGTGCTCCCACTGTTGTGCCATCTCTCCAGCCCCTGGTACTTACATTTTTATTTTTTCATAATTTCATACATCTGTACATATATGTATAGGTGTGTGCATGTTGCATGACCCCTCTTTTGCTGTTCTCTCTTGCCCCTCACACTAAACACTTTCTTTCTTATAACAAGTTCCTCTCCTGTTTTCATGTCTTTTTTGTAAGTATATTTCTGGCCCACTGCATTTAATTAGGGTTGCTTATAGGAGCTTGGATGAAGGGTTACTTACTTGATCAAGGACAATTTACCAGTGGCTACACCATGGAGGAATATGACCTCTGGCAACCATGAACTGCCAATAGCCCTTCCTTAATGGCATGTTCATGGGCTCAGCCTTGAACAGGTCTTGTACAGGTAGCCACCACTGCTGTGAGTTCATGGCAAGAGCCATGGCATTGTCCAGAGGACAGTGTTTCACACCACTCCTTCTCGTGGGTTCTTACGTTCTTCGTCCTCTTCCATCATGCTTCCTGAGCCTTGGAGGGGATGGTACAGATGTCCCATTTATTCTCTCACTTCTTCTCAGGACTTTGACCACTCAGGAGTCTCTGCCATAACAACTGCCCACTTCAAAGGGAAGATTCTGTGACTGAAAGATGCCCTAGTCTGTGGGTGTAAACATGCATATTTAGAAGGCAGTGTGACACTGGGTCCTGTAGCTAGAGTTTCCCTGCCTTGCCCACAGTCAGGACAAATCTCTGTCACCTGCCAGTCCCACAACCGCTCAGACCCAACCAAGTAAACACAGAGACTTATATTGTACAAACTGTATGGCCATGCAGGCTTCTTGCTAACTGTTCTTATAGCTTAAATTAATCCATTTCCATACATCTATACCTTGCCACGTGGCTGGTGGCTTACCGGCGTCTTCACATGCTGCTGATCATGGCGGCGGCTGGCGGTGTCTCTCCACCTCAGCTTTCCGCTTCCCAGAATTCTCCTCTCTCCTTGTCCCACTTACTTCCTGCCTGGCCACTGGCCAATCAGTGTTTTATTTATTGACCAAACAGCAATTTGACATACAGACCATCTCACAGCAGGGTCCCTTTAGCACCGTAGCAATTGTAAGTCTCCCACACCAGTGCCTCTGGACTTCCCAGGCATGGGCTTTCGATAGGCTTATAGTACTAGGAGTGAATCTTCCTGTGCAGCGGGCTTCAGATCCCATTCGAGAGTGGTTGATTGACTCCTTAACGGTCATGCCGTTATTGTGCCGGTGGGCATATCTTGTCTGGCAGCTTTGAATTTAGTTTGTAGGGGTCACAGCTGGTTAAGTCAGTTAATGACTTTCCTCCAGCAGCCTGTATAGGATCTTTGAGCACTAGGAATGCTAACCATCAGGGAGGGAGCTCTTAGTTAGTTCCACCTTGGTTTCTGAAGAACTTTCTATAATGTGCTTAGTTCTGGCTTGATCTACTTTGGTTTGTTGTTTGTTTGAGACAGGGTTTCATGTAGACTAGGCTGGCCTTGAACTCACCTTGTAGCTACATATAACCCTGAACTTTTGATCTTCCAGCCTCTCTACTCTCCCCCGTAAGTCTAAGTCCTGGGATTGCAGGTATATGCCACACTCAGTTTTGTGGTGCTGAGGATTGGACTCATTGTTCATGCCAGGCAGGCACTCTACCAACTGCCCAACAGCTCTGGCTTCTGGCTTTTAACGTCTTTAAAACTCACCACAGTGCTCGAGAGGTGGCTGGCCAGCTAAGATCTCTTACTACTCTTTCAGAATTCAGTTTCTAGGTGGGTGTAGTGGCACAAACGTTTGATCTCAGCACTCAGGAGGCAGAGACGAGCAGATCTCTGTGAGTTCAAGGCCAGCCTGGTCTACATAGTGAGCTCAAGGACAGCCAGGGCTACATCGTGAGACCCTGTCTTGAAAAAGAAAAAAGAAAAAAAAAAGTTTCTAGTACTCACATAGGGTGACTCCCAAGTAATTGTATCTGGAGCTTCAGGGACCTCACTTTCTCTTCTGGCATATGGCACCTGTGCTCACATACACGCATAACCACACAAACATACTATTAAATCATGTTTAAATAGAAATAAAATCAATTAAAGAAAAACCACTTTTTCATGACCTTAGAAACTTCTAGACGAAGTGTTTTTTCTTTACTTTTTTTTTTCATTTAAAAAATTGACTTATTTTTATATTATATGCATCCGTGTTTTACTTGTGTGTACGTCTGTATGAGGGTGTCAGATCCCCTGGAACTAGAGTAACAGACAGTGTGAGCTTCCATGTGGGTGCTGGGAGTTGAACCCTGGTCCTCTGGAAGAACAGCCAGTGCTCTTAACCACTGAGCCATCTCCCCAACCCCCCCCCCCCTTTTTTTTTAATGGGAGAGAGAGATGGGGAGGGGGAGGCAGGACAAGCATTAAGATATTGTATTGGCACCTGGTTGTCTACAGGGGAGGTAGCTGAAAGTTAATCTACCTTACAGTGTTATGCAGGGATTGGGTAAGATGGGGAAGGCTGTATTCCCAGGATTGCTGCGAATTCAAGTCCAGTCTGGTCTGTCTTGAGTTCCAGGTAAGCCCAGGCTATATATATAGTGAGACCTCATCTCACTCCCTCACCTACCTTAAAAAAGTTACAAAGTTCAGTTTAGTGACCTTGATTTCCCACCTTGTGCATGACATGTTCCGTTCCTGTGACACGTGGTATTGGAGTGATTCATTGCATACATTCTGGTGGAGTTCAGGAAACATTGCTGAAAAATCACATTTTCTTTGGTGTAGCCTCTTTTTCTCTGTAAAACATTAGAAATTCCTAAACTGTGAACTAAAGCATTCTCTTGGACTTTTCTGTAGTGTCTTTCTCATGCAGAAGCCAATTTCAGGGTTCCGTCAGAGAAGTTAGAGGCGAAGCTGTTCACTGGCAGTCTGGAGAACAGGGCTAATTGAAAGAGGCATGCTTTTTGTGATAACATTCTTGTTTTCTTATTGATTGGAATGTTCTAGAGTGCTTCCATGCAGTTCCATTAATTCTAAAATAACCTCAAATTTACAAGTGTATTTCTGCATGATTACTCATTTTTTTTAAAAACAGCAATGGGTTTTGACTAGCTTTCAGACTTTCCCTTAATAAGCCTAACCTTGGATTTCAGAATTATTTAAGGGGAAAAATAACTCAAGTAGGTTTGTTTGGGACCCTCAGTCTCCACCCTGGAGTTAATTAAGTGCCACTGAAAATAACCCTGGAATAAAGAGTTTTTATGTGGCCGAGTCTTCCTTTGCAGTTCGATGGGCCGAGAATGGGCCTCCTTTTCTTGCTGTTTTCAGTTTTTCTCAATGTTCTTCTTAACTGGGAGATTTTTAGGTAGTTTAGTGTCCTAAGCACACCAGTGAGCAGCGTGCTGGTAGATGTTAGTTATCTCCTGTTGATTGGTTACCCTTGAGATTTACTGTGCTTGCAAAACACCTGTCTGTGCTGGGGCTCTGCTGCGTGGCCAGCTTTTGTTCTCGGCTCCAGAAAAAGCAGATACCCGTTGGAACAGTAGGAAAGGAGAAAGAAGAGCCAGCGAATTTCTATATGCTTTCATGGAAGAGGCTTTCCAATTAAAGCTTTCGTAAGCTTAACCTTCTTGCCCTGAAGTAACCCAGCGTTTCATTATGTATTCCATTGAGGTTTTGGAGCTCAGTGCCAGAGAGGGAGAGGACCAAGGTTGAATGTGAAAGGAATATTCAGAGGATGAAGCCCAGCGTCAACAAAGTGCTTCTTTATAGACTTGCTCCAAAAATAACCCGCTTACCATAGGGGAGCCAGAAAGAGGTGCAGTGGCTGCCCTCCCGAGTGAGCGGTGTCTCGGGTCCTGGGGGTGCCGCTCCACTGTGATTAGAGCTCTTGCAATCGATGTCATTTAAAATTTATGTTTGGAAATTAGAAAAAGAGATAGTTAGTTTCATCTTATTTGTATAAATGTTTGTATGTACATCTGTACCACTTGCATGCCTGGTGCCCACTGGAGGTCAGAAGAGGGTATTCTGATCCCTGGAACTGGAATTACAGATGGTTGGGAGCCACCATGTGGGTGCTAGGAACTGAACATAGTCCTCTGCCAAGAGCAGCTGGTGCTCTTAACCAGTACGCAAGTTCTCTAACCCCTGCTTTGAGAAATTTATTTACCCCCATGCAAGAGTTATTCAGCAAAGTTTGGAGTCACTGTGTTAAGAGGGAGAAGTCCCTATTTGGTTTAGAAAAGTTAGCATTGGATGCAGCCCCCCATGCCTTGAAGGTAGGAAGTGTTATAGTTCAGAGGCCCCTTCTAACTAAGCTTCAAGAGTTAGAAATAACATTGAGCGTGGAAATGCATCGCACGTAGACACAGTTAGCAGTCAGGAAGTTTGACTGGAAGGAATAAACGAACTGCAGTCACTTGATGGAGTGAGACCGTGGAAGGGAGCATGGTTTGCTTCGGGGGGTTAAGTGTGATGCTGAGGCTGGCCCAGGAAGTGAGGGTCAGAGGTGCTGTCGTCCTCACTGCCGCCTCGGCCCAGTCTCAGGCCTGTAGTGCACCAAGAGATGATTTTCCTACACCACTATGGAAATCAGGGTTCAGAGGGTTCAAGGGTGCAGAGGGGGCAGTGGCAGGGGGAAGTGTCATGCCCATGTTCCTCAGAGCCCTCAGAGTCAGGGGATGCCTGCCATCAGTGTCTTAAATGTGTAGATTTTTTTCCCTTTTTGTTTTAAACAACAACAAAACCCCAACTCTTCCCACTCCCCCGCCCCCACACTTTCTAAGACAGGGTCATTCTATGTAGCCCCTCCTGTCCTGGAACTCACTATGTAGACCAGGCTGGCCTTGAACTCACTATGTAGAACAGGCTAGCCCTGAACTCACAGAGATCCGCCTGTCATGTTTTTCTTTTTTTCTGATGTTAACAATTGAACATGGTAGGGAAGTACCCAACCACAGAGTACACTTCCAGCTCTCCTGAGACATTTCCTGTGTGTATAAGGAAGTGGATATGTCTATTATTCCCTCTGTTAAGATGGGAGAAGATTCTCACCCCAGTGAAAATCTGTGCCTCCCCTCCTTGTATTTGAGGATTTCTTTATCTGCTGTGTGAGTAGTTTTCTTCTTTCTTTCCTTCCTTCCTTCCTTCTTTCCTTTCTTCCCTCTCTCTCTCTCTCTCTCCCTCCCTCCCTCCCTCCCTCCCTCCCTCCCTCCCTCTCTCTTTGTTTTTGTTTTTCAAGACAGGCTTTCTCTGTATAACTCTGGCTGTCCTGGAACTCACTCTGTAGACCAGGCTGGCTTCAGACTCACAGAGATCCACCTGCCTCTGCCTCCCTAGTGCTGGGTTTAAAGGTGTGTGCAACCACTGCCCGGCTTCCTTCCTTTTTTCTTTTACATGAAAGGACACGGTTTGCCAGGCAGTGGTGCCTCACACCTTTAATCCCAGTTTGAGGTCAGCTTGGTCTACAAAGGAATTCCAAGACAGCCAGAGCTACACAGAGAAACCCTGTCTCAGAAAACCGTTGAGTTACTTTCAATCTATTGCTGATTCCAAAAAAAAAAAAAAAAAAAAATAGAATTTTTTTTTTTTTTGAGATAGAATTTCCTGTAGTCCAGGCTGGTGTTGGATTTACTTTATAGACGAGGGTGATCTGAACATTTGATCCAATTCCCTCTACCTCCTGAGTGCTGGGAATGTAGGCATGTGCCACCACTACAGGCTTTTATGCCAGCTGGGGATCAAATTCATGACCTTGTGCCAGTTAGGCAAGCACTCGACCACCTAAGGCACAGCCCTAGCACTGGAGGATGCTTCTCTGTTACAGTTTTGTGTATTGATTAGTAACTATTAAGTCATTCCATATAACATGTTCACAGGTCTCTTATTTTAGCCCATCTGTGGTCCTATGAGGTCAACACAGACTTTTATATTATTTCTATGTTGACAGTAATTGGGAATCATACCCAGGTCCCAGCAGGTGTGCCAGGCAAGTGCCCCATCCCCAAGTTCTTGCCTGAGCCTAGCGCAGCACTCTGTAGAGAAGGAAGCTCGTTCCTCAGGCAGAGCTCATCCCTCAGTCAGAAAAGTGGCGTTTGAGTATCCCTCCACTTGTCGGGAGCCCAGCTGCGGCTGTGTGTCTGGAAGGAAGAAGTGGGAGAAGGTAGGCTTTGAGCCTGGGTGAGGTAAGCCTTAGAGAGAGAGGGAGGCATGCACCTGTCATCCTCGAAATCAGGGTCCTGCTTGCTAAGCATGAGAAGACTGGGCATCAGCCGTGACATGGACGCAAAGGTATGTGGGCTTGGAAGAATTTCAAGGCTCCACTACTGCCTGGGAGTACTGAATATGTTAAGCCAAAACTTGGAGGCTCTTGAGAAATCTGGGATTTTCAGCCCTCCCTAGAAGACTGTAAGCCAAATAGCATTCAAGATTTGTCCAGGGAATGCGTTTGGCCTTAGGCCATAAGTGAGGAATTCAGCTAACAGTGAAAACAGGATTTTCTTAGAAGCCCAAGGTTAGGGAGGAGATGATAACGTGTTAATAACAAGGCTTGGCTGTTATGTTAGTTTGGGCCTCAAAACACAGCCTTGGATTCTAAGAGGGTAGGTAACTCACTTCCCAACTGAGGTTTAGAGATGAAGAAATAAGCTGATTCTTGCTCTCGTTCTATAGTTAATACTATTTGGAAGCCTGGTTAACATCGTTACCACCGGCTGCCAAGTCCCACTCCGTTCTCTGCACTTCACGTAGCTCCTCTCGGCCCTCAACAACATCGCAGAGTGAGGATGTGGTTTCCATGGAGGGAAGCAGGTGTAGAGCTGTAAGTTGTTCAAATCTTTACGTGTTTTAAGTAGTGGAGCTGAGAAGTGTAAGTGGGTCTGTAGGACTCTTAAGCTCTTGCTTGCTCTCTTACTGATACCAGGTAGTGAGTGTCAGAGCTGAGTACCGGAATTCCGGTTTCAGCTGGACCCAACCAGAATCTTACCACTGTTCCCTACAAAGGCATCACTGTGTAGCCAGACAGTTTGCCTGCTGGGGATAATTTGAACTGAAAGACTAGAAGAAACGCCAGGAAAAATACTAATGGAGGTACTGAATGTGTAGATATTATAGGGTAGGGCTGGAGAGACGGCTTTAGGGTAAAGGGACGTACCAGCAAGCCTGACCTTCTGAGTTCACTCCCCCACAACCTGCATGCTAAGAGAGAACCAACCCCTGCCTGAAACTTGCCCTCTGACTTCGACATGTGTGCTGTGACATGAACATGCACACCTGTGCAAATACAAACACACACACACACACATGCACGCTCTCTATACACATATATATTATATCTGTATATATATATATATATGGTTTTATATATATGGTTTTTCAAGGTAGGGGTTTCTCTGTGTAACAATCTTGGCTGTTCTGGAACTTGCTTTGAAGACCAGGCTGGCCTTGAACTTTGAGGTAAGCCTGCCTCTGCCTCCCCAGTGCTAGGATTAAAGGCGTGGACTATCACTGCCCAGATAAAAATTGTTAATTTTTTTCTTTTCTTTCTGAGACAGGGTTTCTCTGTGTAGCTTTGTCACCTTTCCTGGAACTCACTCTGTAGCCTAGGCTGGCCTCAAACTCCCAGAGATCTGCCTGCCTCTTAGGTGCTGTGACTAAAGGCGTGCGCCATCGCCACCGCCGCCGGCAAAAATGTGAAATGCTTTTAAAGGGTGTGGCTTGAATAGAAGTTTAGTTCTGTCCCCAAGTCCTTCTGCATAGAGGTTATACAGCTCTCCTGAAGAGGTGGTAGTGTGGACCCTGAGCTTTGGGTTTAGGAGGTGTTATCTCACATCCATATAAACGGAAATGTAAAATCATAGCCACCTCCTCCATTGTGAAACTTGAAGAAGGAAGAATGTCTTTGACTTAACATAGTTTTGGCTCAAAATGTCAGGTGCCTCTCTATCCCAATCTCAGCATTGCCCTGCAATCTTCTTCTTTTGGGTAATGCCTTTGATGTGTTTTCAAGGACCATTGTAGGCGAGTGTTAATATGGGAGGTTGATGTTTTGATGAAATAATCTCTTGGAAACTGATTCAGCATGAGTCATGGGCTTTTCTGCTAGGTTACATTCTCCTGTCCCTTGCCTTAATTGTTGCAATTGTGTCTAAGCCATTTAATTACACAGTGGCCGAAGAGACCGACTGACCTCAGGGATAGATAACCCAGTCCTGCTGGCAGCTAGTAAACGCATCCATCTGCATTAGTTAGCGTCTGTTCTCTTCTGGACAAATGATGCCCAGTAACATTACAAAGATGAACCATGTCAGGAGAACGCTGTTTACACTTTTAATTAATGATCTTTAAAAAGTGGCAATGTAGGGAGGGGGCTGTTAAGAGCATCGGCTGCTCTTTTAGAGCTCCTTTCCCATATTGTGGCTCATAACCGTTTGTAACTCCAGTTCCAGGGGATCTAACACCCTCTTCTGTCCTCCGGGAGCTCCAGGCACACACAGAGTGCACAGACATGCATTCAGTCAAAACACCCGTAGACATAAAATAAAAAATAAATAAGTCTTGTTTAGAATTGGCAATGTAAAATTAGGGATGATGGAACCTAAGGGGATTTCTGGACATACTCATTTCAGTAGTTAACGCTTTCCATTGTTGTTTTTGAGACAGGGTTTCATTATGTAGCCCAGGCTGACCTGAGCTTGGGGTCTTCTTGCCCAGGCCTCCCAAGGTCTGGGTTACATGTGTATATCACTGCTTCTGGCTCTTGGCCACACATTTCTGAGTGTCACTGTGTTCCAGGCACTGCCCTGGACATTAGTCTCTGCTTTCTAGAGCTAGTTCCTCCTGTCTCTACTGTGCCTTCAACTTCCAGTGTGTTCTTCATGTGGTGGAGCCCCCTCCCTCTTTCCCCTTCCTCTCTACTCTTTTTCTTCATAATTCTTTTCTACTAATAATTATTTTATTTGTATATCTGTATGTGGCTATCTGCATGTATGTGCAGGTGTCCTTGGTGGCTGGGAGAGGGTGTCTGATCCTCTGGAGCTGGAGTACAGACAGTTGTGAGCTGCCCACATGGTCCTCTGGACTGTGGAGCCAGCCTCCCAGCCCCTACTAATGATCTTCCCTCTCCCTTACTCAGCACTTGCTGCCCCTTGCTTCTTATGGACTGTACTCCTTGAAGCCGGATTAGCACAGTTCAGTGCTTATTTGTACGATGTCTCATATTGTGGGTTAACTGCTTCCGTGTATTATTTTACCAGCTTGAGTCTAAATTCCTCAAGGGCAGAGGTTGTTGTTTCTTCTCTCTAGTGCTGAGCCCAAGGAAGTGGGTAATTAGAAAGGCTTCCATGCAGCCGGTCCTGCTGAAATCCTGTAGTTACTAGCTCCTGGGGCTTAGATGCAGTGATGAGATCGTATCTGTCTGAAAAGAATTCCTTCTAGGGGCTGAAGATGTAGCTCAGTGGTAAACCTTGTGCTTGGTTGCGCAAGGCCCTAGGTTCAGTTTCCCAGCACCCAAAATAATCAAAGAAAAACTTTCCTTCATTTGTTCACCTGTGTCTGTTCGTTTATGCTGGAAATGAAGGGAAATGACTCTGTTGATACATATATACTATCTACATTTATGGTATTCTCTAGTGATCTGTTTTATTTGAGGTGATTATTGCCTAGTTTCTGAACTCATTCTTCTTGTGACTAAGACAAAATAGAATTAGAGTGGTGGAGCCTGGAAGGGAAAGGCAGTCAGACCTCTGTGAGTTCAAAGCCAGCCTGAGCTACACAGTGAGCCCGTGTGTGTGTGTGTGTGTGTGTGTGTGTGTGTGTGTGTGTGTGTGCGCGTGCGTGCGCGCGCGCGCATGGCCAATCCTAGCCTTACTCCTGACCACTTCCTTCATCACTCAAGACATCCTGTCACCCATGCACTTCAGTGTGTACTTCTAAATGGCAACTGCTTCATCTTTTCATTGTAACAGTAT
The DNA here is from genome assembly GCF_049852395.1 of Peromyscus maniculatus bairdii. NCBI lineage: Eukaryota > Metazoa > Chordata > Mammalia > Rodentia > Cricetidae > Peromyscus > Peromyscus maniculatus. Next base: position 43,001,573 of record NC_134858.1, read on the forward strand.
TTTTCCAGCTAGAAAGAAAACCAGATCTCTAGTCAGTGTTAGATTTCCCAAAATATATGCACTTATATATGAAGAAGAAAAAACTAATGTTGAACTCTTAGCATTTTGCTCTTATTTCTTTTGGCTTGTAAACCCACCACTACGCATTAGTTCATGAATATTTAAGAAAAAAGTAACTCACTTGAAATGGGAGACTGACAAATGTAATAACATAAAACGAAATCATGAACTTCCCAGGAAGCTTGTGGTGGCCATGTGATTTCCGTGCACATAATGTTAGGGACGAAAGCCCCCGAGTAGCAGGTGAATGTGGCAGCTTGAGCATGACCGAGCCGCCATGTGACTGGAGCACATGCTTTAGGAATGTGCCAGAAGCTCTGGGGGAATGGCAGGCAGCGGTGCTGGGGATGGGATGGGTGTTTTCTTTAATTGGAAGGAAGAAGATGCCCTTTGACCCACACCTAGAAACTTCACTGAGTGTGTGAAATTGAAGGGTAAAACACCATGGAGTGGAGGAAAGGGAAGCTGTTCCACCCTGCAGGAATCCCAAATTGTGATGATAGCTCCCCGACCTTTTGGGAATAACCACTGAGTGGCATGTTATTTTACCTTATTTATTACCCATATATATGTTTGAAAAGTTCTATAAAAAAACAGAAAGGTCACGAAGACAAAATATCCAACAACTTGTCCCATCTGCTCTTCTGTCTTCTTGCTTTCTCTGGATGGGATTGTTACTAGTTCTTACCCCAGACTAGGAATTGTGGAACCAGTGAGAAGATGGAACTCCATCTTCCAGCGGAGCCGTGACGGAGACTAGTGGAGGGCTAGATGAATCAGAAAGGGAGGACTCTTCTCTTGTTCTGATTTTTCAGGAATTTGGACACCACCTCTTTGTACTCTGTTTAAACAGTTCTTTCCAGACGTCACTGTGACAGTCGTCACGGTCATGACACCAGAGTATGTGTTGTTGTACATGCACATGACATTGCCGTGGAGGTAGAGGTTGTCTGGGGGTCACTTGGGCAGGTGTCTTACATCCCACCGGTTTTGGCTAGCCTGCCTCAAGAGGAACTTTCAGCCTGTGAACATCTTGTTCTCACAAACAAAATGGAGACCAGGTAGACATTTAGCCAGGTCACCTAGGCCACAGTTTTTTAAACTGTGGGTCACAACCCACATAACATGGGAACCGTGAGACATGAGTACAGGGTTTCTGAATCAAAAGCATAAAGAATCGGAGCCGAGTCTCCCAGCACTGTTGCCACTCAGGACTTGAGTGCAGCCCTGGTTCAGAAAACAGTGTGCACCAGTGGACCCTCCAGAAGCACCTCAGCTCAGATTTGGGACTACATATACATAATCTTCTGCTCTCACAGAAACACAGTAGTTTTATTATAGAAAACAAAGGCAATCTTTTCCTCAGCATGTATCAAATTAGTATAACTTTGTAATATTGTGTCAGAGTGTTTGCTTTTAAAAATTGTTCTTTGGGGGCCTGGAGAGATGGCTCAACAGTTAAGAGCTCTTCCAGAGACTGTCCTTCCAGAAGACCTGGGTTCAATTCTGAGTACCCACATGGCAGCTCACAACTGCCTGTAACTCCAGTTTCAGGGGATCTGACACCTTCACACAGACATACATGCAGGCCAAACACGAGTGCACTTGAAATAGAAATAAATTATAAAAGTTGCCCTTTGGGTTGCTTACTTGCATTTCATTTAAAAAATAAAAACAAACAAAATACCGGGTGTGGTGGTGCAGGTTTACTGGCGCACACCTTTAATCCCAGCACTCAAGAGACAGAGGCAGGCAGATCTTTGCGTTCAAGGTCAGCCTGGTCTGTAGAGTTAGTTCCAGGATAGCCAGGGATATACACAGAAACCTTGTCTCAAAAAAAAACAAACAAACAAGCAAACAAAAATTCATTTGGGGGCTGGAGATGGCTGAGGTTAAGAGCACTAAGTTTTAGGTGTCCGCCTCTGATGATCACGTTTGGCAACAAGTACCTTTATAAGATGAGCCATCTTGCTGACCTAAGAGAGAACGTTTTGGTTTAGAAATAAGTCTTTTTATTATGAGACTGGACTTTTGACAATAGTATGGGCACAGATAGATTTGGAGGGCCTTGGGGATTGCATTTGTTACGGAGCCTGGTAACTTGAGTTTAGTCCTGGAGACCCACATGGTATTAGAAAGAATAGACTACCTACCCCAAGCCTGACTCCATAAACAAACAAACAAATGTAATTTTAATAAAAGGGTGGAACCTTTAGATTGGTGGGCAGTACAGTTTACTGTGGATGAGATGGGGTCAGCTCCTGAAGGACATGAATGGCTGAGGCATTCTGACTTGGTCTCGAAGCTCTAGGCAGCCATTTTGACCCTGGTGTGCATCTAGTCCGCTTTGATGCTGTTGTGTGTTCTTAGTGGTGTGCTTCGGTATGGACGATAGACCGTCGTGACTGTGGTCTTTATGTGCTTTTTAACAGACTGCCTCTGTAGTGTCTGAGTGGGTTCCTCTGGGGCCAGAGTTACTGTTTCTGTTCAGAAAAAAGGAGGTGGGGACTGATGCACTCAGGTAATGAACTTTAGTAAAGTGTGATGGAGTCAGCCGCAGATCTGGACTCAGGTGGAACTGGGCTCTGAGCCCCTCTTAAGTATTTCTTGTTTCCTTTCAGTCTGTCTTTCCCGCCAGGGAGTCTGCATTTCCCTTTACCATTATTTTTTTTATTTATTTATTTATTTATTTATTTATTTATTTATTTATTTATTTATTTATTTATTTATTTGTGGCTTTCACTGGAATTCTTACTGCCTTGGCCTCTCAAGTGCTAGGATTACAGATGTTTGCCACCATGCCTGGCTATTTCAATATTCTTAATTTGATTGGTGTAATTTGCATTCAATAAAATTGAGCCATGTTAAATATATAAATGATATTTTAATAAACATACAGTCCCATTTAATGACCACTTTCAGGATATAGAACAATTCTTACCACAGATTTCTATGCCGTTTTCATTCATTCCCAGCATGCTTCACTGCCAGAAAATATTCATTGCTGTCATTGAAGATTAGTTTGTCTTGTAGACTTCTTTCAGCTTCCTGTGCTCATTCATTGTTCTTGTGTTTGGAAGTTTTGTTCTGCTGCTGAGTACTGTTAGGGAGTGTAGATGCAGCCGCCTCTGCTTACCTGCTCACCTATGGGTGAGCATTGGGATTCTTCGTAGTCTTTAGCTGTCATAGATCAAGCTGTCTTGAGCACAAATAGACTGGTGTGGGGGTGTGGTGTGGATCCTCTTCTCCCGCTTGTTCTCATCTCTCCTAGGTAAGTATCTTAGAGTAGGATGGCTAGGTCATGTAATTGGTAGGTTTATGCTTACACTTTAAAGAAACTGCCTCCACCGGGCGTGGTGGTGGCACACGCCTTTAATCCCAGCACTGGGGAGGCAGGACAGGTGGATCTTCGTGAGTTTGGGGCCACGAATCTGGAGTTACAGGTCAGATGGGGCTGTTACACAGAGGAACTCTGTCTTGGAAGAAGAAAGGAAAAAAAAAAAAAAGAAAGATAAAGAAACTGTCATTGCATATTGTTTCTCATGACAGGCTCAGGCATACAAAATCCCTACCCATACTCGATGTGGTTTTATTCGCATGTGCGTACATGTGTGTGTGTGCTGGCATACACATGTATGTGTGCCATAGAGAGTGTGTGGATGTCAGAGGACAACTTGCAAGAGTCAATTCTCTTTTTCCAAGACACGTGGGGTCTGGGGGTGTTGTCCAGCTCAGGTTCTCAGCACTGAGTGTATGTCAGCTCACACAGCTCATAGCTGTAAAACTCCAGTTCTAGGGAATTAGATGCCCTCTTCTGGTCTCTCTGGGCACCAGGCATGCACACGATGCACACACATACAGGCAAATACTCAAACACATGAAAAAAAAAAGTAAATCTTAAAAAAAAAAAAGGACGATGGAGATCTTCCCATCACTGACTGTCAGAAACTCAGGAAGCGTGGATGAATGCAAGCTTTGTCCTGTCTGTGAGAAGCGCACGGCCACAGAAGTTGCTGCTGGTGCTATGGGGGGTGAAGAATAGAACTATGTGATCACAATCAAGGTTTTTTTCCATAAAGTAGGGTGTGTTGACTCATAGCTGACCGCACTTCTGTTGAACAAGGGGTATTCCTGTGATAGAGCAAACCGAAGAGAATGCAGTCAGTTTGGGGAGCCCCGTGATGCCCGGCTTAGCAGTTTTGACTTAGTTATTGTAAAATTAATAGTAATAATAAAGGAAAGGGAGTATTCCTAGGTCAACAGATAGTTCCGGGCTTCATTGTCTGGGACCCAAAAAAGCTAGCAGTATCGTTTGGACTCTCTACAGAAGATAGTTTCTGCCATTGTGACAGAAAGGCTTCAGATAGCAAAGGTAAGAAGCCCGGGTCAGTGTCTTAGCCATGGTATCCTGTGACACAAATGTGGCTCTGAGGAAGGAACCTACTAAGAAAGATAAGGAATAAGCTCGGATATGCTACACTTTGGACAAACTGCCAGGAACAGAGTGCCAGGAGATGAAGTCTGTCCACCCCGAGAGCTTCTAAGTCCAGGCAAAACAAAGCTTTTTAAGAATAACAAGTAAATGACCAGACCTCGAGAAAGGATTGGCTCATGGGATAAACCTAATTAAGGCCAATTTATGAAGAGTGGGAAAAAAAAAAAAAGCCAGGTATGGCAGTGTCCAGTTGTAATTTCAGCATTTTGGGGCAAAGGCTAGAGGATCGGTGTGTGTTCAAGGCTAGCTTGGGCTTCACAGTGAGCCACCGTCTCAAGTATTGAAACCACATCAAAGTGGAACTGTAATTCCAGGCCGTGCCAGTGTTGATCAGCATCATAGAAGTGTGATCTGGGGTTAAATACTGAATTGCTGCTCAAGGTAAAATGCCCTGAAGAGGAGCAGGAAAGCTGAGGAGCTGATCTCCGTTACAAAGATCACTTTGAGTGATCTCAGAGTAAAGAAAAGGATTAAGAAGGGGAGGAAGGGCCTGCAGAGATGGCGCAGAGGTTAACTATTGTGTACTGCTTTTACAGAAGAGCTGAGTTCTGGTCCCGGCAGCCACCTCTGATGACTCAGAACTGCCTGTAACTCCTCAAGAGTTCTCCAAGAGTTCTTACGCCCTCTTCTGGCCCCTGTGGACACCTTCAGTCACATGTATATACTCACGTACAGACACATACATATAATTAAAAAATAATAAAATGAATCTTGAGAAAAAAAGAATGGAAGGAAGCAATACTAAAAAAAGAAAATGTAGAAGAAAAAAGATTAAAATCTGGAGTCTTCTGTATGCTAGGCACACAGTATGCCTGCAGTTACGCTGCTGTCCCTCAGTTGTTACTCAGCAATTCCTTGGCCCTTACCAATAAAAGCTTTGGGGGCTAGTTTGGGTCTTAGCTTAGCAGTGATTCCAACATCAAAAATATTAAAGAATTTTGACTTAGTTTTAGTTGTCTTTCTCTTGACTACTCTGAATTCTTTGTTTGTTTGTTTGTTTTCGAGACAGAGTTTTTCTGTGTAGTTTTGGTGCCTGTCCTGGATCTCGTTCTGTAGACCAGGCCGGCCTCAAACTTACAGAGGTCTGCCTGACTCTGCCTCCCAAGTGCTGGGATTAAAGGTGTGTGCCACCACCACCGCCTGGCTCTGAATTCTTTTAAAAGACTCTAAAATTAAAAAAAAAAAAAAAAATTAAAAGCTGGTCGTGGTGGCTCATGACTTTAATCCCAGCATTTGGGAGGCGGAGGCAGGCAGATCTTTGTGAATTTGTGGCCAGCCTGGTCTACAGAGCTAGTTCCTAGACAGCCAGGACTACACAGAGAAACCCTATCTTGAAACAACAAACAAAAGTTCGTTACATTATTATTTATATGTATGTGGGTCTGTAAGTCAGAGGGCACTGGCAGGTGTCGACTCTCTTCTTCCACCATAGAGGCCCGAGGGATCAAATTGAGGTCATCAAGCCTGGTGGTAAGTGCCTTTATCCAGGGAGCCACCTTGCTGGCCCCCTAGTCTATGAATTTTGAGAAAAGATCTTACTGTGTTGTAATACAGGCTGACCCTGAACTCACAGAGATCTGCCTGCCTGTGGCCTGCCCTGATTATAGGTCGACACCACGGTAGCCCAGCCAGTCCATGAATATTCAATGCTGTTCTATAGATTTACCTTTCCTAGATTTTTCTGGTACTAGATTTACTAGCATGTAATAAGGTGTCAGTGTATCTGAAAGATGATTTTTTTGATTATGAGCTGTGGAGTGTCCAGTTTGTTATTAATGGTATACCTTTCTATACAAAATTGTCTTTGTCTTTCAAGATGAGACGCTTTGCTTGTTTGTTTTTCCAGTCAAGATTTCTCTGTGTAGCCCTGATTGTCCTGGAACTCACTGTAGACCAGGCTGCCCTTGAACTCAGAGATCCAACTGCCTCTGTCTCTTGAGTGCTGGAATTAAAGGCATGCACCACCAGTCCCTGGCCATTCCTTTTTTTCTTTTAAAGACAGTCCCACTATGTGGCCTTTGCTAGCCTGAACCTTTCTCTGTAGACCAGGTTGGCCTTCAGCTCACAGAGAGCTCCCTGCCCTGCTTCAGCAGTGCTGGGATTAAAAGCGTGCTCCACCACACCGGGCCCAAATGAGACAGTTCAAGTTTGTGGGCTGGGGGTGTGGCTTAGTGCAGTGCTTCCCTAGCCTGTGTAAAGCCCTGCTTTCTTCTTCGGTACTATTGGGGGGAAAAGTACAAAATCATCCCCCCCCAAAAAAACCCCACACAAACCTTCTTTAGTTTGTAATTAATTATATGAAAATACTGGGAATGAGATGGCACACACACTTGCAATAAATTCCTTTTTTTTTTTTTGGAGACAGGTTCTAAGTAGCCCTGGCTGTCCTGGAACTTACTATGTAGATCTGCCCGCCTCTACCTCCAGTGCTGGGATTAAAGGCATGTGCTGCCATGCCCAGCTACATGCAGTTTAAAAAAAAAAAAATTGAAGGCTTGCATGGGTTTCCTGAATTTTTTTTTATTTTTATTTTTTTTTAATTTTTTGAGATAGAGTTTCTCTGTGTAGCTTTGCACCTTTTCTGGATCTTACTCTGTAGACCAGGCTGGCCTCGAACTCACAAAGATCCGCCTGCCTCTGCCTCCCGAGTACTGGGATTAAAGGCGTGCAGCACCACTGCCCGGCTTTTTTTTAATACAGCCTTTTTGGCAAACCAGAAAAGGGAGGTGGTTTACTTTTTGAAAAAGTGAAAGTAGCCACTGGGGATCACCTGCAGCAAAACCTAGGTTGGTTAGGAGAGGATGGCACTCTGTGGTTGGGAGCACGGAGCTCTAGGATCTGAGGTGTGCTGTGAGGTGAGGAGTCTTTTATTTGGTGGGGGTGGGGGTGGATGCCAACCAAGCTCATTCATTTTGACCTGGCTGTAGCTAAGGGTCTCCTGAGACATGGATACTGATTGTGTCGCTTGGAACCTGTTTGAGCGCACTTTCAGAGTAACTGGAGATTGTTACTTGTCACTTTCCTAAAGTCGCTTCGCGCTGACATCCTGAGGACAGTGTTGGGCAGACCTGTGGGGAATACACTGTGTTGACTGTGAGGAACAAAATCCCCCTGGAACTCAGTCCTTCGATTCAGTAGAGCAGCTGAATTCTGAAGTGAACACGGTAGGAAACTTGTCCTTGTGTTTCCTGAGTCATCAGACTTGAACAGCCCGGCCTCACGAAAATGAGAACCACTTTATATGTCTCTGTTGGTAATCTTGCCCTACGTGTTTTAATTCTAGGAACTTGAGTAATTTCTTTCCATGTTGGTGCAGGGAATTAAACTGGTAACTGAGTTGTGTGTACAAGACTTTCCCACTGCTTGTATGAACCAATTTTTTTTCCTAGAATAGTCTTTATTCTGGAAGTTTGTGTGTGTATGTGTGTGTGTTTGTATCAGTATCAGAGAGACAGAGACACACACAGAGAGAAAAGACAGACAGATATACAGAGAAAGACTCTCTAGCCTGAAACTATGTAGCTCACACTGCCTCAAATCCATAGCAGTCCTCATGAGTGGAAGCCGCTTGCGGTCTTCTTGAGGCTATATAGGGTTCCCATACTTAATGATTGTTTAATCAGAAGTGACAAATGGCTCAAATTTTTTTTTCCAGGTTAGTGACTGAGAAATGATTCAGAATTGAAACTGAAATGAATTTATTTTAAGTTGCTATATTTCCTTTAGTGACTTTTAAACAGTTGCTGCCTGTTATTGTCAGGCATGTTTTGGACATATGGGCTCCATTTTGGGCCAATATTTTGTGTTATGTTGTTAAATATCTTGACAGGTTTAGTTAGTTTGCTCTTGAATTGGGACTGGCCATTGGAATCCGAATCTGGTGGCCCATTTGGAAAGGACAAAGTTGACATGTTTTTATTTTAACAATTCTTAGGAAAATTTTGATAACATGAGAATACATTGTCTAGATGTCATAATATTTGGGGTCAAGTAATTGCCAAGGTGCAGTCAGGAAGTCATGAAGCACGTGTTCCCTACCCAGGATGTACTTGTACTGAAACGTTAGTCTTTTGATTACTGGAAAATGTAATCTGCATTATGCATATATGTATACATATACTATAGCACTAAGGATTTACCTTTTTAAATTAAAAGCAAATAAGAAATTATGCTAAGTGTTAAGTTTGTATACAGTCATTAACAAAGAGGAAAGACAGCCAGATCCTAACTGCGGTTGTGGCTTCCTCCTCCAGAGTTAACTGCTACTAGCAGTTTGGCTTGTATTCCTCCATATTTTTCTGGTATATACAAACTATAAAATATTTATATGTAAATTTTGGGGGATTTATTTATTTATTTGTGTGTGTGTGTGTGTATGTGTGTGTGTGTGTGTGTGTGTGTGTTTGTTTCCGGACAGAGTTTCTCTCTGTAGCCCTGGATGTCCTGGAACTCACTCCTGTAAACCAGACTGGGTCTCCCTGCCTCTGCTGAAGTTAAAGGCATATTCTACCACTGCCTGGCATTTAGGGGGTTATTTTATTCTAGTGCTGCTTTTGAAATAGTCTCTTTGTATGAGTATCTTTGTCCTTTCATCCCCATTTTTCTTTTAGCTTTAAAAAATATTGAATTTTAGCCAGGTGGCAGTGGTACACACCTTTAATCCTAGCACTCTGGAGGCAGAGCCAGGCAGATCTCTGTGAGTTCAAGGCCAATCTGGTCTACAGAGCGAGATCTAGGACAGGCACCAAAACTACACAGAGAAACCCTGTCTCGAAAAAACCAAAAAAACCAAAAACAAACAAATAAACAAAAATTTAAGTTTAGGTGCATGAATGTTTTGCCAGCATGTGCTTGGAGCCTATGGGAGTCAGAAGAGGGCAACAGATCCTCTGGAACTGAAGTTAGGATGGGTGTAAGCCATCGTGTGGGTCCTGGGAGTTGAACCCTGGTTCTCTACAAGAGCAACAAGTGCTTAAAACCACTGAGCCCTATCTCCAGTTTCCTTTCTGCTAGCCTTTTAAAGCCTTCCCTTCTTCCCTTCATCCCTCTCATGAGAAATTCTGGCTGTGTTGTTCAGGTTGGCCACAAACTTGTGAGCCTCTTGCCTCAACCATACAAGTACAGAGATCACAGCCAGTGCACCCACCTTATTTATTTAAAGTGATAAAAGTTTTGCTCTGTTGCCTGGGCTGGTCCTGAGATCTTGGACTCAAGAAGCCTGCTCCATACTCTGAGTATTTGGACCTAAAGGTGAGCATGCATGTGCCCACAGGCAATCTCTCTCTCTCTCTCTCTCTCTCTCTCTCTCTCTCTCTCTCTCTCTCTCTCTCTCTCTCTCTCTCTCCTCCCCCCTCCCTCCCCCCTCCCCCCCCACCTCTCTACCTAAGGTTTAAGTTTGGAGTTCATGTGAAATGTTATTCTAGTGTAAGGAGATAAGGGTCAGACTTACAAAGCCTTGTTTAGCAGTTGACCTAATAATCTATCATTTGCCCAAATAATTCATCATTTGCCCACCTAGTAGAAGTGGACTTGGTATATAATACTTATTTGTGTGTGCTTGTACTTCATTTTTTCTTTTTAACTTCTTTTTGAGACAAGGTTTCTTCTTGTGGCCCTGGCTGTCCTGGAACTCACTCTGTAGACGAAGTTGTCGCTGAACTCACAGAGATCCACTTATGTCTGCCTCCTGACTGCTAGGATTAAAGGTGTGCCCCCTCCCCCCTTTGCTTTTTGTTTTTTAGACAGTTTCTCTGTGTAGTCTTGACTCTCTTGGAACTCTAGTATGCATGGAAATTACCCGAGAATGTTACTTAAGTCTAGACCCATAGGTGCCTTTCTAGTGCTGATTTGTTAGGTTCATAGACCTTTGATAACGGAGGGTGACATCCTCTAAACACTGAATTTGCCCCAGTCACTCTGTTCCTAACACTTCCATGTTAGAACTAATTTTGTTCTCCTAACAATTCCATGACAGTCATCCGCAGTTGACAGTGAGGAAATGGAAAGTTGCCCCAAAGGGCACTCCCAGTTAGCAGAGGGGCCACAGCGAGCCCAAGAGTGTTTGCTCCCAGCCTCTCAAATGCACTATATTGCTGATAGCAGTTTGCTCTTCTGTAACTCAAATGACTTTAATGCTGGCCTTGATGGCTTAATCCTCCTATACTCACATTACAGTATCATACAGAGCAGTTTCACTGTTCTGAAAAATCCCGTGGGTTTTACTTACTCATCTCTTCTTCCTCCTCATCCCTGACAACTGCTGATCTTAACGGTCCTTGACTTTGACTTCACCAGAATGTCATATTGGAATCCTCTAGATTATAGCCTTTCTAGATAGGCTTTACTTGGTGTTCCACATTGAAGTTCCCCTGCGTTTCTTTTTGGCTTTATAGACAATTAATTCCTTTTTGGCATCTGCATCTCGTTCTACAGCTGCTCCCCACATTATTTTCCATCTGCTTACCTAAAGCTTTCATGTTTGCTTCCAGGCTTTATCAGTTGTGAATAAAAAACACTTTAAAAATTTGTGTATAAGTTTTTGTCTGGACGTAGCTTTTCAGCTTCTTTGAATAAGAACTAAGGCCACAGTTGCTGGGCCCTATGATCAGTGGGTGGTTAGTTGTGTGATGACTGCTGCTTTCTTAGAGGAAAGGCTGTGCCGTCTCTCCTCATCGTCAGCAGCATCCATCTTTGCGCCCCTCATCTCCGCTGGCATTTCCTGTCACCATGCTTGGATTCCGGCCGTTCTCACATGTGTAGAGATACGTCATGCTTTACTCTGCAGTTAGCTGTTGGCTTCTTTTATAGACACATTGGCCATATGTGTTGGTTATTTGTGGCGCTCTTACCCTGAGAGGAAACGTCACGAAACAGGACAGAATCCACTAACGAGTTTTATTAAGATAAGGGAGAGAGACAGATGTGCCTGTGGAAAGACACGTGAATAAAGATGGAGCCGGGAATCATGGCGCACACAGGCCCATGTAGCTACTCCACATATGTGCGTAGATCACATGGTTGTGTTGCATGCTTTAGGCAACCATGCAAAGCCACGGGGTCCTGGTCACTCCAGACATTTTGACCCGGAAATGACTAGGCGGAGGTGACTAGGTTCCGCCGGGCATACGCAACCATGCCCAACTGTGGGGGGCGTGTTGTGAATCCATATCAATATGTATTTAGTGTTTGTTGATGTATCTGTTTAAATCTTTTGCTCATTTTTGTGACTCAGGCTGGCCTCAAACTCATCTTCTTCCTCAGCCTCCTACAAGCAGGCACCATCATATCTAGCCTTTCACCCATGCTCCCTTAGTTCTTGTTTTCAATCCCCCCCTTCCCCCCCTTCCCTCAATCTTTTTCTCGTGTGTGTGTGTGTGTGTGTGTGTGTGTGTGTGTGTGATATGTGATATGTGTGTGCCACTTGAGTGCCAGCTGTGAGGAAGTCAGAGGACTATGGGAGTCTGTTTCCTCCTTTACCATGTGGCTCCTGGGAGTTGAACTCAGGTCGTCAAACTTGACATCAAACACCTTTACAGCTAAGATATCTTCAGGATCTCGGTTGTAAACTGAATTTTTTGTTCTTACTGTTGTTGAGTTTTAAGATGTCTTTGTGTAGTTCTGTGAATACTAGTCTTTCATCAACTAGGTAATATAGAAAGATTGTTCTTCTGGCCTGGGGTTTGTCGAGCCTTTAGTTTTTATCATTATGTGTGCTGTTTGCTTTTTAGTTGTGGCAAATGATCCTCAGGTGTGATGGTTAGTGTTAATTGTAAATTTGACAGAATGTAGACTCCATCCCTGGGGAAATAGGCCTCTGGGCATGCCCTTGGGGGGTTATCTGGGCTGTGTTAATTGACATACAAGATCCATCTCGACTGTGGGTAGGAATATTTCCTAGGCAAGGGGTCCTGGACTGTGTAAGACGGAGGACGTGAATTTAGCATTAGGAAGCCGTCAGGGGATGCTCCTGCTGCTTCCCTTCCCTACTGCGACCGCCTGTAGCCTGAACCATGCGCCAGTACCGGCCCTTTCTTCCTGTAATTGCTCTTGTCAGGGATCAGGAAAAGAAACCAAGACACCAGGTTAAGGGCACTTCTCAGCTGGGCGAAGTGACACTCCCCCTGGAGTCTGGTTGCCGGAGGATCAGGAGTTGAAGCTGGTGTGGATAGTATGTAATGAGACCAGAGAATGGGGGTAGGAAGGGACCTCTCCATTGGATTTTGTCAGTTTTAGTTAAGCATGGCTGGCTTCAGGAAACTTCTTAAAAATTATTTGCCGGGGAGCAGGACTTTTTTTTTTTTTTTTTTTAAGTATCACATCCAGTTTGTTTGCTTTTGTTATTTATTTATTTATTTATTGATTATTGATTTTGGTTTTCCAAGACAGGGTTTCTCTGTGTAACAGCCCTAATTGTCCTGGAACTTGCTCTGTAGACCAGGCTGGCCTTGAACTCAACAGAGATCCACTTGCCTATGTCTCCCGAGTGCTGGGATTAAAAGCATGCGCCGCCGCCCAACCAACATATCTAGTTTTATTCTGAGCACTTTCCTATGGTGTCATATTAAAGAATGTAATGAGCTGGGTATAGGGGCACATGCTTTTAATCCCAGCACTTGAGAGGCAGAGGCAGGCTGATCTCTTTGAGTTCAAATCCAACCTGGTCTACATAGTAAGTTCTAGGACAGCCAGAGGTACATAATGAGATCTTGTCTTTAAAAAAAAAAGTAATGAAAATGGGCTTCTTATCCTTGTAAGTATTTCCTCTCCCATCCTTGACCCCATAGGTCTTTGGTGTCGTGGGTATCACTTGTCCGCATCCTGATCTCATTCTGACATGATTTTTCATTTTTCCCTTTAGTTCTTTGAGCTAGGGTCTCTGTGTCCTCAGTAGCCCAGGCTGCACTTGGTCCCCCAGTCTTCCTCCAGATTGCTGGGGTTACAGGTGTTCCATGTCCTCCCATGTGCTGCCCCGGACTTGATCATTCTTGTCTGAGCTGTGTCTTCATATTTCTCTCCAGTAATTTAGTCCCAAACTCTATCCCAGAAAGGAAAGCACTAGGGGCATCCACGTGATGGTGTGCAGCCATCTAGAGTTGTAGTTCAGGGATCTGATATCCTCTTCTGGACTCAGGGCTCTGTACCTGCACACGCACGCACACACACACACACATACACACACACACACACTCTGTATGTTTTTTAAAAAACCTGCTGGGTGTGGTGGCATACACCTTTAATCTCAGCACTTGGGAGGCACAGGTGGATCTCTGAGTTCAAGGCCACCCTGGTCTATAGAGTGAGTTCCATGGCAACCAGACCTACACAGAAATCCTGTCTCGAAAAACCAAAACCAAACCAAAACAACAGCAACAAAAAGAAAGAAAACAGAAAAGAAAAGCCTGCACATTGTCCTCTCAGTGTGTTTTCCTGCCTTTTTAGTTCTGTGGTTGGCTAATACAGTCTGGGTTCACTGGAGCTGCCCAGCTGCTTGGGTCACCTGACTCCCATTGGGTGACATTCTTCCTGGCATTACTCTGTCCCATATGGACACCATGGCTGGTCACTGTTAGTGAGTCATGAGTGTCCTCAGTGTCCTGCATCTCTGTTCTTCTCTCTTAGATGCCATGCAGATCTCCAGCTGTGGGTGAACAATGCCACCCTTTCTCCTCGCTCTAGGCCCAAAGAAATGATTTAATCGCATTAATTTGTTCTATTACTAATTCATGACCTCTCACCACATCTGTGCTTGTTATCCTCTTTAGAAGTCTTCTTTCTCATTTGTCTGTAGGTTTCATTTTTGTGTCAGCAGAATGACTGTTTTTTTCCAAGTCTAGACCCGTTTTCTTTAGGCCTGTGTCATCTCCCTTAGTCACAGCTGGCTTCACATTTTAGCAGAATGACCCTAGAAAAAAGAAAGAAAGAAACAACCACTCTATCATATTATTTCTGTGTAAAACCCATCACTGTTCAGATGGAAAGATAAGCTTATCATGTCCTTTAGGTCTTTCAGCCTCATCTTCCTCCTCTTAGAGCCTCAGTTTCCCTGGCCTTTCCTGCATCCTTAACTTGCCTTGCTCATTTTTGGCTTAGGGTCTTACATTTATTCTCTCTGCTGGGCATGCTTTCTCTTTTCATGTTTGGTTTGTGTTTGATTTCTTGTTTGGAACTTAGGTGTTAGCTTCTCAACTAGGGTTTTCCCGACTTCCATTTGCATCAAGATAGAATCCATTCCTTTGAACTAATAGTGAGGTGAACAAGAAGAACGGCAGACATTTGAATGTTTACTGTGTGCCGGTGGTCATGCTAAGTACTTACACATAGGAACTTAGCTAGTTTTCATGGCTACTGAGTGAGTTGGCATCAGTGAATAAATAATCGGACTTAAAATGCTCTCATTTTATAGATGAGGTCATTGGAACAAAGACTACGAAGTCCCTTGTCCAGTCACTCAGCTGTTTGGTGGCAGAGTTGGGATCTGAACCCAGTCATTCAAATCCCAGAGTCCATGTTCTGTACAGACATGGCAATTGTAATTGTCATTTGTTTCTGTTGTTACTGCCCACCTTCCTTGGTAGGCTTTACGCCCTTGGGGCCTGAAGTCATCCTGTCTAGTTTGACTCCCCAGTGCCTGGACGGGCTGTGGGAGTTGATGTTACTGGATAAACCACATCCTCCCATTCTACTTCTTTAAGTAGGGCTTTCCGTGTGATTTTTCCCTGTTTCCTTTCTTCTGCTTCCAAAGTCCCTTGGGTTGAAATCCCTTACGTATTTTAAAATATAACCCCTCTGCCTGTTTACCTTTAGAAGTGTAATGTGTGTGCTTTAGAAGGAAGAACAATTAGTGTATGCACTCCCATTTTCTTTCTCTCAGCTTTCACTTTGAGCATGCTAGGCAAATGCTTTCTACCACCAAGCTGCTCCCCAGCTAAGGTTTTATTTTCAATAGAAAATTAAAGCTTGATATTTATATCATTTTGCTAGATGACACATCTAGAAAAAATGAGTAAGGGAACATAGGATCCTTTGTTGTGATTTTTTTTTTTTTTTTTTTTTTTTTTTTGGCAAGTTAGCCCTGACTGGCCTGGAACTAGATATGTAGACTGGGCTGGCCTTGAACTCCAGAAGTCTGCCTGCCTCACAGTCCTGAGTGTTGGGATTAAAGGCATGGGCCACTATGCCTGGCTCCATTAATTTTTTTATTACACTGATTGATTGATTGTGCCCTGGATTGTCTTGTACTTGTGGGGGTCAGAGCACAACTTACAGGAGTTGGTTCCCTTCTTCCACCATGGGGTGGGGGTGGATGCCCAGGGATTGAACTTGGGTTATTCTATTTTAAAGGCCCCACCTTTTACTATTGGTGGGACCTAGTAGTTTGGGTAACATATTCAGACTGTTGGGTAGAAACATGGTAGAAATATGGAGATAACTGAAGTGTCCTTTCCATGCAAAGGAAAGGCTTCCTTAGTTCCCAGTGCTGACAGTGTCATGTGAACAAGCTTCACAGGGGTTGATAGACCAGGTTTGTCACAGTGAGGCCCAGGTACTAATGTTGAGTTGTATACTAATGTTGGAAGTAGACTCTGGAAAGTAAGGTCGAATTCAAGAGTCAGGTGCTGGCTTGTCCTCACAGTGGAGGTCTATGGTGAGGTCCCTTGATGGCAGAGGACTGACATTGATGGGTAAGGCTTTGGAGATTAGCTGCAAGGCTGACTGAGAAATGGCCAATGAGAGTGCAGCCTGCCACAGTATGTGCTCCAGATCTTTGGGGTGGCCCTGCCATAGCCTAAGCACTCAAGTTCTGTGTTCCTGGGGGCTTTGAGGCCAGTACTTAGGGTTAGTGACTGTCAGTGTTGTATAGGACTTATCCTCCCAACTAGATTATGCCATTTTCAGAAGTTCTGCTGAGCCTACTTGAAGAAAAAGGAAACAGAAGAAAAAGGGACGGTAAGGGACAGGATGTGGCCCGCTAAAGAGAAAGTCTACATACCCGGGTCTTGTACCCCTCTGATGTACTACCCACTTGTGTTTTTTCCCTTTCCTTTCTACACCTAGGGTGACGGGTCCCTGCACTGTGGCCTTGGCCTCACTGGGAAGGCGTTCCCAGCCTTAGGCTAAGCTCGCCTTTTGGAAAGTCTTATTCTGTTTGACACCTCTTGACAGTACCTTTAACTTCAAATTTTTCCTTTCCTTCCAAACAGTGTCTTCCCGGTTTCTCTTAGAGGCTCCAGGCTGGACTTCTTTGCTTATCACTACCCTTCCCTGCTCAGGCATGGCCTGTATTTTAAGTAGTTGTAGATATTCTCCATTTAAATTCAAGAATTCATGTAAAATATTCCAGATAAAGAACTTTTCATCTTCATTTTCCTTGTCTTTTTTGACCTGGTTACATTTGGTGAGATTAATCTTCAGATTTCTTTTGCTTTGTTTTTTGATTTCTTGATTGATTTTTTTTTGGGGGGGGGGCGGGGTTTCGAGACAGGGTTTCTCTGTAGCTTTGGAGCCTGTCCTGGACTAGCTCTGTAGACCAGGCTGGCCTCGAACTCAAAGAGATTCACCTGCCTCTGCCTCCCGAGTGCTGGGATTACAGGCGTGCACCACCACCTTTGTTTTTTGAGACAGGGTTTCTCTATGTAACAGCCTGGGCTGTCTTGAAACTTGCTCTGAGACCAGGAGACTTAAAGAGATCCGCCTGCCTCTGCCTCCCGAGTGTTGGAATTAAAGGCATGTGTGCTACCACCGCCTGGCTCAGATACATTTTTGATGAGACATTTTAAATACCCTTTGGGAAAGACATGTCAGAAGTTACAGTGATTGTGCATTTGTTCATTATGATGGTTACAGCTTCTCCATCCACTTTGATCTTTCTCTTGGAGAAACAGATTGAAATTGGCAGTATCCATGATTCCATATTCTACTGGGGGGGTGGAGTCAAGAGCGGACTTCAGAAGCCCCTCCTCCCTTGTCTCTTCCCTCTGTTCACCATAGTCATTTCCTGAGCACCGTGGTGGCTTTGGAGGCTGAAAGTTCAGCTGGACTCAGACCTTGACTCTTCCTCTAATTCTATCTCCTCTCTTTTTCTTTATCCTCTGTTCAAACCAGAAAGACCAGCTTTTGAATCGGATTGCATTAGTTTCTTTTTGAGAGATGTGGGCTGATATACCTCACCTTGCTGGTGTTTCTCTTTGTTCCTCTATAAGAATGAGAATCATGGTACTCATTTCAGGATTGTGTGGACTAAATGAAATTGGGGATGTAAGACACTGAACAAGCTCTCAATAAGTTCTACTAGGAAGAACAGTAGTGATATTGTGGCTGTGTTATTATAACTGTGTCTCTGGGACCCTCAGCTATCATGAAGACCACACAGAGTATTCAGCTGCCTTCCAGAGCTCTTTTGGGTAGTGCCAGATCCTTCAGCTCAGCCTACTCCATGTGTTCCATAACCTTAAATAAAATTACTTCTCTTTATTATTATTATTATTATTATTATTATTATTATTATTATTTATTTATTCTGTTATCAGCTTGATTACAGTACAAATTCTTATCCTAATAGTGAAATGTTTCACTGAGGCTTGCCCAGTGATTGAATAAAACCAAAACTTATTATATGCCATAGTCATCCTAGGGTCCCCCCTGCTATGTAGCCTCCCTGGTTCTGTACTTCACGTTCTTTAAGCCTCACTGTTCCCATATTAAGTGATGATAATGGAATTTACCTTATCAATATGAAACAACACAACTTTTATAAAATCGTGTAGCATAACACTAGAATACAGAAATCGCTTAATATTTTAAAATACCAATTCCTGTTAGTATTACTGTTGTCATTATTCCTCCGAATCTTTTGCATTTATTGGCTTTAAATTTTTCCATACAATATATTTGGATCATACACTTTACTCTTCTCCAACTTCCTCTTAGATCCTCCTTACCTCCCTACCCATCCAACTTCATGTTCTTTCTTATTATATCAAAATAAACCACCCAAAAACCGAACAAAAGCAAAAAAGCACACCAAAAACTTGGAGTCCAGTTTGTGTTGGCCAGCTGCTCCTGAGCATGGGACCTGCTGTGGCGAGGTTGATAATCCCCAATGTCACTTCATTAGAGAAAGCTCATCTTCCCTGTCCCAGCAGGTGCCAGTTGCAAATGACTTCTGGTTAGGGGTAGGACTTGTGTCTACTTCTCCTGTGCGGTGCTGGGATTTTATTTGTCTTGAACTTGTGCAAGTCTTGTGTGTGCTGCTATAGTCCCTCTGAGTTCATCTGTACATCAGCCCTGTTTTGTCTGGAAGATGTCATCCACTACCTCTGACTCTTCCAGTCTCCTGCCACCTCTTTCCCATAGGTCCCTGAGCCCTGAGGGAGAAGGTGTGATAAAGACAGCCCATTTAGGTCTGTCACTCACTGCACACTGTACAGTTGTGGGTCTCTATGGTAATTACCATCAACTAAAAGAAGCAGCTTCTCCGAGGAGGCTTGAGTGATGCACTGCTCAGTGGAGATAGCAATATGTTATTAGGAGTCATTTTATTGCTATGCTCAGTTAGCAGAATAATTGTAGTAGTTTTCCCCTTTGGACCATGGCCTGTCTAGTCTCAGGTTCTTAGCCACTTTATCAGTGTCAGTTATGGGTTGCATTTTATAGAGTGGGCCATAAGTGCAATGAAAGAGTGGTTGGTTACTTCCGGAACATTCATGCCACCATTCTAGCAAGTATATCTGGCAGGCAGGTCACTGCTTTAGCTTACAGGGTTTATAGCTAGGTGATATTGATGATTATTTTTCTTTTGGTAGCATACAAAGAACCTTCCGGCACTATGAATGCTGGTCAGTGGGGGTGGAAGCTCCTACTTGGGTGCAATAGCCTGTGATGTTTGGGGGTGGTTGTCTAGGGGGCCCTTTTGGCTAACAACTCAATAAGATATAACACATTCCTGGGACTAGAGAATTTATTTGGTGGCATGTGTTGTCTAGTTGGTTCTTGTCCCATCCATTATATGACTCCATTTCAATTCCTTTCACATACTTTAGGATGCTTCTAGAGTAGTAGGTTTCCTTCCATATGGCTTTCAAGGGCCTTAGTGCTAGCTGCCCTGCCCCCATCTTCCTTCCTTTAACCTGCCCTCCTCCCCTCCACGTTTAATCGAATATTCCTATTCTGGTTCATAACACTATACATTATTTCCTCTTCCCTGGAAGATACTCCCCCTTCCTCTGGTCCCTTACTAGCTACCTAACATCTGGATATTTTGAATGCAACACATATCTAAAGCTTAAAAGCTAGCGTCCACAGATAAGAGGAAACATGCTGTGTTTGTCTTTCTGGGTCTGGGTTTCCTTATTCAGGATGAGTGTTTCTAGCTCCATCCACTTACCTGCAAATTTCATACTTTCATTTTTAAGAGCCAAATCATATTCCATTATGGAAATACTACGTTTTCATTATCCTTGCTAATGTCCAGTGTCTGGCTATTATGAATAGAACAACAAGGAACACAGACGAGCAAATATCTCTGTAGTAGGATATAGAGTCTTGTTTCAGATTTTTACTTTGTGTCTAGGGGGCTTTGCTTGCATGAGTGCCTATACTTCATGTGCATGTAGTACCTGTGGGGGCTACAGGAGGGCATCAGATTCTCTGGAACTTGAGTCACAGGTGGTGGGTGCTGGGAATTGAATCTCAGTCCTCTGGAAGAGCACCCAGTGCTCTTAACCACCAAGCCATCTCTCCAGACCTCTTTGTACTGATACTGAACTACCCCTAGTGATAAGTGCCTAGCTCTCCACCCCAAGTGCCTTGCCTAGCATCCTTCAGTGGTGGGTGTTAAAATACTCTACCTACTCCTTTCTTTTGTATTTCCAGCTGCCCTCCGAGACAACAGTAATCAGTCTTCACTGGGCGGCCGTCTAGTGGGTAATTAAACCAAGTGTGGAATCTGGAGTCAGACTGTCTTGGTTAGTAGTGCAGATACAGCTGCACCACGGGGACAGAGCTGCTCAGTTTCTTTGCTTCCCTGTTTATCTACATAAAGCAGGTCAGCTGGGTGTGTGTCCCCCACACCCCATTAGAAGCGCAGCATTCAGGAGGTGGAGACCGCAGCATATCTGGAGCTCACGGCCATCCTCAGCTGCATGGTAAGTTCAAAGCCAGCTTCCATGACATCTGAGAAAACAAAACCAGAAAGTGGGTAACATCATCTCTTGAGGATTGGAATATGCTTTTAAAAGGGCCTGCCACGCTGATCTCAGAGTCCTTCTTAGAAGCCTTCTGACAGCACTTGCCATCTTGAATTCCTGAGGATCTTTCTGAATGTATTTTCCCCAGGGGACTGTGGCGTCACTGAGTGTACTAGCCATCTTGCTGGTCCTTCAATGTTATTCCTCAAACTTACTGGAGATTGTAATCTAAAAACCTTTTCTTTCTTTAGGAATTCGCAAAGAGATTTTTTTTATGTATTTGTGTGTAAGTTGGGGTATTGGTATATAGCCTAGGTTGGCCCTGATTGCAGGAATTCTAGCATTATCATGATACAGAGCTCAGAATGAGTATCAGTCACAGACTTTTTTTTTTTTTTCCGAGACAGGGTTTCTCTGTGTAGCTTTGCACCTCACTTTGGAGACCAGGCTGCCCTGGAACTCACAGAGATCCGCCTGGCTCTGCCTCCTGAGTGCTGGGACTAAAGGCGTGCGCCACCACCGCCCGGCTCAGACACAGGCTTTTTGTAGAGGACTGTAGAGTATTAAGTCATTAAGCCCCTGTGGTCTGGTTTTACTGCCAACACTTAACACCACACTATGCTTGGCTTATTGTGGTAATAACTGGTCTTTTTGCCTTGAGGCCTTTCCATCCCGTCTATCTTGTCTCCTGTTCCCATATTAATCTACCTAACCCCCTGCTTTGATTTTTCTATGCATTATAAGATAAAGCCTTCTACGAGCACGCCACTGTGCTGGGTGAGTTCTGAATTGCTTAGCTTGACATTCTGGGGTTCTGTCAAGTTTTATGGAGAACAGAACCAACAGAACACACACACACACACACACACGCACACACACACACACACACACACACAAACACACACACCCCACATATTTACACACATAAACACACACACACAAATACATGTAAACACACATCAGTCTGTTCTGGGAACTGGCTCACATGGTTCTGGAGCCTTCTTTCATCTTTCCTCTCTGCTCTGATGCTGGCCACACCACTGAGGATGGGTCTTATTTAGCATCCTGAGTGGAATGCTCATCTGTTCTAGAAACAGGTGTTCAGGAAAAGATGCCTTACCTGCCATCTGGGCATTTCTCAGCTCAGTCAAGCCCACACATAAAACTGACTTTCACAGGCCTTCTCCAGTCTGGTTCCAGTTGCCCTTCCTACTTCATTTTCCGGTGTCTTTGAGTGAATAGTGCGAGTTAGCTGGGCTAGTTGTAATTTCTTCAATGTGAATTGCATTTTCCTTTTGGACCTTCCTAGGACATTTTCCTTTTTTAAATGATTTCCTCTCCTCTCCCCTCCCCCTTCTCTTTTTTAAAGATGGGTCTCACTGTGTAGCCGCGGCTGGTCTGGAACTCACTGTGTAGACCAGGTTAGCCTCAAACTTGCAGAAACCCGCCTGCCTTTTCTTTGCTTCCCCAGGGCTGGGGTTAAAGGTGTGTGCCATCATGCTTAACCTAAGCTTCTCCTTTAATATTCGTTTTTTCAACAAACTATTACTTTGAGATAATTACAGAATCATAGGAAATTGCAGAATTCATATATAGAGTTCTGCATACGCTTGTCCCAGGTGTGGCATTTTGTATAATTATTGTACACTATTTACATTAAAGCTCCATTTTTGGTGTGCATGCCTGTCTTTAATCCCAGGACTAAGGAGGCTGATACAGAAGGATCAAGATCAAGACCGGCTTGGGCTTGTATACTCTATATAGAAAAACCTAAACCAACTATAAAAAAAAATGAGACTCCATTTTGAAGAGTATTTTTGTGGTGAAAAGAAATCCATTCTTCTCTTTCCCCTCCCCTTACCTCTTCTCCCTTCTCCCTCCCATTGGATTGGATTTGATGACTGCATGGACAACACTGGAATGGACCCATGTCTGTTAGCTGTGTTAGAGTGTTGGTCTGGGTATATGGTGTCTGATCTTTAAAGGTAAGGGCTGTGGCTAAATGACCTCGGAAGGCTGACGTTAACGGGTGTTTGCAAGAGTGGAGTGTGTGTGTAATCCCATCCATAATGAAGGGGATACAACCTCACACAGGTATGCTGGTAGAGTAAATTTCAATAGCTATACCATTTCTATTCATGCTAATGTTCTTCCCAATGGATGGTTTTTTGTTTTTTTTTTTTTATATAAAATAAGTTAGTTAAAAACCAGGCATATAAGCAGGGACACTTGGCTCAGTCTGGGAGGAAGGGACTGGACCTCCCTGGACTGAGTCTACCAGGTTGATCGCAGTCCTCAGGGGAGGACTTGTCCTGGAGGAGGTGGGAATGGAGGGTAGGCTGGGGGTAAGGGGAGGGGGTGGGAGGGGGGAGAATAGGGGAACCCATGGTTGATATGTAGAACTGAATGGTATTGTAAAATTATATATATATATATTTATATATATATAAATCACAGAATACAAAGAAAGAAGAAAAAAAAAAAAACAAACAAACAAAAAAAACCAGGCATGGGCCAGGCGGTGGTGGCGAAGCCTTTAATCCCAGCACTCGAGAGGCAGAGACAGGTGGACCTCTGTGAGTTCAAGGCCAGCCTGGTCTACAGGGCTAGTTCCAGGACAGCTAGGGCTGTTACACAGAGAAACCCTGTCTCAACCCCCCTCCCCCCCAAAAAAAAGAACCAGGCTTGGTGCTACATACATGCCTCTAGTTCTAGGTCTCAAGAAGCTAACGAAAGGGGCTGGAGAGATGGCTCAGCAGTTAAGAGCACTGGCTGCTTTTCCAGAGGACCTGGGTTCAATTCCCAGCATCTACATGGCAGCTCTAGTTCAGGAGAACTGACACTCTCACACAGATACACATGCAAGCAAAACACCAGTCAAATAAGCAAGTAATTAAAAAAAGAAGAAGAAGCTAAGGCAAGAGATCCCAGCAATTCAGGGCAAGCCTGGGCTAAAGGGAGACCCTGCCTCAAAACAACAACAGCAAAAGAAGGGAAGGGGGAAGAAAAGATTCCAAAACACACAAGGCTTGGGGATGTAGCTTGGTGGGAGAATGCATATGTGAGGTCTTGGATTTGATCCCTAGCATCCCTAAAAACAAGAAGAACTTGTACAGGAGAGAACATGTACAGGAGGCCCAAGGAAAAAGCAAGGTGTTTGTTTTTATTTTGGCTCCTAGAGAGTGAGCCCTGGGCCTTATTTCCTAGTAGATGCTGTACACTGACCCATATTCTAGCCTTTGAGGTGTTTTGTTTGTTTGTTTGTTCTTAAGGAGTGGTCTTGTAAGGAGAATAGAGAAGATAAAGTGTATTCTTCTCCATATTGCTGGTCAGAAGGTGAACTGATGTCAGCCACTCGGGAAAAAATTACCAGTCCTTAAGAAAATACACAGTTGCTATTGATCCAACAGTTCCACTCTTAAGGATACACCAAGAAATTAAAAAAAAGTCAGATGTTGTACTGAGTGTGTAAGATAGAGTGGGATATGTGTGTGCATACATTCATTTGTGTGAATGCCAGTGTGCACATATCATAGTGTGCACGTGGACATTAGAGGACAGTCTAGGTGTGGGCCCTTGCCTTTCCTCTTGTTTGATACAGATTCTTTTTGTTGTTGTTGTTTGCCTTAATAGGCAAGGCTAGTTGGCCTGGGAGCTTCTAGGAATTCTGTTTTCTGCCTCCTGTCTCTTTGTAGGAATCTACTGGGATCATAGATGCCTATATTACCTGTCTAGCTTTTACATGGGTCTGAAGATCTGAACTCAGATCCTTATGAACGCATTTACTCACTGAGTTATTTCCTCAGCTCCTACATAAATATTCATAACTAGTGCTTACAATAAACAAAAAGGAAAAAAAAAGAAAAAAAAAACCCATGTCCAGCAATTTATGAATATCAAAATATAACATCTCTACAGAATGGAATATTGTTTGGCCATAAAAAGGAATGTTTTATTGGTAATACCACACCACCTGAAAGCACATTAATATTGGAAGGTAGACACAGAAAACCATGAATTGTATGATTCCATTTGAATGACATGTCAAATAGGCAAGCCCATAGAGATGCAAAACAGTGGGTCGCCAGGGCCTTGGACCAAGGTGAGAGTGAGAATGATAACCAGCAAGCATAGGGTTGCTTTCTGAGGTAATGAGAACATTCTGGAATTAGAGGTGGTGATAGTTGCACAACTGAGTTGTCTTTGAAGGGGAACCACACCGCAAACGGCAGAGCACTTGCTGAGCACACGTGAAGCCCTGGGTTCTAACAGATTCACCTTGTGTTAAATGGTGATGTGTTCAGATCTGCTTTCTTGCATGGCATGATGGACCATGAGTGGAAGGCTTCCAAGTGAGTCCAAGTGAGGGAAGGATTATGTGTGTGGGTGGGTGTAACTCAGTCTGATTTAAGGCTGGTGATAGTTCAGAGCCTATAACCCCACCGGGCAGAGCTGAGGTAGCGGATCAAATAAAGATGGAATAAACATGTATACATCTGCCTTGCACATGGGTAAGCCAACTTTGCAAAAGATCTTTTGTACTTGTTACAGACCTTCTGCCAACTTACCCTGTGTAGGAAGGAATTTAGGGAGTGAATGAATCAACTCTTACTAAATATTTTAGTGTTAAGTAGTTGAAAATTCTAAGAAATACTTCCTATTCCAGGCAAATTAGTAACTCAGGAAAATCATGAAGTATTTTAAAGGAAGCAGGTTCTGACACTACAAATGAGTAGACCAAAAGTCCTGGCATTGGTCCTGGGTGTGTTCCTCATAGATCTTTTTTAGTAGCTAGTGGAGAAATATGTTGTTCTAATGGTGAGTTACAGAGAAAGTTTTAACCAGGCTTTCTATCTGTAGAGTTAAATATTTAATGACTTTTTAATTTTTGCCTTTTTTTAATAGACAATTTTTGTAGCAAGCAACTATAACCACCCAGCCATTGCCCCAGCCTCTTATAAACAATTTTAACAAGATTTTATTTTATGCCCACAAGTGTTTTGACCCCATGTATGTATGTGCACATGTGTGCCTGGTGTCTTCGAACTCAGATGATGTCAGATTCCCTGGAACTGGAAATATAGATGGCTGTGAACCACATGGGTGCTCGAAACGGAGCCTCCATCCTCTGCAAGAGTGCTAAGTGCTTTTCCCTACCGAGCCATCTCTGCAGCCCACCTTTGCTGTTTAGCTCAGCTGGCCTGGAATTCGCTCTGTAGCTGAGACTGGCCTTAAACTCAGGTGACCCTAGCCTCCCAAGTGCTGGGATCATGAGTGTGCCACCATGCCCAAACAACTTTTCTAAGATAATTCAGTGGGGATTTAATTATTAAAATTTGTAACACATTTGCATTGATTTTTAAATTATATAGTATTAATAACAACAACAGTAATTCAGTCTAAAAGAAATCCTTTAAATAAAAAAAAATGTTTGGTTTCATTACAGGAAAGTTGGAATGAAATTTATTTAAAATAAATACTTTGCTTGTTTTGTGGTGTTGGGGAACAAGTCCCTGGGCAAGCGCTCTACCACTGAGCTACATGACCAGCTCCTATAGCTGCAAGTTTTCCTGTGTCCTGCCCAGTCCTGCAGCCGCTCAGACCCAAGTAAACACACAGAGGCTAATATCAATTACGAGTTGCATGGCCATGGCCTATGGCTCAATTTTCTTGCTAGCTAGCTCTTACAACTAAAATCATTTCTGTTTATCTACAAGTTGCCATTTGGCTTTGTGGCTTGCTGGTACTTTCACATTTTGCTTCTCCTGACGGTGGCTTGCAGCATCTTTTCCGCCTCCCTTTTCCTCTTCCACTCTCCCTCCAGTTGGAATGTCCCGCCTAACCTTATTCTGCCTCACCATTGGCCAAACAGCTTTATTTATCAACCAATCAGAGCAATGCGTATTCACAGCATACAGAAAGATATCCCACAGCAAGCACCTAAAACTAAATACTTTGAAAGAAATAGAAAAAAAAATACAATTTCTGGGAAAAAGATAATGATACAACACAGTCATAGCTTTTGTTAATTTGACACATAGCTGGGAAGAGAGAATCTCAATTGAGGAATTGTTTCCATTAGATTGGCCAGTGTGGGCTTGTCTCTGGGGCATTGTCTGGATTGCTGGTTGATGAGGGAGGGCCTAGCCCACAATGGTGGTGCCACCCCTGCTCAGTGGTCCTGACTGTAAGAAAGATAGCTGAGGCTAGTAATGTGGCTCACTTGGTAGAGTCCTTGCCTAATATACTATTGAGACTCTGGGATTGATCCCCAAGAAAGATAGCTCAGCCACAGAGAGCAAGCCAGTAAGCAGCACTCCTCCATGGCCTCTGTTTTGGTTCCTGCCTGAGCTCCTGCCCTGACCCCCTCAATGATGGACTTTTACCCTCGAGTATAAGATGTTTTATCATGGCAACCAGAAGCTAACCAGGATAAACTAAATAGTGTTGTAAAGTAAGTGGGGAGAATGAATACCAGAGGGTAATGGAGATCAGCTTGCCCAACTGTTGAGATTTCATTGACTTCTTGATATGATAGCATTCAATTAAAATTAGTGATAGTTTTCTTTTTTTGGATTTATTTAGTATTGCTTTTTAAAGCAAAGGATCTCCTGGATAATGGAGGATGATCTCTAGTTCCTTCTCCCTTCGCCCCTTCCCTCCTCCTCGTCTCTTCCTCCTCCTCTTTTTTGTGCAGTTCATACCCTCTTCCCAAATACTGGGATTACAGATCAGCATCACTCCACTTGGCTTTTTTTATTCTGAAGCATATTGCTAAGTAGCCCAAGCTGGCCTTGGACTTACTGATCCTCTTTCTTCATCTTTCTGAGTGCTGGGATTACCACAGTGAGCGCCTCCATGCTGGCCTCCATGTTCATTTTCAAGTAGACATACATTGATATGGAAATTAAACTGCGTTTTGTACCAGTTTAAGCTCTTGGAGAAGAACTGTAGATATTAACCCTAAAATATTCATAGCACCACCACACTTGATTTAGGGTGAAGAATTTCTGCCCTCAGGTAGCTCCTTCGTTGAGTGGTAAAGTGGAAACATTTATCATGTGGCTCAAATAAAGCCTTTATTGTCTCACACTGTTTTGCTGCTTGCTTCACATGGGCATTCTGCCGCAGTGTAGTGTTGTGTCATGCTTGGAAATGACCCTTGACTATGACTTAGTGCCTGTTACCACAAAGCCTATTGTGGAGAACAGAGAGGGATTGTGCGTTCTAAAAGACAGATAGATGGAGGGGAACGTGCCCCACACTTGCACTGATGAATAGTGGGTCTCTCTTGTTGTCTGTCAGGACACCCCAATTCTCTTCTCTTCTTCTTCCTCTGCTGTGTGACCTTGGCCAAATCACCACTTTTGAATTCTAGTTCCCTTCTATTAGAAAAACGTTGTTTTTAATTTTGGAGACAGGGCCTCACTATATAGCCCTGGCTGCCCTGGAGTTTATTATGTAGACCAGGCTGGCCTCAAGCTCATAGAGATCTGCCTGTCTCTGCCTCCTGAGTGCTGGGATCAAAAGTGTACACCACTATGTCAGGCAGATTTGATTTTTTTTTTTCCCCTAAGGAAAGTTATATGGTTTTAAACTTCTGAGATTTAGAATCCAGTTTGACTGGTTTTGGTGTGTGTATATTTACACAGACTGGTTTTAGGAAGGTCAGGTGTCAAGTTTAGGGAACAGACACCGGGGTCATGAGGCAGACTGCTTAAGGCAGCATGTGTAGACTAGTTCAATTTCTCAGAAAATCTGGAGTGGTTAAGAAAGTTGGCTGTATAGCTAGCTAGTCAAAGTGTTATGGGTCTCCCACTCGCCTTTTTAGTGGGGTGTGGAGAGAATTTTTACTCACTGTTTGGAGAGTTAGACAAATCCTACCACAGAATTAGTGGCCTAGAACCCCGATTTTAGCCTCCCACCAGTGCCGCCAGTGGAAGCCGTCTGTGAGGTTGTAGGAGATCAAAACGGCTTCTGGGTTACAGAGCTCTGGCTGTGGTCTTTAGAGGGCAGAGCTGGGAGGGACCTCAGGGCTGTTGCCTTTCCCTCTTGTCTGGGGCTGGAGCTCAAGGGAAACTCCCAGCACAGCTCCACCAGGGTGGCTTTCCTGGGGGCTTAGGAGGCTCTAGCTCTGAAAGCGATACTCTTGTAGTGCAAGAATAACCACAAACCCGTGTGGACTTGGGAGGCCAGGAAGGGGGTTGCCACATGTCACTCTCGTTCTCCAATGCTTCTTGGCTGCTGAACAGACATTTTTCCCGCCAGGAAGCAGATATTTGGTTATAGATTGACAGTCCTTTCCAAACTGTTTTTAGACAGAAGGCTTTGCTTCTGATCTGCCTTTGGAACTTAGAAGAGCTGAGGTGGGCAGAGTCCACACGTGGTCACCTCACATGGCCAGCTGTCACCTTTGGAACCAGAACTCCTCTGCCAGACTTCTTATCAAACACTGTCTCATTGTTTGAGGACAAGAAAGGTAGCGGGGTGACTCTTGGGGCTGATTTGTAGATAACATTTTTCTTTTTTATCCTCTATCAGGTCAGTTTTTTACTTGCCTTTTTTTTGAGTCAGGGTTTCACTACTGTAGCCCTGGTTGGCCTAGAACTTGCTATGAGACAAGGCTGTCTTTGAACTCAGAGCTTCACCTCCCTGCCTCTGCTAGGATTCAAGGCATCTGCCACCACCACCTTATTTCTTTAAATGAACATAATATTTGCAATTGTAACCATTTTTAAGTTCACAATTCAGTGGCATGAATTACATTCAAGATATTAATTACACTCATGATATTCATTACACTCATGATATAATTACATTTGTAGTATTCATTGATTACACTCGCAGTATTCATTCACTAATTATATTTATGATATTTATTAATTACATTAATTGTATTGATTTATTACATTCATGATATTATGTCCTGATACTACTATCTGTTTGTGGGGCTTTTCCATCACATGAAACAGAAACTCTGTACTTAAGAAATCATTGTTCTATATTTCTTTCTTCTCCAGCTTGAGATAACATCTAATCTTTCTGTCTCTCTGAATTTGTATATTCTATATATTTCATGTAATACAATTCTATAGTATTTGTCCTTTTTTTAAATGTAAAACAATTTTATGTACAACTGCAGGAGAAATAATGCACAGATAGCTTGAACATAAAAACAGGTTATAATTCAAAAGTCATTATGCACAGATAGCTTGAACATAAAAACAGGTATAATTCAAAAGAGTTATTTGAAACTGGAAAATATTTTCTCTGTAGAAAATAGTAAAAATGGGGTTGGGGATTTAGCTCAGTGGTAGAGCACTTGCCTAGCAAGTGCAAGGCCCTGGGTTTGGACCTCAGCTCCGGGAAAAAAAAAAAAAAGAAAAGAAAAAGAAAAAGTAAAGAAAATAGTATAAATGATAACATTTCCTAATTTTAAAGCCCCTTTAAGCCAAATGATAGCTGAATTATACATATAAATATTGATTAGATCCTGGGATACAGAAGAAACTTAACTTCATCTGTTCAGAGAGCTATGTTTTACTTAAGTTGTGTAAGTGAGATTTCTATTCATCTTCCCCTTCACTGTTTGATTTATAGCAGGCATTTTTCTATATAGGCTAATCCATAATCTAAAAAGATTTTAGCCTCCCCTACTGAAAGTACAGCCAATATATTCTTTTATCAGCTTGATACGGTACATATTCTTGTCCTAATAGTGAAATGTTTCACTAAAGCTTGCCCAGTGATTGGGCAAAACACAAATTTATGAAGAGGTTTTTTCTTTCAGTGACCAGCCTTTGAATCTTTTGATCCCAAGGAGGGAACACTGTTTCCTGGCCAACTGTGTTCTGTTTTGTATCATTTGATCTCAAGTCAGCAGTTTACTTGTTGTTTAGTAGTGTGTCTTGGCTTGTCTAAATGAGTCATAATTAAGATTTAGTCACTGGGATGCAAATCTTGCCTATGCAGGACTTGGCAATATAGGGATACTGTGCTTTGCTATGGATAGAATTAGGATGGGGCAGGTCTGTTGCTCTACTGAGATGGGCTTTTATAGATACTAAGTCTTTAGAAGCAGTTTGATAGATTTCTTCACCACCTTCCTGCTCCCCAGATTCATAAAGCAGAGATAGAGCTAATGCTGTGGCATATGCCTGTGGTCCCAGATCTTAGAGGAGCCAAGAGATTTACCTCCTCAGTCTTCCTCAGCTGTATAGAGGCCCCCTGAGCTACGGGAGGGACCTTGTCTCAAAACAGGACAAAACAAACAATTTAGTAAACAAAGGCTCCCCAAACTAGAATTCCTCAGGCATCTGCTGTTGTTGTTGTTGTTTGTCATTGACAACACCATTGCTAAAAACTAGATTCAGGGCCTGTGGCTTCTTGGCCATCCCAGTAATTGACATTTCCAAAGCTTGCCATCCTCATTTGATGAGCCAGAAGTCTTTTTTTAAGTCTTTTTTTTTTTTTTTTTTTTTTTTTTGAGACAGGGTTTCTCTGTGTAGCTTTGCGCCTGGAACTCACTCTATAGTCCAGGCTGGCCTCGAACTCACAGAGCTCCACTTGCCTCTGCCTCCTGAGTGCTGGGATTAAAGGCGTGCGCCACCACTGCCCGGCGAGCCAGAAGTCTAGTACTATGAAAGTAACTTTGAAGTCAATTAAATAATAATTAAGAACAGGTGTGCCGGCAGGACCCCAGACTCTGAGGATAGAAAGTGGATAAAAACAGTTTTTACATTGGCTTTTGTTTCCCACGTTATTGAGGTGGCTGATAGAAAGCAAGTATACTAGGCTTATAAAGTATGATGGGAAAGGAAGGTCAGGAGAATATAACTTGGATTTGGAGGCCAAGGTAAGACAGGCTCTCTATGTAGCCTTGGCTGTCCTGGATTCCCTGTGTAGACTGGCCATTCTCCTGCTTGTGCCTCCCAAGTGCTGGATTAAAGGCGTGTCCCACCGTGCTCTGCATTGGATTGCGTATTTTTGAAAAGGACTAACCTTTAACTTTATATGGCAGTGGAGCCCGGTTTACACGACAAACTGTCGATTATAATGGTGACTTGGGGAAAGAGTTGCCACTTAGAAATGGGCAGCTTTCTTGTAGTTTTCCCCTTAGAATCGGAGCTTCCCGCCCTCCCTCTCTGAAGTTGTGTCCTAACTGGTTGGTGAGGTTTCGAGAAAGCTCTTTGCTGAATCAGAAACCATTTCTCCATAGGTTGAAGAAACTGATGAAGTAAATAGTTTATAATTTGAGTGTGGAGATTGTTTTAGGAACTCTTCTGGGCCTGTCTGAGTTTTGAAAGGGGGAAAAAGATTTACTGTTGGAAGGGGCATATAAACACAGCTCTCTGACAGTAGCTTTTGATTTTATTGGCTCAACAAATATAATTATTGCACAATACATAATCTTCTGCTGTGGTAGCTAATGAGATACAAAGCTGCATAATTACAGCAACACTTATTTTCCTTATAGAATTTGGCGGCCACTAAGTAAACAATTGAAAGAATTTATCTTAATTAGCTTAGTTATATGCCGTCACTGACTGACTTCTGTTTTTCTTCACGTTGCTGCACTTCACATCTCAGCCGAACAGAGAGAGATTAATTCTTGTAAGCCAGCATTTTAGCCACCTGGCTTTCCTTCCTCAGGGTCGTTGTTCACAGGAGCTGGGCCCTGAGTTTGAAATGCTTATTGAAAGCATTCAGACAGGCAGCCTGGAGGAAGGAGTCCTCGGAGGCAAAGCTTTTCAAAGGTGTCATAAATTTTATCTCTGTTGACTTTATTCATCCATTTTAATGATGCCTGGATTCTTGGTTGTGGTACCCAACTTGGGCAAAGGCCTGTGCTATGTATCAACTTGTAATACATGTCCTGATATTTTTAAAGCAAGACACATGTAGATGGCCAATGGGTGAGATACCATTCTGGTCTTTTAATTGTGTCCCTTTCTAGCCCACTAAATGGGCTTGTTAGTGTATTTCATATTCGGCTGGTAGGGTCAAAAGAGCACAAATGAGAACACCTGGAACCTGCCTGTAAACGGGCTTTGGCTTCGCGAGGCAGGTGGCTGCGTGGTGGGCCGGCGGTGTGGATGGGGACTGCACATGGAGGACTTCACGTGAGCCTCTGTCATCCCTGATGGCAGTGACTAGCAGCTGGTCATAGGCTCAAGAGAATAGGAAAAACCTCTGGGAGAACTAGAGAAAATAGGAGTACTTAGGACAGAAGTGGACCCTCAATGAGAGCATGGAAGGAGGACTAGAGAGTAAAAGATGGTAAATTAGAAGGAGAAAGAAAAAAAGTAGGGTGGGTGTAGGTAAAGTAAAGGGAAATGCTTTCGATGAGAAAAGCAGGACTGTATTGTCAGAACATAGCCTGGGGAATCAAAGCAAGGTTCAGGGTCTCACAGTGAGTACAGGCTGGTCTAGAACTCCTGGCAGCAGAGTGCTGGGATTCCTGATGTGTGCTGCCACACCTGGCTTGCTCTTCTCTTTCCCTTTTACTGCTTTCACATTGGTTTTTCTTTCTTTCTATTTTCTCATTTCTGTGTAGGGGACTGTTCATACTAGCCTAGATTTTAAAGTAAGTATATATTGAGAGGCCCAGGACACACCATGAAGATTATAGTTAATAATAGATTTTATTTAGGGGTTTTGATAGGTGCTTTTACCAAAAGGGAGGGTAACTGTGTGAGATGATGGTTATGTCTACTGTATGTCAAAATATCATGTTGATGTGCTTTACAGAGAAACCATAAAAAAGAGAAAAATAGTTCGTGAGAGCTAGGTGTGGTAGTACACACCTGTAATTCCACACTTGGGAGGTTTAGGCAGGGAATTCAAGGTCAGTTTGGGATACATAGTAAAATTATTTTAAACAAAAAGTATGATTATGACATTAAAATCCAAATTATTCAGATTTCTTGCAGTATGGCCCTAATCTTACGTGATTTTTTAATTTTTTTTTTTTTTTTTTTTGGTTTTTTGAGACAGGGTTTCTTTGTGTAGCTTTGAGCCTTTCCTGGAACTCACTTGGTAGACCAGGCTGGCCTCGAACTCACAGAGATCCACCTGCCTCTGCCTCCCAAGTGCTGGGATTAAAGGCGTGCGCCACCACCACCCGGCTAAAAAATTATTTTTATTTGTGTGTATGTTTACCTACTTGTCTGTGCACTGTATGTGTGGGTACTCACTGTACCAGGCTTTCTTTTTTTGGGCTACCAACCAGCTCCCAAATCATGACAAGGAGATTCTTATTGGTTATGTCATCTCCGTTTGCCTCGGGCTTTTGACTCTTTCTTTCTTTCTTTCTTTCTTTCTTTCTTTCTTTCTTTCTTTCTTTCTTTCTTTCTTTCTTTCTTTCTTTCTTTCTTTCTTTCTTTCTTTCTTTCTCTCTCTCTCTCTCTCTCTCTCTCTCTCTCTCTCTCTCTCTCTCTCTCTCCCTCCCTCCCTCCCTCCCTCCCTCCCTTCCTTCCTTCCTTCCTTCCTTTCTCTATCATCCATCTATCTATCTATCATCTATCTATCTATCTACCTATCTATCTATTATCTATCTATCTATCTATCTATCTATCTATCTATCTATCTATCAATCATCTATCTATCATCTATCTATCTATCTATCTATCTATCTATCTATCTATCTATCTATCATCTATCTTACTTTCACTGCTTCTCATGCTGGCTGGTGGGCGGCTGCCTGGCTTCTGTTCCCGGGTGTCTCCCTCATTCTTCTTGAGCCTAGATTTCTCCTCCTATTTATTCTCTCTGCCTGCCAGCGCTGCCTATCCCTCTCCTGACTAGCTATTGGCTGTTGAGCTTTTTATTAGACCAATCAGGTGCCTTAGGCAGGCAAGGTGAAAAAAACGCCACACACCTTTACATAATTAAACACACATCCTTACATTGTTAAACAAATGCAGCATAAACAAATTAACACATCTTTGCCTTGTTAGAATAATATTCCACAACAACTCACAGAGGCCACAAGAGGGAGGTGGACCCCCTGGAACTGGAGTTACAGGTAGTTGTGAATTGCCATGTGGGTGCTGGGAACCGCACCTGAGTTCTCTACAAGAGCAGCCAGAGCTCTTCCCCCTCCCCCACATCTTTTAGGGTCATTCACCCCCACTTTTGTATGCTGCTTCACTTCAGCTGAATTGGAGTATTCTGTCCTCAGTCCCCCCACCCACTTACTAAGGTCTGTCTCGCGTGTACCTTTCCTAGGAGATCTGACTCGATCTCTTTACCTAAAGTAACATTTCCTTCCTGGCTGCTTTCTGTCGCATCACCTGTGGACACTGCCATGTTACTGGCGCATGGGCATTTGGGTGTTCATACACATGGCAGTGGTTCAGAAGAAACGCTGCAGTTACACCCGGCCCCTAGCTTAACTATTGGCTCACACGTTTCTGTTTACTGAGTGCCAGGCACAGCTCTAAACCTTACTCTTCTGTAAAATGATACAGCTACTCACTTTAGTGTCCTTGTGAGAATTAAATCAGGTAATCATGTAGAACATGTAGTAAAGTGCCTACTGTGTATTAAGAACTCAACAAACAGATCTCTGGGTTCAAGGCCAGCCTGGTCTAAAGAGCCAGTTCTAGGATAGCCAAGGCTACACAGAGAAACCCTGCCTCGAACTATTCCCTCTCCCCCCCAAAAAGAACTCAACAAATGTTATTCATTACAATAGAATGTATTTACCGTAGAATTACTCTGTATATGTGATTATTATATATATATATATATATTTCTTCCTATTAACAGTACTTTAAAATATTTATTTTTAATTGGTATGTGTGTGTCTGTATGAACTAGCAAGCAGGTTCCCACAGAGGCCAAAAGAGGGCATCAGGTTTCCTGGAGCTGAAATCAAAGGTGGTTATTGGCTGCCTGATGAGGGTGCTGGGAGTGGACTCAGTACTCCACAAGAGTAGGTGGTGCTCTGAACAGCTGAGCTGGCTCTCCAGCCCTATCTCACAGTATTTTAAAGATCTTCTGATTTGTGGAAGACGGTCCCTCGCTGTTTATTGTGATTCACACGGCTAACAATGAGCCCTAGATTGGAGCCCAAAGCACCCGGTTCCGATTTGCTGTTGAGCCTGTCAGACTTCTGTAGGTGACACTGGAGGAGACTCGGCTGCAGCCACTGGGCTCACTGGTTTGCACGCTTCCCTCTCCTCTGTTGGAAAGAGGACAGCTTAGGACTCAGCACCTTTTAAAAGATTTTGGGGAAAAAAAAAAACCCTAAAAAGTTGCTGTTTTAAAATTATAGTGTGAGAACAGAAAGCATTTATGTTTGTTTGTTTGTTTGTTTGTTTGTTTGTTTTGAGACAGAATTTCTCTGTGTAGTCCTGACTGTTCTGGAACTCACTATATAGAACAAGCTGGCCTTGAACTCACAGAGATCCACCTGTGAGTGCTGGGATTAAAGTCATGCACCACTACTACCCAGCTAAGCATTTATGCTTACAATGCTACACATATCATTCTCCATAGCCAGCTGCTCCCCTGTAGAGCTGGTCCTGGATAACTGCTCATTGGTGGACTTTATTTTGGATGTTTGTAATGAAGATAGATGGTGGGTATCTTTTAATGGACCACAGAGTGTTTATTTTTTAAAGTACACCCTTTATTCCTTAGTTTTCACAATGACATTGTTATTATTATTATTGTTGTTGTTGTTGTGTGTACAGTGGCACTTGTGCCCACATTTACGCATACATAGCCCTTTTGGAGACATCCTCAAGCCCCAGAGCCCTCCCTTGCAGTGGGCTGGCTCAGGGTAGCTCAGAGAATATTCGAGGACTGTGAGCTGTGACTCATCGATAGGAAAGAAGTGTAGGATTATTAGAACAGCGAGAGGAGTCATGCAAATGGAGAATCTTGGGGTTACTTATTTTAGATTAGAGCCAGGTTTGTGATTTGTTAGAAATCAGTAGAGTTGGTATTCTGTAAAAGTTTGAAGGGTTCTTTGGTTGGTTGAGTGGGTTCAGCTGAGGCTGAGAAAACCTGCAGGCTGCTTGAAGGCAAAGAGTAGCTTGTCTTCAGACCCAGAAGGTCAAGAATACCATAAGGCGAGACCCTAGACAGGCCACTGCTTTTTTTTTTTTTTTTTAAATTTAACTTATTTGTATTTTATGTACATTGGTGTTTTGCCTACATTTATGTCTGTGTGAGGGTGTTGGATCCCCTGGAACAGGAGGTACAGACAGTTGTGAGCTGCCATGTGGGTGCTGGGAATTGAACTCCGATTCTCTGGAAGTACAGCCAGTGCTCTTAACCACTGAGCCATCTCTCTCCAGCCCCCAGGCCATCTGCTTTTAAAAATATTGTTTAATATGTAAATTCACACATCTGGTATGAATGATTCTGGCTAAGGTTTCTGCTTGCTTTGGACTCAGGAATCAGACAAAACAGTTTTTTTTTTGCCCCAGAACACCAAAACAAAAAAGAGACACCAGAAAACTCAGGGCTTCTGGAGTGGTACAGTACTATGGTTTCTTGATGTGTTTGCATTTGAAAAACCAGGTGAAACCAGAGAAAAGGTGATCTGATCTACCCAGGAGTTGGCTTGTCTGTTGGCAAGGAGACCGACCAGCCTTTGGTCAGATCACTGGCTCTGCTGTGCTTCTGTTGCTTTATGTGTTTGTGTGCAGGTGTGTGTGTTTGTGTGCATGCGCCTGTCTGCTAGATTGTCATCTTTTTCTTGCCTTGGAAGATGCCTCTTCGTCTGGGCAGTCACCCCACTTAAACAGGAAGCTGATGCTGAGCTGGATGTTGTTTTGTTTTAACTAGGACATCCATTAGACCTTCCATTTACAGCTGCCCGAGCTGAGCGCTGAGGTTTGCCTCGCTCAGTTTAGACCTCGATGCTCTCCTGCTTGCTGTTTGGGAGTGGCAGGAACCTCTTGATTGCTGCTCTGTGTTTTTCATCTTATTCATGTTTATTGCTTAACGCTGATGAAAGGCGTCAGATTCAGATCCTTTGCCAACGGCTGTGTCAGAAGAGTCAGGCGGGGAGGGCAGGACTTTGTGTGGGGACAGGACACAGATTTCTCCTCCCGCCTATCCCTGACAGCCTGTTTAAGTTGCTGCCCACTGAGAGTGAAGCTTTCTAGGCTATTGTGGTCCTTGGTGATGGCTCTCTGCTTCTAACTCAAACATCCTAATTTTCCCCATGAGTCATGTGGCCCTTAATCTTGCTTTGCTTTGCTATCTCTGTGTTTGACTTTTATTGTTAATGGAAGCTGCCTGAGGGCCAGGCCTATTGTTAGTGTATTATGCAGAATTACTCAGTAGGTTGACTTGGGCAAGCTTCCTTACCTGTTAGATGGCATAAGGACAGCTGGAGAGCAAGTTCAGGGCGTTTGGTAAGAACTCAGGATCACAGGGTTTTCAGCTGTTCTCTCTTTGCCTTTGGCCTTGAAAAAGTACTGCTTCCCGGTTGTTTCTTCCTTGGTTACAACCAAGATTATGACTTTAGACCAGGAAGCCGGAACCACCTAAATTTGTAACTTAGTAGTTACAAATTTATTTCTGTTTCTGTTGTGTGTGTGTGTGTGGTGGGGGTGTGTAGAGTGGGAACAATGTCCTTTACTTCGGTTTGGTTTCTACCACTAATTTTTGTTGTTGCTGGTTTTAAGTCAAGGTCTCACTATATAGCCCTGACTGTCCAGAAACTCCTGTATCATCAGGCTGACCTTTGAACTCACAGAGATCTGCCTGCCTCTGCCTCCTGAGTGCTGGGACTAAAGGTGTGTGCCAATATGCTCGGCCACTAAATTGTTCAAAACTGGAAACATGGGGCTATAGGGGTGGTTTAGTGGTTAAGAACACTTGTTGCTCTTGCAGAGGACTAGTGCTCACTTCTGTTGGCGTGTGAGGCCGTTTTCAACGAACTGTCTGTAACATCAGCTCCAGGGGATCCCAGGCCCGTCTCTGGCCTCCGTGATCATTTATATGTGTTCTGTTTTGTAGGTCATCTGGTGTACTTTTAGTATCTGACCTGGTGACAAATTAGTTCTAGAGAAACTTGCCATATGCTAAGGGCAAATTGTGTGATGCAATCATTATAATAAATATGCTTATTCATGTGAGAGAAAAGTCTACACATGCTCAATAAAACTTTTTTTAAAAAAAGGTTTTGAGTTCTTGAAGAGGATATATTTGGATCTTTTTTCTTTTTTTTCTCTAACAAATTGTAGAGAAAAAATAAACCATACGCTATTTCCTAACTCTCTCCCATGAAGATTACCATGTAGTGTCTTGATTTTGACGCCTTCTCTGGAGAGCTCTGATTGCTCTGTAAACCACAGTGAAGGCTGACCTGGGGATGCCAGCCCAGAAGCCCACTACTCAGTAGGCTGAGACAAGAAGGCAGAAAGTTCAAGGCCAACCTGAGCTACTTAGACTCCATAGCAAAATTAAAAGAAGGAAAAAAAAAAAAAAGCCTTGGGCAACAGGCTTGTGGAAGACCCCTTACCATGAGTTCATGAGGCCCAGCTTCAATCCTCAGCATCTCAAGACAGAAAGACAACCCAAGAGTGCTGCTAACTGCTGTTCTCACACAGAGCTGCTTGGCCCTGTATTTCTGCAATTCCTTTTCTTTTTAAGTATTGTTTTCCTTGAAATTCTTTGAGAATATTTCCATGCCCTAGTATCTTAACTTTCAGGAAAATGTTACATATCATTCATGTTATTA
Source organism: Peromyscus maniculatus bairdii (assembly GCF_049852395.1). NCBI lineage: Eukaryota > Metazoa > Chordata > Mammalia > Rodentia > Cricetidae > Peromyscus > Peromyscus maniculatus. The sequence goes on from NC_134858.1 coordinate 43,041,021, forward strand.
TGTTAAACTGTTTATCTATGTTAATGTTTTGGTTTTGGTTTTTTTTTTTTTTTTTTTTTTTTTGCTTTTTCCTTTCCTTTTCTTTCTTTTTTCCCTCCCTCCCTCCCCCCTCCCTCTATCCATCTGTCCATCCTTCCATCTACAAGGTTTCTATCCTAGGCTAGCCGTGAACTGCTATGTGCTGGAGGATGACCTTAAATGTCTGATCCTGCTTTCTACTCCCAAGTGCTGGCTGGGATTACAGGCGTGAGCTGCTGGGCTCATTTTATGGTACTAAGGATAAAAACCTAGGGCTTTGTACAAGCATTCTATTCATTGATTTTTTTCTTTTTCTCTTGTTCCAAAAGAATGGGTCTTGGATTCTAGAAACTACATAATGTTGTGCACATGAGTAATGAAGAATGATTTAGTTGGGCATGTGAGATGCACCTGTAATCACAGCCCTTGGGAAGCTGATGCAGGATTATTTGCCCTAGCAATTTTGGGCTAACCTGGTCAACTTAATGAGACCCTATCTAAAAACAACAACAACAACAACAACAACAAAACACAACTAGGTGAATGCCTTTAATTCTAGCTACCATTTGGGAGGCCAGCCTGGGCTACATAGTTGAGACCATTTCTTAAACAAACAAACAAAAAAAAAAGTAAGTTCTCAGATGAACTTTTAAAATTGTACCTTATTTCCTCTTCCATGAAATAGTACTGTGTCATTTACAACAGTATTAGCACATTGCCACGTTGTCCGACTGCACTCAACAGTGCTGGGCATGGATAGAAACTACTCTGAGGTTGAAAATGCATTATCTGGCTGGGCGGTGGTGACACACACCTTTAATCCCAGCACTCATGAGGCAGAGCCAGGTGGATCTGTGTGATTTCGAGGCCAGCCTGTTCTACAGAGTGAGATCCAGGACAGGCACCAGAAACTACATGGAGAAACTCTCTCTCAAAAAACAAACAAAACAAAACAAAAAAATTAAGAAGCCATAATTCTTATTTATGTTTAGCCTTATGGCTTGATACCTTTTCTCAGTGGGGCATTCTCATCTTGCTTTTTCTGCATCTGGCTGGTGACTCCTGACGCCCTTCCTTTTCCCAGAATTCTCCTAGTGTGGTTGCCCCGCCTATACTTCCTGCCTGGCTACTGGCCAGTGTTTTACTAAACCAATATGAGTGACAAATTTTTACAGAGTACAAGAGCATTATCCCACAGTACTTATTTAAAGTAAGTTTTCTTTTTTCCTTTTGGTTTTTGGAGACAGGGTTTCTCCGTGTGGTTTTGGTGCCTGTCCTGGATCTTGCTCTGTAGATCAGGCTGGCCTCGAATTCACAGAGATCCACCTGACTCTGCCTCCCAAGTGCTGGGATTAAAGGCTTGCGCCACCACTGCTCAGCTTAAAGTAAGTTTTTTTCCCCTTTCTTTTTCTTTCTTATTTTTTGAGACTCTTTCTCTCTATGTAGCCCAGGCTGCCCTTAAACTTCACAAACAACTACCAGTCTCTGTTACTGTAGTCTCTGTCACTTGAGTGCTGAGATTAAATGTGTGCACCACCACATCCGGCTTTAAAGTAGGATTTGAATAAGGAGCTGAGAGGTCTTTCTCCTTGGCACAATACAGGAACTTTGGTACATGAACCTTGTGATATATTTTGGCTGCTCAGAGATGTGAGGCCAACACTTTCCTCTACCCCCCCCCCCTTTCATTTTGGGGTGTGTGTGGTTGTATTCCAGATAAAAACAAGATAAAACTAGAGTAGAAATAATGTTTTTGGAGGGTGGGGCCGGGGTGTCAAGACAAACAGGATTAGTCACGATTAGACTTACTTTTTATTTAATAAATCAGTGAGTGACAATAAGTTCTATGCTTAAGTGCTTATTAAATTCCAGGCCAGAGATGGGAAATTGTAACCTACATTATGTTAGAGATGATGGATGCTTATTGCTTTTAAGTTGTCTGTAAGATGTGCCCTTTTCATGAAAGGAAGTATTTCTAAGTATCTTGAAAATAATATTTAAGCCAGGCGGTGGTGGTGGTGGTGGTGGTGGTGGTGGTGGCGGCGGCGGCGGCACACGCCTTGAATCCCAACAGGGAGACAGAGGCAGGTGCATCTCTGTGAGTTCCAGGCCAGCGTGGTCTACAGAGCGAGATCCAGAACAGGCAACACAACACAGAGAAACCCTGTCTCAAAATACAAAAAAACAAAAACCAAAAAAGCAAAAAACAAAACAAAATTTAAAATGCCTTAATTTGTGGCTTAGTCTGGCCAGAATAAGCCAGGACAAGAAGGCTTTCTGCAAGGAAGACTGGTGTTGTGAGCATGTGTTTCGTTCTTTGTAGCCTGCTTCTGCGAAGAATGGTGTGCATGTGTACACCTTTTCTTTCACAGGAGCCTCCACCCTGGGTTTGCAGCATCATGTGAGAGATAATATTGTAAATGCTCCGCCCAGACTACTGGTAGAATCTTGGTTAATGGGAAGGTTCTAGAAGGACTCCAGTTGTGGTACCTAATGCCTTGGCATATGCCTGCCATCTTGGTTAGTAGGCCTACACTGTGAGATGACACCCCCTCCTGACATCTCAGAATCAACAACATGTAGAAAAGGCAGACAAACTACTCCATCTTGGACTTAGAGAGGCGCATTTGCTCATTTACAGCTAGTTTTCTGCTACCCAAAGCAAGAAACAGAACAAAAACTCCATTTTTTTTTTTTTTGGTTTTTCGAGACAGGGTTTCTCTGTGTAGCTTTGCGCCTTTCCTGGAACTCACTTGGTAGTCCAGGCTGGCCTTGAACTCACAGAGATCCGCCTGGCTCTGCCTCCCGAGTGCTGGGATTAAAGGCGTGCGCCACCACCGCCCGGCTGAGACAGGGTTTCTTTGTGTAGCTTTGCGCCTTTCCTGGAACTCACTTGGTAGACCAGGCTGGCCTCGAACTCACAGAGATCCGCCTGCCTCTGCCTCCCGAGTGCTGGGATTAAAGGCGTGCGCCACCACCGCCCGGCTAAAAAAACTCCATTTTTATTTAAATGAAATAATTGAGAATTAGAAAATTGAGCCAGGCTGTGGTGGCCCACAGGAGGCAGAGGCAGGCAGATTTCAGATTTCTGATCAGAGGTCAGCCTGGGCTATAGAGCGAGTTCCAGGACAGCCAGAGTTATTTTAATTCACATTGATAGAGTTGAATCTTCTTGGTGTGTCTTTTCCTTTTCCAAACAGAAAACCCAACAGTATAATGATGCTATAAAATTGTGACTTTGTTTGGCTGTCCTCTTTCCCTGATCTGTAGCCTAGGCTGGCCTAATACCCATGTCATTTTGTCTGATTTAACCTCCAAATGAGTGAGATTACAGGCATGTGTCACCATGCCTAACGCTCTCTCTCTCTCTCTCTTTCTCTCTCTCTCTCTCTCTCTCTCTCTCTGGGTGGGTGTGGGTGTATACAGGCACGCACACACTAAGGGTCAAACTCACGGTGGCCTCCTACATGCTAGACAAGTGTCTACACTGAGCTCCACCCGCTGTCCCAGTAAGTTTGCTTACTTTGTGTGTGTCCCAGCTGTGGTTAGAATATAGAAGCAGTTTGTGTCATTGTCTCTGCCATTATTGTATTTGCTAACCTATCTGTCAGATTGACTATTCAAAACAAAATTATTGTCTTCTTGTCTTTATAATCAAGTTTTTTTCCTTAGGAAATGTATGATAGAAATTTCATAGCTAAATTTAATATTGTTAGGGGCTTGAAAGATAGATGACTCATCAGTTAAGAACACTGGCTGTTCTTGCAGAGGACCGCTGTTTGATTCCCAGCACCCACATGGCGGTGAGTCCAAACCATCTGCAACTCCTGTTCCAGGGGATCTGATGCTCTCTTCTGGTTCTGTGGGGAATTGTCATGCACGTGGTACACATACATACATATATACATACATGGAAGCAAAACATTAAGAGATGGATGTGTAGATGATGGCATACAATTAGTTACTTAATAGGGAGGTGCATGTGGTCCTGGTTGGGTTGATAGAATGGTCTTGGAATATAAATATATTACAGAAGGAAACAACAGATTGCCTTTTCTTTTTAACAGTATGGGTGTTTTGCCTGCATGTATGTCTCTATATCTCATGTACCTGGTGTTTGGAGACCAGACCTTACAGATGGTTGTGAGGCACCATGTGGGTATGGGGAACTGGACCCTGGGTCCTCTGCCAGAATGGTCAGTGTTCTTTAGGGCTTTTGTTTTGTTTTGTTTTTTTGATTGTTTGTTTTGACTGAGTCTTACATGGTACCTCTGGCTGCCCTGAACTCACTATCTAGACTAGGCTGGCCTTAAACTCATATAGCTCTGCTTGTCTCTGCCTTTCTAGAGCTGGGGTTAAAGGCATGTACCACCACCCCCAGCCCCCTTGACAGACATATATAAAAATAACCTCAGAGGGCTTCAACCTTTGTGTGTGTGTAAGGGAGTGCACATACGGATTGTATGAGTGTGTGTGTGGAGGCCAGAGGTCAACATTGGATCTTCTCTATTGTTCTCTACCATATTTTCTGAGACAGGGTCTCCTGTGGAACCTGGGTAGATTAGTTGATCAGCAAGCCTAGGGATCCTCATGAATCCACCATCCCCCAGTCCTGGGTTACAGGCCTGGCTTCTTATGTCGGTTCTGGGGATCTGAACTCAGATCCTCTGGCTTTGCCAACTGAGCCACCTTATCAGCCCTGGGTTTCAACCTTCTGTGAATTAACTTCCTGATTTATAGAAAGGATCTACAAAAACCTTAAAGCTGACATCATATTTAATGACAAAAGTCTAAATGATTTTTTCCTAGAATTAGGATTGAAACAAGGATGCCTGTGTGTTTCGTTTGTTCCTTTGGTTTTCCAGACGGGGTTTCTCTGTGTAGCCTTGGCTGTCCTAGAACTCACTCTGTAGATCAGACTGGCCTTGAACTCACAGAGATCTGCTTCACGAGTGCTGGGACCAAAGGCGTGTGCTGCTACTGCCTGGTCTACAGTAGAGTTTTTGAAGTAGAACTTGTGTACACAGACAGACAGACAGACACACACACACACACACACACACACACAGACACACACACACACACACACACACACAGACACACACACACACACACACACACACACACACACACACACACTACTGTCTAAGGTACACATTTAATATCTCCACAAAGGGATATAATACTCACCTGATGAAACTGAGCTGTCTGTTATCCACTGCCCAAATAATCATATTTTCCCTGCCTTCCCCCTATATTTTATTTATTTATTTCTCAAGACAGGGTTTCTCTGTGTCGCCCTGGCTGCTGTCTTCCCGTTAATTGAGACAAAGTCCTGCTGTGCTGCCAAGGCTGGCCTCAATTTCCCCTTTCTTCCTCAGCCTCCCAAGTCCCTGGAATCACAGGCAGGTGCCACTCTGTCAGGCTTGAAAGGACTTGGGACAAAGGTGACAGGCAGCCTGGTGAAGGGCAGATTGTCCAGGACCCAACGATGGAGCAGCAGCTGGGCATCCAGAGGTGGAAACAAGTTTCAAGCTAAACTGCACATCTTACATCAAAAATCAACTCTAAATAGATCACAGGTTTAAATGTAAAATGTAAAGCTAAAAATTTCTGGGAAAAGAAAGTAGGAGAGAAAATTTTTGGACGCTGGAAGCTAGGCAAAGAATTCTTAGAATTGACCCCCCAAATCATAATCTACAAAAGGAAGAAGTGATACACGGGGTTTCCGAAAACTAAACCCTTTTGCTGTGTTGAAAACTATGCCAGTGTGCTGTAATCTCAGCACTTGGGAGGCTGAGGTAGGAGTGCCAGGAGGTCAAGGCCAGCCTGGGCTACATCACAAAGCCAGGGCAACAAAGCTACAGGCCTTTGTTACACACAAAGTGTTTAAAAGATGACAAAACTGACCACGTTGTGAGAGAAAGTACTTGCCCAGTGGACATTCAATAAAGAGCAGTGTGGTTGGACCACTGTGCCTGTGGGTTCCTCATCTGAGGAGTCATCACTTACACATCCAGAAAAAAATAAAGATAACTTAATATCGAGGATGTATGCAGGGTGCATGTAAATAGACCATGCTGGATAAGGGGCTTGGATGTCTTTGGATTTTGATAGGGGATGGAATGTTTTTAAGTCAGTGCCCTGCGATTAGACAGGGTCTCCTGCTTCTAGAATAAAGCATTCCACACTCTAAATAAGAAAGCCTTAATAAGTGAGTTAGAAACTGGCAAAAGGGAAAAGATATTTTACCTAAGACGATGTATAGGTGGCCCATAAGTGCAGGGAGGGTAAGTGGTATGTGTTCAGAGTTACCTTTAATAAATGCCAAAAGAAAGCTGAAAACATACAGAGCCTAAGCAGATCCCAGTACCTGTCATTTATTGTGTTTTGTGTTTGCCTGCCTGCCTCTGTGTGTAGTGTATAAGAGATCATTTACATGTGTGCAGATGAGCTTGTCTGTGCAAGTGTGTGTGTGTGGAGGCCAGAGGCTGGCCTTCTTCCTTTGTTGCTTTCTATTGTTTTAAGGTGAGGTCTGTCCCTGAACCTGGAGCTGGCTGTTTGGGCTAGACTAGCTGGCCAGCAACCCCCAGGATCCTCCTGTCTCCATGCCCCCAGTGCTGCTGCTACAGATGAATGCTGCTACCCTGGGTTTTTCATGGCTGCTGGGGATCCAAACGCAAGTCTTCATGATTGTACATAAACCCTTGACTGGCCCACTAAACCATCTCCTAGTCCCTACTTTTTATTGTTTGCATTTAACTGGGAATGCTGGGTTTCGTTTCAACTTTGTAAGTACTTTTTATCTCACTTAAAACTACCTATGAATGTAATTTTTAAACAGCTCATAATCTTTTTTGTATAGTTTTGCTATAATTTATTTAAATATTTCTGCTGTGCATTTAAGGCTTTTCTCTTTTGTAACTATTACAAGTGATGTTCTGATGAATAATTTTGCATAGAAGGCCGCTCACTGTCAGGGCTCCTGAATGTTTAGAACAGATGGTGAGATGTGAAGTCACTGTGTTCATGGCACAGTAGCTGGAGTCTCTGTGTTAACTGTGCCCTCACAGTCGTGTACAGAGAAACTCGAAGTTTATGTGACTTGGGAAAATACATGTGTGTGTTGTGGAAGAGGGAGGCGGGGAGCCTGGTAGTGCCAGCTTCCACTCCGGGTCCCAGTTACTCATCTCTCTGTATCCTCTAGTCTGCCCCGTGGCATGGCCCCTCCTCACTCTGGGAATGTCTGGGTTCGCTGTGTTTATGTTCTTCTTTTGCTAATCAGAATGGGCCCTTCATCTTCACCTCCAGTTTATAGCCTAATCTCTTACTTCTTCAGACTTTTAGAATCCAGCTGCAGATGACCAGTTAGATACCTTTGCCTTAAGCCACATGTCACAAACTAAACCGAGTGGAGTTTACCAGCTTGTCCACTTTCCCTGAGGACTGTATGACCTCTGTGTTTGAAGCAGAGAGTCTGGGAGGTAGCCTACATTTCCCTTTGAATTTTGCTCAGCACTTCTTGTCAGTTACCATGTGTTAAGATTCTATTTCCAAAATAGCACCCTAATTTGTTACCTCCCCCTTTCCACTGTTTGTAATTTAGGCCCTCACATTTCATGTACTGCTGCGTTGGAGTCTAACTGGTGTGTCTATTTCTGGTCTCATATCCCTGTTTTATCTCGCCCACTAAAGCCAGTTTGTATTTTTGGATCCCGGAGTTTAGCATTTTACTCACATTCACTGTCCGATATCACATGTGAAAGAAAGTCCTGCTATCCTTAGCGTCGAGTTTGTGGGCCTGGGCTCGTTGGCTCGTGCTGTTCACCGCCTCGTCTCTGCCGTGCCAGGAATGGCTGGCTGCAGGTTGTGCCAAGGCGGTTTCCTCTGGATGTTAGGTGTTTCTTTTCTGGCCTCAGGCCACCGCTCATCCCAGGTCTCCAATTGCCAGATCTCTTATCACATTCAAGCTCCTATGACACTGTAACCACCTGTGGGAAGGGCCCCCTACAGCAAGAATGCCTCGCCATGTCCCTACTTCCCACCTCCCTGCCATAGTTAAAGTGTCCTTGACCACTCTGCTAGATTGTAACGCACCTCTCAGACCACCTAAAAGCAAGAGCTGTGTATGCTTTTTATCGCCTCTTGGGTTGGAAATGGTATTTAATAAGCATGTCTTGAGTAGATAAAGGGAGAATCAATCTCAGGATGAAAAGTGAGTATGGGGTTGATTTTGAGGCACAGTTTAGGAGTGGAAGCCAGAGGAATGGAGTTTGAGTCCCCCGCTAGCTCCTGTCGGCCCAGCTTTAGATAGCCATTCCTTCCTCCTCTAAATGCAGGGGCTAGAAGCAGTAAAGGTGGCATTACTGATAACAGCAGGTGCCTTTGAAATCACAAATGCCCGCACATTTGAGTCTCTATTACAAGGACTGAGAAGGATCATGGAGAAGCAGACTACACACGTGGAATGCTTTTTCCACCGAAGTAGGAGAATGACTGGAAACTTTGAGGAGACATGCCCGCCCAGTGCAGGGTTAATTTGTTTGCCTTTCGATAACTTGGGTGCATTGCTGACCAGTTGCTTTAGTGTTGACTTGTCTCATCGCATGTTCAAACAGTGAAGATTGGCCGGGTGAGTCACTTTGAGACAAGTATCCCAAAATTCTTATTTCTGGTCTCTGATGGGAAATTTCCAGGGTGATGAAGCATCCAGATGTTATTTCCTAATGTGGCTTGACTTCTTTAGCTATTTCGGGTGACAAACCTGTGTACTACTAGCCCGCCTCGTGTTCCATATTCTCTCTGTGAAGATGTATAGTTAGCAGCGGTGACTAATCCGTTTTCAAGAAATGCTGCACTAACCTTTAAGTCTGACGGGTGCGATTGAGCTACGAGCCGTAGCCTTTGCACTGCATCTGGATGACTGTATGTTCCCAAGTGAATCACATCATGAATATACATGAACTTAGAAAAACAAGTTTTTATAAGAGACTCTGATGTTCTGAAACAAAATTACATGGGTAGTGTTTTCCAAAAGCTTTCCATTAGTACTGGCCATGCTTTGAGCGTTTCTTTCCCTTCTGACTTGGGCTGAGTTTTAATGATATTCCCCCCGTGGAGGTACTTACTTTACTGCTTTGCCGTGCCCTTTGAATGAGTGGAACTGCCAGTGCATCTTAGGTTCCTGGGAAGGGCAGCAGCCTGGGCCACACTGGCACTCCAGACTTCTCCTTAATTGAAAACAAGTTATTGGATTTATTTATTCTGTGGGCATGTATATGTGTGGGTGAGCTTGTGCCAGGATGTGTGTGTGGAGGTCAGGAGGGCCATTTGGGATGGTTAATTCTCTCCTTCCATCATGTGGGTCTCAAAGACCCAACTCAAGTAAGCAGGTTGGCAGCAGGTGCCTTTACCCACTGAACCATCTTACTCACCCTGACCGTCTGTACTTCTCATTTCATGACAGAGATGTGGCCATTCACATCTTTATTAATATGTTTTGAAGGTTAACTTGTCTTTCTGCAATTTTCTATTTGCATTTGACCTAGAGGTTCAACAATTTATTACTTTGAAATATTTTATTACACTTATTTAATTTGTGTGTGTGTGTGTGTGTGTGTGTGTGTCTGTGTCTGTGTCTGTGTCTGTGGGTGTGGGCATGGTACAAGGCATGAATGTGGAGGTCAGAGGACAACATGCAGGCATTGGCTCTCCTTCTACTATGTGGGTTACAGGAATTGAAGTCAGTCCTCAGATTTGGTACTAAGCATCTTAGTCATCTTGTTGGTGCACATTTTATTTATTTATTTATTTATTTATTTATTTATTTATTTATTTATTTATTTATTTATTTATTTATTGTGTGTGCACATATGTATGTACATGTAGTATATAGCACATGTGTGAGGGTCGGAGTTGATTTCTTTCTTTCTACCATGTGGTCCTGGTGATAGAATTCAGGTCATCAGACTGTAGCGAGGCCCCTTTGCTGTTGAATATTTTTAATTGTTTAGAATTGTTCGTCGGGAGCTGGGCAGTGGTGGTGCACGCCTTTAATCCCATCGCTCAGGAGGCAGAGGCAGACAGATCTCTGAGTTTGAGGCCAGCCTGGTCTACAAAGTGAGGTCCAGGGCTGTTACACAGAGAAACCCTGTCTCCGGGGGAGGGGGGAATTGTTCATTGGGACTTGAGATGACTTAGTGATTAAGAGCACTTAATCTAATACTCATGCAGAAGACCAGAGTTTGGTTCCTAGCACCCACATTGGTTACTCACAACCACCTGTAATTCTAGTTCCAGGGGATCTGATATCTTCTGGCTTCCTCTGGCACCTGCACCCTGCTGTACAGACACACATGGACACATAAACATAAAGTAAATCATCCTTGGGTAGCTGGATATAGTGGCATACATACATCTGTAATCTCAGCACTCAGGAGGCTGAGAGCTTTGCTCAGGTAAGTGCTCTGCCTCTCAGCTCTAGCCCAGTGATGTCTTTTCAGTGAGGTTGTATGCAAAGGCAGTGGAGAGACATCTGATGGAAACTCTTGTTTCCATCTTGTGGATGGAGTACATTCCAAGGCTACTTGTACAATGTTTGAAAATTAATACTCGCTGGGCAGTTAGTGGCTCATGCTTTTAATCCCAGCACTTGGGAGGCAGAGGTGGGTGGATCTCTCTGAGTTTGAGGCCAGCCTGGTCTACAGAGCGAGTTCCAGGACAATCAAGGCTACACAGAGAAACCCTGTCTCGAAAACAACAACAACAACAACAAAAACCTGAGTGGCAGTGGGGGTGGGTGGGAGATTAATAGTTGATTTCTAAGGTAGGTTTTAGGCTGTGCATTTATAAAATATCATTATTGCACTAGCTAGGTTTTCTGTGGTTGAGATAAAAGCTACTTGGGAAGATGTCGCCACAGTCCATTACTAAGGAAAGTCAAGGCAGGAATCTGGAGGTAGGAAAGCAAACCGTGGAAGAATGCTGTTTACTGGTTTGCTCCTCTTAGCTGCACCTGTCACCTCCTCCTCTTCTTCTTTTCTTTCCTTCTTCTCCTCTTCCTCCTCCTTTTCTTTTTTTGTGTTTTGAGATAGGGTATTACTATGTAGTCCTAGATGGCCTGGAACTCACTAGGTGGATAAGGCCCACCTAGGACTCAGAGAAAGCCGCCTGCCTCTGCCTCCTGAGTGCTGGGTTAAAGGCATGTGCTACCATGCCTGTCAGCCTGCCTTCTTATAGCACCCTTGGCTACCAGCCCAAGGGTGACACTTAATGCACGGACCCTCCCAACATCAATCATCAATTAAGAAAATGCCCCACACGCTTGCTTGATCTAGTGGGGTTTTTCTCCATTGAGTTCTCCCTCTTCCAAATGACACTAACTTGTGTCAAGTTGATGTAAAAGTAGCAACCACACCACCTTAATTTTGGTTATGTTACCAGATGGCCTTCTACAGATGTAATTTATGGCAGGAAGGTACTGTGGCATACCCTAGCAATCCTAGGGCCTGAGAGCTGAAGCAGGAGACTGACTGCCAGTCTGGGCTCTATAGTGAGTACCAGATCAGCTCGGGCCACTCAACAAATCTTGTTTGCACTTAAGATTTAGAATCACTATGGAAATAGGAAATCTCTGGGCATGCCTAGGAGGAATTATCTAGATTACTTAATTTGGGTGGGAAGATCTACCCTAAATTGGATGGAATCATTCTGTGGGTTTGGATTGACTAAAGGAAAAGGGCCACTCATCACCTCTCTTCTTATTGGCTGTGGATGTGATGTGACCGTTGCCGCCTCCTCCTTCCATGATGGGCTGTATCCCCTGGAACTGTGAGCCAGAACCACCCTCCCTTCTTAGTAACACTTGCCTGGGATTTTGTCTCTCGACAAGTAGTTGGCACCAATAGTTTGTTCTGTCCAAGCGGATACTTGTAGTTTTGCTTGTTGGATAATTCATGCTCACAGGCAATACAAGTGTCTACTCCCCCAGGCCCTCCCTTTCTCCTCAGTGGAGGCTGTGCAAGCCTTATGGCCATTTAACTCTTGAAGAATAAGTTAGTGCACAGAAGTTGGAAGTGTAGACCACAAGAACAAACTTGGTTGATTTTACCTCAGAGTTATGGCTATTTATGTCTTAGACTCCTGTACCTTTTTAGGTAGAAAAATAGGTTCCAGGAAGTATATACTAGCCTCTTTCCAGTCAATCCTCAGACTCCTTTACCTATGTAATAAAATCATCAAACTTGATGGTATCAATAATATACCATCAAGCTTCTTTAAAGTATTTCTCTGTCTCTGTCTCTGTCTCTGTCTCTGTCTCTCTCCCTCTCCCCGAGGACCAAACCCATTGCTAGGCAAGCACTCTACCACTGAGCTAAATCCCCAACCCCAGTATTTTATTTCTTGACGTGCAGGTTTGTTAGCATGAGCAGAAAGTGCTCTAAAGTGGGTTCTTTAGCCAATAGGTAAACGTTGATACTGGTTGGTGAAGTCACTGGTGTGCCAAGCAGCCCCATCCTCTCAGCTTTGTGGTAGAGTGCTGCCTGGGTTAGTGCCCCAGCACTGTCAACAGGCCAGGGCAGGCCTTTCAGCCCTTCTGTGAGAAACAGAGGCGTCCTGTAACTAAGTCATCAGTAGATGTCCTCTTTTAAAGTTTTCATCTTGATTTTATGTGTATGGGTGTTTTGCCTGCATTTATATCTGTGTACCACATGTGTGCCTGGTACTAGGAAAGGCCAGAAGAAGGTGTCAGATCCCTGGAAATGGAGTTACAGATGATTGTGGCCTACCATGTGGGTGCTGGGAATTAAATGGAGCCATCTCTCCATCTTGTTAGGAGATTGTTTTTTTGTTTTGTTTTGTTATTTTTTAAGTAGTCTGAATACTAAACAGTAGGTGGAGAGCATATAGGGCTAGTCAGGGCCTCGTTTTTTGAACCCTCAGGCTACATCTTTCTGTTTGCAAAGCATCTCTTTACCTCATCAGGCTGCTCTGGGCCTTGGTTAATGTTTACAGAGGTCTGTGTAAAGAGTGTGTTCTGTCCCTGTGCTCTGACCACAGTGACTGAACAAATCTGTACTAAGTGGCTGACCTTTGGTCAATGCCACTCTTTCTCTGTGGACTCGTAATTCCGTTTTTTTTGTTTGTACAAATAGTTCTGAAGGCTTAATGCTATTTTCTTCCTTGCTTCTTAGGAGTTGTCCCTTTTGGTATAAAACTATTCAGACGACACTTGGTGGTCCAGGTTCTTTTAAAGGTGTGTGTTCTGTGGGACCTCTGTGTCGGCTCTTGTGCTTACCTCTCTGAACAAACGAGTATACACTTTGATCTAGCTCACTAGTCACCCCATGTTTGGGAGCTTGTTATTCTTCTCTTAGGTGTGTGTTTTGTTTTAGCTCCTTATTGATGTGGTTGAGGTGGGGCCTTTCCTGGGGGAAAGTACAGCTTTGAACTACATTCCCTGTCAGGTAGAAGTGATGCACCCCACCTCCATGACTCATTAATATCAGTAACTTGTTTTATTATTATTTGTCCCATGAGGAAAGATGCAAGAGCAAAGGCTGATTTATTTGTTTTACAGCCCAGGTTTGTTTTGGGCATTGCTGGGTCTTGCCCATGTAGGCAGACACCACCACTGAGCGGTATCACCAGCCCAACTTTCATGCTTTTTTGTTTGTTTGTTTTGTAGACAGAGTCTAAGGTAGCTTGGGCTGGCCTTGAACTTGCTGTGGAGCTGAGAATAACCTTGAACTCTGATCCCCCTGTCCTGAGTGGGATTGCAGATGTGAACCATACACCTAGCTCTAATTACTAAGAATAACTTGTTGATACATATGGTGACTCCTGTAATCCTTGAATCCCAGAGGATTACTAGCAGTTTGAAGCTAGCCTGGGCTCATTAGTAATACTTTGTCTTGAAAAACCAAAACAAAACATAAGCAAATAATTTTAAAGGAAATCTCCTTTTGTAATGTTAAACAGAGTATTTATTAGTATTACACATGTGCATTTAGAAAACAATTATTAGGGAAGATTTGGTAACTAGCCTTCCAGGTGAAGCCTAAAACCACATTGCTAGTATAACCGAAGGTTAGTGGGTACTACTGCCTAGTACTGAGGAGATGTGTCTTGAGGAAGCAAGGTCACAGTAAAATGATACAGATGAATACAGAGGGATGGAAATATGACATGAAATCCCCTCAGGCTTCATCTAGTCCCTGTGTTGTACCAGGGAAATGGAACTTACGTCATCATGCCTTATGTAAGGCTACTGATCTATAACACCACCGCATGTGAACTTGTATGGGGCTTTGGAGGCTCCTGCGTGGTTGGTTCAGTCTGCTGGAGAGATAAATCCCAGTTATATAACAAAATAGCATCCCCTGCCCTTTTATTTTGGGACCGAGTCTCACTGTGTAGCTTAGGATGGGTTTGTACTTGGGGCCTCCTCCTCCAGCCCTTCCCCTCCGCCCCCAGTGCTGGTATTACAGACATGTACCACCACCCCCGCCCGGCCTTTTCTTTATTCTTTGAAAGGATTTTCAAAGGGATAGAAAAACCCAGGTCCAGGTTTTACAGCCTGTTGTTTAGTCTTATGTTTGGTGGCATCTCAGTGTCACTCTGTGACCCTTAGTGGTTTTAGCATTCACAGTTAGTGACTCACTGTTTGACTAATTCAGACCTCGGTCTGGACTGCCACACTTGATCTCAGATGTTCCTCTGTCTTCTTTTGCATAAAAGGAAGTTGACACTTGGTTTAGTATGAATTCTTCCTTAGATTGGCTTCTCCTTTCCCCTCTTTACGTCTCTCTCTGAGCCTCAGCAGTTAAAGTGTTACGCTATTTACTTGGAAAATGTCATTGCCAGTGTATGTTGTTAGCACTTAGAAAGTTTTGTAACTGCAATATTTGTTGTTGCCTTCCCCAATGTCAAACCTTACTGATTAATTTTTAACAAAATGAGAATTAATGAGAATCCATTTGACAGAGCGACTGAAACCTCTCTTTTGCAATCTGATAAGAACAAATTGACTTTTAAATTTAAATATTGGCAGAAGAGGTGGTTTTGGTTTCTAATGAGTTCTAGTTGAACAAGCCCTGTTAAATTATGAGATGTTTATTTTGAATTTAATTAGCAATTATTTATTCCTAGAACCATGACTTACCCTCCTGACCTTGAGTGGGCCTCCGTTTTCTTCCTTTGTGAAATTACACCTTGAACCGTGATGCCCCGTATCCGATTCATTCTGAAATTCTGCTGTGTGCTTGTTCCCTTTAAAGCGTCTCGTACTTCTGTTTTGATTATGCAGACTTCTAGTCTCTGGGCTGTCCAGCTTTAGCATTTCTTTTGGCTGCGTCTCTGGCAACATTTGCTGACTTGTGGTGAGGGGGTTATTCTTTCTGCTCCATTGCATCACCGCTAAGTGTCTTATAAAGATGATTATGATTAGTTCCTGGTATCAAAAAATATTAACCTAGGGCTCAGTTCCGGCTTAGCATGTACAGGCCCTTGCTGTGACCCCCAGCAGAGAGGGAAGAAATAATTGACTTAGAATGAAGTGGACAGTATTTTCAGAGTGGCATGTTAAGGCCGGAGAGATGGTTCAGTGCGTAAAGTGCCCAGATACCTATCATCCACTTAAAAGCCTGGTGTGGCTTTTAATCTGTAATCCCAGGGCTGGGAGGAGGAGGCCGATGGAGACAGGCAGATCATGGACTCACTACCTGCCTGTCTAGCCAAAACAGCAAGTTCCAGGTTCAGTGAGAGGCCCTAGGAAACACTAAAGGGGAGAGTGATAGAAGACACTGGGTGTACAGCTCTCGCCTCCACCTGTGTCTCTGTGGGCCAGCCACCTGTGGACATGTGTGAGTGTGCACGCACGCACGCATGCACGCATGCACAGTGACACTGTTGTTCTTGTTTGGGATTTTATTTTTTTCTCATATTTTATATTTTATCACAGTTTAGGGTGTATTTGGTTTAGATATGAAGCTCCTCCTCTCTCCCCCAAAGCCCATGTTTTATAGGCTCAGTCCCTAGCTCAGCCATGTTTAGGGGTGGACAGAGGATCATAGTGCTCTGGGATAGTGATTGAATGAATCCATTGGTGGATTCACCGCTGAATGGAATGTTGGGAGCAGCGGCAACCGTGGCAGGTGGGGCCCGCTTGGGGGATGGGGTCATTGCTGCATGACTTTGAAGAAGTGTGTCTTTTTAAGCAGCAGCCTCTTCCTCTCTCCCTCTCCCTCTCCCTGGCTGCTTTGCTCTGCCACATGTTCTGCTCACCACAAGCCACAGCATTGTGGCCAGCCAACGTGGAAGAAACCTTGGAAATCTCCAGCCTAAATACATCTTTCCCATTTAAATTGTTTACCTCAGGTCTTTTGTCACAGCAGAAGGAAAACAGTAACATGAGAGTTACTTTGGACGTTTGAAATAAAAAGCACATTCTCACATCTCTGTCTTCGTTACCCGTACCTAAAACAGTATCGCATAATGCTTGCTTAGTGATGCTGCGTGTTTTGTGTTACTCACTCATGAAGTGCTCTTACGTGCATTTTGTAATTTTAACCTCATTGTGAGCTATCTAGACAGTTTTTCTCTCTGACAGCTGAAGAACAGATTTGGAGAGATTAAGTAATTTTGCTAAGGCTAAGTAGCTAACCCTGGAAATCTGTACTGTCCTTTCATGTACAGAATGTCGGGATTCCTCCTCCTTTAGCTGTAAAGGAGCTGCATTACCTGTTTGTCCCACTGGAATGGTGACATCCTCCTCCCTCTTCTTCCCCTCACTCCTCTGTTTGAAAACTTGCTAAGGCTCTTGTTATATCACCGAGGCGGTCTGCAGCTCCTGAGCAGGGGATCCTCTTTTCCCAGTCTCTGCAGTAGGGGACTTCAGGCACATGCCACCAGAACTGGCCATAATTGTTTTCTTAAGAAACTGTAACCAAACAGGCATGGTGATTTGGAACTGTGGTTCTAACACTTAAGAGGCTGAAACTCGGCTTGGAAAACAAACAAAAAACCCACAAACCTCACCTTCAGTGTATCATTTTGCTTGTTGTTGTTTGTTTGTTTGTTTTGTTTTTGTTGGTTTATACAGTCTTATTTTACTTTTGAGTCAGGGTCTCCTGTATTCCAGGGTAGCCTCCTGTAGCTGAGGCTGGCTTTGAACTCCTGATACTCTTGCCCTTACCTCCCAAGTCCTGGGATAGCAGGAGAGCACTAACAAACTCAGTCTCTTTCTCCCTCTCCTTCCTTTCTCCCCCCACCTCTCAGTTTCACAACACATCTGTCGCTTTTCAGAGTCATGACCTAGTATGAAATTTGGCATCGGAAAGCCCTAAGTTGGATTTGTAGCAGGGCATTTAAATTGTCCAAAGCCCTGTGCTTCTCAGCTATGATGGATGGCTATTACCCAGTCTATTGGGGTCTTTGTGGAAATGAACGGAGAGAAAAAGCTGCGCTCACACGTTCATGCTAGTGTCTTTCCCGGCAGCCGTGGAGGCTTGCCCGACTCTCAGTTCTGCTTGTTTTGGAATAAATCCAAATTTCATGGTAGTCATTCAGGACTTTGCTTCAGTTAGGGTTTTTTTTTTTTTTTTTAAGCAGGTTTACCTCCCTCCCTATTTTAACTAATTAAACCATTTGACACTAGTTATACAATAATTTAAATGTAATTAATAACATCTGGCACTTCTGAGGATTGAGCCTTGGGCACGTTAGGTGCGTGTTCTATGCCTGAGTTATACCATACTCACAGTGCCTCCCAGTTTTCAGAACCAAATTTTCGTTTGCCAGGTATCTTTTTTACCAAAAACAATGTCCTAATGATTGAAGTTAATGAAATGTAGACAGTGTGCACTTTTTACAGAGGAAGATAAAATACCTTGGCTACACAGAACTCTTATTCCAAGTTCACCTAATACCGGATTTCTAGAAAAACAAAATTACTCACCTCTACATGCTGCTGTGACACATCATGGTGCCATCGGGATGTGCCCATGGATGGGCAGCTGTGAAGACCGTGTCAAGGTCTGAAACCTGAGATAGTTAGAGAGGGGAATTGTGAGTGATAACTCAATTTTGAGGCTTGGCTTTCCATTTCCAGATTCTTTCTGTGGCATAATAGGATTGCTTTGTCTCTGGTGGCTTGGCTAGGAAACAAGTTCCCTCTCCTTTATGGCATCCGTGTACTATTCCACAAGATTAACCTGTGACAAGGGCTTTTCTGTGAAGCTTGCTGTTTCCATTAAAGCAGAAGCACCTGTCAGCTGCGTTTCGTTATCTGTGGCCGGGAAGGGAAGGGTTCAGGTGCCACGTACAGTGTCACGCTTGCACAAGTGCCGCCCTCCCGTGCACTTGGTCACTTCAGGTTGTTGTGGAGCTTGTGAGTTGTGCTCCGCACAGAGTGCTCCCAGGGCGCCTCCCGCTTGCACTCCTCACAGAGTGCTCCCAGGGCACCTCCCGCTTGCACTCCGCACAGTGTGCTCCCAGGGCGCCTCCTGCTTGCACTCCTCACAGTGTGCTCCCAGGGCGCCTCCTGCTTGCACTCCGCACAGTGTGCTCCCAGGGCGCCTCCTGCTTGCACTCCGCACAGTGTGCTCCCAGGGCGCCTCCTGCTTGCACTCCTTGTGCCCCTTCCTCCGTAGTAGAGAGACCCTTTGTCTTGAGGAGGCTCTGAGGAGTTTTTAGGGTGACTGTGGAAGTCATGGCCTAAGGCTGCCGCAGCACCCATTCACCTTACCTGGATTCTGCTTTGGACTTGATATGGAGTCTGTCCCGCTAGGCCAAGCAGTGGCCCATAAGCAAATGACCACTGAAGCCACTTCTTTCCCTGCACTTAATAAGCCTTAGTCAGTTTCAGGCCTCTTTTTAAGGCTCCATGGAAATGTGGTATGTTTGCCTACAGCTATAGTAGTGAATGTTTTAGTGGGCAGTCTTCATTTTCCTTTGCATGGAGTGTGTTACCTGCCAGATACCTACTTCTTCCCATCTTTTCTGGACTAGACTTGTGCTTATGTAAATAGCATATTCCATGGCACTTTCTCTTGTCAAAAGCAGCAACTAACAGTAATATAATTAAGATCTTTGGTATGAACCAAATTAGATGTGATTTAGAGGTGAGTAAATTAACATGATGGTTAAAACCCAAACTTGAGTCATTAAACGGCATGACTAGATTCAAACCAAAGTAGGTCAGACTTGAAGCTGAAAGTCTGAAAGATATAGGCCTGCTGAACCGTTCATGATTCTGTTTAAGAACTGTTCAGGATTGGCCTTCCTAGGGCTCCTTACTGCCCGGTATAACCTACAGTTCATTTCTGAACCACTTGATGCCTAGTTTTTCCATCCATCAATTATAATAAGGGCAGCAATTCTCACCATTAGTATAAGAGGATCAGGGTCAGTGTTGCAGTAGACTTTCCTACTGTGAAAATGGACCCCTCCATGATGGAGAATAAGTTAGAGAACTGGTTAGAACATGCAGAGCCAGACCTGGGGAAGACCAAGTTCAGACATCCAACATGCTCGTAAAAAGCTGCAGTGTGACACTCACCTGTAATCACACTGTGGGGAGGGGTGAGAAGTGGGGAAGTGGAGGGGCAGGGATAGGAGGATCTTTGAGGCCTGCTGCTCAGCTAATCTAGACAGTTGGTGAGCTGCCGATTCCACGAGAGACTGGTGGTTTCAAAGAAAATGTCCCCCAAAGGGAGTGGCACTACTGGAAGGTGTGGCTTTGTTGGAGTGGGTGTGGCCTTGTTGGATTAAGTGTGTCATTGTAGAGGCAGGCTTTGAGGTCTCCTATATGCTTAAGCCACACCCAGCATCTCAGACTACTTCCTGCTGCCTGTGAGTCAAGATGTAGGACTCTCGGCTCCTTCTCCAGCACCATGTCTGCCTGCATGGTTCCATGTCCTGTTATGATAATGGACTAAACCTCTGAGACTGTAAGCGAGCCACCCCAATAAATGTTTTCCTTTATAAGAATTGTCGTGGTTATGATGTCTCTTCTCAGAAATGCTAAGACAGAGACCCAGTCTCAAAAAAATAAGGCGGAGAGCCATAGAGGAAGATACTCTGGCTTCTGTGCACACACGGCATCTCTTCATACGCACAACACATGCACACCATACACAAAGGAAAAATGAAAGCTAGAAATCATGAGGCACTGTGAAAAAAGCGTTCTAAACTATGATCAAACTATTATAGGTCCATGAAATTCCCTACAAATTCTGATTTCTTTCTTTCTTTTTTGAGACAGGGTTTCTCTGTGTATTCTTGGCCGTCCTGGAACTAGCTCTGTAGACCAGGCTGGCCTTAAACTCACAGAGATCCTCCTCCTCTACCTGCCAAGTGCTGGGATTAAAGGTGTGCGTCACCACCGCTGCCTGACAGAAATTCTAATTTTTAAGAGATGCTGTCAAATACTACAGAAAGCAGAGCTCACTGGCATGGATTACAGCCTTCTCTAAGATGTAGCTGTTCTTTGAAAAGATCTTGGGGACTTATTTGTCAGGTGTGACTCATGATAAGGACTGGATGACCTCTCAACACCCATCAACTCTGGTTCAGTGCCTCCTCAGCATCTAAACACTCACCTGTAGTTGTGACTTCTGGATGGGGGCGGGGGGCATCCCTGTTTCTGGAATTTCATTCTCTTTGTTGCCCTGAGAATCCTTCAGTTTCTGAGCATAGTCCTGTCTGCTGTGAACTTGCTGTCTTACCTTCGCTCTCTCAGGTTTCCCTGAGCAAATGACTGATGTGATGAGCCTTGGAAATAGGGTTTCCCTCCCTTGTTTGTTTATTTGAAACAGGGCCTCATGTAGTCCAGGCTGGCTTTGAATTTAACTATGTAACATTGACCTTAAACTCTTGATTCTCCTGCCTCCATCTCATAAGTGCTAGGATTATATTTGTGCGTCACTCCATCAGGCAGAAAATAGGATTTAAAGCTAAGAGTTTGAGTAACAAATTTTTATATTGTAAGGATAGTAGGTAGTTTCATCTTATCTTCTTGCTTACAAGCTTATATATATATGTGTGTGTATGTATGTATGCATATATATATATATATATATATATATATATATTTAATTTTTTAAAAAAATTGAGACCAGGTATGTAGCCCAGGTTGAGCATGAAGAGTGGTCGTGTTTCTGCCTCCTGAGTGCTGGGTGTGTACAGCCATGTCTGGCCTCGCTACAGTCTTTTATTTGGACACTTGTATCTTTTTTTTTTTTTTTTTTTTTGTAAACTCATTTATTTAATTATGCAGCCAGACCAGAGTTCGAGTTCCCGAGGACACTGGCTCAGTTCTGTGTGGAGGGTCATGCGCCTTTTGCTTGGGCTATGGCCTGGCTTCCCCCTGCCTGGTGTGGAAAAGGTTGTGTTGCTGAGGGCTTAGGACCGTGTCATACTTTCTGAGGTGCATTAGACTTCCTAAGTGATCTTGTTTACTGTGGTGATCCACTAGTCACTGTGTTTGTTGGCCAAGAACCACATCTCTGAAGGGCAAATTGAGCAGAAGAAAGCGAGAGGAAAAGCGTGCAGGTGTGTGGGTTGTGACCTGTGGTGTGTTAAGAAGAAGAACCCTCCTTTGGCCTTGGTTTTGCACACTCACCCTGGACCCACAGCAGAGCGGTGCCCCGCCTTCCTCTCTCTGACCACATTCAAAAGCAGGTACTGACCAACGGTTTGCTGTGTTTGGTAGGACCACAGCAGACTGTACAGAAACCTGTCCAGATTTGAAGAGACTCCAGTTCTGCCTTTGACAGATGGACATTTGGAAGATGTTACCAGATGGGCTGCTTTTCTAGTAATTTTTTAAATTTTATTTTTTTTTATTATTTAAAATTTTTTCTTCTAAGTAGCTTACAAAGGCTCTGGGATCAGCTTGAAATCACATTCTAGGTATGCCATTTCCTAGCTGTGTGACAGACCGTATTTGGCTAGTTTTATGTCACCTTAACGCAAGCTAGAGTCATCAGAAGAGGAAGCCTCAGTTGAGAAAATGCCTCCATAAGATTGGGCTATAGACAAGCCTACAGGGCATTTTCTTAATCAGTGGTTGGTGGGGGAGGGCCCAGCCCGCTGTGGGTGGTGCCATCCCTGGACTGGTGGTCCTGGTTCTATACAGAAAGCAGGCTGAGTAAGTCATGAGGAGCAAGATAGTAAACAACACCCCTCCATGGCCTCTGCATCAGCTCCTGCCTCCAGGTTCCTGCCCTGTGTGCGTTCCTGCTCTCACTGTTTTTCTTGATGAACTGGTCTGTGAAACTGAGAGAAATAGACCCTTTCCCGCCCGCATTCTTTGGTCATGTTGTTCACCACAGCAATGATAACCTTTAGTAAGACATCTACCTCATGTAGTTATTTCATCTTCCTGTGTTCATTTTCCTTATCTGGAGAAGGATGCTTACAATAATTGCTACTTGTAGGGTTGATGTTAAAATTAAAGGAGCCAGATGGTGGTGGCGCACGCCTTTAATCTCAGCACTCGGGAGGCAGAGGCAGGCAGATCCCTGTGAGTTCGAGGCCAGCCTGGGCTATCAAGTGAGTTCCAGGAAAGGCGCAAAGTTATACAGAGAAACCCTGTCTCAAACAACAACAACAAAAAAATCAAAAAAAAAAATTAAAGGAGACGGTACAGGTAAAAATTGGACAGTGCTGGGTTGTAACCATGCCTTAGTCAAATGGAACTGTGGTAAACCTTAGCTGCTCATGTTTTGTCTCCTGAGCTGGCTCCTTTGGTCACTTTGTCTTGGCACTCTGTATATACATTATGGAGGAACAGAGATACCTAATGGACCAGTTTGTAGTGTGTTCACCCAGCATGCACGAAGCCCTGCAGTGGATCCCCCACAGCACATACACTAGTCGTGGCAGCACATACATGTAACTCTAGCACTGAGGAGGTAGAGGCAGGAGGATTTGAAGTTCAGGGTCATCCTCTACAACACAGTGAGTTGGAGGCCAGCTTGGAGACCTTGTCTCAGAAAGAAAACAAAATAAAAACAAAAATCGATCTCAGAGATTTAGTATGAAAAAACATTGACTTGACAGATAAGGACTTTGAGTTCAAATCCAGCCTGACTTTGCCATTCACTTAGCTAAATGGAGACTGGGGAATTTACAGTTTCTTTAGTAGTGGAAGTGAGTACAGCTGGCCCAGGTGTCTCCTGTAGATCTTCCCAGGCACAAGTTCCGTCACATTGAGCTTTGTTTTTTTGTTTTTTGAGACAGGGTTTCTCCATGTAGTTTTGATGCCTGTCCTGGATCTTGCTCTGTAGACCAGCCTGGCCTTGAACTCACAGAGATCCACTTGGCTCTGCCTCCCGAGTGCAGATTAAAGGAATGCACCACCACTGCAATGCAAGAAGCCTTTTCTTAAAGGGGGTTTCCTTCTGGCTCAGGGCCTCAGGGTGTTCCATCCCCAACATGGGATTTCTTGAAGAAATTTTAATTCTTTAGCATCTACTTTTGAAGGGTTCTTGTTACACTGTTATAAGAATTCATTGGAAAATATATTTCCACACTGTTTTCCAGTGTCCAGACAGTTAGTGACTCTCAACATCTCTCCCTCAAGGTAGGTTCGGTGGACTGACTTGCTTACTGTTAGCTTCTGTCTTGGTTCAGACTCTGTATTCTTAGGGTCTGCAGTTCTGTTTCCAATCAGTGAATGACAGGATGGTATTTGGAGAAGATTTTTAATGCATATCTTATTATGGCATTCTGCTGCCATACTGCAGACCAACAATGCAATTCCTTTGCTCTTTATTCTTTACAGTTTAAGGCTACATGAAGGCAATAGCACAGATAATCAGGGCTTACATCTCTAACATTTCCTTCAAATTTAAAAAAAAATGGAAAGGAAAAAAATTATTGTATTCATGTGTGTGTTGTGTGTTGCATACACCCAAATGCTGTGATGTCCATGTAGAAGTGAGAAGCCGGCTTGCTGGAGTCAGTTCTCTGCTTCTGCCTTGTGGGTCCTGGGGATTGAACTCGGGTCGCTATGCTTGGCGTCAGGGGCCTTCACCTCTTGCGCCATCTTAGCGGTTCAGCATTTTGTGTTAAAGTATACTTTTCGAGAATGCTCTGCTTTCAAAGCGAGGAGCATTGTGGTTTCCCCACTGACCTATTAGTCTATAAGTGGATATATCTCTGCCTTGAAAATCTCATGAACGCTCTCTGTTTAGATGTGGCATTTGATGCTGGTCCTGCCTAAAGTAGAATAGCTACGCAACCAAAGTGAAATAACTGCATGCCATGTGCCCGGCATATTACATTGAATATATTGTTTATTTAATCCTGGAAAAAAAATCCCACAGAGCCATTTTTAGCTCATACTTTTACAGACCCCTCCCCCACTGCCCCCCATTTTACATTCAAGAGAATTGTGTTTAGGGCATGGTGTGTAAAATCTGTACGTGGTCACCCCTATTTGCCCTGAACTGAGGCTTGCTTTTGTGTTCCTACTCCCCGGTCTCCTTGAGCAGAAGGGAGGGAGGGCGGGCACATGCAGCTTGGCTGATGCCTGTAGAGCCGTCAGCCTCTTGATAAAGTCGATGGGATTTGTCATCACGGGAGACTTCACGTGCACAGAGCTGTATTGCAGGAAAGGAACCGTCTGTGTGATAGGCAGACGCCTTCCGTGCCGTCCGTGCCCAGCTCGTGTTCTTGGTGGTGGTGGTTGTGCCGGCAGCCACAATTGTGCCGGAGCAGTTATTTGACAGCCGTGGATGCCTAAGGTGGACGAACGCTGGCTGCTCTTCATGCCCGCCCGTCACACTCCACCAGGCCTGGCTACCTGCGAGGTCTGCGCATGTTGGCATGTTCTCAGCAGAGAAAATCACAGCTTATGCTCATGTCACAGTGGAGTTCACTTGGGGATAGAGAACTCTGGTGACAGGACTGTTTCCTTCTGCATGGAACATGTCGTCAGGTGACAAGTCCTCCTCCTACAGGCCCTCCATGGAAGAACTGCTGGTGACACGTTTGACATTCTGCATGCTACTCTTAGCTTCAAGTATATTTCCCCTGAAGCCAATATTGGGAAATGAGCTTTGCTCTTCTTCCAGAAGGCTGCTTTACATCAGTCAATCAATCAATCAATCAATCAATCAATCAGCCATGGATTACTAAAATGCTGTTCTTGGGGACGGGTGAAGCTATTGTCAGGGTCGACTGCTCAGACGGTAACTTAAGTGTGTAAACTTAGGTATGTTTCTTCTTGGGAGAGTCATTAAAATTAACTGTAGTACTTTACTTCATCTTTCCAAGTGAAGATCAATCTACTCTACAGAGTGTAGACATTTTCTGAGAGTTACTCTAATGTTTAAAGGCAGGCTTGAAAAACACAAGAGGGAATTTAGGGTAGCTACAAAGACAGTTTCGTAAAACCATGGTAAGTTTGAAGAACTCTAAACTGCTTGTCAAGGCCAAAGCATAATGACAGTATGGGAAGCATTGGGAGAGGACATTATTGTTAGCCTAGGAGAGACTGCAGAGTGAAGGGGAAGGAGCCCTGTATTCTGGCAGTATCGTGTGTGTGTGTGTGTGTGTGTGTGTGTGTGTGTGTGTGTGTGTGTGTGTGTGTGTGTGTGTGTCGGGGGGGGGGCGGGTGAGGAGTATTGTGTACTCAAGTGCACATATGGAGGCCACACGTTGGTGTCAGGTGTCATCCTCAGTTGCTTCTCCATCTTGGTTTTGTAGATCAGGCTGGCTGGTCATTGAGCCCTGTCTCCACCTCTCCAGTCCCAGGGTTACAAAAACATGCCCATACACCTTGCTTTTAACTGTCCCCCCTAACCTTTACATAGGTCCTGGGGGTCTGGACTCAGGCCCTCATGTTACGCAAGTACTTTATCTATGTAGCCATGTTCTCAGGACTCAACTGACCTTTCAGAAAGGAAGTAGATGAGAGTGAAGTTTGTCGTCGTCACCATCATCATCATTGTCATTATTACTGGGTTTTTCAAGACAGGGTTTCTCTGTGTAGCCCTGACTGTCCTGGAACTTACTCTGTAGCTCAGGCTGGCCTCAATCTCAGAGAGACCTGCCCATCTCTGCCTCTTGAGTGCTGGGGTTAAAGGTATGTGCCACCACCACCTGTTTTTTTTTTTTTTTTTTTTTTTTTTTTGTTATTGTTTTTTTCTCTAAAGTTTGCCCTGGTAAATGTGACAGAGTGGAGGGGTAGGTCTGGAGACTATTAGATTCATTAGGAGATTCACTCATTGTTTGGAGACCATTGAAATCATTCCTGCACCTCGGGCTGAAGCTATAGGTCAGAGATGAAGTGCTCACCTCGTGTTGTGTCAGCCGGGGTCTCCCATCCCCCCAGGACTTCAGGTATGGCACTGCATTCAGGCATTCATTAATTTTATTGACTTTATTCATTAATTTGAAGAGGCTCAGAGTTTATTCCTATTTTACAGGATGGCACAGGTTCAGTTGCTGGCTTCAGGGGCTTACAGACAGGACAGGCACAGGCAGTTCCCATTTGAAGTGTGTTTCTGACAGCTCCACGTCTTAATCTAGATGGCACGAGAACCTTTATAGGAAAGAATGGTTGGGGAGAAGTGAGCCGTGCACAGCTGTGTAGGATGTCGGGGTGGGATTTGGGGCAGTGGAAACAGTGTTTCTGGGCCTGGCTGGAGACGGTGAAGGAAAACCTTAGCTTTGTCTTGTCCTGAGCAGCTAGATTGTGAAGGGGAAGACCGTGGGTGGGAGAACTGAGGCCCGTGGCTTAAGCAGGGCTACCATATGAGCTTTGCTAAGGAATTTCAGAGCAAAGAAGCTTTTAACCTAGGGAGGGAGGGAGGGAGGGAGAGGGAGATGGGGGGTGGGGGGAGAGAGAGAGAGAGAGAGAGAGAGAGAGAGAGAGAGAGAGAGAGAGAGAGAGAGAGAGAATTAGATCATTTGTGAAGTCTGTCCCCCAGGCTGTGGGGAGGAGGTCTGAGAAGGAGAGAGGAGGCAGAGTGGGTAATAAGGAGGCTCCCAGTGGCAAGAGAGGCTTTGTGGGAGCAGAAGGAAGAGGAGAATGGTCCCTGCTGTCAGGTTCTGCCAGAGTCAGTGTGATGGGAGTGGACACTGTCCACTGGAGTCTGTGGTGTAGGATAGTGGGTGTCTATAGATAAGAGTGTTGTAGAGGAAGGCAGATTTCAGACCATCAGGGAACCTTAGTTAAGGCTGTAAACCTTAAAAACCATAAAAATAAACCACTCTTAGAAACATGGCTCAGAGCCTGGTGGTGATGGACGCACACCTGTAATGCCTATAATCCCAGCACTCAGGAGCCAGAAGCAAGCAGAACACTGAGTTCAAGGCCAGCCTGGTCTACAAAGTGAGTTCTAGGACAGCCAGAGCTGTTATACAGAGAAACCCTGTTTTTTTTTTTTTTTTTTTTTTTTAAATTTTTGCCGAATGCTGTTTATTGAAGGAGGGAAGAGGTCTTAAATACAGGCTTACAGCACAATGGGAGAACCCCAGAGGGCAGAAGTTCACTACCGATGTTTTACAATCTTGCATCTAAGCTGGAGAAACACTATTTTGAACCCACCCACCCACCCCAAAAAATGTGGCTCTGAGGAGATATGGAAAAATTTAACAGAAAGAGATGAAGGAATGGAGACATGGCTCAGTGGTTAAGAGCACTTACTGCTCTTGCTGAGGACTCTGGTTTGGTTCTCAGAGCCCACAAGGTGGTTCCCAGTCAGCCGTAACTCCTGTTCCAAGGAACCTAACACCTTCTGACCTCTGCAGACTCCTGAATATACATGGTGCACATAAACTCATGTGGGCACATATACACATACATAAAAACAATGAATGAATAGAGAGGAACACAGTCTGTATGAATGGTTCTAATGAGGCTGAAGAATATATACTTGACAGAGTTCCTAATTAGAGGACAATTGAGGTGGAATGGAAGAACTAACATGGTTTTGAATATTTATGTTAGTTGTTCATCATTATTTAAATTTATTTACAGTTTTTTAAAATAACAATGCTGTGTGCGTGTGCATACATGTGCATATATGCCAGAGCACATGTGTGGAAGTCAGTGATTTAATTCTCTTTTTCTACCATGGACTCTGGGGTTTGAATACAGGTTGTAGCTGGAAGGTTCTCCGGTCCCACCCGGCCCCAAGGTGCCGCAGCCACTTATAAAATAATCAGTCAGAGCCTTAATATTCATTACAAACTGTATGACCTATGGCTCAAGCTTCTTGCCAGCTAGCTCGTATAACTTAAGTCAACCCATTACTATTGATCTATGTATCGCCACGTGTCCTGTGGCTTTACCTGTGTCCCATTACATGTTGCTGCTTGGACGGCAGGTTGGTGTCTCTTCCCACCCTTTTTTCTTCTCTCACTATCTCTCTTGGATTTTTCCGCCAGGCTCCATCCTGCCCTGCCATAGGCCAATGCACATTGCTTTATTTATTAGCCAATGGGAGCAACACATATTCATAGCATACAGAAAGTCATCCCACAACAATAGGTCATCAGGTTTATTTACTGCCTCACTGGCCCTGTGCCTTATAATTCTCTGGGACAAAAATTAGCACTGTTGGAACCATGAAGACATATCTGGTGTAATTCATAATAGAGAAAAGAGCTAACACGATAGAGAGAAATCAAAGGGATATGGAAGGTTAGGGTTCAAGACTGAAGTTGTTACAGATCATGATGAACGTAGTAACAGGACTGGGACAACACATCGAAAAGAGGTAAACATTCTTGGCAGTATGGTCAGTTGTACACTAGAAATTTCCTGGAAAGAAGGTTGTAGTTAGGGTGGGAAGACATAGCCAGTTCCAAATCACTCCCTATACATTGAATGATGACCTGGAAGTTATTAGTTAGGATGCTGATGTGCATAGTAGTGTAGTTAAATGCCATGAACATCAGAGGAGAAGGTTTGCCTGGCCTTCTGTCTCCGGATTGAACTCCAGAGGAGAGACAACAGTAATCTCATACATGTAGGCCCTTGTTTAGTTGAGCTGCATTGAGTTCTGGGAGCACTGTTTTGTGGGTAGATCTCACCTACCATTCTCTGGAGAAGGTGACTCTGGCTCTCTTTATGGGCTTGCTTTTGGAAACTGTTGCAAAGCAACCTGTTGTGCCTTCCTCATGTAACCTGGTGTCTGTGATCAATGATCTCATTGGGCTGGTTATCTGCCCCCAGCTATCCTGGCTAGCATTAGTAAACACATAGTAATCTTTAAGAAATGCATTCATTAAAAACCAGGCACTCACACTGGAGCTGGCTGTAGCAATATCTGAATGAGTTGGACAAGTTGGGGAAAAAAAAAAAATCTCAAGCCTGAGAGCTACTCTGCTTCCAGGTTGTTTGGGGGCAAGGAACAAGAGATGAATCAGTTGTGACTTAATGGGATCTGATATTAATTTTATAAGGTATGTCACTTTAATATGATGCTTCATCATTAATGTTTTAGTAATCTGACAGCATTAGGGAGAGTTGATAGTCTCCCTATTTTATTTCTTGGCTCTATGACAGAACTATGCATTAAAATGCACTTAAGAATTTTAAAAGGGAAGTTGAAGAGAGTAGTTAAAAAACAAACAAATCCCAAGTGGGTTGAGCCGACTTATAAACTCTAAGAACACGCAGCTAATTGCAGATAGATTTTATTAGACGGTGTTGTCTATGTGACTGCATATATATATATGTATATATACACACACACACATATACACACACACACACATACACACACACACACACATATGCCTTCTTTACTGGAGCATGATCTGTAGTGCAGTTATCTAACTCAATATTAAGTTTGGGAAAAGATAGCAGAGTATGTCACTTCACAGTGGCTTTCTGTTTTATGTAAGATTGTAAAAATGTAGTGATTAGCCCATTGAGCCAAATGTGGCCTGATACTGAATCCCAGCAACGGTGCAAAAATAGACATTTAACACACACCTGATTAGATTAGGTACACATCACTATGCATGTCTAATATTAGATAATATACCTTGTTTGCATATCATTCACAATCAGTGCATGTCAGTTATAGCCACATTTTACTTTTTTATTTGCCAAAGGGATAAATTTTATTTTTTTTTTTAAAAATAATAACATTGATGTGTATAGACAAAGGGGGGCCTTTCTTTTTTGTTTGTTTGCTTGCTTTGAAATAGGGTCTTGGCTATGTAGCTCTGGCTTGACTGACCTCACTAACCAGCCATGGCTAGCTTTGAACTCATGACAGTCCTCCTGAGTGCTGGGATTATAATTGTGAGCTATCACATCTGGCTCCTTTGTTTGTTTTTTTCTTTTGCAGAGTAGGTAAATCCTGGGTCCAACCCTGTGCTGGGCAAGCATACCACTCCAGTGGATATACTCAGTATAGGTGTATTTTTAAATGTAAATTGATTTAGTAGTGATGTTTTAAAATGTGTCAGCAACCCAGTGAATATAATCTTTATTCTTAGTTTTATTTCTAAGAGTTTGTCTAGTAGAAATAAGTCAAAACAAGAATATATCCATAGGAATATTTATTGCAACATTTTCTTAAAAAGGGGCACGGGGAAAGAAAAACATCCAATCTTAGTTAGTGTTAAACTGTGGAATGTTTTTTCAACGTTGCAGGAAAGTATTTAAAGACTTTGGAAGCTAAACTGTGTGTTCTTTGTGGTAAAAACCACATTCTATAATGGTCTGTGTACACAGCATAGCTTCAGTCTTGTGTGGGTAGATACATACATGGGGAAAAACAGACATCTTCAAGGTTAGGTGCTGACATGTCAGTGTAGTTGGAAGAGGTTGGGATGATGTGGAAGAAAACTTAGAACTAGGCTACAGTTGGATGCTGGCTAAAGTCTGCATGGTTATATACTATGAGTGGAAATTTAATGCTTTTAAAGAGATGCCGATTTTATACATTTTCTATAATGTGGATACATTTCCTTATAATTAAAAAAAAAACAAAAAAACTGGGCTTGGAACTTGAGAATTGCCTTACTTGTTGTTCTTGCAGAGAATCCGGGTTCAGTTCCCAGCACCCATATGGCAACTCACAATTGTTTGTAACTCCAGTTGGAAGTGATCTGAAACCCTTTTGAGGCACCGGACACACATGGTACACATACATATACATACAATAATAAAATAAATCTAAAAATCCTCAAATAAATAATACATGCCCAGAGACATGGCTCAATGGTTAAGAGCATGTAGGCTTTTCCAGAGGACTTGGGTTCGATTCCCAGCACCTCTGTGGTGGTTCACAGGCATCTTTACTCCAGTCCCAGGGATCCATCACTCTCTTCTGACCTCCACAAGCACCAGGCACCCACATGGGCACAGACACACACACAAGCAAAACGCTCTCATATGTAGTATAAAGAAATTTTAAAAAATGCTTCAGAGCCAGAGGTGGTAGCTCACTTCTGTAACCCAGGCCAGCTGAGACATGGAGCGCACAACTCTGAAGCTGTTTGGAGCTATTCTAGCAAGACTCTGTCCCAAAACACAAAAACAAAACAACAAAATAAACTTCAGAGAAAACTCACATACATCACATACTTAAATGATGATTTGGTGTTCAGTTTCCGTGAATTGTGTATGAGAAGAGTCTGTGCTAAGGACCTAGCAGGAGGCTGCTGGTGTAGGATGTGAGGGGGAAGGCATTCTTCAATTGCCTTATTTTGGACTGTTAGCCGAGGCCATTTGTGGGATTTGGGGAAGATACCACTAAAGTAAAGAATGTAGAGGTGATTTTATTAATATATGCCTAGAGGGCTGGGGGGATGGCTCAGCTGGTTAAGGCTTTGAGGAGCTAAGTTGGAGCCCTGGAATTCATGTGTTTTGAGGGTGCAGGGAGTGCAGTGATGTGTTGCAGCGAGATGGAGATGGGCGGTCCTGGTGGCTTGATGGCTAGCCTGGCGTGGCCTGTTTGGTGTGTTCCAGACCAGTGACAGACTATCTCAGAAGGGAGGTTGAAAGACACCCGAGGAATGATACCTAAGGTTGTCCTCTGCCCTCCTCCACATGTACACATGCATCCATCTCCACACATGGGCACATGCATCCATCTCCACACATGGGCACACACACACAAAATCAATTGCTAGATTATGGAAAACTGGTTGTTTTATCAATTGTTTCTTCAGCTCAAGTGTATTTTTCAACTGAAGGCCCGAGAGAGCTAACTTGACTCACAAAATTTTGCTCTTTCTGATACGATGAGACATTTTGATATGTTAAGCTTCAAACCCATGCAAAACAGGTGCTCATCTGGATTACTAGAGGGCAGGTAGAGGTAGGGACCTGTTTGTTCCTGGTTGGCTCTGAGCTGAGAGGAATCACCTATTACAAATGAATGTTTTTAAAAGAATTGAAGCTACAGTCAGAAAAAATACAGGTGTCTTCCATTTGGGAACTATAGTTGGAGTGCAGCAGAGCTGAAGTGAAGTGTGTGTGTGTATGTGTGTGTGTGTGTGTGTGTGTGTGTGTGTGTGTGTGTATGAGAGAGAGAGAGAGACAGACAGAGGAGAATGAGCTAAGCTATTTTATTTAAAGATTTATTTATTTTGTTTCACATGTACACATGTTTTACCTGCATAAATGTCTGTATACTGCTTGCATGCCTGGTGCTGTGGAGGTCAGAAGAGGTTGTCAGATGCCCTGGAACTGGAATTAGGATAGCTGTAAGCCTTCATGTGGGTCCTAGGAATTGAACCTGGGCCCAAATGCTCTAACAATTTCCCCAGCCCTTAAATGTATTCTAAATCAAAGCAGTACCAACCAGAAATAAATGGTTCCTTTCCTGAAGCATACATCTACCCTTTTCCGAAGTGTTGGTGGCACACACCATAAGCACAGTGGCACCCGCGCATTCCAGCCCCCATGCTGTTCTATAGCATGTGGGGTATAGATGTGGACGTGCATTAGAGCCTTCGGGATTTGCTGCGTGAATAATTGCCACCCACGAGTCAGTCTGCTGTCCGGTGTCTTCTGCTTGCCTGTCTGGTTTGCCCAGCCAGCAGACTGCTTGCCCCTTCCAGCCCCAGAGGAGCTGGCTGAAGACCTAGTCAGTATTTTGCTCAGCACACGTCTGCCTGCTGAGGACTAGTTAGCTGTCAACAGTCAAGCACAGGGCGAAACCAAGGCTGTCTGAGTAGTGAAGGGATCCCAAAGAGGCAACTTAGTAATAATGACTACCGACCACTCCTCGGGATCTAGTTTCCGTAAGTTTTGCACTGCAGATGGTTGTAAAATTGTTTGGTGGATCTGGTACTGGCCAAAGAAGCTTCAACTTTGTTTACATTTTTTCCTTAACTGCGTCAGGAACAGAGCAGGCACCTTATTTAATCTTCCTTTGACAAGGGTGGAGGGATGCCATGTTTTTGTCCTGTTTGGCTTGTTTCTTCTCTTCCTCCTCCTGCTTTTCCTCTTCCTCCTCCTCCTCTTCTTCATTTGTTTTGGTTTTTAGAGACAGGGTTTCTCTGTGTAACAGTCCTGGCTGTCCTGGAACTTGCTCTGTAGACCAGGCCTGCCTCGAACTCACAGAGATCCACCTGCCTCTGCCTCCTGAGTGCTGGGATTAAAGGCGTGTGCCACCATCGCCTGGCCTGACTTGTTTCTTTTTATGTCACTAGTTTTGAGAAAATTTGCATGAGTTATTAATATTTTCTTGATCATAAAATTACAGCTGTATTTGAGATTATCTTTTTATTTTCTTTATATTTATTTTACATAATGAAGCCACACTGGAGAATTCAGAACATTACCTCCTGTGCTTACTAAACAAAACAACCTTCCTCATTTTTTATTTTAAATTTTTTGGTTTACTTATTTCTTTTTCAAGACAAGGGCTGACATTGTATCTCAGAGTGGCCTAGAACCTGCTCTATAAGAGCCCAAGCTAGTCTCCAGCTTGGGGCATTCTTCCTCCTCCAGTATTACAGGCGTGAGCCAATGCGCCTGGCTTCTTCTTTAGTTTTTAATTTTTGCAAACAAGCAAGTATATAGCATTATCAAAGTACATAGCATTTTGACAGGTGCTGGATAATTATTTAGGGAAGAAAACATTTTCTGCTTTATAGATCATATTATCAACAAGAATTATTTTTATATTTATACCATTAAACATATTATTTGTTCCTGTTTAAATTCTCAGCAGATGTAGGCTGCCTACAACAAGTAATACAGAAAAACTCATTTGCAAATTCTGCATTTTTGCTGTCAAAGATGGATCTTGGATTTGTGGTTTGCCCATGGCCACGCTGATTTCAGTGTGTCTACTGCAGTTTAAAAAGGGCAGTTGTTGGCAGTCAGTGTGCCCTGGGTCCCTTTGTTGTTTGTGACAATTGGTTTTCTTGCTGTGTTGTGTCTTCCTGGTTGAGGGATAGCAGTGTGCCCCTCAAAAGCATTTCAGAGGTTTTTCCAACTAATAATTTTGCCTCCTATTCTTCACTGTTTGGTTTCTTAGGCAACGTGGCCTCCTCCAGCGTTTGCTGACGTCTGTGCAGCCTCTCTCCTGCTCCATCCCCACCTTTTTTGAGCCCCCCCCCCCTGCTTTAGAAGCACACCAAAGGAATAGACATGCTTTCTTAAATGTCTGCTTCTGCCCACCGCTTAGAAGGCTAGGACAGAAAAGAAAGCACTTTCAGAGGTTGAGAATCCTGCCTTTTAGGTCAGTTATAATAGAGTTCTTACCATAAAGAGTTCCCGTTCTCTTTCCCCCTAGTTCTCTCTGTCCCCCTTCTCCTTCCTTCCCTCCCCCTTCTCTCTCAACCCTTTCCCTTCCATTTCCCCACCCTGTTCTCTCCATAACCCCTTCCTCTCCTCTACCCCCCCCCCCCCCACTGCCACTCAGCAGGTTTCTCCTGAGACCTGTGTTGGCCTTGAACTTAGCTTATAGCTCGCCTTGAGCTCGGTCCTCCTGCTTCTGCCTCTGAGGTGCTAAGATCACAGATCCATCTGTACCTCCACAGCTGGTTGCTTGGGTTCTTTTCTTCCACAAGTCACCAAGAGTAGACAATGTAAGTTATTGTGGAGCAAATCTCTCTATGTATCTGTTTCTCTATCAGGATACTCTAGAGTTAACCCAAGCTTCTGTTTTTAAAGCTTAGGTCAGGCCAGCAGGATGGCTCAGCAGGTCAAAGCACCTGCCACCAAGTCTGACAACCTGAGTCACATGATAGACCGGGGTGGGGGGTGGATCTGACCTCTGACCTCCATACTTTCTTTGTGGCACACACACATTTGCATGCACACTAAAAAGACAAATGTTGTTGAGACTCATTGTGGCTGTGGAAGTGTTTCTATTACTGTGGGAAGGGACCAAGCAAAACTGCTCGTGTCTGGAAGTACCCCCTTTATAGGTTCCTTTAGTGAATTTGGGTCCCCAGCCTGGGGCCCTTTTGGGGGAAGGTGGTTACTCCACATGCGCCTTTGAAGGGTGTGACTGGTCTCTGGGCCTCTTCTGCCCACCATAAGATCAAGAGCCTCCTGTATGCCACATGTTCCCAACAGCATGATGCCCAGGCACAGGGGTCAAGCATCCAGAAGCCCTCCCTCCTTTACATCTTTCTCTCGGTTAGTTTGGTCACGGCCAGCTGGAAGTGGTAATAAAGTCCCTCATGAGAATTCCTGATCCCACCTCCTTCACCCTTTTGACTTCATGCCGGTCCCAGCTACCGTCCTGGCTAGAGACGGCCATTACTGTTACCTAATGCACAGCCCTTTGAATTTTTGCTCTTTAGCATTAGACATATGTTATTTGTACACCGTTGAGAGTTTGAGACAGGGTCCTGCTTTGTAACCCAGAGTGGCCTCAGACTCACAATCCTCCTGCCTCAGCCTCTTGAGTGCTAGTATTAGAAATGTAACAGTAAACTTAGCCTTACCTCATTTTTATGTTCCTCCCAACCCCTTCTTCTGCTACTTTCTGACTATTCTGAATGTTTCCTTTTAAAAATTATCATCATCATGTTACCATCTAAATTAAATGTTTGTATATTGGGATATTACTGATATTTTTGTGCATTCTGGGAACTCATAATTTATTCTGAACTAGGTTTTATTTGTACCCTTACTGCTATAGTTTAATGATCAACGTCATCCATGAAGCAAAGGGGTCAGATTTGAGAAAGCTATTTACAAGAAACTTTCTGGTTTGAGTATTTCATGGCTCTGTGTTGAGGTAGTATTTTTAATGCATTCTGTAAGTTTAGTGAGAATTGTCTCACCTGAGCCATAGGTGAGTTCTGGGACTATAGCCGAATATCTGTTGATATGTGTTTCAACACACTGTGTCCTCTACATAATGAATGATTCTTTGACATCTTCAGTTCGAGAACAGACTGTTACCATTTGAGTAACCATGCTCAGATGCACATTTCTTTACTCTGCCTGAGCAGGTTTACAAGGATCTCTCCCTGCACTTTACTTTGTTGCTATGCTAGTTTTATTGCACATTTATAAATATTTGCATGTCAAGCAACGTTTTTCCTTCAACATGGATTTTGTTTGGTGAGTTTTGCTAGAGACGCCAAGAGAGCTCCTACTCAGTGTTTACTCTCCTCCATGCCTCTGCCCAAGCAAGGATCCAGTGCACTGTCGTATCCATGTGCTGCGGCACTACTGAAGGATTATCTTCTGTTTACTGTTGCTGGGTGGAGATGGCCGATGCTGTACTTGTTATCTTCGACATAAGCTCAACCCTAATCCTAACTTGGAGCTACTTTTTATAAAGACAGGACAAATACGTTTCTCTTCGGTGCTGGTCAAGAGTTTGTGTGAGCTAGTTCAAATGGGTAACTAGCTGGGAAGATGGCAGAGTAGGTCGAGTAGCTGGCTCCCTCCGTCACGTGGGTTCTGGGAATGAACTTCGGTTGTCGGGCTTGGCCGCAGACACTTTACCTGTTGATGCTGAGCCCTCGCTGGCTCCGTCTTACCCACTCTAACTGTATCCTTCAGAATGTTATGTAAATTCGTATTGGGTAATTAATGTCCAGAACTGTTCTCATCTTGCACAACAGAAACTGTCCTCCCGTCCGACAGCCCCCTCCTCCCTCCCTCCCACTGACAGCCGCCACTGGACTCTGTCTCTGTGGCTTTTAACTGCCAGTTCTAAAACAATCGTCTGTCTGTCATCTGTCAGTCATTTAAGTTTGAAACCTTTTTGTCTTTATTTCAGGTCAGTAGATTTTTGAGCTTGAGAGGAGAGAAATCTGGTAAACCTGTAGCCACACTGTCTAGTTGGATGAGTGTTGGTAGTCACCAGCCTGAAGGAGGAGCAGCTGGGAGGGGGATGACAGTAGTAGGGACAATAGCTTGTGACTGATTCCTCGAGGGCCTTTATCACATGCCTGACAGTTACAGTGAGCCTCCACACTGACCAGAGTCCTTATGTTCCTATAGACAGTTACAGTGAGCCTCCTCACTGACCAGCATCCTTATGTTCCTATAGACAGTTACAGTGAGCCTCCACACTGACCAGCATCCTTATGTCCCTATAGACAGTTACAGTGAGCCTCCACACTGACCAGAGTCCTTATGTCCCTATAGACAGTTACAGTGAGCCTCCACACTGACCAGAGTCCTTATGTCCCTATAGACAGTTACAGTGAGCCTCCTCACTGACCAGCATCCTTATGTTCCTATAGACAGTTACAGTGAGCCTCCACACTGACCAGAGTCCTTATGTTCCTATAGACAGTTACAGTGAGCCTCCTCACTGACCAGCATCCTTATGTCCCTATAGACAGTTACAGTGAGCCTCCACACTGACCAGAGTCCTTATGTTCCTATAGACAGTTGCAGTGAGCCTCCACACTGAGCAGCGTCCTTATGTCCTGATAGACAACAGGCACCTTGTTGATTTACAAGTTAATTCCACTAATGAGATCAGTTAATTTCTAGGATGTGACTGGTTTATTTGAACGCCTGTTTACCTACGAGGGAACACATTACTATTTATGAGTTAAGTTCATGTTATCTGAACTGCACAGGGAGCAGCCACTGCGTCTTCCAGGCTTAACCCTTTCAAGCTGCAGTATCTTACCAAATTAAATGTCCTGTAGGTTTCATTTTTCTCCTCTTTCCTCTTTTCCCTCCCTGTCTTCTCTTTTTTCTTCCTATTATTATTATTATTATTATTATTACTATTATTAATTTTTTTCAAGATGAGTTTCTCTTTGTAACAGCACTGGCTGTCCTGCAACTCACTCTGTGTGTAGATCAGGCTGGCCTTCCTGCCCTTGCCTCTCAAGTGCAGGGATTAAAGGTTTACACCACCACCACCTGGCATTATTATTATTTTTATTTTGTTGGTTTGAAACAGGGTCCCACTATGGAGCTCTGGCTGTCCTGGAATTTATTATGTCCACCAAGATGACCCCTATGCCACTGTGTACCTGAGAATGACCTTGAACTTAGGATCCTCTTGCCTCCACCTCCGAAGTGTCGGAGTTAAAGTTGTTCACCACCACCCCTGGTTTGCACTTGTTTTTGACCGTGCTATGATGTCTATCATTTTGTCTTTAGCATAGAGAAAATAAAATAAATAGGGGACTGGAGAGATGGCTCAAGGGTAAGAGCACTGGTCGCTTTTCCAGATGACCTGGGATCAATTCTCAGCACCCACATGACATCTCACAACCATCTGTAACTCTAGTTCTAGGGGATCTGATGCCTTCTTCTGACCTCATCGGACACCAGGCTTACATATGGTGCACAGACATGCATGCAGGCATAACACCCATACACATCAAATAATAAAATAATTAAAAAATAATTCTTTGATATAACACGAAATACAATACAGACGAGTCTCATTAGCCCCGTAAATACACAACTGTCACGCAGTGGAAACTTGCTGCAGACTCTTTGCATGTGTACAGACTTCTAAAAGATACCTTGGAAGCTTTGCTATGGAGACAGATTGTGAGTAAATGAAAAGAAGTTTCTGCAGGCCCCTCTTTCAGAGAGTAGTCCCTGGTTCTTGGGAGTCTGTGCCCACAGAGGTCAAAGGCTAGGAGAGGATGGCAAGATAGAGCTTTCTTAAGTTTTGTATCCAAAGCTAATAACTTTTTAAAACCCTGAGAAGAAACCGCAGATTGCATCA
The DNA here is from genome assembly GCF_049852395.1 of Peromyscus maniculatus bairdii. NCBI lineage: Eukaryota > Metazoa > Chordata > Mammalia > Rodentia > Cricetidae > Peromyscus > Peromyscus maniculatus. The sequence continues at coordinate 43,080,152 of NC_134858.1, forward strand.
CGGCCCTGGTATTTTGTTGGTAGAGTGAAGGATGATCTCAGAGGATTTGAAAGCCTGCCCTGGGATGTGTGTGTGTGACACATGCCCCTCTTCTGATTTCTTTTCCTTCGACAGCACAAGACACACTTTTGAAACTGTATAATCCTAAGCTAGTGGATCCAGATCAGCACACACAACAACCATTTTTTCCCCAACTGCTTGCTTTGCTGAGCTTTCTGATCTGAGTCCCAGAGTTTATACAGAGCAAATTCAAATACCTGCCAAGTTATGTTGGGATGCAGAAGGAAGTAGAATAGTCTGAAGAATCTGGAAGTGCATGCTGCCTTTAGGGCACACTGCAGTTGGGAATTTGCTTGCGGGTGGCTTTCCCCCTCTGGACCCCTGTGATGTTCAACAGGCCAAGCTGCATGAGGTGGAGAACACTGAGGGGCCGTTCCATTACTTCCTGCTAGTGCCCCCAGCAGCCAGGACCTCCATTTCTCCTGTGGGGTGGAGCTGGCCTGTTGTCCTTTTAGGAATATGGTGATTGGTAGCCAGAACTTTCAGCATGCTGAAGAGATCTATGGTTGATTGCACATAAAATCCTCCGGTGAAATAATTTGAATTTTTTTCTTTCTATCATCATTGCTAAGTAGGGAACATACTAAGCCACACATTTAAGTTCACTTAGAAATTAGCTATTTTTCTTTCTTGTCTTGAAACAAACAAGACTTTCTTAAGTTTATTGGTTGATTTTTTTTTTGGGTCAGGAGTTGAGACACTGTCTTTGCCTGTGTGCTGCTGGTTAAGACTCTCCACACATAGATACCCCTTTCTTTTGTATGGTAATGTGAGACCAGGGAATTATATACAGACCTGACCTACTTTGGAAGAACCAGAGGACAAAGAAAACCCAAACTTACTTCATCTTTTGGTTAAAAAGCAGAGGTTTGGGCATCTGAGGACCAGAGTTTACTGTATCTTTTCTTCCTCCAGGATTCCAACCAGTCTAGGCTGTCCCTCTCCACACACTAGAAGTTCCCTGCACATGCGGTTTTGTAGATGACGCCATTGCGTGTTTGCTGGTCTGGAAGTATTTGGCTGTTTTCCTAGTGGCACTATGGCTTTGAAAAAATGAGGCTGAAAGACTCTTTTAAATGTTTTCATTGTTAATTATCCTTTTTAATGTGTTCAATTGTATGAATAAGTCAATCTTTTTTTTCTAAGAAGTAGTTGGGATAGAAACATACACCATTCATTATACATATTAATAAATCAATTAGAATAGTAGTCACCCCATTGACTGGGGTGGCTGCATAGGAATTGTGATTCTATTTCCACCTTAGTTTGATTATTTACATAATTATTTTATTATCAATAAGTTTTTTTTGTTTTTTGTTTTGTTTTGAGATCAGCTTTCACTGTGTCTGTCTTGGAACTTACTGTGGATGCCAGGCTGGCCTTGAATTCAAGAGAGATATCTGCTTGCCTCTGCCTCCTGAGTCCTGGGTGGTATTAAAGGTTTGAGCCACCTTTCCTGGCTTTGCCTGCCATTTTGAACAGTGTCTCTCTGTGTGGTCCTGCTTGGCCTGGACTTACTCAGTTCTCTATGTTAGCCCCCTGAGTATTACACAATGTACCTTCACATTTGCTTCCTGTCAGTTGATTGACTGATTTCGGAAGTGCTTGGAATTGAAGCCATTTCTTTGTGAATGCTAGTCGAGTGCTCTACCCCTGAGCTCCTGTTCCTTGTATACCTGTCTTGACTATGTCTCTAGACATCAGAAATAGTAGGCTCCTTTAGCAATGTGTGAGTGTTTTGCCTGCATATATTTATGTGTACCTTGTGCATGAGGGCATCTGATCCTCTGGAACTGGAGTTACAGATGATTGTGAGTTGTTAGGTGGATTCTGGGAACAGAACCCCGGGCCCTCTGCAAAAGCAAGTGCTCTTCACCACGGGACCATCTCTCCAGCCCCCTCTACCTGTTTCTATGGTGTGACAGTGGTCTCTCACTTTTCTAGCACTATACCTACATAAATGCATATTAGAGGTCTCTTTGCCAACGAGCTAAGTGATTTAAAACTAGTAGTGTCATAAAATATAGGGAAGGACTAATAGGTGGTATAACTGATGTTTTTTGGCTTAAATTGTAGATGCTTTTCATTTTTTACCTCATTGTTCCTAGCTGTATTCAATATTTCAGTCGATCAGTCTGCATTTGTGGTAATTCTCTTTAAGTGAAGTCTTTGGTGTTCCTTTAGCAGCTGTCTGAAATTTTAGGCTTAGACTCTAGTGCCCCTTGAGCACTGTTGTAGACCAGTGTTTGGGAAAGCCTTGGTTGGTAACTGTGGTATTCCAGATTCAGTTCATGTAGCTGTTTCCACTATATGATGCGCTTCTGTCTAATTCACGTTAGTGGCTCCACTTAGCAGGTTTTTCTGTGAAAGTTTTTTTTTTTTTTTTTTTTTTTAATCTCTGTGTACCTTCTTATCTTTAAAATAAATATCAGAAATTTGAGAATTAATTAATGTTTCCTGGATTTTCCAGGAGTTGGCTTCGGTTACATAAATGGCACCACTCACTATATGAAATGCTAACATTTGTCTTGAGAATGAAAATCGCTTTCCTTGAAAAACTTGATTATGAAATGAAAGGAGCTCTTTGAAACTGGGATGTGCGTGCAGAATGTTTTTACATAGCATTAGGACTTTGATGGAGTTCTAGAAGGTCCTTCTCTGCCAGCTGTGGTAGTATGCAGCCGTGCTAAGGAGAACTACTAGAAGGTGCTTTTTGCCTTGCTCCTAATGGACTCAGGGAGGCTCGCTTTCAGTTCTTGATGGCACAGGACCAGCCCAGCCTCACAGCCGCCCAGATGGGGAGCGTGCGGTTTGCCAAAGGTGTTGTGCTTTGCCTTCTACATGTGCATACTCGTGAGACCTTCAGAAATGAGGAGGGCAATTGGGAAGTACCAAAGCAAACAAAGAGGAATTCCAAACAGTTTTCAAACTGTTATTGTGTTCCCGTGGTCCCCTGGGACTCGTGTCTTGCATGCAGGCTGTGTGATAGGCCTTGGGGTGTATTAATACATTGGGAGGATTTAACGTGTGAGCCATTGTTAGGTTCTCCACGAGCACCATCAGCGATGCGTGGTTATCAGGATACCTGTCCAGCATGACGGATCCCCACAGGATAAGTTTAAGAAGGTTAAGTCACGACAGGTGGACTTTAAGAAGCCTGAGTTCTAGGTGCTGTATCCAGGCTCTTTGACAAATGCCATTCTTGGGAAGAGCACGGTCCTCCTGTGAGGCTGTGTTATTTTTACCTGTGAGTTGGCCCTCCAGGAAAGAGTTGCATGTACGTCATTAAGAACACCCATCTTGAACTTCATTCGCTCTCTGCCTCCTGCCAACCTCATTTCAGAGCACATGGCCAAGTTCTCCACATGTCTAATTTCTTCTTTGGGGCTAAAATGTAATCTCTTAGCTCGTTTCTCCACTCTAACAGTTCATTCTTCTTTGGCTTGAGAGCATCTTCTTGTTTTTCTGTCATTTCGGATTCTCCTGAACCCTGGCCCTGGCCCTCACGCCTCCCTTCCACACTGCACTTGGGTTGCCACTTGGAACTGAAAAAGCTTCCTGTCACCTCCTTTCGTTTCTACCCTCCCTCTACTTCCCCATCCTTAACCTTTCTCTCCTTTCAAAGATCTCTTGGACATGGGGCCAGACTCCGTGGTGGAGCCCTTGCCTTGCAGGCGGAGGTCCTGGGCTCTATCCAAGCATCGTCTGTTTGCCTTCCACTCTTCTTTGGTGCCCTCCCCCCTTCTCTGTGTTCAGGCTTGCAGGATGCCCTGGTTCTGCTGGACAAGCCCCACCACTGAACCACGTCAGCCAGGACATCCGTGCCAGCAGCGCCCGAGCCCTTGAATTGAGAGCCTTTGGTGCCAGCTTAAACATCTCCCTTCACAACTCACTGCTTGTTAATCTAAAGTAAATACCAGAAAATGGAAAATTGGATTCTGATCCTTACCCTTCCTTCATGTTTATTGTCAGCTCTGTCTTTTCTTCCACTCAGTTTTTTAAAAGTATCTTTTGTCCAGCCCATTTAAGTAGTAAGTCCACAGACCAAGTTATTTTATATCAACATTCTATAAGCATACAGTAATTGTCGGCACTTTGTAAATATTGGTTAACCACAGTAGTACTCATGTTAGTGTGCCTGAGCAAGTCGCCTGTAATGGTGGGGACAATTAATTGTAGGGCTTCTGCCTTCTGAAATGGTAAATGGTAACCACATGGAAATTATTGGAACTGAGAAATCATTTTCTTTTTATCTTTTAAGTTTTCCCTTCATTGCTTTGAGTTTTGAGTAATCACCAAAATTTTTTCCTTTGTTTCAGATACCACTTATTAATTATGCATAAACTACCATGTTTCAGCTTATGAATGCTTCTAAAAATCAGTTTTGTGGTATATTGACCACTTTCAATAAGTTCTCCATTCTTTATCCTGCTGAAGTCCTAAGTGCATGAACAGTTTTGAGTTCACCATTCAGAACAGTCCAGAGAAGCACAGGAAAATGGAAGCTCAGCTATATACCTGGCAATGCTGGATGTTCTAGATGATAGCTACCTCCATCCGGGGTAGTTGTGTGAAAGCTGACTGACTTCTTTCCCATAGTGGACTGTGTTGAGTCCTCTATGTGCCACTGGCTCATAGTCTCGCTCCCTAGCTGTTAGGCCCGCCAGCCGCACATCTTCTAAGCAGCAGCTGTGACCGGTGTGTAAAATGAATGAAGAGTCATTTCTGTTCAGATAGCCAGCTTTCCTTTACCCTGTACTTCTTGGCTTGTCTGTTTGTTTAAAACTAAAATACAGACTTCAGTTAAGACGTTGGTTTGAGTACAGAGGTTAGGCTTGTCCCAGGAATGTGACCAGCCTGTATCCTGACTCTGGCCATGAGATGCGTGTTAATCACAGCCACTTAGTGCCTGTCAGGTTTGCCGTACGATTTCAGCTTGTGAAGTTGGTGGTTTCTTTAAGTTGTTTTTCCCATTGGTCATTCTATTCTGTAGTTGGGTTTAAGAGAAAAGTTTTATTTTCTTCTTCATCAAGGCTGATTAGAAAGGTTTTACAATTCCTTTTCTAGGCCACTATTCCCAAATTGGACTATAAAGAAATTAAGCCCTACCAGGGGAAAAAAGTGACTAGTTTTCCCAAAGATGAATTTGTTCCAGACCCATTGAGGAGTAATGAATTCATTGCCTATGATGATGCCATAGTTAGTGTTAGTTCTCAGCAGATCTGGGGCCAGGGCTTCCAAGACTCTGTCCTTGGATCCCCAGGAGAAAGTGTCTTAAAAGAAAAATCCCATCTTTTCATTTTTCAGCCTTATCTTCTCCACAATCATAAAATGGAGATTTCCAGAGAGCACTGTCCTGTGACTAGCAGCTTGTCCCCGTGGTTCAGGAAATATGTGCTTATGGCACACATCTTTTAAATGTTGGTTTTAATTTGATTTCTCAGAGAATAGGGACATATATTATGTATATAACAGAGCTCCTTTGAAGTTTGTCAGTATTTTTCTCCCTTTTGGCAATAACACCACCCCTGTCTCATTTGGGGAGAAGGTCTCACTGGGTAGCCCTGGCTGGCCTAGAACTCAGTATGTAGATCAGGCTGGTCTTAGCCTTGCAGTGATCCTCCTGCCTCTGCCTCCTGCGTGCTGGGATTATAGGGTGCACCACCATGCCTGGCTTCCTCTCAGTAATTCAGGTCCTGGTACCTGCTGTTTGAGGTTGCACTTTCACTCGCTCTAGAAACTCTTAGAATAGCTGCCCAGGAACTTGCATGGTGCTGCCAACCAGACATGCAAGCAAACACTGTCTAAGTAGAGTTCCAATGAGCTGGTAGAATATGACTTTAGAACCTCCTCCAAAGCAGTGTTTGAACATCAGTGCCTTGGACCTTGGGCAGTGGAGTCTTTGGGAAATCATTTTAGTAGAATGTCTCCTATGGGTTAACCAGCATTTTACATTATCTAGACTAGTACTATCCAGCAGCATGAGGAGTATACACCATGTTTCAATTTTCTCCTCCCCTTCCTTTTTTTGTGACATAGGAGATTGAACCAGGGCCTTGTTCTTGTTCCACAAATCTTCTGCCATTGGGCTGTACTCCCACGCCTCCCCATCCTTTTTATTTTGAGAAAGAGTCTCACCAATTACCCATGGAATTGTGATCCTTTTGCCTCAGTCTTCCAAGTAGTTGAAATTGTAGGCCTTTGGCACCAAGCTTGGCAATAGTCATATTTTTAAAAAGTTAAAGAAACAGAGTTAATTTGAGTAGCATATTTTATTTAACTTAATATCTAAAATCTTTTCCCACAAGTAATCAATAGGAAAATGTATTGGTGAGTTCCCAGTCTTTTGGTAATACTAATGTGGTAAGTGGTTATATATGTCGTATCTCCATTGTATGCACTGGCCTCATTCAGATGATGTGTAGCCACCTGTGGCCGATGGCTACTGTACAAGACTGGACAGAGCTGGACCATTCAGTAATTCTAGAGCTGAGGTGAGAACAATCTAGACTAGATAAGATTTGTTCTAGAAACAGACAAAAAAGTTTGCCTCCACATTAATACAAAAACGTAAGTTTTTTTGAGAAAACTCTCAATGGCAGAAGTTCACCTCCCCAAGTTTTAAGACATTTCAATGAGAGAAACAGCTTTTTCCCTTAAAAGAATGCCCCTTTCTGCCAGACTCTGCTGACTCCCATGCCTTACCTTCTTGTAGGAGGGAATGGGGGATGGGTTGGGGAGGGAGGCTGAAGGGTTAGGAGGAGGGAAGAGGGGAATCTGTGATTATTAGTATGTTAAATTAAGAAACAAATTTCTTAATTAAAAAAAGAATGCGCCGGGCGGTGGTGGCGCATGCCTTTAATCCCAGCACTCGGGAGGCAGAGGCAGGTGGATCTCTGTGAGTTCGAGGCCAGCCTGGTCTACAGAGTGAGTTCCAGGACAGGCGCAAAGCTACACAGAGAGACCCTGTCTCGAAAAAACAAAAACAAAACAAAAAAAAAAACAAAAAACAAAAAACAAAAAACAAAAAAAAACCAAAAAGAATGCTCCTCTTTCTAGAGCACGGTGATGCTCCTCTTAGAAGCTTCCCCACCCCCACCTCCAGCTCTGCCTGCATCTGCCCGTTAGTTTAAGGGACCTTCTCTTTTTGGAGGAATTTTTGAGTTTTCCTCCTACATGATTTCTTTTGTAAGCTGTGCGTTTGTCATAGCGTTCCCCCGAAACCCCCACGAGGGGTTTTTGCTGGGGAATGGTGGTTGGTTCTGATCTTAGTGCTGAACTTTTCTCCTGGCTCATGGGTTTGCATTCTGTCACCGTGTATCTTCCCTCAGAATGTGCTGTCTGAATACGCAAGAGAGTGAATTGCTCTGGGGGAAGAAACCACTGCTTTTTTTCATCTTCATTTTGTGTGCGTGTGCGTTACTGTGTTGTGAAGCTGAGGTAAGGTTAAAACGCTGTGGTTTCCAGAAGTGAGAACAAGGCAGTAATGGCTTTCCTCCTCTAGAGTGACTACGAAAGCTCTGACTCTTTCATGAGCTGAATTCAGTTTTTTTCTTACCAGATGCCAATTTAAAAAGAATTTGTTGAAGGGAAGTATGTTGCAGAGGGAAAATTTTCAGGTCTTTCACAATCGGAATCGATTTAGCAACATATTTGATGCGATGCCATATTTAATTAATATTAGAGTGTCAGTTCACAAAGTCATATTCTTTGCAAGAGAAGAGGATTCTGTGTAGAACAGGCCAACCTGGCCTGGGGAACACACAGCATCGGGCACTGTGTCAGCCTTCCTTCTTGTTAATAGTTTTCATGTGCACATGTGAGTGTGTGATCTACAGATGTCTGGCTCCAGGCTCTGAAAACACTCTGGGGACCTGGAGAGATGGTGGTTCAGCAGTTAAGAGCACTGGCTGCTCTGTCTGAAGACCCAGGTTCAATTCCCAGCACCCACAGGGCAGCTCACAGTCATCTGTAACTATCAACACAGAGGACCACTCCCTCTTCTGGTTTCCAAGGGCATCAGGCACATGCATGGTGCACAGACCAAACACCATGTCTATACATACAATATACGCTTGGGAAGTTTGTCTAGTTACCTGAAGATTTACTTTTATTATAGAGATGATTCATATTTTTTTTTTTTGGTTTTTCGAGACAGGGTTTCTCTGTGTAGCTTTGCGCCTTTCCTGGAACTCACTTGGTAGCCCAGGCTGGCCTCGAACTCACAGAGATCCGCCTGCCTCCGCCTCCCGAGTGCTGGGATTAAAGGCGTGCGCCACCAACGCCCGGCCGAGATGATTCATTTTTAAAGCAGCCCATGTGTACTTTAAGCTAAATTATGTAGACCCCAATAGTCTGTAGCTGTGAGAAATCCATGTTCATTATGCTTTTCAGGTGTTGTCAAAATAATCCAGCCTGCCTGCATGGCAGCCCCTGCCCTCTGACTTGGTACTTTTCTGTTGTTCCTCCTCTTGCTCTTTAGAACTCTTCTCTTTTCAGCTTGCAGCTAGGGTCGTTCTTGTGTCTCAGGAACCTGACAGGACAAGCAGGCTTGCCATTGCCCAGCAACAATAAATGTTCTAGGGGCTGGTGCTCCTTAGTAAGGGGGAGCAGGGGAGCCAGGCCTGCTGTGAAATGCACAGTGCTCTCTTAGACATAGCCCTGGGTTAGGCCTTGCTGGGTCTTCCACCCTGTGGTTCAGGGTGACTTTGCTGAATGGAATTCATTTTTCCCCCAGCGCTGTTCCTTCCATATTCTTTCCACATCAGCTGGCAGCAGGTCAGGCGGTTCTGAATAGTGTCCATAGATTGTTAGCTAGTTTACTTTTTGGCTCCCGGCTTGCCCTTTGACAAAGGAATTGATGTTTTAGATTCAGAATTATATATGACTTAGTGAAGCCAGTCTAATCCATGACTTGGGATGTCAAAGTTTAAGGCTAGATTCCAAAAATTTTGAAATAACATCAGTACCTATATACAGTTGGCCCTCCCTCTACCCCCCACTTATCTGTAAGTGATAGGTTTCAAGACTCTGAGGGGGTGCCTGGAGCCATAGATAATGCTAGCCCCTTCTTTCTCAGTAATAAAATAGAGTAATTGAAACAGTACACTGTACTGTAATAAAAGTTATGTAAACATGCTCTTTATTTTGAAATTTGATTGTACTGTATATCTTAGTAGCTGTAGTACATGATTTCTTTTTCCATTTTTGTTTGTTTGTTTCTTTTTTGTTTTGGTTTTTTTGAGACAGAGTTTCTCTGTGTAGCCCTGGCTGTCCTAGAACTCACTCTGTAGCCCAGGCTGGTCTAGAATTTACAAAGATCCGCCTGCCTCTGCCTCCCAAGTGCTGGGATTAAAGGTGTGTGCCACCACTGCATGGTTTATTTCTTGAGACAGTCTTGCTATGTAGCCCAGGCTGGCCTCACACTCCTGATCCTCTTGCCTGAACAGGATTCTAGGCATGCACCATCATGCAAGGTTCCTTCTAATGATGGCGAGAAGGTGAAGGGAGTTCCTTCCAACTCCCTTCTGATACGTCAGAACTGCTGAGTTGCCAGCACTGCTGCTCTTGTGTTTTGGGGCGTTTGGATTGTGTTTTGGGGCGTTTGGATTGTGTTTTGGGGCGTTTGGATTGTGTTTTGGGGCGTTTGGATTGTGTTTTGGGGCGTTTGGATCAGTAGAACAAGGGCTGCCTGAGCATAAGAAGAGCTATGCTGTGGGAGCCCATCTGATAGCTGAGTTCGTGACTGAGTAATAGGAGGGTAGCATGTACGGAATTGATGTGCTGTGTGGAGAGATGATTTATGCCCCAGGCAGGACAGAGCTGGTTGTGCACAGCTCTTCAAGCTTGGTAGAATGCTGTGCGGTTTAAAAGCTATGCATTGTTTCTTTTTGTGCTTTTCCATTTACTATTTCGAGATTGTAGCTGGTTGGTACCTGAAGCTAGAGAGCGTGAAACTGGGGGTTAGAATGGTGCCAATCTCCTGTATGTCTGTAATGGGTCAGGCACTTTTGCATTGCATGCATGACATTAGTTAATTCCCAACAACCCTTCAGAGATGTTCCTGTCCCTGTTCCCACATTTTACAGAGAAGGAGCTACAAGAATTAAAATAACTTGCTCGATGTTCTAGACTTTTTAATTCAAGCAACTTTGGCTTCTTTTTGCCCTTGCCTGTGATCTTATATCCAGTGCTGGGCAAAGCTTCACCTTTCTGTGTTTTGTGGAGTCTGTGTCTCATTTCCCTGAGGAGCAGAGCAGAATTTGACACTGAGTAGGTATTCTCTAAAGAGGTAATGCTTGTCATGGTACTGGTATTCTCTAAAGAGGTAATGCTTGTTATGGTACTGTTTGTGAGCTATCCCAAGAGAAGCAGGTGCAGATCCTGGGTCAGCTGGTGGAGTTGTACCTGGGTTTGTCACAGTAACCAGTAGACATGCCGGTGGTCAAAAATCGTGCATCTCAGGACTTACAGATCAAAGAGCTGCCGCCAGGAGGAACAGTGATTCTGTTCCTCCATGTTAAAGACATCCCCCGCCCCACCTGTCCCAGTTCCTTCCCTTGTCTGTCTGTCTGCTGAGTGAATCCTCCCAGGGCCCTGATCTTCTCTCCTGGGTGGAAGCTGCTGGCCTCTGCTCAGCTGCTGTGACATCTTTGTCCCATAGTAGATTCCAATCCTGGAAGTCACAGCTGTGCCCATTAGTCCTGGGAGCCTGCGGGGCACCCAGGTCATTCCTCACATTCCACCAGCAGGCCTTGAGCATGCTTTCTGGGAGCAGCCTGAAGTCCTTCTCCTGGTACCCTTCCTCCACATTCTTCAGTCTGATAACCTGAAAGACTGCCAAGTCACCTTCCTGCCAGGCATTGTGTACACAGCTAACTGATCATTTACAGTTCCGTATGGTCTTCATGGCCCTAATCTAAACATTTTACTGGTATTGATTTATGTATTGGTTAAGTAATTAAAACCAAGATACAGAAACATTTTTTTAGGTAAAATATATATATATTTTTTAATATTTCACTGAGGATGACAAGAAAGTTTAAGATTTAGTGGATTCAGCTGGATGCGGTGGTGGGCACATTTAATCCCAGCACTCAGGAGGTAGAGGCAGGAGGATCTCTGTGAATTCAAGGCCAGCCTGGTCAAAAGAGTGAGTTATATGTATGTAGAGAGTTATGTAGAGTGTGTAAAGAGTATGTAAAGAGACCTCTGAAAACATGAAAAAAAGTGAGTGGATTGAAACAAAGTCTGTTATCTTTCATTTCACCTTAAAATGTCTGTGCTGTGTCGCATGATGAATCACTCATACAATCTCATTGCCCAGGAGGCTGATGGAAAAAGATTGCATTGAAGACTGGCCTTGGCTATATAGTGAGTTCTAGGGCAGCCTGGGCTACATTGTAAGACTGTCTCAAGAAACTATATGCTGCCAGGTGTCTTGAGAATAATGGGCCAACTAGGCAAAGGGGTTGTGCTAGGGCCGTGTGTAGGGTAGAGGGAGATCTTCAGACTCGTGTGGTATTGATGGTAAGGGTTTCTTTCCAAAGGCAGACCCAGGGGTCCACCGCATACTTGCTGGTAACGACTAAATGTTGGGCTCACTGTTTGCTCTCTGTGCCATAGTGTCCATACTAATAATAAAAGAAGGTTCACAGTCACATGGGTTACGAGGTTAGGGGAGTTGAACATGTGAGGCAGTGAGAGCTGTGACTGGCATCTGGTGACTCTTGTGTCCCTCGGCTGCCATGTCCTGCCACCCTGCTCGGCCTCCTCCTGGTGGCACTTTACCTATGGCTCGGTCTTGTCACACACACTTTGTCTTCACGAGAAGTCCCTCCCTCTGCCCATGGAAGCATGATCTGAGACAGCTGTGGCCACATCTCTACAGGCATGAAGTGTTCTGTCCGGGCTTTTACTGTGTAGGCAGCTGAAGGGTTACAGAAGACCCAAGGGCTCTCGGAGCCCATCCTTTGAGACCAACTTGATTGGAATCCATACCCTGTCTTTTAAAAAGGTAGACCATTTTCTTCCTTGACATTCTGAAAACACAACGCTAGCAGTCTGTGTTTCATAGAATATAATGGTTTAAAGTGGACTTAGTTTTCTTGAGTAAACGGCTTTTAATAACACATCCATGCGTTTTCTTCCTCTGTTGCCAGGTTGCTATTAAAATCATAGATAAGACCCAGCTGGATGATGAAAACTTGAAGAAGATTTTCCGGGAAGTACAGATAATGAAGATGCTTTGCCATCCACATATCATCAGGCTTTACCAGGTAGGAGGACCACAGCCACAGCCCAGGGTGGCCTGCTGGTCCAAGGCTGCTGTTGAGAACCTGTGGGTGCGGGGAATGACTGCCGTTTTATTCGATCTGTATGGTTGTCCTAGCATCGCCCCACCCCCCTTCCTTTGCTCAGATCTTAGTAGGCCCGTAGTTTCCCTGGCTGTTTTTTGGGGAGATCCTCTTGTCCCCTTGCAGGTCCTTTGGGTGGCCTTTGATTCTCCCCAAGCATTACACAGAATGAGTCGAAGACTGAAAATTTTCCTTATTTGGACCAGAGTTCTTCAGCAGCATGGAAACTCAAAGGGACAGAGAACATCTTATCTCCTCATGGGATTATTTAAATGCTAGTTAAAAATTATGAATTATGGTGGTGAAGGCTATCTCAAGAATGACTTCTTGTCTTAAACAATCCCACGCCCCCTTCTTCTCTAGAAAGTCCTGGGCTTAGTTCTCCAAGACAGCTTTAATTATTTTTGATATTCTGGAGATAAACACCATGTCATGGAAGAGAAGAGCTTTCTGTTGCAGTTTTCTTATCTTCCTGAGAAGCAAGCCTGCCTTGTGCCATCATCAAAATGACTTGCTAGCTTATGGCAAAAGCAATAACTGTTGCATGGAATTTCAGACCAACAGTAAGGGAGGACTTCGCCTTAGCAGGCTGGAGGAAGAGAGATGTGGGGAGAGGTGGGGCTTCTCAGATTGCAGTGTGCAGTATGCATGCACCCAGCCCTGCTCACAGCTCTGCAGCGAGCAGCCATCTCTAGAGTTGAGGGAAGCGGCCACCCACTCGGTACGTTCATTGCTGTGAGTCTGCAGTAGACGTGTCCTGACTCCGGCACACATGTGCCAGGCTGGAGAAGCACACTGCCAGCACAATGGGCAGACTTGCATAGCCTGCTGATTTTTATGGAAAGGAAAACATGAAGTGAGGCATGCTGTGTGGTTTAGCCAGCAGCTCTAGCCTTCGTCTCTGGCATCAGCTGCTCTCTTGATGAAATTAGTTCAGTCAGTCAGACCTGTTGAAATGGATCTCAGTAAATGATGTTGGGCAACATCTACCTTCTATAAGAAGCAAACTTGCTGGGCAGTGGTGGCGCACGCCTTTAATCCCAGCACTCAGGAGGCAGAGGCAGGTGGATCTCTGAGTTCGAGGCTAGCCTGGTCTACAGAGCGAGATCCAGGAAAGGCGCAAAGCTACACAGAGAAACCCTGTCTCAAAAAAAAAAAAAAAAACCAAAAAAACCAAAAAGAAACAAACAAAAAAAACCAAAAAAAGCAAACTTAAAGCCCTCCCTGGTTCTGTCTGAAGACCTGCAGTGAGTGGTCAGTGTCTTCCCCTTGGCTCCCTGCCTGTCTTGGTGGAGTAAATAAAAGTGAGCATTTCCCCCCTTGTTTGTTTTGTTTTGCCTGTTTTGTACACAGCCTTACTCTGTAGCCAAGCTGGTCTCTAACTCGGATCTATAGAGTGAGTGGATGTGCATAACTTATGGGAGATACAGTTTTGAATTCCTCAGAAGTTTAATAGCAAAAACATTTGCAGCTAATGAGAGATGAGAAAAGGGAGGAATATAAAGAAAACACACAATACTATAGGTAGAGTTTTCCTGTCCCTCAGCCACTATCAAATAAACACACTGAGGCTTATATTAATTATAAATGCTAGGCTGATAGCTCAGACTTGTTACTAACTAGCTCTTACAACTTAACACATTTCTATTAATTTATGTGCTGCCCCGAGACTTGTGGCTTTTACCTCTATACCATTTTGTGTGTCTGACTTGTTCTGCATCTGGCCGACGTCTCCTCTGACTTGGCCCTTCCTCATCCCATCATTCTCAGTTTGGCTTTCCTGCCTAACTTTATCCTGTTCAGCTATTGGCCAGTCAGCTTGTTTATTAAACCAGTCAGAGTGACATATATTTGCATAGTGTACAGAAGGATTATTCCACGGTACACACAATACTTTTTTTCCTGAATATCTGCAATAAATTTAATATCAGACACATTTTGTCATGTAAGTGAATTACAGAGACAGGTATCATAAGCACTGGGTTGATACCACCAGTTTATAAAGACTTTTATAAAGGGACACAAGCTGTTTTACTGGAAAATGAACTTAATATGTATTCATATAATGGAGTATTATAAAGGCATTAAAAAGAAGGTCTAAAAATAGACCCAGGCTTGGTGCCACATATCTGTAGTCACAACACTTGGGAGGCTAAGGTAGGAGGATCACAAGTTCAAGGCCAGGCCGCATTATGTAGTTTGTCCTAGGCTAACTTGATCTGTATCCTAAGGCCCTCTCTCAAAAAACAACCCCTCCAACCCACCAGCAAACGACACACATACACACACAAAACAAGATGTGTGTGGGTGTGGGTGTGTGTATGTTCCAACACTATATATATATGGTGTTAATGTTTATAGATAAAAAAGAAAGCGTCCAGCAAGTAGTGTAATTAATTAACTACAATGTAATAAAGGTGTAGGTCCGTTGTATAACCTGTGGCTAGAGCCAGGTATGGCCAAAGTGACTGAGGAACTACACTTTATTTTAACTTTAATTAATTTTAATGTAAAAACTGAAGCAGTCTAACCCTTTTTAAGATCATTGAAATGATGATGTTTTTGGACATACTGGTATAAACTATGAAAGTTGCTTACAGCTTTTCTTTTTAATTGTGGCCACTTAGATCCACTCGGTGACCACAGCTTGCTTGTGCTGACCCTGACATCCTCAGGAGAGGTGCCCAGTGCTAAGTGTCTCCCAGGAGCGAGGTGAAGACAGGAGTTAGAAGCCCCAGGCTTTCTGTTTATGCCCTGGGTGCTTAAAATGTGTACTGTGGTCCTGACATAGATCTAGGCATATGACCTAAAAGGGTATGGCAAAGAGAAAACCAGCACTGACTGTGGATTTTTAATAAGTAGCAAAATGGAGACTGGACAAAGTACAAGTGAATGGGTTCATTATTGAAAGGCTTGGCGTTTTTATGGGATTCCCCCCTTCTTTGAATAAATGGTCCATGGAAGGAAAGTTGACATTTCCATTTAAAAATCAAGTCCTGTGTGGTTTCTGGGCCGTCCTAAATTAGTCCCAGTGTTCTCCCTAAGGCTCTTGCCCTGGGCTGGGGGTGGAGGAGGAGCAGTTTGAGCCTCAAGTGATGGTGAAATTGAACTTTTTTTTTTAGTTCTTAGCAGCTTCAGCTTGTCGGATCAGAGACCTGGGGACCAAGAGGACTGTGTCTCTGAGGCAGTAAATGTCTCCTGAGTGTCAGAACCTGCAGAATCCCAGTTTCCCTTTGTGTCACAGTACTGCCTGTACCCTCCCACCGTGCAGGTCTCTTTGTACGGGACTGTCAATCACTGGTTCTCTTCCTGGACCAGTCGGTCTGTCACCTGCGTCACTGTCACCTTCCTGCCTTTGTACAGGTCATGGAGACAGAGCGGATGATTTATCTGGTGACAGAATATGCTAGCGGAGGGGAAATATTTGGTAAGTACATCATTGCATCCTTGAAACAACTCATGAGCACACTCTGCAAACTTCAGATAATTGTCCCACGCCTCTGCCACTTGCTCAGCTGTCGCCTGATGCTGCTGGTCAGCACCATCACAGTCATTTCCGGGATTTTTATTCAGCTAGTTCAATCGCTCCAGTGTATTTGTTTCTTTAGAAAAGATGTTTTGTTTGCTCTAGTCAGACGTTAACAGCTGAGATAAAAAATCTCAAAACCAAATGTTGCTGCTGATCCTGTGACCGAGGGTCATTCCTGTTGTCAGACTGTAGCTGAGGTTGCGAAGGGCTATGAGATCCCGTGGGGGGTTGGAGGGGGGGCGCCGGGGTGAGGAAGTGCCTGTGTTCCTGACCTTTGTTTAAATATAACCTTGAAACCTGTCCCTTGCTGTGAGCACACAGTCCCAGACTCTGATCACTTGGTGCGTTTGCCCCCTGTAGCCACTGTTTCTTGTTACACTTGACCTTAGATTTTGTTCCCGGCAAATCTGACTTGGAGTTGGTAAAACCTGAAGAAAGAATTCTCTGTGGTTACAGCGATAAACACTGCCAAGAAGAGGTGAAGGACAAATTTCCAAACTTAAATTCATATGTCTTTTGTAAGAACCAATACCAATTTAAAATACATTTAAATGTATAGTACCACTTTTAAAATTAAGGAATATATGGTGTGGGTGTGGCTGTGGGTGTGTGTGTGCACGCATGTGCTCGAGTGTGTGCATGCACACATACAAATGCTAAACTTAACACAGTCGTTTTAGCATATGAGTGCAAAAACTTAATCCAGCAAACTAAGCAGTTGAAAATAGGCCAGAAACGATGGTACACATCTGTAATTCCAGCACTCTGAATGCAAAGGCAGAGGGTCTGTGAATTCTAGGCCAGCCTGATGTATAGAGTGAGTTCCAGATCTCCAGGGCTACACGGAGAGATCCTGTCTCAAATACCCCAAACACCTTTCTTTTCAGGATGTGTCGCTGTCACACACACCCCACCCCGTCCCTTCCCTTTGAAGGAGGATCAAGTGTTTCTTAATCTTGTTTTTAAATGACTGTGCTTATGTTTATTTTATGCTAAAGTTAAGGGCAATGGACTGAAACTTTTCATCCAAATACAGTGTTGAAAGAGATACTTCATTTCAAAGAAATTAGTACAATAAAATCTTAGAAGAATAATATTGTATGTCATGAAGATAGTGTAGCCTTTTAGTGAGTATGATAATTGTATGCCAGTCAGTTACTTTGGAGGTATTTGCTCCATATCAAGACACTGATTTTCCCCTCCATAAAGAAATCCAGCAGAATACAAATGTGGAGGTCGACATGTGTCTTAAAGTAGGAGAGCCCAAACTTTAGAGCACCATACAGGCATATCACATTGGTGTAGACTCGGAGCAGATGTCTGCCTCTTTATGTGAGTCCATAGCAGAGAATAGAAGTTTCTCGGAGCCTGCTTGGAGAGGAGAGAGAGAGAGAGAGAGAGAGAGAGAGAGAGAGAGAGAGAGAGAGAGAGAGAGAGAGAGAGAGAGAGAGAGAGAGATTGCCTGGTGTTGCTGGGGAGCGAACTGTTGTCTGACATCTCAGGCACATGCTACAGTAAAACTTTAATTTGGGTCACAAATGTACACAAAAACCAAGCCCCTCCGAAGTCCTTGAGCTGCTGTTAACTGTGTTGGAGTAAGGCATTTACTCATAGAGCAGAACTGATGGTCTTAGAATAAGAGAGCCTGGGGCATCTTAATGCTCCTGACATCCTAATGAGCAAGCACGTTGCATGTGCCCTGTTTTTTGGGGGAAGCAGATCATAAAAGGAAAGGTAAATAATTCTTTTGGTCATAGATTCTTTGTGGGAATGGAGCTCAGTGCATGAGCAAGAATAATACGCTTTTGGTATTTTTAAAAGGAAATATCACGTAATTATGTGTTACAACACACCATATAATTATATGAGTAAATATATTATTAATTGACATTATTAATATTGGTGTGTGTGTAGGTGTCTGCATGCCATGGCACGTGTGTGCAGGTCAGAGTACAGCTTTTAGGAGTTGCTTCTTGCCTTCCATCAGGTTTTGTGGCAGAGTCTCTCTGCTCTCTACCACTTGACTGTCTCCTAGACTGGCTGTCCCATAAGCTTCTGGGTGATTCTCTGCTCTCTGCTTCTCATCTCAGTGTAGCGGCACTGAGGTCACAGACACTGCAGCACCCCACTGGTTTCGTGGCTCCAGGATCTGAGCTCAGGTTGTCAAGGCAGGCTCTTTACCCATTGAGCCGGCTCCTTGGCTGGTCACTAGACTTTTAATGATCCAGAGGAAGAAGAAAATGATGTATTACCCAAAGCAATCACTAAGTCCTCAAACAGACTTGTGGTAGAGCTCCGTGACAAAACAACTTGCCTACCCTGTGCCAAGGCCTAGGTTTGGTTACTAGAGCTGCAAACCCTGAACCAGACAAACAAGGAGACTCTACAAAGATGGTGTCTCTTGGCTCTGGTTTTCTAAAGTATCTGTGTAAAAGATAAGAGAAGAGGCACTTAGTGGAGAAGTGAGGTGTTGAGGGCTGGGGGTGTGGTCCAGTGACAGTATCTTCGCCTAGCAGCATGAGATCCTGGATTCCGCCTCAGCGTAGGTGAGGGCGGCAGGCGGGGTGTGTGGTGTGCTCTGGGGGGTTGCCCCCTCTTTGCTCTTTTGCTTGAGGCAAGTTGCCAAATGGTTCTTGGACTCAGTGCTAAGGTCTCCAAAGAGTGAGGTCTACAGTTGTGAAGATGAAATGGGGGCGAACGGTATAGCATAGTTCCAAGTACTGCCTGTGTAAGTTCCAGGTTTGCCCCCCAGAACTGGGAGTTGGGGGTGAGTGGAGAGAGCGAGCCTGGTCATATACTTCCTTGTACCTTAATGTTAAAGACCAAGTGGGAGACGACTTGTGGCATGACTTCATACAGAATACTCATCTACTGCCAAATGGAACTATTGAGAAGTATTTTTAAAAGTCTATGGAAGTGATCCCTATGGACAAGCAGCAAATGAAGAAACATTCATCCAAGAACATCTATGAAAATTCAGTAAGAAACAAAGGAGTCTGATGGATACACATAGGCTCAATGAGGTGGAAATAGATTCCAGTCTAGCCGTCCAGCCAGGTCTTAGTACCCGCATCTAGCTAGGTGGCTGTCTTCCCAGGAAGATCGGAACATTAATATTTGTCATCTTTCCTGCTACCTACTGGGGAAGCTGTGTCCTGAAGAGTGCAGTTGATGTAGGGGCTCCCTTCTTTCCAAAGATGCACATCACTCTTCCTTGGGTCATAAGACTGGTTCTCTGCCAGGCGAGTCTCAGCTCCCAGAGTGTGACTGTCACTCAGAAGTTTGCCATTGACCCCATATCTAGCTTGTGCTGGCTAGTTTTGTGTGTCACCTTGACACAAGCTGGAGTCATCAGAGGAAGGAGCCTCCTTTGAGGAAAGTCTCGATGAGATCCAGCTGTGAGGCATTTTCCCATTTAAGGGTCAGTGGGGAGGGCCCAGCCCATGGTGAGTGGTGCCATCCCTGGGCTGGTGGTCCTGGATTCTATAAGAAGGTGGTGGGCTGAGCAAGCCATGGGAAGCA
This sequence comes from Peromyscus maniculatus bairdii, assembly GCF_049852395.1. Taxonomy (NCBI): domain Eukaryota; kingdom Metazoa; phylum Chordata; class Mammalia; order Rodentia; family Cricetidae; genus Peromyscus; species Peromyscus maniculatus. Next base: position 43,099,619 of record NC_134858.1, read on the forward strand.
AGCCAGTAATCAGCACCCCTTCATGGCTTCTACATCAACTCCTGTCTCCAAGATCCTGCCCTGTTTGAGTCCCTGTCTTGACTTCCTGAAGTGATGAACAGCAATGTGGAGTGAAAGCCAGATAAACCCTTTCCTCCCCAACCTGCTTTTTGGTCATGGTGTTTCCTCGAAGCAATAGAAACTCCATGACATAGCTTAAGCCACTAACTCAGAGGTTTCCCTGGGATAGTGAAACAGACCATAATGCAGATAGATCCCCAAAGCCTTCTCAAAGGACCTGCCTTCATTTGCAAGTGAGAGGAGTTCAAGTGTCACACCCTCAGTAATAGTAGAGGCTGTGCTGAGAGGTATCCGAGAGGAAATTCATGCCATGGCCTCAGCTGTCAGTGGTCTACAGAAGAGTCCCATAGAATAAGACATCTCGAAAAAACTTTCCTGAGTCAGGAGTTGGGTTTTGTTGTTTTGTCTTTTCCTTAAAACAAACAAACAAACAAACAAACAAATAAATAAAATAAAAAAACACTAATCAGAAAGTATTTCTTCGAAGGAACCAGAATTTGATTGTATTGTTTTAACAAGCCTTGGAGGTAGGAGATGGTGTCAGAAACCACAGGTGGCTACATTATGCCATCGAGAATGCCAGTGTTCAACCAAAACAACAAAGCCAAGAAACCTCAAACCTTGTACAGTTATTGAACAAAATGCAGACCCTAAAAATGGCTGTTAGACTCACCAGATGTTAGATTTACCAGAAGAATAACTTTTGGAGAACCATTATGAAGTTGTCCATGGAAATAGAGTAACTCACAGTTGAAGCAACGATGGTAAATGAAGGTATAATGTCAGTTCAGATAGAGAACACCAAAAGGAGACATTATTTTAAAAAAATTAAAATTACGGGACTGGGAAATAAATAAATCATTAGAAAGGTTCATCAACAGATTTGAACTGTCAGAAAGAAAAAACAGACTCAAGGATAGATCACTAAGATTGCCAGCACAGAAATACAGAGATGAGAAGAATGAACTAAAGGCAGCCCCAGGAGTTGGAGACAGTCGGGAACTTCCTGTGTGCACAGTGGGAGGAGACAGTCGGGAGCTTCCTGTGTGCACAGTGGGAGGAGACAGTCGGGAGCTTCCTGTGTGCACAGTGGGAGGAGACAGGAACTTCCTGTGTGCACAGTGGGAGGAGACAGTTGGGAGCCTCCTGTGTGCACAGTGGGAGGAGACAGTTGGGAACTTCCTGTGTGTACAGTGTGGGAGGAGACAGTCGGGAGCTTCCTGTGTGCACAGTGGGAGGAGACAGTCGGGAGCTTCCTGTGTGCACAGTGGGAGGAGACAGTCGGGAGCTGCCTGTGTGCACAGTGGGAGGAGACAGTCGGGAACTTCCTGTGTGCACAGTGGGAGGAGACAGTCGGGAACTTCCTGTGTGCACAGTGGGAGGAGACAGTCGGGAGCTTCCTGTGTGCACAGTGGGAGGAGACAGTCGGGAGCTGCCTGTGTGCACAGTGGGAGGAGACAGTCGGGAGCTGCCTGTGTGCACAGTGGCAATATCAGGAAGGCGTAGAGACAGAGGTGGTAACTGTACCAAAAGATTGCTGTGAACCTAGTAGACATCAAAAACAGTAACCCACATATCCAAGGAGAACTAACTGATGTGGTCAAACAGGTAGAAAACACTGAAAACACCAAAGGAAAATGACAGCTCCTTAAGGGGAAGCCCTGCAAGGAAAACAGCTGCCTGCCTGCTTGAAATGATGGCGCTCAGAGGGCACTGGGGTAATAGACAAGTCTGTCTACCAAACCCCATTATCTCACAAAACAGTCTCTCAAAAAAAGAAGGGAAAGTATTTTTCCAAGTGGGGAAAAACCAGAGTAACTGCTGACAGGCCCACCGTACAAAGATAGGAAGCAATGAAGGACATTCTTTAGGCTGAAGGCAAGTATTTCTAGATGGTCATTTAAGTCTACCCACGAGATTAAAATATGAAAGATAAAGGACCTAGCTGCAGAGGTAGTTTTGTGATTATAAAACAGATATATATGTTTTTGCTCTTGATATATTTAAAAAGCAGTTGTATGAAATGACATGTAAGTGATATATCTCTATGTAACACAGCTACAGCATGCATATTTGTAAGAGCACAGAGTCGGTATTAGGAGAAAAACTGCATTTGCTTAAGGGGTCACTACACATGGCTAAGTAAAAGGTCCAGAAATACACTGTCTTATTTGGTTTACAGATATTAACTGAATAGTACTCCGGACAGGGATGACAGTAACTCTGTCTGTAAAGGAGCCTCTATGTGTGGACAGCCTGTGTGCAGGCATTGAGTAAGGCTAGTGTTTGGAGAAACGTAGCTGTGAAGAAAAGCAAGAAGACAATGTGAGCAGGAAGCAGAGTCACTGGGTGAATCCATGTGCACCTCTGGCTTCTTAATGTCTCCCAGGAAGTCATTGACAGCTGTTGCTCCAGCCGTTCATTTCAAGAATGTTTGTATATCCTTGGACAGATAGCATCACCCTCCAGAACTCAAACAAAGGTCTTGTTAGACAGGCACAGGCTTATCTTAGTGTTCAGGAGACTGAGGCAGGAAGACTCAGTTCTGGGTCAGCCTGGGCTAAAATAGAGCCTGTCTCAAAAAACAAACAAACAAACAAAACCCACAAACAAACAGGAGCTGGGAGTGCGAGGTCTGTTACTGTAAAAGATCAGATCTGAGTTCTCTAAGCTTAGTGTTTCTCTTCCAGTAATGCACACAGATGTGTGTGTGTGTGTGCTGACACACAATATTTGTAGTGTCCTGTGGGAATTGGAGCTTCCGAACTAAAGCAGGTTGGTTTTGTGATACTTGCTGTGTCCTAAATCCAAAGCCTTTGTCTCTGACCCAGAGGTCAGGGGTCCCATACCTTCTGCCAGCACCTGTGCAGTTAAAATGATCAGCTTTCACTTGAGGTAGAATTTCAGACCCTCTGAATGTAAGAAGCAAGTAAGCATTTGCTCTGCTTTTATTTGCTTAAACAGGACACTTGACTAGAGGTTAGGCTTGAAGGTACAGTACTGAGGAGGATATGTCTGACAGTGGTTGAATGGAAGCCATAATGTATACAGTAGGTTTCATGGGGACTAGGTAGGCCGTGACTCAGACATGGGCATAGTTGTAAGGAAGAGGCTGTGCATGGGAGAGGTAGACGAAACACATGGTTCAGGCTAATCTTTTTCAGGTAGAAGGATATGAGATCAGGTACTCATGCTATCTGTTGGCTTTGGATAGGACATATGCAAAGAATTCAGCGTATGACATGTTTCAAACAGGAGAAAGTAAAATTAGCTGCTGTGACAAATAAAGAAGGTAGTGATCAAGTAGTGAAAAGAGTTAATTATAGGGAGCTGGAGAGATGGCTCAGAGGTTAAGAGAACTGGCTGAGCTTCCAGAGGTCCTGAGTTCAGTTCCCAACAACCACATGGTGGCTCATGACCACCTAGAATGAGATCTGGTGCCCTCTTCTGGTGTGCAGGCATACATGCAGGCAGAACACTATATATTAAATAAACTAATAAAGAAAAACAATTTATTGAAGATCCTGCATGCTGAAAGCCATGACTTAATATTTCTCTGTAGAAGACTGACTGATTGGCACTTCCCAGCATGCTTAATTTCCTGTGTAAATGGGATGAGACGGATGCATAGAGGCTTATGGCATGCAAATACACAATCATTGAGGCCATTAGCCATAAAGTAATGTTTGGGTTTGTTCTCAACACTTCACAGGCAAAAGTTGTACAAGTGCGATCATGCATTAGAATACCCAAAGCGGGAGGTCTAGATGAAGTTGAAAACCAAATGTGTCAGGCATTAAGGTCAGAGAAAGTCTAAGGATATGTTCCATCTGTGTTAACTGCTGTTCACGTGTTGCTATTTATTGTTCTTTGGAAATGTAGCTAGTTCAACTGTGGAACTGAACTTTGAATTTAGAGTAAATTACAGTGGCATTTGGACTGTAACTAGGCACCGTATGAGAGATTTTGGCTGCTACAGGAGTTAGCTGCCACAGAGCAAGCACATTCTCGAAGATCACCCTCTCTCTGGCACCAAATCAAGTCCAAAATCCCCCCCCCCCCCAAACCCACTCAGATTAGATAAACTGCCAGAAGGACTCACAGAACTCACAGCTGTGCCTTCTTCCAGGGAAAGGATACAGTTAAAATCAGCCAAGGGAAGATGTACAGGGCCGGAAGTGCTGGATGCAAAGTGTTCAGTGTCCTTCCCCTGGATATGTTTGTCCTGGCACTAGTGTGTGACAGTATACACGGAATATTGCTCCAGCAGGGCTCAGCCATTGTGCCCACATTTTTATTTTATGTGTGCAAGATTGATTGATTGATTGCCCACACAGTTGACCTCTCTGTTCAGGTCAACTGACGTTGGTGACCCAGAGTCCTTTACTGAGTTTCACATTGTTGGTTTTCCTACTGTCCCTAAATTTTATTGTCAGACCTTCCTGGCACTACCCAGAGCTCTCCGGCAAATAAAGACGGCTCTCTGACACAGCTGCCAGCAGCTTTTCTGGGCAAGGCCACATTCTGATTATACACAGTGTACAATACTTTCATATTTAAGTACAACCTATTTTGAAAGAACTAAACTAAAAATATTTTACTTTGAACCTAGTCAGTTTAGCTTTTGAGTTGTAGTATGCCATGTGTACAGTACTTTCTGGACTCCTCAGACTTAGTATGCTTGAGAAACAGGAAAGAACAAATTTCATTGCTATTTCTTCATTATGTACATGATGATGTTTTTTGATGTATTGTGTTAGTAAGTTATTAAGATCAAGCTCACCGTGAGTGATTCTGCTTTCTTTGTACTGAAATTACTAGAAACTCCTAAGTTATGTAAATGCACTAGGAGCTGTAATGGGCTGTGCCGCACACTGGGCATGCCTAACCCAGGAGCTGAACTGGGAAATGCTTCACAGTCAGAAGCTTTTGAATGCCAGTGTGAGTTCTTTTTTGTTTTATTTTGTTTTTTGGAACACTTCAGATTTGGGGTTTTTAGATGAGAGGTGATACCTGATAAAATCTATACTATTAGTACTGGTCCCGAGGATTTCTGATAACAGATAGTCCATCTGCATTGAAGTTTCGTGTCAGAGGTAGACTAGCAAGCAAAGACAAGGCTACGCTGTGCAAGGGGGGTGGGCTGTGTGCTGAGCTCAGAGGGAGCTCCCGAGATGGTCGGGTCTCACCAGCTGTGTGGGTGCTGACCGTGTCCAGGCCTGGAGACTGGACTGCACTTGGCATCTCTGCTGATGCTGTCTCCGCCCCCCCCCCCCCTCCAGCTCCTTCTGCAGCTTACTCACTGAGGTGGTCCTTACTAGGGCTTACAACACATAACCCCATTTCTAGGATCTTCTCCTAATACTCTCCTCCTCCTCCTCCTAGATTCTCAACTCCTTCTCCATTTGGCTGTTTAGTGTGCTCCCCTGTAAGACCTTCATATTGCCCCATTTCTTTCTGAAACAATCCGTTCCCGCTTCTCTCTCCACTGTTTCAGAAGCTTTCCTGCATTACCTCGTTAGAGACGGCTTTATCTTAACCTCAGTTTTTCCTACTGGCCTAATATTCTGTATCTCATTTTTGCTTTAATTTTCTTCTTGGTTCTTATAATCAATTGGCATTCATCCATATACTCAGTCACACATTTACTCCTTAACATACAGGTTTTTTTTTTGTTTTTGTTTTTTTTTTTTGTTTTTTTTTTTTTTAAAGATTTATTTATTTATTATGTATACAGCATGTATGACTGCAGGCCAGAACAGGGCACCAGATCTCATCACAGATGGTTGTGAGCCACCATGTGGTTGCTGGGAATTGAACTCAGGACCTCTGGAAGAGCAGTCAGTGCTCTTAACTGCTGAGCCACCTCTCCAGCTCCCCATACAGGTTTTTTTAATGCTCTGTGTGTGTGTATGCCTTGGGTGCACCTGGAGGTCAGAGGCAACTTTATGGGGTCTCTTCTCTCCTTCTACATTTATGTGTGTTCTCGGGATTGAACTCAGGTCACTGGGTTCCACAAACCTACAGAACCATCTCACTGACCCTCGTTTGCTTACATCCAAACTTGGAAAATTTATTTTTTTTGCTTTTCTTCCCGCCTGCCCCAACCCCCTTTTTTTTGAGACAGGGTTTCTCTGTGTAGCCCAGGCTGTCCTGGAACTCACTTTGTAGACCAGGCTGACCTTGAACTCAGAGACTTCGCCTCCCAAGTGCTAGGATTAAAGGCGTGCACCACCACTGCCTGGCCCAAAATGTCTTGAGAGTAAGGATTTTGTTTTTCATTTGTGGTTCTAGAGATTCAACACAGGGCCTTGCCATGCTGGCGAATGATATGCTACTGAGCCATATCCCAAGCCAGGATTCTGTAATTTTTGATCCTTGTCAAATTTCAGAATAGTTCCTACAGATACTACATGCCCAGTAACTACTTATTGAATGAAAGAAGAATAAATGAATGAAAATAGATTGATTGACAGTATTACCATCTTGACTTGCTTTTATTGTTTAATGCAGTGTCTAACACACAGCAGCTATTTCCAGTCAGGCAGAGAACTGACAGATTTTTCAAATCATTTACTTCAGTTATGCGAGTTTTGGACTTAGGGAATAAACACGTTTTGTATTTTCTACTTGCGTGTACAGAGAAAAGGAAGCACATTGAAGGCTTGACTTGGAAACATTGCAGTGGGTCATTCAGTGTGCGTTGCTCACTCATCTAGCTGACATGCTGAAATGAGTATCACTCCTTAGCACCGCACCGTAAAAGGGCGGCCATGACAGCGCAGTTCTGCTAATGTTCCAAGCTCTGCTGGAAAGCTGTAGATCACTAAACTCATAATTCAAACTTCCTCAGTATGATTTCTTGAGGCACATTTCCTCAGACTTCCTATTTGAGGTCCCGTGTTATTAAACCTAGCACTTTACCAAGTCAGGCTTATTGGGCGCCTGCAGAACTCTTAGGCATTTAAGGTAAATTACTAATCCAAGAGGAGTCTGCTGAAATGTAAATGATTTATTAGGAACACTCTCCCTGTCTTAAGATAACACTTCCCATTGGTGCCAACATGCATGAAACCCTGGCATTTCCACAAACCAATTCATTTATGCCATGGAGCATTCAAAGACTACCAGTAGGGCAGGCAGTGGGAAAGACCAAATCATATAACCATTGTATGCTGGGTAATAAGGTCAGTGTTCCATTGAGGACTCTTGTTACCCAGTAGATTTTCAGGGACATTAACATAGGCATCTGAGCACATACTGCGTGCTAGATTGCTGTCACTTTTTAAAATGTGTCATTTTAACCACATTCTTTATAAACACAACTGCTATTGCCCACTAAAATATTTATTCTTTTTTTTTTTTTTTTTTTTTTTTTACTATAAAGACTAGCCATTTGCTAAGTTTTTTACAATGTATGCAAGTAGCCACACCATTGAGTTTATCTGGACACTCTGAATCAAAGAACAACCATTTCCTCCCCAATTAGTTTCTCAGTCATTATTCTGTATTTTTGTCTTCTTAATAACATACAAAGCCAGTTTATATTTGTAATTGGACCAAGATGCTTGGGGAAGCATCTTCCCTTAGAACATCCTTCACAGTATTCTGATCAGGATGTTATTTGTAACGAGTGTGCACAGGCGCAGAGGCCAGAGGAGGGTGATGGGTGTTTTCCTTCCTCTCCACCCTATGTTTTGAAATAAGGTCTCTCACTGGACCTGGAACTCCAATTCAACAGAACTAGGTGGGTAGTGAGCTCCAAGGATCCTCCTGTCTCCATCTTCCCTGGGGTAGGATTACAGGCCTGTATCAAAACTAACGTTTTACATGGGTTCTGAGGGTTTGAACTCGGGTTGTCATGCTTGCACATCAAGCACTTTCCCGACTGAGCCACCTCCTCAGCCCCTGGCTGCACTTGAACTCACCATCTTCCTGCCGTAGCCTCCTGAGTGCTAGGATTACAGGTGTGTGTACCATGCCCAAGCCAAATATTTTTGCTGAATTTAGTATGTGTCAGTTCCACACGTGTATGTGTGTATGTATATGTGTATACATGTACATATATGTGTATACATACTTTTCCTGAGGGTTTTCCAAACTATTTTTTTTAAGATTTATTTATTTATTATGTATACAGAAGAGGGCACCAGATCTCATTACAGATGGTTGTGAGCCACCATGTGGGTGCTGGGAATTGAACTCAGGACCTCTGGAAGAGCAGTCGGTGCTCTTAACCTCAGAGCCATCTCTCCAGCCCCCCAAACTATTTTTTAACCCTTTTGGGAAAATGCAGTTTTTCTTGGCCAAGTAATAAGGACATAAAACTATATTTAATCATAACCTTTAGGAATATTTGACTTCTAAAAAGAGATTGTAATTTTGTATTTGAGAGTAATATATCACATCTCAGTCTATTTTCAAATTTTGATGTCCTGAAGATATTTCAGTTGGCATTCTATTTTTAAAAAATTGTAAACTATCCAGTACACAGAATTATTTTAATCATTTTCATTAACATTAATTATGACATTGTTGTGCCGCCATCTGTAAACTTTGTGTTCTGTAGAGTGGAAACTCTGTAGCGATCAATCAGTGCCTTGCTGTTTGTCCCCCACAGCCCCTCCCAAGCGTCACTCTTCCTTTTTTGAGTTTAACTTCTCTAGGGACATTATGTTAATGGACTCACACAGTGTATGTCCTTTCGGGTCCAGCTTATCTCACTTAACATGATGTCCAGGTGTCAGAATCATCAACAGCACATTTCATCCGTCTGTGTGGTGCTGGACCCTTGAGTTTCCACAGTTTGGTGCTTGCACTGTTACTAGTGAACACAGATACACAAGTGAGAACCCATTTTCACTGTAAGCATTTTTGACTACGCGTAAGGGAGAAGAATCCTACGATAAACCTGATGTCCTTCCTCATTGCCCACTTTTGACAGTTATCAGAATTTTAATGATTGTGTTTCTTCTTTTTCTCAACTATTCTACTTTTTCAGTTTTAAATATTTTGAATCAAATTCAAGTAGTATATTATTTTACTCATCAGTACTTAGTGTTTTTCTTATAGGTAAGGGTTTTTAAACAGCTTAATCATAATACCTATTTTAAGGGCACAGATACTGTTTGCTTTTTGTTTCTGTTTTTGAGAAGGGCTCACTGTAGCCCAGACTAGCCTTGAACACTGAATCTTTTTCCTCAGGCTCCCAAGTGCTGGGAGTGTGGGCATGTGCTCTCACACTCGGCTCCGAATAACTTCTTAAGATACGCAGTTTTAGCCTAGGTTTATTAATTGCGTATCTTACCTTCCAGATTCTTCTCATCCCTTTGCTCATCTCCTGAGTGTTCTTTAATGTAGCAATGACAGTTGAGCCCTTGCCTATTGATTCCCGACATCCGAATCATCCCAGATTCTGCTTTCCCTGACTTTTTGTAAATATTCATCTCATTTATTTTGTGTGTGCATGTGCCACGGCACTCACGTGGAGCTCAGAGGACAACTTGTAGCAGCCAATTCCCTTCCACCCTGTGAATCCAGGCATTGGCTTCCAGTGGCCAGGCCTGATAGCCAACTCCTCCCCCTGCTGACCATCTGTGGGTCCCACTTCTTTCCATCCTTGTAGTTTTTCACTGAGTTTCGGGCAGGAAGGGTGATCCCTGCGGTGATTCGGGACTGCTGCCTTCGGTAGGGCACTTAGTTCCGTGAGGCAATTAAATTGCAGGCCAGCATCTTCAACCTGCTGCAGCCCTATTAGGCTTTGTTAGGGTGGTTCCATTTCCGTTTTCATTTGCCCTTGCTCTCACAGGGTAGCCCTTATTCCAAGGGTATAATTTTCCGGGATATTCACCAAAGCCGCTCCTTTTAACTGGAACCGGAACTCCAGGATCTTCTGAAGACTGGAAACTCTAAAAGGTCCTGGCTTCCTCAGACTTCCCGCAGCTGCTCCCTGCTAGCCCCGCCTCCTAGTCTTACTTCATACATATATAGTTAGGGACTTGGCCAATGAGTAGAATTTCCATGCTGAGTTTTTAAAATTTTTGTTTGTCTTTGAGACAGGGTCTCCTTATGTAGCTCAGGATAGCCTCAAGCTCACAGTCTTTCTGCCTCGGCCCCCAGGGTTGCTGTTGCTGGTGTGCGTCAGCCTGCCTGATTGTTTGCTATTTTTTGATGTTCGTTTTCAATTTTCTTTCCCTTTGCTCTTCTGTATTAGTACTTTCCTTGTTTCTGTAACAAAATCCCCAAGAAGAAGCAACTTGAGGAAGGTGTATTTTGATTGACATTTCATCATGGCAGGGAGTGGGTGGCGGGCACAGGCACTGCCATATTTCATCCAGAGTCAGTAGGCAGACAGTGGTGAACGCTGGTGCTCAGATCCCTCTGTAGTTAGGCTGGATTTTCCATTTAACTTTACAAAAAAAAAAAAAAGCCCTTCACAGACATGCCTAGAAATTTGTTTCTATCCAAGGTGATCCCAGAGCCTGTCCATTTGATATTCAGTGTAAATAAAGCCCCTCTTGTTGACTTGATATCCAAGCATAACACTTCTAAAGCCATAACCTGTGCTTTCACCCTAGAGACTCATGGCCATCCATAGTGTCAAATACTCAGTCCAACTTCTGAAGTCCTGCTAGTCTTTTTAACAGTTCCTACACTGTTGGGAAGTCCAAAGTCATAGTGTCATAAAAGACTCGAGGCAGCCTCTTAACTGTACACCTCTATAAAATCATAAACAAGTTACATACTTGGAATACACAGTAGCACAGACTAAACAGTCCCATCCCAAAACAAAAGAATGGGAGCATAGCATAAAACAGTCGGATCAAAGTAAGACCGAAACCCAGCGGGGAGAACACCACATCTTAAAGCATGGTGGGCTGGGTCAGGGACTCGGGATGGGATTGCCTGAGCTCCAAAGGGCACGAGTAGCCGAAGACCTACAGCTGTTCAGCATGTATCGCACACAGCCTCTCCCCTGGGCCGGCTCTACTAGGTGCCTGCAGCTCTCTCCAGTGGACGTCCCATGGCCCTGGAGTTTCCAGTGTCCTGGTGTCTCTCCATTGCAACTTCGGCTTCCCCTTCATGGCTTCACACAGCGCCCTTTCACGGCTTTCTTACAGGAACCCTTATCTTGCCACATATGGCCTGGCCTCAGGAGCATTCTTTAACTGTGACCCCCAGTCCTGTGTCTTTCCTGCCAGAAAAATCAGTATGGTTTGGATGATGCCACCACTGTCTGCGACCAGCTCAAAATGGCGCCTGCCCCTTGGACCACGGTTGTATTAGTTTTTGAGTGCTAACGCTGGAGAAACACTTCCCCAGAGATCTGCTTCCAAGGGTGGGGTCCCTTTAGGGACAGACTCAGCTGAGGCTCTTTTCTTTCACTTTCAGTGTCTAAGGTGTCACCCTAAGAACACCTCTCTTGTCTCTGCAGATTGCTGTAACAGTGTTACTCTCTCTGACGTCCTACAACCCTGCCTTGTCTGTAAGGGTAACCTCACACTCCTGTCCTCTCAAAGTACACGTTCTCTTATCTTTCTGCTTTGCTTTTTTGATATTTCTCTATAGTAGACATGGATGAGAGCTGTAAGAAGTAGCCATGTCCCAGCCTGAATGCTGTTCTATATTGAAATTTCCTTTACCAAATGAATTCGTTCATTGCTCATGTGCTCAGCCTCACTCAGGTTCTCAACACATGGAAGATGTAACCAGATCCCCTGCCAGGATATCATACAAATGGCCTTTAGCCCAGTTTCTAATTGAGTTCTTATTCTAGTCTGAAGCTCAGGAGCCAGGCTTCTACTGTCTTCTGTTTGTCTTGGGAATTTGGTCATCCAAACGCCCACCAGGATGGCCCATGAAGCCTGTTGACAGTGTGCTAGGACTTCTCTGGCCCACAGTTCCACAGACACACAGATCACAGTTGGGACTTCCACAACAGCCCCCAGTCTTCTGCATTGATGACTTTTCTTGTTCATGTTACAAATACAGAAAAGGAACTTAGGGGAAGAAGGGTTTGTTCCAGTTTGAGGGATGGAGTCCATCATGGCAGAGAAGACACTCAGCAGGGGCAGGAGGCCGGCTGGTCACACCGCATCCTCAGTCAGGAAGCAGAGTGAGGAGTACTGCTTCCCCGCAGGCTTTGGGTCCAGAATTTGTCTTCAAGATGACTGGATCTTGCCAAGGTGACTACGACATAAACCGTCACTTTTTCCACCCAAAATTTAGTTCTTTTACTCCTTCTTCCCCCACTTCTGATCCCCCTTTCTCTCTTCTTCTGCTTCTTTTTTTTCTTTTTCTTTTTCTTTCTTTATGACAGGGCTTCTCTGTGTAATAGTCCTGGCTGTCCTGGAACTTGATTTGTAGACCAGGCTGGCCTTGAACTCAGAGATCCACCTGCCTATGCCTCTGGGGTGCTGGGATTAAAGGTGTGAGCCACCACCATACTTAGCTTTCTGTTTTCTCTCTTAACCTACTTCTCTTTGCTTAGATTCTGTTTCCCTAGGTTGTGCTTAGAGTGAATGTGGAGTTTACCTCTGATACTATCCTCACTGCCAGGAGCACTAACAGTTATTGCCTACTGTCATATAATTTAAGCCAGGCATATTTAGCATTTTACAGGAACCCAAAATATCTTTTTATAGTTTTTAAAAATTGTGATACAATAAGACTTGGTACTTTGGTCTTTCAAACTCTCACCAGAATAGCCCATTAAGCCTGTTTACAGCATGCTAGGACTTTATATGTAACTATCTTACTTATGTCTTTTATAATCTGCAAGCCCCTCTCTGCTTGCCACATAGTTTTTGTTTGTTTGTTTGTTTGTTTGTTTTCCTGTGTAGTCTATTGCTTAAGAAGCTGGGCTGTCTCGTAAAATGTCCAAATCCTCTATTTGGCTGATCATGTGTATTTTGTGTGATTACCACATAATCTTCTAGCTCTCTCCTGTCGTTTCACTTTAGGTGTTGAATAATGACTGATTTTCTACTTTTAGTGATATTCAGAATAAGCTGTAGGTTTAGGTGTGTTCCTGTAATGCCTTTCTTAGAGGGTTTAGGTGTATTCCTGTAAAGCCTTTCTTTCAGGGTTTACATGTGTTCCTGTAATGCATTTCTTTCAGGGTTTTCTCTTGATCTTGTCCAGTTGTTCAAGCTGCACCTCTTACATGATCACTCAGAAACATCATTTCATGCAAAGAAACAAAGTGGAGGTGGATCCTAGTACCAGGCCTGACACTCCAGAGGTTGACATAGGACAGTCAGGAGTTTATGGCTAGACTTGGTTACTTAGCAAGCTTGATTTCAAGTCAGCTTGGGCTACATAGTAAGACCTTGTCTTAAAATAAAATTTGTCTCCAGAAGTTGCGAACTGCTACTAATTCTTTCATGATTTCTACATTTGTTAAAGAACTTTGCTTTAAAACCTGTTTAGAAACTGTAGCAAGGTAAATGATCATGCATCACATTTCTAACAGTTGGTACCCTAGTAGTCTCCAGTGGGGTCCACTATGGTTGATTTTCTTTCTTTTCTTTTCTTTCTTTTTTTTTGTTTTTGTTTTTGTTTTTTTGGTTTTTTTTCCGAGACAGGGTTTCTCTGTGTAGCTTTGCGCCTTCTTTCTTTTCTATTAAGACTGTGAGTCTATGAACTTGAATGTGTCTGGTGTGCTTTAGTTCATTGAAGTTTTATTCTTTCTCTCCCCCACTAATCTTCTCCCTTTCTCTTTCCTCTCTCCCACTGGACTACATCCCTATCCTGTGTCATTATTTTCTGCTGCTCAAATTATTCCACTGAGGGACCTTATCAAGTAGACTTCTCAATACCTTCTTTGCATTCAAACAAGATCTCAGGCCCGTCTTGAACACCTGCCTGTCCTGGATTTAGAATCAAGCATTCTCTGTCTAAAGCAGAGTACACTCAGAGAAATAGAGTTCATAGAACACTGATTTCCCCGTGCTTCCTACACAAACAGAAGCAGCACACTATGTGTATTTTTTTGTAAGATTGGAAGTGTCATCCAGATTACCCGGCCTTTGTTGATATACTGGGGCAACATGAGAGGCACTTGTTACTTCTGCAAGAGAACCTGACAAATATTATTGAAAGGCCTTTAGAATACGGGGTTCCTTATCACGGGCCACCTGATCTTGTGCTTTGGGCATACTTTTTAAGGAGCCCTGTAAAAATCACTCATTCTTTATACATTGTTGGAAATGGACTTGGTATTAAAAGGCTAGCACTTAAAAAGAACATAAAATACTCTTAGTTTACAAATTGTACTTAGTGGCAAGGTTTGTAAATGAGTAAAAAGTGAATGTTTTAAAAATCAGTGTAGTCAGTCAGCCTCTGGACTGGTGGGTTCTGCACCCACAGCTTGAGAGTAGTGAAAAGTTACACTTGAATTAGTTGGTATTTCCCTTATCGTTGTCCTCCAAACAATACGTATATGTGAAGTGCTTCATGTGTGCTGGATACTGTATCAAAGGCAAGAAACAGCAATGCACATAGGATGCACAGATATGTAATTAGTTAGAAGATAATCAAGTGTGACAAATAGGGGTGGGGGAGCAGTGGAGAGTTGTCTCATATGCTGCTCTGGTGGGGGAGGGACCAGAGTTCAATTCTCAGCACTCAAATGGTTTCTCACAACCTTCTGTAACTCCTGTGCTGGGGATATGATGCCCTCTTCTGGCTGGTGTGGGCACCAGGTGTGCACACAGCACATAGATAAACATGCCACTAAAACACCCAAACACATACGATAAAATAACAAGGACAGTCAAGTCAGGACTCGAGGAGAAGCTCTAATACTGGGAAAATTCACATATTACTGGGAGAAAGAAAGGAAAGAACAAGAGAGGTTCCTAAGGAAAGAGTACCGCTTCCAGGGGCTGGAGAGATGGCTCAGTAGTTAAGAGCACTGGCTGCTCTTCCAGAGGACCTGGGTTAAATTCCCAGGACCGACGTGGAAGTTCACAACTGTCTGTAACTCTAGTTCCAGGGGGTCTGACACCTTCACACCAATGCACATAAAATAAAGCTAAATAAAACTTAAAAAGAGTACTGCTTCTGTGTTTGACCATGACCACATAGTGCAGGGAGAACTCTGGGGTAGAAGAATATTTCTGTATCTTTTGGAGCCAGGAGGAAAGAAAAGCTTATTTACACTTAATGTGCATCTGTGTAGACATTCTCACCAAGGGGTAACTTCTCAGAAAGAATGGGCTGCAGGTAGTGCTGCATCTTGACTGCAGCGGGAAAGCTGCACATCTGCATGTGAGATAAAGCAACACAGAACTGTGCACATCAGACCCATGTCAGAGTCTGGGTTCTGCTACTGATCTAAAACCGCGTAAGATTTCGCCATTGAGGGAGACAGCGAAGGTACAGGAGCCCTGTTTGTATCAATGCCTTGTGACTGTTTAGAGAACCGATGTGGGGAACTTGGGGCAGAATTGCAGGTAATGCTTTGGAGTAATAGCAAACGATCTCAGTTATCTGGGAGCTAGCTGGTGGCTGTCCACCCCAGTTTGTGACTCTAGAAAGGGTGGAGACAAGAGTAAGGACTGGCTGGATTCTGGGTCCTTTTGGGGGAGGAGTTAGTAGATTGTGTTGATGAGTTGGATGGTGAGTCTGGGAGAAGAAAGACACAGCACACAAGCCCTTGATCTAGACCACTAGCAAGGTGGAGAGACTGTAAGAAGCACTCCGAGGAGTGCATGCCGAGCAGCCTGCTGTGTGCTGGATGGAAGGTCAGCCAGGAAACAGAGCAGCAAACCCGCTTCCTCTACCCTGAAGCAGCCTGACCTTCAAGGTAGAGGGCAGTAGGGTAGCAGAGTGAGCGCTCTCTCTCCTTAACCTGCTTGCGGGTTATTTTGGCCTGCCCTGGCTCTTTTGGAAAGAAGCATTTGTTTGATAAACAGGAAGCCGTTTCCATGGGTGTAGGAAGAAGAAATGATAGAACCAAGTGGCAAAGTAAAGAGCTGCTGGTTATGGTTAGCCTGGAATGGGCAGACATGTTTTCAGGTCGCCACATGAGACCCACAGCGGATACCTTCCCCCTGGCGAGGCTAGGCTGGCCTTTCATCCCGGGAATGCACTTTCTGCCCATTGCTTGGCCTGCAGTGGTTTCCATCAGCTCCAGGTGGTGACGATTGGAGACAGTCTGCACGGAGTGGAAAAGTGACTTATTTTAAGAAAGGCTACCTCTCTGCCACTGTCCCATTAGTGACATACTTCTCAGACTCCCGTGAAGCTGGCCTAGGCAAGCAAAAACCCTCCTATGCGTGTTCCTGTTCTTTGAAAGGTTAGAACCTGAATATACCACAAGGGATCCCACCCCCTTCTCATGTCCCAGGAGACTGGGACAAAATTCGAGTGACTTCTGAGGCAGGTTTATGTGCTAATGCTGTAGTGCTTTTTGAACGGCAGAAGTCAGTGACTATTCTGCACCCCTTGGAGGGTGTGTGAGCCTCGGAGTGTCACTAGCGTTTGCAAAACTTAATGGGGAGAGAACAGATGACGTGGAAAGAAGTCCAGAGCCAAGTGACCTAGGATGATTGGCAAGTGAGGAGAAGAACCCAGACTCCACATGGAGACGTACCCCGTCTTGTACCTTAGCTGTCCGAAGCCATGCTGCAGTAGAAGAAAACTTGACCTCAGTCAGTCCCGCATTTCTACAGTAAGTGGTAAACTGGGATGAAAAGGGTCTGTGTGACTGACTACCCAGCAGGTGTCTCCTTGATGTCTGCCTAGGTGGGAGGAGGGCAAGAACCTAGACTATCAGAAGCTAGGTTCCTGGGAACAGTTGAGCTGAGTGGTTCTATAGAGCTGGTATTGGGAGCTAAGACATAGGAGACCCAGCTCATCCAAGGCTTGGAGGAGGTACAGTGGCTCTTCTGAGTTCCTTATAGCTGCAGTCCGGACAAAGATCAGATTGTGTTTTCCTTTGACCGTTGAGTGGATTCAGGACCCGCTGTGTGAAAGTACCCCAGTGTTGATTCAGACGCTGCCACTGCGTAAGTGTGGCCTGGGCTACTCCTCTGCATTTCTCCACCAGAGGTTAAATAGCCCATCTGGACTTGAGTTTTTGCTTCTTGCCTCCAGAGCATATAGGACTATAAAGCAACCATTTGTCAGAAGGCCCCTGAAAGGCAGGTCTCTGCAGGGACTGAAACTGCAGGCTGTTGGTTTCCTGGCACACCCACCTGACCTTAGACTGAGAGCAAGCTAATGGGTGGGGGAATCCAGTGGATGGAAAGAAAAGCTGAGGCTAAGGTGTGAGCGAGCCTGAGCCCCTAGGACAGTGCTGAAGGTGAAGAGCACTGAGCACCAGCTAAGAGCAGCGTGGGCGTAAGTGTGGACCAGGAGGAAAGCCCTTGAGGAAGTGATAGTCACAGTTGTCGCTGCAATTACAGGAGCGGCGTGGGGATGATTGTGGTTGCAGTTCTGTGTGGTGTGCAGATCCCTGTCTACCCAGTATGCTACCACTAATGCCTTCCACCCAGGACCCCGAACAGCGATGGCTGGTGTGTAGAATCGTTCTGGGGAGCACCACAGACTGTTGGAGAGCTTGGAGCTCCATTAACAAAATGCTGAAATGTTCCCTGCATGGCACTGAGTGAACCTTTAAAACATGTAAAATGTGTTTTAAAATGTCTTTGAAAATTCAAGTTTTGTCATATGTGATAACTCAAACAAAGTACAAATTTATCCTCAAATGCAGGAGCTTTTCACTGGTCCTGGCATGTGAAAGTTGATTCCACTTAGCAGGCTGGGAGCCAGGGGTATTGGCAGTGTAAATGTTTTGTCCAGGTCCAACCAATGTGTCATTGTGAAGATAAAACAGAGCTAGGCTGCATTCCACCAGCTGGCCCCTACAACAATTTTGAGAACTTTCCAATAGTTTTAGAAAATAAGGTACTTAGACATTTATAAAGAAGTTTTTTTTTTAAATGAAAGAAAATCACTTATTTTGGAAATCGCAGAATTAATCATTCTGTCGTGTTTAAGACGCTTTGATGTGTTTTGGTAATTAGTGTTTACAGCCAGACGAATGTCTCTGGGCATTTTAATTAGTGGGTAGCTTGGCCAAATGAGCTTCTCTGGTGGTAACCCTTCAGAGGAGTTTAGTCTTATGTTTCTCAAGAGGAGCAGTCTCCTCAAAGCTCTTTAATTAGACCAAGTTTAGCAACTAAAACATATTATTAGAATAATTAGACCTCTCTTAGGGAAAGGGAGGAGGGGGTCAGGGAACAGGTACTGTTAGAGAGTGATCACTTAAAATCTAGTGTCCTGCCTCTGGTGGATGTCCAGTTCCAGAGCGGCTTGTTATGTTGCTGTCCTCAGTCTGGGACTTTGTATTGTTAAGTGTTCCCTAAACACCCCAGTAAAAGCTCATCCATCCATCCCATCTCCATCCTGGAGACTTCTTGTCCTCTCCCTGCCCCCCAAATAAATTGCAGGATTTTTTAAGGGGAAAGCTTTAAAAGTCTTGTAAACAAAACATTATAACAATTCTTTCAAGGATTGTTTGTCTATTTTTAGACTGTCAAACAGTCTTCCTTGGTAACCTAGGCTGGCCTCAAACAAGATCCTCATCCTCCCAAGTACTGGGATATAGGCTTGTTTGCCACACCTGGCTTGAGGGATCTATTTTAGTAATTTATGTACTTACAATAACGTGTGTACGTGTGTGCTCGCGTGCATGTACATCATGTTCACACTGTAGGGTGTGTCCCTTGCTGTCAAAATGTAATTTGTATTCTTTGAAAATTTGCCATGTAGATGGGTGTCCCTCTAGCTGCCTGCTTCGCCCTTCTCCCTGGTCCTTGGCTGTCTTCTCTGTCTCGGTCATTGCTAGCAGCACTTTAGCCTGGGTTCCATTTCCTTCTAAGTTTTCAAAAAGATAGCTATCTCTAGTCCTGTGGGTGAGATGTCACCAAAAGAATTAGGTGATTTCAGTGAACTGCTATTCATAAGTAGTCATATGTATATCTATATTGCTGAATTCTGCACTTTTTTATTATTTCAGGATACATATGATAACATTCTAATGACAAATGTGTCCTTTTTCAGCTGGATCATTTGGTTAAAGGACTTTTCATAGGACGTTATTACAAGTTTCCAACAGAACATGCCTAAGATTTATTTTATTTTAATTTATGTGTGTGTGTCTGTGTGAGTGAATGCCATGTGTGGAGGCCAGGAAAGGAGTAAGTTCCCACAGAGCTCGAGTTACAAGTGGCTGTGAAGGCCCTGCAGGAGCACTGGGAACAGAACCTGGGCCATCTGCAAGCAGAGACAGGCTTTCTCTGTGTAACAACTGGCCTGGCTGTCTTGGAGCTTGATCTGTAGACCAGACTGGCCTTGAACTCAGACATCTACCTGCCTCTGCCTCCAGGATGGTGGGATTAAAGGTGTGCACTGCCATGCCCAGCCAGTATACACTCTTAATCTGGGCAGCTGTCACGATGTACAGCTAGGTTAAGGTGTGTGTTCCATCGGCTCAGTATCAACCTAGTGCCTTACTCTGTAGAAATGTACTTCTAAACTCGTATGATGATTATGGGGCAATCTGCTTCTCGGCCTTGAGGACAGCCTGATCTCTACAGAGCCTGTCACAGTGAGGTTTTTTGTTTGTTTGTTGTTTGCTTTTCCCCCTCTATCCTAGCAACTCGGCTATTGATCTTTTTTTTTTTTTCTTGGTAGAAACCTTGGTTTTCAGTTAATATTATCTGTAATAATTAATATTGTAGTTCTAAGAACAGCACATTCAGATATAAAGATGTATATGCATTGGTAAGTGACCAAAGAAAATATGTTTTTATGTCAAATTATAGGACTTTAAGAAAGTAGATGTCAGCCTGGACAGAGCCCCACAGAAAGCCAGTCTCCTGCCTCATGCGTCCACTCTGTTCTGAGATGATTGATTGCTATGACTCTGCTTTTTGACACTCCTCAAACACAGGAAATTCTTCTGATGCTATCTTCATGTGTATTTGCCTGTGTACATGGGATCTTTTGCAGTGGGGTTATGAAAAGGAAGGTGTTAAGTGTTACGATTCTTGAAAAATAGCACTAAGCCCTGACAACACTTTTTTCTTATGGTGGTACAATGTGTACTCTTACACACTCTCATCACAGCAGGCTCAGGCTTAGAGTGGTTTGGGTTCTTAGTTTTTGGTGAGTTTTTATGGATGTGCACAGGAATGTGCCTTGTTCTCCTTCAGCTCTGTTCAGATTTTGTTTGTTGGTTTGCTTTTATTTATTTTATGTGTATAAGTGCACCGTGTGTGTGTGTGTGTGTGTGTGTGTGTGTGTGTGTGTGTGTGTGTGTGTGTGTACCACATGCATACCTGGTACCCGTGGAGGTCAGAAGAAGGCATCAGATCTCCTGGAATTGGAATCATAGATGGTTGTGAGCCACCATGTGTGGGTGCTGGGAACTGAACCCGGGTCCTCTGCAAGAGCAGCCACTGCTCTTACCCACTGAGCCATCTCTCCAGCCCCTCTGTTCACTTTTGAACTCTGTTATCAGATGGGTGCTTCACTTGCCTCCTTAAGCTGCCTGGGGTTTTGCCAGCATCTTGGGTAGGTACTGACTCTGCTTTTTTCCCCACAGACCATCTGGTGGCCCATGGAAGAATGGCAGAGAAGGAAGCTCGGCGGAAGTTCAAACAGATCGTCACAGCTGTGTATTTTTGCCACTGTCGGAATATCGTTCATCGTGATTTAAAAGCTGAAAATTTGCTTCTGGACGCCAATCTGAATATCAAAATAGCAGGTGAGGTGTGTGCTGCATACGTGTGGTGAAGACAGGAGAGAGGATGGAGGAGCTCCTCAGTCAAGGTTCTTAGAGCAAGGGGCGAGAGCTCCTTATTTTCAAAAAACACGGTGAAAGCAGGGACATTTTAGGCTTTTTTTTAAAAAAAATTAGGTGATGGTGGTGCACACCTTTAATCCCAGCACTTGGGAGGCAGAGGCAGGTGGATCTCTGTGAGTTTGAGGCCATCCTGGTCTACAGAGCAAGTTCCAGGACAGCTAGGGCTACACAGAGAAACTCCATCTTGAAAAACAGAACAAAACAAAACAAGCCACATGCACGCACGCGCGCGCGCACACACACACACACACACACACACACACACACACACACACACACAAGCTGGGTACTAAACTCCAGTTTGAGCATGCTAAGGATACCACTGAGCTACACTCCCACCCCAGACTTCACTTTAATAGCCTGAAAATTAGTAAACTTTGAAAGTACATTTTAAAGTATAGTATTAGCAGGAACTCCTTAGGAAGAAAGGAAGAAGTAGTATTTCAAATTCTGTTATTTTGTTTGATAAGTCCTTTGTAAATAATGAAGAATAAATTTTGTTTTTGGTTTTTTGTTTGTTTGTTTCCCAAGACAGGCTTTCTCTATATAAGAGCAGTTCTGGCTGTCCTGGATCTTGATCTGTAGACCAGACTGGCCTCAATCCATCTGCTTCTGCCTCCCAAGTGCTGGGATTAAACTCATGCACCACCACCGCGTGGCTAAAATATATATATATTTTTTAAATTAGAAAGGAAAACTGCTAAAATTAAGTATTCAGCTTCTATTGCAAAGGTTGATTTGTACCACCATGGACGTAGAGTGTACTTACTCTACAGGCTGTATTTGTAAGGGTTTTGTAAGAATAGCCCTTACAATGCCCCCAAAGCATAATATAATGTTTATTTAAACCTGCTTTATTTCTTAAGATGTGAAAAGGTTGTTTAGGGCCTATTGAGACCTTTCTGAGTATTTTCTCCTCCCACATGTATAAGTACATGCGTCCAGATCTCATAATAAATCCACTAAGGGTGCTAAGTATTAGCCTTTTTTCCCTGTCCAGCCTTTTATCTCCTATTGCACTAGTCTGCCCACCTAACTTCTCTACATTTCTTTCTTAATGGCTTACACTTGTTGCACTGACCTATCAGCATTTGCCTGACAGATACAAGCTCATCTCCTCCTGATTAGGAGAAAGCCAGTGCACAGCAGCTATAAATAGAAACATAGGTCTTTTCTGTTCTTGGACAGTTTCTAGTGTTACATTGTATGGACCTTATCTCCCAGAGGGAAACCAGAGTGGCTCATGCTGAAAATTGAAGTATTGTTACAATATAATTGCCTTGAAAAGCCAAGGAGTCAAGAGCT
Source organism: Peromyscus maniculatus bairdii (assembly GCF_049852395.1). Classification (NCBI taxonomy): domain Eukaryota; kingdom Metazoa; phylum Chordata; class Mammalia; order Rodentia; family Cricetidae; genus Peromyscus; species Peromyscus maniculatus. The sequence continues at coordinate 43,121,865 of NC_134858.1, forward strand.
CTTCTCAGATTTTCTGCTAAGCAGGGCAGGAGTTGAGAATTCAGATTTGTATATTTATTGTTCCAGATCAAAGGCCCTAAGCAAGCACCTGCCAGCTGCGACGTTTCTGTCTCTCAGGTGTGGACGTACCTATTCCGTTCTAGTGTCACCTAGCTCTGTCCTTACCTCAGACTGATGGCTGTCCTCTTGTTCAGAACTTCACATGGTTTGTCTCTGTGTTGTGCCAGGCCCGACATAGCAGACAGGAAGCAAAGGTTCTCTTGGCTTTGAGACTAAGCCAGGTACTCTCCGTCATCCTGCCTTAGCCCGTCAAAGGACGATCCTTCACAGAAACCTGCTTTTCCTTTGTCTTTATGTCCACTGCAGCTGTTCTCATAGGACTGGGGAATGTGGAAAGACCTGGCATTTCGAACCCTCCTTTGTAATTATTTTTTGTAGCTTCAATGAAGTTAATTATTAATAAAGCCTACCAAAGCTCACAGAACTCAGAAGTGTGGTATAAGGGAGACAGAGGCAGGAGGACCTTGAGTTTGAGGACAGCCTGGCATGTATGGCAAGACTCATCTTAAAACCTGTAAAGTGCAGCAGGCTTCCTGTTAGTGAAACAGATTAGCACAAACTCCATGGTTCCACGTACAATGGTTTTCCATGTCAGTTCTGGAAGCCAGTAGTCCAAAACATGCCTTCAAGGCTAACATCTGGGTTTAAGCAGCCTGCTTCCTGGAGGACCCAAAGGGACAGTGCAGATTCCTGCCCTATTTCACCTTGCAGAGATGACTTCCTAGGCGTAGGCCCCATCCTCATGGCACTCTCCCATCATCCTCCATTGTTGTGACTTTGGTCCTCCCGATTCTGCCATACTGTAAGGAGTCCTGTCATTACATCAGGTCTTCCTAGATGATCCAAGGCCACCTCTGCAGCTTACAGTTGTTAATTTGGTCACTTGCACACAAAGCTCCTTTTTCTGTGTAATGTAATGCATTCACAAATAGGGGGTGGTTGGAACACAGGTGTGTTTGGAGGGCATTATTCAGGTCCATCACAGTGTCATCCCTAGGGCCCTTGGATTATTAAAATAGTTTAAAGCCCCTCTTTACAGTTTATAGTTTTATTCTGTATATATAACCTAAGGTTAAAGTGTGTTTTTATGTGTTTGTCTTACATTGTTTTTACACTTCCATGGTTTGTGATTCCCACTTTAGATCCATTCTGATTATGGAAACTTCCTGTGTCACTGAGTTTTTCCATGGACAAACTGAGAATAAAATCTGACATCACTGATAATTAAAACTAGAAATTACTGAAATATTAGGGCAAGGTGATTTTCAATTTTTTTTTAAGTAGTTGAAATAAATTCAAGGTGTCACAGTGGAAGTGTCTGCTGCTGCATCCTCGAAGACTCCTGGGGTATTGGCAGCCAGCCTTATGCCCTCTGTGTTTTAACACATATACTTGGGCAGAATTTTAAAGTTTACTTCGTGTTTACATTTTTAGTATTTGTCTTCAGAGCAAAACAAAGACTAGATTGGGACTCTAGTTCATGGTCTGCTCCAGTGTCTACTGTTTATCTAGAAATGACTGCTCCTGAAGTCTTTCTTTTGTGTGCCCTTTTTTGCACATGTATTAGAATTCTCATTTGTACCTGCCACATCCTCCTAGAACCCTAAAGGATGACTGCAAGAATACCTTAGTGGGAGCCAAGTAGAACATGACTAAGTTCAGAGTGGGTTTTGATAGGATATTGTTGATAACATATGAAATCAACTTTAATTTTAAGAGCCAAAATCAGCTATTAGAGCCATGGTCTTTTCAATGGTCATTTTTGATACCATATTAGAAGCCTTAAGAAGAAGCCATTGTGTATGAAAGACACGTACAAGAGAGAAAATGAGTTGTTGTCTGTTTTGGGGTGTGTGTTAGGGGGGTGTTAAAGGAAAGAGTCTTTTTACATAGCTCAGACTGGCCTCTAACTCAAGAGCCTCCAATTTCAGTCTCCCAGATCTATTGTAGGTATATGCCACCATCTCTGCTTGGAAAAAAAGTGTTTGGTTCATTTTATTAAGATGGTACTAGTCCTGGGGGTACACTTACAGTCTTAGCCACTAGGTAGGCTAGGGTAGGAGGATTTTGAATTTGAGGCCAGCATGGGCAACATGTAAGACCCTATCTCAAAAAATAAAAAGGATGGGAAATGTTCAGCTGGAGAATGCTTACCTAGCATGAATTAGGTTCTGGGTTCAATCTTTGAAACCACCCAAAAGGGATTCCCCAGTCTTTAACAGCTCATCTTTAAACCATTTATGCTAAGGAGCAACTTAATTTGGAACTGATAAAAATTCCAATCAAGAAACATAAGAAATTAACGTTTTTATGCCAATATTTACCCAAGTGGTGTTGGTTTTAAAAGCATTCTGGGGGCTTAGCTGATCAAGGTACTTGCTGCCGAGTTTGATGACCTGAGTTCCATCCCCAGGACACACATGATGGAAGGAGGAAACTGACCCTGGAAAGTTGTCCTCTGATCTCCACACACATGTTACAGATGTATTGCCTGCCCCAATAAATAAATAATTATAAAAGAAAAATTTTTGAGGCAGGTCTTACTATGTGGGCCTGGCTTTATGTAGATCAGGCTGGCCTTGATCTCACAGAGACTTACCTGCCTCTGCCTCCTGAGTGTCACCATTCCTAACTAAATATATATATATATTTGGTTGTTTGAGATAGGGTTTCTCTGTGTTGCCTTGGCTGTCTTGGAACTCACTCTGTAGATCAGGCTATCCTGGAACTCACAGATCTGCCTGCCTCTGCCTCCCAAGTACTGGGATTAAAGGTGTGTACCACCACCACCCAGCTAAAAAATTTTTTAAAGCACATATCAGCTGGATGTAGTTGTTCATATCTATAACTGTTACACTTGGATGCAGAGGCAGGAGGCTTGCTGTAAATTCAAGTCTAGCCTTGGCTACATAGTGAATTCCAGGCCAAGACTGCAAAGTGGAATCCTACCTCAAATAAATAAATAAGATTGTGTTCATTGCAGAAAATGAGTAAGTTTTTCTGGTTTTGTTTGTATTACTTTCACTTTTTTAATGAATTACCATGATAATACATGTTTAGTAGTTGATACTATTAAAGCATAAGCTATCCTAAGTGTCCATGCTAGTCTAGTGCTGGCCCTAGTGAAAGCTGTAGTCCCTTGGTGTGAAGGTAGACTCATGGATAGCTATTAGAAGAGTCAACCATGGTTTCATACTTCCCAGTTTTTTATGTCTATTAAGTTTTCTGCATCTATTTCTAGAGAGAAGGAAAATTCACTATACAGTTGTTTCTTCCTGGTTGTAGAATTTTAAATTCTTCTTAATGACAGTAACAAGCCTGTCTTCTGTAGACTCTTCAGTGGTGTTGATTGTGAGTGGCCCTTAGTTAGGCTCCAGCACCTTCAGGCAGAGTTGCAAAATCTGGAGCTAACGTCGGTTTAGCTGGGGCCTCAGCCTTTGTTTCAAAAGGCTCCTTGTTCAGGCTGCTGGGGAGCAAACAGAATGTGAAAAGTGACTCTTGCCCACAAGGGTCTGAGGTCACTAGGGCCCCAAACATTCAGACCGCTGACAGTTAGATAACAGCAGAATTGTGTTACACAAGAACCTTTGCATGTGCCACTTAACGCTTTCGTGTGTGTAAAGACTGTGTTTGAGAAACATTAGAGCTCTTTCCTCTTCCAGAGGTTTGCACTTCCAAAATGAATTTCTGAGGACCCGCAGCCTTGCAGACTTCCGGTGGATTCTTAGCCTTTAATCTAACTCTGTTTTTCGTGTTTCAGATGTGTGAGGTTCTGTAGAGAGGCAGTCAAGGGAACATGTGACAGGGACATGCTACTAGGCACACTGTGATGTGTTGCCCCTTTATGATACGTTGTAATTGCCACGTGCTTTCATAGACTTAAGTTTATAAAACTCCAGCACCCTGGGAATCTACAGGATCCCTAAGTGCATTCTGTTTGCTGCCCCACGCCACTTCATTAGCACACACCTACTGTGGAGAAGAACCTCAATAATCAGACCCCCTGCTTGGGGTGCCTACCTCCCCCATGGCCAGACACCTGGCTTTAGACTTTGCATCTCTACCAGATGGAAGTGATGGGTCAGGAGGGCTGGAGCCATGCTGGTTGTCTCCTTGGACATGGCCAAGCTTCCAAGGCCCTTCAGGAGGGCCTGAAATTGGGCCACAGGTTGGGCCAGGCTTAGAGGTATTGGGGAGCTCCTCATGTCCCCTGCCATATGAGTTCTGTGGAGGGATAACATATGGTGGACCTCAGGTTGGACTGGGTCTAATGCCTCAAGTTGGCCTGGAGACTGCACCCTGAGGGACACGCAGGAGCCAGAGTGGGGAGCAACTCGGAGGGGGCCTCCGCTGGGCCCTGTTCTGTCCACCTCAGTACTGTGAAGTTGGAGGAGGTGGAATCAAGTCCGAGGACTCCCAGCACATGAAGGCCCTGCAGAAGGAACTAGAGCGGTTTGCCAAGACCCGGAAGCAGAAGAGGATCACCTTGGCGTACACCCAGGTGACACGAAGCTCACCCTGGACATTCTCTTGGAAAGGTGTTCAGCTAGGTGGCCATCTCCCACTTTGAGGTCCTGCAGCTCAGCTTCAAGAACATGTTTCAGCTGTGGCCCCTGCTGGAGAAGTTGTTGGAGGAAGCTGAGAACCTTCAGGAGCTGTGCAAAGCAGAGACCCTGGTGCAGCCCACAGGAGAAAGCAGAGACGCACTGAGAACTGCATGGGGGAGACCTGGGGAACACGTTTCTGCAGTACCTGGAGCCCATCCTGCAGCACATCAGCATCAGCACCAAGCAGCGTGGGCTGCAGAAGGACGTGGTCCCAGAGTGGCTCTGTAGCCGGCACCACAGGGTAAACGAGCAAACACTGATTGTTCTCAGTGACAGGACTATGAGGCTGCAGGGTCTCCTTTCCCAGGGGACCTGTATCCTTTCTTCTGTGTCCACCGGAGCCCCATTTTGGTGCCCTAGGTTACAGGGCTCACTTCACTACGCTCTACTCTTAGGTCCCTTTTACTGAGGCTGAAGCCTTCCTTTCCTTCTGTTCCCATCCCTGCTTTGGGCTCTCCCATGCATTCAAACTGAGGCACCAGCCCTGCCTAGAGATGGGGTGAGCAGAGGGAAAGGGAAGGAGATAGACCAAGAGAACCTGGAGTCTGTGCTACCGTGGCTTTGAGATTCAGTTCTTCATTTGCTGAGGAGGGATTGGGGGGTGGGGGTTGGGGGTGAGGAATTGTAAGGGAGGTGATGGAGGGAAGACGAAGTTCAGTGATGCCGCTGATCATCATTTTGTTCTTACATAAAGAAGCCTGAGACACAGTAAAGAAAAACAAAACAAAAAAAGACCCTCAAAAGCTTTATTGATTCAGATTTCATGCTAATGCCTGTAAAGACATAAATACTTTACTAAGATGCAACATTTGAGGTAAGGCTTGAAGGATGGCGGGATCAAGAGGGTAGAGGAGAAACTTCAAGAGGCTCAGTCATCGAATGTGGATGAAGTACCTGCTGTGTCGGCACTGAGAGCCTCGGGATGCAGCACCAGATGACGCTGTCCCTTCCACGGTCACTCTGATGAGAAGAAACGTACAGCTCTCAACAAAGACTGGGAAAGAGGCAACCTGATAATGTAACAGGGTGATTTGTGGCAGAGATACTGCTTTAATCCGGACGACAGTGCAAAAGCTGAAAGAGAAGAGGCCAGTAAGGAAAAAGAAGGTCAACATGGCTAGAGATAAAAAGAGGGAACCTGGAAGGAGTTAAGGGGACAGAAATGGTAAGAGCCAGTTGCACATGGTCGGAGGTGGGATTTTACTCTGGTTCTGCTGGGAAGCCGAGGCATAAGGACAGTAGAGTGTGTATGGTGCATTTGCAAACAAGCATGGATGGGTCTTATCTTCGATCCTGGGACTCCTACAGTGAGGTGGGAGGCAGAAGCACTGAGAAGCTAGTGGGTTGGCCAGCCTGTTAGGAGTTCACAGTGCAGCAGAATCAAGAGAGACTCTGCCTCAGAAACGAGGTAGAAGGAAAGAACCAACTCCCCAAAGTTCTGACCTCCACACGTATGTCTTGCATGGCACAGGTGGATGCACTGGGCATGTGCAGTGCATTTGTTAAAAGGTGTGGGAACCACGTATAAGAAATAGATTTTCCTGCACTAGATTTTGAAAGTGCTCCACTATTAAGACATAGTAAGCCAACTTCAGGATGGATAGAGAGAAAAAGGTTTGGGGAGAAAGGACAGGAAGGTAATAGGACTGCTTAAAAATGCTGCAAAGTGGTAAGGTCCTACGTGAGGATGGTGGCGCAGGCAAAGAGAGTGGGAAGGGTGACAAACACAGCAAGGGCAAGGAAGGAGAATTTCCAGGACATGGAGGCAGTTGGATATCTAAGCCATCGAAAAGGAACTTCCCATCGAATATTTGTTTGAAATAGAAATTATGTTTAGCCATCAACAGTAAACATAAATTTCTTTGCGGCGTCCTTGTTAATTCTTGAAAGCAATTTAAGACTTGTTCCCAAAGAGTAAATAGTGAGATTTCTGTTTTTTAAAAAGTATATGTATCTAAGAAAAACATTAAACATACTGGCTTACTCCTGAAAGAAAAGTGCTTTCAAATTTCAGACGTTACGAGGATGTTTTGAAAATTGTGGAAACTTATTTTCTTTAACCTAAGGAAGTTGGAAACTTTCCCCTTTAAATGTCGACTCCCAGAATGGGCTCCGTGAGACAGTTTCCACTCCTGTGTTATTGTTTTAGTTGGCAGTTAGGAGACAGCAAGGACCTCCAGGGTAGCTACAGAAAGGCCCGCCCTTTGGAAGGGTCTCCAGAGTGCATAGGTTGAAGGGGCAGTGGAAGGCCCGCGCCTCAGTGCGGTGAGAGCGGCCTTTGGAAAAGTGGGAAATGAAAACACTTCGTGAGGACAGGGCGAGGACACTGACCCTTTGCAGTCCATATGAGAGTTTTGAGACACCATCGAAGAAAGATGAAGTTGGAAACCTTGGGTTTCTGAGAACTGGCACGCTGTGCTGTGATTGGAACTGCCTGGCTATCCCCAGAGAGTGCTTGTCCAGCATTCCTCAGGTGGTCCGTTCTTGATTCCCTGACCCATCGCTCTTTGTTTGGCTTACCCCTCACACCTTCTGGGCTCACGGGCAGAGTTGGGACCCAGAGAAGACGTTGTGGCCTCCTAAATTCAGATCATAATTGAATTTGCTGTGTCCCTGGATGGCATGTGACACTCATGTAGAAGGTGCTGAATAACTCCGATACATGTTAAGTGATTGGAAAGTAAAATCTGAAAAATTGGAGACCAGAGAGACGACTCACTGGTTAAGAATGCTTGCCATGCAGCCATGAGGACCAGAGTTGGGATCCCAGCACCCCAGTAACGACCCTGGCTAACACCTGTGACTCCAGGTCCTAGGGAATCACTCCTGGCTTCAGTACACAGGTGCATACACCTACGTATGTACACAACAGACATAAATTAATTTTAAAGACTAATTCAAATTGCTTTGTCTCTGGGACCACATTGGACACAGCATTTAATAAAGTATAAGTCAGTGAGGATGTGAGCACTTCCCAGCCAACAGAGACATACACTTGCTCCCCATCAAGTGTAAACCCATGTGAATAGGTCAAATAAAAACTGTTACCTCGTAGTCTGGATAATACTAATACCTAAGACAAGAAAAGAAAATTTCAGGCTTATTAAAGTTGTAGAAACTGACAGTTTTGAAATTCTCAAGCAATCAAAGGATAACCGAAAGAAAATCGGAGACCCTTAACTGTAGTTTCTATTTCCGGATGTTTTAAAAGGGCATTGATAATTTGTTTAGGGTGTTGCTGAAGTTACTAGAGGACATAACTACTACACAGTCTCTCCTAAGTCTGTCAAAGACCATGCTTCACTGATTCTTTCACAGACTCACAGACGCCTCAGCTACAGTTGATGTTGAGAAAGGGTTAACGTGCCCTTCACTCTGTAAAAGATGTCCCTAGTGTATTGTGTGAAATTGGCAAGAGACCTAAACTTAAAGGCAGGGTGGACGTTGGGGGTGTGTCTGCTGAATCTTACATTCGTGCTTGCACGCACACACACGCACAAAGCTAAAATGATTTAAGAATAGAAGGCTGTCACCAGGCATGGTGGCATACACCTTGAATCCCCGCACTTGGGATGCCGAGGCAGGAGGGCAGCTGGAGCTATGTAGAGACAGCCTGTCTCAGAACAAAAGCAGCACCAATAACAAAAAAGAGTAAGAGAATGTAAAAAATAAAAAAGTATGTAAGACTGCTTTCTCATGAAGTTCCTATTAGACCACAATCTGGTTCTCATTTTTATGAGTTTAGAAATATACTTTTATCAGTTCTTTTAAAGATCATAAGAGAGCAAGTATAATATTTCTGTTTACTCAGTGTTGAACAGAAAAGACCAGTTTGCTAATGGTAGGCCTGGGTGTTTTGTTTTTGCTTTAAAAGTACCCTGAGCTATGTAGTCTTTGGCTCTTTGCTCAGGCTGCACACAGCCCACCATTAATTTAACACCTCTGTCAGCATACAGGAGCCTTTCTGAGCCAGTGATTTATGAGCCTTCCGGTTCCCAGTGGTCCTATAGCTTCATATCTTAAAAAAAAAAAAAAAAAAAAAAAAAAAAAAAAAAAACAGGTAGTAAAGGCCTAGAGATAGAGCTCAGGGGTAGAGCATCTGTCCAGCATGTTCAGGGTGCTGGGTTTGACCCTCTAGGAGAGAAAAGGAGAGACAGAAAGAGGGAGTCAGGCACACGCTTATAACCCCAATTTGGGAAATGGAAGCTGTCAAGGACATCATTTGCTACATAGCCAGTTCAAGATCAGCCTGGGATAAATGAGACCCTGTCTCAACCCTATCCACCCACACACCCCAAAAGATAGTGATTTCTCTTGCCTTTTCTATTTTTTAGGGGTTAATAAATGGAGTAGTTCTTTAGGTCCTCCCACCCTCCTTGAATGCAGTTATTTGAGTACCTTTGAGTGTAATTTCAGTGTGTCTGCCTTCGCGGGGGCTAACGAGCAGGCTTCTCACTCGGCCCATTCATTGCTCGGTTTCTTTAGGCAGTTGATTGCCATAATCATTTTCAGCAGGAGATAGATTTTCCTTGTATTTTGTTAAATTTATATGTTATGGACTTTTGGACTGTATAAGGAATGAGGAACATTAATGTTGAAATTCAAATTAATGAGAATAGAGGATGGATACACTTCGTCAAATATGAATCACCCTGTTTATCACAGTTATTATATACCACACCAAGAGATGCTTCTAAGGTTCAGAAGCCAAATTTTTTTAAAACAATTAATGTAGATAGATGAACTTACAAACGTGATATAGACACACTATGTTCAGTGGTTTTTTTTGTTTGTTTTGTTTTGTTTTTTTTGGTTTTGGTTTTTTTTTAAAGATTTATTTATTTATTATGAATACGGAAGAGGGTGCCAGATCTCATTACAGATGGTTGTCAGCCACCATATGGGTGCTGGGAATTGAACTCAGGACCTCTGGAAGAGCAGTCGGTGCTCTTAATCTCTGAGCCATCTCTCCAGCCCCCCCCCCCCTTTTTTTTTTTTTTTTTTTTTTTAAAGATTTAGGTTTTGGTTTTTCTCTGTGTAACAGCCCTGGCTGTCCTGGAACTCATACTTTTTTTCTTTTCTTTTTTTTTTGGTTTTTCGAGACAGAGTTTCTCTGTGTAGCTTTGCACCTTTCCTGGATCTCACTCTGTAGACCAGGCTGGCCTCGAACTTCACAGAGATCTGCCTGCCTCTGCCTCCCAAGAGCTGGGATTAAAGGCGTGCTCCACCACTGCCCAGCTGGAACTCACTCTCTAGACTAGGCTGGCCTCGAATTCACAGAGATCTGCCTGCCTCTGCTTCTTGAGTGCCAACACTGCCCAGCACTACATTTGAATTTTATGTACCCATATATCTATAGATGTATATACTGTGGTGCATTCATGGTGTAGTATAACAAGTGATTATAATAATGGTCCTAAGCTTGATAATCCATTTTATCATTTGAAAAGACAAAACATGAAAATAATTCAAATAAACTGATTTGGTGGTTTTGGTTCAAATCTGTCCATTCTAAATGCCAGGCCATTAAAAGTTTTTACTTATCTTAACTAATGCATTTCAGTGTATATGCAGCTTCTAAAATTAGCACTATATATCCAATAGAAATGAATATTTTCCCTAGTAAGTCAGTGTGGGTGCTGTTCATGGTGACAGCACTCGGCCTTGAACTTCAGGAAGGACTCTTCAGTCACTCACTTTTCTTTTTTGAGACAGAGGCTAGCCTCAAACTCAAGATCTTCCTGCCTCAGTCTCTGGAATTAAAAAGTATATACCACCATACCACATTCCCTTAAATGAGCTGTTCTGTTTCGTGAGGAAGAGGTAGGAGAATTGGGACAGATTTCCATGTACTGTATATAGGCAGTAAACCACTTTCTCATAAACCAAGCAAAAGCAATAGAATTTTTCTTTTAATTTCCTTCTCGAGAGGTTTTAGGACAGTACTCTGTTTCAGGAGTTTGTACCTGGGTGTGGTAGTCCACACCTGAAACTGAAGCACGTGCCAGGCAGGGCAGCAAGATTGATGCCTGCAGCAGGATTGACTCAAGGTCAAGGCCGGCCTTCCAGGGTGTTGGAGTGAGAGACTGGGCTCCTATGGTGGAAGGGGGAAGGGAATGACTCCCACGAGCTGTCCTTGTGTGCACACGCATACAAGGCGTGCATGCCCCATCCCCACCCCAACTAACTAGCTAAATGTTTTTAAATGTTGGAGAAAGAAAAGAACAAAAAGGAATGTGAGTCAAGAGTTGAAGAATCCTGGTTTCTTGTACAATTAAACATAAAGGAATTTTCCTTATATTCTAATCCAATTAGTACCTTATTTTTCTTGGTCACATCAGAAATTCTCTGAACTCTTCTTTATTTTGTTTTGATCTGCTTGTTTTTGTTTTTGTTTTTTCCTTTTTAGGGGGTAGGGTAGTTGGGGTTGGTTGGTTGGTTGGTTGGGTTTTTTTGAGACAGGGTTTCTCTGTGTAGCCCTGACTGTCCTGGAACTCACTCTGTAGACCAGTCTGGCCTTGAGCTCAGAGACCTGCCTGTTTCTGCCTCCTGAGTGCTGAGATTAAAGGCATATGCTATCATGCCTGGCCCTTGGTTTTTAATTTGAAAAATACTGTATTTAAATACTATGTTTGTGCTTGGTATCAATAAAACTTTGAGTAGCATGTTAACCTGCAAGTATTAGGAGCTCTCTGAGTGATGGACCTTTATAGCTTAATTTAGTATGACTTAGAATTGTAACTATGATACTGTACATTTAACAGTCCAGTGGGTATTGTCTGTATGTCTTATAGAAAGTGTCGCCGGGAGGTGGCGGCACACACCTTTAATTCCAGCACTTGGGAGGCAGAGCCAGGCGGATCTCTGTGAGTTTGAGGTTAGCCTGGTCTACAGATCGAGATCCAGGATAGGCCCAAAGCTACACTGAGAAACCCTGTCTCAAAAAAAAAAAATTTCTAATTACAGCCCCTTTTAAAATCTACTCAATACTAACTTTAGCATGGATACTGACATTGGAAGGCTTTTCAATTTTGCTTTCTTATGAGAAGAGTTGGGTAGTGTTATCTGTGATCGAGTAGAGGAGATTGCCTTATTCCTCTCAAAATAATGAATTCAGAAGCCCCACCTGCTGATGTATGTCAGGAAAACCCAGTAAGTTCTTCACGTAAATGCCAGTGTAACGCTGGCCCAAATCCCCCCACGTAGTGGGTACAAGATGGTGACTGAGTTCTGAATTTTCCCTGAGGGGATTTTCCCTGCATGTGTTTTTCAGACTCGAGTCTCTAGCTGTTGCCATTACTTCTTTATTAGCTTCTAGTCAGGAAGTTCAGCCAGGGATTGGAGCAATTGCTAAATACTGAGGACTTCCCCAAAGTCGTCTCTGGGTGAACTCATACCGTGACCCTGGGAGACGTCAGGCTCACCCGTCACAGTGCTCTCAGCCCGGCAGCCACACAGTCCACTGTTGGCCTGTTCCGCAAAAGAAAAAAAAGAAAGAGTAATAACAAAGCCGGGGCTCGCATGGCTACAGAATTAGTTCCTTTTCTGTGCCGTGTTCCATTTTAACAGCCTGTGAAACACCCCCGTTCTTATTTATATCATTTCTTCCACTTGTTTTGGTCTTTGATTAGTTGTTTTGTTGTTGTTGTTGTTGTTGTTGTTGTGTTTTTTGTTTGTCTGGTTTTGTTTGTTTGTTGTTTTTTGAGCCATACCCCTCTTTCCCTGTCAGTCCATGGAGAAATCAAACAAGGGCCAGAATTAATTCTACTTTGGGCTATTTGTCCCCAGTTGTGACCATGACCCTCAGAAGCTTTCAGATTTGACAGCATGAAGGATCTAGTCACAGTGCTTCCGAGCGAGGCTGGTCACTTAGAGACATGCTTGTCCTTCTGCTCCGCCTCCCAGACTGTTATATGTTGTAGCAGGAAGGGAAGATTAGGTTTCCAGAAAGCTTGGCTGTCAATTACACGCCACCATACTGCATTGCGTGCACGCTAACATTTGAGCTGGCTGAAGGTTATACCCCATCTGTTTACATCTGCTTTGGATTGTTCCTTGGTCAACCAGAAAAGAAGTCAACATTATTGCTCTGAAGTGGTGGACCAAATAAGAAAATTTGCTCTTGGAATTGTCCTGATTTTTAAATTAGTGCCACCAGCTCTCCGCTCTTTTCTCTACCACATTTCACATACCCAGCTAATGATTGGCTTATTTTTTAGGATGCAGTATCACTCACTACCTTATATAGCCACAGGCTCCTCGTCTTGCCTAGAACAAAGAGTTTCAAGGCTCAAAATCAATAGCAACCTCTGGTATTTAAACCATCCTAGATGATGAACATAGGGTTCAAATTAGCCTTCTGCTTTGCATTAAGAGAACAGGACTAAACCACCATTTCAGCCTGCAGACAAACGCTCACCAAGTGGGTGTTGGCGTTGGAAAGTAGACTTAACACATCAGGTTGAGTTACTTAGGGCTGGAGAAATAATGACCATAGGCCACATAAGAGGGCTGCTCTACACATATGGCTTCTGGGGTGTGGGGTCAGTATCTAATGTAAGCAATTTCCTTTGTGTGTGCCCACATGCATGAGCACATGTTCATGTGTGCGCATGTAAGCCAGGTAATATCATTGGTCATTGTTTAGGTGCTGGCCCACTGCCCACCTTTGGAAACAGAGTCTCTTACTGGGACCAGGGACTCCCTGATAAGCAGGGCTGCCTGGCCAGCAAGCTCCCGAATCCACCTGTCTCCTTCTCCCCATCACTGGAGTTAGCACTTTTTGTCAACCACACTCAGCTTTGAGGAATCAAACTCAGTTCCTCATGCTTGCAATCACTTTACTGGTTGAGCGGCCTTGCCAGCCCTTAATGGTTTTTTCTGTTATGACTTTGGTTTCGTTGGTAAATTTTTATGACATTTATCACCTTGGGTTGAGTCTGAAGGCCATAAATCTTTTCCCATTGCTGGTAGGTAAACAGCAAAGAATATCATCTTTTGAAGTTGACACTAGTATCCATTCTCTGGAAAGAACTGCTGGCTCTTTCTGTTTATTGTTCAAGATGATGCTTTAAGTTGGGGCGCACACGTAATCTCAGCCTTTGGGAGACTAAGGCAGAAGGATTGAGAATTCGCCAACCTGGTCTCAGCATTCCACCCAAAAGGTGATATTTTAACATCCCACCAAAAGGTGATACATTATTTACATACATACATACATACATACATGCATACATACATACACACATTTAAAAGAACATAATTAACTATAGATTGATGTGGACATACCTTTGGAAATTTCAACAAAGGTTTCTAAGCATTGTAAAAGTGGTCTTCCCTGTAAGACACCCGCCATTCTGAAATGATTTCTGCCTAGGGCGTGGTTTCTGTGTACAGTCAGTGTAAGTACAAATACTGCTTCTCCCTTTATGTTATATCAAGTATCTTCTCCAGGATGCTCTATAAAATCAGTTTAATATTGCATGAAAAACAGTGTACATCCAGCAAATGTAAGCATGATTTACTAGATCCACCCTGAATTAGTGTATAAATATGGACCTTCTTCATGCCTTTGCCTTCAGCGTCAGCCACCTCCCACTTTCTCCGGGCTTCACTGTTAGAACACTCCAAAACTGCAAGTGCATTTACTCAACCTTGTGAACTCATACCTGAGTCTTTTCTCTCTTTCAGTTTGTCTGTATCTTTACATGTCACGAGGATTTGGCCTATGGGGTTCTCCATGCTGGGCATTGCATGCCTCACAGCTAATCTAAGGTCACTGTTAGGGAACCCAGCCGCAAGAGTGACATCCTGGTACTCCAGTTCTTCCAGGTGGTTTTGGTTCTGGGGACAAGGGGACGTTTCCCAGTACAGAGCCCGTGCTTTTGCAGCGGTGATCAGGCTGTGCTTTCTACTGACTCCACCTGTGGGATTTGCATGACTTCAAGAGTACAGTCAGCAAATAATGTCTCACTGGGCAGTGGTGCATGCATGCCTCTAATCCCAGCAGAGGCAGAGTTAGGTAGATCTCTGCGTTCAAGGCCAGCCTGGTCTACAGAGCAAGTTAGGACAGCCAGGCTGTGTAGAGAAACCTTGTCATGAAAAACAAAACCAAAAACAAAATAGCTGAAAGTTTTGCCAAAATTTCATCTACTTTTAGTTATCGACATTTGTTTTGTTTTGTTTTTTAATTATTCTATCCAGATTTTTTTTTCTTCTGGATATCCATTTGACTTGATACCTTAAGCTAGACAAACTTAAAGAAAGACGGAAAATGTAAAAGTAAGTAAGTAAGTAAATAAATAAATAAATAAATAAATAAATAAATAAATAAATAAAGCGTTCTGTGTTAGCATTTATTTTGAGACCAGGTTCGTTGTGTAGCCCAGGTTGGCCTCAGATTTTTGGTTACAGGGATTATGCATGAGTGCCACCATGCCCTGCTAGTTTTGCCCCACCGAGAATAGTGGGATCATATTGGTTGTACTATGTGTCTTATTTGATGCCACATTATGTTGGTGAGACTTACCTTGTTATATTGTCTCCTTTGTTCATTTTAATTTTTATATAGTAGTCTATAATATGACTGTGTCACAAGTCATTTTCCTGTTGATAGCGACTTGGATGTCTTTGGGTCAGAGCTCCAGCAGCGGTAGTAGGTGTCCCTAAGTATCCTGGCATACTCTCAGACATCAGTGTGGTGTGGTAAACATACAGGAACACAGACTCAGGAGAGCAAGTGTGGGCTCATGTGGCTCTTTCACTTTCTACTTGAGTATGCCAGATGCAGGCAGTCTGTTCCCTGCAGTGCTGGCCTTACCATCACTTTTAGTCTTTGTTGGCCTGGCAAGTGGGTAATGGCTATCCTTGGGAGTGTTGCTGTGTGTTTTTGAGACAAGGTCTCACTATGTATCCCTGGCTGGCCTGGAACTCACTATGTAGACCAGGCTGGCCTCAAATTCACAGAGATCTGCCTGCCTCTGCCTCCTGAGTGCTTGGATTAAAGACATGCACTACCATGATGGGCTTGAGTTAATCATATGAAGCAACGAGTTTCATTATGATATTTTTCTCTCTGTTAGTTTGAGCTTTTGTGGCTGTTTCCTTTTTTTTCCATGTCGGTTGATTTTTCAAGTCTTGTCCATCTCCCTGCTGGTCTGTCTGCATTGCTTGAGTTCCAGGAAATCTGAAATCTCTCTTGTTTGTATGTGGCTCTCTTTGGTGTATGGTATAGATATCTTCCCTTACCTGGGCTTCCTCATTAACATGTCTTTCAGTTGAATGGATTTTAATATAGTTTTTAAAAATATTTGTTTACTTCATTTTTTGTGTGTCTGGGGTGTAAATATGTGTATAATTACATTCAGTGCCCACAGAAGCCAGTAGAGGGCATTGTATCCTCTGGAACTGGAGTTCGGCCATGTTATCACTGAAAACCCAATCCAGCACCTGGAAGAACAGTGAGTGCTCTGAACTGCTGAGCCATCTCTCCAGTCTCTTAATAAAGTTTTACTGTAATCAATTTTAACACTTTCCCCCTTTATGAACAAGAAGTGCTTTTCTGTTCCTTTAAGAATTCCTCCCACCAGGTGTGATAATGCATGTTCTTCACCAGGGAGGCCGAGGCAGGAAAATGACAAGTTGAGGGCCAGCCTGAGCTGTAGAGCAAGTAAGTGCTTGTTTACAAACCACAAAGCACCGTCAAGTCAGTAGTTATCTACAAATGCAACTTAAAACCCCAGTAGACACTTCTTCATGTCCTGAGGACAGGATCTTTTTAAACATAACGGTAACAAGCATTAGCAAAGATGGAGGGATTGGGGCTCTGTGTATTGGTGGTCGAATTGTAAAATGAATAACAGTTTAGGCATTTTTTTCAAAAAGCTGATAAATACTTTCCATATAACCCAACAATGGAAACTCTTGGTGTGTGTGTGTGTGTGTGTGTGTGTGTGTGTGTGTGTGTGTGTGTGTGTGTGTCTCCAAAAGAAATGAAAACACTTTAATGCAAAAAAAAAAATCATAGGAGTATTCACGGGAGCATCATTTGTGTCAGTGGGAAGTGGGAACAACCTAACTTTCTGTTCTGTCAATGGAAGATTAGAATAAGATGGAATAAACAAAATGTGGTATGTCTTTGTCCTTAACAACAACAACAAAACTAATGAGCTACTGATAGATGATACAATATGGGTAGACCTTAAAAATATTACAATAGTGAGAGAAGCCTGTCACAAAAGGTCATCAATTCTAAGATCCCACTCATATAACATGTCCAGAATAGCCAGGTCCTCAGCGATGGAAAGTATTGAGTCAATGTCTGGTGCCGAGGCGATGGGAATGACTACCGCTTGGCACAGGGCTGCTTTCTGTGATAAAACACTCTAAAATTAGCTTTGGTTACTCAACTCTGAATGTGCCGAAAGCCACTGCCAATACACCTTAGTTAGATAAAATGATGAAATATGTTTTTTATATTCCTAAATAAGGCTGTTGGAGGAATAAGAACAGTCTGTGAGTGGCGCTGTGGTGAGAAGGTATCAAGAACCGATGGTTACAGTTCATTATAACCGAAGTCCTTTTGTCTCGTCTCGTAGCCCTTCTCAAGGCAGAGCAGGGAGGAAAGGGAAGCAGAGGCCCACAGGACTCAGCGTTTGCAGCTGACCTTGTCTCACCTGCTGCTGCTGCTGTGCACGCTGCAGGGGCAGGGGTGGGGGAGAGGGGCTCTTAGCACAAGCCTCATGCAACACCCAGGACGGTCCCTTCATGACTGCTTTAACTAGTTCTGAGTGCTGTGCCCCTGATTGTGTTCCCCTCCACCCCATTCAGAGTCTCCAGTCCATTCTCCCCCTTTGCCTCCCCATAGCAGCAGGGACCCATCTTGAAGTTTTTAGTTTTATATGTATGAGTGTATGTGGTGTATCTGTGGTTTCTGCATGCATGTGTGTGCACTTGCACTTGGATGCCCCAGGAAGACGTCAGATGTCCTATGCGCGCTCGCTCTCTCTCTCTCTCTCTCTCTCTCTCTCTCTCTCTCTCTCTCTCTCTCTCTCTCTCTCTCTCTCTCTCTCTCTCTCAGGACTTGTTTCTCCATGTAGTTTTGGTGCCTGTCCTGGATCTCACCCTGTAGACCAGGCTGGCCTCAAACTCACAGAGATCCGCCTGGCTCTGCCTCCCGAGTGCTGGGATTAAAGGTGTGCGCCACCACCGCCCGGCCATTGTATTCTCTTAAGGCAGGGTTTTTCAATGAACTTACAGCTAGACTGGCAGGCAGCCAGCCCTAGGTCCTCCTTCCAGCTTGTGCGTATTGGCTGCACTCAACCTTTCAGTGCGTGCTTCAGATTAGAACTCAGGTTTGGACAGGAGACACTCGTACATGATGAGGCATCTTGCCAGCCCCTACCTCCTTTTGTAGTCATTCCTGGGATCATGCCCCTGTGCGTTTGCTCTGTCTACAGGAGTTACCATATTGCCGTGTCCACCGGAAGTCTTCCATGTACTCATGTTGAATGAATGAGTGAAGAGATGGGGGACTTACTTAGAGTCTTGTAATGGAGGTGTTAGGAGTAGGAAACATTAGTAAATAAGTAATGAGGAGGAGGAGGAGGAGGAGGAGGAGGAGGAGGAGGAGGAGGAGGAGGAGGAGGAGGAACAAGAGCCATTCCAAAGCCAAAATTCACGAAGAGCCTATTGAATAGAAAGAATGACTTTCTAGGTTCAAAGTAACAGATCAAACATGATCTCTGAGGTTTTTTGTTGTTGTTAATTTTACTGTTTGGGTATTTCGGACCCAAGCCGTGAGAGTCCATTCTTGTTTTACTCTTTGCTTTATGTTTTGTTATGGAAGTTTTCTCTTCCATGTTTCTCGATGTTTCTGTTGTCTGTACTGTAAACTGTGAAAGCTGCTCCCCACTTCTCCCTCCCCTGCTTTCCACCACACATCTCAGTGTCCCCACTCCTCTGCTAGACTCAAAAACAGCCTTGTGCTTGCAGTGCATATGAAAATGCCCACAACGGTGAGCAGCTAAGAGAAAGGAGAGCAGATCCTTTTTTCCTCCGGCTCATTTTTTCAACCTCTCAAGTATTTATTAGAGGGAACTGAGTTTTCAAAATGAGTTCCAGTGTTCCTGTGTGTTAATAATTTGAGGTTTCTCTTGCATGGATAATTTAAATCTTCAAAAACAACTTACATTAAAGCTAAATGCACATTGAACTAGCTGGACTCCTGGCTTACCGACATGCAGGCAGTGATGAAGAGGACTGGAGGTGAAAAGCTGTTGCCAGGGAAGGCAGAAATATAGATGTCAGGAAGAAGGATGGGCCTGGGCCTGCTAGGTTTGGTGCTCAAACTGCATTGAAATCCTCTTTCCCAGTGTTACCAAAGATGCCCCATTGCTGAGGCTCATTTGTGTGATGCCAGTGATCGCTCCCCTGCTGAGCCCAGTCCTCTGTTTCTTTTTGTTCTGACTTGGGGCCTCACTGAGCAGCCCAGGCTGGTCTCAAACTTGGGCCCCTCCTGCCTTCAATTATCTGGGGTTACAGGCTTGTGCCATCAGTCTGGTTTTGTTAAGATTTTTTAGCTACTTAATCCTTACTCGTTATGAAGAGTTTGGTCAATGTTCACTGTATGCAGACTGTGATGTATGAAGTTGTGTCTCAGAGTTTGGATATCAGAAAGATTTATGGTATATCCTTCTAGTCCCAGCATTTGGGAGGCCAAGATGGGAGGCTAGCCTGGGCTACATAACAAGATCTAGTCCAACCTGGGCCACATAGTGAGACTGTTTCTCCAAAAAGTAGATCATTTGGTAGGACTTTAAATGTGGTTTCATTTATAAGTAGCATTTGCTGTTTCTTTTGAGATATGATCTGACTGTTGTTGTCTGAATCTTAGATGGTCTTTTAATAACACCCCAAAGCTAGATATCAAGGTGAAAGCTGAAAGATCAAAGAAGCAGAGCAGCTAGCCACTAGTTCTTACCTCTACAAAATCTTCAGCCTAAAGAGAGTGAGTTCCTGTTTGCTCACGCCTTATATACCTTTCTCTGCCCTGCCATATTACTTCCGGGGATTAAAGGCGTGTGTGCTTCCCAAGCAAAGGCATGCGATCTCAAGTGCTGGGATTAAAGGTGTGTGCCACCACTGCCTGGCTGTATGTCTAATCTAGTAGCTGGCTCTATTCTCTGATCCTCAGGCAAGTTTATTAGGTTACACAACATATCACCACAGACTGGGGAGTCCTGGATGGCCTGAAACTCACAGTGGAGATCAGGCTGACCTCACATTCACACATACCTATCTGCCTCTGCTTCCAGAGGGATTAAAGGCATGAGCCACCATGCCAGGCCATAAGCAGTATTTCTTACACTCTTACTGTGCTTAAAGACATGTTAGGTACCATGAAAGAATCAGAAAAAAAGTAGCTTTTTTATTAAACATTTTACAAAATATGAGTACTGTATTTATATCATTTCTCTCCCACCCCTCACCTCTTTAATCCCTTTCATGACCCAACTCCTCAAATTTGTCACCTCTTCTTTAATTGTTAATGATGTGAGTGTTTGTACACGTGCGTGTGTAGTTCTAACCACTTGGTACTGGATAACCTATGGGCCCATCCTGTAGCAGAGAAGACTGACTCTCCGTCTCTTGGCAGCTGTCAGTTGCCTGTAGCTCTTCATCTAGAGGTGGGGTCCTGTGAGATTCCCTCTATCCGGGTCGGAATGTCAGCTGGTGTGGTCATTGTACAAGTCTTGTTCAGGTAACTCTTATAAATAGTTCTTAAGGAACTAGAGAGAAAGAGAATAGATTTCTCCAAGGGAGGTAGAGTGTTTTAAAAGCTGAATTACACACACACACACACACACACACACACACACACACACACACACACCCTAAAATGAGATAAAGACAAAGTCACAGTGGAGTATAGAAAACTTAGAGGATGTAAGAGGTTCCACAAAGAGGTGCTTCTTTCTATTGATGTTTTGTTTCTCTAGCTATGATGAGCGGAATCAGGCTCTGAGCCCCAAGCCCCTTGTGATGACTCAGTTATCTTCAGCGCCTTGGTTGAGGTGGGTGGGAGGTAGAGGTTCTAGTAGGTGGCCCATTGAATCTTCAGTGTGAGAAGGAACCAGCAGCCACATGTTCAGGAGAGGCCTGACAGAGTGATTTCACTGAAGTTTACTTTTGTGAGCCTTTCTCAGGTTTCTACCATGTATTAAAAACACTGTGTGGAGACAAGAACAAATAAAACTGTCCCCTTCTGTCAGTCATCAGCAGAGGGCTTGAACACACTGGTACACCTAAGTACAGGATGAGGCAGAGTAGTGATTGGCATGTGAAGAATAAACAAACGGCTGTGACAGCTCAGAGGAAGCCATTGTCATGGCATTTTCTGCTGGAAATCAGTTAAAGCTTCATACAGGAAGCGATACTCGCCTGGGCCTTGAAAATGAATGGCGTTTAAAGGTGGAGAAGATAGGAACCGTTCTGGCACAGACCGGAAGTAGTATAAAGAAAGACGTGTAAACACAGGATGTGAGCCCTTAGTAATGGAGGCTGGTCAGGCTAAGTGGGAGAGCTGTGCAGGGCAGGGCTGTCTGTGGTGGACCTTAATGACAGTGCCACAGGAAGGACTTTGTGTGAGCAGAGGAGAGACACCTTGTTTGTTCTGTTTTGTTTTTTCGCGAGGAGGGAATAAGATCTGACTTTGTGTGACAGTCGCTGGGCTCTGAATGAATAGCTTAGAGGGAAATTCAGTGACATAGGTAGGAAGCATAGTGAGTCTTGATCTGGCAGGAAGGGGGCTGGAGAGGTGGCTTAGCAGTTCCGAACACTTGCTGCTCTATTCTGAGGACCAGAGTTCAAATCCCTGCAACCTATGTCAGACAACTCACAAAAAGCCCCAAACTCCAACTCCAGGAGATCCATTTCCCTCTGCTGGCCTTCATGGGGACCCACACAGACACGTATACATATACCCACACCTCACACACATGCATCTTAAAAAAGATGAGAGATGGAAACAAAACGGGAGCGATGGATTCAAGACACAGGGTAGAGGTTATGAGTGCCATCCAGCTCACGGGGGAAAAGGAGAGAGGGGAGCTGGAGATGATGCCAGGGTCGTGAGTGACAGGCGGTCCGCCATTGGTGAGCACCGTGGGATATTTGATTTTGGAAAATGGTCTTTTTCCAGACCGGTACTGGGAATCCAGAAGAGGAACTTAAGACTCCTAAGGGGAAGTTTCCCAGTCCAACAAGAGTAGAAGCGGTGGGACCTGAAAAGTTAGCTCCAGGGAGGCAGGCAAAACGAGCAGGGCCTCACTGGCGAGTTCCTTCTCTGGCTGGTTGGAAAGAAGGAATACAGAGGGCCAAGGGAAGTGCACCGCCAACGGGAGGGGAAGGGCGGGAGGGGAAGGGCGGGGAGAGGAAGGGGCTCCAGGGAGGTCGGGATCCAGCCTCCAAGTTGCTAGGGTTTCGAGGAATGTGGTGTACCTGTCACAGGGGCTGTCGAGACATCAGAATATTCATATGCCATCTTTGGGTTTACCTTGTTTGTTTGTTTAGACGATGTCTCACTGTGTGGCTGCCGCTGGCCTGGAGATCTCTATGTAGACCAAATCCACCTACCTCTGCCTCCCAAATCCTGGGATAAGGTGGTCACCATGCTCAGCAAGCCTGCCTTTTGTTGGTTGGTTGGTTGGTTTTTTTGAGACAGGGTTTCTCTGTGTAGCCCTGGCTGTCCTGGAACTCAGCGATCTGCCTGCCTCTGCCTTCCAAATGCTGGCCTTAAAGGCGTGGGCCACCGCCGCCCAAGCCTGCTGTTCTCCTGGTATTTTAGCATTGTTCCCAAACACTGGCTCCTCTGTGTCCTGCTCTTGAAATAGTGAGAAGAGAGAAAATAATGGAGGTGGCCTGTTAAAACAGACTTGAAGTTAAAACGTGAATGTTCTTTGTTCAGTTTCTAAATAAGATGCATTTTCTCCATTTTGAGTAGATATTCTCAATAATAACAATGTCCCATTGTCTAGTTGTTAGGTGGTTATAAATATATTTGTAGAAAGTCATATGAAAACTCAGTCCTACTGAGGACATGCCCATGTATTCCAAGCACTAGGCTATTCAGTGAGCCTCAAGAAATCGGATGTGGCGCCTACCCCCAAACCAGAAGGGAAAATAATGGCGGAAGCAGTTTAACCAATAAAACCCTATCAGGAAGACCAGTGTCCTTAGCCCTGGCTCAGTGCTGCTGCTGTGGACTACCAGGCTGTGTAGAGAGGGCCAGAAGGGGGTGCCTCATAGGAAGCTGCCTAGTTAACCAGTCTGGCTCAAACTGTGGTCTGTTGACTGTTATCTCAGGACCAGCACTGTCAAGATACAGTCACTGGTGCCTCGTAGGGCAGATTTGACTCTTGTTGTAAGGTGTGTATCCCACCGACCTGTCTTCCTGTAGAAGAGAGACTCGGAGTCTATAGGGCAGAGGCCAAATGGAGGCAGATGAGACTTTCAGCTGCTTTTAGTGTCCCACTGGACACCTGCAGGCCCGAGAGAACAACCCGTCCTTTCATCTAGGTGTGGCCTCACACCTGTAATCCCAGGACTCAAGAGGCGAAGGTAGGAAGAGTGCCATGAGTTCAAGGCCAGCCTGGTCTGTGTATGCAGATGCAGGCAAGTTACAGCTGTAAGGTGATGGCCTGCTTCAAAAAAGGGGCGGGGAAAGTCAGAGCCTTTTGCATCAGTGAGGCTGGAGGTGAAAGGAAAAGTATCGGCTCAGGACCCCCAAGACCCTCAGCACGAAAGAGATTTATTTTCCCCAGAGGGAGAGAGAGCAGGGAATAAGAGACAAAGACAGGAGGGGAAGGGACAAAGGACCGCCTCTGGATAGAGAGGAGACAGACGTGGCCCGTAGGAAAATGACAGTTTATAGAGGTACAAGGGGAAACCCATGTTTGGATGTGGTGTTCAGTTTTAATTGGGCATGTTAATTAGGGCAGCCAAAAGGGGGCTTTTGATTGCTGGACTTCAATACTTCAATAGCTGGACCTTGGTCGTCAGCCTCAGGAGGAGGAAGTGGCCAAATAAGGGGCAGACCTTGGTGGCCAGCTTTAGGAATGTAATCTAACTTTTGTTAGCAAGGCAGAGGGCATTGGGGAGGAGGGCGAGGCCTGCAGAGGCTTCCCCACCACGCTTGAGCTGGCCAGAGTTCCTTCATGGGTGAAGCCCTGTGTTCTATGTTCAGTAGAATTTAAAAAGTTTCCCCGCCTGGGCCTCCCCTCTATTCCCCTCTCCTCTTCCCCTCTCCTCTTCCCCTTCCCTTCCTTTCCAAGGCCCACACATGCAAGGCAGGTCCTGCACCTGGCCTGTCTCCTAGTTCCAACCAGCTCAGGCGACTGGCTGCTTCTTTCTTAAATTTGCCATTTCAGCTTGGTGACATGGCCTGTGTCCCGCTGACCAGAGACTAGTGCTTGTAGGTTGATGACAGGAGTGTTGTCCATTTGCCTTCCTAGACTTCGGCTTCAGCAACCTCTTCACCCCCGGGCAGCTGCTGAAGACGTGGTGTGGCAGCCCTCCCTACGCCGCCCCGGAGCTCTTCGAAGGGAAGGAATATGATGGGCCCAAGGTGGACATCTGGGTAAGTACTTCCCCTTCCCACCACCCTGCTCCCGTCTCTCGGTGACAGCTGTCTTGCTAGAGGACACACAGACAGGGCCGTGTGTGAGTGGAGAGCACCTTCACGTGTCCTCACAACCCACAGTCCATTTGCAGCCTCTCCTCCAGTACTGGACTCAGTGAGCCTCGAGTTTCAACTACTCGCTTTGTATGTGCAGAAGAACCCTCCCTGTAAGGGTCTGAGCGGGTGACGCCTGGGCCAAGAACAGAGATTATTCTTTCTGAGAGGCTGGGTTCTGATCCCGAAATTCATGTCTGGAAGCAAAGAAGACTGTTAACTGCTCTGAAGACTATTGACCTTGATAATGACCCATGCTATGTCCTAAAGAAGGAAGGAGAAGTTGGTTCCATCATCTTCACATGCACTCTCATGGCCTCTTTTGTTTTTTGATGCAATTAACTGTGCGTACTCTCTGTTTGGGATGCAGAGTCTTGGAGTTGTCCTCTATGTGCTTGTGTGTGGTGCCCTGCCGTTTGATGGGAGTACACTGCAGAATCTGCGGGCCCGGGTGCTGAGTGGAAAGTTCCGCATCCCATTTTTCATGTCCACAGGTAAGGGAGTTGCCCACACAAAGCTATGACTAGGTTCATGGAGAGCCAGGCATGTTAAGTCATTTCAGAAGTGCGGTAATGGTGGGTAAATGACCATTTGACTGCTTTCTAAACTGCAGTTCGTAGTTCCTCTGAGAGGCAAGGTTCCATAGGAACAAGAGAAGCAACTAGCTTTGGCTCAGGGAGCCTTCCCTGTGCTTAAACCTGGGCTCTGCTCAGTGCCAGTTTGTCTGAGCCTTGGTTTCCTCAGTCAGTAAGTTGGCTGAGAGTTTTGTGTGGCCCTGCTGTACAGATTGGATTGATGTGTATCGAGTCAGTGGTCCCTCACCTCGTGGCGGTGGGATGGACATTTGTCTTTCCGCTGTCTTCCCCACACCCTTTCACTGCAGTACAGGAGCTCCTTTGTTGGGACACGGATGCCCAGGACGAGCAGGCTGTGCATCTTAGTCCTGGTGTCGTCTCATTTCCTAGTTCTATCTGTAGTCTACCTTCAGAGTCAAATTGTTTAAAAAAATCCCTCTAAGTAAGTGGGCAGCAGGATAATTTTAGCTTTTGGAAAAGTTTTAATACTGAAAACAGACACCAGAAACCCAGATTTTTATAGTTGCCTGACAACTCAGAACTTATGTGGGTTTGGCTTTGCTTGGGGCCGAGGGGTGTTTGGTTTGGGTTGTTGTTGTTTTCCTGTCTTTCTTCACCATTTCTGTGCGTGTAAGAGGTCACGTCTGAGCCACTGTAGAAAGTGGTACCCTTTGTCTGCTACTTCCTCTTAAGGAAAGCATGCATGCATACCTTTAGAATAAGTAGGTGGAATGTGGGCTAGCTTTAACCGAGTCATCTCAGAATTGGTGACTGGGGAGGTGGTGTGTCAGGTAGTGATAAATGCTCTGGAGGATGAAGTAGAAACTTTTAGGATGGTGGGTGGGAGAGCATTCAAAGAGGTGCAGTTGGGAGGACACCGGAGGACCCCAGCCCGATGGCCTCAGGGAGCTAGCAACTGAGGCTGTGCCCGAAGAGTTCAGAATGAAGAGAGAAGGAGAGAGTTGAGGGAGCCTGTCTGAGGGCCTCATCAGCAGATATAAAGACTTTTTTACTTTTACTCTGGTGGAAGGGGAAGATTTAGAGTCTCTTAACAGAAGAATGATATGCTCTGACCTATGGGAGTTTCTTCTACTTTTTTCTTTCTTTTTTGAGACAGGGTTTCTCCATGTAGTTTTGGTGCCTGTCCTAGATCTCACTCTGTAGACCAGGCTGGCCTCAAACTCACAGAGATCCACCTAGCTTTGCCTCCCTAGTGCTGAGATTAAAGGTGTGTACCACCACCGCCCGGCTTTCTTCTACATTTTTATTGTGAAAAATTTCAAACAAATTGAAAAGATTTTGTAGTAGCTTTTAAAGACAATCACTGCAGTTGCTACACTGCTTGTTGAAAGGAGATTGTAGTGCAGTGCTGTGTAGCATAATGCAGTGCTGTGCAGTGCTGTGTAGTGTGCTTTGCTAAGCAGTGAATGGAATGTAGTGCAGTGTAGTGCAGTCCTGTGTAGGGCAGGCTCATTGAAGACACTTGTAGAAAGGGAGCCTGGTTGGTAGGAGACTTTGAGTGCACATGAGCGCCGCAGTTGGCTGTTCCCAGACTGGGTAATACAGGGGCTGGGGGAACACTCCTGCATCCCACATGGCAGGTATGTTGAGAGCATTTGAAACACTAGCTAGCTTCCGTCAGTATTATGAGCTTCGTAAGGTGGTCATCCTCACTTTACAGATGATACCCAAGGCGACTATCCCTAGATAGCACAGCTAATAAATGGCTGAACTAGAATTTGAACCCAGGCAGTCTGTCTCCAATAATGTTTGGTATTGGATTTTATGTAAAGAAAGAATAATTATAGGTAACTCTAAGGTTTTTTTTTTAACCTGAGCAGCAGAAAGAATGAGGATAACTGGGGGAAACAGTTAAAATTTTGGAGAGATGGTTTTAGGAGTGTCAAGTTGGAGGTGTCTATTCGCCATCTCAGTTGAGGCTCTAGTCGGCAGGTGAATTTAGGGATGATTACTAACCTAGGATATCTGTCTGAGAATCATCAATGTACAATGTCTAATGCTACCAGATGAGCTCACTCTCTGGGTGTGGAAGAGGTTCCAAGGATTTTTAGAGATTAGCAAAGTGAACAGGGGTCAGAAGGATGGTTAGCAAGGAAAGCCAGAGGCTGCTTGTCTTGAAGACAAGTGAAGATGTTCCAGGAAAGAGGGAGTGGGATGCCTCAGGAAGCTGAATTGAGAAGAGTGGAGATGATTGATGTTTTGGAGCGGCAGGAGCAGGCATCCGATGGTGTGTGCATAACAGGAGAGGAATGGGAGGAACAGACAAGGACCAAGCCTTGACTTTTTCTAGCTTGACTGTACGGTGAAGCAAGCAGAGAAGTGTGCACTGGGTGGCTCTTGCTGTGGTCATCGGGTGTCCAGACCAAAGCTGTATTTCCTCATTGTCTTATTTAGCACTTCACTGTTCCCTGCTAGGAAAAAACAGAGCAGTTTTATGTTCACAGCAGAATTGAGCTGAAGGGACAGAAGATGCCCATCTGCCCTCTGTCCACCTCCTCACAGCCTCCCTACTACTGGTACCCACCCCAACACACACACACACACACACACACACACACACACACACACACACACACCCCTGTCACTTAGAGCCTGCAGTTTATATTAGGGTTCACTACGGGAGTTGTGAGTTCCTGGGTTTTGACAAGTGTATAAAGACATTTATCCACCAGGATCATGTCATACAGAGTAGCCTCATCTCTGGGATGAGCCTGTGTGCTTCTCCTGTTCCTTCCTCTTCCTTTCTCTCTCTCTCTCCCAACTGGCCATAGTCGGTCCTTTCATTGCTTCTGTACCTTTTGACTTTTCCAGATGGTAATATGATTGGAAACACCGTGTGTGGCCTTTTGCATTGACCTTCCCCTTAGGAATATGCACAGACATATAAGGTCTGTTGTGTCTTGCTAGCTCATTTCCCTTTAGTGCCAAATGATACTCCCTTGTTTGGATGTACCACAGTTTATCCTTTTGCCCACTGGTGAGTGTCTTGGTTGCTTTCCAGTTTTGACAGTTATAACTAAGGTTGCTATGATGTCCTTGTGCAGATTTTTGTATGGACACACATTTTCAGTTTACTTGAGTAAATGCAAGGAGCATGACTATGGAGTCATATGGTAAGCGCTGGTTTCGATCTGTAACAGACTGCCCAGCTGCCTGCCGGAGAGCTGTGCCGTGTTGTTGTGGATGAGTTCCTACTGCTGCACGCCTCGCCAGCTTTTGGTGTTTAGTATTAGGTGTGTCTCTTCACAGGTGTGTGGTGTTTCTCGTTTTAATTTGTAGCTCTGGGGTCTGTGATTATGAGCAGCTTTTCATTTGCTTCTTTGCTATCTGTACATCTTTCTTGAGGTGTCTCATCAGGTCTTCATTTTTTTCTCCCCAACAAAGTCTCACAGCGTTTCCCAGCCTTTGAAGAGGTTAAGCAATCCTTCTGCTTCAGTCTCCAAGGATCTGGGATTGCTCATTTTCTTGTTGTGGTTTTTCACTGTCCTCTAAAGTATCTTTTTCTTACGGTGGCTCCTGAGACACATGCTCTCGCCCTCCCCTGAGTGTACTGTCTTAATCATCTCTGCCATATTTCTCGTTCTCTGTTCATCCTTTCTACCTCCTCCTGTTCACATAATCTCTTAGCCATCTTATTTACTGCCCTGGCTCCACTGAGCACAGTTAGGAGCAGCCCCCAATTAACGGGCCCCAAATTCTCTCCTGGGGTCTAGAGCTACATATCCAACCATTTGCTATCTAGCATCTCTTAAAACTTTGTGGTTTTGTAGTGCTGAGAATTGAACCCAGGGCCTTGAGTATGTTAGGTAGGCACTCTACCACTGGCCTACAAGCTTTTGTAGTACTGTGTCTTTCTTTTAGATCTTGAAGTCACATCATTGAAACATTTTCCAAAATGAACTTCATTCACTATTCACAAATTTGCTCTGTTTGGTGTCCACTGTCCTAGTGAATTCTGTCCCCTCTCCAGCTTGGCAGATACAAGTCTGGATCGTTTCTTCTCTTAGCACCTCCACTAGAGCCAGTTGGTTCTCCAAGGCTGCACACAGTCCCCCAACCTGTAGCCACTTGTATAGACCTTGCCGCCATCTTTCTTTTCCTGCCTAGATTAAACAGTGGTCAAATCTGTGGATTCTTGGTTTCAGCCTTGTCTGTTCTCCGTGTTGTTGCATGAGAAACCTTTGCAGACACAAATAATGACAAACTACACCATACAGACATGCTTCCCATATGCACACACACAAACACACAAATCTGATCATATCATTTTGTAGTTTAAAATGTTTCAATTGTTTACCATTGCCTTAAAGTTTACTCCTAATATGTCTAGAGCACTGAATTTCAAGTATTTTTATTACAGTCATAATAAAAATATACTTTATACTATAATCCATAACACATGTAAAAAATCAAAATATACTGTTTTGAGATAGAGTCTTACTCTGTAGCCCAGGCTGATTTTAAACTCAAGATCCATCTACTTCAGTCTCCTGAGTGCTGGAGTTATAGGCTTGTAGCCAGCCCCCTCCCCCCCCTCCCCCTGTGCTCAAGAGGTCCCTGCTCCAGTACTGGTGGTCAAACCCAGGGCTTTACCCAGTTAGCCAATATCACCAGGCACTCTGCCAGCATTTTTAAAGGGCAAAGCCTGCTTTTCCTATGGGCATCACACCCCAATATATTTTATTCTGTTCCTTAGGTGATCTCCCGAGCAGGGTTGTAAACAGTGGCAGTAGAGTTCCTTTGGGGGCTGGCCCTCCCTCTGTTAGACCCCCATGTTAGCTACAGCCTGTCATCCCAACTTACTTCTGGTTCCTTGAATGTCATCTTTTCTGGAACTGTTCCCTCTGCCCTAAACACTTCCTTCTTTCCAGACTCCTGTCCACTCACCCTTGTAGTGTAGAATCTAGTGAGAAGTTTGGTTAGTCACAGCTAAAGGTACAGGTGCTGGGGAGACAGCTGGCTGTCAGTGAAGTACTCACCTCACAAGCACAAAGACCCGAGTTCGAGCCCCAGAACCCACTTAAAAGTATTGGGTGTGGTGGCACATGCTCGTCATTCAACAGTTGGGTTGGGAGGTGTAGGTGGGGGCATCCTTTGGGCTTTCTGCCCAGCCAGTCCAGCCTACTTGAGCTCTAAACTAATGAGAGGCCCTGTCTCAAAAAAAGATGGGTGACATTTCTGATCTACACATACCCACTAAAACAGAAGAATCTAGATATTTTCTATTTCTATTTTAGCTTTCTGAACTTTGTCTTACTGTGACATTTATCAATTAAATTTTAAGTAATTCTTTCATTATATGCCTTCCACACCAGACTCTGAACTTGAGTATATACAAGCAAAATATCTTTCCCACAATTATTTATAATCTACCATAGTGTCTGGCACACAGCAGGACTTACTACATTACTAAGTCTTTGTCAGAGTCAAGCCCTCCTGTGGTCCAAGGGCTTTCATTTATTCCTAAGATTAAAATCAGGCCAGGGCCGGGCGGTGGTGGCGCACGCCTTTAATCCCAGCACTCGGGAGGCAGAGACAGGCGGATCTCTGTGAGTTCGAGGCCAGCCTGGTCTACCAAGTGAGTTCCAGGAAAGGCGCAAAGCTACACAGAGAAACCCTGTCTCGAAAAAACCAAAAAAAAAAAAAAAAAAAAAAAAAATCAGGCCAGGTATGGTGGTGCACACTTTTCTCCCCAGCCCTCAGAGGCAGGTGGATCTCTATCAGTTCAAGGCCAGCCTGGTCTACACAGTGAGTGAGACTTTGTGTCAAAAAAGAACACAAAAAGGAAAATCAGAAATTTTCACAATTGTAACTCCCGCTGCAGCATTCACGCCACCCCCATTCCATTCCGTTGTTCTGACCTTAGGTCCTTGCCATTCTCTGACTCAGCAAGCACACGACCCTTCCCCTCAGGTGGGCACTCTGAGGCTTCTCCCGACCCCACACCATCCCCAGTGGCTTTCACAGTTCTGTTTGTCTTCACACTTGTCCCAACCCCACATGCTCTTTGTCTTCTTCTCACCTCCCACTTCGTCGTTCGCTGCCAGGGAAAAGCATTTAGATTTTGTTCACTGCTGTATTCCTGGCCTTGGGATAGTGTCTGAGCTCTGGTAGGCATGCATAAAGATGTACTAGGGGGGGAAATTAATGCACAGGTTTGTTAAAATACAGCCTACAAAATCCCTTCCAGAGGGATTACCCAAACAATATCAAGAAATTCCATTGTGCATGCGTATAATCTCAGCACTTGGGAGGAGGCTCAGCAGGTGAAGGTCATCTCTAGTTGCTTAGTGAGTTCGAGGCTCTCCTAGGATGTAAGAGATCCTGTCTCAGTTGCTGCCCACCAGCAAACACACACAGAAAACTACATTTCTGTAAGTATTTTCCTGTATTTCATCTGCTTTAAACTATGCAACTATGCCCTGGAATCGTTACCTTGTATTATTTTATTGCTTGCTGGTGACGTTTAGAGAAATGACTTGCCTTGTTACAGCCACACAGATCCTCATAGCTTAGCCACCCCCTCGGATGCTGTACTGTCCTGCTCAACCTCACTGTTGCAAGAAAGGGCAGCTCAATAAACTACTTCCTCTGCTTTTCCTTTTTGTGAGGGCTTTGGATCTTCTCTGCCCTCCACCGCAGCCTCTCACACCAGAACCTGGCAAATGTTCTTGCTCAGTCAAGCCTCCCCAAAGCTGATTGCTGAGAATAGCTCCTGGCAAATAGCTGCTGAAACTATGCTCTTAGTAAGTTATCATAAGCTGAAAGACTGGGAATGGCAGTGTGGTTGTCCTAAATAGTGTCACTCGTTAACCCCGGAGATGAAATTCCCTGAGTAGAATAAAAGGCTCTGTAAGATTAAGTACAGAAAATGAGAAATGAACCAGTGTAAGAAATGAGTTGACAATTGCTATCTTATCATACAGTCATTCTTGTCCTCGGCAATATGGATGTGCTTGACTCTGTTCCATACCGTAGACCTGAATCCCAAGACCCATCAGAGGCTGGTGCTGTCCATATGAAGAAGCACAGAAGAAAATGAAATCATAGATGTTCTTTCTTGTGTTCTGAGCAAAGAAGCTGAGGCTGGCTCTGGGTCCTTTCTGTCTCTGGGCATAGTTGTGACTCTCTAGACCCTGCACTGGCTCTTTTTGTGGAGGTCAGAGCTGTTGGGTCTGTAGTCACTCTCTTTCTGTTTCTGTCACTGTCCTCTAGAGGGCAGTGTGGTCAAGGAAAGTCCTTAGAACAAGGCCCATTCTCTGGCTGTCACTAACTTGAGCTGAGCTTACTGATTCCTGTGGAAATGATCTAGAGACTCCAGCAGAGCTGGGATAGTTTTCTGTATTAGCATGTGAGGCCCTGAGAAGACCCTGTCCACTAGCCTTTTCTGGCTCTTGGGTTCCAGAGTGTCCCCAGCTGTGGATGAGAACAGGCTCAGCAGATGGATACTGTTAGTTCAGGAACTCGAAGCTTATTTTCTGCCTGTCACTGCGTCTTCACACAGTGGGTCAAAGCTGGTCAGACACAAGTGTTCTTCCCTGTGTGTCCCGAGATCAACTGAGATCATACACTGTTAAGTGACATTTGTTCTAGATGGAGTGGTTTTATACCACCTAGTATGTCATGGACACGCCTTCTTCCCAGGCCTGCATGTTATACAACCACAACCTAGCAGCGCCTGGCAGGACATACATATATTTTCAGTGATTGTTTGAAAGAAATATGGAAGAAATCACAATGTCCCGCATGGTGGCATACACCTTTAATCTGGCTCTTAGGAGGCAGAGGTAAGCAGATCTCTGTGCGTTCCAAGCCAGCCTGCTCTACATAGCAAGTTCCGAGACAGCCAGGGATACATAATAGAGACCCTGTCTCAATGTCCCATCCCCCCAAAAAAGAAAAGTTAAGGAAGAAATATGGTTTTACTCCTTTACTAGACTCTTCCTTAGACTCGACTCGGTTGTATTATTAAAGTGATAGATAGCTCACTGATGGTCTGACTCACTTAGTAAACCATTGGTTTTATCTTCTTTTGTTACTGTATAGATGACTAGATCAAGTGACTTCTGCTTAGTTTGAAAAAGGTGTTTTGAGCCAGCTGGCTCAGGTCTGTCATCCCAGCACTCAGGAGGCTGAAGCAGGAGGAACACAAGTGAGTTTAAAGCCAACATGGGCTATAGAGTAAGTTGGAGACCAGTCTGGGATATGTAATGAACCATCTCAGAGCGGGGAGGAAACTATTTTGATGTACCATCAAGTTGGCTCTGAGTCTCTGTCATATCATGTTTGGTGCAGGCCATTGTTTTTTGAGTGGAGCTTCTTGGATTAACCCAGAGCTCAGAGCTCATCACTCCAAGAACACCACAGCCTTAGCCACAGGCGATTAGCAGGGGAAACCCGGTGTCCTAAGTTCATATAAGATGAGGCCTGCTTCGGCCAGTGTCAGCAGAGGCTCCGTTTGACTCCTCCCACTGCTGGAAGCCAACAACGTCAGCAGTTGATTACTAGGTTCACTCCCTAACTCTACATTGTAAACCCATGGCTGTGTGCTTTGCCGCCTTCTTCTGTTAAATGTCACCTACGAGCAAATGTAGTCAGATCGTTTACTTAACGGAAGGAAAATTAATTTACCATGAAGAAGCTGTACTGATGCTGAGTGCACTGAGATCTCTTGTGGGCAATATTTTTGAGTCCTTATTGATTAGACTTCATTGGGACTTAATTAGCTGTAATCTTGCATAAGCATTTTATCACTGGGAATGCAAGACCCCACTTACATAATGCTTCTGATGGAGAATATGGCCTGCAGCTACTTCCAGAAAGCTACCACTTAGAGGAAAGTAACTCTGCCTCATCAGCTTACTCATCAAGAACCACACAATGTCTCCCTTGGTGGAAAGCACTTTGTGAAGAGGAACAGGGCTGGGAATGGATGTCACTTGCCGGACGGGCTGTGAGTGCAGAGGGCCATCTTTGGAGGTCTGCTGTCTATTTGGGGAGAAAAACCTAGAGTGGTTTGGCTTCCATTCACACAGGGAATACACCTCATGCCAGAGAGCTGGTTGTGATGCCACACACCTGTAATCCCTGCACTTGGAAGGCAAGAGGCAGGAGAATCACAAGTCACCCTCAGTTATATGCCAGTTTCAGAGCCAACCTGGCATCTATGAGACCCATTTCAAAAACAAAACAGAACTGCTTTTCAGAGTAAGCTGAAAAGTTTACTTACTTACTTACAGAGTAAGTAAGTTCCCACAAGTTTACCTAACTTTCTAGAAACCAGGGACAGAGTGTTGACAGTGTTGTGCTTATTACCGCCCCTTTCAATTGAACTGTTTTCTGGATTACAGAAACCCTCTATGGAAAAACAGAGGAAGACAATTCTAAGTAGAAGCTTGACTCCAGAGGTTGAGTAATAACAGGAGGTTGGGCTCCTGTATCCTCGACACTGTTGATTTAACTGCCTAATGCCCAGTGGGCTCACTCTATCCGTGAGCTATGCTGAATGAATGGTGGGTCGTTTGGTAACAAAAATGAAGGGGTGGCCTCACTTAATAAGTGCCAGACCCAGGCTTTGAACTCTTATCGGTCTGGCTTCAGAGAACACCTAACCATCCTCAGTTCTGTTTAGTTCTCAGCAAATACATATCTGGCAGTTATTCCAAGTATCAGGAGAGTCCTGTAGTGACTATCAGAGAAAGCATTGAGGGGAGCCCTTAGATGGGTCTACAGGTAAGGGTGCATGCTGCCAGGCCCGATGAGGGTTTTATATATATAAAGGTCTTGTTTGAAGTCGTTTTCCTTCTTTGTTTAGATTTTAAAAGAGGGGCCATGTCAGATAGATTTCACTGCTGCTAGCACTTGGCAGTGACAGAACTTCCTTGGCAGAGAAGTAAAAGTCATGTCTAGGGCTCAATCCACAGCAGAGTTGGGGTTTCTAGCTCCAGCCAGCTTCTTACCAAAAGGTGTCTTGGTAAAAACCAAAACCCAAAGCTATTTCTTAAATTGATTTAACTTTTTAGTTATTTCTAAAGAGACCATGACGGACTTTATTTTCTGTCCTTAGAGGGAAAACTGCAAAATGAGGTATGATGGGTACATGTCTGTAGCCCCACCACCTGGAGGGCAGAGGCAGGAAGCTGGCAAGTTCAGTGCCAGCCTGGGCTTCATTGTGAGAAATCATTTCAAAGACAGGGGGAGGGGGAGAGACTGAGAGAGAAAGAGGGGAGGGATTATGAGAGAATATGAGAATGTTTTATTTGTGGTTTTCTTTTCTGAAAAAAGCAGTCAGCATTACTGAGGCACTCTGAGTCCTAAGCATCTGTAAGTCCAGAACATATAAAGCACCGTAGAGTCCTGTGAAAGCCACATGGCTCCATGCTGAGGTCCTTCAGCCCCTCCTCAGCTGTTTGTCTGCCCTGTCAGCTCGCCCTGTTCTGATCCTGGCCTGGACAGAGGGACAGAGGACATGAGTAACAGTGTGCCAACTGGGATCCTAACTCTAAAATGTAGTTTAACTATTTCAAGTTCTGAAAGTTGTTCATTGTCCATGGAAATGGATGCTTTAGAGGTTTGACCGCCAATTAATTTTTGTTCCTGTTTTGGATTTTGAGATTTAGAAAAATTGAGCTCTCTGAAATTTGAATTGCTATAAAAGCAATCTATCACTAAGAATTTAACATTGCTAAGAAGCATGCTCAAATTATCGAAAATAGAGACTTTGGGGCTGAACACTTACTTGAGAATCACCTTTGAGCATATGTATTGGTGACTGGAAAGACACCTTCCATATGCTTGGAGGAAGCATGGATTTCCTGGGCAATTGTTTCTTGTACTCTTACAATGCCCTCTGGTGCCCAGATGTCTTCTCTTTCCACCAGTTCAAAGAAGCTTACGTGTCAGGAATCTGTGACTTCATTTCTTTGAGACTGTTCCTCCACAGCAGACTGGAGAACAATGCTTTGCCATGCCCTGTACTTTGGCGCCACACAAGAGGTTTAAGGACACCTGACTTTCCTTCATAGGGTCAGCCCAGAGGTTCTGATGATCCAGTCCCACAGAGCTCTGTTCTCTTTGTCTGACTCCATGATTGGCAAGGCCTGTTGCCATAGCCCTCTGCCGTGGTCTCCATCCATGGCACTCACTGGAGTGGAGTCTTTGGTAGCACCTTGGCTCTAACTATGGAAAGCATTAGCAGGCTGAGCCCCCACCCTTTTGGGTTCTTATGTTCCCAACATCTCCCTCGCCTGCTTGTCATCCCCACCTCCTGCTCTTCATCATTTAGTTCATAGTTTTCCCACCAGGATTTCAACTGCTCTGTTTGGAACCTGCTTGTGACCGACTCAGTGTGATGCGGCCTTTGGGGATCACATAGCATATATCACCTGCTGGATAAGAGAACTGTCTTGATTTGTCTTTCTAAAGATATGCTGGCTGCTACCTCCAACACTAATAATGTTTTTTGTTTGTTTGGTGGGTCAGTTGGTTTTTCAAGACAGGGTTTTTCTGTTTAGCTCAGGCTGTCCTGGAACTCAGTCTGTAGACTAGGCTAGCCTTGAACTCAGATCACCTGCCTCTGCCTATGTAGTACTGGGATTAAAGGTGTGTGTCCCCACTGTTTAGCTACTAATAATGTATTTTTTAAAATTTTATTTTATAATTAATTTAATTTTACATATCAGCCACGGATTCCCCTGTCCTCCCTCCTCCCATCCCAGCCCCCACCCCTTCCCCCCAAATCCACACCCCATTCCCACCTCCTCCCAAGGCAAGGTCTCCCTGGGGATTCAGCTCAGCTGGGTAGATTCAGTTGAGGCAGGTCCAGTCCCCTCCTCCCTACACCAAGGCTGAGCAAAGTGTCTCAGCATAGGCCCAGTGGAACTGGATCAGGCCCTCTGGATAAGTGAGACAGCTGATTAACTAACAATGTGTTTTTAAAAGTAGTCTTTAGATTAACCACTGTAGGTGGTTCAGTGGATAAAGGGTTAGGCCCTTGCCACATAAGCCTGGTGACTCGTTTGTTTCTTGGACTGTTCTCCCCTGCTTTAAAAGTAGAAGAGAACCAAATTCACAGATTACCCTCTGTCTTAGTTAGGGTTTTGATTGCTGTAAAAAGACACCATGACCACGGTAGCTCTTATAAAGGAAAAACATCTCACTGGGGTGGCTTGATTACAGCTTCAGAGATTCAGTCCATTATCATCATGGCAGGAGCATGGCCGCATGCAGGCAGATGGTAGCTGAGAATCCTACATGTTGCAGACAACAAGAAGTCGACTAGCACACTGGATGGTATCCTGAGCACAGGAAACCTCAAACCTGCCCCCACAGCAGCACACTTCCTCCAGCAAGGCCACACCCACTCCAACAAAGCCACACCTCCGAATAGTGCCACTTCCTATGAGATTACAGGGGCCAGTTACTTTAAACTACCCCATCCTCTGACCTCTACACATAGACCATGGTGTGCATGCATGCCTGCATACACAATAATGAAAAAATATATACAACCCAGAAATTCAAATGATTTGGAGACTGAGGCAAGAGGATCATGAGTTCAAGATTAGCCTGGGTCTGGCTTATCTAAAAAGACAAAATAACAACAAAAATGAACAGACTTTCCCTTTTATTATCTGGTCAAGTTGCTTAATTTCTCTGATTTTCAATTTCTTATAAAATGGAGATAACAGTAATAAGTGTTGGAGTACAGGCTGAGTGCTTAAGGAATTTAGTACTCTGCCTATCACAAATATTTGACACATGCTAATAATCTCAAATAATGTTTCTAAATGAATAACCCTATTGGTTTTTTATTCCCCTCTTTCCTGTTTTGACTCCACACAGCAACACACCCAGATCTTTAGTAAATGATGGTTTTCTAGTTATTCCAGCTTGAAGCATGAGGATTGCTATTCTGTTGTGACTTCTTAGCTATTTGTTATTTTTGTATTGTTTATTTTGGATTTTTTTTTTTTTTTTTTTTTTTTTTTTTTTTTTTTTTTTTTTGGAGACAGTCTCACTCTGTAGACTAGTTTGTCCTAGAACTCCCAGAACTGGCCACATAGCCAGGGCTGGCCTCAGACGTGTGGTTGTCACCCTCCGAATGTTGGGATTACAGGCATAAGCCCTTGTCCCCAGGTTTGTTTGGTTTGGGGACAATACACATTACATATCATAGGCTGGGATTATATGTCTCTTCCACCACATTGCTTCTTAGGACATTACAGTTGTTAGCAAGGGTTGTCACGGTCACTTGAGCAGTGTTTCTTACACCTGCCATCTTGGGGACCCGATTCATGTTGGGCACTTTGGTGACATTGGTGAAACATGGTTCAGAAAGGTACAGTTAAAGTTTTAGATGGTTGCCATTCTTCTTCAAATCTAAATCTGTGAGTCTTAATGACATCCTAATTGCCAACTTCCTGATACAGGTTTCTACTGATAATTAGGTTTCTACATCCTAGACAGACCATTCCCTTATCACCATTAAGTACTTTCAGAGTTGAGAGTAGGTGACTAAAGAGTTCATCGTGTCCTCTTGTTACCCAGAATTAGTGAGTGATATGGAAAGGAGTAAGAGTAGCTGTGACCTAGGTGTGGCCTTGCCTGCACTGTATCATCATCATCACCCCACCCACTTCCACACGCTTCCCTAAGAGCCTGCTCAGACCGCTCATCTATACATCTCATCAGCACTGGTCATCAGGAAACCCTTCCCTGAGTTGGATTTTGACTTCCTAATTGTTCCACGTTCAGATCTTTGGACAGCAGAGTCTGTCCACACACGGCCTTGTCTGTGGAACATCCCTCAGATACTTAAAGAACAGCCCAGAATGTCCTTCCTGCCCATGCCTGCCTTTCTCTGTGGTAAATAAGCCTCATAAATTCTTAAATTATTTCATTTCTTCTTCTGTCATGGAAATTAGATGAATCTTTCATGAATTTTGTCTTTAATGAATATAGAGAGCTTTTTTACACACATACTCCCTTCCTTGGTATCCCTCTCAAGCCAAACCCTTTCAGCCTCCTTGGAGACGTTCTCTTCAAGACAAAGATATTCATGCCATCTCAGATAAAGTTACAGACAGCCTTCATTCTGGTTCTAGGATTTGGAAGTCCATTCCTCAAAGTCCTCCAAATGCCTGTCAGCGCTGCCAAGACTGCTCTGTACATCCTCTCCTTGGCATTCCAGGGAAGGATTGAGTTTCACAGACCGCAATGATTTTGCTGAAGAGACCACTTGGAGTCATGTGTGGAACAGACAAGAGCAGCCTCGGGAGGGTGGGGGTGCTGCTTCTCTAGCAGGAGCAGCACAGCAGCTCCACTGCTGTGTCCTCCAGTGCCTGGGTCTCAGCAGCCAAGGCTGTACCCTCTGGGAGGGGACCAGTGACGAGCCACTTGGCACAGTCGAGCACTGGCTGGCATCTGCAGGGCCATGGCGCTCACCCCTTTACTCTAATTCATCCTCCTGCTGTTCATTTGCGTGTCCTGTGGTTGGAGTGTTAGATTTGGGAGCGTTCATTGCCTTCCTTTTCACCCTCTTTCCATATTTTGTGTAGAATACTGTGTTCAGTTCTCATCTGAACCCAATTTCATGAGCTATATGACACCGAGAAAATGTGGCTCAATGCTGAGTTCAGCCATGTTTCACCCTCTGCAACAGATTCAAAGTGTCTGTTAGGCTTCCGATCCTCTGCAGTTTCTGTTCCGTGTGACAGATCAGCGCTCCTGCTCTTGTGCCATTGACATGAAGCAGTGGCCCCTAATCTGAGGCCTGGAGACATCTAGGGAATATACGCAAACTTTTTTTTCTCCTTAAACAATCAAAAATTAATGCAAGTTTGTATACATACATTTTTGTGGATTTTTTTCTAGTGAGTCTTCAGGGTCTCTTGGGATAAATAAGGTTAAGGATGACTGGACAGATGTTTCAGAATCCTGGAATAGAGGTTTGCATTGGGACTTATGACAGGTTCTGTTTTGGTTTGCCTAGAAAAGGAAATCTCTGTTTTAAAGCAAGCCTGTTATAAACATTATTTGGCCTTGGTCCCCTGATGGAGTGTTCTACATTTTGTGTGGAAAGACCAAAGGAAGACAGTAGACTGCCATCTAGAGGATTGAACAACAACTTCACAACTACCCTTGTCTCCCTGCACTGAGGTCTTTAGCTTAGAGCAACTTTGTGAATTAAGAACACCTTTTTTTTTTTCTCTTAAATGATCGCAGACCATAAACCTGTATGTCATGGATGTTACAGTGTGCGGCCTACCCTTGCTGCTCTGGACATAATTTTAGAATGTAGAGACCATAGTCTTTCAGTTCTCAACTGCATTTGAATATACCTTTGCTCACAAAGCAAAAACAAATGAATATTTTTGTTTAGCATCTTCATTGGATTTTTAAGTTATAATACATTAAAAATTAAGAGTAATCCTTTTACATTACTCTTAGTATATCTTTTATGACAATGATGTTACCAAAAATGCTATAGAAATTGCGGAATTGAATTTTTTTCTGGAAAAATAGATGAAATAGAATTTATATCACCTGAAGAGGCATTACAGGATAGTCAAGAGCCTTGAGGTAGCTGAGTACATTAACTTTTCAAAATCTCACTTCTTCCTTAGGATTGTTGTGGAGATTAAATGAAATAAAAAGCATTTTCATGATACAGTCTTGTCTAGTTAAGGTGAATATTCAATAGATGTTTATTCATATATTCAGTAGATATTCAGTCCCTATTAGATATAATAATCATTTTTGGTACTGGAGATTCCATATTGCATATGGCAGTAGAAAAGACACCTGCGTGACATTGTGACAGGGACAGTGAGGAAGTACAACTATGAACAAGACGAGTCCTTAAGTCATTCATGTAAAGAAAAGTCAGGTGACACAATGAAGACACCTGAGCCTGTGTCAGAGGTCAGGGAAGGGTTTCTGGGGGAGTGACAGGAAGCTCTTACCTGTATAGCAGGGAGCTTCGGTGAGAAGGCCTGAGGAGGGGCTGTCCGCCTAGGAAGGAGCAAGCAGAGGCTGGACAGTGGAGAGCTGCGTGTGTGGAAAACCAGACACGAGCCTTGGAGGCCCAGGACTTTGGATATTCATTCTGAGGACCATAGGAAGAAATTATAGAGTTTTTAAGGGGGTACTGGCCTAGCCTTGGCTCTAGAAGCATCCCAGTGGAGAGTAGACTGTAAATGAAGGAAGAACAGATGCAGAAAGACCACTTAGGAACCTTTTCTGGCTGTCTAAGCAAGCAGATGGCTTGGGTCTGGTGGTGGTTCAGGTAGATTGGACCCCCATTGGCTCTGTGGGATTGAGGCAACATAACAGTTGTGGTTAAGGCACCAGGTAAAGGGCTGGGGAGATGATTCGTTGAGTGACATGCTTGGTGTGCAAGCATTAGGCCTTACTTTGGAATCCCTAGGGAGCACATAAAAGTGAGCATGGTGGGTCTATACCTGTAACCACAACACTGAGTGTGGAGATGTGGAAAACTCGATTTCACTGGCCAGCTAGTCTAGCTGAATTGATGTTTTTCAGGTTTATGAGAGACTCTGTCTCCAAAAAAAAAAAAAGGGTGGAAACAATTGAGGAAGACATCTCAGCATTACCCTCTGACCTACGTGCTTGTTCACATAGGCAAATGTACCTGCACACATGTGGTGGACACCCAGACTATTGGTTTGAATCTGACTTGAAAACCATATGGCTGTGGACTCTGTACTTAATCTGGGCCATTCTAAAGGGGAAAGGGTGATTGACAGTACACTGCTTAGGATCCTGGTGAGGCTGAGATAGTAATTGTAAAGTGCTGTGAGGAATACATAAATACTACGGCCTTGTCATTGCCTACCACCTTCCCATAGCTGTTGCTCCCACATGGTCATCAGAGCTTCCAGTTTACAGATGAGAAACTTTTTAAAGTGGGTGGCTGTGAAATCAGAATCTAGGTTTCTGATTTTGAACTCTTTGTTCTCCAGTATAACCTAGAGTATGAGTTCCGAGAGAGAGAGAGAGAGAGAGAGAGAGAGAGAGAGAGAGAGAGAGAGAGAGAGAGAGAGAGAGAGAGAGAGAGACCCACTGGCCAGATCTCTGTGAGCTCCACTTTCTGTTCCTGTAGTGTTTAGTTCACATCAAGAAAGTTCTGTAGAAGGCTTGTGACATAGGTGGCCTCTGCACGTCCCCGTCTCCATGTCCCCTGTGCCATGAGAAACTCCAGATCCCCTGATTTTTGAAGAGTCATATGCACACCTAACCCAAAGTTATTAATATGCACATGATAATATGTATAGGAGGCTGGACCAGACCAATTTGAGAGCTTATAAGACATTAAATATCAACAGAGGACATTCTATTCTTAATTCTATGAAAGGGAGGCATGTAGCTGAAGTTTTCTTCATTCCTCCCTGGCCCATGGTCAAGACAAATCTCTCTCACCCACCAGTCCCACCGCCACTCAGACCCAACTGAGTAAACACACAGAGACTTATATTGCTTACAGACTGTATGGCCGTGGCAGGCTTCTTGTTATCTAGTTCTTCTATCTTAAATTAACCCATTTCTATAAACCTTTACCTTGCCACATGGCTCATGGCTTACCAGTATCTCACATGTTGGTACTCATGGTGGCGGCTGGCAGCGTCTCTCTGCCTCAGCCTTCCACTGCCCAGAATTCTCTTCTCTCCTGTCCCACCTTTACTTCCTGCCTGGCTACTGGCCAATCAGCATTTTATTTAAACAGAGCGATATCCACAGCAGAGGCATACATTATAAATAGAGTTCATGCATTCGCCCCATAGTTTTCTCATTAGACTTAGTGGAGGCATTGACTAGACTGCTCCATTTGGATTTCTTTTTCTTCTCCATCTCTCTCTGCTTTGCCCATTTCCTTCTGGAGCAAGCAATGAAGTAGGTAAGGATCAAGGCAGAAGAGAAACAGGACTGGAAGCAGGGAGCCTGAGAATCTACCTGATGCTCTTGCTTCGAGCTCCTCCGCTGCCCCAGTGCCTCCCCTCACCAGACTGAAGGCAGGCTGTTTGTCTGTTGCAGAATGTGAACACTTGATCCGCCACATGCTGGTGTTAGACCCGAACAAACGCCTCTCGATGGAGCAGATCTGCAGGCACAAGTGGATGAAGCTAGGGGATGCGGATCCCAACTTTGAGAGGGTGAGCTGGGCCCCTTGCCTCAGGGAACTTAATCTGCCCAAGACCTGAAGAGATGAGCATTAGGAACCAACGCTGTGTAAAACTGAGGTGGCCTGTGAATTCAGCAGGGAGCTGCAAGATCCCGCTAGGCTGTGGAGACTAGTGACACTGTTCCTTACCGTTGGTCCCTAAATCAGAGTATGCTTTTGACTTGTGAGGCAGTATACCCCCAGTTCCTAGATTGCCTCTCTTGTCTGAGTGTGCTCATTTTAACAGCTTCTGTAGCATCCTGCTGCTCCCCATTATGATCATTCCACATACCCCAGGAGCTCAGGAAACAGGAGGTTCTTGTCAGCTCAGAGCTGATTGCCAGAGCTATCTTGCTTAGATTTTTGTATGAGACCCAGAGAATCCTCAGCAAGTGGGCATAAAACAGCTTGGTCCGTATACATCACATACCGTGTTGATGTAGTTACCTGGGGACTTGACAGCTTGCATCTTTCCATGTTACAGTTAATAGCTGAGTGCCAGCAACTGAAGGAAGAAAGACAGACGGATCCCCTCAATGATGATGTCCTCTTGGCCATGGAAGACATGGGACTGGACAAGGAACGGACACTTGAGGTATCTAGGAGAGAGTGGAGAGGAAATAAGTCAAGCAGCCTGTTATCTGGTTTTTATTATCTACATTGACCACTGCCCCGTAAGCAACAGCTATCCTAGTCAGAGATTGAACTCCACTGCAGCGTTTGGGCTGGCTGCAAGGGCCGCAGCCTGAGGGGATTCTGTTCCCTCAGGCACCGACTCTTCCAAAGCTACTAAGGGAGACTATCTAAATCTAAACAGTTTAGGTGGAGTTCTGCTAGCTGAGAGAGGCTGAATAGCAGGTAGCTAATCTCCCTTGCTTTCGTCTTCCAGAAAACCCACCATTCTTCTCTCAGCCCCCACTTAAAAAACCCTTGCTACACATGGTTCCTCCTTGCCACTTCCTGTCAGCTACTTACTGACTCAGCCTCCTGCTTGCAGGTTAATTTTATTTACTCAAACACATCTTTGAATTGTTAACAAAAGCAGTAGGAAAAAATACACTTGAAAATACTATCCCCCAACAGCAGCCTTTCCTCTGCTTTACTTTCCTGCATCGTCTCCTTCCTGAGCACTTGGGTTTTTCTGCTTTCATCCTTCCTCCTCTCCCTTTGTCCTTCCTGGGTCTGGGGAGGAAGGAGGAAGCTGCTGTGGATTCTGCTGATGTTGAAGGGTATGGTCATTGATGTGGCACATCATCGGGGGTTTCACTCTTTCTCCTTCTCTTTGGTAGTCGTTAAGATCAGACGCCTATGATCACTATAGCGCAATCTACAGCCTGCTGTGCGATCGACATAGGAGACATAAAACTCTGCGCTTGGGAGCTCTTCCTAGCATGCCCAGAGCCATGACGTTTCAAGCACCAGTAAATATCCAGGTGGGCAATGTCCGCAATGACGACCTC
Organism: Peromyscus maniculatus bairdii; assembly: GCF_049852395.1. Taxonomy (NCBI): domain Eukaryota; kingdom Metazoa; phylum Chordata; class Mammalia; order Rodentia; family Cricetidae; genus Peromyscus; species Peromyscus maniculatus. The sequence continues at coordinate 43,166,501 of NC_134858.1, forward strand.
GGGTGTGGGTGGCAATCAAGACTGTTTAGAATATAATCCTAGCCTTTGGGATTCAGAGGCAGAAGATTGATGAGTTAAAGGCTAGCCTGGGCTACACAGCAAAGCCATATCTTAGAGGGGCAAAGGGAGAGACTAATTTGAAAAGCTGTTATTTCTCCTAATGTCTCAAGTTATTGTTTATCCATATGTACTGCTTTCCAGGCGGAGCAGACAGGCACTGCCATGAACATTAGTGTCCCCCAAGTTCAGCTGATCAACCCAGAGAACCAAATTATAGAGGCAAGTAGCCACGTCTGATGACTGTCATTTGGAACCACTTTTCCCATAGCCACCGTTCCTTTCCTTCCTTCTTAGTTCTAGCTCCTTATTTCTGATCAATTGTGTTTCTCTCCACCTCAGCCTGATGGGGCATTGAACTTGGACAGTGATGAGGGTGAAGAGCCTTCTCCTGAAGCCTTGGTCCGGTATTTGTCGATGAGGAGGCACACAGTGGGAGTGGCTGACCCAAGGTAAGTACTTGGTCAACGTCCTGTCCAGTACTAAGGCAAAAAGGTCCCATTTGGCTTTGAGTGTGTGGCACATTTTATCCTACTTCATGATTTAAATAAGTGGCCAAGACACATTTTTAACACATCAGGGACCATGGTGGACCACAGCCGATTTGACTTGTTAAAGTCTCCCTATATCTAGTCACTCTTAGCAGCCATCGTGCCATGGTGAAGAGTATGATAGAATATTTATCAATGATGCTGGAGTTCTTCTGATCTAAGTTACTCAGAAGTGTTCCTTAAAATTCAGCCACGTTTAGCAAAGAGTGGTGCATGCCTTTAGCCCCAGCACTCAGGAGGCAGAGGCAGAAGGATCTCTTGAGTTTGAGGCCAACTTGCTCTATATATCAAGTTCCAAGATAGCCAGTATACATAGAGACCCCATCTCAATAAGTAAATAAACAAATCAGCCAACTTTCTCCACAGCTTTTAGAGATGTTGTCTGCCTCATGGTCTATATTTGGACTCTCCTACAAAGAGAAGATAGTGATGTGGCATAATTTATATATGTGGACAGTTAAAAATGAAGTGAACAGTGGTGGGTGTATAGCTCATCAGTAGAGGCACTTTCCTGACACAGGCAAGGTCCAAGTCTCTTGCTCTGCTCCCAAAATGAACAAAAATCCCAAAACACATTTCCCAGAGTGCTTCCCAAAGGCTTCCTGTCACAATGTTCCCTGAGGCCCTCATGTTGGGAAATGGACTAACTCATCCCATTTCTACTCTGCAATTGAGGCCTGTCAGCGTGAACAATTGCCCATCTTGTTGCTGACTTTTTTCTTCACTGAGCAGGGAGGAGAAGGTTGTAGCCAGCCTTCTCTGGAGAGTTCAGCTCAGGGCAGAGCTGGCTTCCTTACAAATGCCTCTCCTCTGAGTGGATCTCCAGGAGCAACGCCCGTGCCTGCTGGTGTGCTTCTTTTATGTGCCTTGTTCTCGGCTTGCGATCACACAAGCAATAGAAGGAACATTTTGGTTCCACAGAATGTGTCACCACAGAGGGGTGGAGTCCTGAGTCGTGATTAGTGGAAAGATCTCTTATTTAAAGGCTGCTGGGCATGACAGCCCCGAACATCCAGTACTTATCTGTCCTGTCAGCGCTGACAGTGGTAATTGCATTCTTTCCCTGGTGAATCAGTTGCTACTTCAGGCAGCCATTGTCTTAGCGGATGGCCTGCGCTCTCTAGAAACTTGCTGTTCGCCTTCAGGCTTGAAAAGCCTGGGCTGGAGTTGTGCCAGTGTCTCCTCCTCTGTCGGATTTTGAGAGGATCAGTGAAGAGTAGCAATCCCCAGTAACTCGGAGTAAAGGGACGGACTTCCGCTTGGCTTCAGGATCTTAGAAATAGAAATTTAGGAGAAAAGTCAAGTGGGGAACTTTACTTTCCCCGTGGGTGATGGGGAGTGTGCTTGCCATGCAAGCATAAAGACCTGGGTTCAGATCCCCAGCGCCTGTGGAACAGCCAGCTGTTCAACCTCTGTTGTGGCTTCAGCTCTGTAGGTGACGACAAGCAGATCCACAGAGCTCATGGCCAGCCTGACTAGCAAGTCAGTGAGCTCCAGGTTCAGTGGGAGACCCTGTCTTTAAAGTAAACAAAGAAGTGGAGCATGGTAGAGGAAGGCAACCCACCTTTGGCTCCCATACTCATGAGCATATGTATGTTTGGACACCTGCACACATGTGTACTGCCGTATACACACGTAGACTTTATATGCATACACATATATACACATATGAAAAAATAAAAAAGGCTGGAGCTGGGCGGTGGTGGTGCACACCTTTAATCCCAGCACTCGTGAGGCAACGGCAAGCGGATCTCTGAGTTCGAGGCCAGCCTGGTCTACAGGGTGAGTTCCAGGACAGTCAGGATTACACAGAGAAAAAAAAAAGTTAGATAGATAGATAGATAGACAGACAGACAGACAGACAGACAGACAAAATAACTGTGCTGGGTATAGTAGTGGCATCACTTCAGAGGCTTAAATACTTGAGTAACCACACTCTCCCTTCCTCTTTCCTGTCAGGACGGAAGTCATGGACGATCTGCAGAAGCTCCTGCCTGGCTTTCCTGGAGTGAACCCACAGGCTCCATTCCTGCAGGTGGCCCCTAATATGAACTTTATGCACAACCTGTTGCCCATGCAGAGTCTGCAGCCGACTGGGCAGCTTGAGTACAAGGTACTTGGCTGTGGAGAAGGCCTGCCCACAAGAAACAAACTTGATCTTCCCTTAGGAGGCTTTAAAGGACTGTCCCTAATATCGGAGGGTTTCCTTAGCGAGGGGAGTTGCCTTTTGTAAACGGCCCTGGTGATGGGAGATTTCCTCAGCTCCTTGCACCATTGGCAGATGCTCAAACTGTAGTAGATGACGGGGTGCTGTTTGCTCCCATATTTCACTGTCTCACCACTGGATCTTGCCTGTTCCCTTGGCAGGAGCAGTCTCTGTTACAGCCGCCTGCACTACAGCTGCTGAATGGCATGGGGCCCCTTGGCCGGAGAGCATCAGACGGAGGAGCCAACATCCAACTGCACGCCCAACAGCTGCTGAAGCGCCCACGGGGACCCTCCCCACTTGTCACCATGACACCAGTGAGTAGCCATAGAGCCTGCCTGTCTCAGAGGCTTTTCATGAGAAGGCTGTGAGCCAAGGCTGGACCCGGCTGAAATACCTGAATTTCCACCCTACCGTACGGTGTTCTGTGTGTTCCGCTGACTTACCTCCTCTTCTCCAGTGGTCCCCATAAAGACAGCTCAGAGGACTTTCCCAGCAGAAGGCAGTTTAAGTGGGCACTGCTCTCTGGAATGAATTGCTTTCTAAATTCCATCTTACAAAGATTAGTGGGCAGGAGGCGTGCACAGGCTACAGTGAACTCATGGAGGTCAAAGGACAACTTTTGGGAGTCAGTTCTCCCCTTCTGCCTTCACATGGGGTCAGGGATCAAACCTCGGTCTCCAGGCTTGCAGAGCAAGTGCTTCCCCGCCCAGCCTCTCAGCAGCCCATGAATTAACCCCTTTCTAGGTGAGTTTTCAAAATCTCCCCATCGCTCCTTTGAGTGCCCTCACCTAACATTTTGGCACAACCTCAGTGCTGATGTGACTGCATCACGGCTCTAATTTCGCTGTTGCGTGATGATGACGACATACAAAGGTTTACCTGACACATTGGTTTCTGTTCATTTCTGATGATCTTTCTGTTATAGTTCCATCAGATTGACTAGGATGGATTGCATGGTCCTCGTGAGCTGTTCAGGGCAGTACTGCTTAAAATCACAGTAGTTGGTGACTTTTGTCCTCCTTTGATCCATCGTGGATCAATACTTTTGTAAAACACTCCACTAACTTGTCATGCACGCACGCAGAAGCTCACTCTGGGTCTCTGGGCTGTCCTTGTCGTGGGTTTGGTCCCAGAGTGCTATGTGAGCCTATGGGCCACACTCTCAGTAGCACGGCCATTGAGAAGGCAGTTCTGCAGCAGGGCCGTTGGCAGACTGTGGCTGATAGCAAAGACAAGTCTAGCCCGTACGAAGCGTCCAAGTACTAAAACAGTGTGCAAAGCTGTGGAAGCCCAGCCCTGAGAGGCGGGTGCAGGAGGGTCACAGTTTGAAGCCAACCTGGTGTACATAGTGAGTCCCAGGCTAGCCAGGGCTAAGACGCAGCCTTCAAAAAAAAAGCATGTGGGATTAAATGCCAAAGTGAATGACATGGCTCTTAGGCAGCAGAGCCTTTCGATGGGCAAGGTCAGTATTGGTTAGAAGGTTAGAAGAATCAGGATCAATATTGTGAGAAGTGGGGTGACTTCTCTGTCCACTGGAGTTGTTGTTGCCAAGCTCTTGTTGATAAATCCAGTGGGCATTTTTAATCTTTACCTTTTTGGATGTCCCAACTCTATCAGTCATTGTTGACCTTTCTTCCCCCTTTTTGTAATCCTTTTTTTTTTTTTGGCTCCTGTAACACCACCCTGGATTTTCCTTCTGCCCTCCAATTTCCTTTCAGGTTTCCTTTCTGTCCAGAGTTGGCAGACCTGAGGCCCCTTTGCCATTCCTGTCTTCTCTTTGGATGAGCCTGTCCACTCCCATGATTCCACCTGCCATCTGGGTTTCCCCCCAGCGCGTTCTTCCGAGATCTACACATGTGTGTGTGCGATGCCGCCACCACAGGTGTAGTGGCCACTTCACAAACACTCACAATCTGAGTGCAGCGGCTCCGAAGCTCGTCTTCACCCAGTGACACTCGTGTCCCCTGCAGTGACAGTGAGCAGCACTGCTTCTGTCCTGGTGACCACACAAGTTGGAACATGGATTTTTTTAATCTTTATACAAGTTTTATTATTCCTGTTATCAGTTATCTAATGTCTGTGAGTTAAATAGCTTATATCTCTCCATCTCTGCCTCCCATTCCTTAAGTCACGGTCACCAGTCACCTGGATTAACACAGTAGACTCCCAGATGGTACCTGGCTGGCTTCCTGGTTTCCACTGGCTGCCTCTTCCACCCTGCAACCGAAGAGACCTCACTTTTTGAAACACAGATCCTGTAACACTGTGCCCCTGCTTAAAGCGCTGTAGTGATTCACCACTGCCCATTCCCAAGTGAATCTGTATGGTATTCAAGGCCTCAGCTATAGCCACTTCCTGTCCAGATGTTTACTCCGCCCTTAGAACTACAGTAAAGGATGGGAAAATTCAGATGTTGGAGTTATTTCAAAAAGGTTTTGTTGGGGGCTGGGGAAGTGGCTCAGTGGTTAAGAGCACTGGCTGCTCTTGCGGAGAGCCTGGGTTCAATTCCCAGCACCCACATGATGACTCATAACTGCCTGTAACTTCAGTCCCAGGGATCTGGTGTCCTCTCCTGTCCACTGTGGGCACCAGGCATACATGTGGCATATAGACATACATGCAGGCAAAACACCCATACATGTAAAATAATAAATAAAAAGATTAAAAAGTTTTTGTTTTGCTTTGTAGTTAACCCAGTTTTTAAGAAAACATTTATTTCTAATTAAAGGGGGGCGGTGTCAGAGGTCAGAGGTGTAGGAGCCTTTGGAGTTTGAGTTACAAGTTGTAGTGAGCCACCCAACGTGGGTGCTGGGAACCAAACTCAGGTCCTCTACAAGACAGTCTGTGCTCTTAACCACTGAGCCATCTACCCAGCCCCATAATGCAGTGTTTTTAAAATGCCTCGTTTGGTCATTAAGTAATTTCTGATGTAGTACTTGAGGAGTGGATGATGCTTATATGTGCCACTGGGCCACGGACATTTTTTGAGGGTTCACAGCGTTCCTGTCTTCGTGCAGAGGAGCCCCAGGGACATGCACAGATGGTGCTTCTCAATTCAGTTACGTTTTGGAGGGTAATGAGTACTTTTAAAGCATGGGATTACAACTCTTTGATTACACGTTATGTGACGATGTACTTTCAAACACCATGATGCTTTCCTGGAGTTCAGACATCCAAACCTGGGGACTGACATTAATGCGAAGCCGCGGTCAGTTCCTCAGCCCTTTGGGTAGGCAGTTTTCTGTGTGTTCCAGGTCCTTGGACACTCCTCTCAGCCCATGACCCTTTTGCTCTTTGCCTTGGCTCCTAGCCCTTGTGAACTCCTCAGGTCTCAGGTCAGGTGTTACTTCCTCCAAAGCACCTTCTTTATTTTTCAAGCACCCCAAAGAGGACTTGAGAGAGCTTAACCATGCTCTTTATTCTTTCACGTCTGTTCACTTGTCTCTATAAAACAAAGACAAAGACTGTAGCTATAAATTCACAGTTTACCTTATAGTAGGCATCCAAGTAGTAGATGAACAAACAGATATGATAAGGGAAGAAATCCAAATTTATTACTCCTGAGCAATATGGAACTGGAAAACAAGATGTATGAAAGTTCCCTCTAACCCATGGGTTCTAGAAAAGTCTTTGAAATAAGAACATTAACAAGACTCTTGGCCTCAGTCCAGTTATCAGAGTTCAAGGCATCCCAGAGTAAGCTGCCACCCTGAGCCTTTCCTTCCTGTCTCTGCAGGCAGTGCCGGCAGTTACCCCCGTGGATGAGGAGAGCTCGGATGGGGAGCCAGATCAGGAAGCTGTGCAGAGGTAATGTGGCATCTGGCAGTGCTTGCACAACGTCCTTGGGCAGGCTCCCCCTGCAACCAGCGAAAGGTCACCTCTGCCCACGGAGGTGGCGCAGTGCAGCTCCAACACTTGTGTGGTCTCTTTGCTCAAGCCAGATGGCATGTTCCTCCCCACACGGAAGTAACGGAAGACTGCCCAGAAAATCTCATTTCTATAAGCGCCATTGGAAGCCCCTTAAGTGACAGCAATAACCTTAAGAACGTTTTCTCTCCTCCCTCCTTCCTTCCTTGTCCCCTGCCTTCATATTGCAACTCTGATAGTGTTCGGAAGGCATAGAGCCTGCTCCTACCTGCCATGAACTGTTTCCTGAAAAGGAATTGGAGATTGAGATGGCAGTGATCCTAGCTAGTCTGGCCATGGACCTCTGGCATGGACTCCTCCTTCCCAGGAGAAAGAATGAATACCTCCTGTACTGTTTGCTGTGTGCTTCATCTACTCCCTTGTACCCACAAAGAGATATTGGAAAAGGAAGAAAAAAAAATGGGGTGGGGTGGGATGCGGGCCAGAGACAGATGTAAATATCCATTGTTTGTAGAACCTTGTTGAGAGATGTCTAATGCCCAGAGAACAGCAGTGACCATCAGGCATGCCATGCTGTCCGTTGACCTCAGTCTCCATAGCTATGGTCTTCAGCTCCATGCATGCCCCCCTGTGGAGTTGTCCTTCTTATTTCTGGGGAAGGGTTTTCACCAGAATCCAGCATGTATTTTCCCAGAAATGCGGGTGTTCTTCAAGATTATATGTTTTCCCTTGAGGGAAGTTGAAATAAAATGGTTTTCGTGGGCTCTTGGGGAAACTTTGGGTGTTTTTAATGGACATTAACCACTGATGGCTTTCTCTAGAAAGTTTGCATACAACAAATTACAGTCTGATAACGCCTTTTAGCTTACATAGGCAATGTAGTCAGGAATAAACCAAGAGCCTTATGGTTGTTGTCCAGGACCCTCTTCCTATGCTCAGGAGGTCTATATAAGAGCTCCTGTTCAAAGAAGCTGGTCTTGTGCAGAAAAGAAAAGGAAAAAAAAATCAAGGCACCCTAGTGAACAGGGACTGCCAGCTCCCGCCACAGCCTAGCCAACAGAAGAAAAATGGCGGTGACTCCGCCTCCCTCTGATGCTCTTGTTCGTATGGTTTGCTGATGGAAGGATCTGAGGTTGCACACGAGCCCTGCTGGGGCCGTGAGGAAACAAGAAAGTGGGAGCCGTGCTGAGTCCTGCCTTCCCTCCCGAGAAGATGCAGCCTGTTTCATCTTCTTTGTCTTGGGCCTCACTTCCTGTCCCCACTTCTCTTCAGACCAGCACTGAGAGGCTAGGGTGCCCGTCATCTCGATGGGGCGGAAGGGAATCATGCTTCTCTTAGGGGTGCCCAAGACAAGCAGAAGAGCTGAGGAAGCTGGACCAGACGCAGGGCCTGGATCTTGTACGGTGCTGACCCGTGCAGGTCTGGAAGCTCTTTAGAGTAAAAGGCATCATTGAGGCCGCCTCTTGGGCACCTGACTCTTTCTTGCGTTTCCTTACCTTGCTTCTTTACCTCCTGAAGATAGCTCTGAATATCTTGCGTGGTTTTATTTCTTTACCCTCTTGTTAGTCTTCTGGGGTCCACATCAGCTTTTCTTCTCCATTGATTGAGTTCTGGTCACAGGAGCTGAGGGAAGAACTCACTTGTCCTCAAATAAGTCTATTTCCTTTGGCACAAAGGATAGCACAAAGCCTGAGGCCTCTGACACCAAGAGACATAAGTTGACTCTTTCTGAATACCTCCCTTGAAACAGGGCTTGGGTTCATTTCCTCTTACTTGTAGTTTGGAAATTTGGAGAAAAATTAATATGTAAAAAACCAAACACTTCCATTAAATGGAGTGGAGTAAGGAAATTCATCCTGTTGCCTTTGTAAGCTAGATACACCTTTCTTCTCTTAAATGGCTACTCTCAAACTCAGAACCCACCCAGTGGTAGGCAGACTTCTGTTGTCCAGTTAGACATGCTCTACCTCCATCCGGTCGGGGGCCGCTTGCCTTCTGACGCTCCGCACTGTGCACTGAGGGCTTCAGACTAACTCCTGTTGCTTCTTATGCAGGAACATTCTCGTCTTTTTACTATGAAATGTCCTCCCTGCTTGTTGCAGGTACTTGGCAAATAGGTCCAAAAGACACACACTGGCCATGACCAGCCCGACGGCTGAGATCCCTCCGGACCTACAACGGCAGCTAGGACAACAGTCTTTCCGTTCCCGGGTCTGGCCTCCTCACCTGGTACCTGACCAGCATCGGTGAGTAGCCACATGGCAGTGTGAGCTTCCTTGAGGCTCATTGGTCCAGCACCCTTATGACTAGTCTCCAGGTCATGGTGACTGGCTTTAACTAGAAGCCACCTGCCATCCCGAACTCACATCTTCTCAGCTCCCAGCACTAAGCAAGGCACAGGGCAAAAGTTTTCTCTCAGATTCTGGAGCAATGGAAGGTCCTTCCATCCTGTTTCCTTGCAGTTCTATTTATCATCTGCAGCTGATTTCTCTAGGCCTTCGAGGGAGTGATGCTCTTGGAAGGCAACTCTAAAGTGGAGGATTTTGTAGCAACATCCATAGACCTGACTCTAATAGTTCACCTTCGGAAGAACGGAAACTTCATTTGGTGTTAGCCCTGAGCAGCAGGCTGGCTGTAGAGGGAGACGCATCCCTAATGAATGGAAGTGATTTTTCCAAGAGTCTGACAGCAAGGTCTCCACTAGGCCTCTTATTTAGATCGTTGCCTTGAAGAAGGGGAACAAGCTTTCACCATCCTGACCAGGGAAACATTTCCAAACCTAAGGTAGCCTGGCAGCAAGAGAGCTGAGGTGATTCTCTTCCGTGACTCCCTTGGTGACTGACAGTCTTAGCCATGTCCATTCTGATGCTGCCCTCCTGCCCACAGGCCACACTTCCTAAGTCAGCAGCCGCCGCAGCTTGATCTGTTCCTTCCGGTCTTCTTGTGGGGATAGTGGAATGCAGTCTCCCTTTGGAAGGTTGTAACAGTTGGGTTCTGAGGAAATTAGGTCTCTTTGTGTGCCAACAGGAAGGAATGCTGCTTGGGACTAGTCACACTGATGAGCTCCATGCAGTGGCTCTCATTGTGCCCCTCCCTTACTGGGCATCAGGTAATCAGCAAGAGCAGGTGACCTCTGAGCAGACGGGAACATCCTTAGTGCCACGTTGGCACTCTGGAAGAATGGAAACGAACCTCCCTAAATGACCAGGAACAATTTAGAAAGAAAAGATCCTGTTAGGAGCAAAAGGAATGAAGGTCCTCACGTACGGCTGTGATGGCACTGTCCCTCAGATGGAAACCCCCGGGAACTGCACGTCAGTCACCACAGACAGCTCCTCAGTGTGAGCTGGCTAGTGAGCTGACCCTGCCCCTGGCAGCTCATGACTGAGGACTCTGCTCTTGCGCTTGTCATAAAGATGCTCCTTGGCTCCTCACCTTGTCTTCTGGACGGATATTTGATTTGTCAGCCCTCCCAGGCCTGTTGTGTAGGTTTTATCCTTTGAGTAGCTAGCTTTAATTCTCCATGATCCTCAGGAAAACACTGTGATCAGCACTCTCCAGGCAGCCTTCCTCACAGCCCCTCCGTTCTGTTGACATGTTCTTGAAAGAAGATCACCGCAGCCTGCCCTGCCGGTGCATCCATGTGATGAGCGTTCTGACTGCCGTCACTGCCACAGCCTGGCTTCCTACAACCTCCTGTCTGTTCTCATGTGCACATTCTTGGTAGTGTGACATGGATTTCTGGGGCCAAGGCAGTCAGAGTTGGAAACCAATGAATGTTTGAATGGTATATTGTATACCGTGGGACACTTGTGTAAACCAAGCATGTCTTGGTGGGGTCACCGTACATACACAGAAGAGATTAAAGTTAGTTCAGGGGTAAAGTGCAGCATTCCACGGCCATAAAATACATGATCTGTGGCCTGTCTGTGGCACTGAAATACTTTCATTTTCTGGAAAATGATAAAAAGAACGGAATATATATCTATTCTTTGTGTTATACTAGGTGAAGTCCACCATGGAGACAGAAGAGGGGCTGGTCAACATTTTCACCCCGGAAGTGTGTGATTTAAAAGTTACACAAGACAGATTCTGTCCAGTTGGGGGCTGCGTCTTGTTTGAAGGGTAGAGTGGAAATAGCAGCCTGTGTGAGGCCGTCCTCAGGGAACGTGGCTGGCTATTGAAAATCAAGTCAAGCGTGCTTGACACTGCCCGCGCCTCTGCAGTGAGCGGGTCCCTTGGAACCGCTCCCCTGAAGTCACTGTGCCAGGATGAGCCGGGGCCAGTCTCTTCACAGCCTGAGTTTCCAGAAAGCTGTGCCACACCTGGAGCCTGAAATGTCCTTGCTGTAATGGGAAAGGACGATTCTGTGCAGAAAGACTACTGGAAGAACAGCTCTTGGCGACAGAAAGCTATCCATTGCCTGAAGACGCTGAAAGTATAGGAGTTGAATTTTAGGAGAAATAATACCCGTGCTTTCTTTAATTCAGAGGGTCTGAAGTACAGACAGAACAAGCTTCTGAAGGCACCTTCCTGAGTGCTGTTTCTGGATTGTGATACCCATCCCCACCCCCGATTAACTTGTCTTTATGTTACTAAAACAAGTAGGTGTCCATGCTCATTTCACTACTCATGCTCACTACTGCTTAACGCTTTGGTGAAGTCCCAAGCAGAAGTGCCGTCAGTAAAGAGCGCGCGAGGGCTTTTGCCTGTCATCAGAGCCCCCTTGGCATCGCGGCCGCGTCATCCTTTCTCCTCAGCCCTTCCCTTCTGCGCTGTATTTGAACTTGCTTGTTCACCTGCTTCCTTGGCTTTGGCTCTGCTTCAGTGTGACCCGGCGAGGTGACCAGTCACCTCACCCGTACATAGCTCAGTGTAATGTCATCTCTGCCACCCTGACCCTTTCCATCAGCTGTGGGGACGCTGCCTCTGCAGTCTTTAACCTGCTTAGCTCAGCTCATAAACATCTCTTTCTGGTTAGGCAACAAGCATCCCTGTTAGCCAGCCTGGTGCTGTCTTTGGGCTCCTAATCAATGGCTCTTCTTCCTCCCCATAAGACATTGGCTGTGTTCTGGTCTCACAGTGGGGGGACCCCTGTGTCAGAAGGAGGTTGGGCAGGTGCTGCTGTGTGAGGGCTTACCACAGTAGCAAGTCTCTGTGTGTGTCCACAAGGTACGTGCAGGATCTTGAGGCCCACATTCCTGAGGAATGTGCTGTCTCTATCCTGGGATCAGAAGTCCCTATCTTCCCCCACCCCAGCCTCCACCCTCCCCTTTCTGGAACAGAACTGTGAGTTCCAGCCAGACCTTTGACCTCAGAACTGACTTTGATTCATTCTAGCCATACATAGGTTACTGCTGGAGGAAACTCCGGATCAGATGGTGAATTCTAAGTTTCTGAAGATACCAGATAGAGATCTGGTTTTTAAAACCCTGGCTTGCACAAAATAAGCCCCCCCCAAAAAAATGTACCTATAATAGGAAATAAGTGAATGACTATAAAACCCAGAGTTCTAGTACAGCCAACCCTGGCTAGACTGATGAATTGCACCCTGCTCTAGTATGTTTATAAGAACGGGATATAATTGACCCCAGGACCTCAGCAGGCCTGGGAAGTAGACTGACCTAAGGTAAGTTAGAGGTAGGAAATGAGTGCCTATAGTCCTCTGAAGGGAAACAGCCACCTCAGGAAATGCCACGAGAGTGCTGCGTGCGGGGCTCCTCATGCAGCCCACTGTCCCGGACTTCATCTGGAACAGTGGTCCTTGTGGGATTGATCAAAGCCCCCCGAGTCCTGGCTGCTAACCATCTCTTCCCATATATTCAGCTCCACCTACAAGGACTCCAACACCCTGCACCTCCCTACGGAGCGTTTCTCTCCCGTGCGCCGGTTCTCAGATGGGGCTGCGAGCATCCAGGCCTTCAAAGCTCACCTGGAAAAAATGGGGACCAACAGCAGCATCAAACAGTTACAGCAGGTAATCTATGGAGGAGCAGAGGTAACAAGGCAGGGTCCAGGACCGGGGCAGTAACTCTCTCTATGCCCTTCATGTCAGCAGCACTGAAGTGTCATCGCTTAAAACAGTGTAGCTTTCCCATGCACGTCCCTCGTATACTGCCCTCCCCAGGCTCAGACTTTCTTCCCTCCTAATGAGACTCAAATTTTCCCACAGTCTCTGTAGTCCATTGGAAAGACATTTCTGGTTTGGGTTCCACTGGGAAGCAACAGGGAGGGCACATCTAAGCAATCCTGGCATTCCCTTTGCCACACAGGGCACTAGGTCCTAGTGGACCCTGCTGCTGGACCTTGTTAACACCAAGCGTAATCTCCAGCTGGTGTGGCTCCCCGAGGAAGGAAACCTGTTTCCAGGCTGCTATGAAAGGCTAAGAGCTTCAAGTGGCGTGTGCTTCATATTTGTATGTGATTCCACACTGTCCATTCACTCAGGCACAGTGTGCCCTTGGTGTTTCCCCCTCCTGCCCATAGAGCAGAGTGTGAGGATCCCTGTCCAAGCCCATAAAGGACACTGCTCTTCTGTGGCTCAGTTGCCCATGAGACCTTGGGGCAGATCTGCCTCTGCTGAGATCACTGCATGAGGTGGGCCTGGCTGTGCCTCGTCTATACCCACTGCTTTCCCTTCAGGAGTGTGAGCAGCTGCAGAAGATGTACGGGGGACAGATTGATGAGAGAACCCTGGAGAAGACCCAGCAGCAACATATGCTGTACCAGCAGGAGCAGCACCATCAGATTCTCCAGCAGCAAATTCAAGTAGGCTCTCCCTCACTCTTTGAGTTTGGAGTTGGCTTTCGGGCTCATTAACCTGTGCATTGTGAACAGGGCTCCGGGCAAAGTGGAGTGTGAGTTCTGTTTATGAGTGACATGTTTGAGTAAAGGCAACTCAGCCCTCTGATAAAGCGCAGGAGCAAAAGTCAGAGTCACAGATGTGCCCTCTGTGTCTTCCCTTCCCAAGAACAGCTCTGATGAACTTTGCAGCTCCTGATAGTTTTCCACCCCCGCCCCCTCTTATGTTTTAGGACTCCATTTGTCCTCCTCAGCCTTCCCCACCTCTTCAGGCTGCATGTGAAAATCAGCCAGCCCTCCTCACCCACCAGCTCCAGAGGTAAATGAACCGCTGCTGCACATCCTAAGTCATTGGCTGGCCAGCATGGCGCCCTGGGGGGAGTCGTGGGAAAAACTGACTGACGTGAGCATTCACTTTGGGAGGGTCCTGGGAAAACAGGACAGTGGATTTAGAGTCAAAGGGGCTTCCTAAAATCCTGGCTGTTTGCTTAGCCGCATGCACAGAGTAAGCTAATGTCCATGGCAGGCCAGGCCAGTGGGCACTGCCTTTGTGGCACCGAAGATGGGTGGAATGAGATGTGAGCATACTTGTGGTGGCCTGCGACCATGGTTGGCTCCGCCAACTAAAAGATGTCTGTCTGTGTGCATCACTCTGGATGGCTCTGTCACCTCAGGAGGCTTATGTATCTGTTCTGTCATTTTCTAAGGTTAAGGATTCAGCCTTCAAGCCCACCCCCCAACCACCCCAACAACCATCTCTTCAGGCAGCCAAGTAATAGCCCTCCACCCGTCAGCAGTGCCATGATCTCGTCTCACGGTGAGTGGAGGCAGCCAGGAAGATAGGTCCATTATGTGCCGTGCAGGAAAAGATTTGGTCTTTTGTTTTGATTTGCTGGGTTTTTATTGTGTTTCTTGGTTGTGAAGTCTTGGGTAAATTCCTTAACTTCTGTGTACCTGTGCTTTCTCAGGAATAACAACTGTAAGCAGCACTTAATAAATCTACGTAAATCACCTGGGGCAGTAACCAATATAAAGTCCTTAATACAGGTTAACCATTATTAATATAGCTACTAAAACCCTCTCCAGTCCTCCTACCGTGTATGAAGTCTGATGAGTGTGATCCTTCAGAGACTAGCACACAGCTGTTCCTTGTCAGTCTCCTTAGCATTCTGGAAAAGCATTGGAATTGCCTCTAGGTTCTTCTGTTCAAGGTGGAGTCCTCGAATCAGAGTTGGATCTTGGGTTCTGTTCCAGAACTGGCAAATCAGAACATACAATTTAACCACTGTTCAGGGTCATTCATGTGTGTTCACATTTGGGAAGCATTGCACACACCTCTGCTACTCAAAATCCAGCTGTAGACCAGCTTTTAGGGGGAATTAGTTGGAAATACAAATTCATGGAGAATCCACTTGACCTACTGAATCATAGTTCTACAGATAGGACCTGGTGAGTGAGGTCACTTTCCTGCTAGTTCTTGGTATTGTCTTATATAGTGAGGTTTCAGAAGGTTGTTCTAGATGCTGTCTGCTGTGGACTCCCTTACTTCCACCTTGCGGGTAACCTGGGCACCCTGCTGTCCCCTTCTCTGCAGGTGCTACATCTCCCTCCCAGTTTCAAGGCTTACCCTCCCATGGTGCAATCTTTCAGCAGCAGCCTGAGAACTGTTCCCCGCCTCCCAACGTGGCACTAACCTGCTTGGGCATACAGCAGCCTAGCCAGTCCCAGCCGGTGACTATCCAGCTGCAGGAGCCGGTTGACATGCTCAGCAACCTGGCAGGGGCAGCTGCAGGCTCCGTAGGGCGGGGTATCGCCATCAGCCCCAGTGCCAGTCAGATTCAGATGCAGCACCGGAACAACCTAATGGCTACCCTCAGCTATGGGCACCGGCCCTTGTCCAAGCAGCTGAGTGCCGACAGCGCAGAGGCCCACAGGTAAGCTCCGTGCTGTTGCCCGGCCCCTGTGTAGGTGATCTGGGGAGGAAGAAGTCTCTTAGTCGAGGGAGTGAGAAGGAACAAGTGTGAGGAGTCTGTGCTCGTGTGTCACCCTTGGTAAAAGCGGCATGGTGGGCTTGGGATGAGCTTGTGAGCTGTTAGTGAGACAGGAGGTGTGCTTTCCTGATGGCCTGCAAGGAAGGTCTGCTAGAGGAATGTGGGAAGGGGTCAGTTCCCCTTGGTTCTTAGTCTAGGGTCTTTCCTTCTCTGTTGTTCTCTGGGAAACTGCTGCTCTAAAGAGCTCAGGGTATTTTGTGAGAAAGGCTAGATAGGACTGAGGTATATCTCTGCAGGTAGAGGGCTGGGTTGGCACACACCAAGCCTTGGTTTTAGTCCCAACACCGTGAAAACCAGGTGTGCCAGCCCATACCCAGAACCCCAACACTCTAGAGGTAGAGGCAGGAGGATCAGGAGTTGAAGGTCCTCCTCAGCTACATGGCAAGTGAGAGGCTAGCCTGGGCTGCATGAGACCCTATTCAAGAAACAAACCAAGGCCAGAGTGTTGCTTTCAAGACTGCTACTTACATGCCCGGTACCATAGTCTCTTCAAAGAGACTTGGATGAGCCAAGAAGGGGACAAATAGCAGTGACCGCACAAGCCTCCCTGGCCCAGCACACGTCTGTCCCGTGGGAGCTTTGTGCTACCGAAGGCTAGAGACTGTCCCCAGGGAAGCTGAGTAGTTATTGCTCACATGCCTGGTACTCACACCCTTTTGTGTCTGCAGCTTGAACGTGAACCGGTTCTCTCCTGCTAACTACGACCAGGCGCATTTACACCCCCATCTGTTTTCGGACCAGTCCCGGGGGTCCCCCAGCAGCTACAGCCCTCCAACAGCAGTGGGGTTTCCGCCAGCTCAAGCCCTGAAAGTCGCCCCACTTGACCAGTTCCCCCCTTTCCCTCCCAGCGCACATCAGCAACCACCACACTATACCACGTCAGCACTACAGCAGGCCCTGCTCTCCCCGACACCGCCAGACTATA
The DNA here is from genome assembly GCF_049852395.1 of Peromyscus maniculatus bairdii. NCBI lineage: Eukaryota > Metazoa > Chordata > Mammalia > Rodentia > Cricetidae > Peromyscus > Peromyscus maniculatus. The sequence goes on from NC_134858.1 coordinate 43,182,962, forward strand.
CCAGACACCAGCAGGTTCCCCACATCCTCCAAGGACTGCTCTCTCCCCGGCATTCGCTGACCGGCCACTCGGACATTCGGCTGCCTCCAGCAGAGTTTGCACAGCTCCTTAAAAGGCAGCAACAGCAGCGACAGCAGCAGCAGCAGCAGCAACAGCAGCAGCAGCAGCAACAGCAGCAGCAGCAGCAGCAAGAATACCATGAATTGTTCAGGCACATGAACCAAGGGGATGCTGGGAGCCTAGCTCCTAGCCTCGGGGGACAGAGTATGACAGAGCGCCAGGCTTTATCTTATCAAAATGCTGACTCGTACCACCACCACCACCACCACGCCAGCCCTCAGCATCTCCTACAGATCAGGGCACAAGAATGTATCTCACAGGGTCCCTCGCCCACCCCCACCCATGGGTATGCCCATCAGCCGCCACTAATGCACTCGGAAAGCATGGAAGAGGACTGTTTGTGTGAGGGAGCTAAGGCGGCCTTCGCAGACAAGAGCCCAAGCACACTGACCAAAGGTTGCCACAACAGCCCTCTGCTCTTGAGTACCGGTGGGCCCGGGGACCCTGAGTCTTTGCTGGGAACTGTGAGTCAGGCCCGGGAACTGGGGATCCATCCCTACGGACACCAGCCAGCTGCCACATTCAGTAGAAATAAGGTGCCCAGCCGAGGTAAGAGTCTCTCAAAGTAAAAGTCTTGGACAAGTCTGCCCTAAGTTAAGCATGCAGGGGCCTTAGCTTGGTTCTGCTAGTACTCACTCTGTGCTCCTAATGGGGAAGGGGGAACCCTGAGAAGACACTCAGGACCATTTTGGGGAGCAGTGAAGCTTGTAGGACGTGGCTGTTGGTAGGTAAGAAGTCACTTAAAAAATAAAATGAAAGAAGTAGACAGCACTCAGAACACGCCTGCTCACACCATGGTGTCTCAGAATCCATATAAGCCCGACTATCGTCAGAAAGCATCTGCTGTAGAGAAGACCAACAGCATTAAGGACATGTGTAAACTGTAGGGCTGAGAGTCAGAGCCCCCAGCCCTGGCCACACCCTGTCCTGACTATGAGAGCCCTAGACTCTTGGTTCTGGTTGTCCGCTTCTATGAAAGAGAAGCATGATGACCACTGGCCCTCTGTAGCATCTTGTGACGATTTGAGCATTTATATTTATACACACTGCTCATGAGAGAAAGAGAGCACTCGGTAACTGAAAGTGCAGTGTGAACTGTGTCAGGGCTGCCTTCATTCTCATCTGAAGATGAGGGTCCATCAGTGAGTTTTGTTAGCATGCTCATGTTTGCCTAGCAAAACCAGGAACGCTGTCCCCCGTGACAGTCTTTCATTTCACCCATCCTCACCACAACCATGAAGGGAATAAAGATGGTTAGATGTAACCAGAACCAGAGTCTGCCACTCTGAGCATTTCTTCCATCGTTCCCTCCCTGGAGCCGCCTGCATCTCTGCCTTGTTCTTTAAAGGCAGTGCACACAACTCGGCTCTGAGGTTAGTTAAGTCCCATGTACTGAGCAGGCGGGGAAATCGTGAGCTTAAGCAGGTTATGTGAAGACTTGATGGCTTCAGATGTCCTGGTCATATGCTCAGAGAAAAGGAAGATGTGTTGCATAACATGACAATTGAATCTTAACCTCTGGGGCAGATTGTGGCACCTAGCCTAGAGGTCTGCCCTCTGCATGCATGTCATATTCTCCGGTGGCCATAATTAGGGTGGAACTTTCTGAGCAAGTCACATGTCCAATGAGAGACACCTACCAGTGCTGGAGGTTGTGATGGAACCACGGGCAGAAACAGACCTGTCAGATGGGAGGAGGGACTCCGGCACTCAGCTAAGTGTATGTTACGGAGCAGAACCGAGATCTGGGTAGAAATCCCAGCAAAGTTTAGCTCCCTGTGGAAGACTATTAGTAGAAACTGACAGTATAGGCTGCCTGAGCAGCCTGGAAACTTCCGGTTGCTGGGTTTGTTCTAGATGAGGTGGATGGCCTTGATGGACATCTTGTGGAAGGAATCCGTGTGAGGAGAGCTTCGGATGGGCTAGCATGCCAAACCTGCGTCATGCACGGGTGCTCTCACATACAGTTCATTCTGTCATCCCTTCTCTGTGTGGTGCTGGAGCTAAACCCAGGGCCTCACACGTGCGAGGGGAGCAAGCTCCACCACTCAGCTGCACCTGGCCCATGTTTTAGTCAATGCAGTGGCCCGTTATTCCCATGAAAGCAGCCAAGACCCGAGAGGTTTAGGACTTCCCTCTGGGTCAGCTGACAAGTAGCCCCGCCACTCTGTCAGCACCCCAACAAATGCTTGACCATGTTCTGATGCAGATTACTGGAGAAGGAATAAAGCTGGAGGGGATGGTACTTCCTCTCCCTCCCCCCGCAGCCCCCAGTCGCCATGTGTTTAAGTACAATAGACGTGTTCTTCCAAAGAGACGTTCTCTGATTTCTCTTCACTCTTTCTCCCATGGGATGCTGTGTGCAGGAAGGATGGAGAGGCCTCACTCACCACTCCCCTTGGTCAGAAATGCCTCTTTAGCTACTTCCTGTCCACAGTAGGCTGAGCATGGTCAGTTCACATGCTGCGGCAGCATCAGAAGAGGGAGGGGCCGGCTCTGTAGAAGAATGGGGGGGGTCTAGAAGCTAAGTAGCACATGTACAGAGAGGACTCTGCCCTTGGGGCTGCGGGGAGAAGCACAGGAAAGAGCCAGGGGACAGTGTCTCGGGGCCATCGCACCCAGGCTTGCTTAGCTTGGAGTGCAGCCCAGGAAAGAATTAGAGAAGCTAAGGAGAAGAGCCAGAGTTTTGTCTAGGTCCAGCTTCATATTGCATGAGAATCATGTAACACTGCTCCATTCTCCTGACAGTTAAACAACTTCAGAGTGATGTCCAGGCTACCGACTGGTCCCAGTCAGGTCTCCTCCCAGGCAGAGGCTTCATTTCAGGTCCATACTGCATGTTACAGTTACTTGGTTGTCAGAGCCGTCCTTCCTTCTCGAGCTGACCAACACCCGTTACTCCCCTTCCCTCCGACCCTGTCACTCACCACCGTCACCACCACTATCCCTACAAATACCTTGTGGCCTCGAAGAGTCAAGACAGACATGTAACCCTCTAGGTTCAGTTCAGAGTTGCCCTGTCCTTCAGCCTTATCCCCCGGTGTTCCTGTGGGTGGCTCTCACCCTGTGGGGTCCTGTTTATCCCTGACCTTTTCCTCCCCGACCTTTGACGTTAGTTTTGTAGAATTTCACCTTTACTCCCACCTGTTTGCTGTTGTATCGCAGAGATGAGCTGCCCTCCCTCCTAGTATCTGTCCTCAGCAAAGCCACGTGCGTATAATTATGTGAGTTTAGGGCCCAGAGGAGTGAAGTAATGCAGCGGAGGCATTAATGGTTTGCTGGAGCCAGTGCATGCTGCTGCAGTTGCTTCAGAACCCCTTGGGGTGTGTGTGTGGGTGTGTGGGTGTGTAGGGTATGTGGGGGGGCTGTGGGGGGGTGTTGGAGGTGTTCTATTCATAAAGAGCTATCAGAAGTGGTTTGGAATGTGTGCTGTAGTTTACAGGCACAGAACTCTGGACGTATTAGCGTTTCTTAAGGGTGAATGAGCAAAGCTTACTGATGTTAGTCTAGGAAACTTAGATGCCCTCGTACCTGTGTCTGTGGTTTCCTGGTTCCCATATGTCTGTTTGCCACCAGCCAGTAGGAGGCCAGCTTGGGCAGAGCACTGAGCATGTGCTTTGTCAAAACTTTCTTCCAAATGTCCCAAGTTTCAGGGCTGGCTCTGCCCTCTACTGCCTACAGTCTCGTTGTCGTCACTTGAGAAGTGCATCCTCCTTCTACAGGGTCACAGGGCTTGAGGCTTTTGACTCCCTAAATAAATAAATACAATAGCACAACCAGTCTATACAACTTAAACTCAGAAAACCACATCCTCTTCTGAGCCCAGTCAGCGTCAGGCCTTGCAAAGTGTAAAGTGCTGACAGCCTTGGAGGGATTAAGAGGTAGGCAAACATGCTGTTTCTCATTGACTCTGAAAACCCGGTAAATAGTAAGGATGAGTCAACATTGACAGATTCAGCAGTTACGAAAGCTGCCCCGGAGTCCCCCAGGGGTGGGGTGTGCCTTGGATCCCTTGGTGCATTTTGTGCCTTACTTGTTCGGTCCCCTTCCCTCTGGACCCTCCTGGATACTGGGAGGCCTGGTCCCTGCATTATTTAAAGGCCCGTCTGTGAGCCTGCCTGGTCTTCCAGCTCCTGAAGTGGCATAAAAGGTGCCCGAGACTCTTGTCCCTTGTTCAGTCTCTTTACAGCCTCTGGTCAGCAGGTCTCATCCAAGGACTTTGAGGCTCAGCACTCTTCCTAAACTGACTTCTTTCCCTGTGGAGTCCTTGGTGTTTATCAGAGACCTTCCACCTGCCAGATAAGGGACCGTAGGATGAAGGGGAGGCCGCCTGGCTGTCAGTTTGGCGTACTCCGGTGGTGATGGACCTGGAACCTGGCTTGTGCGGCTCATTCCTGGCCCTTGCCTTCCTTCCCTTATGCCTGCTTATGGTAGCTTCCTGCCACTGTAACAAAATGCCTGAGAAGATCAGCTTATGAGGAGGAGAGATGTGGCTGAGCTTTCAGCCACCACTTGTCGTTACTGCTTTGGGGCCTGCGGTGGGGTGACACACCACAGCGAGGAGTGTGTTGGAACAAAGCTAACCTCCTTCTGGCTGGGAAGCAGAAAGGGAGTGGAGGGGGGCCCGTCTCCCAAATCCCACCCTAACTTTTGAAAACCTTGTTCTCGTTTGTATTTATTTTGTGTAGCGCAGGTGGGTGGGTTATGTCCCAGATGTTGCACAGCACTCGTGTGGAGGTCAGAGGACGAATTGCAGGAGTCACTTCTCTCCTCTCACCCTGTGGTCCCAGGGATGAAACTCAGGTCGTCAGGCTTACTGCAAGCACCTTTACACACTGAGCCATCTTGCCACCCTGAGAGAGAGGGAGGGAGGGAGGGAGGGAGAGAGAGAGAGAGAGAGAGAGAGAGAGAGAGAGCGCTTACATGCCCCTCAGAACAACTGAGGAGGTCTGTTCTCTGTTCTCTCCTTCCACCTATGGGTCCTGGGGATTGAACTCAGGCCATCAGAATTGATGGCAAATGCCTTTGCCTGCCGAACCATCTCACCAGCCATAACCTAACTTCATTCTGTCAGGGCTCTCCCTCCTAAGTTTCATTACATCCTGTCAGTGCCACATGCCAGTGACAGGGTCTTCAACACAGGTTCCCTTGGGTGACAGCTGAGATCCTTACCCCAGCAGCTCCCTATTCCCGCTCTACTGCTTCCCAGCACCACTTCTGAATGTGGGGTGCTGACCCTTCCAGTAAGCCTGCTCCCCAGCTCCTATCAGTATGTTTCATTTTCATTGGGTGTGGGTTTATTCTTTGTGATGCTTGAAGGGTCGAACATGGGTCCTACACGCACTAAGCAAGCATTTCACTGCTGAGCTGTGTTCTCAGCCCTGGATCTGGTTGGTAATCACATTTGTTGCTTCCAGATCAAAGGCTGCCACTCCGGAAAATTTAAGTTTGGGGAACTAACTTGTTTGGTGTCCCATGCTCTGGCAGCAGTCTGTGTACCCCACGGAAGCAGACACCCAGAAGGATCAGCTACCTGGCTGGAGTTTCCTTCCCCTCCTCAGGAAGCGACGAAGCTAGAGTCATGCTAGGTCTCCCCTCCCAGACTTGTGCTCATGGCCACTGTGTCGCCTCTACTTGATGGAAGAGGGAGCGCTAAACTGGACCCCCAAGAAAGCTGGTCACCTGATCCGCCAAGTGATAGCTCTTAGGTCCCGGTGGCATTTCAGGCCTGTGAGCATCACTCAGGAAGCCAGGCACAGGAGAGTTAAAAGCAGGAAAGCAGAGGCCTCAGGACTTCAAAAAGGCTGGGCAGGGACTTGGGTTTGGAGAAGCCTCATTTCTCAGATCTAAAGGATTCAAAAGAGGGAAAGAGAACAGACAGGAACACACACACACACACACACACACACACACACACACACACACACACTGAAATGCTTTCTTAACTATTTTCTTGGCTATCTAACCAGTATGTAACACTTACATCAAATTCCAAACTCATCCACTTCTCCAGAACCGGTTACTTCTCCAGACACCCTTATTTTGACACCTCATCTCCCTAATCTTTAAGAGATAAGCTCGTGGAGTCCTGCTTGACTCCTTTTGCCCACTCCTACAGCTAGACATCTAAAGAAGCCACTCATTCAGTGGTAGGCACTTCAGACCCCAGACTTTCTACTTCCAGGCAAGGCCCATTACCTCTTGCCTACATCATTTTCTAAGCACCCCCTAGATACTACCCTATAAAGATTGCACTAGTCTTTTTTTTAAATCCTTGTTCCTATTTTTATATGTGTGCATTATATGTACCTAGTACATGCACATGAGTCTTATGTGTGTATGTGTTATATGTATGTGATGCATGTGTTGTATATATGCTACATCTCAGTTTTTGTTCAAAGATTTAAAACATTAAAAAACCTCTTAGTTGTGTGCACATGGGGTCACACAGGCTATGGCCTGGGTGGGAGGTGAGAGGACAACTTTCAGGCGTTGGTTCTCTCCTTCCATTGTAGGCTGAAGGGCTCAAACTCAGGTCATTGGGGTTTTACCTGCTGAGCCGTCTCATTGGATCTTACTCAGATATTTTAAGGACTGTTACCATCAGGAGCAGGCAACAAAACTAAAACCAGTCCTGCCTCTTGGCATTTCGGGCTTTTCTCCTTCTTCCAGATGTGTGTGTGTGTGTGTGTGTGTGTGTGTGTGTGTGTGTGTGTGTGTGTGTGTGCGTGCGCGCGCGCGCGCGCGCGCATGCAGGCACATGCAGAACCATTTCTCTTACTAGGTGGGTTCTGAGGATTGAACTTGGATCATCAAGCTGGATGGCAAGTGCCTCTCTTCACTGAGCAGCTTGCTGGTCCCATTACAGTATTGCTTTATACAGTCAGTGGAGTTGAAGCCATAGAACTAGATGATGTCAAAAAAGCTGTAGGGAGTAAGGTCAAGCACAGCTATGTGTGAGCACTTCTGTGAAAGGTGAAGGAGCCACGGGCAGCATCAGAAGTGGCTCGGGAACAGGAAGGAGAGACCTGGGGTGGTGCTGAGACAGAAGCCGCATCCGTGGAGTACAGGCTGGAAGCCCTGGCAGCTCTAGAATTTTCCCTCTGTGCTGGTTTGGGAGCATAGCCCAGGCTAAGCCAGCCTAGAGGTAGGAAAAAAAGAGGATGAGCATGACCCAGCTCATGCCGGCTGGAGGAGGGAGTGTCCTAAAGAAGCTCATATCTCTGTAGGGCCTGGTATTGTCAGGCTGGCCCCAGCTCCTCTGACACCCATGCCAGCTGGCTGAGCCTGGCAGTTGGGCAGTTCTCTCTCTCATTGTCTCTTGCAAGGGGCTCCAGGGGAGTCGGCATCACTGGGAGAAGCCATGGGCCTGCTCACCCTGCTGTGCTCCTTTTCCTAGAGTCTGTCATGGGGAACTGCATGGACCGAAGTTCTCCAGGACAAGCAATGGAGCTCCCGGATCACAACGGGCTTGGGTATCCCACCCGGCCCTCGGTCAGTGAGCCTCTCCGGTCCCGGACCCTCCAGAGACACCACACGATCCAGAACAGCGACGATGCATACGTATGTCAGCCCCTCCTGCTGCTTAGAGTTGGGATGGTGCCAATCTTAACTTGAAAGCAGAACACCCCCTTCTGCCATCTCCTCAGAGTCCAGCCCTCTGCAGGCTGTGGGGACATTTCTTTGATTCTCCCTAACAGACAAGCCTTAACTCGAGTGGCATCCCAGGGTGCCCTTTGTTAGACTTAGGGTATCCAAATGTTAGACTTAGGAATCAAATGAGCTGATACCTGGGGTCTTAACCTCTCCCAGGAATCTAAACCCAAGCCCCAACCTATGAACCCTCAATTCTTGGTCCATTCCTGGCAACTGTTTTGCTGTCTCTGGCTTTCTTGAGAATTGACCTGTCAGCCAAGCCTGTCCACTAGGACACACCCAGCCGTGGTTAACGCCTAGGAGCCATCAGCCAGCCACTTGTGGCTGTTCAGATGTAACAGTGTTAAAGTCACCCAAGGTTACAAATTGATTTCTTCCACCATAACAGTTGCACTCACAGGCACCGCAGCCACCATACTACACAGGGCACCCGAGAACAGGGCTAGCACCTCAGACAGCAGTCAACAGCTCTGTGACGCAGAGGAAGGTAGTTTTGGGGTGGTGGCCCAGGACACCCTTTTCCTTAGGTTGCTGTGGAGGGAACAGGGCTCCCCTGAGAATGGCGGACTGTCTGGCAGCCTCACTGGTCCTGACATCTCTCTGCAGGTGCAGCTGGATACCTTGCCAGGAATGAGCCTGGTGGCAGGAAAGGCTCTGAGCTCGGCCCGAATGTCAGATGCCGTTCTCAGTCAGGCCTCACTCATGGGCAGCCAGCAGTTTCAGGATGGGGAGGACGAAGGTAAGGCCTTGCCAATGGGCAGCCCTGGGCAGTTCCCCAGAGGGGCCGCTCCAGACTTTTGTGGAAACGATCACTGTGTGAAGTGTTACACACAGAGTCACTCCCCACACATCTCCCTGAGCTCCCTGACTTCTGTCAGCACAGGGCCATCACAGTCCAAGTTCAGTGCTGCAGCAGGAGGCCCCTTCAGGAAGAGCTCTCTTTCTGCATCTCCTTGGAGGGTCTTCTACCCTAGTTGGACATTTCTGTGTCTCTATAGAGCCAGGGCAAGAGACCATAAATAGATGCCTGGTAATAGACAGGTCCACCCTTCCTAAGCTCTGCAGGCAAGTCTTCATCTGTGAAGACATCAAGAGAGTACCATGCATGGCCTAGCTTGTGTCTTGAGGGAGGGATGCTGGCCTCCTGCGGGTGGTGTTCATCAGTGCAATGCCCAGGAGAGAGTCCTGGCCTGGCCCTTGTGGGCGCCTTCCAGCTATCTCCCCCAACTCCAAGAAAAGGCTCCTGAGGGGTTTCTCATCTTCTCCCCCATATTGTCAGTTGGCCAAGAGGGTAGCAGAAGGGAGGGGGAGGTGGTCAGGAAGGGTCCCTCAGGTCTGAAGGGCCTGCTGTGGCCTGGGTCCGAGCAGGAATAAGGCTGGGTTTGCTAGGCAAGTGCCTCCTCTCTCCTGCCCCACTTATTCTCCCCGCTTACCGATCCCATGTGTTCTTTTTGGTCTTGCAGAGTGTGGGGTGAGTCTGGGAGGTCACGAGCATCCAGGCCTGAGTGATGGCAGCCAGCACTTAAACTCCTCCCGATATCCATCTACGTGTGTTACAGACATCCTGCTCAGCCACAAGCACCCCGAGGTCTCCTTCAGCATGGAGCAGGCCGGCGTGTAGCAGGATATGGAGAGTGAGTGCCTGCCTGGTCAGGGCCCAGGCAGCCCCATGGCCCACTGCCAGCCCCCGCCCCCGCCCCCGCCCGATCCCTTCAGCGTGTTCATTCCATGTGTGGTACCTGGTGAACTTGAGTATCTCTCTTTCCATGCATCTGCCTGCTTTTTTCATTAAGTCCTATGTTAGTTTTGAGGTGGGCTGAGGTTTTTATTATAGAGAAAAGGTACATGGCCCACCTTGTGTAACAGATGCTATGGCCCTTATGAGATCCAGTGAGCTACAGTTGCGAAGGACAGAAGCCAGTGACCTTTGGCTAGCACACTAAGAAAGAGAGCTAATCTTACACTCCTTCCTGAAGGGTGAAACCCAACCAAAGAACACAGATCCAGCCATGCTCCTTCATTGGTTGTTTCTGTTGTGTTGTTTTGGCGTTTGGGGGCCGGGCCTAGAAGCCAGGGCTAGGCAAGCACTCTACCACAGAACCCCAGCCCCAGCCCCAGCCCCAGCCCCAGCCAGCCTTTGTAAGAAGTAAACAAAGGATATATAGTCTGAGGTCCATGCTGAAAAGGTGGCGGCCCGGCTGGCACTGACGGCTCAGTGCAGGCCATGTGGATGGTACTGGGAGCTCTGCCTCTGCAGAGACAAAGACCCGAGGGAAGTGAAGCCACAGGCGGCGGTGTGGCAGAGCCTCGGTGTGGCAAGGCTTGGACAGTGACACCTAAAGCAGACTTCACTGAGGGCCTTGGGCCGTGTGGCTTGCTGGTCAAGCACATGCATGGCACACGCAGGACCTTGAGTTCCAGCCCCAGTACCGTTAGAAAGGGTTGGGAAGTGCACTTGAAGAGTCCGGTCACGCTCCTTCAAAGCCGTCCTGTGTCTGCTTCACAGATGTGTACACAGCTCGAGCAGCAGCAGGAGGAGGAGGCTGATTCTAAACCACCAGTGTCCAGCAGCATCGCACCACTTTGCCATCTCTGTCTCCGCCAGAACAGTCGCGCTCCTTTCCCCACACTGGGCACCAGTAGGCCGTCGTTTGGGTTGTGAGGGGCCTTTGCCATGATTGCTTGTGTGACCAAGGCACCAAGGAAATAAACGGGAAATCCGTGTTCTCCATCTTTCGTGAACCGGCATCTGGTGTGCTTGAGTTGAGTCTCTGGTGTTTGGAGGTTTGCTTGTATTTTGTTTCGGGAATTTTCCTTTGGAGATGATTTGCTTCTCTTCCTCCCCCTCCCCTCCTATCCTAAGCTAGCTTTCTCTCTCTCTTTCTCTCTCTTGGTATTGTTTTCTCCTTTCCATTTCTGAGGCAGAGGAGCCAGCGGTTAGTATTCAGGGGCTGAACCTCACTCAGGACCCTCCCTCCCTTCCACAGCCTTTGTGCAGACCAGCCTCTCTCCCTCCGCTCCAGTCTGCCAGGAACAAATGCTAGAGCGGAGCTCAGTGGTGGAGAGAGAGAGTAAAAGAGAAAAAGAAACCTGAGCCTGGAATCTGGCACAGTCTCCTGCTGGGCTCTCCTAGAACCCTATCTGGCCCAGCAGAATTCCATCCGAACCCAGCGTGGGCTGAACGGCCTGCTGCTGAAGGTTGCCAACCAGGGTGGCTCAGTGTGGACCCCTCTGTGTGTGGCTCTGCGCCCCTCCAGCTGCCGTCCGACGGGTCGCCCCTCGTGAGTGAGCACCCCGCAGTGGTGCTCCGTGCTGTTGGTGTGGCTTTCATTCTTACTCTGCTGCGTTGAAAAAAGGGCCGTTGGTCCGTCCATGTGCGCATATATATGAGTGTGTATATATGCCCCTCCCTTCCCGCCTCGTTGTCCCAGACAAGAATAGGAGGTTGTGTGGAGTCCCTTAACCTCCTCCTCTCCCTGGCATCTTTGGCCCCTACACTTTAATTCTTGATCATGTAGGAATTGTTTTTGGTAAATGTTGATATTATTGTTATTATTGTTATTATTAATAAAGACAAAAAGAATTTTTGTTTAAAAGAGTAATGTTTAGCCAGATTCTGTGCTATTGAACTGTGGCTTGCACCTTCTCTTTAAAGCGTCCTCCTTGGCATTGGCATCGTGAGCCACTCTCCTGTGCCATCGACGGAGCAGTGGCCTCCCTTCCCCCACCGAAGCCGCGCATACGCAATAGCTAGTGTTTATGTCATTAGCTTTCTCTCTCTGCTGATAGAAACCAAAGTCTCCTCTGCAGCCGGGGGCCAAGCGAGGTCTTGTTCTCTCCTGGTCTTCAAAAACAGCCAGGAGTGGTCCCTGTTCTGACTCTTAGCCCGCATTTCTGAGAACCAGAGGCCTCCAGCCTCTGCATTCGCTCAGAAGGAAGCAGCCGCCTGGCATGGCATCCGGATGTTGCCAGCAGGGTCCCCGCCTGGCTTACCCTTCTCCACTGACACCGGCAGCTTGCTTCCAAGCCCACTGTCCCTTGAGTGGATTTGTTTTCAATGCAGGAGCTTTGCTAGGGACCCGTTCCATGGTCCCATACCCTCCAGTCTCCCCTCCACTTCATGAGATCACCAGTTACTCACCAGAAGTCTGACTTCCCAAGAAAGCCTGAAGAGCCGTCGTCGTCGTTGGCTTCTGAGCTCAGTCCAGCTGTGATGTCCCGGGCACGCCCTGCTGCTCCGCATGCTCAGCCTGACCTGTTTACATGGTACTGGATTGATGGAAGAGCAGACGCCACCCTCCAGAGCCACCCAGATGGAAGCCAGTGAGCCTGCTAACCGTGCCATCTTGCAAACTATTTTCAAGATCACCATTGCTTTATATTGTAGTAACCAATATGCGCAATATATGTTGAATGTATATGAATATACTTTGCTATTTCTGTTCTTTGAAAATGTAAAAAGTATTTTTTTCTTTCTCATTTCTGTTAAACTTTAAAAAAAAAAAAAAAAAAAAAAAAAAGCTTAAAAAAATCTCCAGATTCAAGTTGCTAAGACATTTTGTCCTTGTTTGTGTGGGACATTTACAACTTAGTAACTTGGTTGGACAGTAGGAGGTTGTGGAAATAAAAACCTTATTATGTTCTAATGCTGATGTGTTGTTTGCCTTACAGTTCAGAGTCTAGCTGGGAGAAGCACATGGGGTGGAGTGGAGGGACACGGGAATCTGGAGAAATCCCCAGGCCTGGGGTGGGGCTTTGAGTGGCATTCTCTCACCTTGCCTTCTGAGTCTGGCAAGTCAACCTCACACTGTGTCCCAGACATCCATGTGGACTCTAACCCCTCAGAAGAGACACGTGTGTGTTTGCAGAGTCGGGTGGAAAATGGATTCCTTGAGTTGACCCTGGCTGGACCTCAGTCAGCTGGGTGATGTGGTACTCAAGCATGGGACAGAAAGGGACTTTTCCTATTGTTTTCCTCTGTCTGTGCCTGGATTCCAGGACAGGGCAGAATTCCCAACAGGTCCCAGGCCCAGCTGAGAGAGCTAAAGTCTTGTGAGAAGACAGCTCAATGACTTTGGGAATATCAGTCGTTTAGAGAGAGAGAGAGGGGCTGGAAGGATGGCTCAGTGGTTAAGATCACCAACTTCTCACGACTCACACCACCTAGAACTCCAGTTCTAAGGGATCCGACACGTTCCACCTGTAGACAGATAGCATGCGCTATACAGATAAAAAAAAAATATTTCAAGGGGGGCACATGGGAAAGCCTTGGAGCCCCAAATTGCAATGGGGTTGCCCAGAGCAGAGGCTGCCATCTCAGGTGTACCCCTGGGAGTCCTGAAGTTGTGCAGGTACATACTCCCAGAAGGGGCTGGCACCAGTGGAAGTCTGTGCCTTCCTGTGACCCTTTGCCAGTCTGGGAGCCTTTAGTGTACCAATATCATTCATCCACCAAATGTTTGGTGAGTCTCTGGTGCCAGGCCCAGCAGAGGACAGAGTCCCTGCACCGCCCTGTGCAGATGAGCTGATGTGTTGAGACAGACGTTGTGAAATGGGCCACATTCACTGCACCTGAAGCTGCCAGCTCTTCCACAAGTGTTAGGGGGATCCTAAGCCAGCACCGGCCCAATTCACAAGTCAGTGTGGAGGCTCCCAAGATGAGGGAGGGGTGGTCACAGTAGAAACTGTTCTGATGGGTACTGTCTCCACTCCCTAGTCCAACCCTGGGCACCCTAACCTCTAACAGTGGCCAACCCCAGTCTGAATCGACGGTGACCCCATTTTATTATTGATCTGTCCAGAAGGACTTCCTGTCCAGAATAGTAAGGCGCTATTTAGACTAGTTTAAGCCAACTGTCTTGTGATAGAGTGACAGACCCTTAGCAAGTAAGTATGAAGAGGGTAGGAAAGAAGAGTGAGCATGGTGGTGTAAACCTGTTACCTCAGCACAGAAAGCCAACGCAGGATTGCTCCACTTGAGACCAGCCTGGGCTACATACCAAGACAGAAACACACTTACGTAGTAATTGCTTGTCCCAGACTTCTGTACTCTGATGCCTTGGATTCCAGTCTCTGAGCCAGGCATGCCCCTGCAAAGAATATGAAGGCCTCAGAAGTCAAGAAGCCACCATCACAGAACTAGAAGCCACACCCGATTCCCAGCCTCACTGGCACCATCTCAAGGCTGAGGGACAAGAATGGCCTTAGCAGCTCTGAGCTGCAGGTTTCTGACAGGCAGATTACCAAGGGAGAAAACCTGGCCTCCAGCCTTACCGGATGTCTTAACTGAAAGCAAGTTGAGGGCCACAGAACTGAGCAAATGTTAGGCTCAATTAGTTAGCCACCATGATTTCAGGAAGGTAAGGCTGGAGAGCAGGCTGGCGGCCAACAGGTAAGCTGCTCAGATTCCTGGCCCCTCCCCTGCAATGATCTAGGAAGCTACTCCTGTGGGGGCGGCCTCCATCCTTCTCTCAAGCAGGCCACCCCCCCCCCCCCCCCCGCATGCTCTCACAGATGTAGGGGACTGGGTTTGTCCTAGAAAAGATGTCCTGCATCACAGTGCCTGGAAGCCAGGCACTTGCCCGGCTCCGTTTCTGCTGCCAGCCTCTGGGGTCACAGGCTTTGGCCTAGTAATGCAAATGTGTCCGTGGCAGTGAAATCAGGATTCTGGGACACAGAACACTTGCCGTTTACTGCTGGTCACCTTTCAACAGTTTTGTGCACATGTTTGAGTTTCATGGTTAACACAACACAAACATAGCTCTAGAGTTCCGAAGTTCAAACCATGGCTAAGAGCACGGCAGAGTGGTGTTCCCTCTGAAAACGCTTGGCAGAGTTTTCATTCAGGAAAATGAGTACCTTCGATTCGCTTCCTCCAGCATCCATGGATGGGCAGCCAATACATACCCCTTGGCTCATCGCCCCGCCAGCACTCACATCGTTCTAACCCTTGTTCCTGTCCTCAAGTTTTTCCGTGGCTTTGGCCCTCCAGCCTCCTCTTGCATATTGAAGGACCCCTGTGATTACTCTGTCCTGTGGATGATATCCCAGGCCAGCGTTCACCGTAAGTCATCAAACATTAATCACATTTGCCACGGTAGACAACAGGCACAGGATCCTGGCATTAGAAAGTGCACACACATCTCCTCCATCCTGTCTTTCTGCTTCCCACACAGTGACTGGGGTCCTAACGAAGGCACGGCGTGTTCTGTCATTATCTCCACTTAGCAGATAAGAAACCCCAGGGTGCGGGTTATGTAACTGTCCAGGTCATCCTGAGAATAAGCAGCAGAGAGCCAGGTTCAAACCAAGGTTCTCTCTGGTTCCAAAGCCTCCTGGGATAGGAGTGGCCTGGAACCCAGCCACTCCCAGAGCTGGTAGAGACTCTTGGCTGGTTTCTAGAGAGTCGGGGAGTTTCCTGGGGAGATAGGCAGAGTGCATGCCTTCCCTGGGTCCCAAGTGCAGAGACCTGGGCTCAAGGTCCATCCGTGCCCTGCCTCTAAGGCGAGAGATGAGAGATCCAGCAAATCCCTTCCACCCTAGCAACTTCATCTAGAAGCAACTTCATAGATGAGGCCCAAACAGATGGTCTCAAAAGTTCCTCTTAGCTCGGAAATTCACAGGTTCCATGGTGAGGTTTCATGGATGACCGAGTTTTTTAAGATAGTCTCATGTAGCCCAGGCTGACCTCACACTTGCTATGTAGAGAAGGCTGATTTTGAACCCTTGTGCAAGGATTGAAGACATGGGCCACCATAGTCAGCGCACTAAGCCCAGCTACCCAGCTCTCCCATACTGGGAATTGAACCTAGGCCCTCACTGCTCTGGGGAGACATATCATCATTGAACTGCATCAGCCCCTTTTGGTGGTCATCGTAGATGGTGAGGTTGTCTTTGGAGGGGAGGCTGGGTAACATCTACACATAACAGAAACCTTGGCAGCTCTAAGGTCTGGGATAAAACAATGGTAGACTCCTTGACTAGCATGTGCAAGGCCTTGGTTTCCATCCCCCGCAAAACACACACACACACACACACACACACACACACACACACACACACATTTTAAAGCTAGGCTTGGTGCCATTATTCTAGCGCTTGGAAGGATGAGGCAGGATATCCTGAGTTGGAGGCAGGCTTGAGCTACACAGAAAGACCTTGTCTCCAAAAGGAAGAGAGGGAAGGAGAGAGAAGGAGGGAGCTGACGACTCCATGTTGGTCTCACGTCTTCCGAAGTGTCAGAGGGGTCTTCACCCTCAGCCTGGGGCCCCGAGTCCCTCTGTATTTCACCCAGGCCGTTTCCTGGCACCTCAGCTCTTCTCGGATTTAGAGTTGGGAGGCCTAGCAGGCAGGTATGTGGCATCTGGAGAGAGGCATACCCTACCAGGGGGACCAGGCCGAGGTGGAAGGATCAACTCCTTGTAATGCAAGGAGACTCTGGGGTGGGGGTGTACAGAGTGCAGGAGCCCAAAGTTCCCTCCCCCCACCCTGCTCCAGGCTCAGAGGGCAGTAGGAACACATGGGTACAGGAAGAGGAGGGTGCAGCTGCCTTAACCCTGGGGACCCCCCCCCCAGTCTGCAATCACTCCCTTGCTGCCCTGAACCCTTGATCCCAGCTCTGGAGCCCCCGCAGCTTCCTGTTTGCCCACTCTGTTTGCCCGGCCTCAGGAACACAGCTGATCCTTGAACTCTAAGTTCCACATCGTCAGGACAAGCAAGCAGAGACGGGTCCAGGGTTGGGCTTATCAGCCTTCCAGCCCAGCCCCTGCCTACAGACATAAATAGGCTGGCGAAGAAGAGCCGGCCACTCCAAGAGAGAGAGAGAGAGACGGCTGGAGAGCTCCAGGGAGGTAAGTGCTGCTACCTGCCCCAGGCTACTCTGGCTCCCTAGGGCCTCCCACCTGATGCTCCACTCTGTCCAAATCCACTCTGTGGGTATCTGGGACCTTCTCTCACTCTAGATCCTTCTCCTTCCCCTGGCTTGAACGTGGGGTGCAAGCGTGGGGCTTCTATGGGAGCGCTCCCCTTCAGGCGCAGCAATTCTGTTTCTTCAGGTCACCCATGCCCTTCAGGATGAAAGCTGTGGTGCTGGCCGTGGCTGTGCTCTTCCTGACGGGTAGGTGCCACCGACCCGGGGAGTGACCCGGGGAGGGCAGAGTGGGCTTCGGCTTGGGCCTCTGTGGCTCACCTTCCTGGCCACAGAGAACAGAATGCTCTCTGGTCTTCTCCCTGACTCCAACAAGTCTGACACTTCAGCTCAGACCCCAGCAGAACTGGCATGACATGGGTCTCCCCTCCGTCCCCAGGGAGCCAGGCTCGGCACTTCTGGCAGCAGGATGACCCCCAGACCTCCTGGGACAGAGTGAAGGATTTCGCCACTGTGTATGTGGATGCCATCAAAGACAGCGGCCGAGATTATGTGTCCCAGTTCGAAAGTTCCGCCTTGGGCCAACAGCTGGGGTAAGGAAGGACCCAGGCTGGGGCCTGGAGCAGGGCAAGGGCTGTCCATCCAGGGTGGGCAGAGAGGCCCGTGAGAAGATGCTGTAACTGAACCGGTCAAATCTTCACCTGCTCTTCCACCATTTGCTCACCATGGCAGGTTCCAATGGAGGCATAGGGATGGGATTCACCTGGAGGGTGGGTAGCCACAGCCCCCTCCCACCCCCTCCCACCCCTGCTTTCTGCCTATGAGTTCAAAATTCCCTTTCCCTGGGCAACCCCCAGTCAGCCAGCAGAGAAAGGGAACTGGCCTGGCAACAGGCACCAAACCCATCCGTGTCCTTGGTACCTCAGGCTGTGTGTGCAGACGGATGTGGAAGGAGGGTATAGAGAATTAGGGGGCGCGAGTTCTGGGAAAGTAGGAACATAGCAACAGCACGTTCAGGATCCAGGACTACCCCCCGACCCCGAGACGTGCAGCAGTGCAGGATGCCCGGGGCCATCTCTCAGTGGCTCTCTCTCCTCCTCCAGCCTGAAACTCGTGGACAACTGGGACACCGTGGGCACAACCGTTGGTCGCCTGCAGGAACAGCTGGGCCCGGTGACTCAGGAGTTCTGGAGTAACCTGGAAAAGGACACAGATTGGCTGCGGGAGGAGATGAACAAGGACCTGGAGGAGGTGAAGAAACAGGTGCAACCCTATCTGGACCAGTTCCAGACCAAGTGGCAGGAGGAGATGGAGCACTACCGCCAGAAGGTGGGGCCCCTGGGCGCCGAGCTGCGCGAAGGCGCGCGCCAGAAGCTGCAGGACCTGCAGGAGAGGCTAGTCCCGGTGGGCGAGGATATTCGCGACCGCATGCGCACTCACGTCGACGCTCTGCGCTCAAATCTGTCGCCCTACAGCGACAAGATGCGGGAGCGCCTGGCCCAGCACCTGGCCAAGCTCAAGGACAGCACTACCCTGGCCGAGTACCGTACCAAGGCCAGCAATCACCTGCAGACTCTCAGTGAGAAGGCCAAACCCGCTCTGGAGGACCTGCGCCAGGGCCTCACGCCTATGCTGGAGAGCTTCAGGGCCACCATCATGGGATGGATCGACGAAACCAGCAAGAGGCTGAGCACCCAGTGAGGCGCCTACCTCTGCTCCCTACCCCTACATTGGTTTTCTTACAATAAACCTTTCCAACGTGGGATGGCTTCTTTCTTTGGGAGACACAGGGAGAGAGCTCAAGGGCTATTCAGGGACGTGGGGACATGGTGCTGCAGCGGGGATTCTTTCATACAGGACTCCTCAGCTCTCCAAGCTCACTCAAGCTGGCCTCATGGCTGGTTAAGAGTGTGAGACAGGGCTGGAGAGATGGCTCAGAGGTTAAAGAGCACTGACTGCTCTTCCAGAGAGCCTGAGTTCAAGTCCCAGCAACCACACGGTGGCTCACATCATCTATAATAAGATCTGGTGCCCTCTTCTGGTGTGCAGGCATACATGCAGGCAGAACACTGTATATATAATAAATAAACAAATATTTAAAGTGTGAGTGTGAGACAGGATTCCTGTCCTAAAAAGGCTAGGAGGGAAATAGATGGCCAGGAGCCCCTTGAAAAGTGCCCCCACAGAGGCTCCAACTACTAGTGTTATAGCCCAGATTGAGAGTGGCTTTGAGAGGCCCGGTTTCCTGTGCCAGAAGTAGTGTTTCCAGGTGGGGTCCACCTGGGCAAAGGATGTGAACATCTTCCACTCCCTAGAGCCAGGGTCCCTCAAGGAGTCAGAGACTTGAGGTATTGGACAAGTGCAAATGAAATGCCTGGAGCTTAACCCTCTCTCATTCACGAACCCCAAACCCCCCAGCAAACACTTGTCTTTTTCTTTCCCTCTGGAAAGACCCCCACGCTATCATCTCCCCAGAAACTGACCCTCTGTGAAAGGCATCTGTCCCAGCGGCTGCAACCAGTCGACCTGCCAGTTGGGCAAAAATCACTTCATGATGCTGATCCCCACAATTATTAGCAAGGCCTTCATAGCCATCTCCAGATCTCGAATGACGGCCTTTACTTCTGTGTCAGCTGGGGAAGATGCAGTTCTAAGTCACCGAAGGAAAGGTGGGACAGGATGTGTGGCAGCGCACACCTTTAGTCCCCGCACTCCAGGGGCAGAGCCAGGCAGATCTCTGCAACTTCGAGGCCAGTCTGGTCTACAGAGCCAGGACAGCCAGAGCAACACAGAGAAACCCTGTCTTGAAAAACAAAACAAACCATTAGAGTGGGCTGGTAAGGTGGATCATCAGGTGGAGGCAATTGCCACCAAGCCCGAGGACCTGAATTCAGTCCTTGGGAGTCACTCCCTAACACACACACACACACACACACACACACACACACACACACACACACACACACACACACACAGAGAGAGAGAGAGAGAGAGAGAGAGAGAGAGAGAGAGAGAGAGAGAGAGAAGTGTAATTTAAAATCTTAGTACATTTATTTAATATGTGTGGGTTTTCATGAACCAAAGAACACGTGTGGAGGTCAGAGGACAACTTATAGGCGTCAGTTCTCTTTCTCTACCTTGTGGGTCCCAAAGACCAAACTCAGGCCGCCAGGATCAGTGTAGCAAATGCCTCTTCCACCTAAGCCATCTTGCCAGTCCTTATTTATTTACTTATTTATTCATTTTATTTTGAGACAGTGTCTCTGATGGCACAGGCTGGCCTCAGACTCATTTTGCAGCCAACAGTGATCTTTAACGTCTCATCTTCCTGCCTTCATCTCCCAAGGGCCAGGCTTACAGGGATGTACCACCACACCACGTTTATTCAGTGCTGGGGCTCAAACCCAGAGCTTTGTGCATGCCAGGCAAGCGTTCTACCAACTGAGCCGCATACCAAGCCTAGGTTGTTCATTATTTAGACCAGCCTGCTGCTGGCACACACAATTACTTAAAAAAAAAAATTTAAATGTAACCAAGCATTCATTCATGCAGATGAGGATGTATGCACATTTCTTACACCAACAACCTTTCTGTCACTCAGCTGGCTCCTCTTCATGCTCATGTTAATATGCAGGTAGTCTTCACACATCCGGAGAGTCCTTCTCCCTCCCCCCAAGGCTCCTTTTCCATCCCCCGTGTATCTTCCTGAGCCCCTGGATGAAGGAGTGGCCTTTGAAATCACACAGAGCTACAACAGGGATCAAGGCAGATTTGGGTGGGAAGGTTTCCAGGTGCAGACACTGAGGTTGCCGGTTCTGGGTGGTCAGGAAGAGAAGCCCCTGATGGATTTCCAGACAGAACACGGTCCGGTCAGCTGGTTGCACCAATGCTGTCCAGAAAGGAGCCTCCCACACCTGGCAGAGGCTTTTCCCATGACAGCAAAGTGGAAAATGGACAGCCGGCTCTGTGTGCTCGCTCTTGACCCAGGGCAACGGCTGTCACCTCTCTGAACGCCGATGTTTTATTTTATAGTGTGGGAGACCTGCCTTGTGACCCTGGATCTCTCTGAAGTGAGTGCTTTTGGGTGGAGGGAACATAGTAAACAACTCTGTTGAGATTCTGAGAACACTGGGACTCCATTCCAGTCTTAAGATGTCAGCCAGCTTAGCTATCACAATGAGGTCTGTTTACCAGGCACCTGCCCTGTGCAGATGCTGGACCACGTGGGGTTTTTTTGTTTTGTTTTGTTTTGTTTTTTTGTTTTGTTTTTGTTTTTTTTTTTTTTCAAAACAGGTTTTCTCTGTGTAGCTTTGGAGCCTGTCCTGGATCTCACTCTGTAGACCAGGCTGGCCTCGAACTCACAGAGATCTGCCTCCCGAGTGCTGGGATTAAAGGCATGCGCCACCACCGCCCGGTGGGCCCCATGCTTTTGGACACTACCATTTCATGTTCACAGCAAACCTGCTGTGGAGGGCCAGATCTCACCCACTTTATACATAAGAAATGGAGGCAGCTATGATGCAGTGGGGTCAAGACTTAGCCAACCAGCCTCCACCCCGCCTCCTTCCTTTCAGTGTGTGTAAAGGGACCAGGCAGCCTGGACCATGCAAACCAGCTGCACAGGTGTTGTGATCACATCTGACCTCAAGACTGCAGGTGAAATAAAAGTGCTAGCCGGATCAAATCCACACTCTAGTCACTTGCCTGCACTGTCCTATACTTGATAGTTTGTCGCAGGCTGTAACTGCATGTCTGTTACCCAGTTTAATCTTTCTCAGGAACACATCAAGGCAAGCAGGTAAGCAGAGGTAGTCCTAGTTACGAAGGAAGAAATGTCCCAGACACAACTAAAGCGTGCATGAGGTACAGCCCCAGGTCCACTCATTCCCACTCAGACATCACGGTACATGAGATATACCACTCACAGCAGCTTCTCATCCAGCTTTATTAGGGACATGTTTAGGTGAGGTCTGGGGAGGGGTGAAAACGTGAGAATACTTTCCCTTCCAAGCAAACTTTCGGGGCCACCCAGTGGACCCAGAGGCCAACAGGAAGGATGCACAGGCACATTTGGAACAGAGAGGTCTCAAGGCTCAGTAGGTGGAGTTGGCTGGATCTCGGGGGTAGATTCCCAGAGGCCGGAGAACTTGTCAGTGAACTTGCTCCAGTAACCTTTCAGGGAGCTGAAGCCACCGTCCATCCAGCCCCTGAGGGTTAAAGCAACATGAGGCATCCATAGAGATGTGTGTGAAAAGTTCCCCTGCAGGCAGCCAGACCCACAATCACACCCAGGGCCCTATGGGCTCTCCAAGCCCTCAGCACCACCTCACCTAGTACCACCCCAGAATCGCCTGCAGCTACCTCCCAGGGCAGAAGAGGTGGCTAAGGTGGTACAGGGGCAGCCTAGGAAACCCCACCTTAGTCCGGGTTGGATCAGACATTCATGGGTTCCCCCCCAGTCAACCTCCTTTCAGGCCTGAGACACCGAGCACTGGGGAGGTTGATGCTTAAGGTCAGTCTGCCTTTGTAGTCCATACAAATAGTGTCCTGGAGGTGTCCTGAGTGTGTGGGGCAGCGGGGAGGGGGGGAGCAAGAAGAGCCTGTCATTTGAAAAATTACTGGAGGACCTATGAGCTGTGTGATGTAGGCCAGGTCACCTAACTTCTCTGAGGCAGTTTTCTCATCTGCAAAGTTAGGGAAGTAATACCCTCTCCACAGCCCATTCTGGGGACCAAGAACATCTGTCAACCCTTTTCTACATAGGCCAATATCAAATGTCAGCCAAAGCCATTGGCCAGGGGCAGGGGTAAGGATCCATAGTGGGCAGATGTCTAACTCAGATTGGGCCCAGGGCAGAGCCCCAAAACCCAGGCTGAAACTAGAGCAGCTAGGCCTCCCCAAGCAAGCCTCTGGCCCATGCTTAGAAGAGACTTGCCCCAGGGACTATGTGCACCTCAGGCCACCCCGAGGAGAAGTGAAGGAGACAGAGGAAGGCTGCTTGTTCTGCTTCTCTTCGCAGCCCCAGCAAAGGCCCCACGAGAGCACCGAGGCTCAGACAGGCCCAGGCCCTGGGGGAACTGGGGGAGCCACAGTCTCTGTGTGGGAGTCTCAGGACCAGGGTAGGGGTGAGGGGAGAAGGAACAGGAAAAGAAGGCCAGTGGGCATACCTGGCCTGCACAGCCATCTCAGACTTCTGCACACTGGTTAGTGCATCCTGAACCTTCTTGGCGGCCTGTTCCATGTAGCCCTGCACAGAGCCCAGCAGCAACGACCCTTCTCCCTCATTAGCTCCTGCAAAAGAGCAGAGTGGGCCGGGCGGTGGTGGCGCACGCCTTTAATCCCAGCACTCGGGAGGCAGAGGCAGGCGGATCTCTGTGAGTTCGAGGCCAGCCTGGGCTACCAAGTGAGCCCCAGGAAAGGCGCAAAGCTATGCAGAGAAACCCTGTCTTGAAAAACAAACAAACAAACAAACAAAAAAGAGCAGAGTGGAGCTGTGCCAGCCCTCAACTCCCACGCAGCCACCGCTCATCAGGACAGCGTCCCCAGACCAGCTCCCACAGAAACCCCAGCCCCATCCCTCCACAAAACTCACGGGCAGATGCCAGGAGTGCCAAGAGGGCCACGATGAGGAGGGTCCGGGGCTGCATGGCACCTGCAGGCAATTGTCCGGTGAGGGGATACTGTGGGAGGATCTGCCATAGCTAGGCCCTTTCCTGGAGAATGCCGGGGGCCCTGGGATGAACCCCAAGCCTCTCTCCTACAGGTACCAGCTCTCAGACGGGGGAACTATAGGAGACCCAGGCCCCAGGGTAGGGTGGAAGGCGGAGTGTGGAAACCCTCTACAGAATGGGACATCTGCCCATTCTCTGCCCTGGTGTGCTGGGTGACATCAAGTTTCTGTCCCTCTCTAGACCTCAGTGTGTCTGCCTGGAGCAGGCATGGCTATCAGAGGCTCCCAATAGCTCTGCATGCTGAGCAAGCGACAGCATGACCCGATTCCAGTCAGCTCTGCCACTACCCAGTGCAGAGCTCTAGGCCCAGTGGCCTCCCCTTCTTCCCCAGCTTCTAGCCCTCCCCCAACCACCAGGAACCCAAAGGTGGAGGCCACTCATGGGCCCCAAGCCTCCTGTAGGCTAGTTGGCTGGGTGGCTCTCTGTCCCCTCCCTCCCTTCAGGGACATTACCTGGAGTAGCTAGCTGCTTCTAGGAATAAACTGAGCAGGCAAGCAGGAGGGCCCTGACCTGTTTTATATTGGCCCCGGGAATGGGACAGCGGGCACAGCAGGCCCAGTGAGCTGGCCAAAGGTCACCTGCTGAATAGTTCAGACCAGAACCTGAGGTAGGGAGGCTGTGCAGCCAGCTGCCAGCGGAATTGAGAAATCCCTCCAAGACTGCCCATGCTATTCACCTCTACCTCTGCAACCTATTATGTGATGGAGTTGCTTAAAATGCATTCTCCTCTCCTCAATGATATAAACAGAAGCAGTGGCTGGTGGGATTACTCACTGGTCTGGCTTCCCTCGGTGAGGCTGTGAGACGGAGAAAGGTTCAGGGGACAAGCCTCAGACTCACTTTAGCCCTTCGCACTGACTTTCCAGACCCATCTCTCCCCGCAAAGCCCAGGCGACAGCCTGGAACCAGTGACAGGCTTCTTCACAGAAGCCACTTGAAAGTCTCGTAATAGAACGGAATGGGGAATCTGGTGCAGCCATAGATGAGCAGTGGCAGAATTGGGGTGGGAGGTGGCAGAGCGTAGGTCACATGGCTCCCCTAGACCTCCACCTCAGGCCTCCACCCACCGATGTGTTCCCAGCAGTCTCCTCTGTTGTACCTGGGCCGGGGTTGGTGAGAGAAGGACAAAGGTCATGCTAAGCCCAAGGCCTTTGCCCCTCCCTCCTCTATGTACCTCATCTTGCCCTCTGGACCCATTGATAGCATCCTGAGATGGGAGCAGGGTTATGGCTGGATGATATCTGACCCCTACACAACCCCTGGCTGTGAATACCTGGGAGCCCCAAGGTATGGAAAGGCCATTCACAAAGAAGGTGAAGGAGGCGCTGTAGGGCACACAGCTTCTCAGGAGGGACCTTAGACTTCTTGAAACTAAGATGCCCCTGAACTAGCACTGAGAGCCACGGCCCAGATAGACAGCCTTGGAGGACATTGTCTTTTGGATGTGAAGACTTTGGAGCCAAGAAATCCTAGGTTTGAGTGATACCTTTGGGACTGGGGGAAGAGGCCAGTTGGTCAAAATGCTCATCTTGAAAGCAAGAAGACCTTAGTTCAATTGCCAATACCCATGTAAAATATAGGTGTCCACGGGAATCTCAGCACTGGGGGTAGGGAGATGGGTGGGGGACAGGTCGCCAGCTACCTGGAGCGGATGTCCAGCCAGCCTAGCCTCTTCAGAGAACCCCAGATACCACTGAGAGATCCTGTCTCACAGAGCAAGGGAAACCACTCTTGAAGAATGCCCGAGGCCGACATGTGGCTTCCACAGGCGTGCATATCTCACGTGCACATGCACCTGCGTACACACAAACAAATATGTAACTGATGCCTTTGACACCGACTCACAGGGTCTGTGCTCGGAAATGGAACAGCTCAGAGCCTCTGTTTACCCTGTTCATGGGGACAGAACATGTTTCCCAGAGCAATGGAGAAACAGAGAGCAACTGGTTCAGGGAAGGACGGACTCACAGTCTCCCTACCTCCTAAACACCGGCAGCCCGGCCAGAGACCGGAAGAGGGATCCACACACAAATAGGGCCTTTAGCAGGCAGCGTTCTCTCACGCATGGACTGAGAAAGAAGCCTGGCTTGGCCCTCTGAATTCTTAATCCTTATCTTTGCCTGAGACCTGAAACTCATCTATCAGAAATTCATTCTTTTTTTTTTTTTAATTATGTATACAGAAGAGGGTGCCAGATCTCATTACAGATGGTTGTGAGCCACCATGTGGTTGCTGGGAATTGAACTCAGGACCTCTGGAAGAGCAGCCAGTGCTCTTAACCTCTGAGCTATTTCTCCAGCCCCAGAAATTCATTCTTTTGACGCAAGACTGTTTTCTAGGGTGGCTGGGATAGTGTTTGCTTTTGAGTCCAGCACTCTGAAAACAGGTAAGGCGATCATGTGTTGGGATCTACCTGGACTACTCAATGCGACCCTGTCTCAAAACAAAACAAAAAAAATAGTTTGTTTTCTGTTAAAATGTAAGTTGTCCAAATCCTGTGACTTAGGCATTGCTTACTTAATTTTATGGCCAAAAACCAAAGGCCCAGTCAGGTGGAGGCCTACTCAGTACATACCACCCAGCAGTGGAAAAGCTGGGTCCCAGCACCTCAGCTGGTCCTCGGCAGCCATTTGTACCTAAGTGTCCTCTGAGAAATGCCCTTGGTGGCAGCTGAGAGTGAAGGGAGTTGATGAGAGGAACCAGGAATTGGGCACTGCGTGTGGCGCTGCCAGCTGCTCTGCCCTTTCCTCTTCTTGTTTCTTGCCCTGAAGCAAAGGGCACAATGGGAATCAGATCCCAAGCTGGGGTGTGGTACCAGGTCCTTGGCCCGGCTGGGACAGGCAGACAGGCTGAGTATGGGTATGGAAGCCTGCCAGTATCCCAGGATGGAACATGGCCGTTGAATCCAGGAAAGTCCGAAAGCGCTGATACAGAGCCCCAGCCATGGAGTACTGAGCTGCACAGAGAACTTAGGTGTGTGGACCCTAAGCTGCCTGCAGGGTGTCTTGGGACCTGGGGCCTGGGACTCAGCCCCTTCCAAAGTACTTGTGCCCTCTCAGCCATTGGGCTTTGGCCTTAGGAGGCCTCATGGTGGCTTTCTGGCCTAGAGTTCTCTAGGAAGAGGACTGTTCTTCACTTACAGACCCAGGCCCAGAGAGGACCCAGCAGTGGGTGGGTATCTTAGTTTCTTTTCCTGTTGCTATGATACAATATCCTGACAAAAACAAACTGAGGGGGCCTGGGTGATGGTGGCGCACATCTTTAATCTCAGCACTCGGGAGGCAGAGGCAGGCGGATCTCTGTGAGTTCGAGGTCAGTGTGGTCTATAGAGCGAGTTCCAGGACAGGCTTCAAAGCTACATAGAGAAACCCTGTCTTGAAAAAAACAAACAAACAAACAAACAAACACGAATTGAAGGTTCATCCTGGCTCACCAGTGGGGAAGCTTTGGTGGCAAGAGTTTGAAGCAGCTAGTCATATCATTTACAGCCAAGAGCCATGACATACCAGCTCTCAGATCAGCTCGGCTTGCTATCTCCATTCTGTATCGTCTAGGATCCTTCACCCAGTGACCCCTCTCTCAGGTGATTCAAAGTTCTGTCAAACTGACAGTTAAAATTAACCATCACAGTGGAGAAGTCTTGAATGCTTGGGCTGAGGATGGCCCTCAGGAGTAGCTGCCAGTCTCCTTCTGTTTGGCTAAGAGCAGATTGAGTGCATGAGAGTCCCAGGGCTCTGCTCTGATCCTGTATGGGCAGATAGAAAGGGCAGCTATAGATGCTGTATAGCTGTCAGCCTCACTGGCCACGAGCTCTGGGTGAACACAGGCAAGCAGACTGAGGGTCAGAGATGTGAGTGCCAACACCACTTGACCCTCTGTGCCCGATGTCCCCTGATTGTCACAGCTGGCTATAAGGCAGGTCTCTTCTTTTTACCAACAGCTGAGACATAGGATTCTCACTTAGCCATGCCCCCTATTCAAATTATTTGCAGATGCATACGACATATGCCCTAGTCTTGGAGAAGTCAATATAGTCATTTATGCCTTCCAGGAGGCAGTACACCCTCCATGCCAGGGCCGGTGCATACATGAGTGCTGGACACACATGTATGCATGCTGTGTCCCAGTCTCTTAGCTCAGAGCCAAGTTCTGTGTCCACGGACAACTCAGCTCCCTATGCATATCTGTCAATCAATCACTGGCAGCCAGTCTTGAACAAGCTTAGGTAACAGAGATCTTCTCAGAGAGTGTACAAAGGGGCATCTACCTCTGGACCCGTCCCACGCTGGTAGCACCTGGTACTCAGACTGCAGGTCCAGGAGGTGGAGCTGCCGATGAGGTATCCCGTGTGACTCATCCCCCTTCAGTTCTGACCTTTGGGCCCAGCACAGGCTGGACCAGGCCTGATTTGGCAGAGCAAGATGGGGGCCAATGAGTCAAGGGCACAGAGAGATAAGCCTTTTGGAGGCAAAGCATGGCTAATATTCAATGAGCACCTACTGTGTGCCAGATTATCTCACAGAATCTCCACAGCAGGCTCAGAGGGGTCATGAGACGCACCCAAGGCCACACGCTCCATACTGTGTGGAATTCAGATGCAAACCCAGGGAGTCAGACTCCAGAGCCTGAACTCAGAAAACACTGAGAGGTCAACAAGATGACTCAGTGGGTTAGTCACCAAGCCTGATGACATCAGTTCGATTCCCCGGAACCCACCTGGAAGGAGGAGAGGACAGGCTGCCTCACGTTGTTCTCTGACCTCCACACATGTGTTGGGGTGCATGTATACCCACCGCCACCAAATATTAGTAAATAAAAAAATTAATTTTAAAAAAGCCTCCCTAAGCACGGCTGCTCCAGGAAGGAGCTCCCTCCTGGCCACTTGAGGATGCCACGTGGGGAGCATTGCAGTTTAGTGGGGACCCAGCAGGGGAGGGCAGGTATTCAGCTGTCTTCAGTCCCAGGACACAAGCCAATCTGGACACATTTAAAAAAAAAAGGACGGCAACACAGCAAATCTGACTTGGCACAGTTGTGGTCTCTTCTGATGGCTCTGGGTTCACAAAATGTCTTGCGGTGGTAGCCAATGGGACAATACGATGGGTGTCAGCAGTCAGTCCCTGGTGTGGTCCCCGGAGGCCCCACACTGACCGTAGTCTGGCACCTTTCCTGTGGATGGCTTCTGCAGTTCTATGTGTGGACACACTTGGGGTTTCGGTGGGAGAATACAAAACTCACTTTCCACAGCAGTGCCTGCCACCTTCTTGAGTGTGGCTGGGGACAGTGGGACCGCAATCAAGCCTCGGTCAGCCTCAGTCTCTCAAGGCTGCCTCTAGTCCTCCACTTGGTGACCCTCTGAGAGAAAGGGACGGTCTCCCTCTGCCATTCTCTGGAGGGCCAGGTTCTCTCCTATCTTCCGAGCTCTGATCTACACAGAAAATCACTGTCATTTTTTTTTTTTTCAGCACTTACTCCGGACTAAGCCCCCTGCCCATTTCACAAGCACTTTATAATTTAATGTAACAAATTCTACACTGTCCAAAGGAGAAACTGAGGCCTGGGACTTCAGACAACTGGACTGAGGTGAGTCAGCTTGACAGTGACGAGACATAAAGCACACTTAGGGGTAACCCCTTCAAGCCCAGGTTCGGATCCTTCCCTGCCCGAGGGCTGTCACAGACACCTAGGTCGCAGCTCACCGCCTGTTGCAGCCCTGAATGGGTCTGGTGCCGTGACTGTGGCTGATACTCTGAGACAGTTTGGGTTGGGGACAGCTGTCAAGAGGGGGCTGTCTCCCTGGGGTAGAAATAGGAGACCTGGACCTTGTTCCCCACGCCTGGCACAGACCCAGCACCGCCAACAGGGCCCCTGGGGCCGCAGTCCTGTTCAGGGACTCCCCTTGACTCCCAGGCTGGGCCCTCCTGAAGCTCTCTGGGCTACCCTTCCCAGCCTCCTGTACAGGGTGGGGCCAGCCCAACCAGGCTGCTTCCCCCTGCTGCCTGTGTGCCGTCAGCTTCCACGTTGTCTTAAGGTCACTAAAGTCCAAGAGGCCTCCTGGGAGTGTGTCACCTTCCAACGTGGAGTCACACTGGGAAGGAGGCGGGGAGAGGGAGCCGCAGGGGCTTTAAAAGTGGGGCTGGCTTTGTCTGCAGCCAGTTCCAGAGCGACACAGGGGAACGATTTCTTCTCACTCGGGGAAGCATCATCCAGTGTAGCCGAGGCTGTCGCAGCCCAGTGAGGAGCCCAGGATGTTCCTGAAGGCTGTGGTGCTCACCCTGGCCCTGGTGGCTATCACTGGTAAGTAGACCCAGCTCTCCAGCTGCTGCTGCTGCTGCAAAGGAGGGACAGCATAGAAAGCCAGCTCCTGAACTAGTGGGCCGCTCAGGATGACCTTGGGTTTGCTCAGCAGCTCATAGGAGAACAGGCCCTCGTTGGCACCCATGCTCCCTGGGTTATCCCAGAGATGGAGAAATGGGTTGGGTTACCCCAACTCCAGGATCATCCAGCTCAGAGCGGAGGCAGGGGGTCCGGGAGAGAGATGCATGCTCACGACTTGCTTGCCACTCTCTGCCCAGGCACCCGGGCTGAGGTCAATGCGGACCAGGTGGCCACTGTGATGTGGGACTACTTCACTCAGCTCAGCAACAACGCCAAAGAGGCTGTGGAACAACTCCAGAAGTCGGACATTACCCAGCAGCTCAAGTAAGTGGGCTCAGTCTGCAAAGCTCCTCTTTCCTGGAGGCCGAAGCTGACTTTAGAGGTGGGGCACCAGCACTTGGGATCCTTCCTTCCTCACTAGGGGAGTCTGGCCTCTCTGGACCTCAACTCTCCTTGTAAACAGGGAAGTTGGACCCAGGGATCAATCACTATAGTACCTTCCTATTTTTGTGTGCTAGAGTTTGGTAAATAGCCACATCCCATTGCAAGCTCGTGGTAAAACGAGAAAGAAGGCATGTCCTGAGAGACAAGATTTCCAGGACACAGGTGCCTGTGCAAACAGGGGAAATGAGGTTGAGGTGCCTGGGGATCCTCCGAACACACACAAGGACATCAGATCAGAAGACATACAATTGCACAATGTGACCCTGGGCTGGGGAGGGGGAGTTAAAGTCCAGTCCTAGTCTTTACCCATAAGGAAAGGAGTCACATGATGGGTAGATAAAAATGCTGAGGCTCAGCAGAAGCCTTGCAGATAAAAATCTAAAGTAACACTAATCCTAGTAGATTTCCTGAAAGCATGACCCACCCCAGGGAGGGCCACAGGGACAACGTGGAGGTCTCGCTTTCCATGGACACACTCCTGACCTAGGCAGGTGCATAAAAGCTGAGTGTGCTGCCAGTGTATCCAATGCCAAGAGTAACGGTGCTTCTCCCCACCCTTTCCCTGAAGTACCCTCTTCCAGGACAAACTTGGGGACATGAACACATATGCAGATGACCTGCAGAAGAAGCTGGTGCCCTTTGCCGTAGAGCTGAATGAGCGCCTGGTCAAGGACACAGCCAAGGCAAAGGAGGAGTTTCGAAAGGAGCTAGAGGACCTACGTGCCCGCTTCATGCCCCATGCCAACGCCGTGGGCCAGACGATCGGGGAGAACGTGCAGAAGTTGCAGGAGCACCTGAGACCCTATACGGAGGGGCTGAAAACCCAGGTCAGCACGCAGGCACAGGAGCTGAAGCAACAGCTGACCCCCTACGTCCAGCGCGTGCAGACCACACTGCAGGAGAATGTGGACAACCTGCAGGCCTCGATGGTGCCCTTAGCCAACGAGTTCAAGGAGAAGTTTGACCGGAACGTGGAAGAGCTTAAGGGGCGCCTAAACCCCCATGCCAGTGAGCTGAAGGCCACGATCGACAGGAACCTGGAGGAGCTGCGCAGCAACCTGGCCCCCCTCGCCGAGGGCATGCAGGAGAAACTCAACCACCAGCTGGAGGGCCTGGCCTTCCAGATGAAGAAGAACGCCGAGGAGCTCCAGACCAAGGTCTCCGCCAACGTCGACCAGCTGCAGAAGAAACTGGCCCCGCTGGTGGAAGATGTGCAGAGCAAGCTGAAGGGCAACACCGAGGGCCTGCAGAAGTCGCTGGAAGACCTGAACAGCCAGCTGGACCAGCAGGTGGAGGAGTTCCGGCGCACCGTGGAGCCCTTGGGGGAGATGTTCAACAAGGCTCTGGTTCAGCAGATGGAGCAGTTCAGGCAGCAGTTGGGTTCCAGTTCGGGGGACGTGCAAGGCCACTTGAGCTTCCTGGAGAAGAACCTGAGGGAAAAGGTCAGCTCCTTTATGGGCACCCTGGGGAAGAAGGGGAGCCCAGACCAGCCCCTGGCCCTCCCCGTCCCCGAGCAGGTCCCGGAGCAGGTCCCGGAGCAGACGCAACCCAACCCCCTGGAGAGCTGAGCTGTCCCTGGTGCCCTCGACCCATCCCAGCAGCAGACACCTGCCCTGCCCCACCACCTGTCTGTCAGTCTGTCCCTAAGCACTCCTTGTACCAGTTTGAGGACACGTGTCCTGCAGGAGATGATGCCTCATCTCGCTACTCAATAAAGCTACTGAGAAATTAGCCCCATGGGGTTGCCATGTGATTCCTTGGGGGCTGGCCTGAGGTGGGGAGAACAATGCTAGGCAAAGCTGAGCAGCATCTGGTGGGGACTGGATGATGGGGGGTGGGGGGGAGCAATGAACCTGCTGGAGGCTCAGGGGTTGGTGTGATGGAGAGGAGAACGCAGAAAAGATGACTATCAGAAAACAAAACACGCGCCCCCACTTACAGACATTTAACCACCAAGCAGTCAGCAAATGCCCTCAAGGTTCCTGTCAAGGTTCTGAGCACCAGACAAGTCCAAACAGCTTTTGCGGCATTGTGTGCCCAGAGACTGGGTTTCATGTTGACGGGGCACCCCTGGAGGACAGCAAGACAGCCCCTGCCTTTGAAGAGCTCACCTCACATTGAGTCCCTTCTTGTCCGTGCTTGTGTCTTTGAACTTACTTATAGAAAAGTGAGCCACCCTCCTCTGTCCGGCTGCAAAGTGTTTCTGCTTGCTCCGGAAGTGCCTCCACCTGGTAACTAAACCAGCTGACTCCAGAGCAGCGCAACAGACACCACAGGATGTGGACGAGTCTGGGTGGAACAGATGCTGGAGCTTGCAGAGATCCCTGGCGCGCTCAGCTCAGGAGCCTTCTGATGGATGGCCTGCCTATCTGTGGCAGAGCTTGTGGCTGCTGGCCTAAGAGATGGAGAGCTCAGAGGACCCTAGCAGTTTCATGGGCACAACCAGTCCTGGGCTGCTGCAGTCTCTGGCATGAATTCTCCCCTGCCCTTGGGGACCCCAGCGGGGAGTCTCAGAGTAGAGCTAGTCCAGGGCTTCCTCCCAAAGTATTTCACATACTGGCCGTAGCCTCTCACCCAGGTTTGCGAGTTGCATCCCTTCTCCTCACAATGGGGAAAGTCCTCCTGGGATGTTCTGGAATGAACTGGAACATGCTGTGGGTAGCCCCAGCTGCCCTTGCCCCCTCCTTCCCTCCCCAGACTTCTTCAGTGTGCCATAAACCCAGGCCTGGGTTTGAATCCTGCCTTCCCAGGTGCCTGCTGGGTGATTTGGGGGCAGGTAACAATTTTTTTTTTTTTTTTTTTTTTTTGGAAAGGAAAAATAAGGACGCTTGAGCCAGAGTTGCTCAGAAAGTCTGATGGTGCTCGGGGCCTGGCCCTTAATACCCAACGAGTGCTGTATGCTGTGCTGTCCCAGTGTCGTGGACACTCAGGAAATGTCCTGCTCACCTCCCCAGCCTCCAGATCCAGGCCACCAAACCCAGGCAAGGGCAGATCCTTCACATCTCCCCGGTCACTGCTAACTCAATACTCAAGTCAAACTGTCACAGCTACTTCCACCTGTGACCACTAGCAGAGAAGACACAGGTGAACACATTCAGCCAAGATAACCGGCACCAGGAGGCTTGGTGACCATCTCTGGGAGGCTTTCCCAGAGCACTGAGATGCTAATAGGAGCCAGGACAAAGGCTAGTTGGTTTTCTGAACTGGTGTGGAAACTTCTGATCTCCCCTGTAGGTAGATGAGCTCTGCCTCTCAAAGCCCCCGAGTCTTCCAGACCCTGTTCATACTACAAATTCTGAGTGGGACTCCTGAGTTTTTTCCTTCTGTCTCCAGGACTGTCCCACACACTTGCAGGGGCCTACCATAGTCCTAGTTTCCCTGAATGAAATACACTTGCTTACTTTCTCCTGAGCCAGGATGTCACTCCTGGCCTTCGGTCTCTGAGGTCCCTGACCTGGCATGTGCTTCCTGGTCACAGCCTTGCTTCTTCTGTCCCCTCAAACTCATGGGTTGAAATGAACACACTGGTGTGCGTGCGTGCGTGCGTGCGTGCGTGCGTGCGTGCGTGCGTGCGTGCGTGCGTGTGTGTGTGTTTGGGTGGGTGGGTGTTTGTAAAGGTCAGGGGATAACCTCTGGTTCTGGTCATTCTCAAGAGAACCATTTGCTTCCTTTGCCATAGGGTCTCTCCTTAGCCTGGAGCTCACCAGTTAGGGCAGACAGGCTGGACGGTGAGCCCCAGGAACCCGCTTGTCTAGGCCTCCCTGAAATAACTGTGTTTCATCCATCAATATAATGATGTTAGGCCAAGTCAGGTGGCACATGCCTTTAAATCCAGCACACAGAAGACAAAGACAGGTGGATCTCTGTGAGTTCTAGGCCAGCCTGGTTTACATAGTGAATTCCAGGCCAGGCCAGGCCAGGACTATACAGTAAGACCTGTGTCAAACAAAAACAAATAAACAAAAAGACGACGGTGACGACGACATTAGGCTGGTTTATTTCACTTCCGGTCATGCGGTTTGTTATAGGTATCCTCCCTCAACTATTTAATACCAGGATTAAATAATTTTATTTGGAGTTAGTTTTTGAGTTTTCTGCCCATCGCCGTGAAACCATCACAAATGTTTAAATCAACTGTGACCCCTGGGTCTTTTCAAATGTCCTATAAAGAACACACCCACAAAGATTCAGCTGGCTCACAGCTAGAAATGACAATAAAGGACTCTTGCAACTTGATCTTCAACCTAGTACCAAGCTTCCCTCTCCTCTACCAGTAGGTGGGGCCCCAGAGCCAGGACAAGAGCGAAAGTAACTTGTGGGAGACTACCTGAGGCTTCCTCAGGGGGAAAACGGCCCAGATATTATGGTCGGTGCAGAGAGACACACAAGCAAATCTGAGAAACTACTGCTGTCTTGAAGGAGGTCAGCGAGAAGCAGGAAGCCTATGGCTTCAACAGACCTACAGTTTCTATCGGGGACCGGGTCCTTCTGAGAACGCTGGACTAGAAAACAGTCTTTGCAGAGTCAATTTAGGCCTACAGCTTACGGCCTCCTCTTTTAGTTTTTAAACCACATTTATTTGTGTGTGCAAGTGTGCTTGCACGTGTGCTGTGAATCTCTCCCAAACCTGTCACTGGTGATCTATAAGGAACGTGTGGTTTGAATGTATATGAATGACTTCTCTGTACATTTATTCTTTGATCTAACCCAAAGAAACTCGAGCAAGTCTCAGTTATTCCCATGAGTTTTAGAAGCCTCAGGTATTAGATGAAATTTAATAACTTGGAAGAACGTAAATAGAATTTTGGGTAGTTAGATTAGATTAATAGGATTTTTTCCCCTAGTTTTTAGAAACTTGCAACAAAACAGAATCTGTGTTAATTAAGAGAGAGAGGGAGAGGGAGAGGGAGAGGGAGAGGGAGAGGGAGAGGGAGAGGGAGAGGGAGAGAGAGAGAGAGAGAGAGAGAGAGATAGTGGTGGTGCACACCTTTAATCCCAGCACTCAGGAGCCAGAGGCAGGTGGATCTCTATGAGTTCAAGGCCAGCCTGGTCTACAGAGAGAGAGTTCTAGGACAGCCAGGGCTACACAGAGAAACACTGTCTCCAAAAACTAAAAAGAAAAAGAAAAAAGAAAACCAGGATTGGGATTTTTACTTATGAAAGGGGCCCCACGGACAGTCCTCTTTCCTTCAAGTATCAGACACAGCAGGACAGCGCCATCTATGAGCCAGGGGGTGGGTCGTTCTCACCAGACACCTCACTGCCGGAAACTGTATTTTGGAGTACCTAATCTCTAGGACTATGGGAGATAAACTGTGAGTTTAATTAAAACCTTGAGCCTTCTTATCTATGGTATTTTGTTAGAGCAGTCTGAACAGGTCTCCAACAACAGCTCCCAACTTCTGAATGCTCCTTGCTTTGGCTGGGCAATTTCCCTTTGAGGATATTGCTTCTGTTTTTTGAAACAGGGTCTCATGTATCCCAGGCGGGTCTCCAATTGGTCATGTAGTCAAAGATGACCTTAAACTTCTGCTCCTCCTGGCTCCGTGTGCCAAATCCTAGGACTGCAAATGTGCACCACCACCCCTGGCTCTCTGGTGAGTTTTGTCTTTTAATGTTCTTATTTATACATTTATTAGTTTACACATTTATTTATGTGTTTGTTTATTTGGTGTGTGTGCATGGACACATGCACATGCTCGTGTATGCATATGGGTATGTATGTGTGCACTCTTGCCATGGTGTGTAGAGGGCTGAGGACAGCTTTCGTGTGTGGGTTCTCTCCTTTCACCACGTGGGACCTGAGACTGGACTCAAGTCATCCAGTCTTTGTTTGCCGAGCCCTCCTGCCAGCCCTCTGATGAGTTTTGAGGGAGGACACCTGTGACTCCTCGTACAGCTGCGGAGAACAGCAGCCTCTTACAGCCCAGGGGCAGCCTGGAGTCCCAGTATTAGGAGGCTGAGGCAGGAGGATTATGAGTTTGGGGTTTCACAGTGGGACTCTGTATGGCAGGAAAGAAGGAAGGAAAGAAGGAAGGAAAGAAGAGGGAGAAGAGGCAGTATGACTCTCTCCACTGGTCTGGGTTATGGTGACAGCGGCTATATTTTTCTCCTACTCTTCCCCTGTTATCTTTTTTCCAAGCTTTGCAGAAATTAAAAACAACAACAACAACAAAAAAAACCTGGTTCAATCAATTCAGCTTTGGCTCAAATCTTCCAGCACAAAGTCAATGGCGAGCAATTAAGATCCCTGCCCCCCACACCCGCCCATTGTTTTTTGGGGAGTCCCATGTACCTTGGCCTTTGGAACCACAGCCTCCTCCCTGTTTGCACCAGCCATGCTGGCCTGTCTGCGGGACACTTAGTCCTCAAGGAGAGAGCCATCCTCTCTGCTCTCAGACAGTGAGTGGACTTAGCCCCTGTGGCCCAGTTAGCCCTAGGTCATCTCTAGCAGCCAAGACACTGGACAAATGGAAAGTGACATCTGTCTGGGCTTGGGTGATCAGTCCCATTACTGTTCAGAAACGCGATGACTGCTGGGCAGTGGTGGCGCAGGCCTTTAATCCAGCACTCGGGAGGCAGAGCCAGGTGGATCCCTGTGAGTTCGAGGCCAGCCTGGGCTACCGAGTGAGTTCCAGGAAAGGCACAAAGCTACACAGAGAAACCCTGTCTTGGGGAAAAAAAAATGTGCTGACAGCGGATCTTAAGTTTTCCATGAGGTCCTAAGTTCAAGGGAGAAAGAGTCCTGATATGGGTCTGGGAAACTTTGTATTATTAACTCTGTGTGTGTGTGTGTGTGTGTGTGTGTGTGTGTGTGTGTGAGAGAGAGAGAGAGAGAGAGAGAGAGAGAGAGAGAGAGAGAGAGAGAGAGAGAGAGAGAAGGAGGGAGAGAATTAGAGTCTCCTGTAGCCCAGGCTGGCCTTGAATTTAACATGTAGCTGAGGATAAATAACTCTGACCTTCTGATCTCCCTGCCCGTACCTTATAAGCTCTGGGATTACAGATAGGAGCTGACATCCCTCGTTTATCCAGTGATGAACATGGAACTCGGAGCCACGTGTGTGCTAGGCAATCACTCTACCAACTGAGTCACATTCCCAGCCCTGTTGTTACATTTTGAAATAGTGTAATGGTCTGGCTACATGGACTGGGTTAGCCTTGAATTCCTGACCCTCTTGTATGCTATGATTACAAGAAAACATCACCATACTCAGACTAAGTGCTTTTTTTTTTTAATGAAAATACATCCCCAAGATTTTGAGTTAAAAATATGTTCACAATTGCCCGCTACACAACACTATTGCTACAGTCTGGGTTTGAGATGTTCCTCAGATGACCATTTGGTGAGACCTGACCACTAGCCATGGCACCGTTGGGAGCTGGTGGAATCTTCAGGGGCGGGACCAGTGGGAGGGTCACCGGAGGAGTTGCAGCTCTTGAAAGTGACATGGGGACCTGGTCCCTTCTGCTCTCCTTCTTTGCTTCCCTGCCAATACAAGGTAAGCAACTTTGTGCAGACACACGCTCTCACCATGATGTACTGCCTCGCCGCAGGTCCAAAAGCAGCAGGCTAACTGGCCTTGCAGCCTCTGAGACCCCCTTAACCAGAATAAACCGTTTTTTCTTGTTAGATTGATTTCTCTCGGGTATTTGTAATGGCAACAGAAAGCTGATGAACACAGTGTGTATTTGTACGTGACGGCCCAAGGCCAGGTGAAGAGGCTCTTAGGACAGCTGGACCTGGGCATCCATCAATCAGAGAGCACCATTAAATAGTGCATGCTGGGTGCTGAACAGGAGACCCTGAAAAATGGCAGGAAGGAGATTCAAAACAATGGTTTCCTGAATTCCCTGAACAGGCCTTTGGAGAATACAGAGGGAGGGAGTTGAAGAAAGGAAAATGGACTAAAAGAGAAGGCTAACCATCCATCCATGGTGGCCAATAAGAAGTGTCCGGTAGCCAGGGCTGTGGGACTTTCTGTGGTGATGAAGCTCCTGCTCATTGCTCACTAACGTGAGGCGCTTTTGAAAAACAGTTATCTATACTTAATGGATTGTGTAATCCTTAAAGCAGACTGTGACATCAATGATGAAGAGAGGAGGCAAAGGCTGTTAGTTCCACAAGGGGTGGAATTGGGATTTGAACCTGCGATAGCTACCTTGGCAACTTTTCTGTTAGCTGCAGAGCTGTGATGGCAAAATCCTCACAGATGAGTAGGGATATTCCCACACAAGGGGCAGGTTTGAGCTCTACCTCAGCATGTTCCAAGCCCAGGATCAGGCTTCCATAGGAGAAAGGAGTCCGGAAGCCAAAGGAGCCAGTCCCAGGACTCCTGTGAGGGGGGAGGGGTTTCCATTTTTAGTTTATAAATTTCTAGAACATTGGGATTTTAAAAAAAGATTTATTTTTATTTTCTGTGCGTGACTGTTTTGCCTGCACGTATATATGTGCACCACACGCATGCCTAGTGCCTTCAGAGGCCAGATGAGGACGCCAGATTCCCTCAAACTAAAGTTACAGACAGGTGTGAGTCACCATGGGAGGTGCTGGGAACCAAGCTCAGGTCCTCCTCAAAACAGCAAACGATGGTAACCGTTGACTGTCTCTCCAGCCCAAGCTTTGGAGTCTAAAAATAAAATTTTGTACTACTTTTTGTTTCTGTTTTTTGAGACAGGCTTTCTCTACACAGCCTTGGCTGTTGTGGAACTCACTATGTTGACCAGGCTGGCCTCGAACTCACAGAGATCCACCTGCCTCTGCCTCCCGAGTGCTGGGATTAAAGGCATGCGCCACAGTCCAGGACAGCCAGGACTGTTACACAGAGAAACCCTGTCTCAAAAAACAAAAAAAGAAGCCGGGCGGTGGTGGTGCACGCCTTTAATCCCAGCACTCGGGAGGCAGAGGCAGGCGGATCTCTGTGAGTTCGAGGCCAGCCTGGACTACCAAGTGAGCTCCAGGAAAGGCGCAAAGCTACACAGAGAAACCCTGTCTCGAAAAAAAAAAAAAAAAAAAAAAAAAAAAAAAAAAAAAAAAAAAAAACTTTATAAAAAAACAAAAAAAGAGTAGGAGGTTCTGTCTACACAGCCATGGGGAAGTCATTATCCCTGCTGGGTGAAGCTCCTTCAGTGTGGCTGTTTTACATCACCTTTGATCCTGCTGGCAACCCCTTCTCATTGCTGTGTAAGTAAACCAGGAAACTGATCAGTTCCACAGTGAACTTTAGAATCGTACCTTGGTTTGTCATAGATGTTTATGTGTTCCCCAGGGAAGGAATTGTGTCAACACACTCCAGACTGAAAACATCCCCACTAAGCCATTGTGAACGCTGGGATGGACTCAGGCGCACACATATCCACCCCAGTTCCTGCTTCTTGTGCTTTTGGCTGTGTATCCAAGAGGAGAAACTGATGGGTCACGTGCTAATTCTATGCTTAACTTTTTTAAAAGTTTTATTTGTTTATTCTCTCTCTGTCTCTCTGTCTCTCTGTGTGTGTGTGTGTGTGTATGTGTGTGTGTGTGTGTGTGTGTGTGTGTGTGTGTGTGTGTGTGTGTGTGCATGGAGGCCAGAAGGGGGCCCTCATGTCCCCTCTGTCACTCACCACTTCTGCTGAACGAGGGTCGCTCCCTGAACCTGGGTTTCCATTTTCTTGGCTGCACTGGAAGACAGCCCCAGGGGTCTTCCTGTCTCCGACCTCCTGAAGCTGGACAGCGGGCACCGGAGTCCTCTGAGTGCTTCGCCAGCCCAAGTTGCTGCTCAAACCCCCCAAAGAACTCCCAAGTTCAAAGGTCAGCAGGCTTCTAAGGAGAGCAAAGGGGTCACTACCCTTGGAGTTTCTGGTGTCCCCAGTGGCCTTGATCAGGGCACAGGGTGGGGATTTGAGGGCTGCTCTCCTGCACCCACACAGATCTTGCTGCGTTTGAAAAATTGTCCCAGCCCGATCAAAATCAGCTCCTGTCTGGGGGTGTCCTGTCTGTCTGCTGTTGGCACGGGACACCTACTGTCCCCAGAGGAGAAGTTCAAGCCTGCTCTGCAGAGAGAGAAACAAGCCTGAGGTTCGCCAGGGACATCTATGTCTGGGAATGAGTAGAGTGGGGTCCTGGTTGTCCTGCATGGATGAGGAGCAGCTGATAATAGAGGAGCACATTGGAGACCCCAAAATTTCCAGGAGATGGGAAGGAGGAGGTTCCAAGACAGTGGGTTAGTGCTCTGGGATTAAAGGTCTGGGACCAAGAACCATAGAACCAGTG
Source organism: Peromyscus maniculatus bairdii (assembly GCF_049852395.1). Classification (NCBI taxonomy): domain Eukaryota; kingdom Metazoa; phylum Chordata; class Mammalia; order Rodentia; family Cricetidae; genus Peromyscus; species Peromyscus maniculatus. Next base: position 43,223,406 of record NC_134858.1, read on the forward strand.
TAGGATTGGAGGACACCACCTGGTGTCCCTAATCATAACTGCAGATGCCCATAGATGGTCAGTGCTCAATAAACATTTGTTCAAGCAATGACTGGAATTAACACATCTTTTTTTTGCTAAATCTTATGGCCACACAGGTTCATCTAACACTTGTGGTGATATATTGTGTACCCTAATAAAATTTGCCTGAAGATCAGAGAACAGAACAAGTCACTAGATTAAACATAGAGGCCAGGCAGTGGTGGCACACACCTTTAACCCCAGCACTAGGAGAGTTGAGACGGGAAATGATATGGGTGGGTGGAGAAAGGTGTATAAAGCTTGAGGAGACAGAATCTAAAGTCTTTTGGCTGAGGAAAGCTTTTTCAGGCTAAGGAGTCCTAGAGGTAAGAAGTAACAGTGTCTTGTTCCTTTGTCTCTCTGATCTTTCAGCATTTACCCCAACGTCTGGCACTGGGGTTTTATTATAAGAGCTAAGATTTATTATAAGATTTAAGATTCGTACAATAGTTTGGGATGGTGGTGGTGGCGCACGCCTTTAATCCCAGCACTGTGGAGGAAGAGGCAGGCGGATCTCTGTGAGTTCGAGGCCAGCCTGGGCTACAGAGTGAGTTCCAGGAAAGGCTCCAAAGCTACACAGAGAAACCTGGTCTCAGAAAAAAGAAAGAAAAAAGAAAGAAAGAAAGAAAGAAAGAAAGGAAGGAAGGAAGGAAGGAAGGAAGGAAAGAAAGAAAGAAAGAAAGAAAGAAAGAAAGAAAGAAAGAAAGAAAGAAAGAAAGAAAGAAAGAAAGAAAGAAAAAGAAAAGATTCATAGAACAAACACCCAGTTGTTTCTCAAGGGATTATGCTGGTTAATCTCCTCCAACCCTGGATAGTCCCTGCAGTCCTCCGTGCTGGCAGTCACACCTTGTGTAGCCTCCTGCTACAGCAGGCTGACCTGTGTGATCAGGAGCTGTTGTGGAAGACAGAATGCATGTTCCCAAAGTGGGAGTGCAGAGGGCATTGGGGCCCCCTGATTGCTTTCTCTGGAACCACCTCTCTCAGGAAGATAGCCACCGTGTCTGAGGAGACTCCAGCAGTCTTACGGCGTGTTCCCTGTAGGGATGAATGGAAATCCTGCCCTGACAGCTAGCAGTGACTTGTTAGCCACATACATGATCTGCCTTGGAAACGGACCACACTACCTTGACCCCAGCCTCAGCCCAGCCTTTAGATGATGATTGCTCTTGCTTGTAATCTCCTGACGAATCCACAAAAATGGCAAGACCAGGCTGAGAAGAGAGCTGGTAAAGTGTTTGCCATGCAGGCCGGAGGACCCGAGTTTGATTCTCAGAAACACACACACACACACACACACACACACACACACACACACACACACACACACACACAGAGAGAGAGAGAGAGAGAGAGAGAGAGAGAGAGAGAGAGAGAGAGAGAGAGAGACGGACGGACAGACAGAGACAGAGAGAGACAGAGACAGAGAAACAGAGAGAGAGAGCACCAGGCCTAGTGGTATACACTTGTAATCTCAGCACTGTGGAGGCAGATCCCTGGGGTTCACTGGTCAGTGGGCCTAGCCTAATCAAAAATTAAAATGAAGCTGGATCTTTCTCTGTACAAATGCTGCATTTATTTCAGTCTTTCCTTCTTGGACCCACAGGGAGATAACTTCTGTATTCGTATTTCTGCACAGTCTCTGCACATACTCTTTTATGGAATCCCCAACATTTACAGAGCTATCGAGCTGGACGGGGACTGTACTTCACAATTGCTTTAAGATGAAGAATCTCGGGTTCTGTCTTTCTCTGTTGCTGTGTGTGTGTGTGTGTGTGTGTGTGTGTGTGTGTGTGTGTGTGTGTGAAAATCACATCATTTATTTATTTATAGTGTGTGCAAGTTTTGCTTGTTTGGTTTTTTTCTGAAACACGGCTTCTTCTGTGTCAGGCTGGCCTTGAACTGACTATGTAGCTGAGGATGGCCTTGGACTCCTGAACTCCTAGTTCCACTTTCCAAGTGCTGGGATTGCAATTATGTGCCACACATGGCTCTGCACGCTCATCTATTTATGATGACCCATGTGTGGCTCATGTCTACAGAGTGTTTTGAGAAGGGCAGGCTATTTCTAATCCATATGCAGGCCCAGCATCATCCATCAGGTGCAGCATCACCCAGGAGGTGTAGCATCATCCATCAGGTGCAGCATCACCCAGCAGATGCAGCATCATCCAGCAGGTGCAGCATCACCCAGCAGGTGCAGCATCATCCAGCAGGTGCAGCATCATCCAGCAGGTGCAGCATCATCCAGCAGGTGCAGCATTAACCAGCAGGTGCAGCATCACTGAGCAGGTGCAGCATCACCGAGCAGGTGCAGCATCACCCAGCAGATGCAGCATCACCCAGGTGGTGCAGCATCACCCAGCAGGTGCAGCATCATCCAGCATATGCAGCATCATTCAGCAGGTGCAGCATCATCCAGCAGGCGCAGCATCATCCAGCAGGTGCTCTACTTTGATTCTTTAGCAGTTTGAGAACCCACCATGGTGAAAAAACTAGAGCTCACTTTTCTCAATTGCCAGTTTAGGACCAGCAATCTCAGGCCTGCTAAATTAGTCAGAACTAGTTCATTTCCTTCATAGCTCCTCCCAAAAGTTGTTGTGACTTATTCTTCCTTCTTCCTGTCCTTCCAAGTCTAAATGTTTTCTGTAAAAGGTTCAGCCCCAAGTAAAAGCAGGTACATATACTCTGCTAGCCGTTTCTGGATGGATGTCTACAGAAGCGGCCTGGGCAGATTGCCAAAGGCTTTGCTGTGCATCCCTCCATGAGCATGGAAGCTGCTGGTGCCAGGCACCCAGGAGGGCTGTGGTACTGTGGCAAAGGGTCCCTGGATGGGAACAAGCTTGTACACTTCCTTCCATTTACATTTTCAATCTGAGGAGATAATCATGAAGTACATGGATTTCACCATAAGAATGTTCATTGTAGTCTTATTAATAAGCATATTTTATTATTTTTAAAGTTTTTATTTATATGTATGTATGTACCTCTCTCTGTGTGTGTATATGTGTGTATATGTGTATACCACATAAGTGCAGGTAACCTAAGAATCCTGAAGAGGGCGCTGAATATCCTATTACAATTGTTCTCTTTCTAGCCCTATCTATAATTCTAAAACTTGGAAACAATTCAGTAAGAGAAAAATGCCGAGTAAATCACAGCATGCCCACATTTTCATCCATTGAAAGCCACAATGTGGAACAGCAACAGGGCTCCCCAAGTAAAGCGCTAAGTCTGATGACCTGAGTTTGAGCCCCAGAAACCACATGGTGGAAGCAGAGAACTGATTCGTACAAGTTGTCCTCTGATGTGTGTGTGTGTGTGTGTGTGTGTGTGTGTGTGTGTGTGTGTGTGTGTGTATACACGTGCATGTGCATGCACAAAAATAAAAATTAGCCATAATGGGATGAGGAGATTGCTTTGTAGGCAAAGTGCCTGCCTCACAAGCACAAGTACCTGAACTTGGATTCCCAGAAGCCACACGAAAAGCCAGGAGTGGCAGCACACTTCTGTGACCCCAGCTGTGGAGTCTGAGGTTCATTATTCAGGCAACCGACCTGGATCAAATAAGTGAGTTGCAAGTTCAGTGAGAGACAATACTTCAAAAGATAAGATGAAGAGCAGTTAAGACACCTGTTGTCAATCTCTGGCCTTCACATGCATCTGTACACACACATATACACCCCACACACAAAATACAATAAAAACATATATATTAACATATGCCTAGACAAATAACATGGAGGAATGTATGTGCTGATGGTACAATTACAAGTGATTCTCTTTCTATTGAGTATCTGCCCATTTTCTATATTGTACTCTTTGCTAAGATGAACTTGGGAAGAGGCAGAGGCAGAGGACTCATTACACGTTGTAGCGTAGCCTGGTCTACATAGCTAACTAGGGCTATGCAGAAACTCTGGGGGGGGGGGCGCGGTGGAGAGAGAAAGAGAGGGAGTCCCGAATATCAAGCTTTTGGTTAATTTTAGTTAATGTTTTAATAGAGAAGATCTTATACTCAAAAGGCCTGTTTATTTCTACCTGGGGATTGTGTCAGGCCACCTGGAGCTTGTCCATGGGGCTGCCTCACTCTGTTCTTATTATTTATTTGGATTTGTTGTTTGTTTTTGCTGTGGGGCATCCTGGGGACTGAACTCAAGCTTGAACGTCCTGAACATGGGCTCTATGCCCCCAGCCTTGGCCTTTTACGGCAGTCCTATGGATCGAACCCAGGGCTCCTGGTCTGCTAGACAAACACTCTACCGAATGAGCTACATCCCTAGCTCTATGACTCCGAAGACCCTCTACAGAGGAGCCCATGGAGAGCTCGGGGCAGTGCCCATAATCCTAGTTCTTCCAGAAGCTAAGGTGGGAGGGGTCCTTGAACCCAAGAGTTTGAGCCCAACTTGGGCAATATTGTGAAACCGTGTCTTAAAAATAAATAATAATGTGCAGCGCATAATGGTGGCACATGACTTCAATCTCGGCACTGGGATCTCTGTGAGTTTGAAGCAGCCTGATCTACAGAGAAAGTTTTCAGGTCAACCAGGGATACATGTTGAAATCTTGTCCAAAGAAATAAAAAACAAATAAATACCCTCGGAGCTGTTTCTTTCCCACTAGTTGGTGGAGCCCTTTTCTGTGAATCTGGCATGGCTCCTTTCTGGTGATGATAGTTACGTAACTGGCTGAACTGCCCTCTTCCCAGGACTCCAGGAAACCTGGAGTCAGGGTGACGGCCAGCTCCCGCGCCTTTGGCGCCTCTTGCTGCCTCCATGACTGTGGTTGTTTTTTTAATCCTCTGCTGTCTTGTTTCCCTCTCTGGCCCCAGTCTTTCTCTTCCCCGTGCCCTGGTCTCCACCGTCATCCATCTCAGCCTTCATTCCCAGTAGTTTCAGCTCTCTGATGGTGCAGAAGGGTCCTCTCCAAATACAAGCTGAGCAAATAAATACCATTTATCTCGTTTGGCACATCCGCACGGTGTTTACCCAGTATGCTGAGTACATCTGTGGTACCAGTCCACGTCACTGGCCCCACCCAGCATTGCACCATCCACAGGGGTTACTGACATACACACCAGGCGGAGGCCACTTCACAGCCCCTGTGGACCATGGTCTCAGAGGGTAGACAGGTCATCCAGGCAGGCCTGAGGACTTGGTGTCCTAGTTGTAACTAGATCTGGTTCTGACTACAAAGGGGTCAGGAGAGGAGGGACACGGAGCAGGGTACGGGACAAAAGGACAGCCCCACTCTCAGAGGTGACATGGTAGCTGCACCTTGACTCAGCTGGCTATCGCCTGGCTGGTCCTGGGCTTCTTTTCCTGTATTCACTGCAGTCACCATGTGTCCCCAACAGCCCTCTCCCCTGAATCATAAACATCATGGGGCCAGGGGAGGGGACCTGGCTTTCTCCTGAGCATTGACTTCTCCTGACAGGGAGTGTGGATGCTTCCACTCCTGTTTTGGATAGGAACTGGGTCCTTGATTGACTTCTGAGCACAAGGCAGTGAGCTGAACGGGACATTAGAGGCCATAGGCCTGGAATTGGCCTGGGGCAGGACCTTGTGACATCTCTTTGAATCTCGGTTTCTCTATGAAGAGAAACATCTGCCTTGGAGTGTTGACCAGTGTTAGAGATACAAAGTTGATACTGCACTGGGCAGATGCTCTGTAAAGGAGACTCTCTATTAGTTTTCTCCAACCCTCTGGGGCCAGACTCAGGAGGTCTGGAAGAGCCAGGCTACCTCCCCAGTGCTACCTGCCGCTCTAGCTGACCATCTTTCCCCTGGCACACTGACTGAGGGCTGTGCCTTAGTTTTTTCCAAGACACGGCAGAGCGGCATTTCTCAACCTGTGGGGTATGATCCCTTTAGGGATCAAACGACCTTTTCACAGGGGTCGTCTAAGACCATCAGGAAACACAGATGTTTACATTATGATTCTTAACAGTGGCAACATTGCAGTTATGAAGCTAGCAACGAAAATAATGTTATGGTTGGGGGTCGCCACAACATGAGGACCTGTATTAAAGGGTCGCAGCGTCAGGAAGGTTGAGAACCACCAGACTAGTAAGAGTCTATTCCTTCCCCCAACTCCATATTTGTCTTACTTTTCTCTTACTGACCTGCAGCGGCCACAATGACATGTAACATTGTCTCACATGTTATAATCGGGCGCTGAAGTCCATATCCTTCAACAGCTTGTGGGTCTCTCCGTCTTCCATTGTTTGGGGAATGAATCCATGTAGACACGTAGGTACCAAGTTTGTTCGTCCTAAGCAGCTGTGTATACTCCACCTAGGAAGTAGTTTACTTATCCATCTATGGATGGTGGCTTTTGATAAAAACTGTTTTTTTAGATTTTATTTCTTTATTTAAATTATGTGTGTGTCTGTGTATCTGTGTCTGTGTCTGTGTGTGGATTATGAGGAGCTTGAAGACTGCTTTCTAAAAAAGCTATAGTAAAGCATTGCTTTCCTGGGATAGAGAGGTGGCTTAGGATAAGAGCACATACTGTGCTTGCAGAGAAGCAAGTTCAGGTCCCAGCACCCACGCAGGGCAGCTCAGAGTAACAGCCAGTAACTCCAGCTCCAGGTGATCCGACGCCCTCTTCTGATTTCTAAGGGCATTTGCACTCACATGCGTAAACATGCATACATATACACAATTCAAAATAATAGCCTAGGGGCTGGAGAGCTGGCTCAGCAGTTAGTACACTTTGGACTCTTGCAGAGGGCCCAGGCTGAGTTTCCAGCACCCAAATGGTGGTTTACAACCACCGATACTCTCTTCTGGACTCCGCAGGTTCCAGATACAAATACAGTGCACTTACATATATATAGGCAAAACACTCATACACCTAAATTAAAAGTAAATATATCTTGCCAGGCATGAATGTGCATATCTTTAATCCCAGCACTCACAGGGCTCAGCAGTTGAGAGCATTTTCTGCTCTTCCAGAGTACCTCAGTTCGATTGCCAGCACCCACATGGCAGCTCACACCTGTCTGTAATTCCAGTTCCAGGGGACCTGATACCCATGGTGCAACACACACACACACACACACACACACACACACACACACACACACACACACACAGAGAATGGGTACTACTAATTGCCAGGTGATGGTGGCATACACCTTTAATCTCAGCACTTGGGAGGCAGATCTCTGAGTTCGAGGCCAGCCTTGTCTACAGAGGGTGTTCTAGGACATTCAAGACTGTTGTTGCAAGAGAACCCCTGTCTTGAACCCCCCCCCAAAAAAACCTCATCACTTGGGAGGCAGAGGCAGGCAGATCTCTATGAGTTTGAGGCCAACCTGGTTTACAGAGTAAGTTCCAGAACAGCCAAGGCCTTGTGATATACTGTCTTAAAAACAAACAAACAAAAAAACCAAAAAACCCCAAAATAAATAATCAAAAATACATAAACACATATTTTAAAAATATAGACTAAATCTTTTTACAGAGCACTATTTCTCACAGATCCTAGAGTTAGGTACTAACTAGTATTGCCTTCAGTTTACAAACAAGGAAACTGAGACTCAGAGAAAATAAAAAAAAAAATAAAGAAAATAATAAACTAAGGCCAAAGCCCTGAGGAGTTGTAGCATTCTAACTTTGCGGTACGGCTCTGTGGCCTCAATCTACGAAATCTGGCTGTGGTTCACGGCTGATTTTTACTGAATCACTCTGCATTTTTCTATCGACCATGGCATTCCTTCGCTTCTTATAGTCACCAGAATGTGGCTTTTTTTTTTTTTTTTTTTTTTTATCATGTATGTGTCCCTGTCTTAGTCGAGTTTTTATTGTTTGTGAAACACAGTCATGTATTCCAGGCTGGACTTGAACTCACTATCGAGCTGAGGAAGACCTTGAAATCCTGATTCCTGCCTCCACTTCCAAAGTTTGAGAAGTACTGATGTCTGCCCAGTTTATGTGGTGCTGGGAACCAAATCCAAGGACTTGTGCTTGCTACGTAAGCACTTGACAACTGAGCCACACCCGCAGCCCATTAGTGAGACCCCACCCCCATCCCCCAGATAGGGTTTCTCTGTGTAACAGTCCTAGCTGTTCTGGAACTCTCTTTGTAGACCAGGCTGGCCTTGAACTCACCTGCCTCTGCCTCCTGAGTGCTGGGACTAAAGGCGTGCGCCACCATTGCTCACCCAGCCTAGTGAGCTTTTTTATTTTTTTATTCATTTATGTATTTTTTGGTGTTGTTTAATCTTTGTATGTGTATGCATGTTCAAGTGTGTGATTGAGGGTGCACATGTGTCACACACAAGTCGAAGTCAAAGAGCAACCTCAATTGTTAGTCCTTTTCTCCCATCTCCCTGCGGCAGGGTCTCTAGTTGTTCACTGCTGAGGACCCTGGGCTGGCAGGCCATGGACTTCCAGGGACTCTTTCATCTCTGCCTCCCACCTCACTGTAGCAGCGTTGGGATTGCAGACATGAGCTGCTGATCCGGGTTTACGGGAATTTGGGGCATCCGAACACGGGTCTTCATGTTTATCCATCTGAGTCATCTCCCCAGCCCAATCTGCTTTATCATTGCTCTGACAAAACGCCCAGGAAACAGTCTGGGAGGCAGGATTGATTTTGGCTCTTGTTTCCAGAGATTTCGGTGCATGGTCAGCTGCCTCCGTGTCTCTGGGACTGTGACTGAGCAGAACGTTATGGAAGAAGGGCATGTGGAGAGAAGCTTCTCACCTCAGGGCAGCCAAGAAGGAGAAAGACGGAGAGGAATTCCGGGCACGGTGTACTGTAACAGGCTCATCCCAGCGACCTACTTCCTCCAGCTAGACCTCACATCCCAAAGGTCCAACCAGTCCAAGGATTGATCCATTGAGTAGGTTAGAACCCTTGTGACTTAGTCGCTTCCCAGAAGCCTCACCTCTGCAACCTCTGCTCGCTGGCTGGGAACAAAGCCTGCGACACATGGGTTTGGGGAAAGCATTTCATAGCCAAAGACCCACATCCACCTCATAATGCAAAATTGTTTAGCATCCTTCCTTCCTTCCTTCCTTCCTTCCTTCCTTCCTTCCTTCCTTCCTTCCTTCCTTCCTTCCTTCCTTCCTCCCTCCCTCCCTCCCTCCCTCCCTTCCTCCCTCCTTCCCTTCCCTCCTTCCCTCCCTCCCTCCCTTCCATTCTTCCCTTCTTCCTCTTCCTGTTCTTCTTGTTTGTTTTTTGAAACGTGGTTTCTCTGTGTAGCCCTGGCTATCCTTGATCTCCCTCTGTACAGCAGTCTGGCTTCGAACTCAAGAGATCCGCCTGCCTCTGCCTCATGAGTGCAAAGGCATGCGCCACCACTGTCCAGTAGCATATTTCTTATAGTCCCCAAATTCTCATCAGTTCCTAGCATTACTCAAAAGTCCAAGTCCAGAGTGTCCCTTGTACTCATAGCAAGCATCAGCAATGAGCACATAGAAGAATAAAAAAAAAAACCAAAACCCCACAAGTTACATACTTCTATATGATGGTATGAGGTAAATATCCTTGTTCCAAAGAGAATAAAGTAGATAGAAAAAAGGGGGCTGGAGCTGGGTGTGTGGGTGCACACTTTTAATCCCAGCACTTGGGAGGCAGAGGCAGGTGGATATCTGTCAGTTCGAGGCCAGCCTAGTCTACAAAGTGAGTTCCAGGACAGCCAGAGCTGTTACAGAGAAACTCTGCCTTGAAAAACCAAGAAGGAGGAGGAGGAGGAGGAGGAGGAGGAGGAGGAGGAGGAGCAGGAGAAGAAGAAAAGAAGAAGAAGAAGAAGAAGAAGAAGAAGAAGAAGAAGAAGAAGAAGAAGAAGAAGAAGAAGAAGAAGGGGGATGGGGCCAAAGCAGGACCCAAACCCAGCAGAGGAACAGGAAATCCTGTGCCTCCATGTCTCCACGTCTGCTACTCAGGGCATGTGGTGGTGTGATGTGAGGCCTGGGCAGCCCCACCCCTGTGGCCTGGGATGTGGCCTTCCTTGGCAGACATTCCACTCCTGGCCTTTTTGACCTCCTAGGGTCTCCACAACAGCATAGGTTTCTATATCACTGCTTCCCCCTATTGCCCTCCAAGGGGCTACAAGATTCAGATCCTGCCATACAGGGTCTCCCCCTGCACCCCCAGATCTTGACTTTTGAGACCTTGACGTTTGTGTGAAAGTCTTGGTGACCCCCAAATCCTCCCATTCTGTGTGTTGCAAGACTATCATCACTTGGATGGCTCTGAGGTCCGCCAAACTCTAGCAGAAGCCAGGACCACTTGGACCGTGACCGCAATGGACTCCGGGTGTCTGGATGGCTGATTATGGGGGGTAATTCCCTTGGCAGCCCTGTGTGAGCAGAATTCCCTGGGAGCATCTCTGCTTAAAAATAGTCTTCAACAGAATTTATGCCTTTATATGCACGAGGCAGCTGTGATAGGGGCCAGCCAACTCCAGAGATGCGCTATGACTTATGTATTTTCTTTTTTTTTTTTTTAAAGATTTATTTATTAATTATGTATATAGCATGTATGCCTGCAGGCCAGAAGAGGGCACCAGATCTCGTTACAGGTGATTGTGAGCCACCATGTGGGTGCTGGGAATTGAACTCAGGACCTCTGGAAGAGCAGCCAGTGCTCTAACCTCTGAACCATCTCTCCAGCCCCTGTATTTTCTTTTTGAGGACAGAGATCCACCTACCTCTGCTTCCTGAGTGCTGGGATTAAAGGTATATTTCTGGTCCTGCTTCTCTCTCTCTCTCTCTCTCTCTCTCTCTCTCTCTCTCTCTCTCTCTCTCTCTAGTCCTGGCTGTCCTTGAGTTCACTATGTAGACCAGACTGGTCTCAAACTCACAGAGATCTGCCTGCATCTCTCTCTCCCTGTGCTGGGATTAAAGGTGTGTGCCACTGTACCTGACTTTGCTGGCTCTTTTTAAATGGCACTGATCTCATCTCTCCAGCACCCACACCTTCATCCTTCCCACTTTTAAATAAACTTCTTGTCTAGCCAGAATCCAAGTTTCCCACTGTTTCTGCTTCTGTTGAGATTCTCAGTATATATCTGGCTAAAAGCCTGAAACTGTCTCAAAACTTCTTGTTTCAGATTAACTGGACCATCACCTTAAACTCATCTTCACATCGTGTGGACCAAATGTAGACAAGTTCTGTACCAGGATGTGACACAAATGGCCTCTGGACCAATCCCAGTAACATCCTCATTCCCATCTGTAACCCCAGGACTTTGTACAGACTGCATTTTTTTTTTGAGAGTGGGTTTCTCTGTGTTGTTTTGGTGCCTGTCCAGGCTGGCCTCGAACTCACAGAGATCTGCCTGCTTTAGCCTATTTAACTGTTATCTGACCTTTCCATGGCTGCTTCCATCAGAAATTTCTCTTATTTCCCGCTGCAAATCTTGTCTTTTATATTCACAACACTTATTTCCTATAATGATGATCTACCCCTATTGGTGATTGTATCAGTCAGGGTTCTCTAGAGGAACAGAATCAAGAGAATGAATATATATATATATGTTTGCACAGAAGTCTCTCTTGCATTTTCAATCCTTTCTGTTCCCTCCAGAAACAGGCAAGAGGGAAGACTTGCTATGATGTGGCTCCCAGTGTGGTGTGATGTGAAGTCCCCACATCCCTCTCATAATATTCCTACCTGAAACAGTTTAACTTGAAGCCTGAGACTAGAGGGCTGTGAGTTCCAGGCCAGTTAAGACTACATATAGGGGCCTTGTCTCAAAACAGTCAGACAGAGACAAGTAGAGAAAGGTTAGGATTGATGTTTGACCATAGTAGAAAACTGGGAATTCTCTTACGAGTGATAATGGTGTCATGGTTTCACAGAAGGCTCCCTCTTTGGGTTTTAACAATCTGATAACTGTAGCTATGGAGAGAATTAAATGCTATCTACAGCCAATGGCTAAGCATACATAGAAAATATTTAAATGGGGAGAGAAAGTAACCCTGACAATTAACCATCACCAAACCAAGGCTTTGTGCATATGAAGCATACACTCTACCAACTGAACCACATCCAGCTATATAACTTTAATAAATAAAGTTTCCGTTTGTGTGTAAGAACCTGGTCTTCTGGATAGCTTGTTTTTTGTTTTCTGAGACAGGGTTTCTCTGTGTAGCTCTGGCTGTCCTGGAACTCACTCTGTATACCAGGCTGGCTTCGAACTCACAGAGATCTGCCTGCCTCTGCCTCCGGAGTGCTGGGATTAAAGGCGTGCGCCACCACCATCCATCATACCTTGTCTCTATAGGTGAGACATCTAGAAAACAGGCCACTAGTTTTCTGTTGCCCTGGTGGAGGGACCTTACTAAGCAGAGCCCAAGGAGACAGCTGTCTCTCCAACATATTTTGAGCCAGTGGCTGCATTGTTAGTGCCGTTATACTTCCAGAAGAATCTCTTCCTGCTGTCTCTAAACTTTGGGAGGAGTCTGAGCAGACAAACCCAGTTTGTACTTGTGTTTCTGGATTGCTGCTTCAAAAGCCATCATTTCTGGTGTTCCCGGTGACTTCTGTTTGACTGCCTACCAGTTTTACAGTTTCCAAAATGTTGTGGCTTTTGTCTCCTTTTCTATCCTCCTCATGGATTTATGCATTTTTAACAAGAGCACTTTAATAGACATTTTATTGGGTTTTCAGGAAGCAGCTCCAGGCGAGTGCATGCGATCAATCCGTCATCCTTTACTAGAGGTCAACCTGATGCTCTTTAGTCTTTTCCCATCTACTAGTTTGAAAGTTATTCTTTCTTTCTACTCATTTAATGGATTCTCTTTAAAACTTTAATAATGTTGCCTGGCCTAAAAAGTGAGAGATGATCAATACCCCTTGCCTTCTCCCTGGATAATGCAAGCCTGGAGAATGCTCTAGCTTTGATCTGTCCTTTCCTGTTTTCTACATTACTTTGGTCTAATATCTTAGTTCCCTGTTGTCCGAAGCAGTCCCATCATCAATATGTATATTTTTAGCAACCCTGCTTCTGTGGTACGTTCTGGTCCTTGTACTAAGAATACTGTAGTGAATTAGACATACTGAATTGCATATGAATATACTTTGTTGTGTAGCACCACATGAAATTGCCAATATTTGATCATTTTTAGTCATAAAAACTATTTTTATTTACACACATCACAAAACAAATACATACACATCTCCAACCATCGTAAACATGTCCATACAGAAGCCATGAGCTTCTGGCAAATAAGAAAGCAGGACTATGTGTCACATTCACCCTTCCCGTTTGTCTAGGCTCAGACAGAAAAGCAGAAGCTACTCCATGTGTTTCAAGCACAAAAGTCTTCAATGCAGAGATGAAGGGCTGGAAAGACAGCTCAGCAGGTAAGAGCGTGTGCTGCTCTTGCAGAGGACTCGGGTTTGGGTCTCAGCTCCTACACTGGGCAGCTGGTAACTGCCTGTAACTCCAGTTCCAGGGGTTCTGATGTCCTCTTCTGGTCTTCTGAAGCATGCCCCCCCCCACTGCCAGACACATACACAGATACTTAAAAAAAAAAAAAAACTCTTAAAAAGAAAAAATAAGGGCAGTGGTGGCGCACGCCTTTAATCCCAGCACTCGGGAGGCAGAGGCAGGCGAATCTCTGTGAGTTCAAGGCCAGCCTGATCTCCAAAGCGAGTTCCAGGATAGGCTCAAAACTACACAGAGAAACCCTGTCTCAAAAAAAAAAAAAGGAAAAAAAAGAAAAAAGAAAAAAGAAAATTTCAAGACTAGATGACACAGTAAAGCAGAACTAGACTGGGAGTTTACTAAAAGACATTATAATAATACAAGCTAAAGCATGACTACTAGGAGAAAGAGAAGTGTTCAGAAAAAAATAAGACACGCTCAAGTGTGGATATGGGCTCCTCAAGGGAGTAGCATGGCTCATTGTTTTTATTTATTTATTTTTTTCGGTTTTTCGAGACAGGGTTTCTCTGCGTAGCTTTGTGCCTTTCCTGGAGCTCACTTGGTAACCCAGGCTGGCCTCGAACTCACAAAGATCCGCCTGGCTCTGCCTCCCGAGTGCTGGGATTAAAGGTGTGCGCCGCCGCCGCCGCCGCCGCCGCCGCCGCCGCCGCCGCCGCCGCCGCCGCGGCCGCTGCCACCCGGCGTGGCTCATTGTTTTTACAGTAGTCATATCTAGGACTTCGGTGAGATTCGAAGTTACTATTTATCACTGGATGGTTCCTGAGGGGTACCTGATAGTATTACAATCAATGACTAAAAAATATAGCCCATGGGAATACAGAAAGGTAGGATACCTTTACTGTAAACATTGTTGTTTGAAGTTTTCAGGCAGTGTCTGGGGAAAGCGATGAGACCCTGCTCAAGACTCTATCTACGTCTCTTTTAACATAAAGCATCCATATATGAAAGGAATACTAGCTACATCAGCAGCCTTTGTAGCAAATGGCAGTTGCATAGGTCTTCTTGCTTCTCAGCTGAGAGGCTTCACTCAGATTCTAGAATGAGTCCCGTTCTTCTCATGTCCCTTCAGTTTCTCTGTCTCAGGATTGCAGACAGGTGCCACCATGCTGGAGAGCAATCTCTGGTCTTTGTGCATGCTGGGTAAGTATTCTATCAAGGGACTTCCATCCCTTCTTCAATGACTGAAGTACTGGCACTGTGGCGGTTTCTGCAGATTCTTCTTTTCTTTGTTTGGTTTTGGTTTTTGAGATCAGACCTTGCATTGCAGCTCAGGCTGGCCTCAAACTTGAAATCCCCCCTCGGTGCTGTGATTATAAGCATACATCGTATGCCTGGTACAGGGGCCTGAGAAATAAGGAGCTCAGGGAATGGCCAAGGTTTTGTGTGGAGAGAAGGGACATGGGCTAAATGAACTGGGTCACGGCGGAGAATGGATGGGAGACGCCGAATTGCAGCTGCAGGAGGTTCTGAATACAGTTGAGGGGAGACACAATTGGGGCTGGGACAGTGTGTGAATGGAGTGTGTGTGTGGGGACTAAGAACGTCTGGAGCATTGAAGGGTAAGGATGAAGCACTCAGGTGTGTCTGTGCAAATACATGGAGGAAGCTTGTCATAAAACCAATCTGGGCTTCCAGGCTTCCCCTCCTCAGAAGCCCAGAGCGGTGGAGCCCAGCCTTCCCTGAGGGGGAGAATCCTTCCTCTGACTGACTCCTGAGGCCCAAAGTCTCACCCCCGATGCAGTTTACCCACCCACTTTCAACTGGCCTTGGCTCCTCCAGCTCAATCCTGGATTATTTCTTGAACAGAGAGACAGGAGGGTCTGGGGGCCTATAAATGCTGTCCTTTCCCAGGCTGCCGATCCTGGTTCTGGCCAGCCCTGGATGCCGTTCCTCTGGCTGGCTGGCTGGCTGGCTAGGGCAGAGTGCCCTGGGAATTGAGTAAGAGCAGGGCCCTCAGTAGACAAACAAGTAGCACCTCATGGCAGGCCAGTCAACAAGTAAGGTTAGAGGTCACAACATTTGGGGGGTGAGTTCTGCCCATTCTTCGTGAGGGCTCCGGGAAGCCACTTCCCTACTGGGGCAGCCTCCTGAGGCTGGGGAGCTCACTAACCCTCAGAGCACCAGAAAGGGGAAAAGGTAAGTGCTAGGAGCCAGCTGGGGTCATCCTTCTTTGAACCTCCACGTGGTATTTGCTTAGAGCAATTGCTGTCCCAGCCCCAGACTCCTGGAGTATAAAGCAGGATGTCCACCCTCTGTGCCCAGAACTGAGCAGGTGAGCCTGTATGGCAGAGGAATGGTGGGGAGCAGGTGCTGGGGGGGTGGGGGTGGCCATTGTAGGAGAGCTGCTGGTATGGGCTAACCGAGGACCTGCCTCCCACATGTTGGGTATGCCAGTTTCTCGGCCACAAAATGGGATTGGAGGCAGGAAGACAGGCAAGCAAGGGAGCTAGCCCGCCCCAAGGTGGGTGGGTAATTTCTAGTGCGGCCTGACGTCCAGGCTCCCAACTTTGGGATTGAGGTAAGGAGCAACCCACTCCTGTTGTCTGGGGAAGACATCTCTTCCCTCCCAGCCCCAACCCCATGCCCCAAGTACCTAGTTAGGTTCTCTGGAGCCTTCAACATGATGCTGCCTACACATGACAGAAGGGGCATCAGGATTTGGGGCAGGTAGCCCCTAGAGCAGGGGTCCTAGATCCAGGCCCTTCTTTTGCCTCGCCTCCTGATCAAGCCTCCATCTCCTTTTCTTCTCAGGGTGTAACGTGGTCAGCATGGCTGCAATCATCACTTGGGCCCTGGCGCTCCTCTCAGGTGGGTCTTCCATCTCTGACTTCAGTGTGGGGTTGGGATGGAGGTGGGATGGAGGGGCCCGGCCTTTAATTGTCTCATCCTTCTCTTCAGTGTTTGCAACCGCTCAGGCACGGAAGGGTTTCTGGGACTACTTCAGCCAGAGCAGCCGGGACAAAGGCATGATGGGCCAGCCGCAGAAGCTGGCACGGGAGTGAGTGACCTGGGGTAGGGTGTGGGATGGTTCCTCAGCTCTGTGGTTCAGGTGGAAGGCGAGGGAGCCAGCCACGCTTGCACTGCCAAGCACACCCCAGCCATCTTGGTCACCCTCTGCCCAAGTCTCTCCTACCCTGCTGCCATCTTTCCCACTGAGGTGTGGCACCTGAGATTAGATTAATGGGTCATAGAATGACAGGGTGGTGTGAATCTTGACATGTGTGTGGCATCTTCTTGGATGGTGCCGTGGCGCTGAATTGAGTTGCCTACACAATGTCATGATTGTGCTCTGAATCTGAGGATGTAGTAGGCTGGGATTAAGACTAAAGACTCTGGCTCTCCCGCCACTCTACCTGTCCTGGTTTCTATGGAGTATTGCTGTCCCATGCTCTGGAGCAAGGGAAATGTTCAGGGCCAGCAGTCTAATGGCCTGGTCCTCTGTTTTTCTCCTTCTCCAGGAGCATGAAAAACAGCTTCGAGCAAGACCTCTACAATGTGAACAATTTGCTAGAAAAGCTGAACCCCTCTAGTGGGCCCGGGAAGGAGCCTTCCCAGCTGTCACAGGATCCAGAAGGCATGAGGAAGCAGCTGCAGCAGGAGCTGGAGGAGGTGAGAGCTCGCCTGGAACCCTACATGGCTGCAAAGCATGAGCTGGTAGGCTGGAACTTGGAGGGCTTGAGGCAGCAGCTGAAGCCCTACACCGTGGAGCTGATGGAGCAGGTGGGCCTGGGTGTGCAGGAGCTGCAAGAGCAGTTGCGTCTGATGGGAGAAGACACCAAGGCACAGCTGCTCGGGGGCATGGACGAGGCGCTGAGCCTGTTGCAGGAAATGCAAAGTCGCGTGCGGCACCACACCGACCGGGTCAAAGAACTCTTCCACCCATATGCAGAGCGCTTGGTGACTGGCATTGGGCACCACGTGCAGGAGCTGCACCGCAGTGTCGCTCCTCACGCGGTTGCCAGCCCCGCGCGACTCAGTCGCTGTGTGCAGACCCTGTCCCACAAACTCACACTGAAGGCAAAGGACCTGCACACCAGCATCCAGCGCAACCTGGACCAGCTGCGCGAGGAGCTCAGTGCCTTCGTGGGCGCCAGCGCAGATGGGGCAGAGGATGGAGCTTCCCCGGACCCCCAGGCTCTCTCTGAGGAGGTCCGCCAGAGACTCCAGGCTTTTCGACATGACACCTTCCTACAGATCGCTGCTTTCACTCGCGCCATTGACCAGGAGACAGAGGAAGTCCAGCAGCAGCTAGCACCAGCCCCACCTAGTCACAGCGCCTTCGCTCCTGAGTTGGGACACTCAGACAGCAGCAACAAGGCCTTGAGCAGACTGCAGAGCCGACTGGATGACCTGTGGGAAGATATTACCTATAGCCTTCATGACCAGGGTCATAGCCAGCTGAGAGAGCCCTGAGGGTCTCCTCGCTCAGGTTCACTCCCCAGCTCATTGTCTGGGGATGCCCTAGATCCTGAGCCTGTAGCATGGCCTATTGGGCAGAGGGTGGAGGGTCCTGCACAGTATAGGTGATGCCACCAGATGGTGCTGCCTCAACCTATTCAGCCTCCTCAACTCCCCCACTCAGGTGCATTATATTCACCAGGTTTTGCAAATCCAGCTTCTGGTGCTCATTTGGAATCCTCACAAGTTGCAACATTCGGGGTGAAGGGTGTGGGGAGACTATGTGTGGGGGAGACTGTCTGCACGCCGGTACATGACAGTGCTGGAAGCCTGTGGCACCACAACCTGGAGTTTGACTCCTGTTACTTCTGGCTGCCTGATGGTCACTGTTAGAGCTGGTCCACAGAGAGGAGCTCTTGTCTCCCCAGGGCTGCCCTGAGAGCTTTTGTTGGAAGAGAGCAGGAGAAGAATATGATGGAGAAAGCGTATTATGGTGTGTGTAGATCCCCACCGGCGATACTGCTGGTGGGTCAGTGATGCAATGGGGCGAAGCCCCCATTTCCTTAGATAACTCTGCACCCATACAAGGAACTGAGCCCTCCACACTGTGAGGACTTCCAAAACCCTGCAGGGAGCATCCTGTGTGCCCTCCCCATCTTCAGGCCCCACATCCTGACTCTTGGGGTGAAACTGACTTTTGGTTGAAATGAAATAGAGACTCATGTTGGAAGACGTTTGTTGGCCTGGTGTGACTCTCATTGGACCATGTCTGAGAGCAATTGCCTTCCCACCACTCCTAGGACACACACAACTTCCACTCTTACTCCTTGCTTGCTCTTTTTCATGGTCCCCTTTCCATTTCTGGTCTGTCAGAGGGGTCCAGCCTGGGTGAGTTCTGCCACGGGACTCCTGGCTAGACAAGAGCTCTCACACTTTGGGGGGGACGGGGACGACAGGCTGGCTTACAGACTCTGCCTCTGCACCAGTCCTGTCCCACGGTCTACTCCTCGCAGGACAGTGTGCGTGGACCACAGCCTGACACTGGACAAGCATGCCCTGGTTACCTGAAACCCCTGAGAGGTCCTCTCACCCTTGCTCCTGGTGTTCCAGATTCCTCATGGCGTCTTGACCCTCTTCTTAGGACCCATAAACTAATTCTCCCCCATTTCCCTCTCTCTCTTTCTGACACAAGATCTCACCATGTAGTCTTTGCTGGCCTGGAACTCACTATCAGGTTAGCCTCAAATTCACAGACATCTGCCTGCCCCTGCCTCCTAAGTGCTGGGATTAACAGTATGTGCCACCATGCTTGGAGACCCCCAAGTTCCTATCTCTCTCCCTTCGTGTACACATTCACTCAGATAGCAAAGATCACCTGGGACCAGGGAAACTGGATGAGGCGGGGAAAGAGGAAAGCATAAAAGTTTCTTTCTGTACTTCTCTGCCCTGCCCAGCACCCTTTCCTCCCCGCTCAGCCTACCTCAGCCTCCCCTGCACAGGAGTCTTGATACCTTCCGATCACAGACCCTGTGTGGAGCTGGGCTCCATGCGATCACACACTTGTCATCCCTGATATTATTATAGATGTAGCCAGTTTCAGCCATGGAACTGGGTTGTGGTCCAAGACGTGGGAGGAAGTGCTAGGAAGAACACTTGAAAAGAACCCGCTAAAGCAGCGTGTTTTGTTAGGAAGTGGGGAGAGAGAAACCGGGAGTGCAGTAGTAAAAATAAGGTCTGCGTATTCAAGGTTAGAATTAGGGGCGATGCTTATGAGTACAGAAATAGGGAGCTGGGGGAACAGTGAGGGAGACGGGGAGAAGCTGAGCAGCCTGGATAGGGTACCCAAGTAAGGACTGGCTCATCACGAAGCAAGCAGAGTTTGGAGGGCACAGCCTAGGGGATTCCAAGGCATGCAGGTACCCTTGTCCTCGGGCATTTTTACATAGACTTAGGGACCAATGGTTAGGCTCCCTATGTGGTGGAGCCACAACCAGAAAACCAAACATGGACTTCGCTGCGAGCTGCGATACTCCAGCACGGCTACGGAAATGCAGTCCGCATGACCCAGGAACCGGAAGTCTTTGTCAGTCGCTAACCTAGCCGGCAAAGGGTCTGTGGCCTCTTTAAGAAGGGGCGGGAACAGCAGCTAGAGGAAGTGATGCCACGGCAGCTGCGGAAGCCGGAAGCTGCTGCCTGAGCAGCGCGCGGGGTGATGTCTGCCAGCGGGGCTGTGCAGCCCGGGCCCCCGGGGGCTGCTGTTGGGCCTTCGCCCTCCGCGGCTGGATCGCCAGCCACGGGGCCCTTGTTCCGGCCCCTCAGCGCCGAGGATGAGGAGCAGCAGCCCACCGAGATCGAGTCGCTGTGCATGAACTGTTACCGGAACGTGAGTCGGGGGTGCGGAGTCTGGGGCCGGGGGACCACCCAGCCGGGCACCCAGAGGCAGCCCTGGCGTACGGAGGGCAAATGAGTTTCATTCATTCCAACCCTCGCTGCTTCTGCTTCCTTAGGGCACGACGCGCCTTCTGCTCACCAAGATCCCCTTCTTTAGAGAAATAATCGTGAGCTCCTTTTTCTGCGAGCACTGTGGCTGGAACAACACGGAGATCCAGTCAGCAGGCAGGATCCAGGACCAGGGAGTGCGCTACACTTTGACCGTCAGGGGCCAAGAGGTGAGTGTAGCCCAAAGGAGACACGACCCCACGGTGTCGGAGAGAGCACTGGAGGCCAGAGTCAACAGCTGTGGTCCGGGCCATCGGACCTCCAGTAAATCCCTGTGGCCAAGCCTTTAGTGCCCTCCTTTGGCAGTGGGACTGGTAGTGCTGCCCCCTGCTAGGCTGTTCTGTGCTTAAAGTACTTTGAATTTTGTGAGAGGGATGGAATGAATGAGTAGGACTTTATGGGCAATGTTCTCGGCCTCTGGGCATTCTGGCTCACACCATATGCGCTGTTCTGGAGTAGTTTGGACTTTTCTCAATGGAAGGATCGAAGAAGAAACAGCCTGGCTGGCATATGATAGAGAAGATGGGCTGATGATTTCCCAAAGAGAAGCCATATTGCTGACCTCTTTTGCTAGAACATTTTTTCCTTTCTGTCCAGGACATGAACAGGGAAGTGGTGAAGACGGACTCTGCCACCACGAGGATCCCGGAGCTGGATTTTGAAATTCCAGCTTTCAGCCAGAAGGGAGGTGAGTCTTAAGATCAGGTATGTGAGCTGTTCACACATTGCCGAAATGTTACCTGTTTTCTTGCAAAGCCTGGTGCCAGGTCAGGCCTCGTGGCTTATGTTTGGCTGTGTAATCATGGTGGATTTTCATGCTTTAATGTGAGTAGAAAGTTATTGGCAAAATTGCTTGGGAGTAAGATGGTTGAGAGTCGCAGTGAGACAGACCGTGGGGCACTTGTTTTAGAACTGCACAGATGAGGAAAGCAAGGCCTGCAGAGTTCAGGTAAAGGGCCGAGGGTCATGCAGACGTGTGATAGCAAGCTAACACTCACTTGTCTTGTGTTTCACTCACAAGCTCTGACCACCGTTGAAGGATTGATCAGCCGGGCAATCTCTGGCCTAGAGCAGGACCAGCCCACACGACGGGTGAGCAGGGATTTTCTCAAATTGCAGCAACAAGGATTTATTGTAGAATATTAATTTAAGATGTGTTACATCTGTTTGTGCTGTGGAACATTTGTTTAATGATGCAAAAATGAGTTGCAGTCTTTTATGTTGTATTTGTTTAACTCTGTGAAGCTGTGTTACTTTGCCTAAAGAGATGAATGGCCAATAAATATCAAGGCAGGAGAAAGGATAGGCGGGGCTGGCAGGCACAGAGAATAAATAGAAGGAGAAACCTGGGAGGAGAAAAGAAAGAGCAAGAGAACAAGGAGAGGAGGATGCCAGGGGCCAACCACACATGAAATAAGAGTGAAAAAAAAAAAAAAAGATGACAAAAGTAAGAAAAGGTAAAAGATAGATGGAATAATTTAAGTTAAGAAAAGCTGGCTAGCAACAAGCCAAACTAAGGCCGTGCATTTATAAGTAAAAATAAGATGTGTGTGTGTGTGTGTGTGTGTGTGTGTGAGATTTATTTGGGAGCTGGGTGATAGGGCACCCCAAAGAATAAAAAGAGCAAAAGCAACCAACTACAAATTATTGTTTGTGTTAAAATAGTCAGGCTTCCAATTAGCTGAACTGTGTCTGACCAAATGTTGGGGAACTTTTTGCCAAAGCAATAAAGGTGCTATTTCTCTATGTCTGTTCCCCAGTGTACACTCAGGCTTTACCTTAGACAAGGTTACAATAGCCTTTCGGTTATACCCAGCTTCCTGGGTATCCTTTTATGTCTATATTTCTTACTACAAAAATAATGTAATTGCACCTGTAGTCATCTCTCTCCCTAACTGACTGGAGAGGCATAACAAGATTTTGAATTTTTAGAGGAAATTTATTTTTAATAACATATTATGTGCCAGTGCATGGGTATGTATATGTGATGGCACATGCCTTTGTAGGCCAGAAGCAATGGATTTCCGTGGAGCTGTAGTTACAGCTAAATGGTAGAATAAGTGAGAAAATAAGCCCTACCTCCTACCCCAGCACCGTTTATAGACTTCCGATTTGTGGTTGTATCTCACTCTGAAGTTTGGGTCCCTCTGCTCTCACGCCAAGGTTGAAGTCAGTGTGCTCATCGAGGTGACGGATGTGGAAGAGGGTTGGTGCATGAGGTGTACTTCAGCTCTGGTGTTTTCATTCTCTTCCTGGTAGGCAATGGAACATGCTGTAGCTGAAAGGATCGATGTGTTCATTGGCAAACTGAAGGACCTAAAGCAAGTGGCTTCCCCGTTCACTCTGGTAAGTACTAAGTGACTGTGGTTGTTTTCAGTGTAAGGAGGGAGAGGGGAGACCATTGAGACTGACTGATCCCTGCAGCCCCAGGACTTGAGAAGTAGAGGCAAGAGTTCAGGGTCCTCCTTGACTACATAGCAAGTTCTAGGCCAGGCTGGGCTACACCAAAGCCCAGCCTCAAAATACAAAGCAACAAAAAACTGACTTGGATTTGTCTCCTGTGGTCTAGCGATGACTGGAGATTATATACGGTTTGTTTCACTCTCTCCTCACTTATGTTAGATCATTGATGACCCCTCGGGAAACAGCTTTGTAGAAAACCCACATGCTCCCCAGAAGGATGATGCCCTGGTGATCACACACTACAACCGGACGCCACAGCAGGCTGAGATGCTGGGTCTCCAGGTAAGTGGGCTGAAGGCGTCAGAGGAATGCTCTGGAGTTGGCCTGCGTTCTGGGTTGCTTGACGTCACTAAAGATTTACTTTGCTGTTGTCCCCGCCACCACCTGCTGCACCCTGTCTGAGCTCATTTGTGGTGACCTTCACAAGGCAGGTAGCAGTCACGGGGATCCATCTGGAGTTCTGTCCTTCCCTTGATGGAGGGATTTGCTTTGGCTTCTCTGTCCCATGAGTTGGCACCTTCTAGGGACCAAAGGCAATCTCTCCCTCTCCGAGCAGGGCAGGGTGTTGGGGAGGTTGAGGTCTACCTGCCAACCTATGGTTTGTGCTTCTGTTCTTTTAGGCAGAAGCACCAGAAGAGAAGTCAGAAGAGGAAGACCTCAGAAATGAAGTGAGTTGTGTTGGCTCCTTTGGAAGACATAGGAGATATGTGGGTCGAGTCTCAGGGTTTCCAGCATCTCTCATTGTCACAACTAACATGAGTGACCACTACTTCCAAATGAGTGTCTTCAGCTTGCGTGGGTGGGAGTGCTCAGTCTGTGCCCCCATACTGTGTTCCAGGTGCTCCAGTTCAACACCAACTGCCCAGAGTGCAACGCCCCAGCTCAGACCAACATGAAGCTAGTCCGTATCTTTCAAGCAATTGGGTTGCTCGTCTGCTGACTCAGGCACGGACATTATATTAAAGATGGGAGCCTTCCCTTCAGGGAAAGCCAATGCTTTATCCTCAGTGATGAGGAGGGATCTTTGAAGAAACTACATACCTTGGCTTCTGTGTGTGGCCTAAGCCAGGTCTTTAAATGCTTGTGAACACAGGAGTTCGGTTGTATTGTGACATGTTTACCGCCATCTTGGGTCCAGCATCTGTTTGTGTGGGATTTGGCTTTTCATTTCTTGGGGGTGGGTCGGGAGGTCATCTTCCTCTCCAGGAAGCAGACAGACTTCTTTAACTCCAACTTCCAGAAATCCCCCACTTTAAAGAGGTTATCATCATGGCCACCAACTGTGAGAATTGCGGGCATCGGACTAATGAGGTGGGTGGGCTCCATTGTTGGGGAAGAAGATTGGCATAAGGGCAATGCCTTTGTAGATGTTCTTCAGGATGAGCGTGGGTGTAGCTGGGCTCTTTGAGGCTTACTGAGGGCGAGGAGCCCTTGAAGGAGCTGTGAATCAGCCTAGAGAAGAGAAGTTGGAAGTACCGTCGATGGCAGGGTAGATGAAGAAGAGGTGACCTTGTGGAAGAAGCTGGGCTACTCAGAGGGCTGGAAATTAGGCAGATAGCAGCTCTTAGTGAAGAACTCGAGAGAGCTGCCTGAAATTGATTGATAGCTGTTGTGGAGGATTGAAGCCCTCCTTCCCCAAGCATATGGAGCATAAGCTGATTAAACTTACGGGGATGGGGGTCGGGGGGTGTGGCAGTGGACAGCAAACCTGGGGCCTTGTGCGTACTAGGCAGTGCACTGTTACTGAGCTCCTTCCCAGCGAATAAATTCCTAAACTATTACATTGACTGCAGTAGATGGGGACTGAAATGCTTAGAAGTCCCTTTCAACTCCTACAGTCAGGATTTTTCTTTTTAAAGGTACATTCACGGCTCTTGGCAATTTGGGCTAAATTTGGCATGCTATCAGGGCTAGGCACAGTGTTCCTGCCGACTCTTAAAGTGTTTTTGATTTCCGGTCGCTGCTGTCCTTGCTGGATTAGAAGGCTGTCATTGGAAGTTGTTAGTCTGAGCCTACATAGAGCGGAAGTCTTTCTGGCACCAGGTGAAGGGGGCTTCTCTGGTGCTGTTCCTGACCATCCTCTCTACAGGTGAAGTCTGGAGGAGCAGTGGAGCCTCTGGGTACCAAGATCACCCTCCACATCACAGATCCCTCAGACATGACCAGAGACCTCCTCAAGGTAACAGCCTGCGTGGAAAATAGCTGTCCTACAGCTGCTTCTGTCTAGAGGACGCTATCGTTTAGCGTTCAAGAACACAACCCCAGAAATCCCCTGGGCTTGAGTGGCCCTGAGTAGGGTGTCTTCATGATTGAGACTACAGGCTCAGAAGGTGGCCCATAATCTTTCTGAGCAATGACTTGGCTGCTATTTAGTTTCCATCGACTATGTGGGTTCTTCTTTGCCCCTAATGATAAGGTACCGGGTAGCTTGTAGCTGTGACTCAGAGTTTCAGTTTATTATGCTAGTTTCATGTTGGTTCAGATGGAAGAGTGAGCCTCTGGCTTTTAGCTAAGTAGTCAGAGGAAACTAATATAATGACTTGGTCCTCAACCTTCACTGCTTTATTAATTTGCCAGAGGCCTCTGGTTGGCTCTCTTTGTTCTGGCTTAAATCAGTTTGTCTCTCTGAGTATCTGTCCACCTGTCTGGTGCTGTGGATTGAATCAGGGCCTCTGGACCACTAGACAAGGGCTCCTGTGTGAAGCTCTGCTGCCATCCTCTGATTTAAACCTTAACTGGACTATCGTCTTACAGTCTGAGACGTGCAGTGTGGAAATCCCGGAGCTGGAGTTTGAACTGGGAATGGCTGTCCTTGGGGGCAAGTTCACCACTCTCGAGGGGCTTCTGAAAGACATCCGAGAATTGGTGAGTCCGGAGCGTGGTGTACAGCTGGGGAAAGGGCTAGCCTGGTGTCATCAGGTATGGTGGCACATGCCTGTAGTTCCAGCCCTTGAGAAGTTGGGGTAAAAAGACAGGATTGGAGGCCAATCTGGAGCCCATCTCAAATGCCCCCAGCCTTCTCTGCCTGGGCACCCACTGCTTGCCCCACCTGCTTTGTGCTTGAGCTTAGTGACCCATTCAGTCGGTGGTGTAGTGACTCAGCTGTCACGTGCTACAGGTAACCAAGAACCCATTCACATTGGGTGACAGCTCGAACCCTAACCAGACGGAGAAACTGCAGGAGTTTAGCCAGAAGTTGGAGCAGGTAAGAGGACGTGGGCCCTTTTCAAAGATCCTGATTTCCCTGCTCTTTAAACTTTTGGGACCCGCACCTTGTAGACTGCGTTGGCTCTGTCCGGCAGTCATAGCCTCTTCCTTCTGGGATCAGTGTAAGAGTTACCTGCTGTGTCCTCCTCTCTCCTGTAGATCATCGAGGGCAAGATGAAGGCCCACTTTATAATGAATGATCCAGCAGGAAACAGCTACCTGCAGGTACAGTAGGCCTTCTGGGTGTTCTGAGCTTCATAGACTATGCATGGTGGCCTTGCCAAGGAAAGACTGGCTTCTAAGTGACTGCCTCAGCTGGGACTTTGGGCAGGATGTGGACGACAGGAAAAATGAGAAAGGCGGGAGGACTTTCAAGTGTGTGTAATGAAAGGTAAATAACAGGCCAGAGCTAGTGCAAGTCTGAGCTACTCATGAGCCATGAGCTACTCAGGAGGCCATGAAGATTGCAAGTTCAAGACCAGCTTGTGCAGTTTAGTGAGAGTGTCTTAAGATAAAAAACAACAAAACCTAGGACTGGAGAGATGGTTCAGCAGTTAAGAGCACTGGCTGCTCTCCCAGAGGACCTGAGTTCAATTCCCAGCACCCACATGGCAGCTCACAACTGTATAACTCCAGTTCCAGGGGATCTGATACCATCACACAGACGTAACAAGAATCCACAGAAAAAAAAAAAAAGTAAATAAATCATTTTTTAAAAAAAAAAGTAAGTGCCTACCCAGCTAGTGTGCTCAAACCCCAGGTTTAAAAGTGAGTAAGGAAGTAAGCTCTCTTCTTCCTGTGTCTGGTTGTCTTGTTTTTTCCTCTTATCCTCAGCTTTGAGGTTTCCATTCTGCATCTCTGTGAAGTAAGGAGCAATAGAGTCTTGTCTGGCAGTCAGGACAGAACTGCTGAGAGATGTTAACCTGACTGGGCAAGCGCCTGTTAACTAATATAACTATAGCAATATTTTGTTGTTGTTTGTGGTGTTTGAACCCAGGGCCTTATCCTTACTTTAATATTAATGAGTACTGATGGCCGGCAAAACTGGCCTAAGTTATTTATATATCAAGACCATTGCTGTAATCTCTCTGTGCCCTCCCTCCCTCCCTCCCTCCCTCCCTGCTTTCCTCCCTCCCTCCCTCCCTCCCTCCCTGACTCCCTTTCTTCTCCCCTGCCTTCTTTTTTTGAAATAAGTCCTTGCTATGTAACCTGGCTGGCTTTGAACTTGTAATCTTTCTGCCTTGCTCTCCAGAATGCTGGCATTACAAGCAATTGCCAGCTTTGGCTATATTTTTTTTTACAAGAAGGCCCATATATAAAAATGCTTGCTGGGCGGCGGTGGTGCACACCTTTAATCCCAGCACTTGGGAGACAGAGCCAGGCAGATCTCTGTGAGTTCAAGGCCAGCCTGGTCTCCAGATCGAGTTCCAGGAAAGGCACAAAGTTTTTTCGAAACCCTGTCTCGAAAAAAAAACAAACAAAAAAAGCTTGGAACTGGGGTGTAGGTCATCAATTGAACATTTGTATGCCATGTACAGAGTCTTGGGTTTGATACTAGCACCCCCTGCATACATACACACAGACTGTGTGGCCATGGGTCTAGAGGCCCTACACATCCCATGGAGTTCTTAGAAAAGTGAGAGTCGGTCGCAGCTGTGGGAGGGGATGGTGGGGTGCAGGGCACTGATTGTCTGCCCTTGGCCTTACAGAACGTGTACGCCCCTGAAGATGATCCAGAGATGAAGGTAGAGCGCTATAAGCGTACCTTTGACCAGAATGAGGAGCTCGGGCTCAATGACATGAAGACAGAGGGCTATGAGGAAGGTCTGGCCCCACAGCGGTAGCAGTGCCCAGCTCACAGGCCAGCCTCAGTGCCACCAGCACCACGGGCTGATTTGTGACTGTTAGCAAGCGAAGAGCGTCCAAGCCCTTGCCCATGGTGAGGAGATTGCTTGAACCCAAGATTGAAGCACACAGAAGTGAGTGGCTGGTGGTGCAGCTGCAAGCCTGCCGTGCTCCTGGACCTTCTTTTGGAGGTTTGGAGTGGTCTGAGAAGAACCCCAGAAACACCTTGTGGTCTGCCTTCACCTTTTGTCTATCGGCTCTCGCCCTTTGGTGCTGCGCCTCTGAAGTTCGGTGCAGTGAAATACACAGCTGGCTTCCGGCTTTCCAACTTTGAACAGGAAAGAACTTGGGGCTGGTGGGGCTCTGGAGCATAGGTGAAGATGCTTACATTAAAGTGATGGCTTATAGACATCATCCGCCTCTGTTTACTGTGTCCTTGCTGAATATCATGCTGTTAGAATCCAGCTGCCTAAGCTGGCCATGGAGGGCCATACCCATAATCCCAGCACTCAGGAGACTGAGGCCACTTTGGGCCATCTAGTGAGATTCTGTCTTCAAAAAAAGAAGAGGAAGAAAAGGTTTCCCAAACAAATCTCTCTTCATGTGGCTGCTGTCACTAGGCAGTCTGAGGCAGCATTTTATTCATTCCCACAGACCATGCTTGTCTACTCTGAGCCAGGGATGCCTGTGTGGATCCATCCATTTCATGGAGCTGAAAGTCAGCCAGGGAAGCCAGTGTGTGGTGGCATACACCTTTAATCCCAGCAGATGCAAGCAGGTGAGTTCAAGGCCAGCCTGGTCTACAGATCAAGTTCCAGGACAGCCAGGTCTACACAGAGAAACCCTGTCTTGAAAAACAAACAAAACGTCTAGTGGGGGAACTGACAGGGAAGAGAACATCGGAGTGAAGTGAGAAGGGAAGGTCATAGTTTATGTGAGTGGCTCAGCGGTTAAGAGCACTGGCTGCTCTTCCAAAGGTCCCGAGTTCAATTCCCAGCAACCACACGGTGGCTCACAACCATCTGTAGTGAGATCTGGTGCCCTCTTCTGGCCTGCAGACATACATGCAGGCAGATCACTGTATACATAATAAATATTTAAA
The DNA here is from genome assembly GCF_049852395.1 of Peromyscus maniculatus bairdii. NCBI lineage: Eukaryota > Metazoa > Chordata > Mammalia > Rodentia > Cricetidae > Peromyscus > Peromyscus maniculatus. Next base: position 43,252,388 of record NC_134858.1, read on the forward strand.
AAAAAAAAAAAAAAGGAGTCTGAAGACCAAGTTAGCAAATGACTCCTAAACTTCAAAGTTTTCTTGTGTGTACGTATGTAATGATATGTGTGCATGTGAAGGGCAGAGGCGGACACTGGGGAATCTGTATCATCTACTTTTAGTCCTGACACTACACAGATAAACCCTGTATCAAAGCAAAAAACAAACAAACAAAGAAAACCCTAACTGGATAACCTGCACAATATGTGGCTGGCCTCTGCTAGCAAAGGTCCAAAATCTGGCAGTAGGAAGATGAGTGGGCTCCTGTACTTTTCCAAACTTATCTATAAAGAAAGCTAATAAAACTGAAGGCTAGGCCATGGTGGTACAGGTACGTAGTCCAGCTACTTAGGACGCTGAGGCAAAAGGGTAACAAATTCAAGATCAGCCAGGCGGCGGTGGCACACGACTTTAACCCCAGCACTCGGGAGGCACAGACAGGTGGATCTCTTGAGTTCGAGGCCAGCCTGGGCTACAGAGTGAGTTTCAGGACAGTCAAGACTACACAGAGAAACCCTGTCTCAAAAAAATCAGGAAAGAAAAAAAATCAGCCTGGGCAACTTAGCAAGATCATGTCTTCAAAATTCAGAAAGGGATGGGAGATGCAGTTCTATAAAACTCTTGCCTACCCTTTGCAAGGCCCTGGGTTCAATCCCCAGTGCTGGATGGAACAAGAAACAGAATTGTGAGGGTCAAGGCAAGATTCATAAAACAACCCTCTATAGAAGAAGTAGCTTGCTTTTTCTTTTTTTGGCTTCAAACTCACAGAGATCCGCCTGCCTCTGCCTCCCAAGTACTGGAATTAAAGGCGTGTGCCACCACTCTCAGGCTCTTTTCTTTGCCACACTGACAACAAATCCATGTCACTTTTATTGGGAAGATTTTATACCATTTTCTTGAGAGGCAATACCAAACGTAAAAAGGTCAGTACAAGTTTGATGAAACCTATCCATTTTTCATAGTCACAACACATAGGGATGGGATTTGTTTGACTCCCTCTAAATGGTACTTGGAAGCCTGTTCCAGCAGACTGTCCATCAAAAGGTAACTGAAATAAACTAATTGTGCTGGACACTTCTAAGCATTTGGCACAGCATCCATTATTAAAATGCCGTTCAATAACTTGCCCCCATTGGTACAGTTATGATCGGCCCCGTATTCAAACAGGTGCCCTGAGTTTTTGTTCTCTACTCTGGCGCAGAAACCGTCAGGGCAGGATCCAGTTAAGTCGGCCTGCGGCCGGGACAGTGCCGGCTGAGGGCGTTGCACGGATGCGTCATCACAGGAAAGCAGGAGCGGCCCTAGATGCATGCACGCCCTCCTCTGATCCTGCAAAGGCTTTTTTAGGGTCATCACACCCTGTCATCAACCCAGTAGTTCCGCAAGTCCCACTCCCAGGGCTTCCGCTCCTGGCTCCACCCCCATCCGTTTCCCGTAGAATTTTGTCCCCAGCGCCGAGCCGTTGCCCCGCCCTCGCCGCTGCCATGGCGGCAGCTCCGCCGCTCTCTAAGGCTGAGTATCTGAAGCGTTACTTGTCTGGGGCAGATGCCGGCCTGGAAGGAGGTTCAGAGGCCGTTCGGAAGCGGCGCAAAAAACGGCCGAAGCCGGGAGGCGCCGGTGGCAAGGGGTGAGTGGACTGGTGTGGCGTCGCGCTGCCCCGGTGCGCCCTCGGCCGCAGCTCTTCCTCCTCCTCGTCCGCGCGGCGCTCCGAGCGCTGCCGACCCCAGCCCGAGCCCAGGCCCAGCTCCTCTGCTCCGGGCCGGGCTTCTCGCCGCCGCCTGCAGCGGAGATCTCAGCCTCTGAACAGCGCCTTCCATGTCTTAAGGCCGGCTAGAACTTTCCTCACTGTTTTCCCGCCTTTGTAGCCTTCCATCGTCTCGCGAACAGACTGAAAGTCGCGTCCCGAGAATAGTAGAGCTAATGTAAAGCCCCAAGTGCATGCATTTTTTAACAAAAATTTTGGGATCCAAAAAATCTGTTTCTCGGGGCTTCAAAGTATCAGGAACTGACCTGGAATCAAAGATCCAAGTCCAGTTCCTCTTAGTAGTAGCTAAGAGTAACAACTAACATGGATACAGTTCCATCATGTGCCTGGCCTCTTGCCATAAACTTCGACCATATAACTTTCAGAACATTGTGATGAAGTAGACATTGTTTTAAATAATATACTTTCTAGGTTCAAAAGAGGTGTGCTGAGACAGATTTCAGATGAAATATCCTGTAGTGACTTGGCCACTGGAATCTGGAAAGGTTGGGACAAGGAGATGGAACATCAGCCCACAGAATAAAGGAATTTTCTTAGACTTAAGAGCAGTGGCTCTAAGTTTAGCAGCTTACTAAGAAGGTACTATTTTGGATACAAGGTCAAAACTCTGGAAGCTAATCCTATTCTTACACCTCGCCCTGGGTCTGCTACTTTCTAGGAGTTTAGCAGCTTAGAGAAGGTGCTAGAGAATATAAAGTGTGGCTCACCACCCTCTATGGGGGTAGCATTGTGATCTAATGGTATTAGTCCCATATCTCAACTGAGAAAATTTTGTGGCCCAGTGAAGTGGGTAGACTAATTTCCCCTTTGCCCAGATTTATCTTCATTTGGAACTTGAGCATGACATCATTTAGAGATGGAAGCTTTGTGGTGTTACCAATTGAGCCTATATTCAGTTAAGGTGGGTGCTAAATTCAGTGTGGTTGATGCCCTTGTAAGAAGGAGCAATGCCATGCAGGGAAAAAAATTTCAGCTTTGTTCAACACTGACTAAGTATCATGTGTTTCTGGCTTTTCAAATACCTCTTTGCAGCACAGTTCATCTGTGTGAATCACATTTATTGGATGCTGTCATATAAACAGACATTTCCTGTCCCCACTGCCCAGTCCCAAATAACTGACACGAGGCTAAATATGAATTATAAATGCTCGGGTGATAGCTCAGGCTTGTTACTAGCTAACTCCTACATTTTAAGTTAACCCATATTCTTTATGCTCTGCCACGTACCTTCATTAGCATGGCACATTCATCTCCTGCTCCCTCTGCTTCTGGCTGGCAATTCCTGACTCCACCCCTCTTCCCATCATCCCTAGTGTGGCTGCCCCGCCTATACTTCCTGCCTGGCTACTGGCCAATCAGCGTTTTATTAAACCAAGTTGAGTGACAAATCTTTACAATGTACAAGAGGATTATTTCACAGCACTGTCATCTTTCAGTAGTTGTGGACTGGTACCTCAGTCCACAGGTACTTAATTTCCTCCACACAATGATACGGTATTTGCAGGTAAACTATTCACATCCTTTTTAAATCACTACAACTTAGATGGTGTACTGGATGATTTTGTGCATCAACTTGACACAAGCTAGAGTCATCAGAGAGGAAGGAGCCTCAGCTGAGGAAGCGCCTCCATGAGATCCAGCTGTAAGGCATTTTCTCAATTAGTGATCAATGGGGGAGGTCCCAGCCCATGGTGGGTGGTGCCGTCTCTGGGCTAGTGGTCCTGGGTTCCATAAGAAAGCAGGCTGAGCATGCCATGAGAAGCAAGCCAGCAAGCAGCACCCCTCCATGGCCTCTGCATCTGCTCCTGTCTCCAGGATCCTGCCCTGTTTGAGTTCCTGTCCTGACTTCCTTCAGTGATGAACAGTATTGCTGAAGTGTAAAGCCAGATAAACCTTTTCCTCCCCAACTTGCCTTTTGGTCATGGTGTTTTGTCACAGCAATAGAAACCTTAACTAAGACAGATGCTATGTCAGTAATTGTTACATTATTTAGGGCATTGTCACCAAAGAAAGTCTGTATCTATTTAATACACTGGTAATTTTCTTTTCCCTGGGTATTTTTAATCTGTATTTGGTTGAATTTGCAGTTGCAGAATCCATGGGTATGGAGGGCTGACTATCTCCTATGATAGTTGTGTTGAAGAGGCCTTGATGAACAAAAATGCCTTAGTCAGCAGTATGTGGTGGTAGATGCTTAGAACCCCAGAACAGGGGAGGCTGGGGCAGGAGGATAGTGTTTAAACCTAGCCATAGTGAAAGTATCTGAGAGGGGGAAAGTCAACAAATAAAAGAATGTCCTAGCCCTTGGCTGTTGGAGCTTAGAATTTAATGGGAATGTGGGCTTTACACAACCAATGATACAACAGTTGATTTAACTCGTTTGATAAATACAAATGAAAACATTCTAAGAGTGTGTAGAGGGATTTCTAGCCTGGGAGTAGGAGACAGTGAGCAAGAAAGATACATCCAAGGAAGTTATTCAATGCCAGGGCCCAAAGAAAATGAGATCCCTGGTTAAGAGAGGGAAGGGGTTGCATTTGTGAAAACTGATGGAGTAAGAAATTTGACTCATTCCAAGTACTGAAAGATGGACAGTGATGGACTGGGAGGTGGCATTCATCTTTAATCCCAGCACTTGGGAGGCAGAGGCAGGTGGATCTCTGAGTTCGAGGCCAGCCTGGTCTATGGAACAAGTTCCTGGACAGCCAAGGCTGTTACACAGAGAAACCCTGTCTCCAAAAACTAAAACCAAACAAACAAGAAGATGGACAGTGATGGAGTGAATTTTCAGTAGCAGTCCATATAGACAAAGACTGCACCATACATTTGAACTTTAAAAGCCAATAGGGGGCCGGGAGATGGCTCAGCGCTTGGCACGCAAACCTGACAACCTGAGGTCACTCCTTTGAACCCACATGATAGAGAGAGAGAACTGACTCCTGCAAATTGTCCTCTAATTTCCATATGCATGCTGTGGTACATATATATACCATCACACATACACAATAAATAAACATAAAAACAATAGGTAAGTGTACATAGGCCTGTATCCCAGAATGAGTTCCTTTTTGAGCCTTTTATTGTTCCCATTTAGAATGCGGATTGTTGATGATGATGTGGGCTGGGCAGCTATCTCTACCACTAAGCCGGAAAAGGAGGAGGAAGAGGATGGAGATTTGCCTGTGGTACGTATCTTTTGGGGTCTTGTCAGGACTTTGAAACGATCCAAGCGTCTCAGTGTGAGATAGAGTTGTAGGGGGGGAAGCTGAGCTTGGGAAGAGTGATGTGTAAAGAACTGTTTATTCCTGGTTTAGTCTATGATGCTTATTCGAATGATCCCCAAGGAATGACTTGGCTGTGCAGTGGTGTGAATTGATGAATTTTCAGCAGAAATGGTTCTGAATTTTGATCTTCTAGGCTAGCACTGTTCGGGTATGGTATTTTCATGATGGGCAGTGGAAGTGAGTCATGTGATCATAAGGAGAAACAAGCAATTCTCTGCGTGTAAGAATGGCTGATAGACTTAGTTTATTGACTACCAACCATGTACCAAACACTGCTAAGTGAACACAAAGGATCTCATTCAGTCTTCAGTCCTTTGAGCCCTGCTTTTAGAAATAAGGACATTGAGCCAGGCGGTGTTGGCACACGCCTTTAATCCCAACACTCAGGAGGCAGAGGCAGGAGGTCCAATCTCATCACTTTCATTCACTACCCAATCACTTATATTATTAATTCTACTACCACCTCTACTCCATTATAATAACATTACATATATAACACCTAACTGTTAAAATACCCACTACCAAAACTCCTAACACCATCCAATTAGACCTCCCCCTACCCCCCAAGCCTCAGGGTATTCCTCTGTAGCCATAGCAGTTGTATACCCAAATATGTAGTCTACAGAGTGAGTTCCAGGATAGCCAAGATTCACGGAGAGACCTTGTCTCAAACAAGCAAAAACAGAAAGAAAGAAAGAAAGAAAGAAAGAAAGAAAGAAAGAAAGAAAGAAAGAAAGGAAGGAAGGAAGGAAGGAAGGAAGGAAGGAAGGAAGGAAGGAAGGAAGGAAGGAAGGAAGGAAGGAAAGAAAAGAAAAGAAAAGAAAAGAAAAGAAAAGAAAAGAAAAGAAAAGAAAAGAAAAGAAAAGAAAAGAAAAGAAAAGAAAAAAGAAAAGAAAAGAAAAGAAAAGAAAGAAAAGAAAGGAATAAGGGCATTGAGACTTGAGATACTTTGCCAAAGGTTACACCAAGACTAAGTGACGGAGCTCAGTTGATCCTACACTAAAGCCATGCTTTCCGTGCCCAGGGATAGAGCTCAGAAGAAGATTATATGAGGAGCGGTGGTGGGACTTGGAGCATGAGTAGTACAGAGGAATTATGACCCGGATTTGAATTCCGCTCTTACAGTTTGCTAGTCCATGCCCATTTCATTTCTCTGAGGTACAGTGTGTTGATCAGCGGCCTTGGGTCCTTCTTGGCATGAGTATGGTGAGGATTGAATAAGATAATTGTGAAGTAGTGTTCTCTGTAGCTACAGTTTGCCAGCCACTTTGAAGGTCTCTCAAATGGAAAGGGATGAGAGGTTAGTGTTAGGATGGAGGAAACGAAGTCATGTGAGGGGAGATGTGGGACCAGTCAAACTAAGACTGCTCTAACACTGACCGTGGACTGACTTGAAAGGCGAGTTCTCCGTCACGGAGCAGTCTATGAGTCATTGTGATCATTTATATAGATGAGAGAGTTTGGAGGCTGTCCCTGAACATTCTATAATTTGGTGTGTGGCCAGTAGTTCCCTTTAGTTGGATTCAAGACCTATCATTGTGACTACTCACAGGAGAGGATTCATAAGGGCCCAGATCTTTGATTAGTGATAGGCAAGTTAGGAAGGCAGTGTTCTCACTATGTGTGAAGAATAAAAATGTAAAAGCTTTTCACTTACATGTGGCAGTTGTGTGCCAGCACAATTACTAAAAAGGTTTGTAATGATTTTATCTTTGGAGGAAGATTGACTAGTCAGAGAAAGGTCATCAGTTAAGTTATCAAAGTGACAGTGAGATGTTCATGGGACAAGAATAACTGGGCACTGCTGCATGTTTCCTTATGGCGCACACAAGGGTGTGTGGGCACTGTGTGTTAGGAACAGGACCAGCTATGGCTCCAGGTTCTTGAGACAAGTGTTCCTTGGCTGGATTCTGTGTTTTTCCTTACTGTAGTATCCTTACTCCTACAGGTGGCTGAGTTTGTGGATGAGCGTCCAGAAGAGGTAAAGCAGATGGAGGCATTCCGCTCCAGTGCCAAATGGAAGCTTCTGGGAGGTGAGTGTCAACAGCAGATAAGTCTAAACTTGGTTTATAGGGTAGGTCCCTATATAGGTTCTTGCTTTAGAGAAGTGGTTCTCATCCTGTGGGTCATGACCCCTTTGGGGGTTGCCTATCAGATATATTATAATTATATTATTTCATATTACAAATTACGATATAGATACTTTGCAAAATTATAGATATGAAGTAGCAATGAAATAATTTTATAGTTGGGGTCATCACAATATGAGGAACTGTATTAGAGGGTCGCAGCATTAGGAAGGTTGAGAACCATTGCCCTAGAGGAATGCATTGTTTCATTGTGTCAGTGATTATGAAGAATATGGTGAGAAAAGGTGTCAGGACTTCTGGAGGAGGACTGGGGAGTTAGAGACTGACTTGTCAGAACATGACTGTTTAGAAGCCTTTTAGACCCCTCCCTCCCTGGACCACAATGGGGAGCAGTTGGAAGACAGCGGGACCATGGGAGGAGTTTGTAAGAAACAGGAAGAGCATGGAGACCCAGGCTTCCCACCTTCTAGAATGAAGAAGCTCACATGAGTCAGGGCTCCAAGTTCTGTCCTTTTGGTTTATGTCTGTATGTCTCTTTTCCTGCCTTTTTCCATAAACAAGGCTCTCCTGTCTCCCCCTCCCCTACTTGTTTTTCTTTTCTTTTAAACTTTTGAGACAAGGTCTCACAGTCCAGGCCACTGTGCTTGGGTCTTTGTTTTTTTTTTTTTTTTTTTTGAGACAGGGTTTCTCTGTGTAGTTTTGGTGCCTGTCCTGGATCTTGCTCTGTAGACCAGGCTGGCCTTGAACTCACAGAGATCCACCTGTCTTTGCCTCTCAAGTGCTGGGATTAACATTGTGCACCACTGCTGCTCACCTGGGTCTTACTTCTTGAGACCTGTTTAACTTCAGGAGATTCCTGGTGCTTGCTCATTTCTCACACACAGTTGTTGAAAGAATTGGTTCCTAAATGGGGTTTGTCTTCCTGTGTTAGCCTCTGTGCCATTAGGCTAACGCCCTGCTGCTCTAATGGAAAGCAGTGCACTTCACAAATGCCACTGCACCATAGATGAGTGATTCTTTCCTCAGTTCATTTCAGTACGTTGCCTTGTCACTTAGCTTCACCATTGACAGCCTTGTTCTCATGATGACTTTATTGGAATTCTTTGCAGTCTGACCCATTATTTTGTGCCTTATGGTTGTTTCCCCATCTTTTCATTACTTGTCTGAGAGAGAGAGAAAATGTGTGTGTGTGTGTGTGTGTGTGTGTGTGTGTTGTGTGTGTGTGTGTGTGTCCCTGCACGTGCATGCTTGTGCTTCCTTGTCTGCATGTCTAAGAAGTCTCAAATGTACATGCACACACACAGTCCTTTTTCTTCTTCCTTACCCTTACTACCCTGCCTCAGTTTGTTACTAGAAGTATCCGCCCTGATGTCCTGCACCTCCTCCCTTTTTATACGTGGTTGATCGGCCTCATACTCGGATTCACTGTTAATTCCTCACTGGCATTGGTCTGGTCAGATAGGCTGTTCCCCAAAGTGACGGAGTTGACTTGGTTTGAATGATCTGTTTAATACGAATTCATCAGGTCCTGCCCAGCTTTTGTTTTTATTTGGGCCATGGAGCTCTGATGGCAAGAAATAGAGAGGAGAAATTGGAATGTAGGAATGCACCAGTTGCCAGGACATTTGATCTGCTTTGCCTCTGAAAGTCTAGACTCTCAAACAGTGTGTTTCCCCCCAGTAGCACATTTTTAAAGATTGCCCATGAACTTTGGAGTCACACAGATTTAGCTCTAGATATTTACTTCACCACGTTTTAGCAGTATGACTTTGGCAGATTGCTTGATTTCTGTATCAATGACTTCGTCTATAAAGTGGGGCTAGTGATGTTTACATCCCAGACTTGTGAGAATTAAGTAGTCTGTATAAAGGATTGCTACACAGTAGATAACAGTTAATGTTTGATTTTTCTTTTTCTTTTTTTCCTGTTGAATTCCCCCCTTAAATGGGGGATGTAGTGACATGAATTAAGTCTTACTACATTTCATTTTGATGTACACATTTAGTTACTGTATCTTTTGAAAAAGAGAGTAAACCTGTAAATGATCTAGGCTGCATAGCAACAGGAACCTCTGGCCTGTTGGAAAATGAGAGACTCACTGGAAAACGAATTGGATGGGGAGTGAAATGATTGGGATTGAGGTAATGGTAATCTTAGGGGATCCCCAGAACCTTTGTTTTCATGGATCACCTGCCCTGCTTACTATAGGGTATACTAGGAATAAATGTGCTTTAACTGCTTCTTCGCACACTGGGGCCTTGGGAGGCAAATGAGAAGAGTTGCTCTTTAGGTAGTCTCTGAGTGCTGGTTTGCTGTCTATAAACACAAGAGCCAAGTAGACGGTACAGGCTTTTCAAGTGGTTCAGAGATATGTTTTTGGGGGCATGGGGCATGTTTTTAAACTGAGTGAGATGTGGACAGAGCATTTGTGGGGATCTGACTGTTTGCTTTTGTGTTTAGACCATAGTGAAGATGGACATTTCCATCATGACACCCCGGATCCATCTCCTCCTAGGAGGGTTCGTCATGACAGCCCAGATCCATCCTCTCCCAGGAGGACCCGTCATGATACACCAGATCCATCTCCTCCTAGGAGGGCCCGTCATGACACCCCAGATCCATCTCCTCCCAGGAGGGCCCGTCATGACAGCCCAGATCCGTCTCCTCCCAGGAGGACCCGTCATGATACACCAGATCCATCTCCTCCTAGGAGGGCCCGTCATGACACCCCAGATCCATCTCCTCCTAGGAGGGCCCGTCATGACTCAGACACATCTCCTCCTAGAAGGGCCCATCATGACTCAGATGCTTCTCCCCCCAGGAAGTCTCATCGTAATTCTTCAGGTGTATCTCCTAGGAGAGGTCATCATGGTTCCTCAGGTATCTCTTCCCCCAGAAGGGCCCATAACCACTCCCCTGACACAGCCCAACATAGGAGGACTTTTGACGCTTCAGAACCACAGCATCTCAGGAAGACCCGTCATGACTCCCCTAATTTGGAACTGCCCAGAACCAAAAGTAGTAAAGCTGCAGAAAGATCCCAGAGGGAGCTGGGACCCTCCCACCCGTCACTCTCCAAGGACAGCAAGTTTGGGCGTGACTCTGACCTTTCTTCACGGAAGAGGCAAGCAAAAGCTCATTTTGGAGCTAAGAAGCAGCTTGATCCCAAAGGTGAGTATATGGCTTATGCATAAGAGGAGCTTTGTCCCCGTGAGTATGAGAATGAGAAAAATTACAGGGGCAGGGAGTAAAGTTTTATGTGCTTTTGCTTACCCTTCCTCCCCCATGAAAAGGCACTGCTGGGGCAGGTGAGGTGGCTGGTGGATAAAAGCATTCTCTGCACCAGTGCACTGAAAGGAGAAAACTGACTCTGAATGTTGCCCTCTGACCTCCACATTCGGGCACCTGCACTCACAAGCACACATGCGCACTCACAGTATAATAAATAAAAATGAAAAATACTGTGTTTGTTACAGGAACTTCAGAATGAACAGAAATGTATAGACATGGGAAGATTCTCACAAACTTGTACCATTCAGACATCATCACTGTTAGTATTATAGCCAGTGCCCTTGGGGGCTTCCTGGCATACTGGGTGTAGTTGAGTTTGGCTGTGCAGAACATAATCTTGCTTGCTCCCTCCACTCAACAAAGTTTTCCCTGGGTTACAGATATCTTTATGTTACTGTTTTTTTTTTTTTTTTAAATTCTTTATGTTACTATAAGTTGACTTAGCCATTTCCCTAAGATTACATGCTTTGGGTTATTTCTAGCTTTGCTCTTAGGATGTTTGTCAATCATCCTGTCCATATACTGTTACAACAACTATGGATTATTTCTTATCTTAGATCTCTTGGGGTTTTTACTGATGGGTTCCTAGAAAGCTGAGCAGTTGTTTGCTAGGTCAAAATGTGTGGCTGTTGCTACGACCTGGTAGGTCAGCAGTGCACTGTCATCTAGAACAGACCTATGCAGGGAAGTTTTTTTCTTCTTCATTTGTTCTAGCTACCGTTTTAATTTTTGAGATTAAATTGCTTTGTTATTCTTGAGTCTGAGGACATCAGCTTATACCCCAGACCTTCCTGACTCTGCCATACCACAGAGGGCTAACCAAGCTCTTCTGTCAGTTCTGCACAGAGTGGCAGTGGTGGACCGAAGCATAGATGAGTGTGCTTTTCAAAGTCATCAGACACTGGGGGCCAGGAAACAGAGCCACCTGACCTGTTCTTCACCTGTTCTTGTGCTTTGGTTAGTCATGTTAGTCATGCTTTTTCATAGGATGACTAAGCAGACACTGTACCCCCGCCTGGTAATTTCTTTTAAACATTCTTCCAAGGGGGTTACTTTATTCTCCCTGGCTCTCCCCTGTGCTGGGGACCAAAACCAGGGCCTGACATACCAGGTTCACTTGACTCCTGAACCATCCCATCCTTAGTTCACTCTTTAATCCTTAGCTTCTCTTAGCCACAGGCTTTCATACAAGCCTTTTCCTTAGGAGACAGCAGGGTCACACTTTGCTCCTTTCTGCAGGTGTCTGCCACAAAGCCTCTGACTCAGATCTGTCTCCTCCACGGCAAAAACAAAATTCAAGACACCAGGATTCTGACTCAGATCTGTCACCACCACGGAATAGACAGAGACGCCAGAGCTCTGACTCCGACCTCTCTCCACCCCGGAGAAGACAGAGGACCAAGTCTTCAGATTCTGACCTCTCTCCTCCTCGAAGGAGTCCCCGTCCTGGGAAGAAGGTAGGGATTCCAGGAGTTGTGTCTTTGTTAGAGTGACTCCTCCCTTCCAGCTTTACAGACACCAAAAAGGTTGCAGCCAGAGAGTTGGGATGTGGTACAGTAAATGAGTTAAAAGCACTTCTGGAACTTTCACTCTGAAGGTATCATGGCCCTAACTCATCTGAGCTGAATTTGTAAGAAGAGACTTGAGGATGCCTTATCCAGATATTTGAAGGTTTGAAGGTGTTGCAGATACTGCACAAAATGATGCTCAGAATGTCTTGGATTATGGACTGTTGTGGATGTCCAGTTTTGGATTAGGAGTGCCTGGCTTGTACCAGAGACTCCCAAGAGGCTCCTGCCTTTTATAGCCTTGTAATGCCACAAGTCTCAGTATCTACAGAACGCCTCCCTGTTTTTTCCCTTTGTTGTTTTGAGTGTATTCCAAGGCTGGCCTTGAACTTCTGACCCACCTGCCTCCTCCTACCTGATATGAAAGGCAGGTACCACTGTTTTCTTAATAATAAGCTGAGGCTTACAGCTTACAGAGTTCAGTTGGGAGCATAGAACCCCGTGAAACCAATCATAGCTTTAAATCCTACTTCTGCTACTTAATGTCTGGGAGGTTGTGCAAGGAATTTGATTTCTTTAATCTTCAGCTTCCTTTGTGAAACGTGCACGAGTGAGTTCAATACCAGCCTGTACTGTGTGGGACACTACAAAGACAGAAAGAAGGCATGCATGTTCTTAGCCCCTTCTTCTATGTGCTGTGTGTTTGGGTTTCTGTTTACTTTAAAATTTGATATTATAAACTGTTTCATGAGATTAGATGCTTCCCCCTATGGTGTGAGTCTGTGGTCAAAATGAGACTATGAAACTAGAGGGTTTGATTTGGTTATTACTGATGATCAGACATACAAGCAGCTGGCTGCCTCCTCGTTCATTGGTGTTGGTTGTTGCCTCTTCTCCTGCACAGACTGCACACATATATTCCTTTTCTCCTGCACAGACTGCACACATGTATGCCTCTTTTCCTGCACAGACTGCATACACATGTATTCCTTTCTCTTGCACAGACTGCACACACATGTATGCCTCTTCTCTTGCACAGACTGCACACATGTATTCCGGAGCGAAAACTGGGTTGGTGACTGATGTTCAGCAGGAGCAGCAGGAACTCAGGAGACAGGACCAAGACACCACAGCCCTTGGAGGTACAAACGTGAGCGTTCAGGGCCACTTTCGGCTCGTATAGCTCTCTGTCTGTTCTGTTTGTCAGTGTGGCTTGTTGTGTTTGCTGGCTGGAACTTTTCATGGCTTCCATTCCTCTGCTCTGGGTTTTGTGCCGTTTCGCCTCAGGAGTCGAGGTGCTTCTTCCCCTCCCCACGTGTGTATGTTGGTAGGAGCCACCGTGGCCTGGCTGTAGAGTTCTTACCAGCACGAAGATCCCAAGCAGCTGGTTTCGCATGCTAGAATGTTATTTGATTGTGATGTTTGGTATTTATCTTTTTTTTTTTTTTTTTGGTTTTTTGAGACAGGGTTTCTCTGTGTAGCTTTGCACCTTTCCTGGAACTCACTTGGTAGCCCAGGCTGGCCTCGAACTCACAAAGATCCGCCTGCCTCTGCCTCCCTAGTGCTGGGATTAAAGGCGTGCGCCACCACCGCCCGGCGGTATTTATCTTAAAAATGTGATTTACCTTCATAGCTCAGTTTGAATTCGCTGAAACTGTATTTCGAGACAAGTCTGGTCGGAAGAGGAATCTGAAGCTGGAACGCCTGGAACAGAGGAGAAAGGCAGAGAAGGACTCAGAGCGAGATGAGCTATATGCCCAGTGGGGGAAAGGGTAAGGGCACCCCTGAGCACCAAGTTGTTACGGGGCTGAGCCTCAGGCGCTGAGTCTCCTGAGACAGTTGGGACTCAGGGCTTTTACCCTCTTAGTTAGCCTCTGCGGCTACAGAGAGCGAGTTCTCCGGAGTAGCATTGTGATCCCCCAGTGTAGAAGGAGATTGCCAACCAGGATGCTTCCTTTGGCCCAGGCTTGCCCAGAGCCGGCAACAGCAGCAGAATGTAGAGGATGCAATGAAGGAGATGCAGAAGCCTCTGGCCCGCTACATCGACGACGAAGATCTGGATCGGATGCTGAGAGAACAAGAAAGAGAGGGGGACCCGATGGCCAACTTCATTAAGAAGAATAAGGCCAAGGAGAACAAGCATAAGAAAGGTGAGTCGGGGCTGCCAGGGCCGCAGGTGGCCGAGGAGAGAGCTGTCAGAGGGCACTACGCAGCTTTCTACAGAGGAGGCTCAGCCGGAGTGCCTGTTGGAAGTTTGGGTTCAAAACAGTAGGAACTGTTCGGGTGGGCGCTCCACCTCAGCCCCTGCTTTAATTTGGATTGCTGCATCGGCGGAGAGGCCTTGAGGGTGCGAAGACTCATCAGGAACTTACATGAAGAATTTTCTGCCGTTGCCATCCAGCTCTGAATGAAATTATGTCGGTAGCTAATTTCTTTTTTCTCATTCCTGTTTTTAGTGAGGCCTCGCTACAGTGGTCCTGCACCTCCTCCCAATAGATTCAATATCTGGCCTGGATACCGCTGGGATGGAGTGGACAGGTAGATGTGATTCCTCTGTTTTTGTTTTCTCTTCTGCCTGACTTTTGTTTTGTTTTGTTTTTCGACACAGGGTTTCTCTGTGTAGCCCTGGCTGTTCTGGAACTCTCTCTGTAGACCAGACTGGCCTTGAACTCACAGAGATCTGCCTGCTTCTGCCTCCTAAGTGCTAGGATTAAAGGCATGTGCCGCACCGCCTCCTGAGTACTGGGAATACAGGCCTGGGAAGCACAGCTGACTCTGTCCACTGTCTTAGATCCTCCACACTGTCCTCACTCCCTCCTGCTTTGTGTGCTTCCTTCCTGAGATCGGAGGTTCTGAGGTTGGGAGCATTTCTCCTGTTCCTTTCCATGGACTTTGAAAGGCTCAGGACAAATAACACACTTTGTTTCAAACATTGGTCATGTTTACATGGCCTACACAAAACATTAGCATTTAGTTAGAATCTTAGAGGATTCTCAGAGTTGGAGGCTGAGTGCTGGAGCCTTCTCTGTGTTGTGTCTTTAGCATTAATTCTCTTCACTGTCCTAGGTGGAGTCCCAGGTAATGTCTCAGCCCTGCCACCTCACCTGGTTACTTACTAGTATGTCACATGTGTGCTCAAGCTTCCTGACTGTCAGGACAGCTTCCGCTTATTGTCAGTCACAGATCCCATCTTCCCTTGTCTACACAGAACATTAGCATTTAGTTAGAATCTTAGAGGATTCTCAGAGTTTTACATCTCAGGACCATTGCGTACTCTGTGCTTGTGAGATGGCTCTGTGGGGAAAGGCACTTGTTGTCAGGCCTAGTGATATGAGTTCAAGTCTTGGGACCCATGTGGTAGGGGAGAAGCATCTCTTGAAAATTGTTTTCTTTTTTCTTTTTTTTTTTTTTTTTGGTTTTTCGAGACAGGGTTTCTCTGTGTAGCTTTGCACCTTCCCTGGAACTCACTTGGTAGCCCAGGCTGGCCTCGAACTCACAGAGATCCGCCTGGCTCTGCCTCCCGAGTGCTGGGATTAAAGGCGTGCGCCACCACCGCCCGGCGAAAATTGTTTTCTTTACTCCACACACTCATTTGAGTGTGTGTGTGTATCTGTATGAACAAATACATAATTTTAAAAGAGACTATTGAGGATCCCAAGAAGCTTTTGTTTATGTGAATTACATATATATTTATAGTCACTACATTAAAATTTTAAATATATTTTAAAAGCATTTATTCACTATAAAAAATAATAGTCACTATATGCTGTATAATTACTATTAGTTTTAATGAAAAGCAATTATTTTCCAAACAAACCGAAAGGGCAGAATTGATTTAACTTTTTACAAATATAATTAATATCTAGCTTATAGTGGATAGCTGTTCGAATTTTGTCTGCTGTGACATGTTTAGCTGAAGTGCAGGAGGAAAATGTAGCCTGCCGTCAGCAGCAGAAAAGGGGGGTACAATACAGAGAACAAAAGCCAGCTTCTTCAAGGCTGTTAGGTGGATCCAAAACATGTAAAGAACTTGTGATACTTCTGCATTAAAATTTATGATCTTGTGGCTTTTTTTTTCTTTGAGACTGAGTCTCTTTATGTAGTCCTGGTGCTCACCTGGAACTCTCTTATTATAGACCAGATTGGCCTTGAACTCATAGAGATCTGCCTGCCAAGTTCTGTGATTAAAGGCATGTGCCACCATGCCTGCATACATAATTCATGGTTCCCCCCTTTAAGTTTATTTTTGTGTGTGGGTGTTTTGCCTACATGTAAGTGTGAGGGAAGAATGCAGTAAGGTGCTGGTACTCAAACCCAGGTCCCCTGGAAGAGCAGCCAGAGCTCTTAATCCCTGAGCCATCTCTCAGCTCGTGGTATGTTTTTATACTTTGTATCTTTTACCCATGCATCGTATTCTCTCATATATTGGCCATTTGTAACATGTAGATTTGCTGAATTTTACAGACCTGCCAAATGTTGGCATGTTTTCATTATGCATCATCAGAAAATCACTTGGGTGGTGTATTGAGAAAGTTCTCTGAAATGCAGGATGGCTTTTGTTCAGAATATTTTCCCATTCTTTTGCTTCTACCTTGTGCACTTGGTATACATTCTGCAGTTACTTGGGATGGTGGTGCTTTATACAAACCTGTTAGGCTAAGGTGCATTAGAGTTTGCAGAGCCCGTGCCCTGATGTCTTAGTTGTTTTTGTCGGTTGCTGTCAGTTGTGAGTGTTTTGTCTCAGCTGATGTGACTCCACAGTTCCCATTTGATGGCTTGTGTATCTCCACTGAGATTTCCCATCCGCTCACCCATTTAGAGACAGCTTTCTCTTTTTGGAAAAAACATATAAATGGTGTTTTGAAGTTTCATCTGCTGATTGCAGCATTCAATTCACAGGATTGGTTTCTGTTGATAACCAATCCTCCCTCCCTCCCCCTCTCCGTTTTGGGGGTAGGAGCTCAGTCTATAGGCCAGTCTGGTTTAGAGCTGGCTATGTAGCCCAGGCTGGTCCTGAGCTCAAGATCTTCCCACTACAGCTTCCTGAATGTTGAAATTACATGCTGGTGACATCATCACTGACTAACAGATTTTTATTTTATTTTATTTTTTGATTATGTGTTATTTTCCTTTTGGTTTATTTGTTAGATCTTTTATTTGTGAGTGATGCATTGTAGAGATTGGGATTCTGTTACATTTCTCTGTTGGTTTTTATCTACAGATATAGTCTATATTGAACTCCTGTCTCCCCTGCAGTGGACACTTACACCCCACACCTTGCCTCTGGCTGCTGCACTTTCCCAGGGCTGGTAGGGTGTCCTCTGTACGTGTGTATAGTGACTCACTGAAGCCTGATGTGAAGCTTGGTGTGCGGTTGCAGGTTAGCTGGCTGCTGGGCTTTGCTGGTCACCCAGCAGAACCTTTGGCAGGAGGATGTTCCTGAAGTCTCATTTGCTGCATACCCAGAGGTGGCTTTTGTCATAGCCACCAGATGTTGCCACCGAATACCTGCTGTACTGTTCATTTCTTTGGCTTTATTTGGACCCCAAGTTTAGAACTCTGCCTGACCTAGTTTTGTTGTTTTTTGTTGTTTTTCTGGTTTTGGTTTTTTGAGACAGGGTTTCTCTGTGTAGCCCTGGAACTCACTTTGTGGACCAGGCTGGCTTTGAACTCACAGAGATCCACCTGCCTCTGCCTCCTGAGTGCTGGGATTAAAGGTGTGCACCACCATGCCTGGCTAGCCTAGTTTTTTGTTTTTTTTGTTTTTTGTTTTTTTTAATGATTATTCATTCATCTTCTTTTCTGAGTACGTTTTTCAGTCTTTTTGTCTCCTAGATTTCTCATGTGTGCGTGTGTAATATTTTGTATGTGTACAAATGTTTTGTCTCAAGGGAAAAATAAATAAGGAAGGGGTGGAGTGCAGAGAGGGAGAGGGGTGGGGTGGGGAAAGGAATTTGAGATTTGTGGTCCACTCACCGTTTACTTGAACGCCCACCTGAATTGGCTTCCATAATGGCCTGTTCTGCTTCTTTGTCATGTCTTGGCCCCTTTGTTAGTGGCCCTTTCTCTGTTAGTCTTCAGTGTTTCTCTTTTCTCCATCTGTAGCCCCCACTGTTCTCACTCCATCTCTTTCTGGCTGCTTCTTTCTGAGTCAGGTCTTCAGCTGTCTGTCTGTACATGGTTCCGGTTCTGTAGGAACTCAGGCTAGTGTGTTCATGGTGGAGTCTTCTGCCCATGCACATGTGAGGTACAGAGCATACTCCTCTACCCCTGCTTCCCTCCTGTGCTCCCCAGCCTGTGAGGTGGCGTCCTCATTTATCTGGTCACTCAGATACTGACTGATGAGGCCCGCTGACCCCCTCCTTTGGCTGTGACTAGTCAGCCAAAGTCCTACTGATTTCGCCTCTCATGTGGTCCCTGCTGCCATCCCTGGTATCATGGCCTCCATCATTGCCTTCATAGCTGCACAGGCTGCTGTGGTGTCTTCCCTACCACACATTTCTAGAGTGGTCTCTCGGAAATGCAGTCTTAACCCATCTTTCCTCGATGAAATCTTTCTTTTTTTGCCATCTCCTAAGCTCACTGGGATTTGGGCTCTGCCTGCCTTTCCAGTGTTGACTCGTGATCACTCCCTTTGTCACACTAGGCTCTGGCCACACCAGTGAGCCCTGCCTGGGCCAGGGCTCTTGTTTCTGTGCCTGTGCATCTATTCAGACATGGATTGGGGGCCGTTCCCACAAAGTGTCTTGCTCAGCCCTTCCTGATCCTTCTGCAACCCCCCATCTGTCTGTGTCACTCAGCCGTGACGTCTGTAGCACTTACTATGTAGTGAGAACTCAGTCATGGTTACACTTACTATCTAGTGAGAACTCAGTCATGGTTACACTTACTATCTAGTGAGAACTCAGTCATGGTTAACGGATGGTAAATTATGAAGCCTGTGGACATCGGCTAAGAGTGAGTTGAGTCTTTGTTTTTGTACTGTGTACTGAGCTCAGGGCCTGGCACATGCTAGGCAGGGCTCTGTCTCTACTGCTGTGTTACATCCCCAGCTTCATTTTACTTTTTTTTTTTCGAGACAGGGTTTCTCTGTGTAGCCCTGGCTGTCTTGGAACTCACTCTGTAGACCAGGCTGGCCTCAAACTCAAACTCACAGAGATCCATCTGCTTCTGCCTCCTGAGTGCTGTGATCAAGGGTGTGCGCCACCGTGCCCAGCTATTTTACTATTTTTTTGAGGCAGAGCTTCATGAAGTTGTTCAGACTGACCTTGAACTAACTCTAGCCCATGCAGTTCTTGAACGTGTGATCCTGCTTCCTCAGCCTTTGGAGTATCTGGATTTCAGGCCTAGCTGTACCAGCCTTTGTTAGAGAATAGTGAAGGTCTGCAGTAGTTGTCTGAGTCTGAACAGGGATGAGAAGAGGTTAACTTGTATGTTTTGTTGCTTTGGTTTTATTGCATATGGTTTGGCTATTTTCCCGTACCTTTCCTTCCACTTTAAAGGAAACATGCAGGGTTCTAGCTGACGAGAACTCTCTTTTGGTTGCAGATCCAATGGCTTTGAGCAGAAGCGCTTTGCCAGGCTCGCCAGCAAGAAGGCTGTGGAGGAGCTGGCCTACAAGTGGAGTGTGGAGGACATGTGACTCCTCCACGGCTGTGTGGTGCTGTGGCGTCGGTGGCGTAGGCTAGCCCAACATCCGGCTCTGATGGTCGTCTTGCTGATAGACACAGACCAGCTTGCTGTCAGTTCTGACCTTTGGACTAGGCGCCTAACCTTGGCTGTGTCCATGTTGTCTGTGGCTGGCTTTGGCAGGACACGGTGACTTCTTTATTCCAGGGTTTGTTCTAAGCCAGTGTTTCCTTTTTACTTTAAAAAATAAACACATATTTATTTTTTGTAATCATTTCCTAACTGAGTATTCTACTTGGAAAAATGAGCTCCTTGGGGTCTTAGAAGTATTAGTGATTAGTGTTTTTGTTAATTTAGCAAGCCGTGTGAGTAAAATCTTTGGGAGTGATAATCCTTCTTCTGTGCAAATCAGAATTTAGTGTTAAAACAGGTTTAGGAATACTGGAACGTGTGTGGGATAAGGTAGTGAGTGTTACATGTTTGTGGGAAAGGTGGCTAGTGAAGCTCAGAAAATTAGCTTATTATATGAACAAAAATGAAGTGGGACCATGGCTCCTATGGGCGACCCCAGCAAATAATGAAATCTGGTAGGAGCAAGTGATGGGTAGGAACAGCATGAAGACAGCTCAAACCACAAGCTGTGATTGCTCTAACTGCTGCATAATGCAGGGTTCTCCCTGCAGCAGAGCTGGTCGTGTCGGAGATGAAGATGCCTACAGATTCCGAGCAAACACTGGCCGTCTCTAACAGTGAGTGCGTAACAAACAATGCATACATGAAGGATTGACCTATGAGAGAGCTCTGCAGCTCAGGAAGGAAAAGACAGCTCTGAAAACAGGAGAGAGAGAGATAAAGCTAGATAGCTAGCAAGTGGATTGCCTCACTCCCAGTTAACTAAATACAAATTACACCATTTTCTACTCTGCAGCTATTAGGGTGGCCGAAACAGCCCTTGTGGCGAATGAAGACCCAATGTCAGCCGCTGTCGGTTGAGGGATGCGGATGGGCAGCACACATGGGAAGGAAGACTGGGAAGCAGTACTGTGTTGTCTTTTAAGGGTGGGCAGTGGTGCTGTGCTGCTGGAAACTGACTCTGGGCTGTGTCCTTTGCTAGCAGTGTGACCTGTGAGCTGCTGAACCCCTGTGAGCTGCTGAACCCCTGCGCTTCGCTTCTGTGAATAGAGAGGGGTACCTACCTCGTGGGTCTCCTGTGCGTTTACAAGTGCCTGCATATAGTGAATGCCACAAAATGCTTAGCTGTTAGCATCATTGTCTTCATTAGCGTCAAGTGTGGTAGCCAGCTTCCGTGGTGGCTCTTTTGGTCCCTGCTCTCTGGTATTCAAGCCCTTGGGTAGTCCCCTCCCAGAGTAAACAGGGCTAGTTTGTGTCTCTAACAGGATATATCAGAACCGTGCAATTTCTGAAAGTTCCTAAAAGACATGGATGCACTGCCCTCTCAGATGGCTTGGTGTAAAGAAAGAGGATCTCCCTATGGACACTGTAGCAGCCCTCCAGGGGCCATGTGAACAGAGGCCTTCCCCAGGCTGCAGCAAGTGGAAGGCACCCAGGCAGGCCTTAGGTGCAGCCCTCGTCTGTAACTTGACCCAGGCCTGCAAGGGCAGAGCCACCAGCTCTAGCTCTGGGACTCAGGCTGTGAGGATAGATGTGTAGTGTTTTCTGAAAAACTTACTATTATAGTGTAGCTTATTGAGGTGAATTACACAGGGTATGGTCCTTTCAGCATAGAGTCAATGTGTTTTAACACATCATGGAGCTGGGCAGCCATCAGCACAGTGAATTTTCAAGTAGTGTTATCTTGTGGATACTGGAAACATGTCCATTCCTGGTCACTCGTCACTTCCCCGTCTACCTCTGCCCTGGGTAACTCCTGGCCTGCTTCTCACCTCCCAGGATTTGCTGCTTTGACATTGATGTAATGTGAGTACAACTGTCATCTAATGTGGCCTTTTGTGTCTGGCTGCTTTCATGCCACATGTTTCCACGCTCTATCTGTGTTGTGACATCCCTTTCTCTCTTTTGACTATTTCTGTGTGTGTTTATCACACACATTTTAATGATGATATGATTATAAATACTGCTGCTATGAATCAATATATGAGGTTTTGGGTGGATGGTTTTCTTTTTCCTAGAGATATATGTATATATGTTGTGTGTATGTATGTGTATGTGTGTGTGAAACACACATACACATACACACACAGACAGACACACAAACAGACTTAGAAGTGAGATCATTAAGTCATATGGACCTCCATGTTTTAACTTGCCAAATTTCTTCCCGAGAATATATGAAAGTTTTGATTTCTCTGCATCCTTGTCTGTATTTCCTGTTTTTATTACAGCTATTCTGGTTGGTGGAAGGTGGCAAATCTGTGATTTTAATTTTTGTAATGGCTAATAATGTTGAGTGTCTTTATATATCTTCATGTTTATTGAGGGACTTTGCCCATTTTTTATGTATATATAAGGACCCTGTACATGTATATACACATATATATTATATGTGTATAAATATATGTATATGTACTGTCTTAGTGTTTCTATTGCTGTGAAGAAACACTATGACCATGGCAACTCTTATAAAGGAAAACATTTAATTGGGGTGGCTTACAGAGGTTTATCATCATGGCAGCATGCAGGTAGACATGGTGCTGGAGAAGGAGCTGAGAATTCTACATCTTAAACTCCACAGACAACAGAAAATAAACTGTGACAGTGGGCATATTCTGAGCATAGGAGACCTCAAAACCCACCCCCACAGTGACACACTTCCTCCAACAAGGCCACACCTACTCTAACAAGGCCACTTCTCCTAATAGTGCCATGTTCTTTGGGGGCCAATTTCTTTCAAACCACCACATATACACACTTTGTTTTTTTCTTTTTTGAGACGGTCTCACTATATAGCTCCGGCTGTCCTAGAACTCACCATGTAGACCAGGCTGGCCTTGAACTCACAAAAAATATGCCTGTCTCTGCTTTCTGAGTGCTAGGATTAAAGTTGTGTACCACCACAGGTAGCTTGTACACACTTCATGTAAAGGATTATTTCTGGAGTGTTGGGAGTATGGCTCAGTGGTAGAATGTTTACCTAGCTTGTGCCTCGTGTAAGCCCTGGATTCAATACCCCAAACTACAGTAATAAAGCGATTTCATATTTTGATAACCAGTCCCTCACCAGATGCATGATTCTCATCTGTGAGTTATTGTTAGAAGCTGCTACATGTAAGCAGAGCATGGTGGCCCGTGACTGAAATCCTAGCACTTGTGAGGTGGAGGAAGACCAGGATCATAGGCTAGCCTGGATCATGGGAGACCTTCTTTCAAAAACAAGCAGACATGTGCAGGAGAGTAGTTTCATTCCTGACTATGTCCTTCAGAGGAACTTGTATGAACTAGTTACATATAAGAATATGTCCGGGCGGTGGTGGCGCACGCCTTTAATCCCAGCACTCGGGAGGCAGAGCCAGGCGGATCTCTGTGAGTTCGAGGCCAGCCTGGGCTACCAAGTGAGCTCCAGGAAAGGCGCAAAGCTACACAGAGAAACCCTGTCTCGAAAAACCAAAAAAAAAAAAAAAAAAAAAAAAAGAATATGTGTAGTTTGGGATCAGTATGTGTAGCAGGAATCAAGAAGTAATGTGGGTACCTATTCGTAAGGGAACTGGTAGACACACATTCTTATGCTGGAATACTGTTTTGTTTTTAAAATCGGGGCTGGTGACATGGTCTGGTGGGTGAAAGCACTTGCTGTAAAGCCTGACAACCTGAGTTTGTACTCTGGGATGGTAGAAAGAACTTCCATATAGTCACACGCATACCTGCTCACAAACACAAAAAAATGTAATTTAAAAAAGGACATTGAAGCTGGCCAGTGGTGGCGCACGCCTTTAATCCCAACACTTAGGAGGCAGAGCCAGGCAGATCTCTGTGAGTTCGAGGCCAGCCTGGGCTACCAAGTGAGCTCCAGGAAAGGCGCAAAGCTATGCAGAGAAACCCTGTCTCGAAAAAAACCAAAAAAAAAAAAAAAAAAAAGGACATTGAAGCTGGCCAGTGGTGGCGCATGCCTTTAATCCCAGCACTTAGGAGGCAGAGGCAGGCAGATCTCTGTGAGTTCAAGGCCAGCCTGGGCTACAGAGTGAGTTCCAGGAAAGGCTCCAAAGCCACACAGAGAAACCCTGTCTCAAAACAAACAAACAAAAGAAGGACATTGAGGACAGCATGAGGTGACCAGGAGTGCCCCCCACCCCCACCCCACGACACGTGCCGCTACAGGGAACAAATATGTGATGGAGAGATGGGAGAGGAAAAGCAGAGTGGTTCATTCTGTGGAGAGAGGTAGAACTGGAAACACGACGTGACCTGGGGTTGTGGCCCTACTGCAGTCGGGGACTGTGTTTCCACCAAAGGCCACACGGATGTCAATCCATGGTCTGGGCCGCCACCTGAAGCCGTGTTGATGTTCAGTGCCTTGCTGAGCTGGCCCCGCCCCTTGCCAGCCACAGCACTTGGGAAAGTGACTCCCACCCCTCAGCGGCTACTGTGCAGTGGTGTAGGCAGTGGCATGGGGAGGGTGTTGGGGAGGCCAGGGGGAGACCAGTCCTGACCAACTCAGCTACTGCCTAGGCCCAGATCCAGGGCTTTGAGTTGGCCCACCCCAACACCTACTCCATCGATGAGCTGCTGGATCCTGTGAAGGGGCCCATCCTGCAGAACCATAGCTGCAGGATCTCCATGACATGGCAATGTCAGGATATCTGAGAGGAGTCTTGGTGAGGATCCAGTATTGATGGTGTACCAGAAGCCAGAGGCCAAACCAATGACTCATTGCAATGAACATTGGCAAGTAAAGCTGTGTGGGCAAAAGGGTAGACTGCATGATGCACCCCAGCTCCCAATGCCACTGAGATGAACGACTATGTGAGGGAAAGGCAGGAAAGATGGGGGAGCGGAGTGGTGTAAGTTCAGCAGAACTGGAGATGTGAAACTGTGACTGGTTTGAGAGATGGCGGCAATTAATATAGGAACAGGTTGTTGCCCAGAGGGGTCCGCGGCTTGATGTGTTTTGTTTTTGCAGATTTGTTCACACTGACACTCTGAGACTGCCAATAAAGTTAAACCTTGAATCAGAGGGTGCAGTCAACATTCTGCAGTTGGCCAGAATTAGCCATAGAGGTTTTGGAGGACTGAGCTAGGAGGGCACAGGAAGTAATAGGGAGGGGCTTAGAAAGATGTGTGATCATTTAAATCTGTAGGTGTGGAGAGGCAGGGTCAGCTGATCAATCCTCTGTCCTCTTTGGATCTACCAAGTTTTTACCCCAATATTTGACTCCTGAGTGTAGATGTAACCAACCGTCTTATTAAAATAAGAAACACAGAACCAATGTAAAAGAGAAAGCCGAGAGGTCAGAGCTCAGAGCTAAAATCTTACTCTTCCTCCTGCGTGCTCCTAGCTTCCCAAAAGAGAGCTACTTCCTGTGTGTCTGTCTTTAAATAGTCTTTCTGTTCTGCCTTCTCATTGGTTGTAAACCCAAACACATGACTGCCTTGTCACTGCCTGTAAGTACAGCCCTCCAGGTCTTAAAGGCGTATGTCTCCAATGCTGGCTGTATCCCTGAACACACAGAGATCTACCTAGCTCTTCTACCAAGTGCTGGGATTAAAGGCGTGTGCCACCACCACCAGGCTCTTGCTATGGCTCTAATAGCTCTGACCCCCGGGCAACTTTTTTTTTTTGTTTGTTTGTTTGTTTGTTTGTTTTTTTTGTTTTTGTTTTTCGAGACAGGGTTTCTCTGTGTAGCTTTGCGCCTTTCCTGGAGCTCACTTGGTAGCCCAGGCTGGCCTCGAACTCACAGAGAACCGCCTGCCTCTGCCTCCCGAGTGCTGGGATTAAAGGCGTGCGCCACCACCGCCCGGCTCCCCCGGGCAACTTTATTTATTAACATACAATGAAAATCACATTTCAGTACAAATAAAATACCACCATACCCGAGTTATATTTAATAATACAATAATGTAAGTAATCACTTCATCTGGCGACCAACGTGTGGTGAATACTCCTCCCCACCGGGGTCACTGGCTTTTTCTGTTAGGGGATTTTCCCATTGTGGTCTACCTGCAACAGCTGCACCTGGGCTGCAAACCCCGGCCACAAATGCTGCAGTCGCCGCCGCCTGCCGGCTCTGCAGCCAGAGGCTGCTGTGACCCCAGCACCCCATGTGCTAGCTTGGCTGCCTGGGCAACCCCCCACCACAGCTGAGCACCTCTGTTGGAGCTGGCTAACATCCCCGCCCACCCCACTCCTCCTCTCACAAACACAGCTCTACCGTTGCCGTAGTCGCTGCTGTGGACAGAGTCATCAGCTCTGGTCAGACACTTGGGAGTTCTTGAGGGAATTAGGTTTTATTTTTTAAAAAAAAGTCCTTCCCATGTTAAGAATGGGGAACAATATTATGATGCAGGAAGTTAGGATTCTGTATGATTTCACAATGGATGGTTGGAAACAGGAAAAAATAAGTGACATAGCTGGGATTGATATTATGTTGATTACAGTTATTATCAGTTTGGTAATTTGTGTTTTATTCTTTAAAAGGTGGTTTGATATCTGTGCCAAATATGAAAAATTGGCTGATAAGATAAGCTTAGAAAAACCTACCAATGAAACTAAGAAAAGTCTCACACAGACAGAGGAATTTAGATCAGAACCTACTGCACCATGGCATAACGAAACTGAAGAGGAGCGGTCCAAGGTTATTAGAAAACCAACCTTACTTTATCTAGTTACCATACAGGAATGACCACCAGATGATAGGCATCCCTAAGGCTATGCAGAAGTTAAATGGAATTCTGTAAAAGTTTTAGATTTGAAGAAATTTAAAGACACAGTTGTTTCAAAAGAGCTTGAAGTAATTTTTTTGGGGGAGAGAATAGCAACAAATATCCCAAAAGCAAGAGATTTCAGTCTATAAAAAGAACTAATTGAATCCTTCCTCCCTCACGTTGTATGAGGAACACCAATTTCTGGAGCTCCTACATTCTATATTGAATGCATATAAATCAGGAAAAGCAGGTTATAAGTCAGGAAAAATGAGTAAAGTGGCTCAAAGCCCTTATGATTCTGTTCAGAAGTCAGAATTATATGCTATTCTTATGGCATAATTAGATTTTCCAGAACCTCTTAATATATTACTGACTCTCAATATGCATAAAGTGTTGTTTTATATATTTAAATCGCTGAATTTATTCTAAATCATTCAGAATTAACTTTGTTATTTATTCAGCTACAACAAGTAATCAAAAATAGAAATCATTCCTTCTATATAACATATAAGATCCCATACTGATCTACCAGGCCCTTTAGCAGAAGGTGATGATGAAATTGATCAGCTATCAATAGGAAATGTGCTAGAAGCCTCAGAATTTCATAAAAGTGCCATGTTAATAGCAAGGGTTTGAAGATAGAGTTTTCTATCACTTGACAACAAGCGAAGGAATTATAAGAAAATATCCTACTTGTTTTTTGTATAACCAAACCCCACTACCTGAAGGAAGTAATCCAAAAGGTACTCAAAGAAATGAAATTTGGCAAGTGGATGTGTTTCGTTTTGTGATGTTTGGAAAATTAGGATTTCAATGGGCAACTGCTTTGAGTTATGAAAAGGCTATTTCTGTAATTAAACATTTATTAGAAGTTATGGCCATTATGGGAATACCTGTACAAATTAAGACTGACAATACTCCAGCATATGTCTCTAGTAAAATGAAACAATGTTTTGCATATTACAACATAAAGCATATTACAGGTATACCACACAATCATATAGGGCAAGTAGTTATAGTAAGATCTAATTGTACTTTAAAAGATACAGTTAATAAACAGAAAGGGGTAATAAAGACCCCCAGATATAGATTACACAATACTTTAATAACCTTAAATTTTTAAAATGCTAATGAGAAAGGATTGACAGCTGTGGAGAGACATTGGATAGTAGGAAAAAGAATTAAATCAGCCTGTAGACTTCAAAGACCTCAGAATGGAAACCAGGATATGTGATATGTTGGGGAAGAGGTTTGTCTTTTGTTTCCATAGAAGAAGAAAAGCTATGGATACCATCAAAGTTGATAAACATTAGATTCGAACACAAGAGACCTCTTGATTAGGAGAGGCAACAGTTCATTAAACAGCATGGCCGTTCAATCTAAACTAACTTATAAGAACAACAGATGCCTTTTATTTGATCAGATATAAACTGCTAAAAAGGAAACTCCCCAAAGTTAGGGTTGAGGCAGGGTTTTGTTTTTGTCTTTCCAGGAGAATAAAAGCACCCAACTAAGGAATCTGAAGACCACTGGACAAATGAGACATTGTAAGAAGGACGAATCATCAAGAGAAAATTTCCCAAGAAAAAAGAGTAAATTAACCTAATGGTATATAATGGCACATTTCCAACAGGATAAAATTTCACAAATCTTTCCAAATGTTTGTTTCTCCTGTTCTCTACAGACATATAAGGCAAATAGTCTTCTTGTAGTTCCAATTCAATTAAAAATTAGGGCTGGCTTTGGAGTTGGAGCGTGGCTCTCTCTTTCTCTAAACCTAAACATGCTTGTTAGAAGAAAATCCAAAATTTTTCTCTCATGTCAGAAGATCTACCTGGTATGGGACAGAAGAAAACCAAAATTAAGGAACTATTTTATTGTCACTAATCTCATAATCCTTTGGTTTTATTTCAACTGTTTAAAACTTTTAAGGTATAATTATTATCTTAGAATTTTTAGGATTACTATATATATTTAAATTTTCTGTCATGATATTAATGGTCATAGAGAGTACTAACTAATTCTAGAAATAGGCTTTATCTAGCTTCTTGTAAGTGCTTTCAGCTTGAGTCTGAAGCAGGTAACTAGGAACTAAGTTTCTGTACTCTGGATGTACTTAACAAATTGTCCTTTAACCTCTCAGAGATCTGCTACATATGACATTTGAAATGTTTAAGAGTTCTGCAGTGACCCATGACCATTCCTGGCAGTGACCTTTGATGTCTCCAAGAAGATGATGGGCCCTGCAAAAACTAGTCCCTCTGGATTGTGTTAATGCCACCAAACTGACAAACACTACCCAAAGATCTGCTTTGGACTACAAACTGCTCAGGTCAACTTCAAAGCAGTTAGCTAAGAAGGTCCAGCCTCATAGATTATTGCAGTTGGGACTACAGATAAACCCTGCACTTTCCCATTACACCAAGACTGGATAATAGCTAGTTCTTCCAAGACTTGACCACTATCTAAATTTTCTCAGGGTCTTCTAAAAATGCGATCTTTCCCAGATATCGGGAAGTAATTTTAAGAACATGATGCCCACATTCCCAAGAGGTAGAGTAAATGGCTTATGGTCATTGTCTAGGGGGGTTGATTGCAAGTTGTTACTGTTCATGGTCAGGGAAAAAACTAAGCAAAGGATGTTAGATTCAGGGATTTCTTCTGAAAAGAAAATGGGGATATAGGAATGATAGGATAAAAGGGTAGATTATTGAATCTACTTTTAAACTAAAAAACAACTGTTAATTTCAAATATTTTACATTGGTATGGATTTTTGTATATTGATACAAATTTAAGATTATTTCTGTTAGAACATATTGTATATATGCTTCTATCTTGTTTAAGATATTGTACTTATGTAGCTCACTTAAAAATATAAAGTTCTAGTCCTTGAAAGCTATTTAGGATAATAAGAAGTGCAAGTTAGTAGTTAGTCATCTATAACAATCAAAGTTGTGGTCATGTTAAGTATGTTTTCAAGGTGAAACATATTTTAGGTAGATAGATGGTCTTCAAACACTTCAGAGACCTACAGAATATGGCATTTAAGATGTTTTAATGACCTAAGGCTTTTCATGACAGTGAGACACATCTGCTCCTGACAGCATCAATTTACTTTTTTTTTTTTGTTTTTGTTTTTTTTTTAAAGGATGATGGGCATAGAAGAACCTTCATATAGAGTTTGCTTTTATTGTGGCAAAGTTAGCCACCGGGCAAGAAACTGCCTTGCTGCTGACAGTATGCTGTCTAAATTGGACAAGCAAAACACAAAATAAAGTAAATGCCAAGCTTTGCTAAGACAAGATAGGATGGTCCTTCAAAATTCCTGCTTCACAGAAAAGTCTGTCAAATATATATACCAGGTCTGTAGGCTGGACATGGATGCCCCAACATTGCAGAGGAAACTTGGGTGATTGTCCAGGCAGCCAGCTGTCTTTTTCATCTGTATAGTTTGGGAAGTTGTTTGCTCTGCACTTCCTGTTCACTCAGGTCATAGTATATTCTTCTTGGGTCTCTGATGGTGTTGAAGAATAGATAGTTATAGTGTTACAGTTTTCCTTGTTATAAAATTCAGAGGAAAGAAAACCTACAAAGGAGATGTAAAGTTTATAAGGTTGAGAAACATAAATGTTTAAGTTGTTTAGCTAAGAAAATGTTTTAAGTTCTAAAAAGATATATTTAGGATGATATACAAGTTATGATAGAAAGTGAATTAGGTACAAAACTTTGGACTCACCAAGATAGGATAGATAATGGAGTATTGTCTCTGAATTTGCCAAATGCAAATGGACTGAACATTGTGCATGTAATTCTTACATGATACTTGTTCTTATTGTACAGTTTTACTTTGTTAAACTTAAAACCTTTCATTTTTATTTAGACAACACCTGATAATTGTTCTTTTTTTTTTTTTTTTTTTTTTTGAGACAGGGTTTCTCTGTGTAGCTTTGCACCTTTCCTGGGATAATTGTTCTTATTATATATAGTTTTACTGTGTTAGAGTTAGACAAAAGGGAAAATGTTGTAGGAGATTTGTTCTCACTGACATTCAGAGACTACCAATAAAGTTAAACCTTGAATCAGGGGGCCGAGTCAGCATTCAGCTGACCAGAATTAGCCATAGAGGTTTTGGAGGACTGAGATAGGAGGGCACAGGAAGTAGTAGGGAGGGCTTAGAAAGATGTGTGATATTTTCAATCTGGAAATGTGGAGAGGCAGGGTCAGCTGATTATTCCTCTGTCCTCTTTGGATCTATCATGTTTCTATCCCAATATTTGACTCCCAAGCTTTATATAATAATAGAACAATATAAATAAATAATCACTTCATTGGGCACTTCACTTTGTTGTTTGTTTTGTTTTTTAATTTTAATTTTTTATTTTCTTTCGGGGGAAGTTACAAGGATGGAGTGTAGATATAGAAGGACTGGGAAATTAGTGGGATTGGGGTACATGATGTGAAATTCCCAAAGAATCAATAAAATGATTATGAAAAAAAAAAAGCATTGAAAACAAAAGCTGGGCATGGCGACTTGTTTGTCATCCCAGAATTTGGGAAATGGAGGCAGGAAGATCAGGAGTTCAAATCCAGTTTCAGTACCCTCTCTAAAGAAAAAAAAGTTAGCACTCTACCTCCAAGGAATGAGTGAAACCCTTCCCTGACCCTGGACCCTGGTGGGAGCTTAATTCAGGCTTCTCACAGCGGCTGTGCAGTCCTTAGAGTTCTGTTACTTCTGCAAGAAGATTATACCTGTAAATCTCCACAGCCAGCATCCTGGCACCCCAGTATTCAGGAGGCTGAGGCAGGGGCATCAGGAAGGAGTTCAAGGTCATCATCAGATTCATAGTGAGCTGGAGGCCAATGTGGGTTACATAAGACTCAGTCTCAAAAGAAGAAGAAGAAATTGATTACGTATATAATCTGTATTTGTGAGATGGAAAATTCTGCAAATTAAAGTGTGGCCATTGGAGCCAGAAGCTGCTGTTTTTGTTCTCTCCACCACTCTTGCTCATCTGGTCCTCTGAAAACCCGAGGGGTTAGGGTTTTCAGTTGGTAGAGTGCCCTGTGTTCAATCCCAAGCACCATATAAACCAGACACTGTGTGTGCCTATAATCCCATCACTTGGGAGATGTAGGCAGGAAGATCAGAAGTTCATGGTTTCTTGGGAGTTGGAGGTCGGCCTGGGGCTACATGAAACCCTGTCTTAAAACAAACAAACAAAACAAAAGAAGTCAAAACAGGTCATTAATGGGAAAGCTGGTAAATTTAAGTAAGGCCTACACTTTAGTTCATAGAAACTGCCAGTGTTCCATCTCTCAGTTTGGTAATGTCTGGTAGTTACATAAGATCTTAAGATCAGAGGCACTGGGTAGACTGTCTCTACCAGATATCGAACTCTAAAATTGCCCTCTACCCCAACAAAAGAAAAGACCTTTAGGGATAGGAAGATAGCTCAGTGATAAAGGCACTTGCTGCCAAGTCTGATGACTCGAGTTCGGTCCCCAGGTCCCACATGGCAGAGGGAAAGAGCTGACTCCTGCAAGTTGTCCTCGGACCTCCAAAAACACACCTCCATAGACACATCTCCATAGACACCCTCCATAGACACACCTCCATAGACATCCTTCATAGACACACCTCCATAGACACCCTCCATAGACACCCTTCATAGACACACCTCCATAGACACACCTCTATAGACACACCTCCATAGACACACCTCCATAGACACCCTTCATAGACACCCTCCATAGACACACCTCCATAGACAGACACACCTCCATAGACACCCTTCATAGACACCCTTCATAGACACCCTCCATAGACACACCTCCATAGACACCCTTCATAGACACCCTTCATAGACACCCTCCATAGACACACCTCCATAGACAGACACACCTCCATAGACACACCTCCATAGACACACCTCCATAGACACATCTCCATAGACAGACACACCTCCATAGACACACCTCCATAGACACATCTCCATAGACAGACACACCTCCATAGACACCCTCCATAGACACACACCATGGCATGCATCCACCTGCCTACACACAAAAAGGAAATAAAAATATAATTTTAAAATTTGTTTTAAAAGCCTTAAAAAACACCTCCAAGGAATCCAGGCTCTAGACCCAGGCTTCTGAGGCTCTTCTTCAGGAAGCAAGCCAGCCGCTTGCCTTGGATCCAGGTGGCGGTGAGCGCATTCAGGTCCTAGTCCATCGTCACAGCCCTTTTGTGCAGTGGTCTTCTAGATACACTGGTTCATGTTCTATAACTGCAGTTTTAAAGGTCTCACAGTTTCTCAGGGACAATGTTGTCTTAGACTCAGGTGCTTTACAAATCCTTAATCTGTTTTCCCTCATCACAGAGGAGTTTATTATGTTTTAAAGCAGAGACTGAAATGTAGGAAGAGAATAAAGATTCTGTTCCGGGTAGGCTTTGCGCTTAGTTGGCCTTAATTAAGATGTATAGGGTTTCTGTGCCTTTCTCCAGAGATCCCTAGCTTGTAGCCTGCCTAGCTTGCAGCTGGCTGTCATTCCCTAGGCTGGTCACGAGAGGGCAGTGTGGCATGCCTTTTCTCAGTTGAGGCTCATAGTGTCCTGGTCTGCATACACTTGGGTGTGGTGGTGCATGCTTTTAATCCCAGTGCTTGGAGGACAGAAGCAGGTGGATCTCTTTGCGTTCGAGGCTGGTCCAGTCTACATATGCAGGACAGCTATGTTCCAGGGCTATGTAGAGAGACCCTGTCTCAATTAAAAACAAAAGTGTGTCTTGAGTAGTTCCAAGGATAAGGAGGCTTACCTTCTACCTATACCTTACTTCCCCACTACACCTAAGATCACATTTTCAAGACCGTTACCTAATAGTTAGATTTTGATTGGAATCTTTCTTGGGTTTGGGGGACCTTTCTGTACCTGGAAGACATTTAAAAATTTTATTGTTAGAGCCGGGCGGTGGTGGCGCACGCCTTTAATCCCAGCACTCGGGAGGCAGAGGCAGGCGGATCTCTGTGAGTTCGAGGCCAGCCTGGGCTACCAAGTGAGTTCCAGGAAAGGCGCAAAGCTACACAGAGAAACCCTGTCTCGAAAAACCCAAAAAAAAAAAAAAATTTATTGTTATTGTGAGGTATAATGCGTTTGCATGTATATGGTGTGTGTGTGTGTGTGTGTGTGTGTGTATGTGTGTGTGTGTGTGTGTGTGTGTGTGTGTGTGTGTGTGTATCCGGGTATGGACATGTCATGTATACACATGGAGAGTAGAGGACAACTCTGGGACATCAGGTCTCTCCCTCCGTCCGCCATGGGTTCCAGGGACTAAACTTCGGTTGGCAGGCTTGCTCCGCAAGGCACTTTTGCCCTCTCAGTCATTTCACACATTCTCTCCCTTTTAATACAATTCAGAACCTTTTGTCCTCGACTGCATCCTGTGCCTTCTCCTCTACTCTCAGGTCTAGGCTTAATTTTTTTTTTTTATTTAATTTTGTTTTGTTTGAGACAGGGTTTCACTCTGTGGCTCGGGCTGGCCTTGAGGTCCCAGCAATCCCCCTGCCTCAGTCTCCAAAACACTGGAATTGTGAGTGTGTGCCACCACCACATGGATTTAATCAGTGAACAATACAGGCAGCCACGGAACTGTACATGTGAAAAGGGCAACTCTTACAGTGTGTGCAGTCTATCTCGGTTTAAAAAGGAAGTCAGGAGCAGCCCCTCAGGTGGCTCGAGCAGAATTGTAAGTCATCGGTGGTGCTTTCGTGAGAAGCTCGGATGCTTGTCCATTGCCTCATGGATTAGAGAAATTACTGACCTTTCCTCTCAGGTCTTCTGGAACACATTTGCCCTTCTGGGACACAAGGAACAGCATTCCTTCCCAAAGATGACTCACCCTTACCCTGCAGCCTCGTGAGACGTCACATGCACGGTGGGAAGAATGGCCGCAATTGGTCCCAGAGCTGAGTCTAGGATGAGGAGGGCATCTTAGAAATCTTTGGGGTTGTTTTCTTTGTTTATTTGTTTGCTTGTTTCTCTCTCTCTCTCTCTCTCTCTCTCTCTCTCTCTCTCTCTCTCTCTCTCTCTCTCTCTCTCTCTCTCTCTCTCTTAGACATGGTCTCATGTAGCCCAGGCTATCCTCAAACTCCTTGAGTAGTACAGGGATCCTTCCACCTCCTCCTCCCAAGTGCTATGATTAGAGTTGTGTACCATCATGCCTGGGACATGTGTGACAGGGTCTCACACTACAGCCCAAGCTGGCCTGGAACTTACATCAGTCTTATCTCGGCTGTGTGCTGGGATTACAGCCACGGCTTCCGTGGGGTTTTACCAGAAGTTACTCAGGCAGTCTGGTTTTCCACAGGTTCTGTTTTTGAGGCCGAAATTCTGGAGCTGGCCAGGGAAAAGCAGGCAGAGAGATTATGGGTTCAAGCTGGAGCCGAGTCACGTCTGTCCTTTGACTGACACAGGCCTCGGTTGCTGGTGCAGACTAAGGTACTGTGCCTGGGAACGACCGGTCTCACCCTCATACCTGATGGATTTTCCCTGCTCAGCGGAGGAAGTATTTGTCTCATGCTTGATGCCATTGGCCTTGGACTTGTACAGCTTCACTCTTTGAGTAAACAAGGGCATGTAGGTGAGCCTGGGGTTGACTTGATCCTCAGATGGCACCTGTGAGCCCGGAGCATGGGGAGGGAACAGGACAGTCAGCTGATAAAGGACTAAAGTCCCGTCCTCTGCATATCACAGTCTGAGCTGTTTGTCGTTAAGGAATCACAAGGAATATGATTTTGTTTTGCCTCAGGTAAGAATGGAATCTCTAGGGCTGGAGAGATGGCTCAGTGGTTGAGAACATGTACTGCTTTTGCGGAGGACATGAGTTGGGTCCCCAGCACCCAAGATGAATAGCTCACATAACCATCTCTAACTCCAGCTCCAGGGGACCAGATGTCTCTGGCTTGAGGTCACCTGAATTCAAATGTGTATACCCACATCCAGACACAGACATACACACGTGCATGTAATAACAACAATAATAGTATAATAGACATAAAAATGGAGTCCTTACTGCTCAGTAAGCAGGGTTGGGAACTATTCTTGTTCAAAAATCTCTCTGAAGGCAGGTGAGACATTGGCTCAGTGGGTAAAGTCACCCACTAGGAGGTGGCTCAGTGGTTAAGAGCACTGGCGGCCAGCTCACAACCCTCTGGAACTCCAGTTCCTGGGGATCTGATGCCCTCTTCTGGTCTCCACAGGCACCAGGTACGTTTGTGGTGCACAGAGGTGCATGCAGGCAAAACACCCATACACAGAAAATAAAATAATAATACCAAAAGGGGGTTGCTTGGTTTGGTTTGGTTTTCTAAGATAAACTGCTCTGCAGTTCCTACCAGGGGTTTTTCATGGCTTCCATAGCGCCCTTGGGGCTGAGCCCTCCAGTCTTGGAA
Source organism: Peromyscus maniculatus bairdii (assembly GCF_049852395.1). Classification (NCBI taxonomy): domain Eukaryota; kingdom Metazoa; phylum Chordata; class Mammalia; order Rodentia; family Cricetidae; genus Peromyscus; species Peromyscus maniculatus. Next base: position 43,288,260 of record NC_134858.1, read on the forward strand.
GAAGTGCCTGCCGGTCAGGTCTGTTTGGAATTTGACTTGGAGGATTCCAGGTGTGTTGGGGGGGCACTTACTCTTGACTCTTCTCGACAGGAGCTTGAGAGGTGGCAGACAGGACATCTGGGAAAGAAGGGCAGCTTTAACTGTCTTGTGCTTCGGCAGCAGGAAGTGCTCAGAGTCTGGGAGAGCTTGTGGGGTAGGGAAAGCCGTGTTTCTGGATTTCCCAAGATAATGAAAGCGGTGACAGGCTCTATTGTTCCCTGTTCCCTGAAGGAGGGATTGGGACCTTCTGACCTTTTTTTTTCTAAACAGGGTATCATGTAGCTTGAGCAAGTCAATATGTAGCCAAGGATGACCTTGAACTTCTGACCCTCTGCCTTCCACATTCCCAGCACTGAGACTATAGACATGAACCACTACCCCTAGTTTATAAGGTGCTGGAAATCCAACCTGGGGCTTCATGCATGTTAAGGCAGCACTCGGCCAAGTGGGCCACACCCTGCCCTAGTTACCTCTTGACAGGGACACTTGGGCACTTTACCCTGGATGCTGTGGCTTCATCAAACTTGGCAGCTCTCTTTGTCCCCGTAATGGCTATCCCCTGCTTGGCCTGGCTCGGCTCCTGATGTGCGTGGGTCGTGGGCCAGCCAGGTGCCACTTCCCTCGCCACATGCTGTGTGGATTGGCTGCATAGGGAAGAAAAGATTCCACTGGTGGTGACCCCTCCCTCTGAGCTGACCCGGGTGACCTAAGCAGAAGGGCCCCGTGGCACGAGCTTGCCTCCTTGCCTTTCATTGGTGGGTTTGCCTAAATGAAACAATGTATTTTCGGGTACTTTCAAATGAAAATGTCTGTATTGCTTCTCTGGAAAGGAAAATTTAAATTTATTTTATCGGTTTCTTTTTCATATCCCTCTGTTATCATGCTGTGTCTTAGCAGAGAAGATGAGACACCTGCCACCACAGGATAGGACCACAGGGAGCGTACTACAAACCTCCTCGCAGGCAGCTGGGGGCTGCCGCTTAGAGAATGGAGGCTCTGAGAAAAGAAGCTTGGACCTGTATCTGCTGGCAGGGTGTATAGCTTTCTGCGTCACTAGGCTGGTGCATGGGTCACTTTGGGGAGCATGTCACCTCTTCAGCCTACAGCTGTGGGCCATTTGTAAAGCACACAGTAGTGTCTCTGGGTTCAAGCTGGGCTTCCTAACTGGGTAGGGATGAGCGAGAGGGCTTTCTGGGGCCAGAGAGGGCAGGACGAAGATACTTTGTACTTCAGTGAGATTGATAAACCTGGGCCTTCCTATCTTGCATTGGGGACTTTATGTCTTCCATGAATGTGCAGGGGACAGGGATGGCCCTGGATTTAGGACCCCCACTCCCATACCAGTTTGCCCCTTGCTCAAATCTCAGGTGAAGTCAAAAGTCTAAGTTAAAGCTGAGCTCGAGGGAAGTCCAAGATTCACGAAGAACGCGCCTTTTGCTCTGCGGTTTGACAACTGTCTCTCTGAGGTGACAGATGGCAGACTTCTAACATTACCAGACCCTTGGGTAATAGGCTCCTCCCTGCCCGTCTCGCACCACACAGCCCTGCCTCCTGCCGACAGGCTTGCTCTCAGTTCTGGCTACTCACGTGATCCCTTGACCGCTCTTATCTAGACCAGGTGAGAGAACTTGACTCCACACTGGGGCTTGGGTGTTGGTCTGGTCCTGGTTGACGTGCTCCGTGTGGTTCAGATGTCCTCTTGGTGCTATTCTTCTGCCCTGAATGTGACCTGGAAGCGTTATGTATGGAACTGAGGATGGCCTCGACCTTCTGATCTTCTGGCTTCTACCTTGGGATTATGGGTGTGTCTCACCGTGCCTGCTTTATGCAATAATGGAGCTCAAACCCAGGGCTTCATGCATGCTAGTCAGACACTCAATCCATCTCTTCGTTTTGAAAACCTGGCCTGCAGGGCTACCATCAGGCCCAGCCGAAGGAGGAAGGGTGGAAGGAGGAAGGGTGGAAGGAGGAAGGGTGGAAGGTATGAAGCATGACACCTTCCAAAGTGCTCCCGGCCGACTTGTAGCCAGACAAAGCCTGAAGGGCTACTGAGAATCAAGCCTTTGCCCTGCACTGTCCTCCACCCCTGGGATCTGTCTGGGGCACAGGGATGCTCCTGGATAGGACTAAACAAGGTGTCTGGGAACAGAGGGTTCAGACACTGCTTTTCGTCCAATGTCGTTCTCCACTCCCTCTTAGCCCCGCCCCCCATTAATTCTCACCTGGATGGGAGGGCTCGTCCCCGTGTACCACATTGCCCATCTTCCAGGGCTTGAACCATTCTCTGTGGGTCTTGCTGACCGGGACCCATGCAGGCTTGTAGAACTGGTTGTGTATGCTTGAACTCTCTCTCTGCAATGGAGCCTCCTCAAGCAGCTGCAGACGGTATTTAACATCTGTCGGGGCGATTTCCTCCTTTTCCAGCTCCTGGAGAGCAATCCCAGGCTGCTGCTGCTGCTGCTGCTGCTGTGTCTGCTGGGAAGTTCACTTGGTCAGAGGGGTCACTGCTGGGGTTACGTAGGGGAAGTGTGTGTGTGTGTGTGTGTGTGTGTGTGTGTGTGTGTGTCTGTGTGTGTGTGTTTGTGTGTGTGTGTGTGTGAGTATGTGTGTGTGTGTGTGTGTTCTCGGTGTCCTAGAGTAAACACTTGCCAGTGTCAACTGGAAAGTTACTTGTCTGAGCTACCATGTCATTACTTGCAAAATCAGCAAAACAGACCCCTTTCTGGGTTCCTGAGGAGATCTGAACTAAGGACTTAGCATTGTGCTTGGCATATAGTTAAGTGTGTAATAGTCTCTTAAATGGCTGTGATCTTCCTAGATGGTGCTGCCATTGGTGGCATGAGTTGGGGCTTGATTTGAGTACTTAACTTTACCTGAACACCAGGGGCACTGTCCTCAAGCCCCATGGGGACAGCCAGGGGCTGTCTCTGGATGGAATTGGATGAGTCATCAAGCGGGTAGGCTCTTCTGTCCCCAGGAGAGAGAATGTCTAGAGTAGGGAAAAGAACTAAGGACCATCTTAGCTCTCCTACCTATGGGCAGCTTTCTGCTAGCCCTCTCTCACCAAGGCGAGAGGAAGGCATGGGCGTTATGTCCAGACAGGTCCCAGCGTTAATTTATTTGAGACTAGATCAGTGTGAGAACTTGAGGGGAAGGGTTGGAGTGGAATGGGGATGGCTCTCAGCATTTAGGGGTCCATGGCAAAGGCAAAGGCATCTCTCCCTCCCTCCCTCCCATCCTTCCTTCCTCCTTCCCTTTATTATTTTCTTTTGAGAGAGCCTTATGTAGCCAAGAATTACCTACATAGCTAAAGACAGCCTTGAATTTCTGATCTTCCGGCTTCCACCTCCCAAGTGATGGGATTACAGGCACCCACCACCACACCCCATTTACTCAGCAAATGTAACCCAGTGCTTGGTGCACCCTAGGAAATTGCCCTGAAAACTGAGCTACACCCCAAACTGCAAAAGCAGTTGTTCTCAAACATTTCAGGATTGTTTTGTTCTTTCTTCTGGCTTTGAATGTTGTGGCTGTTGGGAATGGGTGACTTACAGTAAAGATGGCTGACAGGGGACCCCCGGAGAGTCAAGGGAGACTCCCTTTCAATAGGCCCGAGGTAGGCACCATGGTGTCCATGTCTCCTAAGGGATAGAAAAGGAGAGTGTCGAGAAACGGAATAACTAGGGAGAGCCACGCAGGCATTTTGCTCCTTGCTTTCATCCAAGTTGCAAGCCTGCACTCCAGGACCTTGAAGAGGCCTTTCTAGCTCCACGGGGACAGAAAGGAGAGATGGGTGTGTGGGCTGATTTTTGTGGTCAGGTATCAGACCAAGTGGAAGGCCATGTGTCTAAGGTTCAAGGGAGACTGGGAAAGGACAGACGGCTTTTAGCTGGTAAAGAAGGGGGCATTTTTGACTGGTGGGTGTCAAGTGGAGTAGGCAGACGACAGGGTGAGTGTGAGAGAATCCAGCAGACCAAGCCGGATGCTTTAGGCGTTTACCTCCAGGATGTGGGCAGCTGCAGTTGTAGTAGGGGCTTGGGAATGAGGGGTCGATGGGGCCTGGACAAAAACCTGTGTCCTACTCTGCCAGCATTAAAGGAAGGGGAGCATACAGTGAGAGGGAAGGAACTCTGGGAATAAAGAAGGGTTGAAGAGGTGGATGTCAGGTAGAGATGGCCAGAGGACAGCCACCCATAGTCACAGAGCATACATGATGGCATTGGCTCTGAGGTTAGTATCTTAGGTTGCCATGGACCTCCTCTATATGTAAAGACCACTGTACTGGCCTAGGGAGAGGAGCAGGAGGCAGCTGCATCCCCAGCAATGACCTGTTACCATCAGCATTTAGGGGAATGGGAGATTGTGGAAATAACTGGACCTTAAGATTGCTGGGTCTTCTCTCTGTTACTAACTCAAGTCCAGCTGTGAGTCTTTGTTGTTCTGTGCATGTGAATATGTATGCATGTGTGTGTGTGTGTATGTGTGTGTGTGTGCATGTGTGTGCATGTGTGTGTGTCTGTGCATGTGACTACGTATGCATGTGTGTGTGTGTGTGTGTGTGTGTGTGTGTGTGTGTACGAAGTGAAGTATGCATGCATATGTGTGTATGTGACTGTCCCCCAGTGTGCATGGGTGGGTGTGAGCATGTGTGTATATGTTGTGAAATATGCATGCATGTGTGTGATTGTCCAGTGTGTGTGTGTGTGTGTGTGTGTGTGTGTGTGTGTGTGTGTGAGGGTGTACAGCATACTTAAGCTCTGACCCCTCAATGCCTTTCTTGTCCTTATTTCCAATCCAGCCCAGCCTGCACACTCACCAGGTGTCCTGAGACAGAAGGTTGAGCTGCATTCTGCCAGCTGTGTAGGTTTGCCCGTGGCTGGCTCCTTTTCAGAACCTGCAATCACAAAATAGGAACCGTGAAGCTGGAAGATGACAGCAGACTCCTGTTCGTCCGCCCTTTCCCACCTATGAAATCTAAAGCATTTCTTCTTTTCGAGCTCCCAGTGTCCCCAGCTGATGCATGGGATCACAGTGTTAATAACACGAGTCGCAGACACAGAGTTGGAGAGGCCTACACTGTGAGTCCTCACACCGACCCAGTGCCTGTTCCTGTGTAGTGCCACCTCCCCCTCCCCCCACATCTGAACACTTCCCACTCTGTCATCCCTCTTGGGACACATGTATATTTCATTCTGGAGCAACACTAGCCATTTTCAATTGTCTTTTCCTGTGGCTTCACCATTTGTCTGAATTATCCGTCCCAAGGCTTATAATAACGGACTAACTCTTTTTTAGCAGCACTTTCCAGCTGAACTAATGCTTTTGTGACTCCATTGTGAGCCAGCAAGGCTGCCAGCTCAGGGGGCCTTGGTCAGAGTATGTTCTGTGTAACCTCCAACTGTGCCAGAGTTTAATCAATGTTTCTAAAACTTAAGTTTTATTTATCATTATTGTGCATGTGTGTATGACGTGGAACATGCACGCCAAGGCACATGTGTGGAGGCCAGAGGGCAGCTTTGTTGAGTTGGCTTTCTCCTTCCACCATTATGTGGGCTCCAGGGTCAAACCTGATCATCAGTCCTTTGCAGCAAATGCCATCGGCCTGGTGATATCACCTGCCCCATATATATATATTTAGAGAACAGGATCTCTCTGTGTAGCCCCCACTGTCTTGGGACTTGCTTTGTAGACCAGGCTCACCTGGAATACACAGAAATCTGCCTGCCTCTGCCTCCCCAGTGCTGGGATTAAAGGCATTTGCCACTATGGCCTGCCTCTCCTGCTCCTAATTTAATCAGTGTTTTTAAAACAAAATTTTATGGTGTGTGTGAGAGTGTGTGTAAGCATATGCATGGTCAGAGGACAGCTTCTGGGAATCAATTCTATGCCTCTACCATGTGGGTCCAGGGCATGGAACTCAGGTTGTCAGGCTTGGCAACAGGGGCCTTCATCTGGCCTTGAACTTGCCAAGGATGACCTTGGACCCCTGATCCCCTTGTTTCTACCCCACGTGCTAAGATTACAGGCAGGAGTCACCGTGCAGGCCAGCACTTAGCTTCTGAGTCACAGTGTGGGAAGTCTCCTTGTGAATTAAAGAGAAAGTGTGACTCAGACACTCTTCAAGCAGCTACCTGGGGGGGGTAGTAGGGGTACCCTGTCAACCAGTTCTACTTAAGAAATTTTCGATGTTCCTGGCACAGGATCTGCTTTCTGACCGAGTCTCCTCTGAGCTTCATGGGACTTTTTATCCCATTTGGAGATGGTGAGGTCCTTGGGCTCATAACCAGCTGGGTGGGAACTCCAGGGGCGGGGCTGGGGCCGGGGGCGGGGCCGGGCTGGGGTGAGGAGACCAGAGTGCATTCAGAGCTTTGCTCTCCAGCTCCTTAGAGGAGGTCTAGTTAGCTAGGATAACCGATGGTCCTGTGTGCCGTGGGTCAGAAAACTGTCATGTTAGCATGTGGAACTTTCCAATCAGATATTTATGGGGTGCCTTTGCCAGACTCAGAGGAAGGGGGCCTGTGGCTTTTTGTGAGAGCAGAGAGGAAGACTCACGACGGCTGACACTGACAGGGACGGCCGAGGTCAGGACTGTCCTGTGGACAACAGATTCCCGATGGAGCCCTTAGGTACTGTGCACATCCAGTGTCCGCAGCCTTCTCCCTAGAGCCTTCCCGGCCTCGTGACTCCCCCATCTCCTCCTGACACTCCCTGGGCTGCACACTGTGGCTGAGCATCACTTCCAGGCCTATACTTCCCCTATCCCTCCTCCCTCTCCTTCCTCGGCCTTTGGCGTCCTGCTCAAATGTCATTTCCTTCCTAGAGAGTCTCCTGGTCCCTCGCTGCTGTCACAGTGGCAGCAGGGGCCTCACTCTCGTGAAGAGCTGGACTCCCGACTCCAGTAAAGGTCTCTGTAGTACAGTGGACTTCATGTTTTCCTCTGCCTGCTGGATTTAGGAGTTTATTAAAGACAGAGGCCACAATCCCCAGCAGCCAGCACAAAACCCGGCCTATTCAAGACATTTAATAAATATTTGTTGAATTCAACTGGAGGCTAGGGTAAGATTTCTTTGTAAGGAAGAACTGGGCAAGAAAGAGCAGGCTGGCAACCTGGGTGTGGTGGCCGATGCTTGTAATCTCTGCAATTTGGGAGGCTGAGGCAGGAGGATCATTAGGAGTTTGAGGCCAGCGGGAAGGGCGGGGGCTAACATTGTGAATTTGAGATCACCCTTCAATACTAGCAAGACTTTCTCAGAACCAACCTACCAACCAACCAACCAACCAACCAGTGGGACGTTGCAGACTTAGAGGCTATTTCATGAATGAATGCAGATGTGGCTGACTGCCTTGGGATTTGGAGATCTTGATTATCTATTTTCTTAGTGATCCCATCCTGCCTGGGGAAAATAAGACTCCATCTTTTCCCCAGCCTAGGGAGTCTTGGGAGGATAGTGACTGGGTGGTCTGGACTGGGGCGCTAGACAGCCGCCCAGGCTAGAGTTATATGCTTGTATAGGCAGGGGGTGCCTTTGGGGACTTCCCATTGTCTGGTCACTGGGGGAAGGGACTCAGAAGAAGGTGGCGGTGCAGGAAACCTGTCTGGTAGAGCTCTATGAAATAGGAGTGTGGCCGCTGTTCCTCAATACTGCAATTCCAGATGACAGAATATGCGGACACTCCCCCAAATCCCACCAGTCTATACATACTTCTGTACTCAGAATCCCTGGCCAAGGTGAGGGAGGGAAAAAGGGTTCCCAGGCACTGATGCAAGACAGAGGGATCCAGGAATCCTGCTGCCTCGGAGTTGGCAGGCCTGGCCGTTCGTTCTTCCACCTTCTCCCTCCTGGGGCTGGAAGGCATGGGGCTTGTGAGATGCCTTCTTTAGTGACTTTGTAGTTTAGCCTAAGGACTCATCTGAGGGAAAGTGGACCAAGAACCAAACAAAAGGAGAGACTCTGCAGGAGGCCAGGAGCCAGGTGCAGGCTCAGGCCGTCCCTTCATAGGGCTGACGCAGGCTGCGCCATGTTGCCACCTGCTGGACACATGTATCAATAGCATGTCGCACCCTGGGGCGCTTCCTGCCCTCCGGCTGCATCAGTCTCAGTCTTTCTGCACTCTTTCTTTCTGCTCTTCTTCAAGTCCCCTCCCTCCTACACAACATCTTCCTTCCCACTTCTCCAAGGCGGGGCTGTCAAGAAGCCTTAGTCCTGGCCCGGGACCGAGGACTCTGAGCTATCTATATCTCTTGTGTTGCTGATGAGAGAGAGAGAGAGAGATGCGCTACCTCTGGTGTCAGAGATCTTAATGCTCAGCCTATCTCTCTGGGTTCTTGAAGGCTTTCTGGGACGCAGAACTTAGCTGTGATTGAAGGCTCCTGAGCCATGTGTGAACCCAGGTACTCCTAAGAGAGAATGCATAGCATTACTAACTACGTGGAGCCCACAGGTGTCAACCGGACCATCTCAAACAAGATGGGATGGAGGGCTCCTGGCCTCTTCATCTAGGCAAGGTGTAGAAGGCAAAGGTGGCCAGCAGAGGCTGCTGCGGCACTAGCTATGGGCCTTGCCACTTCTTTTTTGTTTTTGTTTTTGTTTTTTTGAGACAGGGTTTCTCTGTGTAGTCTTGGTGCCTGTCCTGGAACTCGCTCTGTAGCCCAGGCTGGCCTCGAACTCACAGAGATCCGCCTGGCTCTGCCTCCTGAGTACTGGGATTAAAGATGTGTGCCACCACTGCCCGGCTAAGGGCCTTGCTACTTCTAAAAGCTCCTTTCTCATTCCAGGGTGTGAGGACACAGAAACAGGGCTCTCTCTCCTGGTTAGAGTTGACTAGATACAAACCTGGGCTTCCCTTAGTGCCGATGTACCCAGACCGGTGTCTTGGCTTACCTATGCTTCTCCTACTCTGTCTGGGGCTAAGAGCCTGAGTGCTTCACCTGGATTCCCCCGGGGACATAGTTCACAGCCCCTGGCCTGGCTTCTCACAGCTCCCCTCTCAATCCTGGTTTGGGCTGTGTCTTTCTCAAACCCTGACAGTTCTTATCGCTATCCCTTTGGGTAGATACTAGGCATGTGGGCTTCTAGATTGACCAGCTCTGAGGCCAGTGCCTTCCTGGTGATTTAGCAGGGACCAGTAGGAAGGCAAGTGTACTTAGGGACCTCCTGAGCCAAAGGGGAGCCAAAGAAGGCTGTCTCCTCTGCCTGACCTGACCTACTGACTGCAGGTGGGGACTTCAGAGCCACTTGGAGAAGAAGGGTGTCAGCAAATCGCCAGCCCTCTTTCTTCTCCCCTACCCCCCTTCTGTCAAGACCCTCTTTACTTCTTCCCCTTCTGGGGGACACTCCCTCCCTTGGTCCCCATGTGCAGAGTCGAAAGACCTTGTTCAGTGTCGGGGGCGGGGAGCTTGGTGGCTGAGTTGGAGTGTGGTGTCCAGCTCCTTGGCTGGGATGAGATGGCCTGACTTTGGATTGTTTGCCCAGTGTCTCGGGGAGTCTCTTTCCATCCTGACTCACCTGGATGGCCAGGCCAGCGTTGGGTTTTACAGATCTCAAGCACACCATAGTAAAAAGGGAGATGTTCTAAACAGGCCGAGGGGAGAGCTGCCCTGCTCAAGTAGAGAATTCTGGAGCAGCAATGGGTATCCTGGGTAGCCATAGGGATCACCATGGCAACAGGAGAGGCAATCCAGCAGTTCCAAAGGGAGGCAGTGATGGAGCAGGCCCTCCTCCAGGCTGAGGCTGAATTCCTGGTGTGGTTAGAAGAAGGATCACAAAGAGATCTGTAGACCCACAGCTATCTCTAACTTGGGGGACATGTGGCCTGCCTGCTGCCCCCTGTCACTGGAAATCCCTCCCTCCCTGTTACTCATCCATGAGGCACCCAACTTGGGCAGAGGACCTGTTGGTGTATGGAGAAGTAGGGGGAGAAGAACTGGAGTCAGTCACAGAGAATTGTCGTGCACATTGAAAGACATGCAATGAATGGGTTTTAGGCCGCTCCAGCCCGCTTCTCTACCTGCAGGACTCAGAGCCATCAAAGTTAACCCAGACTAACCAGGGATCAATGGCTGGCCTCTAATGTCCCCTCTAATGTCCCCTCACAAAAAGCAGCCTATTTGGAAGAAAGAAAATAAATGAAAGCACTTTTCTTGATCTCTGGTGCCGCTGAGACCGTGTGGCCCTCCTCCCTCCCTGCCGCCCTCCTCCTCACTCATTACCTCGCTCAATTAGCCACGGCTGGGTTAACCCCTTCAGCATCAGGTTTGGGGAGGGGTGATTACTTATTGCCTTCTCCACAGGCCCTGCTCCCAGCACGGTTCTCAGGAGCGCAGAACGGGCCAAGTCCAGTGCCTGCCAACCTCCTCCGTACCCTCCCTCCCTCCGGCTGCCAAATCTGACTTTGATTAGCGTGTGGAGGGGAAGAAAGCAGGAAAATAGAATATTAAAATCTTAATTCAATTTAAAACACTGTCATTCACAGGCATGCCAAACAGTGAGATGACTAATTATTATGCAAATGAGGCAGATAGAAAAGTGATTAATAATTGCACAAATTAAAAATTATTGTAAACATCCTGTGACGAGCGATAAGTCCGATGGAGGGGCGAGGGCGGTGGGCCGGGGAGGCCATGGAGGAGCGGGCTCCTGCATCCGTTTTTCCTCATTAGGGGGATTTAATTAGCACCCAATGATGGGGCTTGGGCTGCCAGGGTTGGGGGGTATGTGGCCAGCACCCCAGCTGTCTGCTGGATCCTCATTTCCTCTCCAGTTCCTCCTCGCTGCCCTGGGGTCCTCACCGGAGCCAGTTGATCGGGAAGAGGAAGAAAGACTGGCCACCATGAAGGGCAGACACGGTGCAAAGGAAGCCTGCTGCTTTCCTCTGTCTTGACCACCTACCTCCTGTCTTTTACACCCTCTGTCTGAGTCAGGAGGGAAAGCTAAGAGGCTCCTCGACTTAGGAATGGGGGGGATATCCTAGTCCAGCTAGCATGCATTTCCTGTGAAGGGACACAGGGCATCTCCAAGCGCACGTGTGTGTGCGCGCGTGCGTGTGTATGTGTATACATGTGTGCATATATATGCACGTGTGTGGAGGCTGGAGGACAATCTTGGTGTCCACCTCCTTTAAGACTGCATCTTTCATTGGCCTGGAACTTACCAATTAAGCTAGACAGACTGGCTAGCCAGGTCCAAGGATCCTCCTTTTTCTGTCTCTTTTGCAGTGGGATTACATAAATACATCACCATGCTTCGTGTTTTAGGATTCTGGGGATTGAACTCAGGTCCTTGTGTTTATAAGACAAGCTCTTTACTGGTTGAGCCATCCCACCAGTCCAGTTGACTTATTCTTATTAAAAACATTTACCGGGCTGGAGAGATGGTTCAGAGGTTAAGAGCACTGACTGCTCTTCCAGAGGTCCTGAGTTCAATTCCCAGCAACCACATGGTGGCTCACAACCATCTGTAATGAGATCTGGTGCCCTCTTCTGGCCTGCAGTCATACATGCTGTATACATAATAAATAAATAAATCTTTAAAAAAAAACATTTACCTACCAGCCACAGCTTCCTCCTACCAGGGTCTGGTTCCCTGACCTCTGGTAGATGTGGGTGTGACTGTGTGAATGGCTGCTGGTATCAAACGCCTATCTCTGCTCTTCCCTAGAGATCCTGGGCCTTAGGGAAATGGCCCTTGGTGTCCAGAGAAGCCACAGGGAAAATTATGGAGCTCAAGGCCAGGCCCGGAGCAGTGGGGCCCTAAGCTGTTTCCTTGCAGTTGCTAGCCTTCCAGTTTTCCTTCTCTAGGCCCTAGTACTGGCCACTGCTTACGCCTGCCCCCTGCTGGCTGGACTCACCCCGGGGTTCTCATTCGGTTCTTCACTTCTGTCTTGCATCTTCCTGGGCTCTTCTCAGGCAAGTGAGGGCGATGGGATGTGGTATGTGTAGTCTCTGGGACCTTGGCTGAGTTATCTCACCTCTTTGGCTCTGTTCCTTTTTACAGGATTTGGGCTGGGGAGATAAGGCAGTGGTTTGCCTAGCCTGTGCCAAGCCCTTGGTTTGACCTGAAGCACCACAGGTGAATAAATTAAAAAAAAAAAAAATGGGGAAGATTCTACAATGTCATGGGTTTTTTTTGGTCCCTTCTCTTTCCTCATTTTCATCCATCTATTTGCTAAACAGACCCCATTTCTCTGTACCAAGTGCTAGGGGTGCAAGATGTAGATGGTGTCCAGAAGCTTGAAAGCACTGGGAAAGAGAGGGAGGAGCCGCACGTGCTGAGGGCCAGGGGCGAGAGAATGAAAGAAGTCTAGAGATGGTCAAGGGGCCGGAGAAGGCTACATGGGGGGTGGGGAGTAGCAGGGTTGACACTTTATCCTGGGAGAGTCCGGTCCTTTGTCGAGGGACCTGAGCAGAAAAGAAAGGACTTAGTGTTGGAGGAAGGAAGGATTAGAGTTGTTTTAGAAAGCTCACAGCAGCCTCACTGTGAAGACGGGTGAAGCTGGAGGTGGGGTCCCCACACAGAGGCTGTCAGAGCCATCTGCAAGACAGACACCAGCTGTGACCATCAAAGGCGAGAGGACAGGAAAGAAGGCAGGATCTGGCATCTCAGTGATGTGTACGTGAGGGTGTCGGTGACTTCCACCCAGGAGGTGGTATTCAGGGGAAAGGAGAGATGACACCTGGTATATTCTCCTCAGGAGTGGTAGGTGCTGGATTACCATGGCAGCGAGGGGTAAGGTCTCACTTCCACACCCTCTCTATGCTCCAACTACTCTTCAGCCAGGGAGGGGCCAAGGGAGGTGAAGGGGGAAGAGATGTAAACCCTGACCACGGTGTCTCTCTGGTGGCAGTGAACTTGGGATAAAAATTTGTAAGCTAACATATGTTAGCTATGCTTAATGGTGGAATAACAATACAGCGAAGATAAAAATCCATAAGATAGGTGGTGTGAGGCCTAGGATTTGTGTCTCTCCCCTTTACATACTTTCAAAGATGAAATAAATCTCTCTCCCACTGTTGCTGAACCTCTCTCTGTCTGTGGGATTGTGGGCAGCTTGCTCCCTGGGTTTAGTTTAGTCTCAAATATCGCCCTAGACTCTCTCTCTCTCTCTCTCTCTCTCTCTCTCTCTCTCTCTCTCTCTCTCTCTCTCTCTCTCTCTCTCTCTCTCTCTGTGTCTGGGTGTGTGCATGTGGAGAAAGTCTGAGAGAGGAAACCTGATTGGAGCAGGGCCTTGTGAGTAGACAGGAGTCCTGTTCCTTCCATCCCCCAGGGATAGGAGGCGGGAAGGGAGGCCAAAAATGTCTGTGTACCCGTTGCTCTTTTTCAATTACAATGTTACCTCAGGTAACCAACTGGTAATAACCATGTTAACGGAGGGTGGGTCTTCTCCGGCCACCCCAGGAAAACTGGAACACAGGGTCTAGAAGGTTTGGAGGAGGGCTCTTAGGTGCTATGGTTCTGGCAGAGCTCTGTCTGTCATGTGCCTAAGGGGAGAAACTGCCTGAGCTTGGGATGTGAGGACATGTGAAAAAACGCTCTGATGGGCCACAGAAGTCTAGAGGCACCTGGGTCCTTTTAGCTGCTTCAGCTTTGGGGACGACGGAGAGCTCCATGCTACTCAGCCTAGGGTGTTTTCCCGCTGGGACACGCCTTTGTTGGTTCCCTGATAGCTTAACTCTGCTGAGGGTCTCTTTCTCCGCTGTAGGATGTGACACAGATTCAGAGAGGGGGTCAACTTCTGAATGGTTGAAATATCAAGAGTCAAGGGTCTGGAACAGGTGTTTTCAACTGAAAAGATTTATTCATTTGCTCATCTAGCAAACTTTTGAAGCCCAGGACTTAATGATACAGAGACATGGAAGATATGGTCTCTGTCTTCAAGGAGTGAGTTGCTTATGGTCAGAGTCAATCAATTGAAACAACAATCACAGCATATATTATGCAGAGCACGGGGAAGAATATAGCCAGCCTTGTAGGGGATGGAGATGTAGGGAGGGCAGGAGCTGAGGAAGGTTCTCCAGAGCAGGGTGGCATCTAGACTGGGCACTGACGGATGTAGAGGAGTCTGTAGGCAGGCAAGACAGGGCAAGAAGGTCATCATAGCAGAAGGTGTAACAGAGACGTGAGAGGCTACTCAGGATGGGAAACAGAAGTACCTTGGTGTGGATGCAACCCAGGGTGAATGTGGGATGCAGAGGCCGCTCCACAAGGGGAGTGGAGGCAGGTCGGGAAGGTTTGCTAGGATTTCTTCTGAGAGTGGAGGTCCCTTGTTTGCCCATGGCAAAGGGGCATGTACGTGCTGGTGAGTTTTTCGTCTGATTTCTTCCCAACTTGACACAAGCCGGGGCCATCTGGGGAGAGGGAACATCAATAGAGAAAATGCCTCCACCAGATTGCCCATGTGCAAGTCTGTTTTCCTGACCTGTGACTGATGCGAGAGGGCCCAGCCCACTGCGGGCAGTGTCACCCCTAGGCAGGTGTTCTTGGGGGTATGTGCACAAGAAAGCAAACAGAGCAAGGCACAGGGAGCCGGCCAGGAAGAGTGTTTGTTCTTCCCTGGCCTTTGCTTCAGTTCCTGCCTCCAGGTCCCCGCGTTGAGTTTCTGCCCAACTTCCCTGACGGATGCACTGTGAAGTAGACGTTCAAGTCAAAAACCTCTCCCCCCCTCCAAGTTGGTTTTGGTCAGTGTTTATCACAGCAACAGGAAAGAACTGGGATGGGCTTGGAGAGAGGCACACCCCATGACTGGTACCCAAGGAGGATAGGCTTGGAGAGAGGCACACCCCATGACTGGTACCCAAGGAGGATGGGTTTGGAGAGAGGCACATCTCATGACTGGTATCCAAGGAGTATGGGTTTGGAGAGAGGCACACCTCATGGCTGGTACCCAAGGAGGATGGGCTTGGAGAGAGGCACACCCCATGACTGGTACCCAAGGAGTATGGGTTTGGAGAGAGGCACAACCCATGACTGGTACCCAAGGAGTGTGGGTTTGGAGAGAGGCACACCCCATGGCTGGTACCCAAGGAGACTCCTAGAAGGCTTAGCAAGGAGCTGCTCAACCTTGTGCTTCCCTCCGTCAGTTTTATAGAAAAACTCAACATATGTTGAGGGAGGGACATGGGAGCTGGAGAGTTAGCTGTCCTGGTTTGAGTCTGGCTTCCCTAGTGTTGTTCTCTGTCTCACAGCGCTTAGAGACCATTCTGGAATCAAGGCTTCTGCCCTCCCAGCTGTGGAGAGGACTGACTCTCCCTGGGGAAGCCAACTGCTCAGATAGATGGGGGAACTCTCCACTCCAGGGGGCGCTCTCACTCTGCTGTCTGGGATGCCCCGCCCTTCCCACACCGAAGTCACTGAGTGAGGCCGGAGCAGAGGTAGCTTGAGCAATTCAACGGACAATCGAGGGCCCATCGTCCCTGGTGAGACGTTCTCCAGGAAAACCCATTCTAAGATTTGAGGACCGCCGGGCGGTGGTGGCGCACGCCTTTAATCCCAGCACTCGGGAGGCAGAGGCAGGCGGATCTCTGTGAGTTCGAGGCCAGCCTGGGCTACCAAGTGAGTTCCAGGAAAGGCGCAAAGCTACACAGAGAAACCCTGTCTCGAAAAACCAAAAAAAAAAAAAAAAAAAAAAAAAGATTTGAGGACCAAAGCCACCCCGGGCAACCTCTCCTGGCAAGCCTTGTCCGCAGTAGCCGTGGTGGGCAGCTCCTCTGGCTTCAGAGTTAGGCTTGAACAGTACTACATCCTATTCTCTGAACTGCTTCATTTTTTTTTTTTCCCTTCAAGACAAATAGCCGCAAAGCTCCGTCTCCTAATGAAACTGTTCGATGTTAATTAATTATACAGCTGCCTCATTTGCATGCACAGGCTATAGCTTCCGGGCTTCCCTCCCCCCATCCTCTGCCAGGAGCCCTGCTTGCACCCTTGGGGAAAAGCCGGAGACTTGGTACCATGGGTATGTACGTGCCTGCTGGTGGGCAGCTCTCCCTGCCGTTGGGCACATCTGGAGCAGGATGTGGAGGCTGACTTCGGAGGGAGCTGGTGAAGTAGTCACAAGGGGAGGCATGTGTTGCAAGCCTTGAGCCAACCCAAGAAGCTGAGGCCTTTGAGTTTGAGCTCATTCCTTTCCTTGGCTGACCGGTTGTTCAATGACAGATAGGTGTTGAGCTGGGCCTCAGTGGTCTCTCCTGTATAATGGGAAGAACCCCAGTATCTCAGAGGACTCAGCCTGGTCTATCTTCTTCTCTGTGTGGGTACACAGAAGGTGTAACGAGGGCCAGGTTGAATGAGTCAAAAGGACTCTTTGGGACCCTTTAAGATGCTAACAGGATTCTGTGGGAGTCCACTCTTCCCAGGTCCCTGGTTCTGCCTGTAGGGACTATAGGCCCACTGACCTCTCACTGGTCATAGCCTTGACAATATCTACTGTGTGTAGTGTCCAGTGGTCGTCAAGGATACCTGGCAAGCCCTCCTGACCACAAGCCTCTGGCTCTGTGTAGGAGAAGACGGGCTGGAGAGTGGGCGGGTCCTGGCATCATCCTCAGCCCTTGGTGGAATGAGGTGAGGGTCAGGGAAAAGGAAACTGAAGTCTTTGGTGATGGGGTGACTTCAGCGGTAAAGGTCATGTGATCATGTGTCTGTGTACCCACACAGAGAAGAAGATAGACCAGGCTGAGTCATTGAACAACCGATCAGCCAAGGAAAGGAATGAGATCAAACTCAAAGGCCTTAGCTTCTTGGGTTGGCTCAAGGCTTGCAAAGGTGGGGTGGGGGCTCCAGGCAGCTAGTTGTAAGCTTTTTTTTTTTTCCCGGTTGGGGATGGGGGACAAGAATGCCTCTAGCAATGGACTGTTTTCTATCAAATGTGCCCAAGTTCTTGAAATCCCAAAACTGTGTTGAAGTCCCACTTAGGACTTTTGGATTGGAGGCAGGACTCCGTCCTGGCCTGGGTATAGCAACCAGAAGCTTTAGAAAGGCCACAAGGAAAGAAGGGACTCCAGGTATAGGGAGCCAAATGTTTGTCCGGGGTCCACGAGGCAACGACTGACTTGGCTGAGGAGAGCTTAAGCCAAGAGCTGAGGACTGAGCCTCGGTCCCAGGGCGAGCAGGCTGCTGCCTAATGAAGGCCAGTACAAGGTACTTGACTTGGTGTGAGGCAGAGTTTAGGGACAGAACCAGGAGTTCAAGAGGAACTCTGGGCCCTTCGGAAGGTGGGAGAGGTGAGGGGTGAGGCAGGGATGTCACATGAGGTCTATGCCACATGGGACTGTGCAAGAACCTGGTTGGTGTCCCTGTTGAAGCTGAGGCCTCAGGTTCCAGAGGAGAGAGGGACACAGGGAGTCTGGGGCTTCACTCACCATCTCACTTAACCCAGAGGGATGGGTGGTATGGGTGCCATCGGTGCATGTTGATGGGAGCCTGAGATTGAAGAGGTGGGGGCCAGGCTTCTGGGGATGCAGAGAAGGGACGGCTGGCATTGCCTCCTGATGGGCAAGCCACCCAGAGTGGGGAGGCAGGGGCCAGCTGCAGGGGGATGCTGAGGTTGCTCACACATCTGTCCGGGTGGTTCCAAGCCTATGCCATCCCCCATGGCTATCCAGAGCTACTGTGGGGCTCCTGCTGGGAGGCCACTGCCCTCTAGAAGGGGCTGCCATACCTCGAGTTCATGATCACAGGTTCTGGAGACTCCATATTTTTGATGAGAGCTAAATTGGAAGGCACTTGGCTTCTGAGCTACTGGCCAAGAAGCCCATGAGGAGAGCTGGTTTGGGTATAAAGGTGCATGCTGGAGAGGTGGGTGGGTAAACTAAGACTTAGTCCTGACCTGCCTCTGGATATCTGGTTAGTTTGCGGGGTAAGTCATGTTTTCTCTCTGTCTTTGTTTCTTATTTTCTTTTCCCTTTTTATTTCTTCTCTCTCTCCCTCTCTTCTTACCTCTCTCACTCCCTTCCTCCCCCCTTCCTTCTTTCTTTACATTTTAAAGGTTTACTTTGAGACAGAGCCTCTGGAGCCCAGGCTGGCCTCAAACCCACATTAATCCTCTTGCCTCGGCCACCCAAGTGTTGGGATGGCAGATGTCAGGCCTCATGCCTGGCTTACCTCAGTTGCTTGTTCTGTACAATGGGATAACCCATCACCTGCCCGTTGCCCCGTTATTCGCCTGTCCTTCCACCCACCCTCCCTGTGACTGTTTGTTGAATGCCATCTCTGTGCTGGGGGCCTGTGTGAAGTGACAAGGAAGCATGGCCGTGACAGGGCTGATACCTGCCTTCCTTGGTGGGTTTTTACGGTGACCAAGGAAGGGTCCTTACATGATGGCAAGGGTGTGATGGCTATCTGAGGACTAAACTGATGGCACCCCACGTGAAAGGCAAAACGCCCCTTCTGGCTAGAAATTTCTGTTATCACGGATGCTCAGCCCAAATGGGAGCTAGAACAGTCGGGCGGCGGCGGCGCACACCTTTAATCCCAGCACTGGGGAGGCAGAGGCAGACAGATCTCTGTGAGTTCGAGGCCAGCCTGGTTTACAAAGTGAGTTCCAGGACAGCTAAGGCTACACAGAGAAACCCTGCCTCAAAAACCAAATGGGAGCCAGAGAGACCTCCAGCTTGTTGAATTTATAACTCAATATTGAGTCCAACACCTCCACCCCCTCCCTACTGTCTACTTCAGCCTGCTCCCGCCCTCTGCCTCCCCCCCACCCCTCGCCCCGGGCCTGCAGCACAGCTGTGCCTTCTCTGCAGGAGGGAAAGGAAGCCTCAGAGTCCGGGTTTGGTGGAGGGGTGGGGCTGGGGGGGGAGCTGCATTGATTGCTGCTAATTAGCGGCATTGAACCTTAGCCCAAGCTAAGGAGGTGTGGAGGAGGGGAACAGTATGTGGGTGCTCTTGTTAAGGGCGTCTTAGACCTAAGGGTGCCCAGCTGTCCCCTGTCCTGGGCCATCCTCCGCCTGTGTCCAGATCACATCAGAGTAGAGGAGGAGGCAGAGCTATGGTAGAGAAGATGAGGCAGATGGCTAAGATGGAGGCCCTGCCCGCTGCGTATTTCCTAGATCCAGGGGAGGCAGCTTCCTGTCCTTAGTGTTCTCATCTCCGGACTTGTGTTTGGGCCAGGCCATGCAGGAGACCCTCTGCCTTCATCTCTCTTCATCTTCATCAGTCCTTTCAGGCTCAGGCAGCTGCCTCCTCCACCAGTTGGCTCCATGCCTGTCTGGATTAGCCCCCTCTCTAAATACCCACAGCACTGACAGACAACCCATAGGTTCAGGATCCCTCCTGCCTGGCACACACCCATATGATCTTCACATTTCTCTTACGACAAATGACTAATTCTCTCTCTCTCTCTCCTTTGGTTTCTGAGACAGGATTTTTGTGTGTAACCTGGCTGTCCTGGAACTTGCTCTGTAGACCAGGCTGGCCTCAAACTCAGAAATCTGCCTGCCTCTGTCTCCCGAGTACTGGGATTAAAGGTGTGCGCCACCACTGCCTGACTGACTAATTCTCTTTTGTATCACACCTGTTGGTCTCTCTAGTTAAGTCCTTTCTGCATACGCTGCATCTCAGCTAGAGCCTGACACTTAGTGGGTGCTCTGTATTTATTAAAAGACACAAGGGTGTGTCTTTGAGCCTCCTTCATGTTCACGAATAATCCCTCAGAGAGCATGGAGGTGTAGTCCCATCCTACAGATGAAGAAATGGAGGGTCACAGGGGCAAATGCTTTTTCTCAAAACCAGACAGACAGGTTGGAGAGATGGTTCAGTGGTTAAGAGTGCTTGCTGTTTTCCAGAGGACCTGAGTTTCATTCCTTGCACCCACCCACATCTAGCAACCACCCACATCTAGCTCCCACATTGGGTGGTTCACAACTAGTTATAATTCCAGGGGATCTTATACCCTCTTCTGGTTCTAGTGAGCACCTGCATGCATGTAAGCATACATATATACATATATGCATCAATAAAAATAAACATACATACATAAAAAAATAAGCCATACCAAAAAAATCCCAAGCCAAACAGCCAATGAGAAGTAGACTGACTTCAAACTCAGGTCTGCTTCATTCAAATCTTTTATTCTGCTGGATGAAGTAGTTACTTATTTGGGGGAATTTTTGTGGACAATAGGTTCAAGCAACTAAATAATAGAGAATGATAGAAATAATTGACCACCCTCCTCCTCCAAAAAACAAAAACAAAAACAAAACAAAACAAGGGTCAGGATTTAACCCTAGCTATTTAGGGTCATGTGAGTTCCTGCTCAGAACAGTGTTGTTTCTTACAGTATCTGTCATGCTACCCCCATGTAGAACCAGGGACACTTGGTCTCATGCATGTTGAAAAAGGAAAAAAGGGTTGATGAGGTGGCTAGACAGATAGAGACATTTCCAAGCAGACCTGACAACCTGAGTTTGATCCTGGATCCCACAAGAGGGCAGAAGAGAATTAACTGGAGAATTGTCCTCTGAACTCCACATGTGTCCTCCACAGGCATACATGAGCAACCTCCCCCTCCCTACACACAAACAATTACACATAGTAAAAATAAATAAATAAGAATCTATAGCAATTTATATCTATATTTTTTTTTTTAAAAAAAAGACCAACCTAAGAGCCAAACTAGTATTCCTAAGGGAAGGGTGCCCATTGGATCCTGACTCATTGATTGGATGACCCATGACTAGGCTGACTCTGGGAAGGGGGAGGGGACAACAGGAGGTCATTTTGCCCAGAGGCCCCTATTCTAGAAATGTGTGTGAGCTATAATGATTCCCATAAGGCTTTAGAATCCCCAAATAAAAAAAGTCACTGAAGAGAAATTGCTGACCACTAACTTCACCCTCAATGTCATGGCACAAGAACCTTCTGGCTTAGTGATTGGTTTTCAGTGCAGGAGAGTCTGGAGCAGGTTGGAGAACTTGCTTGTGTGTGGATCTTGTAGAGAGACCTACTCCAAGGCTCTGCCCACTAGTGAGGTTGTTGAGGGCTTGCCACCACACCTCACGGCCTGAGTTAGTGTAACGGAGCTCTCTAGTGTGGGAATTCTGGGAGGTGGATGTGGAGCTGGAGTTTTCTCCAGTCCTGCCTGGCCCACAGTCAGAACAAATCTCTCTCACCCGCCAGTCCTACAGCCGCTCAGACCCAACCAAGTAAACAGAGACTTATATTATTTACAAACTGTATGGCTGTGGCAGGCTTCTTGCTAACTGTTCTTATAGCTTAAATTAACCCATTTCTATTAGTCTGTAAGTTGCCATATAGCTTGTGGCTTACCAGTATCTTAACATATTACTTGTCATGACAGCATCTCTCTGCCTCAGCCTTCCACTTCCCAGAATTCTCTTCTCTCCTTGTCCCTCCTATACTTCCAGCCTGGCTACTGGTCAGTCAGTGTTTTACTTATTAACCAATCAGAGCAACACATTTAACATACAGAACATCCCACAGCATGGATGTTTATAGACAAAACGATCTCTTCTTTTTTCTTTGTGTGCACATGTACACGTGTGTTTGTGTGTGTGTGTGTGTGTGTGTGTGTGTGTGTGTGTGTGTGTGTGTGTGTGTGTGTAGCTGGAGGTCTGTATCTCGTTGCTTCCTCATTCTCCACCTTATTTTCTGAGACAGGATCTCTCTCTGAACTTGGAGCTCACCAATTAGGCGAAGCTGGCCAGCACACCCCAGGGACCCTCCTGTCTGTCTCTCCAACTGCTGGGTTTACAGGTGTTTTGCTGTACTTGGCTTTGGCTTTTTTTCTTTTTAAAACAGGGTTTCTCTATGTAGTCTTAGCTGTCCTGGAACTTGCTCTGTAGACCAGGCTGGCCTTGAACTCACAGAGATCCTCCCACCTCTGCTTCCCGAGTGCTGGGATTAAAGTCCTGGATCTTGAACTCATGATCCTCCTGCCTCCGCCTCTTTCAGCAAATCCTACCAGTGTACATTGGAGCTGGAAAGATGGCTCAGCAGTTAAGGGCACTGACTGCTTTCCCAAAGGACCTGGGTTCAAATCCCAGCACCCCTATGGCAGCTAACAACTGTCTGTAACTCCAAGATCTGACACTCTCACACAGACTTACCTGTAGGCAAAACACCAGTGCACATAAAATAAAAGGAAAAAAAAAAAAAAGAAAAAGAAAAAAAAAAAAAAGGCCTGGATCACTGGGCCTGATTGTACCTGGCTGTTGTGTACAGGGGAGCTGGGGATTGAACCCAGGTCCTCATGCTTGTATAACAAGCCCTTTACCAGCTGAGCCCTCTCCCCATCCAGGTAAAATGGTCTGTAATGCTTTCTGGTGGCTTTGAATCCCATCCCACCCTTTGAGGCACATGGAGGGCTGACATCTTAGTATCATGTTAATTACTTATCTTGTTGGCATGGCCTTGCTATGGTTTCCAGGCTGGCTTCACATGTGTGGTCTACCTAGTTCAGCCTCCTGAGTGCTGGGATTACAGGCTTATTCCACCACGCCTGACTCTGCCCAGAATCCTTTACCCCTCTTTTGTAGGTGGTCACTCTACTCTCTCTAAGGTTCTGACTGTCCCTTTCTAGTGGGCAGAAGGACATAGTTTTTTGGTTACAGCAGTGACACCATATAATCCAGGCTCGCTGACCTGTGTCCCCACCCACAGTGATGGGCTTTAGAGTAAGTACTCGTGGCCCAAAGGACACAGCTGGGATGTCACCTGCTGGCGGGGAACAAAGTCTTGCCCCAGTGGGCTTAAGCAGGGGTAATGAGTAGCTTTCAGGGGTGGTCCAGGGTTCATTTCTCCCAAGTTCCCACCCAAGGAGGGGAGGAGGGCCAAACGTGATAGAAGACAGTCAGTAAGAGCCACACAGAGAGCCCAGCCTGCCACCTGCCCTTCTGGCTTTATTTCTGTTCCTTCCAGTCAGAGGACCCAGCATGTCTCCAGCTCTGCATGAACCCATCTTTTTTCACGAAAAGACGTGAGGAAATATGGGTAAGTTTACACACACACACACACACACACACACACACACACACACACACACACACACGGGGGCGGGATTTAGAATTGAGAACATCATCAGAGGTGGAGTGCATTTATCTTTATGGAAAGCTTACATCACCAGGGCCGTGGAGATGGCCCAGTAGGTCCTTGCTGCTCAGCACGATGGCTTTTGCCTCCAAAGGCTGACAGCATGAGCTCATTCCCTGGGCCCCACGTAGTGGAAGGAGAGAACTGACTCTTACAAGTTGTCCTCTGACCCCCTTGTGTGTACTACTGTGGCTCACACACACACATAAGTAAATAACGTGTATTTTTTTTTTTTTACTTACGAAAAAACAAAAACACTTAACTCACCAATCTTTTTACTGGAGGAAACTTTTTTTCAGGGCTAGTGTCTGATTGCAACCTCCGGCACGGGAGCCGTAGATTTACGGATGCTTTTCTGGCAGGCTGGACCGGAGGGGAAGGACTCAAGGGTCCATGATGATGCTCTGGGCTCTAGTGACCAACTTGGTTTAATGCTTTGTTCCATGAGGTTGTCCCATCCTAGTATAGGGCTCATGTTTGGGACAGATCCAAGGTCCCCAGGCCCTTTTTTCTCTCAGTCCTCCCAGAAGAGCCAGGGTGCCTGGGAGAGCGCCCCCTGGACCCTGGGTGTGTAGGTGTGTGAGCAGAGAGTCAGCAGCAGGTTCACAGGTTTGGCCTGGTGTGAGCCACAGGGGCCTTATCTTGCCATTAATGGTTTTCTAAATTGGTGGCAGTGGAGCAAAAAACCCAATTTGCGCCTGGAGCACGCATGATTACTATTGTAATAACCTCAGCTAATAAGAATACGGTGCGGGGCTAGGCTGGGAGAGAAAACACATTTCTCATTAGCTCTTGATTAATTACTCTACATAATTCTTAGTTGTGGTGGCCAAGGGGGTGGGTGTTGCCATCTCTTTGCCTCTTTCACCCCAGCATCTAAGGGTTGTGGGGCTTCCATGGGAGCTGGTAGCCACCAGGAGGGCAATCCCTATTCCTCTCCACTCTCCTTTCATCCCTCACCTCACCTGTCCTCTCTCACTGCCCCTGCCCAGCACTCAACTGCCTTGCCTCGTTTCTCTCTTTCAATCCCTCCTTTGCTCTCTTCCTCTCTTCCACCCTCCTTTTTTTGAGGTCTCCTCTACCTCAGGCTGGTTTTGAACTCACTATAGCCAAGGATGTAGCCAAGGATGGCCCTGAACTCCTGATCTTCCTCCCTCCATCTCTTTAAGTGCTGGGATCACTGGTGTGCTTCACCAGGGCCGGTTTTATTTGGTGCAAGCACTCTATTGATGACCGAGCTACACCTGGGGTTTGTCATCACCACGCTATCCTCCTTCTCAGCCTTTCCCTTATCCTGACAGGAATCTGAGCAGGCGTCGGGGAAAAGGGTCATTTGGATGTTAACTCTGCCAAAGGGGCCTGAGGGAGCCAACAGAAATTGTCTCCAGTGCTCCTGGCGCCATCCTCCCGTGGTCACCCCGCTGTTCCACCACAGCCCTTCCCTGCCACTTCTGACATTTCACGGGCCATTGTTTGAGGCCTAATTGCCTGCCACTGCGAGTCGCTCGCACCCCCCTCCAGCCATCTGGCCCGTGGCTCCTGCTGTTCGCAGCCACAGCCAGGCAGAGAACAAACAGCGAGCCCCGGGCGGCGCTGCAGCTCTTTGTGCGCGCGAGCGCGCCAGTCTGCAGTCGTGTGTCGTCTGGTCCGGGGACATCAGGCCCGTTACTAAGATGGGTCGGGTGGGCCGAGGGTACGCACAGAGCCCGCGTGGCGACGAGGCTGGAACGGGCTCTGCCGATGGAAGCCCGGGGATGTAGGAAAACCGGGAAGGCCAGGACTCTGCACAGTCGCCTCCCTGTCCCTCTCCATCGGGTGCCCGCAGCCCTCGCCGCTCCCATCCTCTGACTCCCTCCTCGTCCTCCTACCCCTCCGGGAAAGGGGAACTCTCGCTAGAGAGCCATGTAAAAATAGATATATTTCTGGATACGCAGCGAGCCTGAAAAACGGCTGAGCCAGAGTCTGCTCCGCTGACAGAAGATCTATGTACCGAATTCCTCTTCAAAATCTATTTCTCCGGAGATTTATTTTTGCAGGGCTCTAGCGAGCCAGGCGAAGTTCGCAGCACCAGGCCACTGGGCGGCCGCTGCTCCCCGCCTGCGCCTGGGACTTCCTTTCGGGTGACCGTTTCCTACCGTGAGCAGTGATCGAATTAGGAGGCTGGCTGCTGATGGACCGGGGCAGGAGCTGAAAAGTCAGGGCTGAAATGCAAGAGGGATTTGAATGGCAAAAAGGTCATTCTCTTGCAGTACCCTGGCGGGGTCGGAAGCCTGTGTGACACAGCGCGACACCCATCCCTGCGGCTGGGAGAATAAGTGATGGCTATATTTATGTTTCCATCTAAATGCATGGATCAAAGCAGACACTTTAATCTATTCAACAACAGCCGGAGGATTAAAAAGTTGCAGGCAAATCACACTCTTAAATTGGTAATATATTTTTGCTTGTCACTTCACAAATCATTTTACAGAGTGACTCCAGGCCTGATGGGAGATCTGAGGACTTGGACTTAGCTCATCTACCTGGAGAGACTCAAGACCCTCCCAGGTGTGACAGGAATCACCTTGATCGCTCTGGGCTCCAACTATAGT
This sequence comes from Peromyscus maniculatus bairdii, assembly GCF_049852395.1. Classification (NCBI taxonomy): domain Eukaryota; kingdom Metazoa; phylum Chordata; class Mammalia; order Rodentia; family Cricetidae; genus Peromyscus; species Peromyscus maniculatus. The sequence goes on from NC_134858.1 coordinate 43,313,932, forward strand.
GGACAAATGTGGGTCATCAGGCCCAGGGTCACACAGACAAATCTCTTTAAAGATTTATTTTATTTTTAATTATGTGTACTATGGGTCGGTGTACCCATAGTACACATAATTAAAATACATATGCATGCAGTTGCCTAAGGAGGCCAGAAGAGGGCATCAGATCCCCTGGAGCTGGCGTTACAGGCATTTATGAAGTGCCCCTTGTGGATGTGGGGAATAGAACTCAGGTCCTCTGGAAGAGCAGCAATCATTAAGGGGCCAAGTGGTCTTTCTGTCCTCAGACAAATGGGTCTTAATTCATCCCCATGGTGGCGTAGAAGCTGGGAGCCACCACCATTGTCCTTACTTTCACAGGTCAGAGGACAGACAAGTGCCTGGTGGGAGTGGGTACAAAGCCAAACGGACTCCAAGAACAGTGACATTCTTTCCTGCCCTTCCGCTGGAGCAGCTGGGAGAGAGTCCAGACCCCTTCCTGTCCCCTGGAACCCATGCAGGGCAGCAGAGAGGAGCAAAGTCCCTGTGCCGCAGGTCCGGATGAAGGTCTTTGGCCCCCAGCTTCCTCTGTCCAATGGGGCTAATAAGTAGCCACCTCCTGGGGTGAGTGGTGGGAAGAAATGAGATGGGTGAGGGGAGTTCAAATTTGCCCTGAACTCTGAAACACAAGAGGGAGAGGAACTCACAGCAGGACTTCAGAGGGGTTGCGGGAGGGAGGAACTTAGCCATGCTGTCTGCAAGAGAGAACGCTGCCTCCTAAGGCAGATGGGCTGTGGAAACAGAGGAAGACTTTGTGGCCCGCCCTGACCTGTACAGCTTAGCTGCCTTTCTCCTGCGCTCCATCAGTTACTTTGTGTTGTGGTTGCCACAAGAATGCCTGATCCAAGCACCTTAGGAAGGAAGCGCTTGTTTGGCTTAGGGTTCTAGGGGATACAGTCCATCGTGGTAAGAAAGGCAGATCACAGGGGCAGAAGGCAACTGTCACGTTGTGTTTACAGTCACGGAACAGAAAGGGATGAAGGCTTGTGTTTGCTAACGTTCTCATCTTTACTGAGCCCCAGGACGCACGCCACGGAATGACACCAGCCCACGGAACGGTGGTGTCCACGTTTAGGTTGGGTCTTCCACCTCACATAACCTAATGGAGATGATCCCTCACAGATGTGACCAGAGACTTGTTTCCATGGTGATTCTAAATCCCATCAAGTAGACAATCAAGATCAGCCACCGCAGTCTCCGTGGACCAGATGCCTGCAGGCAGGACGTGCTTCTAAGGTGGCTGCCAGATAACTGAAAACTTAAGCGTGATGTCATCCTCACGCTACACGACACACTCCAGTGTCCTCACAGTTGACCATTGCTGTGATGACAACTGGGAAAAAACCACCAAAGGAGCCCAAGGAAGTGGCCTCAGAATCCCTGGGAACCCTCTACCCGTCTCGGAAAACCTGCCCAATTCTGTCCTTCATCAGCCTGTCACTCATCCTCATTTCTCTTTCTTGCCCTGTAGCTATAACTGCTGGGTTCCCAGCAGCCGAAGTTGATTTTAGAGTTCATCGCCTGCTTCTCCTGTTCTTGGTGAAGAATCACTCTCCTCTGATGCTGGCATCATGCTTGGTTGTAATTCATTCTTGAATTCTGAGAGGTGAAAAGGACCCAGTGTGGGGTCAGAAACTGGTAACGTCCCATTTGCTCTACGTAGTTCCAATAGGGACAACTTAACCATTGTATTTTTTGCTTTGATGTATATATGTTTTCTGCGTGTGTTGTATATGTTTGTGATATATGCACACACGTATGTGTGCTCATGCACAGGTCACACACAGGCTAAAGGTGGGTGCTGAGTATTCTCCTCTATCATCCTCTGCTTTATTCCTTTGAGGCAGGGTTTCTCCTTGAGCCCAGAGTGCTTGTTTTTTGGTTAGTCTGGCAGCCAGCAAGCCCCAGTGAATCTCTCCTGCGGGTGTGTGTGTGTGTGTGTGTGTGTGTGTGTGTGTGTGTGTGTGTGTAGGCCCCAAACAGCTTGACCACACAACTGCCGTGACAGGCTTACAGGCCCAGACACAGCTTCTGTAACAGGCTTACTGGCAGGCAACACCCAGATCCAGAAAAAGCCCTGAGCTGACCCCACCTAGGGAGGGCCAGTATCTAAGGGGAAATGCCTGACATCCCAAACATTCCCAGCAATGTCATTCCAAACACAGACAAAAGTCAGCCAATCAGGGTCCCGATCCCTGGAAATCCCCTCACCCCAACCTCTGCAATGATAAAAACCCCACACCCTGCCTGGGTTCTCTTCTCTTACCACTGAGTTGGACAGAGGGTCCAAGCTCTAAGCCTGAAAAAAAAAGGCTCTTTGCTTTTACATATGGGATTCGGTCTCCGTGGTGGTCTTTTGGGGGTCCCCATGATCTGGGCATAACACCTGCCTCTCCACTCTCACAGTGCTGGGATTGCAGGTACACAGGTCCTCAAGTCTGTACAGCAAGCGCTCTTAACTACCAAACCCTCCCTCCAGCTTCCAGCTGGATCTTTAAGGAGGCTGATAGACCAGCTATTAAGAGGCAAAGAGGAGACCATAAACTCATCTGAGCATGTTTAGATTTGTTTAATGATCCCTTCCCTTCTAAGCAGCAGAATCTAACATCCCACGAGTAGTAGAGTCAACTCACTCTTCTCTTGTGTGTGTGTGTGTGTGTGTGTGTGTGTGTGTGTGTGTGTGTGTGTACCTGTGTAAGGTTATATCGATGGCTTTGTAGAGAGCCTGCTCCAAGGCTACCTCCAGGGTAATGCAAGAAAATCCATGAAGACCTTTTCTTTTTTAAATGTTCTGTTTTTTTTTTTTTTTTAGATTTATTTATTTATTATGTATACAGAAGAGGGCACCAGATCTCATTACAGATGGTTGTGAGCTACCATGTGGGTGCTGGGAATTGAACTCAGGACCTCTGGAAGAGCAGTCGGTGCTCTTAACCTCTGAGCCATCTCTCCAGCCCTGAAGACCTTTTCTATCTGAGGATATTTAGAAATAAATTTCTGTCTTTCTGACTGGTAAAATAAGGAAACACACATGCTTTCTGATGTTAACTTTCTCTTTTTACTTCATCTTAAGAATGATTTCTGGCCGGGCGGTGGTGGCGCACGCCTTTAATCCCAGCACTCGGGAGGCAGAGCCAGGCGGATCTCTGTGAGTTCGAGGCCAGCCTGGACTACCAAGTGAGTTCCAGGAAAGGCGCAAAGCTACACAGAGAAACCCTGTCTCGAAAAACAAAACAAAACAAAACAAAAAGAATGATTTCTGACTCTTTCTGTCTCCACACAGCTACATATCTCTACATTGCTACATTCTACACATACAGTTACATGTCTTTCTTTATGTACATACGGCCAGACATCTCTCTATAGAGTTACATCTGTTTTTACATGTCCACGAGTCTATCTTTTACATACATTTCTCTTCTACATCTCTTTTCCATACAGCTTCATCTTCCTTGTCTCCACAGTTACAAATCTCCACACAGCCACAGCTAAACATCTCCTTTACACAGCTCTCTCACCATACAGCACTTTCCACAGTTCCTAGGCACAGCTCCTCTACGTAGCAGCAGCTCTGTCACGCGGCTCTCTCTCTCACACACACTCACTCTCACACACATAATTCTTACATGATTCACTCACTCTTTACTCATTCATTCACCCACTCACTCCTCACACCTTTTTCATGTTTCTTCTTCATCTCTCACCCAGCACACACACACACACACACACACACACACACACACACACACACACACACTTCACTCACATTCTGCAGCAGCTCTCACATGGCTCCACACAGCCATCTCTCTCCATACCACCGCTGCTGCTCCCTCACAGCCAAACTCTGGACAATTATAAGCTACATTTTCAGGGCCCTGTCCATTCTCACAACACAAGTCATGTAGTTTCTCTTGGGCCGGTAATGCCACATTGACCCATGCACGTAGCTCTAAGTTGGTGAGGGGTCCCAGACATTCAACAATTGGTTGAACCTTGAACTGTCAGGGTACGTGCAGAAAGAGAGCTACTGCAAAGAGCCAATCTCAGGGTAAACTGCCTGGCCTTGATTTAGCAAGAAACAACACCTGGGAATTAGTCTTTGTGTATATTCTGTAGAGGCAGCTTAGTCTGTTTTGGACTAGTTCTAAGGTCTTTGCAAAATGTGTAAAAGGCTGTCTTTGAGGCTGAGAATACTGTTACTTTCCTGTGTCAGTAAAGAATAAAGAATATTCTGGTAATATTTCTGTTCATCAGAATTATACAGCTTAAACAGAAATCCACAGCTAAATGTGTGCCCAGAGATGTAAAGCACACCACCAAAGGGCTGTGGAAATCACCCCACAGCTGTTCTTATTAGGGAGGGATAACAGTGGCACACGAGAAAGCTACAGACAGAAAACAACCGGTTTCCACAGCCAGTGACCCCACGGCTTAGCCAGGTAGGGCTCCCCATCAGGGAATTATACGTCTGGTGGGTCGACTTGTCAAACACTAATTGTCACCTGCTGTATTCTCCCACGGCCCTCGGCAAGTTTATGTGCACTGTGTATGTGCAGGTGCTTGAGGGGTGAGAAGATGGCACTGAGTCCCCTGGAATTGGGGTTGCAGCTGTTGTTAGCCACCTGGTGTGGGTGCTGGGAACTGAACCCTGATCCTCTACAAGAGCCCTAAGCATTCTCAACTGCTGAGCCGTCTCTCCCCCGCACCACCTTGCTTTTTGAGATAGTGTGTCTCAAAGGCCTGGGACTCACCAATTAGGCTGGGTGGCTGGCTAGTGAGTGAACCTCAGGGATCCACCTCCTTCTGCCCTCCCCAGTGCCGGCCTTAGAAATGTGCTACTGTGCCCTGCTTTTCTACAGGGGTTCTTGTTGTTGAGTGTTTCTCCTCTTTTGGGGGGCCCACTACCCAGCTCCCAAATAAATCACACACAGAGGTTTATTCTTAATTATAAATGTCTGGCCTTAGTTTGGCTTGTTGCTAGCCAGCTTTACTCCTGGGCTGACTTAACTCCTGAAAGTTTGTCTTTTCTCTTGGCATGATTGAATTGGTGGGTGAAATTACCAGAATCCTAGGGCTGACCCAGGCAGAGCCAAGACAGAACTGTAATTTACTTTAAATTATCCCTTCTAGCTTTTGTCTTGGGCTTTTACCTTTCTCTATTTTTGTATACCTTTTATTATTTCTTACTCCGTGTCTGGCTGTGTAGCTGGGAGTCTGGTCCCTGATATCCTTCTCCTTCTCTGGCTACTTCCCTCTCTCCTCTCAGATTTCTCCTTCTGTTAATTCTTCCTGCCTGCCAGCCCTGCCTATCCTTTCTCCTGTTTTGATATTGGCTGGCTGTTCAGTTCTTTTTTTTTTTTTTTTTTTTTTTTTTTGAGCTGATGATCGAATCCAGGGCCTTGCTCTTGCTAGGCAAGTACTCTATCACTGAGCTAAAGCACCAACCCAGCCATTCAGTTCTTTATTAGACCATCAAGTGTTTTAGACAGGCACTGTAACACAGCTTCACAGAGTTAAACAAATGCACCATAAACAAAAGGAACACACCTTAAAATAATATTCCCCAACAGGTTCTGGGGAATCAAACTCAGGTTCTCTTGTTCACAGGGTAAGGATTTTATTGACTGTGCTATCTCTCCAGCATCTTGTTTTTCTCTTCCTTCCTTCCTTCCTTCCTTCCTTCCTTCCTTCCTTCCTTCCTTCCTTCCTTCCTCCCTCCCTCCCTCTCTCTCTCTCTTCCTTCCTTCCTTCCTTTCTTCTTTTTTTTTTTTTTTCTGAGACGGGGTCTTTCCACGTAGTCCTGGGTGTCCTGTAACTCACTCTGTAGACCAGGCTGGCCTCACAGAGATCTGCCTGCCCCTGCCTCCTGAGTGCTGAGATTAAAGGCATGTGCCACTACAATGGGCCCTGATTTATTTTCCTTCCTTCCTTTTCTTCTTTCCTTCCTTTTTTCTTTTTTCTGAGTCAAAGTTTTGGTAAATACCCTAGGGTGATTTTGAATTCATGGTAATTCTCCTGCCTCAGTCTTTACCATCATGCCAGGCCTCTTTTGAAGGTTTCTTTTTTTCTTTTTTAATGGGTCCTTTGTGTATCATCATTGAATCCTGGCTTAGGCTTGACTCAGATCTCCACTGGCCTTCAATTATTTGAAAGGCACAGTGTGTCCCCGCCGCCCCTGCCAACACATACACAGAGCTATGGCAACCCCCCCCGACCCCCAAGGAACACTTAGGTCCCTTTGCCCAGCATTACCAGTGTGGTCCTTGGAACTATTGCAGCTCTAGACAAATAGTGGACTTGAAACTTGAGTCTCTTGTCTGGTTCCATCTCTTAGTACATGCGTACCCTTTTGCAAACCATCTGATCTCTCTGAGCCTCAGTTTCTCCACAAGAAAAGAAGGAAGCTGTCTTCCCTGCTGGCAGTTTAGAGGGCTTGTGAGGAGCTGAAGCTGGAGGTGCTGTTCGCCTGCACTCTGGAGGGCGCACTGTGGGGCATCTTCGGGCTGGGCTCTGAGGCTCGCGTGTTGGCGTCCTGGGCTGGCTACCCACTGGCGCGCGCGGGGTGGGGGTGGGGGGCTGCGCGTTTGTTCTCTGCAAGGCTGGCGTCGGGGAGCCAGGCGGCACCGGCAGATCGCACCATCTGCCCACTCGGAAGCGGAGCGCAGGTGTCGGGTGGGGGCGCAGGTAATTGCTGACGGCTGAGCCAGCTCTCCTCGCATCTGGTCCCGGGGCGAGGCGAGTCCCAGGCGCTGGAGGGATCGGCACGCAGGGCTTCAGCCTGGCCGAGCCCCGAGTCCTGCCGCAGCCCTGCTGCAGCTAAGCCAGGGAGGTCAGGGCATTATCGGATTCGCTTTACCAGCGTGGAAATCGACAACAGGAGAGGTTAAATCTCCGGCCGAGGTCCAGGAACCAGTCAATACCGGGCCTGAACTAGCCCTCCGGGTCACCCGACTCTTAATTCCATTTTCCTTGCGTGACCCCGCGGCACCACGCGGTTCAGGAAAACATTTATGTAGCGCCTTCTGTGGGTCAGGCTCTGAGGTACATACGGGGTGTCACCGGTTCTCAGACTCTGTTCATGCATGGACACAATCTACTGCCCCTGTGGACACAAGAGGTTCTTAGGTGGTACAGCTTCTGTGTCCACCAACTGGCTACCGGAGATATTTTTTATTATTTGGTTTCCTTTCTCCCCTTAATTAATTAATTGATTGATTTTTGAGATAGGGTCTAATGTAGCCCAGGCTGGCCTTAAACTTGTAGCTGAGGATGTCCTTGAATTTCTGATCCTACTGTCTGCACCTTCCTGGCAGCTCATCTCAGGCCATCTCAGTTTTGGAAGTGCTGGGGATGGAGGCCAGGGCTTAAAACATGGTAGGCAAGCCCTCTACCCCCGCCCCCCCTCCAAGTTATACTCTGTGCCCAACCTGAATGTCTTCAACAGTACCGTTCCTACCTATTCTTGCAGCTGCTGATTCCCTAGGTCAAAGGCCTTGGCTTGCAGCCTTTCTGAGTCCGGCCTCAGTTTCCTGTTGCTCATACCTGCCCTCTCTCTCCTGGAGTCTAGCTGCAGAGACCCACACCCTCTGCTCTGCACTGGGTCCTTGGACTTCAGTGGCCCTTTCCAGCTGTGTGCTTGACTAAACGGACCCTTGCTTTCAGAACCACAGTTCATCTGTGGTTTCCGCCCCCGAAGCCTCCTCTTCCCCTCTCCTGGGCTGTCATGGTCCAAAGCCGCTCCCCAAACCTTCCCTGCTGGGCAGCGGCTCTTCAGGCCTGGGCCTTGCTAAACTGTGCACTGTGCCCTCCTCCTGCATCCTTCTGCCACACAGAACGTCCTCAGGGACACAAAAGAAGTGTTTGAAGTTGTGTTGTCAAGCATCCCACAATACGATTACTGATAAAACCAAGAAGTAGTTACTGAATTATGACCTTTTGGTTAGACTTACCTTAACAACTCTGAGAATTAAAAAGCAAAATATTTCTTTTGTCTTCTGAGATTATAATTCTCTTATTTCCCCCTTCCCTTTCCTCCCTCCATCCCACCCCCATATGCTTCTCCTTACTCACTTTCAAATTCATGACCTCTTTTTCTCATTGTTGTTATGTAAGTGTGTGTGTGTGTGTGTGTGTGTGTGTGTGTGTTCCTAAATACATAAATAAAACCTGCTCAGTATTTATAATGTTCCTTCTGTATATGCTTTCAGGGCTGGCCATTTGGTATTGGGTAACAATTAGTGTGCTCTTCCCTGGGGAAGACTTTCGCCGGCTCTCGGCATCCCTTAGCTGCCTGTAGTTCTTTGCATGGGTCTGAGGCTTCCTAGGCTCCCTGGTCCACGTTAGCAGCTGTCCTCGTTCTGCTCACGTTTAGGTAGCCGTGTTGGAGAAACTGTGGGCATCGCTTCTGATATGTCTAGGAAACACAACCCTACAGCAAACTCCCTGATCCTCTGGCTCTTACAGTCTTTCTGCTTCCTTTTCTGCCATGATCCCTGAGCCTTAGGGGCAGGAGTTGTCTTATGGATGGATCTGTTGGGACTGGGCTCTACAACTCTCCATTCTGATGGGTTGTGGCTTTCTGTAATAGCTTCGAGAATTGTAAGTTCTAGATTATTTTCATTACCAGTGTGGAAGCACAGAAACAACACAGCCAGCGCCTTTGGCATTCACGAGTATAACTCATGTTGTAAGGACACACGGCACATGTGTTACTGCCTTCCCTTTCAGTTTGCCATTGATTAACAAGTTACTGTTCAGACAAGGCCGAGACAGTGTTAGTAGCCTTCGAGTTTTCAGAGAGTTTTAATCAAATGAACCAAGTGCCCCTCCATGGTGCTTCTGTGACCTTGGGTTCCGAACGGCCTCTATGGACCGACGATTGTTGTCAGGTGTCACAGCCAGGTCAGGATGACCTATGGCCTGGGAAGCTACTCCATGGAGCTATGCATTGCTCTCCTTGTTGAGATGGGAAGCAGCAGCAGGCCTCTCCTTGCATTGTGGAGCATGTCTGTGGACATGTGGGGTGCACTGGGTGTCTTAAAGAGGGCTATGTGGCTCTGTGAGTCTACCAGTGCACTATTATTATTATTATTATTATGCAGAGTCTTATTATGTAGGCCAGGCTGGCTTTGAACTCCCAGAGACCAACCTGCCCCTGACTCCTCAGTGCTGGGAGCAAAGACATGGGCCACCATACCTTGCTTCAGCACACTTTTTATTTTTAATTCTGAACCCCAGGAGCATGCTGGGATTTTTGCCCTTTTAGCATTTCTGGAGGAAATCTGCACAGAAACACTAAGCAAACACAGGGGATTAAGGGCCTGCCTCCGTGGGAGGCCTGGCTCGTAAGGAAGAAGGAGGGCACGTGTGTCCTTCTGTCTTGTTTGACTGCAGTTCATCTGCAGCACTGTGGAGCACAGCAATCTTGGTTTCGAGTGGGTGCAGGAAGCATGGGCTCCTGTGCATCAGAGTGTCAGCACTTAGAGGGTGTGTCCTGTGCCTGGCTCTGTGGATCTTGAGACGTTCTGGGAAGGGCCTAGGTGATAGTGAAGCTGCTTTCTCTTGGTAAAACTGGTTTGTGTGTACTAGGATAAAGTGAACTTTCTGGGCATGTCACCTGTGCGTGTGGGTGTGTGCATCTTAAGTGTGTGCCTGGATCTTTCTGTCTGTACATCTTGCCATTGGAGTGTGAGTGAGCATTTACGCAGGAGGCTGTATTTGTGTATGTGCAGGTGGGTCCAGGTAGAAGTCTGTGATGCTTTTGGTGGTGTAAGCGTATATGCACGGTGGGGTATAGTCCTCAGTGTGTGCCTCTGTCCAGGTGGGTGGGTGAAGGATGGTGGCAGGTGAGCTGTACAGATAGGTCCCCAAGGACTGTGCATGCCCGTCTTCAAAGACTCCTCTTGGCTCGGTGGCTGCTGCTGGTCCCTAGCGGTTCTGCCTTGCTGGTCCGCAGAGAGATCAACACCCTTCAAACCAGCTGCCTTGTTGGCTGCGGCTCACTTGGTCCGCCTCCTGATGCCTGCAGTTGTCATGGAAACCAAAGTAGGTCTGCTTCTGTCTGCCACTGGGTCCCTGGGCTAGGGCAGCTATGGGCCAAAGCCACCATGGTGAGGGCTGGCCAGGGAGAAGGGGGGTGCAGTCTGAGGGGTCCTCTGAGCTTGTTTTTCTTTGAACTCTCCTGGGGCCTCTTTTCTGCCTCCAAACACAAGGTCAGATCACCTGCTGTCAGACAACTGGAATCAAAACAGACCTGTCAGGAAAGGGCCGGAACAAGTTGACTTTTCACACACAGACAAAATTCTTTCCCAGGGAAAAAAAATCAAGACATATGCTAATTCCACATTACTGTGCATGTCATTTGTACGCTATTAGCTCAGTGCCTAAAATAACGTGGCTTTCAGGAGAGAGAGAGAGAGAGAGAGAGAGAGAGAGAGAGAGGGTGCTGTGTGGTAGGAGGACTCTGCCTGCTTTTGTCTGACTGTCCCAGTAAGCAGCTGTGCAGGGTTCACAGCACAGGGAGGATGAGCAGAAGAGTGTCAAGCAGCGAAAAGATCATGAAGTCTGGGTGGTTCTGGAAAATGGAGTCGCAAACACACAGCCAGCTGTACAAGCGAAGGGCAAGAAATACCTTGTTAGGGGAGACTCAGAAAAGATGGCGCAAACATGAAACTACAAGGCAGTGATTAACACAGAGGTGGGGATGGTGATTGACCTGGGGAGAGGTAGACTTCTGGGGTGTGGCTTGCGGCAGGTGATTGGCTGGTGTTCTTTTAACTGGGCATCTATAGCCCAACATTCTCTGCGTGTGGTACCTATGGTGACTGATCAAAGCAGAGAGTCAGGTGTGGTGGTACACCCCTGTAATATCTGTACTTGGGAGCTGGGGACAGGAAGGTCAGGAGTTTAGAGTCACCCTCAGCTGCACAGAGAGTTTCGACTAGTCTGAGCTACCGGAGATCCTGCCTCAAAGAAACAAAGAAACAAACAAACAAGCAAATGAAACAAAATAGAAGCTTCCAGTCTGGAGCTTGTGGCTTCTGGCTTGATTTAGTGGTGGTAGGTAGTTAATGGGTCAGTGAGAGAATGCAGAGGCGGGGTCACATTTTTGCATGGGCTCTGGCCTTGCCTCTGGTACTGACTGGGCGTGGCCTTGGGGGAAGCTACTCATCTTCCTCCAACTGAAGTTTCTACCTCTAGAACATGACAGCACATTGCATTTCTTCATTCAATACCAAGTTAATTTTGAGTTTTCTGTGTGCCGGGCACTGGGTCAGGAAGAGTCATGCAGATGTCACCCAGGCACGTCACAACACCATGGATACTCCCAGGGGACACCTGGGCTCTGGGTGGGTAGGAGCTGGGAGAGAGGTTTAGAGCAGAGAGCAGGCAAGAGGCCAGTTTTGGAAGCTGGCCCATAGTTGGACATGGTGGCCCACTCCTTTAATCCCAGCACTTAGGAGGCAGAGGCAGGCACTTCTCTGTGATGCATGGACAGCCTGGTCTACAGAGTGAGTTCAGGCCACCCTCCAAAAAGATGGAATAAACTTCAATTGGATGTGCTACAGACAGAACTACAGACACCATGTGGCCAGGGTCAAGAGGTCACCGGGAACAGCGAGATCACCCATCACAGCTGGAAGATGGACAGATATGGCTCTTTTTTTTTTTTTGTCTTCTTGAAAATAGATTTTTTTCCTCTCATATACCATATCTGATTATGGTTTCCCCTCCCCAACTCCTCCCCACATCCCCTCCCATCCAGATCCACCCCCTTTCTGCCTCTCATTGGAAAACAGTCTTCTAAGGGGTACTAATAAGACAAAATAAGACTTAGTAAGAAAACACACCAGAACAGGAAAAAGAAGACAAATAGAAGGAAAAGAGCCCAAGAGAAGGTATAAGAAACAGAGAGATGCAGAGACCCATTTCTTTGCACACTTAGAAATCCCTCAAAGCTGGGCAGTGGTGATGCACTCCTGTAATTCCAACACTTGGGAGGCAGAGGCAGGTGAATCTCTGTGAGTTTGAGGCCAGCCTTGTCTACAGAGTGAGATCCGGGACAGTTATAAGGAGAAACCCTGTCTTGAAAAAGCAAAGCAAAGCAAAGCAAACCAAAAAGAAATCCCACAAAAACATTAAACTGGAAGTCATAATATGAAAAGGACCTGTAGTGTGAAAAAGAGAGAATATATGTATGTATGTATGTGTGTGTGTGTGTGTGTATATATATATATATATATATATATATATATATATATATGTAAAAAGATAAAAAGATAAAAAGAAGAAGCCCCGATTCTCACGTGGGGTTGTGGTTGGCTTGGTGTCTATGTCTGTCTTTTGGTAGCATCTTCCTATTCCAAAGACACTAGAATGTAGGTGTGAAGGCTCTATGTAGGCACCAGCTTGACTTCGCCGTGTTCAATGATTTGTGTGGGTGTTGTCTTTAGCTTTTGTGGAGAGCAACCTATAGTCTTGTCAAAAGCCTGGGTTGTTCAGAGGTTCTCATGGGACCTCTTTGCTCAACAACTCAATTAGCTGTGACCCAGTCCCGGTTCTGGAATCTTCACTTGGTGACAAGAGATGTCCTGTTGAAGTTCTGTCTCCTCCATTATTTGGTGATTTCATTTAGATAGCATTCATATATGTATATATGTTAGGAAGCTTCTACTGTATTAGGTTTCCATACTATACCTCAAATGGTCCTTCATTTTAGCTGTCTCTCCCCATATCCCCTCCTTCATCCCCCTCTTCCTCTCCCTCCCAACTTGATCCTCCCATTCAAGTACCACCCCCCCAAACCATAACTATCATTCTATCTCCCTTTGCTAAGGAGAGCTGTATGTCCCTTCAAGTCTTTTACTCTATATTTAACTCTGTGGTTCTGTGAATTGTAGCTTGGTTATCACTGATTTAACTGTTCCATCCACTGATGGATGTGATTTTCATGATTCCATTTTTTAAATGGCTGAGTAGTATTCCATTGTGTAAATATACTACATTTTCTTTACCCATTCATCTGTTGAGGGACATTAGGGTTGTTTCTAGTTTCTGTCTACTATGAAGAAATCAGCGATGAACATGGTTGAGCAAGTATCTCTGCAGAAGGATAAAGGAAGTATCCTTTGTGTATATGCCCAAAGGTAGCTTGCCCCCCCCCCTCTCTGTCATTTTTCAAGACAGGGTTTCTCTATGTAGCTTTGGAGCCTGCCTGGGAACTCAATTTGTAGACCAGGCTGTCCTTGAAATCACAGAGATCCACCTGCCTCTGCCTCCCAAGTGCTGGGATTAAAGGCGTGCGCCACCACTGCCCGGATTGTACAACTGGCTCTTGAGGTAGATTGATTCTGACCTTCCTGAGGAACCACCGCAAGGATTTCCATAGTGGCTGTATAAGTTTGCACTCTTGCCAGCAGTGGATGAGTGATCTCCTTATTCGACATCCTCGCCAGCATGAGCTGTCACTTGTGTTACTGATCTTAGCCATTCTGACAAGTGTAAGATGGAATCTCAAAGTAATTTTGATTTGCATTTCCCTGATGACTAAGGAAGTTGAACATTTTTTTCCTTTCCTTTTTTTTTTTTTAAATTTTATGTGCATTGGTGTTTTGCCTGCATGTATGTCCGTGTGAGGGTGTTGGATCCCCTGGAACCAGAGTTACAGACAGTTGTGAGCTGCCATGTGGGTGCTGGGAATTGAACCTGGGTCCTCTGGAAGAGCAACCAGTGCTCCCAAACACTGAGCCATCTCTTCAGCCCCAAACATTTCTTTAAAGTGTTTCTTAGCCATTTGTGTTTCCTCTTTTGAGAATTCTGTTTAGAACTGTACCCTATTTTTTTTTTTAAATTTGGGCTATTTGTTTTCTTGATATATAGTGTTTTTTTAAATTCTTTATATATTTTGAATATTAGCCTTCTATGGATATATAGATGATAACAATCTTTTCCCATTCTGTAGGCTGCCACTTTGTCCAAATGACGGTATTCTTTGGCTTTGTGGGGTCCTGTTTATTAGCTGTTGATCCTAGTGCCTCTGCTAATAGTGTTCTGTTCAGAAAGTCTTTTTCTGTGCCAATGAGTTCAAGACTATTCCCCAATTTCTCTTCTATCGGGTTCAGTATCTGGTTTTATGTTGAAGTCCTTTATACATTTGGAGTTGAGTTTTATGCGGGTGTTGAGTATGGATCTATTTGGATTTTTTTTATGTAGTTTGACCAGCACCATTTGTTGAAGATGATGTCTTTTTTTTCCCAGTGTGTATTTCTGGCTTCTTTATCAAAAATCAGGTGTCCATAAGTAGACTTATGTTTGAGTCTTCAGTTAGCTTTCATTGATTGACGGGTCTGTCTTTGTGCCAATACCATGCTGTTTTTATTACTATAGCTCTGCAGTACAGTTTGAGGTCAGGGATGCCAATATCTCCAGAAGTTCTTTTGTTCTTCAGGATTGTTTTAACTATCCTGGGTTTTTTCTTGTGTTTCCATTTGAATCTGAAAATTTTTCTTTCAAGATCTGTGTAAGAATTGTATTGCAATTTATGGGGATTGCTTTTGATAGGATGGCATTTTTACTATAGTAAAATCCTATCAATCTATGAACATGAGAGATCTTTCCACCTTGTGATATCTTCTTCAGTTTCTTTCTTAAATGTCTTAAAGTTTTTATCATACAAGTCTTTCACTTGCTGGGCTAGTATTACCCCCAAGATGTTTTATATTATTTGAAGCTATTGTGAAAGGTGTTGTTTCCTTGATTTCTTTCTGAGTCCATTTGTCATTTGTATGTAGGGCTGCTCATTTTTGTGAGTTAATTTTGTATCCAGTTACTTTGCTGAAAGTGTTTATCAGCTATAAGAGTTTTCTGGTGGGATTTATAGGTTCACTTATGTGTACTCTCATATCATCTCCAAATAAAGATACTTTGACTTCTTTCTTTCCAATCTTGTTGATCTCCTTCAGCTGTCTTATTGATCTAGCTAAGACTTCAAGTACCATATTGAAAAGGTATAGAGAGAGTGAACAACCTTTTCTTTTTTCTTATGTTAACGGAATTGCTTTGAGTTTCTCTTCATTTAAGTTTGTGTTAGTCATGGGTTTGCTGTAAACTGCCTTCATGACCCTTGTATCCCTAATCTCTCCAGGATTTCCACAGTGAAGGGGTGTTGGATTTTGTTAAAGGCCTTTCCTGCATCTAATGAAATGATCATGTGGCTTTTGTCTTTCAGTCTGTTTATGTGTTGAACTACATTTATCAATTTATATATGTTGAACTATCCCTCATCTCTGGGATGAAACCCACTTGATAATGGTAGATGGTGTTTTTGATGTGTTCTTGGTTTCAGTTTGTAAGTATTTTATTGAGAAAATTTGCATCTATGTTCATAAGAGAAATTGCTCTGTAATTCTTTTCCTTTGTTGGGTTTTTATATGGTTTGGGTATCAGGGTAACTGTAGCCTTGTAAAATGAATTGGGAAGTGTTCCTTCTGTTTCTATTTTGTGGAATAATTTGAGAAGTATTTTGCATTAACTCTTCTTTGAAAGTCTGATAGAATTCATCACTAAAATCATCTGGCCCTGGGCTTTTCTTTTTCTTTTTCTTTTGGTTGGGAGACTTTTAATGACAGCTTCTATTTCACTAGGGGGTTATAGGTAGGTCTGTTTGAATTGCTTGCTTGATCTTGATATAACTTTGGCAAGTGGTATGCATTGAGAAAATTATTCATTTCTTTTAGATTTTCCAATTTGGTAGAGTACAAAATTTTAAAGTATGGCCTTATGATTCCGGAATTTCTTCAGTGTCTGTTGTTATGTCTCCTTCTTTATCTATAATTTTGTTAATTTGGATCTTCTCTCTTTACCTTTTAGTTAATTTGAATAAGGATTTGTCAACCTTATTGGTTTTTTCAAAGAATCAACTCTTTGTTTCATTGATTCTTTGTATTTTTTTTTTCTTTTGAAAAAAGGTAGCTCTGCACCTTTCCTGGAACTCACTTGGTAGCCCAGGCTGGCCTCGAACTCACAGAGATCTGCCTGGCTCTGCCTCCCGAGTGCTGGGATTAAAGGCGTGCGCTTCTGCTGCTGCTGCTGCCACCGCCGCCGCCTCCACCGCCGCCCCTGCTGCCACCCGACTGATTCTTTGTATTTTTTGGTTTGTTTCTATTTTATTGATTCCAGATCTGCATTTGATTATTTCTTGCTGTCTGCTTCTTTTGGGTGTGGTTTCTTCTTTTTGTTCTTTAGAAACAACAACAAAAGCTTTATCTTTCAGGTGTGCTGTTAAGTTACTAGTATGAGATCTCTCCAATAATTTTAGGCACTTAGTGCTATGAACTTGCCTCTTAGAATTGCCTTCATTGTGCCCCACAAGTTTGAGTATGTTGTGTATTCATTTACATACAATTATAGAAAGTAATTTCAGTCTTGAACCCATATTTTCATTCAGTAGTGAACTGTTCAGTCTCCATGAGTTTGTGCAGTTTCTGCTGTTGTTGATATCCAGCTTCAATCTGTGGTGGTCAGATAGGATTCAGGGGGTTATGTCAATTTTCTTGTATCTGTTGAGACTTGCTTTGTGTCTGAGTATGTGGTCAGTTTTGGAGAAAGTTCCACGAGGTGCTGAGAAGAAAGTATATTCTTTTGTGTTTGGATGAAATGATCTGTAAATTTCTGTTAGGTTTGTTCGGTTTAAATGTCAGCTCCAGTATTTCTCTGCTTATTTTTTCTCTGGATGACCTCACTATTGGTGAGAGTGAGGTATTGAAGTCTTCTACTATCAGTATGTGAGGGTCAATAAGTGAATTAAGCTTTGGTAGTGTTTCTTTTATGAACTTGTGTGCCCTTGTGTTTGGTGCATAGATGTTAAGAATTGCAATGTTCTCTTGTAATATAATGTTTGCTATAGTATTCTTCCCTATCTCTTTTGATTAGTTTTGATTTGAAGTCTATTTTGTTAGATATTAAAATGGCTACACCAGCTTGCTTCTTAGGTCCATTTGCTTGGAATACCTTTTTCCATCCTTTTACTTTGAGGTAATATCTGTCCTTGATGTTGAGGTGTGTTTCTTGGATGCAACAGAAGGATGGATCCTGTTTTCACATCCATTCTGTTAGTCTGTATCTTTTTACTGGGGACTTGAGACCATTGTCATTGGGAGTTATCAATGAGTAGTGTTTGTTGATTCCTGTTATTTTGTTTTTGTAGTGTGTGTGTGTGTGTGTGTGTGTGTGTGTGTGTGTGTGTGTGTGTTTCCCCCTCTTTTGATTTGCTGGTCAGGAATTATTTATTTTTTGTGTTTTCTTGGGTGTGGTTAATCTCTTTAGGTTGGAGTTTTCCTTCTAGCACCTTCTTTAGGGTTGGATATGTAGATAGACAGTGCTTAATTTTTTTTTTTTTTATCATGAAATGTCTTATTTTCTCCATCTGTTGTGATTGAAAGTTTTGTTGGAAGTGGTAGTCTGGTCTGGCATCTGTGGTCTCTTAGAGTCTGTAACGCATCGGTCTAGGCCTTTCTGGCTTTTAAAATATCAATTGAGAAGTCAGGTACTATTCTAATAGGTCTGTCTTCATATGTTACTTGGACTTTTTCCATTGAAGCTTTTAATATTATTTATTTGTTCTGTACCTTTCGTGTTTTGATTATTATGTGCTAAGGGGAATTTCTTCTCTGGTTCAGTATATTTGGTGTTCTGTATGCTTCTTGGATCTTGATAGGCATCTGCTTCTTTAGGTTAGGAAACTTTTCTTCTATGGTTTTGTTGAAAATATTTTCTGTGCCTTTGACCTTTGTTTTCTTTTCATTACTCTACTCCTATAATTCTTTTCACTGTGTCCCAGATTTCCTGGATGTTTCATGCCAGGATTTTTTTAGACTTAACATTTTCTTTGACTGAGGTATCCATTTCTTCCATTGTGTCTTCAATGCCTAACATTCTGTCTTCTATCTCTTTGTAATCGGTTAGTGAGGCTCACCTCTGGGGGTCCTGTTCAAATTCCTAAGATTTTCAATTCCAGATTTCCCTCAGTTTGGGTCTTCTTGTTGACTCTATTTCCACTTTCAGATCTTGAACTGTTTTATCAATTTTCTCCACTGTTTGTGTTTTCATAGATTTCTTTAAGGGGTTTATTCATTCTTCTTTAAGGACTTCTCTCATGGTCACAAAATCTATTTTAAGGTCTTTGTCTTGTGCCTAAGCCTTGTTG
This sequence comes from Peromyscus maniculatus bairdii, assembly GCF_049852395.1. Lineage (NCBI taxonomy): Eukaryota > Metazoa > Chordata > Mammalia > Rodentia > Cricetidae > Peromyscus > Peromyscus maniculatus. Next base: position 43,332,167 of record NC_134858.1, read on the forward strand.
CATTCTCAGGGCCTGCTGGGTTGCTGGGCTCCAGTAGAGACATATATCCTGGCTGTCATTGATTATGTTTTTTATGCTGGCATCTAAGCATTTGGGCTTGTGAATATTGTAATTCTAGGTGCTGATATCTGCTCTTGTCTTCAGTGGGTGGGTGTTTTGTTCCTTGATTTCAATTGTCCTTTCTCATTCTTAGGAGGGTTTTGTGGCTGTGTGCTGCCTGGCAGGTAATTCTTCTGGGCTCTTGCTAGGTCTGGCCACTGGGGGGTCTGGGTAAAATATGTTTCTAGGTATAGGGTGCTGACACTTAAGAATGGGGATAGGCTTAATCCCAGCATTTGGGAGGCAGAGGCAGGCGGATCTCTGTGAGTTCGAGGCCAGCCTGGTCTATAGAGCGAGGTCCAGGACAGGCTCCAAAGCTACACAGAGAAACCCTGTCTCGAAACAACAACAACAACAACAACAACAACAACAACAACAACGAACGGAGGATAGGCTGGGGTGAGGTGCTGAGGGGGTCCACAGGAGGGAAGAAAGCAGGGCCTTCTACCAGCCTCTACTTAGTCCCCTGGGAATGGGAGCAGAGAGTGAGGAGAGGCCACAGCAGCTAGTCTGCTACAGAATTGGGGGTGAGACTGGGGGACTGGGTGTGGAGGAGAGGAGGGAGAGTGAGGATCTGAGTCTTGCCTCCGGTTTCACTGGCCTACTTGTTTCCTGACTGGCGTGGCTGGTGGGTTCCCAGAGAATGCCTGCCGGACTGGGGAGTGGTGGTGGTTCTGGGGTAACAGGATGACCGGGGAAGAAGATTGGAGGCGAAGATCCCTGTGAGCATCTAGAGATGGGGGCAGAGTGGAGGGGGGGGGCTGCAGCAGGTGGTCGGCTTCAGAGCTGGGGATGAGACCGGCAGATTGGATTTGGAGGAGAGGAGAGGGAGAAAGACGAAGAAGATCCACAGTCGGCCCACGTGTTTCTGGCCTGTGGGTTCCCAGGGAGCAACTGCTGGTGTTGGGGCCTGAGATAATGGGGGGAGTGGGAGGAAGGAAGTGTGGAAGGGAAGCTCTGTGTGACCCACTGGAGCTGGGGGTGTCGAGGCAGCCGTTGGCTGCAGTGAATGTTCTGCCACAGACCTGGGGGTGACCCTGGGGGATTGGATTTGGAGGAGAGGAGGGAGAGGAGATCTGCAGTTAGCCTACCTGCTGTCCTGTCCAGGGCTTCCCTTTCAACCCAAACAGGAAACTCTCCCCAGGAAGATATATTAGCTGGGGGGATGGGATGGGATGGGGGAGCAGGAAACCCCCAGAGTGTCATTGCAAATTCTCTGTCCTGAGAGCAGGTGACAGCTTGGCTTAGATGCTTAAGGGCTTGGGTTTTGACAGTCTGAGATGCCCAACTTCAGGACTAGGGGGCCATAAAGGAGCCCACCTTCAGACAAACAAGCTGTTGCCCTCAGCTGTACCTCTCACAGAACCAGCAAATGAGCCCCAAAACAAGCCAGTTGGGGATTACTTGGAGGCAACACTCCCTTGAAATTTGGTTGGTGCCAAGACAAGGCCTGGCCAGGGGTTCCTGGATGCTGATACAATGTCACTTGACATCAGGCCTGACCTCACCCTCATCTGGGCCCACCTGATCTTCCATGACAGTCAAGGAAGGGCCCCTTGACTTGGGACCCAACCGTTTGTTAGTTTTTGTCAACTGAACACTCACGTGGGAAGAGAGACCCCCAGTTGAGGAACTGGTTTCTTTGGATTGGCCTGAGGGCCTGAGGAGAGGGGTTCATAAATTACTAATTGATGTAGGAAGGTCCAGCCTACTGCAGACAGTGCCATCTCTAGACACTAGGCATGGGCTGGGTAAGAAAAGTAGCCGAGTGGGCCAGAAAAGACAAGCCAGTACGCGGGGCTCCTCCACGGCCTCCCCTTCAGTCCCTTGCTTCCAGGTTCCTGCCCTGGCTTCCCGGATGATGGACTGTAAGCTGTAAGCTGTAATAAGGCCTTTACTCCCCCAAGGTGCTTTGGGTCAGTGTTTTGTCTCAGCAACAGACAGCAAACTAGAACAGGACTCCCAAACTGTGTTCATATCCTGGCTCCATTTCTTCGGAGGTAGATCAGCCTCTAGCAGTCCCTGAAAAGTTTATCATCCTTCACCCTACAGCAGTAGTTCTCAACCTGTAGGTCACGACCCCTCTGGGGATCAAGCTATTCTATCATAGGGGTCACATATCAGACATCCTGCATATCAGGTATTTATATTACAATTCATAACAGTAGCAAAATTTCAGTTATGAAGTAGCAACAAAGATAATTTTATGGTTGCGGGGGGGGGGGGGGGTCACCACAACATGAGGAACTGTATTAAAGGGTTGTATAAAGCATTAGGGAGGTTAAAGACCACGGCTCTAAAGTATGTGTGTGGAGGTGGGGGGGGTGGGAGGGTGGAGCAGCAGCCATCTAGGAACTCCAGGTTGGTCTCTTGCCCCTTCCATATAGAACAACTTGCTCAGCTCTGGCCCTCACTTGCTGGGCACTATTGTTAGGAAACTATTTTTCTCTGTTTGGTGGGATGCTGTTTCTCACTGCTGAAGTGTGTGACATGGTTCTGGTTTTGCAGAAGTGTAGCATTCAACCTTCTCTCTGGGAGACTCCTGAGTCATTACTCATCTGAGAGACCCCTACATATCGAGGAAGTCTGCATTTAGTGGTTCTGGGAGTGTAGGTAGGGCCTATGGGCAGGCTAACCCTTTTTTTTTTTTTTTTTTTTTTGAGACAGGGTTTCTCTGTGTAGCTTTTGGAGCCTGTCCTGGAACTCACTTTGTAGACCAGGCTGGCCTCGAACTCACAGAGATTCACCTGCCTCTGCCTCCCGAGTGCTGGGCAATTTGTGAAGGCCTGAGGAGCACCTGTAGGCATTAAAGTTCGCTGTCACTTTAGTGGTAGGGGATGTGGATTTGAGAAGAAGGGTCTGGGTACCTGTATACAGTACCATGGAGACTGAATGGAGTCATCCAGGGGGTGGGCTGTCAGGTGTCAGGTGTCTGCCATGGTAACAAGTCCTGGTGTGGTTGGTGAGGCCAGAGGGTGGGAAGGTGCAGTGTGGAGGTGAGTGGGTACAAAGGATTCTGGATCAGAAGGGGCTCACAGGGAAGCTTGTGTGTGAGTCAAGCTGGGTGGGGGCAGCAGGAAGTCTGGTATGTTCCGATGGGTCGGTGGTGTGTGGAATTGCAGGTGTGAGAGAAGAACTTGGGGGTGGCACGCTCACACCAGGCAGGATGCTCCCTTGACCTGCTGGTCCCTTCATCGCAAAGCTCTGTGTACTGAGCACTATTCTAGCCACCAAAGGAAAGTGGGGGCAAAAGTCAGAAGCCCTGTCCGCAAGGACATCTCTCTAGTGGAATCTAGTGTGTGCTAATTGTACCATTAAACAATCCTGTCTGGGACACTTGCCCCTTTCATGATCTTCTAAGTTATTTGCTCTCTGTTTTCTTTTTTTCTTAATTAAAAAAAAAAATCTACCTTCAGGATTTTCTGACCTCATTTGGGCAGACTAATGAGAAAAGGGAAAAATACATCCACGTTGACATTAGAAAAAGATGGGGAGGTTGGGATAGATGTCATCATGGGACTAAGGGTGTGACATCACCAGGGTGCCCCTCCCCATGACTATTGGGTTGGGAATCATGGAAAGATACTCAATCCTGGAATCCAGTGTCCTCCCCCTCAACTCTTCTCTGTTTGTTTGTTTTTGTTTTTGTTTTCTTGGCAGCTTTTACTGTCTGAGAGCTGATGTGTCTCATGGGCAGCATGGCTGTGGCTTGGCTAATTTGAGGTCCCCCCCGCCCCGAGTTCTTGACTGCCACTAACCTTCTCCCCAGCCCGCAGCTCTTGTTCTAAGCCTTGTCCCTTCTTTTCCAGAAAAGGGACAATGGGCCAGAAGGAACTCCACGTAGCCTTCTCTTCACAACCCTAGAATTGTCAGTGGGGATGAACAGCTAGGATGGTGTTCTGGTAAATTCTTGCTCTTGTCTGCGAGGAGGCTTTCTTTCCTGGGTGGCTCAGGAGCTCCAGTTGTGGTATACCCACAAGGCAGCATCAATGACCTAGGGCAGGAGCCCCGTGTAGAGGGGCTGGGGCATGCTGGCTTCCTGTCCAGATAGAAGGTGGCGGAGTTGTGGGTGTTCTCTTCTTTCTTATGCTTGGGCCTTGATGTAGCTGGCCAGCTCCTCTCCTTCCGGCTCTATCTTCTCCCATCCCCTGCCCAGCTCTGGAGCACCAAATTGGGAAGAACACAGGCTTTGGAGACAGGCAGTCCTGATGTAGCTCCCAGCTCTGGTATCTTCCTTCCTTCCTTCCTTCCTTCCTTCCTTCCTTCCTTCCTTCCTTCCTTCCTTCCTTCCTTCCTTCCTTCTTTTCTTTTTAAAAAAAGATTTATTTATTTATTATGTATACAGTGTTTTGCCTGCATGTATGCCTGCAGGCCAGAAGAAGGCACCAGATCTCATTATGGATGGTTGTGAGCTCCCATATGGTTGCTGGGAGTTGAACTCAGGACCCCTGGAAGAACAGCCAGTGCTCTTAATCTCTGGGCCATCTCTCCAGCCCCAGCTCTGGTATTTTCTAGTGGACGAATGAGAATGGGTTGCTTTGCACATCTACCACCTAGCCTCTGTCCCTTCCAGGCTGAGGTGAAGATTATGGGTGATATGGGCATGGCTTCCAGAACCTGGCAAAAGGGACTCAGCTGGTGACCAAATTCAGCAACTTCCCCCTCCCCCAGGAAAACATCAGGGTGTGTGTACCATTTTATTATTTTGGGACATCATCTCATGGAGCCTTGGCTGACCTTAAACTCACTGTGTAGCCGAAGATGATCTTAAACTTCTGATCCTTCTGAACCTTCGCAGTGCTGGCATTATAGGTACTGTGCCATCCCACTGTTTTGGGGGTTCTGGGGTTGAATTTGGGGCTTTGTGCATGCTAGGTTAGCTTTCCACCGAGTTACGTTTCCAACGCTATGTACCTTATTTTAGACGTAGGTGCCAAAGCAGTCTGCTTTCTCTTTGGAGCTTCTCAGTGCTCTAACGCCCTGCCCTCCCTAGCCCTGTGTTCTCCAAAGGCTCTAGGGCCTTGGGCACAGCTCCCTGAGAGGCCAACACCTGGCAGAGAAGTGAGTCTGATGCCTGTTTGCTGGTTGGTGGGTGCCTCTGTGTGGGTGAAGAGGGTGAGCGCTGGTCTTAGGCAGTGGCTTTCTGGAGTCTGTAGGATGGGGCATAGGGAGGGCTCTGAAGCCATTACCCTGACTCAATCCCCACCTCATCTGTGTCTGGGGGCTCTTAGCCCCTTCTCCCTGACCTTGTATCTCCTTGCCTCAGCCGGTCCTGCTAACGAGCTGAGCCAGCCGGCTGGCGCCTGCCTCTCCGATGTGCTGACTCAGTCCCATGCCTCCCGCTTCCTCTGCCCTTGTTTGAAAACGCCAAGTTAATTGCTTCCAGCTCCAGGCTGCCCTGGTAGGGGCACAGCCCTCCTCGCCCCTCCTTCACACCCTGAAAGGAGAAGACAAGTACCCTTCAGCCCCAGACCTGCGGTCTGTCTGTGCACAGGAATAGGCTCCCAGTGACCACTAGGGGGCAGTGGGGGTGTGGAGGGGCAGACCTCCATGTTTCCCAACTCCCGATTCTGCCAGGCTGGTGATGTGCAGGGCTGTGAGCGTTGACCAATGGTCTCTCCGGTCTATGGTCAGTTCCAGGGCAGGGATCGTGTGTTGTGAGGGAGACCTGAGGCCTCAAAGAGAAAGACAGGAAGGAGGGAGGAGGAAATATGGAAGAGAAAAAATGGAGGGAAAAAAGAAAAGAAGGAAAAGCAGGGAGAAAGAGGGAGGAGATCAAGGAAGGCAGGAGGGAAAAAAGGAGCAAGAGAAGGAAGGAAAGAAAAGAATGAAAGAAAAAAGGGAGGAGGAGGGAGGAAAGGAGGGAGGCAGGGAGCCAACGGAATTTCTCACAGAGCAGTACTCATGGAATTCCCACAGGACGGGCTTACAGATGTGCTAAGGGGGTGAGAGTCAAAATATTTCACAACAGAGTGGTGCCAGCTCTCACTAATGGAATGGAAACCCAGCAGGAGCTGGGCAGGGTCCTAGAGGCCTCCTGAACTGTGTCAGGAATTAACTCTTCAGTGGCTGGTCCTCGGGGGAGAGCCACTACCGATAGATAGCTGTGGACGTGACTCCCTGCCAAGATGGGGCCTGGTGTCTGATAGGGGCTTTACCACGTGTCGAAGGAATGGTGACCGGCAGTCTGGAGTTTGGGAGTAACTGGTAAGAAACAGACTTGGAAACAGATCGGGTGCATGGAGGCTGGAGGCTGGGCAGGGCAGTTCTGGAGAGGGCACGCTAGAGACCCTTTGAGGTGTTGGGTGCTGGAATTCCTGCCTGGAGATTGGTCCCTGGCTCTGGGTGCTGAGGGACATGTAGGTCCCCGGGAGATGAGGGTGTAGGGTGCTGTAATGGTGCGTATCTGTTCAGTTATTTTTATTACTGTGATAAGAAGAGAGGAGGAAGGGCAGAGAAAGGTTGGGGGGAGCCGTCTCTCAGGAATCATTAAGGAACAGATGCGGGGGATGGGGGAGGGCTTCTCAGCACCCCTCTGGGTCTGCAGCAGGTGGAATCTTCTGTGGGTGCTAAGCGCTTTCAGGTGGGTGGCTGGGTTTTCCTTTTTTTTTTTTTTTAAATTTTCTTTCTTTTTTTTTCTTTTTCCTTCTTTCTAGTATTCTTGGAATGACCTGGAGCGGGGGGGGGGGGGGGGGGGGAGGGGCCAGACCCTTCTGTCATGCTGTCTTTTTCTTGCTTGCTTAGGCGGGGGAGAGTTTTCTCCCTGTGAGGGAGTACAGGGCCAAGGCTGTGTACGGAGGAGACGGAGGTTTGCTGACCCCCTTCCAGGAGGGGTCACTCCATCTACTCACCTCCTGGCTCCTCAGGAACCCTGCCCAGCCTGCTGTCCAGTGAGCCCCAGGTCAGGGTCAGCTTCAGGGCTCGCCGGGGCCCTGCTGAGCTTCCAGTGGCCTTTGCAGGCCACGTTGGCTCCCATCCTTCCGCTGGGGCTCTAGTCATCACGTGTTTCTCCCTCCTTGCTTTCCTCCCTGGGTCTCCAGCCAGCCCGCCGGCTTGATGAATTAGCCCCATAGATATTCCGTCGAGAAAGCAAACACATATCATATATATCTTTGACAAGTTATTATTCTCCCTTATCAGGATTCGGGTGGATCTGTGCCCGCCATTACTCAAGCTGCACACTTGCTCTGCTTGGGACCAGGCTCCAGCCACACGAGGAAGTGGTGCCCGGCCAGCCCAGCCCAGCCTCTGCCTTGCATGCAGGCTGTGCTGTGTGGGTGCGGATAAGCCGTGAACAGGGAAGTGGGGCATGGTGCCCCTGTCACGGTCCAATGGCCGACAGACCCTTTCATTGTGGAGGCTAGGTGTGGTCAAAATGAACCAGCCCTTCATCCTCTCATCCGAGTCCAGGGCTGCAGTTGTGTCCCAAGGAATGAGGTCTGGTTTGGGACTCACCCTTGTCTGCTTTGTGGGCCTGGATGGGACCTTCATTATCTATTGCGTGGGCCTTTCAGTGACCTGCTGGCAAGACCTGCCATCAGCGCCCGGGTTTCTCGGAGCCAAAGGGGCTCCTGGAGGCCAGCCCTTGGTCCTGTGGTAGGGGGAGGCTCGTTGGCCAGCGAGGGCTGATGAATGAGATGTAAGTGAGTACTAGCGTTCTCAGTCTGGCCGTTGGGCCGTGATTTGTCATCTCTCACCCCGCACATTCCTGTTTCCCTAGAGGCGGGCTCCATATTAACAAGTCCTCTACTTAGGAATATAAATGGTGTGTCTGGAACTGCTCCTGACAGCCTGCAGGCTCTAATGCGCTCCGGCCTGGGGGGGGGAGGGGGCCAGTCGTACTGGCTCAGCTGGCTTCTGAAGTGGGAATGGCGGAGGGGAGGCCCCAGCGGCCTTCACTGGAGAAGGGCTGCCCATGACTCTACACTGTCCCAACCCCGAGACCCGACGGAATGGCGAGGAGCCACCTCCTCATGTCCAGGCTTGCCCGGCTTCTTCTGTCCCAGGACAGACCTTGTCTTCTGATGGCCCCACAGGAGTGTTCTATGCAGGGGCCTTCCTCCAGATATGACATTCCATGGAAATCTCTTGTCCTGTTTTGTGACTGACAGCCAGTTTCTTAGATCCAAGGGAGAAGTCAGGAGGGAGAGAAGGCCCGATTGAAGGCAGAAGGGACCCGGTTTCTGACCATGCCCATGTTGAATCCTCGGCAGAGGGTGCCGTGCTGGGCAGGTTCCTGCTCTGGCTGGGGCAGCACTCTGCAGGTGGGTGCCGGGATCAGTTATGGCCGGTTCTCTGTCTACTGTGGGGTTGGCTGGAGTAGAGGGGAGTCTGAGTGTCCTGAGAAGTATTCTTGGCTGGAAGGCAGGTATCCAGGTGCCCCAGCAAGCCAGGCTAGAGAGGCTGTGTGGTGGGAAGGTCAGAGAAGATCTTTTGAGTAGGAGAGCATGTACTGCTGGGAGCTGGTAGGCCATGGCCATGTTTGGAGGATTGTGGACACCAGCATGACATTCTACTCATAGCCTGAGGCCAGAACCTGCCCTAGGGAAGATCTCTCTTGCCCTCCCTCCCTCCCTCTCTCTCTGTTTTTTTTTTTTTTTTTGAGACAGAGTTTCTCCGTGTAGTTTTGGTGCCTGTCCTGGATCTTGCTCTGTAGACCAGGCTGGCCTCAAACTCACAGAGACCCACCTGGCTCTGCCTCCCGAGTGCTGGGATTAAAGATGTGCGCCACCGCTGCCCGTCGGGAAGATCTCTTGATTCCCACCTTCACTTCTGTATAGAGTCTCATGTAGCCCAGGCTGGCCTCCAACTTGCTATGTAGCTGAAGGTAATCTTGAACATCTGATCTTCCCACCTCTATCTCCACACTAGAATTGTAGGCATGTATTACCATACCTCATTTTATGTGATGCTGGGGATTAAACCCAGGACTTTGATCAGGATATGTAATCACTAACAACTGATCTAGCTATACATCCCTGAGATCTGATTCTGATACTCTGTCAGCTAGTGGGCTATGATTTGGCCTTTGGGCAAAGCCTAAGATTCTCGGGGGCCTGGTGGTATGGCTAACCATCTGTCCTTCCTCGAGGCTCAGGCCCTGTGTCCACGGGTGGCTGGGTGTGGAGGTGTTGGCTGTAATTATCATCACAGTCACTAGAGGGCAGCCCAGGCCCGTGTTTCTCTCTTTCCAGGGGTCAGAGGACCCAGGGAGGGATACAGAGGGATGAGGGTCCCTATACTGGTATCTAGGCTGAGGCTCTTTGCTCTGGGAATGTTTCTGTTCCCTCTCTTCTTTGGAGTCTATTAATGACAGAATTCGTCAACTCCAAGTAAAGGAAGAGAAATCTTACAAAAAATTTAAACCCATAGTGGTGGGGGAGGGCAAGCAATTTGTTTGATTGTTTAATATGTATAACACTAATTTTACTGTCATTTAAAAAAATCGGTGAGGGGGCCGGGCGGTGGTGGCGCACGCCTTTAATCCCAGCACTTGGGAGGCAGAGCCAGGTGGATCTCTGTGAGTTCGAGGCCAGCCTGGGCTACCAAGTTAGCTCCAGGAAAGGCGCAAAGCTACGCAGAGAAACCCTGTCTCGAAAAACCAAAAAAAAAAAAAAAAAAAAAAAAAAAATCGGTGAGAATTTCAAAGGTTAAAAGGCTTTGAGGATGATGTAATTGATGGTCAGAATCCCAGGCTTGGTCCAGAAGGTCTGGTTGGCATCCCAGTGCTTCCGTTTAGTTGCTGGGTCTCTGGGCCTCAGTTGTCTGGTCTGTAGAGTACAATTATAATACGTACCCCACAAGGCTACTGTATGGATTATATGCTGTAAGGGTTGTGTAAGTGTCCTTGTGTGACTCTTTAAAATTTATTATTATTTTTATTAATAGTGAGTGCATGCCCGTGTGTGTGTGTGTGTGTGTGTGTGTGTGTGTGTGTGTGTGTGTGTATGTATGTGTGTGCGTACCCATGTGTATGTGCAGGCATGTACACTCCTCCACAGAGGTCAGAGGGCAACTTCTAGAGCTGGTTTTCTCCTTCCACAGTGGGTTCTGGAGATCAGACTCGGGTGATCAGGTTTGCAGGGGTGGCAAACTACTGAGTCCTTTTGCCAACCCAGTTTTTTTTTTTTTTTTAAATGATAAGCAACCACATCGTATTATGACGGAAGAGTAAGGGCCAAATTGAAAAGCAAACACTATTTTTCTCTTTGCATGGATATTTTAAAGACCTCTTGCCCACCAGGAAAGAAATGGAGGAAACACTCCCAACTCTGACATTTCCTTGGACTTTATACAGAGCGAATGCCAGTTTGCACATACATTTATGCTTCCCATTTCTGAAGAGAGATTGCCTGCTGGGCCTGTGCCCTCTGGCATGGGGTTGGGGGCACTACACCATCCTCAGCTATCCTCATCATGAGAGTTTGGCACCATGAGCTATCCTTGTCACAGAGCCATCGTGGAACTTTCTGGATCATGATCCTCCCCTATAGCCAGACACAAGCACGACCTGAGGAGCTGCTGAACTGGCCAGAGCTGAGCTCCACCCCCAGGTTGGCATCACTTGGCCTGGAGCTGGGGCCCATCTGTGGGGCTGACTGAGAGCTGCCTGGTGCTTTCACGGTTCCTGGCCAGTCTTCATCGTCTGACTTGACTGGATTTAGGATCTTCTAGGAGACGCACTTCTGGGCTGCATCTGGGGTAAGGGTGGGGCAATGCTTCCAGAGGTTTCACTGAGGAGGAAAAAACCTGGGCTCCCAGACTGATAAAAAAGGGAGAAAGCTGAGTCCCAGCATTCACCTCTCTGCTTCGTGACTGAGGTACAGCTTGGCCTGTCCCAGCCACAGCTTAGAGCCGCGTCAGTACTGTGTCTCCCTGCCATGGTGGACTGTATCTTCAAACCATGAGACCCAATCAACCCTTCCTAAAGTTGCTTTGTCTGGCACTTTGTCACGGCAGTGAGGAAAGTAATTAATACAGGGACCTTGGGCTGGAGCTTTTCTCTGGGGACGAAGGAAGCGGGAGAGAGACACCCAGCTCCCTGTCCAGGGCCACAGAATCCTGCATTCATTTGAGAAGAGCAGTTTGACCTGACTGTGGGAACACTCTTGATTCGTTAGTGAGGGGGGCTTTGGTTCTAGGCATGGCTCCATGATTAACTTGGTGGACTTTTAGTAAGTGTCCCACCTCTCTGAGCCTTAGTTTCCTTTTCTGTCCAGGGGGACAAGCAGCATCCATTACGCCCAAGATGGCCTCTGATATGAGGGTCAATGAAGCAACATTATTGCTGTAGCTTTGGAAGGCCTTGGAACTAGGGTGCCCTCCAGTGGTTTTCTCCCAGCTCCTCCATGGAGCGTGTGCAGTGGCCGATAGGGCAGTTGAGACAGAGCATCACAAACCAGTGGCTATCCATGAGCAGTGTACTGCCTCACAGCGACAAGCACCTAGCTTAGTCAGTTGTTCTGTTGCTGTGAAGAGACGCCATGACCACAGCATCTCTTAGAAGAGAAAGCAGTTAACCGGGGCCTGTTTACAGATTCGGAGGTTTAGTCCATTATCATCAAGGCAGGAAGCATGGTGGAGAGCAGGCAGACATGGTGTTAGAGAGGCAGCTGAGAGTTCTACATCCCGATCTTGAAGGCAGCAGGAAGAGAGCGACACTGGGCCTGGCTTGAGTACTTGGAACCCCAAAGCCCACCTCCAGTGACCCACTTCCTCCGACAAGGCCACACCTAGTCCCAGCCAAGAAGTGCCCCTCCCTAACAACCAACTTTCAAATATACGAGCCTATGGGGGCCATTCATATACAAGTCACCATAGTGCCCAAGTGCCCCGTGATCTGTTGGTGCAGTTGGTTCCTGAGGGCTGTGGAGACAGCGTGCTTAGTAAAACCTTTCTTCTTGTCTGTGTGTGATGTCTCTTGTCCCATTCCACATTGTCTTGGGCCCCAAACTTCTGCTTTTCATAAAGGTACCAGTTAGCTGATAGGATGGTCTATCAACTTAAAGCACTCTAGAATCACCCAGAAAGGAGTCTCAATGGGAGATGGTCTAGATGAGGTTGACCTGTCTGAAGTTGTCTTGATTAGTGGGAAGATCTGTCCACTGTGGGCGGCCCCATTCTCTATGCTTCGGATCTTGGATTGCGCCAGTAGAGACACTGTGCTGAGCACTAGGACGCATGCATGGCTCTCTGCTCTGGATGTTGAATGGAATGTGTCTCGCAGACTTGAGTTCCTGCCACCTTCCCTTCCCCACAGTGATGGACTGCAACCTGGAAGTGTGAGTCAATAGTTTTTGTCAGTGTGTTTTATCACAAAAGCAAAAAATGAAACTAAGCCAGCCGGCCATGATGTTGTATACCTGTAATGCCAGGTATAAGAACTGGGAGGCTGGGATAGGAAGATTGTGAGTTCAAGGCTAGCCTGAGATCTAAACAGTTTGAGGCTGGTCTGGGTTACATAGTAAATACCCTGCTCACCTTCTTCTTTTTTTTTTTTTCAGTCTCACTATATAGCCCTGGGCAAGCCTGGAACTTGCTATAGAGACCAGGCTGTCCTTAAATTTCACAGAGATCTACTTGCCTCTGCCTCCCAAGTGTTAGTGTTAAAGGCTTACCCAACATGACTGGCAAGACCTTTTTAAATTTTTTTCCCTCTTAGTGACTTTTTAAATGTGTGGCTGGTTTTCCCTTGATGACCTCTGTAGGATACTCAGGGTCATATTCTTGAGTCCTGGACTTGAGACTTCTAAACAGTGTTTGGGAGGGAGTGGGGGGGGGGGTGCCCGACTGCTTGATTTGGAAGACAGCAACAACAATAGCAAACAAGACCACTGCAAGGAGGCACAGAGCGGAGGGCAAGGCCTGGCCCAGACTCCCTCCCCAGAGTAGCCCTCCCTGTCCTTCCCTCCCAGACACCCCCTCCCCTGGCCTCAATGGAGAAGTCATCTAGGTTATGGGGTGTGTGAAAGGTTGGGGAGGCAGTGTCATGTGGACTAGCTTCAGGGGGCATCAGGTACTTCACAGTCTAAACGGGCAGGATGCCCCCAAATATAACTTTTATAGAGAATGAAAATCTGGGGGGGGCATCGTAAGGACGGGGGGTCGGGGAGTTAGGGCCTGCATGGTGGTGCCCTTCAGTGACAGCCATGGAATGCTGGAGGTTTGCCAGGTTCCTCTTTTACCTTACTATGGCTGAGGTGGCAGGGCAGGCATATACGGAAGGAAGGGTGTTGGGTACTGCTCAGGCCAGAAAGAGCTCAGAGCTTGTTCCTGTAATTAACGGGAGCAGGGGGATGTTCTTCCCTTCTCTGACTGTGTCCGGGGATCCACCAGGCAGAAGATGTGTGGGTACACTCGTGCGCATGAGCATGAGGATGCGGGTTGTGGCCTGCTGCTGGCCAGGTGTGCATCCATATTAATTAGGGGCGAATCCCTGGAAAGCAGCCGGATGCTGAGTTTGCTGGGCAATCTGCTTGAGCCAGCTGCTCAGTTCCTGGCCACTGGAAGGAGATTTGGATTGTTAGCTTAAGCAGTGGGACCTTGTTTGTCCTGTTTGCCAATTTCTGTGGTGTAAATAGTCCCACCGTGGCTGATCTCACGCTACCAACACGGAGCTGACAGGTGTAGACACTGCGGAGAATTTAGCACACGGTCCCTCCCCTCGTGATGGAGGACTCTGGTCCAGGAGTGGAGCAGTTCCAGGTTGTACTGCGGGCTGATGAGGAGTTCAGAAGGACCATGCTGCCAGATTGCCTTGGAGTGTCTGTCTGTCTTTCTGGTATCATCATCAGTAAGGCATTCTCTGTGATAGGGGGCTGGCCATTCAGAGGGTAGTGGTGGGTACTCTGCCATCCAGCCAAGTGCCAGCAGGATCCGCTACAGCGTGGTGTGTGGCTCACCAAGGCCCCCTCTCCTGCTGTCTTCACACGGAATGTTCCCAGCCACTAGCAGGGGCATGTAAACCACTGCATTTCGTCACTGAGGAAGCTGAGGCTCCGAGGAATTATATAGTTGCTTTCCTGTGGCCAGGAGGCACTATACCAACTGGATCCCAGGTTTTCTGTGACCTTTTCTGGCACAGGATATTGAGATCTAAGACTCTCCAAGTGCCTGATGCCTGCTTGCTCATGGACCCAGAGCTGGGTCTCTCTGACATCTGTCTAGCATAGAAGTCCCGCAGCAGATCCTGCCATGGGGTACCTGCCTTGGGAAACGGCTCCATGTCACCCTTTGCCTCTCTAAGGGCCGTGGATGCCGGCTGTTTCTACCCACCCATTCCCTTTTTGTCCAGGGTGAGCTTGAGTATTGTCCTTACCATTCAGCCTTCGCCTTCCCTCACAAATTTCCCATGTCTTTCTTCCAACTGCTCATAGATCACCCAGGACCCTTCTGCTTTGCATGGGACCTTGTTTGGGTCATAGGCAGAATGATAGACACACCAATAAATGGTTGGACACATCCACAGAGGGTCAAAAGTGAAGAAAAACAGCAGGGCGTGAGACACCATGTGTTAGAAGAAATAGTGAAAAGCAGATGCCCAGCGCTGACACATCTGTATACTTGCCATGTTCTTTTCTAGCTCTTTGGGGTGAGCACTGTTTGATCCCCATTTTAGAGAAGAGGTTCAGAGAAGTTAAGTATGTTGCTCAACATCACACAGCCAGTGAATGGTTAGGGGTGTGATTCAAATCTCTGCTCTTAATGTTGCATCACCAGGCCTCTCCATTAAGGAAGGGAGGCAGGAGAGGAGGAGACAGGAGACTGAAGGGTGAGGGAGTGGGTGAGAGGGGTCAGGTGTCCACTAGCACCCTTCTTTTTTTTTTTTTTTTAAGCTGAGGATTGAACTCAGGGCCTTGAGCTTGCTAGGCAAGCACTCTACCACCGAGCTAAATTCCCAACCCCCCACTAGCACCCTTCTATGTTGGGGCCAAGCTGGGCTGCCACGGTTGAGAAGCGGTGCAATGTGCGGGGAGATGATGTGTGAACACAGTTTCTGCCAGCGTGTGGCCTTGGGCAAGTCATCCAACTTCCCCGAGCCTTGCGTTTTTCATTTGCAGAAGAGAATAAATCCCTTGCTGCCTACCCCTCAGGCCGGTCCTGATGTACCAATGTGACTGTGCGGTGGCTCGTCTAGTAAGAGCATCCGGCTCCTGTGGGCATTGGGAATCAGAGGGAAGACAAGTCAGGCAGTGTCTGAGCTTGCTACCTGCTTCTGATAAACACTGACCAAAACAACCTGGGGAGGAAAGGCTTATTTCATTTTACACTTCCATCATTGAGGGAAGTCAAGGCAGGACCTCAAGACAGGAACTTGGAGGCAGGAAGTAAAGCCCATTCTGCTTGCTTCCTCCCTCCCTCCCTCCCTCCCTCCCTCCCTCCCTCCCTCCCTCCCTCCCTCCCTCCCTCCCTCCCTCCTTCCCTCCCTCCCTCTCTCTTTCTCTCTTTCTTTCTTTTTTGTTTTTTGAGACAGGGTTTCTCTGTGTAACAGTCCTGGTTGTCCTAGAACTCACTTTGTAGACCAGGCTGGCCTCGAACTCACAGATCTGTCTGCCTCTGCCTCCTGAGTGCTGGGATTAAAGGCATGAGCCACCACCGACCAGCCAGTCTGCTTTCTTAAACACCCCAGGACCACCTGCCCAGGGATGGTGCTGCCTGCAGTGGGCAGGGCTTCCCCACATTAATCATTAACCAGGATGATGCTCACAGACACACCCACAGGCCAGTCTGATGGAGGCATCTCCTTAGTTCTCTCTTCCCAGGGGAGAACTGTGCTAAGCTGATGAAAACTAACCAGCATGTCCTGTTCTAGTTCCCTGTGAGACTTGCAGTTTAGGACTGGATATGGCTCACTGTGGTAGAGAGGAGCCATAACTAAATCCAGGAAGAGATAGGACTCAAACCAGGGGCCATAGCCTAGTGTAGGAGTCAGGGAAGGAAGGCTTCCTGGAGGCAGTGGCTCTGGAGCTGAGACAAGAAGATAGTATGAATTTGTTATGTTGGGGGCTAGGGTTTGATTGAGTGGCAGAGTGATTGTCCAGCATGAGTGAAACTCTGGGTCCAACTCCCGGCACAACAGCAACAACAACAACAACAACAACAACAACAACAACATTCTTTGGGGTGAGAGGGCTCCGTGGGTAAAGTGCTTGCTGCCAAGCCTGAGGACCTGAGTTCAATCCCTGGGGCCCCCAGAGGGAAGGAGAGAGTGGACTCCTGCATGTTATTCTTTGACTTTTGCACATGCCATGGCACATCTGCATCTGTACACACACACACACACACACACACACACACGAGAGAGAGAGAGAGAGAGAGAGAGAGAGAGAGAGAGAGAGACAGACAGACAGAGAGACAGAGAGACAGAGACAGAGAGACAGAGACAGAGAGAGAATCATACATACATACACAGAGTGATAACATACACAGAGAGAGAGAAATAGAGAGAGGTGGTATGAGTTGGTTACTCTGAGGGCTTGGGTTGGGAGGATGGAGGGTGTTCCAATAGCTTGTGTATAGAAAGACAGGGAATGGATTCACCTTAAACATACCCTGAGTGCTTGCCTAGTCTCTCTCTCTCCCCCTCCTCACTGTGTAGCCCAGGTTAGCACTCTAGATCTTTAGCTTCCTGAATGTTGTAATGATAAACCTGGTTCTTTGGACTCATTTTAAAGGTGATCTTGAGAGACACTGTTCAGTCTTTGTGCCTTAAAAAAAATCTTAGCCTAGTTGAAGAACAGTTTGTTTTTGTTTCCTAGGTCTTATGTTTAGGTTTATGATTCATTTCAAATTAAAAAAAATATTTATTTTTACATGTATGAGTGTTTTGTCTGTATGTCTATGTAACACATGCATGTCTGGTACCAATGGAGGCCAGAAGGGGGTGTGGGACCCTTGGGACTTTCTGGTGTACTCTGTGGATGCTGGGAATCGAACCTATGTCCTCTGGAAAGCTACCCATGCTCTTACCCGCTAGCCTGAGCCATCTTTCCAGCCCCTCACATTAAATTGTGTGTAAAGTATTTGAAGTTTCTCCTCTCCTTTTTTTTTTTTTCTGGCAAGAAAATATCCAGTTGCAACCCCCCCCCCTCCCCATTGGATTGCATTGGATCTTTTGTCTGAAATCAAATGTTGTGTTTTGGACATCCTTTCGGATGCTTCAGCCTCATTGATTGATACTTCTATCCGAACCTCAAGCCACACCCTATGATCACTGTGGCTTTGCTGCAAGTCATAAAACCAAGGAGCGTAGGACCTCCACCCTCTGGTTCCATTTCCTTTAGAAGCAGATTGTCAACTTACGACAGGAGCCAACTGGTCCTTGACTAGGCTTTTATTGAGCTGTGTGTAGATCACTGGGGAGGGTCAGCACCTCAACATTGAGCCATCTGCTTTTTGGGGTGCTACACATCTCAAGTTTCTGTATCTCTCTTAGCAATGTTCTATGAGTTTTCAATGTATAGGTCTTACACACATTTTGTTAAAGGTATTTCTTCTTCTTCTTCTTATTGTACATGTGCATTTGTATGTGGTACGCATACCTACATCTGTGTGTGTGCATGTGGAGGCCTGCAGTTGATGCTGAAGGTCTTTCCTTGATTGCTCTCCACTTAATATTTTTAACATTCCCCCCCCCCCCCGTGTGTGTGTGTATGTGTGTGTGTGTGTGTGTGTGTGTGTGTGTGTGTATGTGTGTGTGTGTGTGTGTGTGGTTGATATATTGTGCACCCCAATAAACTGGGGATTAGAGAACAGAAAAGCCATAATATTAAACATAGAGGTTAGGCAGTGGTAGCACATGCCTTTAATCCTAGCATTCCAGAGGCAGAGATCCACCTGGATCTCTGTGAGTTTAAAGCTACACTGGAAACAGCCAGGCATGGCAACATGAGCCTTTAATCCCAGGAAGGGATGTCAGAAAGCAGAAAGGTATATAAAGCATGGAAACCAGGAACTAGAGCTGGTTAAGCTTTTAGGTTTTTGAGCAGCACAGTTCAGCTGAGACTCATTCTGGATGAGGACTCAGAGGCATTCAGTCTGAGGAAACAGGATCAGCTGAGGAACTGGCAAAGTGAGGTGGCTGTGGCTTGTTCTGCTTCTCTGATCTTCCAGCACTCACCCCAATACTTGGCTTCAGGTTTGATTTTATTAATAAGAACTTTTAAGATTTGTGCTACATTTGGCACCCAACGTTCGTGGAAAAAGCCATTTTCCTGTGGCCTTGCAGTCCCCAGCTCAGACCTGAGCTACACGTTGCTGGTTGTGGTGGCACACTGGTTAAATTTACTGAAGGAGGTAGAGGCAGGAGGATCCTGAGTTTGAGGCCGGCCTAGGAGGCTTGCTAAGGAGAAGCTTCGGCCAAGCCACAAACGGTGGTGGTGGGACCATGGAGGCAGTGGCTACTGCTCTGAGTTGCTGGTTGCTTCTCATTGTGTTGGTGACTGCGGTGATGCTGCTATCTGGGACAGAGGGTTTACCTCACTCAGGATGATTTTTTCTAGTCCCATCCATTTGCCTGCAAATTTCATGCTTTTATTGTTTTTCTCTGCTGAGTAGTACTCCATTGTGTATATGTACCACATTTTTTTCATCCATTCTTCCGTTGATGGGCATCTAGGTTGTTTCCAGGTTCTGGCTATTACAAATAGTGCTGCTATGAACATAGCTGAGCATGTATCTTTATGGTATGAATCAGCATTCCTTGGGTATATGCCCAAGAGTGGGATGGCTGGGTCTTGAGGTAGTTCGATTCCTAATTTTCTGAGAAACTGCCATACTGGTTTCCACAGTGGTTGTACAAGTTTACATTCCCACCAACAGTGGAGGAGTGTTCCCTTTGCTCCACATCCTCTCCAACATTGGTTGTCATTGGTGTTTTTGATCGTAGCCATTCTAACAGGTGTAAGGTGGTATCTCAGAGTCGTTTTGATTTGCATTTCTCTGATGATTAAGGATGTTGAGCATTTCTTTAAATGTCTTTCAGCCATTTGTAGTTCTTGTTTTGTGAATTCTCTGTTTAGCTCTTTAGCCCATTTTTTAATTGGACTGTTCAGTGCTTTGATATCTAGTTTCTTGAGTTCTTTATATATTGTGGAGATCAATCCTCTGTCAGATGTGGGGTTGGTGAAGATCTTTTCCCAATCTGTTGGCTGTCTTTTTGTCTTATTGACTGTGTCTTTTGCCCTGCAAAAGCTTCTCAGTTTCGAGAGGTCCCATTTATTAATTGTGTTCAGGGTCTGTGCTGTTGGTGTTTTATTTAGGAAAAGGTCTCCGGTGCCAATGCGTTCAAGAGTGCTTCCTATTTTCTTTTCTATTAAGTTTAGTGTAACTGGATTTATGTTTAGGTCTTTGATCCACTTGGACTTGAGTTTTGTGCATGGTGACAGATATGGATCTATTTGTAATCTTTTACATATTGACATCCAGTTATGCCAGCACCATTTGTTGAAGATACTTTCTTTTTTCCATTGTATAGTTTTGGCTCCTTTGTCAAAAACCAGGTGTTCATATGTGCATGGATTAATGTCAGGGTCTTCAATTAGATTCCATTGGTCCATATGTCGGTTTTTATACCAGTACCAAGCTATTTTTATTACTATAGCTCTATAGTAGAGTTTGAGGTCAGGGATGGTGATGCCTCCAAGGGTTGCTTTATCGTTTAGGATTCTTTTAGCTATCCTGGGTCTTTTGTTTTTCCATATAAAGTTGAGTATTTTTCTTTCGAAGTCTGTGAAGAATTGTGTTGGGATTTTGATGGGGATTGCATTGAATCTGTAGATTGCTTTTGGTAAGATTGCCATTTTTACTGTGTTAATCCTACCTATCCATGAGCATGGGAGATCCTTCCATTTTCTGATATCTTCTTCAATTTCTTTCTTTAGAGATTTAAAGTTCTTATCAAAAAGGACCTTCACTTGTTTAGTTAGTGTTATCCCAAGGTATTTTATATTATTTGTGGCTATTGTAAAGGGTGATGTTTCTCTGACTTCTTTCTCAGTCCTTTTATCATTTGTGTATAGGAGGGCTACTGATTTTTTTGAGTTGATCTTGTATCCTGCCACTTTACTGAAGGAGTTTATCAGCTGTAGGAGTTCCCTGGTAGAGTTTTTGGGGTCACTTATGTATACTATCATATCATCTGCAAATAGTGAAAGTTTGACTTCTTCCTTGCCAATTTGTATCCCTTTGATCTCTTTTTGTTGTCTTATTGCTCTAGCTAGAACTTCTAGTACTATATTGAATAAATATGGGGAGAGTGACAGCCTTGTCTTGTTCCTGAATTTAGTGGTATCGCTTTGAGTTTCTCTCCATTTAATTTGATGTTTGCTGTTGGCTGCAGCAAGTAATCTTAACCACTGAGCCATCTCTCCAGCCCCAATTCAATACTTCTAATTTGCTGCCTCCTTTATGTTTCAAGTATTCATTCTATCTTGCTTTTTAATCCAGTTTGATGGTCTCTGTACCATAATCAACATGTTTAGAAATGTTTTAAAAAATAATTTATTTATTTTTTATTTTGTATGCATTGGTGTTTTGCCTGCATGTGTATCTGTGTGAAGGTGTTGGATCCTGGAGTTATAGGCAGTTGTGAGCTGCCATGTGGGTGCTGGGAATTGAACCTGGGTCCTCTGGAAGAGCAATCACTGCTCTTAGCCACCAAGCCATCTCGCCAGCCACATAGAAACATTTACATGGGATGTAATTATTAATATTATTGGTTTTAATTTAACTTTCTTGCTTTATGGTTTTTAAAATTATTTATTCTTTGACAGTTTCATACATGTATATAATACATTCTGGTTATACTCACCCTACTCCCTCTTATTGTCCCCCCCTCACTACCAGCCCCCTATCCCCCCAAAACAAATCCTTCTCACTATCATGTCTTTTTGTCTTATGAGCCACTCACTGAGTTTAACCAGGGTCACCTACAGGTCATGGGGGTGAAGTTATCCATCAAACATGAGCAACTAACTAGTGACTACATCATTGAAGACCCCCCGCCCCCACGTCCCCCACTGACTGCCAATAGCCTGCCTGGGAGAAGCCAGCCTCTCCAAGCCCCTCTCCTACCCATGACTGGATGCTGCTGGGCCCAGGCAGCTGCAGTTGTGAGTTCCCGGGTGCAATGGCCAAGCCATGCCCAGAAGCCAACATTTTACCCCTCCCCATCGTCTGGCTCCTATAGACTTTTCATCCCCTCTCTCATGATGTTCCCTGACACTTGGAAGGAATAATAAGGTTTTCCCATTGTGGGCTGAGTATTCCACAGTCACTTATTCTCAGATCCTTGCCCAGCTATAAGTCTCTGCATCAACCACCCTTCCCTGTAAGGAGAAAAAAGCTCTCCGACCAAGGCTGAAGTAAACACTAGTCTATGTGTATAAACGTAAATAGTTAGGAGTAGTTTTACAACACATCCATCTCATAAACAGAAGCATTAGATTCACCTCTAGGGTCTATGACCTCCCCAGCCCTGGGCATTTGACCAGGTCCATAACATCAGAGTGAAATCCCTTCTGTGGAATAGGCCTCAGAGCCAATCAGACCACAGTTAGAGAGCAAAACAAACCCCCAAATGAAAAAAGAAATATGGTTAGTTACCCCCGACCAAGTCATACTGCTTGCACCAATGAACGCATCTTAGCCAGCAGGCTGGTGTTTTAATATAGAAGATCCACAGCTAAGTGAGACCATTGATGATCTTTCTCTGCTATTGCTACAGAGCATCTTCTGATACTGGAAACGCTAGCTAGTGGGGAGGGAGCTTCCAACTCAGTGCCAGTTTGATTCTTCTGTGTCCTGCCACCAATGTGGATGGCGTCTTCAGCAGAAGGGTTTTACCATCTTGTGGGCAACTAGGAGCATTGACAAAAACATCCACTGCCCTTGGGCCTCTGGGAGCCTTCCTGGTCAGAAACTCACAGGAGGTATCCTGCACCTGGTACTGGGATTTTTGTTTAATGACCCATGACTTCCAGGATTGGCATTATCTACTCATACAGAGTACTTTTTTTTTTTAAATATACTTTTGGCAGGACCCTCTACATTTAGCTGATGAGTTATCTTTGCAGATATGGCTTTGCATAAATATGGCTTTATGCAGACTTGAAATGCGAAGGAGCCGAAGCGGCAGTAACATGCGTGGTTTCCCTGTTGAATAATGTGATGTGACTGCCGCTCTCTTATCTCAGAAACTCCAGAGGGGAACAAGTGCGTTCCAGGGCTTGCTGTGTAGCACAGGCTAGCCTGAAACTCCTCATGGGGCACAGATTGCTTCAGATAGCCCCCATCTGCCTCAACCTCCCAAATGCTGGGACTGCAAATGTGCACCTCACCCCAGACCAACCCGTACTTCTTTTTCTTTTTTTCGTTTAAAAGTTATTTATTCTCTCTCTCTCTCTCTCTCTCTCTCTCTCTCTCTCTCTCTCTCTCTCTCTCCACATGTGCATGCCACAGTGAAGGTCACAGCCATATATGAAGGTCAGAGGACCACGTTTAGGGGTCAGTTCTCTCATTCCAGTGTTTTTGGGGCTAAAACTTAGCTCATCAGGCTTGTGCAATAAATACGTTTGTCCATGGAGACATCTATTGGCCCTATACTTCTTGAGTGAATAATAGGCAATAAGCAAGAAAGCAGTGGCCTTTGTCCTAGGTCTGTGACCAGATGACATTTCCTCCAGGGTGTGCATCTGCCCACACATGGGCTGCCTCTGTGTGCTCCTTGAGGAAGAGTGGAAGGAAGATTGATGGGAAGGGGACTGGAGAAACACCCCATGGTGGTCTGATGAGGCATCGTGGGTGACAGTGGATCTGGGAAAACCAAAGGAGGTGATGCCCAGAGGCATCTGGCTGGTCCACATGGTAGGGCTTGTTGCCATCTTGCCGTGGGACCAGAAAGGACTGGATCCAAGGGGACTGCCAGCATGTATGTTCTCTGGGTGAGAGGGTGGATGGTGGACTCATTCCTCATAAGGAGGAAGATACCCCAGGAAGCTGAGTGTGAGCCCTGCTGCAGAGGTGATGCTGAGCATGTGGGCAGCACATGTTAGCAATCCCAACCCCCCAGCACATAGGTCAGTGGCCATGGCAAGGCAATCCCGGGGGACGGTGCAGGTGAGTGTCCCAGGCAGAGGCAGGGTGAAGACGAAGAGAAAGGAAAAGGAGTAGATGTGCCTGATGGAGAAACAGATCATAGAGGAGTAAGGGAAGGAGCGTGTCAGGGACGAAGAGGGACGGAGAAGCGGGGACAGTGAGAGGAGCCTAGGTCAGGAAGCTGACACAGAGAGCTCTTTAGGAAGTGTACTGAGGTCAAATACCCCAGAAAGGCTAAGTAAGGAAGATGGAATCATAGCCATTGTTTTTGGCAGTGTAGTGGGCCTTGATGACCTCTAGATTTTCTAAGTGTTTGGGCTGTGAGGGACTAAGGGGGACATTTATTCACTTCTTGACAGGTGGTTTTGAGAAGGCAGTGTTTCCAGCATCTGTTGTGTCCCTGGCCATTCCTCTCCATCAGGTGGAGGTGAGGGAAAGCCAAGATGGCGTTGAGGAAGAGCCTCTTCATGAAGAACTGTATGGCACTGGTGTGAGGCTCTGTTGATATGCCTCCAAGAGGGCCACCCAGAGAGTGGAGAGAGGACAGAGGACACAGCTCCTTCCCACTCTAGCCCCTGGCCACACATATGGCACGTTTCCTGACCTTTCTTACACTCACTGTGGCCATGTAACTAAGTCCTTGCCATGAATGGGGTATGAGCCGAGGAGCCACGGACTTCCAGCCATGACCTGTTAGGATATTCCTGTACAATCTTGCTTCACTTCCTCTGTTGTCACTACTCTGGGGTCCTAGAGAAGGGTGGTGTCCCAAGACAAGAGACTGGGTTTCTGAATGACTGTGAAGTAGATTCCTCATTCTGTCATGTTGTGGGAGATAAATGTTTGTTCAGTTTATCCAGATGAGATTTAGGTGTCTACAAGACAGCTAAGGTCCCTGTAATAAACACGGAAATTTCTTTCCTTGGTTGCCAGCTGTTCTGCAGATGTAGCACTTCAAGTCTCAAGAGCAGTGCCAGCTTTGGATGGGTAGAGGAGGTTTCCTCTATGGCTGGTAGGGAGGTTTCCAGGAGAAATGCTCTTTCCCTGGTAGAGAGGGTGGTGGCTTCTGGATTTTTTTCCCCCTTGAGCAGAAAGAATTCTACTCCTGGGGGTGGTCAGAAATAACACGGCCCTCTGAGGGTTGTCCTGCAGTTAGCGTGAGCAGAGGGATTTTTCACTCTGTACTGTGCCTTTGATTAAAGTATGTAATAGAATAGCACCCAGTGCCCAGTAAATACCGATCCAGTGTTGATCCTTGCTCTGAGGTTGGTGTGACAGAGGAAACAGGTGATGCCATGCGTTTTTTTCTGTCTTCTCTTCCTGCTTATTCTTCTCTCCTGATTTACTGAAGGACACAGGTGTAGAGCCGTGATGGAAGCCAAGGGCATCTTTGCAGACCATTTATTTACCTTTATGTTATGTGCAGATTAGGAAATGGACAGTATAATATTAATGGTTTCAGATCTGGCTGTAGAGTTAGGCTGAGTACTGGCATGATGCTTGGTCCCAACTTAGATCTTCTGCCTTCCTAACCAGGGATCTCAAAAATAAAAAAAAAAATCATAAAGTTATTATTTAACAAGAAAGGGGAGAAAGAAAAGATATCACCTATATTCCTAATACCCAGAGACACAACCACTTTTAAAGAGTTTATGTTTATTTTTAATTATGTATGTGTGTGCATGTCTGTGTGTGAGTTGTACACAGAGGCCAGAAGAGGGCATTTGGTTCCACAGAACTGAAGTTGCATGTGGCTGTGAGTGGCCTGATGTGGGTGCCAGAAATCAAACTCAGGTCCTCTGAAAAAGCAGTAAGTGCTCTTAACTGCTGAGCCATCTCTCCAATCCAGATAACCACTTTTGGCCCTTAATTTATATCCTTCCAGTCACTTTTTTCTCTTGTGTGCATGTCCACATTGCATATCAAGGTTCAGTATTTCTAGTATATATAAATATCAACATATTCCATACACATGTAGAATATACACTATGTGGCTCTGGATGTGGCTCTGTGGTTAAGAGCACTGGCTACTTCTGTAGAGGACCCTGGTTCAATTCCCAGCCACCCTCACTGTGGCTCACAACCAACCATCTGTAACTTCAGTTGCAGGGCGTCTGATGCCTTCCTCCCACCTCTGCAAACACCAGGCATGGTGCACAGGCATGCATGCAGGCAAGACACTCATGCACATAAAATAAATAAATAGGGCTTAAAAGGGAATATATATTCCATAAAGAATATATACTACTATTTATGGATAGATCATATTCTATGCTTGTCCATAAACCACTGAAAGAAAGATAAACTCATGTTATATACATTGTTGTGCATCTTGCTTTTTCCACTGAAGTCACAAGCTCATTCCCACGTGATTAGAGACTATGCCTCATCTGATATGTGATTTAACTAAAATCCCTTATTGTTGAACAAGTTCCCAGCTATTCCTTCGACTCAAGTCATTCCTGGGTCTTGCTGTTAGGTCATGTTTGCCTCTGTCCTAGATGATTTTTTTAAAAAAATGAAGTTCTCCCATATGTAGAATTTTTGCATCTAAAAGCAATATATTTTCTTCTGTCATGCTAGGGGTTGAACTCAAAGGCCTCTCACATGTAGGCAAGCTACACCTCCAGCCCTTTAAAAACAAAACAAAACTAACCCCCTTTTATCAGAGGCTGGAGAAATGGCTCAGCAGTTAAGAGCGCGGGCTGCTCTTCCAGAGGACTTTGGTTCAGTTTCTGGCGTCCACGTTGGCAGCTCACGACTGTCTGTACCTCCAGTTCCAGGGCATCTGGCATCCTCATACAGACACACATGTAGACAAAACATCAAAGCACATAAAAGTAAATAAATCTTTTTTAAACATTTTATCTTGAGACAAGGTTTTGATAAATTGCCTAGGTTGGCCTTGAATTCACTCTGTGACCGGGAAAGACCTTGAACTGGTGATCCTCCTGCCTCAGCATTCTGAGTAGCTAGGATTGCGAACATAAGCCAATGCTTACTTCAAAGTAAGAAAAATGCTAAAACTTTTACTATGTCCTGACAGGTGGTCTCTCAATGGCTGTGCTAATCAATGACTCCATCCTGGCTGAGGAAGGAAATACTTTTCCTCCTGTTCTTGGGTCGAACAAGTCAGTGTCATTTCCCGAGGAGGGGTCCTTTCCTCCTGAGTTGTATCTGGGGAGTGGACAGAAGCCTGCCCCAGTCTGTGCTTGCCCGGAGTGTTCCGGGATTAGTGAAATGGGCTACGCTGGTGTGAGGGTTGGGTAGGAGCAGTTACTGGCTGGGGTGGAGGGTAACGCTCTTCCCTGCCTTCGTGACTACTCTGTTGGAGTTCTGGCCTTGGAGCCCAGTGGTGAGATCGTGTTAGCCTCATTCTGGTCAGATGAATTGTCATCAATGGGGTACCAGAGATGGGTCTGGGAGATGAGGTGGCTGTGGGTGGAGCAAAGGCAGACTCCACCAGTCCGGTCTCCAGGAGCTGTAACAAAAGCAAATATTTGGAGGCTGGGATTGCTTAGCTCTCTCCTTGGAATCAGCAGACTCTCGGAGGCTGGGATTAATTTGGAGAAATTTACTAGCAGAGTTTTGTGGCAGATAAAACAGTTTGCTTATTTCACACTTGTATGGCCACCTGCTAGGAACTGTTTGTTCAGTTTCGAATTCTTTAATTAAAATCAACATAAAACAGATTGAAAACATCCCAAGAAGGGGATGCTTGGTTTGCTGGAGGATATTGCAGAAAGATGGAGCAAAGTGGTTAAAAAAAATGCTTTGCCACCAAACAAGCCGGCAGGTAGGAAAGCGCAGGTTGGGAAACCGTGGGTTTGGGCTTGCACATGTGGGTATGAGCTTGAGTTGCCACCAGGAAGCACAGAGACCACTCATAAAACCTCTTCCAGCCTTAGTAGTTTCCAGGATGGCCGACGGGTGGGGTGGAAAAGTGAGTGGCCTCTTTGCTTCAACACCTTGGGAAGGCTGAACTTCGCATTTACTTTTTCAGTAAATACCCAGGGTAGCTCAGTGCCTGACATTGTGATCAGCATGCAGTCCTTGTCTTCTAGAGGTTCAGAATCCAGTAAACGAGACAGCAAGGTACGGCCACACCCAGGGTGGCCATGGTATCGCAGGAAGATAACCGAGCTAGCAGCTGTGCGAGCCAGGGGAGGGGCACTGGGCTCTGGTCAGTGGGAGAAGGGAGGGTTCGGGTCCGACTTCCACCTCAACTGAAATATGATGAACAGGTAGAAATTATTCATGTCAAACAGAAAGAGGGATGGGAGGAGGGACTAGAGCAGGTACCGAGTGGATAAATATGAGCCATGTATTATATGTGTATGCAGACACCATAATGAAACCCATTGTTTTTTTTTTTTTGCTTACACTAAAAATTTATTTTTATGTGTATAGGTGCTTTGCTGTTCACCACATATGTGCAGTTCCTGCAGAGGCCAGAAGGGGGAGTCAAATCCTTTGGAGCTGTAGTTATAGGTGGTTGTGAGCTTCTGAACCCCCACATGGGTGCTGGGAATTGAACTTGGGTCTCCTGGAAGAGCGACAAATACATTTTTTTTTTTTGGTTATCTTTCTTTCTTTCTTTTTTGTTTCTTGAGACACTGTTTCTCTGCAACAACCTTGGCTGACCTTGCTTTGTAGACCAGGCTGGCTTCGAACTCATATAGATCACCTGCCTCTTCTTTCCAAGAGCTGGGATTAAAGGCATGGACCACCACGGCCCTAACACAATCACTCTTAACCGCTGATCCACCTCTCCAGCTCCTGTGGCCCAGGATTTAAGAAAATAAATAAATATTTGATATGCTAGCTTTCTAGAACAGAAAGGCCTTTGCTCTGAGGACAAACAGAGTCGCCCAAGCTGGCTAAGACAGAAAAGACGGTTTTCTGTCTTGAGGCATCTTACCCATTTTGGCCTTGACTCAGTCAGTAATTGGTCCCCTGACCATCATCTTTCCCCAGGCCCTACTGGCCTCTAGGGAGGTGGAAACAGAGGCAGCTGCCCTTGTTGGGAATGGCCCAGTTCACTTGGCTTCCTCTGCTCCATTCCTTCCTTAAGCCCTGATCTTTTAGGGTCAGCTCTTGCCATAGCTGAGCACAGGGACAGCCTGTTGGAGATCTTCGGTGTGTTGAGCTGTGGGGAAGCCAGCCACACGGGCTGTGCTCAGTGCCTGTGTCTGGATACCTGCTCTGAACTCCTGATTGTGAATTATATATTTGGCTTACCAAACCTATCTGCTTGATGTACTGGAAAAGGTGCTGGACTCACAATCATTGACCTGGGATTGGTTCCGAGTTCGCTCCCTGATAATTTTAGTTTCTTGAACAAGTGCCTGGAGCTCCCTGGATCTCTGTTTCCTCATTGTTGGTGGGTCTTAACTTGTAGAACCATTGAAGATGGTCAAAGTGTGGTTAGTCATGGGAAGCCCCTCACTCTCCATCTTGCCCAGGCATCTGGAAATAACAGTTGGAATTCTACGTCCTCTTCCTGGGACTTGGCATACCTTCCTGGAAACTCTCCTTTTCCCTGGCTTGGTGGGATGAAAGCCTCTTGTTACTTCTTTGTGTCGTGGAGCCCCTAGCCACCATGGAGCTGGCCAGCTTCCTATATCCCGGCAGAGTTGCTCTCTTGCCTCCTCTTCCCAAGTTCCTGCCATTCCTTCCTTCTGACTGCACTCTCTCTTTCACGGCCCCTGTGAGCAGGCTTCCGCCTCTCCTCCAGCCCCTGAGGACTCCACAGCTAGTGTCCACAACCAGGCTCCTGGCCTTGAGTGTCAGTGCTATACCGTGTTCGGAATTCCCCTCCCTCGGCTCCATTCCAGCCCCAGTCTGTGGTGGCCTTTGTAAAGCATGGGCCACAGAACACACTGGATTGGTTGTAGATTGGCTGGAGCCTTTGGGTCAAGACACCCTGTTGCTCCTGTTCATTGGCTGGGGTCCCGAGAACTCTAAGACACCAGGATGAACCTGTTAGCTCTTCCGTGGGCATCTTGTTGCTAATCTGAACATCATATTTATCATGATCATCACATGCTTGGCACTCCTTAAGGTCCCTGTGGAGCTGATATGAATGCCAGCAGCATCTCATGAACCTGCACATGTGTCTGTAAGGTCCCACACCTTGCTTCCAGGTTCGTATTTGGTACTTCTGAGGCTGCTGTGAGGAGCTGCATGATTCAGACATGCATGTAGAAGGTATGCATGTAGAAGGTTAGTTAGCCCAGAAGATGTGGAGAGCTGGAGGGACCACCATTCCCACCTTGCTTTAGAAAGAGCAGCTCAGATAAGAGTTTTGGATTCTGGAGTCCAGGAGAGCAGGGTTGAATACCAGCTTGTCTCTTCCATTCCTGTCCCTTCCTTATTTCCTGCTTCATCTGTCTCCCTTCCGGTTTCAGAGGCTGGCCTCAAACTTGTGATTCCTCTTGCTTTGGCTTCCTGAGTACTGGGATTTCACCACACTGTGTGCCCAGCTCTGCTATTTCTTTTTGTTTGTTTGTTTTTTAGATTTATTTATTTATTATGTATACTGTGTTCTGCTTGCATGTATCCTTGCAGGCCAGAAGAGGGCACAAGATCTCTTACAGATGGTTGTGAGCCACCATGTGGTTGCTGGGAATTGAACTCAGGACCTCTGGAGGAGCAGCCAGTGCTCTTAACCTCTGAGCCATCTCTCCAGCCCCTTCTTTTTGTTCTTTTAATTTGTATTTGTGTGTGTGTGTATGTGTGTGTGTGTGTGTGTGTGTGTGTGTGTGTGTGTGTGTACATGTTCGTGTGTGAATTTGGACATATGTACATCACAGTGTATGTGGAGGGGTCAGAGAACAAACTCAGGTGTCAGTCCTTGCCTTCCGGCTTGTTTGAGACAGGAGCCAGGAATATTCGTGACTCTACCTCCCATCTTGTCACAGGGGCACGGGAATTACACGTGTGTGCTCCTGTGCCCAGCTTTTATGTGGATTCTGGGGATCCGAACTCAGGTCCTCAGGCTTATGTGACAAGCCCTTGACCGACTGTCTTCCGAGCCCTGCCACTTTCTGCTGTGAGATGTAAAGCGAGTCCCTGAGCTTCTCCAACCTCAGTTCCCTTCTGTGCAAAATGGGTTAAGATTCCTCACCTTGAAGACGAAATGAGAAAGGAGTACTGGGAAGCCACTAGAGCAAGCGCAGAGCATGTAGGCCACACGGCTGTACAAAATCAGCTCGGCTCCAAGGACACTGGAAAAAGTGAAACTTCATGTTCTTGAGTTTTCTTTCTCCCTCCCTCCCTCCCTCCCTCCCTCCCTCCCTCCCTCCCTCCCTCCCTCCCTCCCTTCTTTTGATTGTCATCAAATGACTTCTTGGGAGAGGCAGAGAGGGTATGGTCACCTAGAGTGGAAACTGAGGCACCCACTCTCACGTGACACCAGGGGCTCACACTGTGAGGACTGTGTAGTAGATCCTGACCCCGGGCCTGTCAGACATGGGGCCTGGCTCACTTCTAGCCTCTTTGCCTTGTGATCCAGCCCCTGCCTCCCTAACATCTTTGTGCCTGGCTGGGACCCCGTAGCGTGAGGGCGGCTAGCCTGAGCTCTCTGTCCCAGCCCCGGCTGTCCCAGCCCCAGCCCCAGCTCATGGTTCCCCATTGCTGCTCCCCAGTGTCCGCTCCTTGGCCGAGGGGCTCACTCAGGAGCCCGTCTCTTTGTGGCGTTGATTAGAGGCCTCTTCCCACAACATCAAAGCTTCAATTAACGCGGGCCGCTCGCAACCCTCTTGCAAAACTCTGATAAGAATAGAATTTTCTCTTGGAAAATGGATTTTTATTTAGTTGTGTGTACTGTTGGTTAAATGACCTACTCTATACACTAGCGCTGAGATTCTGGGGACAATTAGGGGTCTCGTCAGGAAGTGGTTATCTGAAGGAAACAGGCGCGGGCTGTTTAGCTGTCTAATATCCTGATGGGGGTGGGGGGGAGAGGCAAATTAAAAAGGGGCTTCCCCTCCTTTCCAGATGTGGGGATGGGGTGCTGGGCTGAGATGGGACTCTGTGGGAGGTGTATGCGGCTGGATGGTGGCTCCCCAGCCTTGTGTCTAGATGACTGCTCACATTCTCTCTCTCTCTCTCTCTCTCTCTCTCTCTCTCTCTCTCTCTCTCTCCCCCCCCCCCCCCCCCCCCCCCCCCCCCCCGCCTCTCCCTCTCTGTGTATAAATTCATGTGTGCTATATGGGTACTGTCCAAGAGTATAGTCTGGCTCGGAGAGGATAGGATTCAAGCATAGAACAGAAATGGAACCCTGGAGTTAGGGAGCATGGATGGTTAAGGCTGGTGGCTCCTTAACTCTTATTATTATTATTTTTTAAAAAGACTTACTCATTTTATTTTATGTATGAGTGTTTTGCATGCATGTCTGACTTCATACCACGTGCATGCCTGGTGCCCATGAAGGTCAGAAGAGGGCATCAGATCTCCTGGAACTTGAGTTATGGATGGCTGTAAGGCACCCTGTGGACGCAGGGAGCGCATCAAACCTGGGTCCTCTGCAGGAGTAACAAGTGTTCTTAACTGCTGAGCTGTCCCTCCAGCCCTCCCCCTACTTCTCTGAGGGCCACTCTTCAGCGTGGCCTCTCTAAAGGAAAGAATGGGATGGTACCGTAATACACATGTCCTCGATCCTGTTACTTCTGGGAAGGAAAAGAAACAGTCCTCCTTCAGCATTCCTTCCTCACCCCACCCCCAGACCCCTACCCAGGATCCCTGCACAGGATCCTGGAGAAGTCACCAAGTAGGCACTTGGATAGACTCCTCCCTTGGGTCTGAACATGTTGTTCATCAAGTCAAATCCTCAATTCTGTATTACATTCCATCCAGCTAAGAAAGTTTTACCTATTCTCTAACCACAACATACATGTTCTTTAAGTGTGAAATGAAGCAGATACACTTGAGAAGGGCATTGGGTGACTTAGAGTCAAGGGAATAGACAGGTTGGAAGGGGGTGTCTGGGCTGGGGGTGGAGGCTGACCCTGAAGGCAAAAGGACAAGGGTAGGAAGAGAGGCAGCTTACAGGCCAGCCTCTTCCTGGAGCAGAGGAGGCCTGGTGTGGCATGCCTCTATTGATTCAATTATTCCCTGCAATGTAATACTCTGCATTCGTGTGATAGCAACAAACAGAGTTGAAAGACGTACAAAAATAAATGATCTGAAAGTTAACATGGCTGAATGGGCATCTATGAATTCGAGGAGTGAGGTTTTGTTTTACATTGTAAAATCAATAATGTGCAGAACAATGTCCTAACTTCCCCGGGGGACCCCAGCAAACCCGCCCGTATTGATCGCCATGCAAATTAATTGAATTCATGAAATCCACATTGCTGGGTAATTGATGCTTCTTATAATTACCTCCGAGTTATGAGCTTTTAGGGGATTGCATTGATTCCTGGGCAGTGGGGAGGGGATAGAGGCAGCTTCCTGGAACTGTGGGCAGCGCTGCCCAGGTGGCCAGTGGGCAGGTGGGGGATGGTTGAGGAGTCAAGGGAGGGCATTGCCTGCTGCTGGTGGAGGTGGAATGGGCACAATTCTTAATTCCTTTAACTAACCCAGCCTGGGAGAGACTAGAGTGAGCACACCCAGGCATTTGAAGGGACCCTAAGGAGGAGGCTGCCAGGGGGATTGGGGTCCCCAGAGTGTCAAGGCTGTTCAGGGATTAATAATAGCAAACAACTTCCGATATTTACAAACAATGTACCCCCAAATTAGCCTCCTAAAATTAGTTATGAAGAGTGTACTATTACTGTTTCCTTTGGCTGTTGAAAGACATGAGGTTAAGCAAGTTGTTTAAGGACACACAGGGGTGGGTCTGGATTCCTTGGATGAACATTTAATCTTTAATTGGCTTCAGAGTCAACACCTCCAGATCACACGTGCCATCTGTGTGTTGACCCCAGTAAGCACTTTTCTTTTCTTTTCTTTTTTTTTCTTTTTTTTTTTTTGAGACAGGGTTTCTCTGTGTGGTTTTGGTGCCTTTCCTGGATCTCGCTCTGTAGACCAGGCTGGCTTTGAACTCACAGAAATCCACCTGGCTCTGCATCCCAAGTGCTGAGATTAAAGGTGTGTGCCACCACCGCCCAGCTTGATGAGCATTTTTCAAATGAAGGGTCTGTGACACTCATCAGGTCATCACTGATGCAAACATCTGCTACAAAGAACATGGTTTGCACTCATAGGTTTGAATTCATGCTTTTGCATCACATGTTGTGTGACCTTGGAGAAGTCACCCAACTTCTCGGAATCTTTTCTGCATCTGTGACACCAGGAGGCTGGGGTGGAAGCTCTCTCCATGCTCCTGCAGATTCGGTATCTGAGTGTTATAGGACACTTTTCATGTGGCTTCCCCCAAAGCCCCATGCCAAGGGGGATGCTGAGGCATGATAACCTTGTTTGGCAGAGGAGAAAGTTTGATGGAAAAGTTAGGTCTCTCGTGGGAGATCATGTGGTCATGTGGTGTGTCAGTGGCAGGGACATGATGGAGATGGATGTGGCTGTGAATGGTCCCCCTTCTCTGTGGTGGTAATCTAATTGTACTGAATTATTATTTTGATTGTATGTTAATAAATAAAGTTGTCTGGGGGTCAGAGCTATTAGAGCCATAGCAAGAGTGTGGTGGTGGTGGTGGCACACGCCTTTAATCCCATAGATATCTGTGTGTTCAGGGTCAGAGCTATTAGAGCCATAGCAAGAGTGTGGCGGTGGTGGCACACGCCTTTAATCCCATAAGATCTCTGTGTGTTCAGGGATACAGTCAGCATTGGAGACATATGCCTTTAAGACCTAGGGGGCTGTACATTCAGACAGTGACGAGGCAGTCATGTGTTTGGGTTTACAACCAATGAGAAGGCAGAACAACATACTATAAAAAAAACGAACCGACAGGAAGTAGGTCTCTTTTCGCGAAGCTGGGACAGCAGGAGGAAGGGTGAGATTTTAGCTCTGAGCTCTGACTTCTCGGCTCTCTCTTTTACATTGTTTCTGTGTTTCTTATTTAATAAGACGGTTGGTTACATCTACACTTCTCTGTGTCACCCTTCCCTGGGCTCAGTGTTTTCATCTGCAGGAGCTGAGTCTGGGGACCAGGGATGGATTCAGGGGTGAGGGATGCTATTGCACAGGTGCCCCTGCTGTGCTATATGGAGCACCTTCACAAAGTATTTTTCCAGAATGCTTCCCAGAAAGGAGCTGTAGGGCCCCAGCTCCCTTCTCTCGCTCCCCTGGGTTTGGCAGAAGATGAGAACTGACTCTTCTCATCATCATTCCTGTTTTCCCTGGCTCTGTGCTGGAACAGTAGAAGCAAGCCATGGTCCAGCGAGACCAGTTTCCTGATTGTCAGAGTCTAGCCTGGTATAGAACTGGTATATAACTGAAGCACCATGAGTCACACAGTCCATACTGGGAGCCTGGTCTGGCTCCATGTCCCCGTCAGGGCTGTCTGGAGTCCCACAGCAGTGAGAGTGGGGCTCAGAGTTCAAGGTTGTAGATGAAACTGGCTGGCAGCTTGGCCCTACCTGAAGTGGAGCTCGCACAAGGATGTTGAAGACTTGATGCAAGCAGAAGGTGGCCACAAACCCCTCACTGCACTAGAGAGTGGTGCTGACTCTTCATCTCCTGCATCAGTGGTCCTAGGAGGGACCAGACACTGCATGGAAGCTGCATGAGCAGAGGGGACATGTGGGGCATGCTCAGGGCTCCTTTAGTGCCACAGTCTCCTTGCTAACTCCAGCCCATAGTGTCGAGGCTCAGGATCTGCTAGGGTGTTTCTTGGCACTGCTCACAGTCTTGGGGAGGGGACCCAGGAGGCTTCCCTGCCCTATTCAAGCCCACAAGTGGCCAGCTTCTGGTGGAATTCTTTTGTCTCTCTCCCAGGGTCTAGATGACAAGATCCCAAAGGACTTTGAACACATCTCTTTATGAATTCTTGGGAGGACTCCATGATTCTTGAGAGATGAGAGGGGTCTTATAAGATCCATCCTCATTGAATGAGGCTCAAAGAGATCATAAAACTTGTCCATGGTCACATGATCAGTAGATGTAATAGTTGACTCTTCAGTCCAGGGCTTTGACTTATCCCAGGCCTTTCTATGACACCAAGATAATCTAATCATTGAGCTGTCATTTCCCCTCTGGGCATCCTGAGGTGGTGACAGGGTGGTGCTGGTGCTGGTGGAGTCTGTTGAGGAGGCTCTACACCCTGCACCATTCCATATTTATCCTAAGGTCCCTAAGACTCCATCCCTTCTAGCTACTGGGCCCCTGACTATGAAGGGCACAGGTTTTCAGATCTGGCTACATCTCCTCATTCTCCATCAGCTCAGAAGAGCAGCCCAGCATCCCTCATCATCTCCTAGGGTGGAGACAGTGTTAGGACAGCCTAATTAGATGAAGTTAACGAATGCATCAGGAATGGGTGTGATTCGAATGGAGAACCTACTGTAGGGTGGTTGGTGTTCCTCGCTCTCGTTTCTCTGCCGGAGAGGAATTTTCTCTGTCCATGTTGAAACCCAAGAAAGGCATAGGCTGAGGCCTGGCACAGTCTCTAGAACAAAGGACACTCTCAGATCATCCACTCAGCCTGCCATATGTCCACCCATCCCATCCAGTTATTCACCTATTCATCATCTATCTAAGCACCCACCCCATCCATCCACCCACCCACCCACCCACCCATCCATCCATCCATCCATCCATTCATCCATCTATCCATCCATCCACCTGTCCATCTACCCATCCATCCATCAATCCACCCATCCATCATCCATCCACCCATTCATCCATTCATCCATCCATCCATCCCTCATTCATTAATTCATCCATCTACCCCCATCCATTCCCCCATCAAGTTTTCCACCCACCACCAACCCTCCATCATCCACCCATCTATCTTCATTCATTCCCTTGTATATCCACTTTTCCATCCATCCATCCACCCATCCCTCATTCATTAATTCATCCATCTACCCCCATCCATTCCCCCATCAAGTTTTCCACCCACCACCAACCCTCCATCATCCACCCATCTATCTTCATTCATTCCCTTGTGTATCCACTTTTCCATCTCTCCATCCACCCACCATGTCTATTTTAGTTACTTTCCTCACCGCTATGACAAACTATCTGACAAGCAATTCAAGGAAGGAGGAAGGAAGGATTTATTCTGTCTTCTAGTTCAAGGGAATGCAGTCCGTCATGGCAGGGAAGACATGGTGGCAGGATATGGCCTGGCCATATTCATCTATAGTTGGGAAACAGCGATGGATCCTTTCATTCACTCTACTTTCTCCTTTTTATTTTAGTTCATTTATTGTCTAAAATGATGTATCTCTGTGTAGGTATGTGCATATGAAGTGCTATGGTGGTCCCCAAAGGGAGTGGCACTATGAGGAGGTGTGGCTTTGTTGGCATGGTGTATGTGTAGGCACGTTCTTGTTGGAGGAAGTAAGCCACGGTGGGGGCAGGCTTTGAGATCTCTTTTGCTCTGGCTTCGCACAGTGTGACACTGAGTCAGTTTCCTATCGCCTGCAAGATGTAGGACTCTCAGCTACTTCTCCATCACCAGTCTACTTGTATGTGGCTATGTCCCACCATGATGACAATGGACTGAACCTCTGAACTCTAAGCGAGCCACCCCAATTAAATGTCTTCTTTATAAGAGTTGCTGTGGTCATGGTGTCTCTTCACATCAATAGAAACCCTAACTAAGGCAAGTGCATATGTCCGTAGAGGCCAGGAGACAATATAAGATCCCCCAGAGCTGGATTTTCAGATGTCTGCAAGCTGCCTGACATGAGAGCTGGGAACTGAACTCAGGTCTTCTGCAGGAGGAGTACACCCCTAACCCTGAGCCATCTCGACAGCCCCACTTTCTTCTCTGTATTCAGTCTGGGACTCCAGCCCTTGGAATGGTACCACTCACATCTCTACCTCAATGAACATAATCTACTAATCCCTCACAGGCATGCCCAGAGGCTTGTCTTCTAGGTGATTCTACATTCTGTGTTTGACAGTCACTAGTAACCATCACGGTGTCCTTTCTTTCTGAGGCACGCACTTGTGTGCGCAGTTTACTAGTGAATACGGAGGAGCTGCAGAAAGCTGGAGGGAGCGAGGCAACAGATGTGCAGGGAAGAGGACAGATTGATGCCCTCTGTAAGAAGTTCTTGATATTCCCGACAAGTAATTCCCATGGAGACCTCAGCAAATGAGTGAATTACTGTGGTTACCAGTTATTTAGAAGAAGGAATTTCAGTTGAGAAAGTGCTTCCACCTGTTTGGCCCGGGGGCAAGCCTCTGGTGCATTTTCTTTATTGATAACTTATATGGGAGGCCCAGGTCTCTGTGGACAGTGCCATCCCTGGGCTGGTGGTCCTGGGAGCTGTTAGAAAGCAGGCTGAGTAAGCCATAAGGGAGCAAGCTAGTAAGCAGCACCCCTCCATGGCCTCTGCATCAGCTCCTGCCTCCAGGTTCCTGACATGAGTTCCTGTCTTCATTTCCCTGGGTGATGGACTACACACTGTGGGCTGAAATAAACCCTCCCCATCCTAAGTTGCTTTTGGTCATGATGTTTTATCACAGCAATAACAACGCTAACAAAGACAGCTACCTTCTGTGAAAGGAGCTGAATCCCTGAGTTATTTAAAGTCTGTGCTGTGGGGCTGCAGAGATGGATCAGCGGGTAAGAACATAGATCACTCTCATAAAGGATTTGCACTTGGTTCCCAGTACTGATAGTGGGCAGCTCACACCTGCCTGCCACGCCAGCTCTGGGGGATCTTATGCCTCTGGCCTCCGCAGACACCTGCACTCACACGCACAGACCTGGACGTAGACACATACACAAAGAAAAGCAATAAAACTAGGTCTTTAAAAAATAATTCTGTGCGTAAGAGCACATTTTGTATTGTAGACCTGGGTGAGAATGTTGTCACTGTCATAGTCATCAGGAACGCTGAGGAAGACCCGTGAGGCCCTTGTCCCTGGTCATCCCCAAGGGTCACAGCCACTGAGGTGACCCGGCGCTATTGCTAGCACAGTTGAGGAGACTGTCACTAGGAGAGGTAGCAGAGGGAATGTGTCCCAGTGAGTGTCTTGTTTACTTTGTGGTCACTGTGACCAAGTACCTGCAAGAGCAGCTTAGGCATGAAAGGACTTGCTTTTGTCTCCTCTTGAGGTGCAGACACTGTGGCGGAGAAGCGTGCCTGTAAGAGTGGAGGCAGAGGCGCTTCTCCTCCACAAAACAGGAAGCAAGACTGGACAGGAAGTAGAGTCAGGTGTCAAACCTCTTGGGCCACCCCCAGTGACCCACTTCCTCCTGGGAGGCGCCAGTCTCTTCAAGGTTACAGGTTGTCTCGTTAGCACCACCTGCTGGGGACCCAGCATTAAAACCCCTGAGCCTGTGGGGGGACATTCCCCATGGAAACTATGACTGTGAGGAACCCAGGGGTGTGATGAGAATGGAAGCAATCAAGGCCAAGATCAGCTCCTTACACAAATTGGAAGATTTGGAAGAATGTTATATGACAGAAATGGCTGGAATTCCTTTTTCCTTCCCCCCCCCCCCCCAAAGTGCTGAGAATGAAACTCAGGGCCTCCAGCCTGCTAGGCAAGTGTTCTACCACTGAGCCACATTACCCCCCCTTCTCCCTCTCCTCTCCACTCCCCTCCTCTCCCCTTTCCTCCTCTCCCCTCCCCTTCTCTCTTCTCCCTATCATCTCCTCTCCTCCACTCCTTCCCCCTCCTCTCTCTCCCCCCTCTCCTTCCCATCTCCCCATCTCCATCTCCATCTCTCTTCTCTCTCTTCCCTTTGAAACTGGGTTCTGAGACCATGGTCTGTGGGCTACATGTGAGTGTAAAGTCAATGAAAAGCAGGAACGAGGTCTATGCTCCTGGCTTCAAGGGTTGGGTGCCAAGTGTGGTGCACAGAGGCCCAACTTTGTCCTTGATGCTGTGGGTTTTTATTTTTTCTCCTTTGACTTTTATGTAATAAGGCTCTGCAAACCATGTGGATACTACCCCACAGGACAGGTTTATTCATACCATTTCACAGCTGAGAAACTGAAGCAGAGAGATATTATGGGGAAGACACGGGTTTGAGTCCCGATGACCAAAAGCTACCATACACTCTTTTACCTTGGCTTGCCCTCTAGCCTCACGGAGTTGTCCCATCTGGTATCATCCAGAACTCCATCTGTGGCAGCACTGGCTGTCAGTACCACCTGGTTGTCTCTGCTTCATCTCCAGATCCCTCTGCAGTGGACTCGGATCAGGCCAAGTTGTTTCAAGCCCAGGTCCATCACTGCCACTGCTGTGGGGAGGTGTGGCTCCAGGCTCCCTTGCAGCCTCAGGTTAGCTGGCCATCACTGCGTTAGCAAAGGATCCCAGCACAAAGCATATCAACACAGCCCCCGATGTCACCCGCATAGTCTGGGGTCAGGAACTGGCTCAGCTAGGTGGTTTTGGCACTACAGTTCTGGTGTGGTTGGAGTCAAGATGTTAGCCAGGGCTGTGGGGTCCTCTGTGGGCTTGGCTGAGAGTGGCTGTAGGATCTGCTTCCAAGATCTCTCCTTGGTTACATGTGTGTCCTGGTTAGTGACAGGAGGCTCCATTTGTTGGGACACAGACCTCTAGGATGCCTGTCTCCAGAGCATGGCTTCTCCCAGAGTGCAGGAGTCAAAGAGAGAATATGGCAATGTTGGTTTTTAAAAATTAATTAATTATTGGTAGTGCTAGGAACACAATTAAAGCCGGGGCCTCAGGCATGCCAGGCAAGTGCCCTATCATTGGGCTATAGTCCCAGTCCTTGCCATGTCTAGTGTTTACAAGATTAGAAGCTACCTCACTTCTGCCACACCCTCTTGTGCTATAAATAAGTCACTAAGACCAGTCACATTCAATTGGAGGGGGACTAAGTTTCATGAAATCCTTTAATTACTGTTTATTTTAATTGATGTGTAAGAGTTATACAAACTTCTGGGGTGGACGTGATGCTTAGATGCATGTATATATTGCACAATAGTCAGGAAGAGTGAGTAGCATTTCCATTACCCCAGACAGTCATCAATTCTGGGGAAGAGAACATTAAAAAACATCTAGGTATTTTGAAAAAAAAAAAAATATATATATATATATATATATATATATATATATATATATATATATATATATAAGCTGGGGATAGCGGTATATGCCTGTGACCCCAGCACTTAGGAGGCCAAGGCAAGAACACAAGTTTGAGGCCAGCCTGGGCTACATAGTGTGTTAGCCTTGGCTAGAGATTGAGACCTGCTCTCTAAAACAAACAAACAAAAATAAGCAAAATAAACTGTGGGTACAGTTTAAAACCACCAATAGTGCTGCTATGAACATAGTTGAGCGTGTGTCTTTGTGGTATGAATCAGCGCTCCACCCTTTCAAATATTTTATTGGTAAAGATAAGCCAGGCAGTCACTGAGTAGGTACCAGCTTGGGGGAAGGCTCCTCTGCTCTGGGCTGTAGTTCTGAGTCCACGCGGGTCAGCACCTCAGCCTGCCAGCACCCAGGCTCTGATATCATCCAGGCCTCTGCAGGTTTACCCCAGTCTCCAGGTCCTTTCTAAGCACTTCCTATTACCGTAGGCCAGTATTTTCTGCTTATTTTACTTTACACAGGGTCTCCTCATGCAGCTCCGACTCTGGCTGCAGCTCATCTATTTATTTATTTTTTATAACGACAACCATTTACCGAGAGCTCCTTATGGGGCCAGGTAAGGCACGGGTACCCACGATCCTTAAACAGTTCTGTGAAGTGAACGGAGGGAAGAGCAGAAAGTCAAGGGACCTGTGCAAGGTAACAGCTGGCCAGCCCCCTGGACTCAGGCAGGCTTTCCCTGTCCTGTCTGCTGCCGGGCTCCTACCTCGCCAAACTCCTCCAGACCCCAATCTGTCCCATTCGTCAGGGTCTGGCTTGAGCCTGGTCCCCAAGAGAAGATCTCCCCTCCCTGGCCATGAGTGTCCCTTTGTTATTCTTTTTGTATACGCCCCAGCTTCCCTACTGGTCTGTGAACGTTGGAAGTTACACGCCTAATTGTTCCCACATTCCTCTCCCCTAAAACAATGGGACACCAATACATGTAAAGTTTCCTCAGCCAGGCTTCTTTTGGAGGGAGGGTCGGCAGCTCAGTGTCCCCAGCTGGGGCTGGTGGCTGCAGGAATGCATCCAAGGGCTCTCAGGCCGGCCAGCCAGCTCTCCTTGACCGTTTATTTCTCTGCCATGTCCCTCCGCCCAGGGCTGACCCCCTGCCCCCCCTCACTTCAGCCACCTGAGCTGGCTCCTCCTGTGTTCATCGCTGAAAAACTCCCTGAGCGAGTGAGCGAGCGAGCTCTCTTCCTTAAATTGATTCTCAGTAAAAACCTCTCTTATTCTGACTGCTGGGCTTCTTTAGATTTCCTGGAATCTTTTGTCTCTCTCCCCTCCCCCAGCTCATCTAAACCACTCTCTCGGGTCTGTCTGTCACCCACCCCTCCTGGCAGAGGGACTTGTTGCTGGGCTGCAAACCCTCATCCTTTCTGTCTCCCCTCACCCATCTTCCTGGCTCTGTCTCCAAGGTTACTGCTGCCTTTGCCTCCTCTCCTGCCTCCCCTTCCTCCTTCCTTAGCTGTTGCTGCAGGGAGGCTGGGAGGTTGGGGGCTGTGGAGCGATGGAGCCTTCCCCGCTTCCCTGGTCCCGCGATCTCCCCTTCCTCTCCGGTTCCTTTCTCTCCGTCCTGGTCTGTAACCTGTCCTCGGGTCCCCGTCTCTTTGTCTCTCTCGTTCTTCCCTCCCTTCGTCTCCCCCGACTTCCTCTTTTTCTCCGTCTCTCTCCATTTCACCCCTCCGATTCCTTTGGACTTGCCTCGTATCTTTTTCTCTTTTGTGATCTTCCGGTTTGAATCCCTACTTCTCCTTCAGAAACCAGAAACAAAGACTCTGTCTTAGGTTTCCTGGCCCCGCCCTCTCCAGTATGCCCATTCTTTAGGGTTTGGTGCTAATGGGCTTTCTAGAGCCTCGCAACAAGTCCCAAGTTCAGAGTCCAAAGCGAGGCGAGGCTCTGGTCATGACTGGGCATGAGGTGCCAGAGAGAAGAGAGAGCAGGACACCAGGCTAGCTTGTGTACCCCACTTTCCAAAGACACGGCAGACCTAAGGATGTCCCTGTCACAGACGAGCCTGACATAGGCAGAGGCCAGTGCCTAGCGGTGAGCTATCGTGGATGAGCGGTCTGTTGAGGGAAGTACTCTGTAGCTGTCTGTGACTGTGATCTACAGGTGGCCCCGTTTGTGTCCCCCAGACAGTGAGTCTGAGGACCCCAGGCCAGGGCTTGGCATACAGGCACACAATATGGGTGTGTTTCCTTTCTGACTGTGCTCGGAGGGAGGTTTGCAGGACTTCCAGCCTCCTTGGCAGGTAGCATTAGGTAATATTCCAGACAACAAAAAAGCTTTTCCTTTTGAGGGAATTTTCCTGACAAATTAATATTTCTCTTTCAGAAATTATTTAACTATTCCTTCTGTTGAAAAAAAGATTCATTTTTTTTTTCTTTCAAGCATTGATGCCTGTAATTAAAACACAGTAGGTGGATACAATTGTTCAGTGTGGTCATTACAGCCTAATGCAGTGGTTCTCAACTTGGGGGTCACAGCCCCTTTGACAAACCTTTATCCCCAAAAATATTTACATTACTGATTCATAACAGTAGTAAAATTACAGTTATGGAGTAGCAACAAAATAATTATATGGTTGGGGTCACCACAGCATGAGGAACTGTATTAAAGGGTTGTGTGCATTTGGGCCTCCTCACCGCTTCCCTTTGGCTTCACTGTTTCTAGAATTTTCTCTCAGTATGTCTCTAGATTAGGAGCCTGGGAGAGTGAGCTGTTATGACAGATATCAAAGTCTCCTCGGGACATGAGCAAGAAGGAGGCTTCAGGATGGCCCTTCTCAGCCACCCAGGCCTATTGTCCCCAGTGAATCTAGAGAGGGGTTTTCCCTAGCTTCTGTCCCATTCTCAGGATGAGACAGGGGACCAGGACCAGGAGTTGGACATAAACTCAGAAATCTGGATACAGAGGAAGGTGATTCACACTGTTTTGTTGATCTTGCCTCCGCTACAAGTGCTTGAGCACGGATATATATTGTATCAGCCCTGGGCCATCCCTCAACTGCTGGTGCTATCTGGCCTCTCATCACAATGGCCGTTTCTCTTTTGTTTTTCCCTCCCCACCCCTTTCTTTAGGGTTTCATGTAGCCCAGGCTGGCCATGAACTTACTGTGTAGCCCAGGATGACCTCAAGCCTCCTGCCTTCACCTCTTAAGTACTAAGATCATAGGCATGTGCCACCACACTGGGTTTATACAGGGCTTGTGGCTGAACTGAGTACGGAGCGCTGTGCATGCTGGGCAAGCATGTCCCCAGTTTGTGCCACTGCTTAAAAACAAAACAAAACAAAAAATGAATGCACACCTCACATTCTCCAGGGAGCTCTGCCCAGTTCATTCCATTCATTCTTTCAGCATGTGCTCACGGACAAGTCTACCGTGTGCTATCAGAGACACCGAGACCACCTTAGCAAACGAGACTATAAGCTTCTAGTCCCTGTGACACATGGGAATGACAGACATGGCAGAAAACCAGGTGCTGTGGGTGACAGCCCCTGCCTTAGAGTCAGGGAAGGCCCTGCCCTCCTCACAGGAGAGGCTCCTTCTTGCTGGAAGTTCTAGTTCATGTTGGCCCCAGCCAGTACTGTGACATTGGGCACGTCCGTGAGCTGATTTTCCTCGTCTGTGCAAGAAAGTGTCCCTTTCTATTCTAAGATGATTATGCTTCCACTTAAAAGCAAATTGACCTTGAGACCGATTTACAAATAAAAATTATATTTCCAGATGGGCCTTGAGGAAAAGTAGGGAATTTCAATTACGCTTAAAGAGGAGGGAGAAGTTGGGAGACCACTTCTCAGTCACCAAAGGGCCTGCTGTGCAGACGCGAGGACCTGGGTCAGGTTTCCAGCATCCACATTAAAGCCAGGCTCAGGGCTGCAGTCACAGTCTCAGCACTGAGGAGGTGGAGACAGGAGGATCCCTGTGACTCCCTGGCTAGCCAGCCTCGCCAGACACACAAACTCCAGAATCAGGGGCAGACCGTGGAGAGTGATTGAGGAAGACTTCGGAGTTGACCTCTGGCCTGAAGGAGCACGTGTACACACACACACACACACACACACACACACACACACACACACACACACACACACACACACACTTTTCAGGGCAGCTTGGATCTGAACCGGTAAAAATCCCTTCTCGAGGTCCCCGAAATGCCCTTTCAGCTGCTCTCTCTCCTGCCTGTCCCCGCCCAGTGCTTCCGCGCACTGCCCACCCAGGGAACCCCAGAACCCTGAGACTTGGGGACCACATCATCTCCAAAGCCAAAAGGGACTCTCTATGGATGCCTGGGCGAGTCGGGTGTGTTAGGCAGCCATCCGTGGTCGCTGGCTGTCCCTCTGGGCGGGCCTCGTAGGACAGACAGGTGCCCCCCAGCCGCAGGCGGGCAGCAGGCAGGCAGCACACG
The DNA here is from genome assembly GCF_049852395.1 of Peromyscus maniculatus bairdii. NCBI lineage: Eukaryota > Metazoa > Chordata > Mammalia > Rodentia > Cricetidae > Peromyscus > Peromyscus maniculatus. The sequence goes on from NC_134858.1 coordinate 43,376,974, forward strand.
CCTCCTGGGACCGGCTGGGGCAGGGTTAGCCCTACCCGGCGGCTGGGGAAGCAGTTCAGCGAGGGGCCGATAGATGGCGGCACTGCACCGCTTCAGGCCGGCGCTGCCGAGGTCGGCAGGACCCGCGGCCCGCAGGGGGACAGGTGTGTGAGCAAGGTCCAAGAAGGGTTTGTCTCTGGTTGTTCAAAGCTCTGGGCGGCGGGAGCTAAGGCTTTGGCCTGGTTTCATTGAACGTGTGGCTCTTGTGGCCACCATCCAGAGCGACAGGTAGGTCACTGCACACTGACAGCGTCCGCTCCAGACTGGAGTCCCCGCATTTCTCTCTAAACCTCCAGGATTATTTGTTGTTTCTGAGCAGAGCAGTGTGGGACCACAGACCCTGGCTCATCCTGCCGGGGAGGACGGAGGCAGAAGGGACAGAGATGGCTAGGATCTCTGGCGTCATTCTCACTGCCTGCCTGCCAGGCCTAGTTCTGCCACTTGCTTGCTGGGTTACCCTGGGTAAGTTACTGAACCTCTCTGAGTTTTCCCATCTCTAAAGCGAGAACAGTGAGGATAATGTTAGGCTTCATCACTGCTCTTTTAATGAAAGCTCTGGCCCCACCTCAATGTATTAGCCAGGTGAGAAGTACTTCTTTGTTGTTGTTTTGTTTTAATTTTTGTTTTTTTCGAGGCAGAGTTTCTCTGTGTAGCTTTGATGCCTGTCCTGGATCTCGCTCTGTAGACCAGGCTGGCCTCGAACTCACAGAGATCTGCTTGACTCTGCCTCCCGAGTGCTGGGACTAAAGGCGTGTGGCCACCACCACTGGGCGAGAAGTATTTCCTAGCTCTGATTTCCCAGCATTCCCTGGCTTCTGCCCTCCATGGGCTCTTCATCACCTGCACGTTTGCTCTCCGTGATGCCTTTTGTTTTAGACAGAGTCGCAGGTAGTCTAAGCTGGCCTTGAACTCACTTTGTACACTTTGTAACCAAAGATGACCTCGAACTCTTGATCCTCCTGCCTCTCCCCCACCCCCTTCTCCCACACACAGCTGCTGGGATTATAGATGTGCTGGGATTACAGGCATAGACCACAGCTGGGTTATGCCGTGCTGGGCATGGAACTGGGCCTTCATGCATTCCAGGCAAGCGCTCTGTCAACTGAGCTGGTGCCACCAGCACCCATCACAGTGCTTCTTTTCAGTGTGCTCAGTTCTTTTCAGTGTGCTCAGTGCTACACATACATCCCAGCGAGGCGCCAGCTCTTATGGGGAGACTGGGGCTGGGGAAGATGGAACACCTCACTGGAGGCCACACTGTTGCCATGGGGTCCGAACAGGTGTCCTAGCCCCGGACTGCACCTGGCAGGTCTCGCGTTTCAGGACTGGCTGCTGTGTTTTCTGTCCAGATGCTAGGGCTCCCACCCCTGCTCCATGCCCTGGCTGTCTTGGTGCTGCTGTCCAGTTTCTGAGCATGTGGGGGCAAAGGGCGAGCCAGCCTCGGCTGCCCTGGGGTGGGTGTCCTCTGCACTGGGCAGAAGAGGGAGGGCTAACTCATGGGAGGTTGGTGTCAACACCACTGGTCCCCCCTTCCCCGCCCTCCCAGTACTGACTTGTTAGGCCAAAGGCGCTGGCACCCTAACAGCGCCTGTCAGACGCCAATGAGTTGATGAGGTAGAAACTGGTTATTAAATGTAATAACAGTGGTTTGGGTTTTTCTGCGGTTCTGCCTGTAAGTGCCTAAGTGACAGCTGGCTTGTGCCACCATGCTGCCTTTTAAGCAGCCTGAAGATGGGGTGTCGGGAGCGGGTGGGGCTCTTCCCAGGTTGTGGGTGGAGGGGTGCCTGGAGGGGTGTCTGAGCCTCTTTTGGGGACATTTTTCAGTCTCAATGGGACACCAGCCCTGACTCCTGGGACATGGTCAAGGCTGGATGTAATGTGTAGATTCAGAACATAAAACTATGCTGCACGGTGTCCCTAGACCTTCTGAGGCTTATGTGTACCACTTTGCTCATGGACCTGTTCCTGGGGCTGATGGCTTAAGAACTGGGGTTTGGGGGTTCTGGAAGTTCAAGGGGAGGTCTGTGCTTTTTGGGATCAGTTGCTTGTGATCCCAGGATCATGGCTCAAGTTTTTTGGGCTGCTACATCTTCATAATGGAGGACCGAACAGAGTTAATTTATTTGCTTAATTAAAAATATGAAATGGTTGGATCACAGATAGAAACTTACTGTAAGATGAAGAAAATATAGTACATGTAGTACACACAATGGAATATTATTCAGCCTTGAAAAATAGGAGATCCTGTCATTTGCAGCAATGGGAGCGACCCGGAAGACATTAGGTAAATTAAGTCAGTCAGTCCCAAGACAAGGACTACATGATTTCTCGAGTTAGTGTGTTTGTGTGCCTGTGTTTGGATGTGTGTGTGTGCATGGGACTCTGGGGATGGAACCCAGAACCTTACACATGCCAGGCTAGCCTTCCCCATCCCTGCTTTACATGAGGTGTCTAAAACAGTCAAACTAACAGAAGCTGAGAGCGCACTTGGGAGCTCAGGGTTTGGAGCAAGTTGCCGAAGGGGTTCAGAGGAAATGATGGGGTGTCACTCAGGGAGAGCACAGGTTTTGAATAAGTTCTGGAGATTGCTGTTTAACAGTTCTGAATGCTAACAGTGGGCACTGCACATTTTCTAAGAGGGTAGCCCTCATTTGAATGTCCTTATCACACACACACACACACACACACACACACCATAAACAAAGGGATGCAGGAGCACTGTGTGTGTGTGTGTGTGTGTGTGTGTGTGTGTGTGTGTGTGTCTGTTAGATCTGATTTTGGGATGGTCTCATGGGTGTTCGCATATGGCCAAGCTCATCCGGCTGTACTGTTAAATATGTGCAGCTTTTTGCATATCAATTATACTTCGATAAAGCTGTTAAAACAAAGAAACTCACTGCAAGACACATTTTGTTTGGCCCACGCAGTGCTTTACATTTAAATGCCAGCATTTAAAGTTCTAGAATTTCCAACGGAGATCCACATGTCTGGCCTTTCATCGAACAATGGTAAGCGCTGGTAACTTGGTGCGCATGCTCGTGCGGTAGCTACTGGCTACAGCAAATCTCCCATGCTGCAGATTCTATGCTCTCCAGTTTGCCTTGGTCCCCATCACTGCTCCTGTCCCTGTCCCAGAGGCCACTTGAGATACCCAAGCTGCCCAGGTCACCTGGTTCCTGCCTGGCCCTGCCTCAGGAGTCCACTGAGGGCCTGTTCCAGGTGTGGTGACATGATGTTCCTATTGGAAATTATGGCAAAAAAAAAAAAGTGAGAGCTTGGCATGGGGAACCCAGACCAAACATGTAGAGACTGGAGACTTCTCCAGCCTTGTCTCCAGCTCTGAATGTTAGATTTGGATGCCAGAAGTTCCCAACCATCCTTCAAGACACTTCCCCTTGGTGCTCAGCCTGGAAGGTGGTTGTTTCCTCCCTGACCTCCTCAGATCTCAATCTGTTTACAAATAGCTTAGGCCCTTCTGAGTACACGTGTATGCATCTGTACACATGTGTGAGTATAGGTGTATCCATCTGTACACATGTGTGAGTGTAGGTGTATGCATCTGTACACATGTGTGAATGTAGGTGTGAGTATTTGTGAGTGTATATGTATGCATCTGCACATGTGTGTGAGTATAGGTGTGAGTGTGTGTGAGTGTATGGGTATGCATATATGCATATGCATATGTATGCAAGCATATGCATTAATATCCATGAGTACATATGTATGTGTGTGCTTTTGTCATCATCAACCATGTGTACTCCCTGCCTCAGTTTCTCCATCTGGGAAACAAGCCGTTGGACTGGGGAAGAGTTTGAGTTTGAGGTTGTTAGGCCACCTGCTGGGGAAGTGACAGGGACAAGCCACCTGAGCCAACTCTTGCTTTTCTTCCCAGAAAGCTTGCTCTGGGAACCAGAAGCGCCATACAAATGAACAATTAGTGCTATCAGTTCTCTGTGTCTAAACAGCAGAAGCTGTTTCCCCCTCCCTGTGCCAAGGGGATGGCAGGAGAATGAAGTGGAGTGGTGTGCGTGGCAGTGCCTTGGAAGGATCTTGTTCCTGTTGCAAGGGAATCTTGCATTGTGATTATTAATATAGTTTCACCAAATGGTCTTGGCTGGAAGCCTGATGATGCAGCAGCTGCCGAGGCTCCGAGCTCTCCAGTGTGGTGGCTTCCCCGGGCTGCACCCACCTCTTCTTCTCCAGCTGCTTGCTCTCCTCTGCCCCTTAGCACTCAGCCCCCGAGCCCCATTCTACCTGTTCCACACATGGCCCTCGCTTTCTGGGCACAACTGGCATCATGGAGGGGATTTTAGCCATCACGAGTGATTCAGTTGATGGGGAAATTGTCTGTGAGGCCCTACCATTGCCAGATGCTGTTTGGAAGCTGACATTAACGCGAGGGATTGGATGGATGAAGCCCTCGGACTTGGCAGGGCGGTGGGGCTCACGGGGAAGAGGGGATGCAAACAGCACATAGCAAACAGATGAATACACACGCAGGTAAGTTCACAAAGAAAAGCACACAGAGCAGATGCTCCAGAGGGGTGGGGTCACAGAGGGTGATCAGGTCCGGAATGGAGGAGCTGGTGTGTGAATTAAGGTCTGGAAGATGCAGAAGAGGTGCATTCTAGGTGGAGGAAATAAGGTTGTCTTGTCCAGGCTCCTCGATTAACTGAAGAGAACAGAGAGGAGCCGTACCTTACCCATGGTTGCACAGCTAGAATTCTGTTCTCTGGGCTTCCAAGCTGGCACTCTGTCACTTACAGACCTTTTTTCTTCCTTAGGAAGTGTCAGCTCTTAGAGGGTGAGGCTGGGCTCCCCTCCTGACAATCAACTCTCTGCACCGCAGCTAGCCCTCTGCACCCCAGCTAGCCTTCTCCTCGTGTCTGGATCTCCCATCTGGGACAGCCGTGAACCCGCTTCACTCCAGTCCTCCAGAGATACAAGGGGCAGGGCAGGAACAGAAAGGAAAAGCAAAGTGGTCGAGTGCTTCTTGTCATTAGTTGCTAAGCGCAATAAACCCAGTGGAATCCCAGCCTTATAATGACCTCGTTTAATTAATGCTAAATGACTGTGGGACCCGTATGGATTTATACATTAGATCCACATTAACACCAAATCGTTTGATCACGAATCACTGTTAAAATAATGAACACGGGCTTTTTACAACTGGATGAGAAGGATGTGGCAGGCTTCTGCCAGCCTGGGGGTTGAAGCACCTCCCAGGTCCTTTCTCTCTCTCTCTCTCTCTCTCTCTCTCTCTCTCTCTCTCTCTCTCTCTCTCTCTCTCTCTCGTTCTGCAAGTTTTTCCCCCCTAGAAGGCACTTATTGAGCTGTCTGTGCACTGGGCATTGGCGGCAGGGGAGGGGTGGGGCACCGCATCCCCCAGGAACTTGCAGGCCTGCTGAGGTGGTGGGTGTGCACTTGCAAATGTAGCACATTGAGCAAGGGCCTCCTAAGTTGCAGGCGTTAGAAATATTTAACTGGCTATCCCGCCAGCAAGGGGAGATGCGTATCAAGACAGGGATGGCTGATAAGAGAACAATGTTCATAGAAGATAAGAAACTTAAAGTAAGAGTGATGGCCCTCACCGTGATCCCAGCGCTTCGCAGGTGGAGGCAGGAACATCAGTAGTTCAAGGTCAACCTTGGCAGTAGGGGACGATCTCTCTAAAAGCAACAACAATAAACCCCTCCCCCCTCCAACACACACACACACACACACACACACACACACCTTCAAAATATTTACGTTTTTCTCTACAGACCAGTGGGCTTGGGCCAGAGAAGCTTTCTATTTATGTATGTATGTATGTATGTATGTATGTATTTATGTATTTATTTATTTATCTATTCACTTATTTATTTATTTATTTATTTTGTAGTAGGGTGGTAGTTATGCAGAGACTCACAACATGTCATAGTGCTGAGACTAAGTGACTGTTGAGTGATAGTCCTCGATGGGACATACCACACTCTCTCTCAGGTTCAGGGGACATCACAGAATGGCTGTGGGTGGGAATGGGACTGAAGACATGGAACTGAGGAAGGGGTGAGGTATTATCCTCAGGCATGATGTGACTCTTCTTGCACTCTGGAACTCTCAGCAGCTGTGATTATGAGACCCACCCAAGAACATGCCTATCAGCATCCTGTCATGAAGGGGGACAGGCTCACAAGGCCTCTCCAGTCCCAGAAGATCTATGATCAGTTAATCATTACTGAGGGAGGGAGACTCCTGAGAGTGGAGGGGGGGCCATTTGAGAAACCAAGGCTAAGTATCGTTTAATGGAGTCCCTAAGTAAACAGACTAGATTGGGGAGCGTCTGGAATGTTGACCCAAGAACTTTGCAAGTATAGTTACTTAGGGTGACTATCTGGTATTATATCTTTGTTCTCCTCTGTCTCACCACTAGAGACAGAATGTTTCTGTCTTTGCCAAATGTGTGCATTGATATTGTAACCTCTGAGGTATTTTCGGAAGTGGGACCTTTGGGACATGGTGAGGGTTGAGTCTTCATGAGTGGGGTTAGGGACTCTGGAGACCTCCCTCCCCTCTTCTGCCATAATCCAGGAAACAGGCCTTCACCATGAAGTAGGCCCCAAGTTCTACATTTCATTCTTTCTGTAATGTTACCAGTTTGTGAATCCATCAGGGGATGAATCCACCCATCAGGTCAGAGAAGCCAGGACCTAATCATCTCTAGCAATGCTGTTACAGATTTACCATGAAGTTTCCTTTACTGGGCATTTCTTAATCCATTCAAACTGATGATCAAGATTCACTCAGATACTTCAGACTCAGAATTAGACATTTGTGAATGTTGGGATGGGATGAATGAACTCCATAGGCAAGAAGGATATAGATTTTGAGGGGCCGGGGAACTGGGGGGTTGAGCACTAGTCCCAAGAATTCCCGTTGACTTGGAATTTCAGAATGACCTTATTTGGGAATGTGGTCTGCAGATGTGACTAGTTAGGAATGCCAGGATGAAGTGGGGGTGGGGCCCTAAATCCAATAATTGGTGCCCTGCTAAGAAGGGAGGACAGAGAGTCATACCTCTAAGAAGACCACGGGGATGGAGGAAGAGAATGGAATCACTCTATCACTTCTGTGTTGAACTGTGTCCCAACCCTCGGGGATGCAGAGGCAGGTGGATCTCTGGGAGCTGGAGGCCACCACACCTAGCTAACTTCTGTTGTTTTAAATCAGCCAAGCTATGGTACTTTCCTCTATCTGCCTTAGGAAGCCAGCATGGCATTCTTTCAACTAACAGAAACCTTTAAGTCTGGCACAGACACAGCAGTCACCTTGTTTTACAGCTTTGTTCATGAAGTCCCTCCCTTCCCAAGATCACTGACGGCTTTATTCATTTTCATCCTGTTGGGCCTGTTATTGTGCCTTTCAACTTATGGCCTTTAATCTATCTGAAATTTGCCTTTCATTTTATTTTATTCTGTTCTTGAGACAAGGTCTCACTGTGTAGCCAAGGCTGGCCTTGAGCGGGTAGCAGTCTTTCTCAGTTTCTAGAGGGCTGGGGTGGCAGGCTTGTGCTTCCGTGACGAGCTTTGGAATTAATTCATCTTTGTATGAGGTAGAATTTTAACACTCTGTGTGTGTGAATCATAACTAAATATGTAGTCCCTTTACTACTGATTCAGGTGCCATCTTTATCATGTATCAAGTTCTTATGTATTCATAGACCTATGTGTTCTTAGTACTGTCCCATTGGGTTGATATGTCTGTGCTTTTAAAAATTATCATTTCATTAATTTATGTGTATGATATTTTGCCTGCAATGTGTGTCTGTGCACCATGTACATGCCTGATGCCTGCAGAGTCCAGAAGAGGGCATTGGCTATCCTGGGATTGGAGTCATAGATGGTTATGAGCCACCATGTGAGTGCTGGGAATTGAACTCGGGTCCTTTGCAAGAGCAGCAAGTGCTCTTAACTGCTGAGCCATCTCTCCAGCCCAGTATGTCTGTTCTTGAGTTAGTGCATGAAATTCTATAGTTCTAAACCCTAACATCTGATATAGCAAATCAACATACACTGTGCCTTTTTTTTTTAAAATGAACTTCACTTTTCTACATATTAATTTTGGAACCTACCTTTTAATTTCTGAAAAATTATCTGCAAGAGTTTCAAGAAACTTTAAATTCAGAGGTGTAAATTTCTTGCACACATGTGAGAAGCTGCAGACTTGCTTAAACACAGCGTCTGAATCTATCCTATCTCCACAGATTGAGAGAAATCACTACAGATGACCCCTTTTCACCACAGCTACCTCATCAGTGGAGTGTGTGTTCACTTCAAGAGGATGCTGATGACAATGTTTGGTTGGACATCAGTGATTTCAGTAGCCACTATTGACGGTGACTGGATCAATGAATTTATTCATAATTGCAAAGAGTGATGTTTTAATTTAGTGCATCTTTATTTGTGTGTGTGTGTGTGTGTGTGTGTGTGTGTGTGTATGAGTCTGTGTGTGTGAGTGTGTTTGAGTATGTGTGTGTGTGCTCCCACACACATGTGCATATGCAGAAGTCAACCTTAGGTGTTTTCTACCATGCTTGGCTTTATAGATATGAATGTGGCTTCTGAGAACTGGACTCGGGTCCTTATGCTTACATAGCAAGCATTTTACCAACTGAGCTCTCTCCTGAGCCCTTTAGTCTTGATTTTTATTGATTTCCACATTGTTTCATTTTATTCTTCCTTGCTTTAGGATTATTCTCCAAATTATTAAGTAAAATGCTTAGTCTATTTTTCCATCTTTTTTTGACAAATATAGCGAAAGTCATTCGTTTTCCTTAAGTTTTGTGTTGGCTGTGTCCCTAAGGTTTTGACATGTGGTATTTTTATTGTCATTCAGTTATAAGTATTTTGTAATTTTCCTAACACTTGCTTCTTTGACACAAGTGTTATTAAGTAACTTAGGCTCTAGGTTTCTATGACTTTAGTATTAATAAGACCCTGTCTTTTTGTTATAGATTCCTATTTTTATTACAGGTTTGGGGATGGTTAAATAATCATCCTGTGAAAGCTACTTCAGAGGGAATTTGTTTGAATGTTCCAGGTGAGCTAAAATGTAATCTGTACTGCCCACAGCTGGGGCGTTGTGCTGTATTTCAGTCAGAAATTATCAATTGTGTTACTCAAATCTGTCTTTGCTCAGTTTTGTCCTCTTGATCCATTTCTGAGAGGGTCATATTAAATCCCCAAACTACACTTTCCCTGTCTCTTTTCTCCACAGTACCTCAGCTATTGCTTTATGAGACATGGTTTCACTATGGCGCCATAGCTAGCCTAGAACTCACTATGGTTGGTCTCAAATTCACAGAGACCAGCTGCCTCTGCCTCCTTAGTACTGGGTGTGTGCCACCATGCCCAGCCTGCTTAGTAGTCTTTGGGACTATATTACTAAACACACACACACACACACACACACACACACACACACACACACACACACACACACATACATTCATGGTGCTGTGTCTTGCTGTTCATTGTTAGGGTTTGAATATGAAATGTTCCACCCACCCTGATGTTTTAAGAGCATTCATCCCAGCTAGTAGCACTGTCATGAAGGCTGTGGAACCTTTGGGAGGTGGAGCTTGGCTGGCAGAAGTAGGTTCCAGGAGGTGGGCCTTTGATGGTCATAGCTTGACCTTGGTTCTAGCCGTTCTCTGCTTCTTGCTCTGCAGTGATGAGAACAGTGTCCACCTCACGCTTCTGCTATGAAGAATGAATGCTTTCCTCACTACAGTGGACTGTGGTTTCCTCAAACCATGAGCCAGAATAAATCTATTATCTCCTAAGTTGTTTTTGTCAGGTATTGGTCAGTGACGTAAAAGTGGTGGACATAATTGCTCTTTACAGCTCTGAATTCCTTCATTCTTTGTAGTTGGCTCTTTGGCCTAGAATTCTACTTGGTTTGATAATGAAACTGTTGTTTCATTTCACATTTGTTATCTTTCACCTTTGGCCATTTGGATTCAGATTCTCTTTAGTCACAGAACCCAAATAAGATGACGTTATTTCTTTAAATGTCCTGAAGAAGCCTAGGATTGATGTGCCTTCAATATGGCAGACATTTGTTTCTTTGTAATAAGGCAAAGGCAGACAAGAGTTCATGGAAGCCCCACAGAGTCCTTAAGGAGCCAGGATCCTTCCACGATCCCTTGGCTATGAATGTCCCTCATGCTCGTGGTTTGGAAGAAAGGGTAAGAAAGAAAAGTAGGGAGGGTAGTCCTTGTTTCTTTAAGAACACTTTCTGGAAGTTGAGTACCACCACATCCCACTATGACTTAGTCATAGGCTATGCCTGATAGGAGATGTACTCATTATTCCCAGAAGCCTTGTATCCAACTGCAAATCCTATGAAAAATGCAAGAATGAACAGCATTGACAATTTTTCCATCTGTGCCATACTGTCCCCTTATTTTTCAAATTTTCTATAGATTATATTTTCTTTGAAAAGGTTATTGACATAGCTATAGATTTCCATGCACTGTAATAAACAATATGGAGAGATCCTGTGTACAATTTAATGAGTTTCCCCTAATGGGAACATTTGGGCAAAGCTCTAGTGTAATATCATAATGGAGATATTGATGTTGATATAACATACCAAACCCGTTAACTACTCAGATTTCCTTATTTCTTCCTTTTGCTCATGCATGAGTGTGTGCATGCGAGTGTGTGTGTGTGTATTCAGCGCCACAGTGAAGACATTGAGCAGTTCTGTGAACACAAGGATCCATGCTGCTCTCTTGCAACCACACACACATCCATTTTCTCTCTTCCACCATCCCGAACACCTGGCAAATTCTGATCATCTCTTATTTAAATATATTTATTTAAAAATGTGTGTGTGTGTGTGTGTGTGTGTGTGTGTGTGTGTACTTGTGTGACTGTGTGAGTTTATGTGCACCACATGCATGCAGCAGCTGTAGAGACCAGAAGAGGACATCAGATCTCCTGCAACTGGAGTTACAGGGAGCTGTGAGCTGCCATGTGGGTGATAGGAACTGCATGGACCCAGGTCTTCTGCAAAAGTTGTAAACATTCTTTACCCCCTGAACTATCTCTCCAGTCCCCCAGTCACTTTAAAGTTATATAAATGTTGTCACATGGTAAGTAACATGTGGGACTGACTTGCTTTTCATTTAACATATGTCCCTAGAGAGTAGTACCCAACTATAAATACCCTATATGCATGCATGAAATTCCATTATTATATATAACTAATATATGTCAACAAACAATGAAAAAGATCAGTTGAGGAGTTGGAGATATAGCTCAGTATGTAAACCACTTGCTGCATAAGTGAGTGAGGATATGAGTTCAAATAGTCACAATTGGGGGCTGGAGAGATGGCTCAGAGGTTAAGAGCACTGACTGTTCTTCCAGAGATCCTGAGTTCAATTCCCAGCACCAACATGGTGGCTCACAACCATCTGTAATGAGATCTGGTGCTCTCTTCTGTGTACATAATAAATTAATAAATCTTTAAATAGTCACAACTGATGTAAAGCCAGGCATGCTAGTGTATATCTGTAATTCCAGCTCTCCTGTGGTAAGATAGCAGACAGAGACAGGCAAATCCTTGGAGGCCTGTGGACCAGCTAGTCCAGTGTGCACAGTGATGAACAACAAAAGAGACCCTGTCTTGAAACAAGGTGGAAGATGGAGGGCCAGCTCCTGAGGTTGTCCGACCTCTGCATTATAACATGAATCTTAAAAGGTCTTAATAATAAAAACAAACCCAGAGCCAGGTATTGGGGTAAATGCTGAAAGATCAGAGAGACAGAACCAGCCACAGCTAACCTCACCTCGCCAATTCCTCAGCTGATCTCGTTTCCTCAAACTGGAAGCTTCTGTGTCCTCATCCAAATGGATCTCATCTGAACTGCTGCTCAAAAGCCTAAAAGCTTAACCGGGCTCTAGTTCCTGGTCTTTATGCCTTATATACTTTTCTGCTTCCTGCCATCACTTCCTGGGATTAAAGGCGTGTGTTACCATGGCTGGCTGTTTCCAGTGTGGCTTTGAACTCACAGAGATCCAGATGGATCTCTGCCTCCAGAATGCTAGGATTAAAGGTGTGTGTGCCACCATTTTCTGGCCTCTATGTCTGTCTAGCGGCTGTTCTGTTCTCTGACCCCAGATAGGTTTATTAAGGTGCACAATATATTGGGGGACATAATATCACCACACTGTATGCATGAATTTCATGTACAAACAGCACATACATCACACATACCAATCAACCCACCAACCAGCCGATCATCCAACCAATCAAGTAGTCTTATTCGTGTGGGTCTATTTCTGTGGACCTTCATTCTTTTCCATAGAACTCTCTGCAAAAGTATGTTTTTCTGATTACCCTGGCTATATAATCAACTTTATTATCAACAAAGGTGATTTTTTTTCATTTCATTTCTCTTTGTCACCATTATTTTAGCTACTGAAGGGCCTGAGCCTTCCACAGAAGTTTTAGATAAGCTTGCCTGATCCAATAATTGGTTTTATGGGTCAGCTTGATTAGGCCATGGCATGCCTGACATTTGGTTAAAAATTGTTCGGGTTGTGTTCCTGGATAAAATGAACTTTTTCTTTTCCTATTTCTTTTTCTTTTCTTCTTTGAAGTAGGGTCTTTTTGTGTAGGCCTGCTTCGAACTCACAGCGATCTGCCTGCCTCTGCCTCCCAAATGCTGGGATAAAGGCATGCTCTGCTATGCCCAGAGAGACTAACTGTTGAACCAGGAGTCTGAGTGAGAGAATATGGCTTTCACCGGTGTGGGTGGTCAGCATCCGTCCACTGAACAGAGCAGGAAAATCGAGGAAGGGGAGACTTGTGTGCGCTCTGGTACGTCCTTCATGGGGGGGGGCACCAATCTCCCCACTCCCACTTCCTGCCTTACATTCTCCTGGTTCTCAGGCCTTTGCACTTGGCCAAGAACTTCCAACACTGGTGTCCCTTTCTGGGCCCTGAAGCAGGGCTGGAGCTGCACTGGTCTCTAGCTTGCTGACTGCAAATACTCAGACTTCTCATTCCTTATAACCAGGAAAGCCGATCCCTTACCATAAGTCTCTGGTTAACACAACCAGAGATTGTGTTGGTTCTGTGGCTCTGGTGACCTGGTTAATGTACTCATATCTCTAAAAGCCTTGATGGAATTCTTATTGGATAAGCTTTTAGGTCAGTTGCTGTGGGAGAAATGGTGCCTTTGTTCTGCTGTACCTGGCTGCCCAGGAACACAGTAAGTATCTCCACTTACTTAGCTCTTCTTTGACCTATTTTATGATCTTTAGCAAACAGATCCCATGAATATTTTATTGAATACACCTCTAAGTACTTTATTATTTTCTTTGGCATACCATAAATGGCAAGGTGTTGCAAATGTTTCTTTCTGCATGTTTATAAACAACTATACAAGACATACTTTTACATGTTTGCTCTCATGGAAGCTTTTGATGAACTCATTATAGAAAGTTTTCTGTGAGTTCCATGGGATTTTCAAGATAAACAATCATGCCATTGTAAAGCAAGACAGCAGTTTTATTTCTTTCATTCAAATGCATGTGTCTTTTGTGTATTTTTTTTGCTTGTGCAATAGCTGGGACTTCCAGTATTATTTTAAGTGTGGTGAGAGTACACATTTGTGCCTTGTCCCTGCTCTTCCCTAAGAGTCATCCCTCTCAAGTATGATGTCAGCCATAAGCTTGTGTGTATGTGTGTGTGTGTGTGTGTGTGTGTGTGCATGTGCGCACACGTGCACGTGCGCTTGTGCACGCGTGCGCGCATGCTCATTGTTGAGTAATTTCCTTCTTTAGTAAGTGTTGGATTGTTGTATTTTATAAAATGCTTTTCAACATTCATTGATAAGATCACATGATTTCTCTCATTATTTTATTTTATTTTTGAGACAGGGTTTCATGTAGTCCAGGTTTTCTATGTAGTGGATGGTAGCTTTGAACTTTTTTTTTTTTTAAATTTTTTTGTTTTGTTTTTTTGTAAGATTTATTTATTTATCATATAGACAGTGTTCTGCCTGCATGTATCCCTGCAGGTCAGAAGAGGGCACCAGATCTCATTACAGATGGTTGTGAGCCACCATGTGGTTGCTGGGAACTGAACTCAGGACCTCTGGAAGAGCAGCCAGTGTTCTTAAACTCTGAGCCATCTCTCCGACCCAGCTTTGAACTTTTGATCTTTCTGCTTATACCTTCTGAGTGCTGGGGTTGCAGACATGTACTACTACTGCACCTGGTTAGTTCAGTGTAAGGCATTTCCCCCTCTGGTGCATCTTGGGCAAGCACTCTATTAATTGATGTACATTCTCAACCCCAATGCTTTTTCTTCCTTAGTTAACAGAAATTATGGACTACACTGATTGATTTTTTAGATCTTGAAGTAGCTATCCTGAAATATTTAGAATAAAGCCCACTTGGTTACAATGTATGATTCTTTGTATACATATTGAATTCAGTTGGCTTTTTTACAATAATAATATATTCTAGCTAAGTTCATGAGACACTCTGAGCTCAAGCTTCCCTTTTCCCTACCGCCTCTTCCGTGTTTAATCTTGTTGTCAGGATGATACAGGTCTTGTGAAGGGAGCTGGGGAATCTTCTGGAAAGCAGTGTTAGCAATTCTGTAAATGCTTGATGAACTCTGTATTTTGGGGAACTTGAATATGTTGCTGGAAGTTTTTCTTCAAGCATGAAGTATGATTTATCATGCTCATGGAGAGGATTGTTTTCTGTCCCAGAATTCCTGAACTTTCTATTGTTCTGTCTCCTCCCCCATCACCCAGGATTCTCTCATCATCCCTCTGAACCTCTCTAACCAGTCAGTCTCTGAGTGTGGTCTGGGATCTCTCAGCAGGCATGTTCCCATTTCCCCATACTGTTGTTCCATAAAGAATGTTCAGTTGAGTGGTATTTCTCTCAGCACCCCATACTTCTAGCTTCTGTAGCAACATATGAACAGCTTTTAAAAAGCTTTATTAAAATACGGAGTTTATTTCGCACATCTATTTTTGTCTCCCTTCCATTCCCACATCTGACCACCACTGTTGCTGTGTCCTATCATAACATTTCGTACATGCTTAAAGCCTAGCAAAGGGTGGAGTTCTGTCCTTGAAAACTAAACAGGCCATTTTAGACAACACATTCTCGGCAATGGAGCCTGGACAACATTTATCAAACACAGTAGAGAAAGTTCTCACTTTGCATTATAAAAAGGACAGTCAGATATCAGCTGTGACAGAAATGAAGTAAGATAGAATATTTCAGACTGTTTAAACTATTTTTTTTAAAAAAGAGACTTCCTCCACTGCCAGAGATCTTGAATAGCTTTGTGGTCAGTCATCCGGAAGCAATTCTTCACATAATTAATGAACTTGGCTTCCACTTTGGGAAGAGAAGCACCCTTTTCGATACTTGCTTGCATTTTTGCATTAATGTCTTCTACAGAACTAGGTCCTTTTGGTGTTACAGGAGTGTCTCCCCCACCCCTACCCCCCCACCGCCGCTTTTTTAAGTCTTTTCCATTTCGGTTTAATTTTTGGGACTGTTTGTCTGGCGTATCTTGTACACATTTCTTCAGTCTCTTCATCATCTTTATCATTCTCAGCATCTTTGTCAAGTTTTACCTTTTTCTGTGGAACCTTGTTACCACCTCCGGGAGCAGATCCCTTTCTGGACCTACTTAAGAGTTTTTTTTTTTTTTTTTTTTTTTTTTTTTTTTTTTTTTTTTTTTTCAAGATTGAACACAAACATTTTAATTGTCTAAAACGAGATTTCCTTTAAGGAGGTTTTCTACAGTTCAAAGCTCACTTCTTTATGTGTCCCATCCACGACCCTTTCAGGAGACATAAAATTATGAAGGCTATCACCAGAAGCTACGTAAACATTTCATCTAAGGGCCAAGAGAAAGTTCAGGGTGTTTTCACAGGGAAGCCGAAGAGGACAAGTGGCGTGAGACAAGCTGAGCATGGTCACAGAAATACTGGGGAAGAACTCGAGTGAAGGACCAAGGTGATAGCGAGGAGGGGAAGCCAACAGCTCCATCGGACCACGTGAGGAAACCCAGGGCCAGTGCTGGCTTTGGTTAGCTAGGTAACCCCTGTATTT
The DNA here is from genome assembly GCF_049852395.1 of Peromyscus maniculatus bairdii. Lineage (NCBI taxonomy): Eukaryota > Metazoa > Chordata > Mammalia > Rodentia > Cricetidae > Peromyscus > Peromyscus maniculatus. The sequence continues at coordinate 43,393,161 of NC_134858.1, forward strand.
GTTTTGTTTTTCTGTAGGCGACTTTAATAATCTTGTCGAAAAACCAGTCCCAATCCTACCGCATTGAAAAGAAGTCCTCATTGACTTGTTGGGTGTAGGTGGTGCCCCATGTTCTCCCACACCAAAAGAAATCAGTTCTGGCAAGAAAACTCCACTGTGCCTTGATGGTACTGTTAGGAGGATGGCCTTGAGCTAGGCCAGGCACGTCCCAGCGATGTTCTGCTGGCTGCCACCAGGGCCGGAAGACTGAGCCGCATTACTCTATCAACTTCTTGGCCTTGAAGAAGCGACGCAGGTAGAAGACCTGCCAGGTGGCTAGTCCAATGAGGCAGAACATGGAGAAGATGCTGAAGTACAGGACTCGGGTGTTCGTGGACTCATTCGTGTCCCGCATCTCCTCTTCCCGCTTCTTCATGTAGGCAAAATCATTAACAATGGATTCCGAAAGGTCCTCTAGGCGTCGTAGCTCCACCTCCAATGGCTTGAGTTTCTCAACTTTTGCAATCTCTTCATAATTTTTCGCCTCTACTCCATGCTTCATGTCTAGAATCACGAGTTGGTCAGGTATCCGCCCGGTTCCCTTGCTCTCGAAACACACTTCAAACATGTCATAATCTTCCGTGGTAAAGGCAAACTTCCCCTTAGTTGCATCCTCTTTGGCGTATAGAATATGGCCAGCAGAATCTGTAATCTTGAGGTGGGTGCGCAGGCCGCCGGCGCCCCCGGACTGGTCGGTGATCTCGTAGGCGCCCGTCACCAGCAGGTCCTTGTGGATCTCCTCGCGGAGACACTTGCGGGAGTTCACGGGCAGGTGGAAGGAGATGGCGGCGACCGAGCTGGGGCCCAGCAGGAAGAGGAAGAGCAGCGCGGACGGGCGAGGGCCAGGCCGGGAGAGCGGGCCAGACAAACCAGACATGGTGCCGGAGCCTCGTTCACCACCCGGGGCCTCCAGCCCTACTTAAGAGTTTTACATCCTCCTCATCTCCCTCTTCTGACTCTGCATCTTCCTCTATAGCCACTGGGTGCTGTTCACTGATGTGCACAGGCCCTGAACCACACTTTAACCTTAAGACCACAGCTGGTGTAATCTCACAGCCCCCAGGGGGAACAGCTGGTTGTACAGACATTTTCACAGTTGCCAGTGTTACTTTAGTTGGACCACCTTCATAGTTCATTACTTTTGCCTCTACGATGTGTAATTCGTCTTTTGCCCCTGCCCCTAACTGGAGCTCATTCTCATCATTGTCCACCTATAATCTTTGCCAGCCTTTAGTTCATGACCAGAAAGTAGTTCTGAGGCTGAAGAGGGCTCATGTCCATCGGGTCTTCCATGAGGTGGAGGCATGCACTTTGGCGTGAAGTTGGAGGGAGAAAACTGCCTACTGCTCCTCAGAACAGACACAGAGGAAGGAATTACGCCAGGGCATATGCTTTTAATCTCCACTTTCCATTTTCATGTGTGTGTGAGTGGTGTGCATGTGTGTATAGACATGTTTCTTGCACATGTGTGTAGGTGCCTGTGCACCTCTATGCTGGGCATGTGGAGGCCTGAGGTTGCTGTGGAGAGTCATTCCCCTGTGGCTCTTCCACCTTATTCACCGAGGCAGGTCTCTCAATCAAATCCAGAGCTCATCAATAAGGCTAGTCTGGCTAGCTAGCTGGCTTGCTTAGGGATTGTGGTGTCTGCCATCTAAAGCTGGAATTACAGGTGAGTCACTACACTCACATGGGATTTCCCTGGGTTTCTAGAGATCCAAACTTTGGGTCCTCACACTTGTGAAGCAGTCCCTTTAACCACTAAACTTCTCCTAGCCCTGGGCACAGCTTTTCTTTAATTTTAGCCTGTTTGAGATTTGCTAGTCTTGAATCTGACGAGTTCAGCCACCATTTCTCTGAATATTCCTCCAGTCTCATTTTCTCCTTTTTCTCATCCCACGGTTGCGACCGCGTGAATATTGGGTTTCTTTCATTATGTTTTAAACTCATTTTCTTCTGTTGCTCTGACTGGGTGGGGAGAATCTGTTTGTCTGTCTTCTCATCCACTGATGTCGTCTTTTGTTATCGCCACTCTAAATTCATCCAGCTATTAAAAAACTCTTATTGTGTTTTCAGGTTCTCTAATGTCCATCATAGAGTCTATTTAAAAGTTGTATGTTATGTATATGTGTATATCTGTACAGCTTCAGTCTTTATTAGGACTATTTTTTTCCATTTGTTTCAAGATAGCTTGTAATCTGTCATTGAAGCATTTTTAGGATAGCTTTTTAAAAAAATGATCCGTAGATAATTCCCATGTCTGATTCATCTCAGTGGGTGTTGTTGATTGCCTTTCCTCATTTGCATTCTGATTTTTCTTGATTTGGGGTATTATAGGTGGTTTTTAAATTGCATCTTGGACATTTTATGGATCACATTAGGAGACTCAGGTCTTAGCTGAGCTTTGTGTTTTAGTGGTACTCTGTGTTTAGTGCACAGGAGTCTGGACAGTATCTTCAAAGACAGTTGATTTCAGAGCCTTTCTGATGTTGGCTGATCCTCGTGGTTTATCTGATGCTGCCAGCGTCTGGTAGCTTCTGCTTGTGTTTACCAAGGGGTAAAGGCAGAATTGCCAGGTGTCTCTTGGGGAAGGAAGGGAGTCTCAGGCAGGTGAGGGTAGGCGGCTGTTTTCCAGAGTGACATGCTGTTGGTGGATGGCTGCCATTCCCATTGTGGTGCTGTGTTTTCTAGATGTCTCTTTGGTCTGGGAGAGGACTGAGCCAGGTCCTCTTCTTCTGCGAGGCTGGGGTTTGCTCTTGTCTGTTGTTCTGTTGGGTTGGGATATAAGATGTTCTGTTACCTGCTCCTCTAGTCCTAGGTCACAAAACACTTTGTTTTCTTAACACAGTTCAGAGTTGTCTTCAGGTGACCTGGCATCATTTCTAGGGTTTATAGTTACATTTGAGAGAGAGAGAGAGAGAGAGAGAGAGAGAGAGAGAGAGAGAGAGAGGGGGGCAGCGAGTCAGTTCTAAACCATCTTGCTAAGCTTGAATTCTAGATTTTTTTATATTTAAATATACCATTTCTAGAAAACATATTGCTTGGTATTTCTTTTTAAGAATATTTAGCATCTCTCTCTCTCTCTCTCTCTATATATATATATATATAAATATATATATATGTATATGTGTATACACATACATACTTAATGAGACATATGTGTATGTGTGTGTGTCTGTCTGTCTGTCTCATTATGTAGCCCAGGATAGCTTCACACTCATTATCTTCCCACTTCAGCGTCCTGAGTACTGGGATGATATGTGTGCACTCCCACACTCATTTTCCTTTTCTTTATTATAACTTGGATTCATTTTAATGCTCTTTGATGTCATCTTATTTTATGCAATATAACTTTTTACACTCCCTCCCTTTCTGATGTTAATTGATTAAAGCAAGTTTTATTTTCTTGGTTCTGGAAGATGTTCTATTCTTCACACGAGAGGGTCACACATCTTACCCTGTTTCCATGAGGTTTGCAGTACAAGCCTGTGAGGGTATTTTCTGGCCTCATTTGATATCAGGCATGGCTTGAAGGATATGAGTTGAAAAGACCTGTCCCTGATGTCAGGATAGCTTTAATGCTCATCCTGTGGTCCCAGGGCCCTTTTCTCTCTGCCGTGGGGTTGAAATAGGCCTGCCTCTCCAGCCCAGTGGTGGAATAAAAAGTTACAAGGGAAACACATCTGCCTTATCTGGCGTACAGCCAACATCTGAATGAGAAATAAACTACTGTTGGTGCAAGCCACTGAGGCGGGGCAGCTCGTTACTGTAGCATAACATCGCACATGCTGACTAGTCGAAAGCGATTCGTTCTAGTTAGAATTTTTCTGGTGATTGGCCTATTAAGACCTCTAATTGTATGCATTTTTCTTATTAACTTCTTAAACCTGTCTCTTGTCATGGAAAAGACATGGACTTCTTTCTCACCTTCATGATAGTCCCACATTGTTCCATCAAGTTGGAGTTGCTTAAAAATCTTAGTTACAGGTGGTTGTGGATCCATGTTTGATTTCGACTCACTTTTTTCTTGTTTACTCTCTTATTTTGCAGCACATTTCTTATTTTATTTATTTTCTTACCAGTATACACTGCAGGTTTTTCAAAGAGAATATTCTAAGCTGGGTATAGCTCATTGGTAAGGTACATGCTGAGGTTGTACAAGGTCTTGTGTTCTCTCCCCAGCATCACACAAGTGCGCGCGCACACACCCACCCACCCCCCACAAATAAATAAGTAAAAAAAAAATCATGATATGCTCAAAGAGAATATTTTGCAGTCTCACCTCTCCTATGCTAAAATTGGGCCGGATATTTAAGTATAAGGTAGAGCTAAAGGTTTACAGGGTGTTTTCTAAACACTGAAATAATACTTTATTGCATTATTGCATTATGAGAGAGAAAGAGAGAGAGAGAGAGAGAGAGAGAGAGAGAGAGAGAGAGAGAATATGTGTGTGTGTGCATGCGTGCGTGCGTGCGTGCGTGCGTGTACCATGGCCCACATGTGGCGGTTGGAGGATAACCAGTAGCAGTCACTTCTGTGCCTGGGGGATTGGACTCAGGTCATCAGGCTTGGTGGCAGGCACCTCCACCCCGGGGCCATCTCACAGCTGGGAGTTGATACTGCAAACAGCTTAGCATCGGCCTGGACTGCTTCACCTCCTGTTCTTTAGCCGTGTCTGTTCTGGTCCTCTGGTCCATGCACCTTCTGACTCTTTCAACAGTCATGTTCCCCATACTGGATTCCCAACCGCCTTGGTTATAACTGTGTCTTCCCACTTCAGACCCTAACAGCTTCCCTCATTTCTTTGAGAATCTTTGGTATAAAACTATTTTTCACATTTATTTATGATGCGCGTGCGCGCGTGCGTGCGTGTGTGTGTGTGTGTGTGTGTGTGTGTGTGTGGCCATGCCACAGCATGCATAGGTCAGGGTCAGAAGACAGCATTCAGGAGTTGGTTCTCTCCTTCCACTACATGAATTCCAGGGACCAAATTTAGGTCATCAGGCAAGGAAACAAACACTTTTCTTCTCTGAGCCATCTTGCTGGCCCACGAAGCTATTTTAAATTCTTGTTCTGCCTAGTTCCCCAGTTAATGTTTAATCTGTTGCAATTTCTTCTTCTTTTTTTCCAACAGGGGTGGCACTCCTCAGCTATTTCCTCATGTTTCCCTGTGAATGCTCACTGCCAGGAGGGGTCAGTGTGACCTTTGCTGTCACAGAGACCATGAGGGACCAGATATAGTCAAGACCCAGCCTCTGTCCCTGTGGTGGTTTAAGTGAGAGTGGTCTCCATAGGCCCCATAGGGAGTGGCACTGTTAGGACTGTGGCCTTGTTGGAGTGGGTGTGGCTTCGTTGGAGGTGGTGTGCCACTAGGGGGTGGGTTTTGAAGTCTCAGAAGCTGTCCAGGGTGGCACTGTCACTTCCTGCTGCCTGCAGATCCAGATGTAGAGCTCTCAGCTACCTCTCCTGCACGGTGTCTGCCTGCGCTCCACCATGCTTCCTGCCATGATGATAATGGACTGAATCTCTGAACTGTGAGCCACTTTCAATTAAGTGTTTTCTTTTATAAGAACTGCTGTGGTCCTGGTGTCTTTTCACAGCAATAAAACCCAACTAAGACACTGGGAGTGGGTTTGAGGTTTCAAAAGCTGATGCCAGGCCCAGTCTCTCCTCTCTCTCTCTCTCTCTCTCTCTCTCTCTCTCTCTGTGCCTACAACTTGTGGATCAGCTACTGCTTCAGCACCATGCCTCTGTCTTGATCTGTGTCATGATGGTCATCCTCTGAAACTGTAACCCCCCGACCCCCAATTCTTCCTTCTATAAGTCGCCTTGGTCATGGGGTCTGTACAACAATAGACAGTCCCTCAAGGTGACCAGAGGGTGTAGAGGGTGGGAGGGTGATTAAGTTCATCTCCTAACGAGGACTATGGGGGTCCAGCCCCTCGATAGTCCCCTCCCAGGGTCCGCGGAAGGCTCTATCAACCAGCAGAGAATCTTTAGGGTCGGTAAATCAGTCTACGCACTCAGAGTTCTTTGATCCATTCGCTTTAATTCCTCTGGCATAACATCCTTTATACACAGCTTCAGTTCTGTTCTCATGTCTAGCTCCTTTCTTGCCTGATTTCTCTCTATATTTATCTACTGTCCCCTCTAGGTTCTATCTTAATTCCTTCATCTAGTTCTGTCCCTTCTAGGTTCTCATCTATCTAGTTCTTTCCCCTATCAGCTCCTCTCCTGTCTCCTTCTCTCTCATCTGGCTCTTCCTCATCTTGTTCTTCCCCATCTGGCTCTTCCCCATCTTCCATCTCGTTCCTCTAGTCCTCTCTTTTAGCTCTTCAATCTAGTTCTTCCCCATCTCAGCTTGTTCCTCTCAAGTTCTTACCCATCTCGTTCTTCCATTCTCTTTTCTCTTCTCTGGCCTGTCCTCTGCTTTACAGTTATATATCTCCCCAAAATCACAATCCTCCCCTCCACCCAGGACACTCAGCCTGAACTTCCTCAGGCAGTGATTGTCCACTATCAGGATCAAATGGAGGGTTGATAAGAATTACAAAGAAGGGCACTAGTTGTTAATTACCATTTGTGACCCAAAGGGGAAGTGACTAATGAATCAACTAAAGGCTAAATATGGGTAATATCTAAGAAGAGGGATCTTACGTGCACAACTATAACCTTAAATGTGTTTGGTAAAGGATGTTAAAAATCTATAAGTTGCTAGGTCAATGGGAGAAAATAAAACTGTCTTCTTTTTTCCTGTGGCTCCTATCTGTCCAAGCTGTCTGCCGTTTTTCTGCAGGGTGGGGGAAAGTGTGCTCAGTCTCTAGGCAACCTGTGTACAGCTAGATGCCTCTGGTGATACAGGGAGGTTTGAACTGGGAGTTCTGGCTGAGCATAGCTGTTAGCACAGAAGTTTATCTAAATATTCCTAGAAGTGGTTAGGTAAGTAGTTAGAGGTCTATAAAGTTAGTAAGGCTGTAAGAAAGAAGGGCCTAAGCTAAATTGTGTAAAACTATTACTTAGTGTCCACCTGGCCTAGGCGGCGTCCTCTTGTGAATTTACTGTAAGTCAGGAGACTTGCACGTGGGCTGCTATCACTTGTTAGTCCTTGGAAGTTGGGCGCCCCCCCTGGGTGGTGTCTCCTTGTGGAATTTGTCAGGAGACTTTCAGGTGGGCTGTTATCATTTAGTCTTTGGCAGTTGGGCGTCCACCTGGGTGGTGTTTCCTGTAGTCCTTGAAAGTGGCTAAGGGAGATAACTGGTTCCAGAGAAAGCCTTTCCTGAGGCTGTTCTCCAAATACCTGGAATGTGTATGTCCAGAGAGTGATCAGTCTACACTGTTAGTCCTTCTTAGGGGAAAGTCAATTGGGAAAACTATGAAGGCACACATGATTTTCATAACAGAATACAGCTGATATATAACAAGCCAAGTAACACCAAAAACTCCTTGGGATTTGGCTTCCTCTGGAGGAATTCCCTGATCCCTCCAGGTAGTGACTTTGCCATAACCAGCTGAGTTCTTATGATATATTTCTGCGGCCCGCAAGAATCTCCCTGTGTGGAACAGTGGTATCTTCTAGCCATCAACCATGAGCCACCATCACCCCCTTCACCTCAGGGAAGCTGCCTGAAGTTCTTCTCTTAGTCCTCTTTGGGTGTGTATGTGTTGAGTTGCTGGGGCACAGACGTTCTGACAGGTCTGCTGATTCTCCCTGTCTGGACTCCCGCTCACTTGCATGGAACTCTACCGATATTGTCTCTCTGGGGCTTGAGCTGCTTTCTGCTGCCTAAGCCAATGGCGAGGTTAGCAGAGACCCATCCTGTGTCCTCTCTTTGACATCCTCGACTTTGTTTCCTCCTCTTGCTTCATACCTCCTCTTGCATCAGGCTGGGGTTTGGGGAGGGAGCTGTTACTATCTGACAGTTCACCCACCTTTTTGCAAGTAGAAGGGTTCCTCTGACTTTCTTTTCTACCCCCTTTTTCTAGTGACTCTTTGCTTTAAGTGGGATTGTCTTTTGCAGGTGTGGGCAGCGTCTGGAGGTAGATCTATGGTTTCTGAGCCCAGAGTGTCCCCAAGTGAAGGGAGTCGGTCAGCTGAGGTTGTGTTAAGTCAGCCAGGCTAGGTCACTTCCAGGGACCAGTGCAAGAGCTGGGAGCAGGAGGCATCCTTCCCTTCATTGTCTGGTGACTGAACACCGAGGGAGGGGACCTGAGGAACACTGGTGAGTAAGGCATGGGAGGAAGTGACCTTCAGAAGGACTGGGGCTGGGTTCCATGTGCCTCCCGGTCATCCCTTGATGTGGAGAGAATCATGTAAGCGGCTTTAGCAATGCCAAGAAGATGAGAGACCAAGAAGGAGACTCCAAGTCCCCAAAGACAGGTGACACACGGAGTTAAGAGTTTTGAGTCTTTGATTCATCGCCCACGCACTCATCTGCTTGGTCATCCCACTGGACTTTATTTTAATGTCTGGAAGATTGCTGCAGAGAGGCGTCATGCAGGCCCTGCCTGGTGGGTCTGATCGTCTGATGGGGGAGGGCAGAAGCATGCAGTATTTGGAGACTCCTATTTCTCAGACATGGGCTGGCAAGAATCCTGGAGGGAAACTGAGGCACTGAGAGGCAAAGGCAGGCTGCATGAGGGCGGGGAATACAGGTGTTTAAATCTGAACACAGACTCACCAATTACTCATCTCCTAAGGCAGAAGGGCTTGACTCAGACTATGAGATGTGCTGGGTGCTTGGAAACCTAGGGTTCTGGCTCCTTTTCAGGGACTGTGAGGTCAAGGCTGCTTTTGGTCACCATTAGACATTCCTTTTTTTGGTTTTTCGAGACAGGGTTTCTCTGTGTAGCTTTGCGCCTTTCCTGGATCTCACTCTGTAGACCAGGCTGGCCTTGAACTCACAGAGATCCGCCTTCTTCTGCCTCCTGAGTGCTGGGATTAAAGGCATGCGCCACCACTGCCCATTAGACATTCCTATCCTGGTTCACCACTTTCCAGGACTAGCCAAGCTGAACCTTCAGGCGAGACATTGCAGTCCCCAGTCTGGCGAAGATGAGGCTTTGGAGGGCAGGGGGTCAGTCCTAGTCTCCAGCCGCCAAATGTCAAAGTCATCATGTGACCTCGAGGAGCCTCTTCTTTCTCTCTAGACTAGATGGCCCCTGTTATGATTCTACCTTCAGCAATGGGATTCCCAAGTAGAGCAAGGGCCCTGTCTTCCTCCCTGTCCAACTTCTGATCCCCGGATGAAGCCCTCATCACAGTTGGGTTTGGACACACGATTGAGAAGGGCAGACTAAAGTCTCAGTTTCCCCACGCACTGCAGCTCCGAGGGGGTTGCCTGCCAAGTCAGTAATCAGGAAGTAATAGCCCAGTGTGGGATATGTCCTCAGAGCTGGTAGCCGAGGCTAGGAAACACCATCCATTTGCTGCCTGTGCCACTCACGACCAGGAGATCATTGTGTAAAACAGCCTGGCTCAGATCAAACTTGGCCTGCCACAGCACTGTGCAGGGCAGGACTGGCCACTCCGGGTCACTGTGGTTATTAGAACCCTACTCTGGGGTGATGAGGCTCAGGGCGCCTGCTGGTGCGATGTGTTCCGAGTGGAGCAGATGCCGCTGCGGACCCTGTGCGGCGGACCCAGCGCTGCGGGTATCTCTATCCCTGTCCCCTTGCCCAGACACCCTGGCTCTCCTCTCAGTCTCTCATCGCCTGCTCCCTCTGCCGCCTGCCTCCCTCCTTCCATCCGATGTTGCTGAAATTCTCGCAAAGTGCTGATTTTATTGCGTGTGACAAGTGGCAGTTCATTAAAAAGTGGGAGCAGATGGGGAACGGATTGTGGAAGAAGATTAATGATGCACACAGACCACTAAATAGGGCCGGGTTTGGGAGTAAACACAGTCACCACTGCTCCCTCTGAGTGGGTAATCCTCTGCTGTCACATTCTTCCTTGTTAGCTCTCTCCCGGGCTCCAGGCAGGGCGCTATGAGAGCGCCTACCTGAGGGGGGCGCCTTGTCTGGACAGCCTGCTGAAGGACCAGGCTGTGGAGGGGTCTAGCTAGGCAGTTTTAGAAGTGGGGAGGGGTATGGTTGCATTTTTACAAGTGGGGTAGAGGATGGCTGCCTTTTATGTCTGGGGCTGATGTGGATGTAGAAATGGTCAGATATTGCACGAGCCTCCAGAATTGGTAGCTGAAGTTGGGAAACACTGTCTTCACATTGCTTGTCCCTAATCATGACCAGGAAAACCCCCAGGAGCGTCTTCTGATAAACCTGCGAGGTCGGATTTCCTGAAAGCCACCTGAATCTGGTTGGAGTTTCAGGGTAGGGAGACTCTTCCTGGGGCTCGATATACATATATGTTTTGTCCTTTGTGTTCCCGGGTTGTGCATGAAATTCCAGGAAAGGGATAGAGGAGGGAACCCTCTTAGAGAGACGAAGATGGGCTGCAAACCAAGAACCCTGCATGTACAGTCTCCATATCCTTCTAGGGGTCGGAGAGCAGCTCATGCCTCACTCAGAAGGGTGGAGATGGTCATGCAGAGAAAGGTCAACACCTCCTGAAATACTAACTACCTAGAACTTGTGTGCTACTTTAATACACGCTGACATCTATAATGTGCTGGCCAGACACGGTAATTAACTGGCGTCCCTTCCCTTCCGTTCTCTCCCCTCCTCTTCCCTCCCTCCCTTCCCCTCCCCTCCCCTCCCCTCCCCTCCCCTCCCCTCCCCTCCCCTCCCCTCCTCACCCCTCCCCTCCCCTCCCCTCCCCTCCCCTCCCCTCCCCTCCCCTCCCCTCCCCTCCCTTTCCCGTAATGTGTTTTCTGACGCAGACATCATGCTGTTACAGCACTCTGCCAAGTCACAAAGTACCCTCAGCATCCTCAGAATCCTGTTAATGGTCTGAGTGGGAAACGTCCCTCACAGGCTCAAGTGTTCGAATACTTGGTTCCCAGCAGAGGGAACCTAAGGTAATACAGTGCTGGTTGGTGGCCCTGGTTACCGGCGGAAAAGTCACGGGCCACGGCAGAACCCAGTGGTGTCTTTTTAGAGCTTTATTAGGAGGGAAAATGGGTGGGGGTAGAGAGAGAGAGAGGATAGGATAGGAGCCAGGCCTGGCAGAGGGAGCAGAGAAGAAACAGAGAGAAAGTGTAGGGGGGGTGTCTGTGTTCAGTTTTTTTAAGGCGGGGGATTGCGTGACCACACTGTGGGTACATAGTTGCCAACGCCCCCTGATGACGTAAGATGCCAGATCCAGGAGAGTGAGGGCAGGATCCTAACAGGAACTGCTTTAAGAGGTTTTTATTTTATGTTTATGTGTGTGTGTAAACATGAACGTGTATGTAGTTGCCCTCAGAGGTCAGCCGAAGGCATCAGACTCCTGGGAGCTAGAGTTATAGGCAGTTGTAAGCTGTCTGATGTGGGTACTGGGAACCGAACTGTGACCCTCTGGAAAAGTAGCAAGTACTCTGAACTGCTGAGCCTTCTGTCCAGCCCTGAGAATTGCGATGTCATTAGGAGGTGGAGCCTAGCTGAAAGAAGTGGACAATCTGAGGGTGGGTCTTGATGTTTATAGCCCCACCCTACTTCCTTTTCTGTCTCTGCTTCCAGTTTCCTCTCTGTTTCCTGTTCTACTGACATGTGAGCATGCCTCGGTTATATGTTCCCGCTGCCAAGGAATGTTCTGTTGCCATGCTTTCTCTTTCAGGATGGGCTGTATCTCCTCAAACCATGAGCCTCTCTCTCCTCAAGTTGTTTCTTGTTAGGTATTTGGTCATTGGCTGATGTAATGACATCACTGGCGGATATAATGACTGACATTGTATGACACACTGCAGGGCTGAGCAGAAGTGTTTTAAAATGAGATCTTCAGAAAAAGAAATTACCGATCCAAATAGGTGAAGAAGAAGCACCATTCACTGGAGGCTTTTGTTTTGTTTTGTTTGTTGAGATCTTCTCAAGTATTCAGGTCTGGTCTTGGAATTTCCTTGTAGCTGAAGATGGCCTGGACTTCCAATCCTCCTGCTTCCGTGCCCAGAGCTAGGATTACAGGAGTACACGGCCATGCTTGGCTTCCCCACGGGCATTTGTGTACCAGGAGGACACCGGCTAAGTGTGGGTCTGTGGATTCCAATTTCCTCCCTAGAGGGGAGGGAAGAGAGAAGATTGCAAATGGTTACTTGGGTTTCTCCTCTCAGTCTTCACTTTTCCTTCCAGGGACGACATGGGGGGTAGGACCACCACTCGAGGTCTTAGAAGTCCTCTTTGGTGTCCAAAGCCAGGGCCTTGCTCAGCCTGCTGGGTGGTTGCCTGGCCAGGTCCCTCTAGGGGAGGCTTCCTGGAGGTAACATGGTGAATGTTTTACTTATCATCCCATTCCGTGTCCCCGGGAGCCTGTTGTCTGTTTTCCTAGCACCATGGCGCCCTTGACATGTAATGGCAGTTTATACCATTCTCTGCTTCTCCACCACTGTGGTGAGCAAAGGTGATGTTGCTTCCCTCCTACAATGAGGAGCTCTGGGTTGCCAGATCCCTTTTCTGTCCCCTCATCTCTGCTTCTCTTTTGTGGCCCAGGGAAAACTCCAAGACTTGGCCCAGAGAGACTGATCAGATAGCAGATCAGGTGATCTGGTGAAACAGAACCCACAGCAGGCATTTTTTTCTCTGGTGTCTGAGCCAGGCTTCATTTCCTCCCACCTACTCTTTCCCTGGACTCTCTGCTTTTTGCTTGTGGACTCATTATCCTCACTGGCCCTGTGCTTGTAGCCTCAGAATCCCCCCTCTCATTGTTTAAGTTTTTCTTGAGATAGAGTCTTACTATGCAACCTTAGCTGGCCTGGAACTCACTGTGTAGAGCAGGCTAGCCCTGAACTCATAGAGATCTGCCTGCCTCTGCCTCCTGATTCTCTGCACCAGGGACCAAGTGTGGCCCTTCAGTAGCCATCTCTCTTTTCTCCTTGGCAACAATCCTGAATGTATTTAGGGTGCAGTGGTTCCATCTTAAAAATTATATTCTCTATTCTCTTTACAGCTGACATAGGCAGGAATTTCAGAAGCTATTCTAGTTCCTGAAGTGACCTTGGGATTAGAAGTCACACACTAGGACCACAGAGCAGAGGGTGGAGGTGCCTGAGTCTGTGGCATCCCTGGAGCAGCTGTAATAGCCCCAGAATGGCATCTTGACAAAGTCTTACTGGTGTGAAACACTTTATTTTTGGTCTCTGTTACATCTAACCATCCTAAGCCCTAACTGATACACTTGACTTCCTGATTTATGCTCCTTTCTTATAGGCTAGTGAAGTCCAGTGTCCTCTGCCTCTCCATAACCTCTTCATTCTCCTGACCATTGTCGGTTTTAACCGTATTGCTACCCAAATCTAATACCGTCACCAAGTCACCATTACTTTCCAAATGAACTTCAAATCCTTCCCCTGGTATCTAGAACTTTCTGTCACTGGTCTCAACTTATCTTGCTCATCATACCTCCTGTGTCTTTGCATTAGCCAACTGGCTTTCCTGAAGTCCACACATACACACACACCCAAGCTTTGCTGACTCTTTCCCTTCCGGGGTTTCTCCAGCCTGAAGTACTTCATATTCTCTGTCCTGCCTGTCAAAAATCACCCATGGGCTCAAGGCTCATCTCCAAGCTGCTTCCTCTATGAAGCCAGCCCTCTACCTCTGGGCCAGAAATGAAGGCTCTCTCCTCTCTGTCCTGTAGTAGGCTGTGTGCAGCTGTTGGGACCTGTATGTTGTAATAGTCATCTCTGTGTCCAGGCTGGAGCCCCTGTGGGTCTGGTCTGAGTCTTGTTCATCACTTTTTGTTGTTTTGAGACAAGGCCTTACTGTGTAGCCCAGGCTGTCCTGGAACTTGCTATGTACACCAGGCCGGCCTTGAACTTACAGAGATGTACCAACCTCTGCCTCCTGATTGCTGGGACTAAAGGCGGGCGCCACTATGCTCCGCCCTTGTTCATTCTTCTGTTCCCCAAGGGGCCTGTCTGTAAATGGGTCCTTGGGGGATGTCGGCTTATTGGAGTGACCCTGACTTCCTGTCTTGCTTCTCCTCTGAGCAGGGTGCGTACAGTTTTGCAAAGCTCCCCCCTGCAGCTGCAGAGTTTTGCTCCCCTTGAGTCTCCGTCTCCCCGTCACACAGCCCCTTCTGCGGCACCGGCTGCGGAGACGGGTGTCGGAGGGGTCAGCGGACAGATGAGTGCTGCTGTCCAGGGAGACAGAGATGTCAGGGATGACACGAGGGAGCCAGGCTGCTCATTAGATCTGCTGAACCACTGTCACAGGCACGTTCCCCCGCAGTGACAGCGTCACCTCCCCCTACTCGGGGCTCCATCTCCTGACAGCATTGACCTGTCTGGGTACAGCCTTCACTCACAAACCCAAAGGGCACCGAGTGTCGGTGCCTTCTCTGTGAAACACAAGGCCATTTGTCTTTCACGGAGGACGCCTCCTCCCTCTTGGGCGAGCTTTCAGGTTTCTGTCACTCCGCGGTTATAGCTGTACACCAAGGAGTCGGGAGAGAACTCTGGCTTGGGTCAAACTTGGCCTTGGATTCTGGGGCTTTCAGACCCTCCTGTGCATGTAGCAATAAGTTCTTTCTAAGTGAAGTCTCAATTAAAACAGTAAATCATTACCAGGAAAGTGCAGTGGGGCCACAGAGGACTGGAGCCAAATTTGAATATGATAGGACTATAAATTACAGGGACAGCGCGGGGTTGCTCACTAGGGCCCCCAGGGACGAAGAAGTGTGTATACGGGCAGCTCAGGGCCAAGAGGCTTGCACGGCCACTTTTGATGGACGTACGTTGTTTAGGTCTTTTCCACTCAGGGTGCAATCGAGTTGCAAGGAAGCAGAGGATTTGAAGTCAATATGCCAGGCTTCAGAGTCCAGCCATCATTGAGCACGAGCATCTGTACCTTCTCTGGACCTCAGTATTCTTGTCTGTAAAAAAGAACATTAATGGATAGATGATCCGGCAGAGCACGTGGCTGAGTGTCTCGAATACGGCTAATGCTTCATATGTTACGACTACCCACCAGCATGTAAGCTCTCAGAATATGAGGTTCTCATCCACATTGACCTTCCTGACATCTGGGATCTATACAACCAGCCAGGCCTACCATGTGTACTGTGCATGCAATGAGTACTTGTGTATGTACCTCGAGTCAGGTTTGCAAGTACTGAACAATAACTTTTTAATTTTTGCCTTTTATCTCTTCAGTGCCTGCTGCAGCATCCTACATGAAATAAATGCTTAGAAATTGAGCAATATACCCAGGCGGTGGTGGTGCACACCTTTAATCCCAGCACTTGGGGGGCAGAGGCAGGCTGGTCTCTGTGAATTCAAGGCCAGCCTGTTCTACAAAGGGAGTTCCAGGACAGTCAGGGCTGTAGACAGAGAAAGCCTGTCTCTAAAAACACACACACACACACACACACACACACAGAGACAGAGAGAGACAGAGAGAGACAGAGAGAGACAGAGAGAGACAGAGAGAGAGACAGAGAGAGAAAGAGAGAGAGAGAGATAGACAGAGAGAGAGACAGAGAGAGAGACAGAGAGACACCCTGGGCTCCACCCCAGGACTGCAAAGACAAACAGTTTGCTACTAATCTCTTTGCTCTTGCTCTTCCTGGTTCTAGTCACTTCTAGTGATGGGAAGCTTGATGCACAGGCAGGAATTGATGGGGAACACTCCGAATGCTTAGGATGAAGCCGAGGCTTGGACTGATGTCCCTTCTATGAGTTTCTGCTTCATCATTGGTAAGACAGTGATAGTGAGAGTCTGAAGGGTCTGGTTTATGGTCAGTGAGATCGCAAGTAGGCAAACTGTAAAGTGACTTGCATGAAATGTGTTGGAAGGGGCTGACACTGGCTGGCTAGAGGTCTGGCCTCCTGAAGGTGGGAGGCTCCCTTTGGAGTGACTGGCTTCTTCTACAGAACTTCCTAAATTGCCCAGAGCTCTGTTAGAGTGTAATCCACCTAATGAAAGAGTGCGGATCAGACAAGGGATTTATCAAAGGAGGGAAAAGGAGGGCAGAGCGGCTGTCATCCGGCTCCTCACACGCTTGTCCTTTCAAGTCCTTGTAGATAATTCTGTTTCTGCACCAGGAGCAAAACTGGGATTTTGCATGACAGGGAGAGACAGTGTGTTAGGAGACGAGAGACTAGACTGCAGGAATCTTCCGAGGCCTGAGGCTGGACTCGTGTGAGATCTCTGGCCATGGTGCCCTGAATGGACTCTTCTCAGAAGCTAAGCAGCCTCAGGCTTGGCTAATACTTAGATCGGAAAAACTGGGGGCTGTGTGTGTGTGTGTGTGTGTGTGTGTGTGTGTGTGTGTGTGTGTGTGTGTGTGTGTGTGTGTGTTCAACTCTAATGTGGCATCTCCTCTTGCCAGAGACTGAGAAGGTTCCAACTAGCCTGGGTCCAGCTTTTGGACACACTCCTTCCTCCATAGAAGTTAATGTATTGCTGGCTTTGATAGTTGTGGGTAGCCACGTCAGAGGAGCAGCAGATGGCAATTGAAGTTCAAGGTGTCAGCCCACTGGGAGGAAACTCTCCGATGGGTCAGTCTTGGACAGGCAAGGCCCCAGACCATGGAACCCAGAATGTCTTTTGCTTCTGCTGTACCTTTACACGTTTGCTGCTGTCGTCTTTCACTGGTATCTGGCATGGTGTGAATGGGTGTGGGGAGATCCCACTGCCTATAGTGTGATGTGTTTATCTCATGGAAACATCCCATTCTCCTGGGCATTTTTACCTGTGGATTATTATGAAGATGATTTATTCCTAAACTGTACTGTCAAATTGATAATAATAATAATATTAGCTTAAATAGAGTTTTGATAATAAAAATAAAACAAGGAAGTGTCACACAGCTAGAACACATGAGTTTCTATTGAGGAGCCATATATACTGTGGCTTAGGTTCATGATTAAGAAAAACAATTGAGTCCCAGTAGCCTGGCTAGCTTAAATTCTTTTAACCTTAATGTTTGGAGATGTGTTCACAGGTTTCAAAGTGCATAATAGCTGAAGCAAAGCTTTGAAAATAACTTAAAGTTAGACTAAGAGGCTTTTGTCAAATAGTTTTGAGGTGAAAAACCCAAGAAGATAAAGTTTTTAGAAAGGCACATAGTTGAACGTAGAACTCTTTAAGGTCAGGGAACAAGAACAAAGCAGCCCAATTATTACTAGCTGACACACTTTTCTTGCTAGGATGGGTTGATGATCAAAGGTGATGATTAATTCCTTATACCCATTTCTGCCCTCAATCTCCTGCTATAAGAAACTATTGATAAATGGGTATGCACCACAAAGATTTAAAGTAGAGCTGCCTGATTCTTTTTCATATATAAAAGTTTAGGTTTCTGATTCCTTTAATATTCCTTATAAGATTACTTTTCAAGATAAGTAATAAAGAAATGTGCCCTTTCTTTGTAATTGCAAAATGCAGCCTACCAGTAAAAGACCTGACTGGGAAGAATATCTTGCTTGCCCACATGGTTAATCTATAACAAGTTGCTTGAGTATGAATGCATGTGTGTTCTTGGGATAATTTGTTTTTCACCTACAGTACGTAAAATATTTAATCATGTAAAGGGATATGGAAAACATGCTTTTTTTTTTTACTGTTTGTTTTGTATTCATGGTAATCATTCACTTGAAAAGCATAGTGTAACCACATTGTAAGTTTTATATTGTCTGAAAGATTTTGCTGGGGTATATAAGCTGTAGGGAAAGAATAGAGATAGAGTTAAATAGAGTTAAAATGAGTTAGAAGGAAAACATCAGGAATGAGAGAAAGAAATCACCAGGAAAATTTAAAAAAAATAGAGCATGTAAAAGAAGAATAAAGAGAAGATCTGAAGGAAACCATCAAGAGGGTGTGTGAGTGTCTTTTTCCCTAACCTCCTCAGATAGAAAAATCTTGGTATGCTCCGACGCTGTGGATTTCCTTTGCGCCCTGTGCTGCTTGGGGGCTGGTCCCCAGGCAGTGATAGTCTCTGAGTGTTAGTGTCCCCTCCCTAGCTCATTTACTGAAACTTAATCCCAAAGTGGTAGTATTTAAAAGTATGGCCTTTGAGAGGTGGTTAAGCCATGAGGGTGCCACCCTCATGAAAGGATAAATATTTTTATAAAAAGAGACCTGAGGGATTGCTCCTTGCTACTTGTATCTTATAGGGCCAGAGCAAGAAAATGATAAGGGACAGGATTTTTTCTAGACACATAATCTGTGGGCACCTTGATTTTAGATGTTCCAGCTTCCAGTACTGTGAGCTATAGATGTTTGTAGTCTTAAACTTATCTAGTTTGAGATGTTTTGTTAAAACAGCATGACTGGTTGAAAAAAGTGCCCTTCTCATAAACCCCCTCCCCATTCCCACCTCTTTCATGAGTGTGTGTGTGTGTGTGTGTGTGTGTGTGTGTGTGTGTGTGTGGTGTTGGATGAGGATGGTGATGTCAGAAAACTGAGTAGGAATTCTAGGAAGCTCCATTGAGGTTGGGCAGTGAAGGCAGCATCCAGGGGAATGATGTCGGGTTATGGTAACCAGAGAACAGGATGGGTGGGAAATAACAGGATCAACAGCATAGAATCATGCTGAGAGACAGTGAGTGCCACTCATGAACTAAAGTGGCCCATCTCCAAGACTCTCCCGGAGGAGGCATTAGTATTATTATTGCTGTTGTTATTATTTCATTATTTTGAGAGGGTCTTCTTGTGTAGCCCAATGCTGACCTTGAATTTGTGATCCTCCTGCTTCAAGCTCCGTGGTGCTGGGGTGATAGGCTTGCAACACTGTACCTGGCAGGTCTTTATTGCCAATCATATTTTATTATGGAGGAAACCATGGCTGAGCTTGCAGAGATGACTGATGAGTGGGCCGAGCATAGGCGGACAAGAGCCTGCAGGGGCAGAGTAAATGGAAAGGGCAGGGAAGCTGGAGTGTTGGAATAAAAAGATGGCAAAACTCTTCTCTGGGGCTGGCCTCGTGCAGTCGTGTACCCCACATGTAGAACATGAAGAGAAGTAACTGTAGCTAGAGTTTTCCTGCCTTGCCCACAGTCAGGACAAATCTCTGTCACCCGCCAGTCCCACAGCCGCTCAGACCCAACCAAGTAAACACAGAGACTTACATTGCTTACAAACTGTATGGCCGTGGCAGACTTCTTGCTAACTGTTCTTATATCTTAAATTAATCCATTTCCATAAATCTATATCTTGCCACGTGGCTCGTGGCTTACCGGCATCTTCACATGCTTCTTGTCATGGTGGCGGCTGGCAGTGTCTCCCTCTGCCTTCCTGTTCCCTTCTTTCTCCTCTCTGTTAGTCCCGCCTATACTTCCTGCCTGGCCACTGGCCAATCAGTGTTTTATTTATTGACCAATCAGAGTAATTTGACATACAGACCATCCCACAGCAAGTAACAGTTAGTGCTGCTCTTGAGGATGTTAGAGTCCAGGGAGGAGAGAGGGTGAAGGCTGAGGTAAAGGTAATACCATGTGGGGTGTCAGTGTTGGAAGGGACTGTATACAGATAGTGTTGAGAAATCCCGGGAAGCTATTCATGAGTTTCCTGATGTTGGAAAGGCCTCATGGAGGAGGGAGAATTGTTCTTCTATAGTGTGGACAGATTGCCATTTAGGGTGTTGATGTTGGCCAGAGAATTCTAGAAGGAAGGAATGTCTGCCCCGTGTTTTTTTCTGTGTTCTCATACAGGTTCCCACTGTATCTAGTGTGTTTGTGCCCTCACTTTACAGAGGGGACACAGAGGCTCACACCTGAGATGACACAGAGTGTGTCTTTTCTGTCTCAGTGCAGTGGCTGAGAGCGCTCCAGATTAATGACGCCTCTTAGCCAAGGGAGATAGTGATGCCCACAATAAGGTCCTGAGTGTGTTCGTGTGAATGTGCTGGTGATCTGATCAGCTCCTTGAACATGATCAAGACGTTGGTCCAGTTCCAAGTGTCAGACAGTGTGATAGAATTCAGGGTTCTGGTTAAAAGTGCTTTCCAAGACCCAAAGCCTATTTAGTGGACCATTTGCAAGGTGATATACTTCAGGGTACAAATGAACCCTAGCTTGGACCACTTATCCAGAATGACTTTTGTGCTTAGAGACTGTTCTACTTCAGCAGAGGGGATTAATACAGATGTCTTTCATGGGGTCAAGGCTATTTTGTCCCGTTCATCCCAAAGACGTGTTACCTTTAGAGGCTGAGACAAGCTTAATGACCTTGTAAAATACAAAGGAATTAGCAGAGAGAGGGTGTATCACACAGGTCAGCTGCATCCTGATGGGAGGTGAGGCTTGGAAAGTTCTAGAGTACAGAAGAAATGGGCTAGGGGTGTGCTAGAATGAAATGCCCTGTAGCACCCAAGGGGCAGCAAGAGAAGATCAAGAATGGGACTCACTGAAGACAAACGCCATAAACTTTACTCTTGGCAGAACTAATCCTGCAGGTCAGGGCGGAGTGCAAGTCCTGACCAGTGTGTTCACTGCTCCTGCGAAATTTGTCAACAAGAGGGCTCATACAACGACACACGTATACCCAAGGAGACATGACTGATGACGGGATGAAATACACACGTATGACACATAATTAACGTAGAATGGATTAGGAGCCAACTTGACGTTATTATCCACATGCCTGCTATTGGCTGGTCATTAATGGGTGACATCGGAAAGTCAAGATGGATGATGGTGGTGGTGATGATGGTGATGGTGGTGATGATGAATGTCATCCCTTCTAAATTTCCTGAAAAGCAGAGAATACTCTCTCCATTTCTCAGGAGAGAAAACAGAGGCATAGAAAGGTCTGGGAAACTCTCCTCAGGTTGTACTGTTAGGACCAGGGCTGCAGCTTCAGGAACCAAGTCCTCCAGATCAAGACCCATTTCTTCTTCCCCTAAGTTGATGTTGGTAAGGACAGCAGTCCTGAGCCCATGGTTTGGAACGACCTCTGGAGGGCATGTGGAGAGTCAGGTCAATCCATCTGCATTTTTGGTTTTCTCTAAAGAGTGCAGACCCGGAGAAGGTTCAGTCTGGGCTTGCAACTGACCCCTCCTCTTAGAATTGAGTGACCTTGGGTGAATTAATCACTCCTCTAAGCCCACTTGTTGACTGAACAATGACAGCAGCCAGATCTACCTTAGAGTTCCCATGGGACTAAAGAAGAGACAGCAAAAGATCCCAACACGGTGCCTGGAGTTATGGAGGACTCAGTTTACCCTGAATGCCCTGAACCTGACCTGTTCCCATATGAAGAGTTGCTTTAGTGGGCACCAGGCAGGTGATGTTGAGGGGCACTGGCGCATCCTTTCTTGAAGCAGTATCCGTGGAGGAAGGATAGGAAGGGGCTTAGGAGGGCTTTCTTGACCTAGGAGCCTGACCTCATTCAGATTCTGAGGACCTTATTCCAAGAGACACAAAGCAAGACCCCCTGGAGGCGTTCATTCCATCAGAGACTGGCTTCTCTAGCCTGATGGTGTCTTATACTCAGAACTCCATGGTAGAGGAAGAGACCCTCCTCCTCCTAGCCTCTGTCTGGGGCTCTGGCTACAGTTCCCTGCCATCAGCAGGAAAGACAGGTTGGCCTCATGGGCACTGGTGCATGCGAGGTGATTACCCCTTTAATGTTTAATGTGCTGAAAAACCATTAGACCCCGAAATGGACAAGTTCTCAGTTGGTGACTTTAATTATTGTTAAGGCTTGGTCATGCCTGCTTATTAGCAATTATGCATGGCATCTCCCAGGGTGTTGTGGCCTTCCCTTCGGCTGCCTTCTCTTGGGGAGAGTGATTAAGGACCACTGCCTTCCTCTTCCTGGGAAAGGAGGTGCTCAGCACACAGGTGGCTAGCTTGTACTATTCTGTGCTTGGGAACCTGCTGCTTCTCAAAGAAAGGAGACAGCCGGGTCTTCCTCATCACATGGGCAAACCCAAGGGAGTGTCACACCACCAGGCGCCCTTGGCTAGACACTTCCGCTCCCACTGTCCCCTGCCTTCTGTCACCATGTCTATTTTACAGACAAGGAGCCTGACCGAGCCTAGAGCAGTTAACTGGTAGCAGAAACCCTTCGGAATGCTACCTGCATTCCCCTCTTGAGGATCTGGGAGCTGAGGCCTTGGCAAAAGAAGCAGGAAAATCTCCTGTGACTTCAACTCTGCCCTTCCTCCCACTCTATCTCCATAGCTACCTGGACCAGGATGGAGCCTCTGCCAGGCTGGGAATAGGAAAGTAGGACACAGTCGATTGAATGGTGGACTTGGGAGATGCTATAGAAGTTAATGAGGGGGAGGGGGAGGGGGAGGGGGAGGGGGAGGGGAGAGGGAGAGCGCAGCAAACAGTCCTGGCTGCAGATTCTCCACTCCCCTGGAAGAGCTAGCTGTACACATACACATCCTGTCCTTTCAGGTTCCAAGAGCTATTCCCTCATCCTGTCCGGTGCCTACTTGCTTAAGATGGGTTCCTATCCTAGGATCCTTAGTAGTGCTCACCCTTAACCACGGGAGGCCAGTCCTGATGGCCATCAGGATTCCCTGGATTCTGGTGTTGTTTGTTCATACTTCAGGGGACTGGTAGACATAGCAGGAGGATTCCATCCTGGGAAAATGAGGACACCCCTCACTACAGACCACCAGAAATATTCATGTCTCTTTGAGGATCTTCCTGAGGGGGCCACCTCTCTCCCCTTCTATCCCTCCCCTGATTTAGGGACCCCTAACATTGGCCATGCAAGATGAATGGCTGAGGAATGCCGGGAGCCAGCAGACCTACCTCTGGCCCTGATTTTTAAGAAGGGGGGGGGGGAGGAAAAAGTGAACATGAGTAATGGGCCTGGGATGAGGCGTGCGAGATAACACTGAATAATAACGCGTCAGAAACTACAAGATGTATTTTTTTTATTTCCCAGTGGAGTTTCCATTGCGCTAATCCATCACTGTAGAGCAGGCAAGATTATGCATCCCAGGAAAAAAAAACTCTGGGAGATAAATGTGAGTAAATTAGGGTTTATTATATTATTTGGGGTGATATAATTTCCAAGCGGGCCCTTATTAAATTACTTCCTCCGGTGCTGACACATCCCGCCTCATGGTCTCTGCACCCTCACTCCACGTTGCCTGTCCGCTGTAGCTGCTGCTTTGGGAGCGGGGATGGGTGCCATAGAAAGAGCTGGAAGGAAGTGCTGAGTCACAGCTGGCTTTTGGGATGAGCTATTTCTTTCCCCAGCCTTCCTGGGATCACAGACCCACACAATGCCAAGGCTGGAAAAGAATAGGGAGTAGGCTGATCTACACCTGCATGGATGGGGAGGCTGAGACCCAAGGGAGAAACATGACTTGCCTTCCTGTTCTTCGGAACAGATGGGTAGAAGCCAGAGGGGACTGGCATTCCGTGTGCTTCCTGCTAGGTCAGTCTGTGCGCTCTGTGTGGGCTCTCTCTGTTTGGCAGTCTTCTTGGCTTCAGGTTACGGCTAAATCTAATAGCAGAGAGTGGCCTGCAGAGTTTTACGGCCTTAGCCACCTAATATTAGATCTGACCAGCCACCCAGAGTTAAGTATGAGTTAAGCCCTGTGGTCAAGCCTTGGCTTGATTGTAAAGGTCTTTGTGAGTTTATGTAAGTGACTTTACCTCTCTGAGCTTTTCTTGTAATTATGTTATCTTTGTGAAAAAACTTTGAGGCGCGTTGATGACTTCTAGATTGTGGTTTTTGTTTGCCTTGGCAATAGACCTCTTCTTTCTCCTTGTCTCCCTCTTCCCTTCTCCCTCCTTCCCTCTCCTTCTTCCCCTCCCTCCCTTCTTCCCCCAGCTACCCCCCTCTTCCTTCATATTCAGCAGGGTCTCATAATATAGCCCAGGCAGGACTGGAACTTATGTGTAGCCTGGCCTGGCAGATCTCAGGTGCGTGAGAGCTCACCAAATAAACTTTAACATATAATATATTTAACTGAGGAGTGACTCTGATTAAAAGGCTGATTGGAGCTGCAGTTGTGTGTGGGTATTGGGGGGCTGGGGTGCAGTCCCCTCCTTGGTTTACCCTTAGGCTTCATCATTCTTTCTTTACCCAATCTGAAGTGACATGCAGGACCCAGCTTAGGCATCTGTCCTGATTTGGTCTCATGTTGCTGTTCTTACGTTTTTATCAAGAGCTGTCCCGTCTCCAAGGGTGAGGTGCAGAACGTTACCCAGCCCTGATCACATCTGAGCAAGGTCTGTGAGATCCGACCACACAGCCTTGTTCCCTCTCATGGCCCCAAGGAATAGGGGTCTGTGGAGCTCCACCCAGTGGGTGACCACATGGCTTTCCTGTACAGTGGCTTGGGTTGTTTGTATGTAGTGTGTGTGTGTATGTGTGTGTGTGTTGTATGTATGTGAGTGTCTATATTGGTGTGTACATTTTTGTACCTGGGTGTGCATGCACTTGGAAGCTAGAGGTTTACATCAGGAGTCTTCTCTAGTCATTCTCTACCGTGTGTGTGTGTGTGTGTGTGTGTGTGTGTGTGTGTGTGTGTGTGTGTGTGTGTGTCTTCTGAGGGAGTGCATTGGCCCATACAGACGTGAATGGAGGCCAGAGGTGGACATCAGTATGTCCTTCCTGGGATGTGTCTCCACCTTTTTGAGACAGGGTCTCTTACTGAACCTGAAGCTTACGTTTGAACTGCACTGGCTGCCTGAACAGCCCCTGGGATTCGCTGTCTCCGTTTCTCAGCACAGGGGCTCCAGGCATGTGCTGAGCCCAGCTTTCACGTGACCTTTGAGGGCTGAACTCAGGTCCTCACATTTGTGCAGCCAGCATTCTACTGACAGGCATCTCCCACCTCGGGCTATTCCTTCTCTTCATCCTGTCCATTAGGTTTCATCATCTTCAAATGCAACCATTTGACCTCATGAATTAGTGGATCTTAAATGAGAATGTACCAGTGGGTCCAGGGACATGGTATTCAACACACTGTAAGCTGTAATCACTATTTTCCTTGTGAATTCTACTGCCTGGTTATCTTTTGTGAGGCTTATATTCCAGTGTACTTTCTTTTTTCTTCTTTCTTTTCCTTTTGTGGTTTTTCCGAGACAGGGTTTCTCTGTGTAGCTTTGCGCCTTTCCTGGAACTCACTCTGTAGCCCAGGCTGGCCTCGAACTCACAGAGATCCGCCTGCCTCTGTCCAGTGTACTTTCAATGCTTCTTAAGCAGATGTATACATACCAACTTGTTTTATGAGCTGCAAAGGGCTCAGGGTATGATGGTGACTCCACAGAGAGCAGGTGTTTGGATTATTGAGTACTTTTCAAGGGCTATGGAGGGAGATTTTACTTGGGTGCATTTTAGCAAAATTATAAAGGTAAGAAGGAAAACAATGACGTCATCCGCAGAATCCACAGCACCTCTTGAGGAGACTCTGCAGGTTGGAGTGAGGCATGGCCAGGAGCATCCTTGAGGTTGAACACAAGATGTTAGACTGAGTTCTTCTCTGGAGGCTTTGGAGGAAAATATTCACTCCTAAGACCACCCACCGTGTTGGAAGTTATAGGGGTACAGCTCCATTTCTTTACTGGCTGTTGGCAGGGGTCACTTTCAGCTTCCAGAGGCCACTCTCAGGTCCTGACCACGTGCTCCCCACCTCACCTCCCTCCCTCATCAGAATCTGGTCCCTGGCTTCTCTCTCAACCCTTTTGTTTTTGAGACAGGGTCTAGTTAATATCAAGCATGCTGGCCTTGGACTTTCAACCCTCCTGCCGTAGCTTCCCTGGAGCTGTGATTACAGGTGTGTGCCATGACACCTGGTACCCAGGCTTGTCCTTTCTGACCATCAGGGGGAAGCTCTTTTTTTTTTTTTTTTGGTTTTTTCGAGACAGGGTTTCTCTGTGTAGCTTTGCGCCTTTCCTGGAACTCACTTGGTAGACCAGGCTGGCCTCGAACTCACAGAGATCCGCCTGCCTCTGCCTCCCGAGTGCTGGGATTAAAGGTGTGCGCCACCACCGCCCGGCAAGGGAAGCTCTTTTTAACTTAAGTTTAATGAATTAGTTTTTGGAACTGGGGATAGAATTCAAGGACTCTCAAGGGTTAGAATTACACTATCCCAGAAGGTCTGCTTTGAAAGGGCTCAGTGGTTAGATCAGGCCCAAGGTCACCTGATTTGGGACCTGCAAAATTCCTTATAGCAGTTCCTAGGTCTGTGCTTTATTGGCTCCAGGGATAAGGAATCTTGGGAGCCAGTTTGGAAGTCTGCCTTCTGTTGAAAGTGTTCTTTAACATGGGACTGAGAGGTCAGCAGGCTTTAGAGGGTAAAGCAGGATCGGCCAGGTAGAGGATCAAGGATAAACAATGGTGGATATAGGAAAGCAGAAGAAGGGTGGGTGGTTTGGAGCCCACAGCGCTGGATGGACACTGTGGATGGAGGGCTGGGGCTGGGTGGGTGCTGTGTGTGGTGGGGTAGAGCTGGATAGGTATGGTAGGTGTCCATCGAGTGAGGTACTAAAGTGTTCAAGGACAGCAATGGCCACTTGGGATGGCTCAGGAGGAGAGGAATTAATACGGACTGAGAAGAGCAGCAAAAGCCTCCTTTGCTGTCCTGAAGAGACACATGCTTCCCTTCCGTCTCTACTCCTTGGTTCTTATCCACTCAGCAAATAGTAACAGGGCATCTGCCATGAGTCTGCCCAAGGACAGGGTGGTAACCAAGATGGACTTCATCTGTGTTCCCCACAGGAGGCTCGGGGTTGTCTGAAGAGGAGGGAGGAGCAAAGAGGGGAACTGATGCAGAGGGCGTGCCACAGAGAGGGGTCTGTGGAAGCCCTGAGGAGTTTCTCTACCACCAGGGCCTGGTTTAAAGAAGGCAAACCAGGAGCCCTTTGTCCTCGCCCAGAGGCTGGGAGGGTAGAGGAGGGACAGAGGTCTGTGGAGTGCTTTCCTGGGGTACTTACCTGGGCCTTTTCTCTTTTGCTCAGTAGGAAGTCTGGGCTGGCTCTGGGGGAGTCCGAGACCATAATTCTGAGGGAATGGGGGCATGGGGGGGGGGTAGAAGAAAGTACAAAACCATTTGATCAGAGTCCGACCCCTGGAAAAGAGCTAAGTGTCTTTTTGCTGGCAGCTGCTGCAAAAGGTGCAATCATTAGAAGGTGGCATTTTGCATTAAAATTGTCCCCATCAGCCAGTGACATTTTCTTGTTCCTTCTGGTCAGGAGACCTTTTAGTGCCACAGATTCAAATGATTCAGGCGTCAGAATTTCTCTCCCTCTGGGAGAGAAATGTGGTCCAATCACCCTGGGGTGGCTGTGTGCATTAGCCAAGGTTAAAAAAGCAGGTGAACTAGTGAGTACAGCCAGGGCTGAGGGCGGAGCACGGCGACACGGACCGCAGCGGAAGCACACAGCCAAGTTTTGTGCAACGGAGCCATCTTTTCGTGTGGCTAGGTAATGGAGCCGACAGTCTCACGCTTTGTGATGCGTTCATTTTTCAGAAGAGGAAGCTGAGGCTTGGGCCACACAGAGTTAGCCAGTCCTAGGATTTGGATCTCAGTCCTGTGTAGCTGTGAAATCCATGGTCTCAGACCCTGTCCCATGTAGCTTTCCATGTCCCATCAGGCCCAGTTCAAAGATCAGGATGCAGATCTGAAGAGATAAAGGTTCCCTGCTGGCCTCCCACTGCTGTGGCTCACCCATGCCTCCAGCTCTCGCCAGGCTGCCCCTAGGGGACAGGTGCAGGCCGGTGCCCTCTCTGCTACTTCTAAACTTTACACTGGACTCTGTCATTAGCCCAACAAGAAGCTCCCTGTTTGACTAGCCCTGTCCAAATTTGCTCGGCGCGAGCAGGAGCCCATGGTAAGTAAACGGTTTTCTGTTGATATTTGAACGCTAATGAAGAGGCAGCGAGCGAGGCCCATTAATAACTGAGGAGGTGATTGTGTTTGCAGAAGGCCTGTGTACAGCATGTCAGCCCGTGCAGGGCCTGGCCCGCCTCCTTATTGATTTCCCAATAAGCTGAGCACGGCTCTTGTTCTTGTTCAGGGCTTCCTCCATGCAGTCCTAAGGTGGGGTCAGCTTCCCCTCCCCCGACCACCAGGAAAGCCTGGATCTCAGGTGAGGGCGAGGGTTTTATTTGTCATCATTCATTTACCATACATGGGTAGAGCATCTAGCATGTGGTATACATAGGTCATCAGCAATAGCCAAGCCCCATCCTTACTTAGAGTTTGCCCTTCATCTTCCTGGGGGCAGTGCCCTTGGTACCTGTGGAGAACGGACTCAGTGTCTGCTTGGACATTTTTTTTTTTTTTTTAAATTTTAGTACAGGGTCTGAACCCAGAGCCTCACTCATGCCAGACAACTGCTCTGCCACTGAGCTGTACGCTTAGGCCTTTTCTTTTTACTTAATTTACTCAACTTTAAAAAAAAATTGAGACAAGGTTTTATTAAGCTGCCCCGGCTGGCCTTGAGCTCACACTGCAGCTCAGGCTAAACCTGAGCTTTTGTTCCTCTTCCTGCAGCCTCCCAAGCAGCTGGGATGATGGGCCTGGACCACCAGGCTTGGCTTGCACTTCTGACCAGGTACCAGGTGATTCCTATGCCGACCAAACACCAGGTGATTCCTATGCCGACCAAACACCAGGTGATTCCTGTGCCGACCATACACCAGGTGATTCCCATCAGGACCCTCTGTCACCATCTGGTGAGGACCTGTGATGGAAGATGGCCCTCTGACAGGCGCTGTACTTCCTGCCTGTGTCATCCTTAGCTCTCGGGTCCCACAGGCTCAGTGTGGGAGCTTTAGGTTTTATGTTGGAGGAAGGGATGCAGGGCAGAGCAAGTGGCCCACTTGCTCTCCTCGTGAGAATTATTCTGGATCTTGAGCTCTTCCGAGAGATGCCACACCAGGTCTGAGGCCAGGGCTCAGTGTGAAGCTGTGGTGGGTACCAGGACTTCCAGCCTGAGACTGGTTTCGGGGTCATTTGTTTTGGCCTTGCAGAGGATTGAGGACGACCAAAATACTGACTTGTCTCATGAGCTTGCCGTCAGGCAGAACAACAAATTCAAATGTACCGACAGCCATGGATCCAGGACTGGGGAAGGAGAAAGAAGGGCGACAGGGGACTGGGGGGCACTCCCTAGAGGAGGTGGCACTTGGGTTGGCTCTTAAGGCTGGTTATGAGCCCACAGGAACATAATTTTTGCTTCCCTGGCAGAGAAAGCAGGAATAGACTGCCACTGGCTGCAGACTTGTGCAGAGACCCAGGTTTGCCTCCTAGACTGGATGGGGTGGGTTATTTTTTGGGTGAGGGCTTTGTCAGAAAGGTCCTTTCAGTGGGCCTGGAGTCTAATGTTTAGGGCTGGGGCCAGAGGCCTTGAAGACAGCATCTTCATGTGTTTATGTATATCTATGTGTCTATGCCTACGTCTATATTTTATCTATATATGTTTGTGTTTGCATGTAAGTACATACGTGTGGTGTGCTCAGTGGAGACCCAAGGTTAATATTGGGAGCCTTCCTTGACCACCTCTCCACTTTTTTCTGCCTCAACGAATCTCTCAGTAGAGCCCTAGAGCTTGCTGATCCTAGCTAGCCAGCTTGTTTTAGGGATCCTCTGTCTCCACCCTGAGTGCTGGAATTCTAAGTGTGTTGCCATGCTTACCTGACACTTACGTGGGATTGGTTGATCTGAACTCCAGTCATCATGGTTGCATGGCAACTACTTTATCCATCAAGCCATCATTACAGCCCCAGCATCTTCGCTGATGGGGTGTTGGTGTTCACAGATCTTTCCCATTGAATATTCTAGGGAAAGGATAAAAAAGGCTCCGACTCTTATCCTAGCTTGGCTGCTGACTGGAAGACTCACTTTCTTTCCTGGAACCCCCATGTACTTGTCTCTAGAATAGAGCCAGGGAGATCTGCCTCGGTACATTCTGGGAGAATCACGTGGGGGAAAGAGAATACACAGAGTGATAAATAAAAGTAATACAGCTCTGAGATCCCATCAATGCACCAAAAAACAACCCAAACATCCGAATCCAGCTTTGGTCCCTAACTAGAGACTTGTACATCTCACAGATGCTGGACTCTTTTGTACTGGCATCTTGTTACAGCCTTGAGGTCAAGGGCAAGGAGTTAGATAATAGAGAACAAAAATGGGGTTCAGGAACTGGCGGGCTGATAACAATGTTGGGGACCAAGAGAGTGAGAGAAGCCAGGTGATGGTGGTGCATGCCTTTAATCTCAGCACTTGGGAGGCAGAGCCAGGCAGATCTCTGTGAGTTTGAGGCAGCCTGGTCTATAGAGCGAGATCCAGAATGGGCACCAAAACTACACGGAGAAACCTTGTCTTGAAAAACAAAAAAGCAAAAAATAAACGAAAAGGAATGAATGAACGAATGAAAGAAAGGAAGGAAGGAAGGGAGGAAGGAAGGAAAGGAAGGAAGGAAGGAAGGAAGGAAGGAAGGAAGGAAGGAAGGAAGGAAGGAAGGAAGGAAGGAAGGAAGGAAGAGAGAAAGTTCAAACTAGACTCTTGAGTCAGTACTAAGGAAGTCGACTTGGCTGGTGTCCTTTCTCTCAGGATACAGGGGCCCTGACCAGGCTTCTGGCTTCAAGGCCCCCTCTCTGTTAGTACCTGAGCCAGGGCCACAAAGAATAGGCAGATGACTCGGGAGGAAGAAGAGACCCAAATCCCAGAACAATGAGATGCTTAGCTATCAGCTGAGGTGACTTGACGTGGAGAAGTGGAGAACAGGCCTGTGCCCTCCTCTCTTCTGGTGATGCTCTGTCTGATGAGAAGATTTACCTCTGATAATGCATTGGCCTTTTTTCTTCTGGCTTTAAGAGCAGAATTAGTGGGGGATCAGTTGGGAAAGACTTTCTAGCATGCTGCACCTCAAATGTGGGGCCCAGCTGCACTGCAGACTCCTCCACTCTGCTGAGATTCTGATTCCGTTGAGACTGGATACATGGGGGACTTGGGGAATAGGGAGGAGGTGGAGTCAGGAGGAACTTCAGATATTATCAGAAAGCCATAGGGATATGCGGACAACCACTTTGAGACTGAGTTACAAGTTGGGAAATAAAGAATTAGATGGTGCATGTAAGCTAGACATTTGGGGCATTGCATTGAAAAATTATCAACTGGAAATTAAAAAAAAAGCCTCAGGCTGGGTGTGGGGTCAGGAGTAGAGTACTTGCTAGGTTCAATACCCAGTAGTGCCCCCCCCCCCCGCAAGGCAGCCTCAGTGGACGTCTGATTTCTTAAGATGTTGGCTCATTTTCTTTACTTTAAAGGGAGGGTTGGTGAGGGTGGAAACACAGGGATTCATCCTTGGCCTTTGTCCTGCATCAGTGTATGAGGCCTGGCACCTTGGGGGCTTGGCTGCTGATGTGAGACCAGATATTGGGAACTACTCCAGCTCAAGAGCCACTGCTAATAGCCACTGGTTATTTAGAACACATCTAGACACTGGAGATGTGCACTGGGAAATGCTGCTGAGAATAAGAAGAGAAGAGCTGGGCTCTGGTAGAATTGGAATAAAAATGGCTCAGGAGGCCCAGGCTGCGTGAAGGGGAGAGACTGTTGGTTTTAACATACAAAGAGCTGACTAATGCCTCCCTTTAAGGGAGCTGCTTGCAGATTCAGAGCCAGATGGGTAGACATGGATGTATCTGTGCAGTGCTGGCTGCCTGCCTGGGAATGAGCATGAGGCAGCGTGGGAGGAATCAGTACTTTCCCTCATTATGCACCTGCCTTGTCCCATTATATAAGAACTGGCCTTTTGGAAATGGTAAGCAGAGCTGGTGCTCTTCTCTCCCAGTGGGTTGATGAAAGTGAAACATGTAAGGAGCAGCCCAGGCACTCTTCCTCCTCTCCCACTGGGCTTCCCTGCCTGCAAGGAACTCACAGAGGACTCTTTCTACTTGGGGCAGTTTGTCCTTGCCTGGAAAAGACCTTTAGCTCTGAGTGTTGTGGAATATGATTTTAAGGTGTGTTGCTTTTGTTTATGGTGCATTTGTTTAACTCTGTGAAGCTGTTACTGTGCCTGTCTAAAACACCTGATGGTCTAATAAAGATCTGAATGGCCAACAGCAAGGCAGGAGAAAGGATGGGTGGGGCTGGCAGGCAGAGAGGATAAATAGAAGGAAAAATCTGGGAGAAGAGAAAGAGCCAGAGAAGGACGAGGACTCCAGGGGCCAGCCACCCAAGCCATGGAATAAGAATAAGATTTACAGAAATAAGAGAACAGGAAAATCCCAGAGGCAAAAGGTAGATGGGATAATTTAAGTTAAAGAAAGCTGGCAAGAAACAAGCCAAGCTAAGGCTGGGCATTTATAATTAAGAATAAGCCTCCATGTGTGATTTATTTGGGAGCTGGGTGGCAGGTCCCTCAAAAGATTATAAAACAAAAAATGACATCTGAGTACAAAAGCCATTGCAAGTTCACTTGGAACTTCTCAGCAATATGGATGAGGGCTCTATCTGTCTACGTGGAGGCAACTGCCCTTTGAGCCAGGCAGCAGGGAATGGCTCCACTGAACTGAGGGAAAGAGAGTTCTGACAGAGGAGACGGGCACAGGCATGTGGTGGAGGTATCCGGGAAAGGAGCCATGGGAGAAGGCTGAAGGAGGCTGGAGGTGGGCCATGGGGGCCTCACATACCAAGCTGACTTTGAACTTTATTGGATAGACATAAGAGGGATCCATGGGGATTTAAATAATCCGGAAGTTTGTCTAGAAGGGAAGATCGAGCGAGGGGAGCAAGGTCATGAACTCTGGGGTGTCACACATTACTGCAGGAGAGATTTGGGTGCTGTTCTCAGAAGCTGGGAGCAAAGGAAGAAGTCAAGGAGAGTGGGGAAGAGACAATGGCTTTGGTGGCAGACCAAAGATTTTATATAAAATTTTAAATGAAGATTTTATAATTTTTAATCGGGTGGATGTGTATATGTCTGTGGGTATATGTGCATATGAGTACAGGTGTCCCAAGGGGCAGAAACGTCAGATTCCCTGGAGCTGGAGTTATAGGTGGTTGTGAACAATCTGATATGAGTGCTGGGCATCCGACTTGGGTCCTCTGCAAGAGCAGTATGTGCTCTTAATGGCTGAGCCATCTCCCCGTGCCTGGTCCAGATTTTGAGGCCTTAGCTATTGCAGGAAACTTGGAAGGGATCCAAGCCTCAGAGAGGGAGGCTGGAGGATGCAGACATCAGAGCACAAAACCAAGGAGGAATGGGGGGGGGGGTAAGGAGGAGAGGAAAGGTCATACTAACATACATACATGACTGATGACGAAACACACAAATGGACCTCAGGGACAGGGGTGGTGTGAGGGGCAGACAGGTAATGGTGTGATGGCGCCTTTCTTCAGATCATTTTTATAGACAGGGAACGGTGTGATGGAGCCTTTCTTCAGATCATTTTTATAGGCCTGTCTTAACAAGGTGCTTAATCTAGCAGCAGGTCCCCCTGACTCTGAGACCTTCAAGGCAGACGTCAGGCCATTTCCCTTTTTCCTTCCCAGTGGCCCTGAGCTTGTATGACAAGTTGAGGGTCTGATGTCCAATTTTGCTGAACTGCTTAAAAACAAACAAAGCAAAACAAAAGAAAAACAAAAACAACCAAAAACCAAAGTACAATAAATAAACAAGTAGACTAAAACCAAAGCACAGATTTTGGTATATCTCAATTCCCTCAACAAAGAACTTCCTCCGTCTCAGCTTGGCACAAGTCATGGGCACCCTGAGCAGGACAAAGAAGGCCCTGAGCAGGGAAAGAACCTGCAATAAGATAAGCAAACTTTAGGGCTGGAGAGATGGCTCAGAGGATAAGAGCATTGACTGTTCTTCCAGAGGTCCTGAGTTCAATTCCCAGCAACCACATGGTGGCTCACAACCATCTGTAGTGAGATCTGGTGCCCTCTTCTGGCCTGCAGTCATACATGCTGTATATATAATAAACAAATATTTTTTAAAAATCTGGTTTAAAAAAAAAAGATAAGCAAACTTCATGAGGAGCGGAGAGTGATATATTCTTCCCCAGGGTTAGGTGTGGATTTGGGAGAACAGCTTCAGATAGATGAGGCCTCAGCAAGCCCCCCCTTTTCCCACAAAATTTGTTCTTTTTGTTTGTTTGTTTGTTTGTTTTGTTTTTTTGAGACAGGGTTTCTCTATGCAGTTTTGGTGCCTGTTCTGGATCTTGCTCTGTAGACCAGGCTGACCTCGAACTCACAGAGATTCGCCTGGCTCTGCCTCCTGTGTGCTGGGATTAAAGGTGTGCGCCACCGCTGCCCGGCCCACAAAATTTTGTTCTTCAACAATTTAAGCATACAGAGATGTAAGGAGTCTTCAGTGCTCAGCCAGCACACTGCCTAGATCTCACAGTTCCCACTGCGGTCTTCATTGTCAGTCTGTCCAGTCATCACCCCTTTATCGTCCATCAATTAGCTTTCCTGATGAGCAGCTTTACTGTTCATTTTATTCATGCCGTAAAGTTCGTCTACTCTTTATCCTTGCACAAGTCCTTCAGGTCCACGTGCTGTCCATGGCTGCTCCTGCCCTCAGCATGAGGCAGCCATTGCCTGCCCCAGCCCTTCTGGGTTTACCTGGTCTGGAAATATTCATGTAAATTGAAATGCGCGACCTTCGGTCTTGGGCCTGGCTTCTGGCCTCAGTATAATGTGGTTGAGGTTCACTCTGGCTGCATGTCCACCCTCACCCCCATCCCCACCCTCACCCCCATCCCCACCCCTCACCGCCCTGAGGCTTCATTTTGTAGAGCCTCATTCCACTGTGTAGGTTTACTGTGGTGTGTAGGGATAGTCACCAGTCAGTGGACATTTCGATCGTTTCTAGTTTGGCTCACGTGAATGATGTGGCTGTGAACCTTCCCACATAAGTGTCTGTGTAGATGGACGGGAGACCAAAATTGACCACACCCAAATAGATTTTGCCAGTAGATTTCCAGAAGGTTCTTCAGAGGTGCCTCAGGTGTAAGAATGGCTTTGCAGACTTTTTTGTAAGAAAGACAGTTTCTCTGAGAAGAAGCAGATAGGGCAGGGTTCTTCAAGCTGGCATCTATAGAGAAGAGCTCTTTTTGCATGAAGAATAGACTGGGTTGACAACTGGCCTAGGCAGAGATGACCACAGGTGATGCCTACCTGTGAGACTTTATATGATAATCTGATGGGTTTTTTTTTTATAATTTTATTGATTTTTAATTTTATGTGCATTGGTGTTTTACCTGCATGTGTGTCTATATAACAGTGCTGGATCCCTTGGACTGGAGTTATAGACAGTTGTGAGCTGCCATGTGGGTGCTGGGAATTGAACCTGGATCCTCTGGAAGAGCAGCCAAGGCTCTTGGCTGCTGAGCCCTCTCTCTAGCCTGGTAAGCTATTTAGTGAATTAGCCTCCTACTAACTCATCTCCATTTCTCCCTCCCGGAAGTCCCAGCTTTCTTTCTGTACAGTCCATAGGTTTCAGCTATTAGCCCTCCTGTGAGTGTTATGCTTTGTATATACTTCCTGTATATACAAAAAGTTTTGTGACCCCACTCAGCCCCCAAATCCCAACCCCTGCAACCAAGTATTTTGCTTTTCTTTGCAGGCTTGTAAGAGCTGAGGAGGGGCTGGCCAAGGTGTTAAAATTAGAGGGAGGCCCTGCTGGCTGGATACATGCAGAGCTCAGAAAATGAAAGGTCATAATCTATGCAGGGAATGTCAGCAGTTCAGGACTCTGGAGGAGAGGGACCAAGAGGGACAGGACCACAAAGCCTGGACACTAGCTTGGGAGAGGCAGGTGTTAGATTCTATCTGGAAGGCTCTAAGGACTTGGCAGGAGCTGTATTGGCATCCACATGACTAGAGGTGCTATGCAGGAAGGTTATGGGCTGTGTGTGGAGAACAGGCTGGCTGGGAAATGATTCCAGATGTTGGATGAATGACACAGCACCCGACGTCTGCTCCTAAGTAGGAGGAGAGGTGGGCAGATCAGATAGGTGACTGGATGTGTTTGTTCATTGTTGAGGAGGGGACCCCGGATGTCAAGGAGCCCTGAGTGATTCAGTCTTGCCCACAGCCCTCAGAGCACCCCTGTTTTTAGTAACAAGGCAGCCCCCGGGTTCTCTTCTCATTGCAGACCTGTGTGTGACTCTCAAGGTTAGCTCCATGGGGGTCAGTGCTGTTTAAATGTTGATTACAGAGACGTGGGAGCTGCTCAGATTTCTAATTAAGATTAAAGAATGTACCCGGCTTATAAATGGCTCTCAGGAATGTATAATTTGATTAGCCTGTTTTCTCCAGGCGTTTTAATTTCTGGATTAGTGAACGTGGCCTCTGACTACAGGTGGGACCGCTTGCTCACTACCCACAAAGTTTGGGCCCTTGCAAGGTATTATGGGGGTGTCGAGGAGGCCTCAGGGCAAGAGAAAGCGAGCAAGCCGTAGGTGGGTGGGGGCAGGCTAGACCGCTGCCTTTTTTTTTTTTTTCCTTCTCCTCTCTTCAGTTGTGGGAGAGAGTGAATAATGCCCAGTACAAGATCAAAAGGGAGCCAAAACATTGATCGGAAAGCAAATGTGCTCACCTGAATCTCATTTACATTCATTTATTCCTATTGAAAGGCACGAAGGGTAGACCTTCCCCCTCCAGTGTCCAGGCCTCTCGCTTCTCCTTTCTCACTTGGCGCCCAGTTAGAGCAACTGTGGCTGGGTGTTTGTGGGGTGCTTCGTTGTCAGGCTCAGTCACTGTAACTGCGGACTCAGTTGTTGCCTTGGGCTTTTCCGCTGAGGGGCCAGTGTACTGTAGGCTGCCACAGGAAGTGCCCTGCTTCTGTGGGAAGCTTCCCAGTTTCCAGGACGGTCCCCCTCTTCTCCCTCATCCTTTGGTCCTGGCTACATTATGATAACTTGAAAATATATTTTTGTAACATGTATTTATTTAGAAGGGGGTGGGTTGGGGTGGGGAGGACTGCACTGTGCCTGTGAAGGTCACAGGATGATTGGAGGGAGCCGGTTCTCTCCTTCGCCATGTGGGGTATGGTAATCCACCTCAAGTTGTCTGTCAGGCTTTGTAGCTAGCACTGTTACCTGCGAAGCCATCTTCTTGGCCTCACATCTGACTTTTACACCCCGGGCACTTTTGCTTCCACGGGTGCCTTTCTTATATAAATAAATAAACAGGTAGAAAAAAAACACCCCTCAAACTTTATAACAGCTTTGCTCTACAGATGATACATTTATATTATGTATTAAAACATTCCATTCTCTCCGAAAGGTCATTTATTTTCTTCTGATTTTAAAAGAAATTAAAGCCTTCCAGAGACCCTGACCCAGAGCCTTTGATGACTAGTGGATAAGGCAGGCAGTGCTGGCATGTGCTCTTGACAGGCATCAAGCTGTCTGCCCGCTGACCCAGCAACAGGTGGCATGTCTCCTGAGTCTGGCATATTGCCTGATGTTCTCCCTACAGAGGTCCTGAGAGGAAAACTGTGAATGATGTCCTCAGGCCAGTGCTGTTTGGGGGCCGTCCCTGCCAAAGAGCAGGATGGCTTACTGCAGGTAGACCTCAGTCCCTGCGGTAGGCCTCAGACCCTGAGGTAGGCCTCAGTCCCTGCAGTAGGCCTCAGACCCTGAGGTAGACCTTAGTCTCTGCAGTAGGCCTCAGACCCCGAGGTAGACCTCAGACCCTGCAGTAGGCCTCAGACCCTGAGGTAGGCCTCAGTCGCTGCAGTAGGCCTCAGACCCTGAGGTAGACCTCAGTCGCTGAGGTAGTCACAGTCCTGGAGGTAGGCCACAGTCCGAGATATGGTAGGCCTGAGGCTCTATAGTAGGTCTCAGTCTCCTTGGCTTTGCTGCAATTTATCTCAGAAACTGAGGTACTCCTATAGGCAGGATCAAAATGTTTCCCAGTGGGCAGGCCTCCTGCGTGGCCCTGCCTCTCCCTAAGCAGGTTCTACTTGAACAAATCTCTCCTCTTGTATTTTATGTGGCTGGGAAGGGGATGGTGGTGGGGATATTTATTTGTACAGTGCCCAGCTCCTGGATCTCAAAGTTCATTTTCAAAGGAGTGGCTGGAGAGGACACCATCCTCTGAACTGTCTGGTGTGTGTGTGTGTGCGCGCGCGTGCGTGCGTGTGTATGTGCGTGTGTGTGTGTGTGTGTGTGTGTGTGTGTGTGTGTGTGTGTATGTGCGCGTGTGCATATATATGTGTGTGCATATGTGAGTGTGAATGTGTATATGTGTTGTGGAATATTAGTTGAAAATGTGTTACATTTGTTTATACTGTGGAACATTTGTTCAATGATGCAAAGATGTGTTGCATTCTCTTAAGTTTCATTTGTTTAACTCTGTGAAGCTGTGTTTCTGTGCCTGTCTAAAACACCTGATTGGTCTAATAAAGAGCTGAAAGGTCAATAGCAAGGCAGAAGAAAGGATGGACAGGGCTGGCAGGCAGAGAGAATAAATAGGAGGAGAAATCTGGGAAGAGAGATCAAGGAACAAGAAAAGGAGGGGCCAGCCACACAGCAAGCCATGGAATAAGAAGTAAAGAAAGGTATTCAGAAATAGAGAAAGGTAAAAGCCCAGAGGCAAAAGATAGATGGGATAAGTTAAGAAAAGCTGGCTAGAAAAAGCCAAGCTATGGCTGGGCATTCATAATAAAGAAAAAGTCTCCATGTATGTTTACTTGGGAGCTGGGTGGTGGGACCTCAAAAGAGCAAAAGTATAAAAAAACAACCAACATTTTGACACCCAATGTGGGGTGTATTTCCATTGGGCCTGAGAAAGCTTTGAAAAAAAAAAAAAAAAGGATACGTTTCCTTTAAGGGTTTCTGCAGGATAGTGAGCTCTTGAGCAGCTAGTATGTTAAGTAGGAACAAAAAACTAAGTAAAAAACGTCTGCCACAGTACATGGTACTGGCACTTCATAGCTAGGAAAGTTTAATGCAGTTCTCGGTCTTGAACCTCTGGCCAGCTGAGAACTTTAGGATTGGCTTTCACAACCCAAGAAGTGGGCAGAGCCAACCACCAAATCCAGGGGGGGCTCCAAAGCTGCTCCAATTAGCAGTTTTTTGCTCATGTAGACAAAAAAGGCCAAAAGATATGCAGTAAAAGAGATCCAGATGGAAAAACCTGTAAACAGGTTCCAGTGTGTTTTGCAATGTGTGTAGGCTTAAGAAAAGAAAAGAAAATAGATGTAGACAGTCATGGAAAAATAGTTTAAAAAAATGAAATAAAGCCTTTAAAGGGACAGTAAAAGTAATATAAAAGAAAAAAAACCCACGTAAGATGGGAAACACACAGGGAGTTTGGATCCTGTATATTATTGTGTTGATTTTGAATTTTTTGAATGTTGATGAGCAAACAACAGCTGCTAGACATGAAATTGAAAGAGGGACTGATCTGATGAAATAAACCAGCCTAGATATTTTAAGAATGCCTTAACTTTAAAATGGAAATAAAAAAAAATGTATTTATAGAATGGAACTTAAAAGATGCATTGTGTTGGAGAAGTGGTTGTTTTTTTGTTTCTACAGGAAACAAGAGGCTATGGACTCATTCCAGGTTAATATGGATCTTGTTTTATCAAGGGAGACCTCTTGAAACTTGAAAGGTGATGTCTATCAACAAAGCTTATAGCTGGTCTTCCCAGGACTTGGCCATTACTTCAATTTTCTCAGGGACCCCTAAAGATGTCTTCACCCATAGACAATAGGAAGCAGTCTAGAGAAAGGATGTCTACATTCCCAGGAGTTGGGTTGTGGGAGGTTTATGGTTATTTGGTGGGTCTTGGAAGTTTCCTATATTTAGAGGAGTATAGGAGAAAAAAACAACTATTAATCTCAGATATTTTGCATCAGCATAGATTTTGGTATATTGATACAAAATTAAAGTTAATTTTGTTATACTGTATATATGTTTCAACTCTTGTTTGGGTATTATGCTTATGCAGTTCATTTTAAAATGCAATATATAAATAAGAAATGAGGTTAGTAGTTAATCCATAATAATCAAACTTTAGTCACATTAGGTATGTTAAATAGGTATATTTTTAGATAGATAAATGGTCTTCAAACATTTCAAAGACCTATAGAATATGGCATTTAAAATGTTTTGTTGACTTAGGGCTTTTCATGACAATGAGACACATCTGCTCCTGGGAGCACTAATTTACTTCATAAGAGGATAATGAGCATTGAAGAAACTCCATAGGAATTTGCTTTCATTGTGGCAAGGTTAGCCATTTGGGCAAGAAACTGCTTTTGCCTTGACTGACTGCTTGACTGTGTGCTGCGCAGACTGGACATGTAGGACCCACAGGAGAGTGACTGCTGAACTTTGTCAAAACAAGGCAGGACAATCCTTTGAGATTTCTGCTTCACAGAAGAGTCTGCCAGATATTCTACAGGACACAGAGGACAGCAACTGACGAACTTTGCCAATACAAGGAAGGGCAGTCCTTCAAATTTCCTGCCTCACAGAAGAGTCTGGCAGATTTCTACTCTATGCCTATAGGCTAAGATGAATGCCCCAGTGTTGCAGAGGAAATTTGAGAGACTGTCCAGGCAGCCAAATGTCTCTGTTGTTAGGGAATATCACTTCCTTCTGTGCCTTTGGTGGAGTTAAAGACGAGATAGATATAGTTGTGGTTTTTCTTAATTGTGATAGAAGGTAAGTTAGGTATAAAACTTTGGATTCACTAAGATAAAATAGATAATGTATTTTCTCTGAATTTGCTAAATACAAATAAACTGAATATTGTAAATTAATTCTTACTTGATAACTGTTTTTGTTGTATGTAGTTTTATTATGTTGAAGTTAAAACCTTTCATTTTTATTTAGACAAAAAGAGGAAAATGTTGAATATTATTTTTAGATTTGTTACATTTGTTTATACTGTGGAACATTTGTTCAATGATGCAAAGATGTGTTGCATTCTTTTATGTTGCATTTGTTTAACTCTGTGAAGCTGTGTTTCTGTGCCTGTCTAAAACACCTGATTGGTCTAATAAAGAGCTTAACAGCCAATAGCAAGGCAGGAGAAAGGACAGGTGGGACTGGCAGGCAGAGAGAATAAATAGGAGGAGAAATCTGGGAAGAGAGATCAAGGAACAAGAAAAGGAGGGGCCAGCCACCCAGTCACACAGCAAGCCATGGAATAAGAAGTAAAGAAAGGTATTCAGAAATAGAGAAAGGTAAAAGCCCAAAGGCAAAAGATAGATGGGATAAATTAAGAAAAGCTGGCTAGAAAAAGCCAAGCTATGGTTGGGCATTCATAAAAAAGAAAAAGTCTCCATGTATGTTTACTTAGGAGCTGGGTTATCCCCAAAAGAGTAAAGAGTAAAAAAGAAACAACCAACAACATGTGTTTGTGTGAGTATGTGTGTATGAGTGGGTATGCATGTGTATAATTGTGTGTGTGTGTGTGTGTGTGTGTGTGTGTGTGTGTGTGTGTGTGTGTGTGTGTAGGGGCCATTAAAGAAGTTCTCAGGGATTTCTCACACACAGGATGTGTAATATGCTTGGTACTGTGAGTTTGGCCTCCTTGCCTCTGCTGCCTTCTCATGGACCTAAGGCTGTTCACTCACCACCCCTTTTACCACTGCTTGGGGACCAACCAACATTATTGAACATCATGTTTGGAGTGCAGGGCTCCAAGGGACAGGTGAAGTTCAACTCTGTTGTGAACATTATCATTTCTACAAAGGGTGGGGATTACCTCCTCCTTACCCTACTCAAGAGGCTTTTCTCCCTCCTTATGCTTCCAAGGAAGGTGTCTGGGTACTCAAACCCAGCCACCCAAAAGGCTTGCTGATGGCTGAACTCAGTTGTGGAAAAGTAGCTGTGAAGAGGGGGAGAATGAGAGAATTGCATGCATGTAAGCAAATACAATCACAGCGACTCTTGGAGGTGGACTTGAAGGTGTGACAGAGGGTGGAGAAACAGCATGCCCCCCTACCAACACTAAGCATGGTGTGTCCCTGGCTACACCCCGTCCTGCCTCCAAGAGTTGGTTCTTGTCTAGTTCTTATCCAGATCATGTATATATATAAACACAGTCCTCTAGTCTAAGGCTCTGCACATGGCTTTCCATTACTCCTCACTGGACAGACTCCCAAGCATTGCTGCTGTGTGCCCACCAGAGCAGCAAGGTGTGTCCACCCAGCACTGGGGGGAGCAGGAGACTTTGGCTCTGCTCTCAGCTGGCTGGGTGATGGGAGGACCCTTGGTTGGGCCCTCTGGGCCTTGTGTTCATATGTCCGATAAAGATGGGAGGAAATATTACCTGTATCATTCAGCCTTGTCTTTACAACTTCCAGGATAGTCTCCTCTGAGTGCCAAGTTGTGATGTGCCAGAATTATGACCTGGGACAATCAGAATTAGGGGTAGCTCAGTGTGTGCCTCCTGGACCTTCAGTCCTGGCCTGAGGCGGTACAGGAGTGCTAGTTTGTGCAACAGGGTATGTGGTCAATGGGGACAGTAGTTCTGGGGGCAGCCAGGGCAAACCCTGCAAGTAAACATCCTTCTTGGGGCCATGCCCCGAGGTACCAGGAAGCCACACTTGCCCAGTCATAGTACAGGATTTCTACTCTGGAATGAGGGCCCACCAAGGGACAGGCCGTTCTCAGCCCCTCCTATCTGGTCTGAGAATCTAAGCAGTTGAGAGTGCCTTGCAACCCGCTCCTCCCCTTCCCCTAGGGGTCAGAGGGTTTGTAAACCGGGAGGGGTGTGCTGTGCCTCTGGCTGTGTCCTGGCTTCCAGCCACTGCAGCGCAGGCTGGCAGCGGGGACAGTCCAGGCTTCCCGCTCTGCTCAGGAAGTGTGTTGGGACGGGGCTAATGATAATTAACACTTGGGGCGCGTTTTGTCTTCCAAGTGCTTTACAAACACGACCTAATTAGCCCGCGGGGAGGAGCAGAGCCACCAAAACGCTCTTTATTATTCATTTCTATACAGTCTGAGCCTCCGCGCCGCACGCGTCGGTGGGAATGATGGCTGGTTGCTTCTCCCTCCTCCCAGATGCCTATACTCAGTGCGGAGGGCCCTGCAAAGCTGTCGCCAAGGCTGCTGATCCGTATTCAGGCTCAATGTAGTGGCTCATCCTCAATTTTCTCCGAAATCTACAGGGCCACCTAGGCTCTGAGCCGCGCCCAGAGAGGTTAAGCTATATGCCCGAGACCATACAGCCTTTATAGTAGTGCAGTAACTCCAATCTGGGTTCCCTCAAAGTTTCCTATCTAGGTCCTTATTCTGGGGGCCTCTTTCGGGTCCTGCACTTCGAGGCTCGGACAACTGACTCTGAGCGCCAAGTGGCAGAACCTGGATGAAAGCCGGCAGCGACGAAAGCGGGCTGCGGGCGGCAGTGCGCACTCCCCCCGCCGGCCGAAACTGTTGCCAGCGCAAAGCTCCTGGTTACACCTGAACGGGGGACAGATGTGCATCAATATTTATTCGGAACTCCCAGGAAACCTGGATGAA
This sequence comes from Peromyscus maniculatus bairdii, assembly GCF_049852395.1. Taxonomy (NCBI): domain Eukaryota; kingdom Metazoa; phylum Chordata; class Mammalia; order Rodentia; family Cricetidae; genus Peromyscus; species Peromyscus maniculatus. The sequence continues at coordinate 43,436,659 of NC_134858.1, forward strand.
GTGTAATTATCTCAGCTCAATCAGCTCGGATTAGCATAACATCAAGTCACCCATCAGACGGAGGGTTTGATTTCGGGGATCAAAGCGCCGCGCTGTAGCCGCTGATTAATCGGGGAGAAGGGAGCGTCGAGAAGAAAAGAGACGCGGGCTCCGCGAGCCACAGCTGCGCCGCTTTGATGTGCCGATTGTGCCAAGTTAACTTTGCGGGTTGGATGCTGCCGCCACGTCCCAGACCGCTCGCTGCTCCTCTAAGGGGGTGCTGGTCCGGTGATCGGGCAGCAGAGGCTGCGGACTCCAGCAAGCCCTTTCCAGTTGCTCCTGCTACCCAGAGGTGTACAGGGTGCACCGGGGAGAATCATCTGGAGGCTGGTTCTGGGGCAGAGAGGGGGCGGGGACTGCTGGGGGGGAGAATCATCTGGAGGCTGGTTCTGGGGCAGAGAGGGGGCGGGGACTGCTGGGTCTCAAGGTCCTCCTAGGCAGGTCCCAGCAACTTTTCTGGCTTGCTCTGCCCCATCCATTCTCACCACTCAGAATGGCGATTCCTTGCCTTCTGTATGTTATACCTTTCTTTCTGTTATCCCAACTGGGACCTGGTAGCACCTGTTCTTTTTTCTTCTCTCTTCTCTTCTTTTAATTTTTTATTTTCTTTTCCTGATCTCCCCCCCCCCCCGATTCTTTGTTGTTTTCTTTATTTTAAATTCATCTTTCAGCCGGGCGGTGGTGGTGCACGCCTTTAATCCCAGCACTCGGGAGGCAGAGCCAGGCGGATCTCTGTGAATTCGAGGCCAGCCTGGGCTACCAAGAGAGTTCCAGGAAAGGCGCAAAGCTACACAGAGAAACCTTGTCTTGAAAAAAAAAAAAATCATCATCCCGTCCTCCCTTCCATCCATTCTTCCATCTTTCTTTCTCCACCAGTATGGTCATGATTTGAGGCACACTCCTTTACCACACACCGTTAGGGGCCTGGCAGCCCTTGGAACTCCAGTTTAATGGGATGTAAACATTTCCTTAGGGAAAAATGGCGGCGGCACATCAGATTTGTGCTGAAAACGGCGCAGGTGTATTCTGATGTTAAGACCCCTGCAGCCGGTTTTTCAGGCTCTCCTTTCTCTTAACTGTGTCTCCTGGGGTACTGTCCTTCACATAAAGCAGGAGGGGGTTCTAGATCTTGCCTTGGACTGGCTCTGCTTACCTGGCCAAGTTATACAGCCTTTCCAGGGCCCAGATTGTGGGTCTGCCCAGGTCTCTATGGCTACCACCTTCCTTCCTATACCACTGCTTCCTGGAGCCACCCCAGAGGAGGGCACCCCATGAGCTGTCTGAGAATACTGGATCCTTATGGTAGGACTCTCCCAGGCACCTTCACCCTCCTGACTAGTAGTCTTCATCCTCTGCTTGTGGGGGACGTGACAAGGTAGGATGAGGTCCAGAGAGTCTGCCTTGCAGTATCCACTTAAGAGCTTGCCAGAAGGCACAGAGGCTATGGTCAGGCTGGGAGGAAGAAGGCATAAGACACCACTTCCCCTCCCATCCTCCAGTCTGTGCACATGGGATTGAAAATATGATGCTAATGGTGCTTCCTATCAAGCCCAAGCTTCCATCTCACGGCTTCTCCTTGAAACCCCAGACCCCAAACCAAAGCTCAGCCCTGTGAATTCCAGAGCTCCTGTTGTGCAGGTGATCCCTCACCTTCCCATCTTAAGATTCCATCAAATCACCTAGAAATTGTTTATCTCCAAAGCTTTGGTGATCCTGTGCCTTTTGGTGATGGCCGTGCCTTGAGGATATCATAAAAACAAACACACCCGTGTGTACAGTATGGGGCTATGCCCAGTCTCTCCCAGACACCCAGACACCATCTCATCTGAACCTCCCCGCAGTGATCTGGGACGAGAAACTCCGTGAGACACTGTGACATACCCAAAGTCACAGAGCCAGGTGTGGCTGCAGCTGGGCGTGAACATGTGTTTCCTGGTGGCTCCTTTGGTGACTCTCTTCTCAGGCTGTGACACTGTGTGTTTTTGGTTGAGAGAAGGTCGCATGACATGCAATAAGGTGAAAGGACTTGTCCAAGGATGCAGGTTGAGTCACTGCCCACCATGTCATAGGCCAGTTATCGGCCGGCTTCACTACCTTGATGCCATGGCACTGCCCAGAGTGTCACACACCAGGATGCTGCTGATGGGGGACCCAGGGTATCTCAAAGCTGAGACCTGTGTGCCCATGGACATCCTCCTCTGGATTGTGGGAATAGAATCTTATCTGTTTTATTTTGTGCTCTACCCTAGTATCAGAGCTTGGAATGTGGCACATGGTAGGTTCTCAATACATAGATAGATATAGATACTTGAAGAGAGGGAAGTAATGAAAGGAGGAGAAAGGAAGGAGGGAAGAAGGAAGGAAAAAAGAAGGAAAAAAGAAGGAATGGATGGAGGGAGATGGAAGGGTTTCAGCTCTGGCAGGGGGCCCAATCTCCAGAGTGGGTGGGCATGTGCCCAGCATCCTGGCAGAAAGATGATTTATCTCCATTCCAAATCTCTGCTATGCAACATCGTGGATTTTTCTCTCCCCTTTAATTAAGAACTAAATATAGATCTTAATTAAGACACTGATGAATTTAATTTAGAGTGGCATTAGGGCCTTAACTCGAAGCGCTCAGTGCGCGTTTGTATAATGTGGGATATAAGCTAAATGACTGCTTGCTTGTTACCACCATAAATAATTCCCCTGCTAATCCCCCTTGAAGCAGCTGACACAGTCCCCCATCTAGAGGAGGTTCCAGGACTGCCACTGCCCGGGCCCCGAATTATTTGTACACACCAAACATTCTGTCCTGCTCCTGGGCCCATCCTGTCTTCACCCTTGTGACTTGGCACACTCCAGCTTCTCTGCTGTCTGTTGGGGGTCCCCTTCACTCTCCTAAGTTCTAAAACAAGTTCTTGGCTGTGTCAGAGCCCTCTCTGCTCCCGATTCCTTCCTTCTCATCTCTAAAATCCACTGGGCCTGGTTCCAAATTCACCTAGGATTCTGTGTATTCCGGAGTCGAATTGGCCCTTGCTGTCGTCATCATACTTGGTTTCCTTCTTGTCTTCTCTTGCTGGTCCTAATTTTGACTGTGAGTACCCAGTACAGGGTCTGAACATACCCAGTGACCAGCTTCTCCACCTCAGCCCACTCCAAAAACCATTTGTTGGGGCTATCGAAATGGCTTGGGGTATAAAAGCACTTGCGCGTGGATGCTCGTGCCTATGCCCTTTCTTGGAGGTCAGAAGAGGGTGTCGTCGACTGTTTTATTTTATCACTAGCCACTTTTTTCCTTGAGACTGGCTCTTGCACTGAACCCAAAGCTAGGCTGAGTGAGCAAGCCCCAGTGATCCCCTTTTCTCAGTTGCCCTGGCTGGGGCTACAGACCGGAGAACTTGGGTCTTCAAGCGTGTATGGCAAGTGCTATTATCCACTTCCCAGCCCCACCCTGGTCTGTTTTCACCTAGGACAATGCAGCCACTACCTCTTTCTCCTCTTCCATAAGACTGCATCAGTTCAGTCCCACCCCGTGTGTCTATAGGGTTGGCACTCTGTCCTCCATAATGCCAGGCACAGCCTTTAGTGGGACCAGCAGTGACTTGGGTGTGAAGAACTGAATTCTTTCCCTGAGCCCCCTGTTTTCTGCACTGGGCTTATGGAAGGATGCCTTGCCGTCACTACAGGTAGGCATCATCACAAAGGGCACTGCCCAGGATGCTCCTGTTCGGGGGTTCTCAGTCTCAGCACCATTGACGCTGGAGTGGGATAATCCTTTGCCGTGAGGTATGCCCTGGAAGTCGGGGTGCAGCTATATCCTTGTTCTCTACCTACTAGATGTCAGGAATAGTCACCCCTGGTTGTGACACATGATGTTGCACACACACACACACACACACACACACACACACACACACACACACGTCGCCAACTGTCTTGTAACATGGCAAACTGACCTTCTTTGGGAACTACTCTACTAAGCACAGACCATTTACGTTATCTCATTGATCTCCCTGGCATGTTTATAACACAAACACCATGCTAGGGCAGAGTTTACATACGAGGAAACAGTGAGAGTTCGCCTGGAATGGAACATCCAGATTCAATCACTTCCAGCTTCTGTTCTTCCCTTTACTGTTAATCATGCCTTACTTACTCTTAGGGTCACAGTCAGGTTCTTCACACTGCACTCCTGACTTAGTAAGCACTTGGTAAACACAGTCACATGCTGTCTAATGACATTTCCTCAGTAGAGCACGTATATGGCCGCATATACCACAGAGCCTGGGGGTGCTGTAGGTGACACCATCTGGGGTTCTGCAGATGTAATTTCTCATGTTTTTACAACAGCTGCCCAGTGATGCATGTCACAAAGTGGCCCATGACTCCACTGTAAATATTCTTTTGTAGGTGGACATTCAGGTACAGCCAATATGTGTCTGTGTGTGACTGTGTGGTATACACGTGTGCAGGTGCATGATGTTTTTTTTTTTTGTGTGGAGTAGTTAGATAGAGATGTCAGGAGTCCCGATCAATTATTATTCACCTTAATCCCTCAAGGCAGGGTCTCTCACTCAATTTGGACTAGATTGGCAGCCAGCAAACCCCAGGGATATTCCTCTCTTTGCCGCTGACTGTTCTGGGGTTACAGGATGTTCAGTCACGTCCAGCCCTTTACATGTATGCCAGGATACAAACTCAGGCCACCATCTTGTGCAGCAAGCTGTCTCTTCAGTCCTCAGTCAACAGTTTTTAATGTTTGCTAGGTGCTAGGTGCTGTCGTAACATATTAACCTGTTTGACCCTCACAGGAGGCCTATGTGGTAAATATTATTCTGCTCTCCAGATAAGGAACAAAAGCCCAGGGTTAGATAATTTGTTCACAACTAGAGATGTGTAAACTTGAACCCTAGACAGCATGGCTGGAAGCCCATTTTTAAAGATTTACTTATTTTATTTCTATGTATTTCATTGTTTGCTTTTGCTTGCATGTATGTGTGTGTGTGTATGTGTGTGTGTGTGTGTGTGTGTGTGTGTGTGTGTGTGTGTGTGTGTGTGTGTGTAGTGCTCACAAAGGTCAAAAGAGGGCATCCGATCCCCTGGACCTGGAGTTTTGGATTGTCGTGAATGACCACATGGGAGCTGGGAATTGAACTCAGATCTTTTGTGAGAGCAGCAAGTGCTCTTGCCTACTGAGCCATCTCCCAGCCCTGAGTACAGGCTGTAATTATTATTCTACATCGTACAGTATACTAACAAGAGCTTTTATGCTATTTTATTTATAAGTCCCAGCACCATCTCCAGAGACACCTATTTAGAGAACTCTGCTGTCTAATTTGGTTGCTACCAGCCACATGTGACTATGTAACTTGAAATTAATTAAAAATTTAAATTCAATTCCTCAAGCATAGCAGCCACATTTGAAGTGCTAGATAGCCCACGCACTCAGTGGCTTTGCCTTGGACAGCAGCAGACACAAACTATCTCCATCACTGTAGAGCTCTGTCAGATTTCTCATTGCTAAGGACCATGCACAATGAATCCCCTTCCCCTGAGAGCACCTTGGTGTCCCCTTAGATAATTTAAGGTGTTAGCCAATCAACATTGTGTCCAGAATTATTAGCCACTGGTCTGTTCTGTTCATTTAACACATGATGAACTTCTACTGTGTGTCTGGGGTGGTTTGCGATTGAAGAACTCAAGACAAGTAAATACAGTCCTGCTCATTCACAGGCTACAGTAGGGTGGTACGATACTAACTTGCAGAGCTCAAAGATGCATCTGGATCGTGTGACCTAGGAATTTAATGGATGTGAAAGACACTAAATTGATAGCCCAAGCACCAATATCTTGGTAGTGTGTGTGTGTGTGTGGGGGGGGGGTAACTAATCAAGTTTTGTATTGAGTTATAAAATCTCTGAGGAGACACCCAGGAAGGGTGCTTGGTAGCGTAGTCCTTGGGCCAGCAAAGCCTGGCAAAGTCTTCCCGGTTCTAGACACTCCACATTTGTGTGGCAAATTTGTTACAACTGATGAGCCCATGTTGACACATCAATATTCTGTAGTTTACTTTACAGGTCAGTCTAATATTGTGTGTCCCGTGAGTTTTGCCAATGTGTGTGTGGCCTATCACAGTATTGTCCGATCATTCTGTTACCCTAGGTCCTCCACTTACTCAACTCTCTCCCCTCAAAACCCTTGGCAGCCACAGATTTTTTTTTTTTTATTATCTCTGTCGTTTCTCTAGAATATGTGTGAGCATGCATGTGCGTGTGTGCTCAGAATTTTCTAGCAGTTTTCCTCTTGGACCCTCAGGCTCAATTAGACTGAGCAGTTCTTTACTAACAGCACACCCTCAATCCGAGTTCCTCCACCTGAAAGTGGGGGGTCATTGGCTTTTCTCATTATGACCCTTTCACCTTCTCTCCGAGTCCCAGCCTGTCCTGCCTACAAAGGTTGTTTGGGAATCAAACGGAAGTGGGGATTTGCAGCCAGAGAACAGTGGGGCAAAGGCGGCATGGCTTGGGGCCTAGGATAGGAGAAAAGAAGGGTCCTTCCTGAACTCAGCGCCCTCTGGGACACCACAGGGCCCTGGTGAACTAGGCCATACTTCTCCACCCACACCTGATTATAGAGCCTCTCCAAACCCAAGCCCTGTGGACGGCTAGTTCCAGGGGTGTGCAAACAGCTTGCAGATGAATTTGAATTCTTTCTCACTGACCCCCTCCCTGCCCCCCACCAGCTAGCTTTTGCTCAACGTGCCTGATCTAGCCCCTTTCCACCTGGTGAACGGTAGCCTCCAGAAGGCTTGGTGCTCCAGGCCCTGTGTGGGATGAGGGAGAGCAAAGGAGAGAAGAGGGTAGTTTTGTCACCGCGAGCTCTACTCTGGGGCTTTTTGCAGCCCCAGGCCCCAGAAATCCCAAAGGCTCGGCTCCTTTACAACCCTGCTTAGAAGCCAGCTGCGGCCCTCTCCCTCCCCGGTGCCCGCGGCTCAGCCTGGGGCTGCCTCCTGGCTTGCAGGCTCCCCTCGATGTGGCACTTTCATTTCTAAACAGACAGGAAAATAAGCAATTGATTTCTGGATATTACATAAGCTGGGCGAGGGAAGCTTTAATAAGGAAGAGAGCAGAGGGAGGAGTCTCAAGATCTTAAGCTAAAAACTACAAAAAGCTCGTCATTACCAACTCAAAAGGAGGCAGCCGCAAGCCGGCTATGATCAGAGAGATGGTACAGGTGGCCCCAGGTCCTTGGAGAAGACTGGCCTAGTCAACCAGGGCCCTGTGTTGTCCTTCAGCGGGCTGAATCCTGGAGGGTCCTTCTTTCCTCCTCTCCTATGCTCCAGGCCGCATCTCCTTTGCACCACTATTTTTAAAAAAATTATTTAGTTTTTACTTTTTTGAGACAAGGTTTCTCTGTGTAGCTTTGGAGCTGTCCTAGAACTTGCTCTGTAGACCAGGCTGGCCTCGAACTCACAGAGATCCGCCTGCTTCTGCCTCCCGAGTTCTGGGATTAAAGGTGTGTGCCACCACTGCCTAACCTGCACTACTATTTTCTAGCTGTGAGTCCAACTTCCATTTGATTCTTAAACAACCTTTGTAGGCAGGACAGGCTGGGACTTCAGAGAGTCTGGGCACACTAGGTGGGAGGGTGGGATGACTGTAGTGAGGACAGTCAAGGACCCTCCTTTCCCAGGTGGAGGAACGTGGATTGAGGCCATGCTGTTGGTGCAGGCCAAGGGCTGGTTCGGATTCCCAGCACTGGGCCAGCTGAGTGAGAGGTTGGACGCACTGGGCTCTGCAGTGGATCTGGCCCCATGCTGTTGGTTTTATACACACTCTACATGAGAAAACACATTTGGAGAAGGGGCCTGACCTTGCCCAGGCTTTTGGACTCCTGGTCTTCTGGTTTGAGGTTCTTGACTGCTCTATGCTTTCTTTATTGTTCTGTCTGCCTTATCATTTCAGGTTGGGTAAACAGTCCAGGTGTGTGTGTGTGTGTGTGTGTGTGTGTCGGGGGGAGAGAGACAGAGAGAGAGAGTCAGAGAGAGAGAGAGTCAAGGGTGATTGTGGACATAAACTGTAGAGAGGCTGCCCGGATATGAATTTGTCTCCATGGAATAGTCATGAGAAATGAGACCTCTCAGAGGAGATTAGATCATGAGAGCTCCACCCTTCTGACTGGATTAATGGCATCACCACAGTGAGTGAGTTCATTATGGAAGCAAGTTTGGAGTTCTCTTGTTCTTTCTCTCTCCTACGCTATGACCTTTCTGCCCTTTCCGTGAGATGAGCTCCTGAGAGGGCTGTCACCAAGTTCTGGTGCCCTAGCCTCCAGGACAGTGAGAAACATTTCACATTCTTTGTAAGATACCTGGTCTGTGTCATTTTGTCATAGTAGCAGGATACAGATCAAGACAACAGCAACAAACAGACTTGGCTGGTTAGGAATGATGACCCCTAGCACACGTTTGGCCTCATGCTGACTTCTGGGGCTTTAAAGAGTCTCATTTACAACATACTTCAGGGAGCCCCCTGGGGACTGACAGAGCTCTGCTCCCCCTTCTTAGACCTACTCAGTTCCAGAATCCAGAGAATGCTGATAGCCAAGTCCTTGAATTCCACCTAGCTCCTAAACTGGGTATCCTTCAAGCAGAAGCCTCAGAGACCATGGAAGGGAGGAAGGGTGATCCTTCCTCTCTGGCCAGCTGCTGACTGCATCCAGGTCCTTCATTGGGTTGAGTTTTGGGGCTAGTGATGGAGAGGCATTCTTTCTCTCTCTACCAGAGCAAGGGGACATCCATCCTACCTCTGATGACATTGCTCTGTCCGTGGTAACCAACTAAATCCTTACTAGACTTTTGACTTTTTAATAAACTATCTGGAAAGATGGTCAAGCAGGAGACTCGACGAGGGACAAAGTGTTTTGGGGGCTGTTGGTGAGGGATGAAAGGACAAGACTGAAGAGAAGGAGAGAGCTTTTGGCCTAGGTGGAACTGGTGAGCTAGAGCAGACTTGACACCCGGGAGGGTGTGGATAGAGGAGTAGAGATAAAAGAGGGATCTCTGGCAGGCCGCAATGAGGGTCATGGGATTGGACCATGCGAGCTGGAACCAGGCCAGACTAGACTGGTTTCTAAGTTAGGTTATGTTATTAAGCTCCTGTTCTTTGGATAGTGCTGGATCTTAGACCCACTAAGGCCAACACCTTTGACAAGGCTTGCTAGGGGAGGCGAGTCATGCCGCGGTTTTGTACGTATGTCACAGGGTATGTGCTGTTGAGGGGGACTTTTACTTTCCAGGCTCCCTCCTGGGCTGCTTCCTGAAACAAGGATCAGGGCATCACACAGAACTGGGCTTCGTGATGGCTTCAGAGTTGATGTGTTCTCTATCTCAGCATCACTTCGGGAGGGGCCTTTCTTCCTCTGCCCAGGGGTTTCAAAGGCTTTCCTGCTGCCATTGGCCTGAAGCTGATCCTCAAGCGAGTTACATGCTGTTTACAGACAAGGCAGACCTCACCACTTCGCGTTGTGAAGTGCTGGTGCTTAAACCCAGACACCCTGGGATCAAATCCCAGCTCTCCGTTCAGAAACAAGGATGGGGCGGCTGTGGGTCAGGGCTCCCTGGAGTGTGTGTGTGGGGACTGTCAAAGCCCAGCAGAGACATGTTCTGGCTGTGGGGCAATTCTAGCAGGAGAGTGGGGGTGGGAGGGCTGGGGGGCGGGGCAGCCTTGTGAGGCTGGGATACCTGGAGTGAAAGCATTAAGGTTCATGCAGGCCCTGTACTGCCAGCCTTCTGGCCTTGCTCTGGACACCAGCCCAGCATTTCTGCATTCCTCACGCAACGTGGGAGATGAAAGAGCACACAAACTGCCAACCCTCTGGCCCCTGGGCCTCTGAACTGAGGAAATGGCTGAATAATGAATGAGGCCAGTGCACTTCAGAGAGGTGGCCCTGGGGACTGTGTGGGGAGTGGGGAGGTATGGACAGATGGGGAGGGGAGCGGACTTGGCATGTGGAGAGACAGATAGATACCAGAGGCACAGATAGAGTCCGTGGCTGTGGCTTCTATGGCAGCAGGTTGCAGCCACTGACTTCAAGACGAAAGTAGCCTGAGAATTTCCAACAATGCATGGCGAGCCCTTGGCCCGATGCCTATCTGACCTTCTGGTGCTGTCTGTATTCCAGCCTACCTTTTGGTCCCCCCTACCCCCTGGAAAAGCTTGCGGTGGGCTTGGCTGTGGTGCTAGACTGAGGCTGTCTGTATGGATAGCTGTGACAGGATGGAGATGCAAGGCTAGCCAGTGGCGGGGCTGTGCACTTGTGAGTTACAGCAGGTGTTAGGCCAGCTGTCCCCAGAGGGAGCTGGGGTCCTCTGGGTGTCACTGCTAGGCCCTTTCTCGCTGCAGGTGACAAAGAGCTGTCTTCTCTTGATGCCATCCTTTTCAATTAGGAGAGCTCCAGGGATGGTTAATTTCTGTTGTAGATTTGATTAGATTGGGAGTCCCCGAGGGCCTTCATGAGTCACACCTTGAGCCGTGTCCATGGGGGCATTTCCAGAGGGGCTCAGTTGAGGGGTGGGAAGACACACCCTGAACGTGGGCCTTACAGTCCCTCAGGCTGGAGTTCCTTCTGCGGTCTCCTTTTCGGTTTCCTGGTCTGTGGAGATGTGAAGAATCTCAACCACAAACTCCTTCACCGTGCCATGATGGCTGACAACCTCTCAAACCATGAGCCAAAAAGAAACTTCTCTTATCTTGTTTATTGTCAACTATTTGGTCACAGTAACAGGAAAAGTAACTAATTCATCAACTGTGCATGTGACTGAAGGACCCCCCACCCCCAATCTCTATTGTCCTCATACTTTCTGCAGGTCCTAGTGCGGTGGTTCTCAACCTTCCTAATGCTGCAAACTTTGAATACAGTTCCTCATGTTGGGGTGACCCCCCCCACCATAAAATTATTTTCATTGCTCTTCCACAACTGTAATTTTGCTACTGTTATGAATTGTAATGTAAATATCTGTTTTCGGATGGTGATCTCTGTGAAAGGATTTTGACCCCCAAAAGGGTCACGATTCACAGGTCGAGAACCACTGTCCTAGGACAGACAGCTCCTAACACTTGGCCAACAGACTCCAGGCAGCAGGCCTTTGTGGGGTGTGGCTGCTCTTCAGCCCTTCCCCTGTACACTCCATGTAATAGCTCCTGTGAGTCCTGGTGAAGAGGAACCCTTTACAGGAGAGAGAAGCCTTGTGACAGACCTGGTGGGTAGGGCAGCTGCTCCAGATTCAAAGGCTGACATTCAAAGGCTAGGCCCTTTTCACAACTGGACCCCAGGAGTCTATTTTGGTCAGGTTCACTTTTCGGGTGTGCCCACCACCCTGGTCTCCACTTCGTTAAGCCCTTCAGCATAAGCAGCTGCTAGAGCCTATTTTGGACCGGTGGGGGCGGGGGCTGCCTCGATCTGAATCACAGGGAGATCTTGTTTCCTTCCTGTGCAAAGCTACATGGAAACGGGGGATGTTCTGAACTGGTGGCTGCTGCCACCCGCCTCCCAATCCTTCTCTCTGATCTAACTGGCAGAGAGCTTTCCCAGTCTTGTTTTCTGCGCCAAAGCAAGCTGTTACAGGAGAATTTGGAGACCTCGCCTATCGCCTCTCAGCTCCGATAAGTCTGGGTACCATCTCGGAGCTCTGATGGGCCCAGAACCTTACTGCTTACCTCTCTCCCATGTAGGAATGGACCCTACCCTGGCTAGTTCCAATAAATACCAGCCTCAGTCAAAGCCTCTTTGCTGAAGAAGTAAATGCTATGGCTGTGCTTCTTGCTTCCTGGGCATCTGTAAAACTCACACAAAGGACTGGAGTCAGGAGCCTCAGTACTGGCCCCGAGAAAGGAGGTTTGCCCCCGAAGTCTTCAGCTTTGGGGAGAGCCATTCTGGATTGTGACAGGGCTGGGGACATCTTGGGAGGTCCTTCTGTGCACATACCACATGGCGGAGGAAGGATGAAGGGTGCCAAGCACAGTTTTAAAAGATTTATTTTGTCTATGAGAATACGTTTATGTGTGGGGATGCACACATGAGTGCAGGTGCCCTAGTACTGGAGTTAGAGGCAGTTGTAAGCTGCCAAACATGGGTGCTGGGAACCCAACTCTGGTCCTCGGCTTAGCCGCTGAGCCACCTCTCCAGCCCAGAAGGATGCGAAGATGGGTGGAAGCCCAAGACTGTGCTACCCCCACTCAGAGCATCACCATACTCTACTTAACTGCCCAGCCAGTCCTTAGGCACTCCAAAGGCTCCTCCTCCAGGCTGTTCCTCTGGGCTATGTCCAGGCCGCTACACTCCCTTTCCTTAACAGCTTCCAGGCAGTCCGCACAGCCCAGAAGCCACAGCAAAAGCCACAGCAGAGCAGTCCTCCATGGTAGCAGATCCCCTTCACCCCAAATGCACGTATCACCGCATCTCATAGCAAATTTCCCTGTCGTTCATGTTTTATTAGTATAAGTGCCTTAAAAGCAGATCAGAGATTCAACTAATTTGCTCATTAGTAAAAGGAAATTAGCCATTTGAGATCTGTTCTAATAAAATTAGCTCGGTGACAAACGCTTTGTTGCCGTGTTTATTAGATTGCCATACTCCCTGCATTTTAAAGGCCAGCGCAGTCGTCAGTGGCTCTTCAGGGTATTCTACCGTTTCTTTTTCTCTTTGTTCTTCCGTTCAGGTCCATGGAGATAGTTTTCCCCCTTTCAAGGCTAATTGAGAAGGTCTGACTCACATCTGGGTTCCAGTTCACACAATCCCATGAGCACCAGGCTACCCTGTCCTGCTCTGTGCCCACTTCCCCGGCCACTGGCTCCACCCTGGTCCCCAGCCCCATCCTTTTTAGATTTTCTGTGTCACTGACTGTCATCTCTGTGACAGAACCCACAGACTGGGTCATTTATAATGAAAAGAAATTTATTGGCTCACAGTTTTGGAGGCTCAGGGTGTCCAAGATCAAGGTGATAGACTCTGGAGAGAGCTTTCTTCATGTGTCCCATAGTGGAAGAAGGATAATGGAGGAGGGGAGTGACCCACTCTTTAATAATGGGCCTACTCCTTCTAGAACAGGGTTAGTCCATTTCTTTCTGAAGACCAACTCCATGTGCCCTAATGCCTCTTATTTACTTTCCTAAATTTTTTGTTTATATGTTTGTTTGTTTGTGTGTGTGTGTATGTGTGTGTGTGTGTGCATGTGTGTGTGTGTGGTTGGTTGGTTGGTTGGTTGGTGTGTGAGTGTAGGAGTGAATGCCCACGCATGCAGAAGTCAGAAGACAACTGGGAGCAGGTTCTTCCTTCAATTTTCCGGCAGCAGGGTCACTTTTGTTTCTGCCGTGGTGCTCCAGGCTCTCTGGCTGGCAAGCTTCTGGATGATTCTTCGGTCTCTACCTCCCACCATAGGCATGCTGGGATTAGAGATGCTTGCCATAGTATCTTTCTTGTTTGTTTACTTGTTTTTAACATAGGCTCTGGGAATCGAACTCAGGTTATCAGACCTGTGCAACAGGGGTTTTTATCCACTGAGCCAACTTTCGAGTCCCTAAACACCACTCAGTGTTCCTCCTTCTTCATGTTGTCACAACGGCTAACTCAGTTTCAACATGAGTTTTGAGTAGGACAAACCAACTGTTTCAATTTTGTTTCCTGTTGTCCTGAAAAAAAAAAAAAAAGCATGAGAAAAGCAACTTAAGGGAGAAAGGGCTTATTTAGCTCATAATTCCAGGTTGTATCCAATCACTGTAGATGTCATGGAGGCTAGAACTTGGAGCAATTAGTAACATCACATTCACAGTCGAACACAGAGAGCAGTGAATTAATGCATACATGCTAGTGTTCAGCTTGCTTTTTCAATCTTATACAATCTAGGTCCCCTGCCTAGGGAATGGTGCTACCCAAAGTGGTCAGATTTCCCCTATATGATAGTCTCTGTCTCTCTCTGTCTCTGTCTCTCTCTCGCACACACATCAGGTAAAATAAATAAAAAGGTAAAAGAAAAGTTTAAGGTGAGCTCAAGGTCAGTCTGGATTATATGAGACTCTATTTACCACCTGCCCCAATCAAAAAATGCAGGGCTGATATTGAGCATGCCTGCTATGGTGGTTTGAATAGGTATGACCTCCATAGACTCCAGTGTTTGAATGCTTGGTCCATAGGGAGTGGCACTCTTAGGAGGTGTGGCCTTGTTGGAGTAGGGATGGCCTTATTGGAGGAAGTATGTCACTGTAGCGGTGAGCTTTGAGTTCTCATATGCTCAAGCTACATCTAGTGTGGCACACAGACTTTTTTTGCTATCTGAGGATCAAGATGTAGAACTCTTAGCTCCCTTTCCAGCACCATGTCTGCCCACATGCCACTATATCCCACCATGATGATAATGAAATAAACCTCTAAAACTGTAAACCAGCCCCAATTAAATGTTTTCCTTTATAAGAGTTGCCATGGTCATGGTGTCTCTTCACAGCAGTGGAAACCCTAAGACAGAAATTGTTACCAGGACTGGGGTATTGATGTGATAGGCCTGACCATGTTTTTGTTTGTAGGAATTTGGAGTTTGGGACTTTGTGTTAGGAATCAGTTGGATGCTTTAAGCAATGCCTAATGGGCCATACTAGTAAGAGCATGGAAGACAGTAGTGCTGAGGGTGTTTTGAACTGTGGGGCCTGGCTCAAGAGGTTTCAGATGAGTAGAATGTTAGTATGTGGTCTAGCAATCATTCTTGTGATATTTTGGCAAAGAATGCAGCTGATTTTTGCCCTTGCCCAAAAAGTTTGCCTGAGGCTAAATTAAAGAGTTTGGATTAATTCTGTTGGCAGAGGAAATCTCAAAACAGCCTAGTATTGACTCTGTTGTGTGGTTATTAGTGGTACTCTTAAACAGATCTATAATGAAAAAGAACAAGCTGAGCAAGTAAAAATACAAAATGTACAATTTGAGGATAAAAAGAATATGAGGAAGTGGAATGGAGCTAAGTCCTGTGTTCAAGGAGATAAACAGATTAAGAAATGGAATAAAGGGAGTGGCGACCTCAGGGCAAGACCCTACCCAGCTAAGCTTCCAACCTGGAAAAAGAACTAGAGAAAAGCTTAGAGGCCGGTGTGGTTGTGCACACCTTTAATCCCAGCACTGGGAAGGCAGAGGCTGCTGGCAGAAGGTAGAGTTTAAGGCCAGCCTGGTCTACAGAGCAAGTTCCAGGACAGCCAAGCTTAGGTAGTGAAGGAAACCACTGAAAACAGAAAGCTGGTGAAGCTGTAATCAAATGTTCCAGCCCCAGCAAGCAGCAGAACTTGGCAGAAGCTTTGATTACATGGTTCTGGCTTTGGAGTCAAGGATAGAAGAAAGAGGTTATGGAATCTCCCTCTGTGACTAAGAAAAGCTGTTGAGGCCAGGTTGCAGGGAGGCCAAGAGAGGCCATTGTGTGAAGCTGTGAAAGTGAAACCTGGATTGCCTTGGAGACCCTGAGAAGCTGGAGATGCCAGAGTCCTGGGATACCTGTCAAGGAAAGCTGCTAACAGGAAATGGAACCAGTCCAAAAGAAAGATGTTGCAGTCAACAAAGCTGAAAGGACTTGGAAATCTGAAGAGCGTTTTGACATCAGACATGGTGATGCAGAGTTTGGAGTTTGCCCAGCTGTTTTTCGGTCTTCCTTTGGTCCAGTATTTCCTCACTATGCTCCCTTTCCTCAATTTTGGAACAGTAATATATATTCTGTACTGTTACATGTTGGAAGTAAGTGATCTGCTTTTTGATTTTGATTTTATAGGGTATTACAGTTAAGAGATTGCATGAGTCTCAGAAGAGACTTTGAACTTTGGATTTTTAAACATTGTTGAGACTGTGATAGACTATGGAGACTTTTGAAGTTGGACTAAATGAATTTTGCATTATGTTATGGCTACAAGCCTATGGGGACCAGGGAGTAGAATGTGGTGGTTTGAATAGGAATGGCCCTCATAGATTCATGTGTTTAAATGCTTGGCCTGTAGGGAGTGGCACTATTAGAAGGTGCAGTCTTGTTAGAGTAGGTGTGGCCTTGTTGAAGGAAGTGTGTCACTGTGTGTGGGGAGCTTTGAGGTCTTATATGCTCAAGCCATGCCCAATGTGGCACACAGTCTCCTTCTGCTGTCTGAGGATCAAGATATAGAATTCCCAGCTACCTCTCCAACACCATGTCTGCCTGCATGCTGCCATGTCCCTCCATGATGATAATGGACTGAACTTCTGAACTATATGCCAGCCCCAGTTAAATGTTTTCCTTTGTAAGAGCTGCTGTGGTCACGGTGTCTTTTCAGAGCAATAGAAACCCTAACAAGGTTACCCTGTATGTAAGCTGCAGAATACAAAGTAGAATCCAGATCGTGTGTCTCCAAGGTGCATGACTGTACTGACTCTAGCCACTAGAACACATAGCATGCTGGAAAAGTGCCACATTTTGGGTGGTGGGATGTGAGCTTCCTGGATGTGGGGTCTGGTTTGCAGTCATTTCTGGCTCCCTCCCAGGGCCAGAACAGCCTGGGCATGGAGTGATAGTTCGGAAACCTCTAAGCTTTCTTGGGGAGGTGTGATCAGATGTGGAAACTGTTCTGGAGATTGGAAGCTTGTTACAGGACCCCCAAAATGCCTGATAGAACCCGGGTGTTTTCCTAAGCCTTCTCAACCTCTGCTGACTGGCAGTCCTGGGCCCAGCATCTCTCCATCTTTCCAGGTTCCCCAATACAAATCACTGGCTCAGAACAGCAGTGAGGTATTTGTCCCATAGGATGCGACTCTGGATATTAGAATGTCAGAAACACTGCCTACCCAGCAAGTTGCTGTCAGCAAGGAAATTAAAGGAGAGTTGCAGTTACTTAATTTGGAGCCTGCTGGCAACAGGCTGGGCCTGAGGGCTGGCCTCCCCTGGACAGGGGCTGCTCACATCTTTCTTCAGCCCTAGATCTGTGGGCGTGACCTTCTCTCCTGCCAGGGTTCTACCCCTCCAATGCCGCCCTGCCTCACGGCTCTCCCATTTCTTCCCAACACTTGCAGACCTCCTTGTGCCTGTATTATCACTCCTGCTCTGGGCCATTTTTCAGAACTTTTACTGAATTTTCTGTTGTTCTAGCCCAGTGAGTCCAATTAGTGCCACCCATATGCTCATGGGCATGGGGCTGTCCAGGCAGAATAGGGTTCCTTCCAAAAATTAGATAAAGGTTCAGATTTTAAAAGGAGGAAAATGGGTTGTTTGGTGGGGAAAATATATATGAAAACTGCATGAATGATGTTATAAAGGGTTATGTAAAAATGGGGACCCACAAACCCTGACAGGGGCTGCTTTGCCGCAGACTCACATTCTTTAGTCCACTTTATGTTGAGTAATTTGAGGAATGCTTCTATTTCATGAGTCACACTGTTGGAAAATAAAATTCATGCACTAGAGTTCATTGGGTCTCAGGAAGGCTAGACATTCAGGTCTTTGGACATCCCACAGATGGAAACACAAAAGGAAGCCAGGGAAAATGGCCCTGTAGCTCCCACTGGAATGTCCTGGGGTGGGGATGGGGGGACAAAATGAAGGACACTGGGGTCTCCTTTGTACTCCACTGAGCTTTTGTTCTTGGGGGGAGGGGGCCTGCCAGAATGAATTAAGTACCCTCTAAGAGGGAGGTGGGGCCTCCCTGCCTAGGAACTGTTTGGGGCCTAGATCTCTGGACCTTTGTGGCAGGTGAGTCCTTTTTCTTGTTTAAAGTGCTCTGGGCTTTGGGGCACACAGTGGACAGAGCACTGGGGGTGGGGTAGGGCTCCAGGTTGGGGTGTGGGAGCTGCTTTTGTGACAGTCAGCCAGGTCCCTCTTATGGTGCTGGGCTTCTGGAACACATGTGATGATGGACCACAGGCCCCTCAGAAGGGGAGTGTGGAGAGACTGCTTAGAGAGCAGATGTCCCAGATAGAGAAAAGCATAGACTTTGGAGTCAGCTACATTAGTAGCCACCAGCTGTGTGATTCAGGCAAACCGACCAACCTGCTTAGGCCTCAGAGTCCTCATCTGGTACTCACCTTTCATGAGGGTGAATGGAAACATGAGAGGAGGTGGATCACCGGAGTCACAGCCTGGCTGCCAGCATGGGGAGCCGTCACTGGACCTGGAGCCTAGTGATTTACTGTTACATGATTTGAATTTCAAATGTCCCTCACCAGCTCATGTAGCCTTCATGAGGCAGAGCCTAACTGGAGGAAGTGGGTTACTGGGGGTGGGCCTTTGAAGAATCCAGCCCGACCCTGTATCTGGTCCATCTCTACTTCCTGATCTACCAAGTCTGACTGTGGGGGCAGATATAACCCAGCACACAGTAGGCCCACTTTCTATTCCTCACAGCTGTAGCTCACAGGGACTCTCCCCACACCTCAACAGCTGAGTGGAGTGGTATCAGGAACCTCACAGCTGGAAACTCTCTGCATCCTGCACACATTTTTTTTCCCCCTTCCCACAGCTTTTGCTCTCCTCTCCTTCTGGGTCTTTCCTTCCAGTAGGCTTGTACAACTGACATCATTTTTTTCTCGTGTCTGAGGCTCTGCCCATTTCCCATCTGTAGTCTTTCTCTTTGCTCCTCAGATTGAACAACCTCTATTGATTTATCTCCACATTTGCTGATTCTTCTGACATCTCAGATCTACCGCAGAACCATCAAATGGATCTTCCTATATTTTCAACCCTAGAATTTCCATTTGATTCTGCTTTAATTATTCAGATTTTTATTTTATGTGTGTGTGTGTGTGTGTGTGTGTGTGTGTGTGTGTGTGTGTGTGTGTGTGTGTGTGCCTGGTACCCTCAGAGGCCAGAAGAGAGCATTGGATCCCCTGGAACTGGAGTTACAAACTGTTGTGAGCTACCATGTGTGTGTGCTGGAAATCGGGGTCCTCTAGAAGAGGTTCTGTTTTTAATGTTCCTTTTCTTTATTACAATTCTTGATTTCTTGAGTCATGTCTTCATATGGTCCTCTAATTCCTTAAGCACCATTTCCTTTAATTGTTTAAACATAGGTATAACAGCTGCTTTGGCAGTCTTTGCTGAATCCCATACCTGTTGCTGGCTCTACAGCTGGGTTCCTGCTGTCTCTGATCCTGGGGGCAGGGGTGAGCAGACTCAGAGTCAAGGACACAGACTCTGGGAGGTTTGCAAGCAATCTCTCATTTCTTGAACAAAGGGCTGAGGTTTATATATGTAGAGTTTTGGCGGCCTAGGCTCCTAGCTACTGTGGCATTTCTTGGTTGGCTCCAGGCTGCATCCCATCATCTTTTGGTTTGGAGCTTATGGGTCAGGTTTCCTCTGGCCAGAGTGCTCTCTGCACATGTCAGGGTTCTTTGTTTGCTCAAGGAGTGGCCCAGTGCTTTCGGCCTTACCTGCCTCACCTGGGCTGCTTGGAGATGGTTTCTATTAACTGTTTTGGGTCACTATCTTATGACTTTCCCTATTGTGATTTTTTCATCAGCAATTAGACATTGTAGATAATGTGTTGTACAATCATCAGCGATTAGACATAGATGATGTGTTGTACAGTCTCTTGATTCTGATGGTTTTTGGTCAAGGGTTGCTGCTGCTGACTTTTTCTTTTGATGATGTATTTGGACTTCCTTTGAGGAAACTGCCTCCCCAGAGGTGCTGATGATCCTACTGGACTCCTCCCCACCACATTCATTTTCAGCCTGGATTCCTAAAGGTTGTCTCTCTGTCTGCAGGCCTGATGGTAGAAGTCTGTACAAACACCTGGAGACAAAGGCCCCTCCCTCCTGTGCACACCAAGAGCACACTCAAAGTGGTGTGCTAACGTGCTTCCTGTTGTGACAAAACACCCATCAAACACAATAGAAAGAAGAGAGGGTTTATTTTGGTCCATGGTTTGAGAGTGTGGTCCATCACGGTTGGTAGGCATGGAGGCAGGAGCATGAGGCAGGGAGTCATGTTGCATCTGCAGCCAGGAAGCAGAGAGAGACAATGCTGGTGCTCAGCTTGCTTTCTCCTTTTTATTCAGCCCAGGGCTCCAGCCCATGGGACGGTGACACTGGCATTCGGATTGGATCTTCTCTCCTCAGCTAAACCTTTCTGGAAACATCCCCACAGGCACACTCAGAGGTGTGTCTTCATGGTTATTCTAAAACCAGTCCAGCTGACAGCGAAGTCATGTTCTAGGCTTCCTTGATCTCCCATCCCAGGTCCTTCTTGCCTGTGAGCACAGGCACCAGCAAGGGGTGCTTCTCTGGCCCCTTCATGACTCTCATTTCTAGGAGCTCCTAGACACAGTTCCGGCTGTTTCCCCTTCCGCTGTTTGTCCCACAGAGCCATGTGCCTGTCTTCCAGTTTACTTCTCTCTGGAGTCAAGCGACAAAGAACCCACTGTCTATTAAGTGCCTCAAGGCTTGACCTTTTCCTGGGACAGACAGGTTCGGACTTGTATGTTTATCATGAGCACTGCCTGCTTCTCCTCCTGTTCTTTCCATCCCCTGTCTCTTCCAGAGCAGACAGCCACACACCACACCTTGGGCCAGCCACAAGTTTCTATGACCTAGAAACCCACTCAATTGGGTTGTCTCTTTACCTATCAGCTTTACCTGGTTCAGGCCACTGATAGGAAAGGAGGGCATGGTTTCCCTCTGGGACCCCTGAAACTGTGACCTTCTGTGGCTTGTCTCATGAGTTCTCATCTTTGGTCAATACATCTGTCCAAGTGGAGAAGGGATCCCAAGGAATCCTTGGCTCTCACTGCCCTTCAGGACCCTGCAGTCTGGACAGCAGCAGGCTTTGTTCTCCTAATGTGTCTTTCTGAAACATGGATTTAGGGCAGGGTGTGATGGCTTATACCTATAATCCCAGCATTCAGGAGATAGAGGCAGGAGGCTCACTACAAACTTGAGGCCAGCCTGGTCTCTATATATCAGATTCCAAAACACACACACACATACACACACACACACACACACACACACACACACACACACACACACACACACACACCACCCTCAAAACCATGGATTTAATGTTTCATGGTCTTGCCAGATTGGCACTTGTTTTTAGACATCTGAACATTTCAGCCTGGCCTTCAAAAGCCATGGTGATCTAGACCCCACTGGCTTAGCTCCCATGGCTCCCCTGGCTCCCCTCCCATGGTGCTTTGGTCTAACAGGGTCATTTGCTGCTCTTTGGATGTGCTCGACCCTTTCCCACTGGAGCAGCATCTATGCCTGGGATGCTTTTAGCACATCTCCGTTTAGAAGCCCTTCCCTGGGTGACCATCTTGATTGTCCCTTTGGTTTGGTACACAGAGGTGCTGTCCCCTGCTCCAGACCTTAATGGCACCCTGCTAGTGCACACAGCTACTGGCTGCTGCTCCTGCATCTGACAGGGCTTAGGGAAGTGGCCACAGCTACTCAACTTGATGTCCTAGAGTCTGTGTTCAGTGCTCAGTAGGCTCCTTATAAGTGTGTTGACTGTCAGATGGCCTTTCTGTAACCTTTCCTGCTGGAAGTCAGCTTGCCTGATGGCAATATGTGGGTTTTGAAGTCTTTGGAGTACAATTTATAATCTGCTTATATTCAAATGTGAGATCTACATGACAACATTCAATTAGATTCTGGAATCATTTTGGGTGCATTTTAACTTACTTAATATTCATTTTCAGTGGCACAGGATCCCCTCCCCTGCAGTTTGGCTCTAGATTGCTTTATTTAGGTTGGTCATCTCTTGTAAATAATTCTCTTTTGAGGCTAAATAAATAGCCCTCCCCTTGATCTCTCCTCCACCCTTGACAGTCAGGGGTCCTAGTAGTCATTGCTGTCCTTGTGGACTTTCCTAGACAGCAGCTGTGTATGTGCACACATACGTGTATGTATGTGTGTGTGTTCATATGTGTGTGTACCTGTATGCCTGTGTATGCATATGTGTGTGTGAGTGTGTGTGTGTGTGTGTGTGTGTGTGTGTGTGTGTGTGTGTGTGTACTTGCTTAGGGGGAGGGGGCATCCTCAGCTGGTGTGGGTTCCGCTTGTTATTTTATTATTTCTTCTTTTTAATAACCAGATTACTGATGCCAGCAAGTATTAGAAATTAATCCAGACAGTTCCTCTCTGAGCCATAGCAGTCCTTTCCACAGTTCTTTGGTAGAGCTGTACTGTGAAACAGAGGACTCAGGTGAATCCTCTCCTTAGCACCTGTGACTTTAGCCTGTCTGCTGACACCTGTCCCATCTGGTAGCAGACGATGATGAATATTGTTTGGGCCTCTGCTCCCTTGGCCCTCCTCCAAGCCAATGGCCCCTTGGGAGAAATGGTGATGTTGCTGGCAACCACACCTACAGCTCTTGGTGAGTTGGACTGGGGACTTTTGAAGACTCCAGTAGGCAAGTCAGATATTTCCCCAAACTTCTGAAGAGGCCAAAAATCCAAGAAGTTCCTGGTGGAGAAAGTTTGTCTCTGGATGTATACATAAGCAAACGAAACGAAATGCTGCCTAGTTCCTTGGGCTTTTTTTTTGAGGGACCAACAGTGCCCAGTGCACCCACGAAGACCCTTCCCCCCAGCACTTTGAACCCTGCCCCATCTCTACGCATGTATCCCCATCTGATTTGGGCACTGTGACATCACTGGGAGCGAGCACTTACTGCAGACTTAATGGGAGAGCAGGTAGTTCTTGTTAGGGACAGAGGGCTCTTTGCAGAGATGTGGGCAGGAGAAAGAAAACCAGCAAGGGTGGAGAAGTAACCTGGGCCTTAGAAAATGGGGAGGGGCTTACCAGCCAAGCCCGAGAAGCTGGGGAGAAATGGCTGTGGCTGTAGGGCTTTCAACTTCTGTAGAGAGCTCAGAGTAGGGTGGTGTAGTGTGGTGTGGTAGTTGTAATGGTCAGTTTAACACAATCTAGGATCAGCTGGGAAGAGAGCCTTGATACGGGATTATCTAGATTAGGTAGGCCTATGGACAGGTCTGTGGATGATTGTCTTGTTTACCTGAACTGATTTGGGAAGAACCAGCCCTCTGTGGGCGGCACCAGTCAGTATAAGAAAGAGAATGTGGGCTGGACATGAGTAAGTGTAGGTGGCTTCATTTCCTCTCTGCTCTTGCTATTCAAGTTCCTGCCGCCTTGAACGTTGCTAGGATGGATGAACGCTGTTAGGATGGACTGTAGCCTGCAACTGGGAGCTAAAAATCAACACTTGCTCCCCTGCGTTGCTTCTCATCAGAGTATTCCATCACGGCAACAGAAACGAAGCTAGGGCAGGCGATACAGCCCAGCCGTTCCCATTTTTCCACCTTCCAGTTTCTTACTTCGGTCTCCTATGCTGAACTCCCAGGGACACAGAGAGCAAGGGAGCTAGGTGGGCAGAACCCAGAGAGGTGGGCTTTGTGGGGCATCAGGGAAGGGTGCAGAGGGCGGGTGGGGCCAGCACACATGGCATAGGATGCTTGGAGAACATCCACTTTGGGGAGGGAGGGAGGGAGAGGGAGAGGGGGAGGGAGAGGGAGGGAGAGGGAGGGAGGGAGGGAGAGAGAGAGAGAGAGAGAGAGAGAGAGAGAGAGAGAGAGAGAGAGAGAGAGAGAGAGAGAGAGAGAGAGTGCTCAGGCCTCTAGCTTCAACTAGGGGTAGGCTAGAAGTGGCAGGTGGGTCCTTGCAATGATTATTTTTCTCATGGCTGTGACAAATGCCTGAGAAAAGCCACTTAAAGAAGGGTTTATTTCGACTTACAATTTGGGGGTACAACCATCGTGACAGGGACAGCATAGCAGCTGGTCATATTACATCCTCAGTCAGGAAGCTGGGAGAGATGAATGCTGATGTTCAGTGATGGGGGAATGTCTTTCTGTATGCTGCGAATATGTATTGATCTGATTGGTTGATAAGTAAAGATGTTTGGCCTATGGTAAGGCAGCTTAGAGGCAGGCAGGAAATTCAAAGAGAGAGAGACAGGAAGAAGGCAGGGAGAGATGCCAGGGAGCCGCCCAAGGAGCAACATGTAATGGGGCACAGGTAAAGCCACAGAACATGTGGCGGTACATAGATGAATAGTTATGGGCTAATTTAAAATATAAGAGCTAGCTAGCAAAAAGCTTGAGCCATGGCCATGCAGTTATAATTAATATAAGCCTCTATATGTTTACTTGGGGGACGGGAGTGGGAAAGATTTGTTCTGACCACCGACAGGTCAGGACATAGAGAATCTTCCAACTATAGTTCAGCATTCTCTTTTTGGTTCATTCTGGGACACCAGCATGCCGCTTGAAATTAGGGTGTACCTTTCTACCTCAACTAACTCAGTTTAGAAACTCCCTCACAGATATGCTTAGAGGTTTGTCTCCTAGTTGACTCTAGAGCTCGACAAATTGACAGGCAGTGTTAACTGTCATACTCGGTAAAGCAGAGTCATGATGCCATCTGGTGTGCCCGTCCCGTCTGGCCCTTTGACTGGCCTTCCTAGTCCCTGACCTGGAACCAGAGGAACCCTCCCTGTTTGTATGGTGTTGGAAATGGAAGCTGGTGCCTTCTGCACACCAAGCAAGTGCTCTAGCGCTGAGCTCCACTCCCAGCCTGACTCTCTCTCCCTCTGTCCTTGCTGACACTTACAGAGCAGCTGGCCACGTGCTAGCTGTTTGCAGATGAGACCCAGCCTCACTCCATCGTGGTCAATATTGTAGGGGAGAAAGAGACAATTGGAGGCGGTTTATCTTCCTAGAAGTGAGCTGTCTTTAGCACAAGGCACGGGTAGAAGGCACATGCCTAGGGATATTGAAGTGCTTCATGAATCAAAAGCTAATGATTCCAGGGTCTTGTGGGATTTCAAGGCAGGGAGTCGATGGGCATTTGCAGGGGTGGTGTCTGGGTTTGATGGAGGGGCATGATCACCACGCCAAGGTCCTACTTTTGGAGTTGGCTTGTCTTGGACACGGCAGGCTTTGATGTGAGTATTTAAGTCCTGGAGTGTTAGTCATAAGAGCCTGGAGACAAACTGTTAGAGAGAGAGAAGGAAGCTTCCCATGTACAGTGACTTCCCTGGGCCTCAAAGGGTGTCCAAGCCAGTGTTACCTGTTGTCATAGGAAATCCTTCTAAAAAGCTTATGAGATTTGCTTCTGCAATGTTAAGAATAGAACTCAGGGTTGAACCATGCTGAACAACGGCTCTGCCTCTGAGCTACACCCCAGCTAAAGGTATAGAGGCTCAGAGACGTCAAATAGCTGGCTTGAGGCCACACAGACAACAAGCAGAGGTCAGCTATTTGTGACTCCCCAGTCCCTGCCCTTTATCAGCCATGCTGGGACAACCTTGCAGGACCACCCGGAAGCTCTCTTCTCATATGCCTCATATGAGCCTCATATGCCTCATAAACCCTCTATGTAGAGAACAGGCGCTTTATTTTGGCAGTGTCCAAATATCCCACAGCTAATTGCCACAGTGTACCCAGAGTGCACTGCTGTATTTGGGGGATGATGCTTGAGGATCATCTCAGGGATAATTAATGGCACCCATCCTCCCTTCTGCTGCTCAGATGAACTCAGTTTGGGTGATTTTCATGAGTCCATTTGGAGGTTTTATCCTAGGCAGGGGTGGGGGGGCTAATGGGACAGTGGCAGCCCAGGGTCGTCTGGGTCTCCCATAGCGCAGTGAGAGGACTCACAGAAGCCCTGCTGTGAGAGGCCAAACAGGCCTCCCCAGTTCTTCACAGAGCAGGCAGGACGCCTCACTGGAGCCCAGGCACCTGTGGCCTGTGTGGAGCAGCCTGACCTCTGGCTTGCTCTGGAAGAGGCCCAGAAACTTGAATATCAGAGGTGAAAGCGACCGGGTTGCTTTCTAATATTTGAACCTTCCTATAGCAGCTTTTCTCCCCCGAACCCCGACTCAGTCATCACTCACATGCCGCCAGTGACAGGGAGCTCACTCCTCCTGCCCGTGAGCTTCCCCAGAGTCCTAAAATTAAGCATATTTTATGAGCTCCGCTGCAGGTGGGTAGTCAGAGTCCTGGGGCTGGTCAGTTCCAGACATGGGCACTTTTGTCCATCCCTTTCCCCCTTTGAGCTATGCAGATGGGAGTGACGGTCTGTGTGAGCCCTGGCAGGAAAGCGTCATGGCATATTGCTGAGCCGTGTCTGTCAGCCTAACTGTTGTGTGAGAACCCGCTCACTGCAAAGACCCCAAAGGCCAAGACATTGCTAGCAGCTCCTTCAGTGTTGGATCCCGCAAGTTCCCTATAGATCGGATGGCTCCAGTTTCTACCATGTTTCTCCCATGGGGTGACTCGAAGTTCTTTGTCATCCTGGCCACACTTCTGTTCTAAATTTCTCTAAAGCAGGACACTCAGCAGTGAGTCAGGTGGCATTCTTGGCATCTTTAACTTGGACATTTGAGTCTCAAGGAAACAGCTCTGCCTCAGTAGCCTGAGCTGGAAGCCCCCTCCATATGACTTCTTCCCCCACCCCCCTTGTGGTGCTGGGATTTGAACTCAAGGACTTTTGCATGCTCTGCCACTGGACTACATCTCAAGTCCTTGGATTTTTTGGGAGGGTCAGTGGGGAGGTTGCTATGTAGCCAGTCCGACTTTGAACTCATAATCATCCTGTCTTGGCCTCTGAATGCTGGCTGGGATTATGCATGTACTAACATGTATTAGCATGTACTAGCATGCCCAGCACATGCCCACCTTTGACTTTGTACTGTCTGGAACCTTAAGTCCTCTTCTCAAGAACCACCTCTCTTCCCAGGACCACCATCTATATTTTGGAGACACCTGCTGGAGGCCATCACCACCCTCTAGCCTGGGTCCACTAGCATCCATTTGCTGTAGTCTTTAAGTGCTCAGACTTCGGTTCTGTCCCCAGGAAAGGAGGCACTCAAGCAGGCCTGTGGCCACCCGAGTGTCCTGGGAAAGCACAGCTGTTTCCTGTGTCTCTTCTGCTGTTATTAGGGTCTTTCTTCCCTCTATTCCTGCAGCTCAAGGCTACTCTTCCCCCCTAGATTTGCTGACGGGAACACACCTAGCCTTGGAGGCACAGATCTGGGGTGTAAGAGGTGCCTCTCATCCTGCACCCTTACAGGAGGTCAGGCTGCACACTCTCCATCTCCCGGGGCCATGGCTTGGCCACCGAGGCCAGTAATGAGATACCAGGGAGACAGCTGTGTCTTTATCTGCCTTCAGAGACCCTTCTCAGCCCTGCTCAGTGGCTCAGGATGGAACCAGGTCCCTGCACACTGGATGCCATCTGTCGGTTCATTATTGTGGTACCATGGGCTGGAGGTAGACAGACCCCCCCCCCCAGCCCCCCAGGCCTGCCCTAGGCTCCCTGCTTGCTACTGTGGAAAACTGCTCAACTTTTTCCCCTGTCCAGCCTCAGCATTCAAATCTGTAATGCGAGGATGTGATTTGCATCTGCCAGAACGGGCATGATGAGCTTGAACAAATGTCCTTGTGTGACCTGGTACTCACAGAGGCCGTGTGTGTTCTCGGGCCTCAGTAGTGGTTTTGCCAGAACTTTCTATGGGGGCCCCAAACCAATACTTTCTAGAGTAAGGGATTTAAGGAAAGTGGAGTTGACCCGGGGTGGGGTGGTTGAGGCACAGGTCCCCCAAGGCTACCCCTCTCAGCCACCAAGCACTGGGAGCCCGAGAGTTTTCCACAAGAACTGCTGTCGCCGCCGCCGCCGCCGCCGCCGCCGCCGCCGCCGCTGGCACTTCGGGTCCTGCAGGAGCTGTCAACTCAGGTCCCAGCTCCAGCGACATTGCAAGTAAACAGCAGTTGTCAGAGTCGATTTAACGTTGATATTTTTATCACATATCAGGGCCTGATGCCATGGCAAGAATGACAGAAGCAGAATGCTAAATAATTTCTCTAAATAATGCAAGCTCCCTGGGCTGCCTGGAGGGAGGCGGAGCTCAGGGAGAGGAGGCCTGCTGACTGGTTTTTTTGGAATCTGGGTGAGGGACACATTTGGTTCCTTGCCCCCTGGTCCTGTTGCTGACTGACAGCCTGATGGGGGCTGGTTCCTGGGGAGCGGAGGTGGTTACAGGGCAGCGGCCGGGGACCTGGCCAGGGCAAGGCCGAGAAAGCAGGGCTCGTACTCAATAAGGACTTGTTGATTTGATTGCAGAAGAGGGGATGCTGAGAGGCTGAGACAGGCAGGAGAGAGAAAAGGAGGCAGAGGCTGAGGGAGCCTGAGGAGCAGGGAGAGTGATTGGGAGGGGATGTGGGGCAGGAGGAGGTGAGAGGGAGGGAGGCTGTGCAGATGGCCCTGGCAGGAAAGGAGGGGAGGTGGGTGGGGATGAGATGGGACCCCAGAGGGCTTCAGCAGTAGCTCCAGACCCAGTTAGGGTCCCCCAGGGCAGACTCTGTCGTTTGTAAACTTTTGCTACTGTACTGTCCCTCTCCTGGATCCTCAGTTTACCTCTGAGAGGGACAGCGATGCAGGTTAAAGTCGACTTGGCCACAAGCAGACTTGACCCATCAGCAGCCTAGCATTCAAAGCCCCGCCCCCACCCCTGTCCTCTTATTTTTTTGCAACAAGGTCTCAGGTGGCCCAGACTGCCTTCAAACTTCTGTAGAGTTGAAGACAGCCTGTAACTCTTGATCCTTTGCCTGTCCCCTTAACGCTGGGGCCAGTGTCGTGCCGTGCTAGGACCAAACCCAAGGCTTTGCGCATGCTAGGCATGTTAGGAGAGCCTGCTCCCAGCTGAGAGACATCACGTCTTTTCATCCTAACCCATCCTAGCAGGGACCAGAGAAGAGGATACTTCCCCTGAGAAAGGGCCGCAGGTTCGCTTTCCATCATTCTGACAAAATATCCGAGAAAGTCAACTTCGGAGACAAAGTTTAATGGCTCCAGAGGCTGTAGTTGCTGGTCAGGGGCTTTGCTTATTTGGGCCTGTGGCAGCAGGCACAGTATAACAGGAGGTCTAGTGTGGTAGAGAAGGATAGCACCCCTTATGGTGGCCGAGATGCAAGAGAGAGACGGACCGGGATCTCGAAATCCCCCTCAGGGTTCGCCCTCAGTGACGCATCTTTGTCCCACATCGCCGACTGTGCTGGAGGCTTCACCGCTTCCCGACAGGACCAAGCCTTCAACACAGAGGCATCCAAGGAGCTTAGAAACCAAGCCAGAGCCCCTGGCTTTGGGGAACTCCAGGCAAATACGGTCCGGCACCTGAACGTTCCAGCAAGAACATCTAACAGCATTGTGTTTCCCATCAGTGCTTTCCCTTTTGGGGGGACTACATCAGTCAGAGGGCGGGACTGCCTTGCTTGCTGGTAATTCTAGCACTGGGCAAAGGGTCTGGGATATATTCATGGCTCAGTGTGTGATCATGGCATGAATAAAGAATAAACTGATTATCTCGGAGGGATGGAGACATGGCTAAATGTCCCTGTTCCCACAGCAGCTTGTGGTAGACTGAGAACCACAAATCCCCCACCCCCCAACACTTTTTTTTTAACTTTCTAATTTTTCAGTAATCTCTGGAGGTGGAGGAGCCCGTGGGTCAGTCCCATGTTTAGAAGTGGGCAGGTGAAGCTGGAGCCTGGCCAGCCCTGCGAGGGCCGAGTCCTTCCAATCATGTCTGAGCCTTCCAGCCTTCTTATTTTTCCTTCTTCCCTCTACCGTCCTCCCTCTTCTGCTAGCTCAGTCAGCAGAGAATTGGCTCCCATGGCAACCTTGTGCCCATCCGAGTCCCACCAAGGCTCTCACTCATGCATCTCAGGTTGTCACACGGGCAGGCTGTGCCGCTGTATCAGCTCCAGTTCCAGCGGCTCTGCCGTCGGATGCAGGTCAGGGGGACTCTCCATGGAAGCTCTACTTCAGGATTGGTGTGGGGATCCTTGCCCTCTCTGTCTCATGGTGCTGTCATATCTAAGAACACATGGCACCTTTGCCAAGCTGGGAAGTGGCACAGACCACCTCTGCTCACATGTGTCAGCCATGATCCAGACAGCACCCCCACGATACTGCAAGGGCGATTAGAAAATTTGGTGGTACCTGTGTGCCCAGGGAGAGGTGGACGACATGAAATCTGGTAAATGAACGGTATTGGTTCTGTCATAGTACCTGAGAGGCCATCTCTGCCGTCATCTTCCCTTTCTCCCCCGCCAGGCAATACTTCTTCACAGGGCCTCATACTGATGCACCCCTTTATGCTTCCCCTCCTCATAAACCATTACCATTGTATTCTGGAACCCCCAGCCCACGATACCTAGGTCTTCTTAGAGTCCCCCACATTTTCCCTGGAAGTTCCTGACTCTGGCGGTGGAAATGGCTTTCTTTGTCCACACTGTTTCTCCCGACTGCATGCCTCGGGCTGGGTAGAGTTGGCAGTCTCCTTACACTTCAAAGCCAAGTCTGGGCCCATTAACAACGAGTTCCCCCCAGAGGCTGGTGCTGTTTGGCTCTAGCTTTCTTTTTCCTTCCTTGCTGTGGTCACCCACTGGTCTTTTGGTCACGCGTCCTCGTCCACTGAACACATGGCATCTGTTGTGTCCTTTGTCCATATGCCAGAGCTCTGGGACCACATGGAAGACTCATCCAAAGTCCTCATCCAATCTGTCCACTCAGCTCCTCAAGCATAGGTCAGCGTCGCGCCACTTTAGGCAGCCATTCCTAAAGTGACATTGAGGTCTTGTTGTCTAGAATTGTTCCTGAAATCCTACAGTCAAACACAACACTCTATAGAACTTCTGTTCTGTTTCTTCTAAGAAGTATGTTGGTCATTCTCACGTCGGGCAGGGGTCCCCTTGATTTCTTTACCTTAGGATTTGAATATGAATGTTCCCCACGGGATCATGTGTTCAAATACTTATTTCTCAGTTAGTGACACCATGGGATGCTGTTGAACCTTTGGGACTGTGGCCTGACAGAAGGGGGTCACTGGGGGCAAGCCTTGAAAGTGACAACTATTTCTGATTCTGGCCAGACTCTCTGGTTCCTGGTCCCCAAAGTAGGGGGAGCCTCTGTGACGTGCTCCCATGGCCATGCCTTCCTGGTCCTGATGGTCTGGGACTGTAAGTCAAACTAAGTTCCTTCTCCTTTAAGTTGCTCTCTTTGTCACAGTACCTAGGAAAGTAACTGATAGGCCCCTCAGGTACTTACTTCCTTTCCCATCCTGTTTAAGTCCTCTGGACTGTCATTTGGTCACTGTGCTAGTAAAGACTCACCAAAGAACCAAACTAATGTGTAGTATAATAGGCACATTCATCACAAATGTATCATAAAGAATTAGATCATGTGACTATGTAAGTCGGGAAGTCCCCAGACCTGTCACTTGTAGACTGGAGATGCAGGAGAGCTGATGGTATAAATTCCAATATGAAAGCCAACAGGCCCAGGACTCAAGAATTTCAGTATTCAAGTTCAAGTCTGAGGCCAGAAAGGCCCGATGTCCCAGTATGAAGGCCGTCAGGCAAGAGGAGTTCTCCTTTTCTCACTGAAAGGTCGACTCTTTAGTATGAGTCAGGCCTTCTGGTGGTTTGACGGAACCCACTCACAGCAGAGAGAACGCTCTGCTGTGTATAGTCTCCAACACAATGGTTATTTCATCCAGAAATGTCCCCCCGATGTCCAGAATGATGGTGGATATATCTGGGTACCCAAAGACCCAGCCAAGTTCACACGTCCAATGAACTGTGATCGCCACTCTTGCTTCCTCAGATGCTCTGCCCCGTTGCTCCTGTCTCCTAACCTGGAAAGACTAAACCCTCGGCCAAGCCAACGGTCTACCTTTTCTCCTCTTCTTTTCCCTTCCCTTGCTCTGCTTCCTTCCCTTTCACTTGACAAATTGTTAAGTGAAAGAACAAGCCATCAGGACTGGGATGTGGCTCGGGTGGTAGAGTTCTTGCCTAATGTGCATAAAGCCCTGGGTTTGATCCCCAGAGCAGCGTGAGTCAGGTGTGGTGACACATGCCTGTATTACCAGCATTCAGGAGGTGGAGGCAGGAGGATCAGAAGTTCAAGGTCTGAGTGAACTATTCAGTGAGAGAGATGGTACATTAAGTGACCCAGAGCCCAGGCAGGACCATGTCACCAGGCAAGTGACAAGGACACCTGTTTATTCAGCTTTCAGGAGGGGTCTCAAAGGTTTAAGAGTGGGGTCCATAGATACTTGACTTGCCTAGTAACTTGGTCATAGATGTCCTATTGATCCCTGGGTCAGAATGCTTGGATTCAAGTTCTGTTTCCGTCATTTCTTAACTATTCACCACCCATAAGATTCATTTAACCTCCCTATGTTCTTGTTCCTCTCATTTGTAAAAGGGGGTTATGAGTGCCAACCTCATGGCCACCAGAATCAAATGAGGTGGAGACGTGTAGGAAGGGTCACTATGTACTTTACAAGTGAGATGAAGGTCTCTCCAGCATCTATGAGGGACTGGGGTGAGTGGCGACCTAGACAGGCCGGGCTTGGTCCCACACAGAGGAGAGGCAATTACCTCAGGGCAGCTGCTCCCTCCTGAGTCTGGGGTGTGGAACTGCAGGGGGGCAGAGAGTGTCAGCTGATCAAAGCTCCCTGAGCACTGCAGCAGAGAGAAGCTGAGCTTGGACTCAGCTCCTGGGAGCACTGCAGCAGGGGGAAGCTGAGCTTGGACTCAGCTCCTGGGAGCACTGCAGCAGGGGGAAGCTGAGCTTGGACTCGGCTCTTGGGAGCACTACAGCAGGGGGAAGCTGAGCTTGGACTCAGCTCCTGGGAGCACTGCAGCAGGGGGAAGCTGAGCTTGGACTCGGCTTCTGGCCAGACTCAGGCCTCCTGCCTGGACTAGACCAAAGGTGTGTTCCCGGGAAGAAGGTATGGTTCGGGTGGTTCATGACAGAACAGGACAGCCAGGCATCGTCTTCTAAACCTGGCAGCCTCCTGGACCCCTTCTGAAGCTACACTTGACCTTCTCTGATCCTGTGCCCCAAGCCCTAAGGAGCCCAGTGAGGAGAGATTCAAGCATGGACTGAGAGATTGCATGTGGCTCCCAGGTTTGGAGGAAATAGTTTTCTCTCAAGGCTCAACTCCTTCACCTGCCAACATGGGGCCTTTTCTGCACCTCACAAATGGAGACTGGGCTTTGTAAAGGCCTCCAGGGAATCCATGCACTGGTCACAGGCCGAGTCCTGGGAAACATCTTTTATCCCAGCCTCCAGCTGGGGCATGTGAGGGGTGAGTTTCAGGACAGTGGATTCCAAAATAGGGGCTTCTCTACTGTTGCGGGTTCCTGGGGTGGGATGAGGGGGGCAGGTTCAGGAGGGAAGTAAGGAGGCAGGAGGCCAGAGGAGAGGGTGCTGGTGGCCGGGAGAGCCTAGGAGGGTAGTGGAGGAGGCTGCTGAGCAGGTTATCTGATGCCAGGACCCAGCCATGCCAGCGCTGTAAAGCGATTGCTTATAGCTGTGTGTTTAAAGCAGTTTACTCATGGTGCCAACTGTTCTTGGATGATTTTCTCTAAATGTTTGATGTTTTGTACTTGTGCCCAGAGGCAGTTTTCTGTGGTGGGGGCTCTTCTGTCAATCTGTCATGGTGAGTGATTAGAAGCAGGAAGGAGGTACCTGATGTCCCCTTGAGGGGCTGCAGGAGGTCTGTACTCACAGACAGTTAACCAGGCAGATACTCTATTGATGAGTCCACTCCCTCGACCGAGAAATCTAAACCCGTGACTGTGGGTGGGTAGGGTGCCCAACTGTCGTGGTGTCTTTGTCCTCAGGATGCTTAAGATTGGATGAGGTATTCTTTCTTTTTCTGGAAGTACATGCACAAGACATACAGACCACAGACACACAGATACACACACATAGACATACACAGAGATACACACACACACACACACACACACACACACATACACACACACACACACACACACCCCTCCATCCCTGACACACACGAGGCTTGAGTATTGGCTACCTAAAGGCTCTCTGGGATGGTTTCCCATCACTAAACCTATCTGCGTCTGGTTATCCCTCACTACTTTGAATTCTTTTCTGCTGTGAGGAGCCGCTGACTTTCTTGGAATCTCAGCAGCCAGGGAGAGAGGCATGAGAGGTGGGTAGGCTGTTGGTTGCCTGGCTCCTCTCTGGTTTCTGATCTGACTGTAGGTGCTGAGTGGCAGCCACCCTGGGCTCAGAGCCAGGACTCACACAGCCTCTGGACAAACCAGAGACTGAATGTCAGCTGCAGAAGGCCAAGCTTGGATCAGGTCTGGTGAGTCTAGTGCCCAAGTCTGGGCCTGGTGGAGAAGGCCTGTGAGATGAGTGAATGAGTGGAGATCTGTCAGGGTTTCAGAATCCAGCTTTTGTTTATGAGTGGGCTCTTAACATGTAAATGCCCTGGCTTGAGGCAGCCCCTGCCTCCTTATCCTGAGGCAGGGAAAATAGCCCACCTGGGGCAGACTGATCCAGGTTAGACTCTCAGTTTGTCAACCAAGAAATATGTCATCTCAGTTCCTTCACTAAGGGGTCAGGACATCTACCTAGTAGAGCTGAGGTATGGTGTAATTGTGGCACATGCAGGAAGCCTACTTGGAAGCAGTAGGTTTGGAGGGATGGAAGCTAGCTGTGTTCTAGAAAGTTCCTGCTAGTCATTGATTTGGCAGGAAATCCATGAGCTGGGACTGTCACACCACTGCTAGCTTGGGAGCCAAGTCCAGCTCTGAGGTCTTGTCCTGCCACCATGGGGTGGGGACAGAGTGGAGGAGCCCTCCATCAGGACAATGGGCTTCTTCCTCTTATCAGTCAGTTTTACTTCCCTGTGTGTGACTTGGCATGCGCCCTCCTTATCCTTCTCACTCAAGGGACAGAGGTTCTGATGAAGAGATGAAGATAAAGGGGCTTGGGAAGGTGTCACAGATCCTAGGGGGTAACGGGGGAAAGATCACTAAGGGGCTCTTTACCCGAGGTACCTGCTGGGGACCATCCAAACAAGTTAATTCTCCTCTGCATGGTCCAGAGCTTACATCTATCATCTATCTCCCCAGAAACTTGGGGGATTTTTCATATGAGATATTATTTCCCCACTTTGAAGCTATCACAAGTTCAAAACAGAGACTGGGAGGAGATGTGCATACCACCTTAGTCCTCGGAACTCATATTGCTTTATGGATGGGTGGTGCAGAATATTCCTTTACATTATGTGAAATGTGCAGCACTGTGATTGGTTTAATAAAGAGCCGAATGGCCAATAGCTAGGCAGCAAGAGGTTAGGCAGGATGTCTGGGGGCATATAGGTCTCAGGGAAGAAGAAAGGTAGAGTCGGCAGCAAGACACTGAGAGAGCAAGATATGCAGAAGGAGATGTAAAAGCCACGAGCCATGTGACAGCGTGTAAAGAAATAGAAATTTGTTAATTTAAGTTATAAGAGCTAGTTAGAAACAAGCCTAAGCTACAGGCTGGGTTTTTGTAATTAATAATAAGTCTCCTTGTCATTTTTTTGTGAGCTGGCAGCCCCCCAAAAAAATCTGTCTATAAATGGGACGGTCAACAAGAAGAACCATGAGGAGCTTTGGCTCCTGAGAAGTCAGTCAGTCCTCCCACAATGTATTCCAAACTCTCTAAGCAGTGGGGCTGGAGACACTGGGAACAAGCTCCCTGCTAGACTTCACCAGGGATGGGGGATCAGCAGATCCCTGTGGGACAGGGCACGGAACCCAGGAGATACTTGGTGAAGTTGTTGCAGAACCAGATGCTGTCCATACGGTCACCAGGTCCAGCTGTCAGGATGCCTTTCATGACCATGTCACCTGATAGCCCAATGGCAGGAAATCATTGCCACTCTGGGGTCAAGAGTCTGGGATAAAGGTGTATTCTGCCACTTGCTAGCAATGTAGCTGGGGTAGGAGCCTCTGGCCATCATTAGCCCTGAGCCTGTGTCAGGAAGTGTACTTGTCTAGCACATGGGAAGCTGGCTTCCATACCCAGCTGGTGCTTGCCTGGACTCAAGCACTCCAGAAGTAGAGACAGGGTGATCAGAAATGCAAGGTCATTCTTGACCACATAGCCAGTTCAAGGCAAGCTTGACCTACAATGAGACCCCATTACAAACAAACAAACAAACAAACCCAAACAAATGAAGGAAAGCTATATGTGCAGACAATGGGTGAGGGCTAGGGAGGGCATTTTTTTTTTTTTTTTTGCCTGAAAGTTGCTTGGGTATTGCTTGTAAATGGGTACCCCAGAAGGTGTAGCATGTCATACAAGTGCAGAAACTCATTGCCTGGAACATACATGAACAATGAACAGGCTGCAGTGGTCTATAGGATTCTGCAGTCTATAACGGGGATATAGGACCCCTTTCTCAAAAACAGTGGATCACTAACCAAAGCATGAGGCCTTCTGGGCACTGAGAGATTGCCACAGGTCATATATAGGAACACAAAGCCAGCCTTGGTCTTGGGGCAGGGGGTTGTTGCAGTTGGGGAGGGCTCCTTCCTCTCATGAGTCTTCAGGAGGCTGGGACTGGGGAAGGCTAAGGGCAGAGAAGCATGGTAATGGAGGGTCAAGGACTGCCTCGGCCCTGAGCAGACACAGAGGGACATTTCCTTACCTCCCATCCAGCGAATTCCCTTCCCACTCCAAAGCCAGCCCAAGGTAATAGTTTTTGACACATTTCATTGAAATATAATAGAATATTTGCATGGCATTATTAAATAAATAAGGGTTGACTTGAAGCAGTGCTTGTTGGGAAATGTGATATGAAAATTCATTTAATATGAAAGAATGTGGAAGCTTGAGTATATGGTAATAGACTGATTGCAGATAGTATCTGATAACTCCATACAAATACATTTCAGTCACAGTATCTGTCAGGCTGGTCCCCGGCTCCAGAAGCGTACAGGGGTGACCGTATGCGGGACCTCTCTTCTGGGCCAGATTAGAATTAATTAATTGGGAATATTGTGACATTACTTTTGTAATTAAGAAGCACCACTATTTGCAGTGGCGGTGAGAGGAAGTGTTTACTGTTGTCTCCAACGAGGCAGGAGAAAAAAACTGAGACGCGGCAAAGCCACAGCCGAGAGACGTCTGGAGTGGGAAGTTCTATTATTTTTGTCTTCAGCTTTCCTGGCTTGCCTATAGCATGTGGGGCTCCAGATAAGAGGCTGGGTCTCCGGGCCAGGCCAAGGGCAGAGCTTTCAGCACCTCCCTGAAGGTCAAGGGTAGCTTCTCTCTCAGGCTTGCAGATCCCAGGAGGCTGCCTCCCAGCCTGCAGATGGGGGAGGGGGTGTGTGTCCTCCGGGGAAGCTGTGACATAATGAGCAGGAAAAGCAGAGATCAAAGGTGGGTCAAGGCTAGTGAGCAGTGGCACGCCCCTTCCTCTCTTGATAAACCGTGAAATCCATTTGTCCTTGGCCGGGGTGAACTCGGCGGAGGCGGACGCAGTCACTTCTGGGCATCTGCAGAGGGGCTCGAGAGGGAGGCGAGGTGCCCATATGCTGGCCTGTCTCCCAGTACACGACCCTGGGAGTTTGCTTGTCTTTCTGCCTTTTCCTTTCCTGGGGAGAAAATGGAAATAATTTCCTTTGAAACGTGACATTTCCTAATCCGGCGCCCGGCCTGGCTGACAGCAGGATTAGTGTGCTCTGGCTGCCAAGCCTGGCTGGCCACATGCAGGCACCTCCCGTGGGGCTGCGGTGGCCAGAGCCAGCCCCCTCCCCTGGCTCTTCTCCCATCCCCAGGCTGGTCTCAGCTGTCCCATCCCCTCCATCTACACATAGAGGACGAGTGAGCTGGAAGCCAGCTCTGGGGGCCCCTTCCTAAGCAAGGGACTGAGGATCTGTGGGGTGGGTTCTTACATCCACCTAAAACCATTAGTGTTGTTCACCAAAGGGAAGGCGAGGAAGCCAGGTATTGGGAGGAAGAGTTCCATCTCGACTCTGCAGGGACTCACAATGGGATGTGGGGCACTTCAGGACCCCTGTTTGGACTCCAGTCTTAGCCTCCAAAGACAATGTTGCGTAGGTAGCATCGACTCCCTTGACTCCCAGAAGTCTCTGATTGAACAATTTTTCTCAAGGCACTCTCATTAATAATATAACATTGTGTTTATTTATATATTTATTTATATATACATATATGTCTATAATAGATAATATTGAATAAATAAATAAATTGGTGGTTGTTTACTAAGCAAAGCGCTCTTCTGGCTTTGCCTTGCCTTCTCCACAACTGTCCTTTAAGGTGTTCAAAATGGGCACTTTGCCCCAGGGTCTCTCCTAGGAGATGTGCCAGCCAGCCAGCACACTTACCCTTGTGCCCTGGAGCTGCTTATTAGAATGCATGATGTCCGTGGATTGCAGCATTCTGATAGGTGGATACCACCCTCTTCCCCCTCATAGATGAGGAAGCTGAGGACCAGAGAGGGTAAGACATTTGCTCAGGTTAGCACAAGCCAATTAGAACCCAGATGGGTCCAGTTCCCAATGTCCTGTCCCTCAGCTATCTCTCTACGAACCACTCTTCCCTATTCCACATAGCCCTCTGTCCAGTCCATGAACGCTTGGATTTGTGCTAACAGTCCTAGCCAATCCAGCTGGGTGTAAGTTTAATTTATAAAATATTTAAATTTCATTTATTGATTGTGTATGTGTGTGTGTTTTCTTCACAGAGCATGTGTGGAGGTCAGAGGACAACTTGAGGGAGTCATTTCTCTCTCTCCTTCTACCATACAGGACTGGGAGTCCTTGAATTCAGGTCCTTAGAGTTAGCGGTCAGTGTTCTTATCGGCTGAGGCATCTTGCTGGCCTGTGTGGAGTGGTGTAGTGAGGCCCTCAGCTTCACAGCCAGGTGGCTTACCTATTGTGAGCTCCGAGACTGAGACCTTGGGAGGTCTCCCCAGACTCAGAAAGCCTGACCCGGAGGCTGCGTCCACGGGTCAGGATGAAAGCTGGAGGCAGTGTGGACAGCTGTTCAGAGGGGGCTGAGTAAGGACGTCAAGCAGTTTTGCATGAGCCTGGAAGCTTCTTTCCCAGCCTTTGAGATTAAGAGAAGAACCCCAGGGAGCCCAGGCTTTGTGCAGTGAATAAATAGCCCGCTGCAGCCAGGAGGGAACCCGGGAGGTCCAAGCCTCCTCTGCCAGGGTTTCTCCTATCTTTGGCCTCATTGTCTAAAGCTGCCCATCACAAACTGAGACTCTGTGGGTCTTTTAGAAGTATTTTGGGGCCCTGAGGAGGAGGGAGGGAGTCTCTGTCCCCACCTCCCTCCTTCTCCCCGCCCCCTCCTTACTAGGTGTTGTAATGGAGTTTGAAGCCACAAGCTTTCTGTGTAAGGTGGTTGGGGAGTTTGGGGGGGGGGCAGGGAGTTGAGGGGCTGGTGGAAAGAAGTCTGCAGAGTCAGTGAGGGCCCTGCCTTCCCCTTGCGTGTCCAGTGCAAAGTGCCCAGAGTGGGATTCGGAATGACAGATGGGGGAAAAGGGTTTCTTGCGAAGGATCGGGCGATGAGAAGACAGCTTGGTCTGAGGCTGGCTTTGCGGGGAAACCTGTGGGAGATCAGAGTAGCAAAGCCAGCAGAAAGCTGGAAACAAAGTATCTAAAACTCCAGAGGACTGGAAGGGCTGGGCCCACCTGAGATCTGAGTAGGTAGAGCATGGCCCATTGGGAACG
This sequence comes from Peromyscus maniculatus bairdii, assembly GCF_049852395.1. Lineage (NCBI taxonomy): Eukaryota > Metazoa > Chordata > Mammalia > Rodentia > Cricetidae > Peromyscus > Peromyscus maniculatus. Next base: position 43,476,268 of record NC_134858.1, read on the forward strand.
ACCATCCCAACGTCTGAGGTGTCTTGGGTGACTGTTTACAGGGACTGCTTCCCTTGAGAGCATTGTCCGGCTGCACCAAGCTGTCCCTCATGCTCTTCCTTCGCGTCCAGCGCGTTCTCCTCACTGTCTCTTCACTGCCTCTTTCTTAGCATCTCTGCCCCTCCCATCTCCCTCTCTCTTTCTCTCCCTCCCCTATCGATCTCCCGACCTCTGCATTAGCATTCACAACCTCCGGCACCAGCCACTTAGGCCAGAAAGACAGCTCCTTGGAAACACAATTGAAATATTTTTATAAATGACCAGCGGAGTTTGAGTGACATGCCCTTCTTAGGCTAAATAAAATTAAAGTTAAACCCTCTAAAAAATACATGAGCCAAACATCCTCTGCACATTTCATTATGCAAATGCGGCTGTCGGGGCTGCACAAATTAGCCCGCCTTTTGAAATCGGCTGCTGCTGCCTCCTCTTCTTTTTCCATTCGTCTTTTCTCTCCCTTTGGGTTGTGAGCGAAAAGGCTTTGTGGTTTTTGGCTGACAGCTGGAGTCTAGGGGAACAGGGCGGCTGGAGGGTGGGGACCTGCAGACTCCTTATTTCTTCTTTGTCTCATTCTTTCCTTTCTTTGCAGGTGAAGGCAGTGTGTGTGTGTGTGTGTGTGTGTGCTTGGAGGGAGGTGGGAGGGACATGAATGCAGGGTGTCTCATCCTTTCTCTTTCCAAACTGCTTGGCAGGGTCTGGCCAGGAGAGGTCAGCCTGGGGTTGGGAATGGGAACTTCCAGAATTGGGAAGGGTACTCAGAAACCCCTTAGTCTGGGGGCTGTGGCTGCCGCTGGCCCTGGCAACAGATGACCCTGACCTCAGGTCCAGGCACTCCTCCCCAGGGGCTCAAGTATACACATCATGGCTTTCTCTTTGTTTATCTAATCCCAGATGGCCCCTGAAGAACATAGGTGGGCCTCTGGGCTTGTCTAGGAGGGTCACAGCTCCTCTGACGGGGACATTAGGAAGGAGGAGGATGCATATTGGGATAGACAGCTGCCCAGGCCACCAGGGACTGTGATCCGTAGAGACAGCCCTTTCTAACACTGTACTGAAGTGAAGTGTCAGCCTGACTCAACTGCCCCACCCACTGAAGGAGGAAACACTCCAGGTTACATGAGGATCTAGAGTTTCCATGTTTAGACATATCTAAAAGTGTTTCTAGTTACAGTCAACAGGTATAGGGACTGAGGGCAGAGTGGCCAAGGCCCTGGATTTGATTAGAGCTTTTCAGTGCTCGGTGGTGTCCAGTGAGTGGGCTGTTACAACATAGTGCTGTGATCTGGGTAACTCATAAACAGCAAAATGTACATCTCTCCATTTTGAAAGTTCAAGATTTAAGAAACAGATCCAGGTATGTATTTATAGATGTGTATATTCATTTGTATGTTTTTTAAAAAATCTCTTCCTAATATTTTTCTCTCAACTCACTTACATTATTAACTGATGTCACTAAATCTGTCCATCTTCTTACTGCTGGCTGCCATAGGCTGTTTTGCCCTGAGCGTCTACCAAATGCTGCTTTTGTTCCTCTATGTGGATAGACATTCATGCTTCCTGGAATTCCTTGGAGGGACAGTTTGCAATCTAAGTTCTCCTGGGTGGTATGAAGAAGTTAATCCGAGGTTGTGGGTCCCGGAAGATCTGTTGGGCCTTGGTTGGTTTCACTTAGAGCAACAGGTAGCTGTTGGGGTCGCCTCTGCCAGGGTCCCTCCCCTGCCGTCTCTGTGGGCTTCTGTCTCCTCGGCATCTTTTCCAACACTTGTTGGCATGGCGGCCATGTGATGGTCTTCAGGCTGCCCTTCGCTCTCTTCGCTCAGCTCTGATTACTGTGTGATTGTACAAATGTCCTTTTCACGGACCTGCTGTGAGTCCCACCTTACATAAATCACTGGTCATCGTTTTTGCCCTTCCTCGGCTGTGTTTTTCTTGCTGATTTCAAAGAGTTCTTAAAATATACTGTCTCCACATGTCTTTGTTTTAGTCGTGGGTTTCACGGGGTCACCTAGCTGTCGGCTGACTCTGTAGTGTCCTTCTGGGAACAGAAGAGCTTTGGATTTATTCTAGTCAAATACATCATTTCTTTTTTGTCTTGTAGTTTGTGCCTTTTGGGGTCTTATTAAAGAAGTCATCTAATAATAAGGTCACATAGCTACCTTTTACATTCTCTTTCATTAGCTTTATAGTTTTGCAGACCATATTTGGGGGCCTAATTGTTCTAGGATAGTTCAAGTTTTACATGCTAGAAAGAGAGACATACGGTGCTTTATTAAAATCTGTATGGTAGCCGGGCGGTGGTGGCACACACCTTTAATCCCAGCACTCGGAAGGCAGAGGCAGGCGGATCTCTGTGGGTTCGAGGCCAGCCTGGACTACCAAGTGAGTTCCAGGAAAAGGCACAAAGCTACACAGAGAAACCCTGCCTCGAAAAAAACCTAAAAAAAAAAAAAAAAAAAAAAAAAAAAAAAAAAAAAAAAAAATCTGTATGGTAAATTTCGTTTTCATTGAGTAAACTATGTTTTCCACCAGTGCCCGATGAACTCACCCGCATTCCATATGCCATCGGAAATACCCTCTCACCCGTGTGAACTTTATACAAAGACTCCTGGGCTCCCACTTTTGTTCCGTTGGCTGATATTGGTTAGTGCCCATGTCAGTATTATAGTTTCCTAAAAAAAAAAATAATAATAATTGCAGCTGTCATTAGAGTGTCCACACTCGGTTCTTTCTTTCACTGAAGTGGTAGGCTTGCATTTCCCTGTCCACTTGGAGTCAGACACGCCTGTGTGACTCCTCAATTCAGACAGAGAAATGTGAGTGCAAGCGATACCTGTTGTCCCTTCGCGGAGGATGCTCTCCGAGCTGGTGTGTAATACGCCGTGTCCTCTTCCCTGCCGTGACAACCCATGCTGCTCCTGGCCAGGTAGGATGCTGCCAGCTGGAACCTGCGGAACAGTGAGAAAACCACAGAGTCTTCCAGCACCCATGATGGACATGGAACACGTGTGAAGAACAAGTCTCTGGTGTTTCAGTTGATTGTATTTGGTGGCTTTTGTTTCTTCTTCCTTCCTTCCTTCCTTCCTTCCTTCCTTCCTTCCTTCCTTCCTTCCTTCCTTCCTTCCTTCCTTCCTTCCTTCTTTCTTTCTTTCTTCCTTTCTGAGACAGGGTTTCTCTGTGTAGTTTTGTCACCTTTCCTGGAACTCACTCTGTAGCCCAGGCTGGCCTCGAACTCACAGAGATCCACCTGCCTCTGCCTCCTGAGTCCTGGGATTAAAGGCATGCATCACCACTGCCCAGCGGCTTTTGTTTCTGTAGCAAAATATTGCCTAGCCTAACCAAAGCACTTGTCATGGTCCAGACTCATTCTAGTAGCTCATAAAGGCATGTTTCTCCTTTTAAAATAACTACTCCTTTGTGGTTTTCCTTCTTACATTTAATTAATTAATTGACAATATCTCACATAGCCCAGGCTGGCCTTAGAACTCACTGTGTAGCTGAGGCTTGCCTTGAGCTCCTGATCCTTTTGATTAATCTCTCGAGTTCTAGATTATAGGTATGCAGCATTCTTCTATTGTGGAATTTGCTAATCCTCCAAGATATTGCAGCTGAAAGCAAAAATCCACCTACCCAAGGAATTTGGGGCAAGAGTGTTATAGAGGCAGAGACCGCTTCATGTTGCTGAAATACAAAGATTTACTTTTTACAGCAAACATTATTTAAAAACAAAAAGACATTCTCACTGCACAGCCCAGGCTAACCTGGAACTTACTGTGTGGTCCTTCTGCCTCACTCAGCCTCCTGTATACTGGGATTACGGACCTGGGTCGCCATGCCTGGCTAAGCATCATCTTTTGAAATCTACGCAGGTGCCACCTCTCCAGGCTCTGCAGTGGTCTCCAACACACTTCTTGACTCTCTTGCCGCTTTTCCGGCGATTCCCCTTTCCTCTTGATTTTCATTCTCTGCTGTCCTCCCTTTTACATGGACAACAACAGGTTCCCTCTGAGTCCCACGTGGAGAGGGGGAGGAGGGGTTTCCCTTCACCCCAGCTTTTGGTGCCACTGCCACTGAGGCCTTCAGAAGGTTCACCCCTTTTTTTTTTTTTTAAGATTCATTTATTTATTTATTATGTACACAGAAGAGGGCGCCAGGTCTCATTACAGATGGTTGTGAGTCACCATGTGGGTGCTGGGAATTGAACTCAGGACCTCTGGAAGAGCAGTCAGTGCTCTTAACCCTCTGAGCCATCTCTCCAGCCCCAGAAGGTTCACTCTTATTCCACACTTGTCAAGATCATCTTCCCAGCGGTGACAGTTCTCCCCTAAGAGCAATTGTGATGCCAGCTGTGAAGACAATACAGAATCATCCACTTTGTTACATATAAAAGAGGCCGGGAAACTGGACAGCTCTGGAGCAGGAGAAGGAAGACACCACTCAGATAATGTGTCCTACATCACAGACCAGCACATTTCCTGTGGATAAGTGATAGAAAAGTAGAGGAAGGGACAGTCAGATGGCTCTGAGGGAGAGAGGTGCTTGCTGCCAAGCCTGACAGCAGGAGTCTGACTTCTAGAACTCACATGGCAGGAACAGAGAATCCACTTCTGAAAGCTGTCGTTGAACCTCTCTGTGCACGCGCACACTAATAGGTAAATGTAAAAGTATTGGAAAAAGAAGAACAAAAGTCTGACCTCTGTTTCCAACCTTAGTAATACAAGAAGAACATGCACATAAGCCGGCAGGCTTGATTGTGCTGGGAGGCAAGCGCTTGAGCTTCTGGTTGTAGCCAGAATTTTAAGAGAAGGTGAGCTTTTTGTCCTTGTAACAAGACCTGAGAGAAACCAAACCTGCGAGGAAGAAAGAGATTTCTATTGGCTCACAGTTTTATAGGTTTTGGTCCATGGTCATGTGGCCTCATTGCTTTAGGGCCTTTGGCGGTGAGATGCAGGGCATCCTGGCGGAGACCCTTGGGAGGAAAGACTGGTTCACCTCATACTGGCCTGGAAGCGGAGGAGGGGGGTCCTGGTATCCCAGTATTCCCTTCAGGACACAGTGGTCTCCAGTTCCCCCAGTGACCTAACTGCCTTCCTCTAGCCCCCTCTCCCAAGAGTTGCTTCCTCCTGAGGACAGCACAGGTGCAGATGAAGGTTTTAGCACACAGGCCTTGGGCCGACACAGAAGATCCAAAGGCTAATCAATAAAGCTGGCGACTTTAGTGTGCATGAGAAGAAGAAATTTGCAACTCTAATAAAGTGTTCAATAAATCAAGAACAACCCAGAAAGCAAACACTTGAATAAGCAAGTCCCTGAGGAGGGAAAAAATGATATACAGAAAAAGCACTCAGATTCATAAACTGAAAACTAACTTCAAAAATCATCCAGGAATTTCATTCGAATTATACTAAGTTCACAAATTAATTTGGTGATTGCTTTTTCTATGAATTTTCTTCAGCCTTACTTTTTAATAATTTATATTTTTAAAAATTGTTTGCATTTTGCCGGGCGTGGTGGCGCACGCCTTTAATCCCAGCACTCGGGAGGCAGAGCCAGGCGGATCTCTGTGAGTTCGAGGCCAGCCTGGGCTACCAAGTGAGCTCCAGGAAAGGCGCAAAGCTACACAGAGAAACCTTGTCTCGAAAAACCAAAAAAAAAAAAAAAAAAAAAAAAAAAAAAAAAAAAAAAAATTGTTTGCATTTTTAGGTAGACTAATTTCCTAGTACTTGATATACATACATACATACATACATACATACATACATACATGCGTGCGTGCGTGCGTGCGTGCGTGTGTGTGTGTGTGTGTGTGTGTGTGTGTGTGTGTATGTGTGTGTGCTGTAATTACCTTTGTTTTTAACTGACTGCTGAGAACAGAAGACAGGCTAACTTTTTTCTTTTTCCAGCTAAGCCTCCTCTCTCTTGCTCTTGCTCTTATTGCCTTTTTGAGTGTTGGCGTCACACACAGGTGGGGTGACAAGAAAGGGAGAAAGTCCTTAGGTGACTGATACGGCCGCAGGGGAGCTGTGGCAGCAGGGACTAGCTAGAGACCATTTCCCTAGAACCTCCTCCTATGAACGCATCTCTCAGTGCCCCACCTAGGATGGGATCATAGAGTTCAGCTAACATTGGTCCATGAGTTGGGGGTAGAACTGGAAGCAGGCAGTTTGGGCGTCTTGGTCAGTGAGTATGGTTTGGATGTCCATTGCATGTGGTTGTCAATCCTTAGACCAGGGATTGATCTCCTTGCCCCACATACTGGCAAGCCCAGGCTGAGGTTTTCTGGGGAGTCAAGTCTTGGACTTGTGGTGATAGGATTGGGTCTCTGCCTCTCTAAGGCATGAATGGGTCTCTGGAACACCCCAGATCTTCTTCCCACTCTGGAAGGAATGGAGCCAGACAGCAGAGTCTCTGAGCAACATCAACTGTAGCTAGAACATTCTGTGTGGTGTTAGCCACAGGCCATGGTGTTTGGCTAAGCTTCGAGGGGCATCCGTGTTTACCACATGCATGTACCATCGCTTTTGATGTGAAAATAATTCAGAAAGAGAGGAGGGGGGAGAGAAAGGGAGGGAGGAAGGGAGAGAGAAAGGGGGGAAGGGAGGGAGGGCAGAAGGGAGAGAGAGTCTATATAATTGAGACTCAGTGGAAGAAACCTGCCAAGAGTCAAATATCCAGCTAGTAATAGAGAACTCCATGGAAATAATCAAATTCTTTTTCCACCAACGAAGAGAGAACTTGAATCTCTATTTCTCCCCCCTACACGGGGTATTGAACTTCCTTATGGCAGTTGACTGGTGGAAAATGAGACCAGAGCATTAAGATTTATTTTGTTATTGAGGATAGCTGATTCTTGAGCTGGAATGGCTCCTGCTTCCTGCTCCCATCATGCCTGCTGTGGGGATGCAGGGATTACAAAAGTGTGCCACCATGCCTAGCTCTGCACGGGTTCTGGGGATCCGAACTCTGGTCCTCACACTTGCATGGCAAGTACTGGATACACCGAGCCGTGTCCCTAGCCTCCAGCTATTTTTTTTTAAATATAAATATATTTGTGTGTTTACTTTATAATCAGCCAACTTAGTAAACCTTGTTGTCATGTATAACATCAAAAAGTTGATAGTATTATGTTTTCCAAGTAAACAATCGTACGTGTTGAAAAATGCTGTGTATCAACATTGGGATAATGTCAAACGATCGTTTTGCATTAAACATTGTGGCAGTTATTGCACAGAATATCTTCAGTCCTTTCCATCACTCACTGCCACTTCATAAGTGGCTTTACAAAGTCCAGTTTGTGTGTGAGTTTCTCAAATGTCCATCCAGTGCCCATGAGATGGCCTCTGAATCTCCTCATTTGATCTATCGCTGTGCTGAATCTCTAGATGGCTTAAATATATAACTGTTCTTGAATTGCTGGAGAAATTTAATTTGGCTATTTTTTTTCATGTACTGTTAGTTTCATTTTCTAGAATGTTTTGTTGCGGTAGTCATAAATGGTATTAGATTGTCTTTCTTTTGTGTGTTGTTATATTTTGATGTTACTATTGTGTTGCTCTTTCATATATTGTGTGTGCGTGTGCATGCGTGTGAGTCTGTGGGTGTATGCTGAGGCTGGATGGTGAGGTTGGGTATCTTGATGACCTTCCACCTTCCTGCTTGGAGAGAGGCTCACTCACTGAACTAGAAGCTTCCCCGCTTGGCTGTGCTGGCGGACCAGCAAGCTCCGACCTTTAGTGCTGGGGCTAGAGGCACATACAACCATGTGGTGGTATTCTAATTGTACTGAAATGTGATTTTGATTGTATGTTAATAAATAAAGTTGCTCGGGGGTCAGAGCTATTAGAGCCATAGACAGAGTGTGGCGGTGGCGGCACACGCCTTTAATCCCATAGATCTCTGTGTGTTCAGGGATACAGCCAGCATTGGAGGCATATGCCTTTAAGACCTGGAGGGCTGTACATACAGACAGTGATGAGGCAGTCATGTGTTTGGGTTTACAACCAATGACTATGAAATGACTTACACACAGGGAAACAGCTCTCTTTCGGGAAGCTGAGACCACCACAGGAGGAAGGGTGAGATTTTAGCTCTGAGCTCTGACCTCTTGGCTTTCTCTTTTACATTGGTTCTGTGTTTCTTATTTAATAAGACAGTTGGTTACATCTACACAACCATGTCCGACTTTTAACTCGCACAGTGGAGATTTGAACTCAGGTCCTCATACTTGCAGAGCTCTCGCTCACTGAGCCATCTCCCCAGCTCCCCCCCCCCCCATTTCTTTTCCTCGAGACACGGTCTCCTGTACCCTGAGCTATGATCTTGAACGCAACGATAACTTTGAACCCTTGATCTTGCTTCCTCAGCCTCCTGAGTGGTGCGGTTGCAGACGTAAGGCACAGTTTCTTCTCTTCCCCTCCTCCTCTTCTTCCTCCTCTTCCTCTTCCTCCTCTTCCTTCTCTCCTCTCCCTCTTCTCAACTTCATGTTTGTTCACAGGCAGAGTCTCACGATGTAGCTGAGACTAGCCTTGAACTTGGGCTGCAGCCAAAGGTAACCTTGAATCCATGAGCCTCCTGCCTCAGTTTCCCCAGTGCAGAAATTACAGGTGTGAGTCCTCATACCCACTTTACGCTACTTTCAGTTGTTAAAAGGTTAGTCTCCTTGTCCCCACCCTTCAGTGCACACTGAAGGAGTTTACACAGCACCAGGATTCTTCGTTTCTTAGGACCTGGTTAGAATTCTTCCATGGTGTCGCATCTGGGCCTCGGGCTCTTCCAGGGAGGGCTCGAGCATTTTGCCAGCTGTTCTTGGTTTCAGTAACGTCACGTCCTGTTTCACTTTCTATCACTTCTACACTTGTTTACCCCCCAAACGCTTTATTATTTAGAGATGGTTCTGTTATCTGTCGTTGGCTGGACGAGATTAGCGAATAGTTATTAGTTATCTATTTTATTGACTGAAGAAAGCATGTAATCACCTTTTGTATTGTGTGTTAATTATGTAACCCTCTCTTTTAACCCAGCATCCAAGGAACCAGGGCTTTCTTCTTAATTTTGTAGCTTCAGTCTGTTGTCTTATTTTCTACCTTCTTGAGTTCACTGCTTATCTGTCTTCATTTATTTTAGCCTTACTTTGTAATTTTACTCTTTTAGCGGAGGTTCTGACAGAAAATATTTTTACCAGGGTTGTTTTAAAAGCATTTTCAAATTTCAGTTTTGATTTCCTTTTTTCCAAGTGCTGTTTGCAGGAGAGAATGAAAAGTTCTGAGTGAAAAGGTTTTATTTCAAGCTTCTATTTTTATTACATTACACCCTCAGAATATGGTCCCTCTAAGTTTCTTGTTTGGAGTACACTGAGGTTTTCTTTGTAGCCGAAGGGTTTCAGAGTTTGAATTTCCTATTTTGAGGGCTTTTGAGCTGAATACTCTCTCTCTCTCTCTCTCTCTCTCTCTCTCTCTCTCTCTCTCTCTCTCTCTCTCTCTCTCTCTCTCTCTCACACACACACACACACACACACACACACACACACACACACATACTTTCTCTCTCTCTCTCTCTCTCTCTCTCTCTCTCTCTCTCTCTCTCTCTCTCTCTCTCACACACACACACACACACACACACATACACACATACATGTGTTGTCCTGGCTAGTTCTATGTCAATTTGACACAAGCTAGAGTCATCAGAGAGGAGGGAGCCTCAGTTGAGAAATACCTCCATCAGATCAAGCTGAGGCCAGCCTGTAGAACATTTTCTTAATTAGCGATTGATGTGGGAGGATCCAGTCTATTATTGGCGGGGCCATCCCTGGGTTGGTGGTCCTGGGTTCTGTAAGAAAGCAGGCTGAGCAAGCCATGAGGAGCAAGCCAGTAAGCAGCACCCCTCCATGGCCTCTGCATCAGCTCCTGTGGTGGTTTGAATGTAATTGGTCCCATGGAATCATAGGGAGGGGTACTGCTATTAGGAAGTGTGGCCTTGTTGGAGCAGGTGTGGTGTTGTCAGAGGAAGTGTGTTACTGGGGGCTGACTTTGTAGCCTCCCATGGCCAAGCCAGGCCCAGTGTGGCATTCTCTTCCTGCTGGCGCAGGTCCAGATGTAGAACTCTCAGCTGCCTCTTCAGCACCAGGTCAGCCTGTGTGCTGCCATGCTTCCCACCATGACAATAATGGACTAAATCTCTGAACTGGAAGCCACCTCCAATTAAATGTTTTCTTTCATAGGACTTGCCGTGGTCATGGTGTCTCATTAGCATTAAAACCCTAACTAAGACAGCTCCTGCCTCCAGGTTTCTGCCCTGCTTAAGTTCCTGTTCTGGTTTCTTTCTTCAGTGATGGACTATGATGTGGAAGCATAAGTCAATAAACCCTTTCCTCCCCAACTTGGTTTTGGTCATGGTGTTTCGTCATAGCAGTAACCCCGACTAGGACATATGTATTCATAAAGTTATTCTAATACACACACCCTTCTATTAATTATTTTTTGTTTACTTCTGCCCTGGTCAGGTGGTCAGCGGTGATAACCCTTGACTTCTATTGTGTCCCAATTTCTCCTTGAGTTTCCTGAGCTGTTACTTTAAATATGTTCATGTGCCACTATTTAAAGCATGAAAATTCTTGGCCATTAAGTGCTCACTGACTACCAGCTCCCTACCCATCCCAAGTTCAGTCTTCCAGCTCCTGAAAAATTGTGTTTCTTGATTTTTTTGTATGTGTATGCTGTTTTTGTTCACTTATGTACAACCAGTCTCTCAAAGTAATTGTACATTTAAGATCTAGAAGAAATTTTAGCTTAATTCTGACCCAGAATGAGAGTAAATTTTTTTTGCTGATAAAATTCATGTAAATTAATATAACAGCCATGTTTGGTTTTTGCTATTTTTTTTGGTTCAAATCGAGTTTTGTGTTATATTTTCTGGTTTTATTGCTGCCTCATTGTTTTTCAATCTTTTATTCCATTTTCTACTTGATCTGCTTGAGGTTTATATATGCATTTCTTCTACTCATTTGCAAGGCTTGAATTTCCCCTGGTAGTATCTATGTCTATATTTCCATCCATTTCTGTCTATACATCTCTTTTTCTTAATACCTCTTGGCTCCTTTCTGAGAGTAAATTACTGTATTTTTAACTTCCCCTCACCATTTTCTTTTAATTGATTGCATTGTCATTGTGTTTTTCTTCATTTTAAAGGGTGTACACTTCTATCGCTTACTTGACTCATTTCAAATGTCCCCAAACAATTATTTCTAAACAAAAATGTTGCTAGCCACCCACCCATTTAAAAAAATTTTTTTTTAATGTTTTTATTTTTTGGTTTTTCTAGACAGGGTTTCTCTGTGTTGGCCTGACTGTCCTGTAACTCACTCGGTAGACCAGGCTGATCTTGAACTCACAGAGATCCGCTTGCCTCTGTCTCCCCAGTGCTGGGATCAAAGGTGTGCACTATCACCACTGCCTGTCTATCCCCAACCCATTTTTATCAGCTGTAGCATTTTTGCCTGATTAGGTTGTCACCATTGCATTTGGTCCTGTGGCTGCCATTTCTGCCCTGATGTAGAGGTAGCCTGACTTACAGTTCTGCTGATTTAATGTGCTCTTCTTCTTAGGCTGTTTTCTTGCATTCATCCTTCAGCATCTTGAATTTACCCCTTATGTTTCTTCGAGCTCATAGATTGGTGTTCTCACATTATTGCATGTCTACTGGAGCTGACCTTGTGCTAGTTTGCCTGGGTACAGCATTCTTAGATTACACTTTTTATTCCTTTGCCTTGTATCATGATGTGGAGCCTTCTAAGGTGACCTTAATTTTTTTTTACCTCCCTCCCATGTATAAAACTATTTGATCTTGTCTGTCCAAAGGATTCTTTGTCTTTGAAGTTTGTTCCATTATGAGATGTGATCATTTCATGCCAGTGTTTTCCTGGGACACAATAGTCCTCTTCAGTCTGTGATTCTGTTCTTTCTTGTTTTTGGAAAGTGATAATAAATTATTTTTAAATGTGTGCTTTTTCTGCAGGGCTGTAAATTGTGTGTAGGATTGTCTGCTTTTCAAAACTATCATTTTCTTTCTTGTGTGTGTGTGTGTGTGTGTGTGTGTGTGTGTGTGTGTATGTGCACATGTATGCACAGGTAGAAGGAAAATACTGAATGCCCTGCTCTATCGTTCTTTGACTTACTCTCTTGAAACAGAGTCCCTCCCTGGATCTGGAGCAAGCTCCAGCAACTCTCTTGTTTCTAGTCTCCATAGTACTGGAGTCCTAGGTGCTTGCTTTTATATATATGGCCATGCCTAGGTTTTAGGTGGGTGCTGGGGATTTGAACTCACATCTTCATGCTTGCAGAGCAACTGCTCTTGCCCACCCAGCCATCCTCTAGCCTCTCTCTCTTAACTTCTTATGCATTCCTACTAATTTCTCTTGCCTTTTCCAAATCTGTCCTCTGTCTTCCCCTATTCTCTCTGTTGGTTTTCTATACATTTTTTTCTTGTACTTTTTTTTTTCTGAAAAGTGCCATCTTATGATATATGTCATGTGCTCATCTTTTGAATTTAAAGGTACATTTATATCCTTTTTTGTACTCTTGGTTTATGGAAGTAATTATTTTGCTGGGTTCTTAAAATTCCCGCGGTATTATGTTCATCTTCTCTATGTCAACATTCTCCTCCTTGTCAAGAATGTTCAAGAACTATTTATTCTTCGTCTTTCTCTCTTTTAGAAATACGTGTTTATTTGCAGTTCTGGGGATTGAGTCTAGGACTCTGTTGTAGTTGCTTTTCTGTTGCTATGAAGAGACTCCATGACCAAGGCAACTTATGAAATAAAACATTCTGAGAGCTTGCTTATACACAGTTTCATAGGGTGAGTCCATGGCCATCATGACAGGGAGCATGGGAGGAGAAAAAAAAAAGAGAGAGAGACTGGGCCTAGCTTGGGCTTTTGAAACCTTAAAGTCCACCCCACAGTGACACACCTCCTCCAACAAGGCCACACCTCCTAATCCTTCCTAAATAGTTCTACCAACTTGGGACCAAACGTTCAAATATATGAGCCTCTAGGGGCCATTCTCATCCAAACCACCACAGGCTCTAAATATGCAAGATAACTGTTCTTTCCCTGAGCTAGCCTCTTCTTTAAAAAAAATATTTTTGATTATGTATGTGTGAGGACTTGTGTTTATTGGGTACAGTGCCTGCAGAGGAGGGTGACAGATCCCTTGGAATAGGAGGTACAGGCAATTGTGAGCCACTGGGTATGGGTGTTGGGAGCTGAACTCAGGTTCTCTCTAGCCCATGAGCTGTTGTACCTCCTGCCCTATGATGGTTCTTTTGTGATCATTGATTTATCATTAGATGAGGGGAAAATTTCTGGGGTCAGCTGTTTGTATGACATTTTGGACTGGGACAGGAGGTCATGGGCCTGGGTTGTATTCCAGCCCCCAGGGCTTCCCTTACGATGACATCAGTGTGAGGTCTATCATGGTTTCCATCTCACTGGACAACTGGCAATGGTCGCCACAGACAAGCCCTTCCCCATTCCACTTCCTAGATGGACTGCCTCTGGCAAAGGTGACTTTCAGTGTGACTCCTCACGCTGCACTCTCCCTGTCTCGGTCATGTCAGGACAGGCCCAGGATGGCTGCCACTGGCAGACTGCATTCTTGTCCTCACTGTTTCTAACAAATGGCCCGTCACCTGACTCTGCTCCCCAACCCTGCTCTCAGCCTCCTTTTGTACTCAGTTGACCTTCACAGACCTTCCCTGGCCTTTTGGCCTCAGCTCAGACATCTGCGATAACTTTATCAAAGGTAGACTTTGTTCTGGATTCTTCTGTAACTTTTAGGTACCTCGACTTCCCACACTTTCTTCCTACCCAAACTACACTAGTAACTATTTCCTCGGTATCTCTATCCATGTATCTTTTTAGTTTAATTTTTTTAAACATTCATTCACTTATTTTACATGGGCTTGTGTGCGTATGTGGAAGTGTGTACAGGCCACGGTGTGCATGTGGAGGTCGGAGGGCAGCTTGCAGCCTTGTGCATTTGGTTATAGAGATGCCAAGTGGAATATAGCCTTCTGGGAGTCTGCCTGGCTAGCTCCCGGCCATCTGCAAAACCTGCTCAGATATCGCCTCTTCTGGGCAGCCTTTCTGACTGCTCTGTTGGTATTGAGGGCTCATACCTGTAAGCTTCTCCCATCTCTGTTCATCTAGAGGGTAAATGTCTGGAAAGCCATCCTCTCTCTTTCCCTGGGCTTGGGTTGGGCCAGTAGATACTCAATAAAATTTGGATCTGCAATGCTGTGTTTGTACCTAAGGAGACAAGGGCCTGGTGACAATCTGGATCCAAAAATGCCAGCGTTAGTAAGTATGTCTCATTCATGGTCTGGACATGCATCTGGGTTGGTTTGCAGGCCACGCTCATGGCCTGGTTGGTTGGATGAGTGTCTGTTTCTATGTCTGCAGGACAAAGATGTTTGTGATCCTGCTCATGTCTGCCCCAGGCTCAGCACAGGCCAGTGACAGGCACCAAGGAGTTCAAAGGATGCTTCTGGGCAGAGATCAGAGCTTGAGTGTACTGTCTCTAACATCAGAGAGGTCTGGGTTTGAGGTTCAGCTCTGACTTTGGGGTCAGTAACTTAACCCCATCAGTTCTGTTTCTCTTATCTGCTGCTTATCACCTATTGATGTTGACATAGTCAAGCTGATTCTCTATCTCTCTCTTTCTCTACCTCTGTCTATGCATCTTCTCTATCTCTTTTCATCCATCTTTCTAGTCATATATACATATTATCAATGATCAACTGTTATCTATCTATCTATCTATTCACCTATCATCTTTATAATCTCTCCTCCTCCTTTCTCTTTCTCCTTCTGTATCTATTCATCTATCTTTTCATCTATTTACCCTCACCTCTCCAGTGCTTTTCTTCATTCCTGGCACATATCAGTGCTCAGTTGATGTTAGTTTCATAAACTTAAAATGGAATGTTTTCTTCATTTCCCTCCACCTAAATGACAGGAATCAGAGGAGGGAAGGGTCTTTTCCAAAGCTATTCAGACTCTCCCTGTTCCCCACACCCCCCACAGGCCTGGCATAACAATGATAATGAGGCTCGCAGTTGTGCACTGCATGGAACACTTGGTAGCTCATAAGATGCTTCCTTGTTCACTCTTCCATGACACACTCGGCAGTCCACTCAGCCCCATGGCAGGAAGACCCAGGCGTCAGAACAAGGGATGGTGAGCACAGTAGCAGAGCAGCCATGGCATCCTGGGGTCCAGCTGCTGCTCCCCATCCATCACATCCTACCTTTCCCTTGCCAAGAAGCTTGCATGGGTTTGACCTTGGAGCTCCCTTTTCAGGGCTTGGAGAGGGATTGGAGGTGCCTGGGACTCACTTAAGGCAGAACCCACCTGCTTCACATTGGTCTTTTTTCGCTGGCAGTCGGCCCAGGCAGTCGCCCCTCCTGTGTGCCATCCCGGAGGGCCGTGTCCTCGTTCACGGACCATTGGGTGCAGGCTGCTGCTCTCTCTTGCCTAATTGCCAGTCTCCTTGTTAACACCCTCCCTCTGCCTTCCTGCTCCACAGATCCACCTCTCCTGGTTCCCCCACGAATACCTCCTACTTGATGAACAAGATGTAAGTATACACGTTATTAATCTTCCTACCGAGGCAATTACAGGCCCTGCAAAGTTCCTCCTTGGCCACGTTGGCTCTTCTATGACAACCTTATCAGGTTAGCAATTTCAGATCTGCATTAAGTGTTCAGAAATCAATTTTCAGCTTATTTTGTGTTGCAAAGTTTGCCATGCCTGAAACCGCACTGCTAATTGAACAAGAGCAATTGATGTTTTAGCAGTAATTAAAGATGGTAATTATGACCAAATCTCCCCCATGGCCTACCGTGTTTGCTTTTGGACCTGTCAGAATGGCGGGCAGGCCAAATCAATCTTAATAAAGTTAGTAGTTCAGAAGTCTCCCCAGAAATGGTGTTGCCCTCCGGGTGGAGACACTGTGGTCACAGGGAGCAAGAAGCAAGGGATGGCATGCTTCGGGCTGTGTGGAGACAGTCAGCTTGACAACCGGGCAGTCGTTAGATATGGCCATCTTGGCCTGAGAGTCTGCCAGTCTTGAGCTGGCTGCAGAAGTTGGGTCAGGGCCTCCGAAGCCCGGGTGGGCACACTGTGGCATTGATACACCTGTAGTGTATTTCGGAAGAAATGATGCCTGTGCCACAGAAGATAACTTCCGATCACTTGAGAAGGAGAACTAACAGGATATTCAGCAGGCTATATATACGTGTAATGTGTGTGTGTACATGTATATGTATTTATATAATAGGATATGTGTATGTATGACACATATATGATGTGTACGTATATGTATTTGAGAACTTGGCTCCCATGATAATCTATCTGTAAGCTGAAAGACAGAGCAGGTATCAGCATGCCACAGTCCAGCTCTGAAGAATGCAGAACCAGGAGACAGTGGCATAATTCTCAATATGAAGCTAAAGGCCTGAGTGCCCTGAGGCCGCTGTGAGTTCAGGAATATAAAATATGGAGAACCTTGAGTTTTGATGGGCAAAGGCAGAAGGCTTATGAAAGGGGGGAGGAGGGAGAGAGAATAAATTTACCTTTCTCTCTGGGCCTCACAGCAGGACAGTACAGCCCACTGATTTAGAAATGCCCTCCCTAACACATCTATGTGTGCAGGGAGCTGGCACACATGGTCTATGGCTGAAGGAGTAGGGGGAGGGGTGGGGGAGTTCAGGGCTTCATTCAGTCTCTACTTTAGTGGTGTCTGGAAGGACAGACATGACTGGGGGGTGGTTTGCACTGCAGCCATATGGCAGTGCTGTGACCCGACTCTCCTGGACAGTAAGAAAGATCTCGGCCATGATAGTCCACAAGCTCCTGCTGGCCATATGGTGACGTGTGTACGTTTCTTGACTTGTTATACCGCTCATACTTCACAGGGATCCACCAAGGCACATGCACCTCAGAGGGACCTGCCTGAGCGGGAACATATTGAACAAAAGACTCACACATGGATACACTCATAGCCGAGGCCACATGTTAATGTGTGCTTGTGAAACCTAGCCCATAGCTCTGCCTAGGCATTTGAGGTTGGCTGTACATGTGTACTCAGACCTGATGAGAACATTTGCCTTCTGGTCCAGGTGGCATCAGTTTTTAAAACGAGGTAATTTGGGGTCTAGATGTGTCTTTAATCGGACTTAGCTCTTCTGGAGGAGAAGGTTGGGGCAGGGTGGAGTGTGAGCAGAGGAGAGGGTGGGAGACTAAGGGTCTTATCTGTGGATTTTCATCATTTTCCCCACAGCCTGGTTCTCTTTTCCTTTTCTCTTTTTGGTACCGGGGATTGAACTCCTAGTTTTGTGCATGCTAGGCTAGTATCCTAACATGAGCTAGGTCTCCTAGGTCTCGGGGCCTAATTTCAACACCTGAAGGTATTGAGTCCCCTTGGGTAGGTCCTCCCTGCTGTCACACTCCAGACGGCTGGTTCCTTCCCCATCAGGGTTGGGCTAACTTAGCTGGGAGCTATGCAAGGTCCAGCAGCTGTGATGGGGGGGTCGATGGATCTGCCCCCACAGTGCTGGGGAAGGGAGGCTGGAGAGTGTCTAGTTCAGAGTTCGTTTTTGTCCAGACTCTGTACTGTCTGGTGAATGTCAGCAGGAAGGGAAAGTGACTTATCAAAGGTCACATGGAAAGTCACGTGACACCTTACCAGGGCTCAGGCACACTTTCCAAAAACCCTATGCTCAGGCTCAAGACATATACCAGCTCCAGCTCAGGCTGTGTGGGCCAGATTTAGCCTCTCCTCTGAGAATCTGTAACTTTGTGGCCAGCGGCCTGGCCAAGCTCCCACTTGTAGACACAGTGTGTTCGAGCCCCTGCTTCAGAAAGCCTTGATAGAGCTTGGAAGTTGGTTGGGTTGGGAAAATGCTTGCCTTGCAAGTGTAAGAATTGAGTTTAATCCCCAAAACACAATACCAAGCATAGTGATGTGTGATAGAATCTCAAGCCTGGGGTCACAGGGACAGACAAGTTCCTAGAGTCACTGACCAGTCAGCCCTATGAGGAACCCGTCTTTCAATACTTGACTTTATTTATTTGTTTATTTTATTTTTTTATGTGTGTGTGCCTGGGTACATGTATGTGCACCATGTACATGCAGGAACCCATGGAAGTCAGAAGAAGGTGTTGGATTCCCTGGAACTGGAGTTGTAGGTTGTTTGTGTGAGATATCACGTGGGCACTATGAACTGAGCTCAGGTGATCTCCACCACTGAGGCATCTCTCCAGCCCCCGAGAGACCCTGCCTTAAGGTTGTCCTCTAACTTTTACACATATGTGCACATGCACAGCCCCTCCCCCAGCACACTCACACTCACACCCAATCCTTGAGACCTGTGGCCCTCTTTGCCTATCCTCAGTACTGTCCTTGGGGGTCTTACTTTCTCGCCAGAGCTGTCTCTGAGGGGACAGTACAACCCTTCCCAGAGCTGTCTCTGAGGGGACAGTACAACCCTTCCCAGAGCTGTCTCTGAGGGGACAGTACATCCCTTCCCAGAGTTATCTCTGAGGGGACAGTACAACCCTTCCCAGAGCTGTCTCTGAGGGGACAGTACATCCCTTCCCAGAGTTATCTCTGAGGGGAACAGTACATCCCTTCCCAGAGCTGTCTCTGAGGGGACAGTATATCCCTTCCCAATTTGTGTGACAGTTTAAATGCCTCTCCTTTGATGCTGCTTCAGGAAAAAAGAGCAGCTGGTCGTTTCTTCTTCCTGATGCTGATCCCCCAGGCTGGTCCAGCTTGCAGACCCAAGCCCTGCAAATGCCTTCTAACCTCAGGCTTCTCTTGGAAACAGCACTGGACGGGGAGACACATTGTTGTTGTTGTTGGTTTCTACGAAAGCATTTGTTTCTTACTCTCAGGCTTGGAGTTTTTGTTAGCACCTCCATGGGTTCCTAGTTCCAGCCCGGGGGTGCCCATTTAGGTAGCTTTGGGGGTGAAGGAGGGAACCCAGAGGTTAAGAGCTCAAGGGTGGCCGGCTGCCCATCATGTGCTCAGTGCTGGTGAGCCTCCTTTGCTCCCTTGGACCACACCATCCTCCAGCTCCTCCCTCTCAGCCCTCTGCATTCCCGAAGCTCCCTGGATGGGTGATTGATTAATTGATTTACATATTTATTAAAATGTATTTTAGTAGCGTCTTTGCCTTTGATGCCAAATCTCATTTCCTATTGTGGGGCTGCTGACAGCCGGCATTGTAAATGCAAAGACACTTTACAAAACAATTTAAATAGCAATTGCCACCAGCTTAAAAATGAGCAAAACAGACAAATAAAATACTGATGAGGAAATTGGCAGCTTCAGGACAAGGAGGGCCAGGGGTTTCTAAGCAGCCAGCAGCTCCAGGGGGGCTGGGCCGGGTGAGGGCATGTAATTGTCTCTTTGGAAAGGCCCAGATTTTAGGTGTGGATGAAGACAGGTTCACAGCTGCTGCTCTCAGAGCAGAGAGTGTCGCCCTTAAAGAGCCTGTCCTCGGGGGCAGTCTGAGCCAGGGGTTACAGATGAAGGAAGCAGTCAGGGTTTGAGGCATTAGATCTCTGCCTGCACTAGAGTGTGTGTGTGTGTGTGTGTGTGTGTGTGTGTGTGTGTGTGTGTGTGTGTGTGTGTGTTTGTGTGTGTGTATGTGAGTGTGTGTGTTTGTGTGTGTATAGGCCAGAGGACAATCTCAGGTGTCTTTCCTCAGGTGGCATTTGCTTCGGTTTTGAAGATAAAGTCTCTTATTGGCCTGGGACCCGTGGATTAGGCTAAACTGTCAGGCCAGTGAGCCACAGAGATCTGCCTGTCTCCCTCTTCCTGGCTCCTGGATTATGATCATGGGCCACCACCTGTGGCTTTTTTATGTGTGTTATGGGGCTTGAATGCAGATCTCACAAGCACTTTACTGACTGAAGCATCCCCCTAGGCCCTCTGCCTGCAGTCTGGATATGTGAGCTTGTGCCTGCCTGCTCTGACGTGTGTCACGAGCCCGCAGGAGACTGGCTTCGGGACCAGCAGTAAGAGGGAAGACTATACTATAGACAGGACATTCTGTCCCATTCTGGCCTGAATCTGGCCCCGCTGTGAATCCTGGGCAGGTCAGTCTCCCTCTGCTGTCTCTGCAGAGGGACAGTGATAGAAATCAGGGAGTGCCAGTTTGGGGTTGTGGATGCCTGGCAGGCATCTGGCCTGGGTTCCCATTTCGTAGCGTTGGGACTTTCAGAGGGTTACAATCCCTCTGGGGGGTGGGGCATTTGTGGAAATAGAACAAGTAATGATGAACCCCTCTCTTTTCGTCTGGGCTTTTAATCTCTGCTGCTCTGTGGTTGCAATGGTGGCAGATGGCAGTCAGGGAGAAGGGGGAAGGTAAATAGGTAAGGACCAGTAGACCAGCAGTCCAGGACCAGGCAGAATTTGGGGAGGACCTGTTCGCACTGTTTCCAGACAGTGTTGAATGCTGTTGAAAGGGTGAAAGTCCGCTGGTGAGCTGACTGGGCTCAGCCTCCTCTACCTTGTGTGTGCACAGCCCCGAGTCCCTTCCCTTCTCCCTGACTTTGCTTCCCAGGCCCACTAACTCGGTGTCAGTGGACACCCACACTGGCTGCCCCGCCTCCGCGCTCCCTGAGGCCTCCTGGGGGGGGGGCAGCCTCCTCTGGTGCTCTATTCACTTCCTGCAGGAGCTCATTTGTAGCTCTTCTCTCTTGCCCATCTTTCTCCAAGATGCTCAGATGCTCATTTCCAGCCCTGACCTCTTGCTGGACTCTAGCCTCATAAATCCAGCAGCCTGCAGGACATCTCTCCTTAAGTGCCTCGCTGTCGCTGTAAACCGTCTAGAACCAAATTCAGAGCCTTGTCTCACAAACCACGGCTGCCCTATCCACCCCAACCTGCTTTTATCCCCCCTCTCTCCTTCCTCCTCTCTCTCCCTCCTTTCCTTCCCTCTCTTCCTCCCTCTCCAGTCTTCTCATGTGACTGAATTCAAAGCACATTTTTTGTTTTGTTTTGTTTTTGTCTGTCAAAAAATTGTGGAGCAGATGCCTGGGGCCGGAGTTCAGTTCCCAGAGCATTTGCCTAGCATGCGTGAGGCTTGGGGTCCCATCCTCAGCACCACATAAACCTGTGGCTACAGTGACACAGGCCTGCAATCCCAGCACTCTGGAGGCCGAGGCGGGACGATCAGAAGTTGAAGGTTATCTTCCATAACATAGTAAGTTCAAAGTCAGCCTGGGCTACATGATGCCTTGTCTCAAAAAAACAGGCAAAAAGACTTGAATGGCGGGGGGATGTGGTAAGTCATAATCTTTGATATTCTATTAAGAACTAGAAGATAGCATGTGGGTTTAAGCCCCAGCATCACCCAAACAATCAAACAAAACAAAACAAAACGGGAGAGAGGAGCCGAAAGGCTCCAAGCATAAAAAAAAAAAAAAATGATAATTAGACTGAAATGCTAATGGGCCTAATTTGATCAGTACACATGTTGAAATATAGCCCTGCACCCCATCAGCATGAATGGTTATTACGCATGCATATACAAGTGTGGGTGCACTTAGAGTCAACACAGCACTGTGCTAAATGGAGAGGTCTGGAGAGAATGCAACCATAAAAGACATAGTCTCTGCCCTACAGGCTGACTGTGATGGTGGGAAAGGCCCGGGGGCAGGGAAATTGACTCAGTGGGTGGGGCCGATACAGCAAGGCCAGATACTGTGGGGCAGAGACAGGGGCAGGGGACAAGGAAGCCTTCCGGAACTCACTCCTGAGGAGGAAGAGGAGGGGGAGGAAAAGGAGGAGGAGGAGGAGGAAGAGGAGGAGGAGGAGGAAGAGGAGGAGGAGGAATAGGAGGAAGAAGAGGAGGAGGAAGAGGAGGAGGAGGAAGAAGAGGAGGAGGAAGAGGAGGAGGAGGAGGAAGAGGAGGAGGAAGAGGAGGAGGAAGAGGAGGAGGAAGAGGAGGAAAAAGAGGAGGAGGAAGAAGAAGAGTAGAAAGAAGAGGAGGAGGAACAGGAGGAGAAGGAACAGGAGGAAGAGGAAGAGGAGGAGGAGGAAGAGGAGGAGGAGGAACAGGAGGAGGAGGAGGAAGAGGAAGAGGAGGAGAAGGAGGAAGAGGAGGAAGAGGAGGAGGAGGAGGAGGAAGAGGAGAAGGAGGAGGAGGCAGTGGCTTTGGACAGCAAGCAGAAGATGGGTTGGGGAGAGGGCACATCAGGGAACATAGAGCAATGAGTGGGTGGGAGCTTGCTCTACCCAGAGAAGAGCAGGTCAGCCAGGCTAGCCCACAGAAAGGGAGGAGAGGCACTTCTGGAGAAATGATGGAAGGTTCTGGAGCGTGGCATGCAACTGCACAGGGCCTGTGGACATCCTGGCCTTCCGTGCTCTGGCGCCCGGTCTGACCACCTTCATGTTCCTTTCTATTGACCCCAGAGACCTTGGCTCAAGCCGAGAGGCGATGGTAACCGTGGATGGGGAGTTAGGAATAGGTGGGAATCCTTGCATGCACAGCACGACTGCTGTGTAGGGAAGGCATTCGGGCATCTGTGAGAAGGCCAGCCTCCCCTGAGGGTGTGGACACGGGGCGTCTGGGGACTTCCACCATGAGTCACACTTGCCATCCTACCTGTCTGAGCGGGCCAGGTGGACTCTCACACCGGAGTTCAGTGCCAAGTGACTGGCCCCAGCTAGGTAGGCAACTGAGGCAGTCCCTATTTTGGTTTTCGTTAACAGGCAAACTATTCAGTGAGGGAGTCACTCAGTCGTTCAGATGGTGAAGAAGAGATTGAGTCTGTCAGTGAGTGAGTCAGGTTGTCAGTTGGTCAGAGAGTGAGGAGTGAGTGAGTGAGTGAGTGAGTGAGTGAGTGAGTGAGTGAGTGAGTCTGTCAGTCAGTCAGTCAGTCAGTCAGTCGTCACTCACTCACTCATCCCTCACAATTAACTACTGATAGTGCTAAGATGCTCTGGTGCAGTGGGAAATAAGTTTGTGCCTGCCATTTATATTTCCTGTCATTATTTACTTTTTGTTTTCCCTGAATATTTAGAAAAGTCTTGTTAAAATGCCAACCCACCTCAGCTGCATGGAGGGGAGGGGTGGGGATGCAGCTTTAAGGGCAGGAGCGCCAAGGGGACCGGCAGGGCTGAGGCAGGGGAATACACGGGTTGGGTCGAGGAGCTCTGAAGGGTGGCGGCCCTTAGAAGGACGGATGGGGGCTGCTTCTGCAGCTGGCCCTCTCAGCCAATCCTCTGCTTCCCCGGCTCTTCTGTGGTGGGCCTCTGGGTGGATGCTTGATTCCTCACAGCATGTTCTTGTCTTGAGGCTGTGTGGTGCAGTAGTTAGCAAGCAGGATCCTACACTCACCCCGCAAGGGCCTCTTTCAGTGACCCAATGACTTGTCCTCCCTGAGATGGAGCCTCCTTTGGCGGTGGGTGGGGGCACACAGCACAGGGACTTTGTGTGTGTTCTGCACTGACTCCCCCGACATCAATGAGTCATTGTCACAGGGAAGAAACAGGAACTTGAAGGCTAAGGTCTTTAACTCACGGGTTGAGTAGGGGATCTGTGATCTTAATTGTATTCTTGGCCCATTCCCTGCCCTGAATGGTGGTGAGTGAGGGGTCCTGAACACAAGGAGTCAGCTCAGTGGCCCTCCAGAGTACTGAACCCACAGCCTTGGCTTTGTCAGAGGGACAAGTCAGACTCAGGGCCACACTGGATGTGTCATGCAGTCTCACAGCCACATGGAGTATGAGAGGCCCCAAGAAACACCCCTTTCACTGTGCATCCCCCCAATGAGCGGCTCCTCTTTTCGGCTTCACTGGGTGAGCTCCGCTTTCCCCCTTCCCTGGGAGTGCCATCCCCATGGAAACTGCTGGGGACCCAGTGGGGGATGAGGAGGGAGGATAATCAAGAATTATTTGTTTGGGGTTAAAAAAAAAAAAGGTGGAGAGGGCTAATGGGATAGAGGACCAAGAGGAGGGCATGGAGAGACGGGGGAGGCGGGAGAGGGAGTCTTTTCTTTGGGGAAAAATGGAAATTTAATCAGATCAGTTTTTATAGTGCAAATAGAAAATCAGTTTTAATAAAGCCAAAAGGAAATGCAAAGCAGCGACTTGAGCTGGAGACTGTGTTACACAGGCACTCTTCAGGGGTAGCGAGACGGGGGTGTTTATTGTGTGCAGGCAGGGTAAGGAAGAGGTCTCCCGGCTGAATTTCAAATCGACACTGGATTTGGGCTTTGGGGCGGGCATTGAGTCCCTCCTTGCAACCCCTGGGTCCATCTGTCCAGAAATGGGGCTCTCTCAAGACCATTAGGAGAGAGAAGGGGTAGAAGAGTCACCCTTCCCTTCCCACGGCGTGGGCCCCCCAGTGCCTCCTTGTGGTGACCCCCCAACAATGGTGCCCATGGCAGCCTGCCCAAACACTTCCCTGCTTTCCTCTGACACACACACCCCCATTCTCTGGGCTTGATTCTTAATTATAGTTCTGGCCCAGCTCTTGATTTTATTGCTTTCATTTATTATAAAAAGACCAGTGTCTGTTTTTTTTGAAACGGCTATCTGGTCAAATCATGGCTGATAAGCAACACTGGCTGTCTTTTTAAGACGGGTCAAATTTATCACACTTAAAAAAAAAAAAAAAAAAGCAAGCCTCTGATGGCCTATTAGGAAGCCCCCCCACCCCCACCCCCTTTCCAGAGTGACATTTTAGTAAAAAGCTTTATTTTCCCCCCTTCTGCTTTCACAAAGCCATCGCCTTAAAAGAGAAGGGGAAGGAGGAGGGGAGGACCAGGCACTGAGTACTTTTGAGGCGGCTTCATAAAATATACGGAGGGGGCAAGGGCGCTAACAGATCTGTCCTAATGGGGCTGTTAGCTCGGAGGAACGACGGCGGCGGCGGCGGCGGGCACGTGTTGTCAGTGGTTAGTTTTGTAATTAGGAGGAAGCGGCACTTCACATTTCGGAGACACAGCTATTTGAAGCTCCGAGGAAGATACGGGGGTCTGGGCCAGAAAGATAGGTGGGAAGGAGGGGGCCTGGGGAAGAAGGGGATTGGGTTGGGAGCTCGTCTGTCACCTCTGAAGCTGGCTGCACACGAGACAGGAGGTCGGTAGCGCCCTTAGGTGGCTACCCTGCCCTTGCTCAGCACCTGCTACCACCCTGCACTCCAGAAGGGGGACCTCAGGACATTATCCTGTTGCTGGGCTGGGAGAACAGGGCCCAGGTTACGTCTTCCTGTGGCCAGAGACATCCATACCGCTCACTGGCCGTGTGACAGGGACTGCAGTGAGGCCGTTTTATTAGCCCAGCTAGAAGCAAATATTATTATGAATTGCTGTTTGGCCCTGGGGGGGTCGGGGGAAGAGAGGTTCTGGAGAGAAGGGTGGCCATTGTTTCTTCTGAGTGAGAGGGGCAAGGTGTGGGCCTAATAGGTCTGCAGATGTCTTCTAGGAGAGGCTGAGGCTGATAGAGATTAAGACCACCTGACCTTCATGTTTCTCCCTGACTCTCTTCCTCCGCTTCCTCCTCTCCTGCTTTCTTCTCCAGCAAGATTTTTTTACCCTTTATCCCAAACTTGGAGGCATGGCTGTTAAGAAACACCCTCCTTTTATTCATCCCAGCGAGACCGGGCTTGAGAGGAGGGTCACAAGCAGCAACAGCATCTTCGTGCTCTGCTTCTGTCCCAGGACAGGGCACTTAGCCTCACAACTCCCTCTTTCCCTGACGGTGAGAGAACAACCCGGTGAGCATCAATGGAGCACCTAACACCTGGCTGCCTCAAAGTAGCCAGAAAGTGATGCTGGGTGCTAGGGATGTAGCTCAGTCCACAGGGTACTTACCTGGCAGCGCACAGGGTTCCATCCCTCGCACTGTAGACATTCAGAGTGCTGATACGTCTGGAGGGGGGGGGGGGACGGGGGGGGGGACACACACGACGGGGGACGGACGACACAAGAGGATCAGAAGCTTAAAGTCAGCCCTGGCTACTTAGAGTTTGAGGCCAGGTCAGGGTAGACTACATGAAAGAAAGAGAGAGAATAGGGAGGGGAAAGAGGGAGGGAAGGAGAGAGAAAGAGAGGGAGGAACATAGTTACCAAAGGCCTGCAAGGGGCTAGGCTTTGAGCCGGAGGAGGCTCCATTTGAAAGCTGGACACCAGCTGGAAGAGCGCAGCAAAATTGCTTTCTCTCTCTTCTCTGTCTCTGTCTCTCTCTCCCTTCTCTTTCTCTCCCTTCTCTCTCTCTCCTCTCTCTCTTTACCTCTCTCCCTTCTCTCTCTCCTCTCTGTCTGTCTCTCCCCCCCTCTGTCTCTCCTCTCTGTCTGTCTCTGTCTCTGTCTCTCTCTCACCTGCAAAATGATACTGTCATTTCTGGAAGGTTAAAGGATCAGTGGGAAGTTTATGCCACAGAACCAATGGCCCCATTAAGTGTTGTACTCCTTCAGGATCAAAGCTGTGGACTGGGTAGGGCAACCCGTGCCACAACAGAACCAGGATTGAAACCTCGGGACCTTCAGGCCAATGTGGCTTCTTCACTTGTTCTGTCCTTGGAACACAAGGCAGTGATGGAGCAGCTGTGGGATGTGACTTTGAAGGAAGACACCAGAGCCGGAGAAAGGCTGGGATGTCTTCCCCACCTAAGGATAGAGTCGTCATTTCTACAGTGTCCAGGTTGCACCTCAACCTTCCAAGACCAATGAGAGCTTTTACAGGACCGCTCCATGCCAGGGCTGCTTGGCTCCACAGCATGGCTGGGTGCCTGGCCCATGGCTAGAGGCCAGTGGCCTAGAGCCAGGGAAGCCAGCTGGTGACAGGATAGAGTTGTCCTGGCCTTGGCCAGGCAAAGTGTTGGGTTCTGACCCAGACAGGGGTCCCTGAAGGACCTCTGCACGGGCACATTTAACTCTGTGGGAAGAGGCAAAGTTCCAGTGCCACCAAGACCGTGGTCATCTGCTTAGGGACTTCTGGGACCTGGCCTCTGGAGTGAACCCGAACTAAGTGACCTGGTCAAGCCTAATTCCACCTGCATCTGGTCCTTTTGGTAGAGATTGCAGAGAGTGAGAAGCCCGCTGTAGACAAGAGGGAGACCGTGAGAGCTGGCTCTTATTTGTGAATGAAGCTTGGATGGGACGGGCAATTCAATAGGGTCATGGATGGTTCAAGGCAAATCCACCTTTAGCTCCTGTAAGAGAAAAGGCATAGTCTTAACAAAACAAAACAAATAAACAGACAAACAAAACTCCCCACCACAACAACCAACCAATCAACTACAAAAACTTGACCAGAGGCTTCCCAGCAAAGGCCTCTCAGAAGGCACTCCAAGATACTGAATGCCTGGGAGATGAGACGTCTGGCTGTCAGCCTCAGCCCTTGTCTTTTTTTTTTTCTTTTTGATATGGTGTGATATGCTTGGTCTTAAGGGATTTGCAGGTGTCAGCAGCTCCCCAAGTTGTTTTTTTTTTCTCCTGACCTTCATTGTTTGCCAGTGTATTTATTTCAGGGGACCCAAGGATGGCTATGAATTCACATAGCTACTGTGTGTTGTATAGACAGATGCTGGTGTGCTTGCACTTGTGTGTGCATGTGTGTGTGTGTGTGTGCGCGCGTGAGGTGGGGCACAAGTCAGCATCAGGTGTCCTCCTCCATGGCACTCCACCTTTTTAATGTAGGGGATGGGTATCCAAACTCAGGTCTTCATGCTGGCACATCAGGCACTTTACCAATGGGCTGGGTCTCCAGCCCCCCCCCCCCCACATGTACCTTTAAACAAGCAGATGAAATGAGGCTAGTGATGACCATGTAATAACTTGGGAGAGGACCACAAAGCTCAAAGCAGCGGAAGTGGTCTATCCTGGCTCACTTAGTTCTCAGCCTCCCTGCTTCGAAGGGGAACACTTTGTTCCTGGGCCTTTTAATATTCTGTACACTTAGTGGGTTGTCCCGACAGACTGGGTACCTTTGAGGTAAGAGGCTCCTGGATTTTTCTTTTTTTCTTCTTCTTCTGGTCTTCCTATCCCCAGGGTCTGGTATAAAGTAGAAACTCAATAAATGTTAGTCAAATGAATGAATAAACGTTTGAATAACAAAAATACCTGCTCTACAGACCTCTCAGGATTATTGGAAGGATCAAATGAGATAATGCACATGAAAGCACTTTGTAAATTGCAGAGCACTATACAAATGCAAATCACTCCCAGCTTTGGTGGAAATTATTATTCAAATTATTATTATTATTTTCACAGTAAAGGAGGAGAGGAAGGAGAGGGCATGGCTCCCCAGCGTAGGGTGGCGGACGCTCGGGCTGCAGCCTTGGTGCTCCTGGCATTCTCCAGTCTACCAGATCGCCTTCTCTCCCTCTGCAGGCTGCTGGGTGAGACGGGCCTGACTGCAGCTGCTCAGGGTCAGGCACTAGTTGCCATTGGAATTCTGCCCAGTGCTGGGCACGGCACACTGTCCCCTGAACAAAATGAATTAAATGCCGGGCTGTAAATGAAAAGGTTTTTGTTTTCTGAAATGTCTGGTTCTTTTCTTTCTTTCTTTCTTTTTTTTTAAATCAAGTTAGGAAAAGTGGTGCACTAGGAAAGGAATGGTGAGAGAGGGAGGAGAGGGAGGGAGAGAGGGAGGGAGGGAGGGAGGGAGGGAGAGAGGGAGGGGAGAAAAGTGAGAAGAAAGAGAGGAGAGGGAGGGAAGAGAACTGAGAGAGGGAGGAGAGGGAGGGACACACACACACACACAGAGAAAGAGAGAGAGAGAGAGAGAGAGAGAGAGAGAGAGAGAGAGAGAGAGAGAGCAGACCTCTCCCGCAATCACATTCCCAGTGCTATTATCCTGCCTCTTCAACCCTTGGCCTGCAAGAGGAAGCAGGAGCCGGCTGGGCAGCCAGGAGACACTAGCAAAGGCGTGATTGATAATTGGCGACTGTAATTCTATAATTCATCTCTGCATCGCAGTGAAATTAAAAGAGTTTAGGTTCCTAAGCATAATGATCATCAATTAAATGCCGGGGAGATTTAGTGTCCTCATTTGAATTTTGTTTTATTTATTTAAATGTCTCTTTTGCTGGGTGAGGGGGGCAGCTCAGGGTGAGGGGAACAGAGTGAAGGCTGGTCCCCAGGCAGTTTGGAGCAGCCAGGTCTCACGGGTTACCTGGGGGTGGTGCAGGGCAGCGGGCTTTTTGAGACAGGGGATCCATCATCTCGGGCCTAATCAGTTAATACTGATAAACTGCCAGCAATAACTGCCAATTGTACCGCTTGGAGCTGCAGGTTCATTCATTTAGGGAGTACAGCGGCGCCACGTTGGGGAAGCACTTCTGTCTCCAGGAGGGAGATGATGCATTTGGTGCAGGCCAAGGGGCCACCGCAGCCCCAGGGCGGTGAGGGAAAAGCTGTCTCTAGTTAGCTCGAGAACAGTCCAGCCTGCGGGCGGTGTGATGAATCTGGCCCGTGCCTGGTCTTTGGGCCCAGATTGGCACAGAGGTGATGTGCACTTTGGTTTTAATGTGGACTGCTTTGTGAAGACATTTCCTGGCCTGGTGTTGCACACACCTGCAAAACAAAGCCTCAGGAATCAAGATTCCTTACAGCAGCCCCGCCTCCTCAGCTGTGACTCAGTTTCCTCCTGTGGAGAGAAGGAATTGTAATAGGTGGCCTGGAGGGGTCCTTTGTAGCTCAGTGGCTTGATTCCATCTGTCCTTGGCTGCTGACATCATCCATCATCATGCTGACAGGATGCCTAGCCCACCTTCTGCCCTCCCTGTCCGCCCCAGTTATAGCCCGGGTACCGACCGCATTCGCCTCCTCTGCCTCTTGGAACCGTTCGACCCTCCCCACATGGCTGTCCCCTTTCCTGGGTTGGTTATCGCTACAGTTTCCCAGCATTCTCTGATTCTGACTTCTCACTTGCAATCAAGAAACTAAAAATAGAGCATAAAGGAGGCTCTCCAAGGGGGGTGGCTGGGGGTGGGCAGAGGCCTCCAAAGTGCTCTGGTTCCCCATGGGAATGAGACCTCATCAGCCCAGCGTGGGGAAGGGGGAATCCAATCCACACCAATGACAGAGGTGGAGGCCAGGGGACAGAGCCTTCCAGATCAGCAAGAACAAGGGCTGAGCTTGAGACAACAGTGTGTGTGTACTCCGGAGGGAGGGCTAAGAAGCAGGGCAGGAGGCAGCAGCTTTTGGGGTATTCTGGGTCTTTGCGCATGAATCCCATTGCATCCCTGGCACAAGAGACCCTCTCCTTGAGCCGAGTGAGGGCTGCAGTCCTGGGACCAAGGCCCACACAGCCTGGGCAGAGGGGGCTTCGTGTATTCATCTCTCTACCAGAAGAGGGCGCCCTATTATAATTTTCGCCAAGGTATGCTTTAGCACAGGGAAGCATCATGAAGAATGCTCCCGTGGTTATCCTATTGTGCTGGTAGACAAACAGGACCCACTCACCCTAATCAGGGATTTCTCCATCAGAGCCTTAGATTGTAAAGGAGTGGGCGTGATGTGATAAGATGGGCCTACTTGGTGGCAACGGGGCTGTGTCGGGCAGAGACTCACAAGCATTGGGCTAGGATTCGGGATGATCTGGGTTCTCAGACACAATCGCAAAACGCAGTCCACCTCCCTGCCCTGGAGATCTGAATAGTGCACAAATCCGTGTAAGTGACAGTTGGTATCAGGAGTACACCCCTGGTTATGGAGCCTGGAGCTCGGAGCTGCAGTTCAAGTTGCTATATATACTACGTATGGCCTTGGGCACACTGTTGCTTTTTCCTCTGAGCCTCAGTTTCCTTCTCCTGTCCAATCATAGGCTATATGAGCAGGGCGGTGGGGGTCAGCACTTTGTCTCTCCTGCACAGACAGAGGCAGTGGCTGTGCCTTATCTTCTGAGGGACAGTGCAGAAAGAGGACATTATCACTACCTTTGTGTGGTACTGCCTCAGAAGCTACATGTTTACATGGGGTTATCTTCAGGACCCATGATGCTTTCCCTCCTGGAGGAGGAAGGGGAACGGCTGAGACTGGAATCCCAGGGTTTGCCAGGTTTTGTACCAATGATTCAAATCAAGATAATGCTCCATCTGAACTCATTCCAGCTGTTTGATCAGGCTGGTTTCTATCACGGGACTCAGTCCTCAAAAATGTGGTGATGTCACCAGGGAGAGGGGGCTGTGAGGACCCGAGCCCTGCTGGGGTGGCCCCTCGCTTGGCTTTTCTCAGTCTTGTCCACGAGGCTGGCTATCTTCCTGTACTTAGCACAAGTACTTTCTTTCTCCCCTTTGGGAGGACTGAAGACCTTCTAGAGAATTGAGGGCAATCTGAAGGTGACCCCAAGTCTCCAAGAATACTCACCTCATGTCCTCATCTCTTTACATCCTGAGTCAAGACATCCATTCAGGACTGGTCTGAGGTCAAGGGCTCCTCAGGATTGTCTTGGACTCTTTGGACAGCTCTGTCCCTGTATTTGAGATGAGTTTAGAGGAGGCAGGACTCTGTAATTTTCTGTGTGAAATCCACAAAAGCTACAAGCCCAAGTGGGCATGCAGCCCAACAAAGGCTTTTTAAAAATTACCATGCACTGTCCTTTCCTCTGATTACAAAAGCAATACATATTCATGGTAAAAATTTTAGAAAATACAGAAAAGCACAAAGGGAAAAAATTCATCTGTCTTCTACGTTCCAGAAGCATCCATTATTAACTTTTGAGGTGTCCACCTTGCCCTTTTCTTACTCGTGGTCTCTGTATCGGTGTCTTTTAATGGGAGCCCCATGCAGCAATACTGTTTTGTCACCTACTTGGTGACATTTCCCCACACAACAAAAGCCATTTGATGAGTGTGGCCAAGTGTTTGGTCATGGAAATGGTGGGGGATGGGGGGCATGAGAGCAGGACTGTGAGGGGAGACTCTAATGCGGTCAGATCTGGCTCTGTGGCTTCCAGTAGAGACAGAAGAGCGTCAAATCCATCAGCTGAAAGGGCAGCTCTTGAGGCAGCCAGCATGAACCCCAGTGATCTGAGGATGACGGGAAGGTGAGCTAGCCATGGAGGCTGGCTTACTCTGTTGGCTTCCTTCCTCCATAGGTTCTTGCCCTGGCCACAGCAAGCTGGAAGGAAGTGAGCAGGACATGAGGTGATAATCATTGCTAGGCTATAACAAAATAACACTAGAAGCTGGGCATGCTAGCCTGGGAGACAGAGGCAGGAAGATTTTGAGTTTAAGGATATCCTGTGCTAAACAAAAAGACTCTGCGTCAGAAAATGAAATCAAACCAAACCCCAAACACCCAATAATGATAAAACAAAAGAAAGCACAGCAGTGTAAATTAGAAATACAGCTAGAAATGTGAAGGTCTGTTTCACCTGCCACTTAAGGGAGCATGGATTCTGAAAACCCTTTCCAATGACACAGGCTGAATACTGTAACAGGTGTAGTAGTTTGAATGAGAACGGCCCTCATAGGCTCATATGTTTGAATACTTGGTTACTAGTTGATAGAACTGTCTGGGAAGGATTAGTATGACCTTGTGTGTCGCTGGGGAAAGGCTTTGACGTTTCAAAAGACTCATATAATTTTAAGCTAGTTAGTTCCCTCTGTTTCCTGTTTGTGGTTGGAGATGTGAGCTGTCAGCTTTTCCTACCTCCGTGACTTCATTCTACAACCCTGGATTCTAACCCGTTGGGACCATAAACCCAGTTAAATGCTTTTTTTATAAGTTACCTCAGTTTTACTGTTTTGTCACAGCAGTAGAAATGGGACTACTAGACAAGGACACCTTGGGGTCATTGTGTACTGGAGAGCTTCAGTTTTGCTGAGCAGTGCATGCAGATCTGGGACCCACAGCAACTGGAAATGCTGAACAAATAACCATGGGACACAGGTCTTTCAATTTCAAGAATCCATACCCACCCTGTCAGCATACCACATTCACCTTCTTTAAAGCATTCTGATTAGGCCAGCTGATTTCTGATAAGCCCATCTCTATCTGACTATAATTTTTCTGTCTTCAAACTCAGCCCATTGTCTGTTAACAACAAATCTAAATAACCTAATTTAAAAAAATTAACAAAAGACGGAGACATTTCTTGAATGATGTAGACTAGTGGATGACAAGCATATGAGAAGATCTTCAACATCATTCATCATCAGAGAAATGTAAATTGAAACCATAAATGGTGGTTTGAATAGGTTGGCCCCCACAGGCTCGTGTGTTTGAATGTTTGGTCCATAGGGAGTGGCACTATTAGGAGGTGTGGCCTTGTTGGAGGAAGTGTGAGGGGGGCTTTGAGGTCTCATATGCTCAAGCTATACCCATTGTGGCTCCTAGACCCTTTCTGCTGTCTGTGGATCAAGATGTGGAGCTCTTAGTCCTTCTCCAGCACCATGTCTGCCTGCACACGGCCATGTCCTGCCATGATGATAATCAATTAAACCTCTGAAACTGTAAGCCAGCCCCAATTAAATGTCTTCCTTTATAAGAGTTGCTGTGGTCATGGTGTCTCTTCACAGCAATAGAAACCCGAACTAAGACACCATGTGAGACAATATTTTATACTCAGGATGGAGGGAAGAAAGGAGAGAGAGAAGAGAAGGAGGAGGACGAGTTGGTAAATTTGTAATTATGACCTTTGTGTTCCATTTGGTAAGAATACAGAATGTAGGTCTGGTGTAGAAAACAACACCACTCTTCAAAAACACAAAATCAGAATCAGCTAGTTTCGGCAATTGCCTTGCTGGGGACACTTTCATAAGGACTGAAAACAGGATTTTGAAGGGAGATTTACATACTCAACTTACAGCAGCAGTGTTCACCAAGTGTAGGAGCAACCTTTATGTCCACAGATCGATGGATGGAAAACCAGAAGGTGACATTTTACTTAGCCCCAAGGAAGAGAATCAGCAACATGCTACAGCAAGATAGATATGCGAAGTAAGCAGCTTGCAAAAAGATAGCTCTTTTCCAGCTTTCTCTTTGCTGTGACAGGATGCTTGACATAGTTGATCTGGGCTCACAGTCTCAGAGGGCTCCATCCCTAGTCCCTGGCTCTAATTCATTCTGGGCCTGTGGTGAAGAAGAACCTCATGGCAGATGGAGTCTGGAGGAGGGGCCATCCAGAGGTAACTCATGATGGGAAGCAGAATTGCGAGGGGATGACGGGAGAAAGAGGGGAAGAAGGAGAAAAAAAAAATAAGTAAAAAGAGGCCAAAGGAAAAAAACCTTTCTTGAAAGGCTCACTCACCCCTTTCCCCAGTGACCCACTTCGTCCTGCTAGGTTCTACCTGCAGACATTTCCAGAACTTTCCCCTATACCACTACCAGTTGGGGAGGGGAGCACTCGAGTCTTTAGGAGACAGTGTATGTTGAAACCACAGCAATGGGGGATTTAGAGAGGTTAAATTCACAGAGATTCAAAGTAGAATGGAGGGGGCGGGGACCCGGAGAGTGGAGAGAGGGGAAATGGAGACTGGTTCCACAGACATTGAGTCTCGGATTTCAGTTCTGGACATGGGTTGTGTGACAAGCATGTATGTGATACTGTTGGGTTGTACACTTAAACATGGTTAGAAGGAGAAATTTATGTCGTTTTTTTTCTGAATTACAGTTAAACAAAACAACAACAACAACAACAACAACCCCTGCTGATGGTCTTGCCTTCTCTGGCCAGCCCAGCAGGGGAAGCAGACCTTCTTCTCAGAACTCCTGGAAGTGATTACTCTTTCCACGCCTGGGCTGATGATACCCCAACCGGCTTCTTCTGTGTGTGACATTCGAGATTCCTTTTTGACAAGCCGTTTGAAGGCAGGGATAAAATCTTTACCTTTTTATTTCCCCCCCCATGGCACCTCACACTGTCTCAAGCCTAATAACAGTTCAATTAATATCTGCTGACTGGATCCTCACTTCCCTTGATGTGTTTTGGTCCGCGAGTTGGCGGGTGATGGATGGAAGAGAGAGCAGCCGCTAAGGAGAAGGGCATGAGGGAGCGCGCCGGGCTGCCAGTTTATTTTCCACGCGTTGCCTGTGAATTGTCTGGGCAGCTACATCCCCCTGTGGTCAAACTTACACATATTCGTATTATTTTTTACTGGTACCTAGATGGAGGCGGTACCGTGAGGACGTGAGGTAGATTAGTTGTAAGAGAATGGTGGTGAGGCTGAGAAATGTCGGCGGACATGAGCCTGACCTGCACCTCCTCTGGAAAACAGGTCTGTAACTCTCCTCAGCCACCCAGCTCAGGGTCTCACAGATCTTCCGACAGATCTTCCGCGGGGAAGAAGCCGTCCTCCTGACCTCTCCCTTCCCCTCCCCACCTCCGTGTAAACTTCTTCTCGGCTGAAATGGAGACATTCTCTTGTCGCCTTCGCCCTTGTACACTCTTTTTAAAAACTGGACTCGAACAGAATAAAGATCCCTCCCGTAAGGTAACTGTAATTCTCCTCTTTGTAGGGTGGTTCCTCTGTTAAATTAATTGTCTGGCTCTCCTGAAAAGCAATCTTTTCCCCCAGTTCATGTTCCGTTTTTGACCTAACATGGCCATTCTTGGCCTTTTGAATGGGATTTGCTTCTGGTCGGGAATTACATTTCCATAGCAACGCCCGGCAGCCATCTTAAAAGCACTCCTCCCCTCCACCGCGCAGGCAGCCCGGTGTTAAGGTTCTGCCATCCCTCTCACACAGAAGCCATGGGTGTATTTGTTCTCATTTAGGCGGGGCAGACAACAGCAATGGCTACTCAGACCCCTGACAAGCTGAAGAAAGCCCCGCAAAGGAAGAAGGCTGCTGTCTGTTCCTGGGGGGGCCCCGGGCTGCTGTTCACTTTTTAGTTTCACAGCCTGCTTTACAAAACT
Source organism: Peromyscus maniculatus bairdii (assembly GCF_049852395.1). Taxonomy (NCBI): domain Eukaryota; kingdom Metazoa; phylum Chordata; class Mammalia; order Rodentia; family Cricetidae; genus Peromyscus; species Peromyscus maniculatus. The sequence goes on from NC_134858.1 coordinate 43,512,182, forward strand.
TGGGGTGGAGGTTTTCATCTCATGCCTGAATCACCCAGGCCTTTTTCTCTAAGCAGGGCACCCCACTAAGCTAGAAGCAAGAGAATGGCCTGTATTCTAGCTTTGGGGATCTGTGTGTTTCAAGCTTGTTATTTATGGCTGTTTTTTAAAAAGTAAACCATAAGAAGTGTGAAGTTTTTAAAAACTTAAAAATATACCCCTCTGCCCCCTATTAGTGACTCTGAAGGATCTTTGTCGTCCATGGAATTAACTTCAGACTCTGCCGCACAGCAGCAGCAAGGCCTTCAGTTTGCTGGTTCCTGCCTGTCTCAACTCACCCACACTCCCTTCCCTTCCTCCTCCGTCCTACAGAGAGGAGATGAGCTCTCAGGAGAGAGCCAACACTCCCATCCTGTGTGTCCCACCCCTGAACCTGAGGCACCTCCCTGTACCCACCTGCCCAAGTCCTTCTCCTTCCTCAGCGTGGGTTTTCTCAGCTGGTGTGTGGGGAATACAATTGCAGAAGAAGTCGTGGCCATCTGGGGGGTGGCAAGTGGGCTTCGGACTGCTGGAAAGCCCTCCAGGCCAGTCTTCCCATCTACATCTGCACTGTTTATTTGTCTTAGTGAGCCACCAGTTGGGGTCATTTCCTGGGGGTGCCATGTTATAAAGAAGTTGGCGGCTCTGCTTTAGGGCCCAGCCGCCTCCTCCACCAGTCTCTCCTACCCTCCAGCTAACAGGCTTGAGCTCTCCCCGAGGCACCTTCTCCAATCCGTTTTCCCTGGCAGTCTGTGTGTCTCTCTGTGTCTTCAGTATTTACCATTTCTCCTACACATAACACCCCCCAATCCACTCGCCCCCCCTCCACTCACCACCCCCACCTAGGGCCTGACGGCTCTTTAGCAATTTCCTTAGTATGTAGTTATACCAAACAGACTAGAACCACCTTCTCTTGTGTGAAATTGGGTCCCTTTAAATGCTTGTTGATTTGAATTCTAACCATGGATTGTCTTCCCGGAGGAATTCCCCTGACACGCTGCTCTTATTCCAGTGACCCCACCACTCTTCAGACCACTTCTGGAGTTTCTTTGCTGGAACTGTTTTCAGAAGATCTATGAGCTGAAGAATAAAATGAGTCTCTTTTCCTTAGACTCGAACACCGTGTACTTAATTCTCATTTTGTTGTCATTGTTAGTCAACAAATATTTATTGAGCTCCAGGCACGAGGCTGTTTTCTTAAAAATTTAATATAAACTACTTGTCTACCTTATTGGCAAGATTTGGCTCTAAATAAGTTTGGTCTCTTTCCAGAAATCAAATCTACTCTCGGAACATTACAGATTTACTATCTTGGAGCAGATTCACAACAAGGAAAACAAAGACTGCGAAACGGCAGCAAGGGACACAGGACGGTGGCAGCCGTGGAAATGGCCACAGCACCGGGAGGAGGGACTTCTCAACGTCCACCCTGCAAGGGACAGCAAGGCCAGGGCGGTGAGCGCTGGGGTGTGCGAGTCCCATCGCCCATCCCTGGGACCAAATACCCAGCGAAAGCAACGGAAGGGAAAGGAGGATTTGTTTCACCCGTGGTTTGAAGAGATGCAGTCCCTCATGGTGGTAAGGCACGGCAGTGGGAGTATTAGGGAGCTGGTCCCATCGTATTCAGCCAGAAATAGATGGATGCTGTTGTTCCACTCACTTCTATCTTTTTATACACTCCAGGACCCTATGTCCTCGGGATAGTGCAACTAACATTTGGGGTCTTTCCCCTTCCCTTAAATTTCTCTGGAAACACCCTTACAGACCCACCCAGAGGTGTATCTCCTAGGTGACTCTAAATCCCTTTGGCAGAGATGTTTGTTTGTTAAGACTCATTCTCCTTGGCTTAAGTCACCTTTGCACAGGTAGGTGTCATTCAAAGGACAATGGAGCACAGTGATCTGTACCCTTCAAGAGCTTCTGTCCAAAAAAAAAAAAAAAAGGAATCTTCTCTAGGATTCTGTCGATTCTCAAGAACACATCTGACCCCGTGAATCAGTATAGTGTGTGCTTAAGATTATGCTATTTGTATGCCATCGAATTCATCTGTGCCCTGGCTTTGCTGCTGGGCTGGGCTGTCTTGGGGCTCACTTTGCTCCCCTGTTTCATGGAAGGCTGCTGTGTACTTTACAGAGCTGCTGCAGAGGTAGTCATTGGCTCTGACACACAGCTATTCTGATTTCAAACAAAGCTTCCACAAACATATTGGATTATTATCGTTTTCCCAGGAGAATGGAGGGCGAGGTAAGAACTCCTGCCTGCCAGCTTTTGGAGCCTGGGATTATAGAGTGGCGTTTGAGATGTTCCAAGTCCTCCAGAGGGAACAGTAGAGCTGGCTGGTGAAATGTCAGGGCTGCATCTCAGGAAGGATGCTGTCTGAGGCTGGTTTATCCAGCAGGATGTGTGAATGAACGAGACTAAGGAGCCATTCCTGGAGAAGGGGCCTAGCTTGGCATAGTACACTGCTGTGACTTGGATCTTAAATGCCTCCGGAGAGCCCAGGTGTTGAAAGCTGAGTCAGCTGTGTCTCTGTTGGAAGGTGGTGGAACCTTCAGAAAGTGGGGCCCAGAGGGAGGCCCGGATGGGTCATTGAGGGCAGCCCTCGAAGGGGATGTCGAGATCCTGAATCCTCTATAGTTGCATCCCAGCTGACATGAGGTAAGCAGCTCACTCTTGTGCTCCCTTGTGACTCCAACACCATGTTCTATTTTGCTACAGGCCCCAAATCAACAGAGCCTATTATGACTGAGACTTCTGAAACAGTGACCCCAAATAAGCCATTGCCTCTCATACAGCTTGGGTATGTTGTCACAGCAGCACAAGTTTCCTGACACACACTCAAGGTATTCCTCACTCACTGCTTCCAGCAGAGTAGCTGTTTGAAAGACAGTTGGGTCCTTCTCCTTCTCTTTGGGCTCTGCTTGCAAATGCACCTAACAGACCTGCTACTCCTCCAAGCACCGATTCTAACTCCTGCTGGTCTACACTCGATCCATCTGGAAAGCTTCCCGGAAGGACATGATTAGGGCCAGCAGTTGGGTAAACTCGCAGGTGTCTGCCACACATCAACTCATGCGACCCTAAGAGGCAGGTAGGCCTTCTAGTGGTCCTTGCTTTATGGATGGGGAAATCAAGGCTCGGAGAGGTGAGCAAATCGACCAGCCCCACGTGGCTGCTCAGTGCAAATGACTTGTCAAGGAAGTGGAATGGAGAACATCTCAGTGGCCTCCTCAGGCCTGGACTGCACTCAGGAGTTTGCGGATCAGCAGGATACCGTGACACACACATCTGTAACCCCAGCACTCAGGAGCGGAAGGTAGGAGAGTCTTGAGATTGTGAGTTTGAGGCCAGGTTTGGCCACATAGTGAGTCCGTTCTTAGAAAAAAAGAAAAGTAAAAGGAATTTACATTTTAATCCAAATGAATTCATTACTTAATCACATTTACCATTTGTCCTCCTTCTAATGCCTGGGTTCCAGGAGGCCAAATTTTTTGCCTTTTTTTTTTTTTATTAACTGCTGAATCTCAAGTAACTAGAACCATGGGAGCACACAGAAATGCATAATACATATTTATTGAATAAATGAAGTATCAATATTTTTTAAAGACTTTTCTCCTGTTTTTTTCTGGGTGTCTCCCTTACCCACACACATTGCTTTTTAGAAATTTTGGTCTGTGAGTTGTTGGGTCTTTCCACGATCCTTTGCTGTCTGGGTGGGTTTCCATCAAAATACCGACTCTTCCCCAGAGGAAAGCACAGTCCTGGTCTGAAGTCTGTGTTCATGGATATTTTTCCTAGAGACAATTACAGTTCTTGGCAATCAGTTGCTTCTGATGGTACATTAGACCTATAGACATGATCCTGTGGTGTGTTTCAAGTCTTTAAGCTGAGTCTCTGTTGAGAATGTATGCTTCTATTTGCTACAGACTTTCGCCCTCCCCACTCTACCCTGGGCAGAGCGATTCTAGTGCAACCCCAGCTTAACAGTTGAGGAAATGGAAGCTCCCCGTGAGCAGTGAGCTGCTCACAGTCACGTAGCAGGCAGGGGCTGAACTAAGCTCTCCTCAACTTCCTGGTCCTGTGTGCGTTCTCTTACATCCTTACCGTGTGTCCCCTTGCAGGAATGCCCTGTTTGGCTAGGAATGAAAACTGATGTCATTAGTCCAGGGGATGTGAGTCTGGGGTGAAGGGACAGAGGAGATGAACTGAACGGAGACAAGCACCTCTCTTTGTTCTGTTCTCAAAAAGCCATGGTGCTCATTGGCGACCCCTCCAAATGATGGCGTTTTCAGCAAATGAGAGGGGAGCAGGTCTCTCTCTTCCACCCCCATTGTAATTAGTTGTCAAAAAATTTTAGATGGAAGGGGGAATGCTCAGACCCTGATGAGATGATACAGCAAAGATTTCATTTCATCTTGAATTTGACATTAAACTTTAATAGTCTCAAGGACAAGAAGCCAAGAGATATCAGATGTAATGCGATAAAGCAAAGTTTCTCTGACAGCAAATTTGATCACAAATGGGCTCCAAGATTGCTTCTTTGATATAAATGAAACATAATTCATCTTCCAGAGCCCCGAATGGGCTTTCAGAGTGGGGACAAAGCTGGCATCTCTCTTGCCTGGTGCTGACAAGTGGCAGCCCAGGGAGGAGGTATGGGCTTGGTAGGACCCTGCTGGGGCAGCAGCCACTGTGTCTGGGAGGAGATGGGATGAACAGGCACTGGAGGCAGAGAGCATCCCGGACTCCAGCCTGTAGCCAGGAGACTCCTGCTCCGAGTCAAGTCAAGTCCAGACCAGCGTGGTGCTAAGGTAGGGGTGGTGTGAGAGCATTAGCCTCCCAGACCCCATTAGCTCCCTGTTCATTTATTAATCTCATGAATGCTATTGGGATACTCACTACCTTCCAGTGAGACACCTGCCCTTGGGGACTGTCTTTCATAGGAGTTAGATGGGGTTGAGGTCAAGAGGCCCCTGTTACAGACCTAGCCTCCCGATGCCCTCTCTGTCTCCAGCCTTTGTTCTCCCAACTCCTGCTTCTCCTCAGGTCCCAAACCTGTGAATACCTTAGGACAGGTGTCATAAGCTCTTTTGTGACCTGACCGTCTCTAGCATTGCCTTTCACACTCTCTCCAAGTATTCCTACTGTGGACTCAGCAGGAGGAGTACAGACCATGCCTTCTCGGTGTTTCTGTCTTTCTAAGGAAGCCCTTCTCCCCTTGGCCAGACATTAGTCACCCCACTCCAACCTCAAAGGCAATGCCTTCTGAGTCCCCTCCCTCCCCTGTTCCGCTCGAAGACAACTGTCCTCTGTATTCCCGGACCCTTTGATGACTCAGAATCTGTCTGCTCATCTTATTGCTGTCCCTGCTCTGTGTCTTGCATCTCATTTGTCAGGCAATGTCTAGTGATCTTTGTCTCCTCCCGGACATGTCATGCCTGGCGTGGAACAGGTACCCAGAGAGGATGGACTAGACAAAGTCAAATCCTGGCCACACTGAAAGAGATGGAGCCTTTCAATTTAAAAGACAGGCTCTCCCTAAGACTTAGAGGATTCACATGCACATGCTTTGCCTCTCCATCCCATAGACTGAATGTACCAAATACTAGAGGAGAGCTCACACTGAGGAGCTGTGTCCAAATTCTCCTGAATTTGTGAGTTTGGAATCGAAAAACTAAAACCAGTGTTGAAATAGGTCTGGTTTATTTATCAAACCTCTTTATCTTACCCGAAGACAGTCTGAATGCCTGATGGGAGAAAGGGTCCATTATTGCTCAGGACAGCAAAGGATGTCGTCTGGGAGCTGTGCTGAGTAGCGCACACACATCTACTCACAACGTGTAAGATGGGCTAAAGTCCAACCTGGGAAGAAGAATCAGAGAAGGAAGCAGAAAGAAGTCAGGCAAACCCATGGAAGAAACTGATTTTGAGAGCTCTGAGTCAGGTAAAAAGTAGTTTATCTAGTTTTTGATATTGGCAGTTACACCTAGAGCCTGTGTGTGCCAGGCAAGTGCTACCACTGAGCTATCTCCAGGTCCTGGATTTTGAGGCAGGGTCTTGCTACATAGCTTGAGCTGACCTTGAATTTGCTATGAAGCTCAGGCCGACTTGGACCTCATGATCTGTCTGTCTCCCAGGTGCTTGCATTAGGTGTGTGCCACCATGCCTTGTACCTGAAATGTGGATTGAATGCATGTGTTCATAAGTAAACTGTGATGTATGTGTGTCTGCAAGTGTATGCCGTATTATTCAGCCTTACAATGGAATGAAGAGCTGGTTCACACAGTGTGGATGGACCTTGAAAACATCATGAAAAGTGAAGAAGTCAAGCACAAAGTTCATACAGTCCTATGGTCATGCCTAGTATAGGTAAACCCACGAAGACAGTGACTGATAGTTGCCAAGTGCTGGGAGGAAGGAGGAGTCGGGGGAGGTAACTTGAGTGGATATGGAATTTCCTCTTGTTGATGATGAAAATGTTTTGAACTAGACTGAGGAGGTGGTTGGGCAACATTGTAAATGTGCTAAATATCACTGAATTCTTCATTTGAAATGATTGATTTCAGCATATGTGAATCTCACCATAATAAAATAGAAACCAACACTCACACAAACAGAACAGGGCACGTGGTATAGTTCTGGAGCATCTATGTGAAATTAATTGTGTATCTTTCCATCATCCTGAGTTCCCAAGAAGCTTCCCCCACAGATGTGTGTGTCTAGTAGGGCTCACTTGCTGTCTATCTCCCAGGGACAATATGATGTGATGGCACATGTGGATGGGGCTATGTGGGACCTGAAAGGAAAGGATGTCGAAGTAGGTGCCTTGCCTCCTTATCTGTGTCTGCTGTCTGAGGTGTCATGATGGGCTTCATTTCTCTCCCATCGAGAGGACCAGCCACTGAGCATTAAGACCTGGTGGGTGGACAGAGGGTCTCCCCTCTGGGACATCAGTTTCAGCTCCACTGAACCTCCTGTTTTCTGTTGTCAGCACTCATGAGACACAGAAAGGGAGGGGGGAACTGACCCTAGGTGATGACAGAAAAGACCCAAAGTCATTAGTTTAATGGAGCGATTGGCTGGGCTTCCAGATCTCCTTATCAATGTCATTAGAATTAATTTGATTGCTTCCTTTCCCTCTTCCCTCTCTCTCTCCCCTCTCATTGCAAATGACTTTCTTGTGTCTATGTCACTCAAGGGAGGATGATTTTCCATGTGGTAGGACCTTCTGAGACACTGATGACTTCTTTCCCCTCAGAGCTGATGGCAGAGATCTCCAGTGGATGGCAGTGTCTCTTGTACTGGTGTGTTAGGGTTGAAGGGGCCCCTAAAAGGCCCTTAGCCTTTGCCTGATAGTGTATCTTTGGATAACTAAGGTATTGTGTGTCCTTTTCCAATGAGTGAAGCAAAAAGAGAACCTAAGGAATCTCACTTTGCTTCTGAGTGCTGAATTCCCAAGCTCCTGTGGGATTCTCTACCCTGGTGCCAGGATCCCTCTCTCATCTCATCTAGGCTTTTAGACCAGAGGCTTGGGAGATGATCTATGGCTGTTGCTAGACAACCTGCATCCTATGGGAATATAGAGATGCTAGCGGATGTTGGAGGTGAGCAAGAAGATAACTTGGCACAGCCCAGTCCATCTCCAATGGTTCTCGCCATTGTCTTCTTAGAGCTGACCTCATGGATGCTCCAAAGTGGGAGATCTCTGGAGTCTGGGTTCCCCACAAATGCTGGCTTTGTTGGTCAGCCCAAGAACCCAACCATAGGTTGCCTTTCTGAAATGGTCCGTAGGAAGGGGCCCTGGTGTATTTTCTGACTGCTAACTGGGCTCTGACAGGGGAAGAGGCCACAAATACATGGAAACTTCACATAGTTCCCACATTTAGCCTTTTGGTTTCTTCATGGTGGTCACTTGCCTGGTCCATCACATACAAATGGAGCACAGGCTTGCCCCATCTGGCAGTGTAGCCCAATGAGTGGGACCCAGGAAAGAGGAGGGAGCCCATGTTTGATCTCTGCCATCTAGCTGCATGACTTTGACCAAGTCATGGTCCTTTTTGTAGGCTGTTGTCTGGGACTGTAATAGCAAAGTGACACAAGCTAGGTGACTTAGACCAACAGAAATATGTAATTCCACAGCTCTGGGGGGTCAATGTCTGAGGTCAAGGTGCCGGTAGGAGCTCGATCTGACTTCTCTGGAGCAAGGCAAGGGGAGCTGCCTTTGTTTCTTCCAACTTCAGGTGCTGCAGGCATCTCTCTCCTGATTTGTGACATTCTATAACTTTAATCTTTCTATGGCATTCTCCCTAGGTCTCTTCACATTGTCCTCTCTCTGTGCATGCTTGTCTCTGGGCCCAAGTATCCCTTTTTAGGAGAACACCAGTTGGAATGGCTAAGTATCATCCTACTGACCCCATTTAACTTGATGACCTCTTTCTAGAGCTTCTAAGTAAGGTCACATTCTGAGGTACAGGGATGAGGGGGAACTTGCAAGTGTTCAGTCAGGAAAGCGAACCGCAAAGAGGTGAGAATGAAAACTCAGTTCAGGTTGACTTTGTCAACCTGGATCAGACTTAGGGAGTCTGGTGCCAGGAGGCTTCATTACCAGCGTGCATTTAAAACACAGTACGATTTGGGAAAAGTTTCCAGGCAACAGTCTTTCCAATTGCAGGTGCACATTAAAGCTTAAGGTGTGACTACATAGAAACTGGTTTACAAAGTACATGTGACCATGAAGTGGGTTCCACAGCTGAAAGGCCTAGAATCTAGTGAGGTCTCTGACTAAGAAAGCATAGAGGTCAGCAAGCTATAAAATACATGTGATATCCCCCACTAAGGATGGGTTCTATTAACTGGGAGCTAAAGATAATGGTCTAGGGAGGGATGAGTCTGGGATTAACATTCCGGGGAATCAGGGAGAGGTCTGGCCCTACAGATAGCAAAAAGGCCACCAGGTCATTAACGATCCAGTCCCAGCAGTCTGTGTGGAAAACTGGTAACTCCTTTGAGGAGAGGACCCCATGTGTTTACAAGTCCTGGTTCCCTAGTGCTCTATGGACCCAAGGACCTCTGTGCCCTTGATACGGGGGATGAGGACTTCGTCATATATGTCAGGGGCAGGACATAATTCAACCTGTAGTGTGGGCCTTGGTCTCTTTACCTGCAAAATGAAATTAGGATTACCTCCCTCCCCTCAGGACCTTTTGTGCCTTGTGTAATATACTAGAACCTAGCACCTCCTTCCACTCTTTTTTTTTTTTTTTTTTTTTTTTTTGGTCAGTGACAAGAAATAAAGGAGAGAGAGAGAGAGAGAGAGAGAGAGAGAGAGAGAGAGAGAGAGAGAGAGAGAGAGAGAGAGAGAGAGGTGGCTCAACAGTAGTTAAGAGCATGGGTTGTTCTTCCAGAAGACCCAGGTTTGATTCCCAGCACTGACATGGCAGTTCACAACCATCTGTCACTCCAGTTTCAGGGGATTCAATGCCCTCTTCTGACTTCTCTGGGTATTGCACACACATGGTGCAAAGACTCACATGCAGGCAAAACATCCATACATGTAAAATAAAAATTAAAAAATAAAATTTAAACAGGTTGTTTGCTCCAGTGATTGAGAGGCTGTACAAATCTCTTAGGGAGGGGGCCAAAGTTATGGCATTCTGATGCTACTCTCTGAGATTCAGATTCAAGTGTAGGGCCTCAGGATCTGCCTTTCTCATGATTCTCTACACAAAATGTTTGATGGAGGTGGTCTTTGGATCCCCAGGAAAGCCATACAGCTTTACCTCTTTGTTTAAGGGCTCCAGGACTGTCCCTTCCTAAGACATGGGATGCTGATGGTAGAATGGAAAGTCGGAGAATAGGAAGAGCTGTGAAAGGTGAGGACCCTTCCCCCAACATACCTGCAGCCAGAGAGAAAGAGACAGAGACAGGGGCAGAGAGACAGACAGACAGAGAGAGTGCTGTATGAGGTACAAGTAGGCAGTACTGTCACCTCAAAGCCTGTGACAAACACCTTTCATTATCACTGAGGGGAACAAGCCACATTTTGCAGGCCAAGATTCCTTTTCTTAATTGGTGAGACGGGGCTGATTTATTTGCTAATTAACAGATGGAGTCTCTCACTACAAAGCAGTTTGCTCTATTTATACTTGACAGGGGTGGGTTTCTTGAGGAATGCCTGGGGATGTGGGACTGCCCTGAGGAAGGGTTGGGCTGATGGCTGGGGTGGGGAAGTGAGTCATTTTCTCAATTCCCTGGGTGGACCCCCACACTGCTTTTGACCAAGACATCAGGGGCACTTCCCCCAAGAGGTTGGCAAATTTGTTTGGCTGGGTGAAGGAATCAAGGTATTATATTTATGAAAAGCACAGCATGGCCATCCTTCCTTCTCTGACATCTTTCTTCCTTCCTTCCATGGAAACTGCAAGGCTGGGGCCGGATAGACAGCTGGGCAGCTGGGAGTGCTTGCTGCTCTTGCAGAGGACTGGAGTTAAGTTCCCAGCACTCACACTGGGCAGCTCATAGAGGATCTGATGTCTTCTGATCTCCTTGGGCATCCTCTTGCATATGTATATGTGTGTGTGAGCATGCGTAGACACACACACACACACTATAGATTCATTGGTACTTTAAAAAAAGAAAAGAAAATCGCCTGTCTGCTGTGTACCAGGCATAGGGCTATGTGTGGGGAGCCAGCCCGTGGTGAGTGTCACAACACAAGCTTTGTGTAAAGGGGATGCTTTCTTCACCCGATTTCTCCACCCTCTTTGTGAAGGAGGTGAGAGCCCCTCACTAGAGGATACCAAGTAGAGGCTCAGCCCTCAAGCAGCCCCCAGACACATGGATTGCTTGCAAGGCACTCCCTTGAGACCTTGCAGGTCCCATGGGAACAGTGTAGTGTCCCCAGCCCTGTGGCAGAAAGCCCAGAAACCTTTCCTTGCTCGAATGGGGGTGGGGGGGGAGAGAAGCAGCTGGGTGTTGTGGGATGTTCTCTATGCTGTGAATGTATTGCTATGATTGATTGGTAAATAAAACACTGATTGGCCAGTAGCCAGGCAGGAAGGATAGGTGGGACTAGCAGAGAGGAGAATTGGGGGAACAGGAAGGCGGGGGGGGGGGGGGGGGGGGGAGATGCTGCCAGCTGCCACAATGAGGAGCAGGATGTAAAGTACCAGTAAGCCACAAGTATAGATTAATAGAAAGATTAATTTAAGATAGAAGAACTAGATAACAAGAAGCCTGCCTCAGCCATACAGTTTGTAAGCAATATAAGTCTCTGTGTGTTTACTTGGTTGGGTCTGAGTGGCTGTGGGACTGGCGGGTGAGAGAGATTTGTCCTGACCGTGGGCCAGGCAGGACTGGAGAAAACTCTAGCTACAGCTGAGACTGCTTGTACTCATGAGGTGTTCACAGGTGCCATCAGAGAACCATGGGTCCTCCCGAGAGCTGCTTGTACTCATAGGGTATTTATAGGTACCATCAGAGAACCATGGGTACTCCCGAGAGCTGCCTGGCTTTAATTCCAAAGGTAGACTTTAGGTTTCTAAGGTGTCCATTTTCCTCTGAGGAAAGGTAGGGAACCCTTTGGTCTATAGATCAACGCTTTCTTTCTTGTTATAGCCCTGGATGGTCTGGAACTCAGTAAGCAGTTGAACTCCTGACCCTCCTATGCTGAGATTATAGTTGTGCACCACCATGTCCAGCCAAAGTTCAATCTGAAGACTCTGGTCACTACGTGGCCATGTCTGGGCTGAGGATGAGGTGGTTGTGTGTACGTGTTTTATAATTTAAAGTGCTGATTTTCCATTACACTTTCTGAGCATGTTTAATTCCCAGAACAACCCCTTGAGGTGCTCACCTTAATTTCCCAGATGAGAATGAGGCAATGAAGATCTTCTAGAATCTGCAAGATAATGAGAGACAAGGCCAGGCTCTGTCATGCTACCTACCTGACTGCCCTCTCTCTCCACCATGGTGACCTTGGTCACTGCCAGATCAACATTCACACCCACATCAAATGTACTATCAATTCATCTTCAATCAATCATATGTCTTTCTTCTATTTGTCACATATTTATTTGTCAATCATATACCTACCTGTTGTTTTTCTACCATCTATTTATCTTCTATCTACTTATCTATTGATTTTCTATGTATCTATCATCTATCTGTGTATATGATATGTACACAGATATAATGTATATATATATATAATCTATATATCTCCCATTTATCTATGTATCAATCATCTATGCATCTGTCATCAACCAATCAATCTATCTAGAATCTGTAATACATCTATAATGTATTTATGACCTACCCACCAACTATCAATAATTATCTGTCTATCTCTCATCTATTTATCTATGGTCTACCTACTTGCTCATGCTTATACTTGGATGCGCATCGGTACACAGTTTGTGTCATGGCCCAACACATGGCCCAAACCCATGCCTGGCTGCCTGTCCTTCCCACTCTGCCTTTTTATTCTTCCTCTTCTGCATTCTGTGGCCCACATTTTCAGACAAGCAGAATAAAGAAGGACAATGGCTCCCAGGGGGCAGGAGGGAAGCAGTTGCAGACAGGGAAGACTGTGGCTGTGAAGTCAGGCTACAGTGACTCACCCCTGCTGTGCCAGGTGCCAGCTTTATGATCCTACACCTCCTGGGTTCTTTCTGGGTTGAATGGTGGTAGCACCCGACTTAGTTATTGTTCAGAGTGAGGTAGTTGATGCTAAGATCCCATGAATGCTGTGAGTGGCCTATTGATTAATACTATTACTGACGGTGATGGTGTTAATAAAGACAATGGGTGAGGAGAAAGAAGAGGAAGAAGAGAAGGAAAACGGAGGAAGAGAAAGAGGAAGTGGAGGGGAGGAAAAAGAGAAGGAACATGGAGGAAGAAGAGAAGGAAGAGAAAGAGAAGGATACCACAGGGCGAGTAAGATGGGGAGGAGGTGTCAGGTCAGGCCTGGTCTGAGGCTTGTGGACTTCACTGACTTTGGGGACAGGGTTGCATGCCTCTGGCCTATAGGAGGCTACATGATGACTACGAAGGGGTCATCCCTCAAGGAGCATTTTCACAGTTCTCTACTGGGGGAAGATTGTGCTCCCCTGTACTGTGGACACATTGGGCGTGTTTCTGCCCCAGGCCCTTTGCACTGGCCAGTTCCTCCTCTCTGAACGCTCCTGCACCCCCAAGAAACCCATAGCTCACTTCCTTATCCCTGTCTTATTTTTCAAATGATCTTGTCTGTGTGATGACCATTGTCACTTTAAGTTGTCAAGTGTTCCCCCTTTAAAAACGCTGACCTCAGACCGAAGGTCAGTGAAATGGCTGTCTCACTCTGCTTTCTCCACACTTGCAGTTTGAACGCATGTTCTGTGAAAGTGGACGTGTCTGTGCTTTCACAACTAGTCCCAGTGCTCAGACCAGCACTTGACGTGCAGTAGGAGCTCAGCAGACCTTTGCTCGTGAGTAAGTGAGCACCCTGTGTTTGTTCTCTTCAAGCTGACGGTAAGTCTTCTGAGGCAGGTACTCATAAGGCTTAGTTAACACCACGCTACAGTAGGGAGAAAGGCCCGGAGAGATAGATCAGTCTCTTCGGTGCCACAGTGTCCTGTGATGGTGGAGCTGACTTTGGAACCAGATGCCATTTTCAAGCCTGTTAGAGTGTTAATCATATCACAGTGATTTAGCCTGTCCATCATCCATCCCACCCACATATCCTCCATCTACCTTTTTAACATCCATCCTTCCTTCCATTGTTCACATGTTTAGTTCTCTTTCCTCTTCCCCATCTCTCCTTCCCTCTATCTGCCTTCTTTTCCTTCCTCTTCTCTCCCTCTCTCCTTACCTCCCCACCTCTTCCCACCTCCTCTCCTCTTTCTCTATTATCTCCCTTCCCCTCCCTCCCTCCTTCTCTCTCTTCTTTTCCCTTTGAAGTCTGTGGGTGCAGAAAAGATGTATTTACGTCCTTCAAGTTGTACAAGGGAGGTCAGGCCTCTAAGGTTTATAAGAAAGATGATTTTAAACAAGACTAAGCTGGACATTTGGGGATGGTTTTCCCTGAGTTCTGGCTTCTCACAATATGACTCCATTTTCCTGCTGTTCATCTATCACAATATACCCACACTCTGTAGACTGTAGAAGTCTTATGTGAGTATTTCATTAGTACCCGACACACTTCTGGCCTTTGGAAATTTCTGGTAGAAATGCTGCAAGCTGGGCCATGCTGGAGACTCAAGACTATCATAATGGCGCTTCTTTGTTCAGGTAGCCCAGGCCGAACATCACGAGAAAGACACACACTCAAACTGTTCTATTCTATAAAATTCTCAAAGCCAAAAGGCAGTTTTTCAAAGTTTTCATCAGGGAGTTGTCTAAGGAATCATTAAACCTGGTTTCTTGGTATAAGATGCAATTTTTTTGAACTATTTTAAAAGTGAAATGCAAACTTAATTTCACTCATTAATAATCTTGTTATTGTTTCTAGAGATGGCTGCATTTTTTGAACACCAACACTACGCTAGACTTATACTAGTGTTTCACATATATTATTTGGTTTAATGATAGCGATATCGACAATGGGTAGGTAACTGGATCTCTACTTTACAGGGGAGGAAACTGACTTAAAGAGGTTAGTAACATTGTATGTTCCTCCCAGTTCCGTGGCTGGAATACATGGGTGCTCCAGAGAGTCCCAGCCTGTGGCTGCACTCTCCCCCCATAGACTCCGGTGCAGGAATCTCACACTTTCCTAGACACACCTGGACCCATTAGTATTTGCTTCAATGCCACCTCTTGGGTTAATGAGTTTTGTGAGTTGGCAGCCAGCTGTGCAAAGCAGTGGTTCTTCCTTTCATTTGTTTCCCACCACCTATTTCAGGCTTCAAGTGGCGCCTCTGTAGACACGGTGATTCGGGAGCTGATGAGCACATTCATGCTCGTCTTCGATAGCCTTTCATCTTGCAGCCATTTACTGTGCACCTGCTATGTGCCAGGCGGTGTGCTGACTCTCTGTGGATACAAAGAGGAAATCTTTCCTGACCCTAAGGAGCTCTTACTTAAAAGACTATGATTACCAGAGTTGGTAATACAGGTGGGTAAAAATGGACTTTGGCACCGAGTGAGCAGGGACTCTGTAAGCGTACAGGTTGTGCACTGCACAACTCCAGGTGGTGGCATCTGTGTGGCATACGGCCATGTGCTGTGGCGCTGCACATCGCACATCCTGCACACTCGAAAGTGGTGCCTCGTAGCTGGAAGGAGAAGGTGGGCAGGCAGGAGGTCACACGTAAGACACTAATATTTTCTTTGAACTCGTTTCCCTCGGTGCCGTGTGGCAGTCTCACGGCCATCCTTACTGAGTTGCCTTGAGGAGCAAATCATCTTTTATGCCAAGAGAAAGGTGCAGCATCTGGCTCCTGAGATCTGCTAGGTAACTGCTGCTGGTAGCACCTTGATTTTCAAGATTCCAGAGGCTGCCTAGCCTGCAGGGAGCTCTAAGCAGCCCCACTCTTACCTGGGAAGACGAGCTATATCTGCAGTTCCCACTAAGATCGGTCACATTGTAGGTGGAGCCCTGACCACAAGTTGGGTAGAAGTTATATTTCCCACATCACTGGGAGGTTGGACATCTACTTGGAGAAGCAAGAGATAAATGGCTACACATGGTCCTTCCTGTCTCTCTCCTGCAAAGATCAGACCAAACAATAATAAAACTTCTTGTGATATAAACCGGTGTAGACACTATGGAAGTCAGTGTGGGGGTTCCTCAGGAAACTAGACAGGTCTATCAAGTGATCCTGGGCATGCACCCAAAGGAAGCTAAGTCAATGTATATCAGATGTACCAGTCAAAACAGCCAAGATAGGGGAGCAGCTTAGAGGCTCATTGACAGATAAATGGATAAAAAAAATATGGGATATATACACGATAGGGGTTTTATTCAACCATAAAGAATAATATTATGTTATTTGTTGGAAAACAGAACTGGAGAGCATCAAGTTAAGCGAAATAAGCCTGATAAGATGGATACCACATTTTCTCTCATATACAGAATTTAGTTATATATGCTATACCAAAATAGAAGGGGGAAATGAGAAGAAAGGGTAGAGGTCTAAAGGGAGGGGGTCTAAGAGGGTAATGGGAGGTGGGAAAATGTCACATGTTCTCTAATACAGAATCCAGAGCAAGGCACAATGATATATATGTATGTAAAATGTCATAGTGAAACTCATTACTTTGTGCACTAGAAAAAATAAGTAATATAAAAGTAACTTCTTTGTTATAATTACTTTTGAGTAAATATGTAACATGTGGCTTCCCAGTGTCTGAAGGCCCTCCTTAGAGATAGTCAATTGTCTTAAGGTAGAGGACCGCAACCATGTCTTGTCTCCTTGTGCAGATCATACTGTGATTTCCCCCATATTTGAAAAAGTTCTCTCTTTATACCACATCTCCCTTTAGCAAAAGCTCTCAGAAGAATTGTCTGTAGCTGTGCATCTAATTCCTCTTGATCCATCCCTTCTTCAACCTCTTCCAATTATGCTTCCTCTTGTCTCTGAAACTGCCATTGTCCGGGTGAATGGTGGGCTCTGAATCTCTTAATCCAGCAGTCAGTTCTTCATCTAACTTCATTCATGACTGACATTACATCAGAGCTGATGACTCTTTCCTTCTCACAACATTTCCTTGACCCGACTTTCAGGACTTCTCCTCCCTGAGTTTCCCTCTTTACTCACTGGCTACCCCTGTCTCTTAATGGCTAATCCTAGCACTCCATTCTGGGACCTCATCTCTCTGTGATCTCAGTCAGCTCCATGGCTATAATTTTACCACGGGAAAGGTGACTGTGAGAGGTGCAGGTCTAGTCCACACCTCACTTCTGAACTCCAGGCTCACTCCCACGTGGTATTTGACATCTCCACCCAGATATGTAGAAATGAGCTGCAGGTCCTACTCTCCACACTTGCCGTAGTAGTTTCCTAGGGCTGCCCTAAGAATGCACCAGAACCTTGACCTTGATATCCTCCCAATGCTAATTCTCTGCCAGGTTCCACCCGCCTGAATGCTTAAGGAAAGTTCCTTGTCTGTGTATCCTGAATAACGGGCATTAACAGCTCAGATGCAAGATTGTAAAACATCAGTAGCGAACTTCTGCCCTCCGGGGTCCTCCCATTGTGCTGTAAGCCTGTATTTAACCTCCTACCCCCTTCAAGAAATGACATTCGACATTTAAAATAAAATACACACACACACACACACACACACACACATACACACACACACATACATATATATACATATATATAATTGAATGAATACTGCGAATGTAATCTATGAATATCACAAATGTGATTAATATCATGAGTGTAAGTAATGAATATCATGAGTGTAATTTAAAAAAAAAAAAGATGCACCAGAAATGTATTGTCTCACAGTTCTGAAGTTCAAGGTGCTGGCAGCCCTGCTCCGTCTGAAGGTGCAGAAAACCATCTATCTTCAGCTCCTCTACAACTTCTGGTAGCTCCTTGACTTACTGCAACATTACTGAAGTTTGCACATGATGCTCTTGCTGGGTGGGGCTCTGTGTTTCCATCTTCGTCTAAAGACTAATCATTCTAGACGAGGGTCCACCCAAAGATCTTCCTCTTAACGTCACAAGACTACCTTGTCAAGTATTGAGGGTTAGGACCTCAATGTTCCCTTAAAAAAGTCTTCTGTGGGTTTGCATGTGTGTGTTCGTGAACATGCTCAGGTGTGTGAGTGGGGGTGTGTGAGCACTACATCTTATGTGTGGAGATCAGAGGACAGCCTTGGGTGTTGGTCTTTGCCCTCTACCTTGCTTGAGGCGGGGCCTTTCATTCATGGCTAGCTGAGCCATGGGATTCCAAGGATTCTCTTGCCTCTAACGCCCATATCTTTATAGGAACCCTAGGATTACAGATGCATGTTACTGTATTCGGTTTTTATGTGGGGTCTGGGGATTTGAGCTCAGGTCGTCATGCTTGGGTAGCAACCGCTTCATCCACAGAGCTAACTCCCTAGTTCATCAACATACATCATTTTGAGGGGACATGAGTCAATGTATAACATCTGCTCCTCCCACTGTAGCCCCTTGGGACAAACTGAGTCTCCAGTCTGCCACCTGCTCAGACATGAAACTTTGGGGTCATCAGTTGACTCCTCCTCTTTTTCTGAGGTGCTAGGAATTGAAGAGTCTTACAATGCTCTGCCATTGAGCTATAGGCCCAGCCTTTGTTTTAATTTTGAGAGACAGTCTCCTTAAATGATCCAGGCTACTTCCAAATTCATAGCACAAGCTGGCCTTGAACTCATGATCCTTCCTGAATAGCTGGATTGTAGGTGTGTATGACTGGGCTATGCCCTACTTGTTATGCACTACCAGAGAATCCCACAGTATGCCCACAGCCTTCCATCACCTGTGTTAGTCACATTGGCCTCGTGATGGTCTCCCTGCCCTGCTCTTGCCTCCCTGTAGAAACCACCGTGACAATAAACACTGCTGGCTAGCATCACTGCTCTGTTCACACCCCTCTTCGCTCTCCACAGCTTGCTTCTTTATGGAGAGTCCTATTGCATGTAATACAAGCAAGGAATGAGGTGGCCCACATGCCTGCTTTTTGTCCACCCATCTTCCTCCCTCACTTCCATCTTCCTCTTTGCCTCTGTCTTTGTGCTTAGAATAGTCTTTCCCAGGATGAGGCTTGGCTCACTCCTCTTCCTCCTTAGCTCTTTCCCCAAGGATTCCCTTCTTCCCAAGACTTTCTCTGACCAGCAATGTAAAACTGTAGCCCTCCCTACTTCTCCCCATATATCCATCTCTTGTGTTATTTATTCCCTCTGTAACATTGTTGCATTTGACACATTGTATAACCTGCTGCTTCTTGTCCATCTCCTTCATTGGAGTACATGTATCTTGAAGGCCAAGCTATTTATCTTTTATGGTCACTGTTGTCCCCTCAAGTCTAGAGTGGGTCTGCTACATAGTAGGCAATCAGGAAATATTTGTACAAGGAATTAAGAATAATTCTGATAATGATGTGTTAACAATGATTTACAACTTTCACAGTGTGCTTAGCACTGATCACATGTTCCAGGAGCCCAGTAATATAGCTGTCGACCTCACCGTACTTTACTGTCTGGACTTTGTAGATAAGGAAATGAAAGTGTGACAGTGTGGTAGGTCTCAGAGACTACTGCCTGGCCCAAGGCTGGACCTGGCTTTGGAGTCAGATCATCCAGGTTCGAATTTTCATCCCACCTCTCTCTGTGTGAGCATTCTTCAGTGTTTTCCAGACTCTCTTGCAGCTTTAAGGATAATCACAGTTTTCATATCATACAAATGACAAGAAAATTAAATGAGTTAATCCCTGAGACTGGACTGGTAAATAGTGAGCACTTAGTAAATGTTGGTTTTTTTGCTGTTGTTTTTTATTTATTGTTATTGCACCCACATCGATAAAGCAAGAAATAAAATTGCAAAGGAAAGCTTCTCTTTCAGGATCTCTATTTTCTTTTGGCATCAGCTCCTGATGTAGCATTGTTCTAAGATTGAAGAGACTAGGATTTAAAAAGAATAGCTCAGTATGGCTTGGGTCTGAACAACTGTGTGTTGGGCTGGTGCATAATGCCTTCGAGAGTGTGTTACGTGTGCTCCCGCGTCTTTATTTTCCATTTGCCCCGAAAATTGATAGATTTCCAATTTAGAGCAAGGGGGGATGTGGAGGGAGCTGGAAAATGGAGCTGCCCATCACAATTAGCAGGGAAGTGGGTAAAGGTCACTTGATCACAGCTTGGCTGCCTCGGAATTAACCTGCATAAACGGAGACTTGTTGAGTTTGCAGCTCTTTAAAGCGCATATTAACACCGGGAGGGAGGCAAGGAGACACCCAGAGAGAAGGTCAATTTGTGGTTGCTCAAATCAGCAGGGCTCCTGGAGAAACTTGGCTGGAGAAGCTAGCTCTGGGCCACTGGGGCTGGAGCCTGCTTTGTGCAGGAGGGGAAGGTGGGTGCATCTTGGGTGGGGCGCTTCTGAGGTCTGCCTGGTCCGGTGAGAGTTGCTGTAGCCTGGAGGGAGGGGCAGCAATGGAGAGTTAAGAAGTGAGCGCAGCATCCAGTGGCAATTGCAGATTCATTAATCGTCTTCGGGGAAAAGAATAGGAGGCATTTATATGATAAAGAAGCTGGGAAATTAGAGGCAGCAGCAGTGCTGTTTACTGTTTTTATTTTATTTTTATTATCATTAAATTGCTTCAAGTCACCTGTAATTTTCCTAGGCCGTCACAATTACAAATCTTTGAGGGTTACACAGATGCACACAATCAGAAAGAAGGCGTAATTTAAACTTTAAAGGGCTGGGAGCCTCAGCTACTTGGTATTACCACCTGGCAGCTGGTGCTGGGTGGGGAGGGGGGGAGGGGCAGTCACTGAGGGGACCCTCAAGGCAGGTGTGAACCCCCACCCCCAGCTTCTTGGTTTTACCTCTACTTTGGGACATGAGAGATCATTAGGCATCTGTACACTAGAAGGAAGGAAGGGACATGTCCCGAGACTGTATTCCTGCAATTGTGAGGGGGTCCGTTACCCTCTCCATGTTGTGTCTCGGTCTCCCTGTCTGTAATTGTTGAAGCGCAGTTTACAGGATTGCGATGTGCTGATATGGGGCTATGGTTCCCGTGTTCTGCTCATAGTATGGACTCCAGCCTGTGGTCCTGCCCTGTAGTTCTGCCACTAGGAGTTAACATCAGATTTTGAAAGTTAAGGAAGGTCACCCACAAAAGACTCTAACCACATATCGGACACAAACGTACTCTCTGGCTGCTACAGTTTGGATCTGGAATGTTTCTCCAAAGGCCCTGTGTGTTAAAGGCTTCATCCCAGAATTGGTAGAACTGTGAAGAGGTAGACCTCATGGTTGGGAAGAAGTTAGGTCCTTGGAGCATATCCTTGACGGCAATGTGGGGATCCCAGCCACCGGGACCTCTCTTCCCTGCTGCCACACACTCCAACTATGGTAAGCTGCTCTACCACATCCACAAAGCAACAGGGCCAGCTGTTAAAATTCCTAGCCACTCCTCCAGCTACAAGACGGCACATGTGCTGTCCAGTAGCCAGGCAAGATGCTTAGTCATCCTAGGGCCCTATGTCCTACGTAACCTGTGTGCTGCGTGACCACAAAATTTGCTCACAGCGTGATCACGTAATCTATGCACATGCGTGGCCTAGCTACATAAGCCCATATGCGCATGTGCGGGCGGAACCTATAAAAGCGGGTCCCACTTATCCCTCGGCCCTTTTTCCTACACAATCATTCCCATAGGCTTCAGCACACCCCTTCTGTTCCCTTCCCTTAATAAACTCTTATAATGGGTTTTGTTGTACCTCGTGACTTTTCTCGAATGGTAAACAGTGCCGCTTAATGGATAACATTGTGCTGCTTAATAAATAACACCAATCATGGACAGAACCTCCCGAGGCTATGAGCCAACACAGAACTGGTCTTGTAACTGTTGTTTGTCTTGGGTGTTGTGTTGAGGAAAGCTGGTCAACATGCTAATACAGACAGAAAAAGGCAGTATCTTTTTGAAAGGATTGTAACAAAATAACCACTCCTTAAATTCTTTTTTTTTTTAATTTTTATTTTTTACAGGCACTAAGAGAATTGCTTAGTCCTAGAGCGTCATGTATGCAGCAGGAGCGAAGCATCTGGGTTCAGTCCCCAGGACACCACCTCTCAATAACAGATCTGCATGTCACAGGGACTCTCAGAAACAAAGGCCCAAATCCTTAGGGAAAAGCAGATGTATTTGTGGGCAGTTGTATGGACCTGTCAGCAGAGGGTGGAAGGGTGTAACCATGGTAACCAGGGTGGCTGGGTAGCTATTCAACTTCCTCTTGGTGTCACTGAGTGTGGCTTCTTCCATCTGGATGGAGAGGAGGACACCTGCTGCATGAAGCCCTTCAGGGAAGGGGTGAGGCACCAGGCCAAAGCCATGGCCTCCCCAGGGGCTGATGAGAGCTGCTCTTCCTTAAACATTCCTGTCTTAAGGAAACATCTCTGAGTTTGTGTGTGAGGATGCTTCCAGAAAGGCTTACCTGAAGAGGGAAGGGCCAACCCCAAATACGGGCAGCGCCGTCCTAAGAGCTGGGGTCCTGGATGGAATAAAAAACGAGAAAGAGAGCCGAGTGCATGCATCCGTCCACCGCTCTCTGCTCCCGACAGCAGCGTGACCAGCTACCTCCCACTTCTGTCACTTTGACTTTCCTCATGCTGACTGCACTCCAAAACCGTGAGCCAAAAGAAACGGTCCTTCCTTTGCTTTGATCCGGTGTTTTGTCCCAGTGTGAGAAAAGTGATAATGCAGGCCTGCGCCTAGGGCCCTTCCCAAGAAGGAATGGGTGAAGGGTGTTATGGTGTCTCCTCTGCAGGATCAAGATGGCAGGAGGTCAGAGAGAACACTATGCTTCTATAATTTTCTCGGTTTCCTTCAGCTTAAAATACACAGCATGCCAATGTGGTGTGTTTTGGGCAGCACTTCCTACACCCTACCACTAGCCTGCTGGTATTTCTGTCTTACTTGTCTGCTGACTGGGGAATTCCCGTGAGCTTCCACATTGGGCTCAATCTTTTTTTTTTTTTTTTTTTTCTGAGACAGGCTCTCACTGTGTAGCTCTGGCTGTCCTGGAACTCACTCTACCTGTAGAACAGGGTGTTCTCGAACTCACAGAGATCTGGCTGCCTTCGCCACCCTAGTGCTGAGATTAAAGGCATGTGCCAACACACCCAGCTCAATCTTTTTTTTTTTAAGAACAATTTACAGAACTCATTGAAAACACATGCACATGATAATGGCTTTGTTACAGAGGCTACAGCGCCTCAGGGGTTGCCAGACGGGCTGGCGGCTGGAGTAACCCAACTCCAGGGCTGTTCATGCACTCTGAGCATGTCACCCTTCAAGCACATCAGCGTGCTCCACTTGGGTGTCCAGAATTTTCATACATGTTTCATTATCTGGACAAAACTGACTTCATCAGTGGCCTTGAGATTGAACTCGGTCTCCAATTCCTCTCCTGTCCCCAGAGGTTGGGGGTTGGGGGCTGAGTGCCAACTCTAATCCTATCCTTGGTCTTTCTGGTGTGCCAGCCCCACTCTTGAAATCAGCTAAATCATTAGTATAAATAAACTTGCATGGTCGAAAGAGGTTTGTTAGGAATAACAAAGATATCCCTGTCAGGAAATTTCCATGAGCTTTCGGAGCTCTGTGTCAGGAGTTAGGGACCAAGAGCAGACACATGATTTTATCACACCAGAGTCGCTGTCTTCAGGTGTTCTCTCTAGTGGGTGTGGGCTGCTGCTTCAACCTCCACTTGGACCTCACTCCCAGGTGACGTTGGTGCTGGTGGCTCATGGAGCATTTGTTGAGGGATGCGGTTTTAATACAATTTGAAGTAGTATGCTTAACATTGTCTGAATCCTGGGATGTTCTCCGTAAGCATCAGGCATCATGTTGAGGACTGTCTCATTTGAGTGGGTCTGTTTGTTGTGTCTATTTTAAATGTCATTGTAATTAACGATCAGGTGAAGGAAGGCTTTTGAAGTATTTTTGGGGCTTGGGAAAGTTTGGGAAACAAGGTCAGAAATGAGAATGAGAAAGCCCAGTGGAGATTAGGGTTGACTCACCTGAAATGCCCCCTTCAGTGACTCTTTCTCTCTTCCCATACAATTCCCCAGTCTTCTTTGTTCATCTCAAGAGTGAGTGGGCCTCACTTCCTGCCTCACCCCATTGTTTCTAGGCCCTTTGTGCCTGGGTCCTTCCTCTACAGACCTGGGATCTCAGCTACCACCTCAAACCTCCTGCAATTTTCTAATTTGATTTCTCAAACCATGGACTTGGGATACCATCCAAAGGATGCTGAAGTGGTCTCTTTGGAGTGAGGTGGGCTGTATTAATTATTTTTCTATTGTTGTGCTAAAATACTATGACTAAGGAAGCTTATAAAACAAATAGTTTAATTGGGCTTACGCTTTTGGAGGGTTAGAGTCCATGACGGTGGAGCAAAGGCATGTCGTAAGGACCACTGAGAGCTCACATCTCCAAACCAATACCGGGAAGCAGAGAGGCACTGGGGACAGCAGAAGACTTTTGAAACCTTGGAATTGACCCCCCAGTGACATACCTCCTCTAACAAAGCCACACCTCCTAATCCTTCTCAAACAGTTCCAATTGGGGACCAAGTATTCAAATATGTAAGACTATGGGGACTATTGTCATTCAAACTGCCACGTGTACAAGGAAATTGGCATTTTAAACAACTTCTCAACAACTCCATAACCAATTTCTCCTTCACAGATGGCCTTGTCTCTGACTTAACAGTAAATCTGGTACAAGTTAAGAAGTCTCATCTTGCTGTCTGGTAACCAGTTTGTGCTTAATAGAGAAGTATTTGGAATGAATGGGGGATATCAAATAATACATTAAAATTTCCTCCTCTCAGCCGGGCGGTGGTGGCACACGCCTTTAATCCCAGCACTTGGGAGGCAGAGGCAGGTGGATCTCTGAGTTCGAAGCCAGCCTGGTCTACAGAGCGAGATCCAGGACAGCCAGAGCTGGAAAAAAAAATGTTTCTCTTCTCCTGTGGGAGTCGGTTCAGAGTCCAACTCTGATCTGTGGAAGGGTTCTGGGGGGTTGGGGGGAGAGAGGAATGAGGAAGTATTAGATAGAAATATAGATAGAAGGAGATGAAGAAAGACAGAGACACACAGGATAGCTTTGGAAGAGCCCTGGGTCAATACCCAGTCACCTCAAGGTTTATGCCAAAGGGCTCTTGATACAATGCCAAGGGGTGAGGCAAAAGACCTCCCCCTTTCAAGATCAAAGCACAATGCATAGCCAAGTGTAGACCCTTCCAAACACCTGGTAACCATGCCCGCGGCCAAATCATCCCATTATGCAGCCCTGCTGGGTAAAGCAAGCTCAGATTCTCTGACCCTGAGTAAGATCTCACTAGAGAGCCTCTGTGGGCCCCCACACTCTCCAACATAATTGCTATGGTATGTGCATGGCTTTCTGTCTCCACAGCTCCTGGCCCCAACCAGACGTCCTCTCTATGTTACTCTCCCTCTCGCGTCCTCAGTGTCTTTCTTCGCCAATTCTGCCCCCGCACAGGCAGCCCTGCGCAGTCCTCTGTCAGGGTTCACTGCTAGTTCTGCTGTCTCTCACTGATGTTCATTCACTACTTCATGTCCTGCGTTTGTGATACCACGATTCTCACACTCTTTCCACACAGTTCTTCATCCCTCACATCCCATCTTGAAATCTTTCTCTTATCCACTTTTTTCTTTCTATCCCACACCATCCCTTGCGCTGGGAGGAAGTGGTAAGTGGGGCCTGCCCGGTCTTGGGGTTTACTCTCACTGGTCTATTGCAGTAGCTCCATGTCCTCTGAAGTCTGCCCTTCAAAACACACTGAACACCTGGCCCGATAGATCATATTCAGTCTGAGCTCTCCTACCATCATATCACGTGTTACAAAATGTTAGTTACTCTCCTCATTGCTAATTCCACAGTTCAGAGCCTACCTATTTTCTCTACTTATCTTCTACCATATCCTTAAACTTCCATTTTCCTCAAACCCTGTATTTCCACCCTCCAGACTGAATCCCTGTTTCATGCTCTAACTCCCTTATGTATATTCTTGCTCTTTTCTCAGCATCCTTTCTCCCTCCACCTCGCCTTTCTGCTCCTTTCAACCACAAAGATACCTGCTCTTAGAAGCGTTCCATTAGTCGGGCATGTAACAGTGACCCTTAGTGTCTCTTAGTCACCCTCAGAGTCATACAGAGCCTCTTAGCTCTGCAGTGGTCTCCTCTGCTGCTGTATGTACCTGTTACAGCTTGCTTTCAGTTATTTATACATGTGTGTTGACGGCTGAGATTTTTCAGACCCTTGAATACAGGTGACAATATCATCAACAGTGGGCTGATGACAGGAAGTGCTGTGATTGATTGGGCACCCTCTATAGGTACTAGGTCCTTCATACAGTGTAACTTCAAACCTTTAGCCATGCTTCAATGTGGTTCTTAATGTTGGAGATGCAGATTCTGAGGCTTAGAGAGGTGAAGACTGACTTCCGGTCTTGTTCTCTTTCCATTCCACAGTATTACTTCCTGGGTGGAGTAGAAGACCCACATTTATTGAGCACTTACTATGGGGGCTGGTGTTGACTAGGGTCCAAAACAGAATAAGACAAACCCCAGGAAATAATTGCTGTAAAATCGACCAGCATGTACCTTGCATACAATAGGTGCCAAATAAATGCTAAGTGACCAGCACCTACCTTACATACAATAGGTGCCGAATAAATGCTAAGTGAGGAATGGATGGACTCAGTGTCTACCCTGTGGTGTGCTTGCTTCCAGAACAGAGGCTGAGTCTCCTGTTGTGAGCTGTAAAAGAGGCTTTGGGGTGACCCGAGACCTCATTCTGACTCAGCCACATGCAGTGCCACTGACCTTGAACCAGCCTCAGACTTTCCAAACAGTAAAATGAAGAAGCCAAGCCAGTTTTGTTTTGTTTTTCCTGAGATCTTGCCAACTCTGCTAGGTGAGGTGACGAGGGGGTCAATGAGTTGCAAACACACCAAGCAAACACCAGCGGAAGCCATTGTCTTAATACTTGGGACCTTTTTGTAGCAAAGCCATTTTTTTTCTGGGGTTGAAGAAGACAGGGTTATTTCATTTCAGAGCCAAGTTCCTGAGGCCCCAATCCATGATTCTCTCTACCAGCAGGGAGAACTGAGACAGAGACTAAATGGCTACTGCTCCCTGTTGGGGGGCACTACTTGGGGAGTTCCTGTTCCAATGGGGAACTGACTTCTGTGACACCCTGCCATGCTTGGCAGACAGTTAATGTCTGCAGGGTGAGCTAGCAGAAATAGAAATTGCTTTGATTAAGGGAAAGAGATTTGCTTCAAGTAAAACAGACAAAGGCTGGAGAAGTTATCCACTTGGCTCCCAGGGCCCGGGGGGCTGGCCTGGCCTGGCTCTCTTCTGTTCTGTTTTCATCTCCTTGCCCTCCAGCCTCTCCCAAGAAAATAGGACCCCTTTCCGGGTGTGCTTTAAAGGGGCCTGTTTGTTGTTATCATAGACAAAAGGATCAATACATCAGATCACTTTGTGAATATTAATTTGGAGAAGGGTCAAAGATGAATGGGAAGAGCCCATGGGTGGCAGAGCCAGTAGATGTAGGTCCCGGCACACAGAAAGACACTCAGCATCTCACCGACTTAGTATGTCTACTCTTTTGAGGGCTGTGCCTTGGGTCCTGCTCTGTGCTCTTCCTCTGTGCTTTCTTATTTAATTTACACAACTGCTTTCTGAGGAGGCCACTTGGCTTGAGAGTGATGTGAATCCTAGCAGTTTCCTACGACAGGTCTGTGTTGAGCAATAAAATGATTGTCCATTCAACATGCCTTCTCCTGGGCAAGTAGCATGTGGAGAGAGAGGGCGGAATCCAGTGAGAACAGAAGAACAAAGGGGAAGGGATCGAGCCCCATTCTTAGGGTTACCAGCTTGACTGAGGGGAGCCTCTAATGCTCCTCAGCCTTGGTTGAGTCCTGTTATAAGAGATGCAGTAGGGAGCTGGAGAGATGATTCAGGGGTTAAGCGCACTGGCTGCTCTTCCAGAGGTCCTGAGTTTAATTCCCAGCACCCATATGGTGGCTCACAACTATCTATAATAGGGTCTGATGCCTTCTTCTGGCATGCAGGTATACATGTAGAGCACTCATACATAAAATATAAATAAATAAAATAAAATAAAAAAGAGACACAGTGGTAAGGATCATTGCATATCCTCACCAATTTCATCTTCACAATAACCACACATGATAGGTGTTCATGATGATTACTTTAAAAAAAAGATTTAAAAAATTTTAATTATGCATATATGTGTATGTCTGTGTGTGGGGGTGAGTGCATGTGTGGGTACAGGTACCCATGGAGTTACAGGCAGTTCTGAGCCACTGGTGTGGGTGCTGGCAATTGAACCCGGGTCCTCTGGAAGAGCAGAAGGTGCTCTGAGCCACCTCTCCAGTCCCTGTGATGGTTAGTTTTATGTGACAACTTGACTGGGCTAAGGGATGTCCAGATTTCTGGTAAAGCATGGTTTCTATACGTGGCTGTGAGGATGTTTCTTTCTAGAAGAGATTAACATCTGAGTCTGGAGACCAAGTGAAGGAGATTGTCTTCACCCGTGTTCATGGGTGGTATCCAACCCATCAGCAGTTCAGACACAATAAAAAAGTGAACATACAGAAAATTGTCCTTTTAAGCAGAGAAATGCATCTTTTATATGTTCTCAGGTGTTGGCAGTTCTGTCTTGGGGCCTTCAGACTCTGGAGTTCATCAACCCTTTTTCATCCATCGCTCTTGACCACTTCCTCAGTTACCGGGCCTTTGAACTTGACTGAGTGACTCGACTAATATTCCTGGCTCCTAGCTTGCAGAAGACAGATCATGGGGCCTCTCAGCTTCCAAACTTACATTAGCTAATTCTCTCAGTAAGTTCTCTTCCATATGTATACAGTGTAGATCTGTCTCTTATCAGATCTTTTTTTCTTTTCTTTTTCTTTCTTTCTTTTTTTTTTTAACCAGATTAAGGACAAACATCTTGCCACGGTCACTCTACCAGGGAGAGCTGTAAGAATTTGAACCCAAGTGTGATGGTTAATACAGACTGTCATCTTGATTGGATGGAGAGTTGCCTAGAAGATTAGTCAAGCTTGTCTCTGGGTGTGCCTTGTGAGGGATTTCAAGAGATGATTAGATCATAAGGTCTCTGACCTAACTGATGCTTTAATCCACTGACGGATTAAGGTTTTTGAATAGCCTTTTGGGAAGTGACAGAGTGTGGGAGGTGGGGCCTAGTCAGATGAGGTTGGCCCCTAGGGGTGTGCCCTTGGGGGAAGATGTATCACACAGGTCCAGTCCTTTCCCTGCTTCCTGGCTGCCAAGAGGTGAGCAGTGTTGTTTCAACACCCCCCCCAACCCCCCCACCCCCCGCCTTGTTCTGCTTCCCCCGTAGCTCAGAAGGAATCGAGTAGGAGACCTGAACTAAAGCTGAGACACAACTCTTTCCTCTTTGGAATCGTGTCTTTCAGGCATTTGACTCAGCAAGAGCAAACCAAGACACTCGAGCTTTTCTATGCTCTTTGCAGAATGGACAAGTATTCTTTAGTATAAAGTATACCCTTCATCCCAAGCATGGAAAAATGGGAGCGAGTAGGAGAGGGAGCAGCTATGAGATGGAATATTTGTTGAATTCTTCAAAACGTCTGTCACTTGGCTAGGTACTGCATGGTTTAATCTTATTTAATTCTCACAACACCCAAGTGCAAAACGTAATTGCCCACATTTTGTGGATGAGTGTATTGAGGCTTAGAAATGGCAACTGATCTGCCCAAGGTCATAGAACGAGGAAATGGTGGGTCAAGAATTCCCATCCAAATGGACCCAATTCCAAAGTCCAAGCTAATTAAAAATAAAATTTTGTGCTAAATTAAATAGCAGCTCATTCTATGACTCTATTAAAGGTAAGCTGTAGTAGAGGCCAAAAATTAAAAATAAGTTTATAGTTGAAAAACTTAAAATTAAGACAATCATCAATTAACTTCTTTTTCTGGGCCTTGAGAAAGGTATTCTATGATTGAATTTTAGCAGCAATGGACCCGTGAATCTTGCCTAAGCACCATGGAGAGCGTTGAATAAATCAGGAATTAGAGAGACCAGTGCAGAGAAGCTGACCCAGGCCGAGTGCCCAGAGAGGAGACTTGTGTGAGAGCTTTCTGGGCATGGAGAGCAGGCGGGAGGCACAGCCAGGTGGAGGCTGCCTGGAGGCCAGTCTTGGCGTCTGTTTGGGCTGTGAATGGTATCTGCCAAAAATGATCATATGTGCTCAAAAACAGGGACTAGAAGCAGATGAAATTGTCATTTCTCTTCCTCGCTCACCAACCTTCAATGACTCCCTATTGCGGCCTAAACAAACCCCATAAGCCTCACTTAAAATGCTGTTTATTTAAATAGCCTCATTATGCAGCTTGAGCTCATCTTACATGTGAGATCCTCCTGCCTTGGCCTCTCAAGTGTTGAGATTACAGGTATGGATCACCAGACATGGCTCACTGTAAGTCTGACTTTGACAGTCAAACTTCAGCACAGCCTAGGCTCAATTTACTGTCCTAAATCTGGTGCCTACTATCACAAACCCTGTGCATAAACTTCATACCCAAACTAAACTGCTCTACATCCTATGAACTCAGTCCTAGGCTTGGGGTTATTTATTTGTCCCCTTTCCTCCATTTTCCTTACAAATGTACCCACCAAATCCCAGCTTATTCTTCAAGGACACTTCCAAAGTGCCTTTATCCATGAAAGTTTCTCTGAATGTCCACTTTCTTTCTCTTTATTTATATTGATCACATGATGCCTTTAGTTGTTGTAAAACGTATGTATGTCTCCTTTTCTACTATGTGTATCCTCTTTGTGGGCAGAGGTGATAGTTTGTGCTTTCACAGAGAGTGTATTAACCAGTATCTCATGAACACAAAAGGCTAACACCTTATGGTCATTGTATTTAAACCATGAAGAAGGTTCAAATTCAATAATTTCAAAGAACCCTGAACTTGCTTAAAAGTTAAGATACTTGAAACATTTTAAGAACTAGACTTCTGGTATTCATAAAAAATATACATACACTCATTCACTCATTCATTCAAGATCCTCAGTGTAGGTCTGGAGATGCCACCCAGTAGCAAGGCCCTGTCTACCATGTGGATCAGCCTTGGGTTCTATCCTTGGTGCTGAAGAAGCAAGGGAGGAAGGGAGAGAGGGAGGGAGGAAAAAAGGAAGGAAGGAAGAAGTCTTAGTTTCTGTTACTATATCAAAACACCATGACCATAAGCAACTTTGGGAGGAAAGGGCTTGGCTTATGATTCTACACCACCCTCTGTCATCAAAGGAAGTCAGGACAAGAACTCAAACAGGACAAAAATCTGGAGGCAGGGACTGATTCAGAGGCCATGGAGGGGGTGCTGCTTACTGGCTTGTTCCCAGGCTTTCTCAGCCTGCTTTCTTATAGAATCCAGGACCACTAGCCCACAGTGGGCTGAGTCCTCCCACATCAACCATTAATCAAGAAAGTACACTACAGACCTTCCCACAGGCCAGTCTGGTGGGGGCATTTTCTTAATTGAAATTTCCTCTAAACGACTCTAGCTTATGTCAAAATGCTGTAAAACTAGCCAGCACAGGGAGAATGAAGGATGGGAGGGAGGGAGGAGGAAAGAGGGAAATTGTCATCTTCCTTCCTTCCTTCCTTCCTTCCTTCCTTCCTTCCTTCCTTCCTTCTTTCCTCTCTCTCTCTCTCTCTCTCTCTCTCTCTCTCTCTCTCTCTCTCTCTTTCCTTCTTTCTTTCTTCTTTCTAGAAACCTCCATTGAACCATTGGAGATATACATATTCCATTGAGATTGAGTCTATTAGAAACTGCAAATGCCACAGGTCTTTAGTTCTATTAAGGCTACCAGCTATTCATGCATATGTGCATGCATGCTTACATGTGTATGCATGTGCATGCATGCATGCATGCACGTGCGCGCGTGCGCACGCGCGCGCACACACACACACACACACACACACACACACACACACATGCGTCTAGCTGCAGAGTAATCTTCTGAGCAAGATTTGTCACTTATTAGACATAGCTCTTCCACTGTGGTTGGCTCAAGCCAGGGAAGAGATATTGAAGGATGCTGCTATGAAAAATGGTTGGTCACAAGCCAAGTAATTTCTCCTGCTCTCCAGCCCCATATTGTACTTGCTCATGACTAGAAGGAACAGAAATTCCCGACCACAGAAAGCCACTTTCTGGTGTACACAGCAGGCTTGGCACCTACCTTGTCTCTTAATACACTTGCAGGTTTGCGAAATTAAGTCAGCATTTTCCTAACTTAGATCAGTCATAGACAATTAGGGAGACAATCTTTCTGATGCTGGCCGAAAGCCAAGTATTTCTCAGTGTAATCATTTTTTTTTTGCATAAATCTAGACCTACATTATGAGAAGAACTACCATGATTATCTTTCTCCTTTACTGAAAGTTAGAGAACAGTTATTCACTTATTTATTTTTGAGATAAGGTCTCACTATGTAGCCCAGTCTGGTCTCAAACTCAAGACCCTCCTGTCTTAGCCTCCAAGATTACAGGGATATGCCACCCTACCTGGTTCAACAGTCCCGCTTTAAGTAATAAGCATGACAGCTTTCTTTCCTTTTGCTGCAAGTATGCACAGCTAGGGTGGGCTCTGGAGCAGTGCAAGGATCACTGTTTAGTTTGGAGGTTTTGCTGTGGGTGGGGAGGTGGGCTGCGGGGAGGGGTGGGTGGCGAGAGGGGTGGGAGGACAATGGAGATTCTTGATCTTACTGTGTCTCTGTTTCCTTATCTGTAAAGCAAGATAGTACTTTGTAGTTATCTTGAGAATTAGATGAGCTAAACACATTGTCTGACAAAGAAAGCCATCAGCGCGGACAAGATCTAGTACTAGACTTGCAATTGCCCGTGGCGCTCCAACAACCTCCGCTGATTTGCGATCAGCACCCCACCTCTTGTGGTAGGGTCCTCCAGAGAAACAGAAACAACAGGACTCATGGAAGAAGAGGAGAGGAATTGGCTCCCGTCATTTTGGAGGCCCATGTCCCACGATCTGTCGTCTACAAACTAGAGAACAGGAGAGCCCATAGAGCAGTTTCCAGTCCAGGCCAGAAGGTCTGAGGACCAGAGGTATCCGTGGTGTCTGAGGGCAGGAGAAGATGCTTAGCCGAGCTCAAGGGAAGAGAGCAAATCTATCCTGCCTCTGCCTTTTTGTTCTGTTCAGGTCCTCAGGATCCTGGGCAATGCCCGTCCACACGGGTGAGTGAGTTCATCACTGGCCTGCTGATTTCAATGCTGAGTTTCTTATGGGAACATTCTCACAGATGCGCCTATAAGTCATACTCTACCAGCTCTCTGGTTCTGTCTTAGCCCAGTCAAGTTGACACATAAAATCAACATTGCATCCCCAAAGTCATCAGCCTCGTTTCCTGGCTGCTGTTCTCTAAATAACCACTCTGTGAGACTTTAACCAGAACATAAAGTTTTTTTTCTTCTTCTTATCATTTCTTGTTGAATGTGATCCCAAGTCAAGCTTCCTTTAGCATTCAGATGTGTGCAATAAAAAAAAATCATTCACTCCTGACTTTTGAAGAAATGCCGTGCTGTCTACGGGAAGCTTCGAGGGTAAAAAAAAGTCTCATGGACATGTCTCTCTCCTTACCATGTTTGGAAAAAAAAAAAAAAAGAGGCTCCCAGTCCCTCTAAAGCACCAAGTGTGGATGCTTAGAAATGAGATTCCAACACGATTAGGTTATTGGCATTAAACTATGTCTCTGGCCTGCCTTCTTTTAATTATGACTTTCCTTCTTTGCTATCATCAAATTAAAAAAAATCTTTGCCATGGTAGTCTAGCAACATTGTTAGATTGTCATTCTGCAAATTATGTGGAGAGAACAAACTGTTTCCAGGATGAGTTTCAAGTAAATTTATGAGCCTATGGACAAATTGCCCATTATTGCTTTCCAAAAAAAAAAAAAAAAAAATTAAATACTAAGTCAATTGACTAATTTTCAGCCTTCAAAAAGGAAGATCATCTCATGTATTTCTGGAGCTTCAAGGTTCATAAATCTTGCTGTCATGCATTTTTTTCTTTGGAATACTTACAGTGAAGACTGGAATGACAGTATTCTGTTCAGTCCAGGGTAGAGATGCAGATGCTTGTGAAGGTCAAGGGTCCTGTCTGGGCCACATACAGTGGTGGTGGTGGGGTGGTGGTGGTAAGGTTTCAGAACCCAGGACCCCTGACTCCCCAACTCAGCCTTCTCTTTGTTACATTACTCTATAGTCAACTAGTTATGGACCATTTAACTAACATTTAATTAGCTGAATGTGGAAACAGATAACCTTGAAATTAATTCAAGTTAATGTTAAATGTTGCTAACTTTTTATTAGTTGAATGTTTCCATTAACTTTTCCAATGACTGCTTTTCTGTCCCCCCTCACAGCAGTGAACAAAATTGAGGGAGTGTTCAATACGTAGTTATCGAATAAACAAATAGCTTCGCTGGCCCCGTTTGGCTGCAGGGTGGGGTTAGAAGGTTGAATCAGTGAAGACAAAGTTGAGCATTTAATTCACCCTTTCATTCATCAAGTATTTATTAAGTCTGCGGACGGCGCTCCACGGAGTAGACTGTTGCACTCACATGGCCCCTGGCAAGTTATCTAACCTCTCGGAGCCTCGGTTGCCTTGGCTTTCACAGTGAGGGATAATGGTAGTACCTAACTTGCAGGATTGTTAGGAGGCCCAAATATTTGAAGAGTATTTGAAGAGTGTTGTAGAAGCTGGTGTGATGGGTATTGTAATGGGGAAGGATGATAATTAGCAATCCCTGTGCTTGATTCTCATTGTGGTTCGTACCCCAAGGATCCGGAGCCTGCTATGAAGGAGTGTAGTCAGTGGGGAAAGACACAGCCGATTTCTTTCAGGGCAGAGGAGGAGACAGAGGTAAACTATGTAGCTGCATTGCCCGAGTCTCAGCTGAAAATAGGGCTCTTCCCTTTCACATTAGATGATGACGGGAGGTCACCAGAGAGCCTGGGGGTTGGTCTTAAGCCACACTCTACTCAGGAAGTCTACTCAGTGTCCTTAGAGAGAATTCTGGGTCCTTAGCCCTTCAGCTAGCTGCGGGATCAGCCATGTTGTGGTTTAAATATGTCACCACAGGCTCCTGTTTCCTGCGCTTCCAGCTGGTGGCGCTATTTTGGGAAGCTGTAGAATTTTGGGAAGAGGGGCCTGGCGGGAGGATATAGGTTGCTGGGGCGAATGTCTGAAGGTTGTACCCTCCCCCCATTTCTGCTATAGCTCCTCTGCTTCCTGAGTTTCCTCCTTGTGAACTACCCTCTGCTTCACACTCTCACCCATGTGAAATGACCTGTACCTGCTGTGACCTGCTCACCACGGTGGACTGAGACCCCTCCGAAACTGTGAGACAAAAGCAAATCAGTCTTTTTTCACTTCAGTTGTTCTAGTGAGGGCAGGATGCAGAGACCAGGCCTGCCTGGGACACAGGGATGATGCAAATGTGTGCCCTAGAAGGACAAAGTAGGGCCCAGCAGAGGGCAGGGTGACCAAGTCTTCTCCTGGAGGCCCTCAGTTCCTCTCAGCAGTGGAGGGAAAGAGCTCTTCTTTCTTCTATCTCTGTGCTTCACCAGAGCAGGCTGCACCTGAAGCTGAGCACTGTGGAGGGCCAGAGCCAAGCCCCCATCTTCAGCCAGAAATGGAAGGAGGATTGTAGGGATAGAGGGAGTCTCCATTTCATGCCCCGGGGGTTGGGGAGCTACAGTCTGGATAGAAACCCCCGGACTGAGCTGCCTGAATGAAGGAAACATCTGGCAAGCTCACAATTTGACAAAACAGTCCCACTCATCCACCCCTGACCCCTGCTGGGAGAAGCATCTAGACCAGTGGTTTTTAGGCTTCCTAACTCTGTGACCCTTTAAGACAGCTCCTCATGCAGTGGTGACCCCCAACCATAAAATTATTTCTTTGCTCCTTCACAACTGTAATTTTGCTGTTATGAATCATAATGTAAATATCTGTTTTCTGATGGTCTTAGACGACCTCTGTAAAAGGATTGTTCGACCCCCAAAGGGGTTGAGAACCACTGGTCTAGGAAGACCCAGTGTAGCCTGGCCCAAATGTGCTAGCAACTGGTTTCCATTAGGAATAGGCTAGGCAGGGGCAGCAGAGGGGCAGGGTGGGCAAAAGTGCAACAGTTGTGCCCGGCTCATCCTCTCAGCTCTCCGATGTCCCCAGGATTGGGGGGTGGGGTGGTGGTCCTTGGGATTTGAGTTAACTGTGGCAGCAGGCTGCACCTCCAGAGCCTGTGGAAAGAAAGTGTGAGATGCCAGTTTCTGGTGGGATTTTATGAGGGAGTGTGGGCTTGATCACTCTTTCCTGCCTGCCTGCCGGCTTCCCTTCCTTTCCTCATTTCTGCTTGTCCTTCCTATCTCTTGCTGGTCCGCGTATCTCCTGATCTCTTGTGTCTGTCCCCACAATTTCCTTCCCTAGCAGTGGTTCCCAACTAGGGAGTGTGCACTGGGCAGTGATGTTCGGAAATGAGTGGCATTCTTGTCATCTCAGTGACAAAGAGCCATTGTGGACGGTCATTGATCAGTGGGTAGGCAGCAAGAGTGTTCAACTTCCTTCCATGAGCAGGCTAATCCCATGTCACAAAACCCCAGTCCAAGCCCAAACGCCAGCCTTGTTAGAAGTGGGGAGTGTAAGGGGTCCTCTTGATTGGCAACTTACCTGACCTGAAAGACACCTAGGAGTTTTGTCAAGCATGCTTATGGGAATATCTTTGAGGGCGTTCCCAGGGATGATTGGCAGGCGAGGCAGAAACTGCAGGGGAAAGATCTGCCTTGAATATGGGCAGCACCATCTGGTAGGGATGGGGGCCTGGAAGGAGAAGGAGGAGATCTGCCAATTAATGCTACCTTTCTCTCTGCTTCCTGGCTACCATGTCCGGAGCCATCTCCTCTGTCACATGCTGTTACCACCACCATGATTCTCTGCCTCCCCCAGACCCATGGTGACGGAGCCAGCTAACCAGGGATGGATGAACCCAGATAAATAGTTCTGTCTTAACTCTCTTCTCTCAGATATTTTGTTGCAGTGACTAGAAGTGGCTGACACAGGGACAGCAGCATGAAGACACGTCTAGTAGGCCGTTGGGCCCAAAGGGGAGTGGCATATGCTAACCAGACTCAGGACACCAGTAAAGAATTGTCAAGATAGCTGCATGTTAATGGTGTTTCTGTTGTTGTTGTTGTTGCTGCTGCTGCTGCTGTTGGAAAGAGGCCCTCTGTCTAGTGTCTGGAGCACATTCTTGTACAGGACAACGGGAAAGCAAAGATTTCAAAGGCAAAGACTCCACAAACCAAGAACTCTCTCACCCCTGTTGCAAATGCCACATCTGTCTGTGCTCAGGATCTTCTCGTTACCTATGTCTTTCCCTGTTGGCCATATGAACCCAGCAAGCAAAGACTGTTTGGGCTACTGCCACTGGAAGTCCTAGGAATTAGAGTCTTTGCCCCACATTTGTGCTTCAGAGAGCTCCACTCTGGCCCCCTTCCTTCCTTGGACCTTGGAATCTCCCAAGCCAGTTCTGTAGCCGGGAGGTTTGTGCTGAGGCCCCAGGATGGCCCTTGTTCCATAGGATGTGGAGAATGTGTGGCTGGCCCTCCAGGGTGGAGCCCCGGTATTGCAGTCTTGTTTTCTAAGGAACCCCAGATCTTAACTGTGATCACATTCCGTGTTCCTAGGAAATTACATACTTCCCCTTGATCAGATTTGGGACCATTCACGGTTCGCTCATCAGATCTTGGGTTTGCCTCCAATGGCTTCTCGGGTTAATTACATCATGTACACTTTATTGGCTTTTTACACATGTCCACATTCCTTCTGAGGACTCTTTGTAGCAGATGGTGGTGGGGAGGGAGGTGTGAGTTCACAACAGCTTCTGTATTACAGCTGCGAGTCCTGTGGCGTCACCTGCATTGTGCATTTTTGACCTAGTGTTTCATTCATTTTTTTTTTTAAAGAATTTCTACTTTGGGGGCTGGGTGTAGTGGTTCATACTTGTCACCCCAGGCTTTGGGAGGCTGAGGTGGGAGATTTTACGTTTAAGGCCAGCCTGAGCTACACTGAGACCTTGTCTCTAAATAAAAACAAATTCAAACCACAACAGAACACAATTTCTGCCTTTGGGGAACCAGGGAAAGGCTCACAGTCATAAATCTATCTCATCAGTTCTAGAAGGTCAGTCGGCGCAGCTTCCACATAAACATTAGAGATTCTGATGTTTCAGGCTTTGGTTCGGGCAGTTTCTTTGATCTTTTACTGACCAGTAAATTATTTATTAGGTCTGTCATAAAGGCAAACTAAAGCCTATAAACTATATTTATAGCATCACAAAAATCCACCCCCCCCATCTCAGATGTGGACTGTAGTCCTGATGATGTGACAGAAGGCCTGGACCTTCCCTTGATTTTTAGGATTTCTTCTTCTTCTTCTTCTTCTTCTTCTTCTTCTTCTTCTTCTTCTTCTTCTTCTTCTTCTTCTTCTTCTTCTTCTTCTTCTTCTTCTTCATCTTCTTCCTCTTCCTCTTCCTCTTCCTCTTCCTCTTCTTCCTCTTCTTCCTCTTCTTCCTCTTCTTCCTCCTCTACCTCCTACTCCTCTTCTTATTTTCCTCCTCCTCTCCTTCGTCACTCTTATTCCCCTTCTTCTGTTCCTCCTCCTCCTCTTTCTTCTCCTTCTCAGCAAGGTCTCATGTAGCTTAGGCTAGTCTCACACTAGACGTGTAGTTGAGGATGAGCTCAAACTCCTGGTCCTCCTGTTTCCACCTTCCAAGTGCTGGGTTTCAGGTGTGTACCACCACACCCAGCCCAAAACGCAGTGAGTGCTGGAGCTTTAACTCATGGCTTCCTGCACGCTAAGCAAGTCCTCTGCCTGAGTTACATCCCCAGTCCCTCCTACAGACACCTGATACCCCTGGGCCCCAACTCCAAACTCAGTCCCATGGCCTCATCAGTTCCTTGCACTTACCTGTCTGGGAGACCTAGAACATCTCTGTCTACCCCTGGAAATGCAACAGTGCCCAGTCAGTAACTCATTCCAACAGGCACTGTGTTGCCAGTATTGGAGTCCGCTGCAGGGTGTGCTCAGGTGTGTGTGAGTGAGCAGCCCTGTGCCAGCCCTGTGCCAGCCCTGTGCCAGCCCTGTGCCAGCCCTGTGGCCTCTGCTGTCATTGGGTTTTCCCTTTCCCCTTTTAACTAGCACTTCCTCAATTAAAGCGGCAAGGCAGAGCTGACAAAGAAATCAGTGGCTCTCTTCCCGAACATCAATGAAACAAATTTCTCTCTGGGATACCTATTTGTTGTCTGGATATCAGACTGACTGTAATCTGTTTCCATTTTCCTTCTCCGTGTCCCCCGCCAGAAGCTAGAGGCTCAGCCGCGGGTGTCCTGGTGCTTCCATTTGGCTGAATGAGGGGACAGATTAGCTTCCTATTTGCTATGCGGACGCTCCCATCTGATATCCATTAGATGTGTCAGGAAAAGCCCAGAAAATGTGTCTCCCCTGGTTACTTGGGGGATAGGCGAGTGGCAGAGGGTTCTTGAAGATGTCACCAGCTGCTCTGAAGACACCAACTCCCTTTTCT
Source organism: Peromyscus maniculatus bairdii (assembly GCF_049852395.1). NCBI lineage: Eukaryota > Metazoa > Chordata > Mammalia > Rodentia > Cricetidae > Peromyscus > Peromyscus maniculatus. The sequence continues at coordinate 43,551,597 of NC_134858.1, forward strand.
CTCTGACTTTGGTAACCCAATGTGTCCCAAGCTATTTCAGGGTCAAGGCATATGGCTTCCAGTGTGTGTGTGTGTGTGTATGGGCGGGGGGGATGGGACTACTTTCTGTTGCTGGGGGAAGAGCAGGAGCCAAACTCTTGGTGAGAGGCAGCCATATTGCCTTTGGTGCAAGCACCCTGGAGAACTTACAGCATAAGGCATCCTGGTGTGTGTGGGAAACTGACATCGAAAGAGAGAGAGAGAGAGAGAGAGAGAGAGAGAGAGAGAGAGAGAGAGAGCCAGAAAGAAAGAAAGAAAGAAAGAAAGAAAGAAAGAAAGAAAGAAAGAAAGAAAGAAAGAAAGAAAGAAAGAAAGAAAGAAAGAAAGAAAGCCATGTTTCTTTTCTTTTCTTTGCCTGCCTCCTGCAGCCAGTTCTCTTGAGGAGTGTCTTGGAGCCTAGCCTGTCCCGCCACTCACAGTCCCTGAGAAACCCAGGCATGGATATATCAGTTCTGTGTGCGTTTGTGGCCAAGGAGGACAATGGGGGCCATGTCTACTGTCTTGGGGTATCTGACCAATCACTTAGGTGGGGCATGAAGTGAGTTCATTGGGCGTCCAAACATTCTTACTCCAGAGCTGCCCAGGATTCCCAGGTCTCCTTCTTCTCTACCCAGGGGCCCCTTCCTTCCGTCCTGACTTCTTTCCTGCCTGCCCTCTTTCAGTCCCACCTCTGCCGGGGATGCAGTTGCCTGGGTCAGGGTCTTGCCCCTGTCCTTCCCCGGCAGCGGCTGCTGCCGTGTTTTGGGTCTCCCCATTTCAGGGGGATGGCTCCTTTTGAAAGAGCATGTCTCCGGTGACAGGGACAATCCTTCAGAAGTGACAAGACCTGTCTCTGCCTCTCACCGCCTGCCACCGGGCCTAAGTGACTTGTCATCCTCTCTGTCAGTTGCTGCTCCCCCCCCCTCCTGTGCTCCCTCACCACTGGAGCCATAATCCTCTCTCTTTGATAACACAATTGTCTCCATGGCACTGAGTCCCTTGCAGCTCCATGGGGCTCTCTCACCACAGAGGAGGAAGATAGAATAACAGTCACAAAGACGCCCTTAAAGAGAGGAATACCGTTCATCTCCAGGCTGCTTCCCAGTCCCCCGTCTCTTCCTCTTCCCTAGGAAAGGAAGGATTCTAGAAGGATGTTCAGGATCTGGGTGAAGGGCGCTGTTGCTCTCAGACAGAAGGCCCTGGAATCACTGCTGTTTGAAGTGGGAATATTTATGTCCCTGCTTAAGCAGCAAGCCAGAGAGACCGGGCTCCCAGCTTTAGCCAAGGGAGAAGGGCAGGGCCCCCGAGCAGGCTGGGGACAGCGTGCAGAGGCTGCTGAGGAGCTGCTGGTCCAAGGGGTGGCCCTGTAATTCCTCCTCCTCAGATGGCATGAGGCTCAGCTGTAGGAGGAGGGATGGGAGAACAGCGCAGGGGTTGGAATCCCCACCATCTGTGTGTACTGCTAATGGCTTGGCTCTGGAATAGGCCCCCACCTCCCTGATGTCAGAGCCTCGAGGTTTTGTTGATTGCAAGGCTTCTGCGGGATCTCCTCAGCTCTGAGCAGGGCTGCTTCTCTGGCCTCTCTGAGATTATGTGACCTGCATACCCAGGGCACTGAGTGGGCCCTTGAAGCCTTGGGGTGACTCCTCTCTGAGGGGGAGGTTTAAAGAGGAGCTACATAGCTACATATCGGTGCCTTTGCTCGGTACACAGCCTTCCTAACTTAGGTTCTGTAAATGCCTGTCAGTCTGTAAGGTGCCTGAAGGTCTGGTTTCAGTGATTATGTAAGCTACGGGAAAATCTCAGTACTGGGGAAACGGAAAGTTCTCGATGATACTGTGTCATCATGCCGCTGCTGGGGAGTCACTGTGTTTGGTCTCCACATCTGGGAAGTGGAGGCTGCTCCTACTTGCTTGGCTGACCTCCCAGTTCACAGAGTTGTGCAAGAGAGTGGCAGCTGGGGGATGTAGCCCAGTGGTTAAGTCTTGACTAGATGCATGAGGCCCCAGGTTCGATCTCCGGTAGCGGGAAAGAATCATATAAGACAGTAGACATGCAAGTCCTCTTTGAAGTATAAAATACCTCAGGTTTTTTTTTTTTAAACCTTTTTTGATGCCCAAGTGTGTCTACTACACAGTAAAAGCAGAAGAGGAAGGAATTTGCTTTAAGTGCTCAGAAGTAGTCCCCTTTATGTCAGTCTCCTGGTCTCTACTTGCCTGACCTTACATAGTCTCCAAACTCTATTGCGACTATTCCCCATCCCAGGCCAAAGTAACTGCCAGGCATAGTGAATGAAGAAGGATCTTGATGGAGTCCCTTCTTCCTCTTCTTTCCATTGTTCCGTTCATAGCTCTGGCCAGATTGAATGCTGAGTTGGTAAAGATGCTGTGCTTTCTCTGACCTCTGGGCCCTTGCACATGCTGCTTCCTCTGCATGCCTGATAACTCACACTTGTCCTTCAGCTCTGGCGTTAGTGGCGCATGGGTGACAGAGCCCCAGCAGAGCGCTCAGCTCTCTGCTGTAATCGCTTTTGAGTTCCCACTTGTGTGAGTCAGACTTTTCTTATCAACGTGACCAAATACCTGAGAGAAAACTTATAGGGAGGAATTATTTGTTTGGCTTATGGCTTCAGAAATGTCATTCCATCCTGGCAGGGGTGTCGTGGGGGGAGCCCGAGTTCACATCACAGGAACAGGGAAGCAAAGAGGGAACACAAGAAGATACAGCCCCCAAGGACTCACTTCCCAGTGACCTGCTTCCCCCAGCTAGTCCCCAACTCCTGCTTTTAGATGCTCCCTAATAATGGTATCATGTGATAAACCACCCCAGGATCAATCTACTGATGAGGCCAGAGCCTCGAGAACTAACCATCCTGGACACACATCGCCGAAGACACATGGATGAGCTTCAGTACTCTCCTAGGGATCCTTGGGTCCAGTGACACTCATCCACTAGTGTAATCTCACATGGACTGTGAACTCCACAGGGCGAGGGGCCCTTCCTGTTTTGTGTGCTGCTATATTTCCAGCACCCAGCACAGTGCCCTGTTTATAACAGTCGTTCAGTGAACACTTGCTGCAGTGGGCATGAGGGAGCTGGTTTGGGTTAAAACAAGGAGTAGGCTCTACCTTGGCCATTTTGCTCAAAGTTGTTCCAGTTACCAATGTTATACCCAGATCTCGGGAACCCCCAAAAGACCACCACAGAGACCGAATCCCATATGTAAAAGCAAAGAGCCTTTATTTTCAAGTTCTGGGCTTGGTCCCTCTGTCTGTCTGATGCAGTAGTGAGAACAGAGAGCCCTGAGCCCAGGCGGGGTAGAGTTTTTATCATAGCAGTGTTTGGGGTGAGGGGATTTCCAGGGTTCAGGACCCTGATTGGCTGACATTTGTCTAGGGGTATCTGTAAAACAAAAATAGGTGTGTGCTAGACTCAGGGACATCTGGCCACCTTATCTAATGGTTGGAACATTTGGGATGTCAGGTACTTCCCCTTGGATGTAGGCCCTCCCTGGGTAGGGTCAGTTGATGGCTTTTCCTGGGTCTAGGTGTTGCCTGCCAGTAAGCCTGTCACAGAAGCTGTGCCTGGGCCTCTAAGCCTGTCATGGCAGTTGTGTGGTCAAGCTGTTTTGGGGCACCCTCCACAACCAACACTGCTATGAATGCAACCCAAGACAAAAATCAGAATTTACCTGAAACATTGTGAATTTTTTTTAAAAAAAATTGTTTTGCTAATTTCAATGTGCAGTTCTGAAAAGTGAAGTCTGTAGAACACAGACGGTCGTGTTGCAAGGTCAAAGGATGACACTCTTGACCTCGAGTTCCTCCGTGAACCAGACTGTCCGGGGAGCCCAGGGAGCTCATCGGGAGCACTCTGGCAGAGCAGGGAGGGTGGGATGGGGCAGCTCTTGTGCAGACCTCCCATCCGAGGTCTGACACAGGCGCCCCAACATCTTTCCAAGTCTGGCCTTGGCCAAAACCAATCTCACACTGGTCCCGTGAAAGCCAAAGTTACATTTAAGTTTTAATCTCTATGCCAAGGAGATCCATGAAACAAAAAGTGCCTCTGACCTGAAAGGCCCTTGCTCAAGCATTCTCGAAATGCTGGAGGCTGTTGTATATGGGAGATAACAAGCCACATGTTTTCACTTCCCTAAATAAATTTGTTTGACCCATATGAACTGGATGTGCTTGATCACATGTGGGCAGGAGGTACATGGGCAGAAAATATGTCAGGATGTATGCTTGCCCCTGATTGGATGTAAGTAGGAGGTACACAGTCAGGAAATACATCAGGATGTATGCTTGCCCCTGATTGGATGTAAGTAGGAGGTACACAGTCAGGAAATACATCAGGATGTATGCTTGCCCCTGATTGGATGTAAGTAGGAGGTACACAGTCAGGAAATACATCAGGATGTATGCTTGCCCCTGATTGGACCTCATGGGAAGTGTGGTGAATTACAAGTTTTCCCATGTTAAGCTCCTGTAAAACATGACTCGGGACCATTTCCTGGGAACCCAGATATGGATCTGCCCAGAGCACACCTACTTGGTCAGTATTTAATTAAAGCTTGCTTCAAATATGGCTTTGTGGTCTTATTCTTGACCAGTGGGATTAACAGTCCTTCCTAGCAGAAGCCTCTGCCTCCGCTCAGGCCTTTGTCTGGCTTCCATTTCTGCTTCACCTGTGCCTTTCTCTTGCTGGGTATTATCAGTGTGGGTGTGGCTGGGCAGGATGGCAGCCGGAGAATCCAGCAGGGCTCCCTGCCCTGGGGAATCCTATTGGAGTATTAATATTCTGAGGAGGAAGTCAGTGATTGCATTTTAGACTTGCAAATGCATTTGGTAAATAGGCTTTGCTGAGAGGCGGGACAGACAGCTGGACCGAGCAGGCGATGGATGACAGTGAGTATGCGCACATGGTGATTAAAAGAGATATTTGCTCCCTCAGAAAGAGGGTCTCTGGGGACCAATTCCTGGTGAGGCATCTTTTCAGCAAATTCAGTCAGCAGTCTTTGCACTCTACAGAAGAACTCTCTGTCCCTACCTGCATCCCTCAGAGGAAGGATGCACCCAATGACAGGAAAAGCTGGGCTTCCTTTTGCCTCTTGAGAATTCATTTATTCACCGATGTATCATTCATTCCCTGGGTAGCATGTGCTGGATACACTTTCTGTGACATTGCCCTTAGTTCTGGGGCCACAACTCTGTAGAAGATGTTCAGTTCGTGCCTTCCTCTACCCTAGAATACGGTCTCTGCTCAGGATGGAGGTCACTGCATGCCTGCATATTCAGTTGGCTTTGTCAGACCCCGGCCACTTGTCCATCCCAAACCTAGAGCAGCACAGTGGAAGTGTCACACAGACACAGCTTGAGGTGATCTGTGTCTGCTCTAAGCACTGTTTCTCTAAGGAAAAGAACTTTAGGCCACCCAGGTGTACCTGCCATTCTGGATGGGACAAGTGTTCCTAGCTCGTCTGGTGCTGGTGCAAATCAGAGAGGATGAGTTCTTCCTCAAGACCTGCCACTGCCATCTGCTGGAAATTGTCACCGGGAGTGTGCAGCTTCACAAGACACCATGTGAAGGGTGTCCTTGGATTCGTTTAGTGCATGCCTGCACACATGTGTTGTACTGTCTCGCCCAGTTGTTCAGTGTGGCCAGTCCTGTAGTCTAGAGGGTGAGGGCTACTGCCCAACAGCTCGAGAGAAGGGTGCGGTGTGAAGCTTTGTCCCAAATGCCCGTGAAGCCCAGATCCAACTTCATTTACTATTGGTGTGTGCTTGTGGAGTCCTGTTAGATTGGAAATGAGGAAGGGGAGATGTTTATGTGAGACTCTGACTCCAGAGAAGGTTGAAACGTATCTTTAAAAGTCTGATTTTCCTTTCCATCTTCCTGTCAATACTTTCCTCTGTTCTGTACTGGGGACGGGATGTCATCACTCAGACAAAGGCAAAACCCAAAACACTTGATCCAGAACCATTTCCAGCTCCTTGGCTCCCAATACTACTCAGTCTTTGGAAGAGCTTTTGAAGTTTCTGTTTAATATCCATTGCCTAGAGTTTGAAGGAGAAACCTCTGGCCTGAAAGCCTTTTACCCACTTAGGAGGTTATAAGCAAAACAATGCATTTATTGATAAGAAATGGAAACTTGGGTTTGCTTTAAAAAATACTTAGTTCTCCTTTGGATTGGTTGAAGTATTTATGTGCTTGTGCATGGACTGTTTATGTGCATGTGTAAAACACACACACACACACACACACACACACACACACACACACACACACACCTACCTGACTGCATCTATGTGTGTGTGTGCGTGTGTGGGTTGGAGTATGTGAGCCATGCTTCCCCTGCTGCCTTTGTCCCATTGGTCAATAAATGTTGGCCAATGGAAGTGGTGGCGGTGTCACCAATGACAGGGATCCCTTCCTTCATGTTGGGAAATGTTGGCTGATGAAAATGAAGGTGTTTTCACCTGTGATGGGAACTTCTTCCTGTGGGCTCCTTGTGGCAAAATAAAATTGCTAGCTCTGTATCGTGTCATTGTTTCCCAGTCCCTATGATTTTGCAAGATGATGATTGTCCAAGAACATATTTCTGGTGGCCAGTGTCTCCAGATGAGCATGGACTCATCAGGAGGCCCTCAGAGGCAAGGACAGGACTTATGCAGAAGCCTAAATCAGGCATAGGCACCACATTACCTGACTGAGCATCTTTGATAAATGATGCTTCTGCTTTCTCCCTAAATTTTCCAGTCTTGTTGCTCACATCACCTTCTCAGCACAGCCCACTCTCCAAGTTAGAACAGCTCTGAACAAACATGCTGAGCCCGACCACGGGTATCCAGTAAAGTCAATATTGCTCTGGGGCACCTGGGCTGTGAGACATGCCAGGCCCTGGGATCAAGGGACTTGGGAGGACCAGTGGACCACAGTGCTGGAAGGCAGAGTATGGTCACTTGGGTACTGGCTTGTGTCCATTCATTGATCCACCCAGGCATTGACTAAACACACGCTAATCCTCTGTGTGTGGGCTCTGGGGTGTGGACTGTGGCGGCTGCACAGACAAATGAGACATGATTCCAGCCTGGAAAGCTTTCACAAACCAACTGTATCAGTTGCTTTTCTCTTTGTTGTGACCAAATGCCTAATGAGAAGTAATTAAGGGAGGAGAGGTTTATTTCGTCTTCTGGTTTAAGAGGGCACAAGCCCACCAAGGTGGGGAAGGTATGATCAATTTCGTGATAGTGGGAGCATGTGGCTGAGACTCCTCACATCTCAACAGACCAGAAAGTAGATACGGGGCAGGAAGTGGGTTTGAGCCTTAAAGCTTCAAGGTCCACTCATCAGTGACCCACTTCCTCTAGTCAGCCTTCACTTCCTACAGGTCCTACAACTTCCGCAACACTAGCTGCACCACCAGCTGCAGACTCAGTGTGAAACACATGAGCCTCTGTGGGACATTTCAAGTTGAATGCAACTTCCCGATCATCTGGCATTCCAGGGGATAGGGAGCACTCCAGGGAATGGGGAGGACTCCTTAACCACACACAAGGAAAGGCTTCACAGGGGGAAAGGCTGCCTTGTGAGCTGGTGGGTAGAGGAAGACAGGAGTTTCAGTAGATTTGGAGGCACTGTGAGGGACCGTCCAGCAGAGGGCAGCTACCAGGAGGAAGACGGGAGAAAGCACAGTGGCCTGGAGTGAGTCCTGAGGTCTAGCTGCAATGAGAAATGATGAAGGGAGAGAGAGAAAGAGAGACTGGGGACTGATCAGGGATCAAAGTGGTCCCATCAGCCAGGGTGGGTGTTCAGATAGAATAACGGAGAATCGCAATGGCCTCTGGAGCTGTGCTCGCGTTGATCACCGTTTTAAGAGGTCTTGCAGCTGTTTCCGTGAGCCTTGCTGTGGGTGACATCTTTGCTGTGGCAGTCGTAGTGGCGACAGTCACCAACGCTCTTCTTCAGGAATTCCGTCGAAGCCAGGGGCCCTTCTCTTGGCGCTATGCTAGGCAATGCAACGATCTGTTGGGTGACCTTTTGATGCCAGAGGGCTCCGAACTGCCTCCCCAGAGCACCCGAAGCCTCCGTCTTTGCACTATGCTAACGCCGTCACACTCTCAACGTTTGTCCTGTGAAAACTCACAAGGTTTGATGGTGCACAGGCACACCATCTATTGCTTCACTTTTCCTTCTCTCCAGTCCCGTTCTGTTTCTCAGACTGTGACAAAACACAGTGGATTCACATCCTGGTGAGTGTGACAAAACACAGTGGATTCACATCCTGGTGAGTGTGACAAAACACAGTGGATTCACATCCTGGTGAGTGTGACAAAACACAGTGGATTCACATCCTGGTGAGTGTGACAAAACACAGTGGATTCACATCCTGGTGAGTGTGACAAAACAGAGTGAATTCACATCCTGGTGAGTGTGACAAAACACAGTGGATTCACACCCTGGTGAGTGTGACAAAACAGAGTGAATTCACATCCTGGTGAGTGTGACAAAACACAGTGGATTCACATCCTGGTGAGTGTGACAAAACAGAGTGAATTCACATCCTGGTGAGTGTGACAAAACACAGTGGATTCACATCCTGGTGAGTGTGACAAAACAGAGTGGATTCACATCCTGGTGAGTGTGACAAAACACAGTGGATTCACATCCTGGTGAGTGTGACAAAACACAGTAGATTCACACCCTGGTGAGTGTGACAAAACACAGTGGATTCACATCCTGGTGAGTGTGACAAAACACAGTGGATTCACATCCTGGTGAGTGTGACAAAACACAGTGGATTCACATCCTGATGAGTGTGACAAAACACAGTGGATTCACATCCTGGTGAGTGCAAAGCCCCAAATAAACAAACCAAGCGCAGCCAAGAAAAGAGAGTGGAGAAAGGTTGGCTCCCTGTGGCAGGTGAGGAGAACCAGAGAGTTACTTCCACGGCAATATGGCAATGCTTTCCTGGAACAAAGAAGGCCGGGGGTTTTATTTGGGGCCATGTTATGTTTATATAGGAAAGCACTGGAGGGGGGAGGGGCAGGTACATGTATGAGCATGCTCCATTAAGGGGCACATTCCTGAACATGCTCAGTTTAAGGTCGTAGTTCAAGGAAAGGAGTTAGACACATTTTGAAGTGTGCTTGGTCCAAGGTCATCTAGCACATGTTCCAAAGGTTAAATGGCAGCTAGGAAGACTGTTGGGAATGATCAGTGTGTGTCATAAAGAGGGAAGGCTGGGATGCCTCTGCGTGCTCGGAAAGGACACTCTGAAGGTCGGCTGATATAGGCGGTTGTCACTAATGGTGCTGGCCTCACTCAGTCGCTAAGAAGCCACATTCATATGATGTAAGCCCTGGAATATGGACGTCGGGTTAGAATCTTGAAGCACCCACCACCTCAATATCGACCGCTTCATGAATAAACTACCTTTTGCAAATCTTTTTCTATGATTGACATACTGTATGGTGAGAAGACAGACCTTGTTTAGGAGCTGTGTGTGTGGAACTGATACCCCAAGGTATCAACATTTCTGAATCAAAGGAAATAAGAAGGCCCGAGGAGCTGCCTCAAAACCAAAGAAGACTTTTAACCTCCACTTGCCCTCCCAGGGAAGTTTTCATGTCTGGCTGAAGAAACTTCTCCCCAATTGCAATGAAGTCACAGTGAGCTCTATTATGATTGCATCTAAGCTGCCCGCCTCAGGCTTGTGCCTCAGCTTGTGGCCCTGGAGCCTTCAGAGGTGAGACCTCCCTGGCAGGTTAGCCTCCAGGGCAAGCCTTTGGAGTTAGAGGCTGGCCCCTAGTTCTGGCCTCTCTCTGTTTCCTGGCCCATCATGATGTGAATGAACAGCTTCTGCCATTGTGAACGCCGCCATGCCTTCCACACTGTGATGAAGTGTACCTTCTGAAACTGTGTGCCAAGATGAGGCCCCCACTCCCTTCAGTTGTTTTTGTCAGATGTTTTGGGCACAGTTGCAGGAAGGTAAAGACTGCTCTGTCTCTAGAGACCTCACCAAGTAACCAGGAAAAGAAGAACCGGAAAAGGGCAGACTTCATACCTGTTCTTTTGAGGGCAGCTCTGTGGAGTCACCTGGGAGATTTGCTTTGACAGCAAAGCTGCAGGTTTTGAATGGAGATCATACCCCCACCCCTGACCACTTTGTTCGACATTTTGCCATTCCTTCCAGAATCTAGAGGAGCTTTGTCTCAGGCCATTGTATGCTCTTTGGGCTCAGTCACCTCTCCCAAAAATCTTTTACAACCCTTTGGAAATTACCTGCCAACCTCTCCCTCTTCCCTTATGAAAAAGATATTTAACTTTTAACCAATTGAACATTCTTTGGGTTTTCATACTTTATATGTAAAAATGTACACATATGCACATTAAATAAATGTATGCCTTTCCCCCTATAATTTAGTATATTTAATGTCTATTGTTAGTTCAATTTATCCAATCATCATCACCAAGGGCAAATTTCCTCTTGTCCCAAAAGTCTCCTCAAAGAATATCTGTTCTTAGGGTTGGAGAGATGGCTCAGAGGTAAAAAGAGCAATGGCTGCTCTTCCAGAGGTCCCAGGTTCAATTCCCAGCACCCACAAAGCAGCTCACAACTGTCTGTAACTCTAGTTCCAGAGGATTCAACACCCTCACACATACATACACACAGGCAAAACACACATAAAATAAATAAATCTTAAAAAAAAAAAAAGAAGCATCGGGCGGTGGTAGCACATGCCTTTAATCCCAGCACTTGGGAAGCAGAGGCAGGCGAATCTCTGTGAGTTCAAGACCCACCTAGGCTACAGAGTGAGTTCCAGGAAAGGTGCAAAGCTACACAGAGAAACCCTGTCTCGAAAAACCTAAAAAGAAAAAAAAAGTATCTGTTGTGACCCCCAGTAACTGCCAATATGTTACTTTTCATGCTTAAATGAACTTTTTGCATGTGATTAAAGGGTGCATATGATTTGAGATGGTTGATAGCTCTGAATTATTCACGTAGGTCCTATTTGATCACAAAATTTCTCATAAGAGTGAAACAGGAGAGACAGGAAAGAGTAGAAGTCTGTGTGACAATGAATACAGAAATTGGAATGATGTGGCTACCAGCCAAGGAATGCTGGCAGGTTGTAGAAGCTTGAAGAAGCCAAGAATGAATTCTTCCTTGGAGCCTCCAAGCTGCTGTGCTGCTGACCCGTTGATTTTAGCTATGTGGGGCTCATCTGAGACCGAGAATTTTGAGAACAAACCTGTGCTGTTCTAAGCCACTTTGTTAGGGGGAGACAGTCCTGCTCACAACTGTGGCATCCAATTTAAGGCCAAGGCATCTAAATTTTCTGTCATTTGCATTTTCTAAGGGTTTCTGGTGTCCAGTGTTAGACCTCTGACAACTTTACTGATGAACTCAGAACTTGTTTACAGGGTGACAGGTCTCAACACCATCTCAACTCCCCGGCCTGACCTCCTCATTTTGCCTGAAGCTTAGTTACTTGATTCACTTAGGCCATCAGAGTCTCCTGAGATGATGATTCAGGGAGCATCTCTCAGATGACGGATACCTGAAGCATAGTAGGAGAGGGCTGAGAGCATGGCTCTGTGTGGAACTGCTTGCCTAGGGTGTGCAGGGCCCTGGGTTCAATGCCAACACTCCAACCTCAACCTTAAATGAGCACAGAGTGAGAGACTTTTATAGCCACAGATTTTAATAGCTATTGATTAGACATTAACATTTAAAAGCTAGTTATGCATTCTAAGTACAAATAAACACACTCATTTTAAGTACAGCATTTAATGAGGGTAACAAGCAAATCTCTGAGCGATCCACATGTAGTTCATGTGACTAAACTCAGTTTCAGAAGGTACACACAGATTGTGTTAGAAGCCTGTCCCCATGACAGACCCAGTACCACATGCCATCTTTGTAAACACACCTTCCTCACAGCTTTGTTGATGTATACTTGCCATGCAATAAGCTGTGTGTACTAACACACGCCATTTGGTAAACTTTGACATTTCTGTCTTTAAGATTATCTCCATTGCCGGGCAGTGGTGGCGCACGCCTTTAATCCCAGCACTCGGGAGGCAGAGCCAGGTGGATCTCTGTGAGTTCGAGGCCAGCCTGGACTACCGAGTGAGATCCAGGAAAGGCGCAAAGCTACACAGAGAAACCCTGTCTCGAAAAACCAAAAAAAAAAAAAAAAAAAAAAAAAAAAAGATTATCTCCATAATTAAATAATAATAATAAATAATACTCATCTCCTTCTGTGGTTTGTAACTTGTCCTTCCTTCTGTTTCCTAGTGTCCCCTCTTGCCTACTGTCCCTACAGGCAACTACTGATGTATTTCCTGTCACAACAGGCCAATTCGTGTTTTCTAAAACTTTATGTAAGTGGAACTGTAGAGTATGCATCTTTTCTGCCTGGCATCTTTCCCTCCCCACAAATAAGCCCTCCATGTTAACCTGCAGATCAACAGTAGGTTTCCTCTTGTTGCCCAGTGCTGTTCCAGGGTATGTGTTTACTGTACTTTGCTTATCCATTTTCCAGTTGATGGACATCCTCATTGTTTTCAGATTGGGACTATTGCAAATACAGCTTTTATGGATAGTCATGTGAAAGTATCTGTAGGGCTGGAGAGATGGCTTAGAGGTTAAGGGCACGTACTGCTCTTGCAGAGGATCTGAGTTTAGTTCCCAGCACCTAAGTCAGGCGGCTTACAACCACTTGTAACTCCAGCCTTAGGGGAATCCAATGCCTCTGGCTTCCATGGGCACTGCACCCATGCATACATACCCACACACAGACACGTGATTGAAAACGATGACAATGAATCTTAGAAAGTCTCTGTATGGGCACACAGAAGTCACTGGTTGGACCGAGTTTTTAAGGCATGAGGGCCAGCTGGAAAAGCTGAAACAGGAGTCTTTATGTCAAGGTTCCGGCCACAGAGATGGAAGGAAGCAAACTGTTAATCTGCTTTTGGAGAAATCAGGAAAGTGAGCATGGTTGGGGCCTTCCTTTGGCTTGAAGGCTCTGAGGTCTCGACACCTCGTCCATGACAACTCATCCCAAGCCCTCAGTGTGCTTTTACAAAGGATGGTCACTTTGACACAACCAAACAACCAGCTGGTTTCTGCATCCCTCAGTCTTCTCGTTTAATGAAGATGTCACCTTTGTCCGGCTCATTAGAACCTCCTTCTAGCTGATGGGACAAGATGTTGCCCGACTCAAGAATTGTAGATAAGATCAATGGAGACCTTTAAATTCATTTTGATTTGTCTTTTGATGGTCTAGCAGTTGACAAAAGGACCAGAAGGGCAACGCTGACAACCATGAAGATCTGATTAGAAATGCAAGGGGGGGATGCTGACCTTCTGAGGCCTCCTGTCTTCTTGACAGAGCTTCGGGGTGGGAGACAAGTTCCTCTTGACTGGACTCTGCTCTGTTGCCTCGAGTGTCTGGTATTCTGGCTGTGGAATTCAGGGTCCATTTGTCTTTTGGGAAGGTTCTTGGCCATTGGGTTTGGAGCCGCCGAGGCACTCCTGGCAGGCTGCAGTTCTAAAGGGAATTGTGGTTGTGTGAAGTGGTTGTGGCTGTACAGCCTGTATTCCAGGCTTGGGAGGTCACGTGCCTCAACCCCTTCGTGTCCTTTCCTTGAGATCTTAGGTCAGGGAGGCCTCAGGTGCCTGACTCGGTCAGACAGAAATTGGAAAAAGGTTCTCAGAGAGTCAAGTTGGGGGGTCTGAGACACAGCTTGATGGTGGGCTTACTTGTAGGTGAAATTCTAAACGTTCTTAGTAAATAAGAAACAGAGCCAAATACAGAGTTAAAGCCTAAGAGATCAGAGCAAGAGCCACGACTCCCATTAGCTTACCACTCGCTGCTGCCGTCCTTCCCCTGAGAGAGAGACCTTCCTGTGACCTGTCTTTTTATTGCCTTTCTGTTCTACCTTCTCATTGGCTCTAAACCCAACCACATGACTTCCTCATCACTGCCTGTCTATACAGACCTCCAGGTCTCTACGGTTGGTACTGGGATTAAAGGTGTGTGTCACCATGCTTGGCTGTGTCCTTGAACACACAAAGACTCTGCCTGCCATGAGATCAGATTAAGGGCATGTGCTACCACTGCCAGACTTCTGCTTAATGGCTATTGTTGTTTTTTTGTGGCGCTCTTACCCTGAGAGGAAAATTCAGGAAACACGACAGAATCCACTAACAAGAGTTTTATTAAGATAAGGGAGAGGGACAGATGTGCACAGGCCTGCGGAAAGACACATGAGTGAAGGGGGCCTGCGAATCATGATGCCAGCTTACAAAGGCTAGGCTGCGCCTGTGCACACAGGCCCATGTGGCTATTCTACGCATTCGCATAGATCACGTGGTTGTGTTGAGCGCTTTACACAACCATGTAAAGCCACGGTCCTGGGTCACACCAGACGTTTGACCCAGAAATGACGAGGTGGAAGTGACTAGGTCGGGCATGCGCGACCATGCCCAACCGTGGGGGCGTGTTGTGACTTCATATCGGCTATGACCTCTGATCTCCAGGCAACTTTATTTACTAACATACAAATAAAACCACATTTCAGCACAAATAAAATATCACCATACTTAACTCCCAGCACTTAAGAGCAGAGAGAGCAAGCAAAGCTCTTGCAAGCATGCATTTGTTCTTCTCTGCCCTGCAGTGTGTCGGGACCCTCTGTCTTCTGTGACTGCCCTGCAACAAGGGACTGCAACCTGCTGAGCCAAGAGAAACCTCTGTTCCCTTAAGCTGCATTAGTCAGGGAACTTTATCATTAACAGCGAAAGAAACCAAGATGGGACTGTGGGACAAAACCAGGGTTGCCGAAGGATACACGTGAGGTAAAAGAAGGGAAGAGACAGGTGAGTGGCTGGGTTGGGGGAGGAGACTCAACTAAAGAAATTCTGCTTGAAAATACCATAATGATGCCCAATATTTTGTATGCTAATTTTAAAAAGAACAAATGGCCAGAGAGAAATGTGGATGGTACCCCATTTGCAGCTAGCATACTGGGATTGCCAAGCCTTCCTTTCTCCTGACTCTTTGGGAATTACTTTGGATTGGTAGATGCGTGGAGTCATCTACACATACCTCTTTGGAGCATATCAGTTTTGATCTTGAATCACTTGTTTTTGTTTTTGTTTTTGTTTGTTTTGTTTGTTTTGTTTTTTTTCGAGACAGGGTTTCTCTGTGTAGCTTTGCGCCTTTCCTAGAACTCACTTGGTAGCCCAGGCTGGCCTCAAACTCACCGAGATCTGCCTGCCTCTGCTTCCCGAGTGCTGGGATTAAAGGCGTGCACCACCACTGCCCGGCGAATCACTTGTTAAATATACTTCCTACTTGGAGCATGATGGAATCTTTCCCTTGATTTGGTATTCATGTATGTATGTATGTATATATGTATTTAAGTTTTCTCTCAAAAACTGAAATGAAATTAATATTTAGAGGAGAAGGAAGAAGTTGTCAGGGATACTTGCTGTTTGTCCAGCTGGGACCTGACAGTAAGATAGTTGAAGGATTGTTTTATTCTTTTTCAGTGTTAGGGTTAAACCCAGGGCCTCTCTCTCCACCTCTAGAGTTGTAGGCCAGCCCCGAGGGGTTCTGAAGGTAGCTCATAGTCATCAGTTTAACTAGGTGCTGTATGTAGGATAAGACATCTCTGTTCCCTTTGGTTGGTCCTGTTTCTCCTATAGCCATCTCGCAGTTGACCAAATCCTCTGAGTCCACTCCCTGCTAACCCTTTATCTGTCTCTCTGTCCACTTCCTTTCTTTGACATGACTTCTTAAAAATTACATTTAAGGGGCTGGAAAGATGGCTCAGTGGTGAAGAGCAGTGGATGGGCTTCCAGAGATCCTGAATTCAATTTCTACCAACTACATGGCAGCTCATAACTATCTATAAAGGGGTCTGGCACTTTCTTCTGGCATGCAGATAGAGCATTCATACATAACATACATAAATAAATAAATTAAAAAATATATAATTTTAAAACTGAGCAAATAAACCCTCTTAAGTGTCTAAGAATATTGGCAAGAACCAGCCGAGTGGGCTGGCGCACATCTTTCATTCTTAGCATTCAGGAGGCAGAGGCAGATAAATCTCTGTGACTTTAAGGTCAGCTTGGTCAACATAGTGAGTTCCAGGTCGGCAAAGAATGCATAGCAAGATCTTGTCTGAAAACAAACAAACAAACAAACAAACAAACCAAACCAAACCAAACCAAGGCAAACTCAAAAAACAAAAACCAAATATTGGCAAGAGACTTAATTTATACTGGTACAGTGATAAACGAACATTCTTGAAACTGCTAAGAAAAATGGGAACTGATTCCAAATTCCTTTCAAGATCATATGACTTGGATAAGCCCTTGGTAAAAAAGACCACTTTAATAATTTTCATTTAATGAAGCATAGCCAAGAGTTATCAACCAAAACAATACAACACCACACACACACACACACACACACACACACACACACACACACACACACACACAAAGCATGCTGCAAATCTGGGTCCTTGCTTTGGTGAAGGCTCACCTCCATGCTGTAAAAATGATTACAAGGGAAATAACTCAAGATGGTGCCTAGTGCTGCCGAGAAACACAGGATATTTTCATGGGTAATTGTTAAAACATGAGCAAAAGTTCTCCATGTTTCTTTACAAACTACACCGTGGAGTTTTGCTCATTTAAATTAACTAATGGGTATTCATGGCTATGTAGATCATGTTTAAATAAGATAAATAATAATGAAACATTCATTGCTGAAGTATATTTACTTTAGCATCTTAAAGTTATTTATATGTATGAGTGGTTTGCGTATATGTGTGAATGTGCACTGTGTAAATGCCTAGTGTCCTGGGAGGTCAGAGGGGCCCCTGGAACTGGAGTTATGGATGGTTATGTGGGTGCTGGGAACTGAACTCTACAAGAGCAGCATGGACTCATAACCACTGAGCTATCTCCCAGTGTCCTGTTTTTATTTTTTGAAGTTGATGTCACTATAGAGTCCAGGCTGCCCTTGAACCTGAGATCCTTCTGCCTTAGCCCTCCCCCCTCTCCGAGTGCTAGGATTATAGGCATGGATTCACTACGCCTGATGGCTAGCATCTTGTTCTTTGGTATATGGAAGCTAAATATATTTGGGCCTGCTACTAAACATGGATACTTTACTCTGTGAGGAAGCACACGCTGTTTGAAATTATTAAACACGGTCCTGAAATTTTGGTAGAAGGCGGTTCAAAAATGGCTCCTTTCTTAGTTTTCAATAGGCTTAGTTTGTCCCTCAAAGTTTATATGGCGGAAGCTTGGTCCCCAGTATGACAGTGTGGAGGTGATGGAGACTTAAAGAGTAGGTAGGACCCAAAGGTGGCACATGTTTGTCACCTCAGAACTCAGAAGTCGGGGGCAGGAGGATTGCTATGAGTCTGAAGCCAGCCTGTCTACACAGGCCAGATAGTGAGATCCTTGTCTACAAACAGGAAGAGTCAAAGTGGGTCCACTTCAAGGAAACTAAATCACAGGCTGATGTCGTTGGAAGGGCCTAAGTGCCGCACTTGAGGACTGAGTTAATTTTGGTAAGGTCAAGTTGCTGTGTGAAGAGGAAGGCCGCCCTGTCTTCCTCTCTGGGTTCCTGTGTTACCTCTGCCCTATTCTTTAGGGAGTCCATCTTCCACGACACCTCCCCAGAGACTGAAACAGATATGTCTACCAGGCATGGGCTTCCAGCCTCAGGAACTAGGAGCTGGATAAACCTCTTCTCTTTATAAAGTATAGAACCCCAGATGGTTTGTTACAGCAAGACAGTTATTAAGCTAAAGTGATTCTAGTCAATGTTTAGTAACCAAAACTCAAGTCAAAAGAGAAGAGACAGGACAAATATCCAAAGAAATACCGCAGAGTTGAAGAAGGCACCTGGAAGAATCTGGAGAAAGGAAACTACACGTGTCAAAGCTGACTAAAATTAGAAGAGAATTATTTATAAGCTATTCTAAAAATTGAGCATTAATATCAAAAGAATGCTAACACAAAATTAGAATGTGTTCTGTGCTACGGCAATGGCAAGATTTTCTTGGAGTGTTGATTTGTTCTCAGAGGGAAATAGTGAAAGTATTTTGTCTCTTAGGTAGCAAACCTAGGAAACAAAGATAATTGTTTCTGGTGCTTTGTGTTTTTATTAGCTCTTTGATTACTTAAGAAAAACGAGTCTTCTCACGGCTAGGAGTTGAGACCTGTCCATAACTGTGCTACTTTTCCTGTACTTGCTCTTGAAGTCTTTTGTCCCTTTGGTTTGGTTTCATAGTGCTCTGGGATCCTATTTTGATTGTTTCAAACCCTTAAGAAAAATGTTCTGGGGTTGGAGACAGCTCGGTGGTTAAGAGCTCTTGCTACTTTTCCAGAAGAGCTGAGTTCGGTTCCAGGCACCCATATGAGGTGTGACTCACAGCTGCCTGTGACTTCAGCTCCAGGGGATCTGGTGCCATACTCTGGCTTCTTTTTTTTTCATACCTGGTTTCTATGGGTGCTCCCTCTCCCCATCCTCTCATTTCTCCCCATCCCTACCAGCTCTCACCCCCTACAAATTCCTTACCCCTATTTACTAGTTTTTGGTTGTGTTTCGTGTCCACAACATTAACCAGAAACATCTGTATGGTCTTGAGTTTAAAACAACACCACAGCCTGCTAGGCTCACCAGTTGGTAAAAACAACTGGATATCATGCCTTCCCCTTTCTCAGAACCTGTTGGCCACCACTAGACCTGTAGTATGTGGTACTACATGAGTACACTCCACCCCCACTTTCTTTGTTTTCTTTATTTTGTTAAGACATGTGTGTATGTGTTTGTGTGTATGCGTGTGTGTATAAGTATATTTCTGCATGTATATGCCTGTGCACAGAAGTGGGTGTTGTATTCCTTCTAGCTGGAGTTGCTCGTAAGATGCCCTCTTGTTGCATGGGTGCTGATATCTGCACAATGTCAGCATGATTGCCCAACAAGCACACTTAGCTACTGAGCCATAGCTCCAGCCCCTCTCTATGTACGTGTTAGGGATGGAACCCATGGCCTTGGGCACACTGATGAAGTATTTACCTATTGAGCTACATCTCCATCCCTACTTACTGATTTTAAGATTTTTAAATCATTAGTATTATTATCCACCTTTGTACTGGACCAGATGGTGTATTCTATATTCCTACAAACTTTCCCCATGAACCCCTAAGAACAAAAACTGCTCTGTCCCTGAAGTCCTATGGGTCAAATCTGAACAATTTACATAGGTTTCAGGGAACCAAGGGATAAGCATCATGCCTGATATGTAGACAGAGACATTACCAAACCAGCCAATTCCATAGTCAGATACTCAAGCTATAAACCAGGAACAGAAGCTGCCAGCTCCCAGCCACGGATGCTCTCTCTAAGATGTTGGAATTGGGATAGGGAGACCTGCCTCCCACCCTCTCCTTGCGTATGCTTGCTCCTTCCTTCGTCAGAACAATGCTGTAGTTAGACTTTCATAATCAGTAGCCTTTAGGGGATACATGAAATATTGAGAATGCAACTTCCAGTCAAATTCTCCTAGTAGTCGCTAGTAACAGCGTCAGACTGCTCTCTCTGCCTGCTTTGTTTGAACCTAGCCATGCATGGCATCTGAGGTAACCTACTGTTTGAATGAAGAGAACACTTGGAAGCTGCTGACAGTTCTTGTTGCACAGAGATAAATACACCAGGTGAGCTGGAGATGCAGCTCAGTTGGTAGGGTGTTTGTCCGGCATGTGTGAGGTCCTGGGTTTGATCTCCAGCACTGTGTAAAACTGGGCATTATGGTGCCTGTCTGTATTCCCAGCAGGCAGACCAGAAGTTTAATGTCACCTTCAGCTAAATAGCGTTGGATACAATACACAAGGCTCATCTTAAAACATAAATAAACAAAATTAAAGATAAGAAGAAAAGAAAAAATTAAACAAACAAAACCCCTTCAGATACTCTAGACTCAGTTGCAAAGCATCTACTTGGGTAGGTGGGTAAGCTCCTCACCCAGCTTATCTTTTGATCTATTTGATTTGGGTTGGTTTGATTCAGACACCCTGGGTACGAAGCAAATGCCAATCTCTTGGTATTTTCCTCCAGACACTCATGAGAATATTATCTCTGGAGTGCTGCATTCTCTCAACAGTTTTAAATGTCTGCATGCAGCCATCTGTCAAATGTCAAATGGTCACTCTTTGTCTGGACTGACAAAAACTCAAACAAATGTCTGATCAGAAAGACCCCACCACCTGTGATTGACATGTCGAGAGCAGAAACTCAAAGTGAGCCTAAGTGTCCATGTCCGAAGTTTTAGTCTCTCAGGCAAGAACCAGACCACAAGAGATGACCTGGTACGTAAGATCTCTAGGAGGCCATTGACTGGGCTGGACTTTTATACCAGACCACACTGACCAGGCCAAAAGAGTCCCTGGGGCTGAAGTCCTAGCCAAAGAGCTGAAATTAAATTATCTGATTCCAGACAAACTAGGAAAGTGATAGGTAACAGCTAAATCCCCAAACAAGCTCCCTTTGAGTGGCATGCTAAGGCTGTTCTCTGTGTTCGCCCAGTTCTAGAATTGCAAATAAGGTCAACTCAGACCTTTATGTGTGGTGTCATCCCCCCTCCCTGACTCCACCTCCCATCACCACTATGCTATCTCACCAGCTATTCAGTCTGGGCATCTGCCTGTCTCTGCCTCCTGAATGCTGGATTGGAGGAGTGCTCTGGCCCTCCCTCCTTCGATACTGTCTTCTGAGACAGGGAGAGGATGGCTGGACCCCTGGCAGGTGCATATTGGTTTCTTTGGAAACTGCTTTGCTCTTTTCCAAAGGGTGTGTATCCTTTTACCCCCACCATCCATTCACCAGAGTTCTTTGCCACCACTCCCATTCAGCATTCTCATTGTTGGTATTTTCATATTACTCATTCTAGTAAATCTAAAAGGGGCATTGCCAGGGCTTTAGGGCAAAAGCCCCAAGAGTCTCGAAGGACTACACCCAGCTGCCCATCTCTGTGGAGCCACTAGAGATGAACAGTGAAGAAAAGCAACGATTTAATCAACAGGATCATACTGGGAGACAGAGAAAGGCTTGCAGCTGCTTCATCTTCTGACAATGCCAGGCTTTCATTATGTGTTTAGCTACTTTGTGCTCTCAAGGAATCGATTTCTTTTTATCAGAAGTTACTAAATGCCTTTGGTGTTCTATGGTGAGATATGGTAGCATCTCATTATAGTTTTAATTACATTTCAGTAATGAACATCTTATCATGTGCTTGCTTGCCATTCACATATCTCCTTCATGGGGTGTCTTCAAATTTGCTCATTTGGAAAGCTAGGTGGCACACACCTTAGGAGGCTGAGACAAGAGGATCATGGGTAAAGGAGGACCTGGTTTCACAGAAAGTTCCAGGGTAGCCTTAACTACAAAGTGATACTCTGTGTGGAAAAAAAAACAAAACAGAAACAAACACAAACAAACAAACAAAACAAAAAACAAAAAAAAGAACAAACAACAAAAAAGCCTTTTTGCTTATTTGAAAATAAACTGTTGTTTACCATGTTTTTAAAGCTCTAACTTAGCCTGAATTAAGTCTTTACAGTTATCTTCGTGATTTCTCTCCTTATCCACTGATGGCTTTTTATTTGAAAATGTATTTTAAATTATTTTGTTATATTACTTCATTAACTTTTCTTCTTAGGGTGGAGTTACAGGTGGCTGGGAGCCACCTGACCTGGGTACTGGGAACTAAGTTTGGGTCCTCTCTAAGAGGAGTCCATGCTCTTAAGTGCTGACTCATCTCTCCAGCTCCAATCCCCTGGGATGCAGAGGTGTCAGTGTCCCTTTTTCATCTTTAATTTTGTTAGTGTGGCTGTTCTGTCTCTTTCTTTTGTCTAGTTTGGCTTCAGGTTTATTCCTGATGTTATCATTCCCGAGATCCAACTCTTTTGTTTCATTGATTCTTTGTATTGTTCTTTTAGTCTTTAGTTCATTAATAGCTGCCCTGATCCTTACTCTTTCTTTTGATAGACCCCAGATCTAGGGTACTACCTTCTAGAGAGGGCGCCCCAAGAACCCAGACTCCAGTCCAGTTGATGCAACAGCATGAAGTTTTTACTGAAGCATCGGTACAGACGGGCAAACCCTTGTCCTAAGAGCAAGAGTCGCATCTTACTGCAGCCACATGGGGGTTTTTAAAGGAAAAACCCACAAAAGCCATAAGGTTACAATTCCCATATAATTTCGTTTCACAAGATCATGGTCTGATCACAGAGTGGGTAGAGTCACGTCTGCAAGTACATTCTTTCCTGAAACCTCAAGGGGGGTATCAGGGTGGGAGTGGAGTTTACACAAAGGTCACAGTGGTCCTTCCTGGAACACTTACAACTATCCCAGGTACAGTTGAGTACATCTCTTAACAGAAATCTTTTTACATTGTTACATTGTTACAGGGGAGGTTGAGTAATGATTGAATCAGGTGGCCCTTGGAACTAGTTTTCTTTTTAGTTCCTTATTCTCCTGGGGCTTGGGGTGGGGGGGTGTAAGCCTGAAGGGTTAGGGTCTTTCACTTTCAATCTACTGATTTTGAACTTGTTTTTGTTAGACACTGAGATGCACTCTTAAGTTATTTATTAGATGCCTGTCTAATTAGTTTTAGTGTAAGCACGCATAGCCGTTAACTTATGTCACAGGATGGCCTTTGCCATATTCCAAAGTTTCGGATGAGGCGTGGTTTCATTTCCTTTAATTCTAGGAATTTAAAATCTACCCCCCCTCCCTGCTTTCTTAGTGGCCTACTGGTCATTTGATTAATCTCAGGAGTCTATTGCTTAATCTCCATGTGTTTGTGCAGTTCCTGTATTTTCTCTTGTTATGTATCTCTACCATTATTTCAATATGCTCTGACAAAATACAATAAATGATTTTGATTTTTTGTATGTGTTTGTTAAGATTTGCTTTTTAGCCTAAAATGTGTTCTATTTTAGAGACCGTTCTATGCATTCCTAGTACAATTATAACATTCTGGGGCTTCTTATTGATTTTTTTTTTATAAATAATCTATTTATCAATGGGAATGAAATATTGAAGTAATTATTATATTGTATCTGGACCTATCTGTCTGCTTATAACCAATGGTGTTTCTTTTATGAAATTGGGTGCCCCTGCACTTGGTGCATATGCATTGATAGTGGTTGTATTTTATTGATACGTATTTCCTTTCTTTTTTGATAACCCCTCTGCCCCCCCCCCCCCCCCCCGCCATGTGCAGCTGGATCTATCTGTGTGTAGCATCTTCTGTTTTTCAGCTGTTTGATTTTTCCCTTGGTGATTCACAATGTTCTTCTAGTCTTTCTCTTTGGAACAGAGTCCATCATCCACTCTATCATACGGAGACAACTTCTAGTCCACTAACCTACCCCAGGGGCTTCAAAAATGTTTTCTAAAGAACAGAAGATTCAGTTCTGAGGAAGTTCAACTTATTAATTTGCTCTTCTGTGGATTGTATTTTTGGTGTCATAGCTAAGAAATCTTTACCCATTTTCAGGTCACAAGATTTCTACTGTTTTCTTCTAGGTGTTTTATTGGGTTTGTTTTTGCATTTATGACCATGATTTACTCCGAGTTATTTTTGTGCTTGTTTGGATGTGTGGATCAAAGTTAAATTTTTTTGAGTATGGACATCCAGCTGCTCAAGCACTGTTTGTTGAGAATTCTATCCTTTCCCTAAGGAATTACTTTTACACCTTTGCGAATGTGGGGGAGAAAACAGCAATATCTTTTTCTCACTCATTGTTAGGTTCACAGCTGTGGCACCTATAGTAAAAGACAGATTAACAAGGGAAAAACATGGAAACTTGCTTTTTATAGCTGAGCATGTCACATGACACGGGAGCCTTCCAAAATGAAAACCATGTGACAAAGGAATAAAATTCGGTTTTATTTTGTTTTTTAACTGAGTTTCGAACATTTATTATTGTGCAGTACTAGGGCTTGAACCCAGGGCCTGGTCTATTCTTGGCAAGCATGTTAGTACTGAGGCCAAACTTGCACATTTTTTTTTTTGTGCTTCTGTCTGTGAGGCACGGTCTATGCACAGAAGTATGTGGACAAAGAGGATCTGAGAAACATAATAAACATAATAAAGTAGAGGGGCCCCAGCAAGGCTGCTTTTTCTCCATGTTCTTCCTTGTGTCTTCAGAAAGAAGGAGATTTCTGTCCTCCATCATAGTGAAGTATATTTCTTCATTATAGGATGAAGGTCCTGTTGGTAATGGTGAAGGCCTGTGTTTGATTGGAACCTCCAGCGCCCCCTGCATGACCCAGAAAGCCCCATTTCAGTCTCTCTCTCTCCAAACTCCGCCCTCTCAGAGAATCTCCAACAAAGAAAATGTGCCAAAAAGCCCAGTTCTGCATTCTCGGTGACCATTGCAACTTTGTCCTCTGCTGCCAGGAGCCCAAGTCGCCACCTAAGCATTCAGCTGTTGCCCATACTTGGGCACAAACCCAGCTTGTGGCAGACAGCTCATCACCCCTCACCTACAACCTATATAATGTCCCTGCTTTAGTTCTGGTGTGTGGCTTCTCTGGCCTTGATCTCTGGGACTGGAGAACCCACCTGGGAGTTGCTTTGCTCAAATAAACCTGTTCTTCTACTTTTTCAGTTCAGTTTAATCTGGCTTACTGTGTTGGTAGAGAAACCTATTAATGGAGGGGGGGCAGAAAATCTATTAGCCTGCAGAGATCTTAAACATAGACCAGGTTTTAATATACCTATGTTAAGTGTGTCCAATATATCTCAATAAGTTTATAGATGATACCCTTTTGTACTTTTTAAGAATAAAGTATCAGTCAGGTGGTGGGGGGTGGGGGAGCGCTTTTAATCCCAGCACTAGGGAGGCAGAGGCAGATGGATATCTGTGAGTTTGAGACCAGCCTGGTCTACACAGTGAGTTCCAGGATAGTCAAGGCTACACAGAGAAACCACGTCTTGAAAAACCAAAACCAAAACTAAAAAAGAATAAAATTTTCAGTCTGTGCTTCATGGGTGGTGCTAAATGGGTAGTGTTTATGTACACAAGGAGGTGCTGAGTTCATCCTGCCTGTGAATTTGCACCAAATGCTACTAGGTAAAAAGAAACCACCCATAGCAATGTGCAGCCTAAAAGCCATTGTTTTTTATATAACATGGAATAACTGTTGGCATTCTGGGCCGCTCCTTGGGGACCTGCCCTGTGTCCTGACATAAAGCCTTCTTTAAGAAAAATCTGTGGTGATATTGTGTTCCCTAAAATATTGTGCACCCTAATAAACTTATCTGGGGTCAGAGAGCAGAACAGCCACTAGATACAGGGGCTAGAAATTGGTGGCACACATACCTTTAATCCTAGCATTCCTAAGGCAGAGATCCATTTGGATCTCTGTGAGTTTAAAGCCACACTGGAAACAGCCAGGCATGATGACACACACCTTTAATCCCAGGAAGTGATGGCAGAAAGCAGAAAAATATATAAGGCATGAAAACCAGGAACTAGAGCCTGGTTAAGCTTTTAGGCTTTTAGCAGCAGTCCAGCTGAGATTCATTCTGGATGAGGATTCAGAGACTTCCAGTCTGAGGAAACAGGATCAGCTGAGGAATTGGCAAGGAGAGGTGGCTGTGGCTTGTTCTGCTTCTCTGATCTTCCACGTTGACCCCAGTACCTGGCTCTGGGTTTGTTTTTTTATTAATAAGACCTTTTAAGATTCATGCTACAAAAATCTCTTCCTTTCCCTGCACCTGTCTTTCCATTCCCCTGAGGTGTACACCCTCTTTGCCTCTCTCTCTCTCTCTCTCTCTCTCTCTCTCTCTCTCTCTCTCTCTCTCTCTCTTTCCCCCTTTCCTCTCTCTCTCCCCCCAACCAAATAAAACCATTCGCTGAGTGCAGCCTACATGGCGTCTCTGTGCCTCACCCACTGTGGGGCACCTTGGCTCCAAACCCACCAAGGTCCCTCTTGTCTCCGGATCATTACAGTAATGGATCAAGACAGCCCCCACAGCGGATGATATGATGCAGAAATGCCATTATAGTAAAGCAAAGGACAGTTCGTGATCATCTTAGTTTGGTTGGCCATGTTGGTCCCAGCTAGTTCTGGGCGGCCTTGCATATTTAGCATTCCAGATGTCACGTGATATCATGCTGTGACACAACTCTGTGGCTACCATGCCAATCATTAAGTTTGCCTTTGTTTTATGACCCAATTGAAGGGCAGCTAAATTTATGGATGTTTCAGAGAAGAAGGAATGAAGGGGGAAGTTTTAGGTTTGTGGGGAGACAGAGGAGAGGGAGGAGGGGGACCTGAGTCAAGTTGTCCATCAGGCAAGAGATTTATTACTTCCGGCACAAACAGTATAGCAGGGCCAAGAAGCTTCGCTCCTGGCAGACAAAGCAAGGTGTCCATTCTTAGAGGTTTCTCAGAGACAGTGAGGAAGCAGGGTTAGTTAAGATGTGAGCTATGCTACAATACTGATGCAGGAGAGTGGGGTATCGGTGACTTAGGCTATTGTTAGAGAAAAACAAAGAACCCTGGCAAGCAGGTTCATATAAAGGAGCTGACACAAAATTACCCTTCAGGCCTGCTTCATTGGGGGCGTAGAGAGAGGAAGGGAGGGAGGCTGGGCCATGATGGTGTATGCCTTTAATCCCAGCACTTGGGAGGCAGAGGCAGGCAGATCTCTGTAAATTTGAGGTCAGCCTGGTCTACAGAGAGAGTTCTAGGACAGCCAGGATTACACAGAGAAACCCTGTCTCAAAAAACTGAGAGAGAGAGAGAGAGAGAGAGAGAGAGAGAGAGAGAGAGAGAGAGAGAGGGCTCATGATCACAATGGCCATGATTAAGATTTGGAGAAGGAAGGATAGAACATGATACTATATGTAGCAAGAGAGGCTTCCCTTCAGATCCAGAGAGGAGCTGTGTTCAGGGACAACTGCTATCTATACGAAGCGCTTTAATTCCAGAAGAAAAAAAAAGGGGGGCGGGGAGGCTTCTGACTCTTAAAGGTTTTCAGGGATAGGACAATCTTTGTACCACATGATCTAGCCCGACCTGTATTATTAGAGTTCTTAAGGCAGCTGCTGACAGGAAGGAGGAGGAAGGAAAGAAAGGCTTGGTCTGCTCTTAGTTGGGGCCATGGATATTCACAGCAAGGGGACCTATTGTCACCCACCTATACAAATGAAAAAAATGCCAACAGACAAAATGGCTCTGGATGTTTTTATAGGAGTATAAAGGACTACCACCCATATATTATGTTCTCTCCCTGTAGATCCTTTCAGAGCTGCTTTGCTGGCTGTAAGGGAAGCTAGGAAGTGTAGTCTTTTAGCGGAAAACTATCAACCCCCACCTAAGCACCAAAGGCCACACAGGCAGAATCATAAACTTATCTTGTAAGGTGTGTGGTGGTTGGTGCTGCATGGACACAGCACAGCATGCTTTCTTATCAACTCTGTCAGCAAGAGAGAGAGAGCTAGCTGCAAGGGAGCCTGGTATGTCTGGGAGAGACAGGCAGCTAGAGGGTCTGGGATGTAACAAAGATAGGAGTCACTCATTTTCTATGTAGGGGAGTGGCCAGTGTGACTCGTGGGCTGCCTTTTGACTCTCCAGCAGCAGTGGGCCTCGGGTATTTCTGGCCTCTTACACCTCTGCTTAGGGTCTGGGGTCTCTAACGTTAAGGTCAGAGGGATCTCAGCCTCTGCTGTTGTCTCAAATGCCAAGGTGCCTTAGTTTGGTATTGTGGAACCAAAATAAGACCAAAATGCTCTCACCCCAAAACTAAAGGCCTAAGACTGCTCCTTTTAGCTACAGGCCATAAGTTACTGGAACAGGCCAGAAGTTACTGAGACCAGTCAGTTCAGATTCCAGAAACCAGGAAGTGTAAAAGTACAGAGCCACAAGATAGTCACGAGGTAATGCCTGCCAGACTATGGAATGTCCTCTCCCTGGTTTCCAGGGTAACTGATCACAGAAATGCCTCCACCTGAGGGCAGCCAATGAGAAATGGTGGCGGGCAACCACTCCCTTAGAAGTAATTTCTAGAAGTCCCTAGAAGCGAGCCAATCAGAATTGTACCTGTACTAGCACCCCTAAATGATGTAACCTTGTGACTTTTCCCTTTAAAAACTGAGCTTGCAGACAGGTGGGCGCTTCCTCCTGCCTCCACTGCATTGGATGTATTGGACGAAGTCCCTGCCTAGGCTTGTATTGCTTTTGGATATCCAGAATTAAACCTTGCTTTTGCATTCTGGCATGCTCGTCTTTGGTGGTCTCTCTGGGGGTCACGATCTGGGCACAACATTATAGTGTCTTGAATCTCATCAATGTGTGTGTGTGTGTGTGTGTGTGTGTGTGTGTGTGTGTGTGTGTGTGTATAGTGTTTCAAATTTTTAAATGTCTTTGTTCCATGATTCAGTCAAGAACCTCACACCTATGAACATACAAGCAACCCTAATTAAACTCAGTAAGTTTAAAAAAAAATCATGAAAGTAGGAGGGATGTATTGTGAAGAAAGATTCTGTAGGGAGGGTGAAAAGAATAAGAACTGGGGAGGTGGGTAAATACAATAAAATACATTTTATATATATATATATATATATATATATATATATATATATATATATATATATATATCATCAAGGGATAAATAAAAATTGTTAAAAATGTCCTTTTTCAAGTATAAATGATTTTCTGAAAATCTCTGATTGCAGACATTCTAAGACTTTTTTTAAGTTTCAGTCAACAAATGATTATAAATAAGCATAATAAAGTTACCTGTCAACTCTTTGTGTCAATATTTATGAACTCACAATTGTTTGCTTTTATTAGTACCTTGGCTAGAATGAGTCCTGAACACCACAGTCAGCTGAGCCTTGGGGAAAACTTACCTCAGCGTTTTATAAATGCTTCCAGTGAAGTTTTGATATTAAACTCTCTAGTCTTTTCCATCTCTTTAACCCTCTCACTTCTCCACCTCACAATTTGAGCCACGACTGGGCTTTCTCCATGCACTGCCCCGAGGGCAGGGACCATACAGAGAGAACAAAGCGTCCCTTTCTTGCCTTCTGAGCCCTTAAGTAGCCTTTTGTAAATCTATTGTAGAGGCAATGGTATTGAGAGCCACAGATTTCAATTCTAAGGGCAAGGTGCTTGAGAGAAAAAAGGGTATTTTTGAATTTCAAAAGCATAGCTTTAAATATCAAAAGCCAAAGCCGGAGGGCTCAGAGCACAGATTTTATACTGTAAACCCGACTGTGCAGGAGAACCATGTGTCTCTCAGTCCCCAAACAGATAAGCTATCTGCCGAGAGTGAAGAGTGATGTAGGAGGGAGAATTGAACTTGAGTCTAGTTTTAACTGGTAAGTCCTTGGGGAGGGGATGGAGGCACCATGCCACTGGGCTGCAGCTGTAGGACTTATGGAAACCCGTGGATTTGGTGCAAGGGGGTCCTTAATGAGAAGGGTTGTTGACTGACTGCTACCCAGAATGCAGGCCTGATCCACCAGGCCCCTTCCTCACTGGTAGCTTGAAAGCAGTTTAATGTAGGCCTGAAGAGTCTGTGGCACCTTCCTGGCACCCTCAGTCCATAAACGGTGGTGGGAAGAGGTCACAATTTCTGCATCTATCGCAGCCAAGAAGGACCTGGCTGTGAGCACTGGTTGCCTCCAAGCGGTGTTCTTATTGAGATGTGAAGAATGTGGGGTCTGATAATTTAAAGGGACGACATTGTCTGTCTCTCCTACTGTAAGCATTCCGGAGGTGGGGAAGGGGATAGAAACCAGTGAGGCAGTTTGAGCCTTGGAAATAGTTCCAATTCTTGTCCTTGGGCAGAAGCTGGGAATATTCTTGGTCCTTTCTGAAGGTCAGAAATGCCGGAAGTACCGGAGTGCTTTGGTTCCTGGCCTTGGTGTTTGTTACATTTTTCTCTTTTTGTCGGCTGTCTTGGAAGCTGTTTGTGAGGATGTGGTTGAAGCTTACACATGGGCAAGCTCATGAGTGGGCCAACTGAACAGACCAGTTCACTCTGTATGCCTCAGCCTAGCAGAGCCTATTAACCCTTAGGTGGGACCCTTGCTGACAAGCCATTTCCTAGGATCCACTCTTGCTATACAAGAGCCCTGCCTACTTCCTATCTCTTAAGGTCTCTTGTGAGTCCGTAGCAAACTCCTTTCTAAAAGCTCACCCTTGCCGTTGCCCATGACATTAGTTACTCAGGGACCTTGAAGCCTCTGCCCCTCCACCCTTTAGTTATTTCCTGCCAGAGGCAAAAACGGTTCCATCATTCTCCACACCCCGCGTCCACAGGATCCCAGGGGAGTTAGAGAGGAGTTTTGACATCAAATCAAATGGAATTGTGGTTATTGCCTGTGGTGGTGTGTAACCTAAACAGGAACCACATTGTTGTTAAGGAGCCACATTGTTATACATTGTTATTAAGTTTCCACACTTTACAATAATAAGTTTCCATTTCCTAAATTTAACGTATCCTGCAAATCATATTTTTCCACCTATGCTAAACTTGTGACCCCATGATGTATACGCACCCCTTTGCCTTGTTAACTGGCCAGTTCTAAATACAGCTTGCTTTAATCAGACAATGGTGAATTTTTTTTTCTTAGGTCTAACAGTGATTTCAGTAAGGATGGCTCCCATAGAATCATAGATTTGAATGCTTGGTCACCAGGGAGTGGAACTATTTGAAAGGATTAGGAGGTGTGGCCTTGTTGAGGTAGGTGTGGCCTTGTTAGAGGAAGCATGCCACTGGGGTTGGCCCAGAGGCTCTCATTCTTCCTGCTGCCTTCAGATCTGGATATAGAACTTTCAGGTATATGTCTACCTGCATGCCGCCATGCTCCCTGCCATGAGTATAATGAACTAAACCTCTGAAACTATAAGCAAGCCCAATTAAATTATTTCTTTTTATTAGAGTTGCCTTGGTCATGATGCCTCTTCACAGCAATAGAACTCTGACTAAGACATTTATAAACACCTCATATTTTAGAGGGAAGACTTCATTTGTGGCTTAACTTGCTAGCAGAGTGTTCTCTTGGTTACTTTTTGAGTGCTGTGCTAAACACCATGGTCAAGGCAACTTATAGAAGGAAGAGTTTATTGGGGACTACAGTTTCAGAGGGTGAGTCCATGACCATCATGGTGTGGAGTGTGGCAGCAGGCAGGCAGGCATGGTGCTGGAGCAGTAGCTGAAAGCTTGCATGTTGAGACAACAACCATGAGGCAGAGAGAGAGAGAGAGAGAGAGAGAGAGAGAGAGAGAGAGAGAGAGAACAATAACTGGTAATGTCATGGGCTTTGGAAATCTCCATGCCTACCTGCAGTGACATACCTCCTCCAACAAGGCCACACCTCCTAATCTTTCCTAAACAGTTCCACTAACTGGGCCCAATCATTCAAATATATGAGCCTATGGGGACCATTTTCATTGAAATCCATCACAGATATCCTATTTAGCTTCTTCATAGACTGGACCCTTTGTGGTGGCAGAGTGTGGTTTGGGAGATGTCACGGCCCTGGTGGCCCCTATCCCTGATCACATCTGTGTAGCATCTAGCTCTTATTGTTTCCTATTTGAGCTTTGAACTTTGTAGAAAAACAAATAACTTTTCTGTTTTCTAATTGCTGTGTAACGAGTTAGTACAAGCTCACTGGCTTAAACAATACCCATTTCCTTCTCCCAATTTCCATGGACCAGGAGTCGGGCTTTCTGTTCAGTTCTGAGATGTCTGTGAGGTGAGTTCAAAGCTGGAGCCCAGAGAGTTCTCTTCTGAGCTGTTGAGGGAATTCAGTTCTTGGGGTAGCAGGACTGACAACCCCATTTTCTTGTTGGCAGCCACCCCATATGTCTGCTTACCGAAAAGGAGTTTTATGCAATGTTACCAAACTAAGGTCCTGGCTGCTGACTGCTCAAAGGCTGATAGTTGAAGATTGGGGTTGTCAGGAAGGGATCAAGCTCATTCAAGGAAAGGTTGGTATCTTGAGAAAACGGAGGGCTGTTGGCTCCCAAGTTCCCAGTTGGAGAACTTAGGGGTACAGAGAACTTTTTACAATGGGCAGGAAGGCTTGTGGAGAAGAGGGTCTTTATCATCCAAGGTATCTCTATTTTATCTCTCAGAACAAAACATTCTCAGGAAGAGTCCCTCTGTTCCTCCCTTCCTCCCTTTCGTCCTTTTCTTCTTTCCCTTCCTTTCTTTCTGAGTATACGTGTATATGTATTATTGTTTGTTTGTATGTGTGTCCAGGTGTACATGTACATGTCTGCTCGTGCGTGTAGAGGTTGAAGTCAGATGTCAAGGTCTTGCACTGAACTTGGAACTCACTGATTGTTTAGACTGGCCGTGCAGTGAACTCCAGGGATCCTGTCTGCACTCCCCCAGTGCTGGGAATAAAGCTGTGTACCACTGCACCTGACTTTTCTATTGCTGTGAAGAACTTAAACTTGGGCCTCATATTTGCATGGCAAATACTCTACTGACTGAACCATTTCCCGGCTCCCACTCCCATGTTTCTTAAAACAGACACTCTGCTTTTCTGTCAGTTAAACCTCACAGCAGTTTATACACTTTGCATCAACTGATGCCCAGGATTGAAGGCTAAGGCATTACAAAGGTCACCAGATGTTCTGGGCCCTGGACATATAAAGAAAGATTATTTAAAAATTAACATCTTTACTATTTAGGTGGGGCTTCTCTTCAGAATTTAGAATGCTGAGCAAAAGGGAAAGGATGGGGAGTCGGGAGGGGATGCAGTCTTTTAGAAAAAGGACCTGTCAAGGACTAGTCCCAAAGCCCTGGTTCAATACCCATGTAGGAATGACTATCCCCTCATATTTAAAGTCTTTCCCATTAGGAGACCTCATAGGGTATGTGCAGCAGGATGTAGAGTTGTGGGGCTTAGAACTCTACCTGTCAAGGACATCAAGCTATGGAGTATTTCCAGGACCAAGAGTATATAATCACAGACAAAGGGAAACAATAATAAATTGTTATGATTGCATCCCATGCATTACTCCTCTTCAGTGATGTAATTATACTCACCATAACTATGTGTACTTGGGCTTGAGTTTTATGAGATTTCTGGATCTAGTAGATCACAAGAACTCAATGATCCTGCACAAACAGGGGGAGCTTTGGTACTCACTTTGGGTTGATGTGATCCCCAATTTTAACAGTTAACTTGAATGGATTAGCACAGCTAGGAAGTTAGTGATGAGTGTCTTCGTGTGTGCCTGTGAGGGTGCTTCCAGACAGTTAGATCACGGGGACTCTCATCTAAACAATGGATTCATCCCCTGATGGGTTCATAATTTGGTAGCGTTATTGGTAGGTGGCAAATGTGGGAGGAGGGGCCGAGTTAAAGGAAATATATCAGTTAAAAGTGTGTCTTAGGGGGCTGTATCTCTCCCTGGCCTCTTCCTGTATCTCCTTTTCCCTGTTTTCTGGCTGCCATGTTATGAATCACTCCCTCCCTGTCACAATGGGTTGGACCTTCTGAGACCAGGAGCAAAAGTCAATCTTCCTGCATGTCACTTTTCTCAAATATTTGGCCCAGCAACACTAAAAATTGATGAATAGAGTTGGACTTTAGGGAACTACTTTGGGTGAAGAGAATGGATAACTTTTCTTAAATTGCAATCTATGTGGACCTGGAGTGTATCTCGACTTCAAGCCTTAAATCTGCCTCCAAGTCACGTTTTGTATGTCTTGTTTCTCCTCCAACAAGTGTATCAGCTGTACTTTGGAGAAGAATCACCAACCCTTCTGGATATGCAGATTGATTTCTGGGTCCTCTGGCACTTGGCATTGCCAAGGTGATATACAACTTACCAACAAGTGTATCAGAATCCTGTGTCCTAAATCCAGTTAGCATCTAGTTCTACATCTGTCTGTTCATGGTTGGTATGACTCCCTTTCCAAGTCTCTGGAAAATAGGGAGGTAGAGGCCAAGTGTTTTCCAAAGGTCCTGCAGATGCTTCCTGTTGTCCGTTATCAAAGGACATCTTAGATTTTACAAAGACCTGAAATACTCTGGCAGACCATTCCAGAGAGAACTTGTCCTTAGACAGATGGATATGTGGCCCTGTCACAAGCAGATGGATTCTCCTGTTTCTGAGGCCACAATTTCTAATCTTCTCATATATTTCACCATGACCTGCCCACTCTCACCATTCCTACACTCTTGTGGTACGTGTTAGTGTTTCACCACTAAGACAAAATGCCTGAGAAACCTAACTTAAAGAGAGGGAATATTTGCTTTAGTCCACAATTTTAGACATTTCCATCTATGGCAGCTTAGCTTCATGGTTCTGGGCCTGTGGCAAGGCAGATCATCACACTAGAGAGGGTTCAGGGGTACACATGTGCCCAACTCATGGTGACCAGAGAGAGGGAGGGGGGGTAGGGAGGGAAGGCCCCTAAGACAAGATATAGTCTCCCAGGACACATTTCCAGTGGTCTATTTCCCCCCAGCTAGCTTTCCTCCAAATCGCCTACCTTTTACCACCTTCCAATAATGCTATCAGATTGTGAACCCATAATTGAATCAATCAATTGATTATGTTAGAGTCCTCACCATCTAATAACCTCCCAGTTTATCTACTAGTGGGAGTCCAGGTATTTGGGGGCAATACTTATATCCAAACCGTAACAGTCACCAAGGCTTCCTGGTTAGCTAGGATATTGCAACAAGATAGGAGTTTGTGGTGGATTGAAAGAAAATGGCCCCCAAAGGAATGGCACTATTGGGAGGTACATGCTGCTGTAATCATAGCCGCCATGCTCATGATCAAAATGGACTGAACCTCTGAAACTGTAAGTCACCACCCCAATTAAGTGTTTTACTTCATAAGAGTTGCTGTAGTCATGGTGTCTCTTTACAACAATAAAACCCTTAAAAAGATAGAAGTTGGTACCAGGGACTGGGGTATTGGTGTGACAGGCCTGACTGTGTTGTTTGTTTGGACTTTGGTACTTTGGGTTAAGAAAGCAGTGGCATGCTTTAAACATTGCTTAATGGGCCATACTAGTAGGAACATGGAAGACAGAGGTGCTAAGAGTTGTTTGAACTATGGGAGCTCCATCAAGAGGTTTCAAAGAAGAATAATTTCAGTACGTTGCCTAGAGATCGTTCTTGTGATGTTTTGGTAAAGAAAGTAGCTGCCTTTTGCCCTTGTCCAAAAGAGTCTGCCTGAAACTAAAGTGGAGAGTTTTGGATAAAATCTGTTGGCAGAAGAAATCTCAAAACAGCCTAGTACAGACTCTGTTGTGTGGTTATTAGTGGTAACTCTAATGAAGATTTATAATGAAAAGGAACAAGCTGAGCAGGGCAAATTACAAAATGTAAATTCTGAGGAGAAAAAGAGCACAGGAAGTAGAATGGAGTTAAATCCTATGTTCAAGGAGATAAATGGATTAAGAAATGGAATAAAGGGAGTGGTGACCTCAGGGCAAGATCCCACCCAGCTAAGTTTCCAACTTGTGAAAAGGAACTAGAGAAAAGCCCAGAGCCAGGTATGTTGTGGCACACCTTTAATCCCAGCACTGGGAAGGCAGAGGCTGGCCAGTCTATGAGTTTGAGCCCAGCCTGGTCTAAAGAGCAAGTTCAAGGACAGCCAAGTGTAGGCACGGAGGGAAACCATGGGAAACAGAAAGTTGTTGAAGATGTAATTAAACAAGGGGGCATGTTCCAGTCCCAGTAAGTAGCAGAACTTGTCAGCTTCAGCCAAGTGGTTCTTGGTTTAGAGTTAAGGATAGAAGAAAGGAATTATGGAATAAAGCTGCTGAGGCCAGGCATGTGTCAGGGGTGTCCCTGAATGGAGGCCTAGTAGAGAGGCCATTGTGTGAAGCTATGAAGTGGAAGCCTGGATGGCCATGGAGAGCCCGAGATGTTAGAGATGACAGAGTTGTGGGATAACCTGCCGAGGAGAGATGCTAACAGGGAGTGGAACCA
This sequence comes from Peromyscus maniculatus bairdii, assembly GCF_049852395.1. Lineage (NCBI taxonomy): Eukaryota > Metazoa > Chordata > Mammalia > Rodentia > Cricetidae > Peromyscus > Peromyscus maniculatus. The sequence continues at coordinate 43,587,670 of NC_134858.1, forward strand.
GACCAAGAGAAAGAAGTATGTTGTAGTCAACGAAGCTGAACACAATTGGAGATCTGATGAGCATTTTGACATCAGACATGGAGCTGCTGAGTTTGGAGTTTGCCTAGCTGATTTTTGGTCTTGCTTTTTGTTATTTATTAAGCGGTGCTGTTACCGTGCAAGAAAAGCCACAAGGTACAATAAAACCCACTATAAGAGTTTATTATGGGAAGCAAAAAAATGACCGTGCAGGAAGAGAGGGGAGGAACAGGTGGAACCCACTTTTATAGCCCCCCCAAACCTGGTACATGTGCATATGGGCTTACATAGCTACATCATGCATGCACACAGATTATGTGATCACACAGCGCACAGATACTGGACTGGGGGAGTGGCTAGGAATTCTAACACTTTTGTCCAGCATTTCCTTGCTATGCTCCCTTCCCTGTGTTTTGGAATGGTAATGTATATCCTATGCCATTATAATTTGGAAGTATGTGAATCTGCTTTTGGTGCTGATCTTTCTGTATGCTGTGAATATGTGTTGCTCTCATTGGTTGATAAACAAAGCTGCTTGGCCAGTGGCGAGACAGAATAAGTTTAGGTGATACATTCAAACTGAAGATGGAGCTGAAGAAGGGCAGAGTCAGAGCAGACGCTGAGAGCTGTCCAAGAAGCAAGATATGAAAGAACCAGTAAGCCACGGGCCATGTGGATAGATTAATAGAAATGGGTTAATTTAAATGCAAGAACTAGCTAGTAATAAGCCTGAGCCATTGGCCAAGCATTTATAATCAATATAAGCCTCTGAGTGATTATTTAAAAGCAGCTGTGGGATGGGGTGGGACAGAGAAAAGTCTTCATTTACATTTTGGAATTTGATTTTTATAGGGGGATTACAGATAAGAGATTGCCATAAATCTCAGAAGAGACTTTGGACTTTGAAACAGGTTTGAGGTTGTTATGATTGTTTTGGTTGCATGTATACATATACACCGTGTGTGCCTGGTTCCCCAAGAAGGCTAGAAGAGGGCATCGGATCACTTCAAGCTGGACCTATAGATGGTTATAAGAACAAACTCAGGTCTTTTGCAAGAGCAACAAATGATCTTAATCACTGATGTCTCTCTCCAGATCCTTGATTGAATTGTGACTAATATGGCTTCTGATACCAGAAATGGGGTGAATCTATTTGCATTTTTCTTGTGGTGTGGACATGTATTTTTGAGGAGCAGAATATGGAGTCATGGGCAGATCAGTGTTCCCCTAAAGATGTCTCCATTCTGCTTCCTGAGACCTGTGAATGTGTTTCTTCACACGGCAAAGGAGAGTTAAGGCTCACAACGGAATTAAGACTATTGATTGGTTGATCTTAAAACAGGGAATTTTCCGTATTCTAGTACGCCCCCTGTCATCAGAAGGACCCTTAAAGGCAGAAGAAAGAGGCAAAGAAGACCAGTGGAGAGATGGCTGTGTGGGGAAAATGTGACCCAGCGCTGCTGGCTTTGAAAATACAGGAACCAAGACTAGTGAGGCACCTCTAGCAGCTGTAAAAGACCAGGGAACGGGTTCTGCCTTTGAATATTAGAGGGAGAACATCAGGCTGGCACCTGCATTTGAATCTAATAAGACACATTTTGAACTTCTGACCCTTGGAACTGTAAGATTAAAAAAAAAAAGTGTCATTGTGAGCCACTAAATTCATGATCCCTTGCTGCAGTAACACAGAAAAGAAATGCAAGCCATAATCCTGTGGCTCCTAGTGCGTCATCGTGGTTGGGCACGGGATGGGATTTGCTTCTTCTCTGCCTCCTTCTCAGCAGGCTGGCCTCCCACCTCTGCCTGCTTTCAGCCCCGCAGCCTCCTTCCCAAGGTGCTGAGAGCAGCCCTCCATCCTTTGGCGCTGCGCCGCCCCTGCAGCCTAGATGAATCGGAAGATCCAGAGTCTGCACCCTGCCTAAGAGACCGCCCCATTCTTACTCAGCGAACCAGGTGCGTGGCCTATTTATAGGCCCCTGATGCCCAGCAGACATTTAAGAGAAATTATACAATACTGCCTTTTATACCCTTTTTACAAAAGTGCTTCGTTCTCTCTCAAGTTTATGAGTCCACAGGGATGGCTGAGCTTTAGAAGCTCGCATGATCATTTTGTCAATTGGTTTATCTGAAAGAAACGTTTCCTTAGCTCCACTCACTTCCTCTTTCAGAAGAATGTAGACAGCCCATGTTTACAGTACCTCCTGGAAGAAATCTTTTCTCTTGCTCGGGGCCCAAACCAAACCAAACCCCTAGTAACTGTCTAGAAAGAGATGAGACAACAGAAAAGGACAATGGCTTTTTCTTCCTTCTCTTCCTGCCGCCCCGCCTCCCTGTCCCACCCTTCTGCAAAGACTGGGGTAGCTCCAACAGCTGTAAAAGTTGGTGCTTCTATCAGCTCCCCAGGGCTGCTATAATGAAGTAGCACAAGCCAGATGGCTTAAAATAACAAACGAATTCACAGCTCTGGAGACCAGAAGCCCGACATCAAGGCATTGGCAGGGCCCTGCTCCCTCTGGGACTCCGTGGAGCCCATCTTTGCCTCTTCCTAGCTTCTGGTGGTGGTGAGCAGTTGTTGGCTTACGGCGGCATCACTCTGGTCTCCGCCTGTACTGTCCCAGGGCTGTCTGCCTGGCAGTGCTTCCTCACACTGTCCTCCTTCCGTGCACACGTCTGTGTAAGTGTCTTTCTTCCTACGAGGCCGCCAGTCAGATTGGAGAGGGGTTCTATCTAGAACGACCTCATCTTCACATCACATGGGTAACAGCTATATGATAGCTTCATAACACTAGTGAGAGGGATTAAGAGACTAGATGAAGAGAACTGGACAGATTCTAGAATCAGGAGACAGACTGCATGTTCAGAATTTGGTGGTGAATGAGGGTAAGGAGGCAGGAGAGAAGAAAGGTCAAACGTGACCAGGTTTCCAGCCTAGGCGACTAGACAGAAGCCCAAACCAAAAGCTGCTTCCCACTTCTCTCCTTTTATACCTACTAAGTTCAGCGCTGAACACTTATCACATGTTATCTCACTCAACATGCATTTCTTCCCGAATGATAAAACAAAGCATAATGGATCTTATAATCAAAGGAATCTTCAATTTAATACTATATAAAAATTATCTTGGCTTGCACATGACGAAGCTGAGCTTCATAATAATTTGTTACATAGTTTGTCTCTCTTAGTCCTCACTATACAGGTCATCTCCTTTACTCCTCAAGCGACACCAGAGGATGCTTATATTATCCCTTCTTCACAGATCAGCAAACATCCTGGGCAGAATAAGAGTAGTGACAGTTATGACCTATGAATTTTCCAGTCAGGCTCTGGGCAATATGCTTTTATGGTTAAAACTCATTGTCACCAGATGGGATACATACCCACCCAATTAGGGAGGGAAAGGAAGACTCCCAAAGGCTCAATTTTGCATCTCTTGACCCCACATCTCTCAGGACAGAGACCAATCTCCTCTGCCCGCTGGACAGTCCCCTCTAGACCCCATTTCCAGCTCTTTCCATGTGGTTGTTGTATTGTGCATAGTCCTTGCTTGCTCAATCTCTGTCCCAGCATCACTGAAATATCTATGTTCCCTCAGAAACACTGGAATAAACACTAGGCCTGGGAAGAGGTGGGTGTGGTCCCTAAAACATCACACTGAAGGAGGTCCCACTCCTCAGCATCCTGTAGTTTTAAGGTTGACCTCTGAGATTGTCGTCTTTCCTCACCCTATTCCCTGTTATAAGGCTTCTTCACCTTGGCTCTTGTTTTTACTACCAGGAGTGTGGTTCATGCTAACATAACCCTTCATGGTTAGCTAGGATTTGCCTCTGAAGCCCTCCCTGGCGGCTTCCCAGGCTAGGACAGTGTCCTTCCTCCTCAGCACTCCCATAATGCTATCTGTGCTTGCCGTTACCTTCCATAAAGGATGACGGTGTTTCCTGTTTGTCAGCTTCCCTGACTGGATGGTGATCCCCTTGAGAGCCGTTGTGATTTACCCATTTCTTCTCTTCACTTAGCACAGTACCTGGCATGCGGGAGGTGTTTGTGAAGTGCTTGTTGAATAGCTAAGTAACTGTTACGGGCTGAATTTTATCCTTGCCAAGTTCATGTTGAAGTCTTAGGGTGGCATCCTCATTAAAGAGGAGAGATTGGAACAGATACCTGTGCAGAAGAAAGACCGCATAGAGACACAGACAGAAGAGATGGCTATTTATGAGCTAAGTCAAGTGGCCTTTGAAGAAATTAACCCCAGTGACATATTGGTCTTGGGACTTGAAGCTTTTAAAACTGTGAGGTTATAAATTTCTGTTGCTTAAACCATCCAGGCTATGGCATTTTCTTATGGCAGTTCTAGCAAACAAATATACCAACCAAAGAACCAACTAACAGGTCTCTAATGCTATGCACAGGCCTCCTCCTGTTGCCTTAAATTTTCTCTGTTCTTACATCTTTTCTTCTCAATCAATCAACTCCCGGGGAAAGAAGATCCCATTTGTATCTCTCCCATGCAGAACTCAGCCTCTGGCTGTTCACATACTCGTCACTCCGCAAATGCTCCCACTGTTTGTGTGGCTGGGAAGGAGGGACTGTCCTTGTCTGTTCATGGGGCTGGTGTTCATCTTCATTAGAGACAAACCAAGCCTCCCTGCAGATGGCGGTATCTGCTAATCTCAAGAAGCCCTGACCTCAAGCTTTCACCTTGTCCACAGCTAGCAGGTCACGAAGAGGGGCAGAAGAGACTTCCCCATGTGTTTGTCACCGGGTGAGACTGCCATGTTTTAGAACCTCATCCATCTAATTATGAGTGCACTGAGAGCCTGTCATGTACCACGCTTTTCTGGGCACTAGGGATGTGGTGCTGAAGGAGAAGAACCAGATGGCTTAGGGCTGCCTCCTGAAGCTCACATTCTCATGCTGTCGATCGAGATCTTGACCATCCTGACACCCCGATAATAAGCACAACTCAGGCCTTCACCAAGCTCCCTGGTTTGCCAAGTGTGATGATGCTCATTAGCCCACTGGGTCGTTTCCAAAGCCTTCCTTGTGCAGCGAGAATTATTATTATCGTCTTTTGTGAATTCTCATGATTGATTTTTTTTCCTCCCCCCCTTTTTTTTTTTAAACATCTTTGACATCAGCATTCCAATTATGGTGGATGACATAGCATAGTTTAATTGGTAGTTCCTGTTTTCTTTTTTGGTAAAAGAAAAGGGTAGGGGGAGAGAATCTCGACGTGTCAGTGATATCTTAGATTTAATACAGTATGAAATGACCCCTGTTTTTCAGATAATGAAGTTGCAGTTCAGAGGGCTTCAGTGGCCTTTCGACGTCCCATGGTCTTCTATGCAGCCTGGAGTCCTGGAACAATTAGGATTATGTTAGGATCACTGCACACCCTTGACTGGAGCCTGCTTGCCCTTTGCTCTTCGGAGGTTAGTTCCCTAAGCACACACACCACTTGTTGTACCCTTCTTCCTACAGGGAATCCCACAGTTTATCCCAGGATGAACTTCAAAGGGAGCCTGGCCCTCCCCCTGCTCTCCCACACCAGGGGAGTCACAGGAGGGCGCCTGAGACCAGAGCCAAGCATAGCAAAAGAGCCCCCAACTCCCCTGTGCCCAGGGAGCTACAGTGAGCTCAGTCTCTGGGCTGCTCTGGGTGATCAGTTGACAAAATACATCTGAGGAAGAAGGAGGACTCTGCGATCAGCCGTCATCTTTGATGAACACCCAGAATGCATTTTCTCTCTTCATTATCCCCGAGGAATCAACTCTTCACCTTCCTCCATCTACAGCGCAGCACACCCACTTCCTAGTGTCTGGAAGGTGGTTGGGTTCAGGAAGCGTGGGTGTAGGGAGAAGCAAGGCAAACATCCTCTCTAAAGACAAGGAAAGAGGGTGAGGAGAAAGAAGATGGCAGGTGGAGGGAAAAGGAGGAGCTGGGCCAAACTTGACATTGTCTTCTCTTTATTCCGTGCATAATCCGCATAATCCGGGAGCCAAACCCCTGACCTAAAGCCAGGCGGGAGGTCGTCCAGCAGAAGGGCAGCTTAAGTACTTGGCAGGGTCTTCAGCACCCTGTGCCGGTCACCTGCTGAGTCTCTCTGTTTTATCTCACCGCCCCACCCAGCCAGCAGTAACATATGGAGGTGGGGGTTGCTATTCTCTCCATGGAATTTTCACAGAAGACACACCACTCCTGAGAGGTCACCTTATCTCTACCCATTCTCCCACCTTCATTTTATCTCTGTCTTCCTAACCGGCTTTAGGATTCCTCCAGGATTCCAAAGTTCCCAAGTCTGACCCTCAACTCCTCTTACATAGCGCTGCCCATATCCCCAAATATATGAATTGGTCTTTGTGGACGGTCACACCTTTTGGCTCTCACTCTGAGCTGCTTTCCACAGTGCCCTCCCCTTTCTATGAACCCTTTGAAACTCCAGTCCCAACCGCCCCAGAAAGAGCCCCCTTCTGGTCTCAGCCGCAGTGAGGTGAGCTCCCTTAAAGGGACCGGCAGGAGAGTTGCCGCACCCTCTCGGCGGCCCTTACTTCCCTGTCACATGTTGTTGCATATGACTTTGAGGCTGTGTCTTCGTTCCTGCTGTGGCAGTGGACTCAGCCTTTGCCTCTTTTCCTAGTCTTTTTTTCGAGTCCTCCGAGGGAGCCTTCCAGGAGCCTCCCCCTTCATCTTCTTGGAACTCTAGCTTGATTACAGATCCCTGCAGCCCACCGGAATCAGCTGCTCATTAACCCCACCCTCCACGGTGCTGTCTCAGCAGCCTCTAGCCTAGGCCAGGCCAGGCAGAAAGAATCGGCGCCCACCATAGCCTCCCTTCATCATCTAGCTCTCAGGAACGCCTTCCACTGGGCAGAATCCTGAGACGTGCGTGGGGGACTCCCAGCTAGCTACTGTAGTCAGCGCTCCCACACCACTCTCTTGAGTCTCCAGCCACATGACAGAACATCCTCTCCCATACCCGTGAATTACTAGCTTCCTACATACTTGGTCCAAGAAATACTGTGAAGAGCGTCGTCGGGTTGACACTCTGAGGAAGGTCTTGCTGAGCAGCGCTCACTAAAGCATCAACTTTTTATAAGGGCTCATTCTGCCTTCAGCTTCTACCCAACTTTTTCTTTGTTGATATTCTTCTTCCCTTCCAAACTCCAATCATCCAGAATGTCATTTAGGATTTAACGTACCTGAGTCAGAGAGGCCACGTCTCTAGGGCAGGAACTGTGGTTTGTTCACGCCTGGGTTGCTACTGTTTAACCTGTTGCCAGTTACACTCAGTGAAGAGACAGTTGCTGACTAGGGTGGTGGAATCGAGCTCAGGAAAATTTCCTTGAACTCCTGATGTGGGCAAGGCTTCATGTTAAGTACCTTAGGTCCCAGAAAGACAGTAAAGTTGAACAGGGTATCTGTCCTTCAGCGAACAGGGCCAGGTAAAGGCAATAACTTTTTCCCAATTAATTGCAAATGGGAGCCATCCGAGTAGATACCCTCTTCTAGATGAAGGGGAAGGGGAAGCTGTCCCAGTTAGCTATCTGTTGCTGTGAGAAAGACCACAATTGGTGTGCCAGGTATCATGCTTTTAGAGGAAGGGGCGGCAGCAGCGGCCGGGTGGGGCGGGGCGGGGGGGGGGGGGGAGGCGGGGCTTCCTTTTGATTATTCAGACATGAACAAAAACAGGCTGTTTATTGGAGACTGTAAGCTCTTTCCTTCTCTCTTGCTCATCAATATTGGGACCAGGAGGATTGGATGATAGAAATACCAAGAGCCCTAGGCCTTGGAGGATTCTATATCCTGCTGGCCCAAGAGGGGTCAGCCCACCTCTTTCTCGTTCCCCGGTGGTTAGTGTGGTCTCCAGTGGCCAATGACAGCCTGGCAGTGACGGCTTGAGTGGCAGCAGGCAGTCTTGTCAGCCATTATCTTGCTGGAGTAATCCTCGAACCTGTGCGGCCTCTCCATTTGATCTGCTTAAGACCGCAGGAGATAGTCAAATGCTTTTGGCTAATATCATATGCACGCATAATTAGATGGCAGCAATTACCATCTGGGTTCCTAGCGCTTGTTCCAACATTCATGCCCTGGGCAAGGAGCTGGTAGGAGTAAGGCAGGGCAGCCTCCCCCGGACTGCCTGTCCTCTGTCAGCCTCCCGGAGAGCAGATTGGAAGCCTGGAGCCCGGGAGCACAGCCCTGTGGAAGGGCAATGATACTCAATGGAGAGTGACAACAGGCAGGTGGCAGAGGGAACCGAGCCTTGCTGGTGTCTCTGCCAGCTCATGGGTTGGCATGCAGTTGTGAGCTGGGTGAGTTGCCATGGGCATGGATGATGAAGGCTCATAGACATCCCTTGTTTCAGAGAGAAAGCCAAGAGTAGGTCTGAGGGTTCTCAGAGCAGTGGCAGGGTTGATGGGATGCCACATGCCCCGCCCTGGCCCTGGGTTCTTACCCCCCTCCTGACTGTTGGCGCTCCCTGCGGGTGCCATTGATGCAAGCATATGCTTGGCCAGGTCTGGCTGACATTTTCCCGAGGCTTGTACTCAGACTTCTTGGCTGGGAAGGGAAGGTGGGGGATACAAAGAATTGAGATTGCCTGGGGGGACGGTCTTCAGCTCAAAGGGGAGCGAACAAGCACGGACTCCAAGCTCTCAGAGCTTGTTTTGCTGTTTCCTGTCGTTTGACTTGGAGTGTCCCAGGGGCTCACAGTGGGGCTGGCACAATCTAGTACAGTGCTCCCTACCTGTGCTGAGGCTCAATCCACCAGTCACTGAGGTGCGGCCAGCAGCTGTCGGCCTGGATAGTGAGGCAGGACTAGCCAATGTTTAGCCACTCCACGGTTTTGGAATGGGTGGAGCTGGGCTTCAATCCCAGCTCAGCATTTGCAAACCAAATGACCTAGGTGAAGTTCCTTAGGCCCCAGTTACTCCTTTAGCAAGGAAAGTAGAGATTTGTCAGGGGATCTGGCATGTAGGTGACACTCAAAAGTTGTTTTGGCTTTCCTTTCCTTTGGTGTAGGGTTGAATATGGTAGGGAGTTTGTACTCCGTACATTTTCTGTTTTTATCTACTTGGCAAAGAGGTAAAATGAAGAAGGGGTGGAGCTAAAGCGATTTGTATTTCTGGGGGTCTCTAGATCCACTGATTGGCCATAGGGAAGACTGCATGAAGTGGATTTTGGCCGAAGAGGCTGTCTGTGTGTCTAGTGGTGTATTCTCCACTATTTGTCCCAAGGCGTAACCTGTTACCCTTTGTGCTGTTCAATAGCTCCGTACTTGCTGTTTGTCATGATACACTCAATACTTAGTAATTATTTGGGTTGGCTTTGTGGTTGCACCCTCAGTCTCTGTCACAATGTCTAGCAAACAGTAAGGTTTTGAGAAATATTTGTGAAGTGACTGTGACTTTAATTTATATAATCTTGGCACAGGCCCGTGCTTGGCTGTCCAGACGAAGGGGGAATGATCACATACCAAGATAAGGAGGGATGAGAACCAAGAAAATTCTGGAGTCTGGTATGCTATATTAGAGTGAACACAAGTTTTAGACAGGCTCATCAGTGTTTCCATCTTAACTTTGTGATACAGAAGTTATATGATCTCATGGGAAATTAATTCCTCTGAACCTGTTTCCTCATCTCCAAGATGGGTATAATGCCTATCTTGTAGAGCTTTTATAATAATTAAAAAGCAAAGCATATAAATGTTGTCACAGAAGAGTAAGATGGTGGTTATGATTGTACTTTAAGGTATGTCCAGGGGTGGGCTATGGTGGCACAAACCTGTCGTACTAGTACTTGAAAGGATGAGGCAGGAGAATTATAAATTTGATGTCAGGATGGGCTACATAGGGATATCAAGGCTAGCCTGATTTGGGTATCAAGTTCTGGTCTCAAATAAACAACAAGGGCTGGGAGGGTAGCTCAGTGGTAGGGAACTTATCAGGCATGTACAATGCCCTTGGGTCCAAGCTCAGTGGTAGAGAACTTACCTGGTATGTACAATGCCCTTGGGTCCAAGCTCAGTGGTAGAGAACTTACCTGGTATGTACAATGCCTTTCGGTCCAAGCTCAGTGGTAGAGAACTTACCTGGTATGTACAATGCCCTTGGGTCCAATCCCTAGATGCTGGGAGATATAGAAGGAGTAGAAGATATGAACTTTTGACCTTTAGAAATCTAGTAAAGCTAACTTGGACTCTCATTCCAGGAGGTTCTGAAATGTGGACCTCCCATGATTTCTTGACCTCCTTTGATTAAGCCTGTGCTGATCCATTCTCAGTCCTGTGTGTATCTCCCCCTCTCTGTTTCCTTCTACTGTCTGGGTGGACCTGAAGATTTGGTGAGTTTTGTGGATTTACTAGTGGTTTATGGGTGTCAGGACTCAGAGAAAAGTTTCAGTTCACTTGGTGAGGCATCTCTTCTGGCCCTAACCCTTGCCTCATGCGCTGTAGTAGTTCTACTCACCTCTAGGACTATGGGGCAACTCCTATGTTGTGGAAATTCGTGGACCACTCATCTTGAGGAGAGTTATGGAAAATGAAGAGCTCCCCATCTAGGTCCCTCATATGTCTGGCTCAGTAATATGGCTGATTCTCTATGAGGGCTTTGGAATCATCCCTTCCTCAGGTCCAGAGGACTTGGGGTGACCTTAGCTTAGGTGGTGTCAGGTCACTAGCCTTGGTGAGTTGGAGGCTTTGGGGTAAGGAGCATGGCCATAGGTAGAATAGGGCTGAGAGAGGTCGTTGCATGGAGTGGGCGTCTGTCTGTACGTTAAATCCAGACGGTCCATCTGGCCAGTGCAGAGACTCTGCCAGCGAACAGAAGTTCTAGGGAATAGTTTTGGGCCTCTTGGACTTCAGCAGGAAGTTGGCAAGAACCAGGCAGGGATGCATTAAGGCTCCAGCCAAGCAGGGCAGGGCATAATTGCCAAAGAGTACTGGGAAGATAAGCCAGAAGCTGAGGCTGAAGGCCAAGTCTTCAAGTGGGGGCTCAGCCCACTTGAACTAGAGAAACAACCCTCTGCTTTTGCACATGTGTCTCTCCAGTGGCCATGTGGGCTAGCACACCGATACGCTCGTGGTTGGCTGCAAGGTCCTAAGATCCTTGAGGACAATACCTGGTGGGACATCTTGTCCCTTAATCACTCAGCCAAGAGGCCCAAGCTGAGGCATAAACAACCTGAAGACAGGGATCCAGCAGTGTAGGGGAAAGCCCTGCCTTAACTCACCTCACGCTGGACCTCTAGAGTCCCAGGAGATGTGGAATGAAGTAGCGTTGGCAGGAAAGACCAGCCTGGTTGGAAAAGTAGCTTGTGAGCCATTGGGCTGACCATGAGCTCTCAAACCCTACCATCTAGGTTAGTATTGAGCTGAGTTTCTCCTGAGAATTTAGCCAAGTTTTTACGTAAACAGTCTATCTCGATTTCAGCTCTTCTCTTCAGAGCAAAGAAAATGGCACATGCCCAGCCTGGGGACTGCAGAGTAAAGTTGGGAGAACCCTGAACCCCAAGGCTCAGTCATTTCCAAAGGTCAGAGTGCCTCAGTGCACCACGAGACATACTTTTCTGAGGACTCATCTCCGCTGCAAACTGGAGAGTCAGTTACTTGGTGGAGGAAGGTCGCCATTTTATTTATGCATTTTTTGAGATAAAGATGTTATTATGTGCTGAGGCTGACTTGGAACTCACTGTGTTGCCTAGGCTGGCCTCAAACTTGCCACTTTATGCCTTGGCTTTCTAAGTACTGAAAGTATAGACAAGTGTGCACCACTATGCTTGGTAAAGATGACCATTTCTTGCTTTTTGGGTAGTACCAAGGCCGTGACTTAGGATCCATTGGCTCTTTGGGCACAATATTTGTTGAGTCTATAACAACTCAGCCCAATTTTAGACTCATCCCATTTTGGTCCAGACCCATTTCTTTAGAACTTGGGGGTGAAGGTCTTCAGAGGAAGAATCTCAGGTTGCTGTGGAACAGGGCTGAGGTGTGCAGGCCACACAGACTCAGCCGCTTCTCCTTCCCTTGGATGCATAACTTTAGCTCCCAGCTAGTTAGCAGCATGGATGATTGGAGGCCTGGGTCTGTCCTCTTGGTCTGCACCAAGTGGCCCTAGAAAGGTCGTATTGTTTTCTTGTCTGGAATATGCCCCACCCCCCCAGAGTCCAATATCAGCCTAGCCTGAGTTGTCCTCGAGTGTCTGGGGCCATGGAGAAGACCTCTGTGGTGTGGAGTGCTTTTTCCAGGAATTCATCACCAGTCTGTGTCCAATTAGGGAGAGCAGGCTGGGTGAGACATCGGCCCAAACCCTTGTTAAGTAACATCCCTAATTGATGACAGGGATGGTGAAGCGGTTTGGAAGCCAGCTCAGATTGTGTTTTAAAATCCTCCTTTCTCCTGGGCTCTCTGCCAGAACTCCATGGCTTGGCTCTCCAAAAAGAACAAAGGAAGCTTTGAAAATCTTTCTACCCCCCCTCCAAATGCTTATCTGAAAGGACATCTCCACCCCCTCCCGGCTGCCGCAATCATAAAAGCACAGGTGATAAACTGCTTCTTCTGTATTCATCCATTTTGAAGGTCCTCCCACCCCCAAAGTAGGAATTGCAGCAGTAGCAAGAGACAGAGACCATCTCGGTGCCCACTTGACGCCTTGTGAACCTCTGAGAAGTGAGAGGGAAGGGTGAGAGAAAGGGCAGGGGCAATGGGACTTGGTTCAGTGACAACTTTTATCTCTGGGTCTTGGGCTGTTGAAATGTCAAGCCGGGGCTAGATAGGATCTCTGAACAGCTGCTGCTGCTGGCTGGGGCCGGGGGCAGGGCTGACAGTGGGTAGGAGGAGGGCCTAGAAGTAAATTCAACCTTTGGAATTCTGGAGGTAGAGAGGGACCTTTCCTATCGAGGAACGCGGAGGCTGCATGGAGGGGCCAACTCCTGGGCAAAGGGTGATGGCTAAGCCATTTCAGACTAGGAGCTGTTCCGTCTCTGAAGCTGCCTAGTTCTGAACTGCAGAAGGGAGAGGAAATTAGACTCGGAGTCCCAATAGGACTCTGTAAGTCCGGTCAAGGTGAGGACTTTCTCCTCTCAAGGCCACACTCTGGGGCCCATCTGTGGACCTCCACTGTGCTGCTCTAGGGCACACATGCCACCCACAGCAATGTGAATGTGAATCCACAAGGATAGGATTCTGTACAGTAACAAGTGGTACCATGTGTCCAGCTTAATTCAGAAACATTTCGGAGTTTGAAAGCTGGGAGGAGATGGCATCAGAGCTGACTACATTGTTATCTTTTAAATTCACACAGCACCGTCTATAAAGTAGATACTGTCAAGTACATCACACTTAACACGTCTTATCCCTGCAGTAGTCCTGTGCAATAGTGGAGAGAACGGAGCCTCAGGAGGGTCAAATCACTTGCCTGCGATCACACAGCAGCTAGGAGAGACAGAATTCCAGTCCAGAAACGTTGAGCTCTCAGCCTCTATGTATTGACTTTCACTCAGCTGTCTATGCCTCGCAGGATGAGTAGGAGTGTCATCAGGAAGTAGAGGACATTTGGCTGGGAGAAGAGCAGAGGTGAAGACGTTAATTGTCATAAACCAATTTGGAAATAAGAGCAATGGAGAATACTGTCTGTTGAGTACCTCCTGTCTGCCCTGCATTGTACATTCACTCAGTCATTGTCTTATCTCTAGATAAACCCTACAGAGGAAGATCAAGGGGGCTCAATTGTTCAGACTGATCATTTCCCATATTGAGTCATTTGAATATAGATGCAGACCTGAGTTAGATCTCTAGCACCCACGTGACAGATTGGGCGTGGGAGGCATGTTCTTGTAACCCCAGCACTGGGTTGGGGCAACAGAAATGGGATGGCTAGGGCTTGATTGCCAGCCAGTCTAACTGAATTGGCAAGTTCTATGTTTAATGGGTGACCCCATCTCAAAATATAAGGTGTAAAGTGATTGAAGAAGACACAGGACGTCAACATCTGGCATCCATGTGCACATGCACCCTCCTACATACATACACATGCACACACTAATGCTTCACTGTCTCGGTCTCCAACACGAGTTAACTGACCAGTCAGTTAGTCCACGTTTTTATTTATCAAGCTTTCACCAGGTGTATTGGGACAACTGGCCTTGAACTCAAGGGGTCTCTGTTCGGAAGCTCTTCTGAGCCTCTGACTATCAGGGCTATATGCCTCATGCGTTCCCTGTTCCGTCTCATGCTCAGTCCTACCCTGAGTTCTGCCATTGAGGCCACGGCAGAGGACAGCGAAGCCAGGAGTGGAGGGGGGAAGGTGGGCTACCTTGCCTTCTGGGCACATCGTCCTTTGTGGTGGGGGCTACCCTAAGGAGCAGCTACAGCCTGTGACTGTCTCTTCCCCAAATGCAACTACCTTTCCTGCCTGCTGCTTCTTCCTGGCTGCTGTCTCTGAGGCGGCGCAGCCAGCTCCCCTGTGCCCTCTGGAGGGCCCTTCTGGCACCTCAAGCATCCAGCAGAACCGGGAAAGACAAGACAGAGCTAGTTGCTAGAATGATTGCTAGAATCAAACCTGCCATTTGATTACTTTCTGTCTTCCTTCTGGTGTCTCCAGACCCTAGCTGGGGACTCTCCAGCTCTTAGAGGGATGGAGGCCCCCTCCTGGAAGTGTCTAGGCAGGACTAGAAGGGAAAGGATGGCAGAGCAGGATGCTTTGCCAGCTTATGGCTCCACAGAATTTAGAATCCTGGGATGATTTAGGAAGTGTCAGGAGTTGAGGGACATCCTCACCTTCACCTGTGAAGACCCACCTCCTATCAGACGGGTGACATCCCTCCCTGTCACCTGCCCACCCCCAAGAACTCACCCTCTATCCTCAGAAGGAGAAAGTCCACTCTCACTCAAGAACAAGTGAGAGCTGGGAGAGATGGCACGTTGGAGTGGGCAGTGGAGCCCAGAACTCTAGTTCTAGCTCAGGCTCTGGCACAAACCTGCTTGTAACTTCAGGTCAGGTCTTATCACAAGTCATAATGATACTACCTTCCTCCGCAGACTCCTGGAGGGCCCTGTGCTGCTGATATGGGGTGACCCTTGCGCTTTACCTATGCACTTTGTGCCGAACCAAGAAAGACAAGGTACCTTGGCAGCTGCTCTGTGCGGACCCATGCATGGTGCCAGGGGGCACTGGAGTGCACTGTGGCCCAGTGGGCTAGGGACCTGGCTCTGAGTAGCTCAGGCAAGTCCTGCATGCAATGGATGCTCCTCTAGGAGAGGTCACTTTGGATATCCCTAGCCACTGAGAGATTAACTGCTGTTCTCTTAGCCAAACCACTGGTGTCTATTTTCAAAAATACTAGAGGCTCATTTACATTTCATTTGCATCTCATTTGCATCCCAACTCATTTAATGTTCAGAAACCACTGAGATTTCTCCCAAGTCCCTGCTTCTTGCTTTCCCAGGTTCTCTCTCTCTCTCTCTCTCTCTCTCTCTCTCTCTGCAATAGTAATCTGTAGCTGGGCCAGCTGGTCTAAATTAGCCTGCCTGGGTGTACATCATTGGTGCAGCCTGGCTGAGAAGCCCACATGGGGAGCCAATAGCGGCAGTCTTAGGAAGTCGCCGGCACAGCAGAGGGGTCTTTCCTGTCCCTCCCTTCTCCAGAGCATTCTTTCTAAATATGAGACTCTAGCTGCTGCAGCTACATACCCAGAGGGGCGGGGGGGGGGGTAGGTTTACTGTGCCCCAGGGAAGAAAAAGAAAATTAAAGAACTGATAGCTGTGTTCTCGTTTGCATCCTGCAGGCTCCTGGGATGGTCTGCTAGGGAAGTCTGTCACCGGGCAAAAGAGACCTATCTCTTCCAGGGATCTACCACGTACTGTGGGAGCTGCTGGGAGCATCAGCAGGAAGGACATCAACGAAAGAGGAGGTTCTCCTGTCTGGCTTTCCCTTCCTGTCTCCCTGGCTCCATCTCTGGCTTATGGAAAACGCGCAGCTCTTCCAAAACTTAGAGATGCGATTCTGGTCTGACTTGCTCATCTCGCCTTGCCTCTTCTAAGTGGGACAGGAGCTGGTTAACATTGGTGACTTAGGCTGACCCTTGACGCAGTCAGAGTGGGCACTAACCTCCTGGTTACTCCCTTGTGAGCACTCTGACACGAGCTACCACATGGTAGACAGATTCTCTGGCTTCCCTCCTTTCCTCCCTGAAGCCTCTGCCAAGGTCCTAATTGGTCTCACCCCAGACCATTTTGCACTTCAAGGTGCATGCCCTAAAATGTGAGTATTGTACTGGGGTGTTGTAGGATGTAGCTGTGAAGACATCTGTCTGTCTACTGGGTAAGCTCCCGCTTCTCCTTACAGCATGGGCCTTTGCGCAGGGACCAAGCTCTTACAGCTTCTAGCTGGCTTAGGTGCCTCAGTTTCTCTGTGCGTGAAATGAGGGCCTCTCCGGGTTCTACTCATACTCACAGGGATAAGTCCCCTGTCAAATGGAGGCTTTGTTTTCCTGGGGCTCCTCTAGCTGGGGGATGACAGAAGGACAAACAGAGGGAGAGATGTGCTCTCAGCCCTGTCCTAGGATAGCAGACCCCAGCAAGCTGTGTCTGGCTTAGGGTAAGGTGAGTGTGTGTGTGTGTGTGTGTGTGTGTGTGTGTGTGTGTGTGTGTACTGTACCAGGATGAGTGGAGCTAGGGTAGGCTGAGTGTGTGTGTGTATGTGTGTGTGTGTGTGTGTGTGTGTGTGTGTGTGTACTGTACCAGGGTGAGTGGAGCTAGGGTAGGCTGAGTGTGTGTGTGTGGGTACTAAACCTAGGAGAGTGGAGCCAACCAACCAGCTGTCAGGAAGATCTCATTATAAGGGCTGATGTGAGCAGAGCAACATGGGTATCTCTTCTCTCTCCACGGTTATACTTGTTCCTCGCTTGCTCACTTCCTGTTGTAGGTGAACTAAAGGGGCTTGATTGTCGAGGATGCATCGCTCCTTAACAACCAGGCATCCGAGACCATCCAGCCGTTCTGAGCAGCTGGGCTGGAAAGCTGCTTCCCCACAAGCTTCAGGAACAGGCTTGGGAGACAGCCCCAGCAGACAGGCCCTTGTCCTTCCCCAGCCAGACCACCGGGTAGGAAGGACAGTCACCTTTATCCCAGAGAACAGAGAACAGGAGGGTGTGTAACACTTGGGGAAACATTAAAAATACTTATTTTTATTTATGTGTCTCTGTGTGTGACTATATGCTGCATATGTGTGGGTACTATGGATGCTAGAAGAGGGTATTAGATTCTCTGGAACTGGAGTTAACACTTAGGGGCATGCCAGGTTTGCATGCTAGTGATCAAACTCTGGTCCTGTGGAAGAGCAAGTGCTCCAAACTGCTTGAGTCATCTCTGGAGCCTATCCTGGGAAATCCTTAATTCTACAGGTACCGGGGAATTGAACCCAGGGCCTGTTTATAGCAGACAAGCATTCTAGTAACTTAGTACTTGGAGAATCTTGATGTGGGGTCAAATCAGACACAAAGTATGGCTTCTACCATGGAGACATGTGACAGAAGGCTCCCTACCCACCCAGGAGCTGCCTGCATCTGGCTGAAGAGGCTTCTAGCTGGTTCACTACGGTGCAGAGATTTGCAAAAAGATGAGCACTTACCTCCCTTCCAGCAGGGATCTGGAGCTGGTGGGACACGGAGGCCTGCTAATACACAGCACATGGGCTCTACCTCAGGGTTTCAAATTATTTCTCAGGGTAGGGCCCACAAATCTGTGTTTTTCCCTCTCACAGGGAAGCAGCCTAAATAAAGGACTGCTGACCTGGCCTTGTTCCTGTACCCATGTTACAGATGTGGAAGCTGAGGCCAGCATAGTCAAACAGCTTATTTGATACATGGAAGAAGACACACAGAACAGTTCTGAGCAGGTGACTGAACCATGAGGCCAGGTGCTAAGCACATAAAGGGTATGAAATCAGGTGAGGATGGATGATAAATAGACAGACACCGGTCCAGAAAGCTCTGTGACCTGGCTAGTTGGGGCATGTTGACTCTTGGCTGGGCACACAGCACACAGGTGGGATGAGGAAGACCCATAACAGGATCTATCAGTTTAAGACGAAGTGTCTTGGATCGACCTGGGTTTGTGGTTGGCTCAGGAGACAAGAAATCTTCCCCTGACAGAAAATGGACTGCAGCCAACATGGACACCAGGAACCACTGAGGTTTTCAACAGAAGCCCGAGAGGAGAGGGGTAGCTGAAGAGCCAGTGGTCTTCCTCCTCCAGACCAGAAGGGGAGCTGACCCTGAGCTGGCTGTGGGCAGATGGGAGAATGGAGAGGAGAATGAAGCCAGGAGGCAGATGGGAGCTATTCCTCAATGTACTCGACCTAATCCAAAAGGCTCCAGCAGGCTGTGGGGGCACTGGTGGAGGGACTGGAGGATGGAGGATGGTGGGTGCTCACCTGTGTTAGTGATGTCTGCGTGCGATGACTGTGTCTCCTACAACAAAGAGAAGTTCTCCATCCCCATGCATCCAGCAGACAAGGCACAGTGAGCCGTGATCCCTCATCCTGGTCCACTGCCTCTGACATCCCTCCTGTGGGAGATCAGGTTCTACAATGCCCTGGGGTCATGCTGTTGCCTTTGATGAGGGGGACCTTAGGAACAAGGTATCAATAGGACCACAGCAGAACTTACAGTGGGGGGGTGGGGGTGGGGGTGGGAGGGGCGGTTGGGATGGCCCCTGCTCTAATTAAAGAAGCCCTTCAAAAGCTGTGTTTCCTCTAGCTGGTGGCAGAAGTGAAAAGAGCAACCAAGAACTTGTTAAAAATCCTTTGCATTTATTCCATGTTGAATATTATTCCATGGTTTCCTACTCTGTCCGTTAGGTTTCTTCTGAGATATGATTTTCTTCTATGCAAACTTATTTTTGGCTCTGAGAGAAATTTGCTCCCTTTCAGTTGGAGCAGAGCCACATGGCCAGGAGAGCTCACTCACGGGTTAGTCCCACCCCAAGCTCCATAAGTTTGGCAGCATCTTTCTGGTATTGTGTTTGCCTGGAGACAATGGATGATCAGAGAATCTATGCCAATATTTTATAGTTAAGAACATTTTGGGGACAAGCGGGGGTGGCACACCTTTAATCTAAGCACTCAGGAAGCAGAGACAGAGGCAGGTGGATCTCTATGAGTTTGAAGCCAGCCTGGTCTACACAGAGAGATCCAGGATAGCCAGGGCTACACAGAGAAACCCTGTCTCAAAAACAAACAAACAAACAAACAAACAACCCCCCCCAAAAAAAAAACAAAAAAACAAACAAAAACAAAACCATTTGGGGGGAGGAGGAGACAGATCTTGCTAGGTAGCCCAGGCTGGCCTTGAACTCTCCATCCCCCTGCTGTGCCTCTCAAGGGCTATGATTATAGACATGTACCACCACACCCAGCTGAGAATCTCCATCTTCGATTTTAAATAAGTTCAGCGATGCTCCACTGTCTGCACTTGGGATGTGGTGCTGGCTCCTCAACCTGGAGCCTTGCACATGCTAAGCACATGCTCTCCTACTGAGTGTCAACCCCAGCTCCTCTGTGCCGTCAAGCATATATAGAAAACAATCCAGCCTTTGGGTCACTAACCTTGTGTCCAGCCCTATTGTCTGGCATTGGCACACCAATGAACTCCGCAACTGTAAGCACAGGATGGCACGTAGTACTTCTGTAAAGTGACAGCTTTCAGATTCCTGGTGGCTCTTTTGGATCTCTTTACTCTTGATGGTATTGGTAATGTCATGAGTGTTTTTAAATTGAATACAACAATTTCAAGCCCTTGATTTGCATGGTTTTGCGGCATCTTCTTGGTCAAGTGGACCATTTCCATGAGTCACTTTAGGCCACCGTCAAGAAGAAATCCTGGAGGGGTTTGCTGTTGCTGGCTTGAAGATGGAGATATCTACCATGTGTGATGGTTTGAATGAGATTGGCTTCCATAGGCTTATATATTTGAGTATTCGCTTCCCAGTTGGTAGACTGTTTAGGAAGGATTAGGAGGTGTGGCCTTGTTGGAGGAGGTATGTCACTGGGGGTGGGCTTAGAGGTTTCAAAAGCCTACAGCCATTCCCAGTCTTGATCTTTCTCTGCCTCCAGCCTACAGATATGATGTAGTTCTCACCTGCTGCTCCAGCACCATGACTACCTGCGTGTCGCTCTATTTCCTTCCATGATGATCATGGACTAACTAACCCTTTGAAATTTTAAGGAAGCCTTCAATTAAATGCTTTCTCTTATAAGTTAGTTGCCTTGGTCATGGTGTCTCTTCACAGCAATAGACAGTAACTAAGACACTGGAGGTGTGGACAGTCTGCGTGGGTGTACTGCAGCCCCACGGACTGTGTATGACTGACAGTTAGCAAGGACATTGGGGCCTCAGTCTTGCAACCAACCACAAGAGCTCAAATCTGTCATAACCCGAGTGATCTCAGAAGCCAGTTCTTCCTCAGCACCTCAGATAAGGGCACATTCTGGGCAACAGTTTGACTCTGGCCTTCTGAGGCTCTAAGCAGAGAATTCATTTGAACCTACCTCCTCATTTCGGCTCTAGACTGGGAAATAGTAAGTGGGTATGATTTAAGCCACCAGCTCAAAGGTTCTAGAAAGTGAACCCATGAAATTCAGTACCCCATCACCTGGCCTGGAATCCACCCCGCTTGATTTCTACCTCGCTTGGCAGATCCCATTTGCTTCCTCACTGGCGAAGGGTGGGTCAGCCCAGTGTCCATTTCTTTTTTCTTTTCTTTTCTTTTCTTTTTCTTTCTTTCTTTCTTTCTTTCTTTCCTTCTTTCTTTCTTTTTTTTTTTTTTTTTATAATTTTCTAGGTCCTCAGCGACTTTGTATATGCTCAATGGGTTCCCATCTGTGACTGAGGGTCCAGTAATTCAATTTTTTCTATCACCATGGGGCCAGTGATGACAAAGGATCTTGAATCTCAATAATGATCTATCTGGTGGATTCCAGCAAAGAGCTAGTAGCTTCCTCTACATTGTCTTAGTTGGGGTTTCTATTGCTGTGAAGAGACACTATGACCATGGCAACTCTTATAAAGGAGAACATTTCATTGGCGTGGCTCGCTTATAGTTCTGAGGTTCAGTCCATTATCATCACGGCAGGGAGCATGGCAGTGTGCAGGCAGACATGGTGCTGGGCAGGTAGCTGAGAGTCCTACATCTTGCAGGTAACAGGAAATGGTCTTAGTGTCACACCGAGGGAAGCTTGAGCAAAAGAGACTGCAAAGCCTGCCCCCACAGGGACATATTTTCTCCAATAAGGCCACGCCTACTCCCACAAGGTCATACCTCTTAATAGTGCCACTCCCTTTGGGGGGCCATTTTCTTTCAAACCACCCCGTACATTGTCTCACAGGATCATGCTACTGTGACTCCCACTTTCAGATGAAGAAACTGAGGCCTACTGAGTTAAGAGACTAGTGCAATTTATTGCAAGGAGCTGTTTGCTTGTTCCAGCACTTGAATGAGCGAGCGGCTCCCGAGCCTGTGGTTTTAACAGTCAGTTTCTCCTTCTCTCTGCACCATGCTTCCCGTATTTTCAAAGATTTTTGTCTACCAAACAAACTGCATTTATCAAGTAATAATTTGTTTTCCCATTTTTTATTAATCAAAGCCATGTATGACTGACAATCAGGGGTTCAGATCAGCACAAGATTAGTGGTGTTATCACACTGAGTTGATGTAATTCCAGCCAAAAGCAGAGAAATGATGTCTCAGTTAGTAGTCTTGCAGCCTTATCTCTGGTAAATGTGTCATTTTTGCTAGGCATACAGAAATGTTAAAATAGCTCATGAGTCCCCATTGCTCCCTGGGGACACCTGTAGGGGTCTGAGGACTGAAGATCAGGACCACTGGCGTCCATCTTCTTGATCCTCATTATCTGTTCTGTTCAGGTGTCAGTGCCTCTGTGACCTTCCTTGGTGTCTTTCTGCCACAGAGAGGGACCACACAGCAGCCCTAGCCTCAGCCACCACTGTTAGGGTCAGAGTGGGCAGCGTGACATCCTTTCTATACAGATGCACAAGTACGCGTGTCCACACCCGTACTATACATGCACAGATGTGAATGTATATGAACTATTATACCGAACACCGACCTCTCTCCTAACAGCTGTAGTTCAGCTTGTGTCTAGAGCAAAGGTTTCTAATCTCACATTGCCATAGATACAAAATGATGTGAGCTTAGACAAGTGAGGAGGGCTGTTTTTCACACCTGAACATATGTAGTCTGAATTCTGTTTCTCAAACCTGAGTACAGTAAGCCTGACTGTGTTATTCATTAATTGGAAATATATTTAGTAGCTATATATGGCAGGCAGTATGAAGGGCTCAGGAGTTCTTATAAATAAAGGGGTATAAGACCTCTGCTCTCATGGTGCTTACAGCCCGGGGGAGCCAGGCTAATCAACAATCATTAAGTGAAATAAATATGGAGAGGTAAAGATGCGCGGGGCAGGGGGCAGGGGGATGTGAGCTGGAGACTCACACCTAGAGACCTGTTAGAGAAGACCCCTGGACAGTGGAGACCTTCAGGATGAGAAGGACTTAGTCTGGTGGGAGGGTGCAGGAAGTGGAGTGTGCAAGGCAGAGGACTTCACAGCCGCAAGGACTCAGGCCTGGGGATATGGAACACAGTAGCTGGGCTAAACCCAGGAAAAGCTCCACGTCTGAGCAAGGAGGCCTGCTTAAGGGTCAGGGTGAGCTACTGCTCTGTCAGGGCCCCCGGGGGCTGGTCAGGGCTGGCACAGGACACAGGAAGACTGGATAAGAGAGAGATTTGGAAATGTACCTCCTCCCATACCTTGTCCACCCCAGGCTCTGCTCCCTTGACAACTGTCCAGAGACAAGGATGTGCCAGGGTGCTCCACAGTGCAGTGCAACCAAACAACAAGGATTTAGGGAGCCTTAGTACATCCAAGACAGTCTACAGAGAACCCGATAGGTGTTAGTTCACTATTCTCATACTGAATCTCAGAAGTTGTCCTTTCTTATTCTCATTTGGGTGCTCGAAGAAACCAAGCCTCCAGGATATCAACTCACAGATGCGAGAGGTGGTGTGAATAGGATTCTGGCTCTGGTCACACTAGCACCAAGAGCACAACTCCTGAGCCCCAGCTCCGCCCATTTTCCCAGCACCCATGTCATAGGGAGTAAAGAGCACTGGGGAAGAGTTGAGAGACCCCCAGAATGGAGATACAGGAGACAGGAGCGTTCTAAGGGGCATAAAAGGAGAAGGCAGCTGAGGTGAGGCCCTCCATATTAAAGGGCTTTGAACTCAGGCCAGCCAACCACACTCACATCTTCCGTCTGCCTTTCCTCCAGGGCTGCTGGGAAAACGGTGAGAGTGGGAAATGAAGCTCCCACCTTCCCGCTGTTTCTGTGGGGCCTGCAGGGCCTCCCCACCCTATTTGCAAGGCCATAAATAATCGAGATGTATTACTTGGGGATTGCCATGGTAACATCTTCAGGTTACCAGGGATGTGAGATCCAAACAAAAGTATTCGATTAAATATTTCTGGCCACTAGAGGAATGCAGCCATGTAACACTGGGATGCAGGGGAGGAGGGGCAGGGAGGCTTCTGGCTTCTTTGTCCTTCCTCCTCAGAGAGAGTTACCGCGCTGCTGGGGAGGATCCTTCCTTCCTTGTCCCTGTTCCCGGGGCCCCTTCACCTACTCTGGAAACAGAGGCCATAGCTCTAATGTAAACTAGACTCCTGAAAGAGATGCTGCGGGCTTTCAATAAACACATCCTTTTCTAATTGGCTTAGGATTGAGTTGAGTCTCCAACTTCAAAAAGGCTTCACACATCCATCATCCTTCTCAAATGGAATCAGCAGCCCTGAAAGCCTGTCTCGCGCAAGCTCCCCGCCCCTGCCAACCAGGAGCATGATGCAGACCTGCAATTATTGTCACAGGGAGACAAAACAAGGGTGGGATTGATGTGGGCTGGGGTGACCCTCTGTGATGGTCCCTGGGGCTGGAGAAAGCTGTTCTGTAGCCACAGTCCTCCCTGGAGACCCAGCCCGGGAATGAATCTGTTTCTACCTCTGGAGGCCCATAACCACTATAAATATATTTCTAATAACCACGAGGTGTTTATTTAACATAAACTCTCTCTGCCCTCTAAGGTGGCCGAGAAAGTGCCGAGTGCAGCAGAGTTGAGGAGGCATAATTTAAAGCCATGCTGGCAGGCCTCAGTGTGCCAGCCAGGAAGAGGATAAATCTCTCAGCAGCCGGGTCACACTCTGGCTCCACCTGGAAGAGGTTAGAGTTAGAGGGGACCTTGGAAGTCTGAGCTTGGGCCTGCCTTTGCAGAAAAGGGAGCCGAGCAGGAAGCAAGACTCTGCTCCTTCTGGTGTGAGTTCCCAGGGCCGAGGAGACACGTGAGCACAGTACCTGCCTTGCATGTGGACCTGATGTAATCCCTAGAGCCCTGTAAAAAGTTGGGTGCGGCTGTGCACACTTGTAACCCCGACTCTGGGCCTCACTGGCTAGCCAGCCTAGCCTAATTGGCAGGCTCCAGACCAATAAGAGAGAAACCCTGTCTCAAAACACAAGGTGGATAGCTCTTGAAGAATGACACCCAAAGTGGACTTCTGGCCTACACACACACACACACACACACACACACACACACACACACACACACCCCGAAACATGGTTTCCTGATCTTTTATTTCTTTTCAGATCTGTATCTCCGGCACCAGGGATGGGTGGGTAAAGAAGTCTGAACACAGCTTTAGAACCTGGAGGAAGGGGAAGTTGGGAGCAGGAACACTCAGCCTCCAAGCCTTCCAGAGACAGACCTCAGACCACCCCGTCTGCTGCTGCCTTGGACCTGTCCTCCATGTCAGCTTGTAAGCCCAGGCCTTCCCTGTTGTCTCCAGCAGACCAATGCGTGTTCCTGGAGCTGGCTGGGTCTTTGAGACTACTTATTATTGGCCTCTTCCCAAAGCAAGGTTACCCTTCACTGAAGCCATTGTTCCATCCAAGCCCAGTCCACACAAGTGGGCTTTGAGATGAGACTGCCACCCAGGAAAAATAGACAGAGGGGCTGGCTAGGGGTCAGGTCATGGCTACCTTACCCAGGCACCTGCTCATTCCCATCTACCCTGGAGTTAGTTAGCATCTCATACATTGTCGATGAAACATTTGTCCTGGGCTCCAAGGTGAGCTGGGGAATCAACAGACAAATATATAAATAATTCTAAGGCCTGCCGAGAGCAGGGGCCAGCAGTGAGGGCTGCAGGGTTATTTATGGGGGGGAGTTGTAGATTGCATTGGTCTGCACTCCTGTGACCCCCACTCTCCAGCAGCCTTCTCTCCTGATGCTGCTCTGATGAGAGTTTATATTATCCAGCACCCTCGTTTGTGAGTCTATTTACAACCCAGGCATCGGTGGTTTGCGTGTGAGAGAGAGATGGCCCATCCCCAGATTAGTTAAATTGGAAATAAATTGGTTGTTAAATAAAAGTCCTCTGTGGGATGTGACAGTGATGAATGAGGGACGGATGCGCCTGGGGAAGGGAGTGGTAGATTTCTGGATGGAAACTGTGGAGCCGAACTGAACCTGGAGTTTGGGCAGGAGCCTGGATGGTCTGAGGTCAGAGAACCGAGAACGTGGAGCAGCCCCGGCGCCGGCACCCAACCTTAGAGCGGAGCGAGGCTAAGGATATGAGCACTCTCGAGAACCACGTATTTTCTTAAGGCTTTCCGAAGCTCTCACGTGTTTAGCTTTACATCTTTGTGACATGTTTTTCTTTCTTCTATAGAAGAGGAAACTGTGGCCAAGTGACTTCTCATCTGTGAGGAAAAAACAAACAAACAAACAAACAAAAAACAACAACCCCTGGGGGGTGGGGTGGGGTGGTGTTGTTAAAGTGCCTGCTTTGTAAAAGACTTTTGTTTGGAGTCCAGACTCCATGTATAAAAAGGTTGGGGTGGCATGTGCTTGTAATCCCAGTTCCTGGGAAAGCAGAGAGGACAGATCCCTGGGGCTTAGTGACCAGCCAGCATAGCCTACTGGACAAGTTCTAGGCCAATGAGAGACCATGTTGAAAGGAAAAAGGGAAGAAAGAAAGAAAAGCAAGAAAGAAAAGGAAGAGAGAAACTCTACCTGAAGAAGTATATACCAGATAACCTTCTGGCCTCCACATGTACTCACAAGACCTGTCTACTCATGTACATGTCCACACATATGCACTTGTAGGGCACTGTTTTCCAAACACAAAGGAAGGCCCTATGTGTCTTAGCCTCCACCACTTTCTAGAATTACAAGGCGGGCAAAAATCAACACCATCCATCACGGAATCTGTGGTTTGCATATAGTTTTAAAGTTTCCTTTCAAAGGCTCACATATTATGGTGTGCTTGTCTGGCATTGAAGAAGCTGTGTATTTGATCCTTAGTCACTGCATAAACAGGGTATGGTGACACTTGCTGTGATCCCAGCACTCAGACAGCAGAGGCACGAGGATTGAGAGTTCAAGGTTCTGTTCAGGTACACAGTAAGTCTGAGGCTAGCCTGTAACCCATGAGACCATCACAAAAATAAAATACAGTAGAACAAAACACTAGTGGCTAGATGATGCTCTCCATCGGTGCCTTCCCTCCCTGGGATTGCTAGAAACGGAGCCCAGGAATGTGTGTCTTATCTGGATTCTGATAAGGCAACGTGGGAAATGCTAGAGGTCATTGTGGGGGTCTCACAGGAAGAAAGTTCCTGGATGTTCTGGCTAGCCTCAGCAGTCAGCATTCTGTTGAGTCTGCTAGAAGAGTCAGCCAAGTCTGAGGTAGTGTGGCATCCTGATCTCCCACCTGAAGAGCTGTGGGTGGGTAGGGAAGTCCTCCTTTGCTTCCTCATGTTCTTCCTCACAACATCGTAGAGACAGCCTGGGGGTGGGGAGATATTCTTCAGGGGAATTAAAGTCTCTTCCTTGAAAGGTAACAAATTCCTCACTAATTATGCTATTATTTTATTATGCAGCCATAATGAAAAAAAAAACAAAACACAACCCAAACCACTCAAAGCCTAAAAGGAAGGTTGTAGCCAAGACTTATCCAATTTAATAAATCCTCTCCATCCTGTAATTATTTCCTTGATTCTTTTAACGCAAACCTGTGGGAGGGTGGAAGAATGGTCTCTCCCTGGCTGTGGCAGGAAAGGAGGACAAGGATGTAAGGACAGGAAGACTGAAATTATTCCCACCAACCCACCAGACAGGTGTTGTTATACCCACTGCCCCTCTCCTTCATCCTCCACCTTGCCTTCCTAAGACAGGGACAGGAGAGGATGAGACCGGCTAAGTGTCCACCCCCTTTCACTGAACTCTGACCCTGGTGTTTCCATTAGCAATAGGTATCTATCACTTGTCACCTGACCCTGCTACAGCTTGTACTCTGTTCCTTTAGCCTCTCATCTTTCAGTTACAACCCCCACTTCCCAAAGGATAAGATCATAAAATGGGGATATGTCGCCTTTTCAAAATCACAGTGGTTTATTTACTTCTTGGTACTGAGGATGGAGCTCGGGACTTTGTGTGTGCCAGGCAAGCACTCTACCAACGAGCTATGTCCTCAGTCACCGCTTTTGGACCAGACAGGCCCGAGTTCTATTTTAGCTTAAGTGAACAGCAGATTCTGTTTAATGGACTCTGAGCCATTGATGTCTTTATGGTTGGAGATACCCATCCTCCTTTATCAGGGATGTTGTGTGGACCAGAGAGGATTCGGGGTTATGGATGATGCAGCATAATGCTTGTCATAGCTTGTGTCCATCAATAAGTCTCCTTTCATGCCTTCCACCCACCCAAACCTTAAAACCTTAGGACGGGTATCTTAAAGGGGCATTCAGAATGCCGGAGGAAAGAGCTGGGACAATGGAGGATTTCTTGGTGTTCATGGACCTTTCCACTTTGCCTCTCCCTCACTGTCTTGTGATGGTGTCTTAAGGGGGGCTTCAGATCTGGAACAGCATAGGGGAAGTTGAGATGAGGGGACCAGGGGAATTCTGGGAAGTCTTTCTCTGCTCCGAGTGGGAGAACTGGACCATTACCACCACCGTGGAGACTGCCTGCAGATGGAATTCCTCAGCATTCTGACTAAGGCAAAGCAAGCTCTCTTTTCTTATGCAGGACACTGGGCACATCAGAGTCTTGCTGGCCCCATACCCATAGTACTGCAGCATGTGGCTCCCAATGAGGCCCTTTCTGTCCAGCTGGAGCACTCTCTTATCTTCTCTGTATTCAGACGTTAAAGATAACCATTGACCCAACAGGCACAGTGTCCAGGCACTGCTTTGATGTTGTGGACCCTCTGGGCAGCCTAGGGTGCTGTCAGAAGGCTGATTCTGGGATTCCCTGCTTGGATTTCAGCAACACAAGCTTCTCAGGCCTCAATTTATCTGCATGTAGAATGGGGCATACAATAGAAAATGCTTATTACCTTGAGGGGTTGGAGGAGGCGATGTAAGAAGCTATGTAAGGAAGGGTTCTGTGAACTCGGCAGTGGAAGGGGTCTAGCTCCACTTCAGCATCTGTCATTTGTCTGTCACAATGTGAACCTCTCGACACACAGTATTTCTTTGGGTTCTGAGCATCATATGCTACAGTTTATTGTATACCCAATGAATCAGTCTTAGAGAAGGTATATTGTGTAATTTCTACCTACTGTTGTCAGGTAAGACATTGCTGTTCATACTGATCCATGGAGGTGTGTGTGTGTGTGTGTGTGTGTGTGTGTGTGTGTGTGTGTGTGTGTGTGTTTATCTCACTGTGTGTCCTAGGCTGGCCTTGAACTTTCAATCCTTGTAGACTTGAGCATGTGCCCTTTATTGAGCCCTGTACTAGTCAAGAGAACAGAATAAACAGTTAATGTGTATGTGTGAAATAGGAATTGAATCATGTGATGATGAACACCAGGAAGTTCTGAGAACTGCAAGCCGGGGAGCAGGAAGGTTGATGGAACGTTCATTCTGAGTCCTGAGAATCAGAGGGTCAGGAGTGCTGGTCTCAGAGGGCAGGAGGTAGATGTTAGCCATTGGAGAAGTGAATTCCCATCCTGCTGTACTCTATTCAAGGTCTTCAGGATTGGATGGTGTTCTCCTCTCTGAGTCAGGGAGATCTTGTTTCCTCAGTCCACTGATTCAAGGGATAATCTCTTATGGAATGAAAGCACACAGACACACTCCAAAATACTGCTAAATGAGCAACCCTAAACTCATCATCACAACTGTTTACTTGTGGGATTCTGTAGGGGACACTAGAGTGATGGATGGCAGGGTCTTCTTATTTGACCTTGAGGGGCTGACTTACTGCTTGTGGTAAGGAAACATGAAAGTCTGCTTTATGTAGGAAGGAAGACTATGCAGAGATAGGCAGAGAGAGAAATAGCATGTCCTTGTGGGGAGAGGGGCTTGAGTTAAATGTTACAGAATGAATAGGATTTGTAGAGGCAGAGAAGGCGGGTTGGCATTCTGGGAGGGATTTGGACTATCTGGAGAGCATCCTAGGAATATTCTGGGGGAGAGAAGGGGCCCTAGAAAGTTGGCCATTGATTATTTTTCACATGTTGCAGAGGGAAGGTTGTTTGCTTACACGAACCAATTTAGCAACAGATACGCTCGTGTGTCCAAACATGCACCCATACAGCATTAGCTTCCTGCAAAGGCCAACCTCTTGTCTTTGGGAGCCTACAATAGAGTGGACACTAAATGGCTTCTCTGTGTCACTCAGCTCCTCCTGCATCTGCTTCTTTGAAGTGGTCTAGCTGGTGGCTCCTGGCCTGTCCCTCTTGCTTATCACACACCAGCTCAGCTTGATCAAACTTGATACCCTCCAAAGTTGGGGTCAGAAGAGGAGGCATTCACGTGGCTAGGCCTCAGTGCAGCTAAGCAGGGTTCCTGAGGGCTCCCAGAGAGCTTTGGGCTTGGCCACCTCCCAGCCATCTGAAGCCAATGGTGGAGATGAGAGGCAGGCTTGAATATTGCAGGGGGAAACATGGGCGGACTTAGACAATTTCCAGGCCTGTGTGGCGATGAAGTTGAAGACACTGTAGGTAGGCTGTGTGTGTCTGGGAGTGGGCCAATGCATTGCATGCACCTTTAAGGATACATGTTGGACAAGACTGAGGTTGGAAAGTCTTCAGATCCTGATTTTGTGTCCCATGTCTATGCTGCTAATGTTGGAACAGGCTACAGATCTCCATGGGGTGACTTCTGGACGCTTACATGAGTATTTTGTCTAACCGCTTTACAGTGACCATGGACCCATGTTAGAAAATTCTCAGTGTGGCACAGTAGTGACTGCTAACTCTCGTAGCCTCTTGGTTCAGCCTGACTCCACACACACTTCAGTCGGCCTGGCTGACTTGGGATTTTTACTAGTCTGTTCTCATGCACCTGGGATGCCGGATGTATTTCTTGGAAAGCTGCTTCTTCTTCTTCTTCTTCTTCTTCTTCTTCTTCTTCTTCTTCTTCTTCTTCTTCTTCTTCTTCTTCCTCCTCCTCCTCCTCCTCCTCCTCCTCCTCCTCCTCCTCCTTCTTCTTCTTCTTCTCATTCTTGTCTTTGAATATCTGCCTGGAGCTTTCTTCTTTGTGCTCCCTTGCTTTGCACTTAGAACTTTATAGTCAAGCCTTTAGGACCACTGTGGCCTCCACACCTGGATATACTCCAGGGGGCTCTGCCTCTCCTTTCCCTCCCTCATCTAGTCGTTATCTCTAGTGAGAGATGCATGTCTCCACTCTTTCCTCTCCTCCTACCACCTTCTCATACCTGTCAGCCTTTTGTCTTCCCTGCTGGCCCTTTGTTCAGACTTCTCTTATTTTGTGGCCCAGGCAGGTCTGTCTCTTTTTTCACTCTTGAACTTTTTCTAGGTTATCTAGTTCCCCATCTGTGGTGGTATTGTGTTCCCCAAAATATTGTACACCCTAATAAACTTATCTGGGGTCAGAGACAGAAAAGCCACAACATTAAACATGAGGATGGCAGTGGTAGCACATGCCTTTAATCCTAGCATTCCAGAGGCAGAAATCCACGTGTTCAAGGATACAGCCAAGCATGGTGACTCACGCCTTTAATTCCAGAAAGTGAGCCTTTAATCGCAGGGAGTGGTGGTAGAAAGTAGAAAGGTATATAAGGTGTGAGGACCAGAAACTGGAAGCATTTGGCTGGTTAAGCTTTTAGGTTTTGAGCAGCACAGTTCAGCTGAGAGCCATTGGGATGAGGACATAGAGGCTTCCAGTCTGAGGAAACAAGACCAGCTGAGAAGTTGGCCAGGTGAGGTTAGCTATGGCTTGTTCTGTCTCTCTGATCTTCCAGTATTCACCCCAATACTTGGCCCTGGGTTTGTTTTTATTAATAAGACCTTTTAAGATTCATGCTATATAGATTCTATCACATTTTCCTTGTCTGGAATGCTGCTCTTGAAAGAGTTTGATTGACAAGCCAATCCTTGCTAGAATGGATACCTTATGTCAATGGAAACGATTTGGCATGGCCTTTCTTAACCCTGTGAAATGGACAAGTTCAAAGTCATAGACTGGGGTTCTAGGGGAGTATAGATCCTGACATTGCTTCTCTCTCTCTCTCTCTCTCTCTCTCTCTCTCTCTGGTGTGTGTTTACACCCCTCTTCCCCCAGTGCTGGGGCTTAAACCCAGGGCCCTCACTCATGTTGGGCAAGCGAGAGCCCACTGAACAACACCCCTAACCTTTAGTTGGTCTTAATCTCAGTGGGCGCACTGCTTTTTGTTCATCTGCCTTTGCCCTCCAGTTTCCTCTTGGACCTGGGACCAGGTACCAGGAGGTAGTGTACAGGAACCACAGAACCTGGAATGCACTGTGGTACTTCCCTCAGGACAAGAATAGCCAGAGTTCCTGTAAACCCAGCTGTCCTGACTTCCCTCTTTAGCAAGGACATCCTTGGCTGTTCCTGGTGGGGAGAAGGGATGGGTCTTCCTGCCTCAGATTATCCAAAATGGATAATCAGATTCATGTGACTCAGACCCCTCTGTGCCTCCAAGGTTACTCTGGCTGTCAATCTTGACTCTCTAAACTCGAATCAGTCTCTGATTCTGTGAGCCCTACCATGATTGACGCCAAAGTTCCTTTTTCCAGGAAGACCATTTGCATCTTACAGGCATTCTGTTATTGCAGTTATCAGTTCCAGTAAATTTTAAAGACATAAAAAAAAAAGAAAGAAAAACTGCCAGGATATTGTTGGGAGCCTATTTTATTGCTATGGCTTTAAAACAAACAAAAATAGCAATTCCATTAGTAGTTGGAAATCATAGTAGGTACTGTATTGTTGAGGGTAAATTTTTACTGCTACAGTAACCCTGTGCCACAAAGATAATAAACACATAATTGGAGAGTGGTTATTGGCAGGCCGGGTAGACAGCAGACAACACGTCACACTTGCAGGGTCACCTGGGAGTTGAGGTAGACAATTGTTTAGTGTTCGGAGAAAAATCTTCCCTGTAAATGGAGAGGGATGTGAGGCAGTAGAAATACCTGGGCCTGAAATCAGACACATCTGGTTTAGAATCCTTCCTCTGTCCCTTTCTGGGTATGGAAGGCTGAGTGATTTGCTTAACATTATCAATAAAATGAAGAGACTCCTTCCAGGTGGTGGGGATTAAAAGAGACTCAGGTGGAAGGGAGTGCAAAGGTCCCTGTAAATTGCTCCACTGTAAACCCCATGAGGGGTGGGCTCTGCCCATCTTTATTCTGCATTTCACCCCCAGGGGTATCTCAGTGTCTAACATGTAATAGGTTTATTAATATAGCAATTAGTGTACTGTTTCTGTTGTTATAGTTGTTTTCCTTTTAAACCATGGGTTGTTATTTAAAAGCTTCTGATCTTGTAAATCCCTCATCTTCCAACTAAACTGATCCTCCTGGTTCAGGTCATACAGCCTGAGAGAGATACTGGGTAGCCAGTCGTAAAACGGGAAGAAGACTGAATAATAAGGAGAAATGGAAAGAAAGGACCTCCCACTACTCCGTGAGATTGACGAGCTACAAGTATGGATATTTTAACCTTTTGGCAAAAGCAGTTTTGAAGCAAATTACGATACTTGATTTAATAGTAAGACTCCCGGATACAAAGCCAGTCTTAACCAGGTTGGGGATTTGTTCCTTGATTTATAGGAAATAGTTTTGGTGTAAATGTTTATTAGAGTCGGGTTCTCTTTAGAGGTGATATATGGTGTTAATACACATTAGCATGAAAAATGGTGTCTCTGGATGTCTCCAATTGCACTGGGTCAGAGCTGCGTGTCTTCCATGGCTGGGGACACTGCTTGCCATTGTTTCACCCCGAAGCCTTTATGGTTCTTTATCAACTTTATGTCCCAATTGTCACACCTGCGTGGCTCTTGCCTTGCTAGTGAGAAGGTACCTTTTAGTATTACAGATGACCTTCTCCTTTTTTCAGTCACTACATTTATTTATTTAGGAGGCAGTTAAGAACTTCAGTTTCCCTACCTTTAAAATGAGGGATATGATAATGCCCGTTACGTTTTTGTTGTTGTTTGTTTATTATTATTATTACTATTATTATTATTATCATTATTTTCTCCCTCAAGCAGTTGTATAACATGTCACACTTGGTAATGGCCATGCACCAACTCTGGTTGGCTGAATGGGGGAGGGTACTGTACCTAGGAGGGTAATGAAGGCTCCTATGGTGTTTTTAGACATTCAGGGACAAGTTTTCCATTAATCACAATGAACCATCTGTTATGGCTTGGATATAAAATGACTCCTCCAGGCTCATATTCTGGAGTTGGTCACACGTAGTGGCACTGTTTTGGTGGTAAGCCTTGATATTCACAGTCCAATTCAGCTTCCTGTTCCTTCTCTACTTCCTTTTCCACTCAGATGTGAGGAGGTGAGGCTTCTTAACCACACACTCCGGACACCCGTGAACTCCACTCAGCCTCCCCCACCGTGATGGTCTTTAAGCTGCTTCTTGTAGGGTATGTGGTCACCGCAGTGAGAAGGGTTACTTTCTCACTGCTGTACTAAAATATCACTCCCCACAAAAGCAAGTTAGGGGAGAAAAGGGTTATCTTGGCTTACGTTCCAGGGGGCAGGATACATTTTCTCACCACGGTGAAGATGTGACAGTAGGCAAGGAAGGGTGATGACCTGAGCAGGAAGCAGGGGTGGTGGTGGGACTTGGATTGTAAAGATCAAAGGCCATTGGCTTAGAGTGATTTCCTCCAAGAGGCCCCACTTCTTAAAGGTTCTCCAAACTTCCCAAACACCACCAGCTTCAGACCAAGTGTTTAACTCGTGTGCCTATGGGGACATCTCCCATCCAACCCATAATAGCAACTAATATGTTTTCCTTTTCTCTCCTGTTCTCTTCCTAAGTCCTTTTGTCTTTGGATACATCCAACTGACTTAGCTCCTAACCCTGATGCTGCTATGAGCTTTAAACTCCTGCCCTACAACTTCCTAGGCTGCCCCTCATTGTCTGCTTTGGAACTCATTCTCTTGTGGATGGAGTTGGCAAACACTATATAATTATATTGGAAATCACAGGTTCCTAGAGACTGGGGGATAATTATGCTTAATAGGAATAAAATGAATTCCCAGTTGCCCTCTACAGGGTGGATGACAGTTCGACCCTATATTTACCTTCTAATGATATGGCAATTACCATCTAGTAATTACCCTGGTACTGGTTGGCATCTGCCCAGCCATTAATTGGTTAATGGCCATTGTACCATGCGGGGAACTAAGAATATGCGTGCTCTTTAATTTCCATATCTTAGAAATCTTCAGCTCCTTGGGAGGCTCCTAAGAAACATGTGGGGAGCAAGGGGGAGTAGTGCTGCCTGTGAAAGGATCTGAGTTCTCAGCTGAGGGTCTTGGACCCGGGAAGGCAAACCCAGCCCATAGCAAGCAGCAGCAGCAGGTGACCGCATGGGGAGGAGTCCACAAAGGCAGGATGGTGCTCCCCATCTCCATCCTTATCCACACAGAGGGCCAGAGGTGGTCATAAGAAGATGCCATTTAAAAACCCATCATATATCCCTCAAGCTTCATTTAAACCACCTAGTTACCCCATCCATCTCTGAGCACACACATTGGGTAGCACATAGCCAGCATCCTTGGTGCATACTGATCTAACCCTTCCCTGCTCCTCACCTTGGGGTCCTACTTGTTAGCTCTGTCTTATGTGGTCTCTTTGTCAGTCCAAGGATCTCAGTCTTGTCTTAGAAAGCAGACTGGGAATGTTCCAAGAGGTGTATCTATCTGAACAACCCTTTGTGTCCTGCACATGATGAGTCTAGAGCAGGTGTGTGAAATATTTGTTGAATGAACAGTAGTTAGCAAGATACAAATGTGAAAAACTTTAGCGTCAGCTACCTCTGGGTTCTCACCCAAGCTTGGTCACTAATTTGTGACCTTGATCCAACAAGTTACTTCCTTTTCCCTTACATTATTTCCTCATTTGAAAATGAGATTAACAATAATTGGCAGTGCTTCTCATATGATACATAGGAGATCCACAATGGTTCCTCACTCATAACTGTATGCACTGTGTGTGGAACTTCCATATTAATGCACATCACATGCACAAAAATATCTGGAAATATACTTGTGCATAGATACACAGGGATAGATAAATATACATAGAAACGTGTGCATACATGGACATATGACCTATAAGGGTCGTTATGAAAAGATACATGTGCATGGGCAAAGTAAAGGTAATCGGAGCAGTTAAGTGATTTACTAATATCTACCATGACCAGTTTGAAGTGGAACAGTCTGTGTACCCCAGCCCATCTGGCCCCATAGCTGCCATCTTAAAGCCAAGATGAGAATGCTTTGTCCATTTATCATTTAATCTGATAAATATTCACTGGGGTGTTATATATGCCAGGAACTGTTCTAGGGGCTGGGGACTTCATGTCCCAGTTGGGTAGAGAGCCACGGAACCAGTGAAACACACTGGGGACATAGTTGAAGGCGAGATGAGATGCTTCAGGGTAACATAGCAGGGAAGAGTGAGGAGAGGCAGCCTGCATGATCAGAAGAACCAGCCATGCGCACAGCTCGGAGGAGCCTCCTGCTGGCATCCAGGGAGGAAGACAGAGTTATCTTCTCTGTCCACAACTAGCTCGTGGTCTGCCTCCTGCAGAGGGGCCTTCCTTTGCTTTTTGGACTGTCTGATTTTTGTAGCACACTATGAAATATCAAAGTTATCATGGATTGGCATTTTGCCTCCTGCTGTCAGATTATGACCCGTCTCCTCCCCTGGAGGTAAGGAATCCTAGGGTTACACGATGGGCCTAAAATCCTGCACTAGTTAAGAAAGTTAAAGTGCAAATAAAGGTGGGGTTTAAAGTGCTTCTGGTACAAGCAGGAGGGTCGGAGTCATGCTTGCCATGTTGGTGTGGAGGAGTCAGAGACAGGCAGTTTGGGGGAGACTTAGCTGCCAGGCAGCCAGCCTACATGGTAAGTTCCAGGCCAGTGAAAAACCCCACCTCAAAACACAAGGTCTCTCTACACACATGTACACACATAAAACACACACATCTAGGTATACACACATACACAATGCAAGCAAAGCTTTGTGATGAGTGGGTTGAATTGCCCCTATTCCTTCTATCTTAGGTGCCAGAAACTTTAGGACAGGGCTGTGTAAGGGAGTCCTCATGTCACTCAGAGCCACAGATGGGAGCTAGGAGATGCTCACTATGCAGTAGTCTTTCGGGCCACTAGCTAGGAGCTATCTGCTCTGATCTGCAGCCAGCCACTATTACCCGCTATTAGCACTGCCCTCTATTAGTGGCTATTATCACTTAGCAACTATTAGGCACCATTAGGTACTATTATCATCTAGCTCCTATTATCTATTATTAGCTGCTGTTATCAACCATCTACTATTATCTACTATCAGCTTCTATTATCTTCCACCATTATCCAGAATCTTCCATTTGTTATCTGTGATCTACTATCAGCTACTATCTATTATCTGTGCTGGGCTACAATCTCTGAGCAACTTTTTATTCTCCGTTATCTACAGTTACCTACCATCTCTCTGCTACTATCTATTATTCAACATCCATCAGCTGCCATCCAGCTATCATTCTTCATCTTTTCTTCCTACCTAAACTCAGCACAGTAATTAATTGCCATTATAAACCCTGAGCCAAAATTTTTGCTTACAGATGTCTCTCTGAGACCAGAGGCTCCTCTTTGACACCTGGGTTTGAGTTTCTGTGGAGTCCCTATACACTCTGCATGTAAGGAGGCCACAGGCTCTCCCTGCCCATTTCCGTGTCCCCAGCTCATGCATCCTTAGACTTCTGGCTGACACATCACAGATCCAGGGGCATATTTGACAGGAAGCCTCAAAAGTCCACTCCTGGGACTGGGAGAAAGACAGCTTTAATGACTCACATTTGGTTTGTCCAATTAGAACCTGCGTGAGGCAGAATGTCTGCTCGTTGAGAATGAAGACTCTGAAATCTGCCTGGAGACCAGACAGATCAAGAAACTCCTCACCTGTCCCTCAGCCCCAAACACATGCCTGACTCAGGTGTGCTCAGTCGACATGACAGACACACAAGGCCGTCCTGGCAGCCAGGGAAGGTGAGAAGTGCTAAGTACAGAAGGCGAGACGCAAGAGCTGCTTCTTGGGGTGTGTGCGGGTTGGGGAGTGAGGGAAAGACTTCCTCCAGGAGGCCTGGATGCCTTCTGACCACTGACACTGTCTCAGGAAGCGAAGACAGGATAGAGAGCCTAGAGGCAAGGGTGTGACCTTGAATGAGTCATTTAACCTCAGGGAGTTCACGAGGGTAAGTGCAAGTGTGCTCACGTGTAAGGCAGGTGGCCAGAAGAGGGAGGGGGCGGTGGGGCAGCCTCGTGAGCTCATCAGCTTCCAGGGTGGTAGCAGGAGCAGCCTAGATAAAGAGCCATCAAGTGGCACAGCTGGAGTGGTCATTAGAGAGCATTCTAGAAGGGGTTTTCAAATTGCAGGTCATGACCCACTGGGGTAGTGAAATCGATTAATGAGCTGTGACCAGTGTTGAAACTAACAAACATAGGAAACAGAATAAAATAGAAAAATAGTAGGATGCATCCTGTAGAGTAAGAATAACCTTTGTTTTGTAGGGGAAAAAAACATATTTACATATAAAATGGGTTATAAAAAATACAGTTCTTGCTGTGAGTTATAGTGAAACAAAGTTGAAAAGCATCTATCTGGTCTAAATTTTTAACTTGGAAATCAAGACACAGAGAGGTTCCATGCTGAGTTCATATAAAATGTACCCATAAAAGGAGTGGATAGTTGGGCCAGGGACAGGATTTTCCCTGCTCCCTCCAGGAATGAGGGCTTTTGGGAGCACTCAGATGGGGACTTTCTTGCTCATAGAGGGTGTTGGTGGGTCTCCTAATGGGAAGCTTCAGATACAGAAGGAGGCATCCCATGTACCAGATTAACCTACAGATACAGAAAGTGAACCCACCCTGGTCCTGACCCCATCACAACATTCATGACCAACCTTCAGGACTCTGTGGAGTCAGATGCACATAGACCTGGACTCACATCCTACATTACCTCTTACTGACTGGATCAACCATGGTTCCTGAGCCTCAGTTTCTCCAGTGGCAACTGAGGACTCCATGAAGATTTGTTTTAAAGAACTTAGTGAAGCCAAACCCTTTGGTGTAGGCTGACAATCCCAGGTTTTGGGGAGGCTGAGGCAGGAGGATCACAAGCTGAAGACCTGCCTGATCTACAGAATGACTTCAAGGTCAGAACCAACAACTGAGTGAGAACCTATCTCAAAACAATAGTAAAAAGAGAGCTGGGGATGTAATCCATTGGTATAGCTTTTGCCTAGTGTATGTGGGGCTCTGGGCTTGATCTCAAGAATTGAGAGTAATGTTTTCAATAATTGCTTGTGTTGCTTTCTCTCCTTCTGCCCCTCCAGCGCTACTCTGCTCACAAGGCTTGTGACACTACGCAGCCACCTCAGCAGCAGAGCTGGTTCCTACACCAACAGGTCAGTGAAGTGAACATATTCACTATTTACATTATGTAGGCAAAGAGGCCTGAGTGCTCTCCCCCCCTTCCCACAAGAATGGCATAGATCATAGACTTAGAAGCCATAGGTTTTCCCAGAAAATTCCAGAACCTCTTGACATAAGCAAGGGATATCCTTGGGTCACCCCCCAAGGAGCTTTGAGTTGGGCAGCAGCAGAGGTTTAGTTTACTGTGGTACGTGCTCTTCCCCACCCATCCCCCAACCTGGCTTGTATTAAAACCACTGACCAGGCGAATCCACTTCTCACCTTGTCTCCTGGACCCCAGATGGATCTGGCCAGGAGGTCCATTAATGAGAACCATGAGCTAAGCCTGGAAAGGCTTTAATGCTCTAGAGGAAAATATTGTTTTTTCCACATTTAAAAAAAGTGTTTCTATTATCTCCCTCAAGATAAATTTCAGCTATTTACTCACAGCTTCCTCTATGAAAGAAGCATATGCATTCCCCTGGGGTGTCTTTCTTGCCTGATAACCTCATAACCAGATTGTAGACGAGTATATATCAAGATGCTTGTTACGGCACCTCCTCTCTCAGGTGTGGGGGGAGATGGATGAGGACGAGTTTCAGGTACTCAGGATGTAAGCATCTTAGGTCCTCGCTTCGAGGACAGGTTTTTCCTTCATGAATGACTTCCCTGCCTGCTCACACGGTACCATTCGTTAGGAAGTATTGTGAATGACACCCTGCCCTTTTAGAATTACAGCTGTCTGGATTCTCTTCTTTGAACCTATGTGGGGAAGATTGCATGACACAGCTTGATAGGGCAATACCTGTCTCATCCTGATTTTGTATGGTTCATCCTTTTGCCCTTTGAGATGTCTCCTCCTTCTCTTCCTTCTCTCCTTCTTCCTTTTAAACATAGCACCTCACCTTTCCCCTCGTTGGCAGTCTGAAGACAAGATGGGTCTCCAGCAGCTGTACTGGAGTCAACCCTCGCATGTTTGGCGAGGGTCCTCTCTCTTGCCATGGCTGTTCAACATGCTAGCTAGGGTTTGATCTAGGAATATGGGCTGAACATGTGCAGGCAGTGTTCTGTCAGTACTCAAAGGACCTGGGCTTCATTAAATAAGCCACCTTTCTTGAGTGGATTATGGAAGATCGAGAGATCATGCTAGCATCTACATACAAAGAAAAAAGAAAAGAAAAACACTGAAACTTTAAGACCTTAAAAAACAAAACAAAGCAAAAAGCCCCAAACCCAAACAATCATTCTCATGAATCCCAGGTGGGCCTTGAATTCTCTGTGTAGTGCAGATGACCTTGAACTTCTGAACTGTCTTCTTGGCTACTGAGATTATAGACACACACCACTACATGCAGTTTATGTACAGTGCTATGGACTGAACTCGGGGCTTTGTGCAATGCACTGTACCATGTAAACCACACCTCCAGTCCTCCGAGTATGTTTGCATACACCCTATTTTTTGGGCTGGAAATGTGGAGCTGATAGCCATATTCTTTTCTCCTGCAAACTCACTCCCCGCCCCAACCTCATTCGCCTAGAACTCTTCCCTAAAGACTCCCTGCTCTTCCTGGGAAGCCCTCAGCCTGCCCAGGGCTACAGGCTTGCAGATAGAACACCTTTTGGACCCATGAGATGACTCAGCAGGCAGAAGTACTCAGTGCACAAGTCTAATGACCCAATTCCATCCCCAGAACCCAAGTAAAAGCTGTATGTGGTAGCCCACATCTACAATCCCACTATGCCTAGAGAGACAGGATGGGAGACAGGAGAGGTGATCGGAAGCTCACGGCTTAGCTAAGCTGGGGTTTGGGGCAATGGTCTGGCGTTTGGGAGGCTGAGGCAGAAGTGCAAGTTCCAGGCTAGCTTGGGATAAAAAGTGGGTGCACAGCCAGTATGGGTGAGACCCTGGCTCAGAATTAAAAAGGAGGGGGCGGAGCGGGAGGCAGCTGGGAATGCAGCTCAGCGGCAGAGGGCTTGCTTGGCAGGCACCAGGCCCTGGTTTCAGTCCTCAGTACTGGGGGAAAAAAAAGTAAAAGTAACACTATAGTTAAATTGGGTACAGTGATGCATACCTGTAATCTCATCCATCAGATGAGGCAAGAGGATTATGATGGGTGGCCCGCACGCCTGTTCTCTTAGCTACCCTTCCCAGGTCCAGATGACCACTTCTCCACTTTCTACCAATTTGTTAATTCGGGGCATTTCGTTTAAATGGCTCTCTGTGCTTGGTTTCTTTCACTTAGTATGTTTTTGAGGTTCATCCACGCCATGGCATGTATTAGTATTTGTCCTGTATTATTGTTTATTAACATTGATTTATCTATCCACCGATGGTGCACAGTGCCAGTGCTGGGGCTTATGTTCTTTCTGTATGTGCTGCAAGTACCAGAGACCGCTGAAGCATCTTAAGTGATAGCAAAGATAAGGTTGCCTAGAAAAACATAAACTCTAAGGGAGGAGGAAGACAAGCATGGCTCAACCCAAGAGCACAACACTGTCGAGTGGCGCTTTCTTTCTATCTCTTGACCCTCGCGCGCAACACACTGCTATGAATATTCATGTACAGACCTTTGTGTGGACACACATTTTACTTTCCCATGGGTAAATACCTAGGAATGGAATTGTTGGGTCATATACTCATATTTTCTGTACTTGCATTTATTGTATAGCCTATATTAAACATTTTAAAACAAAGCATGAGGCTATTTTCCAAAGAGGAAAGTGACTATTTTGATGCCCCCGCACCTCCCCCCCCCCAAGGTATGGACTTTTCCGTTTTCTCATATCCTCAACAGCATTTCTTATTCCATGTCATTTTCCCCACTCCTGTATTGGGCCTTGAGCACAAGACCTTTCTCATGGTAGACAAGTGCTCTGCCACTGAGCTGTATCCCAGCCTGTCCCAGTTTGATGGGAAGAGACTGGAGTAGGTGTAGATTTTAGGTGGGAATCAAATTTGTGCAGCCACTCTGGAAAGCAGCCTGGCACTGTGCTAAACTGTTAATCGTGCAACACATAAGGTATGCAAATTTAGAAATCGTGCTGTACAACCCAGCAATGCATTCCTCAGGCTTCTCTGGGTTCTGTGGGTTTCCATATAAACCAGATGTCTTGTTTCTGTTCCCTTTGTCAATCACCCACAGAGAACAATTTTGGATTCATTCATGTTGTCTGTCACCTGACCCATTATAGGTTTCCAGGAAACAGGAGTCAGTCCTTTTTAGTGTAAGCCTCCAAGGAGGACCTAGAGCATCCTCAGCAGAAGGCTTGTTGCCAGGGAAGGTGGGGCTTCATCTGAGAGACAAGGAAGAGCAGCTCAGGTGTGTGTGGATTAGGACTCAGACATTATCCGATGTCCCTCTTTTCCAACTCAGACTGGGTATCCCTCCCCTTTATTTTGAGCTCTGTGCTTTGAGTGCCGTTAACAGTGCTTGTGGTGGGATTCATTCACTCTTCTGCTCACCATATGCCAGCTGTTTCCTCAATGCCTGTTAGCACCTTACATTCTGGGAAGCGATAGGGAAGGCCAACACATTTTGTGGAGACGCAACTGTGGTCAGGAAGCCCAACTTAATCTTAGCAGATCCTTTAGCCTAGGAGTCTCTTTGGTGCAGGCCAAGGACTGTTGAATAAAGTGGGTATATTTCTCTTTGGGGCTACTAGACCAGTGTCCAAACAACCAGGCCTGGCCTTACTCAACACAGTGCTTCCTGCCTAGTCCTCAGCAGGCTGTACTTTGGGGCAACTGAAAGCATCAGATGAGGGTGAGGCCGCACCCCCAAATCTTCTTGCTTGTAGCTATGTTTTA
Source organism: Peromyscus maniculatus bairdii (assembly GCF_049852395.1). Classification (NCBI taxonomy): domain Eukaryota; kingdom Metazoa; phylum Chordata; class Mammalia; order Rodentia; family Cricetidae; genus Peromyscus; species Peromyscus maniculatus. The sequence goes on from NC_134858.1 coordinate 43,630,552, forward strand.
ATCAATGGAGTGAGACATCTTTGTGCTCACTTAACAGGTGCACTTGAGAAAGGCCTGGGGGATTAGGTGTCTCCTGGGCACTCATCTGTCTTCTGCTGACTTGTTCACTTCCTGCCTCCACTTGCAGGAAACTGAGCTTGAAGAAGAAAAGGTGGCTTTGCCAGTTCTGCAAGCCTAATTATTAATTGCCACACCTCTTGAGGGGGGTATATTGCAGAGCATAAGCTACAAAGGGCTTCTCTTTGCAAATCCATATTTTCTTCTCAAGCTGTCTTCAGGGAGGGGCCTTGGAAGCCTTGCTGAGAGCTTTAGAAAGCAGCCTGTGCCATCTTACATCTTGAGGTTTTCTAACAACTGGTGGCATGTGGCAACTTTGGAATCCATGGTATGTGTGAATTTTGAGTGGGGAAAGTCATCCTTTAACTAGTTGCATTGCTATCTCAAATAAAGAATAGCACCCTCCTGGCCCAAGATGGCGCTGCCTTGTGACCTCCTCAACCCAGTTAACTGTACACGGTACACTTGCTGGGGCACATTCTTTCTGTATGTGCATCAAGCACTGAGACCTCTTAAGTGATAACAAAGGTACGCCATCTAGAAAATAGGATGTTGGCCGGGCGGTGGTAGCGCACTCGGGAGGCAGAGGCAGGTGGATCTCTGTGAGTTCAAGGCCAGCCTGGTCTACAAAGCGATTTCTAGGAAAGGCACAAAGCTACACAGAGAAACACTGTCTCACAAAAAAAAAAAAAAAAAAAAAAAAAAAAAAGGATGTCCGAAGAAGGAGGACTTCAAGCATGGCTCAGCCCAAGAGCATAGCATGATTGCTAAGTCCTTCTGTGTTAGTCATTTCTCTCCCGCTGGACAAACTACTTGACAAAAACTACCTGAAGAGGGAGGGGCTTGTTCCGGCTCACAGATCAGGGGCCATCAAAGTGGGGAGGGCACATCCGGCCGCAGGAGTGGAGGGCGCTGGTCCCTTTACATCCACAGTCAGGGAAGAAGTGGGTGATGGTGCTCAGCTTGCCTTCTCTTGATTGATTCAGTCAAGGACCCTGGCCTGTGGGATGTGGATGCTCCCAGACAGGGTGTATCTTCTCAATGAACTTAATAGAAACTCCGTCACAGACATGCCTAGAATCGGCTGCCTAAGTGAGTCTAGAGCCTGTCAAACTGATAATCAGTTCTGACTGTCACAGCTTCCCATTCCTCAGATCTACTGGCTATTGGTTTCCTTAGACACCCGGGTTCCCAGAAGGCTATAAGGTAGTTCTGACTATCTGAGGCTGCTGTACACCTGTGGCCGGAGACCTTTAGAATCTGCTGATACCTCAGTCTTACTGCTAGAGACTCTGGATCCACAGTGAAAACTGAGAGTCAAGACTGACCTGAGTCTGGGCTTGTGGAACAGGCCTGTAATCTTAACTACTCTTGAGGCTGAGGCAGGAGAATTCTAAGTTCAGGGCCTTCCTGTGCTACAGTGCTGCAGGATGAGTCCAAGATGGAGCTTAGAAACTTAAGGAGACCTTATCTCAAAATAGAAATACAAAGAGAATATTACGGATGCAGCAGAGCTTGCCTCATGTAAGAAAAGCCCAAGTATTGAGAAAACAAAACGCAACCAACCACCACCACTGCCAAATCACCAACCACAAACCCACCTGGGAAGTAGAAGAACCATACTTCCAAAGCAGTGTTTGATGAGAGGTAAAGTCAAACTGGACTTAATGCATTTCATCTATTCTAAGATGCCATTGGTTAGAATGCACCATTTTTTTTTTATATACTCTAAGATGGGAAAAATGATGTCTGCTAAATTACAACCCTCCATTCATTGTTATCTTTGTTCTGATCCCATATTTCAGAGATGAAATGTGAAAAAGTATGTCTCTAACTCCATGAAATAAGGTTTGCATCTAAAGAACTGTCCCTTAAAGTAGTCCCTGGGGAGGAGTAATTTGCTACAGATTCCTTTGAAGTGGCTTCGTTTCTAACCTGTGGAATGTTTCTTTTGCCTTCAAAATCCATTTTCTATTTATACAAGAAAATCATAGCGTACTGGAGCTAGAGGAGACATTAGTAACCATCCAGACAGCCCCCCAGATCGATTTAATTACAGTTACACCTTGTTGCAGACTAAAAATGGTGTTTCCCAGCCTTAATTGCTCACTCTATTCACCACTCTTGGCTCTGGATAGCTTTGGGTTGCTTCCAACCTTCAAATCCACCCTCCCTGGTTGAAGATCTGCCACCAACAAGGCTAAAGTCTAACAGGTGCTTCCAGCAGCTTCCCAAGGCAGGGCTGAATAATGGGATGGGTATTGCAACCATGTGGAATAAGCCCTCAGCCTCAGTTTGAAGAGATGTTGTGTCATGAGTAGTCATTTGGCCAAGCCTTGTTTCACAGAGTGGCGCTCCTGGGAATGGGACTCTGGGGCACCTTGCAGACAGGCTCCAGTGAATCAATGGCCACTCATTACTAAAAATGAGCTGGGGGGGGGTACACATATAGTGCAGTCCAATGTACACAACACAGCCTACAGCCCTGTCAGAGAGAACATGCATGGGTCCTCGCCATGGTTTACAGAGACAAGCTAAACTGTAGAGAGCATGTGGCTGTGCCAGGGTCATGGTAAGTGGGAACTGGGCCCAGGGTAGCATAGAGGCCTCCTGGGTCTTTGGCTACCTCCTCTCTCTTTACCATGTTCCCTAACATTTATGTAGCTCAGGACTTAAGGAGATGCTTGGGGAGAAATCAGTCAGCTCTCCAAGGAAGGGGGTCAGCCTTCTGGACTTAGAGCATGCTCAGTCTACAGTTTGTCTTTCTGCTTGGGCACAACTCTGTCTCCAGTGGGGAGCACATGCCAGGATCAAAGGGCAATAAAATCCTTGCCCTGGCAGCTCTAAGCAGATTATTTTCCATCTGTAATATGAGGGAGACAAGGAACTTGGTGATAACTGCTTATGTAGGAGTGAGGGGGGGATGGAGGTAGGGAGGAGACAGTTGAGCCACTAATTTATGCAAAAACTGGGGGGCTGGGGACACTTTTAAGATTTTTTTTTTGTTGCTAGCACACAAGGTATTTGTAGCACAAATCCTAATTGATCTTATTAAAAACCCAGAATCAGATATCAGGGTGAGAGATGAAAGATCAGAGAAGCAGAGCAGCCAGCTGCTAGTTCTTACTTCTCTGAACTCCTCAGCCGAAAGGAACCCCGAGCTCCTGTCTCCTCCCACCTTACATGATGCCTCTCTCTGCCCAGCCATATCACTTCCTGTCTCCACCTCCCTAGTTCTGGGATTAAAGGTATGTTTGCCTCTGCCTGGCCTCTACCGCTAACTAGTGGCTGGCTTTGCCCTCTGATCTTCAGGCAAGCTTTAATTGTTAGAGGAAATATCACCGTATTTCCCCTTTTTTGTCTAAAATAAAAAAGAAGGTTATAACGAACATAAGAAAAACTATATACAATATGTCCAATAACTATATACAATAGTTACAGGCAATAATGACATCAGTTAGTGCTGACTCCAGTACTCTGTAAGAGCAGCGTAAGATGCTCTTACACGGAGCCATCTCTCCTGTCCCTAAACCTTCCATAGCAGTGGAGAAAGGCAAGGCAAGAGAACAGATGACTGACAGGACCTGGCCCTGCTCTCTTTTCCCTCCCACCTCTGTCCTGCACCAGTGTGGTGATACCAAGCTGGCACACCTTCTCTCACTGGACTCACCTCTGTTCCTCCACCTTCTGTCATACCTTTCTTTAATCCTGTAAAGATGCATCTTCATATTTGTAGTGTTGTTGTTGCTGCTATTTGGGGGAGCCAGACTGGAAACAGCATTGGTCTAGGATGATGGTTCTCAAAGTCCCACCCTCCGGCCATCATCAGCATCATCTGGGGACTTGTTAAAAATGGACCTATTGAGTTAGACGTTTTAAAGGCAGGATCTGTAGTCTGTTTTCACAAGCCCTCTTGATTGTTTTGATGGAAGCTTTGGGGTGGCCATGAAATCCCAGAGCTGTTTTTTTTCAGGTCTAGCTAAACTTTTGAGCCATCTAGCAAGTCTTAAAAAATACTAGCCATCCCAACTGCAACCATTTAACCTAAGAATGGCTGCACTTGCTACTACAACTTAAAAAAATCTTTCAAGTGACTTTCGTGCACAGTGGAGGTTGAAATAGAGCCAGGCAGACGGCTTGGGGTCTTACAACAGTTTCAGAGAAGGAAGGTTGCTTACTGGGGGTCTGAAAGTTGGTGCAGGCCTTCCTTGGGCTTCCGGTCCCTCCTTGAGGCTGCTAGTGTTTGGAGCGTATGTGGGGCTCCGAAGCTCCTAGAGCACCCCACATTTTGTTCTAGCCTCTGCCTGAGCCTGGCCTTACTATATCAGGAGTTAAACTCCCAGATTGTCTTCTTCAGCTCTGTCTTCCTGTCTATGGGGAACGCTCTAAAGAAGGAGATAATACCTGTGGGATGTTACTCTCTCCTGAGCTGTCCTGCATCTACTGGTAAAAGCTGAAGAAGGGTCATGCCTAAGTTGTAGAAAATTGGTGTCTTTATTTAAGTCAGCCTGGGAGACCATTGGCATTTCTTCCTGAGGCTGGGATGCAGCTTGCACTTGCCTTCAGGAGGTTCCAGGTTTCTCCCTGTGGCTCCATTCTTGTCCAGTGTCACTGTCCTAGCAGAATTTGTGTGGAGAGAGTAGAATAAGGAAATGGCCCAGATGTACCTAGAAGAAGCCTCCATCACCTGAAATGAGCCTCCCAAAACCAAGCTGTTTTTGTTCAAATGGAAATGAGTAAGAGCATTGTTGGGTAATTTTTCCCCCAGTGACAGATAATTAGGAGTCTTAATTAGCTTGAACTTAGTCTAAAAGTAAAATAGTTCCCTGAGGTTGTCCAGGGCATAGGGATGGTGGCGTGTGGCATGGGAAATGACAAGGAGAAGTCAAAATGGAAGTCAACATTTGCATGGGTCTCAGTGGCAAATGAGCCAGTTACATGTGGCCTATCAGGTTGGCTCGGGGTCTAGACTAAATCCACATGCATGTGTCTGCTGCAGGCCCAGGGACTGAGGGGAGGGCTCAGCTCCTAGGTCCACCAACCTGCCCTGCAGTAATATTTGGTACTTGTGCCATGAAAGCAGCTGGTTTCCTGGCACCTGCTGCCTGGCAGATGGGCCCTGACCTTTGTAGCAACTAGCAGTGTGTTAGGTAAACAAGACCCCCTACCCCTTCCCCTCTCCTGCTCCTGCTGCCAGTGAGCTCTATTTTTGACAGCCTTGGGTCCAGGAGACTGGGAGTGTTATTGGTGGGGGCAGAAGAGCTAGCACCTGCTGAACTAGGAGTGGGAGGCAGATGGAGACTAGAAACACGGCCTTTCACCCTAGCCAGATTTGGTCTGTCCACAGGAACCAAAGAGATCCTCCACAGCCAGCCAAGAAACTCTGAGGATGTTGTGGGGTGGCTGAGGCTGGCAAGAGAGAAGCAAGTTGAGACAGTCCAGGGCTACGGCCACTTGCCTGATCTTGTCACTGAGAAATCGGAGCAGATTCTCTGTTGGGAGGGTCCAGGGCCATGCAGCAGGGCCAGGCCCTGTCCCCAGTTAGCCTGATGGATGGCTCCTGTGCTGCTAATGTGGTTAGGGCAGGCAATGGCCTGGGGAGCTGGGTGTGCAGAGGAGCTGGGTGTGTTACAGGATTTGCTGTAATCGCATTTGCCTGTACACAGACAGGGTGCACAGTACTCACCCAGAAGCCCAGAGGACATTAGTTAAAGTCATTTAGAAAAAAAAAAAGTTTATATATATATATATATATATATATATATATATATATGGTTATAGCTTTTTTTTTTTACCTTATTGTTATGATTATTTTAAACAATCAGTTTACTGCCCAGGGCACACACAAAAAGAACAGATCTGAGGCAGCATTATGGAAGAACGCTCAGGCAGCTTGAATTAGGGGGTGTGGAGGTGCGGGAGGGAGCCGGCTGTGGGAGGAGGTGGAGGAGAGGCTCCACTCTGCAGGTGGAGGGGGCAGCCCATGCTGTGCTGCCTGATGGAGAACACTGAGCCGTTTCCCAGGCCTCACTGGCCACTGTTTTTAAACAAGAAATTTGGGGCTGGGGATGTAGCTCCTTCAGTGGAGTATTTGCCTAGCAAGCACAAGGCCCTTATATTTCTGGAGGCCCTTAACTCAATTGCTAGCACGGTGTAAATCAGGTGCAGGGGTACATGTGAGTAATCCCAGCACCCAGGAGATCGGGAGTTCATAGTCATCTTTGGCTACTGAGCAAGTTCAAGGCCAGCCCAGGCTGTATGAAATAATAATAACAACAACAATAAGAAGACTTTTGTTTTACAACTTTAGTTAAAAAACAAACAAACAAAACCCTAACACACCCCCAAAACTGTGATGCTGAAGCAGAACTCCCAGAGGCCTCAGAGCAGCAGCTTTCTCTACCATCACCCTCTGATCTGAGTTATCAATCTGGTGTATTAGTTACAGGAAGTGACCTGCTCTTTCATATAACCATTAACTAGAAAGCCAAAGCTATATTCGTACTTCCTTGTTTTTTTTTTTTTTAACTTACTGTCCATTTTCTGTTTATGATTCCATCTGGGACAGCACACATGCTATTTCACGTCATGGTCTTCATAAGGATGATTCCCTCGCCTGAGAAGACTATCAGTGTGGCTTGAAAACATGATTTTTTAACTGGAGGAAGTTCCTAAACTACAAAACTCACCCATTCGAAACACTAAATACAAGGAGTTTTAGAATATTTGTGGCTAGTAAGCCATCCCGACTCTCTCATCACCCCCCTGAAGAAAACCCATCCTCCCAGCAGTCATTGCTCATCCCCCTGCTCCCCCAGCCCCTGGCAACCACTAATCTATTCTCTGCCTCTATGGATTTGACTCTCCTGGACTTTTCATATAAATGGAATTGTACAAGATGTGGTCTCTAGTGTCTGGCTGGGCTGGCCATTCTTCTACATGCTTTAATAACTTTGACTCTTATCCTTAGAAGAGAGAATTCTAGAGAAAACATGCACAAAAGACAGGCCAGACTGAGCAGTGGAATTCTGGGTTTCTTCGGTTGCTTCTCTTTGTTTTGAGGCAGGATCTCATGATGTAGCACTGGCTGGCCTGGAACTGGGTATATGATGGCTATTCTTGGTTGCCAACTTGCTACATCTGGAATTACCTAAAACCTAAGTTTCTGGGTACACCTGTGAAGGATTTTTCTTTCTTGGAACATTTGAGGTGGGAAGACCCATCTTAAGTCTGGGCCACCCCTTCTGGTGGCAGCCTATATAAAGGACATGGAAGGAAGAAACTCATGTTCTTTATCAGCTTGTCCTTGCTCTTGCTGGCAACTTCATTCCTTCATTGGTACTAGAGCTCATTTCTTCAAGTTTCAGTCATATACTGATGACCAGCTGAGACATCTTGCCTTGTGGACTAAACAACTATTGGATTCTGGGACTTCCATAAGGAGACAGCTATTGTTGGGATGGTCGAATCACAGTCTGTAAGCCATTCTAATAAATCCCATATGTATCATTCTGTAAGTTCTGTTCCTCTAGAGAACCCTGAATAATACAATAGCAGGCTTGCCTCAAACTCACAGAGATCCTCCTGCCTCTGCTTCCCAGATATTGGGATATCAGGCATGTGCCACCTGCCCAATTCAACAGTGGAATTCTGAACCAAATCCAGTTTAGACTCTAAGACAGCATTTCTGTCACCTGTCTATCAAGCATTCATGCATTCCACATTCATCTACCCTTCTCTAAGGTGGGTTCCTTGAGGTCTTGGTTCAATCCCCAACATCATACAAATATGTGTAATCTCAGCCTCCATTAGGTGGAGGCAGGAGCATCAGAAGTTCAGAGGATCTGGGGATACAGAGGAGACCCCACCACCACCCTAACACTTTTCAGCTTGTTAACATCTGTTAACCTTTTCTAGCCTTCTTCTTTCCAGTGTGGACACCAGCCAGGGTGATGGGTTCTTTCTCAGTGTTGTGCTCAGAACATTCAGTTGTATGTTTGTATATGGATGCTTGAGTCTCTCATTCTCTCTCCCTCTCCCTCTCTCCCTCTCTCCCTCTCTCTCTCTCCCTCTCCCTCTCTTCCTCTGTGTGAGACCTGTATTTTACTGCAGTAAGCAGAGAGTTTGAAGTGCCTTTGAGGCTCCCTCTGAACCAGCTGAGCTCATCCTTTCTCTCTCTCTCTCTCTCTCTCTCTCTCTCTCTCTCTCTCTCTCTCTCTCTCTCTCTCTCTCTCTCTCTGCACTGGCTTTCACACCTTTCCCACATCCTGCCAGGCATGCTCCCCATCCATGGCCGTTCCATGTGCTGTTCTTATGTGCCTGCCATTTTTGTTTTCCTCTTGCCTGGATGAATCTTCCCTCAGATATCTTCATGATCTGCTCCCTCCACATCTTCAGACCTCTGTGAAACGTTACCTCAAAGCCTGTGTCCTGACCACCCCATTCCAAGTATCAACCTTCCCCCGGGTCCCTTATTTTGATTTGTTTTTCTCGGTTGCACTTAGCACCATGGGACACAGACACCCAGTGTTTCATTTCTCTCTCCTCCCATCAGAGCACAAACTCCATGGGAGAAGAACTCTTGGGTATCTCTTATACTTAGGGCTATAACCTCAATATTCAGAAATGTGTCTAACACATGGTATATGCTCAATAAATAACAACTGTGTGAATTGCCAACTCTTCACTCTCCATCCTTTATCTCCTCTAATGAGAAATCCCCCAAGAGCTAGCTTTTAGAATGCTCATGAATGGCACAAGATGGGAGCTGGCTGTGCAGTTTACCCAAGAGACAGAATTAGCACCGTTGATGGAGAGGTAGAAACTTCAGAAAGACAAACACTGTCATTCATTTATCATTTGCCAATTCATTCATTCATTCTTGAGGGAATTATTCTTAGTTAAGTAAGTACTGTGTCAGGTTGTTAAATAACATTAAAATAATTTGTTTGTTTATTTGGGTAAGAACTATTTCTCCCTTTTAATCCTCTGCTTTCCTAGGATTGACTGCTTTTGACTTATCTCTATACTATGTGCTGAGGAGGTCGTAGTGAAAAAAAAAAAGGTTGTGATCCCTGGCCACCTTTGACTTTTTTTTTTTTTGTTTTTTGTTTTTTTGTTTTTTGTTTTTCGAGACAGGGTTTCTCTGCGTAGCTTTGCGCCTTTCCTGGAGCTCACTTGGTAGCACAGGCTGGCCTCGAACTCACAGAGATCTGCCTGGCTCTGCCTCCCGAGTGCTGGGATTAAAGACATGCGCCACCACTGCCCGGCCCACCTTTGACTTTTACAGTGTGGTGTGTGTGGCACTGACGTTGAACCACCTTTTGGCCTTTTGGCTCACTGTAAGGATGGCACTGAACCTCTGGTCCTCTGCATCTAGCTCCCAAGTGCTGGGATCACAGGTGTGTGCCACCACACCTAGTCCCTGCAGTTCTTGGGACTGAACACAGGGTTTTTTTGTGCATGCTAGGCAAGCGCTCCACCAACTGAGTTACACCCCCAGCTCCGCAAATAGCTTTAAAATGATAACCTATAACAGGCTTTGAAGGAGACGTATACAATGCCGTAGGAAGCGGGTAACTAGGGAAACAGATGGAGTTTGGAGGTTAGGGAAGAGAAGGGAAGCACTTTCTCAGAGGCAGAGCTGTCCAGTGCCGGCATCAGTCTCCTTAGCTGAGTTTCCTCTGATTAGAGTCTAGAGTATGAGCTTCCTATTTAAAAAGTCTAGGAACTCAGTTAAATTCTCTGGTCAAACATGAAAAGGGGTGTGTCACATCCTCTTTTGTTAGTGAATGGATTCGGGAGTACTTCTGTGGAGTCAAATACCCACCCTTAGCTCTTTAGTGTCTCATTGCAATGGATGTAGGAACCAGGGCTAGTTTGGGTATGTAGGGGTGTTGGAGAGACTTATGAATGACATTCCCTGGTGATAATGGACTCTTATCTTTGTGTTGCTGGTCAGTTCACTGCAGTGTGCTCCCAACTTAATCTCATTTAGGACTGGGCATGGTTTGTGCACTAGATTGGACAGAAATTGTCACTCAAGCTTTATAGATGATGAATTAACTCTCAGATGGAGTGAGATGCTGGAATCCATAAAACATAATCTTCTGATTAAAAAAAATTCCTTGTGTGTATTATCTATGTATTGGTTAGCTATTATCAAAATGCCATGTAACAAATCTGCTTCAGACTCAGTGACTTAAATCAATAATCATTTGTTGTCACTCCCAGCTCTGGAGGTCAGCTGAGGAGAGGTTCATCCAAAGTGAGGTCAGGCCCTGGTTTCGTATCTCTCATCAAGTCTGTGGATAACAGGCATGGTTGTGGTGGTTTAGACAAGAATGCCTTCCATGGGCTCATACATTTGAGTGCTTTGTCACCAAGGAGTGGCACTATTTGAAAGGATCAGGAGGTGTGGCCTTGTCAGAGGAAGTGTGTCAAGGGGGGGTGGCTTTGAGGTTTGAAAAGTCTCTGCCAAGTCCAGGGTCTCTTTTCCTCTGTCTGTGGATCAGGATATAGTTCTCAGTTACTGTCCAGCACCCTGTGTGCCACCATGATGATAATGAACTAGACCCCAAATTCAATGCTTTATTTTGTAAGAGTTGCATTGGTCATGGTGTCTCTTCACAGCATAGAACATTGACTCAGACAATGGCATTACCTTAGGTTGTTCAGTTCTAGCAGCGATGCTCCAGATGGCTCTGGTTCTCTTGGGACTATGGGCGATCCACACAATTTTTTTTTCATTATGATGCAAGAGGTGGAAGCCATCATAAGGTTTATGCTTAGAACTAGCCTATCATTACTTCTGTTTCATTAGATACCCAAAGAAATACATATGTAAATCCAAAGTCGGAGAGAAGGGGTAATTGAGAGAGTCATGAAAACAGGCATGTGGCTTCTGAGAGAGTCATGAAAACAGGTATGTGGCTTCTGAGAGAGTCATGAAAACAGGCTTGTGGCTTCATGGAAGAACAAAAGGAAGAGACAAGGAAATGCAACCCACCATGCTATGTTTACTCTCTTGTTTGCTCATTTGTTTCTTCACTCTGGTCCAAGCAATATGATTGGCATTGTTCACATTGTTGTGGATTAGAAGGAAGTAACAACCTCCATGGGCAGGCAGTTTCAGCAGAGCATAAGATATAACGTGAAAAAGCCAAGAGTGGAGAATGCTGGGAATAGTGACTTCCAAGGGTTGGGGGCAGGGTGGAGTCACCACGTGAGCCCGCAGAGGAAAAACACTGAGCTAAGAAGAATCTGGAGCTGGCTCTTGTCTTACATAACCAGTGTGATCGGTTGTGGCGGACATTGAGGCTTGTTTGTAGATTGTTGCCATCTCTCTACTACTTGTTAGCTCCTATTTGTCTTTCATTGGTAGTCAGAAGTTTGGAATGTTTGTTTTAACTTTAAAATGCCGTATGGGAGAGGGGGAGGGAGAGAGTGACAACATTATTTATACAAATAGTATTGAGCAATAGATTGAGGGTAGAATTTGTTTGGGAAGTGATCGCGAACAAAGAAGAGAGACATCAGACCGTCCCGGGGCCTGTAGAGTAACAGCACAATGGATAATAATGATAATAACAATAAATGCTACATTTATTGATCTCTTTGTGCTAATTGCTTTGCATGAGACAAGTGCTATTAATAATCAAATTTTATTTCATTTTAATTATTTATTTCTTGGGTGTACGATTTGTGTGGGTGAGTGAGTGTGTGTGTGTGTGTGTGTGTGTGTGTGTGTGTGTGTGTGTGTGTGTGCGCGCGTTTGCATGCCCACACACTTGCCAGAGGGCTCCTTCAAGTGTCCTTGCCTTACACCTTGTTGAGGCAGGGTCTCTTTGCTGTTCGCTGCTGCACTGTGTGTGCCCTGCTAGCCGGCCTGTGAGCTTCTGGGGATTCTCATGAGCAGTGAGATTACAGACAAGCACTACTATATTCAGTTTTCTATGGGTTCTGTGGGTTTGAACGTACGTCCTCATGTTTGTGTGGCAAGCGCTTTACCCACCGCAGTCTCCACAGCCCCACCAATCCTGCTTTAGTGAAGGTGGATGGAACTCAAAAGGGGATTCGGCTCCCTGACAGAAAGGGAAGTAGGAAAATGATGAGCGGCCACCGCCCGCCGGTTCAGCACCACGGACAGCAGTCAGGCCAGGCTTCTGTAGGGTGAATTCCCAATGATAGGATAGTAGAAATATTTTTCAGTGTGTTATTTTAGTACACTTCATCATCCGGAATGAGTCGTGATAACAAGGGGGCACTTTTTTTTTGAAGTACTCGATAGTGTGTGCTGGGTGAGACTGGGAACAGCTTAGAATGCAAAAGTTTGAAGACAGAATCTGGGAAAGAACTCTGATCTTCTGCATAATAAAACAGTGATGGAAGAGCTGGGGACTACGTTGGCTAAGAGTGAGAGAAACTTGCAGGGAGTACGTGGGTTTTCAGAGAAAGAAAAGGTCCCTGGGGAGTGAGGGAGAGAGAAGAGAGAAAGAGGGAGGGAAGGAGGAAAGGAGGGAGAAAAAGGAGAGGGGAGCGGGAGTGGAGGGTGGGAGAGAGAGAGAGCTATTTCAGCGTGCTTAAGAAGGAAACCATTTTCCTTTTCCCTATCGGTTGTTCAGCAAAAGCCCACACCACCGACTATGTGGGGCTGGATGTTTTTGTAAGCTCAGCCACTGAGCTCCGTGTATGACATGTGATGAAGCACAAATCAGCAGTGACGGCTGGAGAGAATTTTTGCAGGGTGTGCTCATGGAGACCTTCTAGCATTTGAACTCCAGCATTTCTGCTTGGTTTCCCTAATCACCCTATCACCCTGGAGGACAGGCATGGGCCCGCCTTTCCCTTTCCCTCCTGTGGTCTGGCACATCGGTCACATACTCAGGACACACACATCCACACATTCACTTCTCCCTCACGTCAAGTTGATTTGTTTCCTCTGGCTGAGCCCCATTCAGAGAAGAACCATGAGCTTTCCTCTGCCTGCAGCGATCGGAGACTCCAGAGTTTCCAGGTCACTGGCAATTTCAGCCATCCTTTCCCCTTGTCACTGTACATGTACCTCAACTAGTTAGACCGGGCGTTTGAGTCTCAGACTTACAGCAACGGACACCGGGCTTTTAGGATCAATACAGGAATATGCTGCCTGAGTTTCCCCTCTGTTGCTGTGGTAAAACATTCTTACCAGAAGGAGTTTAAGGGAGAAAGAAAGGGTTTACTTCCACTTCCAGGGTTACAGTCCATCGCTGAGGGGAGTCAGGGCAAGAACTCAAGCAGGAACTTGAAGTAGAAACCGTCGAGGAATGTTGCTTGCTGGTTTGTGCACAGACTCATGCTCAGCTAGCTTTCTTCTGTAGGACTACTTGCCTAGGAAAGAGTATTGCTGGAGTGGGATGTGCCCTCCCACCCCACCTCTATCCCCCAATACATACCCACAGGCGAATCTGATCTAGGCAATTCCTGGATGGGGGTCTTCCTTTCAGATGACTCTCCACTGTTCTTATGTTGACAATTAACACCAACTAGGGCACATGCTAAAGCACAGAACCAGCTTTCTTTGTCATGCAAAATCCCAACCTCCCGATATGAGGCTCGGGAGGTCTGAGTTTGGACTTCTCACTTCCACAGGGACAGCTGTTTTTATCTTGATTCACAGTCTTTAGGGAGAAGCTGGCCACATTCTATAGCTCCAGAAACTCCTTTCATTTAGATCTAAACACGTGGACCAAACTGCTGGGTGTGGGATGGGATTGATGGATGTGCTCTACCCTCTGAGTCAGGTTTAGGACCTCAATCACTATTCAACAGACACTCCTATGAGTGGTGGCTAAGGGTAATTGAAGAGCTTATTGAGGAATTTGTTGGTAAAACAGAATTGTGGCTGGATACCGTTTGGTACAGGGAGCCTGGAAAACCGATGAACTTTGGAGCCTGACATGGACTTTGGATGTGGCCCTACTACTTACTTGTACTTTGGGAACATCACGGTGACTACCTCTTTGTGCCTCTCTTTCCTCTCTCATAAAATAGAGGTGGTTGATATGTGCTGATATATAATGAACTAGTTGGGATAGGTAGACCTTCAGTGCTGATACCCAGTGATTTACTGTGGACCAGTGGAGGGGTCTAGCACTATGCAGTTGTTTAGGATCCATGGACCCTTCCTGGTGGTGTGTTTCTACAAAGTTTGGGGGCTTTCCACTGCATCCTCTGCATGTAGTAGGCAGCTGACAGGGGAGGAGAGCTTGGAGGATCGGGACAGCTCAGGAACTAGTGTCAATGAGTTCTACCCACATGCCACTGTCACATGCTCACATCAGTACAGGAAAGAAAGGCTGGGAAGTGACTGGGTACCTAAGAGGAAAGGGTTACTGGTGGCTGAACCAGCAGCCAGTGTCTGACACTTTCTTATTATGAATTTGTTTTGAGATTGTAATAATAATAATTTTGAAAGATGGTGCAATGTCTTGAGTCTGTCTAGCACACAAGGACTCAACATGTGTTAGTTCTGACTGTATTGCTTACTTAGGAAAGTCAGTTCTGTCAAACCAGCAACTTAGAAAAGAGATGTCAAATCTTGAGTCATCTGTCAGATGCATGTCACCCTGTCTGTTTGTCCTTGGCTCCTAAGACTGCTGATTACTAGGCCACCAAGAGTTAAACTACCCTGGTCTCCACGGCTGCTCAGATACTCGACAGCTGGGTGTCTTTCCAAGGGCCTTCAACACTCTCTTTCACTGCAGTAAATACATCTGGCATTCCCTATTCTGGAAATACAAGCAACTAGTCAATTGAAAAAGGCGTCTGCTGATGGTGGCATGACAAGCAATATCCATAACTGCTTGTAATCTCCTTCAGACATCCGCTTGCTCCCATCCAGCCCCACTGAGCACAAAGGGGCTCCTATTATCTCCGGAGCCTTCTGTTGCCAGAAATGCAGATGAACCCTGACCTGATATTCCACTCAACATGCCCTCTGAGCACAGGGCATTCTTCAAGTGTTTACCCTGCCAGAATAGCAGATGAGTGGGGCCCAGGGAATAGCTTCCAGGAGGCAGGCAGCTGTAGCACCATGGTAGAGAGCCCAGATTTTGTACTTTGGAATTTGAAGACTCAGATCTGTAACTCACTAGCTCCCTAGCTTTGGAAAAGTCAATCATTCCCTTTGTCTCCGCTTCCCCATTGGTATAGTAAACACACACACACACGCGCACACACACACACACACACACACACACACACACACACACACACACACTGCCTTATTTATGTCTCAGTTGTTTGGGGGCTCAAGGAATGAACCTGAAATGTACCTGCCCTTACATTCTTTATTGAATCAAAACAAAAAATAAACAAAACTACCCAAAGAGGAGAGGCAGGGTCATGTTCTTAGCCAGGTGGGATTGGGTTTCAGAGAGGAAACTATAATCACCACACGGTATGATAACATCATCTGGACTGTTTCCTGCCTTATGATAGAAGTGACAGGAAGGACCCCACCTCTGAGTTCTCTATCCATAGTGACCTACTCTGGTCTAAGCTTGGAAAGAGGCAAGAACACACATGTCTATAGCTTGGCAAAGGACAAAAGATCCTCCTCAGTGAGAACAGGATCCATGAGAGGAGGAAAGGGAAGGCCTCCTCGGTGCTGGCAAGCTGCAAGCACAGCAGAGCCTGAGATCCGGTTCCGTCCAAACCTGGAGGTCAGAGAGTAGAGAGGTTGATCCTGTGTTTTCCTTCCTCTTCAGTTTTTGTTCTTCGGGCCCCACAGCATTGGATGATGCCCACCCACGTTAGACAAGCGAGCTCTGCTCAGTGGACCAGCTCCCATGCTGACCTCACGGGGATGTTCAGAATAATGCTTTCCCACTGTCTAGGGCATGCTTTAGCCCAGCCAATGTGACCCAAATTAGCCACCATAAGAGATGATGAGAGAGCTCAGGTTTGCCATACAAACCTGACAGCCGAGTCTGACCTCCTGAACCCCAGTAAAGGTGCAAGGAGATGGACTAGTTGTCCCCAGAGTGGGTAACTGATAAAAGGGACAAGTTGAACCTCACTTTTTTTCTCTGGGTTGTGACATGATCAAAGGCCGTCTGCATATGTGATCTCTTTGTTCTTTAGCCTTTCAGTCTCCAGAACTGTGAGCCAAAACTTGTATCATTTACAAACTACCTAAGCTGTGGCACTCTGGTACAGCAACAGAAAATAGATTAAGACAGCACCCCAACTAAGTGGGAAGGGACTCACCTGCTGAAGGCATGGGTGACACCTCCCTGATTCTGCCAATAAAGAGGCAGGACAAAGCTTCATGCTGTGGTCTTCTTATCTCCCCTCTTCCCTGAGATGCACTTCTTGTGGGGGTGGACAGGACTGCAGACCGTGGTCCTGCACAGGCAGCTGGCCCTTCAGGATTCTCAGCCCAGCCTGCCTGATGAATGTGACCTACCAGGGAAACCTCATCAGCTGCCAAGGCAGAGGAGGTCAGGCCCTGCGTCTGCAGACAATGGCCTTATCGGCTGCTGCTAGTGAGGGTATAAGCAGGGGATTGGATGGTATCATTCTAATTTACACGGGATTTTGTTTCTTTCCAGGTACTTAGCATGTGGATCTAGGTGATATCAAAGGCAGAGCATTATACAATAAGTAGGCTTAACCTCCATCTCACCCCCTCTCATCCTTCTGTCTCTTCATTGAGGCCACGAGAAGCTGCAGCTGAGGTTGCCATAGTGACCAATTAGGATTACTGAGATGTTCTTGCAGAGAAAAAAGAGAGTATCGATTTAGCTTGACAGTGGGACATCTGGGGACCAGGGGAGCCCTGGGTGTTCGGCATTAATGGGGGCCACAGTGCGCCACCCTAAGGCAGTTCTGGACTGTCATTGCTTTTGAGTTGGACCTCATGTGTGGCGGGGATCATTAGCAGGCCCCTGCCTACTTGGGGATGATATGAAAGGGCTGAGAGACATGTGAGGTAGCTGGAGCCAGATGGGTGTGGTCCTCACCACACTGGTAAGAGGGACTCTCAAAAGAAATGGGGTTCCTAAGTTCCATTACCAGGAAGCTTAGGTACCCACACAGGCTCACCATAGCCATGACCTTTCTGCTGTCAAGGAGATACTTCTAGGTAGTTTGATATACTACTTTTGAGATAAATAGGGGTGGAGAGAAGAGCTGGAGAGGACATGACCTTTAGGAGTATGTGTTTTAAAGCATTGCTTATTTATTTATTTATTTATTTATTTATTTATTTATTTATTTATTTATTTATTTATTTATGAATGTGTGTGTGTGTGTGTGTGTGTGTGTGTGTGTACAACCAGCATGTGAAGGTTAGAGGTCAACTTATGGATGTTGATTCTCTCCTACTAGGTGAGTGCTGGGGATTGAACTCAGGTCATCAGGCTTGGTGGCGGACTCCCTTACCATCTTCTCAGCCCCAGGAGCTTTAAATAGAGCAGAGCACTTGTTATCACTTGCAAAATGTGCTCTTTGGAGTCATTCTGAAATAAAGAAACCAAGAGGACAGATGGGAGCTAGGAGGCTAGGATGTGGTACTTGGTATAATGCAGGGCAAGTCATGGAGCATAACTGAGCCTCCATTACCCCTCTGCAAACAAGCTGGGTAGGGGGCTGTAAAGATTAGAACTCATGCTGGTGAAGAGCGTGGCGCATTGCAAGGGTAGGAGGCTGGTGAAAGGCACCAGAGATGAGTTACCAAGTGGGGAAAGAAGCGGGTGGGGGCGGCATTTGGAGACACAGTGTAAGAATTTAAATGGCACATGATAAAGAAGGGGAAGAGATTAGAAAATAGAGAGAACATGATGGTCGTTGTTTCATGTTGCTATGACAGAATACTTGAGACTAGGTCATTTATAGAGAAAAGAAGTTTGGGTGATTCATGGAGAAAAGAAGGTTTGGGCTAGGGAAGGGGTGGTTCAGTTTATAAAATGCCTGCTGTATAAGCATGAGGACCAAAATTCAGATCCCCAGTACTCATGTCAATCAACAGCCAGATGTGATTGTAACTGCATATTTGGGGGCGGAAGAGAGAGACAGATCTCTGTAGCTCACTGGCCAGCCGTGCAAGGAAGGCACTTCATGTTGACGTCTGACCTCTAGAGGAATGAGCACACGTGTTCACCTGCATGCACATGTGCACACACCCACAGGAACGTGTACATACGCCATGTATATGTAATATACACATATACCATAAAAAAGGAAAGAAAAGTGTATATTGCTCTACTATGGAGGCTAGGAAGCCCAAGAACACAGCTTTGGCATTGGCCCAGCTTCCGGGGAGGACTGTGTTCTGCTTCAGTGGGAAGCCGAAGAGCAAGTGGGTCCCTGGGGCAGAGATAACCCATTCCTGCAGAGGCAAGGGAGAAAGAGCGTTGAGGGCATGCTGTGGGGAGGAGGGGAGTCTGGGAAGGAGGAAATAGAGAGCGAGGCCAGAGGGTGGCCACATAGAAGGGTCGAGAGCTTCCTAGTTTTATGAGAGGGGACTTTCTCCCTTTTCCTTGTTCAAAAATGACACGAGTAGATTTGTCTGAAGTTCCAAGGAAGTACAAAGGGAGTGGGTGAGAGGACTTGGCCAGTGGGCGTCTCGACCCCAGTGTAGTCCTGACCCGGGACTGAGCGAACGAATCCTGGGTCTGTGGTCTGTGGGTCAGCTAGGCCTCAGGCCTGCCTGTGGGACAAGTCTTAGATGAGCCTTCCCTCTGTCCTGCTTTGGCCTCGAGCTTCATGGAATCAAGGCTGGATTAAGCAGCCTTGTGTCTCTCTGGGGGCAATCCTAGGCAGATCACACCCAGAGATGTCTCTACCGGGGCTCCCCACCCATGTCCCCAGGTGGACCCTGGGACTCTTAATTAGAGCTGGACTGTGACTAGGGCTCCTGAAAAAACAGGCTTCCCCCTCTCCCTGCCCCCATCCCCTGCCTCTGCAGGATTTAATAACTGCCCTCCTTAAAGATCAGGAGACGTGATTAATTCTGACTCGAGGATTATTAAAATGCTTCCACCGAGCATCTGGCATTAAAAGTTTTAAATCAATTAATCTGTTGTTTGTGGAAAAGCATTCTAGTTAGCACAGCTGCAAGAGACTGCTCACGTTGCTGTTGGGTTGGGAGAGGTTGTGCTGGAGGAGGAGCCCAGGCTCCCCTGGGAGCTGGAGGACACCCGCTGGGCTCCTGGCACTTTCCCTGGCTCCTAAGCCCCTGTCCTCCCAGTCTATCTTGTCTGCCCAGTTTCTGAGCAGTCTTTTTTTTTTTTTCCATTCCCAAACAAAACACAGGTTGCTCACTTGATTTTGAATTTGAGACAAACAATAATTTTCCATCAGCCGTGTCTGGCACACTATCTGGGACATAACTGATATTACAAAATCACTTTATTGGTTGTTTCTGTGAAATTTAAATTTAACTGGGCAATCCTGTATTGTGAGTTTCTCAGTCTGGTGACCCTGGCTGGAGTGTCTGGGCCGTTCTTAGTATAAGAGGTGGAATTCAGAAGCATGGCATCATAACTTGGGCAAGACACCTAAGACTTTGGCCAAGAATATGAGATTCTGGCAAAAGTCAGAACTTGCATCCAGGTTTGGGCCTAGGAACCCTGGCCCTTGGTCTACGAGGTTTAAGACTAGTAGTTTTTGACTCTAGCCAATTTGCTTCCTGCCAAATGCCCAGGGGCAACCTGAATGGTCTCTTGCTTCTGTACTGGTGCTGCCTATGATGCTGCCTTGAACTCTGGGGGGCACATGAGCATTCATAGAATTCCCATGCTGCTGGGTGAGAAAAAATTTGACTGATAAATTGTATAGAAAAATTATATTCTTGGCCTGTGATCCTGAGAATGTGGCTGGCATATTTTGTAGCAGATGGTTATTCCACCTGGAACTCACAGTCCCACAGCACCTCCGTTTATTCTGATGTGGGTGGCTAACCAGTAACCATGATAGCATGATTGTGTTTGGGCTACAAGTTCATCCCCAGTACCCAGCCAAGGCTGGCATATGGCAGAGCCTGGACAGAAGTTTTTAAAAAATGAGTTCATTAGGGCTAGATAGATGGCTTAGTGGTTAAGAGCACATACTGATCCTGTAGAGGACTAAGTTCGTTTCTTAGCACCCATGATGGGGAGTCTCATAACATCTGTAACTCCAGCTCCAGGGGATCTGATGTCCTTTTTGGGCCTCAACAGGCACCTAACTCATGTATATACCATCTTCACACACACACACACACACACACACACACACACACACACACACACACACACACACTCAAAAATAAAACTTGAAAAAAAGAGTTTATGAGCAAGCCAACCTGCCATATGTTCTCACCCAACATCTCAAGTATCCAGAGTTGTCACTTGTAAGTTTCAAAAGGTGAAGTGAATTGGCCAGAATCACAACCAGTCTTGAACCTACTGGACCAGGGCCCAGGACTCTTTAGGCTCAACTAGATGCTAGTTCCAGCATTAGTTAAGATCTCATATCCTTGGCTAAGTCCCTGTCCTTTCAATGTCTTCATCCGTAAATTTAGAAGATTATGTTTATGCATCGAGAGCCCACATGCAGTAGCACCTTGTTGGTGTCAACCTCTGCAGCCCAGCTTTGAGTGGGTTCAGTTGAATGATACCTCCTGGGACCATGCAAAGCCCCGGTGTCTCGGGGTGGGGGGATGTCATGTGGCATAGTGAGGTTCCAGCTCAGAAACCTGGGGAAGGTCTGACTATATGGTGTTTGTTCATTGCCCCTCTGGGCTTCAAAGCAGCCTTGGGTTTCAGTTCTTTGCACACAGGGACCAGGCTTTAGCTCTCTTTAGCTGGGGAGAGATGAAAGGAGAGAGAGAGAGAGAGAGAGAGAGAGAGAGAGAGAGAGAGAGAGAGAGAGAGAGAGAGAGAGAGAGAGAAGACCTTCTCCCCAAGTTTGCATCTCATCCAAGCTTCCTTTGACCCTGGCCACACCCCAGACATTTCTTTTCAGACGCCACAGTCAGCCCAGATTTATCCCGCCTTGTGTCTCTCATGTAAAATGCATCTCCCGACACTTTGCCAGGTTAAATGATTTAACAGCCGAGGCAGAGAGAATTAGGGGTCTGGGAGCAGGAGGCGATGCTTGCTTTTCAGATGAGATTGGAAAGGAGATGGAGATTGGTGGTGGTGATAATCTCTTATTTTAATAATATAAAATAACTGTCCCACTGAATCAGAGTGAGCGATGAATTCTGTGGCCTGGGGTTAGAGACAGCCCAGCCCAGAGGAGCGAGCTGGTGGTGCAGGATGCTGCTCTGGGGAGACTGTTTTCCTTGTCTTCATTTTTGGAAGGAGATTTGTGCCAACACTATGCTGTGACTGTCCTGGGATTCAGTGTCATTAAAATGTGGGGAGTCAAAGAGACTGGGGATTTTGAGAGTGCATGTGTTTATGCATGTGTGTGAGTGAGAGAATGAATGAGTGAGTGAGGATAAATTCAGGGAGACTGATGCTCATTTTCTTTTTGTGATCCATTGTCAGAAGATACTCTGATCTGTGACCCCAGAATGGGAGTCCAAAGGCAGGGGCCTGAATCGAATGTCTCCCATTAGATGTGGGACCTGTTAACTCGGGCACATGTCATAAGAGGCTTGGTCCTACTTCAGTAGATAGAGGGGACATCTCTACTCTTCAGAGTCTCCATGGGCAAGCATACCTACACATATTGACCACATTGCAGGTCTAGTCTTTCTGAAGGTTGGCTGGGCGCTTCCAAAAAGAGCCAGGTGGTGGGGAACAAAGTCTGTGGCATGTGTCAGCTCTGCAGGGCTTCCTTCTCAGCTGGCTGCTAATAGCTGAGTAGCTGCAGACCTGTCTTCCTCCCTGGGATTAATTCATTACTCCAACCCCACTCAGATCTCGTCAGGTTCAAACGTCAGAATTTAATATGCAGCTAATGAGTCAAATGCTCTCTCTATCTCTCCCTGTCCAAGGTTTTCTCTCTTTCTCTCTTCCCTCTGCTCAGACTATTGCAAATGTCAGGTTGTACGGGGCAGAGCAGAGACTGGTACTGTGTGGGCTGATGAGGGGCTTTCTTCCCCTTCCTCAGCAAGTGGGAGATTGGCTCTATATTTACTCTACTTGTTTATCCTAAGACTGAAACGTTAGGATGATGGAAGTCCACTCCCATTGGGGCTCGCGAGTCAAGAATCATCAGCACACATGGAGAAGTGGAGAGAACTGATAACGGAGACGGGCTGATTCTCTGCACTCGGAGTCTTTGCTCTTCATTAGGCAACTCCTGCTTATGAGAACTCATTATATGTGGAGTTCATGCAAAGCATCACCCAACACTTTGCTAAGGCTATGAAGTTGAGCAGATTGATTGCATGTGTAAGGAGACAACTGGGGTGTAGTCATTAGAAGTCTCCGGAGCCAGGCTTCCTAGCTTTGGGTCTGCTCCTCACTTGCTGTATGAAATTAGGCAAGCTAGCTAGGCTATTTGTTCTTCTTCACAATGGACATAACAAAACAGCACTCCACATGGATAAGAACATTAAATGCATTGATACAAGTAATGCTTGTAAACGCTGGGTAAACGTAGTTATTATTCCTATGTGGTAAGAACTTAAGGTCCTAGAGTGGAAAATAGAATGAGCCAACAGCCAATGGCTGCTTACTGTGTAACCAGGCAATGTGATTTATATGTGCGAACTTGCTTAATCCTCACAGCAGCTGTGCAGGGTGGGTCTCATTATCATCATCGTCTCACACAGAAAGAGGCAGAGTCCGAAGTCTGTTCTCGCCAGAGGGGCCCCAGCTAGCATATGATGGAGCTGGATTTTGATCTTTGTTTTGTTGCAACTTTGGGTTGAGCTCTTGGCCACAAGTGAATGTCTTGGAAGACAGAAATATGTCATTATAGAAGTAGCATTGTCTGGTAGCACACACTCAAGTGCAGTGCTGTGTACTACCAGACCACAGAGAGTCTTGAGCTCTCCCCGTCTGAAGAAGCAACCCAAGGGTTTTCTGGTGGAGGCCATGTTACACCTCGGGGTTGAATAGGCATTCTCTATACTGATGGAGGAGGGTAGGTGAGAGGCAGAGCCCAGTTGGGAAACTCCGGCTCAAATAGTTGGAGGGCAGGTATATGACTGGGGGTGCGCAGGGGTGAGGCTGGGGGAGCAGGTGAGTAAGGCATTGTGTAGAGTGCCCGCAGCAATGGGTTTGCCGTGAGAAACCAGAAGTATGAAGCCAGGAAAGGGCCCAGATACGCTTCATGAAAGCCTCTGTCCCACTGAGTTGTGACATCTGGACTGGGGGATGGGGTGGTGGGGGGAGAGGCTTGAGATTTGGAGGACAGTGAAGGTGCTGGTACCACTGTCAACTTGTGGCTTTACGCGAGGCAGTTCCACTACCCACCCCAGGAGGCCGGCCATGAGAAGAGAAGTGGTGTGTCTGATATTTGGAAGATGGTAAAATGATTCAGCCACTCGTCCCATTCAAGGCCTCCAGGAAGCTGGGGTATGGAAGAACACGTGGTCCAGGAGCTGAGCTTCCCCGGGAAGAGAATACGTTTCAGCTGGTGAGCAAACAAAGCACACATAATGAAGGAGTGGCTGGGTGGGAGAATATCTGTGTTCCATCAAGAGGGTCTTTGTGTCAGTCAGCTTTCCATTTTTATGACCAAATGCCTGGGAAAATCAGCTTAAAGGAAGAACATTACTTTGGCTTATCATTTGAGGGGCTTCAAGGGCCTGTTACTTTGGGCCTCTGGCGTCGTACTTTATTATGACGAAATATGTGATGGAGGGAGCCTGTTTGCTTCCTGGAGGCTGAGAAGGAAGGGCCTAAAAGAAGTGAGAGTTTGTCTCCACATCCTCTTCAAGGGGGTGTCTCCACATCCTAACTTTCTTCCATTAGGCTCCAAATCCAAACATTCTGTCATCTTTCAGTACCACCATCAATTGAGGTACAAAGGTTTTTACAGGGGATATGTGTCTGTGTGTGGGGGTATTTAATATCAAAACCAGGCATGCCACAGCTTATGGACCATATGTGCCCCAGGACAGCTATGAACGGGGCCCAACACAAAATCATAAGCATACTTGAAACACTGTGTGGTTTCTTTCCCCTGTCTTTGAAACTCCGTTGTGTGGTTCTCACATGTGAACTTTGTAGATGACGTCATGTCCTAGTGTCAGGAGACTGTAAAAAAGCTTGGGTTCCAAACTGTGACTGTAGTGAATGGAATCAACGTCCCTGCCATGGTAGCAAAGGGAAGCCTAGCACGGGAGTCAGGCAGAGTGCTAGCGGGACTCCAGGCATTCTGTCCATCTAACGAGAGTGATTAGAGGGGTGTCTCTAGTCCGGTGAGTGGAGCTAGGCCCCCAAATTCAGAGGCCAGGCAGACCCAAACATACTGAGGGTCAGGTCGAACCTTCTTGGAGAGAATTCTTAGTATGTCTGAAGCATTTACAGAAGGAAAACTTGGAATGACATGAGAGACTATGGCCTGGAAGTCTGGCAGGCTGTGCCTGTCCAAGTCAATATTTTGTTAAATACTCAGGTTGCAGTCAGAAACAGACACTTGGCAAACAGGTTTCTCTTAATGGTGTATGATATTTTCCTTTAGTTTTATTAATAGAGTTTTCCCTCCCTCTGATTCCTCTGTGGTTTGCAAATCATAGCAGGAGAAAGTACGCCTAGATGGCTGGGTGGGATGAAGGTCACGGCATCACTCAAGAAGAGCCAATGTAAGTATCTGGAGCATGCAGAGAGATGAAGGCAGAGGTTCTATAGACAGGGCAGGGAGCCACGTTGACTGTGTCCCCATGAGCTGACCCTTCAGATAGACGGCATGATGGGAAGAGTAGTATTGGCTGAAGAAATGGAAGGCTGTAAAGGCTTCTCCAATCACCTTTTATTGAGACAGCTGTAGCTTTTAGCCAGAGAATTCTAAAAAGCTTGTGAATCACATTTGACCTTGGATTATTGTATTCTTGGGCCTGGTTTGTCTGCTGTACTGGCCTGCAAGCTCCCTGCTGGCTGTACCACTGTCCAGTTGCTATTTTCAACATGATTAGCTCCATCACGAGGATAAGCAGGGCCCTGAGACAGAGATCCAGCCCTCAGGAAGGTAGTGCTTGAGGATTGCCTAACGCACAGACTGCAACTGTGGTAGCACAATAGGACTCTTAGAGTAGGGTCCATCACAGAGGCTCCATGGTTGTACCTGGTACACTCAGAGGGAGGGAGGGTGGGAGAGGGTCCTGGAACAAGGGAGGGGTCTCCTTGCTAGAGCTAGACAAGAGAAAAAAAATTAGTTTACTTCTCAATCACCAGGCCACTGTCACTGTATCTTTATTCTCTCCCCTTCAAGGGAAGACAATAACCAAACCATCACCACCAACAACGAAGCATCCTTTCATGCTTCCGCTCGAGCTCAGAAGGGAGTCTATACTGCAAAGTCCTGATCTACTTGACTGGCTGTGCTCCTGGCTTCCTCCACTCACTTAGCATTTACTCTGCAAGACTGTAACTTCTTTCTAACTCCCTCCACTCAGACACACAGTGTGATTTCCTCCATGGACACCTTTCCAGTGTCCTGACTGCCTTGCACACACCCACACCTATGACTGCTCCCCGAGCCCAATTTAAACCCCTCCCTCTCCCAGGAAGATCTTTTTTGGGTAACCCTGGGCCCCATTCCTTTTCACCTCAACAACTGTTGGGTATGTACCACGTGTCAAGCACGCTATGTGTTTCTATCTCATTTAGACCTTCCAGGACCTCCATGAGTTCCGGTCAGCTCTTAACTCTGTAGGTAATGCACCTCCACAGCTGCCAAATAGTGGGACCAGTACCAAGCCCTGATAGTCTAGAGCCCACGGCACTGTTCTTACAAAACAGTCCACTGTTTCTTTGGCTTGTCATATGGAGAATGTATAGTCTTGAATCCCCTCATATGATGCAAAGGGTTATGGATATTACATGAACATTCAGATATGTGGAGGTTGGGGTTCCTAATTTAGAAGTGGAACAGTATCACACGAGAATGATCAATTATCAGTTCTTTGGCTTTATGGCCGGACAAGTTGCTTCACATTTCTGAGTCTGTTATTTTCTTTGTTAAAAGCGAGCAATAACTCTTATGTAAGATTTAGGTCCTGGTGAGGGTCAAATTAAAGTTTATGCCAGTGCTCTGTGAACTGTAAATAAGGTAGAATTATTATTATTATTGTAATCATCTTTATTATTACTCTTCAGGGATGAATTACTTAATTATAATAGGCAGAGGGCACAAAGGGAGCCCTGTAAAGTAAAGGATATAACATGAAGGCGTATGAGCTGATACTTTGCAAATCTCACCACGTCTGTTGACACTGGCTAGATGTGGCCAATACAGACAATCACATCAGCGTGTCTTTGATAGGACATTACATATGCCAGGCTGATGGACAGAGTTCAAAGTGATGGCGAAGCAGCTGCTGCTGCTGCTCTTTCTGCTCCTTTTCTTTCTCTTCCTCCCTTTCCTTCCCTTCTTCTCCAGTCAGGGTCTCATTCTGTGGCCAACCCTGATTTTGAGCATACATAAGTCCTCCTGTCTCAGCTTCTCAAGTTTTGGGGTTACAAGTGTGAGCTGCCACATCTGGACTGTGAACCACTACACCTGGCCAGACGTTTCTAATATTGGACAATTCTAGGTGGAAAGACCTGTTAGTTACATTAGAGTCTTAACAGGATCTGTGCTCTTCAGAAAGCTTACGAAGGAGAGACCTCTGGCCATGAAGTCTGATACAGGTTGAGTATTAAGGAAAAAGAGGGTTCCTTAATTTAAAAAATGTAAGCAGAATGCAGCAGTTGTGGGAATTACCAGGAATGGAGTGTTTGTCCAGCCTGTTAGGAGTTCATGAAGGGTCTGGGATAAGATATTCTCTGGTCCAAGGCAGGGTAGTGTCCTACATGGAGGTCGTCTTATGTCTACGTGTGATCAGGATTTCCCAGAGATGAGATGAGCTTCTAGCAAGCTCAGAGTTCCAGGATATCAGCGCACAAGCCTGAGTGACCCTCTGACAGGTTTTGTGGGGCATCAGGTGGGCTGTAGCTCTGAAAGGTGGCTGTACTTCTTTATACCTCTGGATTGTTTCTTTGGTTAAGATGAGAAGTCCCTAGCAGAGCAGATCATACAGCTGAACACCTGGACAGTATCTAGCTTGGCCTCGCAATTCCTCAACCTGCTAGCAATTCGATTTTGTATGTGTGTCTCACAGCTCACACCTAACAAGACAACACAGAAGGGAACAGAGTATTTGGGCTGGGACTCCCAGACTGCGCCTAAGAAAGAGAAAGCAGCTTTGTGGAGTTGCCGGAGCCCAGAGCTGACTGTTCAGCAGTGTAGTGGGTTGACCCGGATGTTGGCTCTTTTGACAGCGGAAGGACTTCCGGGTCAAGTGCGGTGTTTGGCGGATGTTGTTGAAACTGAGTTAAACGATGTCTGTCTGTTTGTTTTCCTCCCCGAACCTTGTAGCTTTCCACCAAGATCATGTACAATGGCTTCTTAGGCTCTTTTGAGCATGGAGCCTTTGCTGGCCCGAGGAGCAGGGCTCATGGCTGATGCCCACAGAATATACTAATATCGTCCAGGAGCTTCCCGTGTTTTTTGTTCCCCGTCTGCCGCTGCTTTCATTTTCTCCGAAGCCAGAATTCTGTAGGGAGACATCTGGAGCCCGGAGAAGACCCTTCCCCAGCCCAGTAGGATTTCTGCAAGTAGTGTAGGTTTAGGCGTGTAATGAATTTAGATTTAATTTGCAAGTGAAAAAGCTTGCTTTCTTTTGTAGCTTACACCAAAGCTCAAACGTCTAAGCTTCCAGGGTTTAAGTCTAATTAACTGTATTTCACAGCTTATTTAAAGAAAAGAATGGAGGCATTAAAATTGTAAAATCTAATTTTTGAGTAAATCTTTCAGTGCAAAATTAATGTCGCAGTATTAGAGCCGCCTTGGCAATATATCTCTTGTCTTCAAATTTCAAAATGAGCTTTTGCAAACATGAAATTATTCATTAGACTGTCTGGTAAAGAGATAAATAAGTGTCTCTTCAAATCCTCGATCTCCTCTTCTCTATTTAGCTGAAGACAGAGTTATTTAGATTGAAGGGCAAGTGGGTTGATGGGATTTGTTAATTTGGACAGGTAAGGAGAAGGGAAAGGGGCAAGAGTCTGTATTTGTTGACAGAGGGAGTGGGCAGAGATGGAGCCCCATCCCTGCCCCTGTGCCCACTCCTGTGGGATTGACTGTGGGAGTGGGGAAATTCCTTAGCAGTGATTCTATGTCAGGGGCAGGGGTCTTCTGGACAGCTCTTATGCCTGAAACACTGAGGCTCTCCAGTACATCCAGGTGGACATTGGTCTGTTCACTCTTTTGTCCGAGTGGCCGTTTTCCGGCCTGGCCCATCCCTGAAGCATCTTCACTGTCTTCCTGGTTTCTTTGCCTCCATCGTCACGGCCCTCATTTAGGCGTCCAGCCACCCACCTTTCTGTTCTCACCCCTCTTCTCTTCCTTCACAGGTCTCCAACGCAGTGTTTCTTGATGGCTGTACCTGCTTCCTCCTCAGCCACCTCCCCTGCCAGGCACTGAGTGCCTCCAGGACAATGAATACATCCAGGCCTTGGCATCCTTGATGCTCTCCGTAGTATGTAGTAAACAGCAGATGCTTGCTAAATGCATTTGGTGGTGATGACGTTCTAGAACCCCAGACTCACGCTTACAGCCACTGGGTAACTGCTCCCTTTTACTTGTAGTAAACATTGGGAGGAGAATGTGGCAGCAACTTGCTTGGGTCACCCCAGCCTGGAGAGTGTCATTCTGAGATCCTGTGAGAGGCGGGAAAAAGCATTGCCTTGGTGAGACGTTAGTCCCGCTTCCTGTCCCCCAGTGAATGTGAGCAAGAGGCCTGAGTTTCCTTTCTTGACCTGCTAAATGGGAATGACCCCACCGGGGCTGCAGGCATTTGGAGAGGCCTACAGAGGATTCAGTAGTGGTATGAGTGAACTACCTAATGCACAGCCGACCTTCAGAAGTTCACAGCCACTTGCTTTGGACTCTATGAGATGGAGCGATGAGGTGTAAGGAGGCTATAGGAGAGGATCCCTGGGACAGCATAAGCCTGAGAGGACCAGGGGCACTTCAGACAGGACCTTTCTAGGAGAACAACACATAAAACAGAGCAGAAACTCAGCATGGGGAGAGCTCAGGGCAAGTCTAGAGACAAGCCGTGGACACCAAGCAACTTGTGGAGGGCCGTTCTCAGTCTCCAGATAGATGCTGTGTTTACCCCCCGTCCTGACCCGGGTGAGAATTCCACAAACTCCTGTAGCTTCTGATCATCCCTTCTTCCTCTGTGTCCCAAGGGTGGCTCAGCCCCGTCCTCCCTGTTCCCACTGCTTCTCTGCTCTGTGGCAGAGACCTTTCAGGATCCAGTGGCCATTTCTCTTCTGGCCTGGCCAGGGCAGACAGGTGCCCTCTGGTGAACTGTATCCTGGTTTAGAGTTGGAGAACATTCATGGGGTAAACAGTGAGTCTGAGGCCATCCTGGGCTTCATGAGACCCTGTCTCAATACCAACAAACCAAAAATAAATAAATAAATAAATAAACAAACAAATAAACAAAATAAAAACAAAAAAATTTCACACACACACACACACACACACACACACACACACACACGCACACACACACACCCCAACAACAGCAAAAAAGCCACCAGCCAGCCAACCAACCAACCAACCAAACAAACAAACAAACAACCCCCCCAAAACCCACCTAAGGACAATGAAAGAAGAGTGTCCAGGAATCTAACACCTCCCCCCTTTTCATGCTGAGAACAAATCCCGAGGCTTTGTGTGTGCTAAGTATCGCTCTAACACATCTTCAGCCTGGGGGATTCATAATCTTTTTATTTGAGATTTATTTACTTAATTGATGTGTATGAGTGTTTTGCCTGCATATATGTATGTATGCCACGTATGTACCTCATGCCTTTGGAGTTCATCAGATCTTCTAGAACTGGAGTTACATATGGTTGTGAGCTACCGTGTGGGCGCTGGGAGCCAAACCTGGGTTCTCTGCAAAAGCAAGTGTTCCTAGCTACTTA
Organism: Peromyscus maniculatus bairdii; assembly: GCF_049852395.1. NCBI lineage: Eukaryota > Metazoa > Chordata > Mammalia > Rodentia > Cricetidae > Peromyscus > Peromyscus maniculatus. Next base: position 43,660,743 of record NC_134858.1, read on the forward strand.
GCCATCTCTCCAGAGCTCCCCACCCCCCAAATTCAGAATCTTAATGAAAAACTCAACAATTAACTGTTAGACACAAGTTCAGAAAACACCTTCTTGATAATCCCTTGTGGAAATTTATAGCTGTTCACGGAGGCAATTGTGATTTTTGATTCAAGTTTGCTTGGTTTCTTGAACTTCCTCTATAGCCTTGACTTCCACACCAGGAGGCCACCCCAAAACCCAAGGCCCTTCCTTAGAAGGCAAGGCAGGTGCAGGGGATGCCTGGGGACTGGCATGCAGTTTAATGGTATAGTGCCCCGAAACCCTGGGTTCTATCTCCGGTGCACGTGTGCTCCTGCACACACACACACACACACACACACACACACACACACACACTTGTGCAGCGTGCGTACACACCCTGCTCTGTAACTGTCCTTGCTCGGGTTCAGTGGTGTGAGAACCTAGAGTGCAGTGAGCCAGAACAATGTGTGGGGGTCTGGAGACAGTACATGCCTTGTCTGTGGACTCTTGACTCATCTCTGATGAGTGTGTGTGACAACCCTGAAGAGGATTTGCTTCCTCCGTGGCCCTCCTGGCGTGTGCCTTTCAGCTCTAAAGCCTCCCTGAGAGGCAATTGGTTAGGAGACAGGCTGCGTGTGGTCCAGAAACCACAAGTGGCTCCACCTGTGCCACCTGTATCTTGGGACACAAGCTGGAGTTATCTGAAAGGAGGGACCCTTAATTGAGGAGTGCCTTCATAAGATCTGGCTATAGACAAGTCCGTAAGGCATTTTCTTAATTACTGATCAATGGAGGTGGGCCCAGCCCACTGTGGGTGGTGCCACCCCTGGGCTGGTGGTCCTGGGTTCTATAAGAAAGCAGACTGAGCAAGCCATGGGAAGCAAGCCAGTAAGCAGCATCCCTCCATGGCCTCTGCATCAGCTCCTGCCTCTGGGATCCTGCCCTGTTTGAGTTCCTGTCCTGACTGCCCTCAGTGGTGAACAGTGCTGTGGAAGTGGAAGTCAAAGAAACCTTTCTTCCCCAGCTTGCTTTTGGGTCCTGGTGCTTCTTTGCATCAATAGAAACCCTAACTAAGACACCACCCCACCGCCACCTACAGGTAGGCGGAAGCCCGTTTCTGTGCTGTTAGCTCTCCAGGTGAGGGAGAGGCAGGGCTCACTTTGTTTGTTTTTCCAAGAAATCTTGGTCCAGTGAGACCTCCTCTGAAGTAATCACTTCTCAGAGCCAATTAGTGTCTGTCTGGCCACAGTCTGTGGAATGAGCGGAGGCGAGGGGGAGGGGCTGGCTGATTGTCTTATTGTAGCAAAGGTACTGCAGAGTATCTGAATGACCGCGGAGGAGGGCACCAGGTGACAGGTCGGCTTCCTTTGGCTTTTCCCAGGCCACTGTCATTTCCCCCCACTGAATGTGAGTGCAGAGGCATCCTGGAGGAGAGCGAGAGCATCAGGAGGCAGGACCCGCTGCAGCAGCACAGTCGTCTAAACTCCTCATGTGGCTAATATTTCCGTCTTTCCCACCTTCAGTTCCCTTCCCGTGGGAACATACGGCTGCCTACCTGGAAGCCTGTGGAGAGGATGAAATGGGTACTGAGGACCTTTGCCCAAGGGAAGGCTAATTCTGTTGTCCTCCCAAACTTCAGTTAGTGATTTTACTCGTAAAAAAGGCTTTGAGCAAAGTAGGCAGGACATATGGGGACAGATTCTAGCTCTCCTGGAATCACTAATGTACTGCCCACAGGCCCTGGGGTGTAGCCTGGAGGGGCAAGTTGCAAGCTTCCATGGGGAAGGGAAATACTTCAAGTTGTTCTCCTGAGGTTTCCGGCGGTGTGCGTCAGGATTAGGGTCTGCTGGCCGCTGGGATCCTAACAGAATAGATTCTTGAAAAGAGCTACAGAGGAGAGGGGTCTGGAAGGCACTGGGCCTGTGGTGAAGCCACTGCCTGAGAGGTCCAGGGGCACTTCAGACAGGACCTTTTAGGAGAACAACACGCAAAACAGAGCAGAAACTCATCATGGGGAGAGCTCAGGGCAAGTCTAGACACAGGCTGTGGACTCCAAGCAATTTATGGAGGACCATTCTCAGTCTCTGAAGCTGTGTCCCATCCCCCGTCCCCTGTACTCCCCCCTCCCCCTGCCCACCCAGCTCCATGTGAGAATTCCACAAACTCCTGTAGCTTCTGATCATCCCTTCTTCCTCTGTGTCCCAAGGGTGGCTCAGCCCCGTCCTCCCTGTTCCCATTGCTTCTCTGCTCTGTGGCAGAGACCTTTCAGGATCCAATGGCCATTTCTCTTCTGGCCTGGCCAGGGCAGACAGGTGCCCTCTGGTGGACTGTATCCTAGTCTAGAGTTGGAGAAACATTTAACGGGCCTTTGAAACATCAAACTTGGAGGCTCTGGCTTTTGAGAAGCAGGATAAACAAACCTGGGCCCGAGAGGAAACTCATTCCCCTTTCTTTCCTTTGCCTTTCAAACTCATCAAAGTCAAGTTCTCAGAGCTCTACTGTCTCACAAGTGCCTTCAAATGGGTCTCATTGTTTTATTTATTGTGCTTATCACAAGTGCAGGCAGCCTGGAGAGTCTCAGGCCAGCAGAGACCTCTTTCAGGGAGTGTTGACATTTCTGGAGATGTGAAAGGCCCACAGTCTTCCCTGCCCTGGGTGGGCCTGGTTGTGAGAGGCTGAGGTCTGTGCTGGTTCCCAGTGGGGTCTTTCGGAGCCCAGCAAGCCCCTGACACTTGCCTGTTTATACTTCACGGTCCCTGAATAGCCAGGTCTGTGACCAATCCAGGTTAACATCTCTGTCAGTCTGCTCTACCTTGGGCCCTTCTGGCTGGATTTTGTTCTCCAGGGCAAGGTGAGGCAGCAGCACTAATGACATTGTGGCTCAGTGATGAATCAATGTTTAATAGCTAAATATGTACTAGATGCTTGCTCTCTCTGTGTGTCTGTTGTTTCCAGTCCTCTGTCTCTGTCTCTCTCTCTGTGTCTCTCTCTTTGTGGTCATGGGAGATGAAGAACCAAAAGGGGCCCGGTCTTTGGTTCTCTATGGCTCTCAGGCCCCTTGGGGGTGACAGAGACATCTGCCTATCAGTCTGCCACCTGGCAGAAGGGGAGAGGTGTGTTGTAAGGCAGGGACAGAGTGCTGGTAGCAGGAGGGATGGATGCAGATGTGAACGGGAGAAGGAGAAAGGCCTCAACAAAGGAGACAGTGTCTGGAGGCCAGCAGAGCTCAGGAGGAGGTGTAAGGGAGGGGACTGACAGGACAAGGTCAGAGGTTCCGGGCACGGTGAACACTCTGGTACTGTAGAAGAAAAAACGTCGTATGTCAGCGTTAGAGGAGTATCTGTGGTGTGGCTGTGCCATTGGTGGGTACCTGCTTCAACACTGAATTAGGGTGACATATTCAGCACTCCCTGAAAAGTTTCTGACAAAAAGGGATGGGTCTTCTGTTGGAAACAAACCCAGAACCTGGGTTTGGAGCAACGACTCTGTAGACGTGGGCTTGGCTGAACATCTGGAGAATGGGTAGAAGGGCACACTGCAGAGATTAATCCTCAGAACACATGCCTAGATCCTCTAGATGATCTCAGAGTGGTCCCCTTGGACACAGTGTGTGGCAGCAGATGGGAACCAAGTCCACCTGTATGATCTCAGTGAGTCCCTGCCTCTCTGCACCTGGGTACCATCTTTGCGGTGTGGTCAATACCACCTTTCTTGGCAGCATGAAATAATGTAAATAGAAGTGCTTTGAAAGCTGCAAAGCGTCGCACAGACGCCAAGCATTATCTCCTCCCCTCTCTTTCTATTATCTTCTCATCTGCTCTCAGCGCGCCCTGTAATTGAACCAGGACCACAGACCTATCTCCCACAGTCTCCCAGGGGCTTTCTGCGGCAGAGGGCGGATGGACCACGTCTGTTAGAAATTCCAGGAAGCAGAGAGATGCAAGAGGGAAAGAAGCTGGGGCTGGGTTAGGCAGTAATGAGCAGAGCAGTGGAGTCCAGGTCTGAGAGAAGATTCTGGAAGGAGACAAGAAAATCTCTCATGTCATTGATGCTGCTTATCATCGTCATTACAACCATCATCATCATCATCATCATCCCCTCCCCCTGCCACCACCACCACTATGGTTTTCATCTTCATAACTTACGGCCCTCAAATGCTCTTCGGCCATCTTCTCTTTTGGAATTCTTTATGCCTCTGATCTTCAAGGTTCATTTCAGGAAGCATTTCCCAGTTTTCCTAGGTGGCAATGGTCTCATCTTCCACAGTCCTCCTTGTCCTTTCCGTCACCACACTTCTCCCCTGTACTCTGTGTTACAATAACTGGTGGGCATTTGTTGTTTCTCTTCTGTTGAGTTTAATCTCCTCGAGAGAAGGGGCTCTGTCCCTGATTCTCTCTGTGTGCCCCTGTTACCTCTTCTTGTACCCAAGAAGCTACCGTGGTTGCTGGAGTGGGGAAGAACTCCCCATTGTTTAAGAGGCACCAGGAGTTGACAGGCATATGCTTTAGAAGCTTGTCTTTCAAGGCAGCCCCACATTCACTCAACTCTACACCATTTGGGTCTTGCAGAGTTCAAGCCTATGGGCAAAGGCCTGGACAGTCCATCGACCAGCCATTGCTGCACTTTCTCCCTGAGCTGGAGTCTAGGTCCCTTGGTGCCTGAGTATTTCAGCCACCTGCTTCTCCTTACAGAGCTGAGAAATGAAGGCTTCCTGGATACTTCGGAGCAAGGGTCAGAAAAAATGCAGGGAGGATAGAATGTAGGTGTGGGGATCTGGAGGGGGTACTCTGAGACAGTGAGGGGACCTGCTGTGCTCCATAGACACAGAGGAGTGAGTCCCCCATCCTCCTGGCTCCTAGCCCCTGGAACACCCCAAAGCTCCTTCTTTGTCCTGGTGAAATAAAGGCTTGTCAGAGAGACATGATTATTGTTAATTGCTAGATGGTTCTTGTCTTTCAAGACATTTGTTTTCAGGCAAGGCAGCGAGGGCTTATTTCTGGAGGGGCTTTGGCTCTGGATGGCCTCTCCTTGAGAAGAAGCAGCCAGCACAAGAAGAATGAAGGATCCAGAAAGAGGAGCTGCCTCCTGGTATATATAGCTGGTGGCCTTTGTGGGATGCTGGCCAGGGATCTAGGGTTGGAGCTGTGACTCATAGTCACACTGAAGACAGCACTTGATTACAAGTACATGAACTCATTCACACCCACATCAAAGTACCAGTATGTGTAGACACTGTGCTCAGAGGGTCACACATATGCATATTCTCAGTGACCAGTAACCCACAGATGACATGCTGCAAGCTCAGGTATAGTGGTTGGATACACATAACTACCTTTCCATGAAGATATATGCAAATGTCTAGAGGTTTGAGAGTGATAATTTCTTCCCTCTTCCCTTCAACTTGTGGACCAAGAAACAGACACAAGAGACAGATAGTAATGCATATAGTTCTATATTTTATCTCTCTTTAAGACATGTGCATTTTCACATTTCTGAATTGGAGTAAGTTTTACAGTAGATAGCTTGTACATAGTAAAGCATGTCCCCGTTAGCATGCTTTGCTGCTGTACCAACGTTCTAGCCAGTAGAGCTGATACAGGAAAATGAAGTACCCATGCTATCTAACCTCTACCCCTCTGCTTTGCAGTGTCAATAAGCCACGAACCCAGACTCTCTGGGGGCTTCTGTTTTCTCTAAGAGCTTCTTTCAGTTAGCTCATTCACCAAGGAGTAGGGGGAAGATATGTATTCTGTCCCTAACAGGCCTGTCCCTGGCCAGGCAGACACCATGACATGGGTTTCCTTAGCTGTAGCAGGTAGGTAAGGAGAGGGTCAGGGAATGAGAGACAGGGGCAGAGAAGGGCAGAGGATTTCTTCCTACCTTGTACAACTCAGAGCAGGGTCACAGAAAAAAAAAAAACAAAAAAAAAAAAAACGGTTTTCCCTCTAAGGTAAGATACATCTTGGCATCCACAAATGGGTCAAAACATACTCGAGACATTTACCCTTAGACAATTTGATTATTCAAGTGTGTGTTGTGTAAGGGGCTTGAATGACTGAATGTGCGTAAGTAAACAGTTAGGTGGTGCAAATAATTGAGCGTGTGTACAGAGACTAAGTAAAAACACACACACAGCTTTATGTGTAGCTACATCAGTACATGCCTGTGCTTCCACTATATCTAGGGCCTACCTTGCGTATGTACTCACCTCCTGGATCCTGGCAGTGTTTCCTGAAGGGAGCTACACGCCACTTGACAGCAGAAGATGGACCACACAGATCTACTCCGAGGCCACTTTGTGGTATGCCAGAAGGCTGCTGTGGACTTTGTGTTGACAGAGTGACCAACATCTAGCCTGTCACCCATGCTGTTTCTTACAATTCAAAGCATATCACCAGTCTAGATGTCTGCCTTTGGCTGTAATGTTCTGGAAGGTCCCTGGACAGACTTGTCTATCTTCACCGTTCCAGAAGCTTGGAAGAGAGCTCCCACCCACCATGTCTTTCCCCAGTCTCCATAAAAAGAAACTCTGCCCTCTGCAGACTGCACAAGCATGTCATTCCTGGAAGGAAGTGCACCAGTGTGCCACCTTCCAAGGCATGGCAGACCATGGCTTACCTTGTAACTGTCCAGTTGAGGCAGCCAAGATCTTCCCTTTCTCTCCATCTCTGTCTCATATCAGGAATTAAACCTAGGACCTCATGCATTCAGGGCAAACACTCTATCACTGAGCGATAGCCCTAACCCTATTTTGAGTCAAAGAAAATTTGTAACCATGGCTCTCTAGTTTCTCAGACTGGCCTTGAACTTGCCATCTTTCTGCATGAGGTTCCCAAGTAGCAGAGATGATGGGCATGTACCACCAGGAAGGAAGTTCTGGGGCTATCTTTCTTTGACCTCAAACCCTGGCTACCTGTGGAGGGGCCATTGCTAGCCACACTTGCCTATGCACTTCCCAGTCATTTCATAGACTCAGCTCTTGCTTGTTCAGCCTCTGTAGTTTCCTGACAAGGGCATAGAAACTCAAAGAGATTGTGGTTTATTTAGGCTAACCTATCTAACTAGGGCTTACGGCAGGCTCCCAGTCCTGTTTGTGTGAATCCGAGATCACGTGGTAAGCTGTGAGGTGTTCATTTGTGTGAATATGCCTGTGTGTGTAGTGTAGCCATGTGGAGGTGATTGCATTCGTGTGTACGGGTGTGTATTTCTGGGTGCTTTTCTGCCTGTTGGAAACTGTGAGTATACTCATGTGGACACTGAATCAGTGAATTTCCTCTGTGTTACCAACTTTATAGAGCCATCTACTCTACCCCTTTATCCAGCAAGAGTTCTGTTCTAGCATCGAAATACCTCTCTTGTGTATCTAAGTGCAGAGAACCGTAAACACCGAGGACTGCACATCTGTCCCCGTCTCCCTGGACAGATGTCTATCTGTCTGTGCACATCTGTGTACACTCATGGGTTTTGATAATGTCGTATACCTGCCCATGGGTATCCACCTATGTAGACACTGTGCAAATCCGTGGTGACAGGTGGGCTGTGTGTCCATGGCTGCGTAGTTCTGACATTTCCCACCTGTGTGCGCGTGCTTGCCTTTGTGACTAAGGCAGCATGAATCCTTCTGTCGATCCTTGTAATCTGTGGGAACAGCCCAGCTCCTGGTGCTGATTGCCTTATTGGTCACTGGCCTAGCAGCCTGTGTCTTTTAACTCAAGGAAAGGTCGCCTGGACCCCCATGCAGGCTCAAATCATATAACCTTTCATGTTTCCTCTCCTGTGGGGACTGTTCAATTCCCATCCTCTCTGGGGTCCCATTTGTATGATGTCAGGCGGAGAGTGAGACTGTGGCCTGGTACATCTTTCTAAAGCAGTATGACTCTGTGCCTGAGGGGGGGAAGCAGCCTGCTGGGAAGCAACTTCTTACAGGCTCAGATAGCGGTTCCTTTTCTCCTGTGTGACCTCTACCTCACCAGTATGCTCAAAAAACCAAGCGGAGGCCATTGCTCCAGCCCTTCTCCCATCTTAGTGACAGAGACACTGGAGCCTGGGCGTTAAGGACCTTCTGCTAGCTTAACCGGTTCGATTTTGACGGGAGCCTGAGGTGGTTTCAGTGTTGTTGGACTCCAAGTACAGAGTTCTTTTTCTCATGGATACAGTCACCTGAGGTGGATGGTTCATCAGAGATCAGTGTGTCCCTTCTGTGGTGTACAGGCACGGTGGGGGTGTCCCTTGTGGTTAGTAGGGACCATATTTTGATCACCCTGTGCATCCGCATGTGCAACAGAATGGAGAAGTGTCAGACAGGTGCCATTTTGCACCTTGCTCCTAAATTTCTGTATTTGGAACCTGAGGTGGCCCTGAGGTGACCTAAGGCAATGACAGCGAAGTCTTCATCAATCTAAGATTGTGGTGGATCCCCTGAGCCAGAGCAGTGTCATACTGTGTTAAATTACTGAGATTTGGGTTTCTTTGTTATAGCACCTACTCATTTCTTACCTTAATACACCGGCTCTTCTCTTTTGGGAAATGGTCTCTAAGAAACCAACTCAAGGGGTTGGAAAGATGGCTCAGCGGTTAAGAACACTTGTTGCCCTTCTAGAGGACCCAAGTTCAGTTCCCAGCACTCATATTGGGTGGCTCACAACTGCCTGTAACTGCAGCTCCAGGGGAATCTGACTTCTTCTCGTGGCTTCCATGGGCTCCTGTACCCATGTAGCACACATCACACACACACACACACATACACACACACACACACACACACACACACACACACACAGAGATAACTAGGAAACATTTTCAGACCTTTCTCACCAACCTCGTCTTCCAATCCTGGAACCACAGGTTGGGAACCCTCTTGGTCACCTGGGGCAGTCCAGTCCAGGGGAAGCAAACTTAAATCCTGCGCTATGTAACAAGATGAATAGGTATGCTCATCATAATACACCTGCCTGTCCTTTGAGCAAACTTCACCCTTTGAAAGGATCACTGACTTTTTATTCAGGATGCCTTGAGATCATCACTTTAGATTCTGGATGGAATCGGCTTGCCCCATGCTCATCATCACCCAGTCAGAGGCTCTGACTCTTGGAGGACCAACCAGTGTGACACCAGTGGCGGGAAGCTCGCCGTTGACTTTCCTTTCTCAAACACTTTCCCAGCTCCAGACCCCTTCCTCTTCCCAGCTCTGGATGCCAGGAAGAGTGGGACCAGGGTCTGTGTGAAGCCAGTGAGGTATCTACAAGAGGAAGCTTGAAGCCGAGGCCGAGATGGCTGCTGCAGTTTATGGCTTTTTTTAGAGAAGCCATGTCAATGAAGTCGAAAGTGAAGTCAAAACCAGAAGCCAGAAGGAATACGTTACAATCCCAAACAGAAGGGCCTAGCTTTCCAGATGTGCAGGAGTGAGAGGTGGCAGCAGGTTGAAGAGGATTAGAACTGGAAAGAGCCTCAGAACCCTGGGCGGGTGTGAGGTGGGAGCAAGGCCTGAGAGAGGCTTAGCAGTGTTCCCTAGAGAGTGGCAGCTAAGTCAGGGTAGCATTGGGTAGAGGGTCCTTAGTAACCTGGGGCTCCCTGGTTCTTTATCCAGACTCAGATATGCAAGTTCACTGCAGGGGAGGAGGGTGTGTGCAATGTGTGTGTGTGGGGGGGGGGCGGTGTTACAGACAGCTGGAGAATGGTCTGCCTGCTCTGGGCAAGTGGCAGCTACAAAGAGATTATCCCAAACAGCCCGAGTAATGGACCCAGCCACAGATCTGTGCCTCTCTACAGAGGATGCAGACGATGGCAGGTCAGTCACCTCCAGAAGACAGCAGCAGGTCGTCTTTGGAGACAGCTCCCTGGTCAGGCTTGTGGCTCTGACAGCAGGCGTCGGCAACAGCTTGTCCTTGCTCCACATCTTCCTCTCTGCTTTTCCTTTTTAACAAATTCTGAATCATAATGAAAGATTTTCCTTGGATGTCGTGTGTGTCTGACAATCAAATCAATTCTTTGCAATCAATGTTTTTCTAATGAATTTTGCATTTCTCAGGGCAGGACCTGACATTATCTGTTTGTTTTCTCTCTTGCCCTTGGCTCCCTCCCTGTTTTAAGCAAACCGTGCAAGAGGCTTCAGGAGCCAAATGGCAGGTCTGAAACAGCTTTTTCCTTCCAGTTTCTCCTCAATTTTTCCTTGCCCTTTTCCCCAGCACCCTTCACTGGGGAACTTAATGGGGTGTTGCTGAGCAATTAGAATGATTTAAATGGCCCTGTAACAAAGTTTGTCAGGTGAAACCCCACCACCCACCAGAGCTCACCCCTGCATCTGTTGTATCCTAGCTAAAGAAGGAGCAGGGAGGTGCCCGGGACCTGAGAGAACTATTCCCTCCCGCCCCAGCCTCACTCCTTCCCTCTATTCTCACAGGCTTCTGGTGCGTGCAGTAGATTAGATGCAAAATACATTTTCATTTCACCTATTCGGAAAGACTTCTGGGTGAAATAACAAATTCATTAATAAACACTGCAGGAGAGGCAGGAGAAGAGCTACCAGACCAGGTTGGCTTCTAATGTCCCAAATCCTGTATGAATGAATAAATGATTGACTGATTGAATGAATGATGGAATGCAGGCAATAAGGACTTGAAGGCTGGTATTGCAAAAAGGTGGCATGTAGACTTGGAACTAGGTATTTAGAGCCACTAAAGTGGGTGGTATCAGGACCCACTCCTTCATGTGTGGGATGTAGAACCTGTATGGAGGATGGAGAGAATTCAAGTGGCCAGTTAGATGTCTTGAAAACAAGACATCTTTTTGGTGGTTTTGGGCATCTGGGGTGGGGGGCCCAATGTGCTCACAAGGGCTCCTCAGAGTGGAAGAAGGCAGAAGAGGTCAGAGTGACTTCTGTGGAAAGGACCTAGCCTGCAGTGCTGGGTCTAACAATGGGAAAATGGACCACAAGTCCAGGGATTCAGGTGACTTCTAGAAACTGGAAAAGACAAAGAAGTGGATTCTCATTCTCCCCTAGAGCCTTTGAGGAGACCACAGCCCTGCTAGCACTGTATTTCAGTCAGTGAGATTTTTATGGGAGTGCTGACCTCCAGAGCTATCGGTGATAAATCTGCATGGTTTCAACCCCAACTCATCTGTGCTTCACTTGTTACAGCAGCAACAGGAAGCTCATACAGAAGTCCTGATGTGTCTCAGCTGGCCTGGATGCGCATGGCAGACCAAGGGAAGCTCAAGGAACATGATAATGGAGTCTAATAGGCTGTGGGAAATGCAGTCTTTAATTAAGCTATATGCAAAAACATGGTGGGAGACCCTCAAAGGGACCTAGCAGGTGTGAAGACCATCTGAGCGACTCAGTGATGGACAACTTTGTTCATGGATCTTTGAGGCAAGCCTGCAGAGTCTCTTTCTGTCTTTCACTGATCTACGATAGGAAAGGGATCCTTCTCTCCTCCACCTCCTACCCTTGCCTCTCAGTCCCGGGCACAGACTTTGCAGTAGGTTGGGCTAATGTTTGCATTCTGGATCCTGCCTCATCAGCCAGCTGAGCAGGGCTATTTTCATGACTGTTTTTAGTCCTTCTTCCCAGGGTCCTTTTTTTTTTTTTTTTTGGTTTTTCGAGACAGGGTTTCTCTATGTAGCTTTGCGCCTTTCCTGGAACTCACTTGGTAGCCCAGGCTGGCCTCGAACTCACAGAGATTCGCCTGGCTCTGCCTCCCGAGTGCTGGGATTAAAGGCATGCGCCACCACTGCCCGGCTAGGGTCTTTGGACACTAGCCTCTGGGGGTTGTTGTGATGCGTTGCAGGCTGGGTGTCTGACATGAGGCCAAGTCTGGTGACATCATATGTCTTAACACTCTGTCCTAACAACACCCCCAGGTTCCTCATAAAAGACCCCCTCTTCTATCTCAGCTTCTTCACTACTTCACTGGGGATACTGCAGTAACCAAAGATGACCTCCACACACTTCCACCACTGTATCTAATCACATGCCAGCATCTACCCTCTGTGCTCAGCCTTCCCACACGATGCCCTGATGAACTATGTGTCTACACACAGTTCAGTGAAGCCGGGACTCACTCTTCTGCTTCCAGCAATTCTCTCTCCCTCTCCGTACTAGCTTGGCTCCATGTTCATATAAACATATTAATTAATATGCACCTATGTTAATTAATCCTTTGCCTGGTCCCATTTCTCTCAAGCTACTGCCCGTACCTTCTTCCTGATGATTATAGCAAGCTTCTCAACAGAGTTGTCATTACCTAGTGAGGTCCTCCCACCCCACCTCTCCATGGAAACTGCTCTTACCGATGCTGCTTCATCCATGGGATGATGTTCAGCCTGTATCCTGCTTGGTCCATCCGCGATTCTTGGCTGGGCTGGTATCATTCTTCTTTTTTGACCACACAGAACAGTCTGCTTTCCCTACTCCACAGATAATGATTCTTCCTCCTGTTTCTTTCATCCCTTCTATGAGCTCTCCCTACTGTTGACCTGACTGTGACCCCTGAGGCTCACTCTGTGGTTGTCTTCTTAGCGTGAATTCACCTAGTCTGGAAATATCAGCTGTGTACTGATGGCATCAATGTTGACCTCTCTCCTGAGTCAGAGGCTTCCATGCCTTGCAGCCTGAATGCATCTGCACCTACCGGTCCAGGATCTTAAAACCTCCCTGCATTTGATGAAGTTCAGAGGGGCTTCTCAGACTCAGTGATGGAGGAGGAGGAGAGACCAGGGCTGTGGTAGGTGCTGGTGGCCAGAAATGGAGCATGAAAGAACATGGAGCAGCATGTTTACATGCTTACACCTCTTTCCTTATTTCACATCTCCAGACTTCACTGTGACAGAAAGGGAGGATTGAGGAAGAGGTGGGGGAACAGGTGACCCTAATTGAGAACCCCCTCTGGTTTAAGCAGGCTCTTCACTGATGGGCATGCTGGTCTTTTTAACCTCTTTTGCATATACAGCTAACCAGACCCCACCCAAGCCTACTAAAGATCCCCGGACTCACTTTGGGGGTCTCCTCCCAGCCGTCCCTTCCTAGCCACTTCCTAGGTTTTCCTTTTTCTCACTAAGCCCACCTTGCTTTTCTCAGACTTGCTGGCTTGGCCTGTTCTTTGTGGGCACGTGGGAAGGAGGAACAGAGAAGGAAATCTGCATCATCAACAGATCTCCAACAGAACCCTTCCCCTCAGCCCCTTCCCAAACACGCTTTTTTCTGTACCTCCATGGGGGGCAACTCCAACTTCCCACTTGTCTAGGGGAAAATGTGGACGCCGCTGCTGCCTACTCTTGTTCTCCGGTTCTTCTCGTGAGACTGGCTAGGGAATGCTCTATTTTTGCCCTACTTTAGAAAAATGCACTGGATCTGATTGATTCTCATACATTTGCTGCTCTCGCCCTGGTAGGGAGCACCTTCATCACACAGCTGAGCTGTTCCATTAGCCTCTGACCAGGTCTCCCTGATTCTGCCGTCGCCTTTATTTCCAGTATGGTGACCAGAGAGACACTTTTCAAGCCCCAGACAGATGACGCCACTCTTCAGAACCCTGAACTGTACTGACTCTCCCTCAGGTTCCACTGCCCATGCTCCAAGACAAGTTCTGCCCAGCACCCTCGCTCTAACTCTCCCTTGTTGGAAAAGCTTGGTGAAGACTCCCATATTCTCCAACTCTTCCCTGAAACTTTACAGTGAGATCACACTGACTGGTGACATTCTGAAAATCGCAAAACCTTCCCGCATCCATCACCGGCAGCCTCCGGTCCGTACTGGCTGTGTGTCACTAATTCAGTGAGTGTGTTTGGATACATCACCCTGACACTCCTGTATAAGGCTTTCTGTGTTTATGTTTAGTGAGTGTAGGAACAACAAGAGGTGGCAACAGGCCGGGGTAGTGCTTGCACACACGGCTACTCTCTGTGCTGGGCTCTTCGGCCCTTTTGTAGATTGACAGGTCCACCAGATCCAGGGACTTCGTCACCATGCAGGGTGTGCTCTTCCCCTAACTGGGTGGCAGATGTCTCAAAATGAGGGAGAAGCTTTGGTAATCGACTTCTTGGCAATCTTATAACTGGGCATTTAATGTCTCCTTCAAAGGAATAAACAGTCATTGTCTCTGTCTCAGTACAGCCAAATAGGCTTGTGGAATTCCAATCTGACCCAGGCTCTCCGACAGAAATCTTGTTATTGCTACTCCCCATTTGTACCCCTGACATAGGCCCAAGGAGAGTGTCTTATTCAGCCGTGGCACCTAACACGGGCTTAGCCTGGCTGGTACACAGACCCTTCTTGCTATTGCAAGGAACCACAATTGACAGATGGTGAACCGGCCCACTGACTCTCTGGTAAGTGGAGTTCAGAAACTGGGTTTCTTAGTCTGGTTTTAATTGCTGTAATAAAATACTCAGGAGAAGGTGATTTATAAACATTAGAGGTTTACTTGGCTTGTGGTTCTGGTCCTGGCATCTTCTTGACATCTATCATACACAACAGTGATGGGTGTCACTACAAGACAGAGTCAGTAGACCAACCTAGTCTACTTTCTTCCTCTTGCAGAGCCACTCGTGCTGTCCCAGGGACCCCACTCTCGACCTCATATCCTACCAATAGCCTTTCCAAAGCCCAGCCTCCAAAGACCATTATATACGACACTGGGGATCAAGTTTCTCACACACCCACTCTCCAAACTATAGCTTCTGTCAGCGCCTTTCTACTTGCAAGAGATAAACCTATATTGTTGGTTTTTTTTTTTTTTTTTTTAGTTTTCACTTACTTTATTAACTCTTTATTCCATTTCAGTTTTGTAAAAATAGTATGCCTTTCCAGGCTGGATACAGTATACTTTCTTTTTTTCCCCCATTTTTCTTTCTTAAAATTTTTTCTACTCACTCTCCATACCACCCACAGATCCCACCTCCTCCCTCCTCCCACCTCCCCCCCAGTCCTCTCCCAAGCCACCCCACATCCCCCAAATCAAGGTCTCCCATGGGGAGTCAGCAGAGCCCCGCACACTGAGCCTAGGCAGGTCCAAGCCCCTTCCCACTGCACCAAGGTCTTAAGAGGTTTGTGTTTACACACAATCAGGTCTGGCTTGATCAGGACAGATCTGAAAGGGATGGAGAAGAGAAGGGAAAGCAGAAGTGACCAGGCTCTAAGATGGCAGCTTGCTGGAGCTGGCTGTGGCGAAGCGTGCCAGTGGGAACGGAGTCAACCACTCTAAAGGAGGCTGTGCCTATTGGTTGAAAGGCACAGGTGGATCTTTATAACTGTGCTGTGGCCTCGGGTGGCCTGTCCCATGTTCCAGCTGCAGCAGCGATCTTTGTGGACATAAACATTTGGAGCATCTTTGTATGCTGGCCTGCCTCAGAACCCCACATAACAGATATCATCACCATCCCATTTAAAATGAGAATTTGTTGACCATACAGTGCAGGGCGGTCTCAGAGATGCCACGCCGGACCTCCCTTTATTCTTGTTTGCACACACACCCCACTTACACACATCTTCTTTCTTTTCTACTTCTCTTTGTTGGGACACGGTGTAAGACTTTATTTCTCCATGCTTTTGGAATTCCTCCTCCAGAATTACAGGGCAACCCCTTTTCTATTCTTTTCTTTTTTTCATAAAGTATCCAGCCTCAGGAATTTTGTTATAGGAACACAAAACACAATTAAAGACCTCCTCTTCTAGTTAAGTGACTTTATGCATAGCAATTCATGCGACTACTTACTACCCCAACCCCCCAAGCCTGCTGTGGGACATTTTCACTTGCAATGTTTTCAGAATGAGCTCACCTGATTAGAGAAGGTCCACACTAAATCACCTTGCTTTTGCTTAGCTCAAAATCAGTTGATCTTTTTTTTTCTAACCTAATTGTATCAGTGGTGCCCTATATTCAAGGGGAGGGGATTGTACAGAGTGCATATGCCTAACGTGGAGATCTTGGGAGGTATTTTACAAGTCCAGGTGTCACTCTGAGGCTTGGAGGGCTGTAGTGACTTGTTCTAGTCCCCATGGCTGTAAGTGGCAGAGATAGGATTGAAACTTGACCCTGGAGGTCCTGTGGTCGTTATATGAGCAATGAGAAAAACCAGCACAGTGAAGGAGGTTATGGGTGCAGATATTGAAACCTTGCCAGTTTCAGTAAGTAAATAACAAAGAAGGACTTCCGTCACCTGCAGATGGGTTTGATGGCCATCAAAATGTGTCATGGGGAACCAGAGAGACCATGTATGTCTTTAGCCACGCTGGTGATGTTAGCAAGGTGTAGATTGTAGGATCATAAACTGTCAGGGCTCACCAGGCATTGTAGGACCAGTTGATCCAGAGTTTTTCCAAGTGGTCCCCTGAAACCTCATTCTAACACGGCAGGAGTTATGATAAAAAAAGGAATCCATACTTCGATGGGTTTGGAGACTCTTGGCTTAAACACATAATAGATGTTGCTCCAACCCTGGAGCTGTTGAGTTATGACACACTGCAGAAACCTGTGAGACAGGGCAGGTGAGATAACTCAACAGTGAAGGTGCTTGCTGCCAAGCCTGACAACCCGAGTTTGATCCTTCAGACCCACATAGTGGAAGGGGATGGTGGCCACCATATTCAGGGTGAGGCTTTCTTCTTCAGTGAAACATCTCTGGAAACACACTCATAGACATGTCCAGAGGTGTGTTCAATTAAGTTGACAATGGAGAATAACCAATATGCACACATGCGCGAACACACACACACACACACACACACACACACACACACACACACACACACACACAGAATTTTTAAAATTCCACGAGAAGACCTCCTTCAATGCTGTGTAAATGGAAGACTGAGGTTTGAGGAGGACACTTGGTAGAGCTAGTGGTAGTTCATGATTTATTTCTCCATTTGCCTCTCTCAGCCCCACAGGCAGATTTGGTGCTTGGAATGGATGTAGGGTTCGGTTTAGGGTGATGGCATGTTGTTACCTATGAATTGTGATACCTCAGTAAAACCCCCCACTCTATCCCCTACAGACAAAGAGAAACTTAAACCAGGATTCCTAAGTGTAGATAAGAACTTAGACCCCTTTTCCCCAGGTGGTTGTATCTGCTACAGGGACTTTGGAAAACATAGTCAGGATATTTGACCAAAAGACTAAAAAGGGAGGTAGGTTAAAATAAATTATATGGTCTGTGCCTTTAAGAACTAGCCTCACAAAGAAAGGGGAGCACTCCTTCCAACCTCCCTGCTATGAGTGAGAGATTTGGAAGAGCCTCCCTGGAGGCTTATAAACTTAGAAAACACCTTACTTTTGCATTCTGTACCTAAAGTCTCCAGTGGTGGCTCTGGGGACATGATCTAGGCACAACAAGACCCTCACTCTATTGTCTCAAAAAGGGGGCCTTAGACAAAGATATCTCAATATAGATAGGCCCAGGCCAGTTTCAAGTCCCCAGAAATGATGGCACCAGCCCCAGGAACAAAAGAACAGAGTCAGGATGTCTGATGGAAACCAATTAACCACAAGATGCCCCTCTCCAGAGATAACATGACCAGACCCCAGAGATGAGTTGTAAAACTCCTGACAGGGCAAACAGATAAGCTAGAATAAGATAAAGTCCAGGCCCGGGAAAAACTGGACCAATCAAGGATGGACCCGTACTAACCCTCTCCCCTCTAAGAAATTTTATGGGTTTTGCCTATAAAAACTAACTTCCCCAAGAAAGAGTCACTCTTCTCTGCCTCACTTGAGATGGCTTGAGTTGAGTTCCCTGTCATGACTTGTAACAGATAAACCTTGCTTTTGCATTCTGGTATGCTCGTCCTTGGTGGTCTCTCTGGGGGTTACGATCTGGGCACAACATGAATAAAAGCATGAGGCCAGAAATTGGTGCCTGTGACGGTTGCCCTTTGCTGTCAACTTGATTAAATTTGGAATCACCTAGGAGACACACCTCTGGGCATGTCTATGAGTGTGTTTCCAGGGATGTTTCATTGAAGAAGAAAGACTCAGCCTGAATATGGGTGGCACCATCCTGTGGGTTGGGGTCCCAGGCAAAATAGAAAAAAAAGGAGGAAGCCAGATGAGTACCAGCATCCCTCTGCTTCCTGACTGTGGTCATAATGTGACCATCCACATCCCACTTGGAAGACATGCTTCTTTGCCTCTTAAACAGTTACATCTTAAATCATGAGTTAAAAGAAGCCCTCTCTTCTTTAAGTTGCTTCTTGTGTATTTGGTCACAGCCTCAAGCAAAGTAACTAATACTGAAAAGTGACCTGGAGGAGCAGCGCCTGCAGCCTCTGGCAAGAACCTGGCCAGGAGAAAGAAGGAAGCCTGTCTTTGCCTCGTTAAGAGAACAAAGGAAAGGGCTGAAGCCTGATGGTTTAACAGGAAGACAACTGCTCAGAGATTCCCCAGAGATAAGCCTCTCTGTGGAGGATTGGAAAAGCAGAGCCCTGGCGACCCTGCTGCAGAGAGTACAGTGACAGTCTCCTTTCTCTTTGTTCTGCTTTGTTTTGCCTCATTTCCCCTAATCTCAGGCTTCTAGGTTCCAGAGGAATGAATGGATGAGGTTGGGAGACATGGGAGGCTCTGAGACTCCACCCCTGACATTACAGGGGACTTGGAGAGGTTTGCAGGGAGGAGGGAGGACTAGGCCTTTGTCTGCTGGGCTGAGGGAAGACAGGGGCAGTTTCTCACCCCAGGGTGGAGAACGGTTGTGGCTGTGCCCTGTTCCTCCCAGCTCCAAGGAAGGGAAAAGAGGATCCATTTGAATATTCAGCTCCATAAACAACACCATAAAAAAAAAAATCACATCCATTTGCAGAGAAGGGCTGAGCTAGTGGGCTAAAGCAATGCCTCATTGCTCCCAGCACCAGAGCCGGATCCATCTTTTCCCTAGGACAAGGAAGCTGACTCTTAGAAAGGATGAAATCTAGGAATCTGAGAGGAGCTGGCCCTGACTTTCAGTAGCCGGGGTCCCTTTTCTTAACTCTACATTGCTCACTAGGGTCACCACAGCAGAGAAACACTTGGGTGGGACATGTCGGTGGAACGCTCTGTGTGGGGTGAGGAAGCCGCCTCTGGGTGGGCTACAGTACATCGGAGATCCCACAGACGTGGGCTTATGACTTGAAGTCATTTCTCCCTTCCTTCCGTAAGAGTTCTTCTTCTATACCCCTCACCCAAATTTTGGCCTGTCAACCCTAATGGAGGGTCAGGAGAGCTAAGGGACCCACAGTTGTGAGGTTTCTTTGCAAACTGTTTTCACAGAAGAAGACATTTCAGGGCACCCAACACAACCCCTCATTTTGAAGATAAGGAATCTGAGGCTCCAAGAGATAAGGCACATGCCCACTGTCACCCTGGGTGAGCGTGTTAAAATGACCTTCGTTCATTTCATGCCAAGGACAAAGCAGAGCAGCGTTTCCACAGAACCTCCGTTGCAGCCACCAGGGCGCTTGACCACGCCCATCTGCTCATTGGCTTCTCTGCCTTAGAAATTCAATCACTGTGTCCTGCTGGTTTGTTCTCACTGGAACCCCAGCTGTCTAAGGTGGATATCCGTTGAAATGACATGCCAGACCTCCCAAAATGTCACCCTGGCTGTGTGTGAAGCCTCCTGTCCCCAGGGGAGCTTGGTGTCTCCTGTAATTAAATCCCATTTCTATTTCTCCTCTGAGCCCAGAAGCATCTGGCCTTTACTTGTGTTCATTCATTGCTCAGGGAGCCAGTTCCAGAGCCCACTGTGCGAGCTTCCTGTATCTTGGAAGGTGCTCAGGGCACCACCCCACCCCCAAATTGTCAGCTGACTCTGTTGATGACAACCCTGAGTGACTTTATACTGGGCATAACTCAGAACTTGGCCTCTGGAGGCGTAAAGTCTTGTGGCCCTATTGATACACCACCTCACCTCCTGCCTCAGCTAGAAGCTGAACCTAAGGCCTAGCGCATGCCAGGCAAGTGCTCTATTACTTAGCTTCCTCTGCCCCATCCCTAAAGATTCTTATACTCCACTTATAAAAGGAGTGAGTCGACCAGCTCCTCAGAGGAAAGGGTGAAGAGATCCTGGAGGCTCTGAGTCTTAACGGTTACAAAAAACTTCAGACAGGGACATGTCCCCAGTGGTGAGCCCTGGGCCAGGATCGCTCTCTTTTCCACCCCATGCCATCTGGGGTTTTGATTCACTGGGTAGTTCGATGAATTCACATTACTTCCCATGCTTAGAGTTTCCTTTTCTGAACCCTCCAGAGCTCCAAGAGGCTGTGGTTCTTGAGAAGTTTTCTTTCCATCACAGAGGTGAAGTTCCCGGAAACGTCTGCACCTATACCTTAGTTGGCCTTGTGCAAGGATAACGTAGCTGTGACCTTTGTTTCTGAGGTGTTCATTCTGTACTGCTGGCAGCACCATGCCCCAGGCAGGGGCCTGAATTGTGGAAGAGTGAAGCGAGTGAGGATACATACGTTCTCTTGTTCTTCTCGTCTATGGGTGTGATGTGACTAACTGCTTAAGTTCCTGCCGTGATTTCCCTGAAATGACAGACTATGGCCTGGAATCAAAATCCAGATAAACTCTCTTTTCAAAATTGCTTTTTGTCAGAGCAACAACACAATAAAAACTCCGATAGCAGCCTGGCTCCCAAGCCTGCCTTTTAGACCAGGGCACTGCCAGAGGCATCTGAACTTCCCTCTCCTCTAAGGCAATAGCTCTCAACCTTCCTCACCCTGCGACCTCTGCACACAGTTCCTCATGTTGCGGTGACCTCCAAGCACAAAATTATTGTTGTTGCTACTTCATAACCATAACTTTGCTACGGTTATGGATTGTAATGCAAATATCTGTGTTTTCTGATGATCTTAGGCGACCCGTGTGAAAAGGTTTTTTGAGAACCGCTGCTCTAAGGGGTAGCGTGACTCATATTAGAGAGTAGTAGTTATTTGTTCTGGGTGAAGCATGCTCCCAGAATCCTTGCCACTGTTTCCAGGCATCCCTCTGTTCCTTTTCAGCTGAGAACGACAGCACAGGCCTCTGGTCCAGATGGACCCAGCCAAGATAAATGCAGGGGGGCTGTTGTGTCTTTCTTCTAATGGTGCCTCTTTCAGACTTCTTTTTCTTAGCCACCACACCTTCCTATTGAACTTGTGGTCATTCTCAGATTCTAAGATCTTTTATTCACAGATCTCTGGCAAGCCACAGTACCTTTATCTTGAACTAGTTCAATTGATTCTTTGACTCCAAACACTGGACTTTACACACAGTACCACTGGATTTTATCTGTGTTGTCCAGGCATGTGTTCTTGCCTGCTGAGATGGTCTGACTCTAAGGTACTATAGTTCTGTTGAGATGGATGTGCTATGCAATTAATTCCTTCCAACTCTGTCGCGTACAAACGAGGCAATCATCCTTTTCTCAAACTTCATCTGTGGCATTGATAAAAACACTGATTAAAACAGAATGTGGCTCTTGGACCTCTTTTCTAAAGAAAGATTTCCCACCTAGTGATACCCTCCCCCCCCCAAAAAAAAATAACCAAAAAAAACCCAAAAAACAACAAAAACAAAAAACAAAAAACAAACAAAACTCTCCTCTGGAAATATCCACAATGTAATTTTTTTACTTCCTAAGTTTATATTTAATCCGGCAATGAATGCTTAACCATGTTTCAGGCAGAGAGGAAGCCCAGGCTTGAGATCCAAAGGCCCTGCTTTCTCAGGGTTCTGTCAGAGTGTTTCACACATAGCTAGAAAAACATGTTTACAGACAACTAGTGACCCCAAGTCCTCAGGCTGGATGCACAGAGGGTCTAGTGAGCTGATGCATCCATGTTTAGACCATACTAATCCTGTTTTCTGAACACGAGTCCTGTGAGTAGCCATGAAGCTTGACTGTGCGTGGGTAGACCACTGATTACCCAACCCCCACTTTATTTTTTGCCTTTCAACCCCCTTTTCCTCAGGCCACTCTTTCTCTTGTAAGTGTGTTCATACATGTGTGTCTGAGGGTGTGTGAGAGCACTTGTGTGCACATGTGTGTGGGTGCCAGAGGTTGTAGGGGGATATTCGGTCACACTGTGAACTCTGAGTTTGCATTTATATTAATTGAATAAAATGAACCTTGGGTCAGGAGGCTGCATTAGCAACTAGCTGACAGAAAGTAATCATAGAGTACCAGAAGGCATCTGGGAGAGATAGAGAGACACAGGAAGTGGTAGGTTGGGGTTGGAAGCGGGACCGCTTTATGGTTTGGCGAAGTGGAAGCGCGGGTCTTCCGTGGACACAGCAAGGAGAGAGGGTCAGCTAGTTGCTACTCAGCATCTCTGAGCTCACAGGTTTTCACCCCAGCCTTTGAATCTCCAGTCTTACTCATAATTGGGACGATAGAAACTTAGTCAAAGCTGCCTTGAGCAGCAGCGACAGGGCCAGGGCCTGCGGGAGCAGAATTCTCCACAGGCTGCAGCCTGAGTGGCTAGGCCACTGCTAGAGAAGCAGGCTGGTAACTGTGGAGTTGCAGTTGCTGACTGAGATAGCGGTAGATTAAGGCTCAGCCACTGTGCCGAAGTTAAAACCACATGATGTTGGGTGGCTTCCTGAATAGCCCCCTGCCTTATTTTTTGAGGCAGGGTCTGTCTTGGTTTCTTTTCTGTTGTTGCTATGGTAAAATGCCTCAGCAAAAGCAACTTGCAGAAGGAAGGGGTCTGTTGCTGTGAAGAGACACCATGACCAGGGCAACTCTCATTAAAAACAAACACAACAAACAAACAAACAAAGAAAAAACATTTAATTGAGGTGGTGGTTTACAGTTCAGAGGTTCAGTCCATTATCATCATGATGGGGAGCATGGCAGCATGCAGGCAGACATGGTGCTGGAGAAGCAGCTGAGAGTCCTACATCTTGCAGGCAACAGGAAGTCGACTGACACACTGGGTGGGTGATATCCTGAGCATAGGAAACCTCAAAGCCCTCCCCCACAGTGACACACTTCCTCTAACAAGGCCATACCCACTCCAACAAAGCCACACCTCCTAATAGTACCACTCCCTGTGGGGTTATGGGAGCCAATTACATTCAAACTACCATGGGGGTGGGGGTGGGGGTGGGGTGGGGAGTCTTTTAGCTCTCAGTTCAAGACACAGTCCACCATGGTGGGGAAACCAAGACAGCAGGAGCTTGAAGCTTCTGGTCAAATCACCGCCACTGTCAGAAGAACAGAATGATAAATGTATGCATGTTTGAACTCAGCTCCTTTTCTCCATTATACTCAGTTCAGGACCCAAGATCAAGGAATGGACTAGCCCACCCTTAAGATGGGTTTCCCCATATCAATGAATACAGTTAACATAATTCTTCACAGGCATGCCCAGAGGCTTGCCTCCCAGCTAATTCTGGAAGTGTTCAAGTGGACAGTTAATATTAGCCATCACAAGATCTCTTTCTGAACCTAGAGCTCACTGATAAACCCTGGCTGGCACGTCAGTGAGCTCCAGGAATGCCGTGTCTCTGTCTTCACAGCCCTGGATTATAGGTACTCTGTCACTCCCATCTTTCTATGTGGGATTTGAACCTAGGTCCTTACGTTTGCATGGCAAACACTTTACTAACTGAGCCATCTCTTCAGTCTCCAACCTGTTTCTTTATTCCATAAGTACCGCTAAAACCCTCCTTTGAGAAAGCGTATTTGAGAATCAGGGCTCCCACCTCCTCACAATTGGCATCTTGTTAATGAACTCTTCCTTGGTCATAAAACTTGCCCTTTTGGTGCTTGGCATATGCATGGTGGTGAAGATAGACCTTGTGGGTGGGATACTAGGGTGGTGCGTGGGGGTGGTACAGGTGGAGGATGGTGAGTTGGGAGAGGAGCTGGGTTGTTTTCTTCAGCCAAATGAGAGTCTACCCACAGCTCCATGGCTTCGCTTAAGAGTTGTGGCATCTCTAGTCAGTGAACACACTCCTATCACTAAAGATGGAACAAATTATGGCTAAGACAATCTGGAGTGATTTTCACATCGTTTGGGCTGTGATTCCTTTGACCTCTGTTGTTAGCACTCTGCCTCCATCTCATGCTGGGGTCACCATTACCCCAGGCCACCATAGACCACATCTGGTCCAGAAAGGAACCTTGATGGGAATGCTTCGCGGCAGCTTTTGCCCTCAGCTCCGAGAGCTCAGCTGGGTGTTAGAGCGCTGTAATTCATGCCAAAGGTTGTTCCCTGCAATTTCTCTTTTCCACCCTCTCCCCCTGCCTCCCTCCCCCAGTGGGAGAGGAAAGGCAGCTATGCTTATAGAAAGATTGATTAGTTAAGCAAGTCAATTATATCTCTTGCCGAGAGCAACTGTATATTAAGTAATGCAGCAAAAATGATTGTCTGCACAGATCCATTTTGTCGAACAGCTGTTCCAGGGGCCCGGAAAGAGAAGACGGAGGTTAAAATCCCGTAATAGTCTTCACTACCCATCTCACCCCACCCCATCATGCCTGGCCCTCCGGGGGCTCCATTTATTATGAGATGGAATAAGCTTGGGTAATAAGCATGCTGGCGGCCTGCTCCATTTTGCGGGAAAACTCCCCGCCATGCTATGAGCTCCTGGGCATCCATCAATGCTGGCTCTCCTGCCCTCCTGCCCTCCTGGCCTCCTGGCCTCCTGCCCTCCTGCCCTGGGGGAGTAGACTGAGGCTGTCTTCGCCCACCAGCATCGGTGCAGTGGAAGGAGTTCTGAATGAAGTCTGGGGATCTGGGTTCAAGTCTATGCATTGACTGTGTGAGCTGAGCTGAGTCTTCCAATCTTTCTATGTTCCACTTTCTTGTTAGTGAAATGTCACAAAATTGAAAGGAGACCATATGCATGAATAAAAACTAGGCTTCCAGAACTGGAGGATAAAATAACAAATCAGTGCTGGATGTTGCAACACAAGGCAAGGAACAGGCAGAGCAGGGAAGTCTTGAGTTCTGTTTGCT
Source organism: Peromyscus maniculatus bairdii (assembly GCF_049852395.1). Classification (NCBI taxonomy): domain Eukaryota; kingdom Metazoa; phylum Chordata; class Mammalia; order Rodentia; family Cricetidae; genus Peromyscus; species Peromyscus maniculatus. The sequence goes on from NC_134858.1 coordinate 43,685,665, forward strand.
GGGTACTAGGCAGGCCCACTAGGTGGTTCAGCCAGTACAAAACAGGACCAGATGCTCGCACAGCCCATACAGCCAGCCCACGTCACGGAAGCAGGTGTGTAGACTTTGCTCCCACCCTTATGGCCCCATCCCTGGCCCTGAGTGACATGCTATTTTCAACTTTTATCCTCTAAGGTTACCTTTAGTGCTTGTTCTAATTCAGTGTACTTTCTGCAATGCATGGTTTAGGAGACCCCTCACTCCATCCCTGTAGACTGTAGTACTAGCAATCACTGGCCCTTTGGTCCCAGGAGACAGTCCTGGGGCAGTGAGAATCTGGGGACACTTGATTTGTCCATTCCTGGGGTGTTCATACCCATGCTGGGCCTGGACTAATGGCTGCTTCTTTCTTCCTATTTATTTCTGAGACTTGGCCAAATAGTGAGGCTCAGGCCCTATTCTAGGTCAAAAATTTCACCCTTGTCAGAAGACATGTCCGTCTTCAGGGGGCACAGTAAAGGCTTGTCCTCCAGTCTGAAACCTGCCCATTGTCTCTTCATGCTCCAGGCAGAGGTTTTCTTCCCTACACAAAGACAGCGTCATGATAGTATGTCCTCAGCTGTGAAAGGTGATGCTTTGACCTTACCATTCACATATACATCATCCTACATGAGCCTACCAGATCCTCCCAGGATGGACATGCTTTGGGAAGAGCCTTTGGGGTCATATGAATGGGGAAACTGAGGCACAGAGAGGAGTAGAGCTGAGCAAACTGTTAGATGGCTACTAGGACCCGCTCTTCAAGGCCCTGGCCCAACTGCTTCCATCAGATCCACTCTCCACTAGGAGAAGTGGTTTCCACAAGGAGAGGCAAAGGCAGGCTGCTGCCAGCCAGGGTCACGGTGCTCGGGTGGGGAAGGTACATCATTGGGCACAGCACTGTTCCAAATGGGGTTACTGATTTCCAGGGAACAGCTCTTCCCTAGCCTGATGGGTCCCCAGAATCCAGGGGCAGAGCTCAAATCCAGGTCAGCTTTAGTGGTCTAGATTCTCTCTTCCAGGCTTCAGGGCAGGGGCACTCCAGGTCCCTTGATTTCTGAGCACTTGGGACAGTTTCATCTTCTACCCCTCAGATTGCATGAGGACACTTAGCATAGAAACGGCTGTTTCCCCAGCCCACTTCCTCACCCATGTTCTTCAGTCTGTGTGTGTACTTGCAGAGGAGTGGGGTGCACGTGTGTGTGATGTTGACTGTGACCCACATGAGCACCCAGCCTGGGAATGGGTCTTCTGTTAGGCTATCAGAGGGCCCTGAGCGGGCAAACATGTAGAGGGAATGATTGCCATTTTGGGACAGTGACCACTTGGGGTCCTCTTTCTCATGGGGTCCCAGCACAGGGAGGACCTGACAGAAGACCTCCCATTTGCTGACTCCCATCGCCAGCCCTCCTTCCAGGCCATCTCTGTCTGCTATGGAAACCATGGTACAGCTGGGTCTGACTGGAAGGAAGTGAGGCAGAAGGCCAGGAGCAGGCTGGGATCTAGACATCCCTTTCCCCTCTCATCCTATCCTGCAGCAGGAGGCAAACACCTCAGGGCCTCATTAGTGCTATTGGAGATAGCACTAATGTTCCCAGATTCTTGTCCCCCTCCTGCCTAGATGTCTCCTAAGTACCAGAAAAAAAATAGGTTTTTTTTTTTTTCTTTCTTTTTATTTTTGGAACCTAGGGACTCAGTATGCTAAGCAAGCACTCACCACTAAGCTATATCCTTTTTGCTTTTATTTTGATAAATCTCACTAAATTGTCCCAAACTCACTCTTTAGGCAAGTCTTGAATTTGTGATTCTCTTTCCTCAGCTTCTGGAGTAGCTGGGATTTCAGGCTGTACCACCAGGATGAGATGGACATCTGGTACAAATTCTCAAATTATCTTCCCTTACTGTGGTGGTTTGAAAGAAAATGGCCGCCAAAGGGAGTGGCACTATTTGGAGGTATGGCCTTGTTGGAGGAAGTATGTCACTGTGGGAGTGGACTTTGAAGTCTCTTTTGCTCAAGCTTCACTCAGTGTGACAGCCAATGGACTTCCTGTTGTCTGCAAGATGTAGCACTCTCAGCTCCAGCACTAAATCTGCCTGCATGCTGCCATGCTCCCCACCATGATGATAATGGACTGACCCTCTGAAACTATAATCAAGCCACCCCAATTAAATGTTTTCTTTATAAGATTTGCTGTGGTCATGGTGTCTCTTCACAGCACTAAAAACCATAACTAAGACACCTGTTGAAGATGGGAATACAGCTTCTCAGTATAACAGGTATGGGGACAGCGAGGACATCCTCAGTGTAGCAGATATGGGTGGGGGGCAGGAAGGTCATCCTAAGTATAGCAGGTATGGGGGAAATGAAGATAGCTTTGCCTCCTAAATGCCTGGGCCACCTGTAGCCAGAGACCCAGGTTCCCAGAGAGCCAGGAAGGAGGTGGGCTGTGTCTTACAGGTGAGTAGGCCAGCGTGAGGGGGAAAAAGGTGACCTGGTAACTGTGGGTCAGCTGCCATGGGGTCTGTCTATGGCTCAGTGGGGAAACTGGCTCACAGTGTACATTGTGAGTAGGGAAAGTGACAACAGGAGTCTCCTCTTACCACAGTTCAGTAAGATTTCCTGTGTAGGAGGTGGTGACAGGTATGGGAATTAGAGGAAACAGCCTCTACCATGGACCTGAAGTATCTGGAGGAGCATCTCCTCCGACTGACTTTCTGGACAAGAATTATTGCCCCCGTGCAGCTCCTGATGCCTAGACTCCATCCATCATTTGAATTATCCCTTTTGGTTCAAAGCCTGTTTTTGCAAGGCAACACAGATGTGGATGAGTTCATGGGATCCCTTCCCTGGCACTTTCGGGCTGGTGCTTCTGTCCGCCAGGGCCATCAGAAGATAGAACAGGAGGAAAACCTGGGGACACATGAAGATACACAGAGGGAGCCTGGAGGCTGTGAAAAGGGATGGTCTTCTTTTTTGAATATTTCCCAGGCCTCTGGGTTAGAGCTGAGGGAGGGAAGCAAGCGGGTGCTTGCTGGATCTGAGGGTATTATCCAAAGCTTCTTATCCAGAATGTCACCAAATCAGTCCAAATCTTTTCCTTCTGGAAAAGCCCACTTCCGCTTCGGTGCCTTTCTCCAGCTGTTCCTGGGAGGTTGACCCCTGGACAGCTTCTGCCTCACCCTCTGCCTGTATGTTGCAAATCAACTTTCCGCTCCTGTGGTCTGGGAAAGCATGGGGACAGGTTTTGATGTCATATAAAACAAGTCAGGTGGCCGATGATGATCGCAGGCTTTTCCTGCCCATGGAGAGGCTCTTGTTGTCCCCAGCATGCTTCCTCTGCAAAGTGAGCCAGAACTGGGGAAGGTCACAGTCAGCCGTGGGAAGAGCGAAGCTGACTTTGTCACGTGTTTCCCAGCCTCTCATGCAGGCACCGAAACTGACTGTGGAACTGTAGGGAGCAGTGACCCTTGTGCTTGGGTTTATCGTGGGTTTTAAGATTGTACCCTGTAGGTCTGGGGGCTTTCCCCAGATGTGTGCAGGATGGCATGCCCTGACATCTCTCTACCCTGGGCAGAGGTAACATTATGACTTAATTATGAAATGTCCTCCATAGGCTTATATAAGGGAGACTTGGTTGCTAACTGAAGGGTTTCCAGGGAATGACTGGCTCATGACTCCACAAATAGACATCATTCCCTGGGGAATTCCTAATTGATGACATTGCTTGGAAGTGATTGAAACATTAGGAGGTAGAACCTGGTTAGGGAAGTATGCCATTAGATGTGTGCCTTTGAGGGATGGATTGTGTCCTGAGGAGCCTCTGTCACATGATCTTGCCATCATGATTCTCTGCCTCACCTCAGGTCCACAGTAATGGAGTTGGCTAACCATTACCTGGAGCTTCTGAAACCCCGAGCCGAGGTATGTGATATCACATAGATGTCACAGAGATGAACAACCGAGTGGCACAGACAGTCTCCATGGACACACACTTTGTCGTGACTCTCAATACCCAGCGTGTAGGCAGAGCATTGTCCCATTGTCCCATGTTCAATACTCTGCAGCTCCAAATTTGGTTTCTCATTCATGGTGTAGGGAGACAGAGAAGGGACCTGTGGCAGAATCAGATCATTGTCTTTGGCAACTAGAGGCAGTTGATGGAGAAAGTTGCTTGCTTTTCTGTAGTATGAGGAAGGTAGGGAACACAGGTACATTGAAGAAGCAGGTTGCCCCCACAGCAGTACCTGTAGAGTTCTGAAGGTTTTCTGAGCCCATGCTGAGTCCTGACAGTCCAGTCTGTTCTGCTTGTCTGTGCCTATATGCTGTAGCAGTGGCTGGGGGGAGAAGTCTCTGTGAAGAGGTGCTGGGGACCCAGAGGGAGAGAACCCAGGAGCACCCTCTGAGAGAGACACTGATAATTGGATGGCAGAGTTTCTTGGGAATGTCTGGGGATGAGGCTCCCAGACCTGATCTTTCATACTATGGTTAACATGGGGGAGGGGGAAGATGAGAGAGGAGAAAGAATAATACCAAATAGTGAAGGCTTTGAACAAGGTACAGCCAGAGAGAGATTGGGTAGTCAGGGCACATTTTGGCCAGAAAGGCAGAGATGGAGTGGGAGAGGGTTGCTATGTCTTGTGAGGAATGGTTAAAGGAAATGATGTCATCTACTCTGGGGTCCAAAGACTTGCAGGAGTGCTTACCACCTTCCTCAAAAGGTTCTGTGAGCAAGAAAGGACATGTTTGCATGTAAGGCATGTATAGAAGCCATCAGAGGATAGCCTGTGTTCCATGCAAGGAAGTACTTGCTGGAGGTGGAGCCGGGCAACAATGACCTCAGGTTCTTAGGAGGGTTGTTCAGCTCCTGCTCACTAGCAGTAGGCACCCAGGCACAGACTGGGAAACCTTTTAAGAGGAGAGAGAATGAAAGGCAGTTGCAGCCTGCCTAGAGATGCCTCCAACTGTAGTTGAGAAGTCAGTGATGATAATGTTGAAGGCTCTTCCTAGCTGTGACTTTCTCAGAGTTGAGGAGGCTGAGTCATGAACTAGTTAGCTTCGTAGATGAATCAGGCTCGTCCTCTCTGTCCCTTCATTCACAGGAATGAGTTGGCAGCTTCCAAAGGCTCCTGGGCTGATTTAGGTGATGGTCTCGTAGAGATGACTCTTCCTCTGTGAGAGTCAGGCCACTAGATAGTGGATGAGAGACTTAACTAATTGAGGATCTCAGAGGGCACAAGATACTTCCCCCAGATCTTCTCCCTAGTATGCATTCTATTGAGCTGTATGTATCTCTTGCCAGATTCTGGGAAGCAGGTAGATATTTACACAAAGTTCAGATGCTATTCACATGAGTGGAGTCAGAGAGACCTGGTTTTGAGTACAGCTCTGTCTTCTCTGTAATGTGTTGATTCTCTGACCTACAGAAAATAAATTATAATTTCTCTCTCTTGGAGCTCTGTTGAGTGATAAGCTATTTAGTGCCTATGTGGTACAATATTGAGCTATAGCAGGGCTCAGTAAAATGTACTTTTATCTCTTCTAGGGTCTGGGTTGTCTTCTCTCTTGGCTGTCTTTTACTAAGGTCTCATTGGCACGATGTCCCCAGTGTCTAGCGTAGCAGTTGGTATATACTAACTCCTTGTTGATGCCCATGGGTAAGATACAGAGTCCTAGGAATTTTCATGGACTTAGAACTTGTGAGGAGGTAGTCAGGCCTGGAGAAGAAGCTCAGGGTTGTGGCCTACAGAAAGACACAGGACATTCACAGGAAGGCAGATTTCAGATACTAGCAAGGGAAAGGGATGGGAGAAAGAAGAGATCCTCCTTGTGATGTCAAGAGGACCAGAACAAAACCACATCAGATCTTGTGGCATACACCCATCATCCTACTCCTAGGTATGCAGGAGGGTTGCAAGTTCAAAGCCGACACCAACCACTTAACAAGTTCCTGGTCTGCCTGGTATACAAAGATGCTGTTTCAAGAAAGAAATGGCCCTTGCACAGCACCAACCATCATCTCTAGGTAGTGTTTAGCTCTGATAGCTCTAGTTAGACATCTGTAAACTGTCAACATGTGGCAGGTGAGATGCTGTATAGTAGATGTTCTACAGAACACACTGGCTCATCAAAGCACTATGGCCCCCTAATAAGCCCTGGGAAACTTAGAACAAAAATGGTGGACATAGGTATCACACTTCTTCCCTTTCCTGTTTCTACATCCTGACTTTCTCTGGCTTCTTTAGCTGTTCCCCAAACCTTCCAGAAAAGTCGCCATCATCCCCTTGAGTCAAATGCTTGTCAAAATCCGGAATGATGGTGAACACACTGGATAAGGCTAAACCCTTGAGGCTAATGTGTTGCTCTTAAGACTGTAGAAGTGACTGGGACATAGGTAACAAACCCAGTCAGAGCTGAGTAGGGAGGGGCCTTTGTTTGAGAGGACCAGCTCTCAGAATGGTTTCCATTGCTTCCGAGTCACTAACACTTCCTTGCATAGCTTGATTTTTTTTTTTTTGAAAGAATCTGGTACATGGTGACTGTTGAGAAAATATTGATTGCAAAAATGAAATAATGCATTTGCTCAGGTACTCTTGGTTAGACACTTCCTGGGCACTCTGTTTCGTCTCATTTAATCCTTACTTCAACTCAGAAGCAGACACCATTATCCCATTATAGATGAGAGAATTGAGATGAGACATCGCAGGAGTCAGTGTGGCTCTGTAGCCCATGCATCTTCGTCACCTTGCACTTCACTTGGAAACTGTAATTGATTTGCACCATGCTTTATGTTTTCCCAGATGTGTCTTTTCAGCATTTCACTCAGCTCCTCATTTGGCAGGATCTCAGTTCTGCAGATTTTAACACGTGGGAGTGTGATTAGATTTTCCTGGGAGTCCCTGCTCATTATCATCAAAAGGGTCATGTGGTTGGAGCAGTCAGACTTCCAGTGACCATGAAGAAACATTAGTACACCTCTGCATGTCAATGATGCTTCAGACACATACATTATTTAGTTTTATTGGGATAGCCAAGTATCATCATTCAAAATGAATAAAATAGGATCTGGGGACACTTTGATAACTTTTTTTTCCCCTAAAACAATTCTGTAACTGTTGTTAGTTATTGCTTCAAATAGACCCAGTCTGATCTTAGAACTTGAATGGAGCAAAGTCACCAATGATATCTCCAGGGCTGAGCACAACAGTGTGTGGCAGCAAGGCCATTTCTCCCAATGCAACAGTTACAAGGGGTCAGTTCTCTCCTTGACTCCCAGAGTCAATTAATTAGGCAGGCACTAGCCAGCCATATGTAGCTATAATACATTTATACAGTGGATTTGAAGGTGTAGTAAGAAAGATGATATCAATGAGCTCATTAATATTTTTATGTTTATTATATGTTGGAATATATTTATTTGTATTTATTTGAGCAAAATACACTGCTAGTTTCAGTTTGGTCAACTATGAGAAAATTTGAAATTACAAGTGTGGTTCACATTTGTAGTTGGGTGCTTCAGCTGGATAGTGTTGTTCTGAGAATGACTTAATTTTTGTCCTTAATTAATTCTCATGCTCTGGTTTGCTCCAGATTAAAAGACCAATGTTAGGTCAGTCCAGGAAGAAGATATAATAACTATACATATGTATGCCTGTAGCACCAGGTCATCCAGATATACAAAGCAAGTGTTAGAAGAGAAATACATTGCAATACAATGACCACAGGGGACTTTGTCACTCCAGGTCCAGCAGTAGGCAACCAATTCAGACAGAAAACTCGCAAAGAAGTCTTGGAGTTAAACTGTACAGCCCTCTAGATCAAATGGACACACTAGACATCTATAGAACACATCACTTGATGTTGACAAGTGTGGTGGGATTGTGTTCCCCAAAATATTGTACACTCTAATAAACTTATCTGGGGTCAGAGAACAGAACAGCCACAATATTAAACATAGAGGTTAGGTAGTGGTAGCACACACCTTTAATCCTAGCATTCCAGAGGCAGAGATCCATTTGGGTCTCTGAGTTCAAAGCCACATTGGAAAACAGCCAGGCATGGTGACTCATGCCTTTAATCCCAGGAAGTGATGGCAGAAAGGTATATAAGGCGTGAGGACTAGGAAGTAGAGCTGGTTAAGCTTTTAGACTTTGAGCAGCACAGTTCTGGTAAGATTCAATTGGATGAGGACTCAGAAGCTTCCAGTCCAAGGAAACAGGATTAGCTGAGGAACTGGCAAGATGAGGTAGCTGTGGCTTGTTCTTCTTCTTTAATCTTCCAGCATTTACCCCAATATCTGGCTTCAGGTTTGTTCTTATTAATAAGACTTTTAAGATTCATGCTACAGACAAGTACATGTTCTTCTTAGGACATGGGATATTCTGCAGGACAGATTGTATGCTGAACCACCAAACAATACATTTTACCAATCTCAATACATTTTAAAAAATCAAAGTTGAACCTTTTCAGATCACAGTGGATTTCACCTATGAGTCAATAACAAGATGAACTTCGGAAGTTGTACAGACACACGGAGACTAAATGGCATGTGCCTGTGTGACCAGGGACCAAGGAAGAATCAAAAAGAACATTGAAAAGTTCCTTGAAACAAATGAAAACAGAAAATTAGTAGAAGGAAATAATCACTAAGCTTAGAGCAGAAATAAAATCAAGATTAACAACAAAGAAAATATCAACAAATAATGTTGTTTTTTAAAGGACAACAAAACTGATAAAACTTTAGTAGGATTAACCAAGAAAGATCAAAGGCTCACAGAAGTCAGAGGAGAGATGGAAACAGAATTCTAACTGGTACCACAGGAGTACAAAGACTTTTCCTATATAACTCTACTCCAACTAACTAAAAATTCTAGAAGAAGTAGATACATTCCTTGATATATGCAACCTACCAAGGCTAACTAAACAATGAAGAAATTGAAAACAGACCAATAAATAATGAGATCACATCACCACATAAATTTTTTTTTTCCAACAAAGGAAAGTTCAGGATTGGATGGCTTCTCTGCCGAATTCCACCACGTGTAAGATATACTAAAACTATTTTTCTCAAACTACTCAAAAATATTGTAAGGGAGATAATTCTTCCATTAATTCGGTTTTACCATTATTCTAATACCAGGTAAGAACCCACAAAAGAAGATTGAGACAAAAATTCCCAATAAAATAGTATCAGGTAAAATCCGAGAACACAGCAAAAAGGCCATATATCCCAATCAAGGAATATTTAGTTCGATATACATAGATAAAATATGCATAACATTAACAGAATTAAGAATGAAAATACCTTAATAGGTTAAACTTGGTAAAGTTTAACATCCCTTTACGATAAAGAAAATCCGAAAAATGAAGTATCGAATAAATGTACCCTATCTCACACATATGGCATAGCTGAAAAGTTCAAAGTTGACATCATAGTCTGTGTGGGAAGCTGAAATCTTTTTCTTTGCTATCCAAAACAAGACTAAGATTTTTTTTTTCATTTTTTACCACCCTTGTTTGACAAAGTACCAGGAATGCTAGCCAGAAAATAATTCAGCAAGAAAAAGAAATAAAGGGCATACAAACTGGAAAGGATGAAGTCAAATTGTCCCTGTTTGCGGATGACATGATTTATGTATCTAAGAAACCCAAATCTGTTAGAATGGATAAATTCAGTAAACTGGTAAGATACAAATTAACATAAGAAGCAGCATTTATATATGCCAGTAGAAAACTATCTGAAAGAGAAATAAAGAAAGCAATCTCATTTGCAATAGTTTCAAAAGTACTTAAGAATAAATTTGACAAGAAGGTGAAAGATATCTACCATGAAAATTATAATATTGTTGAAAGGACTGAAGGAGGTGTATAGGTGTACACACACACACACACACACACACACACACACACACACACACACGTACACACACACACACACACACACACACACACACACACACACACACACACACACAATGGGAAGACAGCCCATGTTCATGGATTAGGAAGAGTAATCATTTTTCAGTGCTTGCAGTCAGACTCAGAGCCTTAACTATGCTAGACAAGCACACTCCCCCTCAACCACCCTCTTGGCCCCAAATTACTATTGGTACAATGTCCATCCTACCCAGAGGAAGCTACAGACTTAATGTAATTTCAATAAAAACACCAAGGAAATTCTTCACAGAAATACAAAAGAATCTTAAAATTAGTGTGGAAATAAAAACAACTCTAAGTAGCCACAGCACTCTGGATATAAAAGAAGAAATATGGAAATATCACACTACCTGAATTAAAGTTATATGACAAAGATATAAAAAAATAAAATGGTATGTACTAGGATAAGAGATGCATGGATTAATAGAAAATAATTAAGAAACTAGACATAAATCCATCTATTCGCATCCAACTAACTTTTACAAAAGCACCAAGAACATATATTGGGGGAGAGATAGTCTCATCTGTAGATGGTGTGGATATTCATTCACAGAAGAGTGAAATGAGATCCATATCTCTCACCACATACAAAACAAAGTTATAATGGACTAATTATGAAGCCATTAGAATAAAAACATACAGTGAGTACTTTTGGAAAGTGTAACTCCAAAAGCAAAGGGGAAAAGACAATATAGGCAAATAGGATTACATCAGACTGAAGCATTCCTGCACAGCAAAGGAAACCATCAACAGAATGAAGAGACAACCTACACAACAGGAGAAATCTATTCACGTTATCCATCTGACAAGAGAGTCCTACCTAGAAAATATAAGGAACTTGAGCAACTCCACAGAAACACAGAAACAGTGGTCAAATGGCAGAAAGAACTCAAAAAAGATGGGCCAGCAAGATGGCTGTGTAGATGAAGGAGCTTGACACCAAGCCTGGTGAACCGAGGGAGATTTTCGGAACCTACATAGTGGAAGGAGAGAACTGACTCTCACCTGACCTCTACATGTGCTCTGTCACACACACACACACACACACACACACACACACACACACACACACACACACACACTAAGTAAATGTAAGTTAAGTTAAGAAACCTAAACACTTTTAAAAATAACCAAATAATCCAGCCAATAAATAGCAAATAAAATGGACACATCACTTTCAAAAGATAGAGGACAAATGGCCAATATATATATATGGAAAAATGTTCAGCATCCTTAATGAGGGAAATGCAAATTTAAGGTACATTGAGAGTCCATCTTACCCTGGTCAGAAGGGATGTCATTAAGAAAACAAAGAGCAAGTACTGGCAAGGATGTGAGGGAAAAGGAGCCCTTAGATATTGGTGGTGAGAATGTAAATTAGTGTATACATGTGGAAGTTCTTTAAAAACCTAAACATATGATTATAACATAACCAGCTATAACATTTCTGAGTATATACTCAAAGGCATCTAACTCAACATACAGTAGAGATCCTGCATGCCTGTGTTAATTGTGGCACCACTCACACTGGCCAAGATATGAGTCAACCATATCTAGGCATCCACCAAGAGGTACTGATGAAGAATATTGATGAAATGACTGAAAAAAACACAATATTTCACATACATAAGTGGACTATTATTCCTCCATGCAAAGAAGTAAATCCAGTCACTCGGTGCAACATGGATTAGAACAGAGGACACTCTGGCACAGAAAGACAAATGCTGTCTCTTCTATGTGGAAGCCAAGAGGGTTGTTCATGTGGAAGTCAGGAATAGAGTAATGGTTAGTGGAGGCTGGGAAGGGTAGAGTCGTGGAGGAGGCAGGCAGCAGTTGGTAGATGGTTATGATATTATAACTAAGAGCAAGTTCTCTCATTCTGTAGCACAGTAGGGTGAGAAGAGTTAACAATTATGGGACATTTTAAATTTTAATGAGCAGAGGAGAGGATTTTGAATGTTGTCACCACAAAGGAAGGATGTGTTTTTTGAGGTGCTGTGTATGCTAATTACTCTTATTTGATCATTACACATTTTATACATGTATCAAAATACCACACTGCTCCTTATAAACATGTACAATAATTACATGTCAATTAAAGAACAAACAAGCAAACAAAACACTCACACTGAACCACAGATTTTAAGTAGTAGACTAATTTGGGTGACTGGAGAGGAGACACGATAGTCTTTCCCCACAGAGAAGGGTTCTTCCCTGCTTTTCTGATTCCTGCTGCCTAATGGCCCTCAGAAGAAATGGAGGTCTTTGACCTGTTCTTGAAGCTGTTAAAAATTCAGCAAGTGGTAATTTTATCTATTAACCAAAGAGGTTATAAAGCAGACTGTGGCACCCTAGAGTGTCAAAGTCAGTTTGGCCCCAAAGATAGTTTAAGATGTGGTCATGCTCAGATCATGGCTGCACCAGGAGCATGTTAGGCACTGACGAAGGTTGAGAAAAGGTCAGGACTGCAGCAGACCAGGTAACATGGGAGACAGGACCTGAGAGTCACCGCTGTTTACACCCAGGACCTCATGCCTCTGGCCAGAACTCAGGGCCAAGACCATTCATTGTAGAGCAGGAAAGCTCACTCATCTCTTCGTCAATTCCTCTTCCTGACACTTTATTCCCAGGCTCAAAAGGGCAAGAAACTAATAAGGAATGTCTTGGTTCTCCAGAATAGAGATTGTCCCCGTGGAGAAGGGACAGATTTTGTTGTCTCATCTTCTGAGTCTACGTACTTCCCACTGGGTCTTATGGTAGTAAGGTGTTGGAGCCCCATGAGGGCTTTCTTTCTTTTGGGGCAACCTTTTATCAGGTGAATTCTTGACCAAGCCTTGCTTGGAGGACCTCTTTCTGTCTGTCCATGTGTGTATGCATATATTGCATATATGTATGTATATGTGAATATGTGTATATTGTATGCACATGTGTGTAGAGACTGAAGGTTGGTGTCGGGTGTCTTCCTCAGTTCCCCTCCCCCTTATTTCTTGAGACAGGATGTCTCACTGAACCCGGAGCTCACAGAATCAGCTACATCAGCTTGGGAGCAAGGCCAGGGAGACTTCCTGCCTCCACCTCCCCAGGACCGGGTCTATAGGCATGTACACTGCACGAGGCTTTTTACAGAGGATCTTTAACAGGACTTACTTTTAGTTGAGTCCAGCCACTACCACCCACCAAATGTTGAGGAAGTTTTCTCTAACAATTCCTCATAGCTCTTGCAATGGGTGATATTTGCCATGCATAAATTCCATGCTTATGAAAGGCTGTTTATTTGTTTTTCAACATTTTATTATTCAGACACATGTAGGTAGAGGAAAGAGCATAATGAATCCCCATGGACCATCACTCAGCCTTAACAATTACCAACATATGGCCATTTAAAAAGTCTATATATTCCCACTTCTCCCTACCCCCTGCTAGACATCATATTATTTCATCTGCAAATGCTTCAATTATGCATTTCTCAAAGAAACGGACTCCTTTCTTCCTTAAACACAACCACAATAGAATTTTACCATCTAAAAAGGAGATCTTTATTTAAAGCTTTATTATTTTTAGCTCTTATGAAAGTAATACATTCTCACTGGAAATATTCAGATGATACCTAAACTATAAAGAGGAATGCAAAAGTGACTTATAAATCAGCAGCCAGAGATAATTACCACACACATATTCGCCTGTATGTAATATGTTTGGTATATGTTTCCTATACAAGTTCACATGTATAAAATCATGCTATAGTTGGTATTTGCAATTTTGTTTCATTAATTTTTTGATGTGTGCATTAGTCAGCTTTTTGTCAGGATAACAGGTCCCCAGCATAATCAGTGGCCAAGAGAAAAGGTTTTGTTTTGACTCAGTTTTGGAAATACCAGTCCATGACTAGTAGGCTTCACAGCTCTGGGCCAGTAGCAAGGCATATCATGGCGGAAGGGTGGATGGAGTAAAGTTGCTTAAATCATGGCTAGGAAGTGAAAGAGGGAGGAAGGGTGGGGTCCCACAATCCCCTTCAGGGGCATACCCCAAATGACCCAAGGACCCTAAGGACCTCCCTCTAGGCTCCATTGCCCGAAAGTTCCAAGCCCTGACCAAGCCTTTGTCATATGGGTCTTTGAAGGACATGTAAGATGTAAAATATTGCAACAATGTATTTAAAATAATAATTAAAAAACTGCACAGATTGCAAGGGTCCAAGCTGACACATGTCCAGTTGTCGTGTCAAATGGGCAAAAACAGGTACCCAAACCTCTCTTGTTCCTCAGTCACCTACGCTGTCAAATACAGATGCTATTCTGACTACATCAGTACAGGCTTGTCTATGCTTTGCAAGTGTGTGTGTGTATGTGTGTGTGTGTGTGTGTGTGTGTGTGTGTGTGTGTGTGTGTTGGTGTTGGTGTTGGTGTGTGAACCTGTATATGTAGAAGTCAGAGGTCAACACTGTTGTCTTCCTTGATCTCTTTTCCACTCTGTTTTGAGACAGGGTCTCTCACTGATTCAAGTTCATTGATCTGGCTTGCTAATGAGCTCCAGGGACCCTTGGCTCCACTCACCCTCAGTGCTGGGATCACAGACACACGGTGCTGTGCCAGCTTTTTTATGTGAGTTCTGGGTGTCTGAACTCAGGTCCTCATGCTGATGTTCCAGGTACTTTAACTGACTGATCCATATTCTCTGCCTCTACATTTTAGATAACTCATACTGTGTGCTGTTCTCTGAGAGACGTCTTTTGTTCTGCATGATATTCTTTTTTTTGTTTTGTTTTGTTTTCGAGACACGGTTTCTCTGTGTAGTTTTGGTGCTTGTCCTGGATCTCTCTCTGTAGACCAGGCTGGCCTCAAACTCATGGAGATCCACCTGGCTCTGCTTTCCGAGTGCTGGGATTAAAGGCATGCACCGCCACCGCCTGGCCTGCATGATATTCTTATTATAGCACATCTATGCTGTTATATGTACCACCAGTCCATTAATTTTCCATGTTATCTACTACTCTGCTTCATGAATAGATCACGTTTTCTTCATTCTGCTATTGATGGACACCTGTCTTCAAACACCCAGGGTGCTGATATTATGAATATCTTTGGAGGGAACACATTTACATCCACTTCTCCATACATGTCTATGTCACATCTTCTCAGGAAGGCCTTGGAGTAGTTTGGTGACTATCACTGTTTTATTTTATTTTTCTCTTCTGGTGGGTATGTGAGAGTAATTCCTTGTGGCTTCAATTAGCATTTCTCAGAAGACTAACACAGCTGAGTGCTTTCCATATCCATGGGTATAATCTTTCATCAGGTAGCGGTCTCTCTCCTGTGGGGTTTTCCATACCTTTTCTTATGGAGTGTAGGAGTCTTTGATATATTCTGGACATGATCTTTTTTTTTTTTTTGTCAAATATGTGTACTATAAATAGCTTCTCTCACTAAATACATAGCCCTTTTACTTTTAATATATCATTTAAAAAAATAGATGTCTTAAATGTTAATAGAGCTCTGTTTAGGCGCTTGTGGTACGTCCAGTGACAGACCACATGACAGTTTCCCCAGATCATCTGATTTACTTAGTTGTGCTTTGGCAACTACTATGCCAATTTCACAAGTACCTTTTAGGGTTATGATATCTTACTATCTGGTGATTTAAATCATCTGAGCAATCATTTAA
This sequence comes from Peromyscus maniculatus bairdii, assembly GCF_049852395.1. Taxonomy (NCBI): domain Eukaryota; kingdom Metazoa; phylum Chordata; class Mammalia; order Rodentia; family Cricetidae; genus Peromyscus; species Peromyscus maniculatus. The sequence goes on from NC_134858.1 coordinate 43,701,278, forward strand.
TATACAGCACTCCTTCTTCAGGATTATTTTGATAGTTTAATGCTTTGCATTGTCATGTGAATTTTACAGTTTGTCAATTTGTACAAAATGAAAAAAAAAAATGCTGAGATTTTTAGCCAGGCATGGTGATTTATGCCTTTAATCTCCTTACCTGGAAGGTAGAAGCAGGTGGATCTCTGTGAGTTGGAGACTAGCCTGGTCTACATAGTGAGTTCCAGGCCAGCGACAACTACATAATGAGATTGTCTCAAAAAAATGTTGAGTATATTTTTAGGATGGCAGTAAAATTTATATCAATTGGGAGGGAATTGACAGTCTTTAATGGTGTTTCTTCCAATCCCAAAACTCATCACTCCACCCACCTCAGTTGTCTTTCACAGGGCACAGAAGATTTTGTCTAGAGATCCTTGCATATTTTGTATTATATTTACTTTAGGTATTTTGTGTTGTTGCTTTTAAAATGATATTTTAAAAACATTTTTGTTTCTTGGCTGTATACAGGAATACTATTCATATTTGTGCATCAAGCTCTGGTTTTCTTGACTTAGCTAAATTAACAATATCCTATATCAGAGTCGCTGCTCAGTCTCTACCATAACAACGGTATTCATGAGAACATCCCCTCTTCTCATTTGTAAGCTTCTTTTCCTTTTGATCTTAAGCATGATTGTTGTTGAATTTTATCAAGTGAATTTTCTTTATCTCTTGAGGTGATCATGTAACTTCCCCCCTTTTTTGTTTATTCTGTTAATTGGCAAATTAGAGTCAGTTATCTTGGTAGATTTTCAAATAGTAAATTTTGCTTTCCTGGAGTCAGCCCAAGTTCATTGTGCCACGCTACTTGTTAATAACTTGTTTAGGATTTTTGCATGACGGAGATTGATTAGTAGTTTCTTTCTTATTGAAACAACCTTATCAGATTCTGCAACCAAGATTTTATTGGCTCCATAAGTAATTTTGGAGGTATCATTTCTTCTTCTAATCTTTGGACAGTTTGTGTGGGATTGGCATTGCATGTGTGGTGTCTGGGTTCATACCCAGGGCCTTTCATAGGCTAGGCAGGTGCTCTACCACTGAGCTACATCCCTAGCCCTGCTTCTCAAATGTGTAGTAGGATTTGTTGGTGAAGCCATCTGTAGCTGAATTATTCCTTGAGTATTATATGAACTGAAGGCTGCTTTGAGTCCTACACTTTTTCCCCAGAATATTTATAAAGAATGGGCATTGAATTATGTCAAATACCTTTTAATTATCTCTTGACACGAATATACGATTTGTCTTTTTTATTCATAGCATGGTGAGTTATATTACTTTTTTAATGTTAAACCAACCTTGCATTCCCAGCCATAATGTATTATGTGTTTTATAAGACTTGCTGAAGGTGTCCGCTATTATTTGTATGTATTGAGCATTCTTTATAATTTCATTTTATTTCTTTTGCTAACTTGTTAGTTGTAACTGCATTGAATCATTTTAGTGATTTATTAAGGGCTTGTTTAGGTATACATCTTTAACTTAATGCAATCTAACTATAAGATAGAGGGCAAGGAGCGGGGTGCGAGGGAGGGGAGAGGAGAGAGGGGGAAAGAGGAAAAGACAGGGGGAGAGAGGATGGGGAGAGAGAGGGAGAGAGACAGAGAGGGGGAAGAGGGGTGGGAGGGCCAATGGAAAACAATGCATTCCCCACCCAAGGGGTGACTAAAGCTCGCCCAGTCATGGTGGGGCCTGTGGAGGAGGTGGATACTGAGGTGTTGAATGGGAGATGGACTAGGAGACCCGGTAAATCCCTACACATAACAGATAGAAGCTAAATAAATGTTGAATGACCATGTGAATTGTGAGGTTTCATCTCAGAAAGACTCCACAATTTTATATATTTCCCATTAATTTATTTAGTTGTGTGTGGGGTGGGGGTGGGGGGAAGTACCCCATGTAAAGGTCTGAGGACAACTTGTGAATCAGTTCTCCCCATTTACCACATGGGAACCAGGGGTAAACCCAGGTTGCCTGCTTGGCAGCAAGAGCCTTTACCTGCTGGGTATCTCTCTGGCTGGATTCCACAGTTTCAGAAGTGAGAAAATCAGTCTGATGTGATATAAAACATATGGCTGGGATGCCATGTTCCCAGGGACTTTAGGGGGAAGGAACAAAGAGAATGCCTGCTTCTCATACCCCTACCTCTTGTCACACCCAGCCTTACACTCGTGTTAAATGCACACGATAAACAGAGCTGCAATACCCAGTGTGGTGGGCGCTCCTTTCTCGTGCCCCCTAGAGCTTTAAGCAGGGTCTGTCCTGAGGCAGTCAGAGCCTGCCCTGTGTGGTCTGCGCCAGCTGGGAGGTCATCCAGGTTGCTTCTCCTTCCACCTTCCTCCAGCTCTGAGGCTGAAGCCACAGCCTGCCTCCCTGAAGGCTGTAACAGGCTCATCAGTGCCCTGCCTGGGGAGCTCAAGGAGGGCACCTCCCCCCATCCCCAGGCAGTTCTGCGAGGACCGCTCCCACCAGCAGCATCCTGCAAATGGCGCTACTAAATATTTCATTCAGGCTTAACAACTCAATCTGCCTGCCATTATCCTGAGGGCTCCCGCAACCCCCACCCCCCTTTCTGATTAACAAAGTAGCCGGCCGGGAAGATCTGCCGAAGCCATCATCGGAGGCTGTGTTAGCTGGTGCTCAGGGCGGGCTGGGCTGAGAGGCACAGCATTAAGCGGGAAGCATCGATTGCAGCATTAGCTGGCTTTTTACATTCCCAGGCAGACAATGCAAGTACCTTCAATTATCTTCAAAGCAACTGAAGGGAAGGAAATTGGTCTTAGATGTGGTAAATAGACTCCACAAAGTCCGCTGAAGCATGCAGAGATGTGCGCACTGGGGACAGAGGGGCCTAGCCAACAAGCCCCTGCCATGGCTGCTCAGAATTCAGACAACTATGGCAGGGGTCCCGTGCCTGGGAGAACATAAAAGGGTGCCTGGCCAGGCTGTCAAATGCCAAGGCAGCTGCAGGGAGAGATGTGACCTTGGGAGAATGACTTACCGTCTTGCAGCCTTCTTTTCCGTATCAGTGACTATTAGGAGCTGGCGGCAGCAACTTCATAAGGAGGTGATCTTCATTTCAGGCCTCTGCCTCGTGCAGGTTGGACCCACTCCGTGTCCCCAATTCTTATCATGATGTATCGGTGGTTTCATGTCTCCACTTTCTACCTGGCTAGCAGTTGTTGACAGTGTTTTAGGGAAAGGTCAGGACACCACTAAGACCCTCTGCCCATAGAACAGCTCACAAGGGCTGAGTGAGATCACTCAAAGGCAGGGGATAGAGGTTTGAGGCTAGCCTGGACTATACAGTCGAGACCCTGCCTCAAAAACAAACTAATCCCCAAAGACAAAACAAAAACAAACGCACAAAACACACAAAGACATAATATTCCTGTGATTTCAAAATTCCAAAGGATCTAATGAGAGTGAAGCTGGAATCCCTATGTCAGTGTTTACACCATGCACAGCGTGTGAATCACAATCAGAATATGTCTGCTGACTGCTTGAATAACTTCAAAGATGTATTCCAGCTCTGTCCTTTTAGAATTCAGCTCTATTCAAAAAGCATTTTTTTTGGGGGAGGGGGGGCTTATTGTGTCGAAGGCTCTGGACTGGATCCTGCGGAGAATACAAGGACGGGAGTCCCACCCACAGGCCAGGGAATGAAACATGAAAACACGTGGTGGTGACTCAAGAGGTCGCAGCTCAGGTTCATCCGTTGGAAGGGTCCCTTGCTGACCTCAGAAGAAACAACTTCTGGGAGAGGGGGTCTGCGTCCTTGCGTTCAGGCTGACCCTGGAGATTTAAGTGGATAGACATTTGGGACTGAATGTGAGGGAAGGGTAGAGTGTGTGGTAGCTGGGGGAATAGTGGGTGCAGTGTGGCCCCAAAGCTGTACTCTTCTCTCTCGGTGCTGGTGCTGCAGAGAGCACGAGGGTCCAGCTGCTAACACCTGCGTGGTCCTGTCCAGTACCCCTGCTGGGTTAATCTATTCCGCAAGGGCGTCATTATGCTCGGACAATTTACATAATTCTGCCGAGCCTCTGATTGCAGGGCGCTCGAGTGCCTGTTTGGGAAGCTGGAAAGAGAGTATGCCTTTGTCTTTTCAGGCCGCTGAGAGGGTGCGATGTGGGGGGCCAGGTCTGCTCCTACAAGGGTGGCTGGGCTCCTAGAACTGGCCTTCTGGGCTGGAGTCTAAGAAAGTGAGAGGAAGCGTCCCTGGGGCTTGTTTCAGGAGAAGCAGCCCACTCCCACTCAGCCTGTTACAGTTTCCCTGCTCGTAACAACTTCCTTTTAAAAGGATAAAGCCCCTCGTGGATGTTTTAAGGCGTTAAGTAAGTATCAGCAATGGTTCCTGTTGGGGCTGTTTGGATTTGAAAAGAAAATACTGAGATGTAAAGATATCAATATTTAATTGTTTCTTGAAGCCCGCATTTACAGGAGGCAGCAGGGAGTTGTGAGTCTTTTCTGAGCGCACGTGTGTGTGTGTGTGTGTGTGTGTGTGTGTGTGTGTGTGTGTGTGTGTATCCCAGCATAAGCACATGTGTGCATGAAGGGGTGGGGGTTGTTTAACAGAGGAGGAGACATTTCCAGGAGCCCTGTGCACTGTCACTGTCATTTTTTATGTAACTCTGCTCCCCATCTCAAGAGGGAAGGGCAGACAGGGCATGCATTCTTTTTGATTAACTCAGCAAATAAGCGCAGGACGCTTGGGTGGCCCTTCCTTGCCCATAAGATGGACTGCATCTTATAAACACAGGAGAAGCTCGTGGAGCTGCCCGGTGTGATGGCTCCCCAGCCCTCAGCTGCTGGACTCTGAGAAAGACTAGCCTAGGCAGAGCCCATCTCTCCAGTGTGACTCCTGCATGGTTCCTGGAACATGACGGATGCTCAATAAACTCGTGTTGAGTGGTTGTTGGACTCCTTAAGCATTCCCTCTAGCTTTGTGGTCACTGCTGCCCACACCGCCTCTCCCAAATGCTTGGCAGTTTCCCAGAGAAAGATACATACATCCCAGGGAAAGCAAAGAGACTCAGAGTAGCTAACGGGCCCTGAGAGTGACAGAAAACTGGAGTAGGAAGGGGGTGGGGTGAGTCTAAATGGGAAGCTGTGAGACCCACGTCATGTGTCACCAGTGAATTCACCAGTGAATCTTGTGGGAGACCCTGGAAGGAGCTTTTGGTCTTCCAAGGAGGGGATTTGTGAAATGTTCCACCAAAGGAAAAAAAAAAGGAAAATGGGGTTCTCCACAGTGGGGTCAAGGACAAGATGGCCTCCCCACCCCCTTGCAGTGTATGTTATGTAGGGCTCCTGTCTCTGTCTGCTTGTTAGGCTGTGTGACAAAACGTCACAGGCTGGGTAAATGGTCGCTATTTCTTTTTCATAGTCTTGTATGCTGGCAAGTCCAAAAACAAGGTGACAGGCAGCAGGCTGAATGTGGGATGTAGGTCTAGTCTTGCTTCTAAGATGGCACCGTTCGGGCATTCTCTAGAGGGGACAAAGGCTTAAGAGGCAGATGAAGTGGAGGGACAGAAGGGGCAAACCCCCTTCCTCAGGCCCTTTCTGAAGGGCCCTAATCCCATTAATAATTACCCTGCCTTCATAACCTACCCTCCTTCTACATGCTCCAACCCATAATACTAGTACATTGGGGATTAAGTGTGAAGACATGAATATGGATTCAAACTTAATTTCAGATCACAGCTCTCCCCATCTTGTAAAGATGCTGGATAAACATTGGTCAGGGGCCTTAGGACTTGTCTGTGGCATCAGTAAAGAACAAAATGGCATGAAAAATAGCAAAGAGAGTTCTTACAATTTGCCAACTGTGACTTCACTGGGTCAAGGACACATCCGTTTATTTCCCTTGGTGGATCCCATTTATAACAGGGAGAAGTCAGGCAGGGTAGAAGAAAGCGCTTGCTGCCCCCATGTATGTGGGTGTGGTTTCCAAATGTGAGATAATACAATGAAAAGAACAACCTGGAAGCCCTCTTCCCTTGCTCCTCTAGGAAGGAATTTTCTAGAATACTCTTTGAAAGTGAGCAGTAGCTCCCCTCTCCCTGGCTGTATAGACAGCGGTGACATCGGAACAACGTTTCTTTAATTCTTTTGCATAGATTTCCAAGGGACTTTTTATAATATCATTTGTTCAATTCAAGTCTAATGAATATAGATTCATTTTCTGCATTATAGCTATTGATCTTTGGCCATTGATCTGGGGAAGGGAGTGTTGCTGCTCATAAATCCCTCCATTTGGATTGAGGGTCCCTCTGGGGCAGAGATGGGGAGATGCAGGCAGCAAGAGATGGAAAAGATAGAGCATTGGATGAGACTAGGGAAATGCTTTGAGGATGGAGATAGAGAGGTGAGGAACAGACTGGTCACTGCCCCATCCGATTAATCCTTTGATTTATCCTATCCAAGCCCTAAGGTCTCCCATCCCTTACTTTTCTGGTGCCTACAATTTTTCTTGTTGTTGTTGTTGTTCTTCTTCTTCTCCTCCTCCTCCTCCTCCTTCTCCTCCTCCTCCTCTTCTCCTCCTCCTTCCTCTTCTTCCTCTTCCTCGTCCTTTTCCTCCTTATCCTGTTCTTCCTCCTCTTCTCTACCTTTTCAGTTCCTTTCTTTCACAAAGCCTTTTCACATTCTCTTCTCATATAATGCTAAAAATCTTCTCACTTCCCCCTCAGCCCTCATTGTTTAACCTCTTAGGCCACTGACACTTTGCATTGTGTACATGTCTTCATTTCTGGACTGTAAAACCCATGAAACCCAGAGAGCACCCCGATTCTCTTTTAGCACTATGGACCCATCGGGCCCAGCAAGGCTCACTTGTTTAATGAATGAAAACTTTAAGGGGTAAAGAGTGGGTCTCACATGGTCTCCCTCTTCTTCTCCTTCAATCCATACTACATTCTTCCTTTAATTAGCCGTCAAGTTTCACCAGTTACTTTTTATAACGAAGTGGAGTGGATTGAGGACAAGCTTATCCTGGGAGACATTCTCTTCTTTCTCATCAGACTCACTGTATCAAGTTGCCAATCAAGTTGCTCTCAAATAAGAGAGCCATAGTATTCTGTTAGCAGAACACATGAACAGAATTCTCTTTCTTTTCTGTCTCTCTAGTCCAGCAGACGTTAAATAATTAATTGTGTCCAGTTATTAATGAGAGCACCCTGGGCCCAACTCCCATTTCTCCTCTCATGAGCTTCCTTCTTTTCAACAATTTCTTCAGGTCTTTGCTCCTAGGAGTTTCTATTCCCCTTTTCTCAATCCTCAACTTCCTTAGCTAACTACCTTGCTTTCCTGAGGACCGAGAGATGCAATGGTAGTGATGGTAGCTGAAGTGTGGGAGTGGACAGTGTCTCCTCTGGGTGTCAGACAGAGGCAACCTCACCATTACAGGTGCCCTGGTGGGATGGAGAGGAAGTAAAGGCCGTAGAGTTTGCGGGCATCTTTTCCTTAACAAGAATCTTAGAATGGGATAATAAAACTGATGGATGAGAGAACATTCTAATATAGTTCCTAAAGCAGCGCTATTTCCACAAGACTCCTGAGTTTAAAATCTTTCCAGGTATGTCGTCTGGATAGCATAAAGTCATATTCTTGGTGCTTCATTCAAAGCCTGGCTTCCTCCATGTCTCTGGGTCCATTTCACTGTTCACCATTGGTCAGAGAAGTGGTCTTGCTATGATGCTTGGAGTGGAACACAGAACACAGATACCAAAATGATAGGTGTGCAGAGAGCTACACTCGAAGATGCCAGAGCATCATGTGTGAGCAGGTGGACTAGGCTCAGACATGTGTAAGAGCTTGTAAAAAAGACACAGCTTAGGCCATACTCCACCTTTGTCCATTATTTAGTTTCTTCTTAAGAGTTGTGTTCATCAGGGTCTCATCAGAAGATGGGGTCCATTTTAATCACACAGGACATTTTAAATGTGCCTAGTTCACATAGAGACTGCCAGGTAGCCAAAACCTTCAAACTACTAGTGAAGACAACAGAAAACAGCAGAGAATCACGGACATAGCTTTCAGACATCTCAGAGGGAGACCTGCCTGGCTCAAGCTGGTGTTTCTGCATTTGCAGAATGGCCCTGTGGGGATAAGACTCAAAGCTTTCAAGGAGGTAGGGAGTCTATGTGGCTGAGGGGCATCATAGACTGTGTTGGGAAAGCTTCTAATTGTATCAGCCAATGGCTGCTGTGAAATGACTGCTGCCCAGGGTTAATTTACAGAAACAGGAAGCAGATGATAACTCAACAGGAAGCTCAAAGTCTTTTCCTCCTCTTCCTCTTTCCCCAACCTCCCATGTCTCTCTCCTCTTTTTCCTCCCCCTTCTCCTCGTCTTCTTCCTCATCCCCCTTGTCCTCCTTCTCCTCTTTCTCCTCCTCTCCTCCTTCCCCCTCCTCCTCTCCCTCTTCCTTCTCCTCCTCTCCTTCCTCCTCCTCATTTCCCTCCCCCTCCTCTTCTTGTCTTTTTAGTCTTCTTCCTTTAGTAGCCCCAACTGAGAAGCCTCTTATGACAGGAGCAAGGCAGACTTTAGAAGGATGTACTTCAGCCAAAGGGACAACAGTTCCACAGATTACCCCCTTTGGATGCTCAACATTCATGCACTCTTTCCACATGATTTGAATTGATCCAAATTGTGTTAAAATCTGTTCTTTCACCTACCAGGATAAAATCACTGAGAAAGACATTCTCATCATTTCCTCAAAGTAAAGACATACAGAGTTTCAGCTTTCACTGTGGCCATCTCTGGGTGACAACTAGGCTAATACTAGGCCATTTTAACTCTTCTGCAAGGCAGTGCACGTCCCCCATTAGAATATTTTTATTCTTTGAAGAGTAAAAGTGAAGGTAATTTCCAACATATTATAATGCAGTAAGTGAAAGGGGCATGCAATAAAATACTCCACACACAGAAAGGAGCAAGTAGACATGGCTGCTGTCAGCCTTGTTGATGTAACTGGTCATAGAGTGAGTGTGTGTGTGTGAGTGCGCGCGCGCGTGTGTGTGTGTGTGTGTGTGTGTGTGTGTGTGTGTGTGTGTGTGCGTGCATACATGTGTAATCCTCCTTTCCCCACTACGTGTTTTTCTGACAAGGTGCTCTCCAAGTGTTCATTCCTGAGAGGTTTGGACCTTAGAGTTCTGGTATATTTTTGGTTGCTACACTTTCCATCAGTTTTTACTCTTATTATTAGTTGTAGGAAGTGTGGGATGCCCACAGCAAATGCCCTGAGCTCTCCAGAGTCTTTTCAGAAACCGTAGTTATTCTTTAGACCAATCACCCTGAACTAATAGAGGAATACCCCTTTCTTTTCCTTTGTGTGTGCATGTGTGTAAGAGAGATTTTTGAGATAAGATCTCACTATATAGGCCAGGCTAGCCTTGAACTCCCAATCCTCTTGGCTCAGCCTCTGGAGTACTAGGATTACAGATGTGTGCCGCCATGCCTACCTAATCCCCTTTTCTTATCTGTTGATTCAGTGGCACAAGGAACATAATAAGCCAGGGAGGGGATCTCAGTTCCTAACTCAACAACACCATGATTTTGTGTTTGTTTTGATTCCATTTTTTTTTCCTTCTGGTGGAAGTTTTTCTTCTTTAGGATCCAAGGTCTCCAGAGGAGCAGAGCTTAAATTTCTAATGATGGGGAGCAAAATCTTAAGAGCGGAGTGAATTATTGGGGTAATGATGAGAGGATTCACTCCCATAGCTACCCTTTGGCTCTGAGATATATCGGTTCTGGCTATGAGAGAAATAACACTGTATCTTGGTCCTTGATTCCATATACTGTATTCTGCATGACAGAGCCCCATCACTTCAGAGCACTGTCTCTCAACTGGAACCATAACTGAGACATTAGATGTTCACCCCACCATTCTTTTAGACCAGTTGTTTCTGGGTGATGAGGGATATAATAAGAGGAATTCCATAGTCCTGAGCCCAGGGCCACACTTCTTTTGCTGAGAAATGAATTCCTTGATTAGAAGCAATGTTGTGAAGAATACCATGATGGTGAATAAGATGTTTCTGAGCCCACAGTGCTAGCAGGAGCATTATAAGCAAGGCCAGTGAATCCATAACCTAGAATATGCATCTATCTCAGTGAGGGCAATTCTGCTTGCTCCTTGATGGAAGAGATCCAATGTAATCAACCTGCCGCCAGATAACTGAGTGGTACCCCTTGGAAATGGTGAGTGCTGACATCTGCTTCTAGCTGGTTAGGTATCTGATGAGAGGTAGTTCAATCCCATGAATAACCTTCATCCTGCAACCACGGCCTCTTTGTACTGATACTGGAGTGGGTAAGAAAAGAGTTGACCATCCAAAATTAGGTTATACTCTCCTGCTACCTATCAGGGTCTGATTTGCACTGGAAGCCTTTGGGCGAGATTCAAATGGGACATAACTAGATCTCCCATGTGTCACAATTGGCACGCAACCACGTTCAATGAAAGGTCACTGCAATGACAAATAAAGTCCGCCCCAAATGCAGCTTCTGAGACTGTGAGTGTTGGAAAAGCCAAGTTCAAGCTCAAGCCAGACAGGTGGGTGTTTTCTTACCTGGCCTTCCTCATGGAAGTGTTTCTTCCTCAGGAGTCCCTGCAATATGATATGACTATGATTTTCCTGGCAGTTAGTCCTGGCTTCCTCATGTTACTTTTCTTTACTTGAAAATATATGCTAAGGACAAGTTTAAATTGGTTCTTGCATGTGGCAGAGTGTGTACATTTTCACATCAATAAAAGCTAACTCCGTGGTTTTTACTCAAATTAAATAGCAAGATTACTCAAATTAAATAGCAAGATATGGAGGCATGGATGACTTATGAAGAGAAACTCTAGGTTTGAGACCTTCTTTTGGGTCCCTCTCTATTTTCCTTTAGACAAATCTCAGCACTTCTCCCAGCATCCCATCCCATTCAATATTCTGCCCTAACAGCACACTACTGCTTGATATTTCCTGCTTCTGTGTTTCTGTTAGTGTTCCATTTTTATGAAAAGAGGTACCTTTGTCTTCCTTAGGGGGAGGTACAAGCCCAGTCAGTCAGAGTTCCCCTCAAGGTAAGAGCCTAGTTACAACCTCTGAGAATACTCAAAGCTGGAGTTAGCACAAGGTGCTTTGGTGCCCCAAGCTTCAGCTGGTCCCAATGTTCTGGTTGATAGTCATCATTGCCCTCCTCCTGAAGCATTCTGGAGGATATTCCTCATTCTAAGATGATCATTCTCACTGGGCTTGGGAGAGCATCAAGTCAAGTCTTTCACCTGCCTTAGTTAGGGATTCTATTACTGTGATAAAACACCATGACCAAAAGCAACTTGGAGGGGAAACAGTTTCTTTCATCTTATAGCTTGTAGTCCATCATCCAGGGAAGACAGGGCAGGAAGTCAAGGCAGAAACTGAGGCAGAGGCCATGGAAGAGTGCTGCTAACTCTCTTGTTAGCTGTGGCTTGTTCAGCCTGCTTTTTTTTCTAATGGTTCTAATGCCCCCTCCAGAGTTCATGCTAAAATTTAATCATTATTGTAACAGTGTTAAGAGCTAGAACCTTTCATAGGTGAGAGGACCATGAGCAAGGAGCTATAGGGAGAACTGTAAGTAGAGGGGTTAATGTTGGCATCGTTCTCTCAGACTTTCCAGCCTCTGGAATTGTGAGCCTTAGCTCAGTTTTCTGTAATTTACCCACCTTGAGATATTCTGTTATGATAGCAGAGAACGAACTGAAATGGAGGACAAGTCCAGTGGGGAGTCCAGTCCAGTGAGGACACACTGATGTCCTTCCTGAGAGTAAGGGATCTCTAAGTGTTCGGGTGGTCCCCTTGAGAGGCTGTTCTGCAGCAGGGTGGGTTTCCACAGCTGAAATGGCAGTCACTGGTGAAAACATCTGTGTCAGTGATGGTGAGAAGGAGGATGTGCTTTGGGGGCTCCCGAGCAGCCACCCCCTTTTGACCACTGCTGCTTCCTTCATGGGATCTCTGCATCAGCACCGGAGGAGACTGGATGCCCAATTCCCCCAGGGAAACCCGTCTCCTGTAGAGATTTCCTTCAGTAGAGGGTCGTCTCTAGTGGGTGTGAGGAGAAACAAAGGTCTGCACGCTTGCCACCTACTGTCATGGGTCTGTTTACATATTTCTTCACCAGGCCTCCTTGATGCTCAACTTTTAACTGTGTTCCTTCCTGGCTTTTATTAGCCAAGCCAATTGCCACTCAGGAGTGCTGTGTATATGTAGCTCAGGCTTCTTTTCCAGTATTTCCAGTACAAGACAAAGCCCAGATGCTCCCAGTGGGCCCACCACGGATATTTAACACTAGAAATATGCTCTTCAGTCACTCCTGAGCACTCTTAACTATACTTTTCGGCTAGTATTAATGTACTGTTCTTTTAATAAAGCATCCTGAGGGCTTCCATTTTCCCTCCTTGGCCATAGATACTATGAGCTTGTAAGTAATAAATGTGAATTAAGCATAAGTGAACAGGGGTATGTATGGCTGATAGAGATGTCCCACATACTGGCTAAGGTAATTGTGACATAATGAGAAATATACATTGGGCTCTTCTCTTGGTTCCTAGGATGGAGCTTCTAAGGCACTTGGAATCTCCAGAGTGATAAAGGGGCTTTATATATAAATGAGATAATGGTACCTAAGAATCCCACTAGGTTCAGGATGAGGAAATGTTATCAGGGGAATCGAACTTTCTTAGAGAGTTAGAAATTGCCGTCCTACCCCTGGCTCCCAGGGAGAGAGAAGTTGGATGTTCAGGAGAGGAGAGTTAAGTTAGATATTCAATTCAATCACCAATGGGCCAATGATTCAGACAGCTGTGTTTACACAAGGAAAGTGCCACAAAACCCATAAATACAGCACTTTCGAGCTGGTGAATACATCAAGTATGAGAGTAGAGCCTGAGAGGACTAGAAGCACGGACCCTTGCCTACATGGTACTATTCCTTATCTAGCTGTTTACCTGTATGTTCTATATCTTTTGTAATCATGTAATGATAGTAAGTAATGAGTTTCCTGGGTTCTGTGAGGTGTTATGGTAAACTGTGTAACCCCTGGCAGTGGTGACTGTGTGAATCCCCAATGTTTAGCCAACTGGGTCAGATGTCTCAAAGCCCCGAGACTTAGAATTGACATCCCAAGTATGACAGTCTGTGGGACCGAGCCATTGACTCATGGAGTCTCATGATGTCACTCTACCGTGTTGGGCTTGAATCAAAGGAGGGAGCACTACTTTGTGTCTAAGGAGTTGGATAACTGGTTTTTGATATGGAAGAAATGCTACACATTTAATGTCAAAAGTGTTGTGAGTAGAGAAAAGGAGAACAGTTTTTTCCCTTTAGTAATTCCCTTTAGTAATCCCTCATCTGCTCTGGCTAAACCTAAACCATGTTATGTCTATTGTGTGATGTCATGTCCGGCAACCCATAACTTGGTCAGTCTGGCAGTACCCAGATCATTACAGATGTCTCTTGTATATTGTTCCCTGATCTCACATGAGCTCGGTCTGAAGTATGGCCCAGTGTCATGACACGAGTCACTTCCATTAGTACTTAAAAAAAAAGAACAAAAACAAAAGCAATCTCTCCAAGACATCATTATGCACGTTGGTTCCTTTCTGCCTCTCTGTGTGGCCTGAGCAACCGATCAGCTGGCTCACACACAGCTGGGTGTGCTGAGAACCTGTTCCTGTTGAAAGCCTTCTGTGATGGTTAGAGTCATCCACTTTATTGGACTAAGAATGTCTAGGAGATTAAAGAAGCTCCCGTCTGGATGTGTCTGTGAGGGCATTTCCAAAGGACATTAGATCATAAGGGCTATGAGCTAACGGTTGGTTTAGTCCATTGATAGATTCAAGGTTTGAACATACTTTTGGGAGGTGGTAAAATTGCTGCAGGTGGTGGGGTCAGGTTGGAGGAAGAAGGTCACAGGGAGCAAATCCTCCAGGCTCTGTCTTTTCCTGGCTTCTGTTGCTACTGTTCTCTACTTCCTGTCTACCATGATGGGTGCTTCCCTGACACACCGTCCCTGCCAGGATGCACTAAAATCTCTGAAACCAGAAGCAAAATAAACCTTCCCTCTCTTCCATTGTTTCTCTCAAGTATTTGGTCCCAGGGACAACAAATCTAATATACTTTTGATTTGAGAATGGGTCAAAGCCAAGTTACCCAGTGAGATTCTCATTTCAAATGCTTTTCTCATAATGGTAGGAAGTGTGAGTAACAAGAACTTGCCTTATGTCTTAGACAGAATGTTTCTGTCTGTTGCAGGCACTGAAATCCTAAAACCTTCATCTGCATACCAGAAATCTGATCTTCATGGAATTTTTCTCAGTGCATTTGTTTCCCTTACTTTAGAAACTTTAGTAGCAATGTGACATTGTTGTGACATCTGTGTTAGTAATGACCAGTGCATTTATCTCACTTAACCAGGTTAGTTCCATCATGGTGTGTGTTTGAACTCACATGGAGAGTAGTGTGTGATACTAACTTTTGTAGGTTAGTTTGCTGTCTGTAACCTCTGAATTTATTGCTTTCATTAAAAAGAAGTCTAAAAGAAATGAAAAAAAAGAATCTGAGTTTACTTATAAGTTTATAAGTCAGCGTATTAAGATTGACTAATGAAAAGCTGAAGAATGAATGATCCAGAAATGAAAATACTGCATTCTGTATTCTGGATTACTGTTGAAAACAAACCCTTGATCTCAAACTTGCTTCTTTTCCTTGTGAGGTTGAGATTGATTTCCTCACAGTGAGTGTCATGTCATTAAAATAAGTCATAGAATATTACAATATTACTTGTGAACAAGATCGTTATTAGCCCAGCCTAGTTTAGATAATTTTACTAAAGGGAATCAAAGGCTCTTAACTATATTTAATATGGGGAAAATCAGTATTTCACCCATAACCTTTTATTTAGTTATAAGTGAAGAATGACACAAAATCTAAGAATCAATTTGTAATAAACTGGAAAAAAATCTCTTACACTTTACAGAATGTTTGAAAAACAATTTTTAAGGGTAATTTCTACTTCAGCACAGCAATGCAATCATTACAGTGGACCCCTTAACAGCCTGTAGAGTGTCGAGGTCCTGTGTAAATGTAGCTCTTGGAAAAGACTGTGTGGGTGCATTGCTACCTTTACCATGTAAGTGCAAATCTTAAATCCCGTTCCTACTAACGGGATCAAAAATCTGTTGACCAGGTTTGTAGTTATATTCCAAGGTGAGTTCATAATCATGTACAGAGACTACATGGGCCTCATCAGCTGTAATCAGGGCTACCATCTAGTTAAGCTTGGAGTAGTTCATCATCACCTATCACAATCAACTAGGTTTTCATAGGACCAAGATAGGTCAACTACAAAGGAACGTAACATAGACTGTCAACTCAAACACTATAAATAATCATTGTTGTTGGTGGAAACTTTTTCAGTTCTCCTAGTTGCAGCTTTGTTTCTGGAATATAGTCATGTGACAGATGACAATCTTTAGGCCAACAAATTGTGCATATGCTGGTGGCCCCAAAAGTTAATATCACCTAGTGATATTGTAAACATCTTAGTTTATATAGGTATAATCTACAATATTTGAATAATACTAAGCCACCTAACGGAGTAATCTCTCTCTCTCTTTCATACCCAGTTTCAATATTTGCCTATACCCATTATAAATTAGAAAGACATAACCATCATAATCTTTGTAAGGTCCTAAGGGCACAGCTGGTATCTACACCTACCTCCTCCCACTACCCAGTCCATATCCCTTTGCCTTCAGTGAGTATCTTCACTAGCAAGGCAACTCAAGATTTCATTTCTGAAGAGTTTGTGTCCTTAGCAACCCTCCTGAATCAAGTTGTAGTTTTGAATTGACTTAAATCATAGGGCATGAATGTGCTAAGAGAGGCCTTGTAGGCTCTCCTGTCTTCCAGATGCACTTTTTCTTATCTCTGTTGTATATCAACAACCCAGGTTCCACTTGGTAATTAAGATTGATCATTTGGGCTATGACATTTGCATATTCTCCTTCTGTTGGTTCAGAGATGTGAGGTTGTGTAGCAGTTGTTAGCAATGGAATCAGTGTTTTCTTCACTTGAGAAGCCTTGTTCCCTTCCGATGTGAGACCTCTAGGCCACCAGAGCTAAAGTTACAGGGTTGAGAAACAGACATTTTGACACCTCTCAGAGTGTAACAACTAATGAAAACACTCCCACTTTCACTCCCTGATTCCCACGTACATGGATCTTGATTAGAGGAAGGACACTGCCATTTATTAGGCTTTGGTTTAGAGCACAGCCTTCTGATGAACCTTGCTTGGCCCAGCTCTTCATGAAATTGCCATCTAAATGACTCCATAAACCAAGCACAGATACCTGTGATGACCCATTGCCATTCTCTAAGATCCCTCCGTGTATTGAATAGGTAAGTTAAACAGAACTCTGGTGGGAAGCACCTACATCCTTTGTGCCTTAGAACAAGGTAACCTAAAAAGCAGTATGTCAGAAGGAGAAAGTGCAGGCTTTGGGGGTCACCTCTGACCCTCCCTCATAGTTCTCCCCTGAAGCATGGCCATCAGGGAGTTCTCTGACTCATCTCACTTGAAGTAAGTCATAAGGATCCATTCCAGAAGGGCTTTGCTTTATACCTAGGGCCATGGTTGGTATTGTTGATTTGACAGAGTCTAAGAATCACCTCTGAGCATGTATGCCTTTGAGGGATTGTCTTGACTGAGTTAATTGGGATGGGAAGACCTGCCTTCTGTGGATGGAATTATTCCCTGCCTGGAATCCTGGACTGGATAAATGGAAGACAGGAACTGAGCAGCAGCGAACACTATTCTATGCTTTCAGATCATGGGTGGGATGTAAGCTTCAAGTCCAGCTGCTTTGACTGCCCTACCATGACCGGCTATTGTCCAGAATCATTCTTTTGCTCTTAAGTTCCTTCCATCAAAGTATTTCATGACAGCAACAGGAGAAGAAAATAAGATCTGTCCCTCGTGCCCTGTTAGTACCATTAGTCCTTACCATACCTTTGTTCAATTGTCAAACTCTATTGCCTATTGCTTGTTTCATGAGATTTTATATAAACATACCCAATTTTCTCAAGGCCTTTAGATTTTTACTTCCAAGGGCTCTCGTGTTCAGTAATATTTTGGTTACATGAATTGTTAGCCTTTCTTGTTGCTCTGTTTTGTTACAGGGTGTTGGCATGACCCTTGCGATGGGTGAGAGGCATCTCTCTCTCCCCTATAGCATTAGTCTTGGACTTCCTCCAGAAATGCTGATGACTCTTGGTTCACTGCTTCTAAAGGGAAGTGCAGTTCTAGTAGCTTCCACTTGACCTTTCCCACCATAATATTCTTCCCTCCACAAGACAGGGAAGATTGTGGGCATTCTGCCAGCTCCCGGGTATGTCTGTTTCAATTGCAAATCCCAGAACTGGGAAAATAACTATAAGACCAGTTCAGGGCTTGACTGGACCCACAGAGAGATGATCTGGCACTCAGATTTGATCAGTTATCTGGTTTCCATAAGATCCTGCCTTGACTGGTTAACTATAGTGACATTTTTGGTTCACTGAAAATGAGTGTCAGTTCAGAACCAATACTCCCAAATCCCTAAACACTATGATTATTTGTTTCTCTTTTCTCAGTGCACACCCCCCTTGTAAAAGGCTGTGTATCCTTACAGGGAATGCTGGGAGAAAGATTAGCACAATGCATTTTTGGAGAACTGTAATAGGATCTTTCCTTAAAGATACCTTGGTTCTTCTCTTTCATTCAGAGTCCTGAGTCTATAAACTGGCTCTCATGGCTCGAAAAATGAAATGATTAAGGGTCCATGACTATCTGTACAATTAACATAAGAGATCTCCTCCTTAATCTTAAAAGTCTTCTGTCCATAGGATCATGTAAGAGTTTAGTCCTACAGGTCTGTTTCTTTTCTAAGGTAATGTCATGGATCTCTGAAGTCAAACTCTGTTGCCTATTGCAGTCACCATTTCCACCTGGTCTTTGGTAATTAAGTGGTACCGCATGGGCTGTGCCACCCAGGGTCCCATGATACCCATTGCACTGAGGGATCTCAGTCCAGTGGTATCAGTGTCTACTGTAATTTCAGACCTACCATAAAGAGTGACCAATGAAGTCTTTGAAGAGCTGTCACTCCCCTCATATACTCATTTCTCACAGTTTTAGAAATATATATTATATGTATAGAGAATTATGTATTATATATCCTTTTGGGGGTAGGTAAATAGGTCGGACATGATAAATTTCCCCATGTATTTGGATATCTTCCCCTATAATATACCAAGGCAACTTTGACGTCTTACCTTCAACTGCTCTAGGTCATATTTGGATCCACATTTCAACCAGTCAACAAACCAACCGAACAACTCACCAACTCACATAATCACCTACCCAGTAAACCAACAATTAAAACCCTTTCTAGCCCATTAAGCTAAACTTGAGTCTAGACTACCTGCTTGGTGGAACCTCATCAATAAATGTAGCCTGATTCACCTTTAAATCCCTCCACCCTGCTCCCACTGTTGTAATATCTGCTTCTGCAAATATTTCCCAGACTCCTATTTGTGTATATTGGAAAATTACTGTAGCTTTAAAAATGTGTAATAACTGTCCCACAACTCATTTTGTCTCTTTGGCCTTTGGGATGGGTTGAGACTTGAGTCTAGGCTATAGATCTAGAAGTAGCGTTGACAGGGATGGATATATAGGTGAGTAGGAAGTGCCGTCTTAGAGAAACCCATAATAGGACCTCTAAGAATGTGGGAGGACCCTAGTCAAGCTTAGTAGGACTCCTATAGATTCTGCACAGTGTACTAAGAAGACTACAAAGTTTAGAGGCATAAAGTCCTCAGATGAATTATGTTCTGCCTATATACCTTTATTTCCGTTCTCAGCATCATGTGTCTTCCCATCTGCTCTCCTAATCTTATCAAGAGATACCCTGAAATTTGAAAATACATTTTGTGCTATACTTTAGCCACTTGTATGAGGTTACTCTGGATTTGGATTTCAGAATTTAGTCTTGAGGATATAGGGCATGAAGCTTCCTTTTAGGAAAGGTAAACACTTCCAGGATTTCATTCTAAGGTTAAAGAGAGCTTTTGAGAGTTTTAGGACAAGTAATTACTGTATTGATATGCATTTTCTTTAGCCCAGATGTTAATGGTATCTTGTGGGAGAAATTGAAGAGATTATTGTTGTGGTCCTTTTGTAAGACTATATGACTTGGACCAGAGTGGTGGCAGTGGAGATGTAAAGGAGTGAATCCACGTGTAATAACATTCGAAGATAAAGTCATTAAGGAATTGGTGGCAGGCTCTCAGGATAACAGAAAAAGTATCAACCATGACTTATAGGCATTTTGACTGAGCATTAGGTAGGTGGTGGTGACACTGGTCAATGTGGGAAATACGATAGTTACAGGATGAAGAGTTAAGTATAAGCAGGCTTTTATACATCCAGGTGTAGGTGTTGAGCAGGTAGCTATATTCTGCAACACATTCATCTAATTCACTCCAAGCATGAGTCCATTATTATGTAGTCTATACTTAAAGTTTGCCAGACTATCCTCTAAATGTCCCGTGGTATTGTGGTTTAAATGTGCAATGCCTCTTGTGTTTGAACTCTTGGCCCCCAGCTGTTGGCACTGTGGTGTGGAACCTTTAGGAAGTGGAGTCTCACTGGAGGGAGTGGGTCACTGGGGACAGATCCATTCCCTGGACAGGAGCCCCTGGACTGTCTAAAGTGGGGAAAATGAGTTGAGCGTTGTGTAAGCATTTATCAGTCTCTGCTCTTGGTTGTGCCCATGATGTGAGCAGCTGCTTCTACTGTCTTGACTTCACCACCATGATGAACTGTGCTTTTGAACTTGGAGCCAGAGTAAGTCTGTTCTCCTGAAGTTGCTTTGGTTAAGGTGACTTATAACTACAATAAGAAGGTAACTAAGATGGGCAGAAAATTCTTTTCCTGATATAGGGCTTGATGTGGTGGCCTATGTTGGCTTTAGCCATGGTATCACTCCAGTCTCTTCATATGGGATAGTTTCTCAACTTTAGTCTTTGACAACATTGATGGCTTCCCATGTCAGGTGTTGTATGCCTCTCTATGTTGGCTTTAGCCATGGTATCACTCCAGTCTCTTCATATGGGATAGTTTCTCAACTTTAGTCTTTGACAACATTGATGGCTTCCCATGTCAGGTGTTGTATGCCTCTTGGTGTGGTTATGTGTCAGGGTTTTCTCACAGGTAATTTCAGCTGCAGAACTGCACGGATTGTGTTATGCGCTTTGGTTTGTCACAGTGAGAAGCATGTGGAAATCAGTTCACCCCACCCCCTGACCTCCTTTACTTTGACCGCTGGTTATGCATTGTCTTCCAAACTTTCTTATAAGTTTACTGTTTTCCTCTGGGTGATGAATTAGTAATCTATGGGGAGATAGTTTGACTTCTGTACTTTGTGATCGTAAATACTCTAGTCCTCATCCAATTTGCACTTAGTGGCTTTAGTGTCTATTGACTGATCCGTGCACGAATCAATGACGTTTTGATATTTTGCAAAATGACTTTTTAAAATGAATGATTCCCCCTACATGCATTGGTTGCCATACCACTGAAAGGAAGAGCTACCACACACCACTGAACTGAACTATGCCTTACTCACCAGACGAGGAGCTCCCCGAGAGCAGACACTATATAATTCAACACTACCATAAATGCTAAGTGCAAAATTGATGCTCAGTAAATTTGTATTGAAGTGAGCTACATTAAACTCACCCTTCAAATGTGGAAGATATTGAAAATCCCTGCCTCTGTGGGGTTCTGTGAGGCCAAAGGATCTAGTGTATGAGGAAGCTTTGTAGCCGGTGATGGGCTTGGCAGTTGTTAGCTGGGGTCCTTGTGAGGTGCTTAAGTGCTGTCTGTCTTGGGCAAGATACAGAGAAGTCCTGATACCTAGGAGGAAGGAAGTGAGAGTGAGTGACTATGAACAGGATAACATCTGAAAAAGTGGAGAAGGCAGCAGGGCCCCCACCTTCTCCCTTTTTGACTTCATGGGTGGGTGGGGTGGGAACGCCTGCTTTGCTGATTCCATTTCCCTCCCATCATCTTTCTGCCTCAGCACTCTAGCTCTCCAGCTTTCTCCCCTCTAGAAATCTGGAAAGTTTCCTGCAGCTGTCTCTTTCCTTGAAGAATATCTCTAATCGCCCCGCCTGATTGGGTCTCGTTAGCAGGCTGGTGGCATTGATTGTACTCAATCAGCGTCCCTTCTGCCCAGCTGGGAAAATGTCCCATTTGTTCCCCCTACTCATCTTTCTACAACTATTTTACAGTTTTTCTGCAGGGGTGGAGGGAACCCTTAGTCCCAAAGGCCAATATTTTCTGCTGTCTTTGCTTGTGGGACTGTTTATGACTTTACTTTCACAAAGCCTTTCTGCTCTGTCTCAGAACGTTTCTGGAAATGTCCCATGGGGTTGCTAGGACACTTGCCACCCACCTCCCAGCTTATCAACAACAGTGACAAAGCATTTACTCACCATTACAGTTGGCAAAATATATTTGCATAGAGGAAATCTGTGAGTCAAACTCATCCTTCAGCATAATAGATACTGTTACCATGGTCACCAGTATTGGTGGATGAGAAAACCAAGGTCCAGGGCTGTCCCAGATCAGAGGTATAAGAAGTGGCAGAGATGAGATTCCAACTCAGATACATCATTGGTTACAAAGTGGGGTTTTATTCCAATACTCCAACCCTCACCCCAAGGCCACATGAAGGATGTCTCTTCCATGGCAGAAGCTCACTCTGATTCTGGGACGTGAAGGTGCCTCTGTGGCACAATGAGCAGATACCATTATGCCTCTGGGTGGAGCAGGCAGCTTCCTAGGAGCTTTGTGATGTACTTTACATCCCTTCCTTGATGATCCAACACCACAGAGAGGCAAACATTCGCATTATTCCTCTAAATGAAGAGACTTGAAGGTTGGCTAGTTTTTCCATGATGGGATGATGGAAAGAAAAAGAAAGTCTAAGCCATGATTAGACAGGTCCCATGACCAGTGGGCAGCAGAAATGACATCTCAAGACTTGGCTTCATGTCCAGGCAATTCATAGATGGTATTTGCCTCAAGTAAATGCAGTGTGGAGACTGAGAAAGTGGAACTAAAGCTTCAAAGAAGAGAAGGCAAAAACACAAGACACAGCAGACTCAAGATTCAGTATGTATCTTGGGTATTAGGCCAGAGTTCTAGGTGTTTCTGCAAATATGCTGCATTCTGTGGAACCTCTGACAAGACTGGAAACAAGAATTCCAAGCCCTGTGGTGAGACTCAGCCCTTCACACGTTCTGGACAAACAGCCTGGACTCACATCCTGATTCCTTTGCCATGTCCCTGCTTCTGCCGTTTGCATTGTTTGTGTCATTCCTACGATGGTTAATTGTGGGGGTATTGTGTTCCCCAAGATATTGTACACCCTAATAAACGTATCTGGAGTCAGAGACAGAACAGCCACAATATTAGACATAGAGGATAGGCAATGGTAATACACACCTTTAATCCTAACATTCCAGAGGCAGAAATCCCTCTGGATTTCTGTGAGTTCAAGGCCAGATTGGAAACAGCCAGGCGTGGTGACACACGCCTTTAATCCCAGGGAGTGAGGCATAAAGCAGAAAGATATATAAGGGGTGAGGACCAGAAACTAGAAGCATTTTGGCTGGTTAAGCTTTCAGGCTTCTAGCAGCAGTTCAGCTGAGAGCCATTCAGATGAGGACACAGAGGCTTCCAGTCTGAAGAAACAAGATCAGCTGAGAAGTAGGCCAGGTGAGGTTAGCTGTGGCTTGTTCTGCTTCTCTGATCTTCCAGCATTTCACCCCAATAACTGGCCTCAGGTTTGATTTTATTAATAAGATCTCCTAAGATTCTTGCTACAGTTAATCTTCATTGTCAACTGGATGGGACTTGGAGTCACCTGGGAGATACACCTCTGGATGTGTCTGTGAGGGTGTTTCTAGAGAGGTTTAACTGAGGAGGGAAAACTCACCCTGAGTCCAGGTGATACCATCCCATGGGTCAGAGTTCTGGACTTAATAAAAAGGAGAAGCACGTTCTGCATCAGCATGCGTGTCTCCGTTCTTCCCAAGTGATGATGTATGACCAGCTGCCTCACGCTCTTGCTTCCCATCAGGATGGACTGTATCCCTTCTTAAACTGAGAGCTAAAATGAACCCTTGCTTCCTTAAGCTGCTCTCGTGTTTTGTCACAGCAAATGAGAAATGCTAATTAGTACAGTACCTTCCCTACTTTTTCCTGTGCTCTCAACCTGTGACTGCAACTTCTTTATTGGTCACTGTGAACACTTGAAAATAACACCCAGAGAAACCTCGCACTCATCCCCCATCAATAAACTATTCAGGGTTCCGGAGACTCTAACAACACGGGCAGTAGAATTTATTCCTATCTCTCACCAACTATGGGCATTTGGGCCATGCTGCTGATACATCGCATCAGTTTTTAATAAGAGGATGATAGCACACCTTGTGCAGTTGTTATGAGAATTTAGTGAGAGGTAGTGGTCCTTCCTTATCAGCAGAAGATATACCTCAAGTCCCCATTGGTGTTCTAAACAACAGATAGAGACAAAAATCTGATATGCATTATGCTTCTGCTCTGCCCACAAAGCCAAACATAGCCCTTTTCATGTTCACCAAGCATTTGTCACACACAGTGCTCACAGTAGTTTGAGGTGTAATAGCCAAACTAGTACAACCTCTTTTTCTGTCCTCATTTTCCCTGAAGGGAGGTTAGCTCATACTGTAGATCTCAGGGATCACAGTTCCTCTTGTTTAATGCATGACAAGTACAGCTGATAACCGAAGGGCTGCTGAGTAGTTGTGGGGAGGATAGCATACACAGGTTGGGTATGTGAACTAAGCAATAAGTGATTCACACCCTAATGGTCTGGATCATGATTACTTCAGATTTCATCATGCTACACAGAACAGAGCACAACTTAAAACATTTATTTCTAGAATTTTCCATTTAATAGTTTTGGACTGCAGTTGACTATGGGTAACTATGAGACCATGAAAAGCAAAACATTGGGTGAGGGGGACTATTGTACTGGGTATAAAAACAATGCCCTCCCCGCCCCCAAAGTAATCTTACAGCTTTGGGGGATTCATCGTACTTCTATATACTTCCACATATGTTGTGTTTCAGAATTGTTTTATTACTCTTACTTGATTTCTCAGTAGCTAGGCAGGCAGGTCCTAGAATAGCTGTGAATATGGCCCACCACATTTGTAGAGAAATTGTCATAGTGCAATGTCAAAAGGCTGGATACTCCTGAGAGGGCCAAGAAGTCTGTCTTATTATCAGTATTTTCAACATGTGGCACATTTCCTAGAGCAGTTGCTGAAGAAATATGGGGTGGATGGATAACCCAGGGCTTGAGAATTAGAAGAGAGGATACTGAAGATGAAAAAGGATATGAAATTAAACAACACAATCGTGTCTGAGTTTAGCTTCTTAGTGTTCCCTACAACTTATGAGGCAAGTATCATCATTCCTACTTAATGGATGAGGAGTTGTCAACTCAGAAAAGCTCACCAATATGAAGAGGCTGAGCTAAGATTCAAGCCAGGTCCATTTCTGTGTCCTGAGCTTTTTTTTTTTTCCTCTGTCCTGGTAACACCTCAGCCACCTCAATCTATTCTACCATGGACATATCTGCCTCAGTTGGACCTCAGTGCTATAGTGCTATTCAGTTCTACAGTTTGATGATGCCCAGAGTTGAGCTTTGCTTGGGGTCCAAGCTGTCCTTATTCAGAGACTTGTGGGACCAAAGTGTGTGCAGGGTTCTAATGGCTGCAGTCCAATATTGCTTTCTTCTCTGTCCTCCGTGCTCAACATCTATTCAATTGGATGGGGCTCCTGGAAAGGTCAAACCCATTTTCTGTTTCCCATTAGAGAACTGATTTTTTTCTATATTGGCATGGGTAGCTGATTCCTATAACTAGGAAGGACTGAATGTGGCCACCAGATTTGGCACCAGATTTAAGACTTTGTTCATGAAAACAATGAAGACAAGATGCCGTGGAGGGGTGGGTTCTTTTTTCTTCCTTTTTTTTTTTTTTTTTTTTTTAAACGGATTTAGTTCACTTTATTTTTCTTGTATAAAAACCCTTATGTGGTGGCCACAGCTGGAGCCTGGGTCCTCTGAACAGACACTCTGGTGTGAGTTTTCACAAGATGGTCAGTGAATTCCTGATAAGGAGATTTGGTGAACACAGTCTCTTTCCAGAGGTTGGCGGTCAGGTAGCTGTAGGTCTTGGAGATGGCATCAAAGGTGGCCTTGGCCAAGTTGCCCGGGGTGGCAGTGCAGCCCTGGCTGACGTGTAGCTGTCATCAACACCGGCCAGCAGCAGCTTCTTAGGCACAGGAGCAGAGATGATGCCAGTGCCTCTGGGGGCAGGGATGAGTCACACCAACACAGAGCCACAGCAGCCTGTCACTTTGCACGGAACAGTGTGGGACTTGCCAATCTTGTTCCCTCGGGGACGATGGACAGCTTGGCCAAGATGATGGCCCCTGGGATGGCAGTGACTACTTCCTTGGAGCACTTAATACCAAGACCAACATGACCATTGTAGTCCCCAATGGCGACCAAAGCCTGAGTCTGCTTCTGCACTGGCATGCTCTTTAGAACCTCATCCTTTAGGGATGCGCCCAGGAAAAAGTCAGTGATCTCGGATTCCTTAATGGGAAGGGAGAACTGGTAGATCTCCTCCAGGGACTTGATCTTCATGTCCTTAACCAGGCGGCCCAGCTTGGTGGCGGGGATCCAATCCTTGTCTTCAGCTTTACTCAATGAGCCCAGGGGCCTCAACCACGACCACGGCCCCTAAGACCACTGCCAAATCCTCTGTGGAAGCCGCCCCAGCCCCCTAATCCTCAGGGTCCCCCTGGCCCTCCGGCTGCACTGGCATCGTCTGCCATTTGGTGTTTCTCCGAAGGGGCGGGTTCTTTTGTTGTCCATTTGGGTCTCCAGTTCTTCCCAATTATGTAAGCCAACGCATTTATCTTTTTGTTTATGTTCCTATGAGTTGGGACTTGTCATTGGCACCCAACAGGTGTTGACAAATACCCTTGCATTTATCCACCCTCCCACAGAATACTCCTCACATTTCATGTTAGCACACATTTTCCCGGCTGCCAGTGCAGTGATGCTTGAGAATTGGAAATGGTGCCCTGAAAAGGAGGTGCAGAGTTCAGAAACAACAACAGGTATAATTTAGCTGCTCAAATGTACCAGTTTAATTCAATTATTTCTGTATTCTTCTGTCTACTAGACTTGAAGGCACGGGCCACATCTTACTCCCTTCTGTGTCGTGTGTGGTCCTTGGTGCAGACCCTCCTACACCGATGGTGTGAATAAATGATCATCAGAAACAGCTCTTTCGTTTGGGTATTTGTCTTGATTTCCACGGGCACTTTAACAGCACCTACTATGGGCTTCAATCTGTATGCATGGGCTTTCCAGGGGTATCATGTCATCTCCGTTTCACCTCTCAGGTCTCAGAACAGGTGGGGCTTCATGATCTGTCTCTCTTTGTCTTTCTTCCTTTGCAAAGTACAGAGAATGCCCCTCCAGTCACTCAGCAAACACGTCGTCAGGATGTGATAAAAATACTTTGGATCTTTGTTTTAAAGTCTTGTTAAATTTTCTGTTTAAAAATGTTTTGTTCACATTGTGATAGGAGGTCTTTGGGCAATCAGTTCTGAGGAGCAGTCTTCCTCCGGCAGTCTGCATTCAAAGCAGCATGGAGAGAGCTGGTTGCTAGGGGCAACACTAACTTCTAAGTGGGGATCTCTGCATGTGGATATAAAACCAATGCCCTGGGCCCCTGCAGGAGTGGGGTCCTATCACAGAAGAAGAAATGAATTGAGAGTGATGGAGATGCCCGGGACTGGGCTGGTCACCCTTATTAGAGAATACTGAAGCTGCCTTGGCCACTCGTATATGATATGAGGCCATGGCTCAAAACACAGCTGGTGACCGTCCTTCTTGTGACAAGGCTGCTAGGAAGGTACAAAGGGCTCAAGTGACCAGAGTTACTGCCCCCATGCACCCCATTCCGTGCAGCAGACCCAGTCCGAGGTAGGAGTATTGTACCATTGGCTACTTATTTTTATGATAAGCATACAGTGTGCATTCATTTATCAAACCGGCATGAAATAAAATAAACTCTTTTCTCTTGAGGTGCAGCTTCGTGCATTGTAGCACATGTATGTCCTTGGGTTGTCACCACTACAAGAAGGACATGGCACAATTTTGTCACCTCTCAGAACTCCCTGTACTCTGCCTTTGCTGTCTCCTTACTTTTTATTTTCAAGAATGTCATACTAGTGACATCACAGTGTCAGCTTCCAATCTTAGCTGAGTGACACAGCACAGTGCCTTGGAGGCTGTTCCAGGCTGTCACGTGTATCCAAACTTCATCCCTTTTTGTGGCTGTATAGTATTCCATGTACTCCAAAGTCTTCAAGTACTGTTAATTGCTGTTCCCGAATTCTGTATTTGCCACTTGCCCAACTTTCTGACCTCCAAATCATGCATCTCACATTTGTAGTCTCTTGCAGACACATACAGAGTAGCACAAAATTTGAGTTGCCTGGAGCACTTGAGCAAGGTGACCCTCTGTCTCCTTCCTTCCTCTCTCACACTGAAAAACAGAGAGCAGCCTGTAATTTTTGTGATCTATTCGATGCCAGCTTGCTGTGTGTGTTTTTGCTTGGTGATTTTGTCGTTTAAAATGAGCCTAAGCACAATGATAAAGAACATTTCTACCTTGTGGAGAAAATATGTGGGTCAGAGAAGTTTGGTTTGGTCATGAATGATAGTGTTGTTGGCTTGGAGCTCAATGTTAATGGTGTGTATAAAATAAGGCGTCTTTAAGCAGAAACACAATAAAACATGGTTGTGTATTGATCAGTTAGTGGAAACGCTATGGCCAGAGCCTCCTGGAACCTAACTCTTTATTTCTCCTAGGAACAGTTCAGTATTTGCTAATTAATTCGGTGGGGCAACTCCACAAGAACATCACTACAAGAGCAATGCGAATCAGGGGTGAGATGACTCCAGGGGTCAAGAGCTTGCTGCGTGGGCATGAGGACCTGAGTTCAGATCCCCGGCACCCACCTAAGAGTCATATGTGATAGTCCCAGTTGAGGAGGCAAAAACAGGGCGATTCCAGGGGCTTGCTGGTCAGGCAGCATAGTGACCCCCAGGTTTAGTGAGAGACCTTGTCTCAAGAAATAGGGGGGAGAATGACCAAGTCAACTTATGGCCCCCACATGTGCGAACACTGGGCAACTTCCCCACACTTGTGCATACACATGTGTATGCCACATATGCCAGTCCACATGGGAATGATGTGGGAAGCCATGTCTTCAAGCTCCAGATTCAATGTCATGCCCCCTCTTTTCTGAAGCTTCCAGAATGGCACCAGGAAGAAGGCAAGGAGGCTCAGCCAGCATGAAAAACCGCTGTTTAGTTTATAAGGATACTTTGCAACGTTATTTCCACAATTCTCCGCCTTTCTTTCCAAGACAGATGGCTTTTAAATGCATGCAGATTACAGGCTCAGATAAGATTGGCAGTGGGTTGTGAGTAACCCAGTTCTACTATTCATAAAGCCCCTTTCTTACCTACGGGTACATTGAAGAAGTATATGAGAGATACTTTAAAAGGGAAGTCTTTAAAAAAGAGAGTCCACTCTCATTTCTGTGTCTGGTCCACAGCTAATAGTGACATGGCTGTTGGCCGCAGCATGGTTCTCTTGAATATTCTTGTCATTCCAACATTGGCATCATCTCTTAGTTCTCATAATTGTGTCACGGTGACTGTCTCTCATTTTCACAGGCTCCCTACAATCATCATGGAAGCAAGAAGGGACCACCCACACTGGCAGGTTCCTAGGTTCCTGTAGAACAAGCTTTTTATCCTGAACACTGGGTTCTCCAGGTCAATCCTCATAGGTCATGATGTCCAATTCACTAGTTGGTAAAGAAAGTTCTAGACTCCCTAACCTTCAGAAAATGAATGAGGCCATCTTTCCTACTCCTGTAACTTATGAACCCAGAAACAGTGGAAGTGGTCCAGTGAGATGTGTAAAGGAGAATCTGGTCCCCTGTTGTAAGAACTCTGAGGGTCAGCAGGACCCCAGGGTGAGGCAGGCTTTGTAAGGAGGGGGTGCTGCTGCTATGTAGCTCCTAATTCTTTCTCAGCCACCTGGGTGCTCCATTGTATGTGGAGAGAGGTCTTGGTTATTGCCTGGCGTCAAGCCCTTCCTGCCTGGCGTCTGCCCCAAGGAAGGCAGACAGACTCTCTGGTTAGTGATCTGGAGAGTGCACTGAACACGTCCAGCGAAGCTCCCTCCTATTGGCTTCATTTTGATAAGGTCAAATGGATTTCAGAACCTCAGTTGCCTTCTGCCTATCTGTGATATTGACCACAGCAGGGGTAGCCTTGGCCATCACTATCATGATGCAGAGGTCTGCCAGGCTGTTTCTGTCACAGCATTGGGAGTGCCCTGAGTCTGGACTCGGTCACACCCACCAACTTAGCCTTTAGTAGCCACAGAGGTCGCTCTCTATTACTCACTGGTCGTCATTGTCGTTCTCCTTTGTCTCCTTTGGGTCTGAAGGGAGAGGGACCTAAACTGTCTCCCTTGAGAGAGACAGAGAGCCCGGGCATCTGCCACAATCAGCCCCATCCCTCTTTTCTAAACCCGGTTTCAAACACGCCGGTTCTAGACAGCGCCTCTGGTGAAGCTGCAGGATGGGGCCCAGGTTCTGAAATAATGGGTTATTGTTGTAGATGGGGAACGTAGTGATGTCCCTGAAAGCCTGGCCATAGGAAAGAGAAGTGAGTGGCTTCGGTTTGGAGGTCCTGGTGTGGCCTGGGAAGTGCCACAGCCTCTGAGCATCAGTTACCTCCCTGGAAGAATGGAGGTCTGCCATTATGCCTGTAATGCTTCTCTGAGGACCCATGAGTTGTACAGGAAGCCTTGTCAATTAGAAGGCCGGCGTAAACAGAACAGCAAGCTTAAATAAATAAAAAAAAAAACCCAAGCTTTCTTGGGATTGGGGTCCAGGTTCCTCAGGGGTTAGGGAACAGAAAGCTCTAGAAAGTGTATTTTAAACCTTGGATCTCTGACTTGCTTGCAAAGTTGTGGTACTTGGGGTGAGGCCTCGGACGCCCTGTCCTCACAGGGGCCAGTTTCAGCTATTCATTCCTGTGTGTCTGAGGGGAGAGTGGGACTGCGCCGTGAGAGGAAGACCTGGAGAAGGAGCTTGGGGAAGGCTGCAGTTTCTGTGTTCACACACACACACACACACACACACACACACACACACACACACACACACACACACACACACCATGAGATTGCGGCATCCATTTCCTCTATCTGCACAGAGGCACTGTGGCTCTGATGGGAAGCCCACCAGTCCCCACAATCACTCCCCAAATCCTGCCGCTCACCCACCACCGGCTCAGTTTCCAGCTCTCACCAGCTCCTGGTGATCTGGAGTGCCTGGCAGTCCTGTGACAACCTGGACACCATATCTCTAGAGACGAACAGCGATAGAAAAGCCATCACTCCTTCTTGGGTCTCCGTTTCCCTTCTTGTCTTGGCTGCACACCGTCTTCATCTCCTCCGTGGTGCCTCAGCTTGCCAGTATCACTCTCAGAAAGTTCTTACCCAAACTAATTCACACCCCGCACTCTATCGGGTGTTGAGGCTTCTGCTCCCCGGGAGTGTGCGCTCGCATGCATGTGTGTGTACATGCAGGCTTTGCTCACATCAAACAAAGTTGTTAGATAAAAACCCAGGCTCACACTAATGATAAATTAGGGGACAATTATTCCCTTTATAAAAGGATTCCTGATAGAGTTCCCCTAGTGCGTTTATAATGCAATTCAATTTACACCACATTCAGCAGTGAAGGGAGGCTCTCTCTGAATAAACAGGAGCTTGTGTAGGCAGAGTTCCGAGCACCGTGGAAGGAAATAGAGATACCAAAGACATTTTTATTGCTGGTAACGATGAGTTATACTAGCGCCCCGGAACAAAGGCGACCCCACGACAATTTCTTCAGCTCAGGAGCACTATGATGGCTTATAGGACTACGGAGGAAGTGCCTCGCTGCTTATGTGTCTGCCCCAGGCTGGGAGCACTCAGGGCATCTAGGAGCCAGGAATATCGGCTTTGGTGTCAGGTACAGAGAGGGAAGACAAGGAAGATACCATTCCTGGGTTTGATTTTTTTTTTTATTTTTTTGAGATCATTTAGGCTCAGGGTACCTGAGCTGAGGCAGTGGGGAGACACTGACTGGAAAGGATTCCCACGCAGCTCAAGGGCCTGACATCTAGCACTTTGCAGACATCCGTTTTTCTATATTGCCCCGGTGTCCTGTGCCAGGACTAGAGTTCGAGGTGTTCTGAAAATATTGCACTCGCAGGGGTTTGCTGGCCACAGAAGCAGACAAGAATCTCCTCTTTGAGGCTCCCCGGAAAGTGATGACTGGCCTTCTCCTCAAATGTCTCCCTGCCATTTACAAGTTTCATCACTACTAGAAGTTTGTGAATTCCAGATTCCAGATGGGAGAACATCAGGAATTCCTGACTAGAGCTGTGGGGCTGGGCTACACGTGTGGCTGAGGCAGAGGTGTCCCAGGGGCCCACAGTGGACAAAGGCACTGGAGTTGGGGTGGAAGGCAGTGTGTGGACAAGAGACTCTGCAAAGACACCCTGGCGGGGGAGGCCTTCAGATGCCTGGGTCTTTTGACACACCAGGGAAAGCATGCCAGCCCTTAGGTTTGGCCTCAGAGGTCACCACTATCATTCTGCATTTGTGGGCACCCTCTGACTCATTTTTTTTTAAAAAAGATTTGTGTTTATTTGTGTGTGTATGCACGTGCAAAGAGGGCATGAGATTCCCCTGGATCTGGAGCCACCTAGTATGTGTGCCAAGGACTGAATTCCGGTTTTCTACAAGAGAGACAAGCATTCTTCACTGCGGGGCCATCTCTCCAGCCCCCTAACTTGTGATTTTCTAAGCTGTGCTCAGGTACAAGCTGTCAGCATTGGAGTACCATGCTCACAGACATGCTGAGGCCTGCAGTAAAGAGTCTGTGCCCACCCCCGAGTTCTCTGTGCCCCTGCCTCATTGCTTTGCTACAACCTCCATTTCGCGTCAGGGTCATGAGAAGGCTACACAGCTCACCCAGGCTTGGGGCAGCCTGCCTCTGCACCCCTCTACTTGCTGCATCCTCTAAGGAATCGCTGGCGTTGAAGCCCCAGTCAGCAGGGGCAGAGAGGGAGCCTGGAGCTGATTAACTAATCTGTGGTACTTAAGTAATTTATTATATTTAAGCTGGTGCTCGCAAGCCTCAGCAGTGCCTGCATGCACTGGGAAATAAATGATGGGCTGTCCAGAGATGCGTGGATCATCTATGTGATTGCTGGCTTCATGAGAGGAAGGTTCAAGGCTCTCTCTTCTTGCAAATTGGAAATTAGGCATTACTAGAACAGCAGACCAAAAAGCTGTGGTGGCGGCGGCGGTGAAGTAAGTGATGGTGGTAGCAGCGGTGGTGGTGGTGATGGTGGTGGTGGTGGGTGGTGGTGGTGGTGGTGGTGGTGGTGGTGTGGTGGTGGTGTGGTGGTGTGGTGGTGGTGGTGGTGGGGGTGGGGGTGGGGTGGGGGTGATGGTGGTGGTGGTGGTGGTGGTGGTGGTGGTGGTGGGGTGGTGGTGGTGTGGTGGTGTGGTGGTGGTGGTGGTGGTGATGGTGGTGGTGGTAGTGTGGTGGTTGGTGGTGTGGTGATGGTGGTGGTGGTGGGGGTGATGGTGTGGTGGTGGTGGTGGTGGTGGTGGTGGTGGTGGTGGTGGTGGTGATGGTGTGGTGGTGGTGGGGGTGATGGTGTGGTGGTGGTGGGGGTGATGGTGTGGTGGTGGTGGTGGTGATGGTGTGGTGGTGGTGGGGGTGGTGGTGATGGTGGTGGTGGTGGTGGTGGTGGTGGTGATGGTGTGGTGGTGGTGGTGGGGTGGTGGTGATGGTGGTGGTGGGGGTGGTGATGGTGTGGTGGTGGTGATGGTGGTGGTGGTGATGGTGGTGGTGGTGGTGGTGGTGGTGGTGGTGGTGGTGTGGTGGTGGTGGTGGGGTGGTGGTGATGGTGGTGGTGGGGGTGGTGATGGTGTGGTGGTGGTGATGGTGGTGGTGGTGGTGGTGTGGTGGTGGTGGTGGTGGTGGTGATGGTGTGGTGGTGGTGGTGGTGATGGTGGTGGTGTGGTGATGTCAGCTGTGGAGGTGGCAGTGGCTTGGCTTCAGGGTAAGGGCTGAGTGAGGAGCAGCTCCTGGTCTAGGAGAGGGGAAAATCCCAGCCATTGTTTCCATATAGTGCAGTCCAAGCGTCTCTGAGTGAAAGTGAAAGGATGGGGCTCTTCTGACCTATGTGGATAGGAGGTGAGGGTTTTTCTGCCTCCTGGAAAGGGTTAAGTGTCACGGAATGTCCAGCTGTGGCCTCAGCCTGCCACTAGTCTCCAGGCAGCAGTGGCTTCTGTGTTGAGTAAGACTCTTTCTCTTTCAAGTTTCGGTTCCCTCATCTGGGGTAAGATTCAGGGCTGATTTCTCTGCCAGGCACAGTAAACATACAATATTGTTTTAACTTCTTCTAAGGCCAGAAGAAGAGAAACATTTAGGTTGAGAAAAATATTCTAATATATATATATATATATATATATATATATATATATATATATATATGTATTAATCTTTATGTCAAATCAGTTGTAAACTATAATTTTAGGTGTGTGTGTGTGTGTGTGTGTGTGTGTGTGTGTGTGTGTAAGAGGAACAGGAAGGCACAGGTACCCAGGATATACGGGAGAGCTGCCATTGGACAAGACCATTCTAATGTCTCTCAGCTGTCCACGGGCTCTCCTTGGCCTGCCTGGGCTGTAGCCTCTGGGCTTGGGATGGCCTCTTGCTTGCTTATCTGCCCTTGCTTCTGCAGAGGGGCTTTGTGTCCAAGGAAGGAGCCGACTGTCCTGCTGAAGGGCAGTAGGGAGCAGAAGTCTACTCCAGCCTCTAGCTCTTGCTTCCTTGTTCACATCCAGGAATTAACGTAAGAGCAGCCCAGAGGCACCGAGTACCTGCTCCAAACAGGTCACGTCTATGGGCCCCTGCCTCAGCCCTTTGGACCCCTCTTATCCCCACCTTCTGCTTGTCTGTACCTACAAACACATTCGGAAGGCCCAGGGTAGGATTCTGTTTCTTTAATGTGGCAATACTGCCTTTTGGGTGTGGGTAGATGCCTGTGCTGCTGAACCCCAAGCACTGGACAGAACCACCCTGAGAAGCCCCGGCGTGTAGTTGAATGGCCTCTCCACCAGGTGGCAGGCTTGCTCTACACAGATGCCTTGGCTGGAGTACTTACCTGGCAATGGCCAGAGGGGTCTGAGGGTGCCAAATCAGCCTGCGGTCCCAGGATTGTTCAGCTCAGCATGTGTGTGGCTTCAGAGGCAGGGCCCAGACCTCTCAAACTGTCATTGGACTCCTGCTGGGTTCCGATTTCTAGGGGACGTTGTTCGCAAAGTGCCTAGAGGCTGACGGCAGGTGTTTGAACAGAGCGCCCCCTGGAGTAAGGAGGGCTGACTTGACCAGAGTGGAATCGGCTATCTTTGGTGACTTTGCACTCTGGTTCTGTAGTGAAAGGTAGCTCCTCGCTGCTGGCCCTGGCTTGGGGCACGGTGTACGCCTGTCTATTCCGGTGGTTCCTTCATTCCTACTTACTGCCCAGACATCCAGGAGTTGTCCACCTACAGCTGACAACCTGAGCCACCTTATCTACCTCACAGGAGCATGGAAGACAGCGTCCTTTCTCCAGCACCCCGGGATCTCTCTGAGGGACCCCCGAAAATGAGACACTGGCCAAACCTGAGCGAGCCTAGGATCCTCTCTGCATCAAGAAGAGACCCAAGCCCTGGGCAATGGAGTGCCAAGGAGAGAGGGCCATAGGCAGGGACAAGACCAGTGAGTCCTGGCCTGGTTCACTGGGAAGCGAAGGTGGGGGGCATGGGGTCCTTAGGGGCGGGGGAGGCACACCACACTGGCCCCTTGGTCTCCAGCAGCTCCAGAGGCCTCCGTCCCTGAGCCAGTATTCAGAGTTCCCTGCCCCATTGCCAGCCCAGCCCGCACTGCCCGAGAGCCCGTGACTCATGCTACTTCCGGCAACACTTTCTGCTCATCTCAAAAGTCAAGAGGCCCAGAAGACCTAGCTCCGTCATCCACCCGCACCCCCGCCCCGCACCCCTCCCCGCCCCCATCCCGCGTGGACTGAATCCCAGCCCCACCCCTGTCCTGTCTCACCCCTCCCCCGATGGCTCATTTGCTCACCCGTGGGCACCCTTCCCTGAGATTAGGAGAGTTGCACCAGCCTGGTTGGGGGGCGGGTCCCATTAGGGCGGGATGCTTCTATGGGGTCTGAACTACAGCAGATGCAGAGGAAGGGGAGCAGAGAAAGAAGGGTTGGGATGGAGAGTAGAAAAACAGAAGAGAGAAAGTGGGGAGGGGAAAGAGAGGTGGCGA
This sequence comes from Peromyscus maniculatus bairdii, assembly GCF_049852395.1. NCBI lineage: Eukaryota > Metazoa > Chordata > Mammalia > Rodentia > Cricetidae > Peromyscus > Peromyscus maniculatus. The sequence goes on from NC_134858.1 coordinate 43,736,998, forward strand.
TGGGGGTGGGTGGGATGGGGGGTGGGGGAGGGGCAAGGTGGGGGAGACTCCAATGTAAATATGTTTTTCCATACCCTGATGGAAGACATGAGGGACAGGTCTGGGGAAGCCCTTGTGTGTGATGGTGTTGGGGAGACATCTGAGGGGAGACCGAAGGAGAAAAGGAAAGGAAAGAGAAAAGGAAGTAGAAGAATAAATAAAAAATGACGACAAAGGGAAAGGTAGAGATGAGGTGATACAAACTGAAGAAGAAGGACAAAAGGACACTGGAGTGAGGATATCCGGCCAACAGAAAGGGGTTAGGTGGCACCCCAGCCATGGGGTGAACTGCGGGGTGAACCTCCACACGCCTGTGCACACAGGCCTGAACGCACCCGGCTCTGAGGCATGGAGGGGGGGGTGTCTCGAGCTGCTCCGCCCTCCGAGCCCCCTGTCTTGCCTGGGCTCCTGAGGCGGGGTGGCCTCCTCAGGACGGACTCTTCTGTGCCTGTCCACACTGCCCAGTCCACAAGACTCCCACTCATGCTCAGATGTGGAGGGGCCAAAATCTTCACTCCTCACACTTGTCACCCCAAATTGGATCTAACAGCCTCTCTCCCTTCCTCTCTCTCTCCTAGTTTCCTTAGTAACTGACAGTTCCCCAGTGAATGCCAGACCCTGGGTGACAGACCGCTGTCACAGTCTCTCTCTTGACTGGCCCTCCCCAACCCACACAGACTCACAGACTTGGGCGGGGGTGTGAGGATGCCTGGGTAGGCTGGGGGTAATTAATACATGTACCATTTATTCCCCCACTGAGAGGAAGCCTTAATTACTCCACGTGAGGCTGGGGCATGCCAGAGGAGGTGGCTACTGGGGGGGAGGGATCACGGGGGGGGGGGCGGACGGGACTAAACGCTGTCTCCTTCCTTCTTCCTCTCTGTGCTTCTGTCTTGGGTGGGAGAGGTGTGAGGTGGGACTGTGGGAATGAGGGGGTACTTGTACGTGGTGGGGGAGGGAAGCAGAGGGTGAAACCTGATTGTGTTCATTAAGGCAACACAAAACTGGGAGCCGTAATAATAATTAAATTAATTATAAAAGCAATTTGCTTTTGAAAATTTGATTTGACAGCTTACTAGTGGCTCCACTCATCTAGCAGCCCTGGCTTAAAAATAGTCGGAACAAAAAAACCAACCAGAAGAAGAGGCAGCCAGTTTTAATTAGATGCTGGGGTTGGTAAACAGCACCACCCTTTTATTGGGGCTGACTTGGCTTTAAGGGATGTCTGGATTGGTTTGGAGAAAGGCAGGGAAGGTGAGGAGCTTTTCTTCCTCCTAAGAGCAGCCAGAGGCTCTGGAGGCCCAGGCGCAGGCGGATCCATCTGGGAGGGCTCCCTTCCTCCCCCACCGCCTGTCCTAGCTGCCCAGAGACCTTTACTGGGGTTTGCCCGTCGTGACCTTGACAAAGATGGCTCTGGGTTTTTGGGCTTGCTACACTTCAGCTTTGTTCCTATGTGAGCATGCATATGTGCATGCGCTTGTGCGTGTGCGTGTGTGTGTGTGTGTGTGTGTGTGTGTGTGTGCGTTAGAGAGAAAATATTATATAGACCACATCTATCAAAACTCTCCCAAGGAGGAGGAAGTGAGCCTGGTTGCAGTGCTGGTCACACTCTCTAGAAAACTCTATGGTCTCGGAAGCAGAAGTTTTGGTGAAGACCAAGGAGGCCGAATCTGACAGGCAAGGCGGCTGTCTCCTTTCGGACTTTGGAGTCCAGGCACCCTGGGCTCCAGCCTCCAGGGCCTGTGCTGATATCTTTAGTGCCTCCCTTCTCTCCCAGGACAAGCAAGCATTTCTTGCTCACCTGCCTGTCAGTCTCTCCCACCCCCTCCCTAAGAGGTGCCGGGATTTGATTCATTCCTGGTCCCACTGCCTGGCACAGAGCCCAGCGTATAATGGGCATCCAGTAAGTGTCATCTGAGTGGAACAAAACCCCAGTCACTGGCACCCTCTGACCACCCCTACCAGCTTCTGCTTGATTACGTGCCTGCCTCTCTCTCTCTCCTGGGCCCACACTCCTGCTTCCCATCAGTCCTCTGCGGCTGAAGCCTCTCTCCAAGGTCACCTGTGTTCCCCTGCCTTCTTCCTTCCCTCCCTCCTCTCCTCCTGGCTTCCTCACAGCTCTGGCTGGCATTGTTGGCCACCCTTTCGTTCAGCTGCCTGTGGGGTAGGGACCCATAGGCCTGCCTTGCTCCTGGTGATCAGAAGAGGACTCTGGCCATCTTTGGGGTGTAGGGTTATCGTCACACAGATGCTGTCAAGATGCAGCTATGACTTTAGCACCACAGATTTTCGCAGAGTCTGGTTCCTGGTCCGGCAATGCAGCTGGAGGGGGTAGATTTGGGTTTTCAGACAGCACAGAGTTCAGCATACAAAAAGGTTCTTCATGGACCTTGTCTAAAATCTCCCTGCTCCTTCCCTCCATCACTTTCTCTCTCCCCTCCCCTTCTTTCTTCTCACCTCTCTCAATAGCCACTCCCCAGGAATCCATGCACCTGTTCTCTCCCTGGCCTTCCAAATTAGAATCTTCTAGCAAAGCCCTATGTCTTTTGGCCTTAACAATTCCTCTTCTCCCTGCTCCCTTGGGCCCCTGTCCCCCTCCCCTGCCCCTGACACCCTGCCAACACTGAAGTGCATGTTGTTGAGCTCACAGCGACACTCTCCTCGGTGCCTGTAGATTATTTGATGGAGTTCTTGGTGCAGGGTTCTAGGTGCTAATCTGTTGGCTACATAGGTCTGTGATGCAAATCCTATGGGGCCATATTCCAGAAGATGTGGAGGAGGGAGGTGGAAGCCCGGGCTTGTCTGCTATGGAGGGAGTTCAAGGAGGAGCCAATGAGAGCAACATAGGAGGAAGGAAAATGGGTGGAGGTTAGGAATGTTCCTGAATCTGGAACAGGAACTGAGAACTGGGCAAGAGCCAGAGAGGGCCCCAGTAAGCTGACAAGAATCTCTAAAACTGGGGATGTGCCAGAAAGTAAGGAGAGTATTGATATCGAGGAGAGGAAGGCCAGACTCATCTCAGAGGCTGTGGGAGGGGCTCTGTACTACAGGTCTGCAACAGTGTCAGAAAATTCTAGCTTTGGGAGCATATGGGGTATGAATGAGGGTGTGTGTGTGTGTGTGTGTGTGTGTGTGTGTGTGTGTGTATGTGTTTTGATATACTGTGTACCCCAATAAAGCTTGCCTGGGGATCAGAGGACAAGCCAGCCACTATATTAAAAATAGAAGTCAGGCACTGGTAGCACATGTCTTTAATCCTAGCATTCGGGAGGCAGAGATCCATCTGGATCTCTGTGAGTTCAAAACCACACTGAGAACATAGCCAGGCATGATGGCACACACCTTTAATCCCAGCACTAGGAAGGAAGTAAGATGGCAGGGCACAGACATGTATGTAAAGTGTGAGTAAACAGGAAGTCTCTCTCTTGAGGTCAAGGATTTCTTAGAGGTAAGAACGTGGCTGGCTTGTTTTGTTTCTCTGATCTTTCAGCTTTCACTCCAATATCTGGTTCTGAGTTTTTTATTAATAAGACCATTTAGCAATTCGTGGTGTGTGTGTGTGTGTGTGTGTGTGTGTGTGTGTGTGTGTGTGTGTAGAGTGTGTTCAGAAGGTAAGGGAGAGAAGCAGATATCATATAGCTACAACTCCACTGATTACAAATTCTATGGCAATCACTTCATCTCTCTAAGCCTCAGTTGTATCATTTGGAGAATGAAGAAATTTGTAGTATCTCAAAGCTTTCTATGAGGAGGAAAGGAAAGATCACTTACAGACCCTAGCAGGGGTCCTTAAATGCACTCAGTGTTTTATAGGGTGTTTGGGACTGTCACTGTTATTAACTCAACTTCTTAGATAAAAACAGAAACTCGTGTGATAGAGCAGGAAGAGACTTTGACCTAGGCCAACAGTGTCCCTTTATAGCTGGGCCATACACAGGCTGAGCACTTGGATGACTTGTGCAAGGTTGCCTGTGGGTTCACTCGGTGCTGAGGCTGGACCCAGGCCCCCTGGGCTTCTGATCTAGTGCCATGACAAGATAGTTTGGGGTTCTGAGGTCAGTTTAACATTAGACAGAAGATGATGAACCAGGCTGCCATGGGGTGGGAGTGGGACAAATTCTAGCCTTGACTATGAGTAACCCAGCTCATGGGCTCATGGGATAGAAAGAGGATGTTTCCTTCCTTTTTGTCTCCACTCCCAGCATTGACTGAGCAGGCCTTCCTGAAGACAAGATTCTGCAGAGAACAGTCAGGTGCATAGTCCTCTGGCTGAAAACTCTTCGTACATTTCTGCTCATACAGTGTGTGTGTGTGTGTGTGTGTGTGTGTGTGTGTGTGTGTGTGAAGGGGGGGTGCAAAATCTCACTACTCCAGTTTACCATATGCTCCAATATGATTGGCAAGAAGATACCACCACCGTGGCTCTTCCTGGATTTTGCTAAGAGAGAGGACAAGAGCTGGGCTTCCCCTGAGACACGTGAGCTCATAATTTTGTCCCTAAGTCCAAATCCAAGGCAAATCTTACTTCTGCATGATATGATGTTAGACAAGTTACTCCACCTCTTTGGATTCTATATCCCCACATGCAAATTAACAAGGACAGAAAACATCACACACCCCATGACTCTACATAAGCTCCCAGAGAAGGCTGACGTGCCTTCTGAGGGACATCTTGATGGTTTGCTTCCCCCTTGATACCATCACACAGGAGTGTGGACAGTCCTGGCAGTGTGGCCTGGCTGGCGGTGTCAGAAAAGGAGACCCTGCCCCACCCAGGCTAGTTGCTGGTTGGTAGAGAAGTCAGGTACCAGGAAAGGTAGTCCTGGCCTTTATTTCTGTCTTTGACCCAGTGTGACCTTGGGCCACTATTTGTTACCTATAAAACGAGTCATTGTGTCCAACAGACTTTACTGTGAGATCCAAAAATTTTGCAATTTATTGAAAAGTTTTCAATTTTTTTAATAGCAGTCCAAACTCCACTGTGGTGGTTTGAATAAGAATGGCTCATCCATTTGAATGTTTAGTGACCGGGCAGTGGCATTATTTGAGAAGGACTAGGAGAGGTGGCCTTGTTGGAGAAAATGTGGCACTGGGGCTGGGCTTTGAGGTTTCAAAAGCCCATGCTGGACCCAAACTCACTCTCTCTCTCTCTCTCTCTCTCTCTCTCTCTCTCTCTCTCTCTCTCTCTCTCTCTGCCTGCAGACCAGGATGCAGCTCTCAGCTGCTGCTCCAACCATGCATGCTGTCATGCTCTCATCATGATGATAGTGGACTAAGTCTCTGAAACTGTAAGCCAGCCTCAATGAGATGCTTTCTTTTATGAAAGTTGCCTTGGTCATAGTGTCTTGTCACAGCAATAGAGCAGTGACAAAGGCAACCCCTGTCCTTTGACTACAAGATGACAAGCGGGGCTGGCCCAGAGCCCTGGCTTTTCCTTTTGGGAGAAGGAATGTTAAAAGTGCTCCTGTTACTGGGAAAGTGGTGGCGCACGCCTTTAATCCCAGCACTCAGGAGGCAGAGGCAGGCGGATCTCTGTCAGTTTGAGGCCAGCCTGGTCTAAAGAGTGAGTTCCAGGACAGCCAGAGAAATTCTCTCTCTAAAGCAAAGCAAAACAAAACAGAACAGAACAGATCCTGTCATGGACTGAGCCTGGAGCTGGGTCATCCTGCTCCACTGCAAGCCCCCCAAGAACTGTCTCCTCACCTCTCTGGCCACGTAGGGAAAAGCAGCCTCCAGAGCTGGGTCTTTGCCATTGGATTAGGGGCTCCCTAGATGACTAGGAAAGGGCAGAAGGCAGAGTGAAGTCATTCCACCTGAGCCTCTGGGACAGTCAAAAGTTTCCCTGCTGACCAGAGCCAGGGGACCACAGCAGCTTCTTGGCTCCAGGAGCATTACCAGCTATTCCTAGCTCAAGGAAAGCTGAAGTCAGGGGATAATCCACAATTAATTTCATCTTTGTTTGGAATTCACAAAATCATTAGATTTTCTAAAGACACTGACCTGCCCTTTGATGCTTAAATGTGATGGGGATTAAATGGGCTGTTCTGCAGCCCCTGAGAATGTCCCTGAAGTCTCACTACACCACACACCCATACACACACACACACACACACACACACACACACACACACACACACACACGCATGCATACACATACACACACACATCACGCTGAGGGCAGAGCATGCTGCTGCTGCTGCTGGAATCTACATGCTGACTTCCATAGATGCCATGTGGGCAGAGACTAAAGCAGTTGTTTGTGTTTATTATTGTCTCTGGTGCCTGAGGTGGAGCCTGGCGCCCATGGCATGTGCTTGTCCTGTGTTTGTTGAGTGGAAACAAAGACCTTGGATGGTGATACAAAGTCATCAAGAGTGCAGAATCCTGATTCAGTCACAGCCATGTCAAGAGTTCAGTCACCTCACTTGTGACAGGAGGTCAGTGATACTCCAGGAGACAGAAGAGAAGGTAGGGTGAGCAGGGAGCAGAGGGGGGCATTTCAGCAGCCCTGGGTGGGTTGTGCATGCACGTGTGTGTGTGTGTGTGTGTGTGTGTGTGTGTGTGTGTGTGTGTGTAGGTAGGTAGGTAGACCTCGAGTCTGAGGTCAATGTGGGCTACTTAGTGAGACTCTGCTTAAAACAACAACAACAACAACAAACAACCCCAAATCACAAACAAACAAACAAACAAACAAACAAAAAACAAACAAAAAAACCAATAAAATGAAAACCAAACAAAAAAGAAAATTCCTAAATAGTGCTCCCAAGTAAGATTGCTGTGGATATCAATAACAGAACTTATCAAAACCAGGCACTGTTTTGCTGCTGACCCTTAGGCCAATTCCTCAGGAATTTCCCTTCAGGTTTCATCTCTCTTCTCTCTTCTAACTCATTTCCTTCCCCACCCTTTCTCTCTTTTTTCCACCCTCCCTCCTTCCACCTCACTTCCTCTTCCTTTTTCCCTCCCTCCCTCCCTCTCTTGTTTCCTAGGGTCTCATTATATAGCCCAGGTGGCCTTAAACCCAATCCTCTGGCCTCTTCTTCCCAGGCTCTCTCAGGATTACAGGTAACAGGCCCCACTTGCCTTGAATATTAAGTCTTAGAAGGACCCCGATCCTGACATTGCACTTTCTCCCGAGGGCTGAACTCCAGTGGGTGCACAAAGCCCTGGGGAAGGCTGGCAGCCATCTGCCTCCTGCAAACGCGTCCTTGTTCCTTGTTAGGGTAGGAATGTGAATGCTCTCCCCCAGCACCCCTGGCTCATGTTGGACAGTGAGAGTTTGAACACTCCCCAGATGGAGGTACTGTTTGGGAAGCTGTGAAACCTTTTGGACAGAAAGCCCTGGGGTAGATACAGATCTACAGGAGATGGGTGTAGAGCAGTGGTTCTCAACCTTCCTGATGCTGCAACCCTTAAATACACTTCCTCATGTTGTGGTGACCCCCAACCATAACATTATTTTCATTGCTACTTCATAACTGTAATTTTGCTGCTGTTATGAATCTTTTTTTGACTTGACTTTTTTTATTTTATTGTTTTACTTTTTTTGAATACATTTTATTTTTTGACAATTTCATTTTTTATTTTTAAGTTTTTTTTCCATTTTACATACCAATCCCAGTTCCTCTCCCTCCCCTTCTCCCGCACCCCCCCAACTCCCTGTTATGAATCTTAATATGACTATCTGATATGTGACTCCTATGAAAGAGTTGTTTGATCCCCAAAGGGGCTGTGACCCACAGGTTGAGAACCTCTAGATTAGAGGCTTATCATCATCTGAGGTGTGAGAGCCACATTATAAGTTACCACCCTGAGAATGTTGTTCTGCCTTCCTCATGGTAAAACTGAGCTAAAATAAACTAACTTTTCCCCTAAGTTGCCTCTGGTTAGGCATTTGTCTATAGCCCCAGGAAAAGGCGTTTTTCTGCATGTACTTGTTTATACCCCATGTCCCACATTGTCACGACTTCCTATGTTCTTCCAGGGTCCCCCGAGACTTTCTCTAGCTGTGGAGCTTCTTGCTCCACAGATCTGCACTTTGCTTATCTTCTAATCATTGGGCACTGGAAACCCTAGTTGGTCCTACTCATCCAAGAAACCTACCTGCAGGGTGAGACATCTCCTTCACGAGTCACTTAGAAAACTGGTAGGAATGACCATGACTGAGTACCTACTATGTTCCATGAGCAGACCTGTAGTCTCTACTTGTAACCACTACCTGGTACATCATCTTAGGTGTGCCATGATAAGACCACGCATCCCCAGAGTCTGGACAAAGGCCTCAAGGTTGCCCATCGAGGAATGTCCACCAGAGCCAGGGTAGGCAGCCAGATGAGTATGTCTCATCCCTTAGCTTGGAGGTCTGCTCTTTGCAGCCCGGCTTGCCAGGCACTGGATCTTCCTTGGCTATCTTGCTCTGGCAGCCTTGTCTTCCTGAGCTGTGCATGGCCCTGGGAGGAGAGAAGCTGAAATCTCTCATAATTACCCAAATCATGGCTCCTAAATGGCTCCTGATTACAGCAAGAAAGCCCCTTTTACAGTGCGGCCACAGCTCTCCTGAATAGAGCCCTGGCCACTTTGTACAGGGTGTTTTTTTTTCCCCCTCTTTTCCCTTTTCTTTTTCTTTTAAAGTAAAGGAGATGGCTTATCCGCATGCAAAGTAGGTCAGAACCTTAGCGAAGATCCTTTCAACCACTTGGCTGTTTTGAAGTCCTGCTACGAAACTCCTCTTGTTTCTCTAGCCTTTGCCTGTCCCCTCCCACCCTTCTCCTTTTTCCGCGAGCTCTAGGACATCAAATGGTTTTAACTGGCAGGGCCAGTGAGAGTCACACATGATAAAAGCTCCATTATAAATAATGCCCAGTTAGCGCATCGGTGCCAGGGTGTGATGATAGCCGCCAGCCTCGGGCCCTTCATTCCTGAGTTCCAAGCCACCTACGATACTGTGCATCTGCCCAAAGAGCCTGCGCTGTGAGAAGCTGTGGCCCTGGTCCTACCAACCCAGTTTGGAAGGGTTGATGGACAGGGATGGCACCTACATCTGGGAGCCAGCAGCCTGGGTACTCATCACAAACCCAAACTTGCAGAAGGCTTTGCTTGACTGGATAGCGCCCCGGCTGGACCATTTTGGGTCAGTGCGTCATGGTTTGCTTCCCTGGAGGGGTGGGGTTTGTCTCTTCTTGCTTCATTAGTACCTTAGCCTTGCCATCACCAGCCATGGACAGAGTCAGCAGGCGCTGTGTCCACACTTAAGATGCTCTGCCGCAGGAATGTGTAGATGAGGCCGGACTGGCGCGGGTGAATAGCTGGATGAGTTGCCGCATTTGACCTAGGAGTTGAGCCAGGTGACTGCTGGTGTCTGAGGCTACAGGGCCTTACAGTGACAGCTCAGGAACTCAGACCTTTTTCCTCAATCCTTAGTGTTCAGAGGAAGAAACGGAGGTGTGTGTGTGTGTGTGTGTGTGTGTGTGTGTGTGTGTGTGTGTGTGATCACTATAGGAGAGACTAGTGAGCAAGGTAAGTTCACTCTTGGCGATGGTGCCATCTAGGGTGAAAAAGGATCCCTGTCACTCCAGCACTCAGGAGAGGAAAGACTCACTAAAGACTGAGGAAGCCTGGGATACATCATGAGTTCCAGGACAACCAGGGCTACATGTCAAGACCCTGCCTTATTTAATATATATAATATATATATTTATTTACTACTGCTGTATAACACATAAATAAATAAAAGATTCCCACAGAGAAGTGTATTCTCACCCACCTCCCACTCTCTCTGGGGTGACAGGAGAACACCCCCATTCAAATTCTGCCATCTTTCCTCTGGGCTCAGTTGGGTTCAAGGGCCTAGTCATCTTCTAGGAAGGCCTCTACTTTGAGAGATGTGTGGAAGGGACCTTGCTACATTCACTTGAGAGGAGACAGACGGGGAGTCTTAAGGATGTCTGCTTCACTCATTCATCAACTGGTTCCCGGGCACCTGCCCGGCTTCCAGGTATGCTTCTAAGTGTGAGGGTACACCAGCAGGACAAAAGTAAAGAACACAAAACCCAACCTTCACCTAATGGAGGCCCGAGTGAGCGATATGACCACCTAGGTGAGTTCCCCAAGGCGGTGATAGACGTCAAGAAAAAGACAGGGGAGAAACAGGGACTTAGGAGGCTGACTGTAGTTTCAGAGAAGGTGACCTGCAGGGTTCAGTGAGAAAGTAAGGTAGAAACTCTGGCCAGAGGGATTTTGGGAGGCCTGAGACATCTGGGTGTAGTCCAGGCCCAGTGAAACAAATGCAAAGGCCCTGAGGCCCAAGGGCATCATCGGAAGTATTGGGGATCAGGGGACAACTACTGCATCTCGCCCAGAAGCGAGAGCTCAGTAGTGAGTTCAGAAAGGCTGTGTGTGGATGATGTGGGGCCCTGACCTGTGGGCTCTGCCCAGGAGTGGAGCAGCGCTACCACAGGGCTGGGAAGAAAGGTCAAGCGGCGTCTGACTCAGGCTGTTAGTACGAGTGCTCCTCCGTGAGGTAGGTCTTGAGGCTGCCCCTCCATGCTGCCTCTCCTGCTGGTGGCCCGTGCTTGGCTCACGAGCTGGAAGAAGCTAGGTCAGATTGGAAGGGAAGTTGAATTGTCCCTTTTTGTTCTAAGAGAAGGAAGAGAAAGAGCTCAGATCAGACATGAGGGGTTGGTCCACTGCTGGCCTCGGACTTTTGGAGTGCTGATAATGCCAGTCTATTTGCTTCCCTCAGGACTGTGGGACTCTGGGAGCCAGGACTGCCCCCACATAGTGCCTGTCTCTCTCAAGATGCTCAAATGCACGCCTATCAGCGGCAAGCCTTCTCTTCATTTCCCACCCTTCGGGGCGTCCGGCTTCCATCCATCCTGAGGGGGTCCCTCTAATGACTGTGAGATGAGGCATCGCACACAGCGGCAAAGCCGGCAGTGTGGGCAGGTCTGAAGATGCTGGATTTCTCACCTCTTCTGCTTGCTCCCTCTCTTGGCACCACCACCCCCACCCCTCTTCTCACCCCTTTGCAGAGGAGAACCACAATGCGTGTGAGAAGATTGCTTGCCGGCTGGGGCGTCCTCCTTTCCAAACTCAGAAGCCACGGGCTTCTCTTTCCATATCTGGCTGCAGCCCCTCCTGTTCCTGGTGCCCTGACTCCTTTGTCCTCTCTGTACTTGACCCGTCCTTGAATGGGTGGGGTTTTCCAGGCTGCTGGGTAGGGGGAATGACTGCACTGTGTGTTCATCATTGAGGCACGGTGCAGTGGGTATGGGGCTGACAATACCCTAGTGTACCAACGGGTGTTGTTTATCCCTATAGAAAGGCACCTAGCCTCTAGTCCATAGCATAAGCTTTTGCTTTCAGAAGTTCACAGATTTCAACCTACACTCACAATAAGTACACGAGCTCCGCATGGGCAGCAGAGAAGGCTAACCGGTACTAGTTTCCTCTTAGCTTTTGTCCTTCCTTCCAGACCTTTCTGCTAGAGAACCCACACCAGGCTTCTCAGAGGAGGCCAGCCACTGTAGAAGGGTGGGTTTCTGATTTCCTCTCAGGGACCGAGTGGGGTGAGCAGCGGGTATAAATTGCTTCTTCTTTTTGACTGAGAACAAACGAAGAGAGAAAATGAAACACATTTGCCACCTCCTCCTTAGCTCAGGTCCCAGGTGAGCTAGGCAGCCTCGCCGTTCCTTTTGTGTGGCTGGCTGGCAGCCTGTGCAACGTCTCCATGGTGATGGCTGGAGATCTGAGCTTGGGACCAGCCTCCCTCCACTGCCGCTTTTTTGAGTTGCTTAGCATCAGGTCGGTGTGGCCAAGAGGTGCCCGGATGGATCAAGAGAGGTCTGAGTTGGGTTGGGTTGGGGCCTATACTGTTTTTTTGGCTCCTCGACTTCTTCAAGGCTAGCAGTAGCTGTGGGATAAGGGTTCAAACCTAGGAGCTCATTCAGAGTACGACATTTAAGAACATTGGTTACTTTCTCTACCCAGGATCCTCTGCTATGTTTGCCCTACTGGAGCCCGGCTTGGCCTCCTCACTCCTCTGTTCTGAAATGCCGTTTGCTCCTCCTATCTCCATGCACTTGCTCCAGCTGTACCTCTCCCCTGGGCACTTGAAGTTTCTTGGTATTTCTAGGAGTTGGCTCGGTAGCCACCGACTCTAGGTTGTCTTCCTTCTGCATCCACGTAGTACCCAATGCCTCTCTGGGGGAGCATACGATGCATGGTGCTGTTAAGCCATTTTGCATTTCCAGGTAAATGATAGTGGGCAAAGCATGAGCTGATGGCTCGGGCTTGAATCACGGCCCTGCCGCTTGCTGATGATCTCCAAAGGACCAGCACTGCTTGCCAGTTGTCTTGGAGAGCTAACAGTGTAGGAGTCAGTGTCTTCCTTTGCAAGACGGGGCATTACTAAACTTGGGGGGCCAAGTAAATGATTGCCAGCGAGTGTGTCAATGCTGGTATGGATCTTGTGCACACTCGAGATATTTCTTGACCCTGTTCCCTGCCCTTCCTGACCCCTCCCCTGCTTACAGTTTAGTTGTTAATTGTTCTTTCCTATCCTGTCTTCTCACTGCAATCCTTTTCATACACACACACAGTTAACAGTTAGCTTCTCATGCTAATTTGCTGACTATTTTTTTCTTGAGGCAAGTTATAAGGAACGGCCTTTGTTCACCATGTCTATCTCCTGTGCATTGTACAGAATCTGCACATATTGGGGTGGGTGGTGTCTTTTAGGGTTTTTATTGCTGTGAAATGACACCAATTGGGGTGGCTCACTTACAGTTTCAGACATTCAGTCCATTATCATCATGGCGGGGGAATATGGCGGTGTGCAGGCAGATGTGGTGCTGGCTACATCTTGACCAGAAGGCAGCAGGAAGTCAATTGACACACTGGGCAGTATCCTGAGCTTAGGAAACCTCAAAGCCCGCCCCCACAGTGACACACTTCCTCCAACAAAGCCACACCCACTCCAACAAAGCCACACCTCCTAATAGTGCCACTGTCTATGAGATTATGGGGGCCAATTGCAGTCAAACTACCACAAGCAGATACCACAAGTGTCAGTACACTGACCCTTTGAGCACAGAGAGAGCCTTCCCACCAACTGAATCTAATGCTCCTAGGATGTCAAGACTGATGGTACTTTATTGAATTGCTTTGGGGCCCTGTGTTTTGCAGGTGCGTGGCGAGTGCCAAGCTAGAAGATGGTCATGGTTGGATGCCATGTCACATGGGAAGGAATGACCCTGGAGCACTCTCCCAGGAAGTTTTAGACACCGGAGAGGGCCCCTGTGGAAAATAGCATAGTGGGAAGCTAGAGTTTGTGAGGAAGGGGGTAGATCTAGAGTCCTTCAGTATTTTTTTCTAATTCTGGAATGTATGATTTGAAGCTGCAGGAAGCGTACTCTTCTAAAACCTATTTATCAGGTTAGTAAGACCAGCCTGAGGCCAGGTGGAGAGGAGGGAGCCCTCTTGGAGAGCATGTCTAGAGTTAATTCCCATGAGTGTTGCTGAAGTAGAGACAAACTTGATTTTAAGGTAAGTGGAAATATTTTGATTTGAGTTAATGTACATTGGATCTGGTAAACACACAGAGTATATTACCACGCACTCTGGAAGTGTACAGTCCGATCAGCAAACAGATTAGTTTTAAGTGAAAAGACACTGGCAGACGTTTAAATGCATTGACTTGTTGAGAATGCCTAGATTTGGATACAAATGCACTGCGGCGCTAGATCAGTTTGGTGTCTCGGCCCATCCACACGGAGCAGCTATTGATTTTAGTTGATATGCATTGATTCCCAGAAAACAGGACGGCTTTTGAAAATGAACTTCCAGTAATTTCAGGGAGAAGCCAGAGCGTTTGTCTCCACGCGAGGCTGAGTTGTTTTGTTAAACGTGTCTCTGCGCCTGGAAGGAAGGGGACCAGCAGACAAATATCTTCGTATGAATTAAAATGCATCGATTCTCGGAGGGGAATGATGGTCTCTGTTAAAAGCTTCTTGGAGATGTTAGAGCGTGAAAGCTTGAATAAAACCTTTGTTCAGAGCCCCTTCCTTCCTAGGCCTTTTTCTTTCCCTAAATGGCTGCAGTTTTCAGTCTGTCTGAAGTTGGCATGGTGCTAGATGTCGGGTAGGGCATCAGTTGCCCAGGTCTGCAGAAAGTAGGAACTCAGAAGGTCCTGCTTTCCTTCTGGGAGATAAGCAGGGAAAGCAAAGGGTTAGATGATGTTGCTCTTAAACCAAGGTTAAGACAGATGAGATCTGACACCTGGGTAGGAAGGGGAAACAGTTGCCATTGCTGTTGAAACCTGGAACAGAAGGGACCTGTGGGGGGCAGGGGTAGGACACAGGGATGTTGAGGGTAGGTGGAGGGTTGGCTGAGGTCCTGGCCCCTGCTCCATAGCTGCTGTCTTTTGGAGGGGAAGTGGCTGGGGGGGGGTAGTATTGGAGACGATGCTGGACCGAGTTGTCTTGCTTTCTAACCATCTGAATGAGTTGGACATGAACCAGAGGTGTAATTTAGGCATTTCTCACCCTCGTTAATGAATAGCTCCCATGGGGTGCGCAGACAGCAGGGCTGGAAAAATGATTCCAGGAGCCAGGAAAGAAGCAACTGGCCTGGAACGTATTTTTCTTGTGTTGAGGCTCCCTGGATCTTTCTGGATCCCAGCCACTTAGCGTAACTCTGAGGGTCCGTGGTGAAGGTAACTTTTCTTTAATCACACTTAACTAGCACATCCTCAGCCTCCAGACACACCTGGGGTGGATGACAGGATTCATTCACGGTATGTTTGTTGGCTGGTGGCGTGTGTGTGTGTGGGGCATTAAATAAAGCAGCATGGTCCATGGAGGCTAGCCTTCTGCAGGAGCCGCAGAAAGGTCACAGTGTAGACAGACCTTTGAGGAGGGCCAGCTGCAAGCCATTCTCTTTGCTTATGGCCGCACTTGTTACAGATCCCAAGTACGATGGTTCACAACTACGTACCCCAGGCCATAGACTCTGCCTGTCCCCTGCTTTCCACTTGTTCCTTCTCTGCTTCGGGAGCTGGATTTACACACCATTCACCATAACTGAGATGTGGAATCCACTAAGCGGTCTCTCCGTGGGAAATGATAAAGTGGTATACACACACAGTGAACTACTGCCGTCATAGGAAAGGACGGCCTCCTATATTTCGTGACAACATGGGTAGAAATGAATAAAGGACATGTTATGTGAACTCAGACAAGTACTGCAAGTTCTCATTCCTATGTGGAAGCTAAAGAGTTACTTGCTGGAAGGAGAGACTGGAAGAGTGGTCACTAGAGGTTAGGAGGGGGAGGGAGAGAGGAGACCGATGGAGGTCAGATAACAGGTCCCGGAATACAGTGATATAGGAGTTCTGGTGTTCCGCAGCACAGAGGGTGAGCACAGTTCACAGAAATGTGTTATATATTTTATGTAGAAGAAAAGGGAGGCATTTCAAAGTTCCTAATGCATTAATGATAAATATCTAAGGAAAAGGAAATTGCTTTGATTTGATCATTATACATTACATATCTGCACCAAATGATCATAACACACACACACACACACACACACACACACACACGCACGCACGCACGCACGCACGCACGCACGCACCAACACACACAACCATTTATGTCAATTTACAACTCTGAGATAAATAAAAAAGAATTGCCTAGCTCTATGATTTGAGTGTCTGTCCCCTTGAAAACACATGTTTGCTGAGTTTTAATTCCCATTATGATGATGCTGGGAGACAGGACCTTTAAGAGGTATTTGGATAGTGAAGACTCCACTCACATGAACAGGTGACTTTCCTTAGAGAAGAAAGGGATGATGCTCTCTCCCCTCCCCTTTCTTCTTCCCACTACTGTACCATACCATATCTTCCACCACAGCCTGAGGCAAGAAGATGGCCCTACACTCCATTGCCCACACTTTGATTGTGAACTTTCTTGCTTTCAAAACTGAGAGACTAAACTTCTCTTCAACCTGAAGCATGCGTGGTGGGTTTCTGTTGCAGCTGCACAGACCTGTTAAGACAGAGCCCAGAATCAAAGCCACGGGAGGGATATAATGACTCCTGCGGTCCAATTCCCACCCGATGCTTAGCCTCCCCCTCCACGGTACCCAACGGCAAACACGGTCCTAGTTTGAAAAGGCCTCCACTGCCCTGCCCACCTACACTAATGCCAAACAAGTTTGTATGAGCTTCAGAACCCGGTGGCTCTGGTTCTGTCCCCTGGGATGGTGCAGAAGGAGTCTTGTCCTTTTTCCAGATTTGAAGATTAGGGTGTCACTGCTGAGGATTCCCTTCTCCATGCCACATTCTAAGTCTTCATACATTCCTAGTGTGACATGCTTTCAAGTCCCTCCACCATATCTGAGAAGAACTACGTAGTTTATAGTACACTTCAGTGAAGGGTTAAAAATGCAGGTCCCCTTGTTGAATAATGCTTAAGAATCTCAAGACGCTGACACCTTCTGGCATGAAATCAGAGGACCCTTCTAAGTGACTGCTCAGACAGGATGCCGGTGATGGCACCCTTGAACATGCCCGACTTCTTCTGCTCAAATTTCGGTCACTTACTATCTTTTGTTTGTGTGTGTGTGTGTGTGTGTGTGTGTGTGTGTGTGTGTGTGTGTGTGTGTGTGCGTGCAGGGGGAAGGATTGTTTGTATGTGTGGGTATGTTTGAGCATATGTGCACAAGCGTGTGGAAGCCAGAGGCTGTTGTCAGCAGCCTCCCTCGATCACTCTCTACCTTATTTTCTGAGGCAGGGTCTCTCACTGAACCCGGAACTCATCAATTAAGTTCGACGGGTTGGTCAGCCAGCAAGCCCCAGGGAGGCTCCCATCTCTGCCTCCTCAGGGCTGGAATGAAATAAGTGTATTAGTGCATCAAGTTTTCACAGGGGCTGGCACCCACACTCAAGTCCTCAGTCTTGCGCAGCAGGCCATCTTACCGATGGGCCATTTCCCAGCCCCAGTGCGCTCTATCTAAGATGCAATTCCATGGTTAGTCGGCCCAGAGTGGTAGCACAAGACTGTCGCTTCTTTCTGGATACCTTTTTTTGCTGTTATTGAAGCAGCCAACCATCACATTAACCTTTCCAGAAGTCAGTGCAGACAGCCAACATATCCACTCTAGCACATCAGCACAGCTACTCCACCTTGAAGGTGTGACTCACACCTGCGGGAGCGGAGTCTCTTCTCTCTCACTTTTGGATGGAGTTTAAAGAACCCACAGTGATGAGTCTTGTTTCATTTCTTAGATACCTCCCAGGGCCCAAATCTGAGAATTTCCCTTTGGACAATTCACTCATTCAATACATTGACAAATATTTACTGACGGCCTACTGTGTGTTGATCCAGGAGCCAGAATAAAATATTGAATATGACCCCACCTTTAAGTTGAGCACTCGAGAGGCAGAGACAGGCAGATCTCTGTGAGTTTGAGGCCAGCCTGGTCTACAGAGCAAGTTTCAGGACAGCCAGGACTGTTACACAGAGAAACCCTGTCTAAAAAAAAAAAAAAAGTAACAAAACGAAACAAATGAGGCTAAGGTTACAGGGCGTTGAGATGGTGCAGTAGGTCAAGACAGTTATTACCAAGCCCAATGACCTGAGCTCACTTCCCAGAACTCACATCCCAGGACCCACATGGTAGAAGACTGATTTCCCACAAGTTGGCCACTGATCGTCACACACATATCATGATGTATGTACTCCCCAATAAATAAATACATGCAATAAAAATTTTAAAGGAAACTGTATGTAACAACAATTGAACAAAAAGTTACCAACTCCTCTACTAGACACATACTGTGGGAGAGAAAAGCGGGCAATTACTCTGCTGGTAAATTTGTGGGGTGGGGCCTTCAAAGAAGAAATGGTATTTAAGATAATCTTGTAGGATAGTGTGTTAGCTCCTTTTCTTATTGCTCTGTCCTAAGTCCTGACAGAAGCATCACAAGGGAGGAAGGATTTATTTGGGCTCACAGTTCAGGGGAGATAGTCCATCAAGGGTGGGAAGGTATGACAGACAGAGCCGGAGGCTGCTAATTATATCCTGTTGGCCAACAGGAAACAGGACTGCTCTGTAATGTTCAAGCCTCATCCCCAGTGACTCACTTCCTCTAGCCAGACTCTACCTCCCAAAACAGTGCCAGCAAATGATGACCCACTATTCAAAGACATGAGCCTATGGAGGACATTTCTCATTCCAGCTCCAGCAGATGGTCAGGAGTTTAATGGAGAGCAGGGGGAAGAGATGGATCAGCATCTGAGAGCCCAGTTTCCTCCAGGAAGCTCCCACTCATTTCTTCTGGCCATCTTCCTGCCACAGCGAGCGTTTGTTTAGAACCTCGGTCCTGGCAGGCTCCGCACGGATCTCCACAATCTCTCCCATCTCCGACCGAGGCCTTTAAGGCAGACTCCACTGCCTCAAAGAGAAGACACTGCTGAAGTTTTTGCCGCAGTTTTAATTTCTTGACATCATCTGGGTGCGTTGGGAAAAATGAGATCTAATAATGAATGATTACAACTCTCAAGTTAAGTCTAGTTGGTTGACTAATCAATTTGGTTAAGTGAAAATCCATAGCAAATGAGTCGACCGCAGTATGACATTTCTCCATCCAATTTAAATTAAAATCACCAACCATAATAATTTCACAATTACTCAGGGAGGGCACACTGGAGACTTGACCCCTGGAGCAGAGAAATTGCAAATGCCACAAAGAATGGGCTGAGAGAGGGGTGATGAGGGAGTCACTTCGGATGAACTCTTCCTGAACTGCAGAGCCTTGCAGCTTCCCGGGATGGGGCTCTGCCAAGCCTGTCGAGCTGCAGGTCTTAGCTGTGGGTGCAGCCCTGCACCTCTCCCTCCGGAGGCAAGAATTCATTTCCTGCCTTGAAAGCCAACAGAGGGCTCTCCCTCCAGCCTTCTCCTGATGAGAGTGTGTGGAGAGAGGTGACTGTTGCTCTTCTCGGTTTCAATTCTCTCAAATTTGGGCTTTGGATGTCATGTCTATTTATCTTGAGTTATGAACGCTAAGTACGTGGAGCTGCTAATTCATGGGTTTTTGATAACGAGGATGGTAATGGCAGAGCAAAGGAAAAGATTGCCTTTGATCTAATATGACAAATGTTTATTTGCCGAGTGTTCTCTTTATGCTAGGCATGATATTGGGCACCAGGGAGAGATGAATTAAACTATAGCCCTTCCTCCAAGGAGCTCAGAGTCTCTTGTGGCTGATAGTTAAATACTGAAGATAGGTAAGATATCATTAATGTTTATTAAGTGACTTGAAAGGTAAGAATGACTTTTGAATCTGGCATGGTGGCACAGGCCTAGCGTCCCAGTGGTTGGAGGCAGGAGGATGGCTGTGAGCTTGGACTATAAAGCAAAACTCCATCTTGAAAAAGAAGAAAGAAATACAAGGGAAGAAAGAAGAAAAGAATAGAAGACAAAAGATAAAAGAATAATTTTGATCAGGGAGTTTCACGCAAAAATTTTATGTTGGTTACCTGATCTTGTAAAGGCTTTTAAAGATAAAAGTACCTCAAAAAAGTTTCATGAAACAAATGATGTGATTGATGGTGCTGGTTGTGTCTCAGTCACCTTTCTCTTTGTCATCTACAATAATAGAAATTCCAAATGTCAGTTGGTCTTACAGTTGCTTTGAAGCCAGACTACATTTCCCAGCCTTCCTTGCAAGTATGGCCACATGACTAAGTTGAAGCCAATGAAAAGCAAGTATTAGTAGGCGTTCCCTCCCAGAGGGAAAGGTCTTTAAGGAGAGGGAACATTTTCTTCTCATTTCCGTCCCTTTGGCATCAGTTCAGACCTTTGTGGATAGAGTTAAAACAGTCACCTTGAAGTAAGGTGACTTTGAGAGTGGTGGCCAGGCAGGAAGAATATCAACAGAGAAGCCGGTGACTTGGGAACTAACCCCGGCCTGCTTAACCTCCTCGGGAAAATAAACCATTTATCTTGCTTCAACCTCTGTGATTTGGGGACTGCCACCACTCTAAGCCAAGCCAACTTCTAATTAGTTCAAATGAGTTCTTACACACAAAGCACTTAGAACAGTCCTTGGCACAAAATACAGGCTCTGGAGATGGTGGCTAATGATAGTTTTAGCTCTTTCTCTGAAGGGCACTGAAGATAAGAATTCCGCTCAGTGAGCATCATGATGCTAGCCTTATTTCTCCATGAGTGTGTGGGGCTGGTAGCCAGCATTTTGCTTTGTGGTCAAATCCAGCTGTTGAGTCTCTCCTCCCACTGCCCACTATCCACTGTCATTCTCCCCGCCCACTACCCCAACGCCTCCCCCTCCTTCTCAAACCTGACTTAAATCCAACTGTCAGCCAGCTCAGCCATTACTTATAGAGAGAAGAAGCCATGGCAGTCCAGGAGAAGTATGAGCCAGGAGTCCAGTCCTGTGGATCAATTTGTAATTTTTCTTGTGGCAGCAAGAGGAGGGTGAGCGATGCCTGCTCTAAATCCTAGCAGCAGGGCAGGAGCATGTCTGGGCTTGAATTATTTATCTTTGGGTCCCTTGGCTGAATGGGAGAGGGTCCCTGGGAGGAGGGGACACAGTAAGTACATGCAAATGTTCTCCAACTTAAGCTACACTAGGAGCTGGAAGACCATGGCAGGGATGGTGGCATTCATCTGGATAGCCCTCCCTCTGTGACAGAACCCGTCTCCAGCAGAGACTAGAGGAATTCCCTCTCTGGGAGACAGAGGGACTTCCCGTATCCAGGCAGGTGAATCAGTCACCCTCTTTCCTTGCTGAGAGACTTATTAGAAAAGTGTTGAAATTATGGACTCGGAAATAACAAGTGGCCCTTTGCCTATTGTTGGCCTGTGTGCCTGGAATGTCTGAGACCTTGTTGTGCTTCTGGTAGGAAGAAACGAGATGGAGGGGGCACTCCTGACTGGGGAGGGCTCATGGTTTTTAAATGAGGGTATGAATTATAGACACTATCAGCGCTTGTTAGGATTTCCAGATCATTCCCTGTCCTGTTCACATGGAAGAGTCGAAACAGGTGTCTAGTGCTGGTCAACAGAGAGCAGTGGAAATACAGATGAATGCTGAAGAGCTGGCGTTATATTTCGCTTTGCACCCACCTCCTGCCGGGGACTCTAAACTGGTAATGTCATAATCTGGAAGACTCTGGGTCAGCCTGCATCCCTGGGTGAGTGTGGAGCAGAGCTATATGTAAAAGGGCTAGTAGACCCTTCCACATTTGTGGAAGCCAGGGTTAACAAGACAGCAACTGGAGTGTGGGTGGGACACTAGACCCTTGTGTGAGTGGCAGGAGCAGATGCTGACAGACATGTAGAACCAGAGGTGGAGGAATCTGGGAGGTAGAGTAAGAGGACCAGGTAGAGTACGGTGAACTCTGACAATGTTCCTGGGTCACATGACACTATCACGATGACTAACCTTCTGTTGTGACATAGATTATGGGAAACAAAGCCATGCTTAAGATCTTATGACAAGAAGGACAATTTCAGAACTTTCTTAAGCCTTGTTCTTGGTTGGACAGTGTCTTCCTGAATTCACGCCTGAGGTCACAGTTCCAAGTCCTTCCTGGAGATAGGATATTTATAGATAAGATGTGAAAAGAAGTCAGGAGAGTGGGCCTTGACTGGACATGGTGCTGTAGGTTTAACTGTGTCCTTCTCACTGTCCTACACTGAAGCTCAACCTCACTGTGGGACTGTGTTTGAAGATGCGGCTTACAGCAATGAAGATCAATGATGCTGTAAGGATGTAGTCTTCTTAAAAATAATGTCTCTGTGGTATGTTTGAGCATTCCTTGGGTATATGCCCAAGAGTGGTATAGCTGGGTCTTGAGGGAGGTTGATTCCCCCTAACTGGCATGATAGAAACTCTCATCCAATGATGGATGGAAACAGATGCAGAGATCCACAGCCAAATCACAGGTGGAACTCCAGGAGTCCAATTGGTGAGAGAGAGGAGGGATTATATGAGCAAGAGATATTGAGATCATGATTGGAAAAAGCACAGGGACAAATAGCCAAACTAGTGGAAACATGTAAACTGTGAACCAATAGCTGAGGAGCCCCTATGGAACTGGACCAGGCCCTCTGGTTAAGTGAGACAGTTGATTAGCTTGAACTGTTTAGGAGACCCCCAGGCAATGGGAATGGGACCTGTCCTTGGTGCATGAGCTGGCTTTTTGGAACCTAGGGCCTATGCTGAGACACTTTGCTCAGCCTTGGTGCAGGGAGGAGGAGACTGGACCTGCCTTGGCTGAGTCTACCAGGCTGGGCTGACTCCCAAGGGAAGACCTTGCCTTGGAGGAGGTGGGAATGGGGGTGGGTTGAGGGGGAAGCCTGGGGTTGGGGGGAGGCAGGATGGGGGAATCCATGGCTGATATGTAAAATTAAATTAATTATAAAATAAAAATATAAAAAAACAGTTGACACCAAACTTGATCTGAAAAAAAAATAATGTCTCTATATTTTCTTTGAGAATTTCACATATTTTGCTCATGTTCATCACCCTCCCCCAACTCCTCCCAGATCCTCCCCCACCTCCCTACCCACCCAACTTCTTGGTTTTTTCAGTCTTTCATTAACAAACAAACAAATGCCAAAAGAGAATTCACAGAGTCCAGTTTGTGTGGGCCGACTGCTCCTGGGTGTGGCACCTGTTCTGGAGTGTGGTTGATCTTTGAGGTGAACTGACTTTCCCTTTCCTAGGAGCAATCAAATGTCAATAGTTCCTTAGCTAGGGGTGGGACTTCTTACACACCCCCTCCTTCCAGGCAGTCTCAATAGAAGTGGTAGCATAAAAAGGGGGTGCCCCTCCCTTTTCCTCTGTCTCTCTGTGTGTAGGTAGAGGAATGTCCCCACAAGGACACAATGAGAAGGTGGCACCTGGAAGCTAGGAAGAGAGGCCTCACCGGAAGCAACCCCGACAGCACGCTGATCTTGGAATTCCAGTGTCCAGAACCTTGTGATAGTAAATTTTGTTGTCTAAGTAAGTCACAAAGCCAGCCTGTGGTATTTTGTTAGGGTACCCAGAGCCACAGAGGCACACATTGATCAGGACCTGCCTTCTAATATTCTTTCTTCTACTCAGAAGCTTCCAAGGTCTCTGAACCAGACTAGATAAGTCCTTGGCAGAATTTCTTGTAAAGAGTGAGAGATTTTGAGCTGAAGAAGAAAAAGAAGAGAGGAAATCACGCATGAAGGTATTGATACTTCCTTGTGCTGTTAGCAAAATGCTTTTTCCTTCACGGTTTATCTAGATCTGATTACAGCCTTGAAGGAGCAACACCCCAGGCTTATGGGTTTTAGTCAATGGCTCAGCAACATACTTGGAGCATCTCCTATGTGTTGGGGCATCATTCTAAGGGCTGAAGGGGGAGTGCCGAGCTAAGGGCTGGGAGTGGAGAGTGTGGAGCAGCTATGTGCTTCCAGATGATGGGGCAATGAGGCACCAGTTCCCCTTGACAGGGATGCTCAGGACTCCATCCTGGCTGCTAGTTCCGTGCCAAGTTCTTGGCAAAGAAGGAGGACAGCAGAAGCAGGTGGTGACAGATGCTGACAGGGCCTTGTATGCCTGCAAGCTGTCTCCCTGTTGTCCCCGTGGAAACCAGCATCACATCTGGGCAGCATGTCCAGCTATGAGCCCTCTGTATTTCAGGCAATTCCCAGATTCTTCCTTGCTGGCAGAGCCTTTACTTTGTCCAACTCTCTTAGACTCCTGTACTTCAGGGAAAGCTGGCTTCCCCTCAGGCCCAGAGGGTGAGCAATGCTCAAAGCCAGCCAAGTATACAGGGGCCGTTTTTGTTGTAATTCTAACCAATGAGACATCAAGGAGCTTGCATGAGTCCCAGAGGAGTTCTCCCCCTACAATAGGCACAAAAGGAGGACAAGTCTGTTCTTTGAGGAGTATTGCCATGTGGTCACGGTGTTTAGCGTAGCTGCAGCCATGTTGTCACCATGTGCAGATAAGCCTGCGGACTGTTGCCAGTACTCTGAGGACGGCAGAGTGAAGGAAAGAATTGAGTCTTGCTGTTGCTTGATGTGGTATGGTTTGTTAGTATACCAGATAAGGAGTGTGGTCATCCCTACCCCTTTGGGGCTGGGCATTTTACTGGCAGCTAGAAGCTTCTCAATGGATGAAGATGCAACAACCAACCAGTAAGTGTATACTGGGTGGTGCCATTAGTGTGTGATCTTAGCAGAGACCCTGACTTCTGAGCCTCAGTCGTCTTCATACATTAAGGGTAGGGCTGAGGGACCATTCTGGATATCACCCTTCGTATTGCTTTTAGGATTTAGACTCGAAGTGACACTCAGGGGATCAACTACAAATGGGGTGAGCTCACTGGAGAGGGTGGTAGGAGGAAGTAGGCTAGTGAAGAAGGAGAGCAAGAGAGTCTCCCTCTTCCTGTCTAGAAAAAAGAGGTTCTCTCGTTTGATCTCGGAAGCTAAGCAGGGTCGGGCCTGGTTAGTACTTAGGTGGGAGACCGCCTGGGAATACTGGGTGCTGTAGGCTTAAGAGAAAAAAAAAAAGAAAAAAAAAAAAAGAAAAAAGAGGTTCTGTGGGAGAAAGATCCAATGAGAATGAAAGCACATGCCTTTAATCCTAGCTCTTGGGAGGCAGGGACAGTTGGATCTCTGTGAGTTTGAGGCCAGCCTGGTCTACATGGCAGTTCCAGGACAGCCAGGGCTACATAGAGACCCTTTTTCCAAAAAACAAACAAACAAACAACAGAACAGAGGGTGGGGGTGGGGTGAATGGAAGCCAGGGGTGTGTGCTAAGTCAAGCCCTGAGTTGCATGCCCTCACCAGCAGGCACGTGTGACTCCTTCACCTACAGCGCTCCAGCCTGCGCCCCTTCTCTCCCAGTACTGTGTACTCAGAGCCTTCCTGTCTTCCTTTTCATTGGTTGTTCCAGCTCTTCCTGGAAGACCGGGTGTTTTGGAGCAGATCTTGCTGGCATTCATTGTAGGAGAGGGGAGATGGGGGCTCATGAGAGCATGCTGACACCTATCTAAGTTCAGAGCCATTGGGTGACTTTATGTACTAACTCAACTTGGCTGGGGGGTGCCCAGACAGCCATCAAGGAATTGCAAGAGCTGGTCTCTGTCAGATACTGGTGTTGAGTTGGTGATGAGGAAAGAAGGTCCCTGTACTGTCAACATCCATCTGTTAAGGGCTAGTTAGAACGGCAAGTTAGGCGAAGGACAAGTTTTCTCTCTATGACTGACTTGGCTCCTTCTGCCGTGGATCCGAACACTCCTGGTTCTGAGGTCTCCAGATTTAGAGCCCTGGGTGCCCTGGTTTGTTGCCTATAGGCTTGGATTATGTCTCACCACCCTCTTTCCTGAGCCCACAGCTTGCAGATGGGATGGTGAGACTTGTCTGTCTCTGTAATCGCATGAACTACCCCTCACAAGAAACCGATCTATCTACCTGTCTCTCATCTACTTCTCTCCTCTATCTATCTATCTATCTATCTATCTATCTATCTATCTATCTATCTATCTATCTATCTATCTATCTATCTATCTATATCTCATCTCTTTCTTCTATCATATATCATATGTATCTATCTATATCTCATCTATTTGTTATCTTCATTTTTTATTTGTCTTTATTATCTATTTTGTATTTCATTTGTTTATGTTTATCTTTATTATCTCCCATACGCACCCATTGCCTATGTCATCGATCATTGATATCATTACTACTACTGTTTATCAGTTAGCTACTTATCATTTGTTATCTATCTATCATTATTCTCTTATCTATCTTTCATCTATTTTCTATTTTCCATCAATTCTTTATCTTCATTAGCTATGATTTATCATCTCTCTATTATCTATGGATCATCTATCATCTCTGTATCTACAATCCATCTGTATTATCTACCTTTTCTTTTTACCATCTATAATATCTAGATACCTTTGTACGTATCTATCATCTATCTTTACTATCTGATATCTCTCACTTATCTATTTCTATGTCTTATCTACATATCATGTATTTCTCTATCATCAATACTTATTATCTATTACCTATTTCTCATCCATTATCCATAGATCTATCTTTTATTTTTATTACACATCATCTATCTTTCATCTATTACTTACCTCTCATCTAGTATCTATTTACATTATTATAGTCTATTTCTCATCTTTTGTTTATGTCTGCCACTTTTCTATCTACCTACTATCTATGTATCTATCCTCTATCATTTAGATATCTTTATTATCTGTCTGTCTATCTGTACGTATGTCTATCCTGTTGGTTTGTTTGCTATGAGAAGCTTGTTTAATACATGCCTGAGTAAGAACTGCAGGCTCTGTGCTCAAGCGGGTTCCAGCTTCCACTGACACCCTCATACTTCAGCGTTGGCGTGGTCCTTTATGCTTCATATATGTGGCCATCTCTTCTCACCATCACGACAAGCTAGTGTCTTTTCAAGGCTGGTGCTTGCCCGTGACCATATTGTATAGAGGAGGAAGCAGGTTGGGTTAGGTGAGCCATCATGACTGAAGTCACACAACAGCAATGGAGCAGGTACAGGAGCACAGACCTGTCTTGGTCCCCCATGTCCCTAGCCTGTCCTGAGTGAAGCCTGGGTCACTGGGATGAGCTGTATCTGCAGGTCGGTCTTCTATCTTAACACCTAAGCTTCAGCAGCCACAGGGCCGCACATTCTCCATGCTCCCCTTGCCTCTGAGAGACAGAAGTTCTTTCAGCCCCATGCCTTCCAGTGACTCGCTGTTCTGCATTCCTCTGGGGCCAGCTCTGCGGCTTCCTTTGCTTCTAGGGCTCTGAGGACATTTGCTTCTCTCCGCACCCCCCTCCCCACTAAACCAAACAAACAAATTGCTTTCCATTAAACATATAGGTCTTGGCACTCATTTCTTTTCCCCTCAATATTCATTGACTCTAATTGAGCACTTTTTATGTTCAGATGTCATCAAGTCCTGGATAGGATGAGAGTGAGCCTAAACAGACATGGTGCCAACACTCTCAGGGCTGTGGTCAAGTGCACTTCTCTCATCGAGTTGCACTTCTGCCTCTAGATAAAGTCCTGCACTTCAGCCAACCATGAGCTGAATATACAATGATGCTCCCACGGCTACCACCCAACAACCCCATTGCCATCTTAGTTTGTGTCAGTACACTCTGTGCTATTCACACCAGGGTGGAATTACCCAACAGCGCAGTTTCTGGAGCACATCTCCACTGTTAAGCAATGCATACCTGCATATCAATTATCTATCTATCTATCTATCTATCTATCTATCTATCTATCTATCTATCTATCTATCTATCTATCTATCTATCTATCTATCTATCATCATCATCATTCTATCTATCTATCTATCATCTATCTATCTATCTATCTATCTATCTATCTATCTATCTATCTATCTATCTATCTATCTATCTAACTATCTATCTATCTATCTATCTATCTATCTATCTATCTATCTATCTATCATCTATCTATCTATCTTCATCATCATCATCATTCTATCTATATCTATCTATCTATCTATCTATCTATCTATCTATCTATCTATCTACCTATCTACCTGTCATCTTTCTGTCCATCTGTTTACTCAACCTCACATGTGTGTGTGTGTGTGTGTGTGTGTGTGTGTGTGTGTGTGTGTGACCTTACCAGTGATGTGCAGTGATAATAAAACATGTCTTAGAATGCCCAGGACAATGTCTATCATGTATTAGGCCCTGTATGGAATGAGTAAATTAGTGAGGTGGGGAGAAAGGTTATGAAGGGCTAGCAAGGCACATTTCAAGGAAGTCTGGTCACCTCATTTCTCTTGCTCTGTTTTTGGAAGAAGCTAAATTTGTCTAATAAATTGCATTTTAGCCCAGGGCTCTGGAGAGGGCAGCAGACATGCCTGAGGCCCGAGGCTTATGCCCAGCCCAAACCCTTGTTGGGAAGACACATGATGAATAGAGAGGGGAGCAGAGAGAAATTACTGAACTACAGATGGGAACAGTAAGGCTTTTCTGTGGCTGCAGAGCTGGGACCCAGACTGAAACAATGCTCTGCCGAACAGCCTATGCTGGGCCAAAGAGCAACTTTTATTCTCTATGACTTGATGTCTCTTTGGTAGCTTTTGTATGCAGCTGTGCAGGCCCTTCAGGGAGGCGAGAGAAGCTGGTGATTTGAAGCTGGCGATTTCGTGGCTGACCAGTAGACTGTCCAAAGCCAGTAAGGACATTTGTTTTTGTGCTGAAATCCTCAAAAAGTCAATTCCCACTTCCTCATTTTTATCTTTGTTTCTCTATCATTCCTTTCTCCCACTCTTTTTCATTATGGAAACACAAAGCTTGAGCTGTCTTTCTCCATCATTGACTGGCTCCAGTGGAACAATGGACACTTTGGGGGGGGGGCGCACAATGAAAATAGGGGACATTGGCTCAGTGCACTTGCTCTTTATTAGGGGTATCAACTTGGCTTTGAATCAATCTACACAGGTAAATTGTGCCAGCTGGGTACTGCATTAGTTACTTTTCTTATTGCTACAACAGAACATCTTACACAAGCCCCTTCAGGAAGGAAGGCTTCACTTGGGCTCACAGTTCGAGGGTGTGTTCCACTCTAGCAGTGAAAGCATAGCACAGGAGAGTGAGGTGGCTGGTCACATTGTGTTCACCATCAGGAACAGAGATGAATGCCAGTTCATTTCCATTTCTCAGCTCCGTTTCTCCTTTTCATTCAGTCCAGGACCCTAGCCCATGGCATGGGGCTGCTCACACTTGGAGTGGGTCTTTGTTTGGGTGTAGCCTTAGTTGTCCTGGAACTTGCTCTATAGTCCAGGCCTGCCTCAGTTCCCAGAGATCTGCTTGCCTCTGCCTCCCAAATGCTGGAATTAAAGACGTGTGCTGCCACTGGCAGGCAGTCTTTGTATTTCAGTTACCTTAATCTAGAAACTTTTTTACAAACATGCAGAGAGGCGTGTGTTCTAGGTTATTCTAGGTCCTGTCAAGACGATGATATCAAGCATCATAAGTGCCCTTGGTGAGACTAATGTTCCCAGATCCACCCACTGATTCGTGTACACACGCCCCGTCATGTCTGTGCTAGGGGTGAGGATTTGTGCCTTGCCCAAGGTCAAGAGTTAGCAGACTGTGGTACTGGGATCTGCAGTCAGGCTTGTCTTATTCTGAAATCTGTGGGCTTGGCTTTCCTCAACACCCCAGTGGCATCTTGCCCTGGTGGCATTTATGATGTCCCTGCTGGTGAAAAATGTCCTCATTGGTAATTTCAGAGTACAGGTCTCCACCTGGCTGGTCCCAAGACACAGAAACATCTTGAAGTTTTAACAAAAGCATCTAGTTTAGAGATTGAAGGGACCTTTGAGACTCTTAATTCATTCCCTTTTCCACCTCAACTCATTTTATAGATAATGAAACTCAGACTAGAAAATTTAGAGACTGGTCCAAGGTCAGAGCCAACTCTAACAGCAGGCTCAGGAGTCTCCGGGTCTACTGTCCTGTCCATTTTACCTACAGCAACAGTTAGAACCTAGTTTGGCTCTAGCAGACACCCCAAAATTGTGACTCCACAAAGTCAGACTATATTCTGATAAAAAATAAATGAGAAACAAGCAAATGGGGTATGAAGTAAATCAGAAGCAATGAGGAAAACTACTCTGATGTAAAGTAAACTAGAAGTTATGACAGCTTCACAGGGACCAAGAGTCTTTCTCTCATGTCACTGTGTTATGGATGGCTTCTTTTCCGAGCTCATCTCGTGGTCCAAGATGGCTTCTGAAGCTACAATCACTGAACCCAACAGCTGTAAGGAGACGGTGTTCTGATTAAGTCTCTTATGAACATTTCACATTGACCAGACTTTAGTCTACGACCCTAGTAGTTAAATTGGAGGCTGAAAAATGTGGGCTTTTAACTAGGTGATTACTTAAAAGTCAGGATTATAAGTTTAAGATTAAGAAATGATAAGCGAAGCTATTGAGAAGCAACTAGCATGCGTTTCTCTGGCTCACTGGCCACCACACTGGTTGCCAATGTCATACTTCCACATCTGTAACCCTGGAAATGCCCACCCAATGAGCCAGTGAGGCAGCAGAAAACCAAGCTTTCATGGCTACATCTTCTCTGAATAAAGGAATGAGGTGTGAGGTCTTGAGGGGTCTGTGTTATGAGATTTTTTTTAACCAATTAATTTAGTTAAGATTGTTTGAAGGCCCATGGTTGAGGGGTCATTTATAAGAGATTGGGCATTTTGCCCCTGGCTAAACTACTGAAGAAAATGTCTCCTGTACTTTAGCAATCACTGACTCTATATCCTCAGGTAGAGGTGGGGTCTCATGAACCCATCCGTACTTCATGACATGATATTGATGGTCTTAACATTGTGTAGGTAGTATAGCTAATTGTTAGTTCAAGAGTACAATTTCTGAATCATGGCCTGAAAATAGTGTTTCACAGCTGTCTTAGTTAAGATTATCATTGCTGTGATGAAACACCATGACCAAAGAAACTTGGGGAGGAAAGTGCAGCTTACACTTCCACATCACTGTTCATCATTGAAGGAAGTCAAGACAGGAACTCAAGCAGGGCAGGAACCTGGGGACAGGAGCTGATTCAGAGATCATGGAAAAATGCTGCTTACTGGCTTGCTCCCCATGGCATGCTCAGTTTGCTTTCTTACGGAATCCAGGACCACCAGCCCAGGAATGGCCCCATTCATATAGACCGGTCCCTCCTATTGTGAGATATTTGTACACTGTGAAAATGTATTGCTGTGATTAGTGTGATAAACAGCTGAATGGCCAATAACTAGCAGGAAAGATAGGTGGGACTTCTGGGCAGAGAGAAGAGGATAATTGAGGAGACGCCATTGAGATACAGAATGAGTTGCGCATATAGAATGGGATAAAGGTAAAAGCTACATGGTAGAACATAGGCTAATAAAAACATGGGTTAATTTAAGTTATAAGAGCTAGTGGGACAAGCCTAAGCTAAGGCTGAGCTTTTATAATTAATAATAAGTTTCCTTGTCATTATTTGGAAGCTGGCGGCCCAAAGAAAAGTCCATTTACACCCTCCCACATCAATCTAATTAACAAAGTGCTCTGCAGGCTTGTCTGCAGCTTGATCTTATGGAGGCATTTTCTTAATTGAGGCTCCCTCCTCTCTGATGACTTAAGCTTGTGTCAAGTTGACCTAAAGCTAGCAGGCACAACAACGCTTCACCCCTTTCTCCATCTCTTACTTCAGCCTTCTCTTTGGTGATGTTTCCTGAGCTTTGTTGAGAATGACACTGAGCTCGGGGCTTTTTAGCAGACTCCGTGTAGTGTAGGTGTATTGGTCACGGCTCTCTAAAGGAACAGAGCTGATGAAATGAACACATACATCAAAAGTGGGCTTTAAGATTGGCTTTTAGATGCCATGCAGGGACCTCAAAACTATGGCCAACTCATGCCAGAGAGGCCAAGACTCCAATAGTGGTTCAGTCCATGAGGCTGGGTGTCTCTGCATTCCCAGTCTGATTCTGGAGGCCTGGGAGAGATCTGGAGGATTCCCAGAGAGCTGATGGTTTTCAGTACAGATTGGAATCCGAAGAAGTGAAGGATGGATGAGCTTGTCAGTAACAGTAAGGGCAAGCAGGCCCAAAGCAAAGCTGCTCTCTTCCAAGCCCCACCCACCCCTTTCTGGACTTTGGACTTACAGCAGGAAGTGATGCTCAAATTTAAGGCAGATCTTCCTGTCTCAAATAATATGACCAAGAAAATCCCCACAGGAGATTTTCTGGTTGGTTTCCGATGTAGTTCAGCTGACAACTGAAACTAACCATCACAGTAGAGTTTTTGGTTCTAGTAAAATTTGGTCCATTTCTGAGACATTATTGGTGGAACTCTGGTGACTTGGTAGATTTTGCATAGTATGATGGTAGAGAATTCATAGACAAACAGATAAGACATATACTCATGTACCAATGCTCTATGTACATATATGTATGTTTTTTAAAAGGGGCCATAGAAACCTCATGTCTTTAATCCCAGTCCTACCCTAGGTTGAAAAAGCAAGAAACACTGATTTGGCTCCTGGCCAAAGCTTCCAGTCCTGTGGAACCAGGCTGCAGCTTTGAATGCCTTCAGGCAGTTAAAGGCTTAGAGGAAGAGAAACAGAATGTGAGCTCTGCGGATCTGCATAGAGATGGCTGACTCCAGCCACCTGCTCTTTACAGCTGAAAAGCCCCAGGCCTAGAGATATAGTACAGGTCTTCGCAGCATGTGCAGGTCCAAACCCTGGGTACTGCCCTTCTAAGACTATTTTACCTCTCTGAAGTACGTACATTGTGTGCTTCTCTGTCTATTGGATTCATGTTCCTATTGTTTCTGAACCTCTGTGATGGTCAAAGAGGCATGCAAGGCTCTGGGGGAAAGGAGAATAAAAGGATGGACAAGGTACAGCCCTTCACCCTTAACTGATTCAGTCTAGAGAGAAATACAAATATATCAGCAACTAGTGAGAAGGTTGGGGGGGGGGAGGCACCAAGGGTCACATGACATACTTGAGGGGAGCTGCTGCGGAAAGACTGATGGAAGACTGCATGGAGGAGGTCTTGAAGAAGAGAGAACCCCAGGAAAGAGGTAGTATAGATGGGAGAAATCACATATGGGGTTTGAGAGTCTTCTTGTGAGTACCTGTTTGCCTTGGGCAATATGCCTGGGATTCGAAAGGGCTCAATAGAGGAATTTCATCTGCCTCCAGGAAGGCCCTTAAGGCCTGCTGACTTGGACAGTTCTCCATGCTGTTTGGCCATTATCATGACTGAGATTAAGCAAGCTGGTGCTGGGGGAGGGTCTGAGAGGGGGAGCAGGGAAGCATGAGTGAATTCTCAAAGTCAATGAATCCAGATCTTAGCAGGTGATACCCAAGCCTTTATTCCTAGCTCCCTGGGTAATTGTGAGCCCCAGCTGGGCATTTTAGAGGCAAAGGAGTGGATGGTAGAGGAGGGTTGATGGGTTTGCTAGCTGAACTATGCTGCTGAAGTTTCTCAGGGGTGGTCACAGGTATGATTCCCACTATGCAGATGAGGAGATCTGGAGAAGGAGGAGTCCAGGTCCTTGCAGCTTGCTGGTGATGACATCCTCATCCTTCAAGCCTCTGCACCTCTTATCCAGGGAAGAGCCACCCCCATTTAGCACACCATGCCTGTTTGTTGCTCTTCATAGAAACTATGGAGAAAAGACTTGCTCTGCCTGTGGCTGCTTCTCTCATTGGCGAGCAGGGAGGTCCTGATGTTTTGAAGAGTACCCATTAGGAAGCTGATGCACAGTGCTACTTGGATTTCTTCTTGCTTTGCATCAGACACATGGGACTGGGATGCAGGGATACAATGGTGATGGTAGAGTGGAGGTTCCCAGTCCACCATCCATGCTTGGGGATAGGTGTGGGGGCAGATGGGCAGAACTCAACAACTAGTGGGTTAAGGGTTAGCAGGAGGGACTTTGGAGGACCATTCCAGTATGTGCCATTTGGATGTGGCCAAGGTGCTTCTAGATGGAAGGGCAGCCAGCAGCCAGCCTGCCTCATTTCTCTTTGGTTTCTGGGCTGTGGTGAAAGGCTTTGCTTGTTATTCCAGTCCTTGCCTTGGGCTCAATGGAGTCCAGGCGTATGTATTTTTTGTATACAATGCCCGAGTCTCTGTACTGCTTCTGGGAAAAAAAAATTGCCAGTATTTAATGATCTATAATAATGTGTCTGGGGCTGAGGAGATGACTCAATTAGTAAGGGGCTTGCCATGCAAGCAAGAGGGCCTGAGTTTGGATTCCCAGTACACACACAAATGAGTCAGATATAGAGGCACAGTCCTGCAGTTCCAGAGCTAGGGAGACCGGCAGTCCAGCTGAATTGGTGAGCTCTAGATTCAGTGAGAGACCCTGTCTCAGAAAATAGGATGGAAAAGCCAATATGGTGGTTTGAATAAGAATGGCCTCCAAAGGCATATATGTTTGAATGCTTAGTCATCAGGGAGTGGCATTATTTGAAATGATTTGAAGGATTAGGAGGTATGGCATTGTTGGAGTAGGTGTGGCCTTGTTGAAGGAAGTGTGTCACTGGGGGTGGGCTATGAGATTTTAAAATCCCATGCCAGGCTGAGCGTGTCTCTCTCTCCCTCCTTCTGTTTGTGGATCAAGATGTAACTCTGCTCTAGTGTCTGCCTGCATGCCTCCATGTTCCCCACCATGATGATAATGGGCTCTGAAACTGTAAGCAAGCCCCCAATTAAGAGGTTTCTTCTATTAGAGTTGACTTTGTCATGGCGTCTCTTCACAGCAATAGAGCAGTGAGTAAGATAGCCATTGAAGAAGACCCCACCTCAAGGATCTGATTTGTCCTGCCCTGAATCCTCAACATTTCACTCAGAACCAAGCATGCAGCAGACCCTTGGTAAATGTTTGTGGACACAGAGCTCAGCTTGCTGATTGGAGAAACGCTTGGCGGGTCCTGTGAGAGGCAGGTACTTACCCGGCCCTGTCCCAGTGCTTTGGGGATCATGGGCAAGCCACTTCTTTCTGTCTGCTATCTCTACAGTGATGGCAAACAGGCCAGTACTGCCGTAGACCGTGGTGCCATTTCTCAGCCTTCCAAGTTTATCAGGCCAGATGATCAACTTGGCTTCAGTCCCAGATATGTCCCTTACGAGGGTTACCACCATGGAACTCTGTGCCCCCTGGGGAGCATGGCAGTCCATCCACACAGAAGGCATAACATGCTTTTGGAAGTCTTGACTTACTAAACATTCGATTTTGTTTATGAGAAGGATGACTTGCATTTGTTTTGGCTCAATGGAGAAGAAAGTCTATTCAGAGAAGATTGGAGGCATCATCAGCCCCAACTCATCCAGAGGTAGTCCACACAGACCTCAGGACTGGAGGTGAAGGGAGGAAAAGGTACTGATGTAGGAAAGGAGTCATCTCATTTATGGGGCGGGGCTAGGTGTGTGTGTGTAGGGGGCATGGATTAGAGCTGGTCTTTCATGGATGAAGGAACTGGGTTAGAGATCTCAGGAGGACCTATTGACTTCCAAGGTCAATGACTATGAACTTGGAGACATAGAAACGTTTTCTGCTGGCTTCCACACAGCTTGGGCAGTGTCGTTTATAAGGCTGAAGATTTCCAGTGAACGCTTGCTGGCAGTCAGTCCTGGCCTTGGGGAAGGCTCCAGCAGGATCTGGAGCATTGGGGAGAAGCCCACCTGGCTGGCAGCTCACTCTGAGCATCCTACCGCATTCCCCAGACCTCGCTACAGAGGGTCTGGAGGACCCAGCTGTCCCTTCCAAGATGTTCCATCCTGCTTAGCTCCTTTCCCCACCAATGTGGGGCTCATTCCTCTCTTGGCTCTTTGTGGCTCGGGAGGGACCCAGCCCCAATCATCTCGGCTCCGAGAGAGAAGGAAGAACATCTGTTAACACAAATGCTTTTCTAATTTCTTTTTAAATCTCACTCAGCATCTGCGTTAAACAAGGCTGATCGGCTTGTACAATATTTAATTTTGGAACCATTTCAAAAGGCGCTTGTGAGAGGGGGGCAACCGGGAGATCAGCAGCCTCCCAAATCTTTAATAGCACACTGGTTAGGAGCTTCCGCTGGGCTCCGTCCTAATCACACAGAGGAGGAGAAGCAGAGACAGGATTTCTTAATAACAGATACCTTCGCAGCGCCTCATTAAATCACTGCATTTGAGACACACAGCAGGACACTCGGGTGAATAAATAGTGCAATCTCCCAGTCTCAAGCATCCTCACATCTGAGTTATTTCTCCTGCATGTGATCAGTTCTTTTTCTTTCTCTTCTTAAAAAAAAAAAAAAAAATTCTACAGATGATTTTAGCTGATGAATTCAATTAACTAAGATGTTAGAGGCCAAGTTGCAAAGAGTCTCTTTCTTCTCCTCCCTTCCCATCCCTTCCTCCCTGCACTCTGTAGCCACAGAACCTAACCTGGGGCTCTACTGCAATGCTGCCCTCGGCCCTACCAAATGGAAGGTGAAAGAGAGAGTGGGAGAGAGAGGGAGAAGGGAGGGAGAGGGACAGACAGAGGGGGTAGGGAGGGCTCTGAAGATTGCTGTGAAAACAAGGCCTTCCCTGGGGGTGCTGTTGGGAGGGCAGCTGAGGGAGCCTGGCTGGGAAAAGCAAGCAGAGACAAAGGTTAGAAGAAGCAGGTCCTTGGCCCTTGTAGGTGCAGATCCCTTACTGTTCACAGCCACACCCATCTCAGTGGGGTCTGCAGCAGAGCAAGGTAGCAGGAGGGAATCATCAATCTCTTCAGATGCACTTGCATGTTTCCTGAGCACCTACTGTGTGCCAGTCTCTGGGAAATAAGCCAAGTTAATGCTCACATAAAAGAGCTAAGCCAGTACTCATGTATGGAATTCCATAATAATAATGATGATGATGATGATGAAACTGGAGCTAGAGAGAAGGTTCAATAGTTAAGAACACTCCCTGCTCTTGCAGAGGACCATGATTTAGTTCACAACACACACTTGGTGCCTCACAACTGTTTGTAATGCTGGTTCCAATGGATCCTATACCTCTTCTGACCTCTTTGGGACCCTACCCAAATGTGATGTATAGACATACAGTCACACACACACATACATATAAAATAAAAAATACAAACAAAAACTAAGCCAAAGGGACTGTTCCTGGTCCTACTGTCTTCTGGAGAAGTGTGCTGGCATGTTAGCCACAGTGCATATCTGTTCCTGGTCCTCCTGTACTCTGGAGAAGTGTGCTGGAATATCAGCAACAGTGCATCAAGCTTTGTTGAAGGGGAAACAAGCTGGACTGTGTGCAGCTCAAAGTCATCTTTTGTTTGTCCCAGTGCAGCTGGCTGCACACTCTTGCTTGTTTGTAGAATCAGATACTGTAATGCAGTACTTTGGAAACTGGTTTACAACCCTGCAGTGGGTCTTGAAATCAGGTTAGAAGAGACCCCAAGTTGCCCATGCTTAAAATTTGATTTGGGGAAGTATCTATTATCAAGTACTTAATTAGTGTATTTTTTCGAGTCTCTTAATACATGGGCAGTTATTTTTCATACTTTCATAAATAAATACCACTTGGGAAAAAAAGTGGAATGGACTAAGTAAGGCAGGATAGTGTGGCAGGGGACACGATAAAAGAGAATAGGAGACATGGGAAGAAAAGCAGAGAAGAAGATGGTAGATAGGAGGGGAGGGAGGGGGAGTAGAGGAAGAGAAGAGGAGAAAATGAGGGGAGAAGAAGGGAGAGAAGAGAAGAAGGGAGGGAAAGGAGGGGAGGGGTGGCCACCAGCTTACACCGCAAGCTATTAGTGTCTTATTATAGTTTTGTATATTGGAATATGGTCTAAAATGCATCTCTCCCAGTGAGTACTACTTTGGATACAGGGATGGAGGGCGCATAGCTACATGCCTCTACAAAGCATCCCTAGGCACACTCTTCACATTGGTAAAGAGTGCAGCACAGCTCTGAGCCTGCCTGCTGACTCTGAGGCCATGCCAGCCATGTCTCTGTATGACCTTG
The DNA here is from genome assembly GCF_049852395.1 of Peromyscus maniculatus bairdii. NCBI lineage: Eukaryota > Metazoa > Chordata > Mammalia > Rodentia > Cricetidae > Peromyscus > Peromyscus maniculatus. Next base: position 43,774,643 of record NC_134858.1, read on the forward strand.
GTGTTGGCATTCAGTGGCTGACAGTCATGTAACCCCGAGTAGCCACTGCTGTCCCTGGGGTTTGCAAAAGGCAGGCCCTGCATCCTTCCAGCTCTACCTTTCCCTACCAATTTTGATTTTAACCTTCTCTTTAGTGAGCTCATCACATTATTACAATAAAGAATTTCTTACCAGTCAGTTACTTTCTTTGCTGGCAACTAAGAACTCAGACTTCTGAGCTTAGCAATCAAGAGACTTCATACAAAATCTTAAACCACCAGTTTCTTTGGCAGAGAGGGATGCAATCTCTAGTCATAGGACCATTCCCCCAGGGAAAGCCCAAGATGTCTGAGAGTTTCCTGTGCCTGCTAAAGCATTTCCCAAAAAGTGGGTAGCTTGGAACAACAGAAATAAACAAACAAAAACAAAACACAACAAAACAAAAAAACCCAACAAACCAGAAGTGAATTCTCTCTTAGGTCTGCAGGCCCAAAGTCCAAACTCTGCTTAGGGCCTCGTGCTTCTTCCAAACTCTCAGGAATAGTGCCCTCCCTGCCCTCACCCTACTTCCAGAGACTCTCAGCATACCTTGGCTTGTAGCCACATCACTCCAGTCTCTACTCCATATCCCCACAGCCTTCTCTCTCCTGCATGTTCACATCAACCCTTCTGCACGTCTCCTATAAGGCACTAAGATGGTTTGGGGGGCCACACTGACAGCCAAGTTGACCCTTCATCTCAGGATCCTTCACCTAAGGACATCGGTGAAGTCCTTTTTCCCATGAAGTTTACAGTCACAGTTCTAGATATTGGCGTGAGGACACACCTCTTGAAGAGCACCATTCAGCCCTCTGCAGACGGGTTTCTCAAGCTCCCTCAGTCTGCTGCCTCCATCCTCACAACCTCCAGGGACTGCTGCTGTGGGTCTTTCTGACCTTCCCTTCGGGAACACCAGATCTAGGCCCAGGCCGTGGGGGAGGTGGATGCGCAAAGCTAACTTTCCACCCCTAGGCAACCCCGTCTCCCTGAACAGAGACGTTCAGGAAGGTGAGACGGAGAAGGCATCCACAGGCTAACAGAATTCCTGGGGGACTTCTGGGCTTTAGATGAGGAGGGAGGGTGTAGGCTGAGGACCAGTAGTTCCTTAGTGTGAACTTGTCATGTGTCACAGTAATGGCTGGCTCAGCAGAGAAAAAAAATAAAATAAAACAACCCACACTTGTCCTAAGACCTATGGAGTTCCCATCTTATGGGTGTGGGGGTGGGGGAGCAGGGGTAGAAAATCATTCTGTCTAAGTCAGATCTCATATTCAGGATGGAGAGAAATAGCCCAGGAGGTGGGAATGTAAATAATAGGGGGAAGTGGTGGGCAAAGGAACTTCTCTAATTGCCACATGACTTTTGAGATTTAAGCCAGGCCCTAAAAGAAGGTAGAGAGGGATCTGTGTATGTTTTTCTGGATGGGAGTGAGCATGTATAAAGGCCCTGAGGCCATTGAAAGCTCTTTGCATCCAAGGAGTAAGCAGCAGGCCAGCGTAGTTGGGAAGGAGTAGCCTAATGGGCAAGCTGTGAAGGACAAGGTCTCTGGTGCTGTTAGAGTTTTGTTAGACTCAGGAGGAGTTCAGGGCCGAGTGTACACGCCCGAAGAAGTCTTTTAGGCAGAGGTGCATAAATAGAGATGAGGAAGAGGTTTCCTTTTGACTAATCTCTGAGTGAAGCTTCGAGTTTTAATTATGAATACAGTTTCTCTCCACAACATCTAACCCACAGCAATTTCGTGAGCGACTGTGACTTTGTCACCAATAGAAATCACGGGTATTTTTACACCGCATCACAGTTATTAAGGTTATCTTGAAATATTGTTTTCTCTCCGCACTACTTCAAAATTATGTAATTAGACCTGCCACTAGTACTTATTATTTAATGTGTTAATAAAAAGCTCATATATTACGATATCTCAAATTAGTTTTTAAAAAATATTTTCATAACTGCACTTCAATAAAATTTATTTCCTATGTAATCCTATGTGTTTTATTTTATACCTTGAGAGGCAGGATTCTGGGCAGGAGTCCAAAGGCTTCTGCAGACTGCCCAAGGAGCCTGTGGTGCGCACCCCAGTGAAGGCCTTTGCCTAGCGCCTTTGGAGAACTGCCCTACTTCGCCTGTTGGAGCATCTTCGGCTGCCCCGGGCCCTGTCCAGTGTCTCTGTATATCACCCACGCTGAGCTGCAGAGAGCTCCTCCAGGCAGCATGCTCTCATGGCCATGAGCTGTTTGCAAGTGCTGTCCCCTCCGCCACCCACACTCCTGCCCTTTCCCGAGTCCTGCTTCCTTGGAAAGTCTCAGCTTTGCTGTCTGTTCCTCCAGGAAATCTTCCTGACTGCCTCTCGACGCATGGGACTTAATGGTGCTCAGGTGGACCCTGGGCTCCCCTGCCTTCCCCACTGGCTGGAGTGTGACCAAGGTTAGAGTGCCTGGATGAAGCAGATAGTCCACGTTGTCACAAAGCATGGAGTATGTCACCTCAGTGGAACCTACAGCAGTCTCAGGGCGGAGTTGGGATTGGTTACATCATGTAAATGAAGAAAGATCAGGTGGGGGGTGGGCAGGAGAGTGAAGGAAGGACTTGGAGACTGGGCACCAGGGAGACCCTCTTTGGAGCAAGGACACTAAGGGGCAGAGGCTACAGAGAGGGGGGAGGGGCCAGTGGACGTGGAGAGTTGGTATAACCCAGTTGACAGGAATGGAGATACTTGAAGTCATATGCCCTTCCCTTTGACTGTTAGACCATCGAGACCCGATCCCAGACTGGAATTTCACCACACAGAAGAAGGCAGAGGCTGGGACCCTTGGGCCATCTGGGAGTGGGGATTGTCTACTAGGGAGAGATGTCACAGATCTGACACCTTACAGGACAGACTGGAGATGAGACAATGATGGATCAGCAATAGGCAGGACCATCCATGTCTTGACCAGAACTGCTTAGCTACGTATACTCCTTACCTTCTGTTGAAACCTGAACTTCATATCAGAACCTTGAAGATGGTGTGTGTGTGTGTGTGTGTGAATCTCTTTGTTCCTCTTCTCAATGTGGCCACATCAAATAAATCTCCCTTTTTTCCCTACATGTCACTATTCCTTGTATCTTTAATTGGCCTCCTGGGGATAGGGTGGCCAAGCCTGACTTCTTGGGGCTTCCAGGACCCAGGCTGTGACCCAAACAACTCTAGTTACATTAAGGGAGGGCAGAATGGAGAACTCCAAGTGTCTCTCCCTGCTCTCTTAGACCCGCTCTGGACCTTCCAGAAGGATGGTGCTCTTTCCAGGCCAGCTTCTCTGGAGAGCTCACTTATTGTTCACAGCCCCCAGTGCAGATGCTAGTCTTTTTAAATAGTCTGTGGTACTGTGTGGCACCGAGGGCAGTTACTTGATTTCCCTGGCCTCAGTTTCTTCATTTGCTGCCCCCCCCCCAACACACAAAAGAAAATATCATGGAAGTCAAATGGGCTATTAACATTAAGAGGCTTGTGCCCAGGAGGTGCCTCCCACTGCTTCTCTTGTCCCCTCCCCAGGTGTCCCGAGAGGGCCTCCGACTGGCAGGTGTGATTGGAGCCCTGCTCATGTCTCTGTTAACATGGCCAAGTCTGTAATCACCTCTTCTTTAGGCCGTTTTGTCCCCAGGCACAGGCGCTTTCTCGCTGTTCTGCTGGCCTTCTTCTTGCTAAGTCCCACGTGGCTCTCCACCATAAATCTTTCAGCATCTTCTTCATAAGCAGTGAGGCTGCAGGCCAGGCCCTGCATCCATATCAAAGGGTTTTTGGGGGAGCTGAAGATGAAGCTATGGGTCTTTGGAGGTAGCAAAGAAGCCTCTCCATTTGCTTGTGCCTTTGGGGGCCAAGGCCTGGGGCCACCTGTCTTTATCTGAGTTGGCTCTCTGGGTAAAGAGTAAATGAGACCAAGTGGGCTGTCTATACATCCTCTGAGAAGGGGGCTTAGGATGGAGGCTGAGTGTGTACAGAGTACCATTAGAGGTGGGCATTTACCCACCTTGGCTGCACCTTGGTAGATCACCTGTTCTTCATGAGAGGTAGTGTTACCTCCCATTTCACAGACTAGAAGGCTGAGCCTCAGAAGGCTAGAAGGATTTTCTTCAGGTCCTACAGCTTGTGAGGAACACAGCTGGAAATCAACTAGGTGGAGGTCTGCCTCCAAAGCCTTCATTCTCACCAATCCCCTCTGTCTGCACAGCTCCTCACCCTAGTCAGCAGGAAGGGACAGAAAGTAGCCCACCCTGTGACTGGGGTGCAAAGGTGGCATGTGTTCCAGGTTGCACAAGAGAGACGGAGAAGGGATTCCAGGAAACTGTTCCAAGGGCAAGAGTGAGGGATGACGGGGGACCCAAGCAAAGTGGTCCAGCATTAGAGAGTCCACATGCTGCTAGGGCACTAATCAGGACGTTAGTATAAAGTTAGCATCTGCTTTCTCTGACTGTTCAAGATATTGTTGAAGCCTGGTGTACCCAGAACAGCGGGGAAGTAGTGTGTGTGTGTGTGTGTGTGTGTGTGTGTGTGTGTGTGTGTGTGTATGATTTTTACAGGAAGCCTGGGAAGGGCCTTGGTGCATTTGGCTGGATATGCTGGTAGTCAGCACTTATCAGTGTGCTCACTCACCCCACCTCCCCAGAACCCTCCATCTTTTTATCCCAGGAGATGCTCAGGTCTCTGTAGGCTTCTTATTGGTTTGTATCCATCCCATCAGGCCCTCAGGTAGCCTGAACTCTGGGGCCAGATTCTGCCACATTCTCTTGCTGTGTGACCAGGCTGTGACTTCTCAGCTGCTTGAATCACTGTACCAGTGTCACGGCCTCTGAACTGTGCCCTCCTGTGAGCACTGGGCTCCAGCCCCTCTGGCCTCGTCCACTCCTGATCTCTCTGTCTCTGCTTTTGCTCTGCCTGTCTTTCTCCGGGAGCATTTCCCCTGGCTTCTTATGTGCCAACCTCTTTCTCCTTCTCTTCCCCAGAGCTCCATGTGAGCAATCCGGAAAGAAACGCTGCCTCTTGCGGCATCCTGGTTCTGTGGCCCCACGACACCCGCAGGCTATTGTATGTCCTTCTCTGGTCTCCTCTTTGAGTCTGCATACGTACTGGAGACATGGCAGGAATGCAGCACTCACCTATTGAATGATGCCACAGAGCCAGGTTTTGTGGTGGAGGCCTGTCATCCTAGTTACCTAGGAGGCTGAGGCAGGAAGATGGCAAGTTCAAGGCCTGCCTGAGAGACACACCAAGTTTAAGACTGGGTAACACTGCATGACCCTGTCTCAAAATAAAGAGTACAAATTAATAAGTAACTAGACAAGAGGAAGCTGCAAAGGATAGAGCTCTGTGCTAGTGTGCTTGCTAGCAAGAATGAGGCCCCATGTTCTGTTCCTGGAAGCACACACATGTGTGCACATACACATGCACACATAAACACACCTACACTCACACCCACATACACACAGTCACATAAGGCACACTTGCACACCCACGAATGAAGACCCCCCCACCCCGACACACACACATGCACATGCACACACAAAGTGAAACTTAGGCCTTAGGATTTAATTTATTTCTTCAAGCAAGTGCCCCTTATTAACAATTTCTTTTAGTGGCATGTCCCTTCAGGTAGGACACTCTCACTCTCAACATCTAAACTCATCCTCAGAGCAGCTCAGAGAAAAGTGCTCACTAAGTTAGTTCATTTTACAGATGGAGAAAATGACCGTGGGAGCACGTCACATCTAGTTAAAGGGAATGTGACTACATTCCCCTTAACTAGGTAGGAGGCAGACTTCTGATTCCGCAGGCTTCCTTCTGCTTCCTTTGGACCATGATGAGTGCCCCAGGTACACTAAGAGACCACCAGAGTGACAGGCTTGGTCTAGCTGCTGCTTGGGAAGCCTCAGCCTAGGTGACCTCTTCCCTCACTTAGGGACTGCTGAACTAACTTGGGTGAAAAGAACTGCGGAGACAAACGGATGGTGGCCCTGGATTCCCAGCCCTCGAGGGCAGTTGACGGGATCCTGTCGTACAGATGCCACTCCCTCCCTCCTTCCCCACTTCCTTTTCTCTCCCCTCCCCTCTCCTCTCTTCCCCCCTTTCCTTCCTTTATAGGCCTCATGTGTGCCAGGCAAGCACTCCACCACTGACCTACACTCCCAACCCTCTTTTCTTACTTTAAATTTTGATACAGGAAGTTTCTCAAGCTGGCCTTGAACTCAGTCTTTAGCCTCTACAGGACTTGAACCTGCAACCTTCCTTCCGCGACCGTTGGAGTAGGAGATGAGAATATAGGTCTGCATTAGCAGACCCAGCTCAGGTGTGGCTTTCTAGCTCCTCATGGTACTTCCATCTCCACCGTAACCGGGGGAGGGGTAGTTCCTCTGACCTCCTCTGGATGCTGCTGAGAATCGGTGGACGGAACTCCTGCAGTGCAGTATTGTCAACATTTGCCGAGGATTTGTTTTGCACGGGACACCATATACAATTATTTCCATGTTTATTTCATTTATTCTTCCCTATCAACCGTCTGTTTAGAGAAGGGACAACTGAGGCTCCAGATGTTACAGTTGTCAAATGTCACATTGTTTTCAATAATGCCATTAGGCTGAGTCCTTAGGCTGTGCGCCTGCTACAGTATCCCACTCGCGGCCCAGTCAGTAGATAGAACTGTTACTTCTAGGGACTGGAGCCAGCCCAGGATGGCAGCTTTGCGCTGCTTAGCTTGTCCCTGTGGGTTGGAACTTTTGAGCTTGGAAACGCATTACTTCTGGTATGGCGTGGATGAAATGGAGGCTGGTACTGGATTGTGGGACGACCATAGCACCGGGGAGAAGAAGTTACTTTCTGTCCCTGAGTACCTGGGCTGGAGGCAGAGCCCTGGGCCACTTGTGCCTGCAGTGCCCACTCTGACATCCTGATGGATGGGAGCTGACAGTGTCCTCATTCCTCCCAGCACAGGGAAGCCAACCCCCAACCAGCTAGGGACAGAGTCCAGGTGAGCTGCAGGCCTCAGGCAATAACAGATACTTTGTGCAAACAATGCCTCCTCCCCTGGGGCGCTACCTCTCTGGGCAGTCCTCTGAAATAAATGACAGCATGGTGCTCAGAGCCAGTGGGACCCACAGGAGCCATCTGCCCTAGGCGGCCCTAGCTATGGCCCCTAAGCCAGTCAGATCCAGCTGTGTCATGCTCACATCGACTCGGTGAGCCCTCTGCAGGGCTCAGTAGGCCCAGGGAACTATTGGGAAACAGAGTCCTTGACAGACCAGCTCTACTATTGAGTTGATAGAAGGCTGTCCTGGCTTTGGGTCCATTGACCATCATACATTACCCACTCCTTCCAAGGACTTACACAAATCTCTTGGTGCAAGGGTCTCACCTCAGAGACTCTCTAGTGTAACATACTCATCGGTTGCCAAGAGACTCTGCTCTGTGGACCTCAGCCCTTCCTCTGGGTAGTCACACTTTTGTGGGCTTAACCAGTAGATGATGTACAAACAAGGGTCTACTCTTGGGCGATTATAGCCTTAGGTGTTAGGATAGACTTTTGAGGAACACAAAGTAGGAGATGTCAGCTTCCACTTAGCCCCTTGGCCAGGCACCCCTGCAGTGTGCAGTATTCACAACAGTGTGTAGACATCTTACACAATCTAAGCCCAAAGAGAAGTGCAAAGCCTCAACACGGTACACAAGTGATGTGATTGCTGTACATTTCAGCAGCTCCTGGTCTCCCCTCCTCCCCATGTTACGGCTGTGATAGATCCTTCTGGACTGTCTTGCTCCCCCGAGGCCTCTTCATCAGCAGCTCTCTCTCTGCCTGGCACACTCTTCCTGTTCTGACTGGGCAAGCTACCACTCATTTCACTGTTCTCATTGTAAATGGGGCCTCCTCACTGGCCTTCTCTGACCTCTTGGATTAGGGGCAGGGCCCCCTTCTAGACTGTCACAGCAGTCACTTGTCTATACAGTTGTCATTGATTATCTGTGCATGTCACTCTTCTTCACCTAGACTGCAAGCGCCATAGGGGCTGCGACAATTTTGTTTACCAGTGTATGTATGTGTTTATGTCTAGCATTCAGAGCAATGCCTGGCACATACAGACACTCAAGACTGAAAGGATCTCCTTTATATTGGAAACTCGGGAGAAGATTGGCGAAGTCTTCCGAAAGGATGACTTTCACGTAGGACAAAACCTACTATGGCCCCTGTGCTGTAGTGAAAACCCTACCATGGAGTCCTGTGTTGACTGTGACTCTTCTGTTCATTCCCCTTGTCCCCAGAGTGTCCCTAGTCAGATGCCACACTCTCACACTCTGTCTTGCACACTTTCCATCTTCCTCTAGTCCCTTGCTTTTGGGTCCTGTGGAAGAATGTTCTAGCTGCCAGTGCTCTAGGCTCAGAAAAAAAAAAAAAAAAAAAACCATCAGCACCACCTTGACTTTTATTTTTAACTGACAGTCGATCTTGCTTTTAGCGATTTATTTCCCTTGTAGTACTTTTGGGCCAGTGCTAATTTGCCTGCCCAACTCTGTGCTCTGGGAGCTGCAAGTCTTAGGTAATGTCTTCTACACAGAAACTTGTCTCTCTGGTCCCTTTTTTTTTTTTAAATCTCCTGTGGAGAAGTGATAGGGACCGCCTCTGCCCCACACAGGAATCAGGCCTGGGATTCCAATGGCATTCCTTGGTTGTGATCACTGGCTCAGGAGGGTGTCCAGCCCTCATCACTTTTAACTTCATCGCCAATCTAGCTTGTACTATCAGTATTGCTACACTTTGTGCTTCGTTTTATCAAATAACATTTATTGGGCACTGGCTTGGGTAAGTGCATGGTTCTAGAAGCTGGAAGTAACAGTTAAATAGGGTCTGGAATCCAAGATAAGCAGACTTTTCCTTGCCTCAAAGTCATAGTCAAGAAAGAAGAAAAGGATTATCTCTTGGGGTGTGTGTGTGGGGGGGGGTGCACACACATGTGTGCAGGTTTGTACATGCAGAGGCCAAGGGTCACTGTTACACATTTTCCTCTATCACTTCTCTACTTTATTATCTTGAGACAGAGTCTTCTACTGAACCCAGAATTCCCCATTTCAGCTGGACTGGCTGACCAGCAAGTCCCCAGAATTTGTCTCCTCTCCCTGGTGCTGTGGTTACAGACTTACATCACTGTGCCAAGCTTTTATGTGAGTGCTGAGGACCCAAACTCAGCTTTCATGCTCGCCTAGAAAGCATTTTATTCATTAAGTCGTCTCCCCTGCTCCATGGGAAAAGATTTTGAGATACATGTTTGCAAACACAGTCTGGTCTTGAAAGGAGGGTCTGTGTTTCAACTTCTGCCCTTGCCAAGGCATCCCAGATCCTCAGCCCAACTTATAGGAATGGAACCACAGGAGGAGCCCAGGCCTGCAGGCAAGTCCACCTGCAGCCCAGACAGATCCTCCTAGAGAGTCTGGGAAGGAAGTGTCTTTCAGCTCTGTCTAATTACAAGGTGTGTGAGTGGGCCTCCCTCATGGTTAATTTGCGTTGTACCTTTATTGCCAGCAGAAGACAGATGATGCACAGGGGGTATTCCATATAGACCTGCCAGTAATTGTCGTTATGACTGCATGAGCCTTTGATGGGCATGCTGGGAAAGGTGCTTCCCTTTTCTTTTCCTTCTCCACCTTCAGTCTCGGTAAATAACCAACATTTGGGGAGCAGGAGTATCGCCAAGTTCAGGGTCTAGGTAAGGCAGTACCAACAATGGCAATGACTGACCATCAGCATTGAGGCTGAGCCAAAGATATCGGATGGAGGGAATGAGGACAAGGTGACTGGCCGAAGGGGACATAAAGTGGGCGATCCCCAACAGTGATTAATAGATACATCATCAAAATTTTAAGATGAATAAATGTTTCTTTTCAGCAGATTTACTTTCTCAATGATGCTTGGCTGAGATTAATGATAATGGGAGTTTCTGTTTTCAAGTTCACACGGACTGTTCTGCTGGAGGAGTTGGGGTGAGGAGGTGGGTGTGGGCAGGTAGGGAGGAGACGTATGATGGCCCAAAGGACTATTATGTGAGAGATCAGCCACAAGAACACCACATTCAGTTATCCTATACATGTAAGAACCAGGTATTTGTTTAAATAGGAGAAGACTGTAGTCTGTTCCAGTGGGGCCCTGGTGCTGGCTCATACCAGCTTGCGAAAACAAATTGTTGAATTTTTCAGAAATTTGTTAGCTCCTTTACAGCATGTTACTAAGATGAAACCAGCTGGAGTGGGATTTTTACACCACAGTCATGGGCAGACCTTATACTGCAGAGCCCCACCCTCAGCCCTGGCTGGTTGCTAAGCATTCAAATGCATATCATTAAAGCATCCACATAGTAAAGTGTTTCGGTGGGATTAAAGGATCATTTGAGAGGATAGATAGTATTTCGTTAATCATTCACTACATACCAGGGACTGTCCAGGTGCCCTACTTCTGTCTCTTCCTAATTCTATTCTAGAGCCCAGCATTATACCCAGAAGGGGGCACACTAAGAGCCACACGGGATATTAGCCTAGATCCACATACCCTTGTTTTAGAGATAAAAAAAAAAAAAAAAAAAAAAAAAAAAAAAACAACTCGAGAGTCAGAGATGGGACATGGCTTGGCTGAGGTCAGAGGCCTGGGGTCAGCAGCCTGGGACAGGTCTTCTGCATCCCCAACAGTGTCTGGTCTCGGCCTTCTGTTGTTTGGGTATGCTATTCTATACCATACCTCACCTAGAGCCAGACAAGAGCTGAATGCAAAGAAGAGAGAGTTCCCAGCCCGGGTCCGGCGAGTGAGCCTCAGGGGGGCTGCATGTGCTCTTCCCTGTGGCGCTTCTGGCTGTGTGACTGGGGCTTGAATGTTCCCTGGTGCACAAGCTCCATCCAGAGACGGTGCTCCTTCTACTTCTGCCATTGTCTGAGGATCCCACTGGAAGCAATTCAGGCTTCAATCTTTCAGCAACAACCATCTGGAAGAACAAGAAAAAATAAATAAAACTAAAAACCCGAACTGGAGCTCAGCATCCTCGGTGAAGAGGGGAGGGGCAGCTGGCTGGCCTCAAACACTCACAGCCGTATCATTAACCCAGAGAGTTCACAGCTAGTTGCATGGGGACGCAGGATGAGCCCACTGTGGACCAGGCTTAGGAAAATAGCTCTCCCAGGGAGCTGAGGCTCAGAAGTTTGCTTCGATGATTGCTTTTGGTGTGGGAAAAGGGGGCTTGAGTCAAGAAAAAGACTCCAGATGAAAATCCCCTCAACTCTTAAATATATAGGTATATTCTAATGTAGACAGCGGTCTAATATGGTAAACATTTCAATGTAGACTATAGGATCAGACAGTCCCAGGGCTGAAAAGGCCTGCCAGATGCTTTCCCTGCTCTGGGCATCAGTTGGGTGTTGTACTAGAAGACTGGCAATGGGTGCAATGTCAGTCCCCCATGCCTCCTGGCACCAATAAGGTCACCTCTTAAGTCTGAGCTTTCTATTCAGCTAACAGAGAGTTTTCAGACCTTATGATCCTTTCTGACTCTGACATCTTAGATCCTAAAGGGAGCATTTCACACACACACACACACACACACACACACACACACACACACACACACACACAAACACGTACTACACACACTGATAAACAGGGAAAGCTTTCAAAAATCTCATTCAAATTGTTGCTGGGTTTGTCTATTAGTGAGATTTGTTTCTTTGCATGTGCTAATTGGTCTTGGCATTAATTAATCTGATTTCATTATATTCCCTTTAATTTGTCAAGATATCATTTTGTTATTGGGTGACGGAACACTTTGGAGGATTGTTAGATTCGGAATGTATTTTTTCCCCTCTTTGAAAGTTCCTGGAGAAAAGTCGTTATCAATTAAGTTAATTTGCATACACATTAGGTTAATCGTTTTAGTTTAGCCAAATTTGTGGAAATTTACATAGCAAATTGACCCTCCACATTTCACTTAAACATATGTAGCACACAGCATAGTACATTTTGAGTTGCTAATGAAACTGAGGTTATTTTACACGCTTCTTTTAGTAAAAGAGGTCTAATTAGACCAAGTAATTTTTTATTTCATCCGTAATTGCAAAACAAATAAGCTTCTCTGCATTTTTTTTCCCTCCTAGCGTCGGCATCACACGGACAGGGACGTTAATAGGGAAGTCATGTTTTCCTAATTAAGCCCGGTTTGATTCCTGCTCACTGTTGCGACGTCAGCCTTCCTCGCTTTCTCCTAGGTAGGTGCTCCTCTGCCAGAAGCGCTCAGCCTCCTGGTATACCTATTAATAGAAGACTCCCCCACATGGAGCCAACTGAATTAAAAAATGTAACTAGAAAGGCAGGGTGGGAATTTTGACAGATTTTTTTTTATTTTTTATTTTTAATGCCAGAGAGGAGAAAGTTGAATTCAAAAAGGGGGTCTTGTTTCTTTCCATCAGGGGAAGAAAGGAGAGAAAAATAGCTTTTGTTCTCCCCCAGAAAAGAAGTTGGCATAACACATTGGTGGTGTTTCCAAAGTGACTCCAGGGGCTAGCTCATTCAGCGCTGAAAAACTGGCCGCAGTCCCTGCTTCGGGGCTGTGGAGCGGCAGAGAGCTTCTGGTATTTTGGGTTGATCGTGAAGTCTCGGATCTGGGATCTGAGTATTTGCTGGAGGAAGATGGAGGGGGAACACCTCAGGGGTTGTGGGTGTCGAAGATGAAGATATATTGGGGGAATCCTGCTAGAGCCCAGGGGAAGCTATGCTTTTACCAGTTATCCCGACCACACCAAGACGACCTTGACCATTGCTGTGTTCGCTTTGTGCCTTTTTTTTTTTTTCAGGCACTCCTGATTTTACTGAGGTTTAGAAGATAAATAAATGAAGTAGAGAATGTTTGGGCAGTAGAAGGACTCAGCTGGGGCTCTGTGCCTTGTGTATGGAGTCAGGAGACTTGGATTCCAGCTCTGGCTTACCATAGTAAAGAGTGGCCATAGTTCTTCACATGGCTTTGCATATCATCAAGGGGTTGAGTATATATACTCATTGTCTTTGAATTTGGCTATTCTGTGACATGTGCGGTCCAACAGAATGCCCCATGATGTGATGATGTTAGTTCCAAACCTAGTCCTCAAAGGCCCACCTGCTTCTATTCACATTGGTGGAATCCTGCTGCCATCCAGACCAGCCTGCTGGATGGAATGGTGGGAAACACGTGGTCCAATTGTCCCTCATGCCTAATTGACAGCCAGTTGAACCCTAGAAGCAGAGCCACCTCAATGACCTGCAGGTGGCCACAGATTGCACGCAGGATCCCAGCTGAGCCCAGGCTGAATTCCCAGTCTACAGATCGTGAGCTAAATAAATGGGGTTGCTTCTAGGTGCTGAGTTCTAGAGTTATTTACTAAGCAGCAGTAGCTGACTGGATCCGTCAGTACTCAGTCAGGTGTCCTTGGGAAATACCTCTCTGAATCCTAGCTCGAGCCTCCTCAGCCGTGAAACAAGTCAGCATCCATGTATCTGAGTTTCCTTCCAGCTTCATAAGGTTCCCAGTTACCATCTTGCTTACCCAAGAGAGCCAACATTTTCCTATAAAGATCACCAGGCAGGGCTGGGTAGGCAGTGACGGGGCACTAACAGACAAAGGGAAGAGTTATTGGCTTCTCTAGAGAAAAACAGACCTGAAAGAAGGAAGGGGAGCGTCTGTCTAAGGACAGAGAACAGGAACAGGAAACTGCTGGGTTCTTCCATGGGATGTGATGACAAGGGTGGGCATGTGCACACATGTGAGCTTTGTGAAGATAAAGTTACTGAATGCCAGCAGGACTTCATCAAGGTAGGATAAAATGGGCAGGAAACCCAAAGGATGATGGCCACTGGACATGTGCTCAGTGGTCTCTGATGGACTTTCTTCACTTCGTTTCAGTGCCATACATGCAAATACATATAATATTTATGACCACGTGTACAATGCCTGCAGTGGCCTTTAACCCTTTCCCAGCCAAGAGTATGCTATAAGACACCCAATGGAAACCATGCATACTGTGCAATATTATCTGCCCTTAAGAAGGACAGATGTATTGAAAAGGATTGCAAACGCGCTAAGTGAAAGGAACCAGGACACAAAAGATCCCAAGCTGTGTGAGTCCATCATGTGAAAGTCCAGGATAGGGAACGCCATAGAAATATAAAGTAGATTTATGGTTGCTCAGGCCTGGGATCTGGGCATGGTAGCTAACCTATATGGGGTTTCTTTTGGGGGTGATGAAATGTTTTTTTTTTTAACCAAACTTTTTAATTTGATGGTTATATAAAAGTAATTCACTAAAAGTAATGACTAAAAATCATTGAGTTATATTGTATAGCCTATGAATTACTTCTCAGTAAAGCTTTTAATCTTTTGCCCCCCAACATGTTACTTCTGCCAACACCTGTGGAATGGGATTCTTCTAGAAACATCTATATAATATGAGGTCCCTGCTGTAGGGTTCAGCTAATGGGTTGGGATCCTGGTTTTGACAGAAAACTCAACACAGGTCTGTGCACACCCACTGTCTTGGGTTTCTTGGGACGCATGTGGTCCCAAAGTGCTTTTGCACATTCTATCCTGCCCATGCTCACGTGTGGCCTGGCCCCACCACCTGACAGCTACATGCTCCTTATACTCAAGCAGAATCTGTCACTTCTCCCACTTCTCTCCTGGGTTCCCCAAAACTAATGCAGAGAGGGGTGGACAGCCACTTGAATATAGCCATACTAGTCAAGAGCCTGAGCCTGAGGCATTGCCCTTGACTCAGAAGTCCAGGCACATCCCTGTGAGGAGGAAGCAGCACAGAGCTGTGGGCCAACTGGGAGTTGTGTGTGGCTAGGAACAAGGAGACATGTTCACTTAGGTGTCTGAGGTTGAGTTTTGTTTTGATGTCCTATCCTGTTCCATCTGAGCCATCACCCACCATGTGGTTTCTTCCCCCGCTGGCCCCTAGCCTACCCTGGTACATCTTGGTGCTCACACCATCAGCTTTCATATACCCAGTGTGTCTGTTTTCTATAACTGTCTGCATACTCCTAGTGAGTAAGCAATTTCTCAGCAAAAGGGGTTCATGCTACCATGGTGTTAACCCTCTCTGTGCGTGAATGTGGAGCTGGCCTGAGGTGGCAGAAACCTGTGTGAAAGGTCACACCTGTGAGCAGACACATAGCAAGAGGGCGTGGATGCCAGGTGGAGAGCTCTCACATGCTAAGGGGCGTGCCATTTACATACACATCTTTTCAAAAAACACTGCTAGACAAGCAAGCTTGTCTCCGCTATGTGCTTCCTGCTACAGGTGGGACCTCCACTCTCCAACTCCAGGGAAAGGTGACATTGTCTCAGATTTTCCCATTAACAGCAAGGTCAGTAGGAGAAGGTGGACGTGGACTTGGCAGATAAGAGCATTGGCCTCACCTCTCTCGTGACAAGCTGTGAGAGATCCAGAAAAGGCATTTTAGACTTTTGGGCCTGAGTTTTCACAGAAGGCAAAGGAGAGCATAAATGACAAAATGAGGTGCTGTAACTGTGTGGTAGAAGGCGGAAATTTACCAGAGGAAGCAAAGCGTAAGGGTTCTTTGTAGGACCTGCCCTTTCATCACGGAGGACCAGTCAGGGTAGGGTGTCATCTCCCACTCCCATGGGACCCTGCCACTTGTCCTTCTGTTGATCTAGGAGCCAAGTAGAAAACAGCTTTTCTGAATGAGGCTGACAGTTCACCAGGCATGAAAACCTAGCCAGTTGTGACTCAGAGTTTTGGAGGCGCAGATAGAATTAAGGAAATGTTAATGTATTCCTATGGTTTTGCCTCCTGCCTACACAGGCAGAAACTGCAAGGAGGGAGGCTGGAGTGGAAGCCGGGGACCAGGAGACAGGGAGATGAGCTGATGGGCTCTGCAGGTGGGAGGATGGGTGGGGACTATGGGGTCTCAAGGCTGCCTGCCTGCTGCAGCTGGGCCTGGGAACCCCAGGGGACAGGGAGGGATGTGCTGGCATCTGGTCTCTGCCAAGCGAGTCTGCCGCCCAGAATGTAGCATCAGCTTGGTCACAGGGCTAGAGCAAGCAGGGGCTCTGGGGTGCATGTGCGCCCACGTGGGAAACTGCAGAGGTAAGGGAATATGAGGCAGATAACCCAAAGCTGTCTGTTTTAGCCTCGGTGATGTGGCTTGTCAATGGCAAACAGCCACTTAGAATCAATGTCTTTCCCAAACGAGGTCCCTCAATGTTGTATGCTTAAATATGCTCTATCTGTCTATCTGGGCGTTGACGCAGAGAGCTGGCTCCCCAGGGCACAGCAGCCAGGATGCTACCTCAGCATGGAATAATTCTCCTGGGAGGCTGCCTCCTTCCCCTCTTCCTGCAGGGGCTCTAGGACTGAGCCCCGAGGGGCTGGGATGACTGGCTGCCAGTTTGATGGGTGTCCCGTGGCGGTGCCTTGAATCATTGCTGCTGTTACTTCTCTTTTTGTCCCTGAATGCAGTATCTGTTGCAGCAACCAGATTGTCACGAATGATGGAGACCCAACATGGAGACCCGAGAGGTAAAAGGCGCTTATTCTCATCCCTCAGGTTCACAGGTCACTTTCGATCTAAGCCTAGGACCCTTCCCCAAAGTCCCCTCCTTCCGTCCCTTTGGGATGTGGGAGGTACTCAGTAAATGTCCTGATAGAAAAAGCTGCTGATCATAATAGCCAGTCAAGATTCAGGGATGGTATCTGTTCAGTTCAGTTACTTCAGGGTGACACGTTGTCCCCTTGAACTTGGCTGGTAACGTATGGTGCCTGCACTTTTTGGAATGGAGGAAGCAAGGGCGGCTTCCCGGCGGGCAGTATGCATGTGGGCAGCACTGGGGACACTGTGTCAGGTTTGCTTTAAGGAGAACCTCTTATTCTCCCTCTTGTCTGATACCCCCAGGTTCATCCCACATGTCACATGAGGGCTTAATACAGAGTCAGTGTATTTTGCCTTCCTCTGTCGCTGCGGTCAAACGCTCACCGAGAAGCGACATAAGGAAGGAAGTGTTTACGTTGGCTTCAGTGTGATGGGATATAGTCTATCACGGTGGAAAGCCATGGGGCGGGAGTGCTAGGTGGATGGTCACATGACCTTTAAAGACAGGAAGTGGAGTGTAGATGAGCAGGAGAGCCAGGCTATATGAGCTCAAGGCGTTCTTCCACCAACCACTTCCTTCAGTGAGGCTTCACTTCATCAAGGTTCCACAACCTTCCAAAAACAGTGCCACCAGCCGGGGACCAAATGTTCTACGTCTATGTGTTCCTGTGGCAGACATTTCACATTCAAACCACTCGTGGTCAGTGATTCTACAAAAGAAGTGGAAAAAAAAAAAAAACAGTGAGGAAGTTGGAAGCCTGAGTGAGGAGGCCCAGCCAGGAGCATTGGGCCAGGCTTTGAGAAGTCTGGGGTCGGGGAGATGTTCTTTCCTGCTTCGGTGGGCTGGAAAGCTTTTTGAACATGACTTGCCAGGAAAAGCAGTGGCTCTCTCCTGCTTCCTCTGCCCTCTCCTCCCCTTCTCAGGTCTTGAATGTTTTTAAATGCCAGTCTTCATGGTTTGATGGATAATTTTACACTAATGCAGAGTATTACCTAGTTAATTTGACTAGAATAGACTGTGATTTTACACGGTGAAGCTGTGGCCTCCTGAGCTAACAGTTCCATTATCGTGGGCCAGGCAGCCTGCTCTCCTGGAATCTGAGGACTCAGAGTATCAGCAAATGGGATTCTGAGAACACTCAGGGAGGCTGCAGAACAAGGGGGCAGGGGAGTCGGGACCAGAAGCATTCATTCTTCAGCAGCACGTTCCTCATGTCATTCATTATTTCTTAAGCTCACCCACTTCATTATTTCACCCAATAAATGTTTATCATGGGCCCAAGAGATGCCAGACCCAGTACTGGATCCTAGGTGATGAGATGCTTAGGCTTCGGATGTTGGTCTTTAAGCACTGGGATTCCTGCAAGGGAAGAGTTGCAAACAGGTCAGCAAACCACAGTGAGCCAAACGTGCATGCAAAGCACCACTAAGGGACCACAGAGGAGGGCCTAGTTACATAAGAGGCTAACAGTGGCCTCCTGGGAGGGACCTGACTGACCCTTCAAGGGCGCCCAGAAGGACCAACAGCTATATACATTATCCTAGAGAGAAACCAATTAGGGGTTTCTTGGGTATAGGGCGGAGCTCTGCCTTGCTTCCCCTCCTACTTCCTTAGTGCTCAGCACTCCAGTCAATGGATGTCGGGAAAGCAAAGCATGCCTTGTAGTGAGAGCTTTTTCTCTCTCCCTTCCAAAGCCAGGTGAAGCAGGGGGACTCTGAGGAGATTATTTATGGGGATCAGGAATGCCTAAAGAAGGAAGGGTGACATTTCACTTTAGAGCCAAACACTCCTGCGACAACTACAGTTGAGGATAGTGTGGGGTGGGGAGCCTGGCTTGTGTCTCCTGTTTGCTTCTTCCTTGGCAGTTTCCAAAGTGGGAGAAAGGGTGATGGGAAAAGGACTTGTTGAAACTGCTTGGACCAAGGTAGTAGAATGTAGTGAGTCTGGAAAGAAGGTAGAGTAATGTCCTTTCAATCCCGATTTTCTCCAGTTTTGAGTAGCACAGGAAACCCAGATATCTCTTGAATCTGAAACAGCAAAACAGCCTAATGTGAGGAACAGCTGTGGGGCTGTCCAGCAGAGCACATCTAAGCAGGAAGTCTCTCCATCTGGGGGGCTGACCTGTGATGACATTATCCTCACTGTCACATCGGACAAGAGCGGCTGAACACATATTTAAGACTCTTTACATGTGTATTCCATTCACAGAGATTGTCATGTGGGCAGAGCTACCTTCAGGAAGTGGGACCAGGCTAGACTCACTGGAGGCTTCTGCAGGCAACCAGGTCATCATTTACCTACAATGACTCCAGTCATCTCTCATCCTTACTCTTGCAACCAGCGGATCCAGAGGCAGGAAAGTGACTAGAGTGTTGAGAAAGCTGGAGTGCCTGCCTAAGGAGGTTGTAATAAGGTTCTCAAAGATGTGCCACTAGAAAAATATACTTTTCAGTCCCACTGAATATGAGCCGTGCTAGTCAGTTTTCCATTGCCATGAGGAATATGTCAAGGAAACATTGTGAAAGGAGGAGAGATTTGCATTGGCTCACAGTATCAGAGGTTTCAATCCATGTCTGGCTTGTTCTCCTGCTGTCTTGGTCTTGCAATAATGCAGAATAATATGGTGGCGAGAAACGTGATGGGGAAAGTTGTGTACTTCTTTGTAGCCAGGAAGGGGGAGAGAGAGAGAGAGAGAGAGAGAGAGAGAGAGAGAGAGAGAGAGAGAGAGAGAGAGAGAAGTGTCTGGGATAAGACAATGCTTAAAACAGTGGTTTTCAACCTGTGCATGGGTCATGAAGCTTTGGGAGGAGGTGTCACATGACCCTTTCATAGGGGTCGCCTAAGACTATTGGAAAACACAGGTATTTACATTACGATTCATAACACTGGCAAAATTATGGTTATGAAGTAACAATGAAAATAATTTTATGATTGGGGGGTCACCACAGCATGAGGAACTGTGTTAAAGGATCCACAGCACTAGGAAGGCTGAGAACCACTGACTTAAAGACCCAGGAATTCCTCCAACGAGGCCCTGCTTCCCACTGTCTCCTAACAAGGCCATCAAATGGTGAATCCATGAAGAGATGAACCCACTGATAAGACCATAGCCTTCATGATCCAATCACCACTCAGTGGTTGAACCCACTAGCTAGGGACTAAGCCTGCCACACATAACCAAATGGGGGCATACTTCATGTCTTAGTCATAACAAACTGTTTAATAAGTGAACCTTTTGGAGAAAAGGGGCAGGGCATTACAGGCTCAGGTGATCACATGAACAGGGTCACTGAATGTCGAGGCCCTGGGGTGGAGAAGTGGGTGGATTGTGAAGGTGGTGGGCGACTACACGTGGCTGAGGGAGGTGGGGTATAAGGGCCAACACATACTTTCAGGGAGGTCTGGGAGCACTTGCCAGGGACAATCTTATGTGGGCACGGGGAGAATTAATGTGGGTCCTGCACTTTAGAAAGCTCCAGGCGATCCCACACTTTCCACTCATACAACTGTCAAAGCACACACATATCCTTCTGTGTGAAGCACGGACTTGGATCTATAACCCAAACACCCACTCCTGTGAGCCCTGCTCAGGCCCCAGGGAAAAGCTTCTCCATGCCTCCTTTCCCAAGTTCTGGAGACGAAGGTTTGTTGAGCTAGAAATGCCATGAAGCTTTGTGGATTACGCCACTGCCCACATCAGGGACATGGTGCTATGGAGTGGGTAGTGGGGGCCTGGGGATTTAAGCAGTGGAAATGCTTAGATATAAGACCAATTAATTAACTTGTCAAATCCTTCTCCTTAAAGCGGGTGCAGTGGGTTCTCTCATAATGAAGTATCCACAGCTCTGAGCATCCATTTTCTTGTTTTCTTTGTGTTCAGATTCATAGTTCTGGAAGTACTCACTAATTAGCATGGTATTTGCAGTAGCTGAGTGTAAAAACTGAGAAACATTTTGCAATATTAAACAACTCATTTCTCTCTTAAGGTTGTATATAGCTAGTCCTCCCTCAGTATTTTCAGGGGATGGTTCCAGGACCCCCCCACAGATACCCAAACCCACAGATGCTCAAATCACAGATGAAAAATTTCATAGTGTTTGCATGTAAGCTACACACATTTCCTGTATACTTTAAATCATATTTAGATTACTGATGCTTCTTAACACAACATGCACAATATATGTAAATACTCATTACATTGTATTATTCAGGGATCGATGACTGTACAAGTTCAGTGCAGATGCAAGCTTTTCAAGAAATCCTTTCAATATGAGTTTGGTTGACTCCACAGATGCAGAAGCCATGAGTGTGAAGGGCTGACTGCATCGAGGTTTATATCTAGTGTGCATAATGAGTGATGCAGATTCAGTGATTGGAAATGAGCTACTTATGTCTGCTGAATTGATAATTTATTGGAGGTGACCACATTGTTGCGTTTAAAAGCAAGCAAAATTTAATGTTGTCTTCTGAACACTTAGAAGTATGGCTTGAAGACTTTTATTGTCACTTCTTATTTCTATAGCTGCAGCATAGAAGTTTCTCCACATTGAAATTAGTAGGGGGGAAAAAAACCTAAGAAATACAGTGACTCGAGAGATGGCTTCAGTGTTGGTATTACTTGTAACAGGACAATGATTGGGTAAATACCTTGATTATAGCAACACAATCAGGGGTTCTGTTTAAATAAAAGCAAGACAAATTTTTTGAGTAAATCTATAATTTTTTTTAATGGTTAAATCTTTGTTTTCACATCCATCCAATCATTGTTAACACTCAGACAGACGTGTGTAAAAATACACTCATCTAGCTTTGGTATTTGCTGAATTTCATTCATAGTAAAAGGACCCACGGCTAACACTTACGTTCTGATTTTATCCTCATGAAGATGTTTTCATTAAGGTAGGAAGAAGCCTTGGTCCATTTAGACTGCTACAGTAAAACACCACAAATGGGGTAAGTTACAAAGCAGGAATGTATTCCCTCCAGTTTTGGAAGCTGGGAGATCCAAAGCCAAGGGCTGCCAGACTGTCTGGTGAAGATCTGCTTGCTGGGTTTGTAGGTAGCGCCTTCTCTGTGTCCTCGGGCAGTGAAAGGAAGAAGGGAACTGCTTAGGCTGCCGCCATAAGGACACTGATCCCAACCTGAGGGCTGCATTCTCATTGTTAAGTCAACTCCCAACGGCCCAACCTGCCAACACCGTCATGTCAGGGGCTACGATTTCAATATATGAATTTGGAGGGGTATACAAATTTCCAATTTACAACCAAAGATAAGTACTTTTATTAAATAGCTTTTCAATCTTATTTTGAACCTTTTACGTATTTGGACGTGTGGCTTCTGTTGTTCTCCTTGCTCTGAGCTCTGTCAGTGTTGGAGTCAACATGCTCTGTTGAAACCCTGCTACAGTCTCGGTCAACTCCCTCAGCCTCCGTACTCACATCGGGACCTTTGGGGAACAGGAGGGACGCTAAGGCACTGATGAAGGATTTAACACCTCTATAAGCATAGCCACAGGGACTTGAGGATGTCCTTGTCTCCCTCATTTGTAGGAGATATTCTGGGGATTGATCTTAGGGCCCCAGGAATGCCAGGCAAGTGTTCTACAACTGAACAATATCCCCGGCCCCATTGCTCCCTCATTTTATAAACAAAGAAACTGAGTTACAAAAGGCAGAGTATCCTGCCAGGGGCACACAGCTACTGAAGCATTTGGAGGCCCTGGAAGAGGGATTGTGGGCCAAAGGAAGGACAGGGAGACGGGGTGGTGAATGCTAGCACACAGGCACCCGCACTGCAGCGGATCCCAAGCTCTTCCACTCTCTAGTTAGTAGCCTTCAGCCGAGTGGACACAGAGGAGAGAGCGAAGGTAGCCCTGCATGTGCCCAGGGGGGCTGTGGTCCCACCCTTTCTGCCAACTCACTCTCCAAACCTCCCTTTCCAACACTGCAGAGCAATCAGCATAGACAGAACACTCTGGAAGATGTCTCCCAGTCTCACCGCCCCGTGTCTGAGAGATTCCCCAGAGGCTGCAGGTTTGTGGAACCCCAAGGGCTGCATTTGGCCTCAATCCACATTTCTCCTTTATTTCTGCAACCACGTGCTGTTGCTGGAACACTGGCTCCATCTGGTCCTGATTCGCTTCCTCCTGACTTGGCTCCCTGCTGGAAAGCACCGCATCCTGCCCGAGGCACCTTGGGGAGCTGCTCTTGCAAACTCCCTGGTTTTTCTCCCCTGAGGCTTAGCGAGTCAGGCATCGCCAACAGCTCCCTTCCTTCTGCCCCAGCAGTCTACAGTCTGGTCTAGCAGGCTCTGTCTTCTCTCCTTAGGGAGGCTGGACCAGTTTACCAGCCTCCCTCCTTAGGACACCTGCAGGTCACTCCTCCTGTTGGAAGGCTTGGCTTCCCTCTCTCCTCAGAAAGCTTGCTCTTTCTTCACAGTTGTCTTCAGCCTACCCACTTCCACCCCAAGCTCTTATTGTGACGTCCTCTCTTTCTCTCTTTCGCTTTCTACTCTGAGCTGCGTCCCTAATCTGTTCTGTACGGCCTGCAACTTTCTCTGGGATGATCTTATCTGTCAAATGGGTATATCGTTTTACCTGGTGAAAATAGCAGCATGTTGTAAACACCAGTCATTAGTGTCTCTTAGTCTTTTGGGGGCAAGCTTTGGGGGTGGAACCTAGGGCATCCCACACAAGGCAAGTGTTTTACAGACCCAAGCCCTAGCCTTCTTTTTACTTGTGATTTTGAGGCTGGATCTCATTAAGTTTCTCAGACTGACCTTGAGTTTAGGTAAGCCTGGAACCAGGGACTCTGCAACTTCAGCCATGTGACAGCCTGGGGTTACAGGTCTGTGGCAACAGGTCAGGTTTGGTGCCTCATAGTTTTTGATTTAATGGGTCTTTGTGATGTGCCGAAAGTTAGATTCTTACTTATTTGTCCAGGTTTTATTAACAGAGTTCCACCTTTCTTAACGTCTAGGTCCATCTCACGCTCATGTGGGAAGTCACCCTCCCCCAGAGTCTGGAGGATTCTTGAGTGGTCCAGGTGGCAGTGCATACTTGTGATTCTGATGTTCCATCCCTGTCTCAGTTCTGGAAGCCCCTCTTGATGTCTCGCTTTCTGCCCTCATTTGCTGTCAGCCCAGATTCCCCCAGCAAATGATCAAAGACTTCCTTCCTAAGACACTAATAGTACAAATGATGTCACAAGTGACAATTTCTTCAGGAATTTTTTTTCAAGACAGGGTTTCTCTGCATAGCTTTGGCTGTCCTGGATCTCACTCTGTAGACCTGGCTGGCCTGAAACTCAGAGATCTGCCTGCCCCTGCCTAAAGTGCTAGGACTAAAGGCATGTGCCACTGCCACCCGGCTCAATTTTTCCAGGATTTTGAGAGCAGAGGGGGATCATAGGTCTGAGAAAAGAAAACAGTATAGTGTTGAATATCACATACCACTGTTTAGAAAGGCACAGAAATTGTTGGGTAAAAAGAGGTATTCGGGCAAGGTGAGACATTTGGAGGGAGGGAGACCACACACAACTCTCTTAGCCCACTGTGGTGGTTCATTATGTGTTCACCAAATCCGTGGCCTGGCTTTCCTCCTGGGCACACAGCTCTGCCCTTGGAATTGAGCATGGCATATGACTTCCATCTAACATGCGAAGAAGAACGCAAGGATATGTACTATTGCCAGGCCTGGCTCATGGAAACTTTTGCACATACCCCTTGAAGAAAAACAAAGAAGACTGAGCTGGTGACCTTTGCATGAATGGGATGATAACCCTTGGGGAAACCAGTCGAAGCCAGCAAAGCTCTGCTAGGCTGTCTGTGGACGAAGAGGGCAGCTTCTCTTACTACCTACAGTTGGGAACCCATTTATCTCTGTAGTGCCTGCTGCTATAACATACATTCGGCTTCCTCCCTTAGGCTCATCATGCTTCAATTCTTTATGCCAGGATGACCTTCTGTGATTGACTCGAAGCTACATGAGGGCAGGGAGTATGCATTGTTACTCTATCCCCTCTACCTGGGGCCAGCAGATGTTCCAGGTAGATTTGCCTGATTGCACGGAGTGCCTCTGCACTTTGGGGGACATCGACAGTACCATCTGGCCAGCGTGGCCAGCAGTGTTGCCTTGCTGACCAGTAGGAAGGCTCATTTTAGTTGTCAACTTCATCTGGAATCACCTAAAGCACAAGCTGCTGGGCACTCCTGTGGGGATTTTCTTGGTCAGGGTATTTGAGGCAGGCAAACCCACCCTAAATGTGGGTGGCGCCTTTTGGTGGCAACTCAGGTAAAAGGAGACCAAAGAAGGAACCTTGCTCTTTGCCTGCTCGCCTCCACCCTTCCTGGCAAGTTTAGCTATCCTGTGGCTGCAGCATCCCTTCGCTGACATCGGGACCGATTTCTTTGGGATATTCTAATATAGACAAAGACCAGTAGCTCTCCAGGAACTCTCCAGGTCTTCAGCATCAGATCTGTTGAGGCATCCCCGGACTCTAGACTGAGCAGTTATTGGATTCTCAGCCTCACCAGGGTAAGACAGCTATTGCTGGATTGCTTGGACCTCACCCTGCAACCTGTAAGGCAACTTAACAAATTGTGTGTGTGTGTGTGTGTGTGTGTGTGTGTGTGTGTGTGTGTGTGTGTGTGTTTTATGCTATCAGCTCTGTTCCTTTAGAGAACCTGACACACTCTGTGTCATTAACCTTGGCACAGAACCCTGTGTCTTTTCTCTTGGTCTCACTTGGCCTTACACTTGCCTGATTCTGACTCAGAGATTAAGCTCACACACTTAGTTCTAGATGGGTACATGACTGGAGGCCAAAGCTTTGGTCTCACCCCCGATTTCTCTGCTTCCTGAGCATTGCCGGTTTTTCCAGGTAGCCATCTGTTAATGAATACCACTTGTGAAACCCCATGGCTTGTGTCTTGGCTCTACCCAATGATCAGTTGTGCAGCCTTCTGGGATTTCTACAGCCTTTCTACATCTTCAATATCCTATCTGGATGCTCAGGGGACAGATAGGACCTGTGCCACAGGCAAGACCAAATGAGATACTACGTGAGAAACATTGGACAATGTGTTTGGCATACAGTAGGTGCTTGATAAATGTCACCATTATTAGGGTTATGACGCAATCTCAGTTTATAATGCCACTTCATGAATTTCAACCCATGTCCCTCCTCTAACCCCTAGAGAAAGAAAACCCAGAGCCATGCATAAAGAAAATAATCTCTCCACATAGGCAGGTGTAGTATTATTATTGGCATATTTGATGTATCATGCTAGTAGGTCATATGGTCAAACTGGGGGGATTGAGGACAAGAAAGATTTTGAGATCTGCTAGTGAGTAGCAGAATGGGACCCAGGTCCTGGTGCTGAATCCAGATTTCTTTTTGTTACAGCAGGCTGATTTCTGTGCCTGCTTGATAGTCCAGGATGACAGTGCCAAAGGTACTTTGGAGAAGACTCTTGAGTCAGGGTTCCCCAAAGCAGTAAAGCCACCATAAATGATACATAAAAGCCTGGCACAATTAGGTGCTGGAAAGTCCAACCTTGGCTATCTACTCACTGGAGAGCCAGGGAACCAGGTCGCTGCTTAGTCCAAGAACCTGGAAGCCTCAGGCCACAGAGGATCAGTGATGTAGCCCCATCCAGGGCTGAAGACCTGGAAGCTCCCTGGAGTGTCACAGCTGTGAGTTCTCATTAAAAGGTCCGATGGTCAGGGTGGCAGCAATAACACATGCAACTTGCTCAGGTAGAATGTGTTTGCATGTAATGGCTGGCTTTCTCTTCTTCCATTTTTAATCCTATCCTGGCCCTAGACCTAGATATGATACTCCAATATCCAAAGTGGGCCTTTCCCCTCAGTTACTGTCCCATCTGTCAATCATCTCTGGCAGTGTTCTTGTAGTCTCACTAGAAGTGCGCTTTACTAATCTCTTAGGCATCACATCGCTCCATCCAATAAAGCTGACAATCAAAGTTAGCCTTCATGACTCTCCCTCTAAGGCATGGAGTCTCCGGTGTACTGCTGCATGCACATGTACCCACTTATGCACATATGCACATCCACACCAGCATCTCTGACTTTTCTGAGTTCAGTGGACAGGAGCTCTCACTGGCTTGTATACCGCCCCCCAACAGTATGCACCTTCTCAGTACTCTGCAATACGTCCCAGAATCTGCAATGCTCTCTTCTCTACAGACCCTGTGCTAGTGTTCATTATGTGCCTTTACCTTCAGATTCAGCATCCTGTGCTACCATGACTTGCTTTCCATTGGCCTGACTCCCCCAGTTAAAACCCCAACTTCTGAACTGTCTCAGGGCTTCTTCTCTCACAAATTCTGTTGGGCTCCTGTAATTTACTAGGAGGTGTAAGGGGGCAGCAGTGAGAGACCCCTCACCCACTCCTCTCCCAATCCCTACCCACCACCATATCTCACAGATGAGTATTCAGGCCTGGCTTGGGGATGGGGGGGTGGGTGAACAAGGAGCTAGGGCCTTAGCATAGGAGTCTTTCAAAAAGCTTGTCTCAGCGCTGACAGAACTGGCCTGATTCACCTAGGTCAGCCTTGACCTCCTCACAGCCTGCCTCTCCCTTCCTGGTGCCAGGAAGCAGACATCTCCCGGCTGGCCGGAAACCCCAGCTTTGCAACAGCATCCACCTGTGTTCTTCTCAGAATCTGGTGGAACCTCCTGACCAGCCAAGGGAGGAGGGGTGCTGGCTCCCAGTCTTCTTGCAAAGTTTCTGGGGAGGGTGTGGTTAGCAGCCAACAGCTGCTGCCGCTAATCCATTTTCTCTGTGCATTTGCAAGATACATAATTAAGAGTTCTGCTGAGGGGGGAAATAAAGCACACCATTAGATTTGTTTAGCATATTACACCAGGTCTAGTGCCTGCCTGAGCCCTTCTGCCACACAGGACATTAAGGTAAGACTCCGGAAACAGCTCCAAGGTTGCTTGATGGGATCTGTTCCACGTTAATTCCAAGTAAATATTTGCTATTCAGGCTTTTATATGCTCTGCTGCCAGCAGGGATTTTGAAAGGTGGGCTTCTCCTCTAAACAGTATTCATTTAATTATCAAACCACTTAAACATAGCGTTCCTGAGACGCCCCCACCCCAGCCCTGGTTTTGTCTTGCATTTTTTCCCTTCTTTTTTTCATCCCCACCTCAGGCTTGATTTCCTCCTTCTGACTGCTTTCTTCCTTCCCCTTCCTTCTTCCATTTCCCATGGCCAGAGCCAGGAGCTCAGCTTCGGGTGGCATGCAGTGAACAAGCAGCTGATAAGGATCCTGGAGTAGGATGGCCAGGGCTTTACTCTGAATCTTTTGCCTGGTGGGAGCAGGCATGACCTGAGGTTGAGGAGCTGGAGAGGAGAGGAACAGGAAGGCTTTGCCCAGGGTAGGAAGAGTATGGAACTGGGGATGAGAGGATAGGTAGAAGGAGATAGATAGATAGATAGATAGATAGATAGATAGATAGATAGATAGATAGATAGATAGATAGATGAAAATGGGGTGGAGGGGGCAGGAGGGTCTTTCTCAGAGCAGGCTGGAATGGAAGCTTATTCTTGGGGCCAGTCAGGTTTGATGCACGAGACTATAATGTTCAGAGGGGTAACAGACACCCTTACTGTACTCCGTGAAAGGAGCTGTGCATGGCCACTCAAGGACCAGGTCAGGAGAGGTGGTTGGTCCCTTGCATCTGCTATAGGACAGCGAGGGATGGATGCTGGGAGAGAGAGAGGAACATTGGCAAGGCTAAACCCTGACACTGTCTTGAGAGGTCGTGGTGAACTTCACACCTGGGCTCTGAGCCTTTTGGAGGCAGAAGGACCTGAGAGGTCAGGTATGCAACATCACACACCAGTTCCCTCTGTGCAACCCTGCTAACAATAGTTGTCTTTCCTGAGTGTGTGGAGCACTGTCTCCAGAGCAGTGAAGCCGTGGTAGGATGGTGCTGGGAAAGGGGCTCGGTACTGCACCGAGCCAGCCTCACCTGTCCCACCCATGACTTACTGGTTCTGGAACACACTTTGGGGTACCCAGAGAGCTTGTCCAACCCCTCTACCATGTTGGCGATTCACACATTTAAGTCAGACTGTTGAGGTACAGCCAAAGCTCTTTTCATGGCTTCCGTAACAGCGTTTTCCTCCTCTTACCGTTTATTTCGATTCTCCCTGTATCCCTGTCAGTTGTGTAAGTTGTGGTTTAGTGTCTTTCCATAGACTGGAGGGCAGGAGCTGGCTTCTGCAGCCCAGTGCCCAGCAGAGTTCTGGCAAATAGGAGGCACCCGAAAAGTGTTTGTGGGAATGCATTAAGACGTGGTTCCCAAAGCCCGGCGGTGGTGGCACACGCCTTTAATCCCAACACTCGGGAGGCAGAGCCAGGCAGATCTCTGTGAGTTCGAGGCCATCCTGGGCTACCAAGTGAGTTCCAGGAAAGGCACAAAGCTACACAGAGAAACCCTGTCTCGAAAAACAAAACAAAACAAAAAGACATGGTTCCCATTTATTTGTTTTCCTTTTGTCTTCCTCAGAGAATTCTAGCTATCTCTACTTACTTCCTAAGTTATACAGTATTTTGACTAGAGGAGACGAGGGTGGCCTTCCACCTCTGTGTCTGCTCCAGGATGACAAGGTTTTTTTTTTTTTTTTACAAAAAGAGTCAGACAATAAATATTTAACATCTCAGTTCTAACTCCTGAACTTTGTCATCACAGTGCTAAAGCAGCCACAGATAACATCTTTTTTTTTTTAAGGGAATAGATGTGATCATGTTTCTTTCTTTTTTTTAAAAGATTTATTTATTTATTATGTATACAGAAGAGAGCACCAGATCTCATTACAGATGGTTGTGAGCCACCATGTGGTTGCTGGGAATTGAACTCAGGACCTCAGGAAGAACAGTCAGTGCTCTTAACCTCTGAGCCATCTCTCCAGCCACTTTTTTTTTTAAAGTTTTTTTTTTTCTTTTTAGTTTTTCGAGACAGGGTTTCTCTGTGTAGCTTTGTACCTTTCCTGGAACTCACTTGGCAACTCACAGAGATCCACCTGCCTCTGCCTCCTGAGTGTTGGGATTAAAGGCGTGCGCCACCACCGCCCAGCTTGTGATCTTGTTTCAATAAATCTTTATTTACAAATATAGGAAGTAAATCACTTTGCCTTTCAGACTAAAGTTTTAGGAATCTAGACTGGATTAGCTTTGAAGAACTATTAGTGCCAACCACCCAAGAAAGGAGTGGTTAGCAGGAAAGAGCCTTTGGCCCTTTATGGCAATAACAGCCTCTGTAGGAGGCAAAGAGAAGTAGGTTAACTACAAGACCTGTGGTTTGTCAGAGGTTGGGCTGGGAATGAAGCTAGATCACATCTGGGAGTCTACTTCCTGCATCCAAAGGCCTATCTCTGCTGAACTGGGCACTCAGTGTGCAGCCAAGAGAGGGGATTATTCCCAAGCAATGACAGAGGAACAGGGTGAGCAGTGAGCATGCTCCCCTGTCAGGGTCTCAGAGATTGCAGGGGTGGAGTCTCATGGAGATGTTTTGAGCCACCACATTTAAACAAAGCAATTGGTCATAGTTAAAACTGTGAGGTTTGAGCATAACAGGAATATGTGTGCCCATGATTAGGCTGTGGCTGTTTGTACATCATCTTAGGGTATGCATGTAGGATGGTACAGCCTAAAAAGGAGCTTCTGAAGATGTGTACACGTGAGTTAGTGCACATGAAAATAAATGCATGTACATGTACACCTATTATTGAGCTCACTGTGTTCCTCTATAACTTCCCTCTTGTCCATTTCTCTCCCAAGGCAGGAAACTCCTAGAGGGTGAGAGGCCTGTTGTTCACCTGCATATTCCCAGTGCTTAGCATAGAACCTGATGATACTTAACCAAGGGGCCATAGTTTAGATTTAATTAAATTGTTTAATTGTATTAGTTGAGTGGAGGCTGGGCATTCAATACAGCCATGCATGTTAGAGGAAATTGTATACAGCTGTTTGTACATAGAGATGCCAGATGTGGTGTCTGCATGTCCCTGTATCAGGGTGTTTATAAGTACATATGGAATTCTTGCAAGGCATATATATATATATATATATATATATATATATATATATATATATATGCAGGTAGACAATTGAGATGTACATACTACCAGGAAGATGTTGGAATATGAGCACAAGATCAGATAAGGGTCTTTATGACACACACGAAATGAACATGCAAACAATAAACTATCGTGGGATGTTTGCATTAGACACATAGGATAGGGATTAAGAGTTAGTGTGCATGGGGTATGGTTTAGTTACCATTGTGATAGTATTGTGACCAAATACCAGATATGCACAACCAAAGTGGGCAGGGTTTAGTCTGGCTTACCGTTCAGCCCATCATGGTGGGGAAGGCATGGCAGCAGGTGTGTGGGGCAATGGGTCACATTTGCATTCACAGCTCTGAAGTAGAATGGACAGAGAATGGGGCTGGGCTGTCAAGTTCAAGGTTCTCAAGCAGTGACCTGCTTCTTCTATCAGGGCAGTATCTCCTATAGGTTCCAGCACCTTTCAAAACAGAACAGATATAGCTGAAGTCTATATTGAAGACCTACTCACAGCTACGCTGGTGGGAATGGGGTGGGGAAGTACAGCGAGTGTGTGCATCTTGGCTGCTCCTGCAGACATGAGCAGATGTGTGCAAAACAGAAGTGTGTTTTGCAGACATGGCTTGTTGAGATTGAGTTTATCTAGCCTATGTGCATGTGCATAAGGCCTGTCAAAAGTGTGTGCACATTGGAAGTGTGTAAGTAAGTTTTGGCTGTTGGTTGGTGTATGCAAATGTTGGGCTGTGTGCAGAAATGGCAGATGTGAGGGCACCACAGTAATGTGATTGCTAACATTAGTACCAAAGAAACCAGTGCAGGGAAATGTGATATGAATCTGAGGAGAGTGAATACGTATGTGGACTGCATAGAGTGTGCAGAGTTTATGTGCTTAAGGATAGGGGAAGGAGAGAGAGAGAGAGAGAGAGAGAGAGAGAGAGAGAGAGAGAGAGAGAGAGAGAGAGAGAGAGAGAGAATATGAGGAGCGTGGTTGCAGCCTTGAGACTGTATTTCATGGAGACACAGAGAGGGGAACATTGCAGGGTGTGCCTGCAGCTGTGAGCTCTTTCAAGAGTAAATATTTAGAAGCATCCATTTTGAATGTGGGTTTTGAAAGTCTGTTTGTACATTACATCCTTTACATGTAGGGATGACAGCTGAGTTTGTGCATGAAGACATGGGGGCTTGAGGGCTATGTATAGCTGGAGATGTGTGTTGAAATACCAGGCTAGTAGAGTGGGTGCGCACTGGCAGAGTGCCTGCAATGTGGGCAGTTGAGTGTGTGTGTGTGTGTGTGTGTGTGTGTGTGTGTGTGTGTGTGTACAACTGAAAGAATACCCACGCAGACTACAGTGTCCCGTGCGGACCACCATGGCGTCCAAATTTGCCAAATGCTCCATTACGTGGTCTCCTCTTTCCTCAAGATAACACTCTATCCGGGCTGTTCTGTCCTTGAAAATTGGCCTCCTGAGTAGGAGCACAGGACAGGGCATTGACTCAGGTGGATGAGCATCTACGCCAGAGACTTCTCTAGAACTGGTTGCCTAGAAAGATAATCAAAAATAAATAAATAAAAACGTTCCCGGGGACACTTTAGCTGCCTGCCGAGGGAGGGAATTGCAGATTTTAGGGGAGGGAGAGACTTTAAGGTGGGGGGAATCAAGCTAAGAAGGAAAAGGAGAGGAAAGAAGCAGGCAAGCGGATGAGCAATTTAGTTGCGCCCGAGGCGGGAAAGCCTCTGTGGCAACAGCAGCAGCTAACGGGCTGACAAGTTGTGTATGTTTTCCGTGCCCATTAACTCGCTTACTCTATAAAAAATGCATCGTTACCAGCACCCAGATGTGCCACTGCTGGAGGAGGCCTGCCCAAGCCATTTGCCTCCAATCTGCAATCCCATTGACCCCTCCACCTGAGACAGGCACCACCAGGCTGTGGGAATGTAGTCCCCAACCTGTGAAGGAAAGACATGAAGTCTCAACCTTTGGAAATCAAGAGCCAGCACCATGAGACTTTCAGTTGGTGGCTGTCTCTCTGGGGTCCTTTTGTACATCGTTAAGCCCTAACATGCTACAATTTTGGGTTAGGAGGAAGGAAAAGGGGGCAAAAGAGCAGGTGGGCTGGGCAGAGAAGGCAGAGAGAGAGAACACAGGGCCAGGGAATAGACTTGGCTTGTCCATAAACAGCTTGTATGTAAATTCCGTTGCCCTCACGGTGATCAAGGGCGGCTTTGGTATATATCTCAGCCTGGGCTCCTACAAAACGTGCATAAAGTTGACACCAATTTGATGGGAAGTTTTAAGTGACTATCTACTGTATGCTCTAAGCTGCTCTGGATCCTGGGTGCCAAATATAAAAAAAAAAATGCATGGGGTATGGTTTCTGGCTCCAGCTAAGGGGATAGAAGAGCAGCTGAATACTCTAGAAAGAAGACATGATTGAAGGAACACGGGTTGTGGTCCCAGGTCTGTGACTTTCTAGCCATTTGACTGTTACTGACTGCTGGGTACCATTTTCTTCTCCTTTGTCTTGTCCGATGTCCCAGTGAAGGGTGCGTAGCATGCACAAACTAAACACTTTCAAGGTGGCGTTGAAGTTAACAATGGCGTTAGTCTCCCCCTAGAAAAAAAAGCCACAGAAAACAAACAAACAAACAAAAGATCCCCTATGGTGTTTGACAAAGCAAAGAACATTTTCTTCATTGTTAGAGACAAGTCACCTTGGTGATAGATGCTGCAGGGCACCAGTCCTGGCCAGATGACATGATCTCCCCCAGCTGTGGCTTTACCTGTGAAAGGGAGATAGTGGCAGCTCCTTCCTACCCTCACAGTCCTATGGGGATTAAGTGAGATGATGCATTAAAAGCAGTTAGCAAAATGTTGGGAACAAGTACCAAACAAATGTGGGCTGTTATTATCATTGGGAACTGGGGGTATCTAGGCTTCCTTCCAAGAACATTCTGGTAATCTACTGTTTTAAGTTAGAAAGCATTAAGGGCTCTATGAGGGTTGGGCAAGCAGGCACTCTTTGGTAAGCCAGCCCTGTCTGCAGGAGGAGCCCATGGGACTGTGGTGTTAGCAGCAATCTATATGCAGGGCTGCAGAGAAAGGTGTGAGGTTGGAGATCTCTGCAGAGGCAAGGGAACTTAGGAGTCCCTGACACCATTTTTACTTATTTATTTTGAATTGTCTTCTTGGACTGCCCTGCTAGAGAAATCACTGGCACAGACACTCACCACCGGAGTCCATGCCTTGTCTTTTGCTCCTTCTTGGGAGGTTAATTTTTAAAGACAGGGCAGCCCAGCCCACGAGGGGCTTTGAGGAGAGAAAGGACAAAGGAGAGGTGTCTGTTGCCACGTCACACCCGCATGGAACTAGACAGGCTGTGGAATGGTTTGAGTCTGAAATGCACCCCTCAGGCTCCCACTTCGAACCTTTGTTCCCAGCTGGCAGTGATATTTTGGGGAGGCTGTGGAACCTCACGAATGAGACTGGCTGAAGTAGATCATTAAACTCAGGCCTTTGAAGGTTGGAGCCACTCTCGGTGTTCTGGCTCTCCATACTGGGAGTCTATAATCCAAGCTCCCGTGTCCACATATGTGCCTTCCCCACCATGATAGAAGGAGACTCCTGGAAACCAGGAGCCAAAACAAGCCTTTCCTACCTTAAGTTGTATCTGGCTCACTGCTGATACCAACTCAGAAGTGACCCACATACTACAAGACCTCACAAAGGTCAGATCAAGCTTTTCCCTTCTCAGCTCAACAAAGAGGTGACTAAGTGCCAGGATGGTGATAGTCAACTCTGTCTGCCCATGGTGAGACCCTGTCCTGCTCACACAAGATCCAGCTGGGGGCGTAGGCTACTCCAGGGTGTAGCTTCAACTGCTTGGGGAAGAAGAAACAGTCCACACACTCAATTCCTTATGGGGAACTAGATCAAATACTTAAAATAATGCTACTAGCAACACTGTTTCCACAGTCAATGCCTGCTTCCTGTGTGGCCGGTGCTATTCTAAGTATTTTGCACGTGGAAATCATTTTTTAGCCTATGGAGTCCAGTTAGCACCGTTTTCTAGAATATTGCCTGATCTTGTTGGCTTGATCGTGTACAGATCTTGTGCAAGTAATGATAGCTGTAGTGAATTTCTTAGTACAACAGCCATGCCGTGTCTAGAAGACTGCATCCCTCCCCATCCTCTGGCTCTTATATTCTGGCTTCCCTTTTCTTCCATGCTTCCTGAGCCTCGGGGCAGTGGGATTGATAGAGATGTGTCTCATTTAGAGTTAAGCACTCCAGAGATGTTTGTTCTCAGCACTCTGACGAGTTATGGGCATTAACTGCTGACCGCAGAGAGAAGCTTCTCTGGCCAAGGTTGAGGTACTCATCTGTGGGTAAAAGCATAAATATTTACAAAGCAGTTTGACAACGTGACCACTTGAGAAGACAACCATATTTGAGTTCTGGCGATTTGAGGGTGGATGTGATCAAGATACATTGTTGACATGTTTGAAATTGTTAGAAAGTAAATAAAAGCTACTCTACTAAATGAGCCAGAAATCCTTACCATCACCCCAGAGCAGGGACAAGTGCTAAGGAAGTTGCCCCCTTGTCCCAATAAGTCATCAGTAGACCACCCTTCTCTACCTCACTGGGGGCTTTTGCAGGCAAAAGATCACGTGCAGGGCATTGGGGCCAGTCCAAAGCAAAGCCCCAGATCAACACTTTGAAGGAAAAACATGGAGTAAGAGATGCTCGATTATAGCCCTGGGTTGTTATGGGTTATTTCCCCCTCTGACGTTATTTTTGTCCATAATTTTCTTAAGTAAAATGTTTGTTTGTAATGTGAAACAAACCAACAAACCAAGTTTGAGTGAGAGAGTACAATTACCCAGCACTCTTCCTTGGCATCATCCAGATGTCTAGGACCATTAAGGCTATAGAGAAGCTGGACCCATGGGGGACGGGCAAGGTGCTAAGGACCTGCGCCCCACTACAGAGCTAGCTATATGCCTGGTTAAAGACCCTGGGCCTGTTTGGATTGTTTTCTGAAGCCAGAAGGCAAACTCCAGGCTCCAAGCCTGTTGTGGCTGGAGGGGCTTTGCTGGAAGATTAGATGGAGCCAGGCAATGAGCTTATGTGGAGGGCAGCTGATGCTGTAGCTCAAACAGCTTCCTGCTAGGAAATAAGCCCCCAGAGCCTCCCCAAAGGCACTACAGGGCTCCTGCTTGGCTCACATAAACACCACTGGGCCTTGAAGGCTCAGGGAAGGGTCCTGAGATAGGAAGGGGAAGGCCTTTGCCAATTAGACCGTCCACATTTCAGGTATTTGCTCACCCCAGCATCCACACCTCCAACTCTTCCCCTACCCGTCTGCTCATCTCTCCTATTGCCTGCCTTTCCATACTGGTTCCAGGTCTGCCTCTCTCTGGGACCTGAGTGCCCAGGGGAGGGGACCTTACAGGAGGGAGCAAGGGAGGAATAGAGAAAGATTGGCAAGTTGTAAGTTACAAGCAGGCTGGCTGGCCACCAGGCACTTCCACTTTTTCCCTTGGCTGTTAGGAGCCTCTCTCCAGACCCAGCTAGCCGTTTAGACTTCAGAGAGAAGGAGATAACAGAAGTACAGAGGAGATGCCCAAGACATGGGAAGCAGAGGCAGAAGCTGGCATGCTGGAGGCAGGCAACATGTTGGGACTGGGAGCAAACAGCTGGGGTCCTGGTGGAGCAACTTGGGAAGCATGTAGATGGGCTGGCCCTGGCCCTCCCATCCATCCTACCCCGGGGGCTTGTCCTTCTGCAGCCCCACATGCGGGAGAGAAGAAAGATGCCCAAGGGGGCAAAGGGGGCCCATGTAGGGGTGGATAGAGGCAGCAGTCTTCCCAGCTCAGGCATTCTTTGCTTGAATATGTGGTATTTATTATGCCTGGTGAAAGATCATTAAAGTCTTGGTTGGGGGGTGTGTGTGTGTGTGGGGGGGGTGCTGGTCGACAAAAAGAGTGGATTAATATTAGAACACCCTGTCACAGCTGGAGAAAAGGTGGGATTGATTTTATTGGGAGTTTAGTCAGAGCTGCGTGTGAAACCCCGCGGGTTGCGCTGGAGTGTATCCATCTCCTCCATTAGGAAGGCCCCATGGGAATATTCAGCTGCAGTGTTTATTACGACCAAAGCTGCGTATCAGAGAGTGTGAGCCGCCCTTTTCCAGCTCCCTTTGTAGCGACTGCCTAGGCTCCTAGTGACTCTGTCCTGGGATTTCACACAACTTGACCAACCAAGACCATCCCGGGCGGGACCACGAAGGCACTGCAAATGTGCAGTAGCGTCTGTGTGCTCCCTTGTTCCGGCAGGGCCGCTTTAGAGCGCCCCCTGCTGGATGATACTGGTGCTCCCTCTGCCATTGTCTCTTTCCTAGAAACTGCCAGAGCCTCTTAAACATACTGAGACTTCTTCTCAGCCGAGTTTGAAGTCTGAAGATTGAACCAAGAAAATGTGGTCCGTTTTCCTTTCAGAAAACGCGAATCAAAACTTGGAAAACTTGATTCTCCTAGAATCTGTTTTAAAAAATTGGCTGAGTGACCCTTTAAGGCCACATATCAGAGTCTCTGGCCAGGAGTTAGCTGTCACTTGTTAGCTGGGTGAACTTAGGCAGGTGTGGTGACTACTCTTGGCTTAGTTTCGTCATTGGTTCTGCCTTATAGAGGTGTTCTAAGAATTAAATGGTTATCACAGGAACGTTCCCAGTACATAAGAATCACTCAATGCTGGTTAATGCTATCGCGTCATCAGCTGACAATTCCAATATCTTTTAAATGGGATTCAATTTGCAAACATTTTGTTTAGACAAAGCTTCCCTGGAACACCTTTATTGTGGGAGGCATGGCTTCCTGTGGACACTAAAGGTCTGTAGGGCCACATCCATCAGCTTCCTTTCCAACTGAGGTGATCACGGAGAGTGTGGAGAAAGCTCGGAGCTAACAGGGATAGTTCTGGGGCTTAGCTATGGTTCTGTGCACCTCATGTCCTGGCATAGGAGCCCAGATACGGCTTGCTGGGTCTGAGGTGATGTGAGTAGGGTCTAGGCTAGTTTACTCCCAGGGGACCATTGGTCGAGCAGATGAGTAGCATACAGGAAGCTGGGTATGTGCCTGGCTCAGAGTTAAGAAGCCAAGCGTCATGGCTGGGAAGATGGCTGTCAGGAGATGCCCAGGGCTTTATTCCCAGCACCCATATAAAAAGCTGGCAGTGACATGAGCTTCTTTCCTCATAGCAGATCCCCGGGGCAAGCTAATCTGCCAGCCCAGGCTAATTGGTGAGTTCCAGGCCAAGTGAAAGGCCCTGTGTCTAAAAGCAAAGTGGATGGTGCCCAAGGAAGAATCAGAGGCAAGGTTGTCCTCTGCCCTTCATCTACATTTACGCACACTTGCATGCTCATCTAAACACACACACACACATGCATCATCACCACTCATTAAAATCATGCATACACACAGACATACACACACGCACACACACATACTTGCACGCACCCACGCACACAGGCATGTACCTTACCCACCCACCCCCACCACCATACATGAGGAAGCCGGGGGTCTGAGCCAGAAGAATGCATGCCTCACTTTGCAGAACTTCTAAAGCTCTTTGGGTAAACACCCAACACAGTAATCATCAGTTCTGCTTTTCAGGATTTAACGCTAAAGCCCAGATTCCCCAGGAGCCAAATGACCTACGTTCTAATTCTTGATCTTCCTGCCACCCACTCTGCTGTCCCTTTGGAGAAGTCATTCCCTGTGCCTCAGTTTCCTAGTCTTCTAAAAGGGTGTAACAATGACACTCATGTTAAAGGGTGATAACATTGTTGAACGAGATGATACGCAAAGTGTTCACAGGAGGGCCTGGCACTTACAGCCCAACAGTGTCAATTGCATGACATCACAGCGGCCATCCCTTTGACACACTGAGCTCCCCCTGAGGGTAGGGACTTAGACCCATCATTTTCATGTCCAGAAGATCCTGCCCAGGGGCCACGTACATAATGAGAACTTGGTACATGCCATTAGAACTGTTGAATAGGGTAGAGTGTAGTTATATTGCAGGTGTCCTAAAACTGCCAAGGAACTGCAGAGTCCAAAATGAAAGGCAGAGCAAGATCAGATGCCAGATGGGGAGGTTGCCAGGATTCACAGAGCCCAGGTTAGCAGTGGAGGTGGGGGGAAGGGTTTCCATAGCCAGGGAGCACTCAGTGCAGAGTCATAACCCAAGGAACAAGGGTGAAAAGAGGGTGGCAGAGGACCCCAACCCAGGAAGACCCTCTAGCAGATCCAAGCAGAAGAGGTGGGGTGGGGGCATTCTCATTCTACATTGTGTGTGTGTGTGGGGGGGGGGTTGATGTGAGGAGTGTCATGCAGATAGACTCAGAATGGAACTTCCTGTTGCTTACACACATGTAGACACCTCGTTCCCGTCAAGAGAGGCCCAACAGTTCTTGGAGGAAGAGAGTTGCAAGGTTGGAAAGTTTACCAGGCTATAGAGGTTGACTGGCTGGCTGCCAGCATCTCTGCTTGGTGAGTGTCACCCAAAACCAACAGCAACAGTCCCAGTACCAGGGAGTCTTTTTAAAACAATGAGCATCACACAAACAGTTTTGTAAGATATTTAAATAATAAGCAGTAATTGAAAGTGAGAATGGAAACAACTCAAATCCCACATCTAAGAGATAATCATTGTTAACAGTTTGGTCTACACACCTTCAGCAGGTGGACACCTTCAGCGCTGGAAGGTTCCCCGTCTCCTACAGTGCCCCTCCATGTTGTCCTAAAGCAGTACACATTTTCTGAGAGGAAAAAAGAGAACGCTGATGGTTGGTTAGCAAACGTGGTCTCAAAGTGAGAGCCAGATCCTGTCTCCACAGTCCCCCTCCCCTTCTAGCCAGACTGCAAACTTCAAGCCTTTCCTAACTAAGCCAACAATGCTTCAGGCATTTTGTTCTGTAAGACACATACAGATCTGCGCATGTGACTTCACATAAAAGAGCTGGGTTTTGTAGGATGTTTTGTTATCTGGGTCCCCCTTCCCCATTTCCTTTTACACCACAAAATGTCAAAGACATCTTTCTAAGTCAATAAGTATAGAACCACATTATCATTTTTAATGATCGCATACTACTTCTCTCTTTTTCTGTCTCACGCTTTACCGAGATTGCTCTCCTATTGATTGGCACATCAGTAAAATTTTGCTGTTACAAATAAGGCTTCCACAAACATTCTTGTACTTACACTGTTTCCTACTTAGGCAATTATTCCCATAGGGTAAATTCGAGAACTATTAAATGAACAATCATACACAGTTTATAGTGTGATAGATAAAACTGTATAGGTTTTTTACCTGCTAGCCATGCAAATGGAGAAGTGTCTACTTTGTCATGCGGGTAACAAGCAAGGTGCAATCTGTAGGCTTTAAAGAAAGATCAATGCTGATCAGATGTGTAAAACTGTCTCATTCCTCATCCCGGATCATCGATGAGGCTGGGTGTTTTTCACGTCTCTCAACCATTTTTTGTATCTCTTCATTTGTGATTTGCTTGAACATTAAAAATCACCAGGGCTGGCGAGATGGGTCAGCAGGTAAAGACATTTGCCACCAGGCCTGGCAACCCGAGTTTTAGCCTGAGACCCACAGAGTAAAGGAGAGAACTCTCCAGAGTTGTTCAATGACTCCCACATATGCACCTTTACACACACTCTTTCACACACACACACACACACACACACACACACACACACACACACACACAAAGTGTATTTTTTTAAATGAGAAAAAAGCACAAATAAAAGAAAGTGCCACTTTATAGGAGAATACTGAAATAAGAAAATATTTATAACACATTTCAAAATGATTAGGGTACAGATGATATAATATTATTTTATTTATTTTGGTTTTCGAGACAGGGTTTCTCTATGTAGTCCTGGCTATCCTGGAACTCACTCTGTAGACCTTGAACTCAGAGATGCACCTACCTCTGTGCCCCACCCCAAATGCTGGGTCTAAAGGCATGTGCTACCACTGCCCAGCTTATATAATATTTTCATAGGGTGGTATTTTTTAAGAAAACGTAGATAGGTAGTCAAAGACTGAAGACTAACACATTCCACAGGGTTAACTGGCCTGAAAACATGCAATTAAAATAGTGATACTAAAAGAAGAATAACAAAAGTCCCCTGGGTTAGTGGAGATCACCACTGGGTTATCAGGAAATGGGTGCATGTTTTTAAATTTTACTTTTTAATTAGCTCACACAGTAACAGGTTTCCTTCCAGTGTGTTCTTCACACATATTTAGTTCTGGTTGATGCTGTCCCCTCTCCACGCCACAGTCTCCCCTGAGCCCAGCGCCATCCTTGGACTTCAGTAGCTCCCCCTTCGGCTTTCATATCCCGTGTGTGTGTGTGTGTGTGTGTGTGTGTGTGTGTATGTGTGTATGTGTGTGTGTGTGTGTGTGTGTGTGTGTGTTCTGTATTTAAGGAAACAATAAACAGCACCACAAACAAGCTGGGCTAGCAGGATGGCTCAATGGGTGGCACCTGCCATCCAGTCCATTGATGTAAGTTCGGTCCCTGGGATTCGAGGAGGTGGAAGGAGAGAGCCACCTCCAGCAAACTGTCCCCGACTTCTACGTGCGCATGTGCCGGCACACATACAGGGAATAAATGAATAAAAAGGAATTAAAAAAATAGTACAAACAGTGATTATTGTAAAGCTTACCCTTAGTTTCACACTTCTCTGCACCAAGAATGATGAATTTTGTAATTTCAAAAATCCTCTAAAAGTAAAAACAAAAAACAACACCCCAAAAAAAACAAAAAACAAGCAGCCAAAAGCCCATACATAAAGCCACCAACACCCTTTCCCTGGCACTTCTGCGCTGCTCCTTGTGTGTAAATAGCCACGAAAGAGCTCAGGGGACCTTTAAATGTCATGCCTCTGCCTCTTCCCCTCACTTAAAACTGACCGAGCTGCAGCCACAGTGGTTCAAGGACCCAGCCAAGGTCTGCCAGGCAGAGATGGGGGAGTGAGCGCACATCCTGAGACACTAGCAGGAAAGGCCAAGGTCATGTCCCACCCACTCCTCCACCCACCTGCCTCTGTGCAGGATCGGTTGCCGAAATCTCAAACGTGGAGTCTTTACTGAACTGGAGAGAGGTGGCTGGTCGAGGCTAGGAATGAAGCCTGCCTGAGGGCAGAGGGAACACATGACAATGTATAAATTCCGTGCTTTGAAGCCAGGCAGTGGTGTGGCGCATGCCTTTAATCCCAGGGGAGGTGGGAGGATCTCTGTGAGTTCGAGGCCAGCCTGGTCTACAGAGTGAGTTCCAGGACAGCCTTCAAAGCTATGAGGAGAAACCCTGTCTCAAAAAAACCAAACCAAACCACAAACCAAAATAAAAAAAACCTTTGTGCTTTGAGGACTTGAGGGCTCTGTGGCCATAGGCCCACAGGCCCGTCCAGGCCAGGTGGCCAGAGGGGTGGGGGTGGGGGGCTTGCTCCAGTCTTCCTGCCGCAAGGTTCTGCTAAGTGGAGCACCTAGGTCGTGGGGTGTCCTAGGGGCCCCAGGAGCCTGGGCTCAGCACGCCCTTCAAGCTGTCCCTCGGGGATCACAGGATGGAAGGGGTTTTGCTACATTTCTTGCTGAGGTTCCCCTTCTTTCAGAATCCTGTCTGGGGCTCTGCTCCACGCGGAGATTGGAGAGAGCAGTGTGCGCTGCTTCTGGGAATGGTTTCCCCTGCCACGTGACATCAGTGGGTTATATTGCAACTTTCCACATGGCTGCCCTGACACAGGCTGCTGTGTTTATGAAAATCCTCTTGATACTAGCTCGGAGCCTCCCTGGCGCTGGAGGCCGCGTGCTGGCTGGGCTGTGTTCTGTGTGGCTGACACCAGTTCTTGGGAAGGCCAGCTTCTCCGAAGGCGGCGCCCTAAGGGGTGTGGGCCCTCCTCACCCAGCACAGGAACATCTGCCTACGTGGCTCAGTTCCAGAACTTCAGGTGCCCTGGACCCGGTCTCCTGACAGGAGGAGACACAGGTTGGGGTCAGAACACCTGCGTGGCCA
Source organism: Peromyscus maniculatus bairdii (assembly GCF_049852395.1). NCBI lineage: Eukaryota > Metazoa > Chordata > Mammalia > Rodentia > Cricetidae > Peromyscus > Peromyscus maniculatus. The sequence goes on from NC_134858.1 coordinate 43,817,500, forward strand.
GTTGCCTAATTTGTAGTGTGGCTCTGGCTAAGCCGTTTTACTGAACGTAGTGGCCACTCTTCCTTCCAATCCCCTAAACCTGGGGAAAAGACCCCTGCTCTTCACCAGTGATGAGGACTCAGTGAGCTGGGAGAGAGGTTCTGGGAACTCGGGAAAGGCATGCTGTCTCTGTCCACAAAAGTGAAGGGGAAAGTTATTACCTGTCTCAAGTTCACCTGCCTGCTTCTCTCCCTCCCTCCCTCCCTTTCCCTCCCTCCTTCCCTCCCTCCCTCCCCACTTTCCCTCTCCCTCCATCCCTTGCTTCCTTTCCTCTTCCCCTCCTTCTAGTCCCCACCTCTCCCTCACTTCTTCCTTGTCATCATCCCTCTCCCTTTCTTTTTAACTTATATTTTTTGAGATAGATTTTTCCAGTGTTGCCGAGGCTAGCCTTTAACTAGTTAGCCCAGGCTGTCCTTAACCTGCTATCTCGTTCCTCAGTCTTCCAAGTGGTGGGCTCACAGGTGTGCACTACCATGGCTGGTTTTCCAGTTTTAATAATAAATAAGTAAATAAATAAATAAATAATATATACATAAATACAAAAACCACAGTGTTGTGACACTTTTGAATCCTTAGCCTCTAACATGGACCAGTATGATCTACTGGTTAATGCACAAGGATCCACATGTCCCAGACAACTTAACCATGAGTTGGTGCTACAAGGGTCAATCCTGAGTAAATCTACACTCTCCTTTAGCACAGGAAGCCTTTGGACATGAGTGTCTCTCAGTGCTCCCCAAGTTCTGTGATCTCAGGAGAGATTGTGTGGCCTTTTCTACCTTCAACTGCCGGGTTCCTCCTCTGTCAGTATTCATGATGCTGGTGGATACTGTCGATTGGAACCATGACACTGTCTGTGATGGTGAGTAAGATGTAAACAGCTTTGCATCCCCCCCCCACTGCCATGCTCTGTAATATTCATTCACGCATTCATTCCTGGGCCTTGGATACATGGTCCAGTTAGGAAAACAACATTCAGTATATTTTCTGAGCTCTTCCCCTCATTGCCCACACCCCCACCAATGGGAAGAGAACAGCCGTTTACATGGGCTGATTTCTTAGTGGGTACCAGCTGTAGGTAGCCTCCATTTGTAGAATTCACACAGTGACCCTAGGAGGCATGCACTTCCGTTTTCCCATTTTCTACTGCTTAGGAAACAAAGCCACAGGGAAGTGAGGTATACTGTCTAAGCTCATAAGTGACACACACAATGTAGGTTTGAAGACCCTCTGACTTCAGAGCTGATAACTTCAACCACTGCACTCATCTATCGCCACCCCAAAAGCTAAGAGCAAATCTGAAGGTGGGAGTGATCTGTTTCTGAAAGGAGGACTGGGAAGGGTTTTCTGGAGGAGGAAATGGGAGAGTAGAGGTCTAGTGAGTGAAAGGCCCCTACAGCAGAAACCCATTCCACACTCTGGAGATATGTGTGGCTGGGAGCCTTACCTCTGACCAGCAGTTGCTATGGCCTAATCTGCCGAGAGGGATCTGGCAGCGACCTCACCTTTGCCTCCTCCATCGCAGTGGAAACACAGGAGAACCTACCTGGTGGGTGCTCGTCTTGTCTCTGAAGGACTATACTCTTTGTGCCCATACCTGTTACCCCTGACATGGTGGGGTTCCCATTCTTAGAATAGTCTAGCTATGCATGTGTGTGTAAGCATTCCAGTGAGTGTGCACGTGTGTGTGTGTGTAAATGTGTGTGCCTGTGCAGGCTCTCTCACGGAACCCAAATCTCACCAATTTGGATAGAGTGACTGGCCGGGATAACAGGAATGTGCCACTGTGCCTGGAGTTTTACTTGGTGCCCTGGCTAGTTTCATATCAAGCTAGAGTCATCTGACAGGGGGAAACTTCAATTGAGAAAATGCCTCCATCAGATCCAACTGTGAGGCATTTTCCTAATTAGTGATTGATGGAAGAGGGCCCAGCCCATTGTGAGAGGGCCCATCCTTGGGCTGGTGGTCCTGGGTTCTATAAGAAAGCAGGCTGAACAAGCCATGGGAGTAAGCCAGAAAGCAGCACCCCTCCATGGCTTCTGAATCAGCTCCTTCCTTCAGATTCCTGTCCTGCTTGAGTTCGTGCCCTGACTTCCTTCAGTGATGAACTGTGATGTGGAAGTGAAAGCCGAATAAACCCTTTCCTCCCCAAGTTGTTTTGATCATGGTATTTCATCACTGCAATCGTAACCCTAACTAGGACACCTGGTTTCTGGGGATTAGAACTTGGGTCCTCAAGACTGTACAGCAAGCCCTTTACAGATCGAGCTGTATCCCTAGCCACACATTAGCTTTTGGAGACCAGCGTCTCGGAGTCCTATAAGGGAAAGATACTGCCAGAAAGGGCTGTGAGGACACTCAAAGGCAGAAACGACCAGAAGGCTGACGCAGAACACTGGAGTTGGGATACTGGAGACTTGGGTTAGGTGAAGGACATCCCACATTTTGCTGCTACCTGCAGCTCTCTCGATCTGCCAGCCGAAACCCCTGCAGGATCCGCACCAGCCTCCCCAGAAGTGATTTAGAAGGGGCTGCGCTGAGCAGTCATCCCTTCCATTATAATGGGCCTGAGTCATAATTCTCAGCCGCCACAGGCCCCTCCCTGCTTCTTCCTCCTTCCCGAGGCTACTGCTCTGAGGCATTTAGGGTAGATTTAAGATCAAAATCAAATCAGAGTCACCAAACAAGGTGTCAGGCCAGGCAAGAGGGGTGGGAAGGTTGGAGTTATAGTCTAGAAGGCTTCACCGCTCCTTGGAGACTATTAAGTGAGTGTATTTTATGGCCAGACACAATGCTGAGTGAACCATCTATAAACCAATTACAGGAAACTTCCCTGCACATCTCAGGGAATGCTGGTGGCCGTGGGTGGGCGAAGAGAACATCTGCCTTTGTGCCAGTAGGCATTCCCCAGGGTTCCACCTGCTGGTAGCGTCCTGTCTGGCTCCCTCCCGATGCCAAGGCTCTCTTGGGACGACTACCCAGGACAGGTCAGCAGTGGCTTTAGAAACAGCAGTCTCAGGACCATGGAACCCTGTTTACCTGTGAAAAAAAACTAAAACTTGAGATGAGGAGAACCCTTCCTTACTCAAGCTTATCAGAGGAACTGGACTGGGAAGTACCAGGGGGTTCCAGTCTCCAAGCTCAGCCTTCTCTGCTTCCAATACACCCAACCTCTTGTAGGAAATGGTGGAGAGCAGATGTCCCCCAGTGATTCCTCTGCCGGTCAGCTCCAGATGTTCTCAGGAATCCTACAGGTCTCGGACACAGGTGAGGCCGTTGATGCTGACAGCTGGAGATAGTCCATCCTTCACTTGGCATTTTCTCTGGGTACCTCCCATCCAAGTCCTGGACCATTTGATCTGAAGCACACTATTTCCTCCCAGAATGTTCTCTCTCTTATGTCAGGGACCACACCAATTCATCTCCATAGCACTTACCAGGGCCTGGTGAAGTAGGCATAGTCAATGAATCTGGTAGATGGATGCACCTAGACTTCTGTCATCCACACACAGTGCCTAGGGGCAGATACTGGTTGCATAGGTGAGTGAGGTCACTTGTCAAGGCACACACAGTTAAGAGTGACAATACACTCTTCCCCCTACCCAGGCAAGGACTGTGGGACCAAACCAAATCATTTAGAGTTAAGTTGCCATGATCTTCTGGTACAGTTTGGGTGCCGAGTGTCCCCCAGAACTACATATATTAAAGGCTGTATTTCCAGGATGGTGCTATTGTATGCAGGGGTAGAGGGGAACGGGGATGGACTCTGTATATATTGATGGGTTAGAGCATCAAGAGAAGTCCATTGTCATTGGTGGTTTCGCTTTTCGTGGGTCCCGCATTCCTCCTTTTCTCTTTTATTTCTGGCCACAAGGTAAACAGTCGGCTCCACCAACCCTTCACATCATTGCCCATCAGGACACCCACCAGAAGCCCAAGGCAATAGGTCCATCTTATTCATGGACTAGAGCCCCTCAAACTGTGAGCTAAAAATAGGCCTTTTCTCTCCTTGTTACAATCTCATTGTCATGTTTTAGGGGAGGAAGGCTGACTGACACTCTCCCATCAGAAAAACCCAGTTGTACAATCCATTCTAGAAGCTGATATCCCATTTTAAATAGATGGGGCTTTGGGGGAAGATAGAGACTTATAAAGTAAAGTTCTGGAGAGGGTCAACAACTCTCTCTCCCATTTGCAGTCCCCAAATGTCCCCTTCCACAGCATCTGCTTCCTGGCGTCTCCTGTCCTAGAAAGTCAGTTCTGAGCTCACGTTGGCCGTCTCTGAGGGCCTGGCAGAGGCCCAAGGGAAGCAAAACCCAGAGGACCCAGCTGCTTTCCTGTCAGGCCCAGCTGCCCTGAGAACTGTCGGCTTGACAAGTGGCATTAGCATAGAAACCTCCACAGTGGCAGCTGCCAGCTCTGCGCAGGTGCCCACGGCTCCCCTGCTTGGTACCACTCACTGTCACAGGGGCCAGATGCTTGCCAGCCAAAGGTGTGTGGCTGTCCCTCACACCAGCACCTTAGACTCCGGGCCTGAAGCAGGACTGTCTCTAGCTGCCCCTTCAGCTGCCTCACCTCTGTCTCCAGACGCCCCTCTCCTTATCCACCTAGAAGGTGCTGCTCCATTCCTTGTGTCCCTCACAGGTTCTCTCCTCTGACCTGGGTGTCTGTCCCCACCCTCAACTTCTGCCTATCGAGGGTTAGAGAAGAGCTTCCTGAAGTACTTCTCCTTGAAGATCTTAGTTTCGTAGAGGCACAAGGGTCAGGCTTCCTGGATTCCATGTTTAGTGGCCCCTCAGGAAGTAACTCTTGGAACCATGCATGCACATATTTGAGTTAATGGTCTTTTGAAAACAACGGCAGAGATCCCAAGGTCAACCTAAAGGAAGGAGCTGGCCTACAGACAGGAAGGTGTGACAGACAAAGACAGCCCTTGCCCTGGAGTTCCCTCACAACCAAGTACCACAGCAACATCTTGATGGCCCCTTTCCAATCTTTGCAACTCTGGCACACAGATAGAAGCTTCCAGAAGTGTTATCAGCACAGGGTAAAAATAGATGACAAAAAAGTATCAGTTGCAGTTAGCAAATAGCAGCGGCATCCTCTGGGCTGTACTGTGGCCAAGCTGTCTGCCCAGAGCCCAGAGCCCAGAGCCGAGAGCCCAGAGCCCCAGCAACCCTTTCCTCTGTCCCACTCCCCGCACTCACTGCACACCTGGCCCACAGCCATTCTTAGTTGAGCCTTGGACCTTTCTGATGCTCTTTCTGTTTGTCTAGAACCTCTCTGTCCTTACTCAGAGAAGCTTCCAGAACTCACCGCTAAGGAGCCCCAGGGACCCCTCACCACCAGGATCCCTTGTTCTTGTTTTTCATTCCAGTCACAAAGAATGATATTGTACATTTTTTGTGCAAACATTTTAAATGATTGAATAGACATCTCAATATAAAAGATCGCTTTCCCTTCATAAATTAGTGTTTTAACCAAAGTGACTAATGCACAAAATTTAAAAATCAAATAATATAAGATTTTGTAGGAAAATCCATCAGGCCCAGAACACCTCTTTCTCCATCCTCTAAAGACAGTCACTCTCAACTCTTGGCCAGTTTTCCTGTTAGCTAGATTCTTTCATTTAAATAACACACCACTACATTTTAACCCAAGATTTTATCACATATTTTATTTTATTATGGTTTTAAATACATAGAAATGTCAAAAGAATTTTCAGTGACAATCCATAAACCCTGGATTATAAATTAACATTTTGCTGTATCTTGATATTTTTTTTACTTATCTACCCATTTGCCCATCCACCATCCACCCATCCACCCATCTACTCACCAGCCCAACCGTCTATTCATTCAACCACCAATCCATTCATCTATTTATCCACTCACCCATTCATCAACTCATTCATCTATCTAGCCATCCATCCACTTACCCATTAACACATGCCTATATACATGTATATACTCAATCCATCCACCCACCCACTCATCCATCCATCTACCGATCAACCCACTCATCCATCCATTTACCCATCCATTCACTCATCCACTCATCTACCCATCCACTCACTCATCCATTCATCTGCCCATCCACCCACTCATCCATCCATTTACCCATCCATCCACTTATCCATTCATCTACCCATCCACCCACTCATCCATTCATCTACCCATTCATCCACTTATCCACCCATCTATCCTACTTTTGTTGCATTTAAGTCAGTTGCAGATACAAATGTACTTTATCTTCAGAAGCTTCACACTGTGTCTCATGAGAGGTCAATATTTGCTTCTGGTTTATTTTGTTTTTCCTTTGAGAGACTATTTTGTGTAATGGAATGTGTAGATGGTGAGTGTACCAATTCATGAGTTTCAAAGAAATATATCCAACTTTGTAACCAAATTGCCACCCAAATCAGAACTGCACTGTTACCCAAAGGCTTTCTCTTATACACCTCAGAGAACGTTAATTGATGCCTCAGAAAGCAGGTGGCCATTAAGGAGTGTTCTTTCTATGTGTCTCTCTTCCTGCATGCCTTTATCTCTGTCTCTTTCTTCCTCTTATATCAAATATAAGTGAACAGTTTTTGACCTTATCTACTGACTTTCTATTACAGCTCAAATCTTAACTCATTGAGTCACGAGGATTGTCATGACTTGCATAGCAAAGCCCAAGTCAACCTGGGCTGCAAAGTGCGACCCTCTATTTTAAAAGAGGTCATAGCTCAGAGCTTTGTTTTCCTTCCCATGATATACTTACACCACACTTCAAAAACTTCAGTCAGTATCATCTTCACACACAACAATAAATAAAAAGTTCCTTCCTGAGACACTACCATACAGTGGTCCTTCTGTACAACTTTGTTCTCCTCATTTCTGGTTAGCTTTCTTTGTTGTGCAACACACACTCCAACACACACACACACACACACACACACACACACTCACAGTGATTTAACAGAACTAGAAAATTCTATCATCCTTATTTGCTACCTGACTGAATGTATCAGATAATCTATAACTTATTTTCTCCAGAGGAGCCGCCTTCCCATCAGCTGAGAGCTTCTTTCTCCAGGCTTTCAGAGGCCACTCATCTCTGGTGCCTGAGACATCGCCAGCATATACCTTAGACCTTTAGCGACCCTTTCAATCTGCAGACCAACATCTCTTAGCTTGGGGAAATTTTCTTCTATTATTTCTTTGATAATTATCCCCTCCATTTTCTCTGAACCTTTCTAGAATTCCTAACGGTCAAATGGCCAACCTCCTGAACTGATACTTTAATGTTCTCATTCTCTTTGCCATTATCTGCCTCTCTCTGCCTCGTATTCTCTCTCTTTCTGTTCCACTTTTGGGGAAATTTTATCTATTTTATCTTTCAAACCTTTTATTGAATTTTGAATTTTTGCTATCACTTTTAATAGCCAAGAGCTCTCTCTTGCACTTTGATTGTCATATATGATAGCCTGAATCTACACCTATCTGTGATCTCTCTGTCTCTCTAGCTCCCATCTACTATATTTTTAATTTCAGGTGAAATCTCTGCTTGTATCTCTAGGAGGATATTACATATACATATATGAATATATGTGTGTACGTTTGTACATGTATGTGGCATGTATATTTGGCTGTGCATGCACATATGTGCACATAAATAAGAATGCCATTCTTCAGGCACTAAATACTTATTTTAGAGATCTGGTCTGGAGCTAGCCAATGACCTGATTGACAGGAGAGCCCCAGGGATTTGCTTGTCTCTGTCTCCCCAGTACTGGGATTATAAACTAATGCCACTATGCAAATATATGCATACACACACACACATACACATATACATATACATATATATATGTGTGATTAAATTCAGGTCCTTATGCTTGTAAGGCATGCACTTTACTGACTGAGCCATCTTGCCAACCCCGTGTTTGAAGTTTTCCTCTAGTCTTCTATTGCCCCAGCTTCTTCTAAGTTCCTTCTCTTCCTTTCATCTTGTGTGACATTGATGATGACAAGAGTTCTTTGGTAGCCCATATCTGAGTGAATGAGTCATTGAGCAAACCTGAGTGGGGACCATAGAGTTGGCTCAGTGGTTAAAACTCTTGCTGCTCTTCCAGGGGACTTAGGGTCAGTTCCCAACACGTTCACAGTGATGAACAGTTGCCTGTAACCTCAGTTTCAGGACTCCAGTGCACCCTTCTGGTCTCTGCAGGCACTGGGCATGCAAGTGGTACACACACAGAAGTAGGTATTCACACATCATACACATAGAATTAAAACAAGTAAACCTTAAACAAAAATAAAAGTTAGGGCATTGCTGATTCCTTATATGCATTTTTACAAACAAAAACAGAAAAAGAAAACCTGGCCTGAAGTTGTCTGGTCATGAGTGGGCCCCATTGGACTGATGGCTTTCACTGTGAGATGAGTAGTTACGGAACTGAATTTTCTTGGGAGGACACCCATAAATTAGTATCGCCTTTCTTCCCTTAAGCCGAGTTTTTGAGAGATGTCTACTGGATGCTTCCATTTTGAAGGCTTGGCTAGGGGAGGGGATTGATAATGGCCCTGTCAGGCACAGATTGTCGGATGCTTTCCTTCTGTCCCCAAAGTGCCTTCCAGTTCCCTTCCCATACACCTTCTTCTGGGAATGGCCCCTCCCACTCAGCCTGGTTGCCTATCTGTATGGGCCAGGTGAACAACCTGCTGACCTAGTCTCTCTGTCTGTCTGCCTTCCAGGGCACCAGCTACCTCTAACTCCTCAGACCTTCCGGGGTCCACGGGACATGTCTTCTTATTCTCCTGCGCTTTCCTCTGCAAGCTGGCCATTCAGGCTTTCTCCATCCTGGGAAGTCAGTTGCCCACGAGCGTGTGCTTATGACTTCCCCCAAATCAGACACTTCCTTCCCATTCCTGTAGTCTCCACTTCCTTTTCCCTCGTGGGATTTTGCCGATTTGAGTCTCCCATTAGTGTGGTTTCAGGAGGGAACTGTGGTAACCGATCGTGATCGACCTCCCGCATCTAACCCGAAGTTTGTGGGTTTAACATCTGCCTTCCCCCCTAACCTAGCATAGCCCCACAGCCGGACCCTCACCAGCTTTCGTCCTCAGCTTTCTCAGGACCTAGCAGAGTGCCTGTAGTGCCTGACACACACTAGCAGCTTAGGCAATAGGTGTTGACTAAATTGGAAGTGTGGAGGCAAGCAGGGTTGGCAGATAGGCTTGGTCATACTGTGACGGCAGAAACACACACACACACACACACACACACACACACACACACACACACACACACACGCGCGCGCGCGCGCGCGCGCTTGTCCACTCCCCACCCAGAGCAGGGCCTTCTGTCTCATGCCTAGAAGGGAAGGGAACCAGATATCTCTATTCTAGAAGTCTGGGGGAAGGAGTGGGGAGGGCAATGAGTGGGAGGGAGAAGGGGGAGGAGTGAGTGGGGAGGGAGAAAAGGGTGGAAAAGGGAGGAGGGGAGAGAGAGAGAGAGAGAGAGAGAGAGAGAGAGAGAGAGAGAGAGAGAGAGAGAGAGAGAGAGAGAGAGAGAGAACAGCCTGGAGGCCTCAAGGCCCAGCACCAAGCCCTGATGCTGGCTGAGGAGCTAAAAATACAGGGCTCCCACACACACACACACACACACACACCGCTGTCTTCTCGGCGTAGTTTTGAAAATGAGGCAGGCAGGCTCTTTCTAGTTCTCCCTTTCCGCTGTCACTCTTTCAGTTTTTATCTCCACAACAAAAATTCCTTCCAACTTTTCCCCCCTGTCTCCCTCTAATGCTCTTCACTCTCAAATGCTAATAACCTCCAGCTGTAAAAGGCTTAGAAGTGGCTCTGGATTGTTTGATCTTTGGCCTGTGATCTGCTTTCATCTCTGTGCTTTCAAATGTTACTTTAGATTTACTTTAACCTATTAACGCGCTTGGTATTCACAGACACGCACACTCCAAAACAGCTTCCAAGCTCCCGACTGCAGCACGGCTCTCCCCCTCCCCAACCCCTCCCCCCCCAACACCCCCCCCCCATTATAGCTGGGCCGGAAACTGAAACTCCCAGTGCAGATGGGAACTTTCCAGTGCTGGATGGAGAAGGAGGCCTGGAAGGCAGGGCAGGGAAGGATGCAGAGAGCCTGGGGAGGCTCTGCAGGAGAGGGGTGGGAGCAGAGAAGGAAGTAGAGAAGACAAGGCAGGAGGGGAAAAAGTCAGGAAAGCGCCCAGGACTGCCAGCCTCTGCCAGCCTCTGCCAGCCTCCGGGCTGGTTACCCACCGTCTAGATCTCCTCTCCCCTGATGGAGGATGGGGACCCAGAGCCTGCTGAGTTAGTGCTTGAGATTTCCAGCTTGTGGTTGAGCTGGGGTGTGTGGCATGTTGTTTCCACAGGAAACGAGAGGCATGAATATGGATGAAACTCCTCACCGAGACCACAAGGGTACAGTTCAATTATTTGCTGTATAAAGTAGCATGGGAGGATATTCAGTGCTTGATCATTTCTTGTGTGTGTGTGTGTGTGTGTGTGTGTGTGTGTGTGTGTGTGTGTGTGTGGTGTGTCCACGCATGTAAGGGTATGTGATTGTGACAGGGTGTGTGGAGGTGGCTGGAGAAGGTTCCCCAAGCATCTGCAGGAGATCCTTTGAAAGGCACCCTGCCATTCAGGTCCTCCTTGAGTGCCCCTGTGAGAGCTGAGCCCTGGAGATGATATGGGTCGGGGTTCCCCATTTTTCTACTTGCATCCCCTCACTGCAACACACACACACACACACACACACACACACACACACACACACACACACACACCACACACATACACATTCGCTTTCTCCAAACCACAGGGGTCACCCCACAGCCTCCAAATTGACTAATAGACAGAGACTCAGAGGAGGACTGCTGATCTCAAAATGTTTGGAGAGCCTTGGAGCTCCAGCCATGCCAAGCCATCCCTTCCCCCAAGCCTGCTCTCTCGTCTGGGAGAAGCAGAAGTCTCTGTCCTTCCTCCTCTGCCCGTCCGCCACCTCCTCCCGCCCCTCCCCCCAGATAAAACCTGACTACAGAGGGAATCCAGAGTCCTCCTAGGCAGTCTCTGCAGAGGAAAAGCCACCAAAGCCACCAAGAGAGGGCCATGAAACCTCACATGCGGTCAGGAAGTCTCAGGTGCAAGTCTCCGACCCATGGCTCAATCTCTTTCACCTCAGCTTCCTCATCTGTGAAATGGACTAGCAGCTCTCTGAGCTGTGCTAACAAAAATAATCCCACCGAGGATATAATTGTAAGTTACAGAACACTGATCGTGTAGCAGGTACTGTTTTAAGTGCCTTATAAATATTAACTTGCATAATCCTCCGTTAATCCCACTTAATCCCCCTTTTAACCCTATGAGGTAGATACTATTATTAGTCTCATTTTCTAGATAAGGAAATGGAGACACAGAAGGTTTAAGTAATTTGCACAAGGTCACACAGCTAGGGCTATTATGTTCATTTTAGACTAATTAGGCTACAGAGGTCATATGAATTCATCAATTACCTCATCCCAGTTCCTTAACATCCCTTGGAGAGAGGGGCCACTGCCACTAGTTCACACAGAGAGGAACGGTCCAATCTCACCCTAGGAAATCAAGTTCATTGCCACGGCAACCCAAGTGCCTTAACATGTTCTGACATGAGGATGCATCTCCCAGAACAGGTCTAACCTTGCCGTTACTATGGTGCATGAGCATTGGCGAAGCTGCAAAGTGGGGGAACTCTCATCTGGGGAGGTAGAAGCCAGGGTACTAAGGAAAAGGCGGTGTTTTGGGCTGTCCTCTTGCTGAGACCTTCTCTAGGGCCGACCATGGCCTTCTTAGTGCAGTGGGTGGGATGAGCAGAACCCACTGAACCCACACTAGAGTTTTCTCAGCCTGGGGTCCTGGCTCAGTGGATTCTCCTCTGTGGCTTGACCCTTTGGTTTCCTGTGGTGGTGAGGGCATTGGCTCCAGGACTAAGAAAACAGGTGATCTTAGCTGAGCCCACCTATAGGCTACTCTGGCCACTGAAGCAGAAGATGTACCACTTGAGGCTGGCCAACGTCCATCATCGTGTTCAAACATCACCAGCCCTGAAAGTTATGCTCCCATTCATGTCACCGTCTTGTAGATGCTGAGTTCAGGTGACCTCAGCGTGGTCACACAGCATCTCCTTGTCACACCCACCTTCACATCCCTTGGCACTCCACAGTTACAGATTGGTCACAGTTGAGAAATAGACTAGGAAGCCACTTTGTGGGCTTCTTGCAACTGACAAGCCTGTGACTCCACATTTTCTGTGAATGTCCTGGGCCTGGGTCTTCTGGAGAGCTGGGGGAATACAAGTTTAAGGTGTTCTTTCTCTCTCTGGACACGCTGTCTTCCAGCTTGTCCAGTCTAGAAGCCAGCTCTGCATAGCAGTGGCCTCCATGATGGCAGAACCCCTGACCAAATGTGAACTTGACTTTTCTACTTATTGACTTTGTGCCCTCGAGTAAGTAGCTGGCCAAAATCTTGCCAGCTGCTTAAATAGTATGGTGTTTTTAATGAACCATACTTCCGGGGTGATGGGGCCTTTGGAGCACAGTTTTATTTTACATACTGACTTCCTGCACAACCCGTTGAGGTCCCCCCTAGGAAGGAGTTGAATGTCACACAGAGCTCACAATTTAGGGACTTAGTGAAGGCAGCCACTTTTGAGGGGGAAAGACACCTGTACCTTTCACTCTGCTGGTAGCAAAGCTCGGACTCTGTCGCTGTTTATAGGATAGACAGTCTTGAGGGCTATGGTCAGAACCCAGCTCTGCCTATTCTGGGCCACAGTGAACAGTATACCCAGCTTCTGTCCTCTACAGTATGAGGTCTCCCACCTAGAACCAAGAAGACGGTACTTCAGGCCAGAAAGAGCAAGTCTAGGTTGCTGTGGTGGTAAGGGCAAGGCTGATTAGGGTTCTCCCCCCACCACCCCTTCTGTGGCATCCTTTGGTGCCAGGCTCACCAGGGGCTCGAGGAGAGCTGGGAGGAGCTGTGGGCACTGAGAAGTGTGCCCCTTCTTCACACCACCCACCAGCCCTTAGTTACTGGAAAGAACAAATGCAAATGGACCCGAAGCACAATACCCAGAATACACTGCCATGCTTCCTAGGGGCTTGCTGTAAGTTAAAGCTGGGCTCCTCCTGGGGGCTGACATTTTCCCTGGTTCAAACAACATCTGCGCCTCACCGAGCTTGGCAAAAGGTGAAGGAGTCAGTCACTGCCATTGTAGACTCAAGTGAGACCGAGGAGAGAGAGCCACCCCACGTCCCTTCCACCTGCACAGGGGAGGGCAGGCCCACGCCAGCACCCACACAGGTATGTGTGTGTGCCCCCTCACATGTCACACAACAATGTACAACTGGAGGTGCCTCTCACACACATCTGTAATGCTAATAAGGCACACTCCTACTGACGTGCTGTGTCGTGTGTATGCTCTTTCACGAACCTTCAGGCTTGTACAAACACACATGCACAAATACATGCATATGTTTACCATGAAGGGCACACAGGTTCCTGTGACTTGTCCATCTTCATCCTTCCCTAACTCAAGTCACAGCCCCTTCCTTCCCTGCCATCTGCTTCCAACCCTCTGACTGGGCAGAAGCAACAGCCGAGGCTGAGGATTCAAAATAAATGCATTCTTAGAAGGACCTTCTTCCCCTCCAGGCTCCAGGCCAAATCTCCAAATGAAATCAGGCTGGGGAGAAATGAACAAGCGAGATGCAGAAAACAATGTGAAGAAGAAACTCTGAAGATACGAATAATAATAGAAAAAAAAGGTGAGAGTTATTTTTCAGCTCACTGGCTTTCTGAAAAGTAATATAAAGTTGGCCAGCGTCTTCTTGGAACCGACCTTTCTGAGCTGAGACCCAGGCCACACACACATCTCTTTCCTCTCTTTCTATTACCCGAAATTTGTATGGTTTCATCTCCTCTGATTTTCTTTCATTTGTGCGCCTGTGCAAACCCCTGTGTCAGGGGCTCGTTCCTAACCTGGCAGGCCCACCAGGCTGCCAGCACTTCTCCCCGGCCTCCTGCAGGGCTGAGAATTGAGATCCTCCCAGGGCCCACAGTCCTCCTGCTCCAGCTCCCCCACCCACCTGGCCTTCCAGCTGCCTTTGTTCCGAGAGGGCTCTCTTGTTCTTTCTTATACATTGTCCTCCCCGTGAGCTGAGGGGACAGGTCCTGGAGTGCAGCCCAGCCCAGAGACTGCTGCACTCTGCAGCAGAACACTTATTTACCAGGAAAAAAGCGTGTCTTCTTCAGGGTTCCTGCTCCACATTTTCCAGGATAAAGATTCAGGAGGGGTCTGGGAACATTGTTAAGAGTAACGCATCGCCTATCCACTGTAGTTCCAGGGCATCCTCTTGAGGGAACGAGATGTGAAAGTCTCGCCTAGAGGTATTTCTGCAGCTCCCCCCTGTCACCTCCTACCCAAAATACCCACACACCCACACATGCACATATGCACAAAGACATGTGTGAGGTTCACACACATATACCTGCACGTTCCTCAAACACTCAAACTCACCTATATGTGTATATACTTTAAATGCATTCATATAAGCACAAACATGTACCTTTTAACATACATGGATGCACGTGCTTTAAACACATCCACACAGACATACATACACACATGCACATCTCACAAACACACAAATACATGTCTATACTCCTAAAGAGACCAAACCATGCATGTGCATCACAAACACACACACACACACACACACACACACACACACACTGAGATACATGCATGTGTGTGTGTACTGACACATCTTAATCACATGCACATGTATATACACACATACATACCTCACACACACATGCAAATAAATATATGTGTGTACATCTCTAAAGAGACCCAAACATATACATATGGATACCCACGTCTTAGATGCATGCACATGTATTAATACATCTTAAGCACACCCTCATCGTCACTCATATGTGCCCAGGTACACATGAATGTTCTTCTTCGGGGTGCCTCTCAAGGTGATGCTGACACTCTTTTGGTAGTGATGTTTCCCCCACACCTGAGGATGTGGGGTTGTTACGGAGTCCAAATTTTTATTGACTTTTGCAATAAATGCATCAATATGGATTCACAACCTCCCCCCTCCCTCCATGGTTCTTTGCTGAAAAGATGAGTAAAGGGTGCTGACTTACTCCAAACTGAGTGTGGTCCTTCAGCAGGACCAGTTTGGTGCCCTCTCTGGGTCCACCCCAAGAGCTAAGAAAGTCTGTATATGTGGATATTGAGTCGGGGATGGAGGCAAGGGGATGCAGGAAGTGACAGAATTTTTTATTTTTATTTTCAGTTTGCTGAAGGAAAGTAGGAGGAAATAGCCAATTTTCGTGGCCTCCTTCTATGCACCCTACCATTTTCCTTCAAATGTTGGAAGTCCCTGAGGTGTACGAGGGGCCCAGGATGTGACTCAAGGGATAGATTGCACAAGGCGGTACTGATTATTGACATTGGTGAGTTCTTGGCTGCTTGCGTGAACGGGCCCTTCTTCTTTAATCAAGTTCTATCATTAAACTCACCCTTCAGTGCAAATGATGTAGGTATTAGCTGCCAACCTTACAGGGGAGGATTATGGACCTCAAATAAGGTGAATGATTTAAGTGTACTGTAGGCCAATGCTGTGGGCATCCCCAGATCTCAATGGGGCAACACAGATTCTCCAGCTTTTGCCTCTTCAGTGGGAGTTGGTAGGGTGCTAGGATGCTCTACAGGAGTAGTAGTCTGGGACCCAAGCAGCTTCTGTCCTGTTGCTGTTCTGCCCATCAGGTTCTTGGAGCATCTCAATTAGAAAGGCGGATGGAAAACAGTAAGCAAGGATCCTATGTGGTATGCTTTTCTGGGCAAGACCTGGAGGTGGCACGTACCATCTATGGTCACACTGCACAGCTTAGAATAGAGTCATGTGGCTGTAGGTGGTGACCAAGGAGGCTGGGAGATACAGTCTACTTCAAAGTGTAGGAAGAAGAGGAGAATGCAGATATTGGTGAGCCATACCCATCATCACACATTCTCAGATGCAGGCCGTGGCCTTCCAGGCTCTGTGGTCTCCTGTTCTATAGTTTACAGTGAAGCCTTAGGCTTTACCAACCAAGTTTGCTTCTTGTTCTAGGTCTAGAAGTCTTTGCGTGCATAAGATGAACAATCGGGACCAGTGTGTTTCCTGACTTTGTTGACTTCTGTGTGCTCTGTTATGCACACTCTAAATCTTCACTGCCCCCTCATGAAGTAGGTAGGCCTATCTCCTGACTGAGATACTTACATCACAGAGATACTCCGCAGCTCACCCAAGTTTGAGAGGAAAGAGGCTGTGGGAGTAGTGTGCTTTTGTTCCAACCTCTCTGTTTTCCACTAGACTGCTATGGCCCCCACCGGCCATAAGATTGGAAGTGGGGTGGACAGAAAGTCATGCTCCTGACCATCAGGATGGGATACCCTGATGAAACTTAGTAAGCTGCTGAAGTTGTCGGGAGTGAGCGGGGTCCTTGCAGCCTCTTGGCTCTGGGGGACACCTGGAAAACTCTAGCCATCGTAGCTCATCTGGATTGATAACCATAAACTTGGGAACACTGGAAATTGATTTCTGGTTGTATGATCTTGGACAAATCCCCCCTGGATTGGGACGTGGGAGGCGGGAGGCATTCATGCTGAGAACCATCTGTAATTGACAGTAACTTGGAGCATCTCACTTAAAGTCCCTGGAATTCGCTTCTTCTATCTTTTCCCCTGGAATTTGGAGACTGAAGCCCCATGCTCATTCTGCATCTCAGCCTACTTCCTAATTGGTCTCTCAACACCACAAAGTGTCTCTTTTCACACCCTTCCTGCATATCCATGACAGATTAACCTTCTTTCTTAGCCACGCACACAATCTCCCCCGTACTGCTCTGCTGCTCAGCAAGCCATAGTTATGCCCTGCTCTCAAGTCCAGATTCATCAACAGAGCCCTTGTCTTCCTTTGAACCAAGGGCTCATGTTGCCTGTCCAGACAAATCACCCTTGATTCCTCTAAAACACACCAAATGCTCCCACGGTGATGTCTTTTTCATCCTTGTAGCCCCATAACCAGGTGGCCCTCCTTACCTGCCTGTCAGTGCCACCTCTAAAATCTCTTGGTTAATCCCTGCTCATTTCAACCCTATATCACCACCTTTGGGTGCCCATACAGCCTCTCTCTTGAAGGGCCTTTGCTGTGTGGTCATCCTTGACTAGTTCCTATCACCTCATTAGATGGCAAACTTCTTGAGGGGGAGATCTGAGTCTCATGTAATTTACACCCTTAGATATGCAGACACATTAATGATCACAGGCTTTCTGTGATATGCAAATGGAAGATTTGGGTTGGAGGCCAAACGATGCTTCAGCTCGACATAAGGAGGCAGCCCTGGCATACGACTAGTAACTTTCTTGTGTCTATCCGCAGAGCCGACTCTCTGTATGCATGGACTGAGATCAGATTTTCAGGCACTCTTGGTTGTATTTTCTTTGCCTACTGAGGAGACAAACCCCGGTGTCCCATAGGCTAACCTGTCAGTAGAAGCAAGTGGGCAGGTACCTTTAGGGAACTCCTCAAATTAAGCTCTCTTGGCTTTTTGCCCACACTCAACCTTTTTATACCAGGCTGAAGCCAGTGGAGAAAGTAATAGATTGGGACTGGGATGCTCAGGTTAAGTGGGCCGCTTTGCGGAGCTCATCCATAACCCTGCTGGAGCCCAGAGAACAATACGTTAATTAGAGCCGACGGCACGGCTCCCATCAGCCATCCATCCTGCCTGTGTCTGCGGGGCCTTCCCCATGGACACGCCAGCCCACTCCCTACTCTGAAAGAGATTTATTCATTATCAATGTGTGTCTATGAGAGGGACCTAGTGGGGAGGGAAGGGGGAGGGAGGGAGATGCCAAGAGGGACAAGATGTGAAAGAGGCTGATCCCAATCTGCTAGCAGCTGATGAATGGGTGTGTTTGGGGGCTGGAGATGGGGTGGTCCCAATTAAGGGGACAAAACAAGGCCACCTGGTTAGTCAGGTGAGCCAAGAGCAATGAGAAGAAATGCTGTGAATATGTCCAACAAGGAGTCTCGGCCAGGTTTGAATGCAGCCCTCCTTAAGCCCCCAATGGTAGGAGAAAGAAAGGAGGCAAAGAAGAGAAAATCTGTTTACCCCAGAGCTATGTATCCCCAGGATTCTACTTCCAAAGCACCCCAAGAGTCCTGCTGAATGAAGAAATGACACTCAACAGGATGCAGAGCAATCAAGGCCAAATGTCAGGGGACCTCACTACCAAGGAACAAAGAGAAACAGCACCAAGAAAGACCTCATGGCTTCTGGGATTTTATTTTTATCTTATAGTCTAGTGTATTTTTAGCCCAGAAGTTCTTTGAAAGAAAGGGGGCTCCAGGTGCATTTCCTTGTTTCTGGGTCCTATTACTTGTGTATTGCAAAGCATTTTAGAGATGGTGGAACCAGCTCTTTTCTAGGTGCTGCAGGAGCCTGTGGGGTGAGAAACAGACAGGTCAGAGGCGGCCAGCAGATCCTGGGCTGTGACCCATTGGTCCAAGATCTAACGACAATGAAGAGGAGCGTCCCAGGGGGTGGTGCAGTCACTACCTCATACACTGGCTTCACGGAAGACTGTGTAAAACACCATACGAGCACTAACACCACCCCTGAAACCCAATGGCTCCCCCAACCCCACAGCTGCTGTTTCCAGAATAGTACTTTTGAGACTGTGATTATTGTAGGAGAGGTCAACCAGGAAGGCCGGGTTCCACTGGTACAGCTTCTTATTCTTGTCAGTCAAATAATTTATAGAAGGGCACAGAAGACCAGCAGGCAAGCTCTTTATTGAGAAGACATTGGAGTGTTTGAGAAGAACATCCATGCTGGGAAGCAGTGCTGGTGACCTTGGGAGTGAGAATCTCCTTGGGGGAAGGTGGGGTGTTGTTTTCTATGAGTTCAGAGACATTGAGGAAGGGGGAGGGGTTCGTTAGGGATGACTTGACTGGATACACCTGTATTGTAATGAAATCGTATACCACATTGTTTACATCGTGCTTGGGTATTTTTATTACTAATACGAAGCTGCAGAACATGTAGTAGGGCTAACGTCCTCTTGAAATTGTCCTTCCTGATGGAGCACCCCCAGTAGAAGGTCACATATGGATCCTTTTGTGGGGTTTTAGGATGCTGCACAGGCCCCGGGTGCTCTTTAGTTGGGGATAGTTTGGAAGTTCCCTGAAAATATCCAGGAGGGCTGAGACCATCTTCTTTTGGATAAGAGAAACGGCTGGTTTGTCCTGTATACAAGACAAGGAGGTGAGAGTATAGTGAGGGAGTTGGCCAGTGCATCTGGGCCCCGCCCTCTGGCCAGCAGCTCTTTCTTGATGGTGGGCCAGTGGAGCCATTGACAGGAGCCCCTATTACACATGTGGGCGCTTGGCCTGCACGTCATGACCACTTAACCTGGGGCTGCATTTCCTCCAGATCTCCATGTGATTTATGTGAACCCTATAGCTTGAGAGTTTATCAGTTTCGTTGCGTATCTCACTCTGTAGTGACAGGATACTTTGAGGAGAAAGCCAGTGTGGGGTCCACTCACTGGCTGGGTGACTTAACACCTCTGGGCTTTAGTTCACTCATTTCTCATATGAAGGGATTGAACTAGTGCAGGTAATTTTTGTGGTTTTGAGGGGATTGAGAACGTTCTTACTACGTAGTCTTGGTTGGCCTGAAACTTGCTATGGAAATCAAGCTGCCCACAAACTTGAAGTGATGCTCCTGCCTCTGCTTAGCAAATACTGGAAATACAAGCACACCCCAGTATGACCAGCTCAGACCAGCCTCTCTCTCTCTCTCTCTCTCTCTCTCTCTCTCTCTCTCTCTCTCTTTCTCTCTCTTCCTCTCGTGTGTGTGTGTGTGTGTGTGTGTGTGTGTGTGTGTGTGTGTGTGTTTAAGCCAGAAGTCAGTAAGAGTTTTCCTCTGTTACTTTCCACTTGATTTTTTTGAGACAGGGTTTCTCAATGAACCTGGAGCTCACCAATTTGGCTAGACTGTCTGGCCAGTAAGCTAGTAATCTCCAGGGTTCTTCCTGTCTGTCTCACCAGGATTGGAACTATGGACACTCACCACACACATCTTTTCACATGGGTGCTGATGATTCAAACTCAAGACTTTGTGCTTGTGTGGTAAATTCTTTATTGACTGAGTCATCTCCCCAGGCCCAGGTCAGTGAAACCTCAGGAAACTTTAGCCATCAATGGTCACCTGGAATCAAGGACAGTTGTCTGTGTAGGACCCATGATTGCACTTTTACCAGGCTCCCTACTACTGGTCTGGGGAACCCCAGATTGAGAAATGCTGACCAGATGATTTCTGAGGTTTCCTCTGATTCATATATTCTGGGGGCTCTTTTGCCCAGCCTTAGTACACGATTAGCTGCTCCTCTGTCATGCATCTTCCATTGGTGGGAAGACTCAAGTTCGTGGTGTGTGCTTCTTCCAAGTGGACAGACTTGTCCCATGTCGTATCTGACTTCTCCTAGTCCTAGTTAATGGCACTTTCCCAGCATACCCTGGATGGATGAGCTAAGCCCTACAAAATGCACGGAAGGCAATTCAGGCAAAGTATTATCAACAAGATTTAAGAAGAAGCCCACAGAACACAGCAATAAAACCTGGAAATAACTATCCATTTCCTACCCACAAAACGTCTCATTTCCGAGTCCATAAACGTTCCCCCCTCCGGATCCCAGACCCATCTGTTTTGTAAGCGTGTATAATTATTAGCATCATAAAGTCAGTTTCTATACCTAATGCAATTATCAGAAGCCAAAATAATATCAGGTAAAGGCGGGGGAGAGAGGAGGACGCTTGCTTACTGCAAACTCGGACTATTTCTTAAAAGAGAGAGAAGTAGTCACAGGAGAAGATAAGGATTCTTTATGGTGAGATTATGCTTCCTGTGGAGGCTTTGGGGACCACTTCGCAAATAAGGCTGAGCTGGTTCATCTCAAAGTAAAGAGCAGCTCCTTGGCATGTGCCATGGGCTCAGTTGCTGTTGGGAATCGGAAATTGGGGTCTGTGCTTCCTCTGTGACCAACCTATAGCCTCTCTGGAGGCTCTGAGAGCATGGCCTTCCCTCCAGAGGCACGGCCAAAGCTAGTCCATTTTTTTCCCATCCCTTTCCCCCGGCCTCTGGTGAGGTAAAGACAGCAAGTTTACAAAGCTTGGCTGGGAATCTAGTCTGTGGTGAGTTCCCAATTCAGAAAGAACTCGGGCCTCCCGTCTTGGTGTCTGGTTGCAGTGGCAAGGCTGGTTAGCTACTCATGGAATGAATGAGTCAATGGATGAAGTGATGGATGAGTGGAGAAGGTACAGATGGCGACAGCAATTGCTATTACAGGAGAAGGAGAGCATATGCCGGTTCCTCCGCCTCTGTCTTATTGTGCTGGTGGGAGGTAGCAGACGGCTCATCCAGGCATTATGAAGAGGCTGGCTTTTATTTACTTCAGCATCCTGACCACTAGACCGGTCTGAATGGAGTGGCCATCTTTGCACAGTGGTGAGTTCTACATTACTGCTAATTTTCAAGGCTGAATCTGGGTAGCCCTTCTCCAGGCATCTCATCCAGGAGTTGGAGTTTAGGTTGGAGGGACAAGGAGTAGAATATTTACCAAAAATCTGCTAGGTATCTGACTCGTCTAATCTCACTGAATTCACTGCAAACCAGAAAGTACATGCTCTGATCTCGATTTCTTAACATTAAGGAAAGCAAGCCCAAAGATTCGTGGAACCAGTCCATCACACCAGCTAGTTATGCAGAGCTAAGATCCAAAGGAGGGTCTGCCTTTTCCAAAGTTCAGCACCTTCCACAAACTACTACTACTAGGCTATCCTAAGCCTTAGGATCTTTAGTGAGCTTGTTGGAGCAGAGCTCAGTGTGCCTGGCTACTGAAAACACAGGCTGCCACCACGGCTGGCTGAGATGTGGGTCTGCCTTCTGGATCCATCGCCAAGGATTCAAAGCTGTCTTAGGAGGGCCTGGAGTGGGGGTGTGACCGTTCTCCAGGCCCGTTGTCTTTTGGTTCAGATGGGTTTGTCAAGCTGCCCTAGCCTCTTCTCATCTGCTCATCTGCCAGAATCCAAAGTCAGTCTGATGGTGTAGGGATTTCATTCTATGGTCCTGAAATCTGTGCCTGGTCTGGGCTTCCTCTCACCCCACGTGCCCCTCTGTGGCTGGGGAGCAGGCTCCTGTCTCCCGATCTCTCTCCAAACACATTAAGGGATGAAAGGGGAGTGTGTCTGTCCGTCCGCAGGGCAGGGCAGCAGGCTGGGGGTTCTGACTGTTGTTTTGTTGCTAGTTTGTAGCAACGGTGAACCCCAGAGGCACTGGCAGTGCAGTCTGACAGAGATGGGAAAGTTGGACGGATGGGCTTTCTGAAGTGTCTCCGCGGCCTTTGGAGACAGCTCCATCTAAGCGTGTTTTCCTCCGGTCTCTGTCCCTTGTTCCCCATGCCAGCATCCTCTGCTTGTCCACCAGATCCCTCATGCCTAACAAGCCCTATCTCTAGACTTCTTTGCAACTATATGGCAGGGACCCCTTCCTTCCTTGGGACTCCTTCCTTCTTTCTACACTAAGGGAGTAGGCGAAGGGGGCGGGGCGGGAACCACTGGCTGTGGGCACCAACATGCCATCTTCCCCTTTCTTTGCTTCCAACATTTTTTTTTTTTTTTTTGCCTCCAGTACCCTGCAGTCTGGCTTGATACGGTGCTAGGACAGGCCCTGCCAGAGCAGGGCACCAGCCAAGCCTCCGGGAGGGCTTCTGCTTCTGCTGATAAGTGCCCTGTCTTTTCCCTCCCCTCCGGCAGGGTGGAGATGCCCTCCCTTCAGAGCCAGGGAATTAAAACAGGGAGCTGGGCTTTGGCAACTGGCCTTCTCTCTGGCACTCGGCCTGCACTGTCTCCATGGGTTGCTCTCTCAGACTCACTGTTGCCTGATTAAAAATGATTCCTTCTTGCAAGACAAAATAGGGTCTTGTCTGGAGTCCACCCCAAAATGAGATAGAGACTTGGCATTCCAGGGCCTCGGAACTCAGTCCACAGGAAGGAAGGGCCATGGGGGCGGGGGTGGGTTCCCCTTCAGGTGAGGGGAAAGGGCTGCATGAAAAACCAATCTGTCCAGGTTGCCTTAGATCCATTTCAGCCTTATCTATTTGAAGAAGCACGGACAGGGAGGGTGTCTTAAACCATGGAAGTACAAGCCAGATATGGTGGCACATGCCAGTAATCCCAGCACTTTGGAAGCTGAGGTAAGGAGATTGACATGAATTTGAAGTTAGCCTGGGTTACACAGTATGTTCCAGGCTAGCCTGAGCTACAGTGTCTCAAGCAAAACAAAGCAACAAGCCCAAAACACTCAACTCTTGAGAGCTCCGAGGGCAGATGTCTGTGAACAAGGTGTGACCTGAGGGCCTGGTTCCTGCAGAGAGAGGAAGGGGACATTACGGGTGGGGCGTGGGGGTGGTGTGGTGGGGGATCTGGTCTGGGTCCCTCCATTGGGTTTGTAGATGGCTGCCTTCTCTGTTTTTCCACACTGACTTCCTTCTGCGGGCTTCCCAATTTTCCTTTTGTGGGGGTCACCAATTACATTAGTGTGCTCAGCCTGTCGTAACAAAATACCAGCGACAGCATGGCCTAGGCAACAGCCACTTCTTTTCCTACAGTTCTGGGGGCCGAGGAACCCCAGATCAAGGTGGGAAAGTCTCTTCTTGCTTGCAGAGGACCACCTTCTCCCTGTGCCTTCACATGAGAAAGGGAGGACGTCCTGGAACCTCTGGGAGGGGTACCAGCACTGACCACGTCAGATTAGGGTCACAGGCCCTGCTTCCAACTACGATCCCTTTGAGGGCTGAGATTCAAGATGAGAAATATTCAGGGAAATAATTCAGTCCTCGGTTTCAGTCATTCTGGGTGAGGGCACACCCTGATGACTCCACTTTAACTTGACTCTCTTAGTAAAAAAGTGTCTCTGTAGACGGATACATTCTGAGGTATTGGGGGAGTTACAATGTTAAGAGAAAAATTTGGTGGGAGACAAAGTCAGTTTGTAATACCCAGTTTCTGGAGACTTACTGAACCCCAGTAGAAAAGAGACTAGGGACACATGTGTTTCCCTTCTTTGGCCCTGCTTGGTTTTCTGGGGACAGGGGACAGGCAGCGTCTCCTCAGGAGCTCCCCGGGCTGAGCCTTGGCATCCAAAGCTCTTACAGCTCCACTCACTGTCCCCAGAGTCACTATCAGCTGCCATCACTCTTGTGGTCAGTTTTCAATGCCACCACTGCCCAGGCACACAGCCCTCAGAGGGCAAACGCAGAGCAGCGTGGTTGCCCTTCCAGGAATCCTTTGAGATATCAGCACAGAGGCAGCCTGAGAAAGTTCCTGGGAAAGGAACGACTTTTAGGAAGATTCAGGGCTGGAGTCTCTTCAGGGATCAGGGGAGAGAGGGAGGGAGGAGGAGCAGGAGGAGGCAGGGGTGAGAATTGACCCAGCTCTCCCTGTTCTCAGCTCGCCATCGCTGCCGTGGAGGTAACCTCTCTTCATGTCTTTCTGTCCTAATAGGATTATTCCCCCAAACATCTCAAGCAAGAGAAAGACTGTTTCCTTCTTAATCTTTATTTAGAGTACACAAAGACGGGAACTTTCCTTTCTGGGTTAAGTAGCCTTTACATCTTCTTTGTGCCCATTATTTCCTTGTAGAAACGCTCTGGGTTCCTGTCTTCACCCAGAGCCTCACACACCGTACATACCATGACTCTGAGCCATGGAAGTGGGGAGCAGGAGGGGGTCGTGGTGTAGGGATAACCTGTTCTTTCATCCTTCCTGCTGGTCTATCATCCGCTGCTCTGTCTCCTGGTATTGTCTCAGGATTCCCTAGGCTTCCTCCCAGTCTCCCATTCCCTGGCTATCCTCACCTATCTTTCAGCATCTTTGTGGAAGGGTTAGGAATCAGAGGAGCTCACCTGCCCTGTGAGCTCAGTAGTGGAAATGGTGGGGGCAAAAAGAGAAGCTAAGGACCAAGCCTCTGTCATGTGACTTCTGCTCTGGCTACAGGGGCCCTGCTGATGCATAGGCAGAAAGGCCACATGAGGTTTCACTATGTTCATTTTAAAGCAGAGACTGAGAACTGGAAGGGTCTTTTCAGAACACGGAACTCATCTCCCTACCAGATGTCCCAGTACTGCTCAGAGGCCTGCTGTTATAGTTCAGGAGCAGGACAAAGCTCTCCCGTCTCTGTTAGCTTTTACAGCTTAGCATGCTGGGATATCTCTGAGTAGGGGGTGGGTCTCCCTGGATTAGTCGGGGCCCTCCAGAGAACCAGAATCAACAGAATATGAAACCTACGTATTTTACATATTATATACACAGATGTATATATGACATGTATAACAGCATGAGGAGCTGGCTGGAATGACTCCGAAGGCCAACAAGTCCCACACTGAAGACCGTGGATAGCTGAGGGTGTGAGTTCCGGTCCAAAAGCTTGAGAGCCAGGGTGAGTTGCTGTTGTGGTCTTCAGCTATGAAAAAAACCGGACGAAGTGTCAGGCAGAGAGATTCTCGGTTCCTTAGGAAACAGCTTCGTTTTTCTGCTGAGTTTGCTCTGCTCCACGCTCCCCTGATTGGACAAGGGCCCTCTCGCACTGGGAATGTGATCTGCTTTGCTCCAGCTACCAGTTCAAACACGGTTATCCCGATACACGCTGACACCTCTTAGAATAATGTTTGACCAAATAATGTTTGACCAAATACACGGCACGCCCCGGCCCACTCCAGTGCACAGTTAAAATAACCACCCCACTTCCTTTCGGCCATTTCTCATTGGACTGGCCCTCCTTATTTGGTGTTACAGGAGTGGGCTCAGTCCCTTTGTGAACCCAGAGTGTTCAGCGGTCCAGCCATTTATTCCTCAAGAGGGTCCACGACACCCAGCTGGGAGACACTGTTCTTACTGTCTGCCTTCTCCCGTAGTGAAGCTGTCAGCTCCTCTTGCCTCAGCTGGCCATATGGGATGTCTGCCTGCCCAACGTTCCATGCCACTTGTGTGGCCTGGCTGGACGTGTTTGAGCTGCTCTGGCAAGATATATCAGAGTCAGTTTCTGGCTCTCAGGACAGCGATCCTCCCTTCTCTGTCCCATTCTTCTTGTTCAATCCCAGAGAAGAAGCAGTCGGGGCCCATAGGAACCTGGGACTGACCTGTGGGGAAGGCTCCTCGCTGTTCGTTTCTGCTCCTGGTAGTGTCTTCAGAGATGGAGGTGAAGTGGGTTTCCACTCAGATGCCCAAGGCTCTGTGTGCATCCTGTCCTTTCGGCCATCATAACTCCAGCACAGCTCACCAGTCTCAGCTCTATATAACCACAAAGATGCTGACACCTAAGCGTAGCCTCCTTCACAAACTAGTAATATAGTTCTCAGCTACAGGAGCAAGGACTTGACTCCAGCTCGGGTGTACCCCAGGCTGTGCTAGCTGTGATGTATGGGGTGGAGAGGCTATGTATGGATAAGGGGAAAATAATTTCACCATTAACAGTGTCGCCCTTCTCACGTGTACCAAGAGCTCAGCTGGTGGTCACCCTAGGAAGTCACTATAGGTTGGACACTACTGTGACATCTCCCGGACACAGTTAATGAGGTGGCTGCAGTAGATGACTCCTAAATGCCACATTTGACAGTGCTGGGATCTTTGGAGTGACAACCTTTCAGTAGACAGGAGGATCCCCAGAATGGGTGGCTATAAAACTCCTTTCTATTTGCTGCCTGGAGAAATGAGAGGCCCAGGGTCCCCGAGTACCTCACAGTGCCCAACTCCTTCCCCAATGCTGGCCCTTGCTGGGGGGGGTGGGCAGGGCGTGTAGGCTCAGCCTTTGCAAAGGGCATGGCAGAAGTGAGGCCGCTTCCTGTTTGTCTGGGCCCCTGCCAGCGCGTTCTGCCGAGACTGGGAAGGGAAGAGCAAACAAGAGGATTTTCAGATGGTCTTTGCGGGCCTTCCACTTTGTTTTCCCTTGGAGGGAGAGGC
This sequence comes from Peromyscus maniculatus bairdii, assembly GCF_049852395.1. Lineage (NCBI taxonomy): Eukaryota > Metazoa > Chordata > Mammalia > Rodentia > Cricetidae > Peromyscus > Peromyscus maniculatus. The sequence goes on from NC_134858.1 coordinate 43,844,681, forward strand.
AGCCACGATTCTAAATCTTGGCCTGGAGGAGCTGGGCAAGAGAAATTGGAGGGGAGGATGGCTTATGTGAGATGAGGAGACTGAAGCCCCGCTAAGCTGATCTGGCGAGCGCTTGATCTGAGCCCTGCTCAGACAAGCTTCAGCTTCTCTGGAGAGAATGCAGCTGACCTTTCTGGAGGCTGTTGCTTCTCTTACAATGGACTTTTCAAAGGAACTGTCATCGGTGTGGTGTGCCGGGAGAGGACCACCCGACACTCTCTGAGTACCTACAGAGACAGGGCCCTTCCTACCTACCTTCCTAGGGCCCCATTTCACCTCCATGCAGGCTTTCCTAACAGTCTGCCTCCACCCAGGTGGGTAACGGGAACTTCCACCCAACATTCCAGAGGCTCCCGAGACACCCAGACCATGGCACCTGTCATCTGATCCCACTTGGCCGGTACACTCCACACTCTTGCTGGGGATGTGGCTGGCTGCTCAGTATTAGTCATTCCATTTCCTCAGCTGGACAGTAAGCTGCTGCCAGCAGGGACCAGATCATCTCCATCTTTTATATCCCACGTACTCACTCCCAGCAGGGCGAGCATATGGCGAGCCTTAATCACCACATCATGGAACTAGGGAAGGAAGAAAGGAAATGGAGAGGAAATGAGATCTGCCCTCACTTTTTTCTCTACTAGACAGTGGGTCCCTGCCCGGGGTAGAACAGGCAGTGGGTGCTGGGGGAAATGGGTAGCTCCGTGGGTACAGTGTGTGCAAGCATGAGGACCTGAGTTTAGATCCTCGGCATCAGGTGAAAGGTGAGCAGGGAAGATGTACCTCTAAGTCAGTGCTTGGAGGGGGATAGAGACAGGCAGACTCTCGGGGCTTACTGGCCAACCAGTCTAGCTGAAATAGAAGCTCCAGGTTCAAAGAGACCCTGTCTCAAAAAATAAGATGGGGAGTGATTGAGAAAGACATTCAACATCAACCCCTGGCCTCCAAATACATACACATGGACAGATAGACAGACAGACAGACAGACAGACAGACACACACACACACATACACACACACACACACACACACACACACTGATCAGTTGTTCTTGACAGAGGAGAGCAGCACCTTGGCATGGAAAACAGCTCTGGGCTTTGCTTTCTGTGCCTAGGTGCCTACTCCGGGATTCTTTAAAGGGCCCAGCACAGTTCTTTATCTGAGTTTAGGGGAGCTGGGCAGGTCTCCGATTTAGTTATGGAGATTCCAACCATAGCCATGTCGCTGTGATGAGTAATTTCCCCTGAGAAGTTTCTTTATCTGCAGTCTCAGTGTGCAGCTTCTACGATGGGCAGTTGGCAGACGAGGAACCCGAAGTTCAGAAAGGTTAAATGATGTGAAAAGCAGGATTTGAATCCATATCCCCCCGGTCTGCAAGCTCAGAGCCTCTTTTCTGCTAAAACCCATCAGGCTGTTTTTGTTGATTTATTTGTTTGTCTGTTATTGTTGTTAAAGGTAAGTTAGAGCCAATGGCCGTGGGGCAAGGGAAAGTGGGAGGGGTGTGGAGTGAGGATGTGCTGGTGGAGGTTTTGGACTCTAATATGGCAACACACTCTAAAATCTCATTTGTTTCCCAGGCTGCTTGTGGAGCTTCATCCTTGTCCTGTGTCTTTTATAGTGAGATTCTGGTCTCTTAGCCGGGACTGTTTCTTTGCCTGGGAACTGCATAATGATAAGGACTTCCAGGAGTGCCCTGAGCAGGTGTGGGAGAAATCTAGAAACCAGGCAGAGCAAGGGAAGACTGGGCTTTGAGACAGTCACCGAATGATCATTCTGCAAACTTCATTGAGCAGTTCACATGTTCTAGGAGCTGTGCTGAACTCCACTGGGTTGAAAAAATAGGGGCTTCTGATCCCCAAGATCTTGTAGATTGTTGGGGAAGGCAAGATTCCCAATGGATGGGAGTTCCTCATGCAGAAAGATGGGCAGAGGAGGGGGAGGGTTGCTGGAGATGATTGGGCAGAGGCACACACCTGGGTTCCTCGCTGGAATCTTCTACCCCGGCATCCCCCCCCCCCCCCGGCCTGGCTCTGAGTTTAAGTCAAATAGCTTTGGTCCCCAGTTGCCTCCTGCCTGCCACGTTCCAACTCAATCATTCTTTGAAATTTGGAACTGGAGCTAAAACGCCTTTGCCCTGTAACGGGATTTGCACAGTCTCCACAGCAGCGCCCGCGTCGCTCATCACCTGCTGTTGTAATCTGTACCACTAAGCCTGCAGCTAGAGGCGGAAAAGCTTAACTCGTTTTTCCTGGCACGGGAGCCATATTTCAGGAGGGGAGCTAATCCACAGCCCATCTCCACACACGGAGGCTCTCAGAGGAGGTACCCATGGCAGAGAGGGCAATGGCTCCTTCCTTCCTTCCCAGAGGAGCTCTGAAGATCATGCTCCTCTTACACAGACAGACTGCAGGAATTGTGGTGTCTGAGTCTGAGGGTTAAACTGCTCTGGGGACCTTCTCAAGAGTGTTGGTGGCAGAGACAAGATGGCTAATCTTCCTGGTGATTTCCATACCTAGGCTGAATAGGCCTCCATATCTTCTGCACTATAAGAGTTGACTCTGTCTAAAGTACTAGTTTTTTGAGCAAGTGTGTGTATATGTGTGGTGTATACCTACCCAGGGATGCTGATTAAACACCTAGCACATTTTCTAAAACCCAAACAACTGCTCATGTTTTGTTGTCTTCTAACATTGTCTTAACTCTTTGTGCTTTGGAAGAATAGAGCCCAGAGTGAGCAGGAGTTTACTGAATGCTTACTGGATCTCAGCTCTGTTTGAGGCACTGTACTTAAGAGCATGAGGTGGGAGTGGGGGTCCAAACACGTGGGCACTAAGTGGAAAAGCAATCTAAAAACAGGAATAAAAGTTGCAAATTCCTTAGAGACAGAGGTCAGGCATGTGTGCATCCATGCACCCATTCAGTGATTCGTTCAGAATGTATTTACTAAGCCTAACGCATGATAGATGCTTTTTATAGTGCTCTTTATCGATGCTGACAGACACCGGAGCTGTCCTTGTTCAAGTGGAAGGCACTGGAAGGACTGGGCAGTGAATGGAATTTGGCTTGACCCAAGCGTTGCGTTTCTGAGAGGTTGACTGTCCGACGTGCAGTAGGTTGTGAGGAGGTAGGTTCTTCATCTCTGGGAAAGTTTGAGTAGAGGCTTTGTAGGCAGACCTCTCAGAGGCAGAAGAGAGTGTAACATGTCCTACAAATGTCCATTTATCCCTCCGCCCTTTTCCAGTGCACCCTAGTATCCTTCAAGTACCAGCACCCATTTCTTCCTGCCGCAGAACCTTCTCTGTTCACTTCCTGATGACCAGCTGGAAGTCCCAAGGTATGGATGGCACTTAGGAGTAGCCTTCACAGCTGTCTGAAGGGAGCCAGTATGCAAATGTCCCAGTCCCTTCCTCCTTGTTATTGCCTTCCAGAGTTGCCAAAAGCGTGAAGCTCTATTTCTCACAGTGGAAATCTCCTCAGTGATCAGCTTCCTTGGTTGTCTTCCTCTCTACCTTTTTCCTCACCTCCCTCCTGGTACTTCTTGGTTTTACTTCTAGAATGATGACCTTGCACTTGGTCCCTGGCCTCTGCATCTCCTTTTTGAATAACCTGAAGGAAGACAAGGGTATCTTACCCTGTGTGGAAGCTGAGACCTCCAAGGGTCCCCTCCTTCCATTTCTACTTGGATAAAGAAACAGTGTCACATTGAGACCAGAACTTCACTCCTCTGCTGGGGAGCAGAGTGTGGGGCATTTATCACTCATCTGACATAAGATGCTCAGCTTGTCTTCCTGCCAGGTCAGGAGGTCCCCTGAAAGCATTTGGTGGCAGCTACTTTAGGGATGCATGCCCTAACTTCCATTCCACCAGAGCTCAGGCTTGGGGGACCAGGATGCCCCGTAGACACTTGTGGATTGGCTCTCCTTGATCTTTGGACCTCTCAGTCCGTGCTAGCTCTGGGCAGGGCTGAGCCCTCACATCTACCATTCCCAAGGACCTCTGTTTCACACAGTTGATGAGCCAAAGGTTGGGCGGGCCTAGTCTGAAGGTCTTTTCTGTGTCACCTGGCTAGAAGGCATCGAACTAAACAAGCAACTGGGCCAGGCTAATTGCCTGCCACTCTACAAGGCTAGGACACTGACTTGAGCAGTGTCTACCATACCTCCACAGACAGAGTATGCCGAAACAACACTTCGTTATGGAGGCAGGGAAGGAGGACAGAGACAGCTTTTTCAGTAGGCGTGTTGGACACTGCGATGGCCACCAGGTCCTCATCAGTGAAGAACTTGCTGGTCAGATGCTGGGAAAGCAGTCTGCACTTAGAATCTTTAGGGGACAATTCAGTGGCAGAGAGTCTCCTACCCAACCAAGGCTGAGACCCTTTTGGGATTGCTCACACTCAGTAACAGATTGATACATGAGTTGATACATGCCATCTGGCTAGATTTGGGATGGCTCTAACAGTCCTTTCATAAGGGGCTAGAAAGATGGCTCAGTGGTTACGAGCACTGGCTGCTCTTACAGAGGATCCAGCTTTTGTAATACTCCTTAGTAAGTACCCTCTTGGTAAAATTCAGTTCAGAGGTTGCTCTCAGCGACCCTACCTTGGGACAATGGGGCATTGTCCTTGCTGACTCAGTTGAACCTCTGAATCATTCTGCTAAACCTAAAATCATCCATTTCTAATTTGTACCTTCCAGAAAGTCCTTGGTACCTTAGAGAGTGAAATGGGGTTAGGCCCAGCTCTTTTTCCAATGGTCTCAATAAATTGACTGTGCGCGCGTGTGCGCGTGCACGTGTTACAGGGATTAGGATACTAGGTAGGCCCTGCAGGTCACACACACATGCCACCACATCCTGAAGTGCACTATTGCCCCTTGTCACCGCATGCAGGCAGCCGCCATATGCAGGCAGACGTCCTTCAGAAGATGTAGCAGTTACAGGCCCCTGAGCAGCAGTGTCTTTCTGTCCCAGGCTCATTCTTACAGCTGGGACTATGATGGGAGCTTGCTTTATTAGATCCCATTATAAATGGATGATTTGCCATCTCTGAAGATAAATGGGAAGCTTAATGCAGAGGTACCCTGTCTGGGGAAACTGGAGAGTTATGGATGTTAGCTTTGTAGCTTTGTGAAAGCACTTTCTTAGGGAAACTGAAATGACCAAGATGAGATTGAATTAGTATGTACTGGTATGAGCTTTTTCTCCCCCTATCCATCTTGATTTTTTTTTTTTAAAAAAAGGAATAGATTTGCCTCCTGTGTGAACAGTTTCATAAAATGCAAAGCTGAATTTGGGTTTGGTAATTAGCAGGGTTGCCTCCTGGTGCTAAGGAGGCAGCTGCCCAGCTCGAGTCATCTGTGGAGGGGGTGAAGGAAGCGCCCTCTGCTGGCTTCCCTCGTGGTGGGGTCTGCTTGCTCCCACTCACTGGGCTCCCACTCCCGCCAGGTGCTTCCTTTACAGGGTGATTAGCACCACTTTCTATTCCAGCTGCAGGCTCCTGGATTCTGCTTCTCTGAGTCACTCTACCACGCACCCTCTTTATTACCCTGTCCCACTCTGAATTTCCGACTCAGGTTCCCAATTAAGAGGTAAGCTTCTTGCCAGTAGGCAAATCCATCCATTAAAGACTAAATACTTGAGGTGTAAAGATAAAGATGTGGAAACTTCTGTCCTTCAAGAGACGGATCTAATGGAGGAAACACAGATGTAGATAATGCCCAAACCAGTACTCCATGACAGAGCTATCTGAGATGACAGAGATGTCCCATGTTTGTGGTATATATTGTGGTCCGTCCAGAATAAGAAGGGATGGGTGTCTGGGTCTTCAGGCAACTGTCTTAGGATCCTGAGCAAATGGCTTCTGAGATTTGAGCCTTGGTGTCATATTTTGTAGAATCACAATGTGCTTCTAGAATCTCTCTAGAATCTAGAACCTCTCTAGAACCAAAATATCTGCTGGCCTAGTCCCACTTCCTCCTGACATAGAGGAAGGAAGAAAGGCCGTGGCATGTCCAGGCTCATGGTAAGGGAGAGACAGAATCGGGACTCTAACTCTTCCTTCCTGACTTTTTGACTCCAGCAGACTGTTACAAGCTATGAGGGAGGGAACAAGTATTAAGAGACAACAGAAGACTTCTCTTGAAGCCTCCCGTTTATGCCATCACAGACTCAAGACCAGCTTTGAGGTCTCATATGTATTTGAGGTTTACAGGGTGAATGTAGAGGGACGCTTATGGGTGATATTACTCAACTACCTAGGACCAGCATACACCACCATGGTCAGTGTCTGTCTCAAGTGTCTTCATCACCAAATAATTCTAGGAGCAAGGCACAGAAAAAGACAGAATGATATGTTCCCCAGTTTACCTGGGACCCCAGATAGTGGGAGCACTGAGAATTCCTGTCCCTCTGAGACTTTACTAGGCATAGGAGTTATCTTCTTGGGTGGTCCCCATCAAACAGTGAATTCCAGCAGGGCTTCTGGATTAATCTTTGAGTTCAAGAACTTTGTAGAGATGGAGAATAAAAAGGGATAGCTTGCCATGAATGGACTTAGCCTCTCCTCTGCTCCACAAATATTTATGAGCACAGATAGCATCTAAAGAAAGCTGTGCATGCATGGCTGGGAGCTGGGAGGCCTGGAAGCAGTTGGCACCAGGTGAATTCATTAGAAATTTAAAGCACAGACTATATAGTTTTCTCTCTCTATATATAATTCTAAGCACTGAGCCTACCCCAGGTCCCAGAGCACTCTCTGGGGATGCTGAGCTTTGCAAATGGAAGGCTCTTGATCACCCTGGCTCCCTAATATGCTAAGGTGTGCAATGAGTCCTGTAGTGAGTACCCATCATGACCCTGGCAGAGCCTGGGACTCACCTGGAGAAAGCTCCAGGGTTTTCTCCACTTCAGGTTTTCTCATGCTGGTGAGAGCCTTCTAGTCTTTTATGGAGCAACATAAAACACTCTAAATACCAGTATATTTAAACATGTGTGTGGTTTCTTTGGATGGTGGCGGTGGCAGCGCGGGGGAGGGGGGGTTGAGAAGTTTTTACTCACCTAAGATGTTCACCTTCTTTTAAAATTTATAAATTTAAATTTATTTTTTATTATTTGCATGTGTGCATTTGTGTAATGTAAGTGTGGGGGCACGTGCATGCCGCAGCATGTGTATGAAGGTCAGGACGACTTTGTGGAGTCTGTTCTCTTCTTCCCCCTTTCTGTGACTTCCGGGGCCTGAACTCAGGTAGGTCATCAGGCTGGTGTGGCAAGTGCTTTTACCTGCTGAGACATCTCACTGGCCCAAGTGTGTGTCCTCTAAGTGCTGTCTTTAAGGTCTCCTCCTGGCTGTGGCAGGTGCTAAGCTGGAGGAACATTCAGGATGATTTCTGTCCTCTTCCTTCCTCTCCCCATTTGACTGAGGAGAGGCCAAGAGATCTGAAGTCCAGTAAGGACTCATTCAATGTCACACAACTGTGGAGAGACCAAGAGATCCCAAGTCAGGTAGGGACTCATTCAATGTCACACAACTGTGGAGAGGCCAAGAGATCCCAAGTCAGGTAGGGACTCACTCAATGTCACACAACTGTGGAGAGGCCAAGAGATCCCAAGTCAGGTAGGGACTCACTCAATGTCACACAGCTAGTCAGCAACAGGGTTGAATTGAGATGTCTAAATCATCCCATCATTTGCTCAGAAGGTTTCTGGTAAATTCTTAGTGGGTATCCAGGAACCATGATAGCCAAAGGGACAATGGAGGACAAGAAGACCCAGTCCTCATCCCCAGCGCCTGCCTTGGAGTGGGAAAGAATAAACAAACAGTCCTACCTATCCTTTCCTACATGTCATGAAGGAAATGGCAGGGGAACCATGTATAAAGTTTGGGTCACAGAACGGCTGGAGAAACAGGGATAGGACTAGGGACCGAGTGTCCCAGGCCAAGGAAACAGCTTTCACAAAAGCCCCGGGGAAGCAACGTTTGTTTTCAAGGGCAGCGTGGAGGAACCCAGTAAGTGAGATACTGGGATGGGCAAGAGTGGAGGGGGCAAAGGCAAGGTCAGTGGCAGCCCTCCTAGGTCAACAAAGGACTCTGGGTTTTAGTCTCATTTCCACTATGCGGCCTGAGTGGAATAGCTGAGTTCCCACGGCACCGTGTGGAAGAGGCCAAGGGCTGACGAGCATCCAAAGAAACATGGACGTGGCTATTCTGAGAAAGGAGCTCTGAAGACATGAGGAAATGTGATGTGGTTGTTCTGGTGAAGATGGGCTTAGCCCAGGGAAACTGGTGACTTGGCCACCTCAAGAGGCAATGCAAAGAGATCTTGGAGAGGGAGCCCCAGAGTTGGCTGAGGAGGCTGGCAGTGACAAACTGAGGGAGTGGTTTCACTGGCCCCACCTGAGGGCATTCAAGATGGAAGGAACCCACCTTGGGTATAGGTGTGCCAAGCGGATCCGTGGTTAAGCTGGGTTTCTGTGGTTTACCTCCTTGGGTAAGATTCCCATCCCCAAGAGTCCTGGCCAGTAACTCTGCAAGGCAGACAGAGTGTGTGCGATGTTAACATACTTTTTACCTGGCAGATGGTCACACAGGGACAAGGTAGCAGGACCAAGCCCAGAGGTGGCGTCAGTGGATGTGACAGGAAGGGGAGGTAGGGGAAGGGAATGGGAAGCTGACGCGGATGGAGAGTGTCCACCATTCCTCCCTGGCAGGTTGCCTTCTCTGGCTGTGGCGATGAGGCCATCGGATCAGCCCGCACACCGCTGCAAGTGGTGTGAGTGTGAGTGGCATCACTTTGGAGACGCAGCCGGTGGATCCTGCCCTTTGGGTGACTATCCAGGCAGGACTAAGAACTTGGTTGACAGTGTCGTCTCTCAGGGTGGTTCCCATCATTGAATGAGACCATGGAAACAGGCATGGATAGCAGTCAGCATACTGCCTCAGACACTGGGTGCTCAGGGCAGGGAGGGTCTAAAGCTCTGTTTTCTTGACTTGAAAATGGATCCTTGACCTCCCCTTATTCAATGTCTTCCTGCCCTTTTTCATTTTCAGATTTTTATTTCATTTTGCTTTAGGTGTGTGGGTGTTTTGATTGCTTGTATCCCTGTGCTCCACCTGTGTGCCTACTGCCTATGGAAGCCAGGAGAGGGCGCCACATCCCCTGAAACTAGAGTCACAGATGGTTGTGAACCACCATATTAGTGCTGGGAATTCAATCCAGGTCCCCTGGAAAAACAGCCAGTGCTTAAAAGCCATCTTGCCAGGTCCCATTTTCTGGTCATTTAAGAGACAATAATATCATATAAGAAACTCCAGTTACCTTCTTAGCACTGGCCCAGAGAAGACTCTAGCCCTGTCACTTTTGGTCTCCAAATCTTCTCTCCTGGTGGAAGAGCTTATCCTAGACCAGCTTCTCCACAGCACACTGCTGAGCCGAACAGAGGGGCCTGCATTGGCAGAGTGAGCCCTTCCTTTAAGAAATCCGGGTAGGTCCAGACCCTGGTAGGGTCTTCTCCAACTGAGTTTGGTCTGCGCTCTGTCATGTAGATCAAATAGTTCCCCTTTCTCTGTGTGCTCGGAAGTAAAAAACAAAACAAAATAAAACCAGGAAAACAGCACCTAGAAGAGCCCTAAACATCATATTATCTCAGAGGTCTCTGCTGAGATAATATGACTGATGTTCTGTGAATCGTCTTTCAGCTTCAAAACTCGCCTCTTTTGAGAAATTTGCCCTACAACATCATTCAATGGCATCTCCCCCTCCCCTTCCTGGCCTATCCATTAGTTACAAGCTGCAATGTCCTGGAATTAATTCATTTATTTATGCTTCTTAATATGTGACCTGCGGGTTGTTTCCCATAACAACAATGGCAATGACAACAGCTACTGCCATTTATCATGCATGCAGGGACCTGGTAGACACCTTAAGAAGCAACCTTGGGAGCCTTGGGACTTTGGTGGCTTTAAGCCACTTAACAACTGAGTCAGAATTTGGACACAAGTCTTCCTGGCCTAGCTCAGTCTAAGCCAGTTAAACAGCATACGGTGTTCTCTGTGTGCCCTATTAGACTGTGGGAGCCCCAGAAAGAGCCTGTTTTCTGCATTCACCCCATCTCCCTTTATTTTTAAATTCTGCTCAGTAATAAAAGTCAAGATTATTGTTGGGTATGCCAGACACCTTGGTTGAAGTTGAGAATGTTATGTACAACTCTCCCCAATCCAGGTTGTAGATAGAGAAGGGCACAATCAATTTCCAACTTCCTTCCTTCCTCTCTTCCTTCCTTTACTTTTTAGTTTGTGTGTGTGTGTGTGTGTGTGTGTGTGTGTGTGTATGTGTGTGTGTGTGTGTATAGTGTGAATGCATGCATGCTCATGCTGTGTATTGTATACAGAGGTCAAGAGGTCAGAGGACAACCTCAGGTGTTGGCTCTTGGCTTCCCCCCTGGCTTGAGACAGCCTCTTGCTTGGTTCCGCACCATGTCTGCTGAGCTAACTGGCCTGCAGTTTCCAGGGATTGTCATGTCTCATGCTGTCTTCCCACAGATGTGCTAGAATTACAGATGTTCATGCTACATGTCTGAGTTTACTTGGGTCCTGGGATTTGAACTTGGGTCCTTAGGCTTGTGTCATGCATGCTTTTACCCACTGAGCTGTCTTCCTCACCCTGACTTCCAGCTTTACCTGACTATAGATGAAAAGGATCTTACAGACCCTGTGGCATGGGAATCAGGCCCCAAGTGACCTTGTTGCTGGTGTGCCAAAATAAGAAGACCCTCCTATGGAAGGGCACAACTAAAGAGACATCCAGGAGCCTGTCCCTCAACCAGGGAGCTGGCCTGGGTGCTGGTGCCGACGTTTACTGTAGATGTCTTACATCAATGTCTAGGACTCTTTGTAAGAGGGAGAAACAAGAGTTGGTGACTGATATCTATAGCCTTCGTGGGTTGTGGGAGCCTGGGGTGAGGCTCACACGGCTGAGTGGCACAGGCTGGGGTGCTGGCTTCCCAGATAGACACCCTAGTGTACTAGCGTTGTCCAGGGATGTCTCCATCCTCTCCTCTTCTCCTTCTTAGACTCTGTCTTCACAGAAGACCCTCACCTCGCCTCCCCACTGCCAGGAACTCTATGAAACATTGGAATTGGGGCTCCAAATGAGTTATCTGTGAGTGACCCTGGGGAGCCCCTATCTCTGTCTGCCTCCACCTGAACAGCCAAATCAAATACAAATCTGCTTCACCATTACGGGTAAGGTGGTCATGAGTTTAACTGTATGGTTCATCAGTCATTGCCATATAACCTACAACTAGTCTGTTAGCACTTACTCAATGAATATTTCCTGAGCACCTACTGTGTGCCACACACTAGCCTAGATACTGTGTGAGTATGGGATGATGGGATGGTGAGTAGACTAGAATAGGAAAGTGGCATGGTAGGCCTGGCAGAGTCTTAGAACATCCCTGGAAAGGGCAGCCAAGGCCTCTTTTGGTTGAAACCTGAATGATGATGAATAAAGAAACGATGGAGAAATAGAAAATGTTATGGAGACGTAGGATACGTAGGCAAGTCCAAGGCCTTAAGTTGCAGAGCAAGGGAACCACTGAGAAGGTTTCTGGTTTGCTACCGCACAGGCAGTGAGTTGCAGGGCCTCAAGGTGGAAGCAGAGAGTACTTTTAGGTGGCCATTCAAGGGTCCTGGCCAGCAATGACGCCACTCTCTGAACCTGTTTCCAAAATGAAGACAAGAGTACCTACCTTCCAGGATAGTGATGAAGAAGGAATGTAATAAGTAAACGCTATTCAGTACACAGAAACCATTAGCAATAGCGAAAAATTGACTATTGTGGGCTGTACAAGCCCCGCTGTACAAGCCCTTCCGGGAGAATTGAGCCTATAATGGTCAGAACTTTTTCGGTCAGCAACTCTAAGGATGGGATGCAGGCTACCCTTCCTGGCTTTCTTATCCTAGGTTGTTAGTGATGAGAAGGGCATCTATGGTGCTCAGCACCCACTGGAAGGTGGTCACCAGACTGGCAGGAGTGGACAGGTGGTCTCTGGAGGAGGGGGACTTCTTCTGTGTGTTACCAAAGCAAGACTGCCAGCAAGTGGGAGAGCCCAAGCATTTTGGACTCCGTGCCTTCCCAAGATGGAGCCGGGAGACATTCCTGCCTCACCTGGTAAGTCTGCTGAGTCGAGAAGGGATAGGAGAAAGGCTTAGCTAACAGGAAAAGCCAGCTGGGATGCAGAAGATGTGGAGATGCTCTTTGCTTCTCCCTGACTTTCATAGGAGAAAGGCTTAGCTAACAGGAAAAGCCAGCTGGGATGCAGAAGATGTGGAGATGCTCTTTGCTTGTCCCCGACTTTCAATCCGCAGGGAGGGGTGCACTGGAAATAGAGGAAGGGAGAAAACAGAGGTGGGTAGAGTTCTTTCCAAGCTTCCTGTCTGTCCTCGGAGATGAGAGGGTAAGATGATATAGGCTGGGCTTGTGAGAAGGTCTTGGTGAGACACTCTCGGTATGCAGAGACAGCAGCTGGACCCCGAAGCGTATTTCTGCTCAGCGAGCAGGGTCTCTTATCCTGCAGAAATTCACCTCCTCTGAGTAGTGTTGCGACAAGATGAGGGGCTGGAGAGCCCTGATGCCCTGCAGCCACACCTTGGACTCCTCTAGCTGCCTGCCATTGTGGTAAAGGGAAATTTTATGAGCTCTTCATTCCTCAGGTCCCACGGGGCCTTTGCCTTGCTCAGACCATCTCTGATACACACATATATCTTCAAAAGAAAAAGAAAGAGAGAGAAAAGCTATTTTATTTCATTGCCAAACTATCCACTTTAAATACCCTTTTTATTACAGTATCTGCATAGTAATACTAATAATAGATCTTGTTGGCAGTTCTAATGAGGCTGGAGAATATAAGGTTCCCAATAAAGTTAATTGTTGCCTTTAATATTCTCATACATTTATACATGGTAAATCTTTAAAGGAGAAAAAACACTCCATTTCACCCCTGTTAAGCAGCTGGTCGCAGACTGGATAGAGACCAAGTATAGTAGCAGTGTGGGCTGGGAACTCGGCTCAGGAGAACTTGGGTTACCAGCTCCAAACTTCTTCTTTTGAGTAACAACAGCCTGGACTTTAAGCCAGTAGGAGCCGGGCTTCTAGGCTGGCCTCGATGCTTCTTCATTTTATAGCTTAGACACATGACTGAAGCTCTCAGCCTCACTTTTTTTTTTTTTTTTTTTTTTGGTCTAACATGGGATTTATAATATGTGTATGTAACTCAGAGCAGAGTACACGGCATGCTCTCTGTGTTCTTCCCATGGAAATTATTACCATTATTTCTCTCCTCTGAGTGTGTATGCTTAGTGTGGCAGGCGTGTGCGCATACATGTGCATCTTCACTTTCACTCTTCACTCCCCACCCACTGTATTCTTTAAGGCAGGGTCTCTCCCTGGTCTGGACTCATCGATCTAGGCTGACGGGCCAGCGAGGCTCAGGGTCTGCCTGTCTCTTCCTTGCCATTGCTGTGATTACAAGCACATGCCACGGCACCCAGCTTTTGACATGGGTTCAAACTCAGCTTCCTGTGCATGTACAGCAAGCACACTCTACTGGCTGAGTCGTCTCTCCAGCTACATTATCACCATTTTAAACTATTTAAACACAATTAATATTTCATCCACCCACCATGCATTCTCACTGAGGGCGAAATAAATCACAGTGCTACAAAGACTGTATGTGAACGGCAGAGCCGACCCCAGACCTCTCTGTTGGTCAGTTCTTCAAGACTGCACAAGGACAAGTGTCAGCCAGGGCTCGTATCCAGGGTTCTGAGTTCCCAGGATCTTCCACCAGCTTTTAGGTGACCCCTGACCTCTGCACCTCTACCCTCCAAGAAGGTCTCAGCAACTTTGCTTTTCTTCTACCTTTTAATGAGACCCGGGTCCCTGCTGCCCGAGTCTAGGCCAACCTTGATTCCAAGCTGAGGTGAGGGAGGGCTTCTTCCCCAGTCTTGGGACAGACAGTCCTGATTCTCCTCTCGCCCCTCCCAGTGACCATTCTCCCTTTTTACTTTTTCTTGGAGGAAAAAAAAAATCACATGAATTTTTCAGTCGCGGAACAAAGAGGAGTGTGTGTTTCACCATTTATTCTGTCTCCAGCTCCGTGTATTTCTGACAGTTCCATTGCACTGCTGACACTTGTGATGTTTTTCCTCCCAGGAGGGGTAGCAGAGGGAGATTTTACCACTTCCCCCTCCAGGCCCAGCCTTCCCGGTCTGAGAGAGGGAGTGAGGAACCGAGGTGTCCCAGGTTAGGGGCAGCCCCTGTGACCTTGTGTTTCAGCAAACAGATCGCAAACAAGGCTCTCCCCATCCCGACCCTTCCCCACCCAGCCAGGGTTCTCTTCTACACATCAACGCCTCTCCTACTGGCAAGTGGCAAGAAATACTATGTGACAGGATGGTTGCCATGGCAACTCTCGTTTCCAGTTAAACAACCGGGCACTGATGAAAGGGGTCTCGCTTGCTTTGGTTAAAGGGTTTGTTGAGAAGGGTGTGGGGCTCTTTTCTTCTTTGTCACCTTTCTTAGTCCTTGCCTTTGGTCTCGTGTGTGTGTGTGTGTGTGTGTGTGTGTGTGTGTGTGTGTGTGAGAGAGAGAGAGAGAGAGAGAGAGAGAGAGAGAGAGAGAGAGAGAGAGACAGAGACAGAGAGAGACAGAGAGAGACAGAGAAAGAGAGAAAGAGAGAAGCATAAGGTAGGGGCCTTGATGGGCCAGGGATGCTCAGTTCCTGGAGAAGAGGAAGGTAGCAATGGGCTGGACCAGAGGGAGGAAGATGGGGCTCTGGGTCTGAGAGAGGAGAATGGACCTTTGGTCCTTGTCTCCGTGGTTTCCTCCCAGACCTACCTGCTCATGTCTGTATTCTCTCAGAGGAAGGAAGGACCTGTTGGGGGAAGAAATGGGTTGGTGGAGGACCCTGTGTCCCAACAGGTGGTTGGGTAATTAAGTGAGCTTTATGCACACAACACTGTTTTGCCCGATGTAATTGCAGTTTCCATATAAATAATTCACGGGAAATTATTAGAGTGAGGACATCGCCCGCCTCTTCATAATTTGCTTAACCGAAATAGGCTCTTTCATCATGCACGTTGATTTGCCTTAAGACCATGCACTCAGCATCCTTCATAGGCCCGCTCCTCTGAAAACGAGAATGCAGAATTTAATTAAGTTATGCAAATCGGGCGTCCCCTGCCTGGGGAGAGGCAGAGTGTTTGCCCACATGGCTGTGGGGTGGCACAGAGATGGGAAGGTGGGGCCCAGGTGTACCCCAGGGGGTGGGTCGCTGTTTGGGGAGGAGCCAGAGTGCTCCCTCCCCATAATAAGAGCAGCATAGGATGAGAGAACGGTTTGGGTCTGGATTCCATGGGTGGGGCAGAGCAGGCCCCAGGAATTGGACCTCCTGACTGACCGATGTGTTACTTTGGAGAAATTCTTAACCTGAGGGAGCCGTCAGGAGCCTTCCATGTGAAATGAGGGTAGTACAGGCACTGAGCTGGGGCTCAGGGGCGAGATCCATTTGAGCACTGTGTACCATGCTGAATCCGGTTCCAGCTCCGGGTGTAGGGAATCCCCAGCCGTCCCGTGATTACTATTACCTCCATTATGATTGTTGTTACTGTTCTTATGTAACAACACTGAGTTTCCCTGATTCAGATTTTCATTGCTTTTCACAGAAATGTCTAGCTGAGGCCATCCTGTCTTCCTCCCTCAAGGAGAGTCAAACTTAGAACTTTCTCCATAGATAAACCCATGATTTGAGGGAAAAAAATATTAATTAGAGGAGAACACCTCGCATTTTGAAGCGGGGTTCACATCCCAGGTCCTTTGTTTGAATACAGTTAGGAGCAAGCCTTTATGAACTGTGAGGGTCTCTTGGGTAGATAGAGTAGGCAAAGTTTTCTTGACTCGAATGGAGGAGGGGGGTAGGAGGAACTCCCCTCTAGGGTTGGGGGCGGGGTTAGGAGGAACTTCCTGGACAAGCACTGGACAAATGCCTGTTTTGTGGTTTATGCTCTATAAAAAGTGTCGACTCTGTCAGTGACTCTAGCCCATCTGCCTTAGCCTCCTCTGTCTACCCTCCCTTTGCCTTCTTTTATTATGGCCCTTCCTCCCTCTCCTTCTTTCTTTCATGCTGTCCATCAAAATACTGTCTACTAGATTACTCTCCTATTTCCTGGGACAAAGTATTTGCCCATCAGGACTTGGGGGAAGTAGAATGTGTTTTAACTCAGTTTCACAGCAGGGGTGGCGTTAACGACTGTGGCTTCTGTCTGTGGCAGGAGGTTGGGGTAACTTGCTCATATCCTGTCCATCAGTAAGTAGAGGGCTCCCCCTGGCTGGAACAGGAGCCAGGTTGTGACCTATAAACTTGGCCCCTATCACCCTGCTACATCTGCCAACTGGGCGCCATGCTGAAAGTTTCCATAACATTAGAAAACAGCGCCACCTGCTGGGGGCCAAGTGTTCAGGCATACAATTCTATGGGGGATAGTTCCTATTCCAACAATAACAATGGCCATGAAATCCAATAAGACATCTACATTGAAAAATAAGGAACTGGTGTCTTTAAAAGCCTTTTTCCCCCCTTGAGGGGACTGACATTATTTCAAGGGAATAAGAATGCTTAATTTCTAAATACCAAAGCCTTGGTAACCCATAGAGGTGCTCTATAGACCAGCCATCAAGTCAGAGGTATTCCCCAACCTCTGCTAGATAGGTGATCCTTATTCTCTACTAGGCAGCAATGGATTCTCTGCAAAGAAGCTCAGTTTGAGAATTTGTCTAATGGCAGGTTTCGTATATCTCTCTGTCTTCCTCTCTCCCTCCCTCCTACCCTTTGTCTATAAGTCTATGTATCTCTCCCTCTGTCTATTTCTCTGTCTCTGTCTCTCTATGTCACTTTCTCCTTATCTCTTCCTCCCTCCTTATGTCTCTCAACCATTATCACAGAACCAGTCGCTTCATTCATTAAACAAATCTCTATTGATCACCTGCTGTATATAAGATACCATGCAAAGCATTTGGATTTACCTTGGCAAACAAAACAGACTCAATTCCTTCCCTAATTGAAATTGTAGGTGCCAGTCATAGAGCACAAGGTTGCATCTCTAAGTACATAGCTCCATATTCAATGAAGACTGTGAGGGAAAGATGAAGGGGGACAGGAGAATGATGGGGGGGTATTTAAATGGCAGGCGTTCTATCAGCAGGACCGGGAGTGAGTGAACTCATTGAAAAGTGATGGGAAGGGTATTCTGAGCAGTGGGAGTGAGTGGACAAAGCTTGAGGTCAGGAAGAGGACTGATGTCTTTGAGGAGCTGGGAGCTGACAGAGGCTGGGGTGACTGAGAGGACACTGTCAACTTCATCCAGTGACTGGGCACATCCAAGGTCTTGACAAATATCAGGATATCTCAGGGCCCAGCCAAGTGGGCACATAAAATTCAACATCACCCTCACTAAAGAGTCAGGACAAGGATGATACAATACTGTGAGATTAGTAACAAGCAGGTGCCATTGTCTCTCTCCACCCCTTAGGCTCGTGGGACTGGGAGGGAACAGTAACCATAACTAGCTAGTGAGGGTCAGGAGATGGGGTCTCAGGACAATGAAAAGCCACCTTGAGCAGAGATACAGCTAAAGCTCACAGAAGTTGCCTTTCAGTACCAAGACCTGTGTCCTAACCAAGTTTTCAGTCCATCCCAGAATAGGGGAAGAGTAGGACTTCCCACAGGGGACTCGGAGAGAATTGGGGACCTACTGTCAGAGATGTTTGCTTCAGCTCCACTAATTGTTCATTACTGAATTAGCAGCTGATACCCAGTATCCTCACCTACAGAGGGATGTGCTGTGTGTTTCCTGCTGGGGCCTCCAGAGTGGCTGTTTACATTTCTCTGGGTTCTAGGAGGCTGACCTTTACGGGCTGTATCTTACTCAGCTTTTAATTCCTGCAACAAAGTCCTGAGAAAAATCAACTAAAAGGATGAAAAGTTTATTTTGGCCTGTGGGTTTTCAGCCCATGGTCACCTACAGTTGCTTGGGGCTTGTGGAGCCACAATACATGAAGGAAGCAAAGCGTGTGGTGGGGGAGGACTGTTCACTTCCTGGTGGCAGAAAAGCCCAGGTTCTCGATTATCATCCTCTGAAAGGCAGGCCTCCAACGATTCGACTTCCTTTCAGCTCTTCAAGGTCCTAGTGATCCTCAACAGCACCAACACCCAGAGACCAAGCCTTTCACACACGGCGTTTGGAGGACACTGTAGATCCACACTACAATAGACTACATTCACAGGATAAAACATCTAAGAGTAGATCTTTTCCCTTCTGGCTTGGCTGAAGTGAAGGATCAAGACGGCCTGGGAAAGCAGGAAGGTTAAGGTATACATTTCTCCTGTTCCCTCTTTGCTAGGCAGTGGGTGCGCTGTACCCCTCTCTAAAAGACCATGCTCCATTTTCCACTGTGCTAATAGATCCTGAGGCCGGATTCTGGTCACTATTACCTCTCAGTCCCATCAGCCTAAAGGGTGGGGAGAGGCAATGTCACCCGGCTGTCACTAATCCCAGAGTTCTGTGTCACCCTTGTCATGTCCCCTTAGCCCTGCCCATGTGTTTGAAAAGAGTTTCCTCAGTGAGCATGATGATTAATTTTATATGTCAACTTGCCTGGGCTATGAGGTACTCTGATATTTGTCCAGACAGTCTGGTGTGTCCTGTCTCTCGATGAGGTTAGCGTTTGAATTAGTATGCAGTACAAGACTATTCTCCCTAATGAGTCATGCACTATCCAACCAAGAGATCCGCATAGATGAAAACTGATGAGGAAGAGGAAACACGTGACCATCTTGAGTTGCGACCTGAACCCTCTACCATCTTGAGTTGACATGAGTCTTCTACCCTTGGGTTGGAACTTACACCTTTAGTTTTCTGGTTCTTTGGCTCACCAACTTCAGGTCTTGTGAGCCATGCAGCTCAGGGCAGAGAGACAGAAAGGGGGTGTGATGCTTCCTATTGATGGTCAACTTGACAGCATCTAGAATCACCTGGAGGTGATCTCCAGGCATGCCTCTGAGGGAGTGTCCAGATTAGGTTAACTGAGGAGATGGTCCACCCTAAATGTAGACGGTACCATTCCATGGGAAGGGTGCAAGCTTAACACCAATATTCACTTCCCCCTGCTTCCTGAGTGCAGAGGCCATGTGACCAACTGCCTCATATCCTGCCACCCTGACCTCCCCGCCATGATAGACTTTGCCAACTGTGAACCAGAATCAGCACCACCTCCCTTCTGTTGCTTTTATCAAGTATTTTCTCACAGCCCTGAGAAAAGTAGTTAATACAGGCACCCAGGACAAGATACAGCCCCCAGTGACATGCCCTCAGGAATCTTCTTTCTCTAAGTAGGCCTGGAAGTTTCCATCACCTCCCAATGCTATCACATCATGAGTCCATCAAGGGAAAAATCCATTGATTAGGTCACCCCCTCCCCCCCACAACACATACACCCTTAATACAAGTACCTCTCAATGACTGGATCTACCAACTGGGAACCCAGCCTTCAGTGCCTGACTTTTTTGGCGGGGGGAGGTGTGCATCTCATATTCAAACCATAACATCTCGGAACCTCTTAGCTTCAATAATTGTGTGAGCCAATCTCCTCCCTGTCCCTACTCCTGACTTTTCTCCCACACACCAGCCTTGATTGGAAAATTAGTATCAGGAAAAGGGAAGAGATGAAACAATTATCTCCATTACGGCTCCTGTACCTCTTCACAAATCCCTTTACCTTTCACTTCATTAAAACTTAATTGACATACAATAAACTGAACATATTTAAAGTGTACCATACGATGAGTTTTGACATATGTGTGTTCAAGATAATGAGCATATCCATCATCTCCCAAAGTTTCTTTGTGCCTGCCCCCTTTGAAATCTCTGGCTCTTGCTCCCCGCCCCCAATCCCTAGGCAACCAGATCTGCTTTCTGTCACCACAAGCTCATTTGCATTTCCTACAATTATAGAAATGGAAGCATACAGTATGCGTTCTGTTTGCTTGCCTTCTTTCACTCAGCATAATTATTTTGAGCTCCATCTGTGTCGTAGTATGTATCGATAGTTCATTCCTTTTCATTTCTGACGGTATTTTGTTACATGAATAGCCCATGGTTTGTTTATCCATTCACCAGTCGATGGACACGTGGGAAGCCTCCAGTCTCTTCCTCTTCCAATCCATGTTGCTAAGAGCATTTGGGTGGAAGTCTCGGCCTGGCTGTGTACTTTCCCTCTTCCTGGGTAAACTCCTAAGAGAGGAATGGTTGGACCACATTCTAGGTGGTTGTTTAACTTGTTGAAAAGATGCCATATTGCCTTCTAAATCTGCCGCACCATTTTACATTACCCAGCAGTGTATGTGAATTCCAATTGGTTCACGCTCTTGGCAGGTGCTTGGTATGTTCAGGCTGCTTAACTTGAGCCATTCCAAGAGATGCACACCAGAATCTCATGGTAGTTTTCATTTGCATTTCCCTAATGAACAGTGATGTTGAATATCTGTCCTAGGTTTCTTTTCTATGATATATCTTCTACAGGGAAGTCAGATTTTTTAAAAACTCAATTGAAAATTAAGTTGTTTATGCCTCTTATTATTGTTTTTTAGGGCTATTTACACATTAGAGATATAAATCTTTCATGAACTATGATTTAGGCGTATTTTGAACTGGAGAGATGGATGAGTGTATGAAGTGTTTGCCATGAGTGTGAGAACCTTATTTCACAACCTCAGAATCCGCATAATGCCAGGTGCATTAGCACACATGGCTGTAATTCTTGCACTCTTACAGAGAGGTGGAAGGTGGAGATGGGAGAATCCCTGGAAGACCATGGGCCAGCTAGCCTGGCCTACAAAGTGAGAAAAAAAGGGGAGGCAGGGAGATCCTGTCCCAAACAAGGTGGGAGACAAGAACTGAGTCCCAAGGTTATTCTCCGACTTATACTTGCGGTCTGTGGCATACAAATGTTTGAATTCACACACACAAATGCACAAACATACACACACATGTCCAAAGACAACTAATAGTAGCAACAGTGATATTTTCCTGGCCTTTGGCTTGTTCTTTCAATCTCTTAACTATCTTTGAAGAGCATAGATTTTAAGTGTTGGTGAAATTTACCAATTTGTTCTTTAATATTATTGTATCTAGAAATACTTTCCTTTCCCATAAGGGTCATATCACGTTTCTTGATTATGTCAGTCGGCCATGTGGAATGATTGGTCTATCCTATCAAAGTCTGTGAAGCACAGTCTATGAGGTTTGCATAACAACAAAAAAATAGTCTAATGGAGGTATTTTATTTTTTGGAGCTTAAGCTTTGGCTGTGATCATGAATTTGTCATTATTCTGTGTAGTTCTGTCTTTCCTGTATGCCATTTAAAACTTTGCTATCAGATGCATAGATATTAGGGATTGTGTCTTACTGAATTAGTTCCCCGCCTTTTACTATGAAAAAACAGTAAAAATATCCCTGACAATATTTTGTGTGTGTGTGTGCTGAAGC
Organism: Peromyscus maniculatus bairdii; assembly: GCF_049852395.1. Classification (NCBI taxonomy): domain Eukaryota; kingdom Metazoa; phylum Chordata; class Mammalia; order Rodentia; family Cricetidae; genus Peromyscus; species Peromyscus maniculatus. Next base: position 43,866,316 of record NC_134858.1, read on the forward strand.
CTGCTTTCTCTGACATAATGTAACCATCACAACATTCTTTCTTTTTAGTAGCTTTATTGGGCTTTGTTATACAGGATAAGTTCCAGAAGTTTAAAATTTTATCTGTAAGTGTTGCTAGGGTTTGTATAGAAAGTGCTTCCACATAAGGCTCATGTGTTGAAGGCCTATCTCCTAATGCAAGCAGTGTTCAGAGGTATGGTGATATTTTATTTGTACTGAATTGTGATTTTATTTGTATGATAATATATAAAGTTTCCTGGGTGTCAGAGCTAATAGCAAGCCATAGCAGAAGTCTGGCAGTGGTAGCACATGCCCTTAATCTCGATCACATGACAGGCAGATCTCTGTGTGTTCAAGGATACCACCAGCATGGAGACACACGCCTTTAATTTCATTACCAACCATAGAAGACCTGGAGGTCTGTATAGATGGGCAGTGACAAGGAGATCATGTGGTTGGGTTTACAACCAATGAGAAGGCAGAAAATAAAGTTTATAAGAAGACAAACACACAGGAAGTAGGGCTCTGGCTGAGGAGGACAGCAGCGGCAGTGAAGGGTAAGGTTTTTAGCTCTTAGCTATTGCTCTGACCTCTTGGCTTTCATCTCTGCATTGGCTCTGTATTTCTTATTTAACAAGATGGTTACATCTACACAGAGGTATGACTTTGCAGACGTGATTGGATCATAAAAGTCTTGTCTTCATCCATTGACAAGTTCATAATTTGGTGGCATTATTGGGAAGTTATGGGAACATAGGAGGAAAGGCATATAAGTCACTGTGGGTATGCCTGTGATGGACATATCTTGCTCCATGCCCCTTCCTGTTGGTCTGTCTCTGCTCCCTGGAAGCCATGAGGTGAACAGCTGTACTCCAGCATTCCTTCCTATAAGGAAGGGATGATACTTCCGAAATAGTGAGCTAAAATTAATCTTTCCTCCTCTCTACCATCTCTGTCAGACGTTTTCCACAGCGATGAAAAGTCTGACCAATAGAGTTCTGTGTGCTCTCTAAATAGTTTTTTTTAAAATATGATGTACAGAATCACTCAAAATTTGTGCTTTTACACATGGCCATCCAGTTGTGAGACTTTTACTTTAAATTATTGAATTCTCTCTACTGAATAGTCTCTACAGAGTTGTCAAAATGACTCTCTTTCTGCACTCTGTCTCGTATTGATCCATTTAGTTAGCATTTATACCCAGATTTCACCATTTCATCACTGTAGCTTTATAACTCTAAAGTGAAGGTGGTGTTGGCCTTCAAGCTTTGCCCTCTCCAAAGCTCTGTTTTCTGCTTCAGAGTTTGTTTGTTTATTTATATTTTCACCAAATTTTAAAAATCAATCTCTCAACTTCAACTAAGCAGCATGAAACAGCCATATGTGGTGGTAGTGCAGGCCTTTAATCCTAAAACTAAAAGGTAAAGAAGGATGATTGCTAGTTTTACACAGTATCAAAACCTGAATCTGGAATGTTGATCGGCATGATGTTGGATCTAAAATCAATATTCTTTTTTTTAAAGGTTTATTTATTTTTTGTGTATACAATGTTCTGTCTGCACATATCCCTGCAGGCCAGAAGAGGGCACCAAATCTCATTACAGATGGTTGTGAGCCACCATGTGGTTGCTGGGAATTGAACTCAGGACCTCTGGAAGAGCAGCCAGTGCTCTGAACCTCTGAGCCATCTCTCCAGCTCTAAAATCAATATTCTTATAACATAGAATCTTCCAAGTCATGAACAGGGTACCTATTACTCTTTATTAGGGTGTTTAAATCCTTCTCCCAACAATATTTCAGGCTCTTTGGTGCATGTGTCTTTCAAATATTTCATACTATTGATACCATCATAAATGATAGTTTTTATAATTTCTACTTTGGATTACATATTTTAGTGTTTAAAAACATTGAAATTTGCAGATTTCTCATGTATCCTTCAATTTTGGTCAACCTATTTGTTAGTTCTGACAGCTTTTTAGAGATGCTACTCTACTTCTAATCCAAGAATCACCGCGCTGTCTTTGAATAAAGATAATTGCTTTTAATCTTTTCCAATCCCAACTTCTCTTCTAATTTTTCTTACTGCTAGAACTCACAGTACAACGTCAGTCAGAAGAGCATACTCTGTGCTGTTTTACAGTGTATGTGAGGGCAAATCATGAAATTTTTTTTGTACATAAATACACTTTGTTGGGTTAAGGAAAATTCACTTTTATCCATACTTTGGTATAAAGTCTTGTTTCAAATGAATGCTGGGTTTTGCCAAATACTTTATCAGCATCTATTGAGAATATGTAGGCTTTATTTTAAAATTTTATTCATGCATTACATTACAGCGGTAAATTCTGAATATTAAACTAACCTTGCATTCCCAGATTAAATCTCTCTTACTCATAATTTCCTTTTATCATAGAAGGTTCAACTTGTGCTAATTTTGCATAGAAATTTTTCAGCAATAATAATGGTCTGTAATTTTCTAGTAATGACTGCTATTTTTTTTAAGATATGGATAACAATTGTCCCACAGAATGAGTTGTGAATATTTCCTTGCTTTTGATTTTCCAGAAGAGAATGTAAAAATTGATACTGTTTTCATAAAAATATTCAGTAGAAATTATGAATGACCCCTTCTGATCTTGGAGGTTTTGTTTTTGTTTGGTTATTGTAACAAGGTCTCACTACATAGCCCAGCCCATCCTTAAACTCCCTATATAGCCTAGGCTAGCCTTGAGATCAAGATCTTCCTGCCTTAACCTCTTAAGTCTTGGGATTTTAAGTCTGTGACACCATGCTGAGCTCAAAGTTTTGTTCAGAAGATTTTTCACTTTAACTGCAATTTCTTTAAGAGATTGATGTCTATATTCTTTTTTATTGAGAATTGATGATTTTAATCATCCTATTTATCATTTTCTAAGTTGTTGTATTTATTGGCATAGTTATTTATGATGATCCCTTGCACTTTAATGTGGGATCCATAGAGCTGTGATGTCTCTCATCATTTACCCTTGTGGTTTCTATCTTCTTTCTGTTTCTGATCAGCTTGGTTAAAGATTTAACTTATCAATTTTATCGATAATCTCAAAGAACCACATTTTGGCTTTATTGATTTTTTTATTGTTTTTCTTTGCTATTGATTTCTGTTCTGGTATTTATGACTAACTTTTCTTCTTCTGATTGCCTTGGTTTCATTTATGTTTTAACTCTTTTAAGGTGGAAGTTGAGTTCTTTGATTTAATAATTTCTTTTTCTTTTTTTTTTTTTCTAGTGGCGGCTTTTAGTGCAAAATATCTTCGTCTCTACCAAGTGCTGCATTTGTGGGTTCCCACAATTTTAATTAAATCATGTCATGTTTTTATCTACCTAAGAGTACTTTATAATTTCATTTTGAGTCCTCTGGGATCCATAGGTTATTTGTTTAGTGAGTGTTTGGGTATTTTTCAGAGATACCTCTATTAATTTCTGATTTAACTTAGTTAATTAGAGCATTTTGATGACTTGAACTCTTTTATATGAACTGACTTTCTTGTGACACAAAATATACTCCATCTTATGAAATGGTCTTTCCACCTTTGAAACAAGTTTCTCTATGCTATGCAGAATATTGCTGGGCAGAGAGATCAGTGGTGTTCTTTGGATCGATTTGTTTGATAGCACAATTCAGATATTCTTTATATTTCCTGCCTACTGCAAAAGAAGTATAGCCAGCTACTAGATAGCATTATTCCAGCCAGTAACAGATCATATACATGACCTGGGTCCCATAAAAATGTAATGGAGCTGAGAAGTATGTAGCCATCATAGTGTAATTTGTTATTCACACACTGGTGGTGATTCTGGTAACAGCAAACCTACTGTGCTGACAAGCACATACAAGTCCAGCAAATACAGTTATTCATAGTGTATTCTAGTAATGAGAATAAATGATATATTGCTGGCTTGTATGTTTACTCTATTATACCTTTTACCATTATTTTAGAGTGTATGCTTTCTATTTGTAGAAACATTTACTGGAAATAACATATTGCCACATGGGTTGCAGTCTCATCAGCCACCTTCTCAGCATCTCTTGATTGTACCAAGCAACCACATGGAGTGATTGGCATATACTATCTAGGTTTTACAAGCAGACTCCATATTTGCGCAATGACAGAGTTGTCTATTACATTTCTAATGTCTACACACCCCAAAGCATCTCATGAGTGTATCTTATTCTTGATTTGTCTTTCCCTCCGGATAGTTGATTTTGCTTTAGGTCATTTAAAACTTTGTTATCAGCTGTATAAACACTTATGAATTTATGTCCTTTTAGCAAATCTACTTTCTTTTCATTATAAAGCAAGTTTTTTTTTTTAAATCTGTGATATTTTTGTGCTGAAAGCTACTTTGTCTGATAGAATAACCACTCCAGCCTTCTTTCTTTTTCGTAGCATCATGGAGAAAGATTGCACAGTATAAATTCACCCACTTCACATGTGAAATTCCATGGGTTGTAGTGTAAGAGTTGAAAAGAGATCACCGTGGTTTAATCCTGGAACATTTTTATCACCACCAAAGGAAACCCACGCTTATCAACAGCCACCCTCTTCTCTTCTCCCCCACCTTCATTCACAAGCTATCATTTTCACTTTATACCAATTTTATAGTTGTGTTTATTCTAGAAATTTCCTGAAAGTGGAATCATATATGTTCTTTGTGTTTGGGGGCCTTAAAACGATTTCAATTACACATTCTTTGAATGTAACTACAATTATCTACAAATTCATAGACATTTTAACAACTATGACAGAGAGAGTCAACATCACCTTTAACCAGCTTCATCCCCTATCTTGCAAAATTTGAGTATGCTATCACAACAAGGATTTCTGCACAGATAGGTAAAGCCACAGAACATTTTCATCACCATTAAGATACGTTGTGGTGCCTTTTTACATATTCCTCTTATCCTCATCTTCTCAGCCTTTGACAACTCTGGTGGTTTGAATAGGTATGGCCACCATCGACTCATGTGTTTGAATGCTTGGTCCCTCAGGAGTGACGCTATTAGGAGGTGTGGCCTCGTTGGAGTAGGTCTGGCCTTGTTGGAGGAAGTGTGTCATTGTGGGGTGGGCTTGAGGTCTCACATATGCTCAAGCCACACCCAGTATGGGACACAGTTTCCTTCTGCTGCCCGTGGATCAAGATACAGAACTCTCAGCTATCTCTCCAGCGCCATGTCTGCCTGCATGCGGCCATGTTTCCCACCATGATGATAATGGATTAATCCCCTGAACTGTAAGTCAACCCCATTTAAATGTTTTCCTTTATAAGAGTTGCCATGGTCATGGTGTCTCTTTACAGCAATAAAACCCTAACTAAGACAGCAATCAAAAATCTAGCCTGCTTTTCTAAAAATTTATTCTTTTAAAAATGCGAATGTGAATGAGATTTGTTTTTTTCAATCTAACACAGTTGTCTGGAGATAAATAAGGCTGTTGAACATGGAAATAGTTTTGTACCTTTTCCTTACTGAGTAGCATTCCACAGTATGGATGTTCCATGGTAGCCTCAATATTCATACAGTACACATCTCAGTCAGTTACCCTTTCAGTTATTATGAGTGTGATTGCTGTAAACATTCATGAGCCAGCCTTCATGTGCACATAAGTCTTCATTCTTATTGGACATGTCTTTAGTAGTCCAATAGTTCAGTTGTATGGTAACAACAGGCCAGTTTTTCACAAAACTACCAAACAGTTTTCCAGAGTGTCTGTGTCATGTGACATGTGTAGCAGTAATGTGTACATGGTCCAGCTTCTACAAACCTTCAGTTGTGTTTACATTGTCACTATTCTTTTAATTTTAGCTTTTCTGATGGGCGTGCCGTGATATTTCACTGTGATTTAATTTGCATTTTCCTAAAGGGTAATGATGATGGACGTTTTCTCATGTTCTTGGTTTAACCATCTGTCTATCCTCGTTGGTGAAATGCCTCTTCATGTTTGTCCATTTTCTAATTGGATTTCTTAACTGAATTTTGAGACTTCTTTCCATGCTCTGGATGGAGACCTTTGCTGTCCACACAGTTTGAAAACACGATTTCTCGCTCCACAGCTTGTCTTCTCAACACTCTCACAAGGTCTGTGACAGAGGCAGAAATCCTTGTTTTAACAAAATCTAATTTATCATTTTCCTCCTTTTAATGGGACTTTGATTTCAAGTCTAAGAACTCAATGGCTAACTCTAGATTTTCTGCTTTTTCTAAATTGTTTTGTTTTTTTGAGACAGGGTTTCACACTTTATGGCTAGCCTGGAGCTCACTGTATAGCCCGGCTGGCCTCTGCCTTGCATCAATCCCACCTCAGTCTCCCATGTGTTGGGATTCTAAGCCATACCTGGTTTCGAATGTTTTTTTTTTTTTTTTTAAATATAGATACAGTTTTAAATTTGACATTTAAGACTGTAATCTATTTCAATTACTTTCTGTTCAAAGTGTGAGGTTTAGGTTGAGTTCTTTTTGTTTGCATATAGATGTCCAATGGCTTCAACACCGTCTGTTGAAGAGGTGATTTTTCCTCCATTGAATTGCTTTCGCACCTTTGTCAGAAGTCAATTCAGCATATTTGTGTGGCTTTGTTTCTGGTTTCTCTATTCTGTCCCATTTATCTATCTATCTGCTAATACCACACTGTCTCAATTATTGTAACTATATTAGTCTAGAAATCAAGCAAGCAGTTCCTTCCACTCTGCTCTTTGAATCTTTTCAAAATTCTTAGCTACTTTCATTCCTATATCTTGTCATATAAAGTTTAGAACTTCCATTTATATAAAACATATGCTTGGGCATTCAATATTATTACTGCTAAAATTCTCTATTAACTTGGGGTAATTAACATTGCTTGCTTAGTCCTGCTGAATTTTCTAGCCCATGAACACTGGTGTCTAGCTGTTTGCATCTTACTGATTTATCAATATTGAGTAGCCTTTAGCATATAAGTACCATATGTGCTGTCTTTTTTATTTAACAGCTAAATATTTCCTTTTTAATATTGAGTTTAATTAGTCTTGTATTTTAGCATTACGGTGGATACCTGTAAAGCCCAGTGTTCGGGAGGCAGAGACAAGAGAGTGCTGAACATTTGAGGACTATGTAGCAAAGTCCAGGTCATCCAGGGTTACATAACAAGATCCTCTTTTGAAACAGAACAAAACAAAACAATATAACCCAACAACATGACATTGTATTGTAAATTTTGATTTCCTTGAATTCACTGCTAGCATATGCAAATATCATTGATTTGTGTACACATATCACATGCTCTCTAACCTTACTAACTGTACTTATTGGTGCAGGTAGTTTTCTTGTCCTGACCGCCTGCTCCCACATAACCATTCAGAGGCTTAATATTACTTATTAATGCCCCACTGATAGCTCAGGCTTGTTACTAGCTAAGGCTTACACTTAAATTAACCCATATTTCTTACTTACCCTCTGTCATGAAGCTCATGGCTTGTCACCTCATTTTCTACGTGTCTTGCTCCCTTGGTGGCTGGTTGGTGTCTGCTCTGACTCTGCCCTTCTTCATCCCAGTATCCTCAGTTTGATTGTCCCACCTAAATTTATCCTGCCTTGCTATAGACCAATCAGCTTCTTTATTAACCAATAAGAGTAATACATATTCACAGTGTACAGAGGATTATTCTACAGTATATTGGTTCTAGAAGTCCCTGGTAGGGGGTTGAGATTTCATTTTGCGTACAAATAGGGATAGTTTTATTTCTTGCTTTCTGAATCACACATGGTTAATTCCTTTTCTTGCCTCATCACGCACACATATGTATCCAAACTGGTAATGCTGAGAGGAGGCTTGCAAAAAGCACACTAATAGCTGAGAATTTCAACGTTCTACTCACAGAAATTGATGTAATATATTGCTAATAATATATCAAAATAAAGAAAAATATTATAGGTCCTGTATGTATTTAAAAGCATAAGGAGATATTATAATAGTTCTACATCCGTAAATTCACAACTTCAATTTAGTAAATGCCTAGACAAAGTGACTACCACGGAACACTCAGTATAAAAGACACCATTTGAGCACCTAACTATCAAGAAAACAAAAATTGCCATAAAACCTTTCAAGTTAGAGAAGTCTACCAAACACATGGAAAATTAGTATCAATTCTGTGTACTCTTGTCTAGAACATAGAAGAGGAGAGAATCTCTTATATTAACTTTATGAAATGGCTCTGATAGTACACCAGGCAAAGACAACAAAACCAAGTTACAACCTCATATTGCATAAGGATATAGACACAAAAACTTAAAAATATACATTATCAAGTCAATTTTGCAATATACGAAACCTATTATGACCTTATGACCAAGTGAGGTTTATCTCAAGGATCTTAAATTTGTTTGATATTCAGAAATTATTCAATTTACCACATTAACAATTTCAGAAAGAAAACTCATAAATCACATTCATCAATGCAGACAAAGCTTAATGTTAATTCACAGCAGAAACTACAAAAATCTTTAGTGAAATCTTAGTAGAGAACTTTCCTAACTATATAAAGAATAAAAAGAACTAAGGATCTACAGCTAACCATAGCATCATGCTGGAGTGACAAGTAATGCCTTGTTCAACATGCTCACTAAAAACTGTGCTTAAGTTCTAGCCAGTGTAATAAGACAAGAAAAGGAGTTAAACCATGTGTAACTTGGAAAGGAGCAAAGAAAACCATCCCTCTTTGCACACAAAAAAATGACTGTTTGTGCAGATATCCCAAGCCCTCTTGGTTATCAGAGACTTCTAGAACCAATAAGTACAGTTAGTAAGATTATAGAGTATGTGGCAAATATACACAGATCAACGATATTTGCATATGCTAGCGAGAAATTAAAGGAAATAAAAATTTATAACACAATACAGTGTTGTTGGGTTATTTCATTTTGTTTTGTTCTATTTTGAAAGAGGATTTTGCTATGTAACCCTGGTTGACCTGAAATTTGCTATGTAAATGTATATAGAGCAAATTCCATATATATGAAATATATCACACACATACACAATCATTAACTCTATTGTTTGGTCACATTCCTAGCATTGTTAAGAGTCTTCTAAGTAGATTAATCCTAATATCACTACATAATGTTCTTTTCTTTCTCCAATAATATTTTTTGTTCTGGAGTGTAACATTTGTGGTATAATTTTGCTCATATATAATTTTTCATCTTCTCGCTTTCCAACTGCTTTATATTATTAAAGTGAGTTGCTTGAAGGCAGCATGTAGTTAAGTCATGTGTTTAAATCCTCTTTTTAATTTGTAGTTTTGTATCATTTATAATTAATGTGGTTATTGCTATATCAAGGATTAATCTATTGTTTGATTTTTGCTTGCTGTCTAATCTTGTTTTTTGTAGAGGTTTGTGTATGATGTTTTGTGTGCCATGACACACATGTGGAGGTCAGAAGATAACTCTGTGGAGTCTGTTTTCTCCTTCCACATTTATGTGGATTCCAGGGACTGAACTCAGATTGCCAGGCTTGTGAGCCAAGGGCCAAGTGTCTTTACTCATGAGCCATCTCACCAGCACCTCCCATCTCATTTTTCCCCACTGTGTTTGTTTTCTTAATTTCAGTCAGAATTTAAAATAAACCTACTTTGATTTACTAATGTTTTGAGTGTATTAGTTTGTCTAGCTTTTCTAGTAAATGCTCTACATATCATACTTTGTGTACACAGCATGTTACATTCTACTAAGAAGACCACATCCTACCAGTTTCCTCAACATAGAGGTTACCTCCGTTTACATCTCTTTACCTTCTTTGATTTGTAAAGTATGTTTCTTAAAGACATCTCCCACCTGCTTTTAGAAAAACAGCAGGCAAGGGTACCATTGCTGCTTCAATTGTTACACAGAGCTCAGGGCCCTGAACAGAAAGGACACTGTCAGCATTTGCCTGGAACCTGTTTCCTGTGTTCTTCCTGGAGTTCCAAATTCTCTTCCTTCGATCACTCCTCTTCTAGTGTGAGACTCCGTTAGCCATTCTTTAGGTTAGATATCTGGCAATGTATTTTCATTCAGAGGACATCTATTTCCTTCTTATCTGTGATAGACTGTTTTGTCAGATATGGAGTCTCAGGCAACAGATTTTTAGGGTTCGGCACTTGAAAAATACTGTGTGACTTCCTATGGATCTCCATAGCTTCTGCTGAGAATTTTGCTGTAATTGGAGCTATTTCTCCATCATAAATAAGACATTGTTATTGTTCTTTTCTGTCTGCAACCTTCAGTGCAGTCACTACACGTGGTGGTGTAGGTGTGATTGATTTATCTTGTTTGGGATTTTGTAGCAGTTCTAGTGTGTAGGTTTATGTTCCTGGACAAGTTTGCAAAGTTTTCAGTCATTATTCCTTGGAGTGTTTATTCTTGCTCTCCTTCACTATTTCATGGAGCCTTGTAATATGAAAATGAGATATTTCATTATATTTTCACAGGTTTCTGTTCCTTTTCTGTGATCTATAATCTTGATTTTTCTTAATGATTCAAATTTGTCCTACCTTCTGAGATGAAACTTTGTTACTGATTATATTAAGATTTCTAATAAATTATGTTATCTTACGTGCATGGATGTTTTGTCTCCATTTATGTCCATGCAACATATGTGTGCCAGGTGTCTGCAGAGCCAGAAGAGGCCACTGTCTACCCTGGACCTGGAGTTATAGACAGCTGTAAATCACAACGTTGGTGCTGGGAATTGAACCCTGGTCCTCTGGAAGAGCAGCTCGTGCTCTTTACTGCTCTGTCATCTCTCCAGCTCCTGTGTTAAGATCTTACAACACCTTCACTTGTCTTTGTTTACTTTTAGGAAATGTTATAGCAACAATGCTAATAATAGAACATTTTCATTTCTCTCTCACGTTTTTTATTTTAGAAGACAGGGACTCAGGTAGTCCAGGATGACCTTGAACTTACTGTGTGGCTGAAGATGATCTTGGACTCCAAATTCCTGTTTCTACCTCTCAAGTGCTGGGATCACAGGCAAGTGCCTCCATACTGGGTGTGTTTGGTGCTGAGGACTGAACCCAGGACTTTGTGTACACTAAGCCACCACTCCCCCAGCTGAGCCTCATCCTAGCCTCTCCTTGCTCTTTCTGTGCTATTATTTTTATATGTTACCTTGTCTTTCTGTCCTGCACTGCATTTAGTCATCTACTTAATAAATATATTTCAATGATTAAGATCACATGGTTATCTACACAGCTATCTTTTCCATATTTTCTTCATTTCTTTACACAGATTCATTTTTCCTCTGGTGTCTGGAAGATATCCCTCTCACCTGATAGAAGTCCTTCAGTATTTCTTAGAGTGTGGACTTGCTAATAGTTAACTACCCCAGCTTTTAAAATGTCTGAACATCTTTGCATTGTCTTTGTTCTTAAGTTATTTTCACTGGGTACAAAATTCTCCTTGACTATTTTTCCTTTAAGTATTTGACTTTATGATACTCCAGTGAAAGTCCCCAGTAAAATACCCCAATTAAAATACCTCAGTGAAAGCAACTTCAGGAGGAAGGGTTTATTTTGGCCTACAGTTCACGGGCCAGGCATCACAGTGAGAAATTCATGGTGGCAGCAGGTCCCATTTCCTCCAGTCAGAAGGCACACTCATCTGAGTGCTGCTCAGTTCATTCTTCCTTTTTCTTCAGTCGAGGACAGCAGCCTAGGGAATGGGGCTACCCATGGTAAGAGTGGTCCTTCCCACCTTACAGCCTAATCTAGCTAACCCCACAGGATGCTTGGAAAGTTGTCTCCTTGGTGATTCTGGATCCTGCCAAGCAACCATCAAAGCTAACCATCACACCTTTGTTCTAAGCAGATTTTTACTGCCATCCTTGTTTTTATTCCTTTGTGTATTATCTATCTTTCTTAGGTGCTATTAGGATTTTTCTTTTTATCTTTTTAATTTCCTGTTTTGAATAGTTTAATGTTGGTATGCCTTATGGCTCATGTCATGATTCTTATGCTTGGGGTTCGCAGAGCTTCTAAGATATGTCAACTTATCATTTGTATCAAATAGATAAGTTCTGGCCATTATTCAAATACATTTTCTACCTCTCCTCCCTTGTAGACTTTAATTGGCTGTATATTAGAGTGTTTGAGGGCACCTTATACCTTACTTATAATGTGTTCATTTTAACTGCTCTCTTTCTTTTGATTCATTTTGCTGTCTTTCTTTCTTTTCTGTTTTCAGATTCACTGATCTTTTCTTCTGCCACGTTTAACCTGCCATTAGTCCTACCTTGTATAGCTGTCATTTCACTTAATATAGTTTTCATCTCTAGAATTTCAAATTATTTCTTTTTTTTGTATACTCTACATCTTGGTTTGTTTTTCAGTACCTAAAATACAGTCACAACAACTGGATTGGTATCATATGTGGATATGATACTTGTGTCAGTTCTGAATTGATTTCAATTGGTAAGATTCATCTCCCATTAGATTACCTTGTTCTACTTTCAATGTTTGGGACTTTTCTAGTGGATGCCAGAATTGTGAGTTTTTCTTATTGAGTATAGGATATTGTTTAATCCATTCCATGTTACTTCACCAACAAATAACAAATAGCAAACCACAGTGCATAGTTATTGCTATAAATGCAATGATCAGCATTCCCCTGGTGTACTGACTAAGATGGATACCTAAGATGACGTGTATGGGTCTGGTTTAGATTGGGTGATCAGGAAAGTTCTTTCTGGAAAGAGGGCATTTAGTCTGAGTCCTGAAGACTGAATGGAGTCAGCCATAGTAAGCTAGCTTCTCTTTCTTGTCAGACAGAAGCTCCAAACCCCAACTCCTGCCCAAAACAGTGGGATGAGAAAGACAGGATGCCGGAGGCTAACGGAGAAAGAGGGAGCTTGCTTTGGAAGAGGGTCTGTGAAGGTTAGCGTCCACGAAGGATTTTCTGGCTGGGAGCTGGGTGAGAAACACTTTGTTAGTCCAGCACATCGGCGGGGACATGGAAGACAGCTCAGGGAGTTGTCAGTGCCACCCTTGGCTTGCGGGGAGGAGTGAGGATTGGTGAGGGAGTGACTTGTCACTAGCTCTTCAGATACATTTGTGCCACAGGGCCTGTACCTTGGGGTTGTGATCTCACCTTGGCACTGTCCTTGCCAACTAAGATCAAATTCAGATTGTTGGGTTGAGGTTCTGTATCCAACCACCTGGTCAATGTCTTAAATGTCCTTGAGTGTAACTATCTTTGGAAGCAGATCTAAACTCAGCTGGACTTCTTTCAGTCCAGGCTTAAGAATGTGGAACTGTAGTGGGTGTAGGGTAAAAGGGCCAGGGAATGCGAAACACACCCTGGGCCTGAAACCAGAGCCAAAAGGCTTAAAAGGGTCAGTGAAAGAAACACACTTTGGCCCTGAAACCAGAGTCAAAGAAATACATGCTGCCCCTGACTAACGCAGCACAAAACCCAACCAATCCCTGAGCATGAAATCCAGCCAATCACTGAGCTTGTCCAAGCTCAGGGATTGAAATCCATCCAATTCCCACCCTGAAAATCTTCACCCTGGAAAAACTCCACCTCTAAGGAGCTCTATATAAGCCCTGTCCCTGTTCAGTTGGGAGCTGCCTTTTTTTTCCAGCTTGGCAGAAGCAGCCACTCTCCTGGATTCCTCCCTTCCAATAAATCTCTTGAATGGGGTTTGGATGAAGACCTTCTTTCACCAGAGTGGAATGGAGCAGAGAAATAACAGAAGTAACCACTTTCTCAGGAGCCAGAGTAGATCAGAGCTGAGCAGAATTGTAACACTGTCACTGGGGAAACCTTCCCATGCTGGGGCAGAGTTATTACATTGAGGAAACCTTTCCCTGGAGCAGAACTGTTAAGCGGCTGCTCTTACAGTGACTTTGTGGTAATCCTTGGCTCCCGACTGCCAGGATACCTTTCCATCTGCACTGCAATGCTTACCGTGGGGCCATCTCATACATGTGATATTAGAAGAGAGGCATGCCACTAACACCACTGCACCATGGAAGAGCATGGCTACAGACTTCCTGTAGTCAATATTTGTCCTATGACTTCAGGCCAGCCAGGGAGTGGATCATTGGGGTAAGAGCTGGCTTAGAACTTCATGGTTTCCTTGGCATTTGCTTCTGCCCACATGGACCCAGTGGTCTGGGAGCTACCCAGAGAACGCAATGTCACCGGTATGAAAGAAACATCTGTATCCCTCGACACAGGAGGCCCAGTGAATTGAAAAGGGAACGGGATGGTAAACACAGAGTGTATGAATCTATGCCCTTTTGACCACAGGAGCCTCGTATGCTATAGGTGAATTCACTAGTTCAGCCACTGCCTTTGGTACCCAGGATGTGTCTGACGCGTTCAGTTACCTTACTTGATGTCTATAAACTGGCTACACACGAGGCAACAGCACTTGGGGACAGCCTGGTGACGTAGTGAAATATGAGCCCAGGCCCACTGTGGCCATTGTCATTCTCGTAGCATCCACGAGCCACCGAGTGACGAAAGGGATCGGGAACTCATAACCATACAAGGTAGCACAGAGACCGAAAGAGCAAGGGGGAGGAGGGACCCCAAGGAAACAAAGATATGCCAGGTTGACGATCTACTTGGTGAGAGAATACATACAGGAAAAATGATGGAATCACGGCAGGAAATAAGAATGAAGCCACACAGAGATTTTTCAGGGGAAGTAGAGAAAGATCTGGTATAGGACGTTGGAAGTACCTAGAGTTAAGGACGGCTTCACTGGGGAGGGACATGTCTATGAGAAAAGAAGTCAGTGACAGGCTTCACTGACGGGTGGTTGTAAGGCACATTCTGGAAGGAATTGCCCTGTGCAAGCAGGTCATGGCTGGGGGTGGGGAGTCCCTGTGTCATGTCGGGCTACTGTGTGAGAGAGGAAGGGTCTGCAGGAGGAGGGGTCTGCAGGAGGAGGGGCCCGCAGGAGGAGGGGTCTGCAGGAGGAGGGGCCCGCAGGAGGAGGGGCCCGCAGGAGGAGGGGCCCGCAGGAGGAGGGGTCTGCAGGAGGAGGGGCCTGCAGGAGGAGGGGCCCGCAGGAGGAGGGGTCCGCAGGAGGAGGGTGTGCAGGAGGAGGGGTCTGCAGGAGGAGTGGCCCGCAGGAGGAGGGGTCTGCAGGAGGAGGGGCCCGCAGGAGGAGGGGTCTGCAGGAGGAGGGGCCCGCAGGAGGAAGGGTCTGCAGAAGGAGGGGCCCTCAGGAGGGGGGGTCTGCAGGAGGAGGGGTCTGCAGGAGGAGGGGCCTGCAGGAGGAGGGGCCCGCAGCAAAGGGCGGAGAGGAAGTGCAACAGTTTGTTCCAGGAAAGGTGCAAAGCTACACAGAGAAACCCTGTCTCGAAAAACCAAAAAAAACAAACAAACAAACAAAAAAAAAACAGTTTGTATCTGAAACATTCTCTAAGACTTATCACAGTGGTTTGTGGAGGAATCTTTCGGAGGTGGGGCCTAGTGAGCGTGTTCTGGGGTGATTTAGAGCGTACCCCTGAAGGAGTTGATGGAACCTGTTCTCCTCCGCAACCCCCCACCGTGATTGGCTCCCTGAAGTGAATGGCTTTTCTTTGCCCTATACTCACACGGTCTTGTGTCCTGATCTTTAGCCCAGAGCAACAGCATGGAAGTTCAAATTAGCCCTTTGTCTTTATAGCTTGATTATTTCTGATGTTCGTTACAGTTGCAGAAAAAACTAACCCAGGGAATAACTGGCTTCCCTGAAACCCAGAGCCAGTCCCAGGCCCAGCCCTATCCCTGAAAGGCTATCCGGGTCTCAAGTACAAATGATATCCCTCCTGGCTAGGCACTGTCCTCCTGAAACACTTTTTTTTCCCTTGTAGCTTCTCTTTCGCAGAGGCTGGGCCCTCTGTCCTTCCCCCAGCCTTGTCTTCTGCTCTCTCACCTACCCACAATCCACTGCTCCATTGCGTGGGTCTGTAGCTGCCCTCCAGAAGATGGTGAGACTTCCTGTTAGGGATCCACTGTTGCCTCACCTTTCACCCCAACCCCAGCCTGTCCCTGCTCCCTTTCTTTGTCTTTCCGAATAATCCTACTTCTTCTTTGACACCTAATTCAAATGACCACTTCTTCCAGGAAGCCAACCCTGGCTTCCTCAGTATGAAGCAGCCTCTACTTCCCTTTTGTCCCTGTGGGATTTGCAGTCCACATATCTTCTCACACTTAACATGTCGCTCTTGGGTTTTATTGTACAGCCGTGGGGGTGGGGGAAGGAGTTTGCTGAACTAGTGAGATCCGGCTGCAGGGCCTGTTGGACCTTCAACATGTCACTTAATCTTTTTGTGCTGTAATCTTCATTTTCATAAAAGCGTTGCAAGAGGGTTAATGTAGTTGAATTCTATTGTGAGGATTAGAGCAACCCGGTATGTGAGGCAGGGATAATAAACAGAGCTCATTAGGTGCTCACCGGACTCATGCGGTTTCCACAACCGCCTCTCTGGCATGGGATTCCAGACACTATGAAGGGTCAACTACCATCTTTTGATGCCCGGGGGACTCAGGCTGACCTCGTTGAGTGTCCAGGCCTGTGTGGCCTTGCACTAACCAGTGCCCCATGCCTGTTTCCCCCGAACCATGACAGGTGTGCGCTCTGACCTCACTGGGAACTGTTATTTTGTGGTTCAGGGCCACTGATTATTATTGAGCTTCTCAGCGCTCTCAGTCCCTGAGACTCAGTCCCATCTTTCCAAGACTCTTAAGCAGGTCCTCAAGGACAACCCTCCTCCCTGGGATTTGTTCCCCTTTTCTTGGTCACAAAGAGCCCTACTTTTCTAATGAGCTGTTAAGGAACTGCCAATTATGCATATAAATGAAGAGGCTGGAAACCATTATGAGTCCAGAAACCAGCTGAAGGGACCAGCCTCCCCTCAGGCTCCTGGGGTTGCCTTGTCATTCCCGGGAAAGCTGGTATGGCAGAAACCAAGCACCGCCAGTAGCCGGCTCTTCCTTCCTTCCTCTCACGCGGCTCTGTCTGCTCTGAAGTTTGTCCTTCACTGTGCTGAATAGTTTTATGTCACCTTGACTCAGGCTGGTGTCATCTGAGCAGAGGGAACCTCAACTGAGAAAATGCCTCCATAGATCCTATTGTAGGCAAACCTGTAGGGCATTTTCTTAGTTGGCAATTGATGGGGGAGAGTGCAGCCTGCTGTGGGTGGTGCCACCCCTGGCCTGGTGGTCCTGGGTTCTATAAGAAAGCAGGTTGAGCAAGCCATGGGAAGCAAGCCAGTATGCAGCACCTCTCCATGGCTTCTGCATCAGCTCCTGCTTCCAAGTTCCTGCCCTGTTTGAGTTCCTGTCCTGACTTCATTTGATGATGAACAGTGATATGGAAGTGTAAGCCGAATAAACTCTTTCCTCCCCAACTTGTTTTTTGGTCATGGTGTTTTGTCGTAGCAGCAGAACATTAACTAAGACACTCATGTCAGGTAAAAGTGTTTAAAATGTAACTTTATGAAATGTCTGAGCTATTTCAGACACAAAATACATTTGCAGCTACCCAACACGTATAACACATTTTTCTAGAAAATTATTCTTGTTAACTTTTATTTGACTATGTATATGTCTCCCATGGAAATCTAGGGCAAAATTTGCTCAATAAACTTTTAGTTAATTTAACTAAGAAGAAAGAAGGGGAGGAGGAGAAGGAGGAACACAAAGAAGAGGAGAACTGGAGACCACTGAATTGGGCCCAACAGGGACAGGAGGCAGGAGGCAGGTGGCAGGTGGTTGTCCTGGGTCAATTTATCTTCCTGACCAAACTTTCACCACAGTTTCTTCTTTGTTAAAAGCCCCACCTTTTCCACTTCCTAGGGACCACTTTTTTTTAATTCTAAAGTACACAAAAATGTTTCTGTAAAATATTTGACCAAGATGCCATTAGGAGTACAGGTTTGTATATCAGACCACTTAGAGGCCAACGCTGTCTCTCTTGTTTGGTACAGCAATGTAACATTGTCACACCGCTGTGTCCTCGTTTGCACAGGCAGATGGTGAGGACAGGAAATGCCTTCTCCTAAGATCGAGGTAGAGGGTCCTGCAACAAAGACAGATTAACAAGAGAAAAACCTACCAATTTGTTTAGTGGATGCTTCATAGACATGGAGTCTTCAGAAATGAAGACCCGAAGATATGAAGAAACTTATTTGCATGCTAAGTTTGGTGGGGAAGTGCTGAAGTATGATTGGACAGGGGGAGTGTCCCAATGACACACCTGTTACCCTCAGGAGAGGGCCAGGAGGTGAGGTGTTTATCCTTCTACAGTCCTTTGACAGAGCACTATACATTCTAGAGAGAGGGAGGTCCCCCTTAAGATGTTGCTGAAAAACTCTTCTTAGAGTTCTAGAAATCAGATGGCCTTTATAAAACCCTCCTAAACTTTCACTTCCATCGACTGGAATAGAGCAGATACATCAACATGAGGCTTAATTTACCTAGAAGTTGAAGAGGTTCTAAAGGAACATGTTCCCTTCAGGAGTTAGAAGTTCATTGTCATATTCCAGAACAGAATCAACAGAACAGTGAAAAGGGATTTATATCCTAATGATGAAGACACCCTCACATCATAGGGCCTTCCTGCCTGGGTTCCCCTTTCCTACACGACAAAAGCTCTTTGTATAGATCAATGAGCAAAGAGTCCCTCTTTTGTCCCATGATTGCTGAACCTTGAATGAGCTGATTCCTTTCCAGGAGGTCTGGTCTCAGGAGTAGTGGCCTCTGAGTGGTGGGAAGCCTGGATCTAACAGTGTTAAACTTAGCCAGCCCTGCCAGAGGCTTTCTGCATCTCTTTGTCTTAGCAGATGAAGACTCTTCCCTTTAATATTTGGTGGACATGAAGGTTTACTGTCTATTTGGAGGTCAGATAATTTTCTAGGCTTTATCTTTCCCTCAGTGGAGAAAGATGGGGGTGGGTGGGTGGGAAGTCAGGGGAAAATTCTTGCTGTTGTTTTCACAGACACTTAAGGTAGCATGTTCTGAACGCTGCCACAGATAATCATAGCCCTGCTTGGAGAGGGATCTGGAAAGCTGAAAATGTGCAACGTATGTAAACTCCAATAATGGTATCCAAACTCCAATAAGCCCTTAATCAATAACGATGGCTCTCTAAGATAAAGTAGGACCTCACGGTGGGCAAATATGCTCCTTTACCAAGGCTCATGAAGAGTCTGTGAGGAAAGAGAGGCCTATCATCCCCATTTGGCCAGTAAAGAAACTGAGGCAAAGAGAAATTAGCTTGAGGTCACCAGCAGAGATGGGAGTCTCACTTTCATTATCTGAGTCTGGCACTCCTGTCCTTTCCATTAGCTGTGCTGACTGCTAAGCCTTATTGTGTTCCTTCTCCCAAGGGATTTGCATTTTAATGGTGGCCAGAGGTTCTATGTTAATGCACAAAACTATGAATATCTAATTGTAGAATCTTAAAATACCACCTCGGGGGTGGGGGTAAGTGGGCAGGGTCAGGTATTGAGTAAGGAAAGGGGGGGGAGTTATTTATTTATTTATTTATTTATTTTACTAGCAAGGAGAGAAAGAGAAAAGTGTACTGCTTTTGAAATTGTGTTACACAAGCAGAAAGTCTTTCTTCTAGTCCGATTTGGAAGGAAGAAATCTCACCCAGGAAAAGGGGAGGCAGGCACAGCGACGTTAAAAGGCTCTGTTGGCTTTTAGGAAGAGAAGCGTTACTACCAGGTCTATGGGATTTGGAAAGGATTTGGATGGTTGAGGCCCGGGAAGAGGCTCTGAAGACAATTCTCAGCTGGAACTGAGGGAGACACTTCAAGGATGAAGCTGTTGCTGATGCCTCTAATCAAATGCAAGGAATGGGTCGAATTACAGAGGAGAACTTAATCAACTCTCCCATCCTGAAGCACTAGGCTAGCACTGGCCTTAGACAAGCTAGACGTAGAGGCTCACATGATGTCACCAAGTCCCATTTCATCTCCATCTCAACTCTCCTCAGGCTTCATCTTGAGGCTACTCAGAATACCACCAAGCAGAGCCAGTATACGCCCTCCTTATAACCATTGCTACTGGAAACTTAGAGGTCCCCCTCATTGGGGAACTTTGAATCTCCTATCAAACTAATGGACTCAGAAGAAAGCTCAAGTACAGGCAGGAAATCATAAGCCTCAGCAACTTCCTGGGAGAGGGAGATGCAAAAGAAAAAGAGAAAGCTATGCCTTTTGGGTTAGGCACGGAGGTTAGGCAAACAGCCATATGGCAAAAAGGAGGTAGCCTCAGAGAAAGAGCCAAAGTCCAAAGTAGCAAAGAAAACATAGACCCTGGAGGCCACCCAAAAGAGACAGAAAAGATGAAGAAGGGGAAAGGAAAAGTTACACCTTTCTGAGCAAGGACTCAGACAGACATACAGTACCTACAGAGCCTCGTATAGCTCCACAGCAACTCTACAAAGAGCAGGAACTTGAGAAGCAAAAGTGCATCATCTTATTAGGGGAATAATTATTCCTCCCATCTGTTTAGCACAGTGTTAGGTGAATACACCTTCCTGAGTAGTGGTTTATTGCCAGATGTTCAACTAGATTCAACGTTTTCTGTAGCTTGGAATGTTAGGTTTACCCAGGCCAGAGGTAGATTCCATTCTCTTGACCAGAAGGAAATAGCTTTCTCTTAGTGGGCCTCCACCAATGCTACCATAGCACTGTTAGTCCTGGTGAGTATCCCTGCTCATATCACCAGTGCTGGATCAGGAGGCCAGAAACTAGTTTTGGAAAACAGAGGAAGAAATTAATTCAATGCAGGGAGTTAAACTTACACAGCCCAAAAGGGATGAGGTAGCAAATTCCAGGAAGGCAGAAGCTGGTCTCCAGGAAATCTAGAAGGTGGGGACCTGAGAGATCTGCCACCCAGGGTCTCAGGTGCCTGGAGCATCCAGGCAAGCAGATTTAGAGGAAGTCCAGATGCCTGCAAAACTGCATGTGGCTATGTCTATGTTCCTACCGCTGGGTCTGCTACCTCTTGTTGGTAGACTCTTTCAAAAGCACAGGCAGACCAGAGTCCGAGGAAGACAAGCTCCTGACTTTCTGCCTGTGTGTCAGTAAAGGACTGAGAAGGATGGAAATGTCACCGATCAACAAAGTCCCTCTCTCATCGGTTTTTGTTTTGTTTTGTTTTGTTTTCCTCCAGAGTTGCTTCTGTTGACTCTCTGGATTGGGTGACTCTACCTGGACAAAGTCTTGGATTGAGGTGTGACATGCTTCAGGGAAGGAGAGTGTTCAATAAAGTCACAAGGCATCCTGAAATAACAGAGTGGGGCAACATATGGACTGGGGATTGGGAGGTATGAATCGTGAACAGCAATTGTTACTTAAGTATGAAGAAAATGAAGCCAGAAAAGCTTACATTATAGTTTCTCTCTGGATAGATAACTAAAAGATGAACTTTAGAACCAAACGATCACTGGTTTAAATACCTATATGTTTTGAACTAACATCTTAAACTTCTTGGAGCTTCGCTTCACCCTGAGAACAGCAATTTGATATGAAGTGTAGTTAAGGATTGAGCAATGAAAGCCGACCTGTTATCTGGTGCAGAACGTGCGCACACAATGTCACTATGTTCCCCTCCCTGTAGCTGGAGGGCTTCTCTCCAGGTTCCCCAAGCCCCGCAGTCCCACAATCCACTTATAAAATAATCACTCAGACGCTATATCACTTATAAACTGTATGGCCGTGGCAGGCTTCCCGCCAACTGCTCTTTCATCTCAAACTAACCCATTTCTATAAATCCATACCCTGCCACGTGGCTGGTGGTTTACCGGCATCCTCACCGGCTGCCTCTCCTCGCGGTGGCTGTAGTGTCTCTCTCCTCAGCCTTCCGCTTCCCAGAATTCTCCTCTCTCCTTGTCCCACCTACTTCCTGCCTGGCAACTGGCCATCAGTGTTTTATTTATATAGAGTGATATCCACAGCACTTCCCCTTTCTTCTTTTTTTAAAAAGGAAGGTTTTAACTTTAACATGGTAAAATTACATATAACAAAACCATTACCGAGCAAGAATTATAGTTACAATATTAAAGAAGATGTCCTATCTATCTTATATTTGTGAGTTTAAGGTTTTATAGCTATCTTATCTTTTATCATAACTGAGGAAATTACGACTATCTAGTCTTCAACCACATCAAAGACCTGAGAAGGAACATAATGGTACCTGAGAAATGGTAGACGGATGCAAGCAACTTTTGGGAATCTTGCAAGAGTAGACCAAGACGGCTGGCAGCCTGGACAGTCACCTAATAATGTTTCTCAGAATTGTTGGTGCATTCAAATTGGCTACAGTCCTAGAGTATATGACAGACCATTTTTAGAAGCAGGAATTCTGAAAGACCATCTTACCCTGTCTTGGCAGAGTACAGTGGTCGCTTTCCTTGTGTCCCGCTTGTCCAGAAAGGACAGCATTGCATTCATACTGTTAGCCGTCAAGGCAAGGGCAGTTCTTTGCCCAGTAGGCCATTTTGTGCCAAAAAGACAAACTTCCAAATGGAAATGTCTTAGAAGCCCAACATTTTCTCGGGATCAATTGGTGCAGCCAGGAGCAATTGTGTCTCACGTCAACAGAATTCTAAGTTATTTAAATGCCATATTCTCTAGATCTATGAAGTGTTTGAAGATTACCTATCTATCTGAAATATATCTATGTATACCTAGAAGACTTAACTAACATGGCTACAAATATGATTATCATAGATGACTAATTATTAATCTATTTTTAATTATCCATTACAATTTTAAATGAGTTACACAAACACAATACCTCAAACAAGAATAGAAACATATATATATATACAGTAGAACAAAATTAACTTCAAGCCTGTATCAACAAACCAAAATCCATACCAATGCAAAACATTTTAAACATAAAATAAAATCTATACCAATGTAAAACATTTTAAACAAGTTGTTCTTTAAAAGTAGGTTCATTAATCTACCCTTTTATCTTATCATCTCTATATACTATATATCCATATCATATCCCCTTTTCTTTTTTAGAAAGAGATCACATTTATAATCAACCTGTTTTAAATAAAAATATTGGTTTTTCTCTGTCCCATACCAGAGGGCTCGTCTGATTTGGGACACAAGAATCTCTTAACCATTTTTTTTTTAAAGCAATATGTCTGGGTTTAGAGGGGGAGTGAGCCAATTCCACCTCTAAAGCCAGCTTGGTATATTTGGGAATTTGGGCGTAGCATCTCTTACTACTTCCTGCTGGAGGGGGGCGCTGTATCTTATGGGGACGCAAAGGAAATTTTAAGCCTATGGGGTAGTCGTCGAGGCTGTATTGTGTGAACCAGTTGCCTTGAAACCGCTCTGGATGTTGGATCATCTGGGCCATGGTGTCACCGGAGGCCTTTCAGGGGGTCTTGGCTGGTGAAACCTGATGTATCTTAATCTGGAACAAATCCACAGCCTCTGGCTTTCTGTGGAAACAAAAGCAAAACCTCTTTTCCAAAGTAACATATCCTTATATCCAAATTTTGAAGTCAAGGTACCTTTAAAATATACATTTTGGCATAACTCAACAGCTTTTGTAATCAAATGTTTTTCTTCAGTTACGAATATCAAAGAGAACTTTTTTTTTTTAAAAAAAAAAATACTAGTAAAGACTAAATCTACTACACAGCATAATGTGCCTCTGGCAGACCCCTCATTCCCGCCATACTACCGGTCAAACGCACACGCCAGGAACCCGCCAGTGTTCAAACCCGCGTTTTGCGGCGTCTAGCTGCTCATATGAGACAAGAAGCAGGAACCTGGTTTTGGCTCTGTTTAGAATTGGTTATTAAATATTCTCAGGTTTAAGGTGGAAACTCGAGCCGTTGGGCGCCATTTGTAGCTGGAGGGCTTCTCTCCAGGTTCCCCAAGCCCCGCAGTCCCACAATCCACTTATAAAATAATCACTCAGACGCTATATCACTTATAAACTGTATGGCCGTGGCAGGCTTCCCGCCAACTGCTCTTTCATCTCAAACTAACCCATTTCTATAAATCCATACCCTGCCACGTGGCTGGTGGCTTACCGGCATCCTCACCGGCTGCCTCTCCTCGCGGTGGCTGTAGTGTCTCTCTCCTCAGCCTTCCGCTTCCCAGAATTCTCCTCTCTCCTTGTCCCACCTACTTCCTGCCTGGCAACTGGCCATCAGTGTTTTATTTATATAGAGTGATATCCACAGCACCTCCCCCTTTCCACTTAGTGACTGGTTCAATAAACAGCAACTGGAAACTGACTGGCTCTGTCATCAGCAAGCTGTTAGTATTCTTAAGGGGAATCCACCAGAGATGACCACTCAGACACAGCTCATAGACAACTGAAAGTCTTTATTCTAGTTGTTGGGACTACAACTCAGGTATTCGGGGACCCCACCGTCAGCCTGAGTCCAGCGCATGGGGGTTTTGAAGGCAAAAACCATGTCCTGGTATCTCCTTCAGTAGCTGCAAGGGGTGCTTTGCAGAAGCAAGCAGTTTAGCAGAAGCTATAACAAGCAGTTAGCTGGAGGGGGTTCTGTACAAGCAGGCAGCTTTACAGAAGCAAAGGTAAGTTAGTTAGGGCATCTTAACCTTGGGTCCCTGGAATAGACTTGGGCAATATTCTGTGGGATTTTCCATCAAAGCGATCAAATTCTAGTTAAATTTGAAGTGGGCTCAGCAAGAATAAAGCTGGAGGAAACTCTTCACTGTCTTGCCCTGTCACAGTATCAAAGATGAATATGATAACTTCTTGATCTTTATACGCTCAGAGTCCAGGGAGCAAGGCAGTCATAAATAGAGTCACCCTCAGAATTCATGGCTCTATTAGCTACTTTCATATTACTAAGGTCAAAATATCCCCCCAAAGAATCATTTGAATGAGGAGGAACATGGTTCTTGGTATGAGAGGAATCAGAGACATCAGTCCATTATGGCTGAAGGGTGTGGCTGAACAGAGTGGTTCACATGGTGATGGAGAGAGAGAAAGAGAAGGGGGGGTGAGCACAGAGGCTGTTGCTCGGCTAAATCTGTCCCTTTCCCCCCTCTTACTCCATCCAGATCCCCTTGTCATGGTGCCATCAACACTCATAGGGAGTCCTTCCCCTCAGCTAATCCTCCTGAAGGTGCTTCTCCATTTGCTAGGCGACTCTAAATCTGGTCAACTTGACCATGAAGATTAGCCATCACCACAAAGGACTGGTTACAGGACCATTTGTGAATACTCAGTCCAGTCGACTTGACTCTGAAGATTCACCATTATCATGGAGGAGGTTGCAGGACCATTCCCAAATGGAAATCAACTCCCTTGAATTAGACCTTCCTGTCACCATGGCACAATATGTGATAGAAACCACTCAAGGAAGGAAACATTTATGTTACTCTTGGTGTCAGAGCTTTCAATGCATCGTGGCAGGAAGGATGCAGCAGACAGGAAGTAGAAAGGAGTAGTAACAGGAAGGAGCTGTGACCCACTTCCTCCAACTAGGTAGGCCCCACCTTCAGCCATTTTATCACTTTCCAAAAGAGAGCTACCCTTTGGGGACTAAGATTCAACATGAGCCTGTAGAGGGCATTTCATATTCAAGCCATCCTTTTTCTAAAACGGTACAGCAGGCATATATAACCGACATATATCCTCTTGAATGGTTTGATCTCTAAATTATGTATGGTACCTAATATAATTAAATAGTATGTAGATGGCTGGTGTGCTGTATTATTTAGGGACTCATGCAAGAAAAAAAAGTCTGTGCTGTTCAACGCAGATGCACTTTTTCAGATATTTCTCATCTGCAGCTGGTTGAAATGTGAATGGAAATCCACAGATACAAGGGCTGACTGCCCCCCCCCCAAGCACGTGAAGTGCTATGAAGCATTATATAACATAAATGCAATGAAAATGTATTGAATACTATCTCATTACATATTTAATATCAGCAGTGCATGCAATTAGGGCATCTTTGGCAAGCTAGCTTCAAGTTCCTATCATTCTCTACAGCCCTCCTTGTCCCCATGGTGAGTCACAGCTGCCCACTACACAACTCAGTTTAGTGCTGGCCTTTCATTGCCTTCCCCATACCACATGGATCGTGGATCTGACATAAGACATGAAGGGATGGGAATTCCTGCTAGCTTGAAAATCGGCCCCAGTGTAACCAAACACGTGTGTTGATCTCCCAGGCTCCTGTTCTCTGCTTGTCTCTCTCTCAGGTGGGACTGTGCCTTTCTTTGGTGACTGGTAGGCTATGGAGTGACAGGGTTGTTAGCCTTGGCTCCTCACTGCAAGAAACTTTCCACAACCTGTGAGGAACATGTTCTGAGTGTCTCTGCAGTTCAGCCCACAAGGGGTTAAACGCCTGAGGAAAAGGTTCCTGCCTAGTCCATCTCTTCACTGCACAATGGCAAAGCGCTTTCTCTGCAGTGACCTTTGATCTAATTGCACATTTGCCATCATTCATTTGGGCCCACCATTCTGTGCCCAGTAGGGAAATGACAGGAGACTGAAGGGCCTTGAAAATTCAGTCCTTAGCTTTGTGGCTTTTTGCCTCAAATGCCACCCAGGCCCCTGCAGGAGGAGCACGCTGTGGTGGCTCCAACATCCAAATACTCTAATACCAAGAGTGCCAGGGGGTCAGAGCTGTGGCAAGGAGGGGGTGGGGACAGAAGACAGCGGGGGACCCCTGAGGACCGGGTTCCATTGTCCAGCTGCCATAGAGGTGGCATTGAGAAGGACATTAGCATCCAAACTGTGACTGGGTGGAAGCAGATACTGGGCAGCCTTCTCCAAAGGCCTCCCGCAGGGTCCCAGAGGGAAGCTGGGGCAGGCCCAAGAAGAGGAAGTAGTGTGGGACGAAGGACAGAAGAAGGTGCTGGTTGCCAAGCTCCAGTCTGAAGGGACCAGGGCATGCGCAAGGAAGGTCTCCACATGGTCCACACAGGCTGAGCTCAGAGACAGAACTGAGGACATACAATCACCAGTGCTTGCCTTCACCTGGGGCTCCAAGGTGGCCCTTGGACCCCTGCTGAGGCCACTGGGTTACCTTGAAGTGTGGCCTTCCCACCTCTGCTCAACTCTCAGCCCTCCCTGCTGTCATAGATCTTTCCAGAAATGTAAGTGGAGCCCCCAGCCCTCTCTCCAGTCCTTCAACACCCTTCAAAGCCATGCTGAATAGTCTCAGACCCTTTGTTGTAGCTTGTCAGCCTTTCAGGGGCCTCTACCTGTCTGTCACTCAGTCTCCTTTCTTGTGACGTCACTCCAAGAACCTTGGCCTGCTGCTATCACACTGACTCCTCCATTTACTGAACATAGCAGACCCTGTCCAGCTTCTGTGCATGTGACCTTCTCTGCATCTGGTCATCTTTTTTGCTCT
This sequence comes from Peromyscus maniculatus bairdii, assembly GCF_049852395.1. Lineage (NCBI taxonomy): Eukaryota > Metazoa > Chordata > Mammalia > Rodentia > Cricetidae > Peromyscus > Peromyscus maniculatus. The sequence goes on from NC_134858.1 coordinate 43,893,711, forward strand.
TGGGCATTTTATCTGCATAATGCCTCTCAGGAGCCATCCTGATCTCACTGAACATTTCTGGATCTTTGTACTTCTTGACTTAAAGTCTCACGGTAGACATACTGCACAAGACCTGAGTCCAGATTCTAGCTCTGCTGATGTGGTATTGAATCGCCTTGGATAATTGGCTTGACCAGTCTGAGATTTCCATTCTGACCATCCCAATGCAGAGCAGCCCACAAAGATTAAATGGGAGATGTCTCCCATGTGTGACAGTAGTCCTGCAGGCTTGCAAGCTGCTCAAGGTTAGCGATGACACAAAGGGGTGGATAAGACGATTCAGCTCGCAGAATGCTTGCCATGCAAGCTTGAGGATCTGAGTTCCATTCCCAGCACACATGTCATATTAAAAAACACAAACAAACTGGGTGTGGTGGTAGTGTGTGCTGGGTAGGATGAGGCAGGAGGATTCCTGAGGTACACTGGCCAGCCAGTCTAGCCTAATCGATCAGCCCCAGGTTCCGGTGGGACTCTATCTTAAAGAAGCAAAGTAGAAGGCTCCTGAGGTCAACACCTGAAGTTGACCTCTGGCTTCCACACACTCAAGAATACACACAAGTGGCACCCGCCCCTGACACACACACATACACATACAATTATATGAAAATCCTTATGTCCTCTCTGGGCCCAGCTCTCAGCTAGACTTAAAGCAAGCGCCTGATGCAGGAGCAGAGGCCCTTGCCGGAGGTAAGTGGCAATGAACCCCCATGGCATTGTTCACCAGGGAAGGATAGGGAAGGGTAGAGAAAGGTAGGGAAGGGTTGGGAAGGGTAGGGAGAGGTAGGGAAAAGTAGGAAAGGACAGGCAGTAGAGAAGCAGGCAGCATCTGGAGGCCCCTTGCCCACCGTCACTCATTTGCCTAGCTGAGCTCAGCAGCCCTGCCACAGAGGATATAGGGCTCCAGGCCTGGAGGCTTGTTCCAAACTGGCCCAGCTATTCTTGGGAGCTTTTTATGTCATAAAGAGAGTCCCCTAACTGGCCCGTTGACCTTTCCCCAGGCTTCCCGAAGGCTGAGTTCTCATCTGGTGCACAGTATAAGAGCCACCTCCCTAGAGAAAGCAGAAAGAGCAGACAAGAGGGACCGGTGATAACAGCCCCCGCTTGGTGAGATTGATAGCTGGGTGTTCTGCTGAGCATTTTGGATACATTTCCGAATTTAATCTTTGTGCCTTCAGCACAGCTGTGGGTTAGGATGGTAAGAATGGCAGTTCAGAACCATCAAGGCACTTACTTAAAACCACACAGCTAGGAACCAGCAGAACCAGGGTATGGACCCAAGCTTTGTCTGACCCCGGAAGTCCTTACTCACAGTATTTCCCATTCTTGAGGTGGGGTAGGTCAACTGCAGGGTTGTTGCTTCTCAGAGACAAGGACATATTCCCCCAGAAGTTGGTTCCTGGGCTCTGGGTGGGCAGCTGGTTTGCGAGGACTCCTCTTGGGGTGGGGTCAGGGAGAGGGCAGTGATTTATTCTGCTGATTACGCCATATGTTCCCTTTGTGGCCAAGCTGGTGACAGAAACATGAACGCCATTAGAGAGTATCGTTACGGGAGGACGGACTGCATCATCTCCAGCTGGAGCTAAAGTCGGGAGAGATACATCAGGGCCTGTTGGGATCGCTCCCTGGAGGCAGGCAGCAAAGACTCAACCCAGCTCTTCCTCTTCATGCACTCAGGTGGAGCCACAGGTGGAGCCAGCAAGTTGGAAGCTTGGCTACCAGGGCAAGACTGATCTCCCTATGGGGGAGTCCCATGTGCAAAGTGTCTGCCTGTATGAGTTTCTGTCCTGCCTCTTTCTAAGAAAATATGGATATGGCAGGATTGCGTTGTAATCACCACATCTAATTACAAAAAGGGAGTAAATCACCGAACAAAATTAGTTTTCAGAGTCTTAATTATCATCAGAAAGAGTAATTAATAAGCAAAACAGGAAATGACCAAGCCAAGTTCCCTAGTCTGCAAAGATGTGTTTTCCTTTCAGCACTCGGGAGGATGGGGAATGGGAGGGATGGGACAGATGGGGTGGGGGCACAGTACCAAAGCTTCCAGAGCCTCAGTGGGCATTAAAAATGAATATCCCAGGGCTCCATGGATCTCAGATGTTCACATTCCTTTCAAACTTGGTTTGCAAAGTTTCTAGGTCATTCCTTGCAGGCCCTTCCTTTCCCAGGCCTGGTGGCCAGAGGAAGGCAGATGAATTAGAATAAACATACAGGCCAGTTCCCTTCTCTATCCTTCCGAGTAACAGGCTCTGGGCCAGAAACTCTCAAACCAATTGATGATAACAAGCTGAAGTTCAATGCCATTGGCTGTCTGCTGAGACCGCCCTGGCTTTTCTTATGTCTGTTCATCAGCTTGTTTTTTTTCTTTCTTTCTTTCTCTCTTTTTTTTATTTATTCATTTTAGTAGTAGCATCATATAAATAAAACACCATTACAAAAATGTCGCAGAAAGTTCAAAACTATTCATTATCCATTTCGTACAGATTAAAATTGCCATCAAGGCTGTTTGGATTTGTCTCGCGTTCCTTTCCTTCTAATGAGCCGGATAGAGAAGGCAAAGGATGCTAATGCGTCCTTACATCTCTATCATATCTCGGCTTTTACTATATAAAGCATCAAGGTCGCATTCTGGGGAAATGTCTTTTTACCAAAGGTGCTATAATAATAATGAAGAAGCAATTTGTTTCAGCAAACTGCCTGCAGTAATGAGGCTTAATTATAACCATGTTATTAATACCGCTGCTTAAGGTAATTCACTTCTGAGCGGGGTGTAGAACAGTAAACTATAATTTAAACAAGAATCGAGACCTAATTTAAATCATCGGATCTACTGCGGAAAAAGGCAAACAGAATGACTATAATCCACACGTTGATTTAAATCTGGCCCCACCCCCCATGCCATTTCCAGGAGACCTGGGTGACTCTCAGAGGGGTAAGAAGCCCCAGCATGGGTCTCGGTTCTCCCACTCTTCCAGGAGGCTTTGTGGGTGACACAGCTCTGCTGACCTGTAGCCAGACACCTGTTGGCTCTTACCTCCTCCTCTCCATAGGCAGGTGAGGTTGACAGGGTAGAAGGAAGGATGTAGTGGGTAGCCATTCCAGCTTTGATCTGGAAGTTCCAACCCCCACTGAGGCTTCGGTAACTGTCACACCTACAAGGCGGGGCCGAGAGAGGACCCTGAAGACCTGAGATCCGGATGCGCCAGCTCTCTTGGTTCCCGGACCGTGGATGCTGGAGGTAGACCCAGCAGAGTTCTCCAGAGAACACCATAGGACTGTGCTACACCTTTCCCAGACCTTGTTACCTATCCCTTCATTTGTAAGTTACCCCACAAAATAAACCTCCCTTTTAACTATGTGGAGTGGCCTTAATAATTTCACCAATAGGAGGTCCTCATCATCTCAAGGACATCTTCAAGACGATGTTGAACTCACTGTGTTTCTCTCCCCAATATCTTAGGATGAAAACATGGGGTTTGTGATGGCAGACAAATCACTGGACTCTGACTTTTTAAAACGTAGTTTTAATTTATTCTCTGAGAATTTTGTACATATATACAATGCATTCTGATCATATCTACCTCCCATTCCCCCCACTCCTTGCCTTCCAACTTCTGATCACCCCTGTGTTCTTCCACGTTCGTAACTTCTTTTTTAAAAATAACCCACAGAGTCCAGTTAGTGCCTCCTGGTATGGGCACAGGTGGAAGGGCATATGCTGAACATGATCAGCTTACCAGGGACCACACCCTTGAGGAAAGCTGACTCTTCTTAACCCCTAGCTGTCATCAATTGCCAATTATTCCTCAGTTAGACTAGCCATGAGGCCTTGTGACTCCCCCCAACCCCCCAGCCTGTGCTGGAATGTTGAGTGGCTTGATCTTGGGCAGGTCTTGCTTGGCTTTCAATTTCTACAAAAGCCCACACTCAAGACATAAAGGGAGGTGATTTGTTGCCCAAGAACACACAGTGGACTACAGAATAGAAACCAGCACCCTTGGTCTATTGGTCTGGTGTCCTGGCAGTGATATTAGCTTAACTGGTAGGTCTAAGCCTACCTCTGCCATTCTAACAGGACACCTCAGACACTAACCCAAAGATCGCAAAATGTAGCTGTTCCCTAAGATATCTTGAGATGTTTGTTTGACAATGTTAAGTTCATGAGTCCTGTACCCCACACCTAGATTCTTATATCAGTGTGGCTTTGGGTTGGGGGGACTTGTGTATTTATCAAAAACTTTGAATACCAAGCATGATGTTTATTTCACTTCTTGTGGTATCAGTATGCAATATACAAGGAATGCATGCACGTGTGTGCGCATGTGCACATGTGTTTCCTTGACTACCTTTTGAGTTATATTTGTTCATTCATCTGCTTAACATTTATGTGCATCAATTATGTGCATAACACTTTATATTGCTGCTCTATTTTCAATGACTTTCCCCCTTCTTGATTCAGGACTGTAGTTCATGTTAGCCTAAATGAAAAAAAAGTAGGAAATTGAGAAAAGAGGTGTGTGATTTCTATTGAAAGACCATGTGGACTACCACGTTTTATAACTGTGCTCCAGAGGGTTAGATACTACAAGGAAAGAAAGTGTCTTTTCTAAGAGTCAATGTTAGCTAGGATTTAGGAATCTTAGGCTGAGTTAATGAGGTGATTATGAATCTCTGCTACTGACAATTTACAAAATATGAGAGACTTATAGATCAGAGCAATGAAGGTGCTATTTACGGCCTTGATTCCAGAACCATAGGACACCTGCACCTGTGGAGGGTCTTTGACCAGCACCTAATCCTGCCTGTGATTCTTCACCTAACCACCTAATCAGTCCCTGAACTAAGCCACTGCCCTTGGAGCTAGAAGAACACAGGAGGTGCTGGGCTAGGTGTCCCACCCGACCTCTCCCAAGCCCCATGCACGCAGGGAGGTTCTGCAGCCAAGCTGAGGGTAGAACTCCCTAGATCCAAATCTGGGTATCCTAGAGGGAAAGTCCTCTATCATCGGGACCTCTAAGTTCCAGAGGACTTTTTCAAAAAGCATGTGAAATGGGAAGGGGGAAGTGGCTTTTCCAAATGGTTCAAAATACCACAAAAATCTTCAAGATTTTCATCTTTATTACTTTTATTTTTAATTTGACAAACATGCAATAATTAGAAGCCTTAGTTTATCCAAACAAATGTCAACGTCTTTCTCAACACTCCCAGGCCTGCCTCAGTTTCTCTCCCACATCATCCCCACATACTCTTCTGGCTCGGCTCCACCCAAGAAGCCTGTGCGTCCCTCTCTCCTTCTCCTACCGCTGCGGTTTCTTTTTCTCTCACTTGTTCCTTTCCAAGACAACTCCCTCCTGGGTTTCCCTACTGGTAAGAGTTCTGCAGAGCCAAATGACACCAAATGATGTCTCCAGATGGTGGTAATGATTGGGTTCTGGCTGAACTGAGGTAAGAAGGCACAGAGCTATGAGACAGCCTAGCCTTAGCTGTTCTGGGAGCAACCCTTCTCCCTCACACATTGCATCTTCTATGCAATTGCACACATACATACATACATGCATGCATGCATGCACATGTAATGTAACTCGAGTTCACACCCACAATGAAAACACAGACACGAATGCTGGTCCACAGAAGCAAAGACATACCCACAGAGCTCCATTCAGCCATAACTCTCATATCCTTCCCTGTAGTTGGAAGATTTCCTGTGCCCCCAGCGGTCAGGACAAATCTCTCCCATCCACATCCCCCAAGTAAACACACAGAGGTTTGTATCAATTATAACTGCATGGCCATGGCTCAAGCCTTTTTTCTAGCTAGCTCTTATATCTTAAATTAGCCCATAACTATTAATCTATGTATCACCACATGTTCTGTGGCTTTACCTGCATCCCACTACATGTGGGATGGCTCACTGCTCCCCCCCCCCCCCCCGCCACTTCTTCCTGTCTCTCTCTTTGAATTTCCTGCCTGCCTCTAAGTTGCCTTGCCATAGGCCAAATGGCTTTATTTATCAACCAATTAGAGCAACACATATTCACAGCATACAGAAAGACATTCCCCCATCACTCCCCCAATTAACCCTTCGTAATTTTCCAAAGTGCTGGATTCAATCCCATCAGTGTTGGTGGCAGGTATCTGGGGATGCTGTCCGTTTCAATCTTGAAGACACTGTGAACCTGTCCAGATAAAATGTCTGGAGGAGAGTCAGCAGCAGTGGAGTTGGGGAGGAGAAGGAGGATGTGGCATGTGGAGCGGTTCTCTTATGAGAGATAGAACATCTTGCCTCATTCCATCTCCTTGCAACCTCCTGCAGGCTGCTTCATCTCGAGCTGTATGAGCTCAGAGGAGGTGTCCAATTTGATGAACAATATCTATAAATCCATTCACAGTAGGACCCGCTGTGACACAGTGTCCTACTGACCTGACCAAACAGTGTACTGGTTCTGTCCCCCTGCAAATCTTCCATGAAGACACTCCCAATGTAGTCTTCCCTCACCATCCATCTCCAAGCAATGTCCTTGGAGCCCAGACTCATGCCTCTTAGAGCAGAGTCTATGGTTGTGACTTTAGGATTTTGGAGGAACTGAGCCACCTCATGCAAGGGTTTGAGAGGAGAAGGTGGTGGGCAGTGTCCCCAGAGAAAGTTAGGATGTGAGAAGACAGTTACACCAAAGCTCCTTTTAGAGCTGGTGTCTGGAGGCTGGACCTCCTGTAGATACCCATGACTTATCAGGGCTCATTTAAAAGCCTTGGAAATTGGGAATCCCTTTAAGCCACCCTGCTGAGTAGTGTCACCTCTATAGGTCAGTGGGGCAATCACCCAGTATCTAGTTAAACCAGCCTCCCCTTGGGCCAGAGTTCCTGGAAGAGTCTTTGTGGGTGGAAAGTACCATTCAGCCTTGCCGGGTCACCATTCTGATGATAAAAGTATCTTTCATCTCATTCTTTTCAAAGCACTTTCACACGATTAACCTATTGATTGATTGAGTCATTGTACACGTTTATTGAACACACGAGATGCTTCTGATCTTGATAGAACAAGGCAGGATCTAGATAAATACCTGCACTCATGGCGAGTGTCCACAAAGACCAGGCCATGCTGATGGCTGCCCTGAGCAGTGAGGTGGGTTTTACAGAGAGAAAGGAGGGCATCCTTCAAGAGAATCCCCGCCCTGACTCCCTGAAGGTCAGACAGCAAACTCATCGAACTTGTTTCTCAGATAGGCCAAGTGACTTGCTGACTCTCCTGGCATTAGAGGCAGATTCAGAACATACCTCCTCATTCAAGCCAGATGTGCCTTCCTTCTGTTTTCCCAAAATGCTGCTCTCTAGAAAGTTCTTCCTATGGTCAGATCTCTTCTTTACTTCCTCTTCTCTGAGTGGAGAAACAGTCACATCCCGATTCTTTCTGGGCCCACATGTACATCACTTCAGAGACAAGAAAGGAAAAAAAAAAAAGATATCTGTCTCCTCTACTTCCCAAAGAAGGTCAGCAATCCCGAGCAGCTGTCTGCACGTCACAGTTGCATGCAGCCTCTGCCAGGATGTTTATTTTCCCCAAGGGAGCCCTGGCTGTGTGCATTGGCACTGTGCACCGTGGCAGGGACAATTCTATCTTCCTCCTCAGAACCAGGACTCCAGATTACTGCGTGGGCCCATGCCCCATACCAGGGCCAGGCTATGGGAGGGTCTGCTTTTGCCTTTCTGTCTTTCTGTCTGTCTGTTTGTCTGTCTGTCTGAGGATGCTGGAGAACTGGGTGTGTTTCTGTATGAGAATTTATCAGAGTAACAAGACCAAGACCAACTTGATGAAACTTTTTAATAACTGTAAGGACCCCCCCTTCCCTAGTATGATTGAAAACCTGCTAAAGGAGGGTGAGGGTGGCCATGTGCAGGGGCTTCCTGGAAGTGGAGGGCTACTGGGCTGAGAGGAGATGTCTCTGTGGGTAGCTGCCTCTCCTTCAGAGCACAGGGGATCTCACAAGTTACTCCTCCTCTTATTTCTCCTTGAAGGTCAAGGGCCCTAAATTGTAGCAGTATCTGGACAGCATGGTGCTGAAGGGCAGGTGGGCAGAGACTGGAGGTGGGGTGCTTATGTCTGGGATTTAAGACAAGGCACTCTTGGGGCCTCCACTCACAGGTCTGGGGAAGCGAGGCTTGGGAGAAGCTGGAAGGCTGGGAAGGATGTACTCTTTTGAGTTAGAAAGTGGAAGAGCCACCCATCTGCCGGATCCCAGGGGAGCATTAGATGGTTCTAAGTCACCTAGGAAATGTGCAGACTTGGAATCCTGTCCCTTTAAAGCCTTTCCCACCAGGTTCCACAGCCCACATGGAATGGATGCTACAGCTCTCTGAGGAACCAGAGCCATAAATGATGAGTGTCTCCCCTGAACTCATCTCCCTGCGCCTGGTGCTTAAAGTGAATTGAGACGAAGATCTGACAAATGAATAAACCTGTAAATGGAATAAAAAACCTTATGAACCTGAAGGAGAAATAGGAGTCCCAGGTCTGTTAAGTCTAAATTGAATAAATCTGATCAACTCCCTGACAATTTCTGCCAACGCTCTTGAACAAGGAGGAGAAGAGGGGTGAGCCGGGAGGGGCTGAGAAGGGAGCATGTGTGATGGGAGAGGAAGGCAGGAACTGGCTCCTTCAGTTAGCTATCGTTGGCGCCAACAGAGGGAAGGGCCAGGCACCCCCACTTTCACTGCTGGACTAATAAATAGGTAGCAGTAGATCTTTGCAAGTCCAGATGCTACTCTGTGTCTGCCTGAGGATACCTCAGGGGAGCAATCAGGGATTTGCCCCAAGTGGGTGAGGCCACTGTCTCTCTCTGGAGTCCTCTGTGGTGCCTAGCGGGCATCGGAGGGAGGGGAAAGCTTGGACAGTGTGGGGCCCTTGCTTCACCATTGACCCGTGACACTTTCTCTCTCCTGTGCTAGGCAAATTACTTATTGTGATAGTAGAACTGAGCTACAGAGTTCTTCAACACGCATCCCAGTGAGTGGTGCTGGTGAACCTGAGCCCATGATGATCCCTTCTCCTCTGCTTCTGGGACAGGGTGGGGTGGGAGCTCCTGACTGTCTCCACCAACACAGAGCAGAGCGGTAGCATTGATGCTGCGTGACTTTCCAAGCTGGGTCAGAAAAATATCAGCTTCTGTCTGGTGTTCACAGACAGTGTCTCTGGGGGAAGTAGTCACCATGAAGGACATAAAGCCCTCTCTGAGCTGCTCTGCTGGAAGTGTTCCTGCGCAGATGAACTCCCAGCTACCAGGCAGCATCAGCAGCTAGCTGTCGGAGTGCACCCCCAAGCCTGGGTGAACCTCCAGGTGACTGCCACCCAACCCACCTCTGACTGCAACACCCACTGGGAGTTGCCTTACCCAGTCACTCCTGAATTCCTGCCCTATAACACCTAAGCAGTATGCAGGTATTGCTGAAAACTACCAAGGTTTAGAGTGATTTGTTAGACTGAGCCCAAACACATCGTTTGTGGAGTCCTTTTCTAAAATGAGGGGGTAGACTAGGCTAGCTTTTAAACTATAGTTTGGAAATTATGTGTAGAATTAATGAACTTTTACTGCAATTTTTTATTGTTGTAAAACACACATAACATGAAGTTTACCAATTTACCCATTTTTAGGTGTAGATTTCAGTGTAGAATCCACCTCCATTATTCTTTCATTATGTGTCATTGAACCTATCTATATTAAGCAACAATTCTTGCTTCCCTACGTCCCCCTGCTCACTGTTACCCCGATTTTACCTCAGGATCCATTCATGTTGTATCGTATGTCAAATGTTCTTCCTTTTGAAGGCTAAGTGATATTCCACTGAAAGGACATACCACATTCTGCTTATCCACTCATTCATCCATTGGTGGTCATTTTGGTGGATTCTGTGCTTTCTACATTGTGAATAATGCTGGGATGAACTTGTGTTCATTAGTACCCCTTTAAGATTCTGCCTTTAATTCTTGCTGACATACACCCGGCAGTGTAGTTGATAGTTTCTACGGTAACACGGTTTTAGAATCTCTGAGGAAGCACCATGGTATTTTCCACAGCAGCTGTGCCATTTTGTATTTCTACAGTGCACCAGACTTCTGGGCTCTTCACACCTTCACCAACACTTATTTTCTGACTTTTTCCTTGTGGGTAGAAAGTGACATCTATTTTAGACTTAATTTGCATTTTCCTAATGACTAGTGATGCTGAACAGTTTTTTTCAGAACTGTTTTCTTTGAAAAGCAGAATTCAAATGGCACAAAAGAGTAAAAAAAAAAAAAAAAAAAGCCCAGAAATTAAATAATTTCCTTCCCTACTCTGGAATTCGTCCCAACAGTGAAAGATAATTACCTCCAACAAACGATTGGATCTTCTAAAAAGGTTTCCCGTGACTAGGATGTATACAGATCCCCTTATAAAACTACACACGGGATTCGATGGCGCTTAATTATTTCAGGGTTTGTTGTTTTGACCAACCTGTGTGGATTGGAATAATTTACCTATCAATACACACCTGAGTACCTCATCCTTTTTCATATCTCTATAGTATGGTAGGGTGTGGCTGTGGGAACAGCCCCTTCCCCAGGTAGTCACTCTCCACGAGGATTTGAACTGTCTCTGGATTGGTTGGTTGGCTGGAATTTGCTCTATTGGTACAAATTGGCCATGCTTGTGTATTTATTCATATTAACTTTTATACAAGAATATTTGCAAGTCAAGTTGGCAGTGATGTTTCTGGGTCAAAGGATACATGTGTTTAAAATTGCGAAAATCCTTGCTCAAGTTGCCTTTTAAAGGCACACATTTAAAGCAGGCTGACACCGAGGAAGGCAGCCTTCTGCCACACTTAGGATCCTTCGAGTTTCATCAATCTGCTAGAAGAAAAATGTGTCCTAGTTTACATTTTTATGCCTTTTCTTACGAACTTGAACATTTTTATCTGTGTTGTGATGGTTTTTTTGATTCCCTGTTCTTTGAATAGCTAATTCATGTCCTCTGCCGACTATACTCAGTCATTCATCTCTTTTTAATCCCATTTGTAAAAGCTTTCTTATTTTAAGAAATTTACTATTTTTATGTTACAAATATTTCCTTATTAAACATATCTTTTGACATTTCAGGTTTTTTTGTGTGTAGACTATTTTGTTTCTATAACATCAGATTTATTAGTCTTTTTATAAAAAGGGTTTTGAGGTCTGCTATGCTTTCAGATGCCTTCTCTTCTCTAGGATTATAAAACAAAGTAAATGTGTTTATATGTGTTTTCTTCCAGGGAATACTATTTGACAGTTTAAAAACTTTGATATGTTTGGATTCTATTTTTGGTATAACGAGTGAGATAAGGACTCAGGGTTACTTTCTCTCAAATGGTTAGACCTAAGCTCTCCAGTAGAAATATAAACTGAACCACATATGTGATTGAAAATATTCTATTAACCACGTTTTAAAAAGTAAAAAGAAACAGGTGGAAGTAATTATAACAACATATATTATTTAACTTACTCTATCTAAAATATCATTTCATCATGTAATTGGTATGAAAATTATTAATGAGTTAGTCTACTTTTTTCATACCGAGTCTTTAAAATCTGGTGTGTACTTGGGACATTCTGTACTTTGTGTACCCAGTGGTGCGTGAAGCCCAGAACCACCATCCTGGAGAACTCAGAGTTGAAGCAGTCACCCCCTAACATCGTCAACTCTTTCTTCCCTCCACCAACTTTAAATACCACCCGTGTCATGGGCTAGCTTGTTTTGTATAGGGATGTTCTGAACCTACACAGTACTTTCCCATTGAGCTGTTTCTTCCTTCCCATATGGATCATGGGCTGTTTTAACTATGTTGCCCTGACCTCTTTTTACTACCTTAGAGATCCCCCCCCCATTCTCTTTGTTTAGTGTATCTGTAGCTCCTGCAATTTAGCTCTGGCTTTAGATAGACCTTTCTAGCTGTTCTGGAAGGGGTCCCACAGCGGCTCAGCTGTGTAAGCACTTGGTCCCCAGCTGGTGGTCCTGGAGCCTTTGGGATGTGTGGTTTAGCTGGCAGAAGTGGGTGGCTGGGAGGAGGTGTTGCTGCAGTGTGAACAAGCCCCATGTTCACACTGCTGCAGTGTGAACAAGCCCCACGTTCACACTGCTGCAGTGCCGTGCCTTTCCCTTCCTGATGGACTGTGTCCTCTGAAACTGTAAGCCCAAACAAGCCCTCACCTCCTTCAACTGCTTCCGCCATTAGCTAAAGTAACAAATTCAGCATCTAGTATTAGACACCACCTAATACTGCACTCTGTTACTGCATCATAGCATGTCACCCTGTGTGTAGATCACACACTGCTAGCACACAGGCTGTGCTACAGTATGGTGTAGGGTTGTGTAATATGATACTGAATTTAGCATGGGATCAACACTATCATCTGGTGACATGAAATAGCAATGCAGCTGTTATGGCACTGGCGTGGGTCACAATGCATCTGGGTCCAGAAGACCCTTAATTGCCTCTGATGCCTTTCCACTCTCAATTTCAATGGCTCCATTTGCCGCCTAGAGAAGGGAAGGGCTGCTTAGGGCAGCTTTGTTCTGTGACTGGGGAGGTGGGCCCTTCTGAGCTGAGTGTGGAGTGAGTGTTCCACCAGCTGAGAGGCCTGGCAGGTGTGGGATCTGTGAGCATGAGATGAGGAAAGGGTTTGGGGAACCTCCGGAGGTGACAGTTTACTGTGTCCATCGCAAGATTGGCTAAGGGATCTGGAGTCGGAGTAGGAACCGCAGTGGCTCCTGAAGAACTCACAATTGTCTTGGAAGATGGAGAAGAGAGAGTTTGAGGAAGGAAAGAGAGGAGTCAAGGGCTGGGGAGGCAGTGGGGTAGAAAAGGTGGAGTGCCACGAGGTGATATGGGGGGGGTAGGGGAGGGGAAAGGGAGGGAGGGAGACAGAGAGAGAGAGAGAGAGAGAGAGAGAGAGAGAGGGAGGGAGGGAGGGAGGGAGGGAGGGAGGGAGGGAGGGAGGGAGGGAGGGAGGGAGAGAGAGAGAGAGAGAGAGAGAGAGAGAGAGAGAGAGAGAGAGAGAGAGAGAAAGAGGAGCAGCTGAGGAGGAGTCTGGAGCATTCTAAAGTTCTCTGCCCCGAAACCCCTTGTTGCAGCCATCCAGTGATCACAGTGGAGCGTGGATTGGTGGCTGGGCTGTCCTCAGGGGGACAGAATGAATGGAGTGGGGAGAAGTTCCTCTAGAGGTGCCTGGGGAGTTGGCATGGAGCCCAGAACAAAGGCTGGCGCTTCCCAACTTTTCACTGTGCTGTGATTGGGTGCAAGGATTTTTTTTCTTTATCCTCAGGGCTGGTCTGTCCCTAGTAGGAGAGAGACAAAGGTAAGGGGTCATGATACCATCCAAGAAGTAGAGCCGGGACCTATAGAGGCACTGCATCCCACAATGTCCTTCAGGGCCACTGTGTGTCTTTGGGTAGGGGGGCGTGCACTATCCTTGGGTAACCCTCTTAACTCTCAGAGTCATCTCTTCTACTGTGATCCTCTCAAGAAGGACAGATGGACCACCATGCTCAGCAGGCCAGTGGCAGGCAGGGGCCTGGTTCAATACCTATTTCTCACTCCCAGCCTGGCAGCCCTAGTCAGGATTTCTTTTTCCCTTGTTCACTCAGTGTCTGGAGAAACAGAAAAAGGAATGTCAGGTGTTGGCTGGGAGCGACTAGATCTTCAAGGAGTCACAGGGTCACACTGAGCCAGAAACAAAGGGGGAAACCCACCCACCTTCACAGCTTCCTTGAGATGTGCAGCCTGTCTCTCCGGACCGCTTGTTCCTCATCACAGCTGCGACAAAATGCTATTTTCCTTTCCGCGGTGTGCACAGGTGCCAATCCAAATGAATATTACTCACACACCTCTGTCCAAACACTGTGCAGTCTTCAAAGGTTGATTAAACCTCACGTTGCCGCCTATTCCTTCTGCACTCAGATGCCAGGTGAAGCCCTCCCTGCTAAGACCTCACCCCCCGTGTCCCCATCTTTCCACATACCCCACCTTTCTCACCGAAGGACCCAGGGTTCCCAGGGGAAGAGGGTGTGGTGGCTCCCGGGGAGGGAAGAGGGAATGGCAGGGAGCCAGCCTTGGACTTATCTTTGTTCAGAACTCGGAAAGCAGAGAGCAGAAGGCACCTTGTGTTCGGTGGGGTCTGGTGAACAGGGCACTCAAGGGTGGGGAGAGCAAGGGATTTGACTTTGATTACCCAGCAAAAATCCATTTCCTGCTCCTAATGACTGGCTGGTGTGTACTGGAAATCACGGCCTCCCTGGTCCTTTGGCCCCTGTCATTAGTCCCCAGTGGAGCGGCATCTCACTGGAAAGCACACCTGCTGAAATGAGACGTGGTGTGCAACTCCAGGAACCTCAGTCGCTGTGTGTCCTGTCAGTGGTGGCTCGGGTACCAGAGGTGGCCTGGGATCTCTAAAAAGCCTGAGACCTTTGTAGTGCCATGGATGTTCAATAGTCATGCTGGTGCTGGAGATGGAAGCCTGCGAGGTCCCCAGCCATCCCCTCTTCTTTTGGTAACAGTATCCTAACTTTCTCTGAAGAGTTACACCTTCCTTATTGCATCCAACGTTTTTTGGGTGCTTCACCTCCATCCTCCCAATACCACCTTCCAGGGCGAGCATGTGACCAAACCTTAAGCAATCAAAAGGCACCATAGGGGAAAGACAGTTGCAATTCCTCCACAGGAAAAAGAGCTATAGTGTTCAGAGAGCTGGAGAGATGGCCGAGTGATTAAGAGTGCTTGCTGCTCTTGTAGGGGACCAGAGTTTTGTTCCCAGTACCCAAATCAGGTAGCGCGCACACACAACTGCTTGAAACTACAGCTCTAGGGCATCCAGTGCCTCCCTGTGGCATCTACTGGCACTGCATTCATGCACGCACACCAAAAGAATGAAGTATTTTTTTTTAAAGATTTTATTTATTTATCATGTATACAGTGAGTGTTCAGCCTGCCCTCCAGAAGAGGGCACCATATCTCATTGTAGATGGTTGTGAGCCACCATGTGGTTGCTGGGAATTGAACTCAGGACCTCTGGAAGAACAGCCAGTGCTCTTAACCTCTGAGCCATCTCTCCAGCCCAGAATGAAGTATTTTTTAAAATATAATTGTCAGACTATGAGATGTCAGTAAAGTATGCCCTGAGAAAAGTGTTTTTTAAAAATTCTTTTAAAAGATATTTATTTATGCTTTTTATTTTATTTGTATGGGAGTTCTGCCTGCATGTATGTGGACCTCATGCATTAATTGCTCACGGTGGGCAAAAGAGGGCATCAGATCCCTCTGGAACTGGAGCTACAAACAGTGTGCGTCACTATGTGGGTACTGGGAACTGAACCTGGGTCCTCCCTAAGAGCAGCCACTGCTCTTAACCATTCTCCCTAGGAAATCTCTTCCAGGTACCACTGAGGCCAAGTATATACAATCTGTATTTTCCAACATCTCTAGTCTGGAGTATACATGTCCAACAGAAAGGAATTTTTTGCCCAAAGATATACACAAAATTACTTAAGGGCACTTTGCTCACAATTGTCAACACTGAGCATGGCCTATGTGTTCATCAACACTGATTTGAGCTCTATTCATGTAATGGTATTAATGGAATATACACAGTAGTGAAAGAATAAAACTCTGTTATATACATTAAACTGGCTGTGTGAGAGCAAGATTCCACTGATGTGAAGTCAAGACAGGGAGGGCAGATTTATGCTGACAGAAGTCAGCACAGTGGCTTATTATCCGTGGGAGAGTCAGAGGAATTTGGGAGTTAGGGGTGAGACAGGGCTTCCCTGTGTATCCCTGGCTGTCCTGAAACTAGTGCTATAGACTAGACTGCCCTTGAACCAGGAGGTCTGCCTGCCTCTACCTTCTTTTTTTTTTGGGGGGGGGGGTTCAAGACAGGGTTTCTCTGTGTAGTTTTGCGCCTTTTCTGGAACTCACTCTGTAACCCAGGCTGGCCTTGAACTCACAGAGATCCGCCAGCCTCTGCCTGCTGAGTGCTGGGATTATGGGTGTGTAACATCACCGCCCGGCCTGCCTCTACCTTCTTAGTGCTAGGATTAAAGGAGTGTGCCACCACACTCAGGATGTCTTAAGGGCTATAGACATTGTACATCTTGGGGTGCTAGTTTTTTGTGGAGTTTGTTATACTGTATCCTGGAGATCTTTCATTTCACTGACTAAATTATAGCACAATCTATAAAGTGGGTAATAAAGAAGGAGGCTGCTTCTTGAGAATTCCATCTGAGCTCCTGGCTCAGGCCATGCCTGCAGGTAAACATGTCTTCATAGACAGTTACTCAGACACAGTATGGCAGCACCATCCTGTAACCACATTTCATGCTCCCCAAACTCCACTTCTAGAAGAGGTCACACAGGCTTAATTTCTGGCTCAACCATGTGTAAATGTGAGTATAAGTGTGTGTATGTGTGTGTGTCTGTGTGTGTGTGTGTGTGTGTGAGTGATGGGGGGAAATAGGGCTGGGGTACATGTGAGGTTTAGGGTTCCCAACTTGGCCGGCAGAGCCAACTCTATCAGGTTATATAGCACCAAGAAGGTGCTCCAGAGCCTTGGGTGCTGGTCCTGTGAGTCCTTAAGTAGGGGCTAAGATGAATAATGAATGCCTGAGACACACCTGAATTTCTCAGCTCAAATTTGTTAGAATCAAATGTGAATGAAAGTTTTCCTAGGGATTGCATAACGCACAGTCCGCAGCCAGCAATGTTGGGAGGTGTGCTCAGTCACCCTGAGATGCAGGAATCCCTTTTGCTCCCAGGGCTCCTGATGCAAAGGGACCGGGGTCTTGTGACCAGGGCTTGCGTAGGTCAGTTTCTCACAGGGTCAGGCTTGGGAACAGTCCCCATTGTGGCCTTGTCACAGAGGACAGATTCTCAAGGAGGAACAAAGGGGCCTGGGAATCAGGCCAGGGTGGAAAGCGCCCTTTTTGGGGTTCTTTAGCGCTTGTTAATTGGTCACCTCGTTAGCAGCCCATCTGTGGCAAGTGAGTGGTGATGGGGTGGTGGGAAGGACGGCCCTGGCCAACAGGGGCCTCATGGACCGGTAATAAGGACGCAGCAATTATAGGAATTTCTAGAGCCAGTTCCCTTCAGGAGCATGCCAGGCTGTTGCATTGTCCTATGGAGAAGCGGAAAAGGTCAGAGGAGGAGAAAGAAAGAGCCCTTCACCATCAAGAAGCTATCGAGGGAGGGAAACAGATAAAAGGAGGCTCCATAGAGGTGCGAGACTAGAGAAAGAGTGACATTTGGACGCCCCTCCATGAGAGGCACTAGATAACAACAATGAAATCACTAGGCGGAAGAAGGGAAGTGGGTCTGAGGGTCAGGACTGTGCTTCCACAGAGCTTGGGCCTGGCGGGTGGGGGTGGGGTAAGTCTTGTGCAAACAGGCTGAGAACAAACCTCCCTGGTCTCAGTTTCTCCACACTGTCTGAATCTGATGCTCTATGGGTCCCTCCAGGCTGTGAACATCTATGAAAGGGAGAGAGCTGAGGTCCATGCTAAATGCTTCTATTTTGCTCTGGATCTGTGACCTAAATGTTCCTCTTTGTAGTCAGCCCCTTACACTAAAGTGAAGTCCTGTGCCCAGGTCTGAGCAATGAGCTGCGATAAGTTCCAGCATCATTTCTAGGCCCAAACATACAACAGCTCCAGCTGTGTCTCTTCCATGCTGGGATGAACTGTGAAGCATAGGTCCTTGAGAGGTTTGTGGGGGAGAAGAAGCCTCTGTTGAGTATCTGGGGTGTTTGTAGGCACACAAATTCTCCTTTGCCTATAAAGAATGAAGCTTTAGGCTTGCATAGACTGTTCTGTCCTGAAGAGAAGCAGACGTTGGGGTCCTTGACCTCCCAGTTTGCAGAGGATGAGTTGTTGGAGCTGCAGCTTTGACAAGCAGCAGTCCCGGCCTGGACCCTGTGTCTGAAGCAAGTGTGGTCTCCACAGGGCCCCAGGCTGTGTGGGAACCAAGAAGCTTTCTTCATATCTATGGATACCTGCTCACAGATTCTGTGCACTGAGATGAAAGGGTGTCTGTCTCCTTGATCAGATGAACCCAAGGAACTAAGAGAAACAGCAATCTGTGAGATCAGCCTGTAGATCAGCTCTCCAGACTTGAGCCCCAGGGATGGAGTTTGGAGATTATTATGATCCAGGTGTGGGGCCTGCCCTCCCTGGTTGAGGCCTGCAAGGGATAGGTGAGACTGTAAACCAAGCATTGTTCCACCTCCAATGCCTCAGAGCCTGCCTGAGCTTGACCAAAATGACTGGGTGGAAGACTTCCTCTGCACTTCTTGGCCCATCCCTGGAAGTGCAGGTATGATGTCAATGTAGCCTTAAGTTTTCTCAGGTCCTGCCCAGCCTCAATTTCCTATGTTCCCCTGGTCCTCCCTGGCCCCTGCAGTCCCTTAGCCACTTATAAAATAATCATTCAGAGGCCTAATATTAATTATCAACTGTATGGCCTATGGCAGGCCTCTTGCTAGCTAGCTCTTATAGTGTAACTCAACCCCTAACTATTAATCTGTGTCTCACCACATGCTCTGTGGCTTTACCTGCATCCCATTACATGTTGCTCCTAGAATGGCAGTCTAGCGTCTCTCCTATTTAATCTTTCTCTTTCCTGTCTTTCTCCTTGGATTTCCCTCCTGCCTCTAAGCTGTCTTGCCATAGGCTAAAGCAGCTTATTTATTAACCAATGGGAACAACATATATTCACAGTGTACAGAAAGATATCCCCCAGCACTTCCCCTTTTCTATCTAATTAAAAAGGAAGGTTTTAGCTTTAATGTAGTAAAACTACATATAACAGTTATCAAGCAAGAATTATGGTTATAATATCTAGTCTATTTGTATTTGGCAAAATTAAAGAAAATACTTTATTGTTTATCCTAAATTTGTGAATCTAAAGTTTTTTTTTGTTTGTTTTGTTTTTTGTTTTTCAAGACAAGGTTTCTCTGTGTAGCTTTGTGCCTTTCCTGGAACTCGCTTTGGAGACCAGGCTGGCCTCGAACTCACAGAGATCCACCTGGCTCTGCCTCCCAAGTGCTGGGATTAAAGGCGTGCGCCACCACCGCCCGGCGAATCTAAAGTTTTATATCTAATTTATCTTTTATCATAACCAAGGAAAATTGTAATTATAACTATCTAGTCTTTAACTACATCAAAGACCCCAGAAGGATTCAATATTATCTAAGTAAACAGGAAGAGAATTGTAAACAACTTCCAACAATCTAGAATGACAGAGACAGCTGGCTACCTGGACAGTCACCCAAAGTTCCTCTGCAATGTTGGGGCATCCATCTTCAGCCCACAGGCCTAGAGTCTCTCTATTGTTTCTCCCTGTGTCCTGCATGTCTGTCAGTCTCCTCTTTGAAGCAGGAACCTGAAGACTATCTTGCCTTGTTTTGGCAAAATTTAGCAGCTACTTTTCCATGGGTCCTGAATGTCCAGTCGATACAACATTTTGTGAAGCACTCCAGGCAAGAACAGTTTCTTGCCCAAATGGCTAGAAAGAAAATGGCCATAAGGAAAGCAAACTCCATATGGAGTGTCTTTGATGTCCATCATCTTCTTTGAAGTAAATTAGTGCTGCCAGGAGCAGATGACAGCCATGGCCCAGATGATCCAATATCCAAAATAAGCTTCAAAGCAATTGGCTGAGATGATCCATCCTCACAAACTGCTACAGCCAAGATTTAACTACAATTCTTAATTTTCTCAGGATCCCCATAAGATTAATAATGCCCCCAATCAACAGGGTAAGATGGTCTTTAAAAACTCCTGCTTCTGAAAATGGTCTGTCAGATATTCCAGGACTGTAGCCAAATTGGACGCCCCCACAATGCTGAGAAACTTCAGGTGACAGGTCCAGGTTGCCAGCTATCTCTGTCTATTCTCTCTGGAAGTTGCTTACATGCATTTCTCATTTTCCCAGGTGTTATTATATTCCTTCTCAGGTCTTTGATGGGATTGAAGACTAACAGTTACAGTTACAATCTTCTTGTATCTTAGCTAGAACATACTAAGTACTAGATTCAGATTCTTCAGGATAGGACAGCTTTTGGAATAATCTCTTTAACGTGCCATTTACCTATGTTCTGGGCATCTCTGGATTTTAGTATGTGTCTCTTGTTTGATGTTGTTCTTGTTGGTTGTAGTTCCATTTTACTTAGGTCATTACCTGTTATTTCTCCTGGACAACACTTGATAATCATTGCTAGTGTATATAGGTTTGTATTAGGTTAGAACTTTCTTATTTAGACAAGAGGGGGAGATGTAGTGGATAGCTGTTTGAGTCATACCCTGAAGCACCACCCCTAATGACAGTTATACCTGTCTATGACCTTGAGGTACATGCTCTGGGGTGTGGCTGCTTGGGGACCCTTAAGACCTGGGATGCATGTATGCAGCTCTTTCTTGGCCACCTCGTGGTTTGGATGCTAAGATCTCAGACCAAGCCTTCAGCATGGGACATAGCTCAGTTTTCCCAGATGGAACCTATGATAACTCTCCCATGGTTGTGAGGCAACCCCCAAATAAATTCCTTTGATCATTAAGCTGATTCTGTGGGTTGCTAGCAATTTAATCCCAATATGTCAGTCTCCCATGAACTCACTCTCCTCCCAGAGAAGAAGACTGACAGAATAAACTCAAGCTCTGTCCAGAGATAGCTTTGGGACCCAATGTATGAAGGTGTGTGTGTGTGTGTGTGTGTGTGTGTGTGTGTGTGTGTGTGTGTGTGAAAGAGAGAGAGAGAGAGAGAGAGAGAGAGAGAGAGAGAGAGAGAGAGAGAGACTTTCTTCTGCTATTTCCTTTAATTGCATTTCAGAAAACATGTCATTGCTTCCCAGGAGACTGCAGATAGGAAAGAGAGGAAAAGGGGGTGGAGTGGGTGTGTTTCTTCAGGGACTCACGGTGGGTGAGACATTGCACCAGCCTACTTTCTGCCTTCAGCCTTCCTGCCCATCCTCGGCTCGCCTTCCTCCACTACTCTCCTGACAACTGAGTCTGTTCCCAGGCTCAGAGCACAGTTCCAGGGTCTTAGTTTCTTGTTTCCCTCACTCCCCTCCACCTTCATCACCCAAAGCAGCAGGTATTCATTATTTAAACAACCTGTGCCTCTGAAGTCTTATTTATCTAACATCTTTCCACAGCATATGTCAAAATTTACAGTAAGTGCATTCATCCCATAATAAACATTTGGCTTTGCTGGTCTACCAGAGGCAGGGCTAATTAGGGAGAGCAATTCCCTTGTTATTGGAAGGGAGGTCAGTAAAGCAATTAGCATCCTCACGTAGCTTTCATAATTGTGACTTGGAGGCTAGGCCCTCTGGTGCCAGGTAGGGAAGAGAGAAGTTGGCACGAAGGAAAGGAGAGCCTTCCCCAGTAAGTTCTGGAAACCCAGAGCTGAGCTGTGAAGATAGCATTCTGGGTTCTCTTAACTCGGCATGCATCTGAGCTCTCTGCTGGCGTCTTGTCTCTCAATCACAGCCTGTCTTCCAGGATGTTCTGCTCCCACCTCTGTCCACCCAGCCTTCTCTGTAAGCATACCAAAGAGCATATCCACTAGAAAGTTCTATCACTGCCTCGATGTTAGAGCATGCAAGGCAATGGACACTTTGAGATCACAGGGTTGACTTGTCAGTCCTTGGCTTCATTGTCTTTATTATTTCTACCAAGTGGGTTTTTTTTTTTTTTTTAATATGTGGTAGAAGTCATTCTATAACCTCCCCTTTGCTGGAGAAAGAGGAACAGGGTGTGACAATCTGGACTGGAGTTCTTTAGGATCCATGACTAGCCATAGGCATGTCTCAAGTACTACACACCACTCTGGAGCAGTGTAAACATGGATCTAAAAGCAGTCCAAGGAGCAGGTGTACGGGAACATGTAGGGAGCCAGGCTAAGACTCAAAACGATATGATAAGAGGGAGCAGGTGGGAGCAATGAAGAAGAAGAAGAAGAAGAAGAAGAAGAAGAAGAAGAAGAAGAAGAAGAAGAAGAAGAAGAAGAAGAAGAAGAAGAAGAAGAAGAAGAAGAGTGCTGTCCAGAGCCCCAAGATACTCACACTCAATATCCACTAGAAGGACTCACAGAACGGAGACTCGTGGTTACAGCTTATAGAAGGCCACTCACGAGAATCAGCAGGGAGGTGGATGCCTACACAGAGGCCAGAACTCCAAGTCCTGCCTGCCAGAGCTATGAGGATGACAATCAACAGTGTTTGGGGCACAGAGCTGTGGGAGCCTCAGTTTTATTTAGCTGGTGATGTGGGGTGGGGGTTACCTCTCAAGAGCTATACAAGGGTTAAATCTTGCTTGCCCAGGTAAGATGTTCAGAAGCAGAAGCTTTATCAGGGAGGAGGTGTTGGGAGGAAGACAATGACTATCTTTATCTCCTTATTAAGCAGAGTTCTTTTTTAGATGCCCTTGGCCTCTCTGAAGTTCTTTTTCTTATTGAGATATGTATTAGTGTCTTTTCATTGCTGTGACCAAACTACCTGATGTCAGGGAGGAAGGACTTCTTTGGGGAAGAGAGATTTCACTTCATGGTTCCTTGACCTCGTGTGTTTGGACAAAACATCATGGTGATAGGAGCATGTGGTGGAGGTTGTTCTTCACCTTTTTGCAGGAAGGAAGTAGAAAGCTTGAGACAGGAAGGGGGGCAATTATAATCTCCATTTTGGGTGACCTGCTCCAGCTAGGTCCCACTTCCCAAAGTTTCCACAGCTTCTCAAATAGCAACTAATCTGTAGACATTTCATATCAAAACCATAACTAGATGAGACCTGTTTCTCTTTTATCAGCTTCCTTGTGACAGCATCTGCTGCTCCTTCTCAATCTTTTATTTCTGCCAGCTGCATCACTGTTTGTTTTCAATTACCCATTCATTCATTCACTCACTCATTCACTCAATATATTGATGTCTGTCCATTGACACTGATGTTGTACTAAATGCTGAAGACAGAAGTCAAAATAAAAAAAAGTCCAACTCTCAAAGGATTTAGAATGAAATGAGATAGCAAACAAGCAGATAAAATGTGTAGTTCAAATGTTGGATGGTAAATGTATGAAGTACTTGAAGTGTCGGAAAATCAGTGTGTGTGTGTGTGTGTGTGTGTGTGTGTGTTTGTGTGTGTGTGTGTGTGTAACCTGTTTCTTTACCTCCTGCTGCACCCTCATACCTGCTTTCATTCCCTCCTTGAGGTCATTCTGAGTGTTTCTTTCCTTTCTGTTCTTGCTGTGTTGGGAGGTTGTAGAAAGACCAAGTCTCAAGTTGCAACTCAAGATGACTGCTGACAATCTCCTAGGGGGCTGTGGTGGGAGGAGCCTAGTGCGGTCTGGGTCACTGGGACTGCATAAGACCACAGCTGAAGGCAGTTAGAAAGCTATGGACTTGACAATAACAGCCTGAGTATGTCCAGAGTTCAACAGGGTAGATGTCTTCGCTGCAGTGGAAGCCCTTCTTCACTCCACACTCCCTGCCAGGAACACCCCAGGTCAAGCACACAGGTCCTTGAGACACAGCGGCCCCTCCCTTCCTGGAACAACACTCATTGTATTCCTTGCTGCTTCTTGTCAGCTGTGATCCCTCACTTGCTTGTAGTGTGGTCCTGAGGTGGGAATCACACTTTCATGTTTGGTGTTGCTCTCAGTGTCCCTCCCCATCCTGGGCTAGTGCAGGCCTGGGTTCATAACTGGTCCTGCTCATAACTGGCGCTGACTTGATAGACAGGCAAGCATTCCAGGTGAATATAAAGACATCTCGGGTGCCATCAAATCTTTCTTGTTGGAAATACTGTTGCCACATTGCCTCTGGTCAGGTATTTGTCCTAAAGTTTCTGAGAGACAGTGTGATGGCAGAATTCGGATACCTGATCTCCTCTCTCTCTTTCACTATCTGAGTCTGTCCTGTGGGTGTAGTGATGCCCCACCCCCACCACCATGGATCTTCCTTCTATGCAACCCAGAGAAAATGTTCTTAATTCTGGGATAGGAAGGGAATGAAGTTGTGGACACTGACTCTGTTAAAGCTGCCTTCAAAGAGATGATGTCTTGGAAGGAACCTTTCTATGGGGAGAGAAGGTTGGGAGGCTCTTAGCAGGGAGACAAGAACATGGAGTGGCAGAGAATTAAGAAGCCATCATCATTCCACAGGTCTGATCCCCCTACGGTCCGAGCATAGGAGGACGAGAAGGTTCTAGGACAGGAAAAGAGAAGCCTGAGGAACAAGCTGTGTGAAGCTGATCCTGGTGATAGGAACTACTATTGTCAGCTTCCTGGGCTGACAGCCTCTGGAAGCTGAGGTCTGTCAGGAGTGGGCAGTGAGGTGCGTTGTTGAGTGTCTTTACCTAGTGGTATACGGGACATTTAACCAGAGGAAGAACATGTGTGTTCACAAAGGCCGTGGTGACAGTAGCAAAGAGGGTGGCTTGCAAGGGTGCAAGCCGGGATCCGAAAAGCCAATGTGGGAGCCTCTGGATGCTCTGAGGACTAGGTGGGAAGTGATCCCTCCCAGGGAACCATCATTGTTGAAAGCAGCCTCTCGTTTTTGCTAAGGCAGAGACAAACCAGCTGTTCCGGCTAGTGTTATTGTCAACTTGACACAACTTAGGGCCACCTGGGAAGAGTCTCAATGAGGCTTGTCTACACTGAGTTGGCCTGTGGGCCTGTCTGGGAGGGGGATGTCTTGATTATCTTAATTGATGTGGGAAGACTCAGCCTAGATGTGGGAAGTGCTTCCTGGCAGCTTCACTTTTTGATTGCTTGGCTTTTCTATTAATTAATTAAATTTTAATCATATATTTATTTGTTTGTCTGCTTAGTTTTCTCTCATACAACCGGCCCTGCCTAGATTGCTTGACTTTTGTTCTTACTGGTGAGTTCACCTACCCCGTTGCTCCCTCTGCTGACTCCTTTGCTGACCTTAGAACAAGCTTTTCTGGGCTTCCATCGTGGATGGAAGACCAGCAGCTCTTTAGGAATCCTCCAGACAATCGTCGGCACCAGCTTGGGAGTTCGGAGGCATCCAGCCTTACAGGCTGAACCACTCCTGAGTCCTCAGCCTCGTCTCGTAAGACAGCTATTGCTGGGCTACTCAGAAGATAACCTGACAAATCCTATTTCAACATGAGTGATCGTCCTATTGGTTCTATTGCTCTAGAGAACCCTGACCATCGAAGAAGAGTTCTGACCCCCAATTCAACGTCAAGGAAGCAGATTCACTCACATCCGATGAAAACTCACTTGGATGAAGAGGCAGGATGGAAGAGAGGCTCGGGGTCAGGTAGACCAATAATTTGCTATGTGCTCATTGTGCAAACTTGACGGTCAGTGTGTCAGTCCCTCTGAGACTCAGTTTATTTATCTTTAAAATCGACTCAAATTGTATTTCGATGACAGTGTGGTTTCCAGGGTGAAATGAAGTCTCCGTGTGTAGCACTTAGCATAACACCAAGCATAGAGCAATTTCTCACCAAGTGTGAGCCATTGTGTGTGTGTTACTGAGGACTGGTTGACAAGAGGAGCATGCATTGTTATGAAGTGTGCTTTTGCTCACGAGGCTGGAGAAGGAGACAGGCAGTACAGAGTTGGAAGTAGTTTGGCTAACAGTGAACTAGCCTGCGAAGCAGCAATGGGGTGGCATGGCTATCTGGGAACTGAACGGACTTCAGCATATAGACGCAATGCCTGAGCCTGTGCCCGATGCTGTGGCCTGAACATCTTTTAAAAGTACACATGCTGGAAATAATATCTGCAATGTGTATGTCAATTCCCATGTGTTAATGTTACTTGGAGCTTATTGTGTTCTTACCGCTCTTTAATATTTTATGTTATTTTTCTTGGTGTGTGTGTGTGTGTGTGTGTGTGTGTATGCTGTATTGGTGGAGTGCCCATAGATGCCAGAAGAGGACATCAGACATCCTGAAGCTGGAGTTACAGCAGTTGTGAGCTGCCTGCTGTGGGTGCTGAGAACCAACTCAAGAGCAGCAAGTACTCTTAACTGCTGAGCCATCTCTCCAGCTCCCTTGATGTGATTTGATGGGGAAGTATCTCCGTAGTCACATGTGTTTGGATGTGTGGTCTCCAGCTAGGGGTGCTATTTGGGAAGGTTAAGGACCTTTAGGAGACAGAGCTCTGTGGGGAAAAAGTGGGTCACTTGCCCCATTTCCTGTTCATTCTCTGCTTCCTGGCTGCAGATGAATGTAATCAGCTGGCCTTCTGCTCTGGCCACCATGCCCTCCCTGCCTAACTCTGTGTCTTCTTCTCTGTGATGGAATGGTCCTCTCAAACTGTAAGCTGGGATAAGCTCCTCCCTCCTTCCCTCCAGTGGCTTCTCATCAGGTATTCTGTCCCAGCAATGAGACATGAATTGATGCTGGCTTTGGGGGCAGTAGCTAGGGTTTGATGGGGTCATGAGGGTGGGGTCCTGGTGATGGTGTCAGTGGCTTTTGGAAGAAGAAGAAGAAGAAGAAGAAGAAGAAGAAGAAGAAGAAGAAGAAGAAGAAGAAGAAGAAGAAGAAGAAGAAGAAGAACCATGCTGTCTCACTACATTGCCCCTTGGCCATGCTGTGATGCCTCAGGTAAGCCATCGTCAGATGCCACCAGAGCTGGTACCATGCTTGGGCTTCCAGCTTCCAGAAACATGGCAAAAGAAACTTCTATTTCTTTTATCTTTTACAGAAAACCAGACAGACAAATAACAACAACAAACCCACATTTATTCTCAGCTGATGACAGATAATGAAACCTCTTCTTTTCATAACAACAAATAAATACAGAGATAATATGAGTTTTTTCTAATAAAATCATTATTTTCCCAATAATCTAATAAAAGTTATTCAGATATAGGATCACCAGAATACTAAATCTAAGAAGGGCAGGTGTGATGAGACATAAAACTGTCAACACAATGTTAAAGTCCCTCACAAAAAACTAACTGCAATGGAAGAGTGGACTGGACAATGGAGAAAGTGGACCACTGTGTGACAGAAATTAATGCCAGTAGTGAGGGCCATTCTGTGCATCTGGGCTTGGTACCCAGGAATGTATCACTTAATAGTATTATTCTCTTCTATGCCATACAATCTAAATCTACTCATAAGGAAACATCAGAAAACCCCAGTGAAGCTGTTCTAGTCTTCAAACACATCAATACTACAAAAGACTGGAAAAGGCAGAGGAATTGTTCTACATCAGAGTCATGACAATACAATCTACAATCCTGGATTGGATCCTGTCTCTTAGAAATTGCCAGCAGAGCAAATGAAATCGGAATAGAGACTGCAGATTAAATGAAAGTGCCATCTGAATGGGAGGTTGCTAGATTTATATGCTTGAGCAAGACTGTGTGCTTACTCTTGTAAAGTGTGTGTATAGTATTAAAGCACAGAGGGCTGGGTATCTGTTCTATACTCTCAGATGGGCCAAATAAAAAGATATGTATTGAGAAAGAGAAAGCTATAAAGCAAACACAGGAGTCATAAAAAGAAGATAACGTGTAACAATGAAGGTTCTTTCTTCTATTTAAATTTCTCTCAAACAAGCATGTCCACATGGACATGTAAGTGCTTATTTCTAAAGTATTGAAACTGTCAGTACTGCCCAATGTCCCCCAAGTAAGGGAAGCAGCTAAAAGATTCTTTAGGGGTTGGTTGGTAACACACATGGGCTATGTCTTTCCCACTACAGCTTCTAGAGTTTTCTATAATATACACAAACTTCTGCAGACATATGTAATTGTATCATTTTGATGTTGATACAGTCTCTAAGTTTTCATCATTTTCACGTTTACTTGGCTAAAGTTTGTGTTTGGCTTTAATGCAGATATCACGTTCATTCTAGCTAGTCTTCCTCCCTTCTTCCCTCTGGAGCAGTGTCAGATACGTGTGCTCTCAGCCAGCAGACTCAGTACGTGGGTCATATCATTAACAGAGTATGGAGACCTGTGATGTTTGCTTCCTGTTCTGAGATGCGGCACTAATGAAGACCTGCAGGGGGCGGGGGCACTTGTGAGAGAAAGGTACTCAGGTGTGCGTGTAAAATGAGAGTCATGCAAGTTCAAGTCCCAGGCTGACCCAAAGCTAATCAACCCAGCTTTGAATGGTCTGTGATACTCTGATTGGGTTCAATTCTGAATTCCTTATTGAAAGTCTATTCTTTTAAATCATCCAGACTCCAGTATTTTGTTATAGTAGCAAAGACAACAACAACAAAAACAAGCAACAGCATCAAAACAGCACATAGAGATACAACACACATGGCACAGCTTTCTTACCCAAATTCTCTGAGATGACTTCTGTGTGTCCTCCTGTTCCAGACAACATAGAGCAAGGGAAAAGAGGCCAACATTTAACCAGGCTGTTGTCCTGACCTTGGACCTTTAAAATTTTGTTTATTTTTGTTTGTCTCGCACACACACACACACACACACACACACACACACACACACACACACAAGTGTAAGCAAGTAGCCAAAGAGCAAAAGAGGGAATCAGATCCACTAGAGTTTGGAGTTACAGGTCATTGTGAATCACCTAATGTGGATACTGGGGATTGAACTCTAGCCTTCTGCAAGAGAAGCAAGTGTTCGTAACCACTTAGCCCCAAGGCCTTATAATTTAGAGCCAAAAAACCCCACTCAAAATCAGGGTGTTGTATATGCCTATAATCCAGCACTTGAGAGGTGGAGGCAGGAACTCAGGATCTGCCTCAGCTACACAGCAAGTCTGAGGCTAGTGTGTGCGTTAATGATACCTTGTTCAAACACACACACACACACACACACACACACACACACACACACACACACACACATTTATGCATGCACATCACTCAAGGTTCCAAGTTACTTAGGCCCTGTCCTGTGTCGGCTGTCCCCTCTCTACATGATGACTGTCTTCATTAGGAGGTGAAGGCGTTCTTGCAAGGAACACAAGGCCCTTCCATAGTTACCTTCTAAAGAGGAGCCAGAAGTGGTGGGTTAGCTGCTTCTCGGGCCACCTATGAACTTGCTTTCCTCACCTACGTGTCCCTCACCTATACGGCAGTGTCTCTTCCAAGAATGTTTGGGGACAGGATGGAAGAACTCGGCCTCCAGGCTCACCCCCCATAGCCAGTATTGACTTTCACCATGTTGGTGGCCTTGGGCACCCAGTGTGAGGTGACCATGACTACGTTTTCTTTCCTTTTGCTCCTTTTCCTCTTCATCCTTTCATAATTCTCCTTTCCTGAGAACTTACTATGTGCTACGCACCATATTGCATCTCATCAAATTCTCACAACCGTGTGAGGGAAATTGTTCTTACTTTCCCTTTTCATGAGCAATAACCAAAACACGGAGAAGCCAAACACCAGCAGTGTTGAGACTTAGACTCGAGGAGTGTCTTCTCTTCATTAAGACCAGCAGCTGTCAGTGGGGCTCATGGGGGCCTGGGTTCCCTGGGTTTTCTATAGAGGTCTATGAGAGCAAAGACATCTTGTTGACCTAATTGCCTTTTTCACTGTGTTGACTCAGGGAGTGATAATGCAAAATCAGCATTTTACCTGTGTGGGTTACACTTGGGGTCCCTAGACTAGACAGCTGTTCTGTGAATAGCATGATGTACTTTCAGGGGAAACCTTCATGTTTACTTAAGAATGTCCTGGTGAGGTTCAGTGGTTAGAGTGCTTGCCCCATGAGCTCAAAGACTGGAACCCACATAAGTGCCAGATGGGTATGGCAGCCTGTTTATAATCCCAGCCTCAGAAGGTAGGGGAGGGATCCCCAGAGCTAGCTGACTAGAGAGATTAGCCACATTAGCAAGCTCTGGACTAGACTGAGATGGGCCTCCATGAGGGAAGATCATGGAGCCTCGGGTTCTAGCATCAATCTTTTGCTTCCACATGTGAGTGCACATTCGGGTATGTACCCATATACATGAACACACACACACACACACACACACACACACACACACACACACACACACACACACACACTTGCACATGTATACCACAGACACACACAAAATGGGAAAAACAAGAATTTCCTCATGAGAGGATACAATTACCAACTGTATTAAATCTCTACCCTTCAGTACCTCTCCACTTAATGGCCTGTGCAATCAAATGAGAAGTATGCACACTAACTTATGCCAAATATGTTGGTCTTGAGGAGAAACACACATGTGAACATTTGAATCGTGAGTTGAGCCAACCCCTTTCTTCATAAAATACCCTTTATTTGAAAAAGTGGCTGGCAGACAAATGATGATTGTCTGGACTGGGGGATATGGAAAACATTTTCTTGCAGATGAACAGAGTGAGCCTGTCGCTTAAAGGAAAGCAATCGACAGCATTTGTTGTCATTGCGAAAATTCACGTTTTCAAGCCTATTAGGATTTGGGAAATTTGTATGCATATTGTATCAGTCATGGTCTAGCCAGGAGAGAGAAACCACCTAGTAATTTGAATAGGGAAGATTTCATATAAGGAATGGACTATTTCCAAAAAAATGAAAGAGAATAAAAAACACTTTAAGATTAAGGGAGACTATCCATGGGAGGGGGCATTGGGGAGGGGCTCCCTCCACGGGGCTGTGACTCAGGTTCTCATGGAGTGGATTACATGATAACCTGCTGTGTAACAGAGGCCAAAGTCCATCCATACACAGTGGGTCCAAACTGGCTGGAGGGAGATTGTCTGCATTTCATCAATGGCATTGCCAGAAGCTGTTGTGATGCTGAACATTCTAGAAAGCCAGCTGTGCCACCCGCAGAGATTCCCCGGAGAAGCTCCCATCTATGGTTCTTTGGGCTGTCCCCAGGGAGATGCTGTCATGAGGTTGGAGCTGCCTGGGAAAACCTTTCATGGGAAATGGTTACCCGCGGGATGTCCCAGCTGGTATGGAACTCACCACTTCTTGTCATGTGGTAGAGGGTCAAGCAAGGTCCCTGGAGTCAGGAAGACAGTGCTTTTCTTCCTCAGTGTCCTTCTAGGGCTGCCTACGGGTTTGGAAGATATGTCCCTGGAACACAAGCAGGAATGGAGGCCAAGGAGATGGGCAGCAACCATTGGGCAGAGGACACAGACCACTCCTTTGCCTGCTCAGCCTCTGAACTTCCCTTTTTCCATCAAGTAAGAAGTTGCTAACTTTCGAGCCAGGAAAACTCACATCCCTTCTCCACGTAAGGCAATGAGGAGACTCCGCAGTTATTATATCCAGAGCTGGCTATCAGAATGTCTCCTTAAATTTAGCCATGCTACCACTGAATAATTTATAAACACTAAATTATAAAGCTGCTCTCCAACAGCTTATATATAAAATGAGCATGGAGCTTCAGTCCCGGCAGCCTGCCACCTACTCATGGCTAGCTTTTCTTGGCACTTGTCTTAGTTAGGTTTCTATTGCTGTGATGAAAACCATGACCAAAAGCAACTTGGGGAGGAAAGGGTCTATTTCATCTTACATTTTCAAGTAATGGTCCATTCCTGAAGGAAGTCAGGGTAAGAACTCGAAGCAGGAACCTGGGGCCAGGAGCTGAAGCAGAAGGCATGGAGGAACATTGCTTACGGGCTTGCTCTCCATGGCTTGCTCAGCCTGCTTTCTTTTACCATCTGTGACCACCTGTCCAGGTGTGGCACTGTTCCCAGTGAACTGGGTCCTCCCACATCAATTACGAAGCAAGAAAATGACCTACAAATTTGCCTACACATTAATCTTATAGAAACATTTTCTCAAGAAGATTCCCTTTTCCCAGATATTTGTGTCTAGGTTTATATCAAGTTGACAAAACCCAACATCATCTTAGAGGTATGCTGCCCAAGGAACTTTTGCTTCCTTGGTGAAGCGCTTTCTCATGGATAGCCTTCTCAGAAGGTGGCTACCTGGTGAGCTTTGTGGGTTTCCCATCTGACTTACTTTGTCTTCAGCTACGCCTCTGAAGATAGCTTCACTGTACATTTCCCAAGCATCTCTACAGGGACTTCCTGTTTTCTACCTCTCCATTTGCCAAACTCAGCCCACTGACTGTGGTCCAGTGACTTCTCTGCTACCCAGTGGGCACAGCCACATCTTCTCAGGTGAGGCACACGCCCAGAGCATCCTGCTACTTGAAGATTGTTGGTGAGGTCATAGGTGATATTAGCAAATGTGGTTTTCCAATACTGAATCATGAAATATGTCACTGTTTGCAAAATATGCACCGCACAGGTAACCAATATTTCCAGGTGATCAATTCATGATGTAGAATTCCATCAAAGAATAAGACGGATCAATGGATTTTAATGTAACAGCATATTAAAAGGTTTCCAAGCTGTAACTCAATTTAAGAAACTGCCATTTGTTGAGTGTTGCTGTAATTTCCATGAAAGCCCTCACTTATCAGAATGCAATCAAAGCAAATGCTCCTCACTTTTCCAACTCTTTGTCTGTATGAGGTCATATTGCATTCATATACTCACACAAAGCAATATCACAACAGACTATCTAAAAACCACTATAACCACTGAGCTAACTTCTCTTAAGAAAGACACTAAAGTGAGCTTTGAAAATGGAAAACTGAGCTCTCTGGGCATGGTAGTGCATACCTACATGGTAGCAGCCAGCACTTGGGAAGTAAAGGCAAAGAGGATCAGGAATTCAGGCCATCTTTGGACTACATAAAGAGAGTTCAAGACCAGCCTGGGCCGTATAATACCTTGTCTCAAAACAAAAAGTCCCAAAAAAGAAGAAGTAAAATAAGGTCACTGTTCTTGCTAATTTTGGTTTGAGAACAAAAACAAAATTCCTGTATTCACATATAAAGAATTTGTTATTATATTTGAATAAAGTAATACATACTAAAGTATTTAAAGCTTTTCTCAGTCTTCAAATTTTCTGGTGCGGTAAATATGGATAGATATAATCTCCATAAACACAAGCTCTTTGGATCCTCAACAATTTTAAGATCATAAAGAGATTCCAGAACCATGTTCTTAGGAACTGATGCTTTAGGCTAGAGAAACTTTTCTTCCCAAAGCGGGGCCTCTGAACTTGAATGTGAATAGCAGACAATGTCTTGTGGTCTGTGCACCATGAGGATTGCTTTGTGCTTAGAATTTATAACTATTTTCATCCAGACACCTCGAGACACTTCAAGAAGACTCCCAGTTCATAGCTGTTACCCTGCACACCTTTCCCTAGCATTTTTGCCTTTATTCATGCCACATGTACCATGCTTTTGCTGAACCTGAGCACTGGTGAAGGGCCAGTTTCTGTTCCTATGTATATGGGGATGCACATATGTGTTTGTACATTTGCATGCGTGTACACTGGTGATGAAGATGGTCCTGTGTGTGTGTGTGTGTGTGTGTGTGTGTGTGTGTGTGTGTGTGTGTGTGTGTGTGTTAAGGCAATCTTGGGTGTCATTTCTCAGTTGCCATCCAAGTTGGTCTTTGAGACAGGGTCTGGGATTCGCCAAGTAGGCTAGGCAGTCTGGCCTGCAAGCCCTAGAGCTATGCCTGTCTCTGCCTCCTCTGTGCTGGAATTACAAGTACACACCATCACACCTGGCTTTGTTTTCAAGTGGGTTCTGGGGATTGAACTCAGGTCCTTCTTCCTGTTGTTTTGAAGAAGCTCTGCCCCAAGAGAGAGAATCCTTGATGACTTTGTAAGAAGCATCGGCAAGGCTGGAGAAGCCATTGTACTGCTGCCTGATGGGAGCATCAGGACCAGTGGGTGTTCTGTTTCCTTTCTTCCCCGGTGTCTCTTGGCTTCACATGTACCGAACCCATTGCTGATGCTCCCTACTCCCTTTTGTCTTGGAGAGTTCAGTTTTCACTTTTCCCCAGTTGGCTGTAGTGTGCATGCACCTTGTCTGACTTCACAATAGGTTTTGGGGAGAATGCAGAGATGCCTTGCTGTAAGGGGAATGAACAAAGACCCTCAGCTCTCCCAGACAGGGGCTCCTATACCTCATGATGCCAAATGCTCTCACTAGAAGTGTAGAGGTTTGAGAACCCACCATCTAAACTGTAGTGGCAGGTTGTTGCATCTATGCCTTTGGAAGGCTCTTTGCTCCTTCTATTACACATCTTTGAGACATGCCCTGTTGAGCAGTGATGGAGATGTCCACAGTCTTGTTCCCATTCTTGGGTGTACATCATGATGTCATTGATACCTCCTAAAATTCTGAAGAACAGAATAATTCTAGATCTTCCTGCAAGGAGATAGGAATGTAGCTCAGCAGTAAAGCACTGGCCGAGCATGGACAAGGCCCTGGGTTTCATCCCCAGAATTCTCTCTCTCTGTCTGTCTCTCTCTCTCTCTCTCTCTCTCTCTCTCTCTCTCTCTCTCTCTCTCTCTCTCTCTCTCTCTCTCACACACACACACACACACACACAAGTCTGAAAGAAGATGGCTCACCCAAACTCTGAGTGAGAGATCCCCCCACTGTCTGTTACCTAAGTAATGGATGCCTGCCATGAGTGTCAGCTTCCTGTAGCCCCAACCTGTAGTTTCTGCCCTAGGCTCCAGTCTGCATGTGGGCTCTGCCTCTGTGTCCCTAGGAACATGACCAGCTCAACAGAGAGGAGCACAGAAAGAGGAAGCCTCTTCAGTCACCTCTGAGATGAAAAAAAAAGGAAGAAGGAGAAAGGGAGAAAAAAGGAGAAAATCAAAGACTAATCCTAAAAACCTTCCTTTAATCTTGGAGCTTCCAGATCTGGTTTCTCTTTCATCTGGGACTTCCAAGTTATCTAGTTATTTTATGGGTCGTGAAGCCACAAGGCGGAGAGGGGGTGGTGAGGGTGGTGGTGGGGAGATTAAATTAATGAGCAGGTAAGGAGGTTTATTATTTGTCTGATCCTTCCTCCCTTCTTGCTAATTTCTCTGAGCCAATTTGGGAGGCAGTGCCTATCATGTTAACGCAGGGACAGACTATTGTACCCATGTTCTTTCTGAAGCCATTTATCTGAAGGATATTAAACATCCAATTTACATAGACATTATAGCATCATTGTGAGGCAGATGTGTGTGCACATGCATAAATGGTAAAAAAAAAAGTGTAGGGGAGACAGAGTGAGAGAGAGAACACATTAGGCTATGTATCAAGTGGGCCTATGTGTACATCCTCAACTCACATTGTCACCTGTCACAAGCTTCTAAAGAGAGCTGAAGTCACTTAGCAAGCTACTTCCCGAAGTCATTGGATCTTAGCAGGAAACAGACCCCAGACAATAGCAGGCATACTTATTAAATATATTTCAGCCCTCGGGTTCCTGAATTTCTTTATCTCTACTCCTGTGTTCATTGTGGTAGCCACTCAAGCCCGATATCTGTCTAGCTGGATGTCTGATGGTGTTGCCTCCGCGCGCACGCGCGCTTGTGTGTGTGTGTGTGTGTGTGTGTGTGTGTGTGTGTGTGTGTGTGTGTGTGTGTGTCTGTGATACGGCACAGGGGGCAACAAATAGCGAGAAGAGGCCTGATTGTTTGGTTGAGTAAGAGACACATCAAATTGCAGGTACCACCAAGGCCCCAGTGACCTCCTCTGGTGGCCTCACTCCTGGAGTGGGTATCTGCTAAGTCACTCTGGCAGCAGAACAGTTGGTGATACCAGGCTTGTTCTTCACCCGGGTTCCAGCCACACTCCCAGGAGCTACCTTCCCTATCTGTTTTCCTCTAGGTATTCTCATAACATTGACTCTTAGCTTCCTTCTCAAAGCCTGGACTTTCATTAGAGCTATTGGAGATGCTGCTGCTGTCGTGGTTTATGTCTAAACTAACAAACCTCTTCTGAAAGGTGAACAGAATGCTTCACTGGTAAAGTTCTTGCTTTGCAAGCTTGCTCCCCAGAACCTGCATTAAAACCTGGGGATGGTGGCATGTGCTTCTAATCCTAGCACTGGGAAGGCAGAGACAGGCAGATCCTTGGAACTCACTGGCCAGCCAGGCTAGCCTCCTTAGCAAGCTCCAGGCAGTGAGAGAGAGCCATTCTAAAAAAAAGGCAAATGGTACCTAAGGAACAACACAGGAGGTTGATTTCTGACTTCCTTACACACACCCACATATATGAACACACACACACACACACACAGAGAGAGAGAGAGAGAGAGGAGAGAGAGAGAGAGAGAGAGAGAGAGAGAGAGAGAGAGAGAATGAAAAAGAAAGATGAACAATTGCTATGCCCTTACTGATAAATTGAGATCAGGCAATAGCCCCTGTCATGATGTCCTTAGGCCTTGATGATTTGGTCAGCAGACTTCTCCTGCCAATCACCTTTCACAGGTCATTGCCTCACACTATGTCTTCATCCTGGGGTCCTCCATGTCTTGGCTGGGGTCCTTTCCCTGCCCACTGTCCTCCTGTGCCTACTGTTACTAGCCGAGGTTAAGATCTGGCTTTGGCTGGGATGGGAGTCAGACATCCCAGTCAGTTGTTCCTTCCCTCTTCAGAGCTGCTGCCTACGATTATGGTCTTTTATCATTCAAGTCTGTTAAGAATCTGCTTTTTTTTTTTTTTTTTTTTTCCTGCGATCAAAACTTCTTGTCTTCCCTGGGACTTAAAATACTGTCCTTGAACCAAGATGGGGCCCTTGCGCATTAAACACACTCTCAACTTCAAAGCCTCATGTGTGGTGCTGTGAGGGTCCCTGGGGATCGTCAATATGAGACGTATGTTTGTTAAAGTACAAAGAGAAGTCTTGCTTCATGGTGGAGCTGATCTGAAGGGTAGGGGCGCTGCGGGGCCTTCCTGTCTGTCTCCAAAGGAAAGAAGGATTAGGGGAGGAGAGGTCTAAACTCCAGGAGGAGTTGGCATCAGCAGCCTCTTGTTCAAGGAGATGCACAATCTCCAAAGGCAACAGGGGCAAGAATGGCACCAAGACCCCCGAGACTCCGCCCTTTGTATAATCACAAAACACTCCCGGTTGTTCAGAACTTTTTGCTGGACGCTCACACCAGCCCTGTCGGTAGGTGTCTTAGTTTCATCGTCTGTTGCTCTAGTAAGATATCTTGACACAAGTAAGGGGATAATGGGTTTATTTTAATCCCACAGTTCCAGGTTATAGTTCCGATCACACAAGGATGTCAGGGAGGCAGGAACCGGAAGCAGCTGGTCACATTCATGATCAAGAGAAGGGAGAAATGAATCTGCTTCTTTTCAGCTCCCTTTCTCCCTTTTTAGGCAACCCTGAATCCAAACCCAGAGAATTGTGACACCTAGTTTCAGGCTTCTCCCATCAATTGGCACAGTCTAGACAATCTCAGACACGCCCATTATTTGGCCAACATACTCTAGACACTTTATCGTTGAGACTCCTGTCCCAGGTCATTGTTGACAAAACTAACAATCCCAGTAGGTAAATGCCACCCATAATTGTCTAATGAAGAAACGTAGGCTCAGAGAGGTCGGAGTGCATATCTACAGGGCTCAGGAAATATTAGATTTGCCTTCTTTCTAACATGCTTGGGCAGGAGCATATGTACACAGACACACAGACACACACACCATGCAAAAAAATGGAGACAAAGCAGAGGTGGTCTCATGTGTTCATAGTCAAGGTCATAAGAAGCCTTACTTTCTGTGTTCCTAAAAGCCTACCCTCCTCCTCCCTTGGAGGAAGAACAGCCGGCAGATGAAGTCAAGGGAAGGTATGAGTGCTGGCTGGAGAGCCTTTCAGCTGCCTCAGCAATGCTGTGGCTACCTTTCTGTACCTCATGTGAGGAGAGCGTGACGTCCTTCTAAGCTCACACAGGTGTGTATACAGCCCCCTGGGGCTGGGATTCACTACCAAGCCCATTTCTGCTCTTGCCTCCACTAGCCCCACAGCCCCCTGGCTCCTAACTGCCTCCACTCTTCTCCCGCCAGCCTCCGGGTCACTGGAAGGGTATTTTTGAAATCTAAATCTAATGAGACCACTCCATGAAAATCTTCCTAAAGGAACTCATTGGGGCTTTCACATCTAAAAAACCATTTGGCTCATATATTCTCAGACTCCTACAGTCTCTTTCCATTCCTTCTTCTAGACGGCAGTCAGCTGGGCCCGATTACCTACTGTTCTCGGAACACATCTACAGCAGAATGCCCGGGCCTTCCGCCTTTCCACAAGCTTGCTACCATGGTCTCCTCTCTCACTTCCTGTTCTGTCATCAGTGCCTTTACCCTTAAGAGCTCAGACCTTGTGACTGACCTCCCTCACCCCGGGCATGCTGTCACTTACAGTGTGGATGCTTGCTTACAGCTTGTCTCTCCCACTGCGGAGAAGGTGGAGAGGCAGGGTTTGAACTGGGCTTGCTTTCTGCTTGGCACTTGAGAAAGGAGCAGAGAACAGAATAACACTGACCCCTGGGAAGAGCTTTGTTCCTCTAGAACATTCAGGCTGTCACAGCCTGGTTTCCAGAGAGAGACCCAGGTAGGGGTCTTTAAGAAGAATTAGTCAAAGGAGATTGAGTGGGTCTGCAGTTTGCCTGCTGGC
This sequence comes from Peromyscus maniculatus bairdii, assembly GCF_049852395.1. NCBI lineage: Eukaryota > Metazoa > Chordata > Mammalia > Rodentia > Cricetidae > Peromyscus > Peromyscus maniculatus. Next base: position 43,932,235 of record NC_134858.1, read on the forward strand.
CTCTGCGGACTCACGTGAGACAGTGGCCAGAGGTTCCTACCAGGGAGTAGTGTAACTGGGGACACACTTCATGGCCCACCTGACTGGCTAAGAAAACGAGAAGTGGGCAAAAGTGGGGATCAGAGTAGGGAATGTGAGGAGAAACCTATTCCTCTCTCTACTTCCACCTCCTCCATTCTCCATCTTAAGCTTCCTCTGCTCACTAACCACATGGCCTTCTTTGCCTTCTGCTGGTGACACTGTGCTGGCCTCTCGTTTCCTTCTGAGACCCTGGCCTTGTCCTCTGAAGAAGCACCAGGAGCCTCTTCCCCATGGCTTGCCCTTCTCAATCTCCTTGGTAACCTGTACTTTGTAACATACCTTTCCTACTCCCGGTCAGCAATCTGCCCTGTGGTCCTGTTAGAGAGGGGTGGTATGAGAATAGAGGTATAGTCTCGACCTTGAGACAGGAATAGGAAGTTCAGTGGCTACCAGCTACCCCTGCCTCACCCAGAACCACTTAATCCCCAGACCCCACTTGGTGGAGGGATTTGACTGTACCTCTTCCCTGGGCCCCCATTGACCCTTGCTGCAAAACTATTTATCTGCCTTTCTCCCCTTTGCCCTGGAATATTTTGGCAGCCCAATTAGTGCCGCGCAGATAGTTTCTTGAGTCTGAGCAGTCCTCCAAGCTGACCTCTGCCCTCCCGACTTCCCTTTCCTGTCCTTGTAGGAATGTTTGACAAGCTCCTTTCCATTTGTCCTCGGGCGGGCTGATATGCTCAGAGACCCCCTTCCAGAAGAAAAGCAGGTTAATTAAGGCAGATTTTCTAGCTTGTTCTTAAAAGGAAAAACAAAAGGGAGAGAACAGGTATCTTAGTTAATTGTTCCTAATTGTTTCTTTCCTCAAAAATCTTTAGTGTAAAACAGCCTAATTGAGCATTTCCTGCTCTGGCATTGAATAACAGAGCTTGGCTGTATCAGGTCCAGTGAAAGGACTCCTCTCTCCCTCGAGCTCCAGACCACTTGCTCTCATGGTGGAAGGCTTCCCTCACTTGGACCATGTCACATGATGGTAATGGACACCGTGCTGTTTGTGGATCAGCTGATGGACTCACACAAAGTCCAGTGAGAAGACTCCTCACTGCAGCCTGAGGCACCGGTCTCCATTGCTGTACTCTGAGGCCACTAATAAGACTGTCTGAATCTTTCCTCCCCTCTGCCTGGGCTTGCCTTGCTTTTGGAACACTAATGCAGCTCGGGGTCTGCTTGCCCAAGAACCGGAATAACAGTGGTTCCTCTTGATGTTACCCTAGTATCTTTTCAAGTCCTCACCACCAACATGTTCGCTATGTGCAATAGTATACTGGGTACCCAAAGGGTTGAGGTAGGAGGGGTCTAATGCAAGGAGGCTGCTATTTTCCAACAGCAGGTTTACATTTCCTTCATCATTGCAAGCTTCTCATACATTCATCCATCCATCCATTCAATCTATCCATCCATCATCCATCCATTCATCCATTCAATCTATCCATCCATCCATCCATCCATCCATCCATCCATCCATCCATCCATCCATTCAATCTATCCATCCATCCATCCATCCATCCATCCATCCATTCATCCATCCACTCAATCTATCCATCCATCCATCCATCCATCCATCTATCCATCCACCCACCCATCCATCCATCCATCCATCCATCCTTCCCTGCATCCATCTACCTATCTATACGAGATGCTGCCGGTACCCTACCTAGATCCCCTTTATTTACTGAAAGATCAACCTTTCATCCAGCTGCTATAACTGCTGACTTAAAATACTTCAGATTGCTTTTCTAGAGGTTTGCCATTGGCCAGAGGGGAGCTGCTTCTCCTGGAGGCTGTGAACCTATTGGCCCTTCCCTGGTGGCGGACCTCTGCTGATGACTCATTAATAACTAGCATGGGAGTAAAAGGGCAGTGATCTTGCTGAAGGTAAGACAAACAGCATGGAGCCACCCAGGAGAGGAGTCTGAGGCCGGTCCCCAGTGAGGAGCCCCTCGGGCTTAGCTCTCTCCCTGAGGTACTTGACCTCCGTCAGCCCTTTCCTGAGTATCATCCCTGAGAAGCAGCTTGAAGAAGCGCCCTAGCCCTGGTTCTGCTTTTGCATTTGCTGTCGAGAGTGGTCCTAAATTGTGAGTGTGTTAACCCAAAGGGAAAATGGGCACTAAGCCGTGCAGCCCAGGGCTAGGTTGCCATGAAGACCCCCTTGCTGGTGGTAGGTGGAACACTGATGGTCCCTTGCAGCCTGAGCCAGTGTGAGGGCTGAGACCTTCCCTTTGGGGGACCTGGAAGAGGATACACTGGCTGGCTCCCTGCCTAGGAAAGCTAGAAAGTGCTTGAGTGTGCTAGAGCAGGTGGGGAAAGCCCAGCAACTTTGGGGCTTCAACAGCACAGATTTATTTCTCATGCTGTTGGAAGCTGAGAGTCAAGGTCAGGGGGCTTCTTGGCTTGATTTCTCCCGTGGTCACTTGCTGTCCTTGAGTTGCAGGCCACCTCCTTGTCACTGTGTCCTTCCAGTCTCTCCTCTGTGCAGACTTCTCTGTCTCTTTCTCTCCTTATAACGTCACCACTCATTTGGGATTAAGGCCCACCCTCATTTTACCTTAACTAGCTCTCTAAAGTTTCTATCTTCAGATACAATTGCACTGGAGTTTGGGGTTTTGTCATCTAACTTTGGGGTGAGGGACACAATTAAATCCGAACCATGAGGCTGCAGAAGGGGAAAAGCGGATTGTGAGGACTGGGTGATTTTGAGCTAAGTGGCATTGATTTGTTGAAGAGAGAAAATGGCAGGCCTGAAGTTATAATTAACAATTTAAAGCAAGGTGTCAGCATTTAGAAAGAACCTCTATGCCTGTAGCCAGAGCAGGCGGGAAGAAAGCCAGCCGTGGATTTCGTTGTCAAAGTGACAGAACTTTGGAAAAACTGACTTCCCAGCCTGGGCTGGCCACACTGTAAATAAGGCACTGAAAGGCAGAGCGTGGACCCTCATGCTTGTCATGGAATATCCCCACGCTCTATTGTGAAGACCATGTGGAAGTCTTTCAATTGATGTAACAGCCCCATGATGGCTCTCTGGGTTGGGGACTGTTCCCACCTCCCCTCCTGGACACCAGAGTATACATTGAGGCCAAATCTCAGCAGAGCCAGCCTGGGGGATTCCTGGGTCTGTTAAGGGATTAGAGGATTGTATCCAAAGCTGTAGGACCTGGCTGCACTGCAGGAGAGCCAGGGACCAAGAGTGGATCTGGGCTGGAGGGAGGCCAGACTATAAAGCTGGGTGCAGAGAGCTTTGTCAGCACACGACAATCTCTCCCGTGATACAAAATACAACACCCTGGCAAGGACCCCAAGTTTGAGTTCTAAGGCCCTTCTGAGATGCCTCTTAGGAGCTTGGCTAAAACAACGGCATATGAAACCAAATGGTTACCAGCATTGTGGTGGCAAACAAAGCAGGCAGATACTGGGAGACCCCAGTGGGTTCCTAGAACTGCTCCATTACATAGTTCCAGAAGGCCTGCTTTGTCCCATGAGGCCCTGGAGAACTCTGTTTACCAAGGTGATGAGGAAGGCATTAGTGAAGGGTAACCACATCGCCTGAGGACTCAGGACGAAGGCTGATAGAGATATTGTCACTGCGTTAACTGAATCCTACCAGCAGAGACAAGCTGGTGACACCTCACTGTCAGAAGCAAGGTACACGCAATCACTATCATTGCCAGCCATGACTACAGTGAGAGCCTGGCTTGCAGGGATTTCTGAAATGGTCCCTAGATTATGGCACTCCTAGAAGCAAGAGAGACAGATAGGTGCTGTGGGATGTTCTGTATGCTGTGAATGTTGCTCTGATTGGTTGATAAATAAAATGCTGATTGGCCAGTAGCTAGGCAGAAAGTATAGGTAGAATAAGCAGACAAAGGGAATTCTGGGAAGGAAAAACAATTGAGGAGACTCCAGCCAGTCACCCAAGGAGCAACATGTAGTGGGATAAAGGTAAAGCCATGGAACATGTGGTAATACATAGATTAATAGTTATGAGCTAATTTAAGATATAAAAGCTAGCTAGCAAAAGGCTTGAGCTATGGCCTTACAGTTATAATTAATATAAGCCTCTGTGTGTTTACTTGGGGGACACGAGTGGGAGAGATTTATGCCGACTGCTGGCAGGCAGGGACACAGGAAATCTTCCAGCTACAGATAGGCAGCCACTAAGGACAGAGAAGGCCCTCTTCACCCTTCCCAACAGTCAAGACCCCTGCTTGGTCTCCAGACTTGAAGTTTGTTCTCACACTCTGAACTCCTAAAATGAAAGTGAGGTCACATCCCCATGAAGAAATTCCTTAAGCCCTGGGAGATGTGTACTGTAGGGACCACACCCCCCAGTGCCTTCTCAAAGGACCTATAATTACTTATTTGAACAGCCAGATTCTGGAACAGTGAAATCCCCATAGACTTTTTGAGGTCTGCTGGAGGCAAGGTCCAAGGTTGACACTGATATCTGGGGCCACAAAGAACAATTATGACACCTGCTATGACGATACTTGGTTGTCAACTTGACAACATCTGAAATTAATTAGAATCCATGCAGTTGGGTACACCTGTGAGGGAAATTTTTTCCTGATTGAAACATTCATGGTGGGAAGACCCATCCTTAGTCCGGATCTTTTGAGGTGAGAGGGTCCGCCTGAATCTGGGCCTTACCTTCTGGTGGCAGGGAAGAATGAAGCCCTTGTTTTATGCCTGCTTGCTCTCACTCTCACTCACTGGCAAGCTCATTCCTTCGCTGGCATTAGAATCCACTTCGTTGGGATTCTGGTGTGTACTGAAGAGCAGCCGAGTCACCCAGCCTCATGGACTAAACAGGATTCTTGGACTCTCCACTGGGAGATAGCCATTGTTGGACTAGTCGGACTACAACCTACATAACCTGTAAGACACTCTAACATAAGTTACTATGTATCATGGAGTATATATATATATTCAACTCTGGTGAAGAGCCTGTCATGTAGAATGTCACAGAGGTGGAAGCACCTATGAGAGGAGAGATTGAGCACACCTCCAAACCAGAGTCCAGGGAGACTGGCAGGGCCAGGGTCCACCTTTCACATATTCATCTGGTGAGATCCAATCAGGATGTCACTAACAGTGTGCTAACCTCTTCCCATTGGTCCAATTAACAAGATAGCATCAGTTCAATGGGACATGCTGCAGTTTGCCCTTGCCCATATATTCATTCATTCTATCTGTTCTGTTTCTTTAGAGAACCCTAACTAATACAGCACCCTTTTCAAAGATATCAGAAATGTCCAGGTAATCTGCTGGTAATCTCAAAATGACACACCTATTGGGTATTTCCATAATTATTGATATATAATCAGAATAGGAATATTTAGTAAGACATTAGTACTCTGACACATGGAAGAAAGACTAGTGACTAGTGACTACAAAGGCCTTGAAAATTCCTTCCCTTCCCCTGGGCAGGAAATGAAATTTGATATCCTCTTCCAGGGAGGATGACAAAAATCAGTGACATCCTAATTAACTGAAAAGATGCTGAGGCCAGTGGCACTCCCAGGTGGTATTCGGGGCAAGTGGTTCCTGTGTACCTCACCAGTCTGGCCTCTGCCCAGCCCAAGCAGACTCTGGCTCATGGTAGATGACTAGGCTGCTGCAAAGCAGACTGAATAGGAGTCCCTGTTGTAGCAGTTACAAGACCAGTCATCACAGATTCAGTAGAGTTGATTAACATAGCCTTGGGTAAATGCTATGTTTCTATTGATCTGGTGAATACATTTTCTTAGCCCATCAGCAAGAAAGATAAAACATGGCTCGCATTAATATGGAATAGCCGACAATATACATCCACGGTCTTGTCTCATGGAGAATGTTAATTCTTAGTTCCTAATGCAATCTAAAGTGTCCTAGACTCTTTGGACAGCCTGCAAAGCATCGGAATGTCCCTCTGAATCGATGCTATCATGTTAATTGGACCAATGAGAAAGGATTAATACATCCTTGGTGACATCCTGATTGGTTCTCACGAGAAGGGTGTGTGAAAGCTGGAGCCTGGCCCTGCCCGTCTCCCTGGATTCTGGTTTGGAGGTGTGATCTCTCCTCTTACACATGCTCACAACTCTGTGACACCCTCCACCACAAGTTCTTCACCAGAATTGCCAACGGTGGTGCCATGACCCTGAGCCTCCAGGATCTAGAGCCAAGTAAACATGCTTTATAAATAGAGTTAACCGACCTGGAGTATTTGTTAGATAATGAAAAATAGATTAACACATAACGTAGGAATTGCAACCCATCAAAACTCCAGAAATGCCATGTCTGAATGGAATAAGGTTCTGGGGGAAAGCATCTGGCTCAGAGCTAAGCCAAAGGTGGACTAGGGCCAACCCTGGTGTCACCTGACCACATGTGAGTTTTGCCTACCTGACTTGAATTGCCAGCTCCAGACTCTAGGAGCTGAGCTCAATGAGCTCTGGCACAGGGCAGAGGTAGACTAGGGTTCCCCTAGGTTGTCTAGTTCTGTGGAGGACTTCATGTTTTCCATAATCACTTGCTTGTGGACTCCCTCTGAAGCCAGTGGAAACCACATTTGCACCGGCACTTAAGCTGCTCTCCTCACACCTACCTCCTTTTGTTCCCCAACAAGTCATGTGAGCAAGAAGCTCTGCTCAGAATCTGCTTCTAGACAACAGGCAGACTTGCGTGTGCTCACTGATTTTTGTGCAATGTACTGGTTACTTCTCTTGCTATTGTAATGAAATGGCTGATAGAAAGCAGCTTAAAGGAGGGCCAGGTTTTTGGCTTATGGTTTCAAGGAGTTAGTCCATCTCAGCTGGGAAGGCCTACCAGGGGCAGGAGTGTGAAGCAGCTAGTCACTCCACATCGTAGTCGGGAATCAGAGAATGGGCAGGACGTGGACCTGGATTATTAAACCTCAAAGCCATCCCCATGACTCACTTTTCCCAGTAAGGCTCCATTTCCTAAAGGTTCTACAACCTTCCAAAATGGCACTACCAGACATGCTCAAACACTGAGCCTCTGGGGACATTTCACATGCAAACTACAGCTCACAGTGTCTCTTTTCTTTCTTTCTTTCTTTCTTTCTTTCTTTCTTTCTTTCTTTCTTTCTTTCTTTCTTTCTTTCTTTCTTTCTTTCATTCTTTCTTTCTTTCTCTCTCTCTCTCTCTCTCTCTCTCTCTCTCTCTCTCTCTCTCTCTCCCTCCCTCCCTCCCTCCCTCCCTCCCTCCCTTCCTTCCTTCCTTTCTTTCTTTTTTTTGACAGGGTTTCTCTGTGTAGCTTTAGAACTTGTCCTGGAACTCACTCTGTACCCCAGGCTGGCCTCGAACTCACAAGAGATCTGCCTGCCTCTGCCTCCCAAGTACTGGGATTAAAGGCGTGCACCACCACTGCCCGGCAGTATCTCTTTTTCTAATGCTATCACCTAGTATGTCCCTTACACACTAGAGACTCATTGTCCTTCTGGGATGGTGTTCATTGCCTATATGATCCGTGAATAAATATGCCCAATTACCTTTTGATTTTTCTATGTCTCACTTCTGAACCAGGGGGATTTTCGTGCTAGTGGAAGAAGATTAGTTCAAAGTGAGGTAGTAGTGGTTGAGTCCTGAACTCAACCATAGAAAGTGGGGTGGGGGAGCTTTTATTCACCTACTGTTGTTTTCCATGGAGAGAATAGAGAAATCAAAGAGAAATAAAAGGAATTAATTTTTGGCTTTTGAACTTCGAAAAGCCCAGCTTTGGGAGGAGGTTTTTAAAGATTTTTCAAGCAGCATTTTGACGATGCCTACTTTAACCTCGTGTGTCTCATTTTAAAGCAGCTGCTCCTGCCAGGGAGGAAACTCAATGGTGATAAGCACTTGGTGTTTTCCATAACCTACACTCTCCACTACAGATTAGGCTCCCTCACTTTGGTCTGAATTAGTGAAGTTTGACCTAATGTGGACAGCAAGTGAATTGCAAATTATATGTAAATGTGTATAAATTAGCACTGGTTATTAGAATAATTTGCATCTCCAGCTCTATAATTAGGCAGCAGCCTGGGAGAGAAGGGCAGTGGGCAGGGCACCCAGGAAGCTGGGAAGGCAGCTCAGAAGTCCTGGGGTCTCCACCTCTATGTTAATGAAGTTCAGTGTTACCATCCCCAAACCCCTTAGCACAAGACCAAAGGGAGCTGGAATCCATGGCTGCCCAGCTTCCGGTTTCTGTTTTTTGCTAAGACTGAGGCATCTTGCTGGCATGGCTTGGGAGTTTGGCTTCTCCTGGTCCCCGCAGCACAGCAAGAGGTCAGGCATTCAGAAGGAAGTGGTCTCAGACCTATTGTTCAGGGTGACTGAGGCTCAAGCTCTGACCTTTAGCTTCCTCATCTGAACAATGGGATTTGTAAGAACTATCAGATCCTGCATTATCTTCTGGTACGATGGGGCTCGGACAAGATTGTGCACAGAAAGTGTATAGCAGTCTACATGCATTTTTAAAGACTTATTTTGAAGAACACAATGTAATGGGTTTCCTTCCAGCATCCGCACATCGTTAGACTTTGTTTTTATTGCTCCCCATCTTCCTCTCTCCTGCCCTTTCCCATTGCCCTCTCTCAGGTCATCTCCCAAACAGTCCCTTCGCTTTCATGTCACATGGGTCCCATTGTCCCTTCTTCCCTGCCTCAAGATCTCCTCCCCTTTTATATCCCCTTTATAGTTCCTTTCTCTCTCTCCCTCTCCCCCCCTCTGTCTCTCTCTCTCTGTGTCACACACACACACACACACACACACACACACACACCTGCACTATTTGCTTTTATTACCCACCATACGGCAGATCCAGGCTTGACACTCAGCTTTCTTGGGCCTCGCAGCCCCTGTCTCCTCACCTTCCAGTGTGGCAGCAGGAAGCAAGTCTTAAGACTGTGGAGACTGGTTCATCCCTGCACTCTCCCGGGCCCTGCTGGGTTTCCTGTCTCATACTGAGACCAGCCACGGGGGTCTTTAACGTTTTTGTCCCTTCACCTCAACATACTTCCTGGTAGAAGATGCATTGGCAAGTGCCCGGGTCTTCAGCCTAGGCCTTGTAGACGTATTGAGGGTGTTTCCCTTTGGCCTGGAACAAGAGTGGGACCAGCCTATTTCTTTACTCTTTGCTGGCCACCATCCTTAGTGAAGCTGTTGTTTGAGGGGGATGGGAAGAAGGAAAGAGCACGCAATGAAAACTGATCATCTTGGCTCAAGGTTCAAGTGCTTGCCTCACTAGTGTGAGGCGGGTATGGTGGCTGCCTGCACTCCCAGTGAGTGGGAAGTGGAGACAGGGGATCTCTGGAGCAAGTGGGCTGGGTAGGCTGGTTGTGTTGGCGAGTTCTGGGTTGAACTGAGAGATGGTGCCTCAATGCATAAGGCTGAGACCTGACGTCATCAGCCTTGGACCGCCACATGCATGCACACACATGCATACACAGCTGCATACACTACACACTACACAGTGCAGCTACACATATGTGAACACAACATACACAAGAGGAAAGAAAGAAAAGGTAAATGATCACCTGTTTACCTTTGAAAGGAAGTCCATATGGAATTTCTTTCTAACAGATTCCCTGTCTAAACCGGTCTGTGGTATGAAGCCAGCCACAGGACAATCCCTGGGCAGGACTGGAGGGCTGTGTATCCACCGTAGAGATATCACAGGGCTCCAGATCAGCATCAGGACCAGATTCCTGCTCTGGGACCTTATAAAACTTTTGGAGCCTCTTTATACCCTTCACAGAGTGATTGATTGATGATGAAATACGATTTTAGACATAAGCGCAATTTGCTATTATTTCCTCATGATCAAAGATACCTGGGAGAAACCAATCAGACCTTGCTTGCCTGTCCCTCCTCACCTGCCCCCTGACCCTCAACACACTCTCACTAAATATGGAGAACTGATATCATTCCAACTGTCTTTGTTTACACTGCCATCTCTTCCTCAGATGGCTTTTCCTGACTTACTCACTTGGCCAATGTCTACAGACTGATCCATCCATTTAACAGATTGAGCTTCATCGAGAGTCCACTGTGTGCCAATCAGTATGGTACACACGGGCACACGGGTAAACTGAACAAGGCCGGTCCCCTCTGTCACAGAGCTTACATCTTCTAAACCATTTAGCACTCCGCTTATGTATTTCAGCCTTCCCTGAGACCCATAAGCCTCCATGGACCATAGCCACGCCCAGCGTTTAACCCTCTGCTCTCATGCCCTTAATATTGCCCAGGCTCCTGTGCCCTGTGCCTGCTCATCTCTCCCACTGCCTCTCCTTCTTTGCCCTCTTTCTGCTTGTCTTCCCTCACCCTCCTTCCATCCCTCCCTCTGGCAGCCATCTTCTCTGTCCTTCCTTGGAGTTTATGAGGCCAATCCTTGAAACAAGAAGGTGACTACTTTCAAACAGATAAAAGACAGCCCTTCTTTTCCCAGCAGATAATTAATTTGTGTCACTTGCTGGTCGTGGAACATAATTGAGGCCAAGGGCTTAAGAAGGCCCCGAGAAGGAATTAGACACGTAGTCCCACCGGAGGGAATGTATCACTCTTTCTGCTTCCTGTCCCCGAGGGGTGAGGTTAGTGAGCTCTGCCCTGCGCCTGGTTGCAAAAAGAACTCCTCAGCCTATTAAGCAGCCTGGCCAGGTACGGTGGGAAGACTTTCGACTCTGGCTCTTACACAAGGGAGCTGTAGCCAAAGGGTGTGTGGTGCAGAAATCCAAAGTCTTGAATTCAGGCCTCCGGTCTGTTGCTCTGCTCTCTAAATGATGCAGACAAATTGGCTCACTTCTCAAAGCCTCCAGTTCCTTGAAGCCCCAACCTCCCTGCTGTGTGTTTCTTGAACCTCTGCGAGGCCCTGGGAGGGGTAGACGGTGAAATGGCCAGACAAGCTACAGAGTGCCAAAGACAGAACACCCCATGGATACCCAGTGTCTCATCTCTGGATGCAGTGAACCAACAGCTGGACCCCGGAGACGAAGGATGCTCCCTGGAAGCTGAAAGCTTAAAGTCCTTGACCTCTTGACTAAATGTTCACTGCGTGTGCTGATCTCACGTGAGAAGCAGAGGCTGACAGCCATACCAGCACCTTTGAGCCTGGATCCTGCTTCCAGCCCTAGGTGACTGGGAGGACTGGCAGGCCCTTTGTCCTTTTCCTGATTCAGTCTATACAATAAGCAATAGGCACTGTACCAGATCATGACTTCCAAAGTAGAGTCCTCACATATCAGTAAGAAATTTTAAGGAAAACCGTCGTCCTGGTAAGAATGAAAGGAAATGTCTGGGCAATGCAGCATGTGTAGCCTGACAAGAGGATGCAAGTGAGGGTTTGCATACTGATGCCAATGAAAATTCCAGACCACCAACTGCTCTGCCTTTGCTTGATGCAGCCCACCTTCTGCGGGACCCCCTATTGCCATTATGTGACCTTAGAGCTCCAGCAACATACCTTAGTGAACATGCCGCAAAGCAAAATCTTGAGCTCCGGCAACATACTTTAGTGAACATGTCGCAAAGCAAAATCTTGGGTTGTTGCCTCTGAAACAGTTTGTGCCCCAGTGAGACTCATACAGCATCATCACCACATGGACTCCGGGGAAAGGGCTTCCGACATCATCCTGAGCATTGTTTGGAGGTCAGGGCTGGGCTGCTCGGGGTCTCCTATGGAGTCTGTCTGTGACTCCCGTGTCTCCACTTGTACTAGACTACGGTAAGTGATACTCAGCCAGCTTTCCTAGGGGCAGGAGTGGGTGGCAGGGGACCTAGCAGATAGGGAAGCCCGGGTGAGTAACTGTGCTGCACTGCAGGGGCAGGCATGCTGTTGTACACATTGCCAATTAGCCCTCGGAGGCTGCACATGAGTGGTGTTTCAGGCAGCTGAAAGCAGATGTGCTAACTCGATATGCTACCTGTGGAATGCCAGCAAAGAGAGCAAAACCATTCCATGATACTCAGTATCTCCAGCAGAAAAAAAAAAAAAGAACAAAAAACAAACAAACAAACAAACAAAAATGTCAGACTGGACCAGATACTGCGCAGACAGCTGGAGACCAGAGTTGACTCAAAAGGCTCCAGCCTGTGAGGTCCTTTAGGCTAGGGGAGGGAGTCAACAAGAAGCTGCAGGCAAACAGATCTAACCGTACCTGTTGCCAAGCGTGCATGCACGGTAAACCTAGGAAGCTGGTTAAAGTCCAGAATGAGATTTGTAGCCTCTCCCTCACATCTTGAATATCAGACTTTATGGGACAGGGCCCATGTGTACCTGTGTGTCATGCATCGTATGTGACTGGACAGAATGGGGAATTTTTAAATTACCTGAATAGAGTTCATGGGACAAGGATGCAGTGTGGAGCCAGAATGTCACCTAGATGATGCCTCTATCTCTCTGAATCTGTTTTCACATGTTCACATGCTTATGAGAGGATTGGGGTCCAAATGCCAAGTATAAGGCACCAAACCTGAATTTAGCATCCCAGCATCCCACAGTAGCTCAGGGAGTGTTGACTATTCCAGAAATACTCATTAAAGTGCACTGTGGGTGAAAGAGCATCTGACCTAGTCCATTTCCACCGGTCTCACTTCAGAGGGCAGGGAGGGTTCTAGATGGATCTGGGACAGGATAGACAGGGATTTCTGAATGGTGCATGGTGCGAACAAGACATGCCGTTTAACTCTAAGAGTCGACTTTGGACCAGATAGCTCTGTGTTCTTTACAAGGCAGCGATTTCTTCAGGAGATCTATAGATCTATAGATCTATAGGAGATCTATAACCAGGCTCTGCACGGTTGTACTGCTCTAAGCTAAGACTCAAATCCCCATCACAGCAGCTCCGTTTACCACCAAGGAATGCAAGGTCCTTTCTTAAAGTTCTTAGTCTCACAGGCAAAAGAATTTAAAAATGGACTCAGATGGAAACCAGAAGACAAGTTTGTTAGCGTTTTAGAGAGACAACAACAAATTGGGAAGCTGGGGGTCCTGGCAGATACCAGGAGAGGGGGATGGATTAGAGAAGGAATGCTAAGAGCTCTAAGTTAGAAGTCAAGGAAGCAGGCAGGCTTGGCCACAGAAGGCTGCAAGCAGCTGCACCAGAGATCTTCAGAGAGAGAGAGAAGGTAAAAATACCTGGGATGGAAGGCTGTCTTAGGATTTCCATTGCTGTGATGAAGTACCATGACCAAAGCAACTGGAGAGAACAGGATTAATTCTAGCTTACAAGTCCATATCACTCATCAAAGGAAGTCAGCACAGGAACTCAAGCAGGGCAGGAACCTGGAGGCAGGAGCTGATGCAGAGGCTATGGAGGGGTGCTGCTTACTTCTCATGGCCTGCTCAGCCTGCTTTCTTATAGCATCCAGGACCACTAGCCTGGGGACGACCCCACCACAAAGGGCTGGGCCCTCGCCCATTAATCACAAACTAAGAAAACGCTTTACAGTTGGATCCTATGGAGGCATTTTTCTCAACTGAGGATCCCTCCTCTCAGAAGACTTGGACTAGTGTCAAATTAACCTAAAACTATCAGCACACAAGGCTAGCAAGGCTTTAATGCTTTGGCAGTGTCTGAAAAAGGATATAGAAAGAAGGAAACGAAAAAGTTAACTTTTCTGAGTTAGAACTCAGAAATCAGGCAGGTTGAGTGGGGAAGGAAGGTCCTATGAGCAACTTCAGTAAGGGAGGGCCTTCTCAGATGGATAAATATATATCATTCTGAACCTGTCAGGTATATCATGTTTCTTGAAGTTTCTGGAACCTTATACTATGGACCATTTCTCTGTGCATGTGATTGACAGGCTCATTTGGATTAACTCCTGTGGGAGGGGACAATAGTATATCTTTGTAATCTTATAATCTTTCAGGTAGTTTAGAATGTCACATCTCTATCTGGGTCCAGAAGTGCGGCTCAGATCCCATTCTTTTGACCAGAAACTGTGTAAAAGAGTAGATTTCAAAGAATTAAGGGGGAAAAAATCTATTGAACAGCCACAGGGAGAATAGTTTTCTCTTAATGAGCCTCAACAAAGCCCTGCTACCTCCATCTCCCTCTGCGTCTCCCAGTATTTCAAATCTTAAGAAGAAGCAACTGTGATACTTTTCCCTGCCTTAAAATTAATATGTGGCTGGTGATAGGCATCAACTTGGATCTCAAAGTTGATGATGATGAAGGAGAATCCATCTGCAGTGACCTTCCAGCCTGCTGATGTTTGATTAGCTTCCTAACACTTTGGTCTGGTTCACACATTTAGTAACAATGTACTCACACCTTAGAGTCTCTGTCAGTTTTCTCTGTGCATGACCATTGCCTCGGCTAGCTCTTTAAGGCCACAGACTGGACATCTGATGTCTCTTCTATCTTTAACTTAGTGCTGTGCAAGCAATAGATGCTCAATGAAATCTGTGGTTCATCGATCAGACACCAGCTGTGCCTGTTTTGGCTTCAATTTGGGTTCGTTTCCACCTTTAAAGAGCTGGCACATTATTATATTATCATATTATGCAAACCAAATAACCCAAAAAGACAGATAGTTAACAAACAGACTAGTAGATTAGGAATCGCCTGTGGGATTAGTCCTAATCAACTAGCCTACTTATCTGCCTGTGATCAGGGCCCTGCATCTTTATCATTCAGCTGAGTGAAGCAACATCCCAGGTTCCCAGAGGAGTAGAAAGGGATTTCAATTACATATCTGAAATAACATGGGCTCCCTGGCTCTAAATTGCTAAAACCCAGTTTAAGTTAAGGAGACAAATAGACACTAATTATAGAGCAAAGTGGAGTCCAATGCATCCGGGAAGCTGACTGAATGCCTTTGTCCTCCCTCTAGTGCGAAGCTAAGGGAGCTGCAGCCACCTCAGAAGCTTCTCTGTCTCCTCAAGGGTGGGGAGCATGGGGTGGGTACCGGAGAGCCATCAGTGAAGCGAAGTTGGGATGTTCCTCTTTTAACAAAGGCTGGCTATTCACTTGAAGATCCTGCATCTGTTTGTCTTGTATCATCTGTGTCTTTGCTTGTCCACATTCTTATCTATTAGGAGGGACCGTTTAAGTCCTAATTAGTGCGGCAGCTTCCCGGTGGAAAGAGTAATGATGTAAAGGTGTCAGGGCTTGACTCGTGCTACTGCCCACTGGCTGTGTGATCTTGGATGTGCTGGTTTACCTCCTTAGTGCAACGAGAGCTCATAGGGAGATGATAAACATTTAACCAGCTCTCCATGGGGAACAGGGGGAGACCCGATTTGTACCTCTTGCCAATCTCTCTGGCGTAAATATTCCCATTGTGGCTGATGTCAACCTGCCAACCTGATGTTGCTAAATACAATAACATCTGCGAAGAAAGGCATCAATTAGTTCTCATGAGAGGAAAGGTGGAAATGGAGAGTCTTGGGGGGAAGATACAGAGGAGGAGAATTTTAGAAGTAAAGAGGGAAGCTGTGGAAGATGTGAGAACCAAGCTCTATGGTCCAGTAGAGACCTGCCTTGTCCGTGGAAGGCTTTCATGCTGGGAGATGCTATTAAGGGAACATCTGAGAATCAAAACATGCATGTCTTTGACCTTTGCTGAGTTATGCTTTGTCTTGAAGCCACTGCAGAGCCACCAAGGACAAGGAAGTAGCATGATGAGAGATACTGGGAACCAAATACTGTAGGTGGAGTGAAACACTGACCAGGAGAACTTGGAATTCTGGGATTCAGGCCAGCACCAAGGCAGTGGGGCTAAAAAGGAGAGAGGCAAGAAGCAAGAGTCAGGATAACTAAGGACTGCTCATGGTGTGTGATGGGGTGGGTAGGTATGGAAAGGATGCCAGTGAGAGAAATTAGAGAAGAACCTGGGAGTCTAGAAAACCAGGAAGATCCACAGCAAGGGTTCTTAAGATTGCTCTCTCTCTCTCTCTCTCTCTCTCTCTCTCTCTCTCTCTCTCTCTGTCTCTCTCCTCTCTCTCCCTCTCTCTCTCTCCCTCTCTCTCTCTTTCTCTCTCTCTCTCTGTTGTCTTTCTCTTTTTCTCTTTCTCTCTCCCTCTCCTAAGAATCCACTTTTCTCCTGCATACCTTCTCCATATTCTTCTCTCCCCATCACTTTTCTCTGCTCACTTTCTTTTCCCTCTTCCTAAGCAATCTCAGCATTTCCAGGTCATCCTTGACCTTTTATCTAGGCCACCCATGACCCAGCTGCTCAGGGTGTGCCTTTCTTCTCTGTGAAAGATGAATGTAGTTAACTCCATTTTTATACCTGTCACATTGTAAAAACCACCAACCTGTGTCTTGACTGGTCTTGTTTCAGGCATCTATATACCTGGTCCAAAATTCTGGGGTCTAGCAGTAGGGATGATGATGCAGGGTAGCACCAAAATTGTAGTCACATGACCAAAAGAATGGAGGTCCAGTAGGATAGGCAGATCTTAGCAAAACATAACGGTGGGCAGGCATCCGAAATATCATCTGTACAAAGGAGTCCATTGGGAATGAGGATGGGTTTAAAAAATAAAGAAAACAGTGGGGTCAGAAATGACAAAGTTCCTAAGACTTGTTAGCTGGAATAATCTATGAAGCAGTGGCAGAAAAATAGGGAAGTGTGTACCAGGGAATCTGAAAGGATGAAAAAACGATAACTTCAATTGAGGCAAGTCAAATTTCTCTGATTCATTCAGCAGATGTCCATTGCATGCCTGTCTTGTGCTAAGGACAGTGCTAGGTGGGCACTGAAGAATAAATAAATATTTTTATTGGATATTCAGTTGTCACTGAATAAAATCATAGTGATGCTTACATCTTTGAAGCCTCCATTGCATATAAAATGCCTTGGCTAGACTACTAGTCCTCTAATCATCTGAAAAGGGAGATCCTATTAATTTTTCTTTGTTATCCAGGGATTGGAACTCGAGACCCTGTGGGGACAAATCTTTGGGAACCATGCACTACAGTATGAAGGACAATGGGTCTCTAGGGCTGAAGAGGGGTCAGTACTGTGGATGGATGGGCATTAGAATCCACTTCTGTAAGGATGTGTCCATCATCACAAGGAGAGATTGAGTTTGTAAAGGAAGAGATGTGGTTAGGGTTGGCAAGAGGAGGATATCACATGGAGACTTGGGAGCTGTGAAGGACTCCATCGAGAATGAGGATGTGTGAAGTCTGCCGGGATTGGGACATCCTAGCAGCTGGTAGTGTTAATGTCGGAATGATTCCAGAGACTGAAGATACTGGGAAGGCACTAGGCGAGCTTGCTTGAGGACTCAGATAGGTGTCCTTCTTGGTCATGTGATTCATTGAGAACAAGTCTAGCCTGGGGAACCAATACTGTTTGGGTTGATGAGAAATCAGTGAACCTTGTGACAGATGCTGCTGAAGGAATAGCCACATAGTAGTTCCCAAATTGTGGCCCTTGGACCGGGCTTCTTCATCACCTGGAAACCCAGGAAAGCTATAAACTGTGTGGTCAATCCTAGCATTCTATGGCTTGACAACCCTTCCCCAGCTGATGTTCTCTCAAGACTGAGGGCCAGAGGCCTCGGGGAAAGCATGGCCTTGTTATCATACCCGGAATGCCACATCCTTCCAGGCATGCATTTTGGGAAGCATGAAGGCCTCATTTATGCTGGGCATGGTGGCCCACACCAATAATCCCAGCACTTGAGAAGACCAAGAGATCAAGGTTATCCTCAGCTACATAGCAAATTCAAGGCTATACCCAATTCTCAAATAAACTAAACCAAAACACTGTCCAAAGAAAGAAAATCTCCCACAAGATAGTGCATCAGCGGAGAAATGAGTTCCTTCAGGTATATGTTGAGCATAAGCCACACAGTGTCCCCATGTACACAGGGAAGTGACTTTGGTCAATAAGAAGTCCCTGCTCTTATATATCTTACCTTCTACGAGGGGAGAGA
The DNA here is from genome assembly GCF_049852395.1 of Peromyscus maniculatus bairdii. Taxonomy (NCBI): domain Eukaryota; kingdom Metazoa; phylum Chordata; class Mammalia; order Rodentia; family Cricetidae; genus Peromyscus; species Peromyscus maniculatus. Next base: position 43,950,184 of record NC_134858.1, read on the forward strand.
AAACACACAATAAAACACCTGCTAGTCCAAGTGCAGTCACATAATCAAAATAATAATAATAATAATAATAATAATAATAATAATAATAATAATATAGTGAGAAGTCTAAAGGTCTACTCTACAGTCTCGGAGGGGCTCACAGAGTGTGTGATGTTTGTATAAAATCTGAATTCCTTCCCCTTGCACACAAAGAAACAAGCCACATCAGAGACACCAGGCAAGGGTGGTCTGGGTGGACAGAGCTGTGTGTGCAAAGGGCCTGACACAGGAACATAATTGACTTGCTTAAGGCTTGGGTGAGCATACAGTGTAGGTGGAAGCTAGTAAAAAAAAGGAGGGGGGGAGAATGACCATAAGACAAGACGGGACATTGACTAGTCAGTACCATCCACTGTGGGATTAAGAAGAAGGACATAGTCCAGAGCTGGGAATACAACTCAGTCATCGAAGTACTTACCTTGCAAGTGTGAGGACCCGAGTTTGAGACCTAGACCCCACATTAACAAAGGCAAGTGTGGTGCTCTATACTTCTAACCCCATCTCTGCAGAGGCAGAGACAGGCAGATCTAGGGCTCATAGCCAGCCAGTCACTCCTCTTGATGAGTACCAGGCCTAGTGAGAAATCCTGCCTCAAAAAACAAAAACAAAAAAAAACAAAAAAAAAAACAAAAAAACAAGGAGAGTTGTGCCTGAGGAATGACACCTAAGGCTGTCCTCCATTCTCTACACATGTGTACAAGGATTCCCCCAACATGTATGCATCTATACACACATGAAGAAACATACTTGCACGTACAACACACACACACACACCATATATATATATATATATATATATATATATATATATATATATATATATATATATATATAAAGAAATACACTGTCAGATCAAATTTCTATTTTCCAATGAAGAACAATTTCTCTGAGAACTTAGCTAGAAACTCGATTCACATCTGTTACTTACAGCAGCCAAAAGATGAGGAGACTCCTATTGTTCACCTAATAGTAATGGAGAAGCAGGGTCTGGTATGCACATTCAATAAGGTGTTATTCAGTCATGAAAAGGAAAAGCCTGTGGTGTAGGCTACAGCATAGAAGAAACTTAAAGGTAAGGTGCTAAGTGAAGCAAGCTAGACACAGGTTAGATAAGTGTGAGACTGCACTCAGAGGAGGCTTCTAGAACCATCAGATGAACAGAGACAGCAGTAGCCCAGGAGCTAGGGGTATATGTGTGGCGTTACTGCGTGATAGGTATGAAGCTTTTGTTTGGAGAAACGAAAACATTCTGGAAACAGACAGCGGTGACGGTTGTGTGGTGTTGGGGATGGATGCACTGAATGCTACTGTTCAACACCACATGGAACAGCTTGTGTTCTGCCCATCTTAGAACGATAGCAACCCATCACATAAGCTGTCCAGTGAGTGGTCTGTGGGCGTGTGGAAGGAGGAATTCAGGAAGGCCAGTGCGGGCTTCTTCAGACGGTTGTGCCTAGGTCTGGAGTGCTATCAGAAGAGACGCTGCGCAGTGACGGCTTGGAGGTCTTCTGGTGTGCAGAGAGCTGGTTGGTGCCGGATGCACAAAGGTGGCAGAAGGTGAAGGTCTCATGAGACAGGTCTTGACTTGAGGCACAGGTACATAGCATCATCTTTAGGTTTAGAGAGAAATAGCTGGAGTGTTGGTGGGGACAGCAATATTATTCTTTTCTAGTGCCACCCAAGAGGAGTGTAGCATCTTAAGGAGACAGATTTGGGCTCAATTTTGAAAAAGATAAGCAAACAATTTAAGTCACAGTTGTGTAGCTTGGTCCTCTTGTGGGACTCCTAAAAGTGGGAGCAGGGGCTGTCTCCGACTCTTTTACTGGCTTTTGGGACCCTGCTCCCTCATAGTGGGTCACCTTGTCCAGCCTTAATACATGGGGAGGTGCTTAGTCTTACTTACTGCAACTTGATAGGCCATGTTTTGTTGATACCAATGGGAGACATTCCCTTTTCTAAACAAAAAGGGAGGAGGAGAGGATTGGGGGTGGGGACAGAGTGGGGTGAGAGGAGGGAGGAAAAACTGCAGCTGGGATGTAAAATAAATAAATAAATAAGAAAAAAGTTAAGCAAGCAAAACTATCTTTCTAACATCAGCTGTGATCATGGATGGGGGGTATATAGGAGTCAGGACTGACTCCCCATCACTGAGGCTGCTGTAGAGATGTATGTGGATGAGGTTACCCCCAAGAGCCCCAGAAACTGTCACTGACCCTCACCTGAGCCTTTGGCAACTCTGTTAGTTATGTTCTCATTGCTATGATAAAATACCTGATCCAAGTCACTTAACACATGGAGGGTTATTTTGGCTCACAATTTGAAGGCACAAGCCATCATGGTAGGACAGGCATGGTGGCTATAGGGTGAAGTGGCTGATTTCAAGTCTTTTTTTTTCAGGAAGCAGAGAGAGATGAAGTTGGTACCCAGCTCATTTCCTTCTTTTTCTTCAGTCCAGGAGGACCCTGGCCCACAGAGTCAATGGTGCCACCAATATCCAGGGTGGGTCTTCCTTCCTCAGTTAAATCTTTCTGGAAACTCTCTTAGACATACCAAGAGGCATGTTTCCACGCGATTCTAAATCCAGTCAAGTTGATAGGGAAGCTCGATGATCATAGGGGCCTTTGGAAATGGATTATCAGTGCACATTGACACAGAGGTCAGAGATGATTGCCTGTCAAAGGTGGTCATTGGGTCAAAGAGGGAGTTTCTGTGTTCCATCCCACCCCTGGTCCTTTCCTTTCCCTCCCCTTACTTCTCCTTCCCTCCTCTATTTTCTGAGTGAAAAGAAAATAGCCTCCCAGTGGGTGTAGGCCCTGGTCAGTGTTGGTTTTAAATGCGGCGCTTGTTACCTACCATGCGAGAAAGGTCACAAGGCACGACAAAACCCAGTATCAGAGCTTTATTGGGGGGGGGGGGGTTGGACAGAAGAGGTGACCAGGCCTGTGAAAGACACATTCAGGGAGAGAGATAGAGGAGGAGGAGGGAGCAGAAGAGAGGGGAGGAGTCTGTGTTCTGCTTTTTAAGGATTTCCCTGCACATGTGCATGTGGGCTTACGGAGCTACGCCATGCATGTGCAGACTGCATAATTACCCAGCGCACTGATGATGTAAGACCCCTTGCTTAGCTTCTGAACTGTGCATATGCGGTCACGCAGCTGGAGGAGTGGCAGAATCCTAACAGCCAGGACCCCGGGAGCTTGATGCTATGAGGTCAGCTGATCATTTTAGATTTGAACTGGAGCCCAGGAACACTTTTGCTTCTCCTTCTCAGCCAGGTCCCAACTGCAGGGTCTTGCAGATAACACAGATTTCCTAACATATCATCACAGACAGCCTCCTCGGCTCAAATCACTTCCTGCTGTGCACCCATAACACACAGATTGGAGGTAACTTCACTCCAGAGAACCAATTAGCAAAGACCCAGGCTGGGTAATTACAGTTTGATAAGGTCCTACCAGCCTATAACCAGTGCAGACGAAGTGCTCGGAAGCCATCTCTCCACAGGTCTGGGGAGCGGGGGCGGAGGGGGGGCGTACAGCAGTATCACCTCACTCTTCTGCTCTTCTCTGCCCTTGGCCCTCCCACCCCTACCTCTTCCAAACTTTAAATTGGCTCCTGAGAATAGGGGGTAAGGAGATTAAAGAGACACTTGGGGTCAGAGGTCAGCGCTATTCAGGACTGGGGTTGGGGATGAGGAACGGACCCAGTTACCAAGGAAACAAAACCAACTAGCCTGAGTGGATGGGTGAGGAAGAGGACCGTATGCCACACTCAGCATACAGGTGTGGGCATGGCATCCTCTCAGGTGTGGCCCGAGTGTCCCTCCATTGTCCCTCTGGCCCTCTAGGATCTTCTCCCCCCTGTGACCTTTGAACTTGTGGCGAACAGAGACCGTGTGAAGTGGCTCCTTTTTGTCGTCCTGTTTGAAGTCACCTTTTCACTCTCCCTGCACCACGGTTTCCACATCCTCCTCTAAGGCCTTCTTTAATACACACTACATGCTACAGCCCAAGGAAGGGATTGTTCCCAAACACAGATGCACCAGTGGCACCCCTCTGCTGAACTGCCCCGTGCCACTGGGGCAGTATATTAACACGGCGTTAGCAAGGATGTGTTTTTTCCCTTGTCTCGGATTTTTTTTTTTTTTTTTAAGAAACAAAGCATTGCCTGCCTCATATGCTATTCTTCATGCCCTGTTTTCTTCTCCAAGGTTTTCAGTGGCCAACCTCCCTTCAGTGACTTGAATTCTTATTTTTTCTTTAAACTACTGAACAATGTAGTTGATTTCTATTTTGAGTGTCTAGTTCCTGAGCCTGAACACAGATATAGACACAACATTTTCACCATCAGAATAAAAATAATTCAGTCGCTCCCCAACCTGCGCCGTACTGTCTGTCTTTGGAGTCATACTTTCCCCATCCCTTGGTCCCCCGGCACGAACCGATCGCTTCTACACCACTGGAGTTTTCTATCAAAGAGATGGAATAAATGGAATTGCAACATATGAAGCCTTTGGGATCGGCCCAAACTGTGACGTGCATTGGTGGTTTCTCCTGTACATGCCTGAGTTGTAGTTCACTGTCGGGGAAGAACATGCAAGAGAGTATCCACTTGCTTTCAGTCTTCTGTGTCGCTTGACGTTTGTGCATACTGCTCTTTCTCCTGGGGACAGGTCTCCCTCCTCCTTTTCTGTCAAACTCCTTGTTCTTCTTCGGACACCAGTCTCCTTTGGAGAGACCTCCCTGGACTCTAGACTGGATGAGCCTTCCCACACCAGGTGTCCCTGCCTGCCCTTTCCTTCCGCTGTGAACTTGTATCTCATCCTTCTAAGTAGTTGTTGGCTCAATTGTTTGAGTTCTCTATAAATTTCCAAGCTTTTCTGGGCAACTGTAGCAATGATGGCTGTGTTTCTATCAACTGGTAAGTGCCAACAAACTTATTGGATGAATGAATACCGTATTTTCTTTAGCATCCCTGCGGTAATTCAAATGAGAACGACGCCCATAGATTCATATACTTGAATGTTTGGTTCCCAGTTGTTGGAGCTGTTTTGGGGAGTATTAGGGGGTGTGGCCTTGTTGGAAGGGGTGTGTCACTAGGGGTGGCTTTGAGGTTTTACATGACCCACGCCACATGCCATTCCCGGTTAATTCTCTCTCTCTCTCTTTCTCTCTCTCTCTCTCTCTCTCTCTCTCTCTCTCTCTCTCTCTCTCTCTCTCTTTCTTTCTCTTTCTTTCTCTCTCTCCAATTTGTGGGCCAGATACTCAGCTACTGCTCCAGCATCATGCCTGCTTGTCTGTTGCTGTGCTCCCCGAAGTGGTGGCCATGGACTCACCCACTGGTGAGTCCTCCAATCAACTCTTTCTTCTATACGTTGCTTTGTTCATGGTGCTTAGTCACAGCAGTAGAAAAGTACCTCAGCCTTCACAGCTTCAACATTCAGCAACCTGCAGCCCGTGCCTCCGGGCCAATCTGAACGAGGGTGTTTGTCTCTCAGAAGATGCATGATGCATGTATTCATTCTGTTCTTGTGTGTGTTGTGTAGGCTTTCCTCTTATTTTTAATCACTAGTCCCTTCATAGCAAGAAAAAGAAATGGAGAATGCTTGTAATGATGACATAGTATCATAGGATGGTTGGGTTAAAGTGGAGTGGTCAAAGAATAAGAATAGAAGACTTAAGAAAAGCTAGAATGTAGAAATCCATGCCTTAAAGCTCGAGTTTCCGAGCAACCAAAGACAATGGGGAAGTAAGCTATCAGTAACAATTTTGCATTGTCCCCAGGTAAAAGTTACACCTGTTGCCTTGGAGGAGATAAACCTGAAGTCATTTCCTGATGACTTCAAAATACAACAGAGATCTACAAGGCAATTTTTAAAAAGACCTTTCTTACATTAAATGCAATAGCTAAACTCACGTAGATTTTCCTTCAAGCTTCAGTGCAAACTTAAAACAGTATGCCTAAACACAAGCCAGCAAATCTCCTTTTACAAAAAGCCAAAACCACTTGGTCCAGATGCACAGCTCTGACTGTCTGCCTTGATCCAGGGATAAAATCTAGTACACCTATAGTAGTAGATGGGCTGGGTGTCCTTCAGATAATCCTCCAAGAATATTATTTCTTACACTCAGGCTTTTCCTGACAGCCAGCAATAGACAATTTGAGTTTATGTTTCCTGTCGAGGATGTAGAACATTGGAATTCTGTGCTGTCAACATGGGGTAGCCCTACATCCTTTGCAAATCAGCCAAGCAGCAGCAGCAGCAGCAGAGCAGCAGCAGCAACAGCAGCAGCAGCACCATCCCCTTATGAGATCCAGTTGCTATTTGCCCATCATCTTCATCCTAGAGGGCCACCCACATCCTAAGGGTCACAGAGGGGAGCTGAGGCCTCTCCTCCCCACTTTCATGCTCCAGGTATATGCAATACCAGGAAGATCTCTTTGGAGAATTTTGGCTCACTTTCAAGAACATTTGGAAAAGAGAACATCAAGAGACTTTCCAATCCCAAGATTAAATATGCAGAAGAGGACAGAGCATTAGCTACCTTGGGGATGCAGTGAGCACTCCTATGAAATGTAGTTTTTATTGCATTTCAAACACAGAGCTGGAAGAAGGCTGGCGAGACTTCCCATCACCCCATTTTACAAATGACACAAAGACACTCAACAGGTCAAATAGGCTGCCTGAAGCCACTTGGCATGTAGTTAAAACGAAACAAAACAAAAACCCACCTCAAATCCTGTGCTCTTTGCAATTCCTGTTAACGATACTAACATATTAGAATCCTACATGCTAATGTAGGATAACAATTTCCTGGAAAAATAAAAGAGACAACCCTTATCTTTAGAGCTAGAAGTGGGGGTTTCCAGCCTAAATAAAAGGATTTGAAGCTATTTCTGCCAGAGAGTTATGAGTCATAAGTACTGGCCACCAGCAGAGACTCTGGGATTTTCTTACTTATAACCTTTAAAAATGTAAGGGCTGTTTTTGGCCCTGGAGAAATTTAGGGGGGGGGAATATCTGATTCAGAGGCACCCGAGTCTTCCTTGAGCTTTCTTCTGCCTCCAATAGTCTTTTTCTACAGCCAAGTCTGGGCATGTGAGGACCACCAGCCCGCAGGCCTGCTGGCCACTTACTCACTCTCTCGGGCAGGCACACTTGTGCAGGACCACAGCTTTATCAGAGTCTCAGCAGGAGGTATTTGTCACTTCAGAGAGTGCAGATGAGGGGCTGTGATGAAGGGACAAGTCACAGAGGTGTGAGCAAGCAGCGAGGGAGCCAGTGAAACACGGTGAAGATCAGAGAGACCAGAAACACGGGGACAGACAGAAAGAACAGGGTGCCGCTCCGGAGAAGGGGACTGTGGAAGTAAGGATTCTGCTATCAAGGAACCTCCTCCCTTCTGTCTGCCTGTGATCTCTGTGAGGCCTCCCCTGGCCGGACCCAATGAGAGCATGGCAAGTGCAAGAGCCAGAGGTTGGTCCCCTGGGCTCAGGTCAGAGGGCAGGTGGAGAAGAATGGATCAGAGCAAGCCAACGTCAAGTGAAGGATGACCAGCTCAGTGGGAACGAACCCCACCCAGCTGCTGCTTTCCTCTGACTTGGGAGAATCCAGATGCCAAGCACAGGAACAAAAGGGATGCCCACAGTCACCTTAGCAGTGAATGCTATGGAGAAAAGCAGCCCGAAGAGAGCTAGGGGTGGGCAGAGAAGTAGCTGAGGAGGTACCTCCATGCAAGGACCCATGGTTGATCGCCGAGGTCTTGGTGAACTTATTCCAGTAGAGAGAGAGAGAAGTTCTCATCAAATAAAATGGTAGGGTGGGGACAGGAGGAAGGCGGTTCCACGTTGTCCCCAGGCACAGCTGTCTGAAGGACAAGGCCTGCCTTTGGTTTGCTGCTACTCCACTGTGGCACTCACTCACAAAGGGGGAAATGTCTTAGAGACCCCAGACTCAGCCCAGCCCAGAGCTTCTGCCCAGGATGCTTGGTTTCTGCTGCTCACAGCAGCATGCCCAGCCTCACACACCATGACAACAGACTCACTGTGATGAGGAGGCTTCAGAGCTTACTCAGTGAGAGACAAGCGTGGGGAAGGCAGGCCGCTGTTACCAACTGCCAGGCAGTGACCCAGAAAATGCTGCAGACTCCGGAGGCTTCTCCCCGAGAGCTGTAAGAGAGTGGCAGCTGGTGGACAGTTGGCAGAGCACCCACACTCAGCCAGGGTACTCCCAAGTGGTCTTGGGGCTCTGGAGTTGGCTATAAATGGTATTGTGAGGGACTCACACTGTCTTCCCTGTCTCCCCTCCTCCCCTCCCTCACACACACACACACACACACACACACACACACACACACACACACACACACACACACACACCATTTCCCTCCCTTCTCCCTCCCCTAGAAGTGCAAAATTCTATATTGTGTGAAGCAGAATTACAGAACTAATATGTATGGCTGTTCTGGGAGGACTTCCTGGAAGAAGTGACTTCTAAGTTAAGATAGAATAAGAGTTGGCCTGGGAATGGGAACGTCAGGTTAACATCCCAGCCAGACACTAGGGTCGCAACAGTCAAAACAAAGAAGAGGGAGATGTGGTGGTTTGACTAAGAATGTCTTCATGGGCTCATGTATTTGAATGTGTGATCCCTAGTTGGTGAAACTGTTTTGGAAGGATTAGAAGGTGTGGCCTTGTCACTGCAGAGGGCTTTGAGGTTTCAAAAGCCCTTGCCATTCCTAGTTAACTCTTTCTCCGCCTCATGATGGTGTCTCAAGATGTAAACTCTCAGCTACTGCTCCAGTGCCATGCCTGCCTGCCGCCAGTTCCCCATCATGAGGGTCACCGACTCCCCCTCAGAAATTGTAAGCCCCCATTAACCTCTTTCTTTTGTAAGTTGCCTTGGTTGTGATACCTTTTGTCATGGCAATTGAAAAGTAATTAAAACAGGGCAGGAGGGGGGATGGGGAAGAGGAGTAAGAGAAATAAGAGAGGAGAAAGAGAAGGGGGAGAAAGTGGGTGGGGGAAATGAATGGAGGGGAAGGAAAAGGAAAGAAGGAGAGGTAAGGAAGGGGAAGGACAAGGGGAGGAGAGTGGGAGGAAGTGAGAAGCTCAGAATGGCCAAAACACAAAGGGGGAGAGATCCCGAAGAGGACCCAGACAGGGCTGGGGAGGCTTACCCTCGACAAGATGAGCTCCTGACTGGAAAGTTTGTGATCTCTCTTATTTCAGGAGTGCTTTAGAACGTGTAAAAAGCCTCTTTGTCCCATGTCATGGGATTGGAGTCAGAGCAATGGGACTGGGACAGAAACTCAATGCTCAGCAATCTGTTGGACGGTGCACCACAGCCAAAGCCCTAGGAGGATGTGTGGAACTCCTACCTCTGGGTTGAGAGTCATCTGTCACCACTGACCATTGTTGCTGTCCTCTCTAGGGTGGCCTGCCTCAGTAACCAGCTCTAGCTGTGTCGGGGGCCATGAGAGGGGACCAACAGGCAGCAGTGGAACTCAGGGCACATGGCTAGGTGGTAGGCAAAACCACACCTGAGTGAGCCTTGGAGTGGCCAAACCCCAAGGACTAGGTGTACTGAGAATCTCATAATGTTATTGAGCATAGCTTTGATTGTTGTCTTTGTGGTTACCACAGCCCTCCTAATCTGTGGGGTGTATGAAAACTCTCAGGGAGTTTCTAGTCCCTCACTGGGCAATGTTACTGGTACTTAACAATAATAATGACTTTCCAAGCATTGCTGCTGGAGCAGATTAATGCTTCAACTACAACTCTTAGAAAGAATTTAGACATGTAGAATTGTTAGTAAGGTTAGGTGAAGATGTCTTTGTTAATTGATTTGAGGTAGAAAATCTTGGGGAACAATTTAAAGTTTAGAAAGACACAGTTTTAATAGTTAAACAAGGGACTCATTAAGGTCAGGTGACAGGAACAATGGCAGCCTGGCCATTGCTGGTTGATGTACCTTTCTTGTTAGGTTGGTTGGTGCCCAAAGGTGATGATTAATTCCTTGTACCTATGTCTGCGCTCAGCTTCCTGATATAAAAAACTGTTGACAAGTGGGTATGCATCCTGTGGATTTAAAATAGAGTTGACTGGTTGTTTTTCATATATAAATATTTAGATTTGTGATTCTTTTAAGATTTTTTTTATAAGATTACCTTTTGAGATAAATGATAAAGTGATTGATCCTTTCTTTGTAACCGCAAAATACAGCCTGCCAGTAAAAGAACTGGCTGAGAAAAATATCTTGCTTGCTTACACTCTGTTAATCTATAACAAGTCCCTTGGATATGAATGTATGTGGGTTCTTGGAGATAATTTGTCTTTCACCTATGATTCATAAAATGTTTAATCATGTAAAAAATAGGGAAAACATGTTGGTTTTTTTTTTGTATCATTGCAATCATTCATTTAAAAAATAGAATATAACCAAATCGTAATTTTTATACTGCTTGAAAGATTTTCCTGGGGTACACAAGCTGTGAGGAAAAAAATAAAATTAGTTAGAAGGAAGACATCAAAAAAAGGTCAAGAAGAGATACATCTGAATAGAAGAAAAGAAATAAAGAGATAAGAGAAGATGATGGAGAGACCCTAAAAGTGTGTGTGTGTGTGTGTGTTCCCTTTTTCGCTGCCCCTAGGAAGTTAAGTTTTATCCCTGACACTGGACCCAGAGAATTAAGTTTTAGTCTCTCAGATAGAAGTCAAGTTGAGAGATTATTCCGCCAGCTCTGTGGATCCCCTTCAATCCCTGAGCTGCCGAAGGCTATCCAGTCCCCAGCCTGAAGACTGGATCCCAATAACCAAAAAAACCAATCTACTGCTAACTAGCCCTGACCACGCTTGTGTGGGTGTGTGCATACTCATCCACCACAAAGCCCTGCCCAGCGCCTGGTTGTGTGCCCCAGGTGGGCTCCTGACACACCTCAGCACTGCTTGGTCTGGTTTGCTCTTCCTGAGCTGATCAGAGATTACAGGTTTTCAAACTGGTAAATCTCGCCTTGTGGTCATTTTGCATTCTTGACTATCCCATCTCACCAGGTTTCTGCTCATGACACCTTTCCTCACACTTGTGTTATGTGCCTCTGTTCTCCTGCTCCCTGGTTCTAGCAGCTATGTGGTCTTAACTGAGCTCTCTGGCCTTCCCAGACCCTGTCTCCTCTCCCCCTTTCCCTCTCTGCTCCTCCTCTTCTCTCCCGACAGGGCTTCCACTCACTCCAAAGATTACTCCCACAGCTACACTTCCCCGAAGACAGGAGGCCCAGACCTCAGGGAATCTGGCACAGGCGGGCTTGGATTTGTCTCCAGACCTCCACCTCTAGGAGCTAAAGGGCGGAGAAGGCGTCAGAACGCAACTGCCTTTGCACAAGGGAGAAGGGAGAGGAGGAGGGAGACCTGGACTCTGCAGGAAAGAGCAGCTATTAGTCACCAGAGGGAGAAAAGAAAAGGAATTGGTCAAACAGCAGGTGGTCCAAGCAAGCTCACACAGCCCAAATCAGCCCTGAATTTAATAAGGGATGAGGATGAGAGGCAGTGATGGAAAGACATGACACTGCTTCGGGTCTGGTCTCCCTCCTCCTCCTCCAGTCTATGGGGAGGAAGAAAGGTGAGTGGCAGACACGTGGGATGGAAGCTGTCTGGGAGTCTCTGTAGAGACCGAAGGAGGGAGGAGCGGGGAGCAGGTGTAAGTAGTCAAGAGCTGCTAGCGGGCCTTCTGAGCCTCTCCACAGGTACCCTTTGCATCCCTGTGAAAAGACGGAATCCTTTTTGGCAGACTGCAGTCTTTCCTCCAGGCCTTCCCTTCTGATACAGCGCAACCACAAGAACAAACACTATTTAAATAAACTCACCAGTAACGGGCATCACCTTTAACTTCCAGGCTTCGTGTAGGTGCGGGGAGCTGTGTGGCTGTTGCCTGTCAGTAGGATAGGACCACCTGGGATTTGAATCAAAGCAGCTGGGATCCCTGCCCAGCATGAGACCTTTGTGGGATCGCATAACTGGAGATTTCAGGGTGAGATGCTGGGTCCCAGCAGCTCCAATAGGCCCTTGACCTCTCATAGCCAACTGGCCCATAAACAGAATCCATGATGGAGAAAAACTGCAGAAGGAGGTTTATTTAATGTGGCCCCCATGGGAAGAAGAACAAAGAAGGGTCAAGTGACCCTGACTTCATCTTTGAGAAGTTGACCTGGGACATGGCAAGGGGTCTGCATAATTAAGCACCCTGGGCAGGGTGTGGTCAATTCCGGTTCTGTAAGGCCATCTTGTCTTCACTGGAGGGAAGCATTCTGATTCTCAGGAGATGATCTGCTTCTGGGTCTAGCCTTAGCATTGTAGATAATCACCCCGGGCCCATTTGGATGTAGTCTCCTGCAGGGCTGTCTTCTGCTTGGATGTCGTTGGAGTCCTGTGGTGCTGTGATACTGTGAAAATATCTCTTACATTCTAAGAGACTGGATCTTTAGCTGGACCTCACAGCTGAGCTGATGAAACACCTTGGAGTCGCATAAGACTCAAGATTGCCGTCCCTGTGTGCTCGGCTGGTTTGTTTAACCTGCCTCTAAGAAAGCAAGGTAACAGGCAACCTTACTTGCCTCGGATTTCCTGTGCAATCAACTTTTACAACCTAAGCTAATGCATAGCTGTAATCTTAAGTTATGTACTCTCCCATGCCCCTGACCCAGAGTAATGCATGTGTGTTATGATAATCATTTGCTGGAAACAGCAAACAGGCAGGAAGCAGCCTTATAAAATGAATATCCATCATAAATACTGGAAGCAGCATTCCGATATTGCTTGATAGCATTTGTTTGTTTGTTTGTTATCTGGGTCAGTTGGAGTCAGTGACTTAATCCCTTGTAAAATCTGTTAAAGATTTCTATAAAGTATCTCTCATTCTTTCCCCATGGGATCTTTTCTGTGCTGTTCTGTAAAAGAGAGAGGAAAGCCTTTTGTTAGGGACAGACACACAGACACAAGCACAGATACAGGGACAAATTCACAAGACAGCCTTCAGGCAGGCAAAGACTCAGACTCACACAACCGACGGACAAGGCGGGCATAGGACACAGGGAGAGTGAGCAGAGAGTTCAAATCTGGATTAAATGATGCCAAGAGAAAGAACCTGCTTGGACTCATTCCTTAATGTGGCACCAGCACATTATTGGTGGCTCTTGAGTTTATTATTGATGTGTCCAAACCATCCACAGAGTCCCATGGCACAAAGATGTTTATCCTGAAGTTCAAGGTGATGCAAGGAGAAAGAGTAAGGAGACAAGAGCAGAGCCAGAGGGACAAGCTGGAGTGAGTTAGGCCAGAGATCTGTGCCCCCTTTCAGTCAGGTCTCTCAGCATTCCATCATGCAGGGAGGTTTACGGGACTCAGGAGCCTTCGTCAGATCTTCATGAGGCTGCTCTGTGTAGGAATATGAGAAGTAAGCAAATCTGCTGGGGGGACATTTGCATAAAGTAACTGCCCTTCGATTGCTCAAGGACTCTTCATAGATGCAGCGGTCTGGACGTCAACTTCCTAGTGGTGTAACTGCCTGTGAGTTCCCCCATCTTCCTGTAAGTAAGCCTCACAAACCCTTTGGTTCACCAGGCTGGGCTTGGGTGGGACCTTTGCTCGGCCTGTGCCTCTCTACCGCTACAAAAGAGAACGCGTGGCACAGATCAGAGGTGAGCAATGGGTGGACCCAGAAGAGGCACATTTGCACAGAATTCAAACTGGTGCCAAGTAAAACCAATGCCTACAAAACCCTTCAGTAGTTCAGCTCTTCCAGAGCCGAGTTCTAGGACAGCTTCATAGGGCACTGCCAGGAACAGGGTTAGAAAGGAAGGAAGTGTGATGCAGATAGACAAAGGGAGGGGAATTGGAGCAGGGCGATCACTGCAGCCTCAGAGTCTTTGATGGGTGTGTTGTTGTGTTTGGGGGAAAGAGGGCAAGAAGGAAAAAACAAACAAAACAACAAACAAACAAAAGCCCCAGGATTGACTGGCAGCCGATGCTCCCTTTTGTTCTCTGGTGAATGTGTAGGCTGCTCTACCCACCTGCTCAGTGTCATCTCCCCTCATCGCCTCCTTAGAACTCTCTCTCTGCCACTTGTGCCCTGACATTATCAACCATGAGCAATTCCTGGAATATGCTGTGGGTTCTGCCATCTGATTTAGAGCTATTTTCTCTGACTTAGGTTTTTCTTTCCCGTCTTTCTCACCAGGCTGACACATTTTCTAAAATCTTCAGGACAAGCCCTATTCTAGAATGACTGGCTTGGTATGTTCCTCTTCCTTGGTTTGGAGTCGGGGACCCCTATAGTCTAGTCTCTAACACAATTGGGGTGTTTACAGACTACATCATTTGTATGTCATTGTCCCTACTAGACGCACTCTTAATGAGTGAGACTGGTCTTAGTAGCTTTGTGTCCTTCAGGCCTGGCAGTTTTCAGCACACAGTAGGTATTTTAAAAATAAATATATGAGGAGATGTGCATGGGTCATTTAGCATCTTCCTATCTTAGAACCAGTAATCTGAATTCTAGAATTTTATTCTAAAGAAATGCCACAAATGAAGGAAAAGAGGCATGTGTGTGCAAATAGTCATTGCGGGATTATTTTTATTAGTGCAAAACCAAAAGCCACTTGGATGTCAATGACAGTAGACTGAGTACAGCCTATGGTGTCACCATTGATGAGCCTAACCCCTGAGGCTATGGAAAACGTGAAAGAAAAATGGTCCCTACATAATCTACAGTTTTGAGAAATGGTACATACCTTGTATGTTTATTCTGATTAGAATTATGTAGTACTAAAATCAAGGACTAAAAGAGAATATGCATGATAAAGAAAATTAGTTGTCAGACTAGGTTTGGTTAACTACAGTGATTCACTTTTCATTCTCTTGCAATGTTATTATTATAGTATTTGTGTGGAGAAAGGAAACAGGGGCTCAGTTCATAGGCCACCCAATCCTGGGCTTTGTCTCTAAGAGATGGAGTTTGAAGAATAGCTTGTCTTTCCATGAAACAGCCTCAGAAAACCTGTAGACAACTTCAAATGCTCTGACTCCTCCTATTATGACCCTGGGAGCCCATAGCATCCTCCAGCGTTCTAATGCTGCTCACAGTGCCACAGAGATGGGCTGTAGCCATTCTCGGCATCTCTGTCTCACCCGAATCCAGCCTTGTCTTCATAAATCCTCAAAGGTGCTTCCTGCCCCCACCTTTGTTACTCTGGTCATTGCCTAATCGTCCCTGTCCCTGCTCCTTATCTACTGCAGCAACTGCAATGGCTGGCCAGTTATTTACCAAACATCACATGCCAGGCTGAGGGAACCAGCATCTCCATTTGCTACTGTTATTCTTGCTACATAAATCTGTCTGGTGCCCTAGAAAGCCATGCAGATCCAGGCAAACAAGCACGCTGGTCACCCTCCTACGAAGTTTCAGTATCTAGGCTAAAGTTAACATTCTGAGCCATTTGAACAAATCCCTGCCCTTATGGAGCTTGCATCCTAAAATATAGTAGAGAGCTGACCAAAAAAGCAACAGGCAGTTTGTGCACGCTGCTGCAAAACTGAGCACCAGGTACTATGAATGCATAGAATAAAAGCAAGGAGTTTTGCACACGTGGATGGGTGTTTACAGAGGCACACATATGTATGTGAGTAGTGTGTGTGTGTGTGTGTGTGTGTGTGTGTGTGTGTGTGTGTGTGTGTAGTTCTTTAGGGCAGAGAGGGTCCCCAGAACAGTTGGAATCTGAAAGAAATGCAATTGTTGTACAAGCAGACAAGGAGGAGTGCTTTGGAGTACCTCCTGGGGTCTCAGGTCTTGTCTTCTATAGCACAGTGTGCATGGATGCCCAAAGGTTCTGTGTGTGATCCAGAAGCTGGTCTTTGTTGTCATCCGCCCACTGGGGTTTTTTCCACTTTTAATAGAATGGAGTGTAGACTCCAGACCTTGCTGTCCATCGTGTTTGCTGTAGGAGTGCTTAAGCTGGGAATCCAGACTGAAGGCTTTTCTCCCTGCTCCACGGCAGCCCTTGCACCTGTCGGCCTTCAAGTGGGAGAGCAGGAGGGGGAAGGACAGTTAGGGGTAGAACTGGGTTCCAGTGTTGAAGCCCTAACCCCAAAGTGTGAGTGTGCTGGGAAAAAAAGAAATGAAGATCAGCTGTGCTGTTAGGGTGGGGCCCTAACCTGATAGGACTTGTAGCCTTGTAATAAAGGAGACTAGGAAATGTCTGTCTGCTCAGGCACAGAGAAAAAGGACCTGCAGACAGAGGGCACAAGTAGCTTCTTACACCCCAGGAGGAGGCTGCTCACTGGGAATCAGCTCTTCCAAAGCCTCATTCTTAGACTTGCAAGCTCTGGAGAATACATTTCCATTGAGCCACACCCCCTGGAGTGTTCTGTGAGTGAGCCTAGACGACTAAGACAGGGACGCTTTACTAGTTCCCAGTGTGTTCTCCCAACCAATCACAGCACACGGTAGCGGGGGGGGGGGGGGGGGGGGGTGTCTTAGGCTATGGATCCCCCATTGCAAAAAGTGTGTGTGGGGGGCAATCCAGAGGAGGTGAACAATAGAGAGCTAGTCTTTTACAGAGGAAAGAGGATGCCTTCAATATCATGAGGATGGAGCTGTGGTCTTTTGGAAGAGACCACCTACCATCAGGCATGTGGAAGGGAACAGTAAGTTCTCTCTTCTTCCTCCCACAATCAGAACATTTGAAACTGTAACCAAAGCCCAAAATCTGGAGACCTCGCCTTGTTCCAGAATCCAGAACTCTTTCTTCTGGCTTTTGGCCAGATGTGGTTTAGAACCTGTAAACTGTTTGCTATTACATCCCAGTCTATCCTCACGACCAAGCTTGACTGTAGGAGGCCTTGCGTTTACCCTTGTTTATCAGCTGAGCAACTTGAGGTTCAGAGGCCAAGGACCTTGTTCAAAGTCACACACCTACTGAATCACACACCTACTGAATACTGGTCCCAAATAAGTTTGCCTCCCTCCAAATCCTGTGCTTTTGTTTCTTTTTTCACCCCATGCCCTGGGAACAAGAAGTGTCACATATTAGCTTGATGCAGGCTGTCCCTCTGCCCACTGCCAGCAGGAATCTCTTCTCATTCTTGTCCTGTGGTCAGGGAACATGTGTCCTGGGGTGAGAGGAAAGCCCAGAGCTATTCATTCGACAATTGCGCCTTTCAGTCTAGATTTGTTTTTTGATTTGTTTTCTGTTTGTCTTTTCTTCTGGGGAGGGAGGGCGAAGTGGGGGAGCGGCAGCCTTTTCTGGGAGCTCTGTTGATTTCTGCTTCTGCTGTGTAGGGATTTTCAATGACAAGGCTTTGATTTTCCTGCCTCCTTGGGAGAGTCATGCAATTTTTTAAAAATCCACTGGCTCTGGTAGTCCATTTCTGTTCCACGTTGCCTGCTGAGGAAACCAAGGCCTCCAGACTGAGCCAATTTTCTTTCTCTCTGTTTTGCATGAGATGTGGAAAAGTCCTTGACTCAGGGTGCTTTGCTGGGGTTGCGACTGAGAGCTAGTGTACGTGTGTGTGTGTGTGTGTGTGTGTGTGTGTGTGTGTGTGTGTGTGTGTGTAAGGCAGGGAGAGGGCACCTCTAGGCAATGAGTCTTTGCTGCTCTGCATCAGAGTTCTTGAGCTGGAACACATGAGCGTATGGTCTCAGCTATAAGGATCCGTTGCACAGCCAGAAGAGGACATGAGCGAGCATGCATCTGCTCAGGTCAATTGCACACACTAGAGAGTGTAGATGCTGACATCAATTACATGTATGCTCAAGCAGGTGGAGTATCAAGACATAAGTCAACCAAATACCCTTAGATACACAAGTGTGCTCTCAAGCCTATGTGCAATCTCAGGTGTGAAGACCTCCGTGAAACATACAGCCAGAGACTTGCTGTGAACAACTATGTCAATGCATTAGCTATCAGATGATTCTGTGAGCATGTGGACTCACAAAAACATGTATGGGGCACCAAGACACC
Organism: Peromyscus maniculatus bairdii; assembly: GCF_049852395.1. Taxonomy (NCBI): domain Eukaryota; kingdom Metazoa; phylum Chordata; class Mammalia; order Rodentia; family Cricetidae; genus Peromyscus; species Peromyscus maniculatus. Next base: position 43,968,234 of record NC_134858.1, read on the forward strand.
AAGGTCAAGCCTTCATCTTGCTTTCTACAAGAGTAGGTATTTTTCAGTATATGTAGGAATGAGTATAGACAAGCATGCACTTGTATTTGTGTTTCTGTTTGTGTGAACATATGGGCATCCCAGGGCGTGTCTTTGTTGGTGTGGGTGCACATTCCCTAGTGTGCATCTGCAACTCCAGAGCACATGTTCAGAGGGAACTCTGAGAGAGAGGCACCTGGATGTGAGGCTGAGGATGTAGGGGCTCATTTGCATGGTGTTCCCTTGTGTTTGAGCTTGCTGTGTTCACAGCCCTGGAGAATTTCAAACAACAACAGTGACACCAACAAAGAGGAATGGAAAATGATGTAACCCTGCATACATTTCTGGAGCCTTGGGAACGGTCCCTGCGCAGGCTATGATTCCAGCAGTGTCCGTTACCATGGCTATGGCTAAAGAGACGCTGCTGGCTTCTGTTTATTTTTAAATCCCCATCCCCGTGACACCCCTCTCTGGAGCTCAAACCTCATCCTATCCACCCCAAGCTTCCTTCCCTATGCTCAGAAGGTGAGATCTCAACCCTCTCCACATTCCGAGGGGGACGTGGGAGGGTATTCCAACCCTTACACCCCACCCTCCAGAAATCCCGGTGCCTCTGGGCCAGGGAGGGTGTTACTCTAGACCAGGAGGTTCCTGGTAAACTGCAGAGCTCAGTGGCAGGGGCCGCCTTCATGCTTGTGTTTAGTGCGAGCTCCTGGTCCAGCTTATGGTTATCTGACTGCCAGGGTTAATGGGAATAAACCCACACAGAGACTGCTGCCGCTGATTTCATGACAGCTGAGCCCACAGCCCAGGCTGGGGGTCATGGGGTAGACAGAGGGAACCTCAGCAAATAGGGCCCAGTCCCAGGCTTCCTTGGACAGGTCTCCATGCAATCTAAATTTTCTCCTTTTAGCCCCCTGTCTGATTTGTGCCTGGGTGAGGAGGAGGCCAGCCAAAAGAAGTGGGGATTGCCCCGAGAGAGCTGAAAGGCTGGGCAGGATTGAGCGGAGGTGTGTCCTCCCTTGCCCACAGGGTTTGGGCTATACAACGGCAGGGCAAACTGAGCTCGAACGCATAGGTTTCCTTTGTAGTTTTCCTAGTCCAAGCTGCACTGGCACCCAGTTGTAGGTTCAGGGTAACACAGAATAGAGAAGGCTCACACTGACATTTCCCCGTGTGGATAATGAGCATCAGTGGCCCATGACTTCTCTCCCCAGGCAGTTAGCTGCCTCAAGAAAAGGTGATCCTTTCTTACTCTGCCCAACATAGTGCCTTGGGAAGAGGACCTGTCTTAGTTACTGTTCTATTGTTGTGAGGAGACGCTATGACCAAGGCAGATTATAGAAGAAAGCATTTAGTTGGGGGCTTGTTTACACATTCAGAGGGTTAGTGCATGATCATCATGGCAGGGGGCATCATGAGAAGGAGTGTGGCAGCAGGAAGGCAGGCATGATGCTGGAGCAGTAGCTGAGCGCTCACACCTGGATCCAAAGGGTGGGGCGGAGGGGGGGGGGAGAGAGAGATTGATTGAGCCTGGTGTGGGCATCTGAAACTTCAAAGCCCACCCCCAGTGACACACCTTCTCCAACAAGGCCATGCCTTCTAATCCTTCCTAAACAACCCACCAGCTGGGAATCAAACATGAGCCTCTGTGGGGCCATTCCCATTCAAACCACCACAGGGCCCTCATTACAGCCGGCGGTCAGTGAATTAACGCTTATCTAGTTAAGGCCTCCAAGCCCAGAGTCTCCAAACCCAAGTGCTCCTGTACAGAGCATTGGCTGTGGGCTTTTCTGTTCTCAGTGGGGCTTTCTTATTTTAAAAAAAATGAGGGGACTAGATCGAGTTATCTCTACCCATCCAGCCTGACATTTCATAATTCTATTAACTAATTGAATTGAATGGACATTATGGAAAATGTTGAACAACAGGCTGATTTTTTTTCTTTGAACATGAACCAGATTCCCTGGGTCAGAGTCAGGTCAGCAGAAGGAAAAACAAGTAGATGACGACACCCCCCTCTCTGTGCACAGATGGGCAACATCAGCAGAGCACGCCGGAAGCCTATAGTGGGAACTGGCAGGTGTGTGCTTTCTGAGAATTTCCCTGAAATGTAGGTACTTTGGTTACTTTGGTGGCTTGTGGTCACAGGCTTCCTTTACCTGTAGCACCTAGTTAAGTCCCTGCGGTGGCTTCAAGGGACTAAAACAGGCACTTGTGATAAGTTTCGGATTTGAGGAAACAGGTCAAGTCCTTCAACAGAAACAAATAAGGGTGTGACTTGGTGTGGCCAGGGACACAAGGACTCTTCCTAGGACACCCTCTTTATCATCTCATCCCTTCTGATTACTAAGAATTATGGATTGAATTGTGTCCCTAAAATTCATAGTCTCGTGGTCCTTAATTAGAAACAAGGTCTGTCCTAACCCCACCCCTCATCTGCCATATGGTGGTATGGATGGGCAGGGGAGAGATGCCCTTCCCACCCCCACCTCCTCTGCCCATCAAAGCCTAAAGCAGGTGGGAGAGCTGGCCCTGAGGTTATAAGAGTGAGAGAGCTTTTCCTGCCAGCCCCACCAGCTGCAACTCTCAGGAGAGTAGTCCCTGCACCTCACCTGAGCAGTACAGTAGAGCCAAACCTGTTGGTGGAGATGTAAGTGAGCCAGCCCCGAAGTAGTGAGCATGAGAGAGCTGCCCCCACTATTTGTCTGTCCCGTGGCAGTGTGGGTAGGTGAGAGATGCCCCCCATCACCCCTCACCACCTGTGACAGATGAGGGAGCTGACACTCTCCCTTACCATCTGCAGCACTGAGGAAATTGGACCCTGTTCCTCCCCTAGGCAGCACAGTAGAGCTGACCTTGTTGGCAGAGGTGTGGGTGAGTCAGCCCTGAAGTAGTGACCATGGGAGAAGTGTCCCCATTATTCACCTGTCTGGTGGCCCCATGGGCAGGGGAGAGATGCCCCCACCCACCCATCAATGCCCGAGGCAGGTAGAAGAGCTGGCTCTGAGGTCAGAAGAGCAGGAGAGCTGTCCCTGCCCCTCACTGGCTGCAGCACTCAGGAGAGTGGCCCCTACACCTAGCCTGGGCAACACAGTAGAACTGGTCCTGAAGGTGTAGGTGTAGGAGAACCACCCTGAGGATGTGGAAACAGGAGAAATAGCTCCGCCCCTTGCTCATCTATGCATGGGTGAACTCACCAGGACAATGCTGGAGAGCTTATCTTGGTGGTGAAGACAGGGGAGAGCTGGTGAACTGACCAACCCTGCAACTACCCAGGCCCAGAACCAGGGTTATCTGCTGGCCCGCCCCAACATCCGCCCCATCTGTGATCTTCTGGAGTAAGGTTGGGGGAGAGCATTGCAGGTAGGGATGGCTGCAGGATCTCCACCTCCACATACATGCAGCAACAGGATGTCCAGGAAGAGTCCCAGTGAGGGTCCAGCATCTATGGTGTAGCAGAGACCAGGGGCCTCAAACCAGACCAGTGATTCTTTGGGATGAACACCTACATGTAAAAATGTATGGATGAAGGGGTTTATGTGTGCCCCACTGTATCACACTGCGGCTTCCATGATGAGAGAGTCTCCTTTTCTTCCTTTTTTACCCCCTTTTCTTCTCTTAAATTTTATTTTGTTTTATTTTGGGGGGAAGGATGGGTGAGATCCAGGGACATGGTGTGGAGACATGATATGAAAGACAGAAAGAATAAATACCAAGAAAGTTAAAATAACAAAAGTAAATAGAAAGAAAGTTAGAAAAAAGAAATAAGGCCTGTAGAGAGGTAATAAATTGAGATGAGGTCATCCTGGCATGTTTTATATAAAGGGGGAACCCTGGGGCAGGGGTTATAGTTCAATGTCACAGCACCTGTCTCACATGCACAAGGCTCTGAGGTCAATCCTCAATATTGCCAAAAAGCGTGTGTGTGTGTGTGTGTGTGTGTGTGTGTGTGTGTGTGTGTGTGTGTGTGTGAGAGAGAGAGAGAGAGAGAGAGAGAGAGAGAGAGAGAGAGAGGATGAGAGGAAGAGTGAGCAAGTTGGGTGCAGGGTGTGTGTGTGTGTGTGTGTGTGTTGAACACAGAAATGCTACCAGAAGGTGAAGGTCACGTGACAGTGAAGGTAGGTCAAGCCAAAGTCAGCGGATGCCAAAGGTTGCTGGAAAAAGATCGGCAGCTTAGGAGAGGCATGATGCAGTCCTCACCTGCCTGCACTTAGGAGGCATCACCTTGGGCTCAGACTTCAGACTCCAGCGCTCCAAGGCAATGCATTTTGCTTGGTTTTGGCTCCAGCCTGTGGTATTTGTTCCCTTTAGCTGTAGAAGATTCACACGGTAAGAGATGCCATGTGCTGGAGAGAGCCATAAGTCTCAGCCATTCTCCACTCCGGACCCTCATGCTTCCCTCTTCCAAGATGTCACTCAAACACATCAGGTAGCAGGTAACATATAAACAGATGACTGTCCCCAAAGAAAGTGATTTTTTTTTTCCCAGCTCAACTCAGCTTTGCAGCTATTCCCATCCACCAGGAGGTCCTTCTTCCTTTCCTACCTAAATCCCACCTGCTGCAGTCTCAGGCTATTCTGCTTTATTTTGCTCTCAAGAGACAATGATCAACTGGAACGCCCACCTCCAGAAAGCAATCCTTTGTTGTCGTCTAAAGGTTACACATGGAATCTCTCTCCCAGTTGGCTGACAGCTCCCACCTTCCAGTTCAAGGTAAACCTTCAGCTCACAGCCTAGGAAACGCCCAGGCTCTCAACCGGGCAAACGTTCCTGTGCAGTGACCTTGCCTGTGACATCCCCACCCCAGCTATCGCCCCATCCCTCCCCTGCTTCCCTGGGTCCTTCAGCACAGTCCTTCTGAAGACAGAGCTTGTTTTGTGTGCCTGAGCATGCCTTGTCTCCAAACACAGTGTGGAGGGGAGTCCTGGGGACGGAGCTGGGGTGGCTGCATGCTCACAGTGACCGATGAGAGGGCCTGATTGCTTGTGCATGGCTGCTGAAAGGGGTCTTGACATTTTAAGTGCTCGTCAGAGTGAGGAATGACAGCAGCAGACAATGAGACACTTCCTCTTTGCCTTTTGCTGGCTATTAATAAGGGTTTCTGATTCCATAGAAGTGGGAGAGATTCTGGGCCACTGGCTTGACGGAGCCTTCTGGGATTTTTTTTTTTCTCTCTCTCTCTCACTTTGTCTTTCTCCCTGTGCCTCTCCTCTCTAGCTTCCAGGGTCTCTCTCTCCCAGGTGTGGCTGCCTGTTTGTCTTGGAGCTGGAATTGCTCCTGATCAGGAAATGGCGTGAGGCAGCTGGTCTCAGCCGTGACTTTGGCTCTCCGCTGGAATGTTGCCGGTCTCCGAATCCCTGTCCTGATTTCCCCAGGGCTGCAGTGGATTGGAAGGGAGGTTAGGAGCTGGCAGGGGAGAAGGGTGTGAAGCTGGTAGTGGGAAATGGGCTTCTGGGAAAAGCCACTCACAGGGACCATTAAGGTCGTCTGTACACGCTGGGCCAGAGAGATGGGAGACAATTTCCTCTCCTACTTTCTCTATCTGCATCCTTCTCTCCCTTTCTATGGTCCTCCATCATTGCTGGGCAACGGGCTGCCTCCTGGCTTCAAGGAGAACGTTCTATGACTGGATCTCAGAAGGGATTGTTTGTATTCCTTGATTCATGGTTCTGAAGTGTATCCTCTTGCCAAACTAAGGAGACCAACCATTCTGACAGCCCAGAATGTAGTTTTTTTCAGTGTGAAAACTAGGGAGGTGCCCAGTGAACCAAACCCCTTAGTTACCCCTCCTCCTGATCACACCATGACCTGGCTTCGGGTTCAGTGAGTTGATACAGGGGATGGACGGAGGTGAGCTGGACAGGAATCCTCAAACTGGAGCAGCCTGGCTTCTTATACCAGTAAAGGAACAAAGAAAAGTGAGTGTCCACTGTGACCTTTGACTCCTTAGGGGACCCACGTGAACTGAGGAACATGCTCTGGCTCTCAGGCTGCCTGGCCTTTTATCCTCTCTCCTTCCCTCTTCCAAACACCCACTCTAGCCTGGAGTCCAGGTCCAAAGCCTATTCCTTTCTTCTCATTCAATTACATACACAATATGAGCTTTGCAAAGAGATAATTACGTGCTGCAATAATTGAATCCTTCCCTGGACTTGAAGCTTGCTGGGCGGTGGTGTGTAGTGCCTTCTGGATACCCAGCCTTGCCCCAGGGCCTCACTTTCACTTAGTCAAGTCCTAACCAACGTTTAAACATCATGTTGTAGCTAATGGTGTTTCTACCTCTACCAACTCCCTTGAATTTTACAGCTACGTGAAGTCAGTTATCCAGCAAGCCTTCTGTGCCTGTGGGTTTTGCATCCATGGATTCAAATAGCCACAGATGGGAAGCATTTGGGGAAAAAAATGCCCCTGTACTGAACATGTGCTGATGTTTTTCTTGTCATCATCCCTAAATATAATGGAACTGCTATTTGCTTGGTATTTATATTGTATTGCGTATTATAAAGAATGCAGAGATGATGTAACTTCTGTGGGAGGCTGTGCATAGGTTATTTGTAAATACTGTACCATTTTGTGTAACAGACTCTAGCATTGTAGGATCTGGGTATTCACAGGAAGTCTTAAGACCAATTGGCTGTCACCTCTGATCTTATTATTGTTTATTATTCTCTTTTTACAAAGTAGGGATATCTGAGACATAGAACTATTCTGAATGTTCAAGGGGGCATAACAAGCTCTTATTTCACAGCTCAGACCCAGGTCCAGGTTTTCTGCAATGGATTTCATGTTTTCCCAAATGCAGCCACATTCCATCTCCCACCATCCTTGACCAGCATGTGGACCTGCCTCCTTTAGCCTGCCATGGTCCAAGGTAAGTAAGAGGGTAGCCATTTTTCTCTTGCAAGTCCAAGTCCATGAGTGTCTAGAGCAGTGGTTCTCAACCTTCGTAATGCTGTAACCCTTGAAGACAATTCCTCATATGGTGACCCCCTCAACCATAAAATGATTTTGTTGCTACTTCATAATTGCAATTTTGCTACTGTGGTGGTTTGAATAGGTATGGCCCCCACAGACTCATGTGTTTGAATGCTTGACCCATGGGGAGTGGCACTACTAGGAGGTGTGGCCTTGTTAGAGTAGGTGTAGCCTTGTTGGAGGAAATGTGTCACTGGGGGAGAGCTCTGAGGCCTCATATGCTCAAGTTATGCCCAGTGTGGCACACAGTCTCCTTTTGCTGCCTACAGATCAAGATGTAGATCTCTCAGCTCCTTCTCCAGCACCATGTCTGCCTTCATGCTGCCAGGTTTCCTGCCGTGACGATAATGGACTAAACCTCTGAAACTGTAAGCCAAGCCCAATTAAATGTTTTTCTTTAGATGAGTTGCTGTGGGGGCTGAGGGGGTGGGGGGGGTGGAGAAATGCCTCAGCGGTTAAGAACATTGACAGTTCTTCCAGAGGTCCTGAGTTCAATTCCCAGCAACCACATGGTGTCTCATAGCCACCTATAATGGGATCTGATGCTCTCTTCTGGCATGTAGGCTCTATATGTAGATATAGCATCATATATATATATATATATAAATATATATATATATAATAAACAAATCTTTTTTTTTTAAATAGTTGCTGTGGTCATGATGTCTCTTCACAGCAAAAGAAACCTTACCTTAAGACACTACTGTTAGGAATTGTAGTTTAAATATCTGATGTTCAGGATATCTGATATGTGACTCCTGTGAAAGGGTCGTTTGACCCCCAAAAGAGGTCATGAGCCACAGGTTGAGAACCACTGGTTTAGAGCAACATACAAAACTGATTATGTTTACAACACCAAATCAAAGCCACTGTCCCAAAACCTGTAAGAAAAATTCTGCCAAGACAGTTACTCCATGCCTGCCTCCACCCCCAGGCCTTCTTATCACATAGGTCTGCTGAAACCTTTCCCTCTAGGACAAAGGCAGGCACTTTGATTTCACTTTTCCTGTTCTTCTTTTAAAGTGGAGCCGAACACGAATTCCTTAGACTATGGCGATGACTTCCCCTTGTCAGCATTTCCTCACCAATGCTGTTTGGTGTCTCATCTCACCCTCCTACATTCAAAAAGCAGGCACCACAATTTTATGTTTGAGGCATGGGAAGCTGGGAGTTGAGCAGCAAAGACATTCTTCCAATACAAAGTAGAACCCAGGATGACCACCAGCTGGGCCCAGGTCTCCAATATCATCCTGCAGGATTGGCTGGGGAGGGGGCTCTGACACTCTCCCCTTCTCCAGAGCAACATCATCTTTAAATCAGCCCATGGAATGTCATCCTTCACACACTCTTTGCTTTTCATCATATGTCCATTAAATTCACCCTCATTTCTCATCTTCTTAGTTATTTAATAAACACCTCTCACAAAGTGAGGCTCTAAGAAAGACTCAGTTGCTCCTGCTCTTTGCAGGGTAATAAAAGTTCAGGCTGTGTAAAACTACACAAGGTACTCACTCTGTGATATCTGCTTCTCCCCGGAGCCCCATCTCCTGCCTCTTTCCCCCAGCATCATACTCTATAGTTACGCTAAACAGCTTATAACTCCTTTGCTGCACACGGCGGGAGGCTTCACTTTCCACTGTTTTTATGTACACTGCTCCATCTCCCTGGAGTGCCCTTTTACTTCACGGGGCTTCATCCCACTCCATCATCCGGGCTCAGCCCAGGCATCACCCTCACCAGAAATCCTAAGCAAGTCTGAAGGTGGTCCAGTCTTCTATGCTAGGAGTCTATAGTTTTGTAGGAATATTTTATTCCATTTATCTATTTGTTTGTTTGTTTATCATGGGGGAGTGGGCTGCATGTGGGGAAGGGCCACTGTACCTGTGTAGCGGTCCAAGGACAACTGATGGAAGTCAGTTCTCTCCTTCTATCATATGGGTCCCTGAAACTGAACTTGGGTCACCAGGCTTGGCGGCAAGCATCTTCATCCACTGAGCCATCCTGCTGCCCAAACTGGAATCTGCTTTTAGAGGATGGTTACATGTTTCTGTGCTTAAGTCACCCACCTCAGCAACTAATCCCCTACCAGACACTTGCTACACAAAGACTAAGCCATTCTCTCTATGCCCTAGCAGCCAATACAAGCTCATGAGAGCACTGGACAAATCTTTGTTGAAAATCCTTCAAGCCTCATGTTTAGCCTGGGTGGCAATGTATGCATAATTGGATCTTCTCAAATGCCTAGACTCAGATGCCTTTCCATGGGTCCTGGTTCCCTCCACACAAAAAGAAGTTTATATTGAGTTCTTAGAAGTTGGCCATTGTAGCCAGGAATCACAGGTACTAATGGAAACTGTTCCTAGTACCACAAAGTCCTTTCTCACACATCAACATGTCACTGATTTTCTAGAAGATTCTAGAAAGCAGGAAGGAAAGTCTAAGGCCAGTGCAAAGTTCACCTGCCAGTCAAGGTGATCCATAAGAGACAGACAAAGCAGAAGAAATGACTCCTTCTCTTCTAAGGACTCTACATGTGCTTCAATACTGAGAGCATTCCTACCTAAATGGAGATACTTGCCATGATCCTGGCAAACACGATCCAAGATGTCAATTCTTTGCAAATGAATTGATAATTCTTAAATGTACTCATGATTAAAATCCTGAAAAGATTTTTTATATAATATATAAGAAGGCAATTTTGAAATCCATATTGAAAATATAATTACCAAGGGCTGAGGATGTAGATCAGTGGTTGACAAGACCCTGGATATCAAAAGATACTATTAGTATGTCAGGTTTTTGTGATAGAGTCTCATGTAGCCGAGGCTGCCCTCTAACTCATTGTGTGGCCCAGTATGCTCTTTTTTTTTTTTTTTAAGATTATTTATTTTGTATACAGCATGTATGACCAGAAGAGGGCACCAGATCTCATTACCGATGGTTGTGAGCCACCATGTGGGTGCTGGGAATTGAACTCAGGACCTCTGGAAGAGCAGTCAGTGCTCTTAACCTCTGAGTCATCTCTCCAGCCCCCCAGTATGCTCTTAAACTCCCTGCCTCTGTCTCCCAAGTGCTAGGATTACAAGTGTGTACCATCACATAGTTTATTGCTACCCAAATACACTGTGTATATACACATATATACATATATGTGTGTGTATATCACAGGATTTTACTCTTTAGAATATATCCATGTATTACTGTTTATATCAAACAGTAAAATTCTGTGATAGCCACATGCAGAAAGCTGAGAAACCAGAATGTCAGTTTACAAATAAATGTATATATTTGCCAGGCCCATAGTAAGTACTGGGGCCAACAAATTAAGGTGACATTTCATATCGGTGGGACAATAAGTTAGAGAAAGACAATTGACTGTTCCTGAGGAAAAAGTAGATTTTCATACCCACTATCAGTCATGGGAATCAACTCTAAGAGCTTATAAGCCTACATATGAAAATACCTGTAATTTTTGGAAGGGACTAAAGAATAGTTGATGGCCTCAGGGTAGGGAGGGCCTTTAAAATGAAATAAAAGATATGGAGCTGAGCTGGCAAACTACTGTTTGTGGGTTAAATCTGCACTGCCATCTCTCTTTGTCTAAAAAACCCACAAAGTTTTATTGGGACACAGCCCATCTATTTGCTTTCTTATCGTCTGTGACTGCTTTTATGCTACAACAGTGTCATCGAGTACTCAGTCACAAGGACTGTGTTACTTGTAAAGCCAGAAGTATTTACTATCTCGCCATTTACAGAAAGAATGCTGACCCTTGGCATAGAGTTAAAAGATTGATAAATATAACTACAAAAATGTAGCACATTTTAGTCACAGAGATGCTGTGAGCAGAGTTCAAAAGGCAACAGCAGACTTGAAGGCAATATTTGGAAGATATATATCAGATAGTGGATTGACTGAGGACATGTGGAGACAGCCTACAAATCAAGAGGCCACTCTGACAAGAAAGGAACCATCATCCCACAGGAGTGGGCAGAGGCCAGGGACAGGAAATTCACAGAAAACCTTCCAGTGGCCAAGAGAAGCACAAATGCATTGTCTCACCTCATTGCATCCTTCACTGCAAGCCCACAGGAAAGAATAGAGCAAGGGAATTTTAGAAACGATTTATTTTCTAATTTTTATGTATGCCTGCATACTATATGAGTGCCTGGTGCCCAAGGGGGCCAGAAGAGGACAGTGGACTCCCTGGGACTGGGGTTATTGATGGTTATGAGCCACCTGAGGGTGCTGAGAATTGAACCTAGGTCCTTTGGAAATGCAGACCGTGCTCTCAAGTACTGAGCCATCTCTCCAGGTCCCAAGAAGTGTTTGATGAAAGAACTATTTATAAACGTGTGATCTAGAGGAATCACACAAATACACACATATACATGCACATACACAAACTGTGACACAGTACTCTGAGGTTAGCAATTTAACATTGTACATATTTTATATTATATATACATACATATATACACATATATTTACTACAATAAAATTGCATGGACATTCTCCAAAAGATATTAATGAAGGGAGTAAACAATGTTTTAAAATATTTGAATTTAGGGCTGAAGGCGAAGCTCCATGGTGCAGAACTTGCCTGTTAAAATCCACACACACATGCACATTCATCCACTCTCACAAATATGCACACACACACATGCACACTCACACACACACATATGATCACCCACAGGCACACTTACACAAAGACACAGGGAATGTGAAGATTAAAAAAAATGTGAAAACTCAAAAGTATAAGCATAAGACTCTGGGATGGCTATGTTTCTACAAAAACAGGTTTTAACTCAATTGATATCCCTCAGTCATTGTGCTTAGCCAGATGACATCACCAGTGTGCAGCATACTCTTGAGTCCTAGTATTAGGGAGGCTGAGAGAGAAGAATTCTGAGTTCAAACAGCACATTTTAGGCTGGCCTGGGTAACAAAAAAGATGCTTTAAAAAGACAAAGTAGATCTCAAGATTAGAAATATTACTAAGAAAAAAATTTAAAGTATAGATCCCTTTGCTATGAGCAAGGGCATCAAGATCATGGTGGGGAAACCTGCAGAGATGACCAAACCAAACTAGTGGGAACTCATGAAATTTGGATCAATAGCTTGGAGCCTGCATGGGACTTGGCTAGGCCCTCTGCATAGCAAGACAGTTGTGTAGCTTGATCTGCTTAAGGGGTCCCCTGGCAGTAGGCTCAGAATCCATCTCTGGTGCATGAGCAGACTTTTGGGAGCCCACTACCTATGATGGGACACTTCACACAGCCTTGAGGCAGGGGGAAGGGCTTGGACTTGCCTCAACTAAATGTGCCTCCCCATAGGCAGCCTTACCTTCTTGCAGGAGGGAGTAAGGGATGGCTTGGGAGGGGGAGGCTGGAGAGGCGGGAGGGAGGAAGAGGGGGATCTTTGATTGGTATGTAAAATGAGTAAAATTTTTTTTAAAAAAAGTATAAATCCCTTAAAAACAAGCTTAATAATCTTAAATGTCTATGCATCAAAATATAGAAAATAATCCAAAATACGAAATCCACAAATAGAGTATTTATTTTATCACATTCTTCTCTGTAATTAGCAGACCAGGTGTGAAACTGTCAATGAAGTATGGATGGTTTGATGAACAAGGACCTGTTCTACTCAAAGCCTGAAGATGTGACAGAAAGCCTAGAGGCCTCAGAAGTGTAGAGGAGGCATCAAACAGGAGGTGAGACTTTGGGCGTACTTCTGCACTTATGTAAATATCTTATATAAATATGCCTTCCACAAACATAGTACTATACATAGGTAATTTTGTAATGTTCATCATCCAGTAACATTGTTGGAGAGAAGATGGTTGATTATTTTTGTAAGAACATATTTATTGTTTGTGAAATTAAAAACTTTACTACCATGACTACCAATAACAGCAGCATAGCTAAAAATCAAAATAAAAACAAGCCAACACAGCAACAAACCAAAAGCAAAGTCAAGCACGGCTGGACCGTGAATGTCTCCTCTGATACTGGAGTCCACTGTTTTTGTACCTACTTCCTCTGCAGACCTTCCATGCTGGAAGACCAAGAACTAGGCCTGTGTCCTGGACATTTCCTTTTCCAGTCTTTACCCCTTTCTAGAAATTGTGTTGATTTCGACCCAATCCGCAGGCCATTGTTGTGTCTTCTAGAAACCCTGCTAGCTGGTAGGGAGCTTGTGGGTAACAGATACAGATTGGCTCACCCATGCACCTTCCTGGAAAATGAAGAACGGGATAGAGGAAGTCAGCTCTGTAATATATATCCATGGCTTTGTGTTTAACTACGAGAATAGGAGAGACAGGTGAGAGATGGACTCTGGGGAAGTGAGGGGCAAATGAAATGCCTGGTAGAGGAGACCACAGAAGGAAATCCTGCTGTGAAGTAGGAATCTTAAAAGTTCTTATTAATAAAATCAAACCCGAGGCCAGTTATTGGGGTGAATACTGGAAGGTCAGAGAGACAGAACAAGCCACAGCTATCTCACCTTGCCAATTCCTCAGCTGGTCCTGTTTCCTCAGACTGGAAGTTTCTATGTCCTCATCCCAATGGCTTTCAGCTGAACTGCTGTTCCAAAGCCTGAAAGCTTAACCAGCCACATGCTTAACCAGCCAAATGCTTAACCAGCCAAATGCTTCTAGTTTCTGGTCCTCACACCTTATATACCTTTCTGCTTTCTACCATCACTCCCTAGGATTAAAGGCTTGCTTCCTGGGATTAAAGGCGTGAGTCACCATGCCTGGCTGTTTCCAATGTGGCCTTGAACTCACAGAGATCCTAGATGGATTTCTGCCTCTGGAATGCTAGGATTAAAGGTGTGTGCTATAACTGCCTAACTAGTGGCTTTTCTGTTCTCTGACCCCAGATAAACTTATTAAGGTACACAATATTTTGGGGAACACAATACCACCACACTGCTGGGTTTTGGAAAGCAGACTCTGGGCAACGTCAACAGTGACCTTATACTTTCATACAAACATCATCCCTGCTTGTTTATCAGGAATACCCATACTGCATTCTCTTATTTATAACCAGGAGAACCCTGGTGGGATAGAGCTGTCTGCTCTTTGTTTCCAGCAGATTGTTCCTTGCCAGGTGCCCAACAATTGGATCAAATGGGGCAACCATTCCTCCTCAGCAGCCTTGCAAATGCTTGCCCAGTGCTGGATACTTGCAGTGCTCGTGGCTTCTCGGCTCCTAAGACACCCATGCCACAGACAGGCAGCGCTGACAGGGCCTCAGTGGCCTCGCAGGGCCTCTTTGCTATGGCAGCTCTACGAACGTGACTGGGCCTGTCCTGAACCAAACGTCCCCAGCTTCACGGATTGCTTCATGAGGTACTCCTTCCAGATCTTTCTTCCACTGATGACACTCTCCAGGCAAACTCCCGTTTGTCAGTGTCTCTCTTAGACTAAAGTGCCTCAAATTGACTCTTCAGCCCTTAAGCTTCTCTGCCCTGTGAGTGATAGGCAGAGCTGTGGAGAGGTCATAAAAGACTCCACAGGACTGAGAATTGGTAAGGGGCTATATTACTTTGCTGAGTATTTAAAAGAGAATTATTAGCTGCAGGGAACTGCTTGGAAATTGCTCCAATATATAAACTCTTAAAAGTATTCGTATGAAATTCATTAATACCTGTGACTTGTTTTGCCAATATGGAGCTCGAAGCATAGAATGTTACCACAGCACAAAGCACACATCTCCCTAGTCAATCCCTCTGTCCCTCCGTGACTGTGAATCACTCACACTTGAGGGGCAGCTGGCATCCTTGGAGCTTGGGATTGAACTGCAGACTCTGCAAAGTCAAGTGGACGGTTAAGACTGCCAGAGCGTCCTGGAGACGGGAAGACACCTTAAAAGGGATCATCTACTCTAATCCCTTCATTTTACAGATAAGCCACCTTAAATCCGTTCTGGAACAAGTGGGGCATTAATAAATAAATAAAACAAAGTAAATTTTACCTATGAGGAAGCTGAGACTCAAAAGCAGTTAAGTGGCCAGCCCAAGAGCATGAGGCTGGCTGGGGAACAGGGCCAAGGCTTGTCCAGGTAGTCTACAGTTCTTGGGCCCTGCACCCAGCCCATCCCAGTGGAAAGCCAGCATACCATAGGGACAACCCCTAGGTGCTAAGAAATGATTGTCACCTCTCTGAAAACAGACACAGTCTAATGGCCGTTTGTTCAGAGTCAGAAATCTAACAGCAACTGAACTAATCAGAGCCCGCAAGTAACTAGCATCTATCAACTAGTCAGCCCTGCCTGGACTAGTTTCCCAGCTGACCCCGCTCCCCCAGGGCACCCAGGAAGTGAAATCAATATTAGAGTTAAAATTGCCAGTCTTCTTAAAGGTTGAATCTGGAACTGTAAGAGCCAGGCATCAATTTCAAACATGGTTTGGAATTCTCTTAGCTTTCCTATAGCCTCCCGGAACCTCAACCTCTCCTGTGCAGACTGGAAAAGCCATCTCCCCAAACAGCCAAGGGGTAGAACACATCTCGCCCCTCTCAGATGACTTTCCCAAATTCTGGCCACTCTAGTTCACTAAAGAGAACCTCTGAATTCTGTATGGAGGGTAATCAAATCCACTGATGCCCTAGGCATGCTGGGAACTCCCCCCCCCCCACACACACACACTTGGAATGGAGGGAGGTGTATTAGTCAGCCTGAGCTATTCAGGGCATTTCCATTCCCACCAGGGGGTCGGGGAACTCAGCTAAGTTCACATCCCTCTGGAGTAGCAAGGACCTGAGACTTCAGCTCCTCCTTGAGAAGTGAGCAGCAGGAGATGGAATCTCCAGGACTTTGGGAGGGAACCACGATGCACGCAAATTAAACAATATCCTGCAGAGGTAGTAACCTGGAAAGGAAATTGCAGCAAGACGGATGGTCCAAGAAACCTGGAAGGCTCGGGCAGCGGTTCAAGCCGGAAGCATTCAGTCTAGGTAAAAGCCACGACTCCAGCCCCACGGCAGCCATGTACCTCCCCACTGTCCCATCGACATCTCTTCCAATACCTCTCTAGTTGGTGGCTTTGCTTGGATGCCCGGTTTCCGATGTCTTTCAGAAGGAACGCTTATCTGCCTTTGAAGGTCTTATTCTGGGACCATTTCTTATTTTCCTCCTTTCTTCTTTCAAAAAGAAAGAAAGAAAGAAAAAACAGCAGCTTTGACTAGTCTGAGGGTGACACGAAGGCCTGATTTTTATGCAACGTTGCAAGTGCCTTTCAGCTACACAATGGCAGGTTCTTTGACAATGTCATGCGTCTATTCAAAACAACCGGCATGCCAGTCAGAGGCCTGGGCGTTTGCACAGTGCTTGTTCTCAGTAGTGATAAGGCATGTTAGATTTTCCCATTCTATTTGAGAAATAATTCTTGTCTTTTTAAAGTCCCCTGCTTTTTTGATTATTTTTTTTTTCTTGCCTCTTTGGTGAACAATAGGACCTGTCCCTGTTTGATTCCTTACGTGATGCTTGTGTGGTAACAACTCGAGAAAGAGAGAAAAGGGGAGTGGGGACAGGCTGGGGGTTGAGAGGGGGAGAATGAGGGCCTTAACAGGCTCTGCCAGGTGCTGGCTGAGAGAGGTGGTATTAAGGAAGGGCCGGGAGATTAGTACTGGTAATTTTGTTGGGTCGATTTGTACAGCTCCTTTTGTTGGAAGCCAGGGTGTGCAGGAGGATGGGTTAATTATCCACTCCCCTGTTCCCCGGCCTGGTCCTCAGCAGCTAGACCTCTCTCTTCTTCTAGCAGTTGCAGCATTGAGGATGGGACGTCTCCTCTTTGTGCTTGTTGGAAACATAATGAATAAAAAGAGAGCAGAGACCTGAGCTGGGTGTGGTGGGGCATGCCCATGATCCCAGTATTTGGCAGGTAGGGACAGGAGGATTGGGAGTTCAAGACCATCCATGGCTATCTATCAACTTTGAGGCTGTCTAGAAAATAAACAAAACAGGGAGGCAGAGAGGGAGAGGCTGAGCGGGGATATGACCTACCGAAGATTTGAGAGGACAGTAAGATCACCCACTTCCACAAACGGATGTAGAAAGGCCCCAGCCTTCTACTCACTGCAAATGGAAGTTGCTCAATCTGACTGTCCTGCCTCTAAGTGGCTGTGTCTTCACAGCTGGTGGTGGTAGTTTTAGTGGCATTACAAACGACATCAGTACTCAGCAGCTCAATGCAACCACCATTCACTCACGCCACAGTCTTTCAGAGTCATTCTGGGCTGCCTCGGCTGCTTTGATGCTGGGGTCTCTCTGGTATGCTCCCGGGTTGACCATGGGTAGGGTCTGGTTAGCCAGCCCTGGTAATCTCCCTTGTCATCTGGTGGATCACTGAGGCAACAAGGGAGGCTGAAGACAGCTATGTCATAGGGTGACTTGGGTCTTCAGGCTGCAAGAAGACAAGGAGAAAATCACTTGAGTCTTTCAAGATCCTGCTTTATTGAAGCTGTGAATGTCCCATTGGCTAAAGGAAGTCACACTGGCTAGCTGGATCCAAGGAGCAGTGAAAACAGTCCCTTTGTGTCAAGGCCAGAGAAGAGATGACAGCCATTTTCCCTTCACCTGCTGCAAATTGGATTCTCTTTTCCCTCCATATTCCACCTGCATAAAGGCACATCCACCGAGAGCTGATTTACACACTGGCTCAGAGCTTTACTAGTCCAGTAGTGTTTCTGTCTTGAACCCCATGTCCAGTTCCCCTCTCTCATTCACATTCTGTATGTTTCTGCCAAACTGGATCTACTGTTTGTCTACTTTTCCACAAGGCAGTATTGGCAGAACATGCCTGCCACACTCATTTTGTGGATGAGGAGATTGAGACCCAGGGAGCTAATTACCACCTGTCCCCTACATGGGACACTGGAAATCCCTGCTGCAGTCTCAAAATTGGGGTGCCTAGCTGGAAAAATCAGATAACTCAAGAAATTTATTGCATTCTTTCTTCCACCATACAAAGTGAAGGAGAGATGCCTTAAAATGTATGTACTTGATGCCCAGTCCCCTATGACCGGGAAGGACTTAACATGCTTCCCCCAGCACTGCCCTGGCAAAAAGGAGTCAGAGACTAGCAGAGGGATGCAGAAACCATAGAGACACTCAGACCTCTGTAGGGAAATGACACCCTGTGGGCAGATTGACTGAGTGCTGTCAGCAAAGGCAAGGGGGGTAGTCATTAAACTCTATATGTTTTTATTTTCTAGCCAAGGAAAGCATATACACTCATCTGTTGAGACAGTCTATTTCTGTTGGCACGAAAACTCAGCAGACATTTGCTGGACATAACTCTCTCTATGGAACACTGAGCAGCTCTCTGGACAGAGTCCTTTTTCATAGTTCCAGAAACCCATTTATTTGCTATGTCCCCCCCAACCCCCTGCCTCGCAGTTCCTGGCATGGTGTGCTGCCCACAGTAGGTGCTCAATCAATGCCATGGGCTGATTGGTAAGTGGCATGAGCTGTTTTGACTTCTCACCAGGCACAGAGGATCTATCCCCGGGTGAGTGGATGGGGTTATTGGGAAGGCTAAATTAATTGATTTACTATCGACTGGAACTACAGACCTCTGTCCAATATTCCTAGAATCCACAACTCCCTTAGTTGGAGAAAAACTTCAAATCCTATGTGGGTTTTACCTAAGGAGTCCACATTCCTGCATCACTGAGAAGGTCAGGCCAGAGTCGTCTTCTTCCCACTCTATGCCTGAATGCCATCTAGCAGGTTCTTTCCCTTCTCTATCACCCATGCTGTCTTCTCCCCAGGCAAGCATTTTGAAACTCAACTGACATAATCTAGGGGAGACTGCAAGTATAATACAGATGTGAGCAACACTGGCTCAGGCCGAGTATCCCTCATCCAAAATTCTTAGGACTAGAAGCATTTTGGATTCTAGTTCTTTGTCTCTGTCTCTCTCTCTTTAATGTTTCCATGTATATTTTGAGATAGCTTGGGGATAGAACCCAAGTCTAAACATGAAATTCATCTCCATTTCATAAATACCCTATACATGTAGGTTGAAGGTAATTTTACATGATGTTTTTAGGATGCCTGCATTTTGATCTGCAACCTATCAAATTGTAGAATTTTCTCCTTGTGTCATTGTGTCAATGCTCAAAAAGTTTCAGGTACTAGCCTGTTTCAGGCAGGAAATTTCTGGAAAGGTGGTGTTCAGTCTGCAATACCCTTAGACTGTTAGTATAGAACTCAACTAAACTTGATTTTTAAGCTGAGGACTTCATGATTCAGCTCTACCCAAACTTGGCTTGAAAACTGTTAGAGCCTAGCAGAGGCTGTAGAGACGCCATACCACACCACCATCACTAGGGGCAGCACTTTGTGACGGTAGGTGGTCTAGCCCCCAGTTTGGAGACACAGGCTTAAACGTTTGTCCTCTGCTGCAAACCCCGGGTAGTACTGCTGTGGTTAGTCCAGCACTGTGCCTCTCAATCCCTAGGGTTTTGTTAATGTGCAAATCATGGCTCAGCAGGTGCAAAGGAAGGATTAAGAAGCTTTTAATCCCAGCACTCTGGGAGGCAGAGACAGGTGAATCTCTGTCCTCCCAGGTCTACAGAGCAAGTTCCAGGATAGCCAAGGCTACACAAAGAAACTCTGTCTCAAAAAAAGCCAATAAATAAAGAAAATAAAATAAAAAGAGGAAGAGGAGGAGGAGAAAGAGGAAGAGGAAGAGGAAGAAGAAAAGAAGAAGAAGAAGAAGAAGAAGAAGAAGAAGAAGAAGAAGAAGAAGAAGAAGAAGAAGAAGAAGAAGAAGGCAGCACCTTTTAGCAATCAACAAGGCAATGCTGACACTACTCTTGAAATCAACCATGAATCCAACTAGTGATTAAAGAAGCCATCCGGTGCTTGTGGGTAGGATTCCTTATGTGGCCCTACCGTGCCCAGCTCAAAAGGCACAGCCTGAGTGAGGGATAAAACTCTGGTGGTTCATTTACGCCCTGCCCCTCAGTGCAGGCAGGTTAGGGGAGGGCTGGGAGTGAGGAGGGGAAGCTTCTAATTCATGGCCCTATATCCTAAACAAAGGTGCTTTCTGGACTGTAGAGTTCAATGAGAGTTAGAATTCTTCACTCTCCCCTGGCTAGGCCACATTAGAGTCTAGAATGGGCCAGGGTGGGGCTAGAGTGGACCAGCTCCAAAGTGATCGGGCCTCCTACCACTCTGTGTTTGTTCTATAGTTTTCAAAAGTTGTTAAATTTGTTTCATAAACAGAAAAATTGTATATATTGATGGGGTGCCATGTGATACTTCTATACATATAGATACTACATACTGTTTGAATTTGGTTAACTATATCCATCCCTTCAATCACTTACCATTAAAACCTTGAAAATTCTTTTTCCCCCTAGATTTTTTAAATATATGGTACATTACTGTTTTCTTTCTTTCTTTCTTTCTTTCTTTCTTTCTTTCTTTCTTTCTTTCTTTCTTTCTTTCTTTCTTTCTTTCTTTCTTTCTTTCTTTTGTGTGTGTGCGCGCGCGTGTGCGTGTGCGTGTGTGTGTGTGTGTGTGTGTGTGTGTGTGTGTGTGTGTGTATGTGTGTGTGTGTTTCTCTATGTAGCCTTGGTGGTTGTAGAATTCACTCTGTAGACCAGGCTGGCCTTGAACTCACAGAGATCCCCCTGCCTCTGCCTCTGGAGTACTGGGATTAAAAGCATGTGTTACCACCTGCCCAGCTGTTATTTTCTAGCCACTGTAAACCAGCAGAACCACTCAGAGATGGACTTTACCCAATGGCTCCACACATATCCTCTTACTGCAGCCTGTGGAAAACCTTTGTTAACCCCTCCCTAGAGATGACCAGAACATACACACCAAAGCCAAACAAACATCTGAAGGTGATTCAGTCCATAAAGACAAGTTCATCTAGACCTCAGTTTTCAAATTCTTTATAGTTCTAGGACACCACATAGGCCCATGTGGCAATGGACCAGAGAGGGCCCATCAGGTATCAGCAGCTGGGAGAAGAATCTGTCTTCCCCCTGGTAGGAGAAAAGGAACAAAGAATTGTCCCCTGGGCTCCTTCCCACTCCACAACAGGCTACCTGGTGCACAGCAGGTGTGGTCACACCCTTCAGTCACCAGGGACAAGAGTTGCAGAATATTTGCTTACACTCTAAAGATGTATCTTTGCCAATGCACCTTCTGATTGGTTTTAATAAAGAGCTAAATGGCCAATAGCTAGGCAGGAAGAGGTTAGGTGGTACTTCTGGGGACCGAGAGGACACTTGGAAGGAGAAAGGAGAGATAAGCCAGATGTGGAACAAGTCAGACACACACAATGGGATAGAGGAAAAACCATGAGGTAGAATGCAGTTTAATAAAAATGTGGGTTAATTTAAGTTATAAGAACTAATTGAAAACAAGTCTAAGCTAAAGGCTAAGCTTTCATAGTTAATAGTAAGTCTCCATGTCATTATTTGGGAACTGGCTGGCGGGTCAGAGAAAGACTCATTACAGACAGGGTGCAGCGTGTGCTGAGATAATAATAGATTATTTAGGAATCTGGCATTCTGGGGTGTGAATGTGTGTGTGTGCTCACTTTGGACAAGCAAAAATGTGCCACTTGCTTTTTAATATTTTAAAGGATGCAGGTAGACAGGAGACTTTGGCATGAGTAACCCCAGACTCACACACCGATCAAATGGATTCTTGAACTTCTCGAGTGCTTAGAGTGTACACACTTTAACTTGAAAAATTACCAGGTTTGTCTAAAGAAAAAATTTCAAACATAAAACATGAAGCTCATTTGAAGGGAAAAATTCTCCAGTGGAGTGAACCCAGCCTGTCACAGGAAAGTTAAACCAGGCATAAAGGAAAATGTCAGCTGTGTGGGAGAACCAGCTGTCTCTCACTTTTTTATAAAAAAAAATTATTTTTATAAACTACATCAGATTATAGGAGAATATATGAGTGTGTGAGGCTGGGCATCAGGAGGCCAGGAGGGAGTGGACCTTACTCCCTCAAGGGTTGCTCAGCTCTCTCTGGGAGTACTCAGGATTTTTTTTTTAAACTCTAAAAAAAGTACTCTAGAGTGACACATTTATAAGCAGCGAAGAATTACTCAAATAAGAGACACTGTCAGCTGTTTATTTGAAAAGCTTTTTACTAAAGGATGAGGGGGAAATAAAACCTCTCTTGTCTTCTTCATGCTTTTTCAACAGGGCGGCCAGTGAATTCCTTCCGGGCTCTATTCTCTTTCGAAGCCTGATTTCTGTTTCTCCCTCCCTTTCCCACCTCTAGCTGAACTATCTGCCCACCTCCCAAAAAGAAGAAAAGGGAAGGGAGTCTGGCTCCATGAGAGTGTGTTGGAGACAGAAGATGTAGTGCTTGTAGGGTGCAAAAAGGATTATAATGAATTCCAGAAATGGTACCCAGCCAGGAAAAGAAAAAAAAAGCAAGACAGAAGAAGGATGCAGGAGGGAGGAAAGGAATGCAGAACAAAAACAGGGTGTATTCATTATTTTCCTTGTTGCTTTCAGAAAATACCTGACAAAGGTGACTTAATGAAAGGGTCCCGTTGGCTCCAACTGTGAGAGTGCATTGGACGACAGGAGTGTGAAGCAGCTGGTTATGGTGCATTTACAGTGAGGAAGCCCAGAGCAAAGGATGCTGGTGCTCAGCCCGCTTTTTCATTTTTATTTCACTACGACCCCAGCCCACTGGGGGCTGCCACCCATGTTCAAGGTGGGTCTTCTCTCCTGTGCTAAACCTCTCTGGAAACGCTCTCCCAGACACACTCAGAGAGATGTGTTTCCATGGTGATTCCAAGTCCAGTCAAGTTGACAAGACTGGCCATCATCAAAACTGGGAAGTGAGCTTCAGTTCAGCTCTTGAGTTTTCAGGAAAGGCCATGCATCTAAGGCGTGGTCACTCGGGTTTGGTGCTGGCCCCAAAGCTCCCAGGAATTCTCCTGTCTCCACCACTGAGTGCTGGGATTACAGACACTCTGGCTCTGAATCTGGCTTTTGCATGAGCTCTCAGCATTTGAACTCAGGTCCTCAGGCTTGCATGGCAAATGCATTTACCCACTGAGCCATCTCCCAGGACCCTGCTTGTCTCTCTGCTTCTCAGTCACAGTGGGGGACTGTTGGAGCCACTCTGTCATGCATTCCTGCTCTTTCCTGTTGGGTCTGATCTCTTTCTCCAAAGTTTGCTCCATCTGCAGAGATATTCCTGGATCCCATCTAGCCTGCGAGTCGTTTGAGTACATATTCAGGGCCAGGATCAAGTCTGGTTCTTGTTTATGCTCCCTAGTGCTTGATTCCGAATAAATGCACAATGGAAAGGCTCAGGTAGTTACCCATCTTAGCAACACGCTACTCCAAGCATTGCGTGTATGTTAGTTCAAATCCCCAGAGCACCCTTAATAAAGATTTGACACTGGCTCACATTGTAGAGATGAGTTATCTGGAGGGGTTGAATGACTTGTCTCGTGCTATTTAGCATGAGGGGAGGGAAACTGAGGCTAAGCCCAGGTGTCTGGAAGGTCCTCATTCAACCAAGACACCAATTCCTTCCTAAGCCTCACCTAATGCTTAGTTTTCTGACTGAGCAATTTAGTCAGAACCTTAATCATATGCCAGACTCCAAATATAAGATCATTCTTTGGTTTTAATTTGTGTTTGTTCTGGATGCTTACGTCCATGGCCTGTCACCCTCTCCACTCTACCTAAAAATGCACAACACCAGCACTTCATGTCACTCAGACATGTAGTTAGAATAGCCCAGAAAAGCCCAGAGTTCTAAACCCCTTGTTTGGCAGATTTGCAGGATCATTATTTAGGATAAACGAATGATAGTGTATCCTTCCCACAATAGGGCTGGCATGAAACCATTCATGACCCTGACGATGATAACTGCATTGTAAGGCTACAGTTATTAGTTAGTGTAAATGTGAGATCTGGCATCTCAGGCCCCACTTTACCCTGAAGCCTGTCTGCCACACAAGGGCTGCCACTCCAGAGATCACCCTCTTCTCAGCACCACACAATCTGGAAGTATAGAAAATGTTCTCTGAACTCTCCTCTGGCTAGTCTATAAAAGAATCCATAAGTAGGGACAGCCAGAGGGAACGGAACATCTGTGTGGTAAGTCTTCCTCTCTGGGCTAGCTACGACAGACCAGTGCCTGTCTTTAGTCCTACACACCCACAGGAGGCACTATTCCTACCAGTTCAGTGTGTGTAGAGCTCTCTGGAGCCTGACTCCAAGGGTCCCTGAGTTAGACTTGCATTTGTACCCGGGCCGTGCTCTCTCTTGTGGGGTAATCTTAGGCCACTGATATTTCTCTGACCCCCCAATGTCAGATGGGAACAGACATGGCTGCTCCTGTCTCACGGGACTGTTGGGAGGGTGAAGGGAGACAGTGTGATTAAACAGCTAAGAACAGAGGGTGCAGCAGCAAGAACTCAATATGTCAATCATTTTTTTTTTTTTTTGAGCCTGAGCAAGTGGGGAAGACACAGAGGAAGTGTTCAACATCTGTTCACTAATGAGTGACTTTCTCCCCTATAAAGCCTGGACCTATGGTTCCTCCTCCAGAAGATTCTACTGGAAGGAATCAAGTTTCCTGGTGCCTTAGGTGGAATATGGCAGCCATCAGTACCTGCTTAAGGTGTCAAGAAGGGGTGAACAACATAGAAGAGAAAGGACTACCAGACTGTGTTACCCTGGGCAGGACTGGTAATAAGCATGTGCTGAGGACAGGAGGCTACACTTGCTCGCCTTCCTATGCACAGCATGCTGAAGATGCAGAAGAGGGACTCTAGTTGATGCTGTTTCCCATAGCTTATCCTTTCTCCACAACACAGGCCATCCTGGCATCTGTATTCCCAGCCTTGTCATTCTGCATTCCCCACCCCATCAACCAGGAGAGACATACAGACCTTGTACAGGCATGGAAACTGTCCTTTCCAGAAGCCAGGCAACCTGAATCCTGTTGAACTACAGAACTCTGTCCTTGCACACACCCAGCATCCATCAGCCTTGGGTTTCTTGTCTCTATCCTCAAACAGCCAACAAATTCTGTCTGCCTTAAAAATATCAAATGAGATACCATGGAAGAAGTTTTAAAGGCATATGCATGTCACTTTGTATTGCAGGGATTGGTTCCAGAACCCCCGCAGATACCCAAATCTGCAGGTGTTTGCATTTTAGGTAAAGTGCATTGTACCTGTGCCCAGCCTAAGTACACAGCTAGACTTTAGATTGTCTCTAGATTAACTTTAATGCTTAATGCAATGTCAATGTCACCTGCATTGCCACTGTGCCACACTGTCGAGGGAAGAATGACAAGGAAAGAGTCTGCACATGTTCCTTGCAGATGCAAGTTTTCCTTGAATTCTTTCAGTGCATGGTTGATTGAATCTGCAAATATAGAGCCTGTGAATACTGAGGGCTGATTGCATTGAGCTACTCAAAGCTGGTGTAAATGATTAGACATAATAAACATTAATCTACTGTTGTTCCCAGCAATGCCAGTGGGCTTTACACTATCCACAGACTGTCCAGTTGCCTCCCCAATAAGACAACATATAAGCTGGTATGGAAGCAGGAGGAGCTGGTTCAGGCCTCCTCTGCTCCAGGATGGCTATAAATGTGGCCCAACACATTTGTATGATAGACAACAGTGTCAGTTTTTTTTTTTAATCACTGTGAAAATCTATAACACAAAAAAGTCATCCAAGGTAGAAAGTAAAGTATATGCAAAGGCCCTGTGGTAGGGAGGAGCTTTTGAACATTCTAGAAATTGGCAGAAGACCTTGGTATCTAAAACATAGCAGACAGGGTGCAATTGGAGAGATACATGGTATATAGCAGATGCCTGGTGGTATTTGACTACTAGTAAATTAATTGGTGAGTGAACAGGGCTGCAGCTTGGGTCAAGGAAGCTTATCTCTCTGTACCCTTCTGGTAATGCACATTTCTGCAGCAGCACTGAATACATCTGGCAACATCCCTCTCCAGATTCTGTGGAGAGAGACCCCTGTCCAGGCTTCACCAACTCACCTGGCGATCCGATGCCAGCTGGAGGCCCTGACCTTTCTACCTGACTGACTCTGTCCACTTTTCTCACTCAGAGAGCCCCCCTCCTTCCCTCCTCCTCTGGATCCCTGTGGGGGCCACTGCCTATGTTTATGGAAACTGAACATGTCATTCAAACCAGCACCTCTGGCCTCCCAACACTGGAGATCAGTGGCCACTGTTTTCCCTCTCTGTCACTGGACTTTGCAAGTGAAGGCTGGTCTCCCCGTGGCTGTTCCCAGAACCTCGCAGACGGTAATGAGTCCGGGGTTGGTGTTAAGCTCAGATGTCAAACAGAGTGGCCAGGGCCTCCCGAAACGCCAAGAGAGCCCCGAGCTTCTCCCTCTACAAGGTCAGCTTGTGCGTAACACTTCATTAAATTGCTCAAACACTGAGCCGTGTCTTTAACCAATACCTTTAATGTCATTTTCTGCAGACTTAATAGAGGGGCATTAGCATACCTGTCAAGTCTTCCCATTTCAACTTGGAAGCCAGTGAAGTTTAAAGTGCCTCCCTCATCCCACAGTGGATTTAGCTTCAAACTTGGGTTTAAGAAAAAGAAAAGAAAAAAAAAAAAGGAGGAGTTGGGGGAATCCTCTGCGGGGCTGTGTGACGGAGTAGGGGATAGTGTCTCTGTCTTGGTTTTCTTCTAAACCTGTCTACTGCCTCCAGGAAGTATATCTGGGTTAAGAGCTATGGAAGGCAAGCCTAGGCATTGACAGAATGGAATCTGCAAGTTAGCTTAGGAGGAGACAAAGACCAAATCGAGAGGATGTTATGACTCCCATCACTCATGTGGACATCTGGTTCTTAAAGTGATGGTGTTACAAGTGGGCTGTAGTGGATATTGCCTGTAAAGTAAAGGATAGTAATGCTATAATCCACAGACCCAGAGAAGCTAAGCGGCAAGGGAGCCTCAAGCGGGGACTCGTGGATCTCCTTGGGAAGGGGAAATTGAATAGACATCACGAGTGGACTGGGGGAAGGCAGGGACGGGAAAAGGAGGGATCAGGCTGGGGAAGGATGGAGGGAGGGAGTACTGAGAGAGGCGACTGGAATTGGGGGACATTTTGGAGTCAAGGTAGAAGCCTAGTACGATGGAAACTCCCAGGAATCTGCAAGAGTGACCCTAGCTAAGACTTCTAGTAATGTGGGACACAGAGCCTGAACCAGCCATCTCCTGTAGCCAGGCAAGACTTCCAATCGAGGGACTGGGACACCAATCCAGCCACAAAACCTTTGACCTACAATTTGTTCTCTCTGCAAGATGTGCTGGCCAACT
The DNA here is from genome assembly GCF_049852395.1 of Peromyscus maniculatus bairdii. NCBI lineage: Eukaryota > Metazoa > Chordata > Mammalia > Rodentia > Cricetidae > Peromyscus > Peromyscus maniculatus. The sequence continues at coordinate 43,995,573 of NC_134858.1, forward strand.
AATGACTGGTCCACCTTGAGACCCATGCCACAAGAGGGAGCCCATGCCTGACACTGCCTGGAGGGCCAGGAGCCAGAGTTTGATAGCCCGGAGACCTAGGATAGAACCAAACATGACTAGCAAAAAAAGAAAAAAAAGTCAACAAAATGATTCCTAGTGTTATTCTGCTATACTCATAGGTTGGTGCCTAGTCCAATTGTTATCAGAGAGGCTTCACTCAGCAACTGATGGAAACAGATGCAGAGACCCACAGTCAAGTTAGGTAGAACTCAGGGAATCCTGAAGAAGAGGAGGAGAAAGGATTGTAGGAGCCAGAGGGGTCAAAGATGCTAAGAAAATGGCCCACAGAATCAACTAACCAGGGCTCATAGGGACTCACAGAGATTGAAGTGACCATCAGGGAGCCTGCATGGTCTGACCTAGGCCCTCGGCATATATGTTATGGTTGCGTAGCTTGGTGTTCCTGTGGGGCTCCTAACAGTGGGAGTGGGGTGTGGTGATATTGTGTTCCCCAAAATATCGTGTACCTTAATAAACTTATCTGGGGTCAGAGAACAGAAAAGCCACTAGTTAGGCAGTGATAGCACACACCTTTAATCCTCGCATTCCAGAGATAGAAATCCCTCTGGATCTCTGTGAGTTCAAGGCCACATTGGAAAAAGCCAAGCATGGTGACACACGCCTTTAATCCCAGGAAGCAAGCCTTTAATCCCAGGGAGTGGTGGTAGAAAACAGAAAGATATATAAGGCGTGAGGACCAGAAACTAGCAGCATTTGGCTGGTTAAGCATGTGGTGGTTAAGCTTCAGGCTTTCCAGCAGCAGTTCAGCTGAGAGCCATTGGGATGAGGACACAGAAGCTTCCAGTCTGAGGAAACAGGACCAGCTGAGGAATTGGCAAGGTGAGATAGCTGTGGCTTGTTCTGTCTCTCTGATCTACTAGCATTGACCCCAATAACTGGCCTCGGGTTTGATTTTATTAATAAGAACTTTTAAGATTCCTGCTACAGTGGGGGCTGTCTCTGCCTCTTTTGCCAGCTTTTGAGACCCTTTTTCTCCTACTGGGTTGCCTCATCCAGCCTTAATATGAGGGGATGTGCAAGTCTCATTGTAACTTAATATACCATGTTTGTTTGGTATCCCTGGGAGGCCTGCCCTTTTCTAAAGTGAAAGGGAAGAGGAGTGAATCTGGGGAGAGAGGGGGGTGGGGGGAGGGATTGGGAGAAGAGGAGGGAGGGGAAATTGCAGTCTGGGTGTAATAAATGAGAGAATTTAAAAAAAAAAGAAGTGGGCTGTTAGACAGTGTTGTGTTTGGATGTGAAATGTCTCTACAAGCTCATGTGTCTGAACACTTGGTCCCAGTTGGTGACATTGCTTTGGAAGGCTGTGGAACCTTTAGGAGGCAGAGCCTTGCTGGAAACTGTAAGTCACTGGGGGTGGGCCTTGAGGCTTTACAGCCTGGTCCCACTTCCAGTCTATTCTCTGTTCCTTTGGGTTGGTATGTGTGTATGTGTGTGTGTGTGTGCATGTGTTCCTGTGTGTCAGTGCCAACATGCTATGGTGTGGAGGTCAGAGAACAAAGTTGGCCATTGGTGGCAGGCTCTCCTGCTGTCTAACACTGCATACACCATGTGAGTGGGCCCACATGCTTCTGGCTAGTCTTCTTTTTGTCCAAATCATCTTCTGGTAAGGGCATGCCTGGATTACTCACACATTCATTAGTGTGTCCAATTTTTAAGTGAGTTATGGGGATCCAAACTCAGGGCATCAGGCTTGCAGATCAAATGCTTTCCTCACTAAGCCATTCTCAGGTCCTGTTCCCCACTTTTGGACTGTGGAGACAGTGTAACTATCTACCTTACACTCCTATCCCACACCTTCCCTGCCGTGATGGACCGGATCCTCTCAAACTGTAAGCTCAAATAAACTATGTCCCTAAAATTGCTTCTTCTTGCATATTCAGTCACAGCAATGAAAAACAGTCACTACTACAAACAGGTGGCTTCTAAGCAGCTAATGTTGCTCATAGTTCTGGAAGCTGGGAAGAGCAGATGAAGGCATTGATAGATTTGGTGTCTGATGAAAGCCTGCCACCTTGTTCATAGAAGGCTTTGTTTGTGTCTCATCCAGAGGAAGCATGAGTTGGCTCTTTGTGGTCTCTTTAGTAAGGACACCAAACCCAATCATAAGGGTTTCAACCTCATTACTTGGTACCCACAAAGGTCCATTTCTCCACACCTTCAGTGGTTAGGATTTTAGCATATGCCTTTTGGAGAGATACAAGCACTCAGATTCTGACAGAATGGTTTATGAGGAACAAGGTGATTCTCATCTGTTGGGAGCAAATAGAGACCATCTGCTCACTCCATGATCTGTTGCCAGAGAGGGAAAGCCCAGACCTCTGCACTCCAGGACCATGAACAGGTCTTGAAACAGCATTGGCTCATCCCATCTGTGGAATGGGCTCAACTTCAGCAGAAGGTCAGTGCTCACGGAGCTCCCAGCAGCATGAGCTTTGCATATGCAGCAGGAACAAATGGGAGGGTGTAGGGAAAGAAGGGGACGAATGTGCTTCTGTCATTAATCCACTAATCGTTAATTATCCCCCTAGACATCATATAATGTGCTACCCAGGCAAAAATAAAATTGCTTGAACTTTCCCACCAAGTTCTGGTTTTAAACAAATTACTCGCGTCAAAACTATTTACCAAAGTGAGTAATTTTAGACATTCATCAGACTTCATAACATTCCTTAATTAGCACCCGCTAATAAAGCCCTCGTGTAATTAAGCACACATGCATCCTTGTTGTTTCTTTATTTTACATTTTTGCTCATGATAATTTATTTCGAAACAACTTGATGTGCAGTTTCCAGAACCCATGCATGGACACGGAGGTGTGTGCCTTTGTGTGCCTGTTGCCAATGTCACTCTGTAGTGAGACATCATGCAATTAAAGCAGCAACTTAATTATTAATATCACAATTAAGGAAAGGAAGAAGAGGTTTTTCTCCCCCAAAGTGGAAAGTTGACCCCTGGCTCCAAGGGCAAGGGGAACAGGTGCACACTAGTGCTCTGGTCCTCTGGGTCCCAGGAGGGCAGATCAGGCAGTGTGACTTGTGCCTAAATACCCTTAGGGAGCAAGCAGGTCTTAGAAGGAGGCAGCTGGCTTCCCTGACATGCTGTTCCTCCTGAGAGGCTCCAGAGTGATAGTGGCGGCAATGACAGCTCCCTCGTACCTCAGAAACCTGCCACTGGAAGATCAGCATTTTAACTATCCCCTGCCCCTCAAGAAAAAAAAAAATAGAAGGACACCTTAATTTACCCTCCTGATTGGCTTGATAGCCGTCAGAGTGACAGCCTGTCTTCAGCAGAAAGAGACCTGGCGTTAGATTCCCAGGCTGGCATTGTGTGCTTTATGCTGTCTCTTTGCTCCCAGATTTAAAGTAGCTCTACTGTACCCCAAACCCTGCTGTCCCCACCTCTTACCTCCCTAATCACTGACCACATGATCAGGGTACCCCAGGGCTAGACCAGCCATATTTCTATCTTAAAGCTGGTGTCCCTGGTATTTCTTTCCACATTCTTAGTGTGGCCAATGGATGTCTCAGGACACAGACAGATCATCAGCACAGGAGAATTAAACTAGGTTAGTCCTTGTCCTATGTGTTTAACAAGAGCTATCAATGGCTCAGATGCCTTCACAGGCTGACCGTTGTCCTGCCCAGAGTCTAAGACTTACCTTCCATGTAAGACTGGGTGGTTCTTGGTTGCTTCCCTCAGAAAATGGATTTGGCTATTTGCAATATGGTTACAACAGCATCATCCAAGAAGCTTTCTTCCCCCCAAGGCCTAATATATTCTTTAGGCTTTATAAATCCATGCTCATTTTACATAACATAAAAGGCCCCAGACCCCTTAAGATGCTTCCACATTCAAACACGCTTTCCTACCCCTCTAAGAAGCCCTCACATAGGACTATCTATATTCAGATTGTACTGGGGTTTATAATTTGCATTTTTAAACCAGTATTCTAAGAATATTACAGCACACATCTGCCTTTGTAATGTCCACATGCCTTCCACAAGCTTTGACTGCCTCTCTAGGTGTTCCCTGTCCCCACACATCGCATCTAACTTAGAGCTAGGCACCAGCCACAATGCTACTCAGTGCCTGATGTGGTAGTTCGTACAGAATTGTATGGTGCCTGTGAGACACCCACAAAGACCTTTTATACACAGAATTTAAGGCCTCCATATACTGCATGTGAGAGGATACTATTCTGTTCATGTTGAGTTACATAAATTGATTGTTTAACTTGTTTCTTTTCATTTTTTTGTTGTTGGCAAAGTAGCTTAATTGGAATTAATGTAAGAAAAGTACACAATGAATAGGAATAAAGCAGACAATGAGGCCCCAGAGGAGGCTGGGAGAAGAGTGACAAGCTGTGGACAGCCCTGAAGGGAATTAGTTTGTGGACCTGCTGATGAGCTCAGGGAGTGGATAGCAGAGATGACTGTTTGTCTTTAGGGGCTTATGTCCATCTTGCTGACCCAGGTCTTCACACTGCACTGGCCACTAAGACCATGGTGGCTAGAGGATAAGAAGAGCAGAACTGTAGGGTCCTAGGGTTAGAATGAGCCCTGGGATTCTAGATCAGCAGAGTTTACCATCACATACATTATCAATGGACTAGTTCAGAGTCCAGCAATCTGAAAATGGAGGTGGGGCTTGCAGGAAACTCTGAGATAGCTTTCTCTAATGTTCATTTAACAACAATAAATAACATCTGTTAAACACATCACAGTTTCTGAAGTCCTTTTGTCTGCTCAGCTGTTATATAGGAGGGATACTTTCAGATTAATGTTCAGAAGACAAAATGGATTGACTGGGATTAGAACATAGCCTTTAGCAAAAGTCTATTTTTCCATACATCAGTATTTTGATGTCTTTGTCTTCTTGGATTAGAGCAATGCCTTTTTTGTGTGATGAGAAGGGAATGGGGTTAGGCAATAATTCTTTATTTTTTTACTCTTTGACAATTTCATATTTTGTAGGTGGATGTTTTCCTGAATACACAGCAGCTGCTTCCCAAATTACCACACAGAGACTTATTTTACTTATAAATGCTCAGCCGGTAGCTCAGGCTGATTACTAACTAGCTCTTACACTTAAATTAACCCATAATTCTTATGTTTAGCCACATGGCTTGGCACCTTTTCTGAGTACAGCATTCTTGTCTTGCTTCTTCTGTGTCTATCTGGTGACTCCTGACTCCGCCCTTCCTCTTCCCAGCATTCTTAGTTTGGTTACCCCAACTCTATGCTTCCTGCCTGGCTACTGGCTAATGGGTGTTTTGTTAAACCAATTCAAGTGACAAATCTTTACAGTGTACAAGAGGATTATTCAGCAATATATGTATATATTTCAGTCATTTTTGTGTCCCATTACCATCAAGTTCTGGTGGGCAACTAAGAGTAATGTGAATAGTCTGTGTTGTTCTGTTGGGACTTCCCTGACCAACAGCTCATAGAAAGGTATTTCACTCATAGCACTGAGATTTTGTTTAATAATGTGTGGCTTCTAGGGGTAGCATTATTTATACCTATTCAATTTTTTGTGTTATATTTTGTAACTAGCTTATAAAATAATGTTTTCTATATGGCATTTTCATCTTTACTTTTGGTTAGCCTTCTCCTCTCACACCATATCTTTATTCCCCCTTCTTCCCACTCCATCCTACCTTAAACCTTTTGTGTTGCCCACTCTGTTCATTTGTTAATGTGGTGTTTGCCTGGCTCTTAGTGTTTTCAATGGTCCAGTGTTCCTCTAGCATGTCATGGCAGCTTTGTAAACCTACAGCTGCTGTGGAAAGTGTTCTGGACTTAATATAGGGTTGATCTAGTTCTGCCACTCATTGACTGCACAATATCAGGTATATATATCTTTACCTCTCTAATCTCAATTCTCACAGAAGATTGACTGTACAAATCACTGAAGAGATCTGGTCCAGCTGTAGTCTTCAGCAAGTGCATAGACTGGGGTAGTTATATCTCCAGATAACTTCAAGAAGACACCTTCCTGTGAGTGGCCTTAGACATGCAATCATGATGACAGAAGAGAAACAGGGTTCTGGTGGCCTCTGGTGTTTCTGATTGGCTCTTTGTGGCTCTGTATCCTCCTCCTAGGCAGGATTAGTACTTGGAAGTGTGGCCATACAAACCGATCTTGCCACCTGGGTTCTGCCGAACTGCACCCAGGGAGGGGCACACCTGTCCCATCCTTAAACCCATGGTAACAAGTCACTGATCAGCACAATTGGCTCTAATAGCTCCCCAGGTGGATTCCAGAGAGCAATGAGCCGAACATAAAAATCCCTTTATTATTGCCATTCTGCTTTTATATACCCATCAAGCTTTCATATTTAATCTCCTACATCACAATAGCTGATCATTTTTAACATTTGACATTGATAGAGTGCCCACTGCTATTATTCTGACATACTATAAAACATTACACCCATTTGCAATAGAAAAGGCCAAGAATCAATACCCAGCCCCATTTTCCACTATGGCCGTAAATCATGAAGCACCTAACAAATTGGTTTAAGTAGAAGAAACTTCAGAACCAATGAATGGCCTGACCAATCCCACCCCCTGTTAGAGCTGACAGAGACCAGGAGGCCTGGGGGCTGGATGACTGGGGAATGGAAAGGGTTGGTAAGGAGCCAGGCTGCTCCGTAGGCAACCAGAATTCTCTATGGACAACATTCTCTGTCTATCTAGAGGACAGCGGAGATAATGAAGAACACCTTTATTCTGCTGGGTATCAGCTTCACCTCTCACCTTAAAGCAAGTGACCACCAAACTAGGAAGCCAGTGACTTCCTGCTTTCTAGCCTATCTTTCTAAGGTTCAAAGACCCATTGTCAAGATTATTGTCTATTTTGTTGGTTGCCTCATTCATTGGAACAATGAGATGCTAAACTGAATTGATTGGCTACTTAATCAAACTGACTAGGATGAATTAACCGAGCAAGCATTTCAAAATGACTAAAGCCAAGAGTTAAGAAAAGTCATGGGTCTCACCATTGCTCAATATATTTAGGGTGAAGGCCTGGAATATTCAGGCCATTATCCTTGTATTTGAAATGAATGACATTTTTTAAGATAGAGAAGATTTAGATGTTTAGAAAATTATATAATTGATCTGATTGAAGTACCTTATGTACATATATGAAGATGTCATAATGATACCAATTATTTTATACAGTTAATACACACTAATAAAAAAGAAACTATTATTGTTTATTATTCTTTGGTCATCATCTAGATCTAGGTCAAGACTCTGATGATTTGTTGGCCAATATTAGAAGCTTCTAATAACCCAAGTTGCTAAGTTGAAAACCACCTGGGCATGGTCTGACTCAGCGTAGATTCAGGATGTTGTAAAATTCTAGCAGTGGAAGGAGTTGGCTCTGGTGCAACAGAAAAGAAAAGCAATGCACTTGACCATTTCTTTCTCATGAAAGAGACTTTCTTATTGACGTCCAGTATAGGAGGGCCTCTTGACCTGGCTTCTGTGATAGGGAGAATCCTTGCGTTCACACATGAACCAGAGTTTTGTAGAATAAACCCCTCTCTCCTATTATCTATATTATAGACTCGGATGATTTTCCTACACTTCAATTAACATTGAGTCTTTCTATTAGTTGTCTTACTCTACCTCTTAATGATTGTACATAAAACGAAGAACTTTGGTCAGACCAGCATCTAATAAAGAAACACTCCTTTAGCAGAGATTTGTGAATAACCCCCATCGCCCATTCTTCTCACCTAGAATGGCACATGAAGGTTGTCACTGGCTGCACACTTACAGGTTATTTCTGCATGGCATAGAGTACCACAGACATCGAGTTAGGACACAGGAGTCTGGTTCGAGTCTCATCCTGCCAATTTCCATTTCTACGATGGCAGGATAGATGAGACATATGACCCCTTTATGCATTACTTATTTCATTTGTAGGGGGATAGTAATTCCCATTTTTCATGAGATCCCTAATGAGGAAATGAGATAATGATAGTAAAAGCATTCGCTATTATTGTTATTACTGGTAATGCAATGATAACAATGAAATATGAAAAGAAACAAAATAAATTCTTATCACATCAGTTCTGCTTTATGCCAGTGGGAGCCAAGCTTCATGTTCACAGAAGAAACCTGGGGGAAAGAGCAGAGCCCTCAAAGCCAGGCCCCTCTACATGTACCCTGTGAATCCAGTCAGAAGGGCAGTTAGATACAAGCGGTTCTTAGACAACTGCCAAATCCTAAAAAATGTTTTCATTTCTGGGCCTTGACCTTTCCATAAAGTACATTTGGATATATTTGTGAAGTCATCTTCTTTACCGAAAGATATGTATCAAGTGCTTCCTCTATGTTAGTCACAGTGCTCCATTTTGGATGTCTATCAAAGTAGACAAGGTACTTTTCATGTAGTGTCTCTGATTCTGAAAATCTCCAGCTTTCTAATACATCTGAATCTCTCCCCAGGCCTCACCTCTTTAGGCCCTTCAACATCAGAATAACGCATGGTGGAAGCTGAGTGTCTGTCATTTTGAAAATTTCCTCAGATAATTCTAACATACAGGCTCCCTGGCCGATGTGGTAATTTATCATTAGCCAGAAGATACCATGACCCCCAAGAACCAACCTCCTCTAGTTACCTATCCATGTCAGGGTAAGATTTCTGGCTTTTAGCTTCCCTAAAATTGAGGCACAATGAGAAATTGAGTTTAACTCTTATAAGTTCATCACGGGCTGCAAAACAGGCCAGATCCTTCATCATCCATCTTCTGTTCTGTGATGGAATTGCTCTCAAATAGATGCTTTGTTTGGCATGTGGACTGCAGGCCTCCTGTCTATAGACCCGGGATCACCCAGAAATGCCATTGCCCCTGTATTATCAAGCGGTGATTCTCTTTGGCCTAAAATCTATGTTTAGATCTCAGATGAAAGAGAGAAAGCCCAGGAAGAAAGTGAAGGAGGTCCAAGTCAGCTCCCTGGCAACTTAGTCATTGTTCTCAGCACCAAAGCAACCCTCCAAGTACTGCTTGAATTTATAGGCCTGCGTGAGGGCTCTTCAGAGCAGTTTGCCCTCTGTCAGCTGGTGTGAACTAGCTATTGGAAACCCTGAGACCCAGGGAAGATGTCACAACTTCCGCCCTGTGAACCATGAAGTTCAGCCTCAAAGCAATCCCAGGACAACCCCCCCCCACCCCCGCCACCCAACAGGTGCAGGATCCATGAGGGTAAAGCAGCACGTCTCCATTGTAATCTCATTGTTTCTTATTGTAGTTGCTGATATCACTTGAGCCTTTTGTAGACCTCTCATCCTGGTCCTTGAGGGTCTCTTTTGATGCCTTTAAAAAAATACCTTTTGCCCAAGCCTCACTGAGTCCAGCAAGTAAACTTTTATTTTGCCTGTGGTCTCGCCTCTGTACCAGGGAGCTATTCCTGGCATATAGTTACTGCTGCTGATTTTGCAATATTTTGATTTCAGCGGAATGGAAATGTATCTTCTCCCCCACAGAACTGCCTAGAGCCCTGTGGTGGAAGCTGATTTTTGGTGAGAATGGTGTTAAAGCAAGATGGCAAAGATTTCAAAGGGCCAAGAGCTCACCGGAAGTTACCGGCTCCTCCCCTGTCGCGGGTCCTCTCAGCCCAGTCAAGGGAGAACCCTCAGGCAGCCTATCTTGGCTGGGAGCTTGCGCTTAGTAGTCAAGGGCGTTTCTTGAGCTGAAATGTCAATCACATTCCATCTTCTTCAATCCCCACAGTGGCTTTGGAAAACCCGCCCTCTGATTAAGCTGGAATCCACAGGCAAGGAAGCCTGTAGACGTTCTTTCCTAAGCACGCTGGACGAAGGAAAAACCCAGCCTTAGAGTTCAGACTTACACATTGGCAAGGGGCTGGAGGCTGAGGACCCCTGGGTACCCTTAAGCATTTTGAGCTTTGTGGGATACAATTCCATTGCTAGTAACACGTTTCAGAGGATGGGAGGAAAAGGCAGGGGGAGCCAGACCGTATTCCTGGAAATAGGAAGGATGAATAAATCACCACCAAGGGCTTAGGCAGACCTTATGGTAAAAACATAAAGGAGGTAGGGAGTACTCAATAATCTGTTCTCAGACCCATTATCACACCCTGGGTTGTCCCACAGTCCTTCCTTCTACTTAGCCCAGGCAGTCAGAACCCAGGCTGCCTCCAGTCCCCTCAGAAGTGACCCTTTGATATCGGATCTCCCATCTGCTGGGCTAGGCATGTGGAAGAGACAGCTGGCACAGCCCCTCCCAGGGGACTGCAATTAGGGGATATTTAATCCTGTCACCTGGGTCATTTGCAGTGATGGATTTGGGCTTGAGTGCTGAGTGGCGCCAAGAGGATATTGGATTACAAGGGGCCATCCCCTTCACCCCTCAAAGAGACCTGGCCCACCCATGCCCTGCACCTGTCTCTCTGGCCCCAAGGTGAGTCACCTGACACCAATGAATGAAGAACAAGCATTGGTTGTCACCTCTCTCTCTGCTTCCCACCTCGTATTTCACCTGAAACCTCCTACAGATGTGAAAACACTGGTGATATTTGCACCCCTGCCCCCTGCCTGGCCAGCCATCATTTCAGAGGTTCTGAATGACAGACTCTGGAGACTGAAGAGATTTCCAAGGGTTTACCATCATTCCACTTAAGGTTTCCAGTCTACATTTCCCCAGTCTTTGTCCCTCATCAGGCTACCAAGGACACTGGAAAAAAGCTTGCGGGCCCAGAGGCATGGATGTATGAATAGATGAAGCTGACATTCTCCAAGATTCTTTCTAGATTTCTCTCTCTCTCTCTCTCTCTCTCTCTCTCTCTCTCTCTCTCTCTCTCTCTCTCTCTCTCTCTCTCTCTCCCTTCTCTCCCCATTTGTTGTAGGGGGGAGGAGAGCTGAGGTATAAGGTAAAAGGTATGAGCTAGGGAAAAATCAACAAAACATGATTCTTTTGTGAATTATATCCACATGAAAGAAGTGCCCATGTGCTAGGAATAATAGATGGCTTCAGTGATTTCTGGGGATCCTTGTTGGATAGAATTCTAACCAATCTTCTGTCCACTCATCAATGTGAACTTTTGAGGAATCTCACACAAGGAGTTAGTCTTAACTGTCTTAGATCTGTATTCTGACATATCTTTGTGTGTGTGTGTGTGTGTGTGTGTGTGTGTGTGTGTGTGTGTGTGTGTGTGTGTGTGTGTTCCTCAATTGTTCTTTATCTTATCTGTTGAGGTGGAGTCTCTGACTGAGCCTACACTTGGTCAGTTTGTCTAGACTGGCTGTCCAGAGAAGCCCAGGGATCTTCTTGTCTCTGTTTTCCCAGCACTGGATTTAGTTGTGAAGCACTAAACTCAGAGGTTTGGTTGTTTTGCTTATTTTCTCTTTTCTTTCTTTCTTTCTTTCTTTCTTTCTTTCTTTCTTTCTTTCTTTCTTTCTTTCTTTCTTTCTTTCTCTCTCTCTTTCTTTTTCTTTCTTTCTTTCTTTCTTTCTTTCTTTTTTTTTTTTTGCTGTAGATCAAACTCAGATTCTCCTATCTGCACGACAAGCACCTTACTCACTGAGCCACCTCCCTCCCATTGGATACATCTTCAAACAGCATTCAAAGATATTGACCAATCTCTACACGTGTGTGTGTGTGTGTGTGTGTGTGTGTGTGTGTGTGTGTGTGTGTGTGTGGTTTCATGTTTCAGGAGAGGTGAGGGATCCAGAGTTACGTAAGGAGTTCACTGCCTGTAGGACTCTGCACAGTGTCTATTGCGCATGTTGAGACCAGCTTTCTATGAAGCTATTCTCAGAGGTTGTGTGTGCCTTGTGGGTGGGGAGGTCATATCATTCCCTCTGCTTCAGATAGTGGCATACCATTGTCCTTGGGAATAATGTGTTTCCATAGGCCACTACATTTTGATCTGACCTAAAATTGTTCTTCTGTCTTCTCTCTTCCTTCTCCCTATATCGTCTCACTCCCTATGCGAACACCATTATGTGTGTATTTTGTGTGTATATATGTGTGACACGTGTGTATGTGCAAGCACATGTATACAGCTTTGAAGCTTCAACCCTGTCCGTACCTTAGTACCTTTGTATCATAGATCTGTGCCTGCAATATACTCTCCATAGGGTCTGACATGACAGATTCCTTCTTATTTTTCAACTTTCATCTTAAGTATTTCAACTTTAGGGAGTCCTATGCTGAGCTCATTTGTGATGGTTTGAATGAGACTGTCCCCCATAGACTTGTTTATTTGAGCCCTTGGTCCTCAGTTGGTGGCACTGTTTGGGAAGGCTTAGGAGGTGTGGCTTTATTTGAGGAAGTCGCTGGGGGCAGACTTTGAGATTTTAAAGAACCGTGCCATTTCCAGTCTTCTCCAGTCTTCCTGCTGGACTTTGGTGAAGTGAGCTCTCAGCTTGCTGCCCCCGCCATTGTGTCTTATTGCTGATATGCCTCCCAGTCGTGGGACCATAAGCTGAAATCAACTCTTCCTTCTGTAAGTTGCTTTTGGCCGCGGAGTTTTATCACAGCAACAGACAAGTAGCTCAAACATTATCCATGGTATCTTTGTTTATTTTCCAAATGCTATCTATACATTATTTTGTACCAAATAAACTCACTGGTTGTGTGTTTTTCTCGTTTGAGCACAATCTCAATGCAGTGGCTAAACTTAATCCCAGCACCCAGGATAACTACCAGCACATCACAGCGGGACATAAATATTGAATCAGGGTACACAGAATTCTTACTGTGAGTCAGCTTGGAGGCCATATTTGTCAGTGCTATTTAAGGAAGGGGGTTTGGTGTCCAGGCAGAGAATCTCTTCACCTCCCCACCTCACAAAGCAGGCATCCGTGCTTTGTAACTCCCAGCTTAAGACTGACAAGCTCTCGCCACCTTGGCTCTGCCCTCTGTTGCCCTACTCCAAAGGCCTATTTCTAAGATGATCAAAGGGATTGGAACAAAGGATCGTGACTGAGTGAGTTTTATGTGGCATCCTGGAAATGGGGACACTTTTAGAGCAGGCCCCGTCCTGGAAGGGTGTTCTTGAGAACTGCAGATCTGCTCCCTTCAAAGGGTCAACATGACGGACGGCACAGCAAGAAGCACTGGAGGAGAGAGAATTTCTCTCCAGAGGAGGAGAAGCACTTCAAGCCCATCACCCTAACCTCTGTTCACAGAGATGGTGTGTGTGTGTGTGTGTGTGTGTGTGTGTGTGTGTGTGTGTGTGTGTATGTATGTGTGTATGTATGTGTGTATGTATGTGTGTGTGTGTGTGTGTGTGTGTGTGTGTGTGTGTGTGTGTGTGTGTGTATGATTATCCAGCACAGGAACGGATCATCTGTTTTAAGTGCCATAGTGTTCCAGGCTTCCAAATACCCTTGCGGATTGCCAGTAGCCTGCTCTCCCTCCCCATCTACAGAGCTGCTACTACTTCTGTGAATTTTGTTTATTTCCCAGAGCCTCCCATAATAATTTCGATTCTCCAAGCAGCTTCCTCCTGATGAACTGCTCCTGCCCCATGGCTCTTCTGAAGTCCATCAACGTCTGCGTCCCAGTTGGAAAACGCGACTGCTTTGAGGTAATTTGATAAATCGTCTTAAGGCATTTTCATATTCGTGTACTCTGCCTCTCCATTCCGTTCATAAGCTCCTTTAGGGAAAAATCTATATCTTTTTTTTTCATTTATAACTTTCTCCACATGATTCTTAGGACAGAATTTTCATCAGCGTGCTTATTGTCTGAACACTTTTTTTTTTTTTGTGGGCTGAGAACCCTTGGATGCTGACTTTATTTCATTCATTAATTTATTTAAAATATTTACTGAGGCTTATTATTGGCAGACACTGGCTAAGTGCTAGAGGTTTAGTGTTGAAACTCACAGTCTGGGGCAGAGATGGCAACATACACAAATAACTGTAATACAATGTGGTAAGTGCTATAATCTAGGTTCTGTGAGCTCAGAGTGCTCTGGAAACCCAGGAGGGAGCTTATGAAATAATTTACTTACTGTTCCAATGTCTAAATATGAATGTTTAAGTAAACACCTTTTCTTTGGAAATGCTTGCAGCCTTTGTGATTTTTTTTTCCTGTCTATTATCTTACTTGGTGCCTCTCCCAAGCTCTTTAAGCAGCTCTTGTTCCATCAACTCACCTCGACACAGAGTCAGGACCCACAAAGTAGCTCTGGAAAGAGAGAGTAAGTGAATGAGGGAATCAGTGTTACTCACTCGGGTTTGCAATTAGATAAATTAAATGTCACAAAGTGATTTGCTGAAGGTCATAAACATGTTCCCAGGTAGTCGGTGTAAACATTCCTTCAATGCCTGTGATAGAAGGGTTTCTCTGCTGTGCTGTAAATAAGGTTAGAACGTGTTTCACCCTCCTGAACGTCTGCTTTCACGGTTGAGATGGGATGCACAGCTCAAGCTTGACGTCAAAGATGGAGACCGACTCACAAGGGGGCCTGAGATCAGCCACTGAGTCCATTGCAGAGGTAGGAAGGACCCCGGGAAGCAGGAGCGTTCACTGTAGCTCATGTAGCCAGGGAAGGTGTCCAGAAGTGAAAGGACAAAGCAAGAAGAAAAGAGGCAGCGAGCAAAGACACACCCCAAAGAAACGAAATCCACTGACCAGGTCTGCTGCTGTGCGCTTTTGCCAGGTCTACACCCGCTGGACTGGAGCACTCAACCCTGTCCTTTGTAGTCCGTCTTCAGGCTCTAATTGAACCCCAGGTTACATCCAGGTCAAGAAATCCTTGAGTCCTCTCAGGGAGAGCTTTTTCTTCACTCTCTTTGGGTCACCTAGACAAGGTATATATGTGAGGACGACTTAATGGTAGCCCTGGTTTCTGTTTCAGAACCGCTCTTTTTCCCCTCACAGAGAAGTGCTTCGGTATTGGACAGGCTCCCAGCATCCGGGGCTTGTAGTCATTTCCTCTGAACTGAAACATTCCCTCCTGGAGGCTGAAGGGAAGCCCATTTAACTTTTCTAGGCTTAGGAGGCTCAGGACAGCACAGTATTTACCTGGTCCTGCCTTCGTGTTACATAAGCAGTGGATTGCTTGAGAGGAGGGACCCTGCCTTCAGGTTGTGCAGGGAGCTCCAGGCAGGTGGCTTTCACGAGCCCGTACTCTCGTAAGTAACCTCAATAAACTCACTGGATCAGCAAGCTCCACTTGAGTGGAACTGCTCCTTTGTCTGTCATGGATGCCCTGTCTCGGGTCACAGACATGTTCAGGTTGCCCCGGGAAAAGCCCCACGACAGCCTTCCAAACTCCTCTCTTCACTGTTGCTCTCCTTCAAATCATCCTGTAAGAAGTGAAATCCTGCACAACACTCCTGCTTAGGAATGTTACAGCTATATTGACGGGTACTTCTCAACCCGCAGTGTGACCTAGGAACTGTGTTCGTATTGTGTGGTCCTGCTTCCCTTATTCATAGATGAGAGAACCACTACAGACATGTGACCCAGAGAGCCAATCAGATCATCTCCTATAGGAGTTGAGATATGAGACCAAGAGGTGATTTTTTTTTTCAGCTAAGCTGGTCCCTGGGATGGGGTAAAATGGAACAGGAGACTTGTGTGGCAGCCATCTTAAGCCATGTGCCTCTCGAGTAGGAAAAGCCAATCTGAAGGAGGATAGTGCCAAATGAACAGAGAGAGACGAAGCTGAAACCACTGAGCGAGAACCCTGCTGGACACCTGTCAGCTCTGCAGTCCATTTGGGGACTCATCGTTTCCTTTTTGCCTTTGTCTTTAAGACATCCCTGTGTCCTTGGAATGATCACCCCATCTCTCTCTCTCTCTCTCTCTCTCTCTGTGTGTGTGTGTGTAAAACTTTGTTTTTAGTTCCCACAGCCAAAACAGTTTGTATTTTAAAAAAAGTTAAATCCAAGTCAATGAAGAGAACAAAGTTTGGTACACAGAAAGAAGTGATCCAATTGAAATAAAGGGACATTCCCTGCTCTTATCTAATTACGTACATGGTTCATTAAGAAAGTAGAGTTGAGATATATGGATTGGGGAATGTGGGGCTCTTCCTTCCAGGATAATCTAGAAACAGTTATTGCCTCAAACTAAACACATTTCGTTTCTTTATTTCTTGTTTATTTTTTCAAGAAAGAAATGGGGAGAAAATGAAAGAGGAAACTAGGACCCAGGGGGGAATAATTCAGAGTTTTGGATTCTCTAAATGGGGTGGAGTTGAGGAGAGGTTGTCTTGGCAGAGCAGAGGTTTAGAACTAGGATCTATGTGAAGACAAGACCAGCAAATTCACACACTCAGTGAAGAAGGGGAATGGGAGACAGGAGGAACCTTTGAGCACAAGGCAGGCATGAAGAGGGTTGTTTGCCCATGCCCATGCTCTGAGTGATAAAGGAAAATATTCTTTGGGAAACAGAAACCCTGAGATGCCATATTGCATGGTTTGAAGTTCAAATATAATATATAATAACTCTGTTGTCTGGAAATTTTAAGATAGTAAATTTATATTAATATAAAAGGAGCTTTCTGTTTACTGAAACCCTAGGGATTGCTGATAGACATAGCTGATAATTTTCTTTGGAGAGATGCTCCCATGGCATGATCTGCCATTGGCTTTTACAGTAGAGAAACAGCCCAGTCAGGATGGGCTTACAGTAAACAATAGCACAACACAAGTGGAAATGTTCTGCCACAAGTGAGAACTGGCAGACACAACTAACAGGAAGATTAAGCACCAGGAACGGGACACTGCAGAAGATAACCTGGAAGAACATGATTGTGTAGGCAGAATTGAGATCTTTAAAGTATGACATACATTTTATGATGTAAAGACAGCATAATTAATCAGAACATGCAAGATTTAAAATTCTCTTTATTCTTGAGAATTTCATACCCATGTACAATGAAATAAGATCATATCTACCCCCATTTACCTCATTCGACTCTCCCCAGAATATGTAGGATTGAAAGAGAGCCAAATAGAAATTTAAAACGCAGACTTTGAAAGAAAAAATTCTGTGGGAACATATTAGAAATAGAGGGAAGAGAATAAATGAACCAGAAGCTTCAAGAGACTTTAACAAAAGGACCAAAAGCTTAACTCAAAGTAGAGTACAGTGAGTGACAAAAGACAGAAATATGAGAAGATGAAAAATACAGGCTAAAGTGATAAACCATCAGAAAATGCTCAATAGTCTGGGGCAAACCATCAGGAAATGCTCAATAGTTTGGGGTAAACCATCAGTAAATACTCAATAGTTTGGGGTAAACCTTTAGGAAATGCTCAATAGTTTGGGATAACCCATCAGTAAATATTCAGTAGTGTGGAATGGGAAGAGCAGGGAAACCCCTACGCAGTAAGTAAATTTGTTCAGCCTAGATATATTTTAAAAAGCACAATGCTTTGGCATGATAAATAAAAATATGCACTAACTAGGCACATCATGGTGAAAAATGCCAAATTCCAAAGTCAGAGAAACCTTAGAAGGCAAAGAAACCACAATGGTTTGGACAGCAAACCACCATAGCAGTGTTGAGGCCAGAGTATAATGGACCATGTCTTTAAAATACCAAGAAAAAAATTGCCAGCCCAGAACTAGTTTTTGCAATCCAAAATAATTGCCAAGTGTAAGCTGTGACCAAAATGTAAGGGAGAAATACAGAGGGATTCAGAGGGATGAAGACCGGAAGACACATGAGATCCCACGGAGATAAAAATTAAAGAAAGGAGGTAAATCTGGAAGGAAAGGGTGATATCCAAAACTCATTGTTGAACAGAACATAAACAACTGACACATATATTATGATAATAAGCATAAAAATACCTAATTCGGGATCTACAAAAACAAGATGAATAATCAGACAGTCGATGGGGGGCTGAACTCTAATCATTCAGGCTTAATAGTTCAGAGTTAAAAGGTTCAACTTTTGTTGAGGGTAGAAATATTGACTGGGTTTTTCAAGTCTGCAGCCACATAGACAATTTAAAACTAAACGCATACACACACACACACACACACACACACACACACACACACACCTAAAAATCTAGGAATACAATGCATAGAGAAAATGTTTTGGTTAGTGGTTCTATTGCTGTGACAAAACACCTTGACCAAGAGCAACTTGGGGAGGAAAAGGTTTATTTCGCTTGCAGTTCCACATCACAGTCCATCACATCATCAAAGGAAATCAGGGCAGGAACTCGTGCAGGGCAGGAGCCTGGAGGCAGGAACTGAAGCATAGGCCAAGGAGGAGTGCTGCTTATGGAGCAGCATATTTCCTTGTTCAGCTTGCTTTCCTACAGCACCCAGGACCACCAGCCCAGAAGTGACACCTCTCACTCTGAGCTAGCTCCTCCCACATCAGACATCAATCAGGAAAATGCGTCACAGGCTTGTCCACAGACCAATTTAGTGGGGTCATTTTTCTCAATTGAGGTTCCCTCTCCCAAAATAACTACAGTTTGGGTCAAGTTGACATAAAACCAGCCAGCACAGGAAGGAAATTAAAAAGAAGTGCAGCCAATCAAAGGGAACGTAGGAACTCTTAGGAAAAACAAAGCATTGAAGAATAGTGAAGTCAAAATAGCAGGGAACACAATAAACACACTACAGCCGATGTTGTTTCATACTTTAAATACATCCTGGAGCAGACGAGGTGAAATGAAGGCCAAGACACCATTACTAAAGGGTCTGAGCATAGGGGTTTATATCCAAAAATATAGGGGAAAACTTATTCTCACTAATAATCAGGAAACACAACCTAGTTGATACGAGTATCCACGAGAAATGAAGGACACAAGAAACACTGTCAGGGAATATCAGGCTTGGAGTAACTGGGAAATACGTCTAGGAGAGTGGAAGGTGGGCATCTAAATAGTAATTCCCACCCTGGCTATGAAGAAGGAGCAGAATCCAGAGGAGCCCTGGTATTGGCAGTGAGAAAAGCTTGTAGGAAACAGCATTTCCAGGACTAATCCCTGAGCAGAGGGGAGCAAAGCAAGTGAACACTGTCTATCGCCAGCCTGGACTTCTTCAAGGAAGCAGTTCCCAGCCTGTGGGGGAGAGGAAGCCAAGCAGCCCCACACACTCAACTTGAAAGTCCGTGGAGACTGAAATGATAAGAACTCATGAGGCAGAGCAATGGAGAGGAGAGTTATGCAGAAAAACAGTTCTAGAAAATGGCGTAGGAGTTCTCTGGAGTCTTGGCTAAAAACTACACACAAGGTGTGTCGGATAAAATGCCAAAAGACTAAACAATTATCAGCTGCTGTAAGTCAAGAAAAGGTCAAGGAACTCACACCGCGATGGGAATCACTTCAGTCTTCACTAACAGGAGTGGGAGACTGTAAATTATGCAGAGGGGTTAGTAGAGGCATCAAAAGGGACATATTTTGATGGAGATTATGCTAAACTAACCCAGGAAAATGAGCTTTGAAATGGTCAAATTGGTCCACAAGTAACAATATCCTGCCCAAATAAAAGAGATCATTTTAAAATGAAAACAACAAAATCTAGTATTCAACAATGTTTCTGGCACCTAGTTAAAAATTAGTAGTCTTATTAGCAAGAAGGAACATGTGGCTCGTGTATGGCAGGAGAAAAATGATTTTTAAAAAATGTCAAGAAGAGAAATGACAGCAGATGAAAGTTAAATACATATAAAGGGGTGTGGAGTATTGAAAATAGCAAACACAAATGTAAATATGAAATACAATTTACTTATTTAATTTAAAAGATTGTTTATGAAAGTGATTTTCTAAAAAAAAAAAAGAAGAAGAAGAAGAAGAAGAAGAAGAAGAAGAAGAAGAAGAAGAAGAAGAAGAAGAAGAAGAAGAAGAAGAAGAAGAAGACAGGGCTGGAGGCATTGTTTTAGCAGTTAAGGATGCTTGCTGTAAAACTGAGGACCAGAGCTCAGATCCTGACACCTAGTGAATAAGCGGGTGGCCCACTCATATCTCTAACTCCAGGGCGGAGGAGAGCAGAGACAGGAAGACTCTTGTAGCCAAACAACATGAGCTCTGGGTTTAGAGCAATCTCCTATCTCAAAGGAATAGGCAGAGAGTAATAGAGGAAGACACTTGAAGCCCTTCACACACACACACACACACACACACACACACACACACACACACACACACACACACGACAGAGCTTAAAACATGGGACGAAAGAAAGAGAAGTCTAAGATTCTCACTTACACGTGAACCAGTGCAATATTTTTGAAGGCAAAGTGTGAAAAGCTAAAGATGCATGTTGCAAATCACAGAATAACCATAGGATATAATAAAGCAAAGAAACATAGCTAATGGAACCACATGAAGTGTTTGTTAACTAAAAACAAATCCCCATTTTTTCATGTACAAAAGTAAAAGAAAGAGGGTCTGGGAATATAATTCATTTGTTGTGCTAAGTCCTGGGTCTGCTCTTCAGCACCACAGAAACTGGGAATAGAGGTGTCTATTTGTAATTTCATCATGTGGGAGATGAAGTCATGAAGATTAGAAATTCAAGGTCATCCTTGTTCACCTATCAAGTTGGAGGCCAGCCTGGGCTACATGAGACCATGTCTCAAAAAAGGAAAGCATTGGAAGAAGGATCAGAAAAGACAAATAGAAAACAACATGTTAGATTTTAAATCTATCTGTTAAATAAATACAGTTAAGAAAAATAATTTATACATTTCAGATGAAATTTAGAGAATATAAATATGGAGTTAAAAGTATGAGTATATGATATTTAAAAAAATGCCAATGTGTATAGTTAAGCTAAAATTGCAAAAGTACTAGAAAATATGCAAAGTATTAATAGAAGAAAACTAGAGTTGTGTTTATATAGTAGACTTACCAAAAGGAATTGTCAAGAGAATAAAGACACCTGATGATAAAAAGGGCTGGTCTATCAAGAAGATATGAGCAAGACATCATACACTTTGGTCATAGAACATGGAGAAATCAAGTTGGTACTGACCAGAGAGTCCCTCCCTGCTGGTTTGCTTTCATACTCCTTGGATGTACTGTGAGGGCTTCATGGAGGGACGTCATCAACAGTCGTATCCAGCTATGAACCCTGGAAGTCATAATAGTGGTAATGTGGCAATATATGCCCATGGATCTAATAGTGTGATTATAATGGAGGTAATCAACTGCTTTTTGATTGAATGAAAGGTCCACTCTGCATACCTGGTACTATAAATCTGACCAAGAACCCATAGATTAGTACAGTTCTCAGACTTAGAGAAGTTTCTTTATGCAATAGATAGCAGTGAAGGCAGAAACTTCCAACTGGTCAAAGTGCAAAGAATAAGGTCACCACAAATGAGACATCCATAGCATACCATCTTCCCCGACATGCAGAAGAAGGGGGCAAAGGATTGTAAGAAGCAGGGTGGAGAGTGGCAAAACTGTGTCTTCTGGGTATGACAGGACTGATGTACTCATAAACCCATGGCAGATACAGTTTCCTGCACCAGATCTGTACAACATCAAACCAGAAGCATGAAGCACAACAAGTATGATGTACAACATCAACATTTTAGCAGGAAGAGGGGAGGGGCACACGATCCACCAACTCCAACTAAGGAGCTATTAAGAGTGGAGGATGTCTGTGAGAAGCAGTGTCAGTTTTCATCAGGGATGTGGCTCCTGGTAGATCCACCCACACTCCAGTGAATGGACCACATGTATGAGCACATGGGCAGCACAATGTGACTCAGTGAGTTGTCAAAACAATGACATGAAGTTGGGAGGGAGTGTTGGGGATGGTGTGAATCTACAAGGCATTAAGAGAAGGAACTGGGTTGAATGTGATCAAAATACATTGCATGCATGTATGAAATTATTTTGTTTGTTTTTTCGAGACAGGGTTTCTCTGTGTAGCTTTGCACCTTTCCTGGAACTTACTTGGTAGCCCAGGCTGGCCTCGAACTCACAGAGATCCACCTGGCTCTGCCTCCCAAGTGCTGGGATTAAAGGCATGCACCACCACCACGCAGCTTGCATGTATGAAATTCTTAAAGAAGTGAACATTTTATTTTTTAAAAAATCCAGAATTTGCTAGAGAGGAATTTTTTACTGTAGTTGAAGACTTCAGCTGCTCTCTCATTAGTTAATAGAACAAGCAGACAGAAAATCAGTAGAGAGATGCCCTAAGCATTATTAACGAACATAATCCAATTGACATTTATATAACATCCCACCCAATGAGAAGAGAATATAGTTTTTCAAGTGGACATGGAATGTTTGTTGAAATAAGGCATTCCCAAAACCATTGAAAAAATAAAAACAAAAATTGAGATAATTAACTCAAGAAGTATATTCCTTTACCATGATAGAATTAAAATAAAATTCAGTAATAGAAAAAATATTTGAAAATTTTCTTCAGACTTGGAAATGAATAAACATATTTCTAAAAAAACTGAGTCATAAAGAAAGTCACAGGGAAGACTAGCAACCAATTTTGACTAGACAAAGATGAAACCACTACATGGAATGCACAGAAAGTAAGTTCTTAAAGGTAAATTTATAACAATAAATTTTGCATTATTATAACAATAAAATTTGCACCATATTATAGTGTTATGTAATAAGTTTTCTTTTTCTATGATAAGGGAGAAGTGAGAAAAACAAACAGGAAGAAAGAAATAATAATTCTATGAATGGGAATAAATAAAATTGAAAACAGCGAAACAATAGAGAAAAGCAATAAAATCAAGTTTTTTAAGTCAATAAAATTGATAAATCTGAAGCCAGATCTGATCAAGAGCAAAAGAAAAGTAAAAATGAAAAACATAATAAATTAAAATGAAAACATCATATAAATACTTCAGATATTAAAAAGGCAATATGAAGATTTTTGAACAACACTGTGGCTATAAATATGAAAACAGAAATGATCATTTTCCATGAGGAACATAAACTTAGCACAGTTTCCTCAGGAGAAATGTATTGTCTGAGTAGCTCGGGCAGTTTGTGCTGGTGAGTTTTAACTGTCAGCTTGACACAGCCTAGAAACACCGGAGAACAGACTCTTAATGATGAATTATCTGGATCAGGTTGACCTGTAGGCATGTCTATGGGACATTTTCTTGGTTGTTAAGTAATGTGGGAAGATCCAGCCCACTGTGAGAGGCACCATTCTATAAGGAGGGGGTACTGAATTGTGTAAACAAGTTGAAAGCAAGCAAGCCAACAACCAAAGGTGTGTATTCTCTCTTTTTTCTTGAATAGGGGTGTGATGTGACTACATGCTTGAGTTCTTGCCTTGACTTCCCTGAAATTACGGATTGTGGCCTGGAATTATAAGCCAAACACACCCTCTCTCCCTACAACTCATTTTTGTCAAAGTATTTGTGTAGTGGGTAGCCATTCCAACTTTGA
The DNA here is from genome assembly GCF_049852395.1 of Peromyscus maniculatus bairdii. Classification (NCBI taxonomy): domain Eukaryota; kingdom Metazoa; phylum Chordata; class Mammalia; order Rodentia; family Cricetidae; genus Peromyscus; species Peromyscus maniculatus. Next base: position 44,019,012 of record NC_134858.1, read on the forward strand.
TATGGAAGTTCCAACGCTCCATTGAGGCTTCAGTAACTGTCATGCCTACAAGGCAGGGCCGAGAGAGGACCCTGAACACACAAGATCTGGATGCGCTAGCTCTCTTGGTTCCTGGACCTTGGACGCTGGAGGTAGACAGAGGAGAGTTCTCCAGAGAACACTGCCGGACTGCACCTTTCCCAGACCCTGTAGCCTATTCCTTCACTTGTAAGTAACCCCACAAAATAAACCTCCCTTTTAACTATGTGGAGTTGCCTTAATAATTTCATCAATATATTTGTCATAGCAGCAGGGATGAAACTAGAAGAATATTTATTGAGGAGATAGTGTTCACAGAGTCATAAACCTAGTAACATTTTGGTCAACTACAGATGCACAGGTGATGATGATTTCCTAAGATTACATCTGCTGTTAAACTCACAACCATCTTAGTTGCCTATGTGTATTATGTGGTGTTTATACAATGACCAAAATGAGACATAATAGTATATAAAACTCTCAAGAAAATTCCAGGACCATATAATATTGTTGTTGCATTTTGCCAAGCAATAGAGGTGAAAAGGAAGAACACCAGTTCTTAGTAATTATCTTCTCATTTTGAACAAATTATGAAATTCCTATGTATTTTGCCTAGAACAGCACCAGGCATGGTAGCTCATGCCTTTAATTCCAGTACTTGGGAAGCAGAAGCAGATGATTCTCTGTAAGTTTGATGGCAGCCTGGTCTACATAGCAAGTTCCAGGCCAGCCAAGGATACATAGTGTAACCCTATCTCAATGCCCACCCACAGTGCTATAACGTAACAAATTTCATTTTCTGCAAAGATTTACAAATACAAGAAGTTCACTTCAGACAAGGACGTCAGTTTGTTGTCTCTATGACCAAGGTGGACATGCTTACTTTACTTCCCCCAAATGAGTTTTGTCCAACTCTCCTTCAAACTTGTATTGAGATATCTCAGTTCTGAGAGTGCTAAGTGAAAACTTCCTAAAAATTTAGGGCTTGAAGGCAGGAGAACCAGCCCCACCCCTTGTTCATTGCCGCAAGGGGTGAATTAGCCACGGCTGTGCTGGAGAGCTCCCCCTGGTGCTGAGCACAAGGGCTGACCAACCTTGCAGCTGCCCAGGCCCGGAACCAGGGTTATGAGTTGGCCCATCCCTACATCCATCCCTCTATGACCTGCTGGAGCACGTGAAGGGGCCTGACCTGCAGACCCAAAACTGCATGATTTCCACAACAAAGGCAACAACAGGATATCCACGAGGAGTCTCAGTGAGGGCCCAGCATCGATAGTGTAGCAGAAACCAGGGGCCTCGAACCAGGCCAATGACTCTGTAAAGAACATACTTGCAAGAAAAGACATATAGACAAAAGGGTTTACTGTGTGACCCACTGTGTCACACTGCAGCTTCCATGATGGGATTTTAATTTTCTTCCTTTTTTCCTCTTAAATTTTGTTTTATTTTTTTAGGGGGGGGGGCACAAGGGTGGAGGGTAAATGCGAAGGGACAGGAAAATGAATGGAATCAAGATGCATGATATGAAAGACACACAGAATAAATGAAAAGAAAGTGCAAAAGAGAAACATTACAGTGAGCAACTAAATCTTAACATATGTGTCCTTCCAAGCAATAACATGTTAGAAACAAACATCTTGTCCCAAGAGCATGCCTTGCAAGCATGAAGATCTGAATTTGAACCCCAGAGCCCACCTAAAATTTACTGTGAGCCTATAATCCTTGCTGTAGGGAGATGGCGATGGGAATCTCTCTGGCACTCACTGGCCAGCCAGTCTAGCTAACTGGTGAGCTCCACGCCAAGGAGAGACCCCTTTTCAAAGAGGGTGGATGGTGTTCCTGAGGATAATATAGGAAACTGTTCTGAGGTTTCCATAGGCTCATGCACTCATGTGTATGATCACCCTCAAGCATATCACACACACACACACACACACTAAATTAAAATATATTGCTCCAACTGTGGTCTTCACTGGTTACTGGGTGTCTGAGCCTTTCTGGGAAGGTGAGCAGAGGCTCACAACAGCAGGCACACCCCAAGGGCTACTTGCAACCTCAGCCCTAGATTAGCCTAGAGATGTGTGATCTGAAAGAATGAACTTAAATCTACAGGCCTTTTGCTCTGTCAGAGGATCGGCTCCTATGGGTTAAGCTGACCAAGCTTGATCTCACATTGCCTAGCATTGGTCAAATGCACTAGACATTAATCTTCTTGAAGTGCTGCAGAATCGAACATCCACTAGACAGTTTTTCTTAGCTGCTCACAGATACTCTGTGCCACCCCAACAGTGTATTTCATTGGAAAAGACAACATAGTGGGACTCAAGGTTTTCCACAATGCCTGGCATCAAAATATAGGATTTTTGAAAGTGCAGATTTTCATATCCAAACCAATGTCACAAGGAAACCATGTATAATAGCAAAACAATGCTCACTTTGGTCTAAGTTACCAAGAAATAGGTCATAGCCCCTAGATCCCTGGACATTCTCTTCCTTAATCAGCTGAAGGCTCTTTTTCACGCTTCAGAACAAGAATCTGAACAAATACTCAAGAGAGAGGAACTCATGACCCAGTCAGCCACCTGAAAACATTTCACTGTGTTAAAAGTAAGAACCAAAAGGCATGGTCCTCCCACCATGCTTAGCTGAGCCTTTCTCCCACATACAGATGGGTGCTTTTGAACTTTCTTAGCCTAGGAGCACCTACACTAAAATGTACAGGCTTATGTCTCTTATGCTTAAAATGACAATGCAGGAACTTAAAATGAAACTGATAATTCTAGAGCTGTGCAGGAAGCCTAGGAAAATAACACCATTAACATTGCATGGAAGCATATGAACCCAGAATTTTCTATCCTGAATGGTCTCTTGCGATGTTTCCTGAGATATTGTTAAAGACCTGAGGACAATAATTCAGGAGCATAGAGGAGCTATAACCCAGTGCCCTGTGGCCAGAGCTTACATATCTCAAGGGCAAGGAGAGGAGGTGTTTTTTTAAAGCATTATTCATGACCCAGAGAAGATCCTGGATGGCTCAGAGGACCCAAGAGACGATGACCAGATTAGAAGAACACGTGGGACTCAAGAGTTGGAAAGCTGGGTTCCTTTCCAGAAGAAGAGGCAAAAATTCCAGAATGTAGCTGAGGACCAATAAGACTAGACTGTGGGACGAGCAAGGCTAACCATGAGAAGTCATCTCCTCCTAAAGCTTCGGGTAACATCCCAGAGGAGGGGGCAGTAGGATTATGGGAGCCAGAAGGTAGTGAGAAGTGACTCTGCCTCATTTTAGGTCTGTTGTATAGACATGATATAGACATAAAAAGTTTCATACCAAATATAATGAAGATTCTAGAACATGAGATAGAAAGACCGCTCATTGATCAGTTATGGAAAGCTGTGGCACCAAACCGATTGCGTCCCCTTCATCCACATCATTATCCACAAAACTTCAAGAAAGAGAGTGGCAGTGCTAGCTTCTCTCTATGGATGTGGTTCTGCAGATGTTGGAGTCTCCTCGGGATACGAAACACACACTGACTGCATAAGCCACAGCTTTGATGTCCTTCTCAAGTCTTTCCTGACCCAAACTCTTCTCAGGACAAGGATAAGAAAAGCTACAATAGTTTGGGAGATTTGTAGGAGTGGACTTCATATCTTCAATGACGTGATTTTGGTATTTGGAACAGATGGCCATGTGTGCCTAGGTCTTAGAGAGGAAGATGTGCTTTTAATCTGTCGCTCAAGTCCCATAGGTCAGATACCATAGCATCAGAGTAATTCCACAAAACCCATAAACTTGTTTCTTCAGCTATAGAGAGTCCTACAAAGCATGTAGAGCAAAAGATAGGACTGTGGGCACCTGCACCAGCTTCTTGTACACTTCAAGCACATGGAAAACGTGAAGCACCTTGTAATTCATCAACTGCTTGATGTTCTTGCCAAGGCTGCCATTGTGCTGCCAGGGAGCAACATGAAACACCAAGAGGAAAAAGGTACTGAGGGCCTAAGGCCACTCAGATGTTCTTATCACTCTTATCAAATACTGTGATAGAGGTGCTCTACAACACAACATGCCAAGAAAAGGAAACAGAAGCATACAAATTGGAAGGCATACAAAGTAAAAGGAGGGTTCAAAAGACCCAAGAAGCTAATGAAACTTCCAAGGCTCAAGCAGTCTGTGAAGCAAGACTCACAAATCTTTCCCCCAAAGTTACATGACCCCAAGCAATTGCTGGGAGGTTGAAGCCAGGAAGAAAGAGCTTCTCCAGTGGAGCTGACTGTGAGTTGTGCAGAGTCCCAGGGATGGATCTTTTGTGACGTGCTACCCATGCTGAACAGGGATGGCCTTTTTGGTGATGCTGCTGCTTTTAAGTCACCCACATTTCTATGAGTAAGCCCTCATCCATGTCACTATAGCAACAGTAAATAGATTGGCTCACCAAGCAAACTGTTCCCTTTGTCTGTCACTGGTATCCTATTTGGGGGTAAAAAATATTTATCTGTTCTTATCTCCCTAAAATCATAACACACACCTAAAACTCTCTCTCTCTCTCTCTCTCTCTCTCTCTCTCTCTCTCTCTCTCTCTCTCTCTCTCTCTCTCTCACACACACACACACACACACACACACCAATCATTTAGAGAGAAGCTAGAGCTATACTATAAACAGCTTTATGGAAAAGCCAAACATGGGACACTGAAGCCTCTGGCCAATAGTCGTTGTGGTAAATTTAGAAATGAATTTGCTATCACAGTTGAGCCTTCAGACAACTGTAGCTCTGTCTAACATCTTATAGTAACCAAAAAAAAAATCTATCCAGAAAAGATGAACTCAGCTGTAGGAAGTTCCTGACTCACAGGAATTGTGAAGCTGTGAGGTAACGTTTATTGCATTAAGCCTCTATGTTTTGGTTAAAGCGCTATGAGGTCATAGAGACTAACATACATAGAATAACCAAAACCATTTCGAAAGAGAACACGATTGGGAGATTCAATATAAGATTCCTCATAAAGAGCTGTAATAATAGAGACCACACAGGAGCGGCAAGTCCACAATAATAGTAACAAAATGTTGGCCAGACCAGTCTGGAGAATCTAAAAATATAACACGAATGTTTGGTAGTCCACCAAAATGAAATGGGCATGAAAATTCCACGTGGAAACCAGTTAATCTGCAGGCAATTTAAAATAATAAAAATAAAACATTTTGTTAAATCTATATATGGGGGCCATCGCTAATGGATTTTGACAAAGTTCCAAAGGCACAAAAAATACCTTTTTTTCCCCAGAATCTAGAAGTAAGAGTGCATATTCAATTAGAGCTGCATAGTTTTGTTTTCTTATTAGCATGCTTTAATTGTACAAAATTCCTGGTCTCCCATGGCATTTCCATACCTGTACTGCTATCATCCCTCGCCAGCTCCCTGTCTTGTACCCCTCCCCACTTCCTTCTTGGTCTCCTTCCTTTCCCGAGGAGTCTGTCTCCCTTCGACTTTCATGTCTTTACTTCCATAATCTAACTTTCACACATCAGACAAAATATGTGGTATTTATCTGTCTGAGTCTGTCTTGTTTTCCTTATGCATTCATCTGCTGACGGACAGCGAGGCTGATTCCATAATTTGGTGATTGTGAATGGTGTCACAATAAACGTGAATGTGCAGCTATCTCTCTTGTATATTCCCACCAGTGGCATAACGAGATCATACAGCAGTTCTGTTTCTAGATTTTTTTTTTTCCTGAGGAGCCTAGGAACAGATTTCCATAACCACTGCTCTGATCTGCATCTCCTCCAGCAATGGTTAAAGTTTCTTTTCCTCCACATCCTTGTCAACAGTTGTTGCTTATTTTCTGTCTGTCTGTCTGTCTCTGCATATGTGTGTGGTGCAGATGTGTATGTGGGTATATATATATATGCATGTGTGTGCACAAGCAATCTGTGTTTGCATGTGATGTCAGAAAAAAAACTCCAGTGTCTTTCTACAGGTACTACCCAGCCTGTCCTTTTCTTATCTGAGACTGGGTCTTTCACCAGGCTGCAACTCACTGAGCTGGATAGACTGGCTGGTAAGTGATCCCTGGGATCCATCACCCCTTTCACCTCAGTGCTGGGATCATGAGTGATTACAACCATGCTTGACTTTTTTATGTGGGTTCTGGGGATTGAACCCAGGTCCTCACGCTTGTGCAGCAATCACTTTACCAAAGGAGTTATGGCCCCTTCCCATATTTTCTTTCATTAAATTGTGTTTATTCTTTAACAATTTATTCAGGCTATGATGCATTCTAGTGACATTCACCATCCTCCTCCTCCCACCCCCATGAACGTTTCCTCTTCCTCCCACCAGGTCTCCATCCCAGTTTCACATATGTTTGAATTTTGGTTTTCCTTTGTGACTCAGTAGTTTTAGCTGGGCTACTCCCATGGGCATGGGTATGCAGCTATCCACTGCCACATGAGTAACTCACAGTGGTTATATCGCTGAAGAGAGTAACTTCTCCCCCAGCAGCCCTCGACTGCTCTTTGAGTGGGGGTGAGACCTCAGGGGCCCCTCCCCATTTTTGCTAAACATTTACTGTCTAAATCTTGTACAGGTATTATATAGGCAACCAGAGAAGTGAGTTCATGGGAACCACAGACACAAAGAGCGTTTAACAGTCCTCCTCCCTCATGTTTTCTTGATAGTAGCCATTTTGACTGGGATAAGATTGAGTCTAAATGTAGTTTTGATTTGTACTTCATTGATGGCTAATATATTGAATACTTTTCCATATCTTTATTGACCTTCTGTCCTTTTGAGAACAATCAATTTGATTCATTTGTCAATTCATTGACTGGATTATTTGGTTTGGGATTAATTTTTGTTTTGTTTGTTTTGCTTTTTGAGACAGGGTTTCTTTGTGTAGCTTTGGAGCCTGTCCTGAAACTCACTTTGTAGACCAGACTGGCCTCGAACTCACAGAGATCCACCTGCCTCTGCCTCCTGAGTGCTGGGATTAAAGACATGTGCCACCACTGCCTGGCTATGTTTTAATTTTTTTTTAGTTCTTTATGCAGTCTTGATATTAGCCTCCCACCAAATACATACATTGTGAGAATTTCCTCCTGTTTTACAGACCACCGCGCTTTGCTTACTAATTGTTTCTGTCTTCAGGAAGAGGCTGTTTCATTTCATGCAATTTCACTTGTCAATTCTTTCTATCATCTCCAGGATTACAAGAGTTCTACTTAGAAAGTTCTTGACTATGCCTGTGTTATGGTGGTATTTTATTTGTACTGAAATGTGATTTTATTTGTATGTTAATAAATAAAGTTGCTTGGGGGTCAGAGCTAATAGCAAGCCATAGCAGAGCTGGGTGTTCGTTCGTGGTGCACGTCTTTAATCCCAACACTTGGTAGAAGAGCTAGGTAGATCTCTGTGTGGTCATGGATACAGCCAGCATTGGAGACACACGCCTTTAATCTCAATACCATAGAAGACCTGGAGGACTGTACAAACAGGCAGTGACGAGGCAGTCATGTGTTTGGGTTTACAACCAATGAGAAGGCAGAACAGAAAGACTATATAAAGACAAACACACAGGAAGTAGGTCTCTTTCGGAGAGGTCTCTTGGCTAAAGAGGGACTGGAGAGATGGCTCTGAGGTTAAGAGCACTGACTGCTCTTCCAGAGGTCCTGAGTTCAATTCCCAGCACCCACATGGTGGCCCACAAACCATCTGTAATGAGATCTGGTGCCCTCTTCTGTATACATAATAAATAAATAAATACATACATACATACATACCTGACTGTGGGCAAGGCAAGAAAAACTCTAGCTACACTGTGTCTTTTTGGTATTCTCTCTCTCTCTCTCTCTCTCTCTCTCTCTCTATATATATATATATATATATATATATATATATATATATATATATATATATATATTACATATATGTGTTGGAACACAGGCTCATGTGCACATGTGTAGAAGCCAGAGGTTAATGCTGGGTGTCTTCCTCAACCACTCTCTACCGTTTTTGAAAAAAGATGCTCTTGGGGCTGGAGAGATGGCTCAGAGGTTAAGAGTACCGACTGTTCTTCCAGAGTCCTGAGTTCAATTCCCAGCACCCACATGGTGGCTCACAACCATCTGTAATGAGATCTGGTGCCCTCTTCTGTGTACATAATAAATAAATAAATAAATAAATAAATAAATAAATAAATAAATAAATAAATAAATACATACATACATACATACATACATACATACATACATACATACATAAATCTTTGGGGCTGGAGAGATGGCTCAGAGGTTAAGAGCACTGACTGCTCTTCCAGAGGTCCTGAGTTCAATTCCCAGCAACCATATTGTGGCTCACAACCATCCGTAATCAGATTTGGTGCCCTCTTCTGGCCTGCAGTCATACATGCTGTATACATAACAAATAAATCTTTTTTTTTTTTTTTTTAAAGATGGTCTTGCACTAAATCTTAAGTGCATTTATTGGCTAGACTGGCTGACCAATAAGCGACTGGCGCAATCCTATCTCTACCTTCCAACACTAGGATTCCAGGCTTGCATCTTCACAGCCAGATTTTACACGAGTCCTTTGATCTTAACTAGTCCCTTGCACAGCTAACATTTGACCCATTTCTTCTGGTCCTCTATGCTTGTACCTTGAAATGTTACTCTAAGTTTTCAATAGGTCTTTGATCTATCTTGAATTGGTTGTCATACAAGGTAAAATTCAGAGATATCACCTCTCTCTCTCCTATATGTAGATACCTACTTTTTCCAGGAGAATTTAATGAAGAGGCAGTCTTTTCTTCAACATACATTTTTAGGCACCTTTGTTGCTGCATGCATTTGTTTTGGGACCCTCAATTCTAGCTCATTGGTCTACTTATCTATTAGTGCCATGCTATGCTGATTTCAAAAGAATCATTACACATTTATTGAGTTTGTGTGCATGGATACATGTAGAGATGACAAGACAATTTTTAAGAATTGGTTTTGGTCACTCTGTGAGTTCTGGATCTCAAGCTCAGAAGCAAGTGGTTTTACCCACTGAGCCATTTTGTCAGCCCCATGCTATTGCTGTTATTATTTATTCTGGCTTGCTAGAATAATTTAAAATCATACTGTCATACATTCAGCATATTCTCTTCGCTCTAGACTGTGTTGAATATTTTGGATTTCTTCTGTGCTTCCACATGAATTTTGGGATAGTTTTTTTCTATTATGTGTCTGAAAAGCATCAGAATTTTGATGGGAGATGCATGGACTCTGTAGGTTTCTTTCAGAAACATAGCCACTCTGTAATAAGAATTGTAAGGATTTATGACCATGGGATGCCTTTCCAGCTAGTGTCTTCTTCAATGGCTTTTTTTCAGTGTGTGGAAGTTTTTATGGTAAGCATCATTTACTTCCTTGCTTACGTTTAATCTTAAGCACTATTTGAGGCCATTGTGAATAGGATTGTTTTTCTAATTTCTTAATTGGAGTGGTATATAAATTTTTTTATATACCATTTTTTTATATGGTAGATTTGCATAGGCTACTTTTGGTGATAGTGTTATCCAACCTAAGACTTTTCTCATGGAGCCTTTAACATCTTTATCAGTCATAGCATATGTAAATGATATAGTTTGATTTCTTTTCCTATTTAGAACTCTTTTATTTCTTTCTCTTGTTTAATTGCTCTGGCTGAGCATTCAAGCACTGATATTGATGGAATAAAAGGTGAGAGTAAACATGTCTCTCTCTGTCCTGATTTTAGAAGAAATATTTTCAGCTTTCTCATTTCATGTAATATTGGCTATAGTTTTGTCATTCATAGTATCAAAAGACACACATTCTCTATCATCTATCTATCTATCTATCTATCTATCTATCTATCTATCTATCTATCTATCTATCTATCTCTATCTGTCTCTTTTTTTGTGTGCATGCGGGTGTGTCTGTCTGTGTGTGGGTACATATGATTTGTCTATGGAGATTAGATGATAACTTTAGAGTTTGATTTTAACTTTCTACCTGACTTTGAGGCAAAATTCTCTTGTGCCTACCTCTTGGCCAAATGCTCCAGGTTTAGCGGGCCTTCCAGTGTCTAGGTGATTCTCCTGTCTTAGCTTCCCCTCTGTGCATGCTATCACATCCAGCTCTTTGCAAGTGTTCCAGTGATCAAAACTCAGGCTGTCATATTTGCATAGCATGTTATTTTACTCTATGAGCCATCTCCCTGGCTCATATACAGCCGTTCTATGTTGAAGTGTGTCCCTCTATTTCTCAATTCTTCTAGGATTTTTTTCATGAAGTGATGATGAATTTTATCAAAGATTTCCTTATCTGAGAAGATCATGTGATATTTGTACCCAAATCTACTCATTTGGTGTAGTGCATTTACAATTTTGCAAGTGTTGAACCATCCTTGCATCACTGGAATGAAACCAACTTGATTATGATGAATGCTATTTTTAATGCTTTTTTAAAGCATTTTAATGTTTTTAAAGGATTCTGTTTGTGAGCACATCATTAAGAAAATTTGAGCCAATATTCCTTAGGAAAGCTGGCCTATATTTTTGTCATGTCTTTATCCAGGTTTGAATCATAATGTTGGATTTGTTTAAAGAGTTTGGTAGCATCCCTTACCCTTCTATTTAATGGAATAGTTTGAGTGATGATTAATATTAATTATTTTTCAGAGGCCTAGTAGAATTCAGCAATGAACTTGGTCCTGGGCTTTTCTTTGCTGGGAGTTTCTTTATTAATATTTGAGTATTGTTACTCATTATAGGTTCTTTAAATTGTCTATATCCACTTGACTTAATTCTGGTGATCACAATGTGTCAAGAAATTTATATTTTTTATAAATTGGAAAAAAATTTTCCATAATGATCCTCCAGATTTTATTAGTATATATTGTAATGTCTTCTTGATCTCAAATGATTTCGGTTTGGTCTTCTCTCTCTTCCTTTCATTGGTTACTCTTTTCTTCTCCACTCTCCTAACTCCCACCCTAACCCTTGTGACTTCTTTCCATCTCTCAGAGCTTGGCTTTTCTGAGATTGTGAAGTGCATGACTAAATGACTTATTTGAGTTTCACATGAGGGTTTTGGGTTGTTTGTTTAGTTTTGTAGTTTAGACAGGATCTCACTTGTAGCCTTGGCTATCTTGGAACTCACTATGTAGACTAGACTGGCCCTAAACTGATGGAAACCTTCCTGTCTCTGCCTCCAGAGTGCCTGGACTAAAAGTATGAATCACCACACCCAGCTGAATTTGTTTGCTTTGAATGTAAACACATGTGGCTATAATTTTTCCTATGATAACTGCCTTGGGTGTACCCCCCCAAGATTGTGTTTTCATTTTTATTTAATTCTAGGATTTTAAAAATGTTCTTCCTCATTTCTTCAGTGGTTCACTTGATCATTTGCGAATATTTCAGTCAGTCTCCACATATTAGTATTGTTGCTGTAGTTTCTATTGCTGTTAATGTCTAATTGTTAAAATTATCATCATGATCTGATAAGATGAATGACTTATTCAGATTTTTTTTTGTTTGTTAAGACTTGCTTTGTGGTCTATCTAAAATGTGTTCTGTTTTTGGGCAGGTTCCAAGGCCTGTTGAGAAGAATGTGTTTTATATCTTCTGTGTGGGAAGTTCTACAGATGTGTGTTTTTTACTGTCAACATGTCATTGATGGTTCAGTTTAAGTTGAAGTTGACTCGATTAGTTTTTTTTTCCTGTGCTTTCTATCTGTTGATAAAAATGAATGTGGTGGTTTGAATAGGCATGGCTTCCATAGACTCATGTGTTTGAATGCCTGGCCCATAGGAAGTGGCACTATTAGGAGGCCTTTTAGAGTAGGTGTGGCCTTGTTGAAGGAAGTGTATCTCTGTAGAGACAGGCTTTGAATTCTCATATCCTCAAGTCCAGTGTGGGATACAATTTCTTCTGCTGCCTGGGGATCAAGATGTAGGTAGAACTCTCATCTCCTTCTCCAGCACTAAGTCTGCTTGAATGCCACCATGAAGATAATGAACTAACGCTCTGAAACTATAAGCCAGTACCAATTAAATGTTTTCTTTTATAAGAGCTTCCATGGTGTCTGTTCACAGCAATAGAAACCCTAAGACAGCGAGGTATGGAAGTTGCCCTTAGTTTAGCACATGCACACTTGTTGCAGATACATTTACACAATCATTATGCCTTTTAGGTGGATTGTTCTCTTCATTAATGAGCAGGGGCTGCCTTTCTCTTGATTTTGGCCTGAAGTCTACTTTGTCAGATACAAATATAGCCACCCCTGAGTCTTTTCTTTAATTTCCACTTGCTTTGTGAATCATTTCCCACATTTTCCCAGAGTATGTGGGTCTTTGCAATCAAGATATTTCTTGCAGACAAAAAAAAAAAAAAAAAAAAAAAAAAAGAAGCTTGTCTTTTAATACAATCAGCCAGCCTGCATCTTAATTGGAGAGTTAAAACCATTTACACAGAGGGTAATTACTGAGCAGTCGACGTGGATTTCTATCATTTTTTTTTCCTGGTTGCTTTGTATGTTTGTTTTTTTTTCTTCCTCCTTTATTCTTCCCAGGGCTTTTCCAGTTTGTCAGCTCCTCTGTGCTCATTTACTCCTTATGAAATGCACACTTCCCTAAGCTCTCAGACCTTGGCCTTTCTCCCTCGTCTGTGTGTTAGGATCGCTTCCACCCCTTCCTGCACACCTGCCTTGCTGGTCTTGACTTGTTTTCCTCCTGGGAAGTTTTCATTTCTTCATCAGTTTTGAGACGTGAACACCAGATCCAGTAATCAAGACTAACAGTTCTTCGCTTTCAGGGATTGAAATACATTACGCCACATGGTCCTGACTTTCAGGGCTCCATTGGAGATGTCTGAGGTTACTCTGAAGAGTTTGCCTTTACGAACGGGTTTTGTGGCTTTAACACTGTCGATTTGTTCTGTATTCCCAGTGTTTTACCCTGAGCATAACGTGGAGAACTTCTCTTTATTCCATGTCAGTTTGGGCTCCAAATGCCTCCTGGGTCTGATTGTTGGTGTCCTTTCATAGATCTAGGGGTTTTTCTTTACCTTTTCAGTGAAATGGGTTCCAGTGCTTTCTTTATAAGTAAAATCTCAGCTCCTTCTACCTCCTTCCTTTGTAGGCTTAGCCCTACGAATCCTTGGAAGCTACCATCATACTTGTTTTGTTTTCTTTATTGCTGTTTGAATATTCCTTTAACCTTTCTTTTTTCATTCACCATAGGTATCCCTTTTGGATGCTATGAGCCACTGTTAGCCATGGTGAGCTTTGTGGCCTGGGGACCAAGCAGGTTCTACTCACTCCAGATGCCCTCCACTTTGTGCATCCAAGGACAGTAAACATTTAAGGTACCCATTAATGTGTTAGAGAGTTGGGGAAACAGGGAGAGCACCAGGATCCATACTGAACGGGGAGAACAGAAGAACTCTGCCTGCTGTTCCCAGGGTTTCAGAGCCTGTCCATCAGCAAACCACTCTGCAGGAAGATGGGGGCAACAGAAATCAGTGACCACGTCAGATCTGGACTCAGAGACCTCAGTTCAACCCAGCATCAAACCACACATAGCATGGAGAAGCTCCAGAGACCAGACAGTCTGTTGCTATGAGCTTGAGCTATCAGTGTCTGCAGTAAACCTCAGGTGACTGTGTTCTCTTCACCACAGAAGGCAGGACCACCGACCACCTTGCTTTTCACAGTCCTAGGACCAACCCAGGTCCTACCTAGTTGTATTTCCCTGAAGTATGAGGAGTGGCATAACAGGTTTCTTTCCCCTTGTTGCCCTGCTATGCAGGAGCAGGCATTGGCTCAGCAAATCCTCCCAGACACTGCATTTAAGGGCTGCAAGCATTGTGGGCTTCTTGTGTGGCCAGGACTGTCTTTTTATTCTCATTAGGGCTGTGTGTTTTTAACTGCAGTTGTGGCCTAGGTTTCTTCTTCTCATCTTCTAAGGAGTAGGGGATGGAACTACAGATAGATCCCACTTTTCTTGCATTGTCTTACAGGTTCTCTATGTCTCCAGTTTTCCTATCACCTTTCTGGTGACTACTAATGCTTTTCCTCTCTCTTTCTGGAGCACCGTCTGTCCTTTGTTAAGTTGACTCTTAGCATTCAGTCATACCCTTGATCTTTCAACAGAACTTGACAAGGATATCCTTAAGACAAATGCTGCTGAAGAGTTGGACAGCTGTATGAAAAAACAAGGCCAGAGTAACCCTCAAGTCACTTCTTCAGTATGCACATGAAAATTTAAAATCAATCCTCATCCTAAATGTAAAACTTCTAGAAGAAAATATAGGTCAGTCACCTTAGCGAACGTGAGTCAAGTAAATATTTCTTAGAACAATGAAGTATAAAATGAAAAAGTTTTAGAATTATACTCCATCAAAATTAAAATTTTCTATCCTTAGAAGCATACTATTAAGGTAATGGGGAGAAAGCTATCTGGATAGATAACAAATTCTTACAGGTTAGTTCCAAAAAAATCAAATAATACAATAAAGTCAGAAAACATTGAAACAAATGATGGCAAAGAAGCATCACAAGCTCATTTTTATTTAAAAATCAACAAGAACCCATGAAGGGATATTGTATATTTAGTCAAATAGATGAAGCTAGAAATGAGGAACTGGTAATAGCAAATGTTAATGACAATATAAAGTCATTTTATTTCTCAGGCTTTGGTGGTAGGAATTTGAGATGACATGGCCACTTTGGAAAATGGATTGTGTTATTCTTGTCATGTGAGTCAATTTGACTTCTAGGGGTCAACCCAGAGATCCAATGTGAGTTCTCCCAGAGACCTGGAGAATCCATCCTCAGCCTTGCACCTGTTGATCAGCCTGCCATCTAGGGATCATAAGACAGATTTTCATCTCAGGCCAAGTTTCAGGGACCAAAGTCTTAGCAACAGTCAACTCAAGGATCAGAAAAGCTCCCACCAATGGCAGATTCACTATGGACTTACCTGCAGCCACATGATCTGTATCCACCTCAACACCACTAGGATCCCAGAGGAAATCTCTGCAACCCAGGGGTCTAACAGAAGAGATGTGAACTGCTACAAGCAGTCTTAAAGATTTGAAAGAGTCCTCTGTCCTCTCCTAATACTCCTTCCCAACCTGATAGGGAAGAATCAGGGACACTTGAAACCAGCAAAAGAAATAAATAACACTCCAGAACTGACCCCTAGGAGGTGGAGATCTACAGATTGCTTAAGAAATAATTTGAAATAATCATATTAAAGAAGCTTAATGAGTCTGGCGTCTTAGACCACTCGGCCATCCTGACACTTTTTTTTCTAGCTAACAGGGAAGGACCCTGGGAGGGACACACAGATGACCCCGTGAAGGAGAAGTGGATGAGACATGAGTGGACTGGGTGGGAGTGGGAGTGGCAGGGGCAAGGAGTGGGGGATGAGAACATAGAGAAATGGGATGGTCAATGTGGAATAGGGACAGAGTGGGAGGGCAGGGAGGAAGATACCATGATAGATGAGGACATTATGGAAATAGGAAGAGGCAGAGTTCTCGAGAGGCTCTCAGGAATCCACCTTGATCTGCTGGCAGTGGTCCAGAGGGTGCCTGGACTGGTCTACTCTGGTGACCGGTTTAGCAAATAACGCAGCTGTCATCATAGAGTCCAGTGACTGATGGAGGCAGATGCAGAGATCCATGGCCAGGCACTAGGCTGAGATCTGGGAATCCAATTGATGAGAGAGAGGAGAGATTCTGTAGGCTAGGGATGTGGAGATTGTTATGGGAGGATGTGCAGAGATGACTGGCCACACTAGGGATGGGCTGGTGGCTGTGGAGCCCCCATGGAACTGGACTAGGCCCTCTGGATATGGAAGATGGTTGTTTGGCTTGAACTGTTTGGGGGGGCATCCAGGCAGGGGGATTGAATCTGTCCCTGGTCTATGGACAGGCTTCTGGGAATCCGGGACCTGTGGTGTGATGCCTTGCACAGCCTTTGTGCAGTGGGAAGGAGCTTGGACCTGCCTAGGCTCAGTGTGATGAGCTCTGCTGACTCCCCATGGGAGACCTCAATTTGGGGGATGTGGGGATACAGGGTGGCTTGGGAAAGAGGGTTGGGGGTTGGGGGAGAGAGGAGAGGAGATCTGTGGATGGTATGTGGAGTGAGTAGAAAATTTCTTAGTAAACAAAAAATTTGAAAAAAATTATAGAGGAATTCTGAGTATGGCATATTCAAAAAATATGTCCTCAGGGGAAAATGAGAGTTAGAAAATATATCAAATAATTATTAATGGTTAGATTTAAATTATATAAATAATTACTTTAATTTTTCTTCATTTTACTCTTATGTATTTTTCCAAATTATTTTTAATTAACATGTATCATTTTAAAATGAAAATAAATTTTTATTCATTAGTGGAAAAATATTAAAGAAGCTTAATGAGATACAGCGGTATACAAAGAGCCAACCACATGAAACAGGAAAGCAATTCATGGGCAAAATTTGGCATTTAGTAAAGAAAAGAGAAGACACAAAGGCAGCCAAAACAGTAATTGTGAAATTTAAGCATACCATAACAGAGTGAAAAAAATTTCAGTAGATAATGTACACAATAAACTTGTTCATGCTGAAGAATTAATAAGCAAATTCAAAGGTAGGTCATTTGAAATCATTACATTAGAAGAATAAAACAATTAAATGACAAAGAAATTCTAAGGAACCTGTAGAACACTATCAAATCCAAAACATGAGTTAAGGAGTCCCAAAAGAAGAAGACAGAGAGAAAGGGGTAGAAAGTTTATTGAAGGAAATGTTGGCTGAAATCACACCCAGTCGTGAGACGCTCAAGGGAATGTAAGAAAGACATTCCAAAGAGAAACACTCCAAGACACATTATAGTCAAATTGTCAAAGTCAACGACCAAACAAGAATTTTTTTCTTTTTTTTTTCCTGTATTGGACACTTGGATTGAATTCAGGGTCCTAAGCATACTAGGCAAGCATCCAGCATTGAGATAATTCCTAGACCTAAACAGAGAATCTTCAAGGTAGCAAGAGATGAGACTGGTCACATCTAAGGAACAAACAAGAAGGCTATTCCTGAAATTAGTACACAAATCATGCATAAAAAGAAGTGGGTGATACATTCAAAATACTGTGGGCAAAACCATTGAAAGAGAATTCTATACCCAGCTAAGCTACTTCTTAGAATCCCAGAGAGAGAGAAAGGCACGTTGAGGTAAACAAGAGGTTATGGACAGAATATTTAACTAAAAATATATAAAAGACTTAAGTGGAAAGCCTCAAATCACATAACTTTTCTAAGCAAACATATAGGAGTTGATTGACATTGGCCTCATCAATGATTTCTGAAATACTGTACCAAAAATCTTGGGCTAAGAAATAAAATAAATAGGGCTCTATCAACCAAAAAGCTCTTGACAGGAGATGAAATAGTAAAAGAAAGGTAGCTTATAGCCTGGAAAAACATTTGCAAGCCAAATATCTGATTATCTGTTAAGGAGTTAAATCCTTAATTAAAAAATTTATTTATTTATTTATTTATTTATTTATTTATTTATTTATTTATTTATTTATTTATTTATTTATTTTGAGACAGGCTTTCTCTGTGTAACCTTTGCTGTTCTGGAACTCATTCTGTAGACCAGGCTGGTCTCAGACTCAGAGATCCTCCTGCCTCTGTGTCCCAAGTGCTGGGATTAAGGGCATGAACCACCATCACCCAACTCTAAACCCTTAAATTTTGATTAAAAATTTTTGGAAATTCAACAGCAAGGAAAAAACCTAACTGAAAATAGGCCCAAGACTTACTCTTTTTTTTTTTCAAAAGAAGATTTTAAAAAATGACCAACAGATATATAAAAATGGTTTATACTAGACTCATTATCAGGAAATATATTTTAAAGTCACTTTGAAATACTATGTCACTTTTGGGATAATTATGAGCAAAAAGACAAGAATAATAAATGCTAGCAAGAATGTAAAGAATGGGAAACCCATGTACACTCTTGATGGGTTGTGGATTTGTGCAATAATCACATGGGTGTTATACAGGGTCACAGTTCATCGAGACAGGGAAGCCAAGGCTATAGGCACTTGAAGCAGCTGATGACACCACACTCAAAATCAGGAGACAGAGAGATGAATGCTGCTGCTGATCAGCAGGCTTTCTGTTTTATACATGCCAGCATCTCCAGCCCAGGGAATGGTCCTTCCCACAGTTAAGATGAATCTTCCCATATCAATTAACATAATCAACATGAAGCCCCTACAGGCATGCCCAGAGGCCCATCTCCCAGGTGATTCTAAATTCTGTTAACTTGACAATTAACACTAGCAGTCACAATAATCAAATTCATAGTACTCTCATATTCTCATGGTGATGTACAAATCACTTACATTGAATGTAGAAGTTAAGATGAACAGATTAAAAACAACCATAGATACAGTAACACAGGAATTGATAGATAACAGAAAAATATGTAAAGTGTGACTTGGCTAGCATAAAATATGTACGTGTGAGGTAAAAGAGTACAGATTTTAATGTTCTTAGAGTATAATTAACTTAAATTGAATATTTTAACTCTAAGATGTTTCACACAAAACCCAAAGTAGCCACAAAGAAAATCTCCAGTTGGTGTACAAAAGGTGATGAGAAAGGAACCAAAGCAGATCACTGTAAAATTTTAACAAGTCACAGAAGAAGATAGGAAGATGGAAAGAGAAGCATAAGGAAACCACAGAACAGTCAGTAAACAATAATACTGTGTTAATTGGAAGCCATTTTCTCTTAAGAATAGCTTTAACTGTACTAGGAAACATGCCTTGGTTAAATACTGGGTGCTGACTGGAGTTTTGTTTTGTTTTTTTAAGATGTATTTAAATTTTTATTTGTGTGTGTGTGTGTGTGTGTGTGTGTGTGTGAGAGAGAGAGAGAGAGAGAGAGAGAGAGAGAGAGAGAGAGAGTTAGTTTATGAGTTTATGTGCATTGCCACATGTACATGGGTACCCAAAAAGGCCAGAAGAAGGCACCTGACTCCCTAAACCTGGAGTTACAGCTGGTTATGAGCCACTCAACATGGCATTGGGAACTAAGTTCCAGGCCCTCTGGAAGAGCAGCAAGTACTCTTAACTGCTGAGCTATCTCTGTAGCTCCTGCTTATTTTAAAAGTCCAATAATACATTCCTTACAAACTCTCACTTAAGTCTTAAGAACACATAAACAAAAATGAGGGGTGAAAAGAGATATTCCAAGCAAATACCTAGAAAACTTTTAGAAATATCCATTTGTGATTTTTACCATTTTTAGTCAAACCATTTTGTTCTATTGATGACTGCATCAGGGCCAAATAGACTTTCAGTCTTAACATGTCATAATAGAGCAAGAAGATCATGAAAGTGGCAACTTATCATGAAGATGATTACTTCGGTATAAGCGTGTGAACAATGGCCGGGCTGTAAACACATCAGGAAAATTCTAGTAGAACTGAAGAAAGAACTAGCAGGAAAACAGCAGTGAAGGACTGAAACGCCACACTTCAGGAATGCATAGGTCATCCACACAGGAAACCCATAAAGGGATAAAACTATGAATGAAGTGGAACAGAGAGACACGGGCAGAACATTACACCAACAGCATGGCATTGCATCTTTTGCAGAAGCACACAGAACATTCTCCAGGATGGATCACATGTTGAGACACAAAATAAATCGTACTAAAGTCAAGAAGACTATCACCATTTCAAGTACTGCTTTTCTGATCACAGTGGCATACAAGTTGAAATCAATAGCAGGAAGAATTGCAAAAGTTTCACAAATATGTGGGAATTAAACACACTAGTGAAAAACCGATGGACCAAAGAGGAAATCAAGAAGGAGGGATAAGAAGTTATTTAGCTAATGCAAGAAATGCCCTTATGACACTCACTATTTTTAAAGCTAATTTTAAAATATAATTAACAAAGAAAGAGCTTGAAGACAGGTATCATGTTGGGGGTGTGGCAGTGCATTGTGATACCAATATCTCTTGCATTCTAAAAGACTGGAACTTTTGTTGGACTCCGTAGCCAGAATTAACAGTATACCTTGAGGTCTCTTAAGACTTAAGCTGCCATCTTACTGTGCACTCGACATATTTGTTTAACCTACTTTTAAGAGATTAATGGAACAGTTGCCTCCAATTTCCCATGTAATCAACATTTACAACCTAAACTAATGCATAGCTGTAATCTTAAGTTACATACTCTTCTACGCCCCTGGTCCAGAACTATGTGTGTGTATCATTTGCTGAAGGTGGCGAATACAGAGGTTGAATGAAATATTTTAAGATGAATATCCACTATAAATCTTGAACACAGCATTTTGATATTGATTGATAAAAATTATTTGCAGTATTGTTTGTTGTCAGTTGAGGTCAGCTGGAGCCAATGACTTAATACCTTATAAAATGCTGTTAAAGATTTCTGTTAAGTATCCTATTCTGTTAAGTATCCTATTCCTTCCCCCATGTGACACTTTCTGTGCTGTTGAAAAGGTAGAGAGTGAGGCCTTTGTTAGGAAGACAGAAGACACAGGAACATGAAGTAAAGATTTCTAATGTGGACTCACTCTTAGTTAAATGACTCTAAGGAGAAGTACTTTTATTTCTGTCCCTTGTGTGACACTGATGCATTATTGGTAACTTGGAGTTAATCACTAATGCTTCTAATCCATGTAAGCATGGACAACACTTCCTTCAGAAGACATGGGTTATGAATGAGAATCTCAGTGCCAGACATTGGATACCTCCCTGTGAGTTACTTGTAGGGAGGTCCTAGAAGCCTCACAAACAACACAGGCTATTACTATTTCTCTTGATGGTCCACCATAACTAGGTGATAAGACCCGGTTGCTGTAGACACAATATACTTTGATTGCAGGACATAGAGAAATCAGCTGGCACTGACCTGAAAACTTCTCTGATGGCTTGCTTTTGTCATGCTGGAAGCTACCATGGAGGCCACTCAGGGAGAAAGTCTTCAATAGTATTACTCCGTGGTGAACCCTAGATGTGACAATGTCAACCTGCCACAAGGAGAGATATACCCCTTGGTGCAATTGTAGCATGGACATTATAGGGATAACTATCACTTCCTGATTGAGTCTGAGGCACACTATACAGGAGGAAATTCCTGTGTGGTACTATAAACTTGGCTTCAGAGAGTATAGTCCCTAGGAGGGAACTATTACTGTTGTTTTATCTAGTGGATATATCACTCTGACTTCTAAATGCATGTTGGTACCCATAAGTCAGTGCTACTCTCAACACTGGCTGGAGAAGCTTCTTTCTGCAATGGAGAGTAGTTAATGCAGAGACACTCATGAACATAAATGATCAAAGTGCTGAGAATAGTGACTGCCAAGTGCTCCGTCCTAAATGAGACATCTGTACCAACTCCATCAAGGCTCAATGAACATCATGGAAGAGAGGGTGGAAAGAATGTAAATGCCAGGGGATGGGGAGGATTTCTGCAAAATGCTATCTTCTAGACATGCTATGCAATTTCTTCCTGTAGCTATGGTAACCCACACACAGCCTGCATAAAACCAAGCCAACATGATTAATCAATGTTCCAGCAGGCAGCACTAATTACTTAGTGAGGTTTTTTTTTTTTTTTTAATTTTAAATACAGGACATGAAAGTGGGAGAAAGATGTGCTCTGCAGTGTTAGAAGGGGTGTGAGTGGGAATTTTAGGGAGGATAGGATCAAGATGCACTGTGTGCATGTATGAAATTATCAAAGAATAAATAAAGATATAAAATAAAAAGGAAGAAAGCAAATGAAAAAATTTACATATAGACAAAAGAAAATGGAAGCACCACATACCAAAAACATATAGGATCCAGCAAAACCTATGGTAAGGGGAAAGTTTCTAAAGATGACTGCTTGGTTTGAGGAAAGCATTAGATTTCAAGTAAATAATCTTAGTCCACACGCAAGGAGAAAACAAATTAAGCCCAAAGTTAGAAGAAGAGAAATAATAAAGGTAAATACAGAAAACGGAGCCTAGAAACACAATAGAAGAGTCAATAAAACTGAGATATTGATTGAAAAGATATATTTGCTGGATCTTTGCCCAGAAGAACCAGAAGAGTGAGAGATGGCTATGTTACTTCAGTTGAGATTTTACAACTGATAGCATGTCAGTTTGAATGGTTGTAAGAGGCGGTTTGCACGATTCTACACCAGCACATTAGGTAATCCAGAAGTGATTAATTGCCTAGCTGCTATCTAGAGTAAATAGTGAAGAAACACAAATCCAAACCAAACGAATAATAAGACTGAATCTGTAATCAAAATCCTCCTGACAAAGAATAGCCAAGGACCAGATGGCCTCACAGGTAAATTCTAACAAACAGAGAAAGAAGAATTAATGCCAAAAATTCAAACTATTCCCCAAAAAGGGAAGAAAATGAGGCATCTAAAAACAATTTTATAAAGCCAGAGTTATTTTCTTCCCAAAGCCATAGATAAAAGTCACTATAAAAAAATAGCAAGCTGCAATCCCAAATGAACATAAATGGAAATTTTTCAACAAAATACTAACAGACTGAATTTACCATAATATTAAAAACAAAACATGTATCATGTTCAAATGGGATGTATCCCTGGATTCGAGAATAGCTTGACATATGCAAATCCATAAATGTGACAGCACATGATCATCTCTGCACATGCACAAAATCATTTGACAAATTCAACATCATTTCATAGCAAGAATTCTCAAAAAATCAGGTTTAGAAATAACGATCATCAGTGTAATGAAGACTATCATATATAACAATCACATGGCTTGCCTCATACTCAATAATGACAAACTTAAAGCATTTTCATCTAAGATGAGGAACAAAAGTGCCACTCTTAAAACTTGTATCCAAAATAGTACCTGTTTCCTGAATGGTGTAGAGTTTAGTACTCAGCAAGTGTGAGTCACTTGCACTAGCTGTAGGAAGTCTTTATTTGTGAGTTAATTAGAATAAAGTGATTTTGTTTAAATATTGGTGCCTCTTGGATGTTCTAACCACAACAATTAGGTAAAAAAAAAATAAATAAAATTTGAGACTGTTTTTTTCTATGCATGTGAAGGAAGACCCTGGAATTCAGATTTGGATTGCATTGAATCTGTGGGTAGATTTTGGTAGGCTAGCTGCCTTCACAAATGAGCATGGGAGGTCTGTCCATCTGCTGGTGTCTTCTTCAATTGTTTGCTTTAGTGTCTTAAAGTTCTCGTTGTAAAGATTCTTGGTTTCTCTGCTTAGGTTTATTTCTAATTTTGTGTGTGTGTGTGTGTGTGTGTGTGTGTGTGTGTGTGTGTGTGTGTGTGTGTACCATGGATGGGATTGCTGCCCTGCCCTGATTTCCTTTTCAGTGTGTTTGACATTGGCATGTTGGGAAACTACTGATTTTTGTATGTTTTCAAAATCTTCCCCCAATATTAAAGATGGGGCATTTTAAAACTCATTTTAGTCAGCATTTAGTCAGCATCTCACCCCAAAGCCACAGTATACTACATTTTGCAGGAAGTGCACATCAGTCCAAAAAGATTTTTCTTTTGGTGGGAGTCTATGGGGTCCTTTATGTTCATAACAAACCATCATCAAAAAGGGAGAGTTTGGCTTCTTTTCTTATTTATATCACATTTATTTCCTTTGACTTGCTACTCTAAGACTACAAGCACTATGTTGAATAGAGGTGAGGAGAGTGGGCTGCCCTGTCTTGTTCTTAATCTTAGTGGAATGCTTTAGGTTTTCCTCCATTTAGCATGATGTTGGCTAGAGGACTTTCATACACAACCTCTACTATGTTGAATTGTGCTCTCTCCATCCCTAGGTTT
This sequence comes from Peromyscus maniculatus bairdii, assembly GCF_049852395.1. NCBI lineage: Eukaryota > Metazoa > Chordata > Mammalia > Rodentia > Cricetidae > Peromyscus > Peromyscus maniculatus. The sequence goes on from NC_134858.1 coordinate 44,042,924, forward strand.
GCTATGACTTTCGTCAGGAAGGAGTGTTGAATTTTGCCTGAGGTCTTTTATGTATCTATTGAAGGACCATGTGATTTCTGTCTTTAAACTTGATTTGATGAATGATATTTTTATATGATCTTGAGTTTTATTCAGCAACATTTTAATTACGAATTTTGCATCTATGTTCATCGGAGAGATCAACTTGTATTTTCTTTTTGTTGTGTTTATCTGGTTTTGGTGTTAGTAGTGTTGGCTTCATAAAAAGTTTAAATGCCTTCCTTCTTTTCCTATTTTAAGTGATAGTTTAAACAGTATTGTAATTCTTCTCAGAAGTTCTTGTACAGTTCTGCAGTGAATCCACCTGGTCCTGGGTTTTTATTCTGTAGGGGACTTGTTCTTACGGTTTCAATTGCATGGATGGTTATGGATCTGTTTAAATCACGTCTTCTTTGTTTAATTTTGGGATGCTCTATGTATCTAGAAATTCATCCTTTTCTTTTGGTTTTTCCAATTTCCCTTGCTATTGATTCTAGTTTTATTCCACATTGATCTGATAAGATGCAAGGAATTTTTTTTTTGTTCTCTGGTATTTGTTAAGGCTTGTTTTGTGGTCTGTAATGCCATCCATCTTAGAGAACATTCTGTGTACTCCAGAGAAGAATGTGCATTCCCTGGCTGTTGGATGTAATATCTCTAAGATAGCTACTAAAGCCAATAGATCTATGGTACAGTTTAGCTCCCAAACACTTTTGTTGATTTTTTTTTATTTTAGAAGATTTTGTAGTTTGAATGTGAAATGTCCTCCATAGGCTCACATGTTTGAACACTTAGTACCTAGCTGGCCATGTTATTTGGAAAATTTGCAAAAATTTTAGGAGGCAGAGCCTTCTTGGAGGAAGTGGGTCACTGGTGGAGGCAGACCTTGAGGCTTTGTAGCGCTGTCCTACTCTTGTTCTATCTCTGCTTCCTGAATATGTGTGTTATCTGACCAGCCAGCTTCCTGCTCCTGCTGGAATCCCTTCTCTGTCTGCCATCATGTCTTCCCACCGTGATAGATTGTATCCCTCTGGAACTGTAAGCCAAAATCAACATTTGCTTAAGTTGCTTCTGTCAGGGTGTTTGATCAGAGGAATGAGAAGCTGCAACGAAGACCTACCTAAATATAAAAATGAGGTAGTGAAATTTCAGTATCTGCACCTACCTGAACTTTTGTACCTTTTACCGCTTGTGTGAAATTCAGAGCCCTCACATTCAGTGCAAAAATGCTTACAACTATGATATCTTCTTGATGAATTGTCCCCTTTATTAATATAGCTGCTTTCTTTTTACACTTTGTTTTTAATTAAAAGAGAGTTACATTACTTCCTCCCCTCTTTCTTCCCTCTAACCCTCCTGTGTCTCCCCACTCCCTCGCAAATCCATGGCCTCCTATTCTTTAACTATCACACACACACACACACACACACACACACTCACACACACACACACACACACACATATACACTCACACATAAATACAACCTGCAGTGTATATTTAATGTTGTTTGTATGTATTTCTTTTTAGGGCTGACCACTTTGTATTGGATGGCTTTCTTTATCTATTCTGATTAGTTTTGTTTTGATGTCTACTTTGTCAGATATAAGAATAGCTGTGCCATCATATTTTGGGACTTTTTTAAAAGGTTGATTTCTATCATTTCTATCATCTGTCTGTCAGTTTGTGGATGTTTTGCTGGTAAGCTTTATAATTTGGAGACAATAGAAAGCTGAATCTTGTTATCTAATCTAGTCACTCCGTTTCATTTTTGAGGCAAGTTGGAGCCATCAGCATCTACTTGACTATTGAGTAGGCTTTGCTGTTTTCTCGGGTTTCCTTGGTTGCTGCTTTGATTGCTTGAATCATGGTTCATTCTTGTCCTCCTTATTAGCATAGGAGTTTTCCGGTTCACTGTGTCAGAAAGGACGAATTTCTTCCCATTTCTCTTTTATTTACCTGTTCTTCCCATAAAATGTGCCCTTGTGGATGAACCTTGTCTTCTTCCTCTGTGTTTAATATTCCTTTAAGTATTTTCTGCATTGATGGCTTGGTTGTCATGAATTATATTAGTTTATGCTTATCTTGAAATGCTCTTATTTCTGCACCAGTTTTGTTTGTTTGGTTGGTTGTTGTTGGTTTTTCCAGAGGGGGTTTCTCTGTGTGAGTTTTTCAGCCTGACCTAGAACTGGCTCTGTAGACCAGGCTGGCCTCAAAAATCACAGAGATCCACCTGCCTCTGTCTCCCAAGTGCTGAGATTAAAGGTGTATTCCACCACTGCCCAGCTTTCTGCACCAATTTTAAAAGATGCCTTTGATACATACAGCAATTTTGGTTGGCAGATATTTATGCTCAGGGTTTGAAATATACAACTCTTTGGTCTCCTGATTTTAGGGCTGTTGCTGAGAGATCTGGTCCCAGTCTGTGGCTGCCTTTGCCAGTGCCTTGGCCAAATAGACAGCCAGAGAGGAAACTCTCCATGGCCCATCATAGCCAACATATCAAAAATACAAAGCAAACACACACACACACACACACACACACACACACACACACACACACACTCACAAACACACACACACACAACTTAGGAATAGGCCTAACAAGAGAAACAAATGAGAACTTACAAGAACTTTACAATGAGAACTTAAGGACACTAAAGAAATTAAGTGTGTGTGTGTGTGTGTGTGTGTGTGTGTGTGTGTGTGTGTGTGTGTTTGCTTTGTATTTTTGACATCTTGGCTATGATGGGCCATGGAGAGTTTCCTCTCTGGCTGTGTCTATTTGGCTTCTAAATGCTTCTTGTCTTTGGAGATCCTTTTCCTATTTACAGGTTTAGGGAATTTAATGCTATAATTTCACTGAATAAATTGTCTATGCTTTTTGGATTGATCTCATCCCCTTCTTTTATACTGTGAACTCTGAGGTTTGGTCTCTTGAGGATAGCCTAGAGGTCTTGACGTTTTGATATCATCATTGATTTTTCCTGTCTTTATATGTGGCTGCATGCATTACTATTTCGACCTTGTTCCCCATTCCTGAAGTCCACTCTTCCTCTTAGTCTTGTTTATTGCTGATACTTTTTACTATGTTTCTTATTTAATTGATTGACTCTTGCTTCCAGCATGTCTGGGTGGTTCCTTCTCAGAGTCTCAATTTTCTTAATGAATTTCCCTTCTTGTTTTTGCATTGTTCTTCAAAATTATCATTTCATCCATTTTGCTGAGTCCTGAATTGATTTCCTTACTTCAGTCATCTGCTGAATGGGGTTCTTTGTGTGGTCACTGATGCTTTTTTAAAGTGAGATTTTGAAATCTGTTCAATGATCTCACTTAAAAACAGATTCATTTATTTTATATTATGCATATTGTGTTTACCTGTATGTATATCTGTGTACCACATATGTGCATGCCCTCAGAGACCAGTTGGAACTGGAGTTACAGATGGTTGTGAGCTGCCATGTGGATACTGAGAATTGAACCCAGATTCTCTGGAAGAGCAGCCATTGCTCTTAAAGGCTGATCCATCTCTTCAGCCTGTTCCCCCAATCTCACTGGTTTTGAGGGCCTGTGAGTTTGTGCAGGTGTTGGAATGGCTTGTAATCTTATTTTTTGTGTGTGTTTCTCTGTTTTGTTTTTCACATCTGCTGGGATGGACATGTATCCAAAATTTCATACACACACACACACACACACACACCTGGAGTTATGGTCTCCACTGCCATTTTGAAAAGGAGCTTCCTGGAGTAGCAGACACAGTTATCTGACAACAATTCCAGGGCAGACTTGGAGTAGAAGACACTTGCCTGTCACTTGGGTCCCTCCCAAGGTTCAGAGAGACAACAGTTTTATGATCCTGACCAAGGAAAATAAAATTCATAGTTTTTAAGAGCTTAGATTATCTATCATGAAGTAGTAAAGGGGGAAAGAAAATGGGGAAAGGAGTGAGTAAAACATAAATGAGAAAAAAATGTATGTGGCAGAGATGTGAGAAATAGGAGAGAATATTGCCGAGCGGGTACAGGGGAAGGAAGGACAATCATAAGAGAGGTTCGAAGAGGACGTAAGCTGCAACACCACTGAGCGACGAAATCACAACAGTGTAAATAAATGAAAAATGAAGTAACGGGGAAGGTGTGATTAGCTTCCAGAGGTGTTTCATCCGGGGGTGAGGGTGTGGTCTCCCTCCTGGTGTCTTTTCCAGCGGTCCCCACTGAGGAGCTTGTGCAGGGTGGGGTGCTGCTGATATTCTTAGTAATTCCAACAAGTCAGTGTGTCGTTCCAGATGAGGGGGGATTCTGCACAGGAAATGGAATTAATGAGTCTGAGCCCCCGCTCCCTGGAATCCCCCACCTTCCAATTACTACTTTGATTCCGGTGTTCAGTGGATTCTTCCCATGCATGGGAGTTCTGTAACTGAGGCTCTAGGCAGGTGTAGAGGACAAGGCCACCTGTGTCCACCTTTTTTCCCTGGGAAGTTAGGAGACCATGCCAAGTTCAGCAGTGAACTTCCTTCTTTCGCACATGGCTCCTTCAGGCAGTGTTAAGGGCGATGCCTGAGTCAGTCAACTCCAGGGTGCTCATGGAGAATCTCAGCTCCACCTCCTGCACCACACCCTGTCTCCACAGCCTGCTCTACTCTGTGGACTGTCTCTCCATGTAAGCTGGACCCTGCCAGTGGCTACATCTTCGTAGCTTAAATGGTCCCTTTCCAACTCCCTTCTGGTGATTCCTGTCCAGTGTGAGCCATGGAATGTGGAGACTCTGGCATGGCTGCTGCTTTGTGGAGGGAAGTCCACTTAGACTCATTCCTCTTTCTTTAAGTAGCTTGTGTTAAAGAAATAACTGACACCATTTTTTAATGCTAACTCTTGTCTTGGTCTGAGTCACATGGAGGTGGCCTCTGGTCTGCCATCTTACATGGGAGTCTTTGAAAATCACGTTTAGAAGACTTCTCCATCCCTTGTTCACAGCAACATTGTTCACAGTGACCAAGAAATAGAAACAACCATCAGCAGATAAAGACAACCCCTACATGTATAAAAATATATGAACCTGCGTATTTCACTAAGGGCATAATACTAAGTTAAATAAACCAGACAAAGAAAGCCAAATGATATATATTATTACATTCAGAATGTGATTTTAAAAAGTCAGACTCACAGAAGCAGAGAGTGGAACAGTGGATGTCAAGGAGTAGAGGAAGAGGAGGTTAGGAGCTATGAGTCATAAACCAACTTTCTACCATATGGATATTCTGAGGATCTGAGGGGCAGCGTGATGAGCAGTGAGCAGCTGTGTGGCATCATTAGAACTTGGAAAATCGATGTTTGAACTTTATCCTGATAATACTTTTGGTGTGCATGTTTATCAAATCCTCATATCATTACTTTAAATGTACAGTTTTGTTTGTCGCTACACCTCTGTGAAGCTTACATTTTTATTAAGAACAAAACCATAGAGAAGGAAAAGAGGCCCAATAGCATCAGCTACACAGAAAGAGAAGCAGTGTTGGGTGAATGGGCACGAGTCCCCAATGCTAAAAGGTTATATTTCTGGTTTTAGAACTGCACAGAAGTGTTTGTGTGACATTGTGAGAATACAAAAGAGCATTGAACAATATGTCTTAAAGGGTTAAATAATACAGCTGTATGACTTTTAACAATTACAGCAAGGAAACATAATGATCATTTTTAAAAATAAATTAAGAGGGGTGGGTTGAAATAAAAGGAGAAGTACTATATTTGCAGATGGCACTGTAGTCACAAAGTCTACAGTAAATCTGAGGACTCTTTACAAAATGTTATCGAATAAACGACTGTGAAAACTCTATAGGACATAAGGGCAAATAAAAATACTGCTTGCACCGGGTGGCGGTAGTACACACCTTTAATCCCAGCACTTGGGAGGCAGAGCCAGGCAGAGCTCTGTGATTTCGAGGCCAGCCGGGTCTATGGAGCAAGATCTAGGACAGGCACCAAAACTACACAGAGAAACCGTGTCTCGAAAAAAAATACTACTTGCATTTTATATTATATTATATTATTTTATATCATTAACAACAACTTGAAGTTAAATGAGAAATTATATAATCCTATAGTATATATTTTAGCATAAAATATAAAAATATGTAGGGATGTACAGAAAACACATATGAGATTGCTAGCTTGAAAACTACTAATATTGCTGTTAGAAGTTCAAAATCTGATACACAGTGTGACATACTATGTCCATGGATCAAAAAACTCAATATTGTTGAGGCACTGGCCATAGTCAACTTAAGCTATAGATTCAAATAATTTAATCAAAGCTCCACTAGGATTATTTTAAAACATTGTCAAACTGCTTCTGAAATTTATATAAAATTAAGTAATTTAGAAGAGTCAAATTGTTTTCTAGAAAAATAACAGATGCAAAAAATTTGTAACACTAAATTTCCATAGCTACTATAAGCTTTTGTAAGATTATTCAAATATATTTGTATGTGTGTGTCTGTGTCCATGTCTTCATGTGTGTGTGTGTGTGTGTGTGTGTGTGTGTGTGTGTGTGTGTGTGTATGTGCGCATGTAGGATTAATGGAACAGAATAGAGGGTCTACAAATAAATCTTCACATACAAGCTAAATTGAGTTTCAGTGAAGATGACAAGGTAAATCAATACAGAAAATTAGTCTCAACAAATACTATAGAAAATTAATATAGAAACAGCATGAGTCAGCTACTCCCTGTGACATACCCCACAATTAACTCCAAATGAATCAAAGACCCAATGTAGTTGATAACATTATGAAACTTCTAGATCAAAGTATAATAAAAAAAAAACCTTCATGGATTTGAGGTAGGCAAGGATTTCTTGCATAAGACAAAAAACAAAAGCCTTAAGAGAACAATTACTAATTGAAAGTTTCCACTTTCTAATGGATACTATCAGGAAAATGAAAGGTAAGCAGCAGAGTATAAGGAAGGAAAAATTCTCGGTACGTGTATCTTACAAGTTTACAAAGAATTCTAATTAAGAATATATGATCAACTTATATCAGTTTAATAAGAAAGTCAATAACCCAATTCTTAAAAAGATTGGCAAAAAGCAATTGAACAGACTGTGTACTCGTTATCACACTGCTGCAATAAAATGCCTGATAAAAACAATTTAGAAAGGGAGGGTTCATTTGACCTACAATTGCAAAGAATACAGTCTGTCATGGAGAAGGCATATCACTAGGAGCAGAAGGCAGCTGCTCACCTTGAATTGCTGTCAGGAAGCAGAGGGCAATGAATGCTGGTACTCAGCTGTCTTTCTCTTTTTTGTGCAGTCAGGAACACCATGGGGTGGTGTCACCCATGTTTAAGGCATGTTTTTGCATCTCAGTTAATCTAATCTAGATAACCCCTCACTGGCATGGCCAGATAACTATTACTTTGGGGATTCTAGATTCTGTTGAGTTGCAAATCAGTATTAACCATCACACAGAGACTTTGTGAAGAACAAGTACAAATGCCCAGGAGTCGCCTGAAAAGATGCTGAGCGTCATTAGCCATCAAAGAAAGTAAATAAAACCACAATGTGAGATAACACTTTTTACACCAATTACAATGAGTGAAATAAAAAAAGACATAATTCAAAAATGTTTATAAGGGTTCAGAGCTATGGAAACTTTCATCTCATGCATTGTAAGGGAGGGGAGTGTAAAATTTCACAAACACTTTGGAAAATAGTCTTCCATCTTCTTAAAAAACATAAACATATTCTTACTGTGAATAACAGTTGGCAATGTCCTTCCTGATCTATTCTGTAAACACGCACTAAACGTTGCTGAGTCTAGCAAATGTATACAAGGAAGTGAGGTCCAAGAACCTCAGTATGGTCCTTCATGTAACAGTGAGCGAATGGAAACAAACTGTCCCCCATGGGGAGAACAACTTATTTATTCATGCAGTTGCATAATTAGAATGACTGGAATTGATCCACATATAGCAAGATGGCTAAATCTTAAAGGGAAATTGAATGAGAAAAACCTAATTGAAATAGGATAGATTCTATTTCTAGATAAACACACACACAGTAAAAACACAGAACATGAATGAAACTTATAAGATCTATTGGGAGGGAACGTGTAGGGAGGATATGAGTAGGATATTATTTATATCTCAACCATTCTGTTTGTTTAAAATAATAGACTCAGAAAAAATATGGCAACATGCTAATTTCTGTCTAATTTTTGTTGTGAGAACACCAATGACATTTTTTTTATATGTCATTGAATAAAGGAGCTAGACTAGAGGTTGGCCTGCCCTCAGAGAGAGGGTAGGAAACTCCAAAAGGTGGCTTTCTGAGCCCCACTATTAGGAAGGAAAGGAGAAATCAAGATCCCGCCCTCCATTGCACCTCTCAGAAGGCAGTCATAAAACACACTCCAGAGACTGTGGCAGAATGAATGGGGTAAGAATCTGGAAACGGCAGCTTCCTGCATTCCACACCCGTCACTCCCACTTCCGGTGCTGACAGCGATCAGCAATGACACGCTCAGAACCAGAGAGGCTTGCTGGCGTTTCTTCAGAAACAGCGGGGCGAGAGAACAGGAAGGACAAGTTCTGCTCTTCTGCCAGATTTGGAGACATAGAGCTTCCCCAAAAGAATGGTTAGGGGCTCAGTTAGCCAGGCAATGAGAAGCAGAGTGTAGTCCTGGAGCAGGGAAGATGAGATGGAGCCGAAAGAAGTCCCCAACAAGCCACAAGCTACGCTGATCCCAAGGATGCCTGGCCACAGAATTACGTTCTATAGACACGGATCTTGTCTCACACCCCAGCAGCTAGGTGTCTTAGCTCACCATTTCTGGAGACTTGACCCACTGCCTCCTCTCTACTCTGGCCACATCCCACCCACTGCTCATTCCCATGGGTATTCCAAAACTGTTGTCTCCTTCTTGTCAAGACGAGGGATCTACTTCTTTTATTTCTAATCCTATTGTGCTTGCTCTTCAACACTACTGATGTAAGTAGTTTCTCGATTCCTTCACTTCCCTTCATTTCACCAATTCAATATAAATCTTGAATTGTTCACTTGAAATCATAGCCTTCTGTTCCTTTTTTTTTTTAAAAAAAATGGCACTTTCCTAGAATCCATTCTCTAATCTCTATTTCCTGCCCTGTACACCTGTACATTGAGTAGAGCTGATGAAAACAGTACTCCCATGAAGATTGACACGAGTAGAAACGTTGAGTTTCCACTTCCAGTTTCATTTAGGAAACTTTTCCTTTCATTCTTGGAGAATTCACTCCCCAATATTCCCACAGACGGTGTTTCAAACCAATCTTTCCTCAGTCATGCTTTCTTGTGCCTCCTGCCTTCTATTTCACAAAGAATAAGAAATAATGGGCACTATACCCATCTCTAAATCCACATGGGGGTGCTCAGTAAGCTCCACAATCCTACAGCCATTCTGTCCACGCTTCACCATCCCCACTTCCTTGGGGCCCTTGTTGCTTCTGTGAACCCCTCCAGATGAACCACACTCACTTTTCAGCCTCTCCCTTTCTTCTCATTGTTCTCAAGGCTCTTCTGCTTCATAATCAATCTATAAAACAATCAAAATTGCTTTAGAAATTATCCATGTTTTGTCATGCCTGTCTAACTTTAAATCTCCCCATTTTGTTTATATGGTTTAGATTCAAATATACATTAAAATTTTGATTTTTCTAACTTTGTACTTATGAAACTCACTATGTATAAAGGTGATCGCTCTGTGTGCGTGTGTGAGTGTGTGTGTGTTTCACTCCCCATATACCCTATAAATCATTATGTACTGCTTTTACTATTTTACTGTACCACTAAGAATACTCTTGTAAGTCTCCAATGACCTTTCATGGTCAAGCCCCGTGGCCATGTTTTTAGTCCTTATTTACCCATGCCCCTTGGGGTATTTGATGGTATTGATTAGCTAAGGAACAACCCACTTGCTTAGTGTCATATTGTGATACAACAAGAGATGTCTATTTGGTCTCTGTCCACAGCTTCTCAAACGCTTGTAATTTTTTGAAGGGTGTTCTGGGTATTTCTTTTCTTCTAATATTTCGTCTTTGGACTGAGTTCTTAACAAGAAGTTTCTAAGCCCTTGAAGTTTTCTGGGATGGACTTGTGTTCTAATGAGGTGACTGTTGGTGGATTCTTAGTTGGGACCTGGTCACCAGAAGGACCAACTTATCATTAGAAGTTTGGAACTTCTAACCCTACCCCCACCTTCCAGGAAGAAGAGAGGGAAGACATTGGGACATTGCATCATGAAGCCTCCATAAAATGCTATGCGTTCATAGACAGTATGGAAGCTTTGCATCCTACCCACATCCCTTGGCTTGCTTGCTTCTTTACTGGCTGAGTGTGGGTATATTTTGAAATACCCATTTCTTACCTTGCTTGGTATCCTACGTTGGCATTTTTGTGCCCAGGTCTTGGTGTAAGAGTCATCTGGGCATCATATGAGAGGAACTGGCTAACTGATTTCTGAGTGAGGCCGGGCTGGGAAGCAAAAGAAGATGCGGAAAGACTTCAGGAGAGGGAACCAGCAAGACCAGGTCTGCAGGGAAGACTGCCACTCAAAGTAAGAGAGACAAGAGAAGAGCTTTGGGAGCTGGAGCTGGAGATGGTCCCAAGGCAAAATGCGAAACTGAATAGAGAGAACATGTTTCAGAGCAACCTTCTCCTAACACAGGACTTTGCAGCTGGTGCTGCACATTCCCATCACCCAAGATGTTCGGAAGGCACCTGGAGTACTACCAGAATCTCAGGGCTGAGGTCTGAGCACTCTGTTCCCTTTCACATTCTCGTGGAAATCTAATGTGTGGCACGTGACCAGGCCTGAGAACCAGGCTCTTCACTCATCTTTTCTTTTAATAGTTTGTTTCTCTATTTCCAACCCGACCCGATCCTCATTGCCTCCCCCCCACTCCCTCCATTTCTCTCTCACAAATACAAGAATTAGTAAAAACTCATCAACTTACCCTTGCTCCTTCCCACATTTCAAGTGTTAGAATTTGAATATTTCAGAACACGACGTTTCAGACACTTTTACAAATCCCAACATCACCCTCGGAGATGAGTTCTTCCTAGCTTATGCCAAGTGGAGTGAGCTATTTCCTTCTCCATTTCTATTGCATATTTTTCATTTTGTAAGTTTAAAGATGTGTTTATGTATTTTTTAATTTTTTAATTTGTGTGTGGGCACACGCATGCCATGGCACCCCTGTGGAGGTCCAAAGACAACTTGAGGGAGTTATTTCTCCTCTTTCATCATGTAAGTTCTAGGGTTTCAAACTCAGGTTGTCAGGCTTGGTGGCAGGTGCCTTTATTGACTGAACCATTTCTCTAGTTCCTTAGTGTCAGTTATTAGTACCATATCTAACAATAATTTTGTTGTATTTACTAACTTCATATACTCATAAGTTTTTTCCATCATCATATTATCAGACCTTAACCCCGTCAAGGACCATGTATATTTGTATCCCTAAGATCTATTAGCATACCTGGTGTATTAGTTGAATTTCTAATGTTGGGCCAAAATAGCCGAAACAAACAAATTTAAAGGAAGACATTCTTATTTTGGGCTCACAGTTTTAGAGACGTCAGTCTGTGGTCACTTGGCTCCATCTGTGGGTCTGAGCAATGTTAAACATCATGAGAAACACATGGTGGAGCAAAGCTAATGGAGAGAGAGAGAAAGAGAGAGAGAGAGAGAGAGAGAGAGAGAGGGAGAGGGAGAGGGAGAGAGAGAGAAGGAGGGAGGGAGAGAGGGAGGGGGAGAGAGAGAGGGAGGGAGGGACGGAGGGAGGGAGGGAGGGACGGAGGGAGGGAGGGAGGGATGGAGGGAGGGAGGGACGGAGGGAGGGAGGGGCGGAGGGAGGGAGGGACGGAGGGAGAATGAGAATGAGAATAAAGCCCTTAAGGGCATCACCCAAGACCCCATTCACTACCTTCAAGAAGTTCCCACTTCCTACATTTCCATCACTTCCAATAGCCTGATCAATTGTGAACCCATCAATGAATTATTCTACTCACGAAACTTCATGACCCACTCACTTCTCCAAAGGCCCATCTCCGAACATTGCTGTACTGGCGACCAACCCTTCAACACATGAGCTTTTGCAGGACCTTTCATATCTGAACCATGCCTGGCATACAGCAGTCACTCCATAAGTGTCTCCTCAATGAATAAATAGATTGGTAAGTGGGGTTGTGAATGAGCAAACCTAACTAAGGGGGATATTAATAACAGAGAGAAACTTGTAGAAATAATCATGACTCAATTTGGAGGGTATAAAAATTATATCTTGACTTTATCTCACATGATGAAGAATCACTGATTTTCTTTTCTAAAAAGATTAGCTACCCATAAGAATCATGTTTAGAATGAAGAAGACAACATTCAGTATTCAGGATGGATGTAACAAAAGAGAAACTAGATACAAAGAAAGCATGGTCAAAAGGCATCAGAGATGACAAAGGGTCAGAATGAGCAGATGGGCTCACCAAAGGCACACCTACCACCATTGCATCCTCGGGTATGTGCAGGAGATACTTGATGAGACACCATGGAGTTCAGAAATTGCAGGAGAAAATTGGCTGGCTTTCCCTGAAACATAGAAAACGCGGGGCATATAATGGCTTTCTTCAAATTTTGATGCTCAGTCCCAAAGGAATGAGAATTAGCCAATTTATTTCTGTATTCTGAATTGCCTAGAGGTCAGATCTAAGACAAATATGAGGAAGAATTTTATATCCATTAGACATGCCTAAAAATGGAACGAACTGCCTCAAGGAGCAATGGGTGTCTTGTCACAGGAGATGATGAGCGGGGCATTTGGTGTGGAGTTACAAAGGGAATTCAAGAATCAGCCTGGGTAATCCTTCTAACACTTGAGATTCTGTTACTTTATGATCCTTCCAGTCCCTGCAAGTTTGAGATAACAGGTACAACTTGTAGGTACAATGTCCAGGAGTTAGAACCTCTGATATGAAGTTGAGGAGAATCTGGTATACCAAGTGTTGGCTGGCCAAGTCTGTGCCCGGGTGCATTATAGCAGGCACCCTGAGGAGCAGGCAAAGACAGCCATAGTGTCTCTGCGTTAAGAAGTCTCTGGGTCCTTATCAGATCAACCCTAGAGGTCATTAATGGAATACAACAGTGTCAGGAAGTCCTGGAAAAACTCTACAGAGCCTCTACTTCTCTGGCTGTCACCTCTACAAATGCCCCTGTTAGCTTTAGAGGGTATCTCAGGATGCCCTCATACAATGGGGGGTGCTGGTGGTGGATATTTTCCCTGTCAACCTCCTGTACATACGTTCTTGGTCCCATAGTCTTCTTTGTGGAAACTCTACGTTCATGTATTTCTCTTCAATTGTCTCTAGGATATTAGCAGCTGGGGTCCCCCATCCAATCTCTGCTCCCTCATAGGATCTCATCTCATGTCTTCTGATATCCAGCCCTGCTCCCCACCAGTCCCAGACATTTATCATTATCATTACCCTAGAATCAAAGACCCTTGAAATTGCTATTTAGCCTTTCTTCACCATGTGACTTCTTAAACAAATGCTTGACTCTTGCTCCCCTTGACCTTACCCCTTCCACAGGCTTTTTGTCAATAGTAGCCTCACTTTGACCTCAAGGTACCCTGCTAAAAGACACTCCAGGAGACAGAATGCATGTTCAATTTGGGAGACTTGGGTTCAGTTTCTGCCTCAGTCCGATATTAGTTCTCAGAACCCCACTTTCTCCCTCTCATGTGTGATGAGCAACAACTGAGCCAAGAGCTAAGGAAGTTATGTCTGCCCTCCAAACTGAAAGGCACTCTATCGAGGCTAGCATTATGGCCACCACGGCCATTCAAATGTTGAGTAACACATTTGGTCTCTTGCCCAATGACCTTTTCTCAGTTTTCAGTCTCATAACCTCTTGGCTACCTATTAACCTTCAGACTGCATCTTCTTTGTCCACATGGCTTTCTCTTCATTTGTTTCTAGAAAGTTTATGCCCCATTCCCAACCCTTTCCTCTCCCCCTCCTCTACCTACCTTCTCCTCTCCCTACCCCAATCTTCTTTCTGTCCACTGTCCACATTCTAGTGAATTCTTTACCCTTCTATGTTGTTCTTATTCTCTTACAAGTGAAGGAATGGGCTTTCCCATGAGTCCAACTGTCACTTCTGGGTGTATCGCCAGCTGGGACATTTCTCTCATGCTTTGGTCCTAGGTCTCCAGTCTGCCAGATTTCTCTTCTGGTTTTCCTGCCAGGATATCAGGCTCTTCATCGCTGTCACAAGGTAAATCAATGCAACTCTGTAGAGTCTTTGACAACGCAGTTTGGAAAAAGCCAGACACGGAGACATTACTGGCCAGCCTTGAACAGGAGTGTACTTATTTATCACCAGGGACCATCTCCCAATGCCAATCAGAGAGAACAATCCCTTTTATGTGAACTTCATGCTATAAGTTACAGTATCAGCATGCCAAGTAGAAGATGGCAATATCTACTCTCATTGGTCTCAATGCTAATAAAGCATTTTATGGATTGGCAACCTCCATGATGTCGCCTATCTCTCCAGGCTCAAGTTTCTTAAATTTTGAAGGTGTCAGTGGTCAAACACTGTAAGCTGGCTTTCTTGATGGGCAATCAATGGGATCATCAAAATAGTTAACAGTAATCATTCTTATATGATGTCTTCTTCTTCTTGGTCAAAATCAAATGAAAAACAAAACCAAACCAGAAACATCTTCCTGTGTTTCCCCCTCTTGGTATCTCTAACTTGTAAAATGGGATAGTGTGAAACAATTGGGCCTCATTTCCTGCTTCCCTTTCTTCTAACAGGCTATGAGGACCGCTAGGACAGGGACCTTATATAGTTCTCATTTTTATCTAGTGACCAGCGTGCCTTATCCAGCCTTCTACCAATACAGGGACATTCACATATTCAATTTCACTTAATGCATTAACAGAGGCGAGTGGTGTGGGAGCATGAATTTGTAAATGGGCTCGGGAAGGACCAGGTATGGTGATTTTTGTATTGAATGGTGGAGTCCCCTAACCATACTATATAGACTGGGCCTGACCTCCAACCTGTGAGCCACAGAGAACCCTTCCTGGTTCCATTAGTGTTGTCGTCTGACTTCCTGGCACTGGCCCTACTTGCCCTTTAGTAGGACTGGGAAGCCCAGTGCAGTGTGCTGAGGTCAGTTGGCATGGGCTGGTGAGGAGCCACGGTTTTCCTCTTCTCCTGAGTCTGAGCTCAGTGACGGCAGGTTGGCAGCTTCCGATATTCACTGTGGGAGTGTTTGCACCATGGACATCGGCAAACACGACACTGCTAGGCTTGTCCCCCCTCTCCCCAGAGAACCCGCTGTAAGGGACCTGCCAGTGCACCACTGTCGCCAGCAACACTCATCCTTTTTGTGCACGACCGACTTTTTCTAGCCCAGAGATTTCAACTCTGCCATCCTCTCCTCTGAGAGGCCTTTCTAGCTGAAGCTACCCCTACTTCATTCACTCTCCATAGCTCCCGCTCTTCCCTGTAGAGTCCTTATGTGGACGAGTAGGAACTTTTCGTGTGCACTTCGTGTACTGGCTACGTCCTCCCTAGATGCCTTGTCTTGTCTTGTTCACGGCTCTTCTCCCAGAACCTGTTGTAGGGCCCAGGCACATAGTTTATCAGCGCTTGATAAATGTCCATCAGAAGACGAATTTTAAAACTCAGCTCAGGCAGGCCTAGAGAGACGGCTCAGTGGTTAAAAGTGGGTGCTGCCAGTGGGGAGGCCCTTAGGTCAGTCACAACCTCCTCTACCTCCAGCTCCGGGGAGTCCGACCACCTCTTCGGGGCTCTGCAGGCACCTCTTCTCATTTTGCGCACACAGACTCGCACACAGACACGTTCCATAGTTGTTTGAATGAGAATGGCCTTCATGGGCACATGTATTGGAATTCTTAGTTACCAGGGAGTGGCATTATTGAAGGGATTAGAACAATTAGGAGATCTGGTCTTGTTGGAGGAGGTGTATCTCTGAGGGTGGGCTTGGAGGTTTCAAAAGCCCAGGCCAGGCCCAGTGTCTTTCTCTCAACCTGCAGATCAGGATGCAGTTCTGAATTTCTTCTCCAGCACCATGCCTGCCAAGCCTGCTGCCATTCTCCCTGCCAAGATGAGAGTGGACTAAACCTCTGAAACTATTTATAAGTAGGCCCCCAGTTGAATGATTGCTTTTATGAATTGCTTGGTCATGGTGTCTCTCCACAGCAATAGAATTGTGACTAAGATACCTACAAACACACAATTAAAAAGAACAACAAAAATATGTATTTTAAAATGAGCTCAGGCACCAGAAATCTAGAGTCCAGCACAGTGCCTGCAACATAGTAACTGCTCATTAAACTTTAGGATGGATAAATTCCTAAATCATTTAAGTTTCCCTCTAGAACACCAGAGACCTCCATTCCTTTACTTGCTTCAGTAAAATGCAAAAGCACCACCACTTCCTTTTTAGGGACAAAGCCTCTAAAGCAGAAGTTGATCCCAACTGGGACTTCTGGGAAAATGGAGGTGGTATCAACTTTGCCACACCATGTTTCTCCTCTCTGACTAGGTCAGAGCAATTCATTATGTCACCCTTAGGCAAGTCACCAAGTGGGACTGAGAAAGGCCATAGCCCCTGTCTCTAGCAGCTGAGATGGCTTTCCATGCATGGATGAATAGCTGTAAGTCACCTTTGCCCCAGTCTCCTGAAGAAGTCAGAAGAACTTTTCTAAATGGCTTCCTGCCATGCGGATCATTGAATTATGAATGAGGCCCAACCTAGGGAAGAGCAGCTCTCTGTGGGATGGAGGGAAGGGCTCATCCAGGAAGGGAAATCGAAACCTGACTTGCCTTCTCCTTGCGGTGGGTTCCCTCAATTGATGACTGGTGCTATGTTAGCCCACATCCTTAATAGATTATCGATGCCTTGGCAGTGATACTGTCCTGGTGAGAAGTGATTCTGTCTTTTTAGTATGCTGTGCTCACTACACTTGGGCAAGGAAGCTTGGATACAGGGCCTGGCTAATCTGAATGAAATCGATGAACTTCAGCACCTCCCTGGGTACTGACCTGCAGGATGAACGAAAGCTGCATATTCATGATCACCCTCCCAAGCGGGAGGGGCCATGAGGGGTGGAGAAACTGCTGGAGTCCTTGGATGGCTCAGCTTTGGAGGCACCTTTGTCTCCTTTTGGGTGCAAGATGGGGCATGCTCTGCTGGGGCCTTGGTGCCCACCATGGCATCCACCAAAGGCAAGAGGAGTCACACATTAAGAGGGATGGTCATCTTTACTGTGACTGGCTCACATTACTGTGTAGACTTTCTCTCTGTTTCTCCATTTTCCATGGACAGAGGTGCTGTTGGACCAGAGGATTCCAGCTGTCTCACAGGCAGAAGGCCAAATTAGACCATCAGGAACAGGATAAGCATAGATGTTCAATCTTTGGACGTGCATTTTGACACAATAAGCCAAGAAGAGAAGACTGCTAAGGTCATCTGTGTGTGCCTCTGGAAATCCCAATAAACAGTAGCACAAGAAAGAAGAGAAAGGATTCACACAGGGGATTTTCTTTTTTGGCTGTGGAGCATTATTTAAAATTATTATTTTTTGTTTGTTTTTGAGATTATAGTAAAATTACATTATTTCCCCTTTACCTTCTCAAAATCCTTTCATATACTCATCCTTTCTCTTTTTCAAGTTCACGGCCTCTTTTTACATTAATTGTTGTACACACACACACACACACACACACACACACAAACTAAATACATAAATGCAACCTTCTCAGTTCACATGTTACTGGTACATGTATGATTTCAAGGCTGACCACTTGGTATTGAATAACCAACTATAGATTCTTCCCTGGGCAAGACTTCCTCCTGCTTTCAGGATTCCTTAGCTACCTATAGTTCTTTGGGTAGGGCTGAGACTTCCTGGGCTTCCTCCATCCATGTTAGCATGTCTATTGCAATAGGGTCCTTGTTCAGTTCATGTTCAGGCAGTCACACTGCTGAGACTTTATGGATGTAGCTTCTGATATTCCTAAGAGACAGACTCTCACAGAAAACTCCCTGTTCGTCTGGCTCTCACGTGCTTAAGGTCCCTCTTCCACAACGATCCCTCAGCCTTAGGTGCAGGAGCTGTGCTGTAGATGAATCTATTGGGATGGGGCTCTACAACTCTACATTTTGATTGGTTGTGGTTTTCTACAACAATCTCCATCGGTCGCAAAAAGGTGTTTCCTTGATGAAGGGTGAGGATTATACTTATCCATGGGTATAAGCACACATATTTAGGATGTGCTAAAGGATTATGCTGGCTTCACAAATTGAGAGTGGTAGGTTCTCCTCCACAATTCATGACTCCACTAGCCCTGTGTAGTTGCCTAGCTTTAGTAGCAGGCATGATTTCCCTCTTGTTGAGTGAGGCTTAAGTCCAGTTACAGAGCTGTTGGTTCCCACTGAGGAATGTGTGCCACCACTGGACCCCTAAGGTTATTGTGCCTTGGTGGTCATTGTTGTGGTTCACAGGCATCATTAGCTGGGTAGGAAGCAACCAACAGCCCCTATCACAAGGTTTTAAGCTATTTGGAAATCATGATCTTGCAAGAAGAAACTCTCTGGACAGCCACAACCTTGTCACCCACCTCTTACATAAGGGCATGGGCCTTGGTATCAATGTTAAACAAATAAAAATAATGGTTTTGTTTAAGCCCTGAATTAAAAATTGTTCAAATCCATGGATCATGATTAAGTTGCTGAATTTCTCTTGAGTTTCATGCTCTTCTAATGGTAAAATGGAAACAATTATAAACTCTTTATGGTTTTTAAATAGCGTTTTTTAGGGACAAATAAAATAAGATAATGAATATAGGAGCCATTTATAGCCAAAGTGCTATATGAATTGTACAGGATATTCACTTTACCAGGACCCTTCCCTTCTAGGATGTGTCCCATCGTCTTGGAAATGCTTTTTTTTTCCTTCTAAAGAAACCGTGGGGTTTGAATAAAGGCTGTCATGCTGTGCATATCTTTCTGAAGAAGGCCCTTCATGGCAACTCCATCTTGTGGCTGTCATAGCTGAAAGAGGTGGCTCTTAGGTGACCTTGAAACTCTAGTAACACATGCAGAACAGAGCTCCCCCCCAAGACCTTTAATAGTGCAGTATATAGGAGTGTACTCGGTTCTCTTTCTGGGGGTGGGAGTGGAAGCTGCTAGATGGGAGACACAGAAGTTGTTGGTAGCCCTGTTCCCTAGTGCATGGAGAAAGCCTGTCTGTTGGGGAAGAAAATAATGTCACATTCCAAAAAGACGGATATGAAAGGCAGACTTGTGACAGTCTATCTGGCTCAGATTTCCCTGTGGGTACAAATGAATCCTTTCTTTTTCTATGGCTTGGAAGGATGGTATTTCAATACCCTGCCAGTACATTCTTCTTTTTGCCTAAGCCGGTTTTCGTTCGATCTCTGTTGCTTATGGCCAAAAGAGGCTTGCTACAGAGATCCGCATTCATTATTCTGGTTCAGGGCTCTGAGTTGAGCTTGGCTTTCATATTCTGATCTTCTCCCTCTCTGAGGCCACTTCACTGGCCTTGTTCTTCATTCAGACCACATCAATTTGTGAACTTTTCCCCATGTGCCAGGCACCCTCTCAAGCCTTGGGGCTCTGCACATAATCTAAGAAAGACATTTAGATGCTGTCCCGAGGAAACTCAGGCAGGTGCCCCACCTTAGAGGCTCTCAGTAAAAAGGTCAAGTCCGAGCATTTAACTTGGTGCACACAGCTGTGCAGGTTATTTTCCCATTGCATCCATTTACAAAGGTTTCCTCCAACCCTTTGTGGAATGGAGCAGGTTAGATTGCAACTCACTGAAGGTTGATGAACAGCTACCGTCAGTTTGGATGATTGGGGAAGACCAAAAAAAAAAAAAAAAAAAAAAAAAAGGATATGAAGGATATGGCCCTATCCTTGACAAGCATATAGTACTTCAGAACAAATATCAAGTTAGGAAAGAAAAACAGAAAAATTAAGCCTGGTAAGTGACGAGCCCCATATCATGAATTTTATACAACCGAAGGAGCTCACTAAATCACTGATAAACTAGGAGATTTGGTGTAGAAAGTTGTGTAAGGTATAGACTGTTTGGGATTGTTTTGTTTGCCTTGTGCAACATTCATTTTTTTGCTCATCACTTGAAAATAAGGAAACTGCATATTTTAAAAGGAATCACAGGTTTCTGGTTTCTTTTGATGTATCTGGAGAGTTGACAATAATCCCCACTTGATAATGACTAGCTAGAGCTGGGCTCTTTCAGAGAGCTTAACCATACTTTATCCGCTGCCAGGTTCCAACTTTCAGGTTCCCAGCCAGGTTCCAGAAAGCATTTGGGTTTGAGTTTGCTTCGGGAGGCTCAAGTTGGATCTCAAAACCTCCCTGCTCCCCAGACGCTTGTAGGAGGGTTTAGTTCCAACACACATTGGAGGCTGAAGACCACTTTGACAGGCATGGGGTTCATTAGCCCATTCCCACCATTTGGTGCATCCAGTCACCAGGCCACAGGTCAACTGCAGCTAGGGGTCAGCTTCTCTGGAGAAATCAAAAGATGGAGAGCCCGTCTCCTGGTCATACCAACACCCAGTACTTGGGAGTCTCGGGTTCTCTTCACAGCCTCTTCCTTTCTGTCCTTCATCATGTTCACATTTTCCCGCTTTGTTATGTTTGAATGCCCATGATCCAGAGTGAAATTCCTTTGGCGGCTGTGTGCTCGGGAATACGCAAAAGTATTTATGAATCCTAAATGAAGCTGGCTGCAGAGCCAAGGAGCTCCAGCAGAGCGCCGGCGTGTGTGCTCGCCGGAGTCTGATCTCTTACACGGGAAGCTGCGTTTGATATCTCATTTGTTGGCTGTGTTCCTTGCAAAGCCGAGCGCTATTTAACCCACTTTGCCACTACAGAAGAGGATGCAGAAGTGGCTGGTAGAGCAGGTGGCAAGACAGCTCACAAAAAAAAAAAAAAAAAAAGCCCCGGATTGGGCAGAAAAAAGTTGGAGGGGACACGTAGGAGGTGGCGCCCCTGGTTGGCTGGGCGTGGCATTACACCCTGCCGGGCCACGTGGGCAGTCCCCTCTGCCTCATGCGGACCCCTGAAGTCTCAGAATTCAGGTGAGTCTTTTGGACTGGCTTGGCTTTTTGAGTGCTTAAACAAAGACGTATGCTTTCTAGGTTGCTCATTGCGGAAGGAAAGTTCTCGGGCAAACCAAGACCCCCCTCCAAGCCTCGGAGAGACACAGCATGCAGCCTTGGATGAATCCGCCTTTCTGCTAGATATTCAGCCCACGCATGACAGAGACTTTGGCAAAATGCTAGCAATCAGAAACCGGCTCCTGGTAGACATAAAAGAGTCGGTACATAGGTCTCCCCAATAATGATAGTCTACATGTATTAGCATATATTTTCATGAGAAGCGAACTATCAGAGTATGTCCCTAAAAGCAATCCATTCTATTTACAGCCTTTCTGAAGCCCCTGAGAGGGAATCATCTGGAATGGCAGAGACACCACACAGAAAATAGTGAAAAACATTCAATTTGGAAACAATTTTACCTTGATTTCTCTCTCTCTCCCTCTCTCTCTCTCTCTCTCTCTCTCTCTCTCTCTCTCTCTCTCTCTCTCTCTCTCTCTCCCTCTCTCTCCTTTGTGAGTCTGACCATGATTCCTACTCACCTTTCCTACCTGAAAGCAGTCCCTGGATTCGCCCCACCCAGGGGTGGCAGGGTTGGGATGAGGAGATGTGCCCAACCGTGTGGCCACGGTAGTCAGTGACATCTAATCTTTCTCCCTAGTAGGAATATCTTGTCCCTGGAACAGAGGAAGGGTGACTAGGGAGGCAGAGAACAGAGGCTGTATAAGATGTTACAGCAGAAGTCACATCCCTACAGTGCACAGATCACTCTCCAGGAGGCAGCTGGACTTCCTCAGAGCAACAATGGTGTGAATGCCGAGTCCTCTTACCCCATCCTCTGGGCTAATAATAAGATTCATAACCATGTCAGCAGCAAAAGAAAGGAGCCAGCAAGCATCCCTTTCATCACATAAAACACCCTGATACCTAGCCCAGCCTTGTAAGCCACTCAGCCTGTGCTGCCTGGGAAAGGCAGAAGGTAAGGGTGGATCTCCACCAACCTGCCAGGACTATGTAAGAGAAGACCACCTACTGTGTGCTCACACATATGTCCTGGATAGAAAATAGACAGAAGTCAATAGTACAGAGGTAGTTTCTGCTTCTTAGGGCTGTTAGCATGTAAATCTGAGATAAGCCACACCCAGTGTGGGTTGTAGACGTGATGGATTCAGACCCAGGAGACACAAGGTAGTTTCTCTCTCTCTCTCTCTCTCTCTCTCTCTCTCTCTCTCTCTCTCTCTCTCTCTCTCTCTCTCTCTCCTTTCTGTATCCCTTATTGAGAGTCTCTCTGAGGGTCAAGTTGTAAAATGTGACAATTCCTCATCTTACAGGCCCATAGACTTCTCATGGAGACGAAATAAAAAAAAAAAAAATTCAGTGGTTTCCAAATCATAGTGCTATCCCTTTTAAACAAAAAAAACAAGAAATCATATGTGAACCTCTGAGATAATACTCAGACCAAAGCCAAGAGGGTGTGAGTAAAAGGGATGGGCATACGACTAACTTATCTCCTTTGCCTTTCTTTGTCCTCAGAGGGCCTTGGAGGCACCCATGTTCTCCAGAGCTGAGTGGAGCAATATAAAGACCAGAGAGAAGCTACTTAAAATTGTGGATTATTGTTTTCAGGCTACTAATAATACTAACAGCTCTTAGCTGAAGTAATCGTAGGTGTAGAAAGGATTGATCAACTGTGAGCCTAAATATCCAGACAGCAGGTCACGCGCTGACCCAGAAATGATGGTCAGTATCTGGCTATGCAGGCCGAGAGGACATCAGAGGGGACTCAGGGGTTGGGAGTGGAAGGAACAAAGGCAGAGGGGAGAAACCCCACACGTCCTTCAGGAGCAAGGGGAAGCCAGCGGGGTTAGCGCAGGGCACCAGTGTGCAGTGGGGGTGCAGGTGAGGTCGTGGCTAAGTCTGTCATACTTGAAGTGGGACAACCACGACATGGTTGGGACCTCATAAGCAGGTCCCACTGCACTGGCCTGTCATAGATGACAATATTTTAAACAGACACTCATGTCCCTCACTTGGGCTATCAGACTCCTAAAGCTATGAACCCCACGAAGATAGAACCCTCCCTCCCCCCAAATCTCTTGCTAGGAGAAGAGAAGCTTAAATCTGGACCAGTTGCAGTGGGAACTTTTCTTCAGGGCAGAGACGTATAACTTGTTTAATCATCTTCCTGGAAAAAATAAGGATGGGTTAGTCGTGGGTAGGGTCACACCTTGACCAGGGACTGGTTAATTATTCTTAACTCTGGCCATCTCCTTAAACCTTCATCTCACTTCAAAACCCCAAAGATGGACTAGGGAAAGGGGTCACTGGCACTTTGTCCCTCTTCCAGTTTCTCCACATTGACTAAATCTCCTCTTTCCCCACTTTGCTATTAGTTTGGCAACTTTATTGGCTTATGGAGGGTCAGTGGCTAAATCCGGTTGGGTGGGGCACAAGCTGTGCCTCCCAAGTCTGTCCACACTATGAGAGGCCTAAGTTAGCAACACTGAGGAGGGGTGCCCCACTTCAGTTAGGCTGATCCTTGGCTGGAGCTCTTACCAGTCACTGGAGTCTCATTTCCTTCACTGGCTTTGATGACACTGGTCCTTTGTTTTGGAGTCTGGTTGCCGCTCCTAATCGCTGCATCACAGCCCTGCATACAGTCTGCTCTCCTCTGTATTTCAATGTTATGTATGGAGGTGTGGGTCCCCAAACTCTGTAGACACACACCCCAAGTCTGTGTACTCAGGGCACCTGGTTTACCTAGGTCCCCACAGACAGCACAGAGCCAGGATGCCCCCAGGGTCCGTGTGCCTGTGGGGAGGGCTACGCCGCTTTCTTCGCTGCACACTTCTATCAGTCTCCAAGGATGCTCGACCTTCCTGCTTATCTCAGAACACCTTGTTGTCTTGTCCTCTTTGAAATGCCTGACAAGAGAAAACGCTTGGGTCTAAAAGCAAAATAATGAAATCAAATGAAAGCTCCCCAATTTCTCAACCGCTTGTCCTTGGTCCAGTGTGATGCATGGCATGCATTATTCAGAGAGTGGCAGATGCATCACCTGAAGCAGAAATGCTGTTTTTCAGGCACCAATCTACAGGGATGGCTGGAGTGGAGTTGATGGCCCTGGCCTGGGGCATATGGGCCCCAAGGGAGAACAGGGGTCCAGCTTTAACATAGAATATGCTGAGGTCATCGAAATCACTTATGTCTGCTGCTGCTCATGGTCATGGGCAAGATGGCCTCAGTGAGCCCACATGGGAAGGAAGTCCTGATGAATAGGAGATAAAGGGGCCAGCTGAAGAGAAAAAAAGGAGAAAGGATGTAGGCTGAATAAGGAGACCCAAGCTGCACAGAAAACCCCAATGATATGGTCCATGTTGCACACACCCCAGTCAGCGTGCTAATGTATGAAGATAATAGAGCATGGAGCATCTTCTAAAAGAGAGTGTTCGGCAAATCCCGTGTGGCTGAGATGTTTCCCTGTGACTTTGGGCAGGGGTCGGGCGGACTAGAAAACGGAATCTTCTATGCCTCCACATCGACCTCTGTGTGTCAGTTGGACCCTGTCACTTGGACCCTGTAACTTACTTGTACCAAAGGAGCACAAGCCACTTCAGAAGCTCCAAGAAGCAGGGAGTGCCTGGTTGGTTCTCTTGTTTGGTTCTGTCTGGTGTCGGAACAGCAGGTCGTCACTGAGATGAGCTCTTTCAATGCAAGATCTCAAATAAGAGGACTCACAGAGCTGCCAACAGGCTCTGCAAACAACACAGTGACGCTCGTGATTATAAGCCACTAGGATTTTCAGGGGTTGTTTGTTACCATAGCAAAGCTGGCTGATATAGTTAATGTCAATCAATGATGAGGAAATTAATCATGTCTGCCTTGAGTTAAGCTTTTTAAGACTTGATTTGTTTATTTAATTGATTGTTGTCATCTTCACTCGGGGTGAATAGCATTGATAAATAAGAGGGGCTGTTTACTTTAATGAGTCCGTGGAAGAATGCTGTTGAGTTTCATGGGATCCGCATATGAGGACTTGACAGGTTCTGTGGCTCGGCTTCTGACTGGGTTTCCTCTCGTTAGTGCCTGACTAGGTCTAAACATAATGTTGAGTTGTCCATTTTCTGTCTTCTACCTGCTGAGAGTATATTTCCACTAACCCTCCATTCAACTCTGCTTCAAAGGATTTTTAACCAAGCCCTTGTTCTGCTCTGGGCTTGGGAGTATATATCCGTTACCTCATTTACTTCTCCCAACAACACTTTAATGATAGGCATTATCATTATTGTTCTAGTCTGCAAGGGCTGGTACTACACACACACACACACACACACACACACACACACACACACACACACACAAATCACAGATTGGATGACTTATAAACAAGAAAAATTTGTTTCCCACAGGTCTGGAAGCTAGGAAACCTCAAGTTGTCATATGCTTAGTGTTTGGTGGGAGCTAGTCTCCTTATTTGTAGATGGCATCTTTTCTTATAGTGGAAGGGAATGCAAGTTCTTTGTGGTCACTCAGTGTGTGTGTGTGTGTGTGTGTGTGTGTGTGTGTGTGTGTGTGTGTGTGTGTATACAAATGCCACAGTGTGCATGTGTAGGTCATAATCTCAAATATCATTTCTCCTCTTCTGCTTTGTTTCAGGCAGAATCTTTTATTCACCACTGTTTTAAGTCAGGTTAGCTGGCCCCAAAGCTTCCTGAGGTTTTTTCCTATCTCTGCCTCCCCACTATCCATAAGAGAGATGGGCTATGGACACATGCTACAGCGATCATCTTCTATAGGGTTCTGGGGATCCCAATTTGGGTCCTCACGCTTATGCAGCAAGCTGCTGGGTGCTCTCCAGCTCTCCAAAGCCACCTTTTTTTAATGAGAGCACTAATACCAATCACTGAGGCTCATAACTTAGTACCATACACAGGCTATATCTCCTAATGCCATCACTGAGGGAGACACAAGCATGTAGACCACAGCAGTTGTCAAGTACTTTGGGGAAAAAACACTAAAGAGTTTGCTAAGGCACAAAGCTGCTGAGAGACGCATCAGGATTTTAATGTGGGTTGCTTCCTTTATGGCTTAGAACTCTCATCATTCACCAGACCACACAGATAAAACATAGTCTGGGTCAGGTTAACATATATAGCTACATTTGCCAAAGGCCTAGGGTCCTGGCTCTAAATGCTGGTGGTAAGAAGGCAGGTTAGAAGATAAGACTCCTTATATGTTATTTGTGTTCTAATTTATATTTTATTCCCAGACATAAATTCATTTACACTGTATTTCTAGGACAGAGAATCCAACAAGCTTTGAACTTTTGAACTCCAGGTATATATAAATAATTATATTGAAAGAGGGCTATTCTCCAAAGGGACTGTACTCTCTGAAAGCCATTTCTACCATCTATTCTCTTAGAGCAGAACGGGTGCTGTATCATTACTAACAACAATAATAATAACAGAATAATAGCTTCACTACCAACAGGTGTTTCATAAAATGCTTTCATATAAATTGCCTGTCTGCTGCTTGAGAAGGCCTCCCAGGGCCACTTGAATTTACTCTGTCACCCAGCAGTTGATGGCCATCTGTCTAAGGCTCAATAATGTGCAAAGTCATGATGTTGGGCTCATCAACACTGTAAGAACACAGACAGGCAGAGGCAACTACCAGGTGATAAAGAGGTGAGCCGTTCCAAGGGTGGGCATGCTTGCTCTAGCATTCCTGTTCTCATTTTGAGGATTGAATGATTCTTTCTGTGAACCTAAAAGATGGAGACTGGGTAGGAGAATCCATCAATACACACATGAGCAAGACCTGGGTATTACAGCAGACCCTCCACACAGGTCAAACTGAGCTGGCTCTATTTCATGACATCAGAGGCACCCTGTCCTGGTCCTAAGACTTTTCCTTACCTCTCCCCACTCAAAAACCAATGGGGTCCAGCCTTGGGGTCTGGCTTTGGCAGGGCTTGCTGTAATCATCTCCTCCCTTTCTTGGCTCCAGAAGCAAATTCCCACTCAGTGCTCTAGGAAGCCTGGCAGCCACTGAATAAGACTCTTTTGGTTCTGTGTCCAGTCAATTGACTGGACTATAGACTCATCTTGGCTTCTTGTGGGAGTGGGGATGGGGGAAAGGGGGTCGAGGAGAAAAGGCCACAGTTGCCACTTCTTTGAGACTTGGCTCTCACACAGTTTCAGCTTGCAGGCCACAGTTGTTTTGGGACCTTCTTCTCAGCCAGGTGACCTGCTAGCATACCCGCTTGATGCAACAGGACCCCAGTGAGACTGTGGATTGCCCAGCAGATGGCCATGTTCACTGCTAAGGAAGGTGATTTCAGTACACGGGCATGGTGAAAGTGAGGTCTACCTGTGAGGGGTCCTCTCCCTTGCATTTGGCCTCAAGCTTTCCACAGGGAAATATTTGAGGGTGGGCTTTGCAATGCCCAAGTCTCCTCACTTGGTGAAAAGGTGAGCAAAAGGATGGGCAAGAGGGTTCTTCAGAGCTCTGAAGGAGGCAGGTGTGCACAGGCCTAAGATATTCCCATAGAGGAGTTAGTGGTGAAGGCTAAGGAATGCATGGCTCCGTTGTCTGGGTACCAGCCCCACATCCTTGAGTCTTCTGGATTAGTGAATACCATTTTTTTCCAGGATGAGATAGTGTACACCTTCCTCCTCCTCCTCCTCCTCCTCCTCCTCCTCCTCCTCCTCCTCCTCCTCCTCCTCCTCCTCCTCCTCCTCCTTCTTTCTCCTAACCCTTCTAGGCCATCACTTCAGATTGACTTGTTCCACTGACAGTGGAAGAAGTCCCTCCCTCTGTGGAACTCCGATTCTTTCTCTAGATGAGCTAAACTTACATCAAACAGGGAATCACCCATAGATGGTTTCTGAGTGGCTTAGATTCCCATAGTCCCCAAATCCTGCTTCCTAGAGCCTCCTTTGTTTCCCCTAGAGCCTCCTAGAGACTGAGAGTAAGGTGGGTGGTTACCTGTTCACCCCCTTGGGTGGACCCTCAGCTTCTGCCACACCCACAGTCCTCTACAGCCCTCTTTCTGGAAGTTTCTTACACATGGGCCTCCATGACTTAGGGCATCTAATTCAGTCTCTCACCAGTAATGGATCAAAAGTGCGTCCCATATCCCATGGCTGACATACCCCGCAGCCCATACCCTGTAGGCTGACAGCAGCCTGTATGGAGGTAAGGCCATTCAATCTCCCCAGGGAGTGGGGGCCAATGGAGATGGTAATTGACAAGCGGGTCCAATTCTTACCAGAATGTCATTGATGGAGGGAGGAGCTGAAGGAACAACCATCAGGAATTGCTTGGTTCCCAAGCTGCCTTGGTTCCCAGGGCAGCATACACCTCTGGTGACTCAGCTGAAAGACTGGGCTGGGTCCCCAGGGCCTTCCTGGTGACTTTTCATCAGGCTGCCTGCCAGTGTCCTCGAAGCAATCTCAGTAATGCCCAGAAAAGAGTGAGCGAGGTACACCGGACAAGATGACTTCCTGTCCAGAACGGCATCGGTTTTCCTCCTCCACATACTGAGCATGGAGGATGGGGAGAGACGAAGAGCAAAAAACAGAAAAGGGTAGAGGTCAAAGGTCAGGACCAGTTAGAGAGTGGGAAGATGGACCAAGGGAGAATTACGGTGTCTGAGCTGTCCTTACCTCTAATTCGAGTTTCTCGTCCGATGCAGCTAAAGCTGAGCCTCCCCATTCCCACTGGGATAACTAGCTCTATATATCCAAAGAAAGCCCTCTGCGCACAGCAAACAAACAGACTGGTGGCCGTGGAAGCCCTCCTTCTCAGCAAGGTTTCTCCAATCCATCCCAGCTAGACATAAGCTTCATACCAAGTCGTATGTCCAGGGAATGTGGGAGTTGGACTACCCAATCAGGAAGGCAGGAGCCACGTCAGACTTGCTCACTGACACATTCTGAGCACCATCCTTTGTTCAGAGAAGGGAGGGGCTTACCAAGTATTCCCAGAAAGGTGGAAGAAGGAGGTGAAGGAAAGAAGGTGTGAGAGACTGGTCAGGGGAGGGAGGAATCGAGGGAGGAAGGAGGGAAAGAGAGAGGAAGAACAGAGAGAAAGAAAGTAGACAGAACAGCGGAGACAGCTAAGCAGGTAAAGGCACACGCCTCATGGCCAGATTTCAATCCCAGGAAGCCCTGTTATAAAAATGGGATGTGGTGGCATAGCCCTCACTCTCCTAAAGGGGGACGGGAGGTGGAGACAGGAGAATCACCTAGAAACTTGCTGGCCAGCTAGTTGGCAGCACAGAGCAGAGAGAAGAGAGACCGTGCCTCAGCCAGGTGGAGGTGAGAACAGACTCCCTAACGTTAGTTGTCTTCTGACTTCCACACAGGTACAGACACACAGACAGACAGACAGACAGACACACACACACACACACACACACACACACACACACACACACAAATGTACACACACATGATAATTAAGTGAATAAATATTATCTATAGTTTTTTTTTTTAAGAAATGGGAAAGGGTTAAATTCTTAAAGACGAAGGACTTTACAAGGAAAGAAGTTCCAGCTGTCAGTAGATCAAAGCAGACAGACCAGAGCTGCTGTGGAAGGTGAGAGAATGCTTTGAACAGCATCCACGTTCCCTTTGGGCCTCTGCAACTGGACCCAAGAAGGAGAAGAAAGTCTCCCTCTGCCTCCTTTAACATTCAGAGGGACACTTGCCTTATTTTCTCAGCAAATAAACTGTGGTCCCTCAATGAAAAGAGGCCTGTTTAAACCTGAACAAACACTCGGTCTCCTGACCAGCCGGGGACTGCTGCCATGATCCCTTGAGACTGGAGCAATTCCACACACTAGGTGTGCGGCAAGGGCACTGGATGCGGGAAGTGTAGGCAAGAGGAGGGACTTGTTGATTCCCAGGCTGTGCCAGCTAGGCAAGAGTCGTGAACGACACCGTGACAAAGGATGCCGCACCAACATAAAATGTATTGTATTTAAATATTCCCCAAGTCATTTTGTGTATTTAAGTCTTAATTCATCTCCTCTAAATCTCTCCCCGCTACATTAATGTGACGACTTTGACAGAAAGATGAATAACATTATTAAAGGAGCTTGTGAGCAATTTCACTCATAAAAATCCCTCCTTCACTCATGTGCTCTGCTTGTTCCCACTCCGTGTTCTCTTCCTGGTGGCTTACCCAGTTTCCATCCTTCTGAGACGCTGCAGGAGGCTGGTGTGTGAGAAGCTGAGGGGAGGGAGAGGACCTGCATTTCAAACCCACTCTGAATTTTCCTCTTTTACTAAAAAATAAAACAATAAAGTAAAGAATTTGAGCCAGGTAGACCTCTCTTAAGAAAGGTCTTTTAGCGGGGCACCAGTGACCATGCAGCATGTCTTCATGTCCGAGAGAGGAGGGG
Organism: Peromyscus maniculatus bairdii; assembly: GCF_049852395.1. Classification (NCBI taxonomy): domain Eukaryota; kingdom Metazoa; phylum Chordata; class Mammalia; order Rodentia; family Cricetidae; genus Peromyscus; species Peromyscus maniculatus. The sequence goes on from NC_134858.1 coordinate 44,073,581, forward strand.
CCATCCTTGCAAAACTCACCTCGGAGGATTCCTGCAGACTTAACTCTTCCTGACATGGGCAGGCTCAGCAGCAGCCGCCCTGGAGGCTGCCCTCACATCCCACATCCTCTTCCTTGTTGTGCAGCCCTGCTTGGTCTCCCTGGCTGGGGATTTATGCCCCTCTTTGCCAAGCTGCCCTGATGAATTGCTTCCAGGATGGCGGTGGAGTCCGTGGTATTCATCTCACCAATGTCTCAACCTTCTCCTGTAAATCATTGTTCATGCTGGCAGCCATTTGTTCACTCTTGACAGCCCTGCCTGGCTCTAACTGGGGAAGGGCCCACAGCATCCATATAGCCAGGGGCAACTCCTCCTTCAGAAACCAAACCTTGTGCACCTGGCCAAGCCTTTGGAGGCCAACCCAGAGCCCCAAAGGGTTGCCCTAGTAGATATACTATTGAATACTTGTGCATACAGCACCTCTGTTGGTGTTGCTATTGATCTATTAGGACTTGTAGATCATGCATATGCCCACTGCCTCTAATATCTCTAACACTTAGAGGAGCTTCTGGCCCACACTAGGGAACTCAGTGGTCATTGGACTAAACTTTTACAACATGGACTTGATGAAATCTCTTTGGAAAACTATTTGACAGTATCTAGAAAAGCTGAGCCTACATATTCTGTGTGATGCACCTGGATATAGATCCAGCATAAAGGAGTGCTTATGGGTGTCAGGAGACGTGTACAAGAATGCTCACAGCAACCGACTTCCTGGTAAACTAAGGGCGACTCAAATGTCTGTTTCCAGTAAATGGATGAAAGCGTAGTTATACAGATTGTATTGTACTGGCAATAAACAGCAACCCAGAAGAATATGGCACAGCACAGCAGATGAGTCTCAGGAAAAATAATGTGAAGCAGAAGAAACACAAAACAATATGAAGACTATGGTTTAGGGTTACACTTGTTTGAGGTTTCAAGATCTGCAAAGCTCATCAGTGGTTGAGGTCAGAAAGCTGTTTGTCTCTGAGGATAAGGGTGCAGAGTATGAAAGATGCTGTAAACCTTGTCCTACATAGTTATGGCACAGGTGCACATCTACTTATATGAAAATACATTGGGATGTGCACTCACTAGTCACATACTTTATTAGTGTTATAATAATAATATATTTTAAATGTTAAAGAAAATGTGAGTGGTTCTCTAACTTTGCCAGTACCTCAATCTAGTCTCATTATTTTCTGTGTATCCAACAAGATGGTAAAGTTATTACACTGGGGCTTTTCTATATTTTATATTAAGTAAAAATGATATATTTCACATGAAAATTTTACCTACATGAGAGCATACCCTCCAGAAATTTTCAGTGCAGTGTTTGCCTTGCCCAGCATCATGAGTAAAAACAATTGCATTAAAGTATATTTACCTTATGGCACGAACGAGATGCATTGCCTCTCAAGACTGGGTCTCATTAGAGTGGGATGTTGCTAGCAGGGAAAACTAGAAAGCTCCTGAAAATGTGTGCACAAGAGGACACCATAGAGCAGGAGCAAGTGGTGGAGGGAGGGGATTGCATCCAAGAACTGCAGTACCAGTGAGGAGTCTGAATTCCAGGACTGCACTGAACAACCTTGACTTTGCTCAGTTCATGGACCTGAAAACTAAGCCAGGCAGTTCCTGTGGCTTCAAGTAGGCCTGAATTTACATGAAGTCTGGTAGTTTGGATCACAAGTGTCAGGTTGGGTGAAGGGAGAAGCCGTGTAGGAGGCAAGGTGTCAAAGCATGGTTGAAGACAAGAGACCCTCAGGCATAAGAAAAAAAAATCTATGTGAGTAAATTAAATATTGCCCAGTGGTTCTTTCTTAGCTCCCAATATCTTATGATAAAGCCCTAAGAAGACCAGTATGGCTGTCTTGAGCTAGTTTATAGAATTATGTGGTAGTTGATGTTAATTGTGATCTTGATATGATCTGCAGTCACCTAGGAGACAAATGTCTATATACACTTGTGAGGGCTTATTTAGCCACTGAACATGCCTGTGAGAGATTATTTTGACTAGGTTAATTGAAGTGCAAAAGCCCATACTGGAAAAAGGCAGCATCATTCCCTGGGCTTGGGTCACGTGTGTGTGTATATGTGTGTGTGTGTGTGTGTGTGTGTGTGTGTGTGTGTGTGTGTGTATAAATGAGCATAAGGACTTGTCTTCTTATATGCACACATTATGACCAACTGTCTCAAGCTCCCACGGCCATGACTTCCTCACAACTGTGACTTTCCTGCCATGATGGACTGTCCCCTAGAACAGTAAACCAAAATAAACCCTTCCGTCTGTAAGTTGCCTATGTTGGACATTTGATCACAGCAGCAGAAAAGTGACTAAGACGAAGTATTAAGTGGGCTTTGATGGAAAATAACATCACAGAAGGAGATCTAGCTTAAGCTAAATGGTAATTAATTATGAGACAGGAATAGTATAGATAGGCTCTGGATAGCAGTAACTCACGGCACAGCACTAAAGGCCTCAGGTCTCCCTCTTCATCACTGTTTTCTGTGTTGCTTTATGCCTTGGCTCTACTCTCCATTCTATCTGCAGAAAGCCTACCCTCATAATAAATGATGGTGATGATGATGATGATGATGATGGTGATATACATCAGAGCTGCTAGCAGTTCCTTGGTCCCAAATCTTCTGCCACAATTTAAAATGTAAAGATCTCAGAAAGAGACCCGGCTGTCCAGATTGAAGTCCTTGCCTATCTTTAGCTGAGGCATTTAGACGGGCAATATTAAGTGATTGTTCATACATTAAACTTGGAAGTGACAGATATTAGGAAGTAGTGAGTAAGCTATATTGTCAACAGGAGGAGCTAGTTGGAGACAATTCCATAAATATCCCTAAGTGAGTAACTTGGAGAGCAAATGATTTTTGTCCAGTCTACAACTGGAGTGAGAGTTAAATGCACAGTGTTTGCTCATAACCCTCATAACTATATTGTACCCATGTTTGGCTGATATGACCCGTTCCTGTTCTTTCTACGGTGAGAGTTTGTTCCTAGCTCACCTTGGTTTGGTTTCTCAGATCTTAATTCTTTTGCCATTTTGTACCATGATGTCTCATTGTTGTATCTTTTGTCATTGTGCTTTATTTTGGTTTGATATGTCTGGTCATTGTTTGCCATTTTTTGATTGGCTCCAAGTCTTCACTGACTTAAGGACAGCTGTCTATTCTCCCAGCCTAGTCACAGGAACATGATGCTGGAGACTGCATCACAGGTATCTGAGTTAAGTTGGTCAAGGAGGGCATTACAACTCATCTGTTCGAGTCATGTTTGTCTTCTGGGACCAATCAACTACTATTTATGCAAAATTCACCTCTCTCTTAAGACATCTCTTTGCCTGATCCTTACAATTCTAGGAAATAGGCCAACATTTATCATTACAACCACTGCTTTACACTTTCAGTAAATAAGGCTTAAAGTGGTCCAACAAGCTGTTCAAAGTGATAGATACCAGAAGTAAGTGGAAATCTGAGATTTGAATTCAAAACTCCTGATTACAAATCCTCTATTTGTCTAAGACTAGGATGTTGGGCCAACCGGATGATTCATACACTTTTCTTCATGGCCTAAAATCTATGACTCTGTAGAAGTCGGGTACCCAGTGCTTGTTGTGTTCCAGGAATTTTGCTAATAATTTTTCTTATAGAGTTGATCTCGGTTGCAGAATAACCTTTTGAGGTATCTACTGTTGTTATCCCCATCTTATAGTCAGGTGATCAAGTCATAAATATCTGTCTTAGTTAGAGTTTCTATTGCTGTGAAGAGACACCATGACCACAGCAACTCTTATAAGGGAAATACTTAATGGGGTGGCTTACAGTTCTAAAGGTTTAGTCCGTTATCATTATGGCGGGACATGGAGGCATGCAGACAGACATGGTGCTGGAGAAGGAGCTGAAAGTTTTACATTTTGCTATGCAGGCAACAGTAAGTAGTCTGAGACACTGGGTGTGGCTTGAACACATATAAAACCTCAAAGCCCACCCCTACAGTGACACACTTTTTCCAATAAGGCCACACCTCCTCCAACAAAGCCACACCTCCTAATAGTGCCACTCCCTATGAGCTTATGGGGGCCAGTTACATTCATACTACCACAATATTCAATTGTTTTACCCAAGGTCAAGTAGCTAAAAATTGATGGCTGTCAGATTCCAACACAGAATCTTCTGGCTCTTTACCCATACTGCCTTAGACAGAGCAGGCAGACAAAAGAAGCTCTGCTCAGAGGTCTCCTATCAGAAGGGACTGTCTTTTTGTCACCAGTATTATAGAGCAGAAACTCCTAGCAGTTTTGACAAATGTTGGCAAGGAGACTCAGGTCTCCAGGGGAGGGCTGCACAGCAGTAGGAGCCTCTTGAAATTGGGGTGGGGTCTAGAGAAATGAAGAATGATAGGAATTGGGGAAAGACTCCTAGCCCATACCGTGGGGCCGAAAAAAGAAAGTGGAGTCAAGGCCTGGGGTTCAAATAGGGTTGGAATGCTTGCATTCCAAAAGGAACTGTATAGGCAGAATTATTAACAAAATTCATGGGACACAGGTAGGGGTGGAATGTTTTAACATTGCCGAACCTTGCATCCAACATCTGTAAAATGAGATTACCAATAATCTCTACCCCCTGGTTCCATGTGAGAAGTATGACAAGTGGTTCTCATGAAGTACTTCGAGGCCACAGTGAAGACCAGGAGCCCAGTGACCAGCAGCTGGAATCCCTGGACTGGGAGAAGGGTTCAAGAAAAGTACAACTCCGTGGTTTTGAGCTTGGTTTTGGAAGAGTCTGTATCCTAAGGAGATCACAGGGAAGCCATGGAGAAAGCATTCCCTGGGTGCTCTGATAACACAGAAGTGATGTAAGCTGGAACAATTGCTGCTTCTGTCCATTCTAGAAGATCAGAGAGCAGTGGAGCCTGGAATGATGCAGGATTCCAGGAGCTCACCTTGAAGTCAGGCAGTGAGTTGTCCTGTCCACAATCCTAGGGAAGATAAAGTCATCCAGCTTAAGGCGAGGGCTTGGTTAGAATTCGGAAGTATCCCTTATGAGTTGCCAACTCGCAGAAGATGAGTAATTGTCTATGGCATGGAGCAGGAGAACACGTGATTAGGGTTCTGAGTGGTTTTTGGTGGGCACGGGCCCCACTCTAGGTGGTAGGCAGGTGTTCTGCAAGAAACGTAGGGCTGTCTGGGACATCCCTCTCCCATAGCCTCCGGGAGCCCTGTGCCTGCTGCCCACCTCTGCCCACCAATGGAAAGAACCTTGCTGAATCTTCCTCAGTCCTTTTACCTGTAACCTTAAGAGGTTTCCACACCGTCCTACAACCCAATGGGACAAGCCAAGTAGAAACTGCACTGGAGTTAGTGTGAACTGAACGAGACATCAGGTAATTTGCTCAGTGTCTCTGAGCCTCAGCTTCTTTAGCTATAACGTGATGGCAATATGCCGGGTGGTGGTGGTGCACACCTTCAATCCTAGCACTCGGGAGGCAGAGGCAGGCGGATCTCTGTGAGTTTGACGCCAGCTTGGTCTATAGAGCGAGATCCAGGACAGGCACCAAAACTACACAGAGAAACCCTGTCTCAAAAAATGAAAAAAAAAAAAAGGTGGCAATATTTGAAAGGGTATTTGGGTGATTAAAATGGGTATCATTTATACAGACTGATGGTCAATGCCAGCTGGATTTGCAGTGACTTTGGAGGGACAGGCTATCTCTGCCTTCTTACAGCAAACACCTGTCCACCTCCTCTTTGTGCCCAAAAGGAGTGGAATGTGGCATGATGAAGCACATTTTTGTTTTACCCAGAAGGCCTATCCATACCTTGGCCACCGAGTGCATTCGTACACTTGTGTACGCACACATATACATATATTGAGGACATGCATGCATGGACATCCTTGGCCATTCCAATACATACATGTACATGTGCTCCCACACAAAAACATACATGTATGGACATCCTTCATTTATGCCAACACACACACACACACACACACACACACACACACACACACACACACGAGGCACACATGCACAATGGCTGTCGTGTGGAGAAATAGCAGCAGGAGGAAATCCCCTGCCCTCTCTCCGCATGTCACTTTGTTCTGCCTGCACAGGCAACAAATTAAAACAAGAACCCCCCATCGCCCAGAGCTGCCTGGCTTCTGCCATGCAGGCTCTAATAATAGCCGAGCGGGAAGGCACCCCTGTCTGTCAGACCCTGGAGCGAAGAGGCAGTGCTTTTCATTCTCAGCCAGAGAAGTAGCTGGAAGCTTTGGCTGTGTTTGTTTGGCGTGACTTTAGGGTGATTATGCATTGTTTCTTTCCCTCTGTCTAAGTGCTTCATCAGAGGTGGGGAGACAGGAGGTGAGAGGGCAGGAGAGGAAAGAAAAGCCAAAAAAGAAAATCCAACTTCCTCAGGAAAACACATGTGGCCCTCTCAGTCAATGCCGGCACCAGCACACAGCAAAATTGAACTTTCCCTGTCTCACAGTGGTCTTTGAAAGCATTCAATTATCTGTCTGCACCTATAGAAATGTTAGGGATTGCTTCCAGAAGCCTTTAAAAGGGTCTATACATAACAGAGGTGCGTGCACACTCTCAGCGGCAGGCTGAAAAACAACAACAATCTATTCATTTACCTTTGAAAAAGCCAAAAAGATATAAATTCTGCCCAGAAATCAATCTTCCTCTCTTCCTTTCTTTGTCTTTTGGCACATCCCTTCTCCAACCTCTCACCCCATCTCGTGCTTATTTATTTATTTTTCAGCTAAGGCCACCACAGACACAGCAAAAAAGGCAACATCAATGCAGAGCAAAGAGGCAGGGTTGATTTTGATGGGATGCAGGCTCTGCTCAGGAGAAGCAGATGCTCCTGAGTCTGGCTCCCTGGGGGCCTCCCCCTCCAGCGCTGTGTCTTCTCATGAACACCATTTGTAGACTGCCTAGGAGCTCTGGAATGGATGCCATCTTCTCAGGCTCTCGTGACAAATCCTTCCAGTTGCTTCTCCCACTTTGTAAATGAGGAAAAGGAGGGCAAGGCAGAGCATGAAAAACGTCAGCCCTAGGAGCCCATTCCATGGTTCTTCCCATCACTCAGATCTCTTCAACACCCCAGTTCAGTGTTCTCTCCTGGGCTCCGATGCTACAAACAACTAGAACACAGAGCGCTCAACAGGTTATGTCCAAATTTACCAGTAGTCACCAAGGGAGGTTGGCATCATTCACAAACAGTGTTGGCCGAAGGGCAGTGTAGCGAACCTGATGAGTAACTGGAGATGATGGTGACACACACAAAAGTGTCTAGCGTCCCATCCACACTGGCTCTTTCCGAGCCAGCCTCCGTTTTGATCCATCTCTCAGTACCATCAACTCTATCTTCTGTTTCTCATCTCTCTCCTCAGCCTCAGAAACCTCTGCATTTCTTTAAGCCTTCCATATTGGGTTCACCCCACCAACCCACCTAGTGGTGATAACAGGAATAGTTCCCCACCCATCTTTTCCTGACGCCTGAGCGTTCAGCTTTAAGCACGAAGAGACGGAAGGTAAATGAAAGAATGACTTTGCCACGGCACGTGACCTGTTGACCAATTTGAAGAGCCTTTTCTTGGCTAGCACTCCAATCCCAATGCTTGAGTAATGCCAGGGAACACATCGATTGGCATCCAGGAAACTCCGACCCAACCGCAGCTCATTGTAATGGCTTCTGTCCGGGTGACCTTCTCCCTGTCAGAAAATACATCTTTTCTGCAAGTCTCCAGCCGCAAACATCACCCACAGCCAGCTTAGCTAAGACAAAGGGCTTTGAAATGGTCCAGATAATGTGTCGAGGGGAAAACTGATCTCTAAGTATGAGATCTGTCCACTGTTAACCTGCAGCTGCAGGAATGGCCCTGCCTTGCATCCCCTTCCTCAGTCCAGGCCACTCCTGCCCCGCAGTGTGATGCACAGTGCATGGAAACAGACAGGGAGCCGGGGCTTGTCATATTTCCTGAATGCTAATGACCCCCCTGGCTAGCTGGCTGACATCCTTGTCCACCGCCTGGCTGCACCGCAGGCCTGACCCACCGCAGAAACCGTCCATGACTCAGTCCTGCCACGGAAGTTGCGCTGGTATCGAGATGAGTGGTGTGAAAAGGGAGCTGGCATCCCTGGCCATCTGGACATGTGTGTTCAAGATGGGGCTTGACATGAGTACAAGAGCTTCTATTATTTTCCTTAGATGTGCCACTCACATCCTCTGGTTATCGCTTCAGAATATTTTATCTCCAGTTTCTTTTCTTCATTTTCTCCTCCTTTCCCCTTTGTTTTCTTTTGTCACTCTTCACATCTTAGAACATGTCCTGATACTCCACATATACATGCTACAAACTAAGCTGAGTCTGAGATCTAAGGAATCAAGGCTAAATAAAGAAATCAACACACCTATCAGAGAGTATTCACACTGTGATATTGATTCAAAAAGACTTGAAAGAGATCCCGGCAAGGAGACCAAGAAGAAGTGTGGGGGATGAGGAAAAGGTGTGGCACCCTTGAGTGCACAGAAGGCAGCTGAGGAGGTGGGAGGCAGGGTCGGTGGGGTTTTAAACACTTGTATTGAGTATATTTGTATGTATGATATGTACGTGCCATGCATGCATGTATGCTGCAGCACCCATTGGAGGTCAATGGACAACTCTCAGGAGTTGGGTCTCTCCTTTTACCTTAGGTTTCAGGATGAAATTTTTAGATCATGAAACTTGTGCAACAAGCAATTTTACCCATCTTGCTGGGTCAGATTATATTCAGAAGCAATAGGAGGCTAGAGATGAAGCCTGTTAGAAGACTTTCCCCCTAAGAGCCAGAGCAGGGGAGGAACCAAGATGAACATCTGGTCAGTTCAATAACAGCGGCTCTGTCAAAGGAGGCACTCTCAACCACTGGTAAACTCGCAACATCTGCCAGCTGCATCTAGCCTTACACACCTAAAGGACTGTCTCTCCTCCAAGCTTTGGTTTGTAGCTGGTTCTGAAGTATCACCTGCCCTGGTCTAAAACCGCCCATGTCTGCTTCTGGCTCCAGACCCAGGGAGTCAGTGACCAGGCCTCCTGGTGAGTCCCTTGGGGATGTCAGCCACTCATAAAATAACAGCAACAACAACCATAGGAACAAGAAAACAACCAGTAGAACTCGGAGCTCAATCAGGTTCACTGTTTGTTCTACTAAATGTTAAATATTTGTCGAATAAATATTTCAAGACCAGACTGAGTTCCACTAGATTTTGCAATCTTTGAGCGCAGGGACCATGTCTAAGTCATCTTTGCGCCTCTGGTGCCTGACACACAGTAGATGTCCAATGCATGTTTGTTAAATATATAAACAAAGGAACCAGTGAATACATGAATGTGGAATGAGAATTCCTGTTGGAAGAGAAAGAGCCCATAGTTGACATTATAACCCGTCAGTCAAACCCTGGAGGTACATCTTTTAAAAATGGAATGTTTGGGGGAAGTTACTTGACCCTTCTCAACCTCAGTTTCCATGGTAGGAAAAAATGGACCAATAACATTAGTATCACAGGGATAAATGAGTTGGTTTTATAAGCTCGGACAAAAGTGCGAAGCTCAAGATTCAGTCGGTGTGATGAGGACAAAGATTCACCTGAAACTCTGGTAGAGAGACATGGTTTCCATGTAGCTCATTGGCGCCTTGTTACTTCAGACCCCACAGCCAAGAGAGCATAAGAAGGATCAAAGACAGTAATCATGACATAAAAGTCCCCTGGGTACTTTTGAGTTTTCAAAATAAGACCAGAGCCCAAGCTATATTTAACACCAAGTGGCCTTGGGGAAAGAAAGAAAAAAGAGTCATTTTCCTTTAAATTCATCATCAGACAAAATTCCCATCGCCCAGAAACCATACAGGAGTCTGGGTTGACATGACACACCAATGTAACAAGACAACACAATTTAAAGAAGCCTGTGGCTTTCACATTTGAGGCCAACTGTTTTCTAGTATTTGAGCCAATGTTCAGAGAACAGCTGGGAGATTAGGTACTAACGAAAAGGAAATGATTTGAAATATCCACGCTCTGCTCCCTGCAAATCTGAATGCTACAACTTGGCAAGTTTTCTCTTTGCTTCCCAGGCCCGATGTCCCCGCTGAAATGTGTCTCCATACTGTGCTGTCCTCAGAGCAGCTCCAAGATGGTTACAGCTCTCTTGCACTTGGCTCCCTTGCATGCCTGTGGGTAAAGGCCAGGCTTTGTTGTGTTAAGCTAAATCCCAGGCTACATGTTTCCCCTTCTGTCTAAGAAATACCGCAGATATATTATCAGGGTGAGCCTTTGAATCTCACAATTTCTCACCTATAGCTACTTTTGAAGAAGGGAAGTGGTCATATCACCTGTACCACACTAACTTAGTCTGATACATCGTCTTAAGTAGAGCTGTCTGGCCTCTGGGGACTTTCCCCTATGAGTCCCATCCAGACTGAATCCCTTTGTCACCCAGAAGGCTTCCTTTTCAACCAAGTTGGTTCTGCGTAGTTGTATTTTCTGGGGTCCCTAGACTTCTATCCTTGTTCCACTTGACGTAAGTGTCAGTGTGCTTCTTAACTGGCCTTCCCCTTGAGATGTCCCCCCAAATTTCTCCGGGTCGTATCCATTAAGAGACCTTCCTGCCTTACAGAGCAGCTTCCTTTCCCCTCTTAGGTTAGTATAAAAGATGTGGAGGTGAATAATAACAATGATCCAGCCACTGCCTTGCAGCTTTTTGCAGAAGGCTACAGACAGAAGAACAAAGGGTACTTCCTGTCTGATTAGGGTCCTTTACTTCGTTCGTTCGTTCGTTCGTTCGTTCGTTCGTTCGTTCGTTCGTTCGTTCGTTCGTTCGTTCATTCATTCATTCATTCGTTCATTGAGACAGGGTGTCACTGTGTAGCTTGGTCTTGAACTCGTAATCCTCTTGCCTCAGCTTCCCTTTGGCCCTCATCAATACGCCCAGCTCTGATTAGGAACCAGTTATCCATGATAATGTTAAGCTAAAGCAAGAAGGACCAAAATTTGTTCCTCAAACCCTGGACCTTCCTGAGGACTTGGATCGGTACAGTGTTTCCAACTTCCCCATTCTTCATCTCTCTCCATCAGCACTACTATCCTGAACAAAAGATGCATGGGCAAGGCAGACAGGCACAGGCTCATTTGCAGAAGTCTGGGGAAGGGAGGCTGGGAGGCCATGGGCTTTTTCAGCTGTTGTTCTTACTGCATTGCGCATGCTTCTCTAACTAGAGTGCTTGTACCCCTGGGGGTACATTGTGGCAAGCTAGGCAGGATAAAGGCACAGAGTAAGCACAGAATATCTTCCTGGGACCTCAATTTTGCTTGAAGATTAGGGGTTAAAACATACTTCTATGAAAACAAACAGCTAGACATTATGGCATGGAACACAAAAGTCACATGAATTCCTGAGATAAAACACAAGACTTCAAAGAGCGGTTGTGTAAAGACAGGCTGCTTCAGGCTGTGCCCCCAGCCCCCCTGAGGGGATGCTGGTGTTTAGACACCTCACAGAGGGAACTTTGGAGGGTGTAGACTCTCATGTGTCCCACCTTCAAGAGAGAGCTAGCACCCCTGCATGATAGCTCCTGGGATCAGAAGTCCACTTCAAATGTGGGGGAGTCCCAGAACCAGAGAGTCCCAGGAGAGAATGTTCTTAACAGCAGAGAGGCCTGGCAGGCTGCTGCAGGACAGCTTCAGGAACTGAGTTAAAAAAGGACAAAAATAGATGGTTTCTCCCAGTCAAGGAGACACTTCACCCCCAGGGACCTGTCATTCCTTGGAAGAAATGGGATGGTGTATGGTTATCAGAAAAGAAGCAGCTAACTCTCTTTATTGCAGACAAACGTAGTCCCCAACTGTTTTCAGGGAGGTACACACACTCTGCAAACTCACTCTCACACACCTACTCACACCTACCTGCTGTCCTCAGAGCCAGCCAAGAGAGAGAGAAAAGAGAGCACGTGTGATTAATGGGGCCACCCCAGGGGACGGGCGGGATGGCAAGCAAAACTTCGGGTACCACAGAGCCAATTTCAGTAGCAGGTTTAAGGGAACTGGAGACAGGAGAAAATGCAGCTGACTCAGCCGTTCCAGGCTCATCTGGGTCCTCAGGGAGACCTCGAAGTAGAGAAGCCAGTGATAGCTGCAGGGACCAGTGCCAGGGGAGGCTGAACTAGCTAGCACACACACCTGACAGGGTAAGGGTGATACGGCAGGGTTGCAGGCACTGGGGAGGGGACTTCTGCCATGCACAGAGGAAGCCTGGCCCTCAGCCTCCGTCAATATCAAAACAGAACACAGTGTTAAATATCTCTAGTGTTTTGTAGTCTTCAACGTGTTCACACGGACATTAGCGTAGGCTTTGCAGCAATTTTGTGAAGCAGGGTAAGAGGCTTGGAGGGTCCCTGCTTGTTTACCTACCAGGAGACCTTCGATTCAGGGCTAGAAACCTGAACTTGGCCCCAAGGTTGATCTTTCCTCTCTGTGTCATGTGGTCACCTGGGTTGATAAATGTCTTAGTGTCCGAGACTGCTGGATATGGACACGGGAGAGGTGGGGGGCTTTGTTCTGAGCTTCCTACTTATTATCTGTGTGACTTTGGACAAGTTCACTAACATCTCTGGTCTTCTGTAAAATAATATGTGTACACCATAAGGATCAATAAAGTATATTATTGCTTGGAAAATATTTGGCACCTACAAAGTTTTCAGTAAAAAATGAGATATAACTATTGCCTCCCCTGCCCCCTTTTAGGGTAAAATACCAAATTACTAGCTACAAGAGAAACATGAAAGTCTCCCTGGCACTTGATAAGTCAAATATTTCCAGAAGACACTGTTAATCAAGTAGGAAAAAAAAAAATCTAACTCCCAGAATGGGCTGTGTTTGAACTAGCATAGACATTTTATCTGCAGCCTCCGGAGTTTGGGGTAACTGGGGTAACTGTGAGGGGAGAGACATCTGTCTCCTTTATAAAATAAATGCGGAGGGACTTGCATCCCTGGATGTGTTTGTGGCCTCGTCCTACCCAGCACACATGCAAACATGAGCATGGTCTACCTTCTGGCCAGAGGGAGAGGCATCCGAAACCCTGTTTGAGAACGACCTCTGACTCCTCAAGCCGCCAGGGCGGTTCCTTTAATGCCTCTTTGGGGGTCAGGATGTAGAGCCACACACTGACCCAGGAACAGGCACCTGCTTTCAAACCAGGAAGCAGAGGCCTAGAAAGGGCAAGTGGCTTATCCCGGAGTCACAGCTAGTCCCCCTCTTTACTCAGCTGTCTGGCGCCCACCTGGATTCCCAGGGGTTCGGTCAGCAGCGACTGAAAACCCCAGCAAGCTGCAGGAGGGGCGGGAGGTCCAGCCGCATCTGCTGCTCCGGCTCCAGGCTTTGTGCCAGCTTGGGGAGAAGCCTGTCTTGGGAGACTCTGGGAGTCCTTGACCAGGACTCGGGCACAATGGAAACAAGAGAACAATGGGGAGCGGGCAGGGGAGCCCAGCCGGAGAGGGTATTGATCATGTTTAAAAAAAGAAACACACCCAGGAGCCCAGGAAAAAAAAAAAAAAACTTCCCAGTGCACCAGCTGGCTTAGCTAATTAGCGCGGGTGAGCAGAGTCAGCCTCCAGCTTCGAGCCGAGAAGCCAAGGATCCGCTCAACAAACACATCTAAAAGGAACAAAAAGAAAACAGTCACAGTACCCTCACCTCCTGGACAGTCTGGGAAGCTTGAGGCAGGGGGATGGCTAGCTCACTGTGGTGAAGGGAAGGGGCAGCCAGCAGCCAGGAGTGGAGCCACAGCCTGGGGCTGGGCTATGCTTCCTCCCACGAAGGGGCCATCACTCCGGAAGCCCTAGCACATCGCTGGACCATCGTGCCCTGGGAGCTCACAGTAATGGAGGGTGAAGGGAAGCGGGGATCGGCAGCTTCCAGTCTGCTGCCCGACCGCTTGGTTTATGGGGAAAGAGACCTGAGCACTAGTCTTTCCAGGTGAGAGTTTGGACTGGGGCTTCAGTGGGAATGGAGTCAGTCAGCTCCAGTTAGAGGGTCTGGACCTGGCTAGGTCAGTCATAGCCGTATATTGTATGACCTGGAACAAGAGAGAAACAGGATAAAGGTCAAAGGGGCAGGAACCAATAAGAGCCCACCCTCCCCAATTTTGTATTATTAATATTTTTTGAAAGTGTCCACATTAACAGGACTCCTCATGACATTTTCACAAGGTGTCCCATTGTAGTTTGCTCATATTGACCCCACTCCCTCCTCCCATTGGTCTCCTTCTTCCCTCCTCCTCCTCCTCCTCCTCCTTTTCCTGCAGAAAGAATTAGGAATGTTTGGGTTTAGGGTACCAGATAATGTTGCAACGGCTAATTTTGGTTGTTAATTTGACACACCTGAGAGAGAGACCCTCCGTTGAAGAACTGCTTCCATTGGACTAGCACGTAGATGAGTATGGGGGTCATTTTCTTGATTCATGTTTGGCGTGGAGGGTTCAGCCCACTGTAGGTGGTACTATCCCAAGGCAGATGGGACTGGACTGGATAAGAAAGGTAGTTGAACTTGAGCCAGAGAGTGAGCCAGTCAGCTGTGTTCCCCCATGGTCCCTGCTTCATTTAGTTCCTGCCTCAGAACGTCTCCTTGGCTTTTCACCCTGGCTCCCCTCAGTGACTGACGGTAATCTGTAAGCGGAAATAAACCGTGGCCTGCCCCAGGTCTTTATCACAGCCATAGGAAGCAAACTGGAACAGAGGGAAAAGGGGAGAAGAGAGACGTGGGTGGGAGGAAGAGAAGGAAGGAGAGAAGAGGAGACTGGAGAAAAGGAAGGAGAGAAAGGAGGAAGGGAGTCGGAGGATGGGATGAGGCAAGGGGGTGGAGGGAGAGGGAGAAAGGTAGCGTGAGAATGAGGTAGGGAGGGTCCACACCCGTAAAATGGTGCCTTGAAGGTTCACTGTGAACATCACATACGGTATTGCATGTGCCAAAATCCTGTCCCCCTTAAGCCATAAAGCAAAAATGTTATAAGGAACTCTCATAATATTAATAGGATCCCAGAGGATTAAATGTTCTTCTTTTTTTTTTTCTTTTTAAAATTACATAAGAGGTACATCTTTTCGGTTTTGTTTGTTTGACAGTATAGGAAAATTAACTTGGGGCCTTGCTTATGTGTGTGTGTGTTGGGGGCGGGGGTTCTGCCACTGACTGTATCCCCGGCCCTCTTTGTACTTTTTACTGTGAGGTAGGGTCTCACGAAGTTGTCTGCAATGGCCTTGAACTTACTCTGTAGCCCAGGCTGCCCTTGGATGTGTGATCTTCCTGCCACAACCTCTCCAAAAAGCTAGACCTCACATTGGTATATCTTTAGTCACAGTATTTCCAGTACTAGGGCATGAGGATCAGGTGCTGTAGGAGGCCTCTCCCAGTCTTCCATTTACACTGCCTGGCTGTCTTCCTTCCTTTAGGCAACAGGGATTCCGAGCAAGCATGAATAGATGCCACTTTGTGAAACCTGTTCTTCAGTGTTGACTTGATCACCTTTGTAAACGTGCATGTGGATGTGCCAATGTGCCAGCCTTCTTGTCCCTATCCTGTTGTGGTTTTTTTTTTTTCTTCTTTTACGTCTCAGTTGATAGTTTTTGGCGATGCCTTTGCAACGCCAGGAACTGCAGACAGCAAATAAGAGCCATCCATTTGTGCTGGTACAAGCTAAAGATTTTCTATAAAGTGCCCATGTTTCCAGGCTGGGGGAATGGATTTCACTGCAGGAAAAAAAAAATACTGTGAGGTGAGAGAAGTGCAGCAAAGGAAAATATTGGCCGCCTGAATGATTTACAGAAGCATAAAATACCTCCTGGCCTGCTGAGACTTCATATTTCCCCTCCTGCCAGGAAGGGAGCTGGGGTAAGGGGTCCGATTCCAACTGTTACACATGAGGAGACGTGGAAAAGCCGAGACTGGCCCTTTCTTGCAGATTCTGTGAGCTCCAGTTGAGTCACTGGCTGGCTGGCTGGCCTGGAGCAAGGGGTCGTCCACAGTGGATGGTAAAAGGAAAAAAAGGGCCCTGGGTGGATGTTGCTACCTATGTGTATGAAGGAGCAATGATGTCAGCTCTGGGAGAAAGCCTAAGAATGTGGATTCTCATTTTACAAACCAGAAAACTGCAAAGCCTGAGATACTTAGTGACTTTACCATGATCACTGGTCTATAGATAAGCTGGAAGAGCCCAGGCTTTACAGGCTGCCAGCCCCAAATACCTCCAGTCTGTCCAGTGGCTATACTGTGGCTTCTATGGTTAGTATGATACTGTAACAAAAAGACCACTGAGGGCCTCCTAAGGGCCATGCCTGTCCTATCAGTGTCCTAGCCTATCATCCTAGTTAGTTCTTCTAACCAGTCTGGATGATATAAGGCCACTGTAGCCACCGAAATTCAGTAACTTGTTTTTCTTGTTGCTGTAACCGAATACATGACAAAATGCAACCTCAAGGAGGAAGGATTTCTCTCAGCTTGCAGTCTGAAGGGATACAGTCTATCATGGCTGGAGAGCCATGGTGGCAGGAGTGTGAGACAGCTGGTCAAATTGTGTCTCTAGTTAGGGAGCAGCAAAAGGGAAGTGGGATTGGACTCTAAAAATGACTGGCTTCCTCCAACACGGCTCCACCTCCTAAAGGTTCCATAACCCTCCCAAACAGCGCCACCAACTGGAAACTAAGTGTTCAAACACAGAGCCTGGAAGGGGAACATTTTACGTGCAAAGCCCAAGACTCACCAAGACAAATGATTTCATGTCAAATCTGTGTGCCTCCAAATTCCGTGTCCCAATCACTTCCTCGTGAGGTTTCTAAAGAGTAAGAAACTGGGAACAGAAAATAGGAAGTTCTACTTCTCAGGGAAACTGCCCACTTTTCAACAAAGAAACAGTTTATTTTAAAAAATCAGTTCAGAGGCTGCAGGCTTTAGTGCAAAGTCCAAGATGGCTAGACGCTGGTGGTGAGCAAGGGAAGCAGCCCCTCTCCAGTACAGTTGTGGTGATCTGAAGGGCTTGCAGCGGTAAGCAGTGGGAATTGAGCTATTAATAAAGGGAGCCGGCAGAATGATTTACAATCAGACATTAATATGGAGATTTTCATAAACACAATAATTCACACCCAAGCAGAGTCATAAATGTAAAGTTGCATTAACTATTCTGGTTGGCATGGAATGTCACACAGTGTGTGAAATTGAACATTCCATTGTACTGTAATAATGGACTAATGGAAAATTTTTTCTTGGGGGAAGGGAAGGAGGGAAGGATGGCGGAGTGGGGGCCCAGATACTCTATATTTCAAACTTGCTCATTGCTCACAGGCCGTGTCCCAGGGCTCTGCCCTTGCCTTGGAATGCTTTTATACCTATAGAAAACATATAAAGACAATGAGTACAGAGCATATACCTTTCATCCAGTTTACCCTAGTTTAGTATTTTATCGATCTATGGCATTTTTGTCAAAAATAAGACATTAGGGGCCTGAGAAGTGGCCAGCAGAAAAGAGCACATACTGATCTTGTGGAGGACCCAAGTATGATTCCCAGTGCTCACTTTGGGCTGCTTGGAAGTAACTGCCTGTAACTCCAGCTCCAGGGGATCTGACACCCTCTTCTGGCCTCCTTGCATACCTGCACTCTCATGTGCATATACACCCCACCACCACCAATATACACATAATTCAAAAGAAAACAAATCATTTTAAAGTGAGAAATTACACTAGCAGAGAAGGAAAAACCGAAGCTGAGATTTCCTGCAGTTCTTGCCAGGTGTTCAAGTCATGTACATTTTTCTGTCTCAGGACTTCATCCAGCATGCCCATGGCATTTAATCCTCATGTCTCTTTAGTGACCATCTGAGACAGTTTCTCAATGTTTCCTTGTTTTTCACGACCTTGACAGTTTTAAAAGGGTATTCTTCAGGTATTTTGCAGACTGTCCCTCAGTTTGAGACTTTCTGATGTTTTTCTCATATTTAGACGGAGGTTGTGAGTTTTGGAAAGGACTACCGCAGAGCTGAATTGCCCTTCTCATCCTGTCCTGTCGGGGGTACATTATATCCATGTGACCTGTCACTGGGGACGCTAACCTTCATCACTTGCTGAGGTAGGTGGTGGTTGTCAAGTTTCTCTTCTGTAAAGTTGCTATTTTCTCCTTTCCATAATCTTCTGCAGTCTTTGGAAGCTGGTCACTAAGTTCAGCCCATACTGAGAGCTGAGGAGAAGCTGGGTTTAAACTCCATCTCCAGGAGAGGAAATTACGCATATTCTTTGCTTTATACCTTTTAAGAAGTAATTTTAGGCTACTCCAATTTTTATTATAAAATCCTCTGCCTTCTTAAACAGATTACTTTGAATATAATTTGGCTTTTTCTTGATCACTTCCTGACATCAGGTGACGCCAATTCCCTGAATTTTATGCCTTTCCCCCAATTCATCCTCTTTGATCTCTCTGGGTAGGACTGTTGGCCACTCTTTCTTATGGAAAAATAAATAAAACCACCCTCATAGCCCCACCATTATCCTTTTCAACTTTCTCTTTAGCAAGTTACTATCCTATAGTTCTCTCTATTTCAGCTTCTCTCCCTCCACACACCCACCAGATACTCTGTGCTCTCTGTAGCCGCTACCCTCTTTTCTTGCCAGAGTTCCCCTTGGTGACATCATTGGCTGGATGGCTCCTTATACTCATTCATAGAGTTCCAAAAAATCCTCATCTCCACCCCAGCCCACCTCAATGCTCCATACAGTGTCTCCATCTCAACTCTTTCTAATACCTCAAACTTGTCAGGTCCCTATTGGTTGGGATCCTGTCTCAAATTGCTTTAATAGAAGCCAAAATACCAGTGCCCTAAGTAACATGATGGATTTCCCTCTTATGTGACACTCTGAGCTGGTAGAGATTGTGTAGTATGTAAGCAAGACATTTCTGTTGGGGCACTGTATCATTTGGATGCCCTTGCCTTGAATGTTTCCCTAGCCAACATGGTAGCAACTGGCTCCACCTCTGTGTTCAACTCCTTATAGTTCTTTGGAAACTGGGAAGAACAATACAAAACATGTTCATTTTTACTGAATGACTTACCTGGGAATGATGTACATTACCTACATTCAATGGGCAGGAATGTAATCACTAGTCAACACCCAGCTGCAAGGGAACCTGGGAAATGATGTCTCCACCCAGGTGGTAATGAAAAATCTACAGAAGAGAATGATCTTGAGTCAACTGGCAATCTCAAAAACTGAAATTACCATTTTGCTCTATTTCTTCCCTTTTACAATTTCTGCCCTAACCCAGTCCTCCTCTTGTCTTCTTAATGCCTGCTATAAGGTTGTTAATGTTTAGAAAGGCTCATTACAGGAACTATGATCAGAAACTTGGAGATCATTGAAATTTCCTTCATTTCTCCTTAACAACTTCTCTCATGTCCAAATTCCATCTCCTTTCTGAATAACACTGAACAGTTCAGATCGTTTTTACCTTTCATCTGAAATCTTTTGATAAATTCATAAATGTTCTTCCTATTTTAATTCTTTATTCCTCCAAATCATCTTTACCATGGATATTGGTTAATCTTAGTCAACATAACTCCAGTCTTTAGTCCCACTCATAAATTCTCAGTCGCTCCCTATTGCCAACAGGGTAAAGTCTAATTGTTTAGTCCCGTGCTCAGGGCTTCCTCATGTGTCTCAGTCTCCAACCATAGCCATTCTATGTTGTTCTACACCATATACATTTTCCCTTCATGAAAATTTTGCCTTCCTCCCTCTGAGTAGCTCACTATTATGACAAGATCACTGCTGGCATGTCTTGCTGGCTTGCTTTGAGCTGAGCACATGTGAAAATATCTTCACAAGAGCTGAGGAATCCAGATGGAAGAGTTAAAAGCTGAGCATAGCACATGAATTAAGTAAAGATGTGTTGAACGGGGTAAGGAGGAGCCACATTATCAACTTTGCTTTAGACCTAACACAAGACACATCCCACCAAAACAGACCTTAGAATCCTATTCATCAGATTAGAACCTACACAGCACACTTTAACAGTAGGGTAATCCCAGAAGATACAGGTTCTAAGCTTACCTCACCACTACATCAGTACTAGAGCCCCTGAGCCAACCCAAGAACCTTGCCAACATCCATAGCCTTGACTCTTGGCCAGAACCCATGTGCCCAGGTTCCAGGTTCATCTCAGCACCAGGCAGGTATCCACAGTCTATTGTTCCCGGTTACCCTGTACTTACCCAGGGTCCAGCCTGCCAAGCCAACCTTTTCAGCCTCAAACTGCAGATTAGCATCCACAAATTTAGCCTTTAAACTTGAACACATGAACCCTTAGTTCTAGACTGGGTCCAAGTTTCAATCGCATCCGAGTAGATAGGTGATACCTGCGAATCCCAACTCAGCCTGTCTTCTATGGCCCCAGTGGCCTGATCAGCACTAACTGACCTTTCCTCTAGATCTACTGCCACAATGGTACCCATGAGTCCAAGATACCAAAATAGTAATGACCTTCTGGATAGCTCCTGTGTCCCATGCTCTAGCAGAGCCATGGTCCAAGATGACTTAAGCAGAGTCAAGGTCCACATCTGCTCTGAACCAGTCCTTTTCATTCGATCCTCGGGGTTTGTTTACAGAACGTGCCTCTAGGCTTCCCACTATAGCCCCAGTACACACATGGACCCAGGTATTAGGCCTGCCTGTCTGCTTACCCAGGTATCAGATAGGCAGCCTGAGAAGCCCTGCAGCATGTCCACCTGCCAATGACGTCAGATGGCCCAACAGGCTGACTGGTAACAGCTCTTCCTGGCTGAAGGAGTCCTGTGTGTTTAAAGATGAGAGTATGTTTCCTACTCTTTGTATGTGCTGATATGAGTGTGTGGCTTCAAACCCCCACAAACAGAAAAGCATGGCACCAAAAAGGGGACCAAACAAAGGACCAGTAATTAACTCGGAAGATGTTGATTCATAATCTGCATGACTAAGGGTTCAACATAATACCCTTGATCTACAAGACATCACACATAGACATGTTTAAAAAATACAGCCAGGCGGTGGTGGCGCATGCCTTTAATCCCAGCACTCGGGAGGCAGAGCCAGGCGGATCTCTGTGAGTTCGAGGCCAGCCTGGGCTACCAAGTGAGTTCCAGGAAAGGCACAAAGCTACACAGAGAAACCCTGTCTCAAAAAAAAAAATACAAACAACATGAAAACAAAATTAGAAGTTTGGTGGAGAAGAACCACAAAAGCAAGCAAAAACAAAGAAGCACAATGCAACGTGGAGCTTTGTAGCCAAATAACCTGATGACTGACCTGAAAAGTTCCACCCAGAGCCTCCACAGCAGACTTCTGTGTTGTCAGGCAGAGAACAGAGGTGATGGACTGGAAGTTAGGACACTTTAAAGAATGCAGTCAGAGAAACAAAACAAAAAAAGAGAGGAGAAAGATGAACAAAGCCTGTAGAAATTATGGTACATTATCAGGTGAACCAACGTGTGCGTTATAGGAATTCCAGAAGAAGCATAGAGAGAAAATGTAGGATTTTTTTTTAAGTTCTGAAAATCTGGAGAAACAAATGAATATCCACATCCATGAAGCCCAAAGAGCTTCAAGAAGTTCCATAGGAAGTGCTTTACATCGAGTCACGTGATAGCCAGATTCTTCAAGGGATGAATGGGTAAGTTTGGAAGCATCGAGGGAAAAGCAACTTATCACATACAAGAGCATCTCCACAGGGCTATCCACAGAGTCCTTAGCACAAGCCTTGTTCACTGGGAGTGCTGGGATGGTATCTTCAAAGTAGTAGAGTAAGAGCAAGCAGGCATGCCAGTGCTGGCCAGGCTGTCATTCAGGAGCAGAGGAGAGATAAGTATTGTCCCAGATAAACAAACACTGTGGGAGTCCATTACCACTACATCTGCTGCTACAAGAAATTCTAAAATGGATTCTTAAAGCTGAAATAAGAGGACACTAATTAATAATATAAAAATACTAAACTCACTGATAAAATTAAATTTCATTGTAGTTAAAAAGTAAGTTTCAATAGCAAAAAAAAAAAAATTCAAAACAACTCCACAAGATTAATGATAATTATGGGAACTGCTATACACAAGTGAGGGGCAGAGGCTCTGGGGAGTAAATTGCTATCAATTCAAGGATTAGAATGTAACAGAGCCAAGAGCTGATCCCAGGCTTTATCCCTAGGCACATCACTTCGCATCCTCTACCTCTGGTCAAAACGTTCCTTCTAGAAATGGCCTTCCAGCTTATTAACTTCTGGCAACATCTTAACCATCTTTTAGGAATTCTCACTAATGCCACTTCTATGAAGATGTCATTGAAACACCCCACTGGGACGCACGCTTCTCTTCTGACTCCCAGAACCACCAGCCTGTGGCTTTCCCCTCAACACTCAGCATCTCTTACCTCATAATGTCTTGTGGAAAGATCTTAATTCCTCTAGATTCAATTCTGAACTCACAGAGGTCAATATCACCGAGCAACCTAGGACAGTCTTGTTTATTTTGTGCTAAAACAGAGCACTTGTTATCTTCCCTCTGCTTCAACTCTAAACACAATACCAGAAAATTTCTTTAAACCAGGCTCCTCTTTCTCCATGCTTATTATTGCTTCCTTTATTCAAGCCCTCAACATATCTCGTGTGGACTACTACAAATGTCTCCCTCCTAACATGTACCTGACCCTCTCTTAGCTTCCTCCTCCAAAAGCCTGCCAGAGCAAAAGGCCAATGCAATGTACTGTAACCATCTTATTCTGCTATAGCAAACTCTAAGGGGCAGGAGATGAACCTACCTACCTCTTATATCCTAGAAATGTATGCGCTGTTCAAGGAGTTGCTTTTTATGCCTTTCTCATCCTCCTGAAGTTTCTTCCCTGTTTTTCTTCGTTACCCTTCATGCCAATAACATTCCTCTTCAGCAAGACGACCTTCAGAAGCATTCCTTGGACTCTTCTTTATGCTATCTGCCCTTCCCTTCTGTCATGGTGTGTCTGCATATTTTTTAATTAATTAATTAATTAATTAATTAATTAATTTTTCCCAGCCTGATCACAGTTTTCCCTCCCCCAACCTCCTCTCTGCCCCAGCCCCCACTCTTCCTCTGTAGCTGGAGTTTTTTCTCCGGGTCCCACCAAGCCCAGCAGTCCCTTAGCCCACTTATAAAATAAACATGCAGACGCTTATATTCTTTAAACTGCTTGGCCATTAGCTCAAGCCTATCATTGTCTAGCTCTTACTCTTATATTCAGCCCATTTCTATTAATCTATACTTTGTCATGAGGCTCGTGGCTTACTGGTACCTTATATCTTCCTGGTCCTGGTGGCTGCTGCTGGCAGTCTCTCCCTTCCCTTCCTGTTCCCTCAATTCTCCTCTCTGTTAGTCCCACCTGTACTTCCTGTCTGGTTACTGGCCAATCGGTGTTTTATTTATGAACACATTTGCCATACAGAACATCCCACAGCATTCCTCCTTTCTTTTAAGAAAAGGGCAGGCCTCCCATGTATATCAGCCAGCCACAGCATATCAAGTTGTAGTCTTAACTAGGCATCTCCTCTTGTATTAAGGCTGGACAAGGCAACCCAGTAAGAGGAAGGAGTCTCAAGTGTGTCCACATCTTACCCTGCTCAGATGCCCATCTTCCTCAAGGTAGAGGGAATTGTCCAATGATATGTCTGTCTTAGTCATGTCTATCACATTCCTGTACCCTTATGGAATTCGGGTTGCCAAGGCTTCATTATTTCTGTTTCTCTACGTCAGAGTCTATATTGAATGTCCAGATGTAATAGTTTGTTAAGTGGATTTCCAAAATAAATTTAGAGGGTAGGAAGGTGACTCGCTGGGTAGGAGTGCTTGTTGCACAGCCATGGGTACCCAAGTTCAATTCTCTGGCACCTCCTAAAAACCCTGAGCCATGGCCCTACATGTGCCTGTAGCGCCAGCCCTGTGGGGTGGTGGAGACAGGGCAATCACTAGAGTTTGGTGGCTGAGGGAATAATGTAGGGAGTAATAGAGCAAGGCATCTGATGTCCCCCTCTGGCCTTAATCTGTCCACATATGGATGCATACACCTTGTACATTCACACGCACAAAATAAATTTAAAAGTCGGTTGTTTTATACCATATGTAGTGCACTGACACCCTAGGACCCACTGAAGATAGAGGGATTATTTCCCATGCTAAACAACCCCGTCTTCTCCTCTTCCCTGCAATCTGTTGTCATGTCATGCTGTGCTACAAATACCTGCCTAGATCATGTCCCTTCACAGTGGACTGCACTGACTGTATGGAAAGTCTTCCCAAGGAAGGACTCAATATAAATCATAAACCAAGATGGCTATAACAGTGTTAGGAAAGGAGGACGATGCTTCCGGTGGATTTCACAAAGGCCTCTCTGTCGGCAAACTTTGTAAACTTGGCTGAGCTACCTGTTTGATTTCACTACTTTGGATCCTATTTCCAGTGTTCAAAGGAGTCGGGATTCCAGGACTGAGGGAAGAGAAACAGAAGCAGCCATGCTCTAGTGCGCTCCATGCTGCTCCTTTTCTTTTTATAATATAGGATAATTTTAGTTTGACCAGGACAATTTTAGACATATGCTTTTTGCATTCATGCATTTTATCTCAGTTGATCCCCAGAAGGCCCCTTTGCAGCTGACATATTATCTGAATTTTACAGATAATGAAAGAGATGCATAGAGGTTAATAGGCACATCTGAGGTCGCACAGTCAATAAATAGCTGAGTCATACTATAAATCAGGTATCTTCATTCAATATCTGGTATTCTCGCCCCCACTCTGTGCTTTGAGCTATGTTTTGTGAACAAACCAGTGCTTTTACAAACTACTGTGTGTTGAAACCTACTAGTTGGTCATAAAGGAAATTTAGTTATTTCCAAGTAGCATTCAGAATAGAATAGGAGGGATGGGATGGGATGGGGTGGGGTGGGCTGGGGTGAGGTGGGCTGGGATGGAGAGGGATGGGATGGAGAGGGATGGGATGGGATAGAGTGGGATGGAGAGGGCGAGGGAGAGGGATGGGATGGGATGGGATGGGATGGGATGGGATGGGATGGGATGGGATGGGATGGAGAGGGATGGAGAGGGATGGAGAGGGATAGGATGGACAGGAATGGGAGGCAGGAAGTGAGTAGTGGTCAGAGGATGATGAAATGACATGGAAGAGATATAACTTGAAAAAGATGGGATGGAACCGATAATAGGAAATAGAAAGGGAAAAGATAAATATGAAATATTAGAGAGTATTACTTCATGAAGCTTTTGTCTGAGTTCACAATACAAAATATTTTTCATACTATGGGTCATAGATTAAAAACATAAGGAAAAGGTCATAATTTAACTGCTGCATCTAAAGCTGAGGTTGCCAAGGGGACCCTGTCATTGTCTAATCTGCACCTGTGTTTTTGCTAGCTAGTCCCTGGGATTTGGTTACTTTCTCTGCTTTCAACACTCACAAAATGCTTATTTGTGAGGTTTGTTTAAGTGCTTGTTTTGATCTGGTCTCTGGGATGACTCCCTTTCTCCTGGTACTTCATCCTTCTGAGACTCCTCATCCCCACTGAGACCCTTCATCCCCTCTGAGACCCTCCATCCTCTCTGAGACCCTCCATCCTTTCTGAGACCCTCATCCCCTCTGAGACCCTTCATCCCCTCTGAGACCCCTCATCCCCTCTGAGACCCCCCATCCCCTCTGAGACTCCCCATCCCCTCTGAGACCCCCATCCCTTCTGAGACCCTCCATCCCCTCTGAGACCCCCCATCCTCTCTGAGACCCTCTATCCCCTCTGAGACCCCCATCCCTTCTGAGACCCTCATCCTCTCTGAGACCCTCCATCCCCTCTGAAACTCCCCATCCTTTCTGAGACCCCTCATCCTAACATCAAACCGTTGTCCTCCAGGGCCTTCTTCTCTTCTTGTTTGGTCTCCCAGCTTCAGCCATCATCTACAGGCCGGTCATCTCCACATCAGTGTATCTCTCCCAGCCTTCTCTCAAGCTCCAGATTCATACTTTGATTGTTTATTGAACATCTTCCCCTGGATGTCCCCGGGTCTCTCAGAATCAACAAGCCCAAATGAATTTACTATTGTCTCTTCAATCCCCCACCTCCCTATGTCAGTGATTGGCACCTCTATTCACCCAGCTATCCAACCTAACAACCTGGGACTCCCTGTCACTCGTGTGTCAATATCTAACCTAATTGCCACCCCCACCCCTGTCCATTCTGCCTCCAAAATTGCCTGCTCTGCCCCTGTCTTAGTTCACAGGCTCATTATTCTCCTTGAACTCCTGCCTTCAGCATCCTCTCCTTCAGCCAGCCTTCCACACGGCTGCTGCCCTGTCAGAACTGCAAGCCTGGCCAGCTGGTCCACTCTGTGAATCATCACAGGGTCCACTCCAATGCAGATGTGGTGGTCCATAGTGGTGCTTCTCCAGACTACCCTAATAACAGTCCCTTCAGTCCTGCCTCCCTTGAGAGTCCCTCAGGATGCAGCAGGCACATTATTCACTACCTGCTCTCTTGAAAGCACGGACTACTTCTTTAGCTTAAAATGCTCCTCTCCTCCCTCATCCTCACACACTTGTTGAAATCTTATTTTAGGTAAAACTCTCCTGCCGTCTCCTCTAAAGGTTCATGCTCTTCAGACTCCGCCCCCACGGGTCCTCCAGCGCACACCCACAGAGCATAATCCCTACATGCTTGTTTTTGCCTCTTGGATCACATTGGGCTTCAACTGCTTGTTTTCGTTTCAGATTCCAGCCCTCCACTGTGAATATCTCAATCGCTAGACTCACATCTTATCCGCTTCCCTACGCCCTGGGCTCTGATGTGTAGTAGGTGTTCAATAATGTTTGTCAAACAAATGAAGTCTCCATTCTGTCACTTCCTGGCTGCTTTTTTGAGCAGCTCCCCTAATGTCTTGAGCTTTATTTTCTCCGTTCGTATGCTGATAGAAACAAGCGGTGTATGCCGTGCTATGCGTATGGCCCAGTACTACGAGTCTTTCTGCGCTATTTAATTTTCACTCCCAAACCTCCGAACCAGAAATGAATCCATATATCGCAGGTAAGCCAGAGGAGTCTGGGAGAAATAAAGCAAATTGTCTGTGGATGTACAACCGGCAGGCTAGAGTGGAGATTCGAACTTAGGCATGTCTGATTCCAGCAGTCTCTGTAGCACACAGAGCGATGGATAGCACAGGGGAAGAAACTATCGACCCCTCTGGGAGTAAATGTGGTGATGTATGTGAAAACACTTTGTAAGCTGTCAAACGCCATCAAAACAGAGATGACACTGCTGTCATGAAGCTCTTCCATGGTCTGTGCATCATGGTCAGAATTCTCAGTGACTGAATATTGGAAATCATTCTGTCCTAGCTGGCTGCAAGGGCCTATGGGAGAATCTAGGGCTCTTTCTGAAGCATACTTGCACCCCTGTTTGTGGATGTTCAAGGATGCTGCACCCAGGGAGAAATGACAATGGGCAGGCACACTTGTCAGTTACAGGTTACAGCACCCTGCGAATGTCCCAGTGACACCATTGTGTTTAAGAATCTTCGGAGCGGCTTTGTTGTTGCGACATCCCATTTAGAATCTTGCGTTGTGCACCAGGTCACGAACTGCGCTGCTTTTAGCTGCTGCCACCGTTTGTGAATCATCCTGTTTACAATCGTTCGGATGCTATCTGGGTGGTACGCCTGCAGAGCGGCAGTGATGTATGGTACTGCCTGCATCAGGGAGCCAGGGGGACGGCCAAGAGAGGCAAAGATCCATAGGCAAAATGTATTGCATTCAGCTAGCCATTTAGTCACCTTTAGGCCCCAAGGGGGTCCTCAAAGGATGGCCAGCCAAGGGCATGTGACAGCCATTGGCATTTGGCCTGAGGGTTACTTTCTCCCACTGGTAGCAAGAGCAGTGGAGAATCTAGCCTGTTTTCACTGACCTTGTAGACCACCCGGGTGGTGGAGGGTTGGCTCCTTAATCTCCCTTTCATCATCCAGAGGCTACTCAATTCCATCTAGCATCAGTGCTTGTTACTGTCTCTTGTTTTTTATTGCTACAAAGAAACATGCTGGAACCAATCTGGACAAACCATGGGCATGTCTGTAATTTAATGTCTGATGACCTCTGTTTGTGGCATTTGTCTTTAAACACGTTCGCCTGGGGTCTTTACATGCTCAGTTGTGCCCCTCTGATAGCCTCTTCCAAATGTAGTTCACTTGCTTTCTTCTCCACATTATTAATTTTTAAATTTCATTTGTGTATAAGTGCTTTGCTTCCCTGTATATGTATGTATACCATGTATGCCTAGTACTCATGGATGTGGGCAGGAGAGGGCATTGAGTCTCCTAGAACTGAAGTGATGAGTGATTATGAACCATGTTTGAGGGTGCTGGGACCTGAACCTATCTATGTCTTGCAAGAGCAACCAGTGCTCTTAACCACTGAACCATCTCTTTATCCCTACATTCTCTAAGGAGCAAGGGATGTTCTGGAAAGGCTACAGAGAGAGAGATCCCATCACACAAGAAACCAAATCTTGGAAAGCTTCAATTCATTTCTTAGGAACTATGGAATGTGGTTGTTTGTTTGTAATGAGTAACAACCAATTCAACCCCAGGAGCTGAAGTAAATGCCTCTCGATTTTAGCTCTTCAGAGTGAGCCTCCTAATGTTTCCAGTTTCTCCCCAGAAATGGCAGCCCATGGTGACTTGAAAGTGCAGTGACAAGGACTAGATCTGGTGAGGTGTAAGTAAGCTTTGCTAAGTCACTCTGGGAAACTCTTAATATACTCTTGAGTGCTATGATGTTTACAATAGCCTGCTGTGTACCCAAAGCAGGCTGTTGGTCATTCTGATTCACCCTCAAGGGGGTTAACTTATTTAAATGTCTTTGGGGTCAACATGAGTTGATCATGCCTCCTTTCTGACTTATAAGGAGATGGTAGGTTATGGGTCCTTTCCAGGGTGAGTTGTTAGATCCAGAAGAATGGACCATGTGTAGGAAGACATTTTATTGGGGCTGGGGGGATGGGGGCACTAAATTGCTTCCCACACAATCATGAGAAACTGAGTTCAGATCTCTAGCACCCAGGTTAGAAACAACAAAATGAAACAAAAATGAGGTGTGGAGGCACACATCTGTAGCCCCAGGGCTGGGAGTTGGGTGGGAGGCAGAGACAGGCAGGTCCCTGGAGCTTACTAGCCAGCTAGTCTGCCTAAATTGATGAACTAAATGAGAAACTTCATCTCCAAAAATAAGGTGGGCCAGGTGGTGGTGGTGCATGTCTTTAATCCCAGCACTCAGGAGGCCGAGGCAGGTGGATCTCTAGTTCAAGGCCAGCCTGGGCAGGATCACAGGACTTCCAGAGCCACACAGAGAAACCCTGTGTCCAAAAAATAATGGTGAACATTGTCTGAGGAACATACTTTCTGTCCATCTCTACACACACACACACACACTCATGAACACACACATGTGCACAGACTCACACACATTTGTGCACATGCACAGACACACATTAGAATGTGCTTGATCGTTATCATCTGCATCTGGTGGATGTACCATCATGCCTCATGAGTCTTCTTCACGCAGTGTGGAGGAGGAGTCTGTGCACACGTCTCCATTTTAAAGTAAGTCTGAGTGAGCTCTGAAACACGAAGTGCTTTTACACAGTCTAAGTGTGAGACCAGAAATAGAACAAAATTGTCTGGTAGGTTGGTTGGTTGCTTTTCTTGTTTGCTTGGTTTTATTTTTTAAGACAAGATCTAGTGTACCCTAGGATGGCCTCAAACTTGCTCTGCAGCCGAGGCTGATCTGGAACTTCTGGTCTTCCTGCCTCAGCCTCCTGAGAGCTCAGATTACAGATGTGACCCCGATATTCCCTCCTCCTTCTTCTTGATCTCTACCCTGACTCAAGTTGTTTCTAAACATAGTAGAGGGAGTACATACTCTGAGTTGTCTGGCCTTTTCACCTTCATCATTGCTAATAAACTTGAGTGTTTCTAAGCGCTAACAGCATCTGTATGCAACTGAATCCTGTAAACCCCATGCCTGAGTTGTACCCCGAAGATGCTGTAACTGCACAGATAACAACACAGAGCTGGAGCTAATAGCCCAGCATGGCTCACGGCGGTGTTCTGAGCTTACCTACAGACTCACTGCAGTGTTACTTATGGAGATGACAGATTTACTGTGGCTCAACTTAATAAAATGACATTTATGGGACTATCTGCACAATTAGAGCACACTTTGGGTCATAAATACACCCCAGCCAATGTCACATCATACCCGTTTCCCTGCTTTTGGACACTGCTGTTCTATAGGGATGGATGGGAGCTTCAGAAGGCAATGGACTGCTGGACTGCAGAGAAGGTACACAGGAAGTCGTGGGCAGAAGCTTCGGCTATTACAGGCAATCTTCATGCCCTATTCCTCTGAGTATCTGGGATGCTGGCTCATAAAGACCCTCACTGGGACAGACAAGCACAGTTGAACTGGACCTAGGAAATGTTCATCTCCCACCCATGTGCCCTGTGCCCACCTCTCACCTCCCTGAGTTTCCATTCCTGCACTTCTAAATGTGACAGTTAGCTTAATGACCTTCAGAAGGTGAGGAGAAGTTTGTTTCTATGCGTAATTTCTCCAACGACCTTGTGTAAAGAGTCTCTCTCTGTACTGCCGGCTCCCAAATGACAGAAACTCCTTATTAATTATGAAAGCTTGGCCTATAGCTTAGGCTTGTTCCTAACTAGCTCTTACAACTTAAATTAACACAATCATTTTAATCTACATTCTGTTGCGTGATTTGTTACCTCATCTCTCCATACTGCCCATACTGCCTCCTCCTCGTCTGGCTGGTGACTCTGCCTTCTTCCTAGAGTTCTCTCTCTGCCCTGAAGTCCCGCCTATATCTCCTGCCTAGTTATTAGCTGCTTAGCATTTTATTATACCAATCACAGAAATACATCTTCACACAGAGTACAAATATCCCACAGCAAACTTGGATAAGCAAAGCAGCATGGTTTGGGGGATTATCCTAGATCCCACCATGTTGTACTTATCTAACCCCTGTCTCTGCATCTGTGTTAATCACTGTTCTATTACTGTGAAGAGACACCAGGACCACAGCAGCTCTTATAAAGGAAAGCATTTGATTGGGGCTGGCTTACAGTTTCAGAGGTTTATCCATTATCATCACGGTGGGAAGCAGGCAGCCATGATGCAGGAGAAGGAGCTGAGAGTTCTACATCTGGATCCTCAGGCATCAGGAAGAGAGAGACACTGGGCCAGGCTTGAGCGTTTGAAACCTCATAGCCCACCCCAACAAAATAGGAAAGCAATGTCACCCTCAAATCTTGTCTCTCAGAAACGTCCATTTCATTTTCTCCGGGGTCCCCACAGACCATCAGGAGGGTGGAATTGCTGATGGAGGCAGATCATTGACTGGGTGTTTCACTGGGCCGAGTAGCTCAGCAGATGGTTTCCGAGCTTTGTAGACATAGTCTGGGTCAAACTGCTAAAAGCATTTGTGTGGGCAAGCCTAGCCTCAGGTCAGTGTCATGGCGACCAGCTGGAGGCTGAAAGATGTAACCAAACAATGGGCTGCTTTCTCTTGATCTGCCAAATAACCAGTTATACTGATTTTCTCTTCTCACTGACTTAATTGTTTTCTCAACTGATGTGACTCACTTTGCGATTTGTTTCCAATTTTGCAGACACAGCCCAAGTTGCTCAGTGTTGTGGTTCTTCATCCCCATACTGCAGGGGGGTGGGGGTGGAGGACGAGCTTAGTGACTCATGAAGGTACAAAACTCGTCAGTACTTCATCGCTCTTCCCGTGGGGGTAGAGCACTGTGCTGTGGACAGGGAACAAGCAGGTGCTGTCAGCAGTTGCATACAAACACACAAGGCATAAGCACACACATACACACACACACACACACACGTATACACATGCACATATAGGCCCTCGTGTGTGTGTAAATAGACTCACTCAGAAATACACTCTTGTGTATACATTCACTGGATCAGGAAAGAATGGTCAAGACACAGTGAAACTCACGGGCATCTTGGAATTTTGAACTTAGCCATTAACCCAAGACAAATTGGACCCATTAATAAAGGAAAATGCCAATTTCATTGATTTGCCTGTCTTCCAGTTCACTTGCTTCTCTTCCCGGTATGTCAAGCTCTGCTTCTCATCATCCTTCTCCCTCTATCAGAGGAGCCAGAAGCAGGCTGGACCAAGTGAGTGTGTGCAGCCCGAACTAGAAGACTTCTGGGCTCACTTTCTATAGCAAGGTGGAGTGTAGTCAGAAGGTGGTGAATCGGGAGCAGGGGAGATGGCTCAGTCAGTATAGTGGCTGACACATGAGCACGAGGACCCAAGTAGTTCAGTCCCCAGCACCTCTGTAAAATGCTGAGTGTGATGGGGTAGGCTTTGCAATGATGTAGGCTGGGTAGGTAGAGACAGACAGGTCCCCGGGACTGGTTGACCAGTTAGACTAACCTAATTGGTGAATTCAGGCCAGGCATGAACCTGTCTCCAAAAGCAAGGTATAAAATGCCTGAAGAATGACACTAGAGATTGACTTTTAACCCCCACATGCACACGCACGCACGCACGCACGCACGCAAGCATGCACGGGCACACATATGTGTACACACACAAAAGTGGATTAGAAAATCACCCACAATAGAGATTAGACAAGAAATGGGCAATTCCTTCAATCCACCAGTAAAATTCTTGCAACACAAACATGAGGACCTGAGTTCCCCTAAAACTCATGTTTTTTTTTTTTTTTTGTTTTTTTTTTGGTTTTTTTTTTTGCCAAGTATAATGTGTTTTGTAAACATAAGGCTGAGAAGGCAGAGCTAAGCAAACCCCTGGGACTCGCTGGTAGCCAGCATAGCCAAATCTTTAAGTTCCAGACCAGTGAGAAACCTTTTCTTAAAAATAAAATAAAATGAAGGTAAACAGCATATGTGAGGCTGACCTCTGGCCTGCACACACAGTTACACATGTGCCAATGCACTTTCACACACATGTGCATGTTCACACACAGACACACACACACAGACACACATACACACAGACACAGACACACAGACACACACACACACACACACACACACAGACACACACACACACACACAAACACACACAGTGGGTGGGAGGGAATAGCCAGGCAAAAGGACTGGCCAACAGGTCTATCTAAAGGAGTCCTGGGGTCATTGCTTTGAGGGGGACTTGAAATGGTCTCAAGTAGCACCAGGGCTTCCAGGAGAATGAGGACAGAAAAGGGATGCTGAAACAAGAATCCTGCCCTACCCAGTCCTGGAGACAGACAGCCACTGTTTCTGGCTGCTCCTGTGTGAATTCCCAGGCCACAGTGATGAAGTGGGCTAGTCTCATGCTGTCCAGACCTAAAATGGCCCAGCCATTCTGTAAAACCCACTGTCCTAAACTGCTCTTGCTAGAACTGATCACACTCAGAGCCTATGATTCTAGAAGTCCTTCTAAATGTGCAGAAATGCACATGTCTGCACACTCAAGGACCTGTTACACTAAAGCAGCAATATTCACACCTAAGAAATGACTCCTGGGTGGGACAGTATGTAGCAATGAAGAAGAACTTGCTACCAGCTACTTACACACATCATTGGCCAAAAGAGCCAGCCACAGCCTAACAAACCATATGTGGGTCCATCCATCTAAAGTTCCCAGAACCTCAAAGGGAGTCTGTAATGAGTCAGGTCAAGGGGTCACTTCTAGAGAGGAGGGTAGGAGTCAGTGATGAGAAGGAGACTGAGGGAAGCTTCTGGGGTCTTGGGAATCTGCTACCTCCTGATCCGGGCTGGAGTTGCCCTGCTGGGTTTATTATTTATGCACATGTTACTTAAACAATACTTAAATAAATATTTATAAAACGATAGGTAGGTTATCTAAAAGAGTAGGCAAGCTAGAGGCTGGAATAGTCAAATTCTCTGCCAGTGGGAATCCTTCTTGTGGAATGGGTGGGACACATCTGAACCTCCAGACCATCCATGTTCTGTCTTCTGCTGGTGTCTGAGGGTGTTCAGCCCATGTGATTGCCCCAGAAACTGGCTGAGACTGGAGACTGGGGAGGTGGTGATCTGTATTGTCCATGCCCTCTACCTAGGGGACAAGGTTAAAGGTTAAGACCTGTGCTTGAAAGATTAGCAAAGGCACCAAGTGGGCTGCAGGGTAAAGAATGGGGATTACTGGCCCCTTACATCTGCATTCTGAAGCCACCATCTGATACAACACCCCTTGGGAGCACCCATGCTAATCACTGACAGCTGACACCCCCAGCCACATCTGCAACACCATAGCTAATCACTGCCCAGGATTGCATACACCTGTCTTCCCTGCTTGCCAGCCTCTGCCACCTGCCTGCCTGCCACTTTCAGCCCTCACGCTAAATCAATAACAAAGACCTTCTCAGAGGGCTGCCTCCTTTTCCTGAGATGGCCCCACCCCTTAAACTCACACCCATCTCTCCCCTCCTCCAAGCCTTATCCGTCTGCCCAACTTCAGATCTGCTTTGGCAGGCTGGGCATTGTTGCAGACAGCATGGCTCTGCCTGGTGTTAGCAGTTGCCAACGCTGCAGTTTGAAAATCACAGTATCTCGAGACAGTCCATTAAAGACAGTAACAATGTATATTGTGCAGTGACCCTGGGGCCATGCAATTCCACCTTGTTAATGATCTCTTTGAAATAGCCAAGGCTATGGAGAAAGACATGGTTCAGAGGTCCCCGGACTGTGTTGAT
This sequence comes from Peromyscus maniculatus bairdii, assembly GCF_049852395.1. Taxonomy (NCBI): domain Eukaryota; kingdom Metazoa; phylum Chordata; class Mammalia; order Rodentia; family Cricetidae; genus Peromyscus; species Peromyscus maniculatus. Next base: position 44,108,502 of record NC_134858.1, read on the forward strand.
AGGAATAGCCAAGGCTATGGAGATGAACATGGCTAGGGGGTCCCCGGACTGTGTTGATAGGGCACAGCTGCATTTGCGATATTTGAGCAACATTCAGGAATCACTGTTGTGCTAATGGGGGCAGGTCCTCAGAGACCCGCTCAGCCAATTAAAATGCTCTTTGGGAGAGCGCCGAGTATCCAGTCACTGGGCAGAACTGCTAATATTTAGGCCAGGAGGGAGAAATCTAAAGACCTGGCAACTACTCTCCACTGAGGAATGAGTGCGGCAAATACTGGCCTCGCTCTGTCTCTCTTCCAAGTGAAGGCACTTAGGCAGAAGTTACACATGCAAAACGCACCTAGCGCCTGAACAGAGACGAGAGACACCTCCTGTAGCAGCGGCGAGACTGGCCCTGTTCTCCCACTCAAAAACGGAAATGGAAATAAAGAAAGGTGGGAGACATATTATGACAAGCGCACCTTCAAAACTCTCAAACCTTCCCAGACCTGGCACTTGACTACTGATAGCAAATCCCTTGTGATACACTCCCAAACAAGGAGGCAAAGCAGTGTGTTCTGCACAGGCTTAGAACGGAGGGCAGGAAGTTCGAGAAGCCATAGCTAAGCACACTGTGGAGGACCCATCTGTAGCTTGATTTTTTTTCGCCTCGCCCACAGTCAGGACAAACCTCTGTCACCCGCCAGTCCCACAGCCGCTCAGACCCAACCAAGTAAACACAGACACTTATATTGCTTTCAAATCGCATGGCCGTGGCAGGCTTCCTGCTAACTGTCCTTATCTTGCTAACTGTGCTTTTATCTTAAATTGATCCATTTCCATACATCTATACCTTGCCATGTGGCTGGTGGCTTACTGGCGTCTTCACATGCTGCTGGTCATGGCGGGGGCTGCAGCCTCTCTGGTCATTGCGGCTGCTGCAGCGTCTCCTTCTGCCTTTCTGTGCTTTTATCCTGCCTAGCCACGGCCGATCAGGTTTTATTTATTAACCAATCAGAGCAACTTGACATACAGACCATCCCCCAGCACAGCCAAGTGCAGACCATCTCAAACACCTGCACTCAGGCCCATGGTCCTAATCATCCTCTATACGGACCTGCTGGGTAACGTCACAAAGAACCTGAGAATGGGCTCCCACAGGACATACAGAACATCCCACAGCACCCATCTTTGTCGGGGTAGAGGCAAAAAAGTCCAGATAGGAAGATTTGTTGATCATTCAACAATAACTCAATACACATCAGTGCCAGGCTTTCTGTTGGGTGCAGGGCACAGCTGGCTGTTGCAAGAAGAATGGGATCCACAATGTCTTTGAGAACGGCGTGGGGGTCTGGGGGGATGGCTCAGTCAGTTGACATAGCAAGAGTACCTGGGTTCAATCCCCAGCCCCCACATCAATAGCCAAGTGGATGGTTATGATGCTCATGATTCCAATGCTGAGAGGCTTACTTCTTTCTTCGTGGTTGCATAATAAATGACTCCTTTTTATTAAGACTGAACTCTCGTGACCCATTGATCCCTACTCCTCTGAGCCCTTCTCCCTATTTCCTTTCCCTCCTCTTGGGTATTTAGTACCACCTTTTTCACAGTCTTGACTTCCTGTGTCTAGGATGCATCTCCTCTGCTTGTGAAAGTTCCCTTCTTCCCACCTGGTGCCTTGGGTTCCAGGCTATCCCCTTTCCTTCTCTTCTCCTCTATTTAACTAAGGACAGCCACTCACTTCCAAGATATTAACCCAGTTAGTATTGTTGTGAAAGAAAGAGAGAGAGAGAGAGAGAGAGAGAGAGAGAGAGAGAGAGAGAGAGAGAGAGAGAGAGAGAGAGAGAACCATCTTAGAAACTGGATTTAGGGACCCTCCCTTACTGGAAAAAAAAACCTATGCTCTGGGCCCAATTCCTCGCCTTCTTAATCCTTAACAGGAAGCTGTCCCTATCCAAACCATCTCTCAAGGTCATCAAGGGCTTCTGAAATGCTACTTTGCAGACACCTTGGGTTTCTACAGCATTCATCTCTGAGGGCTGCACTCAGGATCCCTTTGATTTTTTCAGAGCTGTCTCCCTGGTCCTCCCCTTATTTTCTGTTTATGCTTGTCCTGCAGTCCAGCCGATGCAGCATTCCCCAAGGTCTGGCTTTTGTCTGTATCCTTGGTTCCTCTGTGTTATCCTGCAACATCACTTCTGCCTCTCTAATTTCCATCCCTGTGTCTATTCTACTGATGTCTAAACCCCGGTCTCAACCCCCAATCCTTTTATAGAATCCAGACTCACATTCACACTACCTGTATGCCCATCTTGGAGTCTTCCAAAAGCAATAGGTTGTGGCAAGAAAGGAGTACAGGTCATATAGACAGGATGTGACCCCAGGAGGCAAGAGGAAGGAGGCTGAGAAAACTGGGAATGGGTGGCTCTGAAGTCAGAGACATCATCATGAGCAGTGCCGTGGGTCCTGGGACCTGCTGGGAAGTTCCAGCTCTAAACTGTCCTTCCTAAGAACTGAAGGGGCATCGTGGACCCTTTCCTCATTACTGGAGAGTTTTCCAGGCATTCTCTCACCTGTATTCTGACATCTCTTGTGGGGCAGATGATGCAAATTCCTAGGTTTGGGAGAAGTCCTTGAGGCACAGTGTGCAGAGAAGCAGGGAGAACCCTAGAATGAAGTGCAGATAACATGCCGGGTAGGTTTAGGGCTCCTGATCCCCTGTACCTGCTGCAATCAGGCAGGTGAGAGGACAACTGAGAGCTTCACTGTCCTTGACCTAAAGGAGCAGAGCCAAGAGTGGAGGCACAAAGTCCAAGGGACTTCAGACTCTTCCCTTCCCCTTGTCGTGTGTCTTCAGTAGAACCCTGTCCCACCTACCCCAACCAGACACGATTACCAGCATTCACCCATCACTGCTTTCTTGCCGTGTTTACTTCAGTACAAGCTCTTAACTGCCCTTTCCTGGACCAGCTCATATTCTATGCCCTCTCGTCTCTACTGTCCATCTCTCTTTCTTTCCAACTACCTTATATTCCCGTGCCAGATTATTCTTCCTAAGGATTAGTTTGAATGCTATTAACCTGCTAAGAAATTCTTCAGTGGGTTCCACCATGGTGAAAAGGCCAGATGGTGCCTAACTTCAACCAAGTGTCTGTGTCATGTTCTGATTTGATATCAGCACAAAGGGGTGATCTCAATGACTCTTCTACCTCACCCCTCCCACTGACCCCAGCCCTGGCCACCTGAGGACTGCCAGGACATGTACCACATATCTCCGCAGGCCTCCTCCACTTGGCTTCCACAGATCTCCCATCCCTAGCCTTCAGTTGACCACAGTGTACTCAGATGGAGCATCTAGACTTGGGGAGCCTCGGCAGAAGGCAGCGAAGAGGAGGACTGGAAAAAGGTGTGCTCCGCCTCCAACGGTGTCTCTTCATGTAAACAGTAGCGGACCCTCGAAAGACCATGGCGGGAGCCTGGCGCCTTCGATACCAGTTCCACAAAAGAAAGCAAGGGCTCAACCCTCTTACAACTTAATTCTCTCCCGAACATTGCACACGCCTGTGCCGAAAGGGAAAATGGGATCTGAACGAGAAAGAAAGACGCAAGCAGCGGAGTCCTTCAGATGTGCCCGTCTTGGCACATAACAAAAACGTGACACGAAAACACAAGACGGCATGCCCCCCTCGGTGACTCCTCTCCTTTCATCCTCTCAATGGAATCTTTGGTGGCTTCACCCGACTACACCCTTTCTCTTTCTTCACGCTCGTTTTTCCCCCTCTCCTTTCCTCTTATCATTTCCAGCAGCTCCTCTGCCCTGTGATTGGAGCCATCCTGATCTCATCTGGCCGCCCAGGCCTACATTCATATGCTACTCTTTCCTCCCTGGAGGCTGAGCAAATATCTCCTCCCTCCTGAACTCCAAACTCTTCATCCCCCGCCCCCACCCTCACCCCCAGACATGCCGTATCTCGCCATCCCTTTCTGGTTCGGCACTGTGGTTACTTGGTGACTTCACTTCAAACAGAGCGTGGCTGGGTCCTTGAGGGTAGAGGCGACAGTCACATGTCCCTGACTTTTCCGTGGCACCAAGTACAGTGTCATGCACAGTCAATGAGTGGAGAAGAAAAGGCCAGAAAATGGGAATGGGAGGGAAATGCAAATCTGACCCCACACTGAGAGGCAAGCTGCACCGATGAGCCAGAGCCAGGAGCTGAGGAAGGCCTGGCATATGCTAACCTGCTCACCCCTCCGATGGCCTCCGCCTCCTTGAAAAGGCCTTCCTTGTTGCTCATTACCTCACCTGCCCTTGCTGCTGAGTGCCCACCTGGAGTCAACCTCCTTCTGCCGGAGACAGCTGTTCCTGATGTCTGGGTGAAGGTTGGGTAGGCTTCAGCTCGGGAGGGATGTCAGGAGGAAGACGCCGCTCTTCATTACAGATGGCAAAGGTGAACTATACACAAAGTCCACCTGTCTCCCAATCACTCCTAAGCTGTGTCAGCACCATGTCCACAGCGACCAGATGGAAGGAAAATCAGACATCAGACAATGTTTGGACCAGATGATGTCAAATACTTGGTATCACTAAAATTGTAGCTACTGTCAGACTGAGTAGGATAACTAATTTATTCTTTTCATGGTAGGGTTTAACCAAATTGCCAGTGTCTCCCAGCACCACAGTAGGATCAATTGCTATCCATAGGTTTTGAGGTATCCCCAAGGACAAGCTGATCTGGTCAAACATGAAGCTGGACTTGCCCGTCAATGACATGGCCAATTCGCCTGTTTCTTTGGCCCTGTGCCTAGTCAGCCTCTGTCACTGACTGGCTACACTTAATTAAATCAGTAGTCAGAAAGAGTCCATCGCTCCTCAGTTCCCTGCCCCATGAATGGCAGAGGGCCAGAAATAGGGCCTGTGGGATTATTCATGAGCTGCGCATATCACAAGCACCTAGCTTTCCCTCCTGCCCCGTGTCCCATTAGGGCTAGAGACAGCCTTTGATTTCTATTGCTCTCAACATGATTTGCTTAAAACCCAACGAGGGCCAGGGTTGGCCCTGAGAAAAAAGTGAGAGAAGAATGGGAGTTCCTTTGGGACTCCCTACTTCTGGAACAGCATGCTCACTTTGGATGACACATTCCAGCCTCCTGCCTCTGAAATCAGTGCGGCTGTCTCTGTGCTTGTTTTGAAAGCAAACCTCTCTTTCTCTGCTCCTCTTCTCCCATCCCAACCTACCATCCTGTGCTATCATGCCCCATCTTCCCGTTATCCAGACAACACATGCTGAGTCTCTGTGACAGTTCGTGTTGGGGTGGAGATATACGGAATACTTTACTACCAAGGGTGTCAGCCAAAGAGTTGTATCTGTCGTTTCCATGGCAAGTCCAAGGGCCAAGAATCGATGGCTTCCTCAAATTAAGAGAAGAGGAGGTTTTCCTGGTTATCTTTAAGTGTTAACAGAGTGTAGAGTCATCTGAGAGGAAAGATTTGGTTGAGGAATTGCCTAGATCAGATTGACCTGTGAGCATGTTGAGGGGGTGGATTGCCTTGACTACTAATTGATGGAAGAGGGCCCAGCCCACGATGGGCAGAACCATCCCTAGGCAGATGGTCCTGGGTTATATAAGAAAGGTTGCTAAGCATGAACAGTCAAAAGCCAGCAAGCAGCATTCTTTCATGGTTTCTGCTTCCAGGTTCCAACCGAGAGTTCCTGTCCTGACTTCTCTCAGTGATGGATTTTGACCTGGAAGTGTAAGCCAAATAAACCCTTCCTTTCCTGAGTTGCTTTCTGCCAGAATGTTTTATCACAGCAACAAAATGAAGCCAGAGGAAAGGTGATCTCTTCCCTTTTTCTTTCTGGTTGTAAGCTTGGCCCTTCTCTTGCCGTTCAGTCAGGATTCTGTGTCCACACGGGCAGTCATCAAAGACATTATGAGTGATGGGTTGCTCGCCTTACTCTTCCTAATAAACTGGAATGAAGGACAGGACCATACAGAAAGACAATTGGTCTCATCTCTCTCTTCCAGGAAAAACAGAAACACATCCCTGGCCAGGCCAGCGGTCCCGACCACAGCATCCGCTCGTGGCATCCTATTCGTTTTGGAACCTAGTGAGTCCACCATGTGATTGATGGTGTTCCACTCGATAGGGAACCAAACAAGCCATGATCTGTCATTCACCATAAAGCAATGCTATTTCATCTGCTCCCACTCCCTGGGACACAGCTCCGGCTGTTTGCATCAATTTATAGTTTATCCAAAGACTAATGATACCGTGTTTAAGAGGCAAGGTGGGGCTTTGTTTTTGTGTTCTACTAGCAGAGGATTACATTGCTGATTGATCGTGTGTGGTTGTCTGAGGGGAAAACATTTTGAATTGATACCTGGATTTGGAGTACAATCAACTCCCTCACAATTGCCTCTTGGTGTTGAATAGATCAAGGAGCTGCAGCTTTCTAATAGGGCCTCCAGGAGAGCCTGACAATCCCGGTCAGAAGCAAGCCATGCGTCTGGGTGGGTGGGAGGTAAATAGATCACACAAAGGGCTGGCTTGAGGCTTTGAGGGGCCTAAGGACATGCTCTGGGACTGTGTTATTCCAAATAGCTGAAACTGGCAGGCAGAGTGGAGACAAGCAATCATCTTCTTAAGGAGGAAAAGGGACCTAATCTGGAACATTGCCAGTTTCTTTGGTGTAAATACATGACCTGGCTGATTTTAACCTGTCATTGGGATGTCCCTGAGCACCGATTCACAAAGAGGATCAGCCCATCAACTCTCTTGAAACAGCACTCAATACGCTGTGGGACAGTTATACACACGTACACACACACACACACACACACACACAGAGAGAGAGAGAGAGAGAGAGAGAGAGAGAGAGAGAGAGAGAGAGAGAGAGAGATTAATCAAATGCTGTCTTGCTGTCTTGTTTTAAGTACATTTTTTTCTGATGATGAAATTGAGGCTCAGAGAATGTACATATGATAACTCGCCCAACACCACTCAGCTGTGAAGTAGTTACTTTTGTCAAAGGCACTTCATTTCCATTGTCCTAGGCACAGGACTAGCATGTGACAGGGTCTTCTTATTAGCCAGACTCTGCTTGACTCTAAGGCCCATGTTTTTTTCAGCCCGTTGAACTGTTTCTATGAAGGAGGGGGTTACCAAGGATGTTCACCTTACGTCTAGATTTCAGACTCTAGTCCAGATCGGTGGTTCTCAACCTGTGGGTCATGACCCCTTTGGGGTTGCATATCAGATATTTACATTATGATTCATAACAGTAGCAAAACTACAGTTATGAAGTAGCAACAAAATAGTTTTGTGGTTGGGGGTCACCACAACATAAGGAACTGTATTATAGGGTCCCAGCATTAGGAAGATTTAGAACCCCTGACCCGGATCTTCTTCCTACTTTGCTTTGTTGGGGAAATGTAGGTCTGACTCTGAACTCACTGGCCAAATTCTCTGAGCTCCAAGTACTTTAAAGGAGAAGGGTCCAGGCTTACAAGATGGCTCCTGCCGGGAGGCAGAGGAAAAGTCACGGTGGCCCCTTGGAGACTAAGAGTCCAAGAAGCCAGCTCACCCATCAATTTGGCTGCAAAGATCTCTCACTTCCTTCTTGGGTGTATTTTCCTTCTTCTAATTTTCTACCCGCCGTCTTTGCTAGTTCATTTCCTCCACGAGATTCTGAAGCAATGCTGAAGGGGGCGTAGAGAAGGTGAGCTGAGTAGCAGCTGGGGAGTGACCTGGCCCAGTGTTCTGTCTGGCAGACTCCACTGCAGTGCAAAACAGCAGGGCATTGATAGCTATTAATATCCACAGGGGAAGGGCTGACAGACCGACGACATAATTACCATTTATTCATCATATCAACTGGTCTCCAGCTCCTTCCAGAAGCTCATCACAGTGTCCTGAAATGGGGAGATTTGGGAGAACAGTGCGACAGAGAGGAATCAGCGATTCCTTCCCTTTTTCCTTGGCCATAACAGGAACCAGGTCAGACTCAAGGACACTGGGGATCCAGACTTCACAGGGCCCACAGTTCCCAGAGCACAGAGGGAAGCAGCTTCTGGGCTCAGTCAGGATGGTATCAGGGGTCAAGTCCATTAATGCCAATCCAGGACAGTCACAACAGGATGTCCCACCATCGCTTCTTTCTTAAGCTCCACAGCTGCATGGGCTACATGGGATGGACAGTCAGAAGTGGCCTGCCCTCTCCAGATTCTGGGAAGGGAGAGGGGTATCCTGGGCTGCTCAGGTAACCAAGTCACTTTCTGAGAAAGCAGAGAAGGAGGTGAGCCCATACCCTCTTTGGCATCCACACTCAAGATTTCTGGGGCACCCTGCCCAAGTCCACCTTGGGAGAATGGAGTAGTTTGGCTTCTGGGGATTCCAGATCTGGACAGGGATGGGGGAAAGAGATTAGTGTCGTGTTATATTTTTTTTCCCTTCCTCCCCCTGGTACCAGCTTGACTGGCAGCCTGGGCAAAGAAGAGCCCATTCTAAATGTTCCCCGGGGTCCAGAATGGAACTCATTACATCAAACCTGCCGGTAGCCAGCAGCTCTGCTTTGTGAGCTGTGAAACAAATGTTTATCCACCACTCAGTGCGGTTCAAAGCTATTTAAGGAGCTCAGGGTGTGGAGCTGCAGGCAAGAGCTGTGTGTACGAGGCCAGCGCTGGCACCGAGTAAGGCAGGCAGATCTGAGCCTGGAGCCTCCAGCCTGCCTGGTCCAGGACTCAGCCAAGGGCAGGGCAGTGACTGGGGGGGGGGGGGGGTGGATTCTTTCTCAAAGTCACAGTCTTCCATTTCTCCTTCAGCTTTGCCCTCTCCTTGCCCCCTTTCCCTTCAGCTGCCTTTTCTCTTGCCCCCTTTCCTCCATTTCTCCTATGATTTTCTTTTTCTCCCCTTGGCCCCCTCCTCCCCTCCCTTCCTCCACCTCTCCTTCCCTTTTTTCTCCTTTTCTCAATTCTCTTCCATCCCCACCCCACCCGCCTTTTTTACCTTGGAGGCCTGTGGCTCCATCCATTACACTTCAATAATGTGCAATAATTTCTGTTTCCTTGATGAAACCCACAAAATGAATAAAAGGCATCTTTGTCTACCCAGATGAAAGCACTATGATGAAGTCACTGTTAAAATAAATTGAACAAATGTGTCCAAAAAAATGAATAGAAGAGTCAAGCCAAATGAACGCAAAGTTTACAACCTAAGGCCAACACAGAACAGTGTGATCCAGTGGTCAGCAGCTAAGCAACCCCACCATAGAGCCTGTTAAGTACCCATCATCCTCTGGCTTCTGAACGCAAAGTGCAGCACTTTGGTTTGGAAAGGGCTTGAGGATCAGGGGCTAGCCTGAGGTCGCATCCCTAGTTATCATAATTTTCCTGAGGGGTGCTGCTCAGCTTAGGTGTCAGTGGCTTTTGCTTTGAGACAAACTGAGAGGTTTAGGTAAGAGTACCCAGGAAGTTCTGAGGAAGCAGGAAGGACAGATGGCATCCTCTGCCAGGGACTTGACATTGCAGTTCTCAGGCTCTGGTTCCTGTTATTGTGGCAAAAATATTGTGATTCTCTGCTATGGCATAACCAACCACCTAAAACAGAAGCTTACGGTGATAAACAGAACTTCTAGGTATGTCTGGGATCAGTGAAGCAGCTCTTAGCGGAAGTCTCTCTCCTGGCTGTGAGCATGGGCTTGCTGGACTCCAGTCCTTCTGAACCTCTACAGGGAAGATACAACAGCTGGGGCTTTGAGGCATCTCTTCTCTTCTTATGGTCTCTCTGTGCGGCAGCATCAAGGTGGCCAGATTCCTGCAAGGCAGCTGAAACCTCCCGGAGCAAGCATCCCAGGAGAGAAAAGCAGGAAGCCTTCCCTAACTAGCCATGGAAATCACAGAGCTTCGTACTGGCTGCATTGTGATGGTCTGAGGCCATGGCAAGTCTGTAAAGGACTTTCAACAGGGAGAGACTTGGCTCCCCCCCCCTCTCTCTCTCTCTGTGTGTGTGTGTGTGTAGGCACTGGTTATGTGTACCCATATATGTACTTATGTATAGAGGTCAGAGGTCAATGTTGGGCATCTTCCTCAACCACCCTTCACAGTATTTTTTGAGTTGGGTCTCTCAGTGAACCTAGAGATGGCTAATTCAGTTAGACCAGCTCACCAGCAAACACAAGTGATGCTTCTGTCTCTGCTGCCCCAACACTGAGGTTATAGGTATGTACCACCACACCAGGTTTGTTTTGTTTTGTTAAATATGGGCGCTAGAGATCAGACCCAGGTCCTCATACTTGCATGAAAAATATTCTCAACGGAACTAAGGCCCTGCCTTTGATGGGATGAATCCAAAGAGGTTTCCAGCCTCCAAACAGTGTTGCTTCTGAAACTCAGGCCGTGTGGCAGTCCTGTTGAGAGCTCGTGTGGTGGCGAGGCACAGACACAAGAGCCAGACTCAGATACCACCATCCTTGCACATGTGGACAGATTACTTGAGATTCTGCATCTCAGTTTCCATATCTCTCAAATGGGGACAATATTTCTGACTCATAAGGTGACAATAAGGATGAAACTAACAAGTACGAGGCACTGAAATCAGCCTGTCATAGGATGGCCATCTGTAAATGTTAGCAAGTATTGCCCTTCCCACCACACAAGTGTGACCCAGACAAGAATGACTAGCCTGCCATGCAGTTAGGATTCGAACATAGTTCCAATAGATTCCAGAGCAAAATTCCTCCTCCTGAGGCAGCAGGCTCCATACACTCAACTCCTCCCAACCTTACAGTCCCTCTAAGGATGTGAATTTGGAGCTTTGGAGGACAGTCCCACTCAAGAGCTGACCCGCTCTGGACCTGTGGCCCATCTCTTCCTTCACCGTGTAAGTACAGCTGTGAAGGCCATGGGGCGGGAAAGCCAGGCTTCTCATTGGGCTATCTTACACATTTCTGACCCTTGGATGTTGGAAAGGAAGAAATGTTAAGAGGAATGGGCCTCACAAGAGAGATGGCACTCAGTGACATTTTTGCACAAATGAGATAACACTAGACATGACATAAAGGAAAGAAAGAAAGAAAAAAAAAGGCAAGAGCTTCAGAGATCACGAGTCTTAGTTTCTGCCCACATAGAATTTCATGGGGATGACTCCAGAGCCCAAGGGTGAAAGTCCTGTTGAGCCACTGTGTCCTGAACACGTGTCAATCAGGAATTCAGTTCCACGGAGAATGAGGGAGTGGTCTTGATCTATTGGTCAATGGCAACCTCGATTAAGCTGGGATGTGATTACCACATCCCCAACATGAAGAGAGAGTGGTCCAGCAGGGGCTGATTGTGCTTCAGACTACCAGTGTGCCTTCTACTCAGGCGCAAACACTCACATATTTGGGACTATATAGTGAATGCATGTGCCTTGGGCTCATAAACGGGGTCTCACATATACACATGCACAGAGTCCTTGCCTGATGTCCACCCCTTGCAGAGTTTTAGATATACAAATGCACCCCACTAGACCAAGCTATAAGGCACACTGATGCTCCAGTGCTATACACACAGAGACCCCAGAACCAAGTACTGCTTAGAGCCTCTTGACTCCTGCCAGAAGGCAAACTGTCCTCTTTGGCTCCTAGAGCACACAGCTTCTCTAAGATCTGCTCTATGCAGCCTTCAGCCCAGAGCGGCCTCCAGCCCGGAGCAGCCTCCAGCCCTGGGCAGCCTCCAGCACCAAGCTCCTGGGTCTGCTGCTTGTATGTAAACATGTCTTCTTGATCCCTTGTAATCTCTTGGCTTTTCCACTTGTTGTCTTTCCCTGTATCTCCAGCTCCTCCTTTTTATCCTCTCCATCAGAGCTCTCACATAGGCATGTGGGCCCCTCCCCAATGTCCCTCAAACAGGAGCCTCCTCTCTCCATGGAAGGGGAGAAGGATGGAAAGGAGGTAAGATGAGGGTCTCTGGAGTCTGAGAAAATATGAGCTGAAGAATGTTCTACTTTCCATTCCATATCCTGGGGGACAAACTGAAAACACCCCCAAATTATCCACCAGAGCCATTTAGAGGGCAGCAACAGAGATGAGATGTATGGTTTCAGTTCCCCATTCCATGGCTTCCTCCCTCCAGAGGAGGAAGACTGGGGGTTGGGCCCCTGGATAGCTATTCATCAGGAGCTGGATCTTCTCTAACACTGAGCGCAGGCTTGGCCATAAGGGTAAGAACATGGAGCTAGGCTGGATGGAAGAGTTGACTCAACCCAGGGTGGCACACACATAGCCCAGGGTTACAGCATCCCATGCAGACAGCCAGGGCACATATCACTGGGTTTTGCATATCATTTAGATTGTGTGAACTAAACGGGATGTCTTAGTTAGACTTTTTATTGCTATGATAAAACACCATGGCCAAAAGCAGCTTAGGGAAGAAGGGGTGTTTTTCAGTTTACAGCTTGTAGTTCATCACTCAGCGAAGTCAGAGCAGGGACCTGGAGACAGGAGCTAAAGCAAAGGTCATGGAGGAATGCTGCTTACTGGCTTCCTCCTCGTGGCTTTCTTACAGCACCCAGGACTACCAGCCTGGGTGTGACACTGCCCACAGAGAACTGGACCCTCCCACATCAATCATCAATCAAGAAAATGCACCATCGGCTTTGTGTGCTGGCCAGTCTGGTGGGGGCATTTTCTCAATTGATGTTCCCATTTTCAAAAATGACTCTGGCTTGTGTCAAGTTGCCATAAAAGTAGCCAGTGCATAGGGCAAGTACACCACCTGGTTTTTGGGTAAGGAAATCGAGACACAAAACTCAGAGTCCATTACAAAGTCCCATCCATCAGACTATTTACTGGTCACTGAGCATCCTCTATTAACTTCCTACCACAGTCCCCAGGCTTCCCTGCTGCCTGGGGATCTGCTAGTCCCAGACCGGCACAGGGACTAGTTATTTACACGAGTACAGACACACAGTCTTTCAGATAAGAACATGCTGCACCTTTTTTCACAACTGTGAAAATACACCACTGTGTGCAGCCTTGAAAGTGGCTTGATGGTAAATTTTCTCTTACATATATTTTGTCATGTTTCAAACAAGAAATGTATTTTTCTGCCTTTAAAATTCTCACTGTGGTGGTGGAGAGATGACTAAGTGAATAGAGCTCTTGCTACAGAAGCATGTGGATTGTGGTTTGAATCTCCAGGACCCACGGAAATGACAAGTGGGCATGGTGACTCACCTGCCGTTCCATCACATGGTGGGGGACAGAGCCAGGAGGTCCCCCACAACAAGCTGGCTTACTAGACTAACCGAGTCAATGAGATCCAAATTCCAAGTGTGGAGGGATAAAGGGAGACAGCTAATGTCACCCTCTGGCCTACACACACACACACACACACACACACACACACACACACACACACACACACACCTGTATACACGTGTGCACCCATACATGTGAACATGCATACTCACACCATGCACACATGCAAAGAAATAAATATTTTTTAAAGTTTCACAGTGACTTTGACCTGCTGGCACACATCTGCAATCCTAGCTACTTAGGAGACCAATGTAGAAGGATCTCAAGTTAAAGACTAACAGAAAAAATCTATATCTATATCTAGATAGATAGATAGATAGATAGATAGATAGATAGATAGATAGATAGATAGATAGATAGATAGATAGATAAAATAGGGCTTGAAATGCTTGCCTCGAGTGCATAAGGCCTTAGGGTCAATCCTGGGTGCCTTAACCCCCAACAAGACAGGGGCTGCTGGGGTGGCTGCTATGCCGGCCTGGGCTTCCTTCTTGCACGTGAGAATGGGACGGACAACCTGTGACCTTGGAGAGCAGGGCTCCCACCTTTTACCTACACCAAAGCAGCACCAGGCACCTGAGCCCAGGCACATGCACGTACAGGTAGGTCATCTCTAACCCAAGGCTACAGGTGGGAGAGTGACAAGCTGGATGAGGGGGCCAGTGCACTTTGGGAAACCGGGTACTCACTGGGAGGCACTCGTGTGGAACCTAGCCAGTTCCAGCCAGAGACAGGCACCTTCTTCCCTCAGAGTTCAGGTATATATTACCGTAGGCCTATTTGAGCATCCACTGAGGCTGGCATCAGCACATGGGGGTGCAGGAAATACAGGGGGCTCGAAGCTAGCAGAAGGGTTGGGAGTGTGGGAGGTCTAAGGGAGAGGCCTTGTTTGGCCTAGCTACCTAGAGTGACCCTGCAAAGTGTATAAAGAAACGCAAGACACAGTGGGGACAGTGACCAACTGCTTGTTAGGTCCGTGCTGGTACAAAGGTCATGTGTCTCCGCTCTTCATTACTCCTCTGTAAAGTGTGTGTGAGGGGTGGTGTCTTATTGGGTTACCATGAGGATAAAATAAGCGGTCCAATGTAATGCCTGGTACCTAGTAGGTATTGAAATAAATGTAAGCATCCCCCTCAGCAGATGCTCTCTTCTCACTCCTGCCTCCAGCTACTCTCCTCCCATTTTCGGATGAAATAGAGGCCTGTGAGCAGAGTTACTGGCACACAAGGGTTTGGAAAGCTATGCAATAAAAATTTCTCCTAATCGTGAGCATAATTAGGGCCAGTGGGGATGGGGATGGCTCAGCCAAAGCCCCTACATGTTCCATCCCTAATTGAGAGACAGAAGGCTTTGTGGGGAAAGGAAAGGCTTTGGAGGCAGGAGGATGGATATGACCTCACAGAGTACATTTTCTGCTTTGCTCTGTTCAAAGTGACATCCCCACCCACCCACCCCCAGGACCCTGCTCCCACTGTACAGGGAGCTTCATTCTACCCACCCTAGACTGGCCCTCAGAGGATTGACCTTGTCACCCCACCCTCCCCTAGGCTGGTAATGTACAATAAATAAGCACGGGGCTCCTGAAGCTGTCTCTTGAAAGTTTAAAACAACGTAGTGCAGACCTCTTCACCTGCCCAGAGCCTGAGTCCTCACCCCTCCTGAGTCCTGCTGCTGTCTTCAGTGCACATTACAATTCCTCTCTCAGGGATGCTGTGGAGGCGGCATGGCAGGGCAAGCAATATAATAGCGGACAGCGGGACCCCTGGGCAGGGGCTTCTGATAGCCTGTGCCCCGAGAACGGCTGTGAAGAAGGCAGGGAAGTAGGAATCTTTGCACCAGCCAGAGCCACGCTAATTGCCACCAGGGAGAAGGGCAGGGTTCGGGCAGGTAACAGGTGTGCCTTATCTTAACGAAGCCTGACTTGTTAGCCCAGAACTGCCTGCAGAGGTAAGGAGAGCAGGAGGAAGGATGGGGGCAGCCTGGCTCCATGCTGGACTCTACCAAATTAGATGAGCTGGCTTTGTCCCCTTCCCAACCCACCCTGGGGGTGTGGGAAGAGTGGGGATAAACACCATTCCCCAAACGCTACTCACCTAAGAGAATGTGGCAACTCTTGATGATTGACAGGGACGTTTTTCACTTAGTGTGGCATCTCCGGCCTTGCTACTGGCTAGAAAAAAAAATCAATTAGGGGACAGAGGGGACAGTGGTGGGACAAAGGAGAAAACAACAGGACAAGGAGAGACCATGAACATGCCATGGGAAGAGAGATGTGAAACAAGAGAGCTGGTACAGTTGTACATGCGATCCAACAACAAGGTTTTATTAATTGTGTATTATCTGTCTGGCACTGTGCCGGGCACTGGGGACACGGTGAAGAATAACTGCAGTCCCTGCCCTAAATCTGGCAAGGGAGACTGCCATGCAAACAAACAATGGCTAGACAATGTTAGGATGTAGCAACGGCTCACACTGTGTCCTGGGAGCTGAGAAGAGGGGGACAGAAGGAGAAGGAATGGGGAGTCTGAGTCACTCACTCGGAGAACAGAAGCCACTCTGGTGGATGAACCAGAGTTCACCTGACGCTGTGCCTTGAATGAGATGTGTGCCCCACAGGCTTAAGTACTGGGGACTTCATTGCTAACTGATGGGGTTAGGGAAAGTGATTGAATCCTGAAGGTTCTGACCTAATCAATAATGGTGTTATTGAGAGATGGGGAAGAGAAGCAGGTGGGGCCTAGTTGGAGGAAAAATTCACTGTGGCAGTATTGACTGCCCCCAGATGCTCCTTTCGCCTATCTGCAATCATGGGAACAAGTGTCCTCTGCCATGGACTGCTGCAGCCATGATGCTCTGCTCAACTTCACGGGGCTGAGAAACCGCCACATGAACCCTCTGAGAACTTGAGGCAAAATGAATCATTTCCCCTTGAAGTTCTTTCTGCCAGGTGCTTGGTTACAGTGTCCTGAAAATAACTAATACATCTTTTGGGAAGTGCTGGGCCAGGGGAGGCTGAGAAAGACATTGCAGGAAGAGGCATCCAACTCTTTATGGAACATTCCAGAAAGAGTGGAGGGTCCCCTGCTGTGGGATGTTCTGTATGCCAAATTGCTCTGATTGGTCAATAAATAAAACATTGATTGGCCCATGGCTAGGCAGGAAGTATAGTCGGGACTAACAGAGAGGAGAAAAGAAAGAACAGGAAGGCAGAAGGAGTCACTGCCAGCCGCCTCCAGGACAAGCAGCATGTGAAGATGCCGGTAAGCCACGAGCCACATGGCAAGGTATAGATTTATGGAAATGGATTAATTTAAGCTATAAGAACAGTTAGCAAGAAGCCTGCCATGGCCATACAGTTTGTAAGCAATGTAAGTCTCTGTGTTTACTTGGTTGGGTCTGAGTGGCTGTGGGACTGGCGGGTGACAAGAGATTTGTCCTGACTGTGGGCAAGGCAGGAAAACTCTAGCTACAGTCCCCAAAGGAAAAGAAGATGCAAGAGACAATGCTGCAGACATCTGCTGTGGGGCAGTGCATGAAGAACATGAGGACATCCTCAGAGGCAGGGTCTTTGCTAGGAGGCAGCAGCAGTTACTGAGCTTCTCTGCCTTAGAATTGTGCTTTCTCTCCCTTGGGACCCCATAACACTAGCATCAGCCATTATTAACTCACGTCAGGCTGCTCACCTTTCTTTAACAGACTCTGAATGCCTTCCCCATCTTCCCATCACAATGACACATCTCTCAAAAGGCAGAAAAACTAGGCTGGGCATAGGGATCAGTGGTAGAACATGCGCTTAGCATACCTCATACCTGAAGCCTTAAGTTCATTACTCGGCACCTGAAAAGGAGGAGGGAGAAGAAAGAAAAAAGAAAACTTATCTAAGGCAAGGCTCAGCAGATGAAGTCACAAAAGCACAGGAAGATCTGAGCATTGCCCGGGAAGCTCAGGGCCTCTCTGGTGGTCCAGCTGCCATGTCCCGCTCCTGACCCTTCATTCAATAGTCCTGAGTGAACTGATGGAAATGGCTTGTCTTTGAAGAGTTTGCCACAATAATAGAACATGGGCATTAGCGCTCCCTGAGATAACCAAACCCCGGAGAAGTTCCGGAGCGACCTCATCACACAGCTACTGAGAGACAGAGAGGGGATTTGAAGCCAGTCTAGTTGATTCAGCAGCCCATGTTCTCCTTGCCATCACTTCCTAGAGCATTTGAGAGTTAAAGGAGAGACCGGTGTTGGGAGCTGGGTGGATAGAGCATCCAGAATTGAGCTGATGCCAAGGACTTGAATCTGCGCTAATCCCACCCTCTGATTTACTAGTTAGAAACAAGGGGATGGAGGAGGACACGCAGTTGTGTTAGTTCTGTGTTGTGATGTTTTTTTAATCTCTGAGATGTCCCAAAATGTTTACTTGGTAAATTTGTTCAGCGGGAGATAGGTAAACAAGCATTCCAAGTGTGAACAGCCTCATCCAGCCAGAACGCTTGGCAGGCTTGCAGAGGTGGATGTACAACATTGCAAACAGCATCCGCGGAGGGAGACCTCCCAGAGCAGGGAAGGAAGTACAGCCTCAGCATGGAGATCTCCGCCTGTGGAGGGCCGTGGGGGGGGGGCTGAGAGAGGAGGGGCGCATGGCCGGCTGCTCAGCTATCCCTCAGGGTCCACCCCACAGGAAGCCACGGTTCTGTGGATCCCAGCACACCCATTTTAAGCCTCACAGCATGCTATGGAATGCCAGCTCCATGGGTCAGCCTTTTACATGGCAACTCTCCCAGTATCCCACAGGGCTCAGTGGCGAAGCATTAACTGGGTCCTGCCTCCATCAAATATGTCATCATAGGGGTCAAGAAGCCGCAGGGGTGGCTACAAGCAGAAAATCCTAGACCTGGTGAGAGAGAAGTGTACTCTGCCCAAGAGTCCAGTGGGAAACTCAGGGGCTAGTGAGCACCTCATCACTGGAAGCATCCAAGAAGACGGAGGATGAGCATCTGCAGTGAGGAGTGTACTTACTGGGAGCACAGAGTGGAGTCACAGCGGTGCATATCAGAATTCTGCCTCCACCACTTGCCAGTTAAACATCTCTAATCTGAAATTTTGAAAGTTGATTTCTAAACACAAATACAAAAATATGAAAGACTCTGAGTCACGGCGTAAAACAAGTAGAACATCCCACACTTTACCTCACGTGACAGGCCATAGTCAAAAGTGCAGGTGCAGGACTGGGGAGACTGCTCACTGGTTAAAGTGCCTGCTGCAAAGATGTGAGGACTGCCATCAGATCCCTAGGATTTATCTAAATGCTTGGTGGGCATCGTGGCCCACCTCTAATCCCAGTTTCTGAGAGGCAGAGATAGGAGATCCCAGAGCAAGCTAGCTAGCCAGAATAGCCACATTGGCCAGCCCCAGGCTCACCTGAGAGATCCTGCCTCAGGAAAGACTCTCCATGTCCACTTCAGGTCTCTACATCATGTGTGCATACGTGTGTGTATGCATGTGCTCCCACACAAATAGAAACACACGCATGTGAGAAAAAAAATGCAGATGCACAATACGTAGTTTCTAAGATTTGACTCCAGGCTTTGTATATAAAGAGAATATGAACCATAAAAATTTTGGGTTGAGACTCAAGTCCTATCCCAAAGGAATTTTATTATATGTATATTCAAATGTTCCAAACTAAAAACAAACAAAAAAGGCATTTAAAATCTGAAGCACCCCCAATACCAAGCATTCTGGAGTAAAGAATATTCGACCTGTGTTGGCCCTGTTTTCATTTGTCTGTCTCCCCATTAAAAGTGGGAGTTTTCATAATGGTATATGTTTCACTGGTTGGTGGGGAGGAGATGATAGGGCTAAGTCACTGTCTGCTAACCTAGAAATGGGCTGTAAAGCACAGCGGTGCTGACGAGGGAGAAGGCAGTGTAGACAGACAGTGAAGAAGACAGAAGCACTCTGGACCCTGAAGAGTTTCATGAGGCATGGTCTCAGTCAGTCACTGTGTCAAACATACTGTCCTCGTGGCTCTGCTGCTGTTTTCGTTTTTTTGGACAGAAGGTATGGTGAGGAAGTAATCCCTCAGCAACACCCACACAGCCCTCCCTCCCTCGTCATGAGGCAGGCATGCTCAGCCATCTCTAACCCGGCTTATGTTCTTGAACTTGTGGCTTCTAGGAGGCAGTTCAGCCCCTTGGAGCAGGGCTTAATCACTAGCATATTGCAAACCACAACCTTATTGGCTGTGAGGATGAAGATATCAAAAAGACCCCCTGGTGGCTTCCCAGGTTGGGGGAAATGGATGCTCCTAAGCCTGCCCCTCTGCCCTCCTCTAAGCATCAAACCCCTCTCCCCAGGGGAAATTCCTCTCTTCATTTGCTGTAAAGTGACTTCTGCTAAAGCGTGTGCTTTTGAAGTGGAAAATTGAAAGAGCACAATTCATTCCAAAGAAAACTGTTAGTTCACAGCTGAGAAATCACTTTGCCACTGGTCCAAAAGGGTAGCTACTAGGACTTAAGGGGGCAAGCACAGAACATTGCTTTCTCCCTCCCAAACTCCAGCAACATCTCTGTGATGAACCAAGAACCAGAGAAATAGAGACAAAAACATACCCTTTAAGGTTAAACGGGAGGGCGTCGTTCTTATCTGACCAAAACAAATGGCTTTTCTACTCTGGAACTGATTTGATCTCCAGCAAAACTTGGAGTTTCCATGGTAGAGTTTATGTTCATCTTGTCCCATGGCTCCCTGCAGGGACGGAAGGCAGCACATCCCAAATGAGAGAGGGAGAGAGAGCGGAAAGTGGGGAGAGAATGGGTAGCACAAATGGAGAGGAAGAGCGGAGGAAAGCAGAGGTGCCCTGAGTATGGCTTCAGGAAGCTCCTCCACAAGGAAGCCAGAGGAGTCAGGTGCATTAGTTGCTGTTTTTGTTGCAACTTAAGGTTGAAAGGGCATATTGTTTTAGGACAAACTCCATGATGTAGCAGGCATGGTGGCTGGAACATGAGGCTACTCATGCCCATCTCTGTGGACCAGGAAGCAGAGAGCCAGGGGAATGCTGGCACTCCTCTGCTCCTCTGGCTTTCTCCTCTCCCCCACTTCATTCACTCCAGGTCCCCAGCTTACTGGTATGGTACCACTTATGTTCAGGGTGGGCCTTTTCTGCTCAGTTAGTCCTCTCTGGAAGTGTCTTCACACAAACTCCTGGAGGTATCTATCCTAGATGATTCTAGATCCAGTGAAGTTGATAATGAAAATTAGTCATCACAGAAGGAATGATCATTCCCCAGTGTGTGTGTGTGTGTGTGTGTGTGTGTGTGTGTGTGTGTGTGTGTGTGTTTTAACTAATTAAGCTTATCTTTTAGTGCCCATAAACCAGGGATATGATCATCTTCTCCAAGTAAGGAAGGATCTGCCAATCCCAGCTGTCCTGCCTCTCTAACATCAGGCTGCTCCCCAGTACCAATATCCCTGATCCTACCTGCATCTTCCTGGGACCATCGTAAGACAGGGTTGATTTTGCTTCCGTAAGGCTCTGCAGTGGACCCCAGAAGTACATTAATGAAATCAACTTCAAAGATATGCTATGCCCAAGGCTGAAAGTTCAGAGCCTATTCTATTTCCAGTCCAAATTTATGTCCAGCCACATGGCCCAATAAACTCATCAGAGGTTCTGTAATGAGATTTAATAGCAGCGTGAAGATACTTCAATAATAACATGCATAAAGAGCTAATAAAAAATGCATGAAGATTCTTCAATAATAAATGCCAAAATAAGATGCCCCCAATTTGGATATAAACCTTTCCCATTATCAAATTTCTAGGGGAGAATTTAGAGATTAAAAATCCCAAAGAGATTAAAGACCAAAATCAAAGTATTTAGTCTTTGTGAATTAAAGTCCAGACAAAGTCCAAATTGTCGAGTTAAATTCAAGTTCAAAGAAATAGAGGTCATCCCTGTATTTTCACCATGCTAGATCCAAGGCAGAGGCATTTTAAGCATCTGAGTAGAGTCAGGGAATCCTTGAATGGCTGTGTTCTGAGCTGTCTTCCACTGGGGTACATGCATGTTCTTCCCCAGAACTTCAAGAGTGAGATGGTTCAATTCCAAGTCTCATACGCTCACATTTTGAGGAACCCAAATAATTAACAGCACATCCAAGATTCTCAAAGTTTGTTTACACATCAATAAAATATAGAAAACAATACAATCTAAAATTCCCAATAAAAATGTCCCAGGGAAAATGTTCCCAGGGTCAGGGACCACAGTAGTTAGCCAGTGGTTCTTTATCTGCCCCACGGGACTCCTATCATTGACCTTGACCATTTGCTCCAGTGCATAAAGTCAGTCATGGCACTCTTCTGTGACACCTTCCTTTTCATTCAAAGGAAAGTGCCCATTCCCACATGTTCATATCCCTTAATCTCCCCAGGCAGAATTGTTCCTGCCTTTTCTTTAACTTCTGAAACCAGAGGTGAGGGTCTGAATTGGCTGAGTATTGGCTGCTAAAGACGGCCCAAGAAATATCCAGAAACTGGTTTCATGGCTCTAATGTCCTCACTCTCTTCAAGGGTGTGAAGGAACAAGTGGGTTGGAAGTTGAAGGGATGGTGATTTCAAAAAGAATTTCTTTGGAGAGGGCTGAGCTGTGTGCTCTCTCATAGTGGGGAGGGGTGGGTATGATTGCCTTTCGGCTCAAACCTTCTAGCGACTTTTGATGGGACCATTCAGTGACAAGTGTCTAACCCCCATAGTGGAAAGGGGAATCTGTCTGGCAAACCCATCATGGTGATAGCAGGAGAAGCAAGGTGCTCCAGTGTGTGGAGTAGCGGGGAGCATGGAGCATGTGGTACCTGAGTTGCTTTCTGAGAATGTGTCTTGCAAAAACATGTCTCCATGGTCTGCAGTGTGGACCTTACAAATGAGAGGAGTGGAATGTTCTGAATTGGGCTCTGCTTGTAGAGCCACAGGCAGATAGTGGGACCTTAGAAAATGGAAGCTGGCTCTTTAGCTTCCATCCAGATGTGGAGAACCTGGCCTGAGAGAAGAGAAGAAGCTATACTTGTGTGAAACTGTGAGCTTTGCCTGCTGCCTGGGACCAAGCATTCTAAATGTGAGTTAAGCCTAAATGTCACTTGAGGGATTATTTCACTGAACTTTTTGTTCATTTAAGTCATGGATCTTTCCTAGTGTGTACCTGGAGTCACAGGACCTTCCTTCTTGAGAGAGCTTGTGAATAGACAGTGGGAAAACTAGGGAAGTTGCCTGACAATTTCATCTCACACAGTGAGCTTGCTCAGACAACACTCAGAACTAGTCCCACTGCCCTTGAGCTTGCCTCTCTCACAGGTTCCTCCACCTACATTGCACTCCAGCTCTTTGTGAACCCCTTTCTTCTCTTACCAGTGGCCCATGAGCTTCTTACAGGCAAGTGTCTGCGTGTTTGGAATATGGGAGATATTCATGAACTAGTTTAAGGAGAAAGGACAAAAAGGAAGGGAAAAGAATGAGGAGAGGGAGAGAAAGAAAAGAAGGAAGTAGAAGAAAGAGGAGGATGAGAGAGTTGAGGGCAGGGAGAGGGGAAGAAGGGCGAGTTTAGGGAAAGAAGGTAGGAAAGAAGAAAGGAAGAGGGGAAGGAAGGAGTGGAGAAAGGGAAGAAGGAAAGGTGGGAGGAAGGAAGGAAGAAAGGAAGGGAGGGAGGGAAGAAGAAAGAAAGGAAGGAAGGAAGGAAGGAAGGAAGGAAGGAAGGAAGGAAGGAAGGAAGGAAGGAAGGAAGGAAGGAAGGAAAAAAGGCATGTCAGAACATCCGTGAGACCCTCCTGAAGCAAAGATCCAGCTGCCAATGGAAGCAGAGAACAGTTAGACTGGACACAAGGGTATCCTTCCTGGACTCTGTGATGTGTTTCTAAGCTTTGAAGCCTGGATCACAGATTATACTTTGGGCCAGACCTATGCACAGCCACCCACTGCTGGCCATAAGATACCTCGGTTTCATGAGGAAGAGTGACACCAGGCTCGTGGAGAGATGCCTGAGTCCCGGGGAGTCAAGAGTTCCTGTGCCAGGTCAGGGTGTGCCTGCTGGAGCTCTTCACTGCCTCATCTGGCCAGCAGGGATGGCGGTGTTTCTCTCATCGAGTTCTGGGCCTTGTGAAGAGTATGTGGAAAGGGCAGCTTTCAAGTGTGACTGCCAGAGGCTGGCACATACCCAAGGCTTTTTGAAAAGCTGTGACAGCCCAGAGTGTCTGGGCTCTTCCTCCCGGCCCCAGAAGCCCCTCCACCAATCTGGGATCACCACATCACGATGCAGACAGATAGGAGGCCCCGGGCCAGGCTTTCCTCTCCCTTTGTGCCAGCGCTGTCCACTGGGAGCCTGCCCTGCTGAGGAGAGAAAGGCCATTTGTCCCCAGCAACAGAAAGTCAAGATTTCAACATTCCTCCACCTTTGAGGCTACACTCTTTGCTCTCCTGGGCCCTGGTCTTTACACTCTCTTCTACCAAATGGGCTCAGGGTATGTACTGAGAGGCACGCCAATCTATGGTCAGTTGGTGATATCAAAATCTCTCATGACTTCTCTAGTCTGGGTGCAGGGTAAAGAGAAGGAGCAGGAAGGAGGGCGGGGAGGAGAAAAAGGAAGAGGAGGAAGAGGGTGTCTTGCCTCTTCTGTGTACCTTAATTGCATAAATAATACATGCTCATTGGAACAAATCAAATAATTAACAGATATGTTTTTAAGTGCCGTAGACTCACCTTCTCTCTCCTTCTCTCTTGAAATGACTTTCGAGATAACCCTGAATTCTTACACACCCCAGTGTGTTCATTTTACCCTCAGCCCTCACAGATCCTCTGCTCTGAACCTAATCACACTCCTCCTGCTATACTCCTACACAGACACACACAGACACACAGACACAGACACACACACAGACACACACACAGACACACACACAGACACACACACACACACACACACACACACACACACACACACACACCTTTCTCATCTAACCCAGGCACCTGTGTTTAAGCCCATCAACACCCTAATTGCTAATTAGTCTGGAATCTACAACCCTTTCAAAGTGCCCTGACCTTTGGAGAGTCCTGAAATGGCCGTGGTTTTTTTTTTTTTTTTTAAAGCCCTTGGCAGCCAACTTTCCTGGATGCACATTAATGTCTCCTCCGAGAGAGATGTCTCCTCTGGCAGGAACCATTAGGAAGGTTGTAGAAGGGCCCAGGAAAGGGGTCCAATGTGAGACTCCCATCAGTGAAATGTGTCTGCACATTTTCAGGGCTGAGCAAACCATATGTCTTCATAATTTGATTGTGTCCTAGTCCCCAGGGCACCCCTGGCTCTATTGAATGCTGAAGGAGTTATTTAGGATCATAAATAATATTATGAGAGAGGGTCCACTGGGTAAACAGAGTCAGTGTGTAAATTGTCGGAGTGTGATATTGATTGTTCTTTGCTGACTAATGAATTATTCTGTTTAAGAGCCTAGAGAAGAAGTGTGTAGCATTTCAAGGCAAGGGGGCCCTTTGAAGAGTTTTCTTGAAGAGAGGCTTGTGTCTAGTGATGTTGGCTGCTATAGCCAAGGGAGATCACTTTGTCAGCCACTGTGCTGTCATGGGACAATCACAGGTGTGGGGCGGGGACCCCAGCAGAAATCACAGGATGAAGGGAGTGTGATGTGATAGGTGGAGGCAACTGCCAAATCCAATCCAATCTAGCCCTGCCTGGCAGGTTGTACACCTGGTCTCTGTGATGCTTGGTGGGTTGAAGACCTAACACAAATGTGCCCCAGACACGGATGCTGGAGTAAGGACTTACAGGCGTATGACTTAGTGTAATATCAATGAATTAATCATTTCATGCTCTAACCTTCCCCCAGTGACTTGCTAGAGGCCAACTGGGTCTGTGTTGGGGGGAGTTAACAAAAGGCTGGTGTTTTAGCTAGTCTCTGGATTAGCCTTCCTTCTGTAGACTCACATGCTTCCAAGCCTGTGTTGTGGCCCTTCTCCCTGCTGTGGTCCCCAACCTGCCTCGTTCCTATGACATCGTGACCATTTACCCATCCCATTCTCTTTACCATAGACTGTCTTTTCCCGCCTCCCCCTCCACCATGTGTCAACTGCTGCATCACTCATCTCCTTAATGACTTTTCTCATTTTTGGGTATTTGGGATACTAGCTGTTATTGTACCTGGGTGTTACAGATCTCTTTCTTCCTTCCTTCCTTCCTTCCTTCCTTCCTTCCTTCCTTCCTTCCTTCCTTCCTTCCTTTCTTTCTTTCTTTCTTTCTTTCTTTCTTTCTTTCCATCTGTGACTTGTCTCTTTCACTATCTTTATGCCATCGAGCTGGTGAACACACCTTCTTAATTTTATTGTAGTTAAGTTTATCAGGTTTTGAATGTATTATTAATGCCTTGTATGTTTTGTTTGAGAATTTTTTCCCTAGCTCATAGTCACAAAGATAGCTTCCTTTATTTACTTCCAAAACATTTACAGTTTGGCCTTCTACACTGAAGTCTTCAGTTTGTCAACAAACTGTTTTTATGATCTATCCATTATGGTGAAATCTCTGCTTGGGTCTCCCACTTGGTTCTTGGGAGTGCAGGCAATTGTCCCAGCCCTGATGTTAAGGTGTCCCTCATCTCCTGAATGATGGCTGGCACCTCTCCAGTGACTCCTGGAACCTCTATCCACCATCTGTCTCTCCTCTCCTTCTTTGATCTCATGCCTCAGCCATCTTCTTACAATTTATTCTGTAGTGGTGTGTGCATGTCCATGTCTCACACACCAACTCCTAGTGACAGAAATGAGCTCTGTTCCTTTTTCCCTGATCTGCTCCCACCCCAGTCCCTAACACCTCATGAATACCAAATTCTTTATAAAGCCATAGAGCACCTTTTAAAAGGACCCAAATGTCAGTCTCTGTCTTGCAGGCCCACTGCACTCGGCCATCCTGAGAAAAACAACAGTTTGGATCCTTCTGAACACACCACAATTTAGCCATAAGTTGGTGTTTTATATTGTTGTCTCTGACCCATCTGAACTCAGTAGAGTGGGTGAGGCTGGTGAAACACTGGGGTTGGGAATATGGAAGCCACTTACCTGGCTTTTCCATGTGAATCTAAGACACTTGGGAATCTCACACTACTCATTACAAAGCAAAATCCACAATCTTGGATATGGTCCCCAGGTCCACTCTACTGCTCAGGGCAGCCAAGCCACAGCATCAGCCCAGGATGCCTGGCACGCTTCCCCAAACACCTGAAGAGTCTCAGAGACTCTCATGGCACCAATGAATAAAGCCACCTCATTCTACCTGGTCAGATCTGTATGTTAGCCTTCAAAGGGGACAGCCAGAAAGAGCACTCCCGGCAACTAAGAACACAACTGATGCCATCAGTTCTTGCAAAGACCTTAAGGGAAGGAGCCTGCTCACACCTAACACTGGTGGTACAGCAGTACAGGTTTCAACCAGGTGAGGGAAGTAGAGGTTTGTAATGGCACTAAATGGTGGAAGCAGGGAAGAGATGCCTCAGTGGGTGAGCTAGAATGGTGCACAGGCATGGGGATCTGAGTTCGAATCTCCAGCATTCCCATAAAGAACTGGAGCTGACTGCCCAATCCCACAATCCCAATGCTTTGACAAGAAGATTGTTGGGGCTTTCCAGTTTCCAACTCAGCTCCAGGTTTAGTGATAGAGAAGGATATCCAACATCCTCTGAAATCCAGACGTGTGTGTGTGTGTGTGTGTGTGTGTGTGTGTGTGTGTGTCTGCATTTGTACAGGTGCATGGGTTGAAAAGTCACAATACACACACACACACACACACACACACACACACACACACACACACACACACACACGATTGTTTTTAACTGCCAAGGATAAGGGAAACAGATGACACGTCATTCATTCAAGTAATATTTTAAAAAGATTCACTGTATACTAGGAACTCTCCACTTAGTGCTTGTGCCTCGGGGATGAGGCAGACGCTCACAGCACTAAACTCCTAATGTTCTTCTAAATGCTTACACCTTTTGGTTTTAGAGCAGCCTCCTGGACTCCCTTGGTATCTGGAAAACACAACCAGGTCCCTGAACCCCACCCACACTGGCCCCCGTTAGTCAAACTCCAAACACCCATTGCATCTCCTGCATGGTGTCACCACCAGAGAAGCAGTGGCTAGGAGCAAATCGCCTGAGCCCCAAGTCATCTGCCTTTGTTTGCTGAGTTCAAATCTTCAAGTTAATTCAGAGCAAAAGATAGTTACTTAAATCCAGATATTTTATCTTAATGTGGGCAATTCCCATAATATCATACATTTAGATGTCTGACTTCAGCTGCCACGCAACAGGCGGCAGAGATGCCGTTTCGGATCTGTTTTATCGCTGCTTGTGCATATGTTTCTATTTCGTTTATGGCACATGAGAGAGGCTGTCACCAAATGGGTCTAACATTCAAAGAGGGAAACTGAAGCACTTGGATGAATCCTGACCTTTATAAGGTAGGAGCTCAGTGCATGGAGTGTGTGTGTGTGTGTGTGTGTGTGTGTACACCTGCATATCATGTGTTTATGGCTGAAGAAAGATAGGGAGGAAGGCAGAAGGTAAAATCTCCATCCTCTACCAAGGACCTGTGGTGTTCATCTATAGGAACGATGACTGCAAAAGCTAGACCTTAAGGAACCAATGGTCCATGGTATGCCAAAAGCCCCCCAAAGGCGAAGCCAGGGGCTCTCAGCTGATCCCAGCTCATCAGACATGAGAAAGGAAAATACAAAGAAGACACTTTCTGCTCCCAGCACCCTCATCCCATCCCACTCGGCCATCTCAGCCAAATTAGCCATGCTTCACGGGGTTGTTTGCTTGGGACTGATTGTGCTGCCTTGGCTCTGTTGTTCACCAAGATAGGCTGGGGCGCTGCCAAGCGATTAAGCGATTGTGGCTAGCCTGTTCCTTGAACTGCTTTCTTCTGGAATATTAAAAGTTTTACAGCCTCAAGCAATGCACTTTGGCTCCTAGTAATTAATACCGATTTTACCATAATATCTTATTTTTATGGGCATTATCTTGTTTTTCATGAGCTGAGAAAATATCACTGCAGCTTATGAAATACGTTGTAATATCTTGCTTCGCACAATCATATTTGTGTCATTATCTGGCCCCTGGAGCAGCTAACTGAGTCCACATGATACAGAGCGATATTTATTTTCCCTGTGATAATTTGAGGGGTGCTCTTTCTATTATGCTGCACAGATGGCAAGTCTAACTTTGGTCACAAATAATATCCTTCAAGTCTTGGCTCCTGGGCTGGGCCATCTTGCCTCACTGCCTGAGAAACTCATGTCTTCCATCACCTTAACTTTTAAAACATAATATATTATGTTGTAATTTTAAAATTTTTGTCTCTCCACAGAACCATGAGGTTTTGTTTTTTTTTTAAAGAAATGATATCTTTCCATCTCTGTAATTTGGTGGCAATTTTAGCGTGTAGCACATTGTATGTATTCAAAAATATTTATTGAATGCCTGTCCACTATCTTGTTTGACATATAAAATAAGTTCATGCAAGCAAGGAACTTAGCAGAGGGTTATTATACTACTGTGAAGTCAAATTCTGTCTCCCTGCCATTGGCACGGAGGGGACCTAGGTCCACTACTTGGGTTATTAGCCACAAGTGGTAAGCATGAAAATGCTGATCTCAGCAGTGCATCCCTGAGCTGTGTTTGCCAGTGGTTGGGATGTGAACAGGAGACCCTGAAGAGTCAGGATTTGGTGATGGTTGCTTCACTACAGCCTTCTGTTCTGAGGAAAATACTCATGTTAATGCAGTATATACAGTTTTCCAAAGAATTCTCATAAATGCTCTTTTATACGATCCTTCCCCAAAGCTGGTGATATATATGGGGTGTATTATTTGATCTCCATTTTCTGGAGTCCTGACGGAACCATCTATGTTGTGAAGGGTAGAAGAGGAACTTGAATTCAGGTCTTTTGAGTCCATTTCAAAAGCCTGCAGGCAAAGCCTCTAAAGCCCTTCGAAGTGATCCTTCCTGATGGTAGCTTCAAGGGATCCATGGCATCATCAATAGACACTTTGACACTAGAGCAACTGGACTTGGCCTGATTCAGAAAGGAAAGGTTGTGCTTCCTCCCTGCTCTGGAGACCTGACACACAAAGTCTATCTGCCAACCCAGCCTGTGCCTTGACCTGGTGACTTTGGTTTGGGCTGTGGTTCAGTCTCCCCAGTGCTGTCTCCTTGTGATACCTTAATGCATTCATGGACCCGACAAGCATGAAGATGGAGCATCACTCCCCGTGCTGGCCACTGGATGGCCTGTGGGGCCCAGTGGGTCATGCCACTCCAGTGATCCAGTGGGGTGCATGGTCCTAGCGTGCCATAGAATCCTGGGAGGATGGTGTTGCTTCATCCTTTCATGTATATGGAGCTTCTTGATGCACAGAGGAAGGATTCCTGGTCTACCCACAGTTTCATGTAGTTGAGGGAAACATACCTCCAGTGTTACCACTGGTCAAGTGTGTTGGCCTAAACAAATGAGAATTCTACTTGGAGACTCAGTGTCCCTTCCAATAAGATCCTGGATAAGAACAAATATTTTAGAAACTAGGGTTCATCTAATGGAAGGGGTTATTCTGCCTAAAGCTCATTTCTGTGTGCTTTTGACTTCTATTATCCTCCTCTAGATTATACTGGATGTGACTGATGCTATGCTTAGAATGGCAGGTCCGTGTGATTCAGTAGAGCAGAGAGAAGGCACACAAGGTGGCCCGGTCTTCAGGATGGTTACCAACTAAGAGGAAGGCCAGTCTGAGCTTCAGCCTAAACTGCTCATCTACCTAGTCTATGGAAGGTATGGCTTGTACAGCAATTGATCCTGTACAATGGAGACTGCTCAGAAGACAGGGCCAATGACTTTTCCAAATATCAAGTCATTTAAGTTGCATATTCTTCATAAAGTACTCACCATGAAAAGAAATTTAACATTTAAGCCTCAATAACACTAGATTTTATGTTGCCTAGAAACTATCTTAAATCAACCCTTAGATCTCTGTATCATGGAATCTCAGAATTGAGGCACCTGCGGGGCTGCCTTTCTAGCTCAGCCCTTATCCAATTGCTGTATTTGGTCACGCCTTCTCCACAACATAAACACATGTGCGACTTCTCTGACGGTGGAAACTGTGTCTTGTCCGTCTTTGTGTCTCCCATAATGCAACTTTATGTCTCCCATCACAGTGACTTGCACACAGTCAATGCTAAATAGCTGGTTTTGAATGAATGAATAAATAACTAAGTAAATGGAGAATAAATGAATACAGGAATGAACTTTCCTTGCATAGATAATATGCATTCCAGTTCAACTAGTACAGAAGCCGCCTTACTTGCTAACAGCAACTTGAAAGCAATTCACTCAGACAACAAACTTACCCTTTCAATCATCTCCTGAATAAATATTTATCAGGTGCCTACTATACGCCAAGCACTGTTCTAGGCACTGAGTGAGTACATACCAATTGAAACAACAGACAAAATTTTGTATCTACAGCTAAGCTTCTGCTGAATGGGAAACAAAGGGCCAATGCAATCAACGGATATTTCCCAGTGACGTGATTAAGCCCTGTATTACCAATCTTGCGATTTTAGCATATGACTCAGGAAAATTAACCTGTTGGTACCAAATAGATCCAGATATTCTAACAGTGATTTTAGGGCATGCAAGATTAATTCTACTCAGACAGACATTGACATAGGGGTTGGGGGGATGGTTTAATGGGGGAAGTGCTGTGTACAAGTATGAGGACCTGGGTTTGGATTCCGAGGACTCATGTAAGGGTCAGAGGTGGTGACGCATCCATATAACTTCAATGCTGTCGGCGAGTTGTCTGGCCAGCCAACCTAACCAGACCGATGAAAAGACCCTGTCTCAAAACATAAGGTAGTGGATAATAGAGGAAGACATGTGACATCAACCTCAGGCCTCTACAGGCACAAACAGACAGATAAGAACATATGCAACGTGAATGAATAGGATAGTTGCCACAAACTTCGACACACCTGTTTTAAAACATCATTTACAGGTTTCTCCTACGGTACCTAAGACCTGGCTTATTAAAGTTTTATATTCCACAAGGACCTTTATGAAGATAGTGCGTCTATGTGTGAGCTCCCCAGATTTGTAGTTATCTGTCATTTATTTTAGAGAATGATGGGCACACAATAACTGTTTTCTGTGTGTGCGGCCGTGGCTGAAAAGCCTGTCCTGGGACCAGATGTCCTTTCCACACTGTGCACATAAGAAGATTACTCTTCGGTCTGGGAGTGAACGCACTGTTTGCAAAGCCAGTGACTGTTTACTGCTCGGCGTGGGCTCCAGTTCCAAGAAGTCTTTGCTTCAGAATGGTCCTGGGAGGCAGAAGCCTCTGCCCCTACAGTCGCACGTCCTGCCTGTCCTTATCAGCTGAGGATATCAACCAGGATCACATTCCTGATGGTTCATCTACTGCAGAGGCTTCCTGACATCCAGGGCTTTCATTTAGGCTTGATGTTGCTTTGGAGGATGTCACTTCAGCTGGTCCGAGACACTTGGTTCTCAGGCTCCTAAAACTGTCTTTTCCCATGTAGATACTCTAGATGTGGATAATGAAGATTTTCTCACTGCTTTACAAAGCCACTGGTTTTTTTTTAATCATAGAATAATCAGTTATTCATTGTGGGGATCTGTTTTATGAGGAATAGAATGGGCTATGATGGCTTCTCTGGCGTGTTTGAAATCCTATAGTTACATCTTTGAAGAATTCATGAAACTAGAGGACGCCACCTAATCACGGGATTGACACAGGGCTATACAATAATCTCTTATTGCATGGATTTAAACAGTGTTCTATTTCACCTGTTAGTCATATACCACCCTTACCATTCACTACAGTATAAGCCTGTAGGATATGAGCCATGGTTTAGGCTCATCCTTTTATTTATTGCAGGCAATATACTCTGTACACAGTATTCATTGCATACCTGCTGAAAAATGAATAAATTTCCAGAACATAGATTTTATATATAAAGTGTGTGTGTGTGTGTGTGTGTGTGTGTGTGTGTGTGTGTGTGTATAGATGTGCATGCATGTGTGTGCTGGTAAATGTGGAGAACAGAAGACAACCTCATGTGTCAGTCCTCAGGAGTCAGCCACCTTGATTTTTGAAAAAGGGCCTGTCACAGGAACCTGGGCTCAGCAGTGCAGTTAGGCTGGATGGTCAAGGAGCGCCAAGCGTCTGCCCCTCTCCTCTCCACACATGCCTTCATGCCCAGGTTTGCAGGCTAGTGATGGCGACCTAGTTCAGATCCCCCGCTTATACATCAAGCACTTTAATAACTGAGATCTCTCCCCAGCCGTGTGTGTGTGTGTGTGTGTGTGTGTGTGTGTGTGTGTGTGTGTGTGTGTGTGTCACACACCTGAGAGAGATACAGAGATCAGAGGACAACTGTGGGAAGCCATTCTCTCCTTCCACCATGTAGATCCTAGGGATCAAACTCAGGTCATCAGACTTGGTGGCCAGCACCTTCATTTACTGAGCCATCTCCCCAGCCCCCTTATATTTATTTTTAAACAGCCCCAGCATCATTTTTAAAAGTCTTGAGTAAATTCCATGTACTTATAAAGAAAAAATTTATAATTTGACCAATAACTGAAAATACTAACCGTTTGATTTTTACAGCTGTGTTAGTTTTTTATTTATTTTCTTCTTGTGACAGGTAAAGACAGGGAGACCAGGGGAACAACTCACTTGGATCGCTATGTCCTGTCTGATGCCTGAGAAGGAGGCAGCCTTGGTGTCCGTGTCTCATCCCTGTTGGGCAAGAAGACAGACGGAGCAGCCAGCTGAGGAGCAGGGGAGCCATGATCTCCAGGAGTGATCCCTTCTAGCGCAGATGTTGCTTCCTGGGGCAGCGGTGTTGAGGAACATCTATTAAAGATCCTTGTGGCGCAGGGCATCACTCCTGCAAGAAGCCCAGAGAGAAGAGGCATCAGGGGCAGACTCCCTCATCCCCAGCAAGTTGCCCAGACCCTTTAATTAGTGTCCCTGCTTGTTACATCGGCTACTGTTTTCCCCCAAGGGATACACTTGGGCCTCACTGGCGCTGTCTGTTATCTTTCAAGAGCGCGGAGCAGAGTGCCTTTTCAGTAACCTCATCAAAGGGGAAGCCGGGATTCAGATAAGCTTCTCCAGGAGGAAGTCAGGGTTATAATTTTCAGAGACTTCTGAATGTCACCTCCAATTTCCAACTCTTCAGTTCAAATGCCAGTTTGGGGGAGCCCGGCAGCCTCAGATATTGAAATGGTGACCTCTGACCCTAGTCCTTCCACATTCCTGGTCATCTTAAAGCCTGGCAGATCCAAGAGTTGAAAGTGCTGGAGATGTCTGACTTTATAATAATTCTGCTTCTCAGAAGTGCAAATTACACGGGAATTGGTGCTAAATTCTCCATTAACTACAGAGTCCAAGGAACCTTAGTTTCTCAAATTACCTGTCAGTTTCTCAGCGATGCCATGTAATCCTGTCGTTTAGGGGGAGAAACGGTTGTAATTTCGAATTTCAGCGAAATTTCTAATTGAGCCTGCATTTAATTTGGGAGACTCAATGTCTTTCTGTTTCAACAATGGGTTGAGTCACTTGAGAAATCTTGGGTGCATCTTCCACTAAAATCCACAGCCCCCTTTCCCCATCTGGGGCAGGTGTGCCTGTGATGGTAGCCCCAGGTGCTCCTGTCTCACGTTATCTTCATCTTGAAACAAGACCTTCAGTGAGCTCCTAACCCATCCCCCACATGGGTGTTGGGAGGGAGAGAAGGGGGAGGAAGTGAGAATGGAACACAAATAAGGTTTAAAAGATAATTGCTTCCTCTTTGGAAAAAAAAAACTCATAAATGATGATATATACCCAGCTCTTCTTAGCAATGAATTCAAGCAATGGTTACTTGCACTCACCACACTGATAAACTTACAAACACTTTGGTTTGTGTGTGTGTGTGTGTGTGTGTGTGTGTGTGTGTGTGTGTGTGTGTGTTTAACTTCTTCCATGAGGAGGACTTTGAAGCAGGCATAGGGACTGAGGATCTTCAAATCATGTTTCTGCTCTTTTTTTAGCCAGAAGACTTCACTTTAATATGGTTCATTAATATAATCAAAGGGGGAGGGAGATTTTCTGGTTGATGTATCTATTTGATTCCTGCATAAGTATATGTTCACTTGAGGGAAGTGTCCCCTAGTGTTGAGAGAAACATGTTTGAATTCTACTGAACAAATATTATGTTGTAGTGTAGCTGGGGAAACTTAGACCAGGGAGATAGCTCAAAGTTTGAAGGCTAACCTAGTACCATCCACTTAAACGCTTCACAGGTATTTACAGGGAGCTTTCCATGTGCATGGCACACTCTCAGTGCAAGAGTATGGCACTGAGCAAAGGAAACCCTTGTTTGTAGCTGGAGGGAAGACACGTGTCATAAACCAGGACTCACTGTGTTACACTAGGCAACACTAAATGCTTCGGGGTTGGGGGGGATAAAATAAGAAGAGGAAAAGACTAGGACGCAGAAAGGGGTGTCATGTTCTGTACAAAATGGTCAAGAAAGCTCCTCAGATTGGTTAGGGAACATACGAAGGAGCATATATGGGCAGGATGGGAGCCATCCAGCAGGACAAGCTACCAGAAAAAGATCTTTTCTAGAATGTTCCATGGGCAACGAGAACTATGACTGATGTGAATGAGCAAAGAGGAACATCCAGAGATGTCAGGGGTTGGAGGGGTCTTGTCTCCCAAGATGATTTTGACTATATGTCATTTAGACTTTATTCTGAGCAAACTTAGAGCTATTGGGGTGTTTTGAGCAGAAGGGAGATGTGATCTGACTTTGTTTCCTAAAAGATGGCTTCTGCTGCCCAGAGGAGGGCAGGCCACAGTTGGGCAATGGTGGGGATCAGGAAGAGGCTACAGCAACAGACCAGGCTAGTGATCAACAGACCAGGCTAACGATCAACAGACCAGGCTAGCGATGGCGGCAGCTCCACTTGGGGCGGTGGCAATTGGAATGGTGGACTATATCCAGGATTATGTGTTGGATATTTTCTGAAGCTTGAGGAAAAATGATTTGTGGATAACTGGAATTTGGGGTGAGAAAGAAAAATAAGACAATGACACCAAGGACTTCGGAACTGTGCTGCTGGAAGGATGCAATTGTCACATTCTGAGATGAGACAGTACAGGAAGAATGGATTTTGAGGGTAAATAGAAGTTTTGCACTGGATGGGTGAGGGTTACTATGCGTATTAGATATCTATTAGCCTTCAAACAAGAGGAAACAGTTTGATCAGTACTAAAACATTGTTTTCCATTCCCCTCTCAGGAAAGACAGCAAAGTGAAGCAGAGGCAAGGTGAATTTTTTTTTTTGCATGTCACCTTGTGGGTAGGCAGTAATTCATCCATAAATTGACTGGTCTACTAATTTTCTTTTCATTGGCTAATATATGCAAAGGGATACAATCTCATTTTAACAATAGTCTATGCAAAACAGTTGAAACTTGACCATCACAAATGCCTGCCTAAATCACACAGAAAGCTTGCTTATCAAAGTTGCAGATGGCACCCAGCTGGGTGGACAGCTAATAACTCTGGGTGATAAAAATCTAGATTCAAAAGGCAGACCAGGAGGATGGGACAGAATACACAAGACAAAATTTACCTGAGGTCCACTGAAGGTCCCACCTCTTAGATCTAAAATTAATTGTGTAAATACCGAGTGGGGAGAACTCTTCATTTTCCAGAAATTCATGTAAAACAAAAACCATAGGGGATTAGTTGACTGTAAGCTCATTATGTAATAGCATGGTACATGACTTTCAACAAAGCTAATGTAACATTAATAGAAATGTAGTGTCCTGAATAAGAGAGTTAATAATCCCAACCTATTGTGCACCCAACTGTCCATACACATCAGGATAATTGTGCTCATTTCCAGTCTCACATCTGAAATAACAATGAGCCTCAATAGCAGAGCGGTCAGAACATGTAGACGAAAAACCCACATGGCTAGTTACCACTTTTAGGTGGCAACACATGGAGAGAACAGGCTTTATGCTGTTTAAGCTAGGTCATGAGCTGCTTGTGGCTAGTCCTCAGATTTAGTTATTTCAGACTGAAGATGTTAACTAGTGCTTAGCCTGTGCTCCTGATATAGTCTGAACATGGCCTAGGCCTATAACTCAAAGACAGTGGGTTCTATAGACATTGAAATAATTGTTTTGTGACAGGTTCAGATGATCTGTCCAAGGGCATAGAGAAGGAAGAGATGTGGGAAGAAGAAAAGGGAGATAGAGTATAGCTTCTTCTAGGTTGGTCTCTCCCACTGCACAGGAGCATGGGAGGCTGTGAATACTCGGCTTTTCCTTCGTTTACTTCTCTGCTCATCTTCCAAGCATTCCTTGTCCTCTAATCCTCCCTGGTCAGGTGTTTCTATCCTGCATGACTATCTTAGAAGCCAGAATGAGAACATTTCTTGGCTCATTGCTGGCCCTCAAACTCTGCTGGCTTAAATACTCTCTTCTCAGTTTCTGCCATATCCACAATGTGGGGAGAAAGATAAACTCTTTGTGAAAATAGCTGGGAAGATACCCTACATGCTGATGCTGTCCTTGCAAAGACCTCCCGTGTCACCTTCCAAAGCACATTACTCTTCCTACATGAAATTGACTCTTTCAATGGCAGAGCTAGCCAGAATCTGTGACGCAAGCAGCTGTCCAGTAGTGGGCTGTGATTTCCTATTCTCTCTTGGAGTGATGAAGGGTCATATGACTAACATTAATAATGGAATATGAGAGAAAGTGGTATGCAGTAATTCCAAATCATGGAACTTAGTAATGTTCTTTCTTCCCATCTAACTGATAAATGTGAAGGCTTCCACATCCCTAGGTGAGAATACAGAGGCAATACTAAAAGATGTTGGGCCCTGTGTGCTATATAGAGGGCCACCTAGCAATGAACTGAGATGACAAGCTTCTTTTGTGTTAAGTCAGATTGAGGGGGGCAGTGTTTACTTGTTTCAATACCTAGTGATACCCCATTGTATCATTATTTTAGAAAGAATGACCGTGAAATCATTGTTTGCCTATTCGATCTCCATGGATGAGAAAAGTAAAGGAGAATATGGTACTCGCCCTAACTCATGGATCTCATTGAGGCCGGAGTGGAAGGAATTGTTTTCTGTCTTTGTCTGTTTTCTGTCCTCTTCTCTCTCTCTCTCTCTCTCTCTCTCTCTCTCTCTCTCTCTCTCTCTCTCTCTCTCTCTCTCTCTCTCTCTCTGTGTGTTTGGGGATAGTGGTAGGTATTAATCTAAAGGGTTGAATTCCTCAATGGTTAGGAAGTCTCAAAAGTCCAATCTGCTTTAATGGCTGGGACATCTTTCTAAATCTCAAGCCTGTGTACCTGATGCTTGGCATCACCTTCGTCTGGCTTACTACTGTATCCTAGGAAAACACACAGTGATGAGCAAGATAATTGGAACTCCATGATCTTTGTTAAGTCATTTTCCATTATCAACTTTAAATCCCCCTTTTGTGTCTGCAGCAAAGCAGCACTGTCTTTAGAACACTGTCTTCCAACCATGCGAGTTTCAAGCAGTCTCCAAGAGGTCCTGCTAGAAGGCTGACCCTAGGTGACATCTCACAGTTCTCCTTGGTTTTAGTATCTTACTTCTCAGCAACTGAAAAAAAAATCCCATCTATTTTTCTCTTTTAATCCAAGAATTCTATGAAATGTTCATCCCACCTTTTATAGGTTAAAGAATTGAGAGGTTAAGTTTAAATGTCTCATCTAAAGTCAGCTTGCCATTTAGTGGTGGTATTAGAATGAGATGTTCGATCTCCTGAGTCCCATCACAGAGTTCTCTGCTCATTCCTAATTCTGGGAAAGGAGCAGAGAGAGAATGGGGGGCACACTTTTTACTGAACGTGTACAGAACTAAGTACCAATAATCACATCCACTCTGTGAAATTGGTACTGTGGTCAACCAATTTTAAAGCAAGAATTAGAGACTTACAGGAGTAAGGTCATGTGGCCCCAAAGCCGTAGGTCTTGCAAGTCCATTTTCTCCTCTAAGCCAATATAGCCTTCAGCTCAATGGCTTTATTCCACTACCCAGCAGAAAAAAGCAACATGGGCCTGGAAGTTCAGAAAAGACTTTTCCAGGGAGCGAGGACTCAAGCTAGGGGTTGGTGGTCTGGGGCCTACTGGTGTCCTCTCAAAGGTATGCCACGAAGTATTTCTAAGGAGTGACCTTCATATCTATTTTCTTATCACTCAACAATGCTGATGAAACCCAAGGAATTGATTAAGGGAACAAGGGTAGGCTGTGAAGGGGGTGGATAATGTATCTACCCATGTCTTTCTGGTAGTCTTCGTGAGTAAGAGACGCTATAAAGGGAAAGCAATCACAATGAGACATAGAAGTTGGCAGTTTGAAAGAGAGCCAGGGCTTTCTTTGATGGTTTTGAGGGAAAGTTTCCTGAACTTTGAAGACTGCAGAGTAGACCCTTAAGGTGGCAAAACTAGACCAACTGTGTGGGCAGCTAGCCTCAGAAAAAGTTCCCACTCCGGTTTTCAGCACCCTCCCCATGGCCATGCTTCTCGCTGTCCCTAACCCCGATGCTCTTTCTCCCACAGAATTCTTATTTTCATTGCAGCCCTTTCTAGTTTTCTGTGAACAATGATTTAATCTCCCATCAGATTCTTCCCTAGGCATTTTAATCTTGAACATTTTACCAAAAGGAAAAAAACGATCGTACTGAGTAGGGATGACCTGTCTTCGGCCGTAACCTGTGCCCCTGTCCGCTGCTTCCCTAGACCAGCCTACCATTGCTGTAACTTATTTTCCTCTCCATCAGACTTAGGGCTCTTCTCTCAAATACTGCATACCATCCATTCTGGTTAAGCGACACTAACTACATTGTAAGTAATAGCCCGCCCGCAGCAATGTCGCCAATGGGTTTGTCGGTGCCTGGGTTATGAATGGGCCCGTCCTCAGCTGCAGTCACACCGCTCTGGGCTGGGAGCTCATCCCATCTTGCAAGGTCAGACCTCATCGAGTTTTGGACAGGGTGGAAATCTTGTAGGAAAACCTGGGATGTGGCCGTGTGTGCACTCCATAGCTGACTCACTCTCCCAGAAGCCACTGTGGTTTTCTTACCCGTTTGGAGTCAGGAGTTAGTCTGGCAGAAAGAGCTCATTTCTAGAACCCTTGAGGAGCACTTAGAATAAACCCTGATTGCCACTTCCTGACCTCAGACAGTATGTACAGGGCAACACTTCAAGGTGTCTTTACCCACAAGCACCTGAAAGCGCAGCTCAATTCTTCATGTCCACCTAGTTTAGTAAGGTACAGGAGACATCACTGGTGGCTTGAAAGTAATTGTTAACTATTACCACAGTTAATTGATCTGTTCTACTGAATGTCAGTGACTAAGTCCTAAGTACCACCTCAGAAGAGTTAATTTTATGTAAGCTCCTAGTAAACTTATACATTAGGTATTCCATCCTATTTGCAAGGACCCTGCAATTTCTTCATCTTAAACTCTCAGAGATACTAAGAGGTGAAACGCCAAGTCCAGACAGTTTCACTAGAAAACCCAGTCCTCTGAAGCACTTCAGTGCAGGACTTGTGCATTCTGAAGGAGCCAGCATTTTCCCACTTGATCCTAAAGTCTGGTGCAGGCCTCATTGCCTGTACCTGCCTGCGAGCAAACATACACACCCCAGTGAGGAGGACGGCTTCCAAGTGGCTGAGTGGGTTTGAAGTATGAACTAACGGTCCCTGGCCCCACTTAATTAACCCTGACTCAACCATGCACTATAAGGTAGAGGGACCTCTGAGGCCCAGATCTTCATCCCTGTCACAATGTCCCATCTTCATGCCTTCCTTTACTTACCTGCTACCTCCTTGTAGGCTAGTCACCTACAACCTTTGTCAATCTAATTTCAAACTGAGCCTTCTCCTCATAGGTATGACAGCTGAATGAGGCCTCCCATACACACACACACACACACACACACACACACACACACACACACACATATTTATAGAGATGGAGATAGATGATAGAGATATAGATAAATAGAAAGATAGAGATATAAATAGATAGAGATAGATAAGATAAATA
This sequence comes from Peromyscus maniculatus bairdii, assembly GCF_049852395.1. Classification (NCBI taxonomy): domain Eukaryota; kingdom Metazoa; phylum Chordata; class Mammalia; order Rodentia; family Cricetidae; genus Peromyscus; species Peromyscus maniculatus. Next base: position 44,149,005 of record NC_134858.1, read on the forward strand.
GGTAGATGATAGATAGATAGATAGATAGATAGATAGATAGATAGATAGATAGATAGATAATGTTGTGATAGATAGATAATTTACTCTTTTTTTTTTTTATTTTTTCTGAGACAGGTTTTCTCTGTGTAGCTTTGCGCCTTTCCTGGAACTCGCTTTGTAGACCAAGCTGGCCTCAAACTCACAGAGATCCGCCTGCCTCTGCCTCCTGAGTGCTGGGATTAAGGGCGTGTGCCACCACCGCCCGGCTGATAATTTACTTTTACTATTCCCTAACTTCATCGAAGTTCGTCCTTCCTGTTAGATCCAGATCCATTCCTTCCTCCAGCTTTACTCGGGGCCCATTTGGCCCCTTTGTGCATTGATTTGGGCTAGGAAATATGCATCAAGTGCCTGTTCTATTTCTCTGCTCAGTCCTAAGAACACATTCATGTTTCCAAGGTAAAAACAGCTCTTACATTATTCTATGAAAGGGACAGATAAATCAGTAAATAGGCACAAATGATACACGGACAGAGAAGAAATCACTCATGCTGAAGGTAACAGCAGAACTCCTGGAACCAGAGAGCTGTATTCTCCTCATCAGCACATCTCAGCAGGTTCTGTGTGCTGAACAGATACATCAGGGCTGGGCCTGCCCTGCCAGGAGTGGTGGTAAGCCAAGGAGTTGCTCTGAATTACAGAGATGAGCTTTTAGTCCAATTAAGTGGCAGCAGTAGGAAGAGTCAAGAAAAGTGGAAGAGGTGAAGAGAGAAAAGTAAATTATTGGGAAAAAGAGAGAGAATCTGTTGCCACTACGAGGAGGCAAAACTCAGAGAAGGTGATGGTGGCGGGGACTTGCAAAGGACTTCTACGGACAAGCTGCTGCTCACCGTAAGTTCTCTGTCATATGCCCCTCCTCTGCCATGCAAAACATCGCAGGAACCAGCCTTTGTCAGTGGTTTTGTGTAAGCCACTGGACAGAGCAACAAAGAGAAACATCACGCTTGCATACCACTTCTCTGTTGAGGCCAGAGTGACAGCAGAATGTGTCACAGAAAGGTGATCCTACAGTTGCAGGGACCGGGTGGGGTGGGGGTTGGAAGGTTGTCCACAAGAACAGCAGCCTGCAGATAGCTGAGGGAAAGAGGGAGGTAGAAAGGAGTAGTATCCATGTAGGAACAGTCACCCAAGGCACACACACACATATATACACACACACACACACACATTTACACACTCACACACACTCACACACACGCTCACAAACACATTTACACACACTCACATGCACACACACAAAAACACACATTTACACACTCACACACACACGCACACACACACAAATGTTGCATGAATCCTAATTGGTCTTATAGTAAAAACCCAGAGCCAGATATTAGGGTAATTGCTGAAAGATCAGAGGAAACAGAGGAAACAGCCACAGCCACTTCTCCCCTTGTTTTTAAAAGAAGGTCTGGAGAGATGGCTAGATAATTAAGAATATTTGTTCTTTTTTTTTTTCTTTTTCTTGTTTTCAAAACAAGGTTTTTCTGTGAAACAGTCCTGGCTGTCCTGGAACTTATTCTATAGACCAGGGTGGCTTTGAACTCACAGTCACAGAGATCCACCTGCCTCTGCCTCTGCTTCCTGAGTGCTGAGATTAGGAGTCAGGGGCATTCAATCTAAGGAGTCGTGGAGACAGGATTTTCCTCTTCTGGCTGAGGAATTGGCAAGGGGAGCAGTGGCTGTGGCTGTTTCCTCTGATCTTTCAGCATTTATCCCAATATCTGGCTCCAGGTATTTATTATAAGACCAATTAGGATTCCTGCAACACACAACACACACACACACACACACACACACACACACACACACACTTCTATGCACATACACATTCATGCACACTCACGAACACACAAACACACACCTTTACTGTAGGAGTCTGCGGGAGTCCAGCTCTGACTATTCCCACTGATTGAAGGGTTCTCTGGTGGAGGAGAGAGGAATGAGAAAATATTAGGTAGAAAGATAGAAAGAGATGATAAGAAAAACAAAGACACAGGATAGATTTGGGAGGGTCCTGGGTCAATACCCAGCCACCTAGAGCTTTATTCAAAAGGGCTTTTTATAATATGCCAAGAGGAGAGGCAAAAGACCTTCTCCTTGCAAGATCAAAGCACACTGTACAGCCAAGTATAGACCCTTCAAAACACCTGGTAAACACACCCATGGCCAAATCATCTCCTTATGCAGCCCTGCTGGGTAAAGTCAGCCCATATTCTTTGAGCCTTAGTAAGTTCTCACTAGGAAGCCTCTGTGGGCCACCACATTGAAATAGATACAAAAAAATACATATATAAAAGAAGGACATGAAGTTGGGAGGGAGAGAAGATGGGAAGGGTCTTGGAAGAACTGGAAGGGAGGAGTGAAGAGTGGATATGATCAAGATACATTGTATACGTGTATGGAAATTTCAAAGAATTAAAATTTAAAATGACTTTTATTAAATAAAGATTAAAGATTTTTCCAATTTAATAAGAGACATCTAAAAATTCTATACTTAACATCATATTGGACTTTTAGAGACTTTTTTAAGATAATATTTTTCTCATCAAATCATAAAAAAGGATACTTCCTACTCCTTCCTTTATTAAGGCAAGACTAAGGACTGATCTTAGGGACTCATACATGTGTGGTGAGTGCTCTTCCACTGAGCTACAGTCTCAGTCCTAGAAAGAGACGATAAGAAAGACAGAGACACAAGATAAATTTGAGAGGGCCCTGGGTCAATACCCAGTCACCCAGAGGTTTATTCAAAAGGGCTTTTTATGATATGCCAAAGGGAGAGGCAAAAGACCTTCCCCTTGCAAAATCAAAGCACATTGTACAGCCAAATGTAGACCCTTCCAAACACCTGGTAACCATGCCCATGGCCAAATCATCTCCTTATTCAGCCCTGCTGGTTAAAGTAAGTTCAGATTCTTAGACTCTGAGTAAGGTCTCACCAGAGAGCCTCTGTGGACACCCACACTCCACCCACAGTGACTGGGCTTCACTTCAGCCCTGAATTCTTATCAGAATCACCCAGTGTCTTTGAGAATATCTGTGCTCATAATGAGGGCCATACAGATGTAAAAATAATGTAGAAGCAATGGAAAGACAAACAGAAAGATAAGTAAAGACCAGAGATGGGTCATGGTAGGTGAAGTGACAGCTAAGCAGAGTGACAGACTAGGAATTAACCAGGCCAAAGGAGAGGAGAAATGAGGCCATGTCCCTGGAAAAAGGTAGCCACAGAAACCAGAACAATAATTCATACTCGACAGGGACTTAGTAAGGATATAACTTGCTATGTATATATCTGGGGAGGGAACAAAGAGATAAGCCCAGATTACAGAGAAGCCTAGACGAATCCTAACATCCTTGAGGTCTAGCATGCAATATCTCTTTCCACTACCCCTTTTTTTCTGTGTCTCATTTAATTACTGCCACACAGCGAACTATCCCAAACCCAGTAACTTAAAAAAAAACTGTAATTACTCACAAGGCTGCTAGGAGGTTCTGCAGATGTGGGTCAAGGCTGGCCAGTCTTGGCTGGGTTCCCTCGTGAGAGTACAGTCATCCAGTGGGTAGGCTATAGGTTAACTGTTTCAGGATACCTCACTCCCACACCTAGTGATTGGCTATGGCAATTCTGTAGCAACAGAACGATGAGGCCAAATATCTCCCATCATCCAGCAGGTGGGCTTTCCATGTAACAACACCTTCTTCTGGAGAGAGAGCAGAGCACACAAGCTCTTAACTTCTAGACTTGGAACAGATTCACAATGGGTTTTGTTGCATTTCAATGGCTAAAATGCATTTTAAAGTATCTGCTCAGATTTAAGGTCTTGAGAAACAGATTCCTCTTCAAGTTGGGAGAAAGAAAGAAGTCACAGGGCAAGAGGCATGAACACAAGGAAGCAAAAAATATGCAGTCATTTTGTGGGCCCGTGTGTGTGTGTGTGTGTGTGTGTGTGTGTGTGTGTGTGTAGTCATCTAACCAATCCTACTTTGATAGCCTTAATATCCTCCATGCATTAGCCTCAAGGTCTGGAAATGGCAGGAGGCTCAGGAACTTCCAGGAGAAGAAACAATCCTGGCCATAATTCCTTCTAAGCAACCAGCCATAGGCAAGATCCAGTCCCCTGGTCCTAATTGCTTTGCCCAGCCTTCACGTGCCATTGATTTCCTATTTTCCATCCTCTGACTCACCAATGTTGTTTTCCTTCACACCACAAACCGCCGGTTGCTTTGTGTATCCCTTAGGCCTCTGTGGGCATTTCCTTTTACATGAGCACATGAAGAAGCTACAGTGCTCCCCAGAACAGCCAAGGCGATTGTCGAGGCAGAGCCAGTGATCACTGGCCCTGTAAGGGACAGGAAGTAGGGATTTCTGAAGAGCTGGCATACACTATTTCTTCTCGAAGACAGAATGCTGTCTCTGTGGCCTCCCCCAGGCCTCATGCCTTGTTCACAGGCCTTGTGATAAAGCTTGTCAGCACCTGGCCAAAGGACCTCTTGGGCTCACATAACCACAACACTCTTCAAAACAGACATGGATAATATGTGCGGCTGGTGTCCCTTCAGACACTATGTCCTGTCTGAGCTCTGGGCTTGAAAAATAATGGAAGAAAAAGCAAAGAACAGCATGAACGGGAAATGGTGCCTTGGAGGACAGAAAAAGAAAAGGACATACGTTTAGGAAACAAAGAGCAAGGCTAGAGAGATTTTAGACACTGGCTTCATGTTTTTGAAGGATTGGTATTGGTTGGAAGGGAACCTCCTTGTCAATCTTTTTTGAGGAAAGAGAAAGCAGAAAGGAGTCAGGTTAGCTGGGATGGAGAACTTCCTGTATACAAAAGACCCAGTAAACAGGATATTATGCTGGGCTGGGCCCAACTCTCCCTGAGGGGATGTGAAGGTTAATCTCTACTGTCAACTTGTCTGGACTAAGGTCCCCAAGGGACACACCTCTGGATGCTGTTATGACAGTGTTTTCACAGAGTTTTAACTGAGAATGAAGGTCCACCCTAAATGTGGGCAGCATCAGCCTATGGACTGGGATTCTGGAATGAATAAAGAGAATGAAGCAGGTGGATTACAAGCACTCATCTCTCCCTGCTTCCTGACTGGATGCAGTGTGGCAGCTGCTGTAAGTCTTCTGGGCCCCTTCTTCAACTAGGAATCAAAATAAACCCTCATTTCCTGTGATCTTTGACTTAATTGTCACCTAGACACAACCAGGAGTCACCTGGGGAGAGTCCCAATGGGGGCTTGTCCCTATCAGTTTGGCCTGTGGGCATGTCTGTGGAGCATTATCTTGACTGTATTAATTAATGTAAGACAAGTCATCCTAAACATGGTGGCACCTTCTTGTAGCAATGCACATAAAAAGACAAGAGAGAAGGAAGCTTTCCTTTCTGGCCACCTTGACTTTCACTCTCACCACTGAGTTCATCTAGTCTATTGCTGCTGCAGCTGATTCTTTTGCTGATATTAGAACCGGCTTCAGGTTTCCAGTGTTGACTTAAGATCAGCAGATCCCCAGGAAACTTCCAATTCTTTGGGCCCAGATTGGAACTGCTGAGGCCCCAGGCTCATGGACTAGTAGTTACTGGGTTAGTTACTGGGTCAGTTACTGGGTCCGTTACTGGGTCCTATGCTTCTTTGGTATGAGATATTGTTGAACCACTCTGACCATATTGTGCAAGCTAATCTAATAAGTAAACTCTTTTAACATATGTGCAGTCTATCCATTCTGTTCCTCTAGAGAATCCGGACTATACAATGGGTTAACTTGCTTTTGTTGGCTATTTTGACCCAGCAAGGAGAAATGATACTAATACAAGGAGTGTCCAATATTAGGAGAGTCAAAAATGAAGTGCATAAGCAACTAAAGATTGGCAATACAGCCTTTCTTTACGCACCCAAGTCATCTGGTAGCGACTGGAATTGCTACAAACTCTTAAACAAAGAAAAGTAGCTGGGTGAATCTTGGCAAAAGTGTTAGGACTTTAGCTAAGAAGGACTTGTATAAACAGAAGGAAATTAAACCAGGAGGTGTAGAATCAAAGGAAATAGGATGACCAACCCATTCCATCCTTATTGTGGAATCTCCTCAGCTGTGAGTTCACTGGTGTGGCTGACCCATGTAAAAGAGAAAGAATGACTATTGTATGACTTTTTCTGAGGAAAAGGCAACGAATGGCTAGTCAACCTAGACCAAAAAGAGAGGAAGGAAGCCCAATTCTGGCTGAGTTTATCTTGGTGATGGAGTACAGGGAAAGGGTAACTCAGGTGACAGTGGATACTCAGCTACCAGCTGTGTTGCGCTGCTGGGGTGGGCTTGCCTACAGCTCCACCAAAGAGTTTTATGAGCCTCCTTTCTCCCACTAGTAGGGAATACTTTGATTCAGAGGAAAGAGCTATACAACAGTCACGAGTCAGCGTCATTTGTGGGACCATTAAAGAGATTACCTTTGGCTAAGATTTAAGAGCAGACCCACCTTCAGAGAGGTGGGGACAACAGAGACTCAGTGGCCTATGGGCTCCTTCAACTTGCTAATTCTGTCACTTCTATCTTCCAGTGACTTTTAAAGTGTCTTGGCTTTGGTCACAATGTCCCACTAAGCACATATTAGTCATAAAACTCCACATCCTGATTCTGTAAGGTGACTCAGCGGCAGTGTCTTACCTTGGAGTAGAAAATTGTCCTTCGTATGACATGTTGACTGGAAGACTTTACATTTCATGATCTTACATGTTCTTTGAACTCAATGACTGGATGGATGGATGGATGGAAACTGATATAATGGAAGGATGAATGGATAATGGAAGGAAAGATGGATTGAGAGAGCAAATGATAAAGTGGAGTAATAGCTTGTTAATTAGAGTGATGGGTGAGTGAATGGATAGATACATGAATTATAGATGGAATACTGTGATGAACATGTGAAAGAGGAAGTCATAAAATGCAGATAGCAAAAGTATTTGTGCAGTAGGGTTATATTTTGAATGCATTTGAATGTGATATTTTAATCTTTAATATAATATTCTTTGAGAATTTCTTATAGAATACAATATATTTTAATCATATTTACCTCCTATTCCTCCCCTAACTCCTCCCAGGTCCATCCCACCCCCACTCCATCCCAATTTTATCTCATGTATAGATACATATGTATGTATCCCACTTAGTACAATTTGTGCTGCCCATATACTCATGGATATGGGGCCATCCGCTGGATTTTGTTCCAACTCCCAGGGACCGCATCCCTAAAGAGAACAGACTATCCCGCCCCTAGCAGCCATCGGTGGTCAATAGCTCCTCAGCTGGAGGAAAGTTTCTGAGCCCCTTCTCTCTCCATGATAAAATGCTTGCTGGCTTGATCTTGTACAGGTATTCTGCAAACAACTATATCTGCTGTGAATTCATGAATGCGGCAATCTTTTCATGTCTAGAAGACACCGTTTCATGCCGGTCATTCCCAACCTCTGGCTCTTACATCCTTTTCATCTCCAACATTCGCATATTCCCTGAGTCTGGGTTTGGGGGTGATATAGATGTCCCACTTACGGGTGAGTACCCCGTTGACATGTATTCTCCGCAATTTGACCAGTTCTGAGTCTCTGCATTAACCACCGTTCACAGCATAAGAAGCTTCTCTGATGACTACTGGGAGCTGTACCAACCTAGGGTACAGAGATATGTATTTAGAGGGCAGTTTGATACTATTTAGCAAAATAATAGTAGTAGATTCACCCCTGGGGACTATGAACTCACAAGTTCTGGTTGGCAACCAAGAGCAACAGTAATAACTTCGGGCAATCTCTGGAACACCCTGCCCAACTATTCATAGGGAGGTGTCTTCCACCTGGCACTTTTGAGTCTGCACTTCCAATGTTGTCTTGCTATAGACCCATCATATGATTATAGAATATCTCCCTAACACACCCACCAATCTACCAACCCTCCCCTCTCTCTGAGTTCCTGGACTCTTTCTCCCACTCAAAGATAGTTTGGAGATGAGACTTGAGTTTTAATTCTATCACTCCCACTAATGCCACATGGCCTTGGTCATGTCTCTTCAGTCTTTATAACCTTAGTACTGTGTAAAAGAGAGGTGGATGCCTCAGAGAACCCCTAGAGGCCTCCATGATGTCATGTTCATCACCCTTATTATTGAAAACAACCAAAGAAATGCAAAGGAGCACAAGAATGATGTCCTGTGGGTATCCAACATTTTCAGATCTGATACCGAGGTACTAATCATAGGATAGCATGCTCTTTTCCCCATGTAGGAGGGAGACAAGCTAGAAGGAGGTCTAGGAACCCTGCCCACCTCTTGTCACCAGCCTCTGGGCTTGAGTTCGGCCTTCCCTGGGCTGGAGAAAGAGGGTGTTTCTCTGCCATTGCTTTCAGTCTGTTTCCATGTGGCTGGTGTGAATTTGTACATTTTGCAGCTGAAGACAGTGGGCTCCCCAGGATAATAGCAGCTGTTCAAGTGCATATTAACACTCGAGATACTTGGTAAGAGGGATTGGAGTACCACCCGGTTTCTTTATTTTTTATTTTTTTGCCTGGCTGAATCAATAATTAAGTGTATTCTAATAGTGCAGTTTTGCTCGGGATTCTCATTTGGCTCAGACATTAGGCCTAAATGAAATATTTAGTTGACAGGATACAGTTAGGAAGCAAAACCACATTTCTGTCTGTATACTTTAATTTTTCTAATGATGAGAAACCACAGTCTGTCTTCCGACCATGGCTGCTGTGGCCTGCCTGTCACCCCCTCTTCCAGAGACAAGATAAAAAATCCTTCTTCCCTCAACAGGAAAAATGATAGTGTCAGACCCTGGTGGCCACCATCAGATGGGCCTGGAGCCATGAGAAAATCCTATTTCTAACCCATTTCATCCTAATATGAACAGACTCATTGGAAAGGTATGCTGGAGTCTTTGCTTTAGGCAATGGGAAAAGAGGCTGTAGTCAGAATTGGGAGCACCAGGTGATGATGTAGGAGAAGTTGACAGCTTAGGGCACAGGGAATGTGTGCACATAGTGTGGTATCAGACTTGTATATGCACAGTCATGTCAGCCATGTTGACATGCCAAGGGGAGGTTGGGTAGCTCCTGACCTAGGAATTCATCTGCTTTGGGTGTGACCAGCCTAGGATGGAGACTCAAAGACTGAGCTGAGGAGTCTAGAAGGCCCAGGAAATGGAGTCTAAACTGGACAAGTGATGACTTGGAATGAGCTTGAAGTGCTAGCTTAGACCTTGTCTTATTGTTTCAACCGTTGATGAATTATCCTGCTCTCAAAGGAACTATGGAACACTAGATTCTAATTTCAGCAGGTAGAGCTATTGAATGACTTCTTCAATCATATCCCTCTCCCCAGGCAGTCTTTCCTTCATTTGCAGTCCGTGCCCACCCCCCACCCCCACCCCCCCCCACCCCCTCCTCCAGTCTCCATCACTCCATTCTGCCTTCTCCCTTTTCTCTCCAGGAGACAATTCCATGGGCTACTGTCTTCCCTTTCTTTCAAGTTCTGACGGGACACACTATGCAAAGGTATCTTGTGTCTAGTCTAAGTGCACTCACAGATGCCCGACTGCTGCTTGAGAGACTGCACCTTCTGGTGTTCTTAGTCTCCAACACCTTGTCCACCCTTTTCTGCTCATTGTTAGCAGGAAGGATACAAGAGCTGTGCATATGACCAACATTGATCCAGAGAAGCATGACACAGCTCCTCTATGTGTGTCTGGGGCACAACCCAAGTTGCACATAACCTGGGGTCCAGGTGACAGAAGAAGAGAGATCAAAGTCACCCACATCAGGCATACAAGGGTTATTGTTCATTCAATATAAGGACAGTTTTCTCTTCTGAGTACCTCCAGTTTAGATAATTATTTTGTATGCAACTCTGAAAATCAGAAGGAGAGAGAGCAATGGAAAGGAAAGGAAGGTGTGTGATGTTGATCTTGAATCCAGACTGGCTGGTTTATGCTTGCAGTGTTTGAAAAGTCAAACCATTCATATCCAGCAAAAGGGGCAATGCAGAGAAGTAATAGTTGTCTAATATTTGCTCAGCCTATTGTCTGAATGTGTATTCCCAGATGCCCTGGCTTCTGTGGAAAGTTATATCACTATGTCTTAAGACTTCTTTGTGTGGGCCATTTCTGAGTTGTTTCTCCCTCTCCCTCTCCCTCTCCCTCTCCCTCTCCCTCTCCCTCTCCCTCTCCCTCTCCCTCTCCCTCTCCCTCTTCTCTCTCTCTCTCTCTCTCTCTCTCTCTCTCTCTCTCTCTCTCTCTCTGTGGTTATACCTGAGCAAGTTGTGGCCTATTTTCAAAATCAAGGTATCAGGGGAACTGAGGTTAGGTAGGGGTAGAAAACAGAGATGGGAAGGCTTGTGGTCTTGGAAGGTTCTGTCCTGAACATCTCTGTGGGTCAGAGACAAGGAGAGAGAGGTGTCTATGGAAGGTCCTTCAGGGGAGATGCTCCCCAAGATGAATAGTTACCATATTAGGCATCACTAGAATTCCCTCTGAAGTATTTAGTGCATGAGATTTTATTTCGTACAGTGCTGCATTTTGATCCCCATAGAGACCCTAGAAAGTGAATAAAGCAGTTGGATCTATGCCTAACTCAGACACACCAGCTGGGGCCCAAGACGATTAATGTATTGCTGGGGATGGTACAGTGACATCTTTAGGCTATAAGATTCCTTTCTACTCGCTGTAAAAGCTAGGCATGACTCCTTGTAGAGTTTTCCAATGCTTATGCAATAGTAAATCTCTATGGTCAATTTGAGTAGATTGGTACCACCTAAGAGACACACCTTTGCTCACATCTTAAAGGATGTTTACAGAGAAGTTTAACTGAGGAGAGAAGATCCAGTTTGAATGTGCTTACTACCATCCCATGGATCTTGGGGCCAATTAATAATTAAAAAAAAAAAAGTAAAACAATGGAATACAGGTAAATACCAGCATTCATTTCTGCATGCTTCCCAACCATGGATAGAATGTGATCTCATCCCGTCTGCCATGCTGTCCTTGCCTTGATAGATTGAATTCCTCTCAACCATGAGCCAAAGTAAAACTTCCCTTTCTTCAGTTGGTTTTTGTGAGGCATTTGGTCATAGCAATAAGAAAATTAACAATACAGAATGTTGATAGCAGATGTAGCATCCTTGTTGTGGCTCCCTGGCCATAGAGTTTGTGGGCATTCGGAACTCATTTGAGGGAGGAATTTGGAAGTACTAGGGCTTGCAGGCTACAGAAACCCTAGGATAACACCATCAAAGCTTGATGGACATTCTTATGGGGGTTCAACAAATCAGAATGCCAAGATAAATGTGGACAGTGGAGACCTGGCTTCATAACATATCAAAAGAGAACAAGGATTCTGTAGGGACCTGGCCTAGAAACCTTCCATGTTACATTCTGGAAAATGACCTGACTCTACTCCACCCATGTCTTAACATTTTTGTGGGAGGCTGAATAAAAAATAATAAGTTGAGAAAATTTCAAGACAGCATCACATTCAGTCTTTGGCAGGGTTATTGCTCACTACATTCATGGTGGTTTATAATGATAATTTAAATCAGGAAGATATGATAAATGTGCAACTTGTCATGAAAGAGTTTGAACAAGGTTAAAGTTCTAGACAAGAAGGGCACAGAGACCTTGCACTTTCACCTGGAGGAATATGGAAGGTACCTCAAGGGATATGTCCAACTGCCAAGGACCCCCAACTTCTAAAAATCCCAACTCATTTTGAAAAGTGAGAGACTGAACTGCGTACCACGGTAAGGGTTTCCCACCTAAACACAACTACTTGGGGAAGTGTTTTCCAAGTGCAGCCACTAACACACAGCAGCCAGCACAGCTGTGATAGAAGAGGACAAGACTACATCTTAATCCAACAGCAGAGCTTGGCAGGGTCATCCCCAAAGTGGTGGTTTTGCAGGCATACAAAATACAAGGATTATGGGGCCATGGAGGTTTGCACCAAGGTTTCAGAAAGCTACTGAAAATGGAGAATGAATGGCATATTTAGATTCCCTGGAAGGAAGCTGTAAAGGAAAATTGTGTGAAGTTGTTTTGAAGGTGAGACCTAAGTTTCAGTAGAGACCTCGGGATTTTGGAAATCTACCATGAAAGCTTTTGAATGGATTGGAGCTAGCTCATGAGATAGTACACATTACTGCAAGCGGAAGAACTGGAGAAGCAGGGCTAGCTAAGTCTGCTGAAGAAGAGATGATTCCATCACAAGCCTGAGATGTAGGATACAGAGCTGCAAAGATGGGTGTTTCTCTGCTGGCATTCAGTTTTGCCTTGTTCTGGCTTCTCCTTGCTATCCTCCATATTCTCCCTTTTGGAGTAGAAATAACTACTCAGTACCATTGTGTGTTAAAACTATGTAACTTGTAGTTTGACTTTTACAGAGGCTAAAGATTAAGAGATTATGTTGAGTCTCAGAAGAGACTTGATATTTTTTGATAGTATGAGGACTCTTAAGATGTCATCAGATATTCTTGGAGATGCTCTAAGTGCATCCTGTACTTATTATGAAATAAACATGAGACCAGGGGCAGTAGAGGAAATGGTAAACTTAAAAATGACATATTTGGAAGTCTATTGAACTAAGGGTGAAGCTGTGATAGTTGATCTTCACTACAAACTTGACTAGATTTGGAACAGAGTGTATACACCTTTGGGCTCGTTTCCAAAAGTGTTTTTGGAGAGGTTCAACTGAGAGAAGGAGAGAAGACACACCCTGAATGTGATCAGTACCATCTTGTGGACTGGGGTCTGAGCTGGATAAGAGAAAAATGGAGAAAGCCAGATAAGTATCAGCATTCGTGTCTATTTCCTTCCAAACTCCAGATTCAATGTGATCAGCTGCCTCATGTTCCTGTTGCCTTCCCTGACAATGAGGGACTGCAATCCTCTGAACTGTAGGGCAAAATAAGCCCTTCCTCCTAAAGGTGCTTTTTGTCAGGTATTTGGTTACAGCAATGAGAAAATAATTAATACACTTTATTAACATGTATTCCAGGAGATGAGCAATGTGAAAACATAACAACATGGTTTTTTCATATCTAGTCTCAATGACTATCTCCTGAGGACTCCACAGCTGTCACTCCACCCCTTAAAGCAACCTTTATGCAAGATTTTGCTTTTGACCTAAAGGAAACATCGTCCCCAATCCTGAAACTTCCTTCTACAGGGCGTGTTTATTCTTAACACATCTGGACCATCTCTATTCTTACCTACTCTTTCCCATGAAGGAGTAATGCTATCTCAGCCTGGTGATGTTAGGGATAGAACAGACACTAGGAAGCACAGCTTCACTCTCTAACTTCTTGCAGGTTTATCTACAGGAGCCAAGGCTCCCTCTGGGACACCAGCCCTCATATAAGCTAAGCAGAAAGAAGCTCAACCCTGCCATCAAACGGAAGTTGTTGTGATCTACCAAGACTCAGAAGCAAATCTCTGTGACTTCAGTTCATGAACTGTAAGTCACAACACAGTTTACATCATGTCCTCAAACTTACTCATCAACCAAGGTGACAGTGTTGGCCTCTGTCTTCTCTGCCAGAAGGGAAGGAGATGAAGAGAGAAGGAGAAAGGAAAGAAATGAAAAAGGGAAGGGAGGAAAGAAGGAAGTATGGGAATCAGGCCTGTATGGACTCTTGTCTCTGTCCACTGTCCGTAACCCACAGCCTAGCTGAGGCCCATTAATCAGCAGCTCTGCCAATTCTAGTTGTTAGTGGTTATGTTTCTTCTGACAGCATGCCTTCCCCCTGACTTGAGATATATGTCATAGTTAAATCCACTAGGATGAATAGTCTGATGTAGAAACATCTCCTCTATTCTATTTGGCACTTAGTGAGAATGCCCCGCTAGGTCTGTGTTTCAAAGTTCCAGTATAAGGAATCACTGGGTTCGGGCCAGGACCAGATAGAAAGAGGACAGAGCCCTTGTTCAGCACAGGGAATGGAGCACTTACAGATTATCAAAAATGTGTCTGCAAATTGAAACTTCCACCTTATAGCTACTCAAATGCCATGAAAGTGAAAATATGACCCCCAACCCACCTGCCTCCTCAGCCCCTCCCATGGTATATCCCCAGCAAAGCAATGGTGTGTCTGCCTTTCCCAGGGCTCTGGGGTCCCAGAAACAGATTCAACTCCCAGCCCCATTTTTTTCACCAACTGTGAATTGGGTAATAGAACAAAAGCTCCCCATAGACTCAGTTTCCTCCCGAGTAACAAGGAAAATGACAACAATTATTTACACATTCAGATTTTTTTTGTTCGTTTTCATTTTCTTAGAAATTCATTTTTGTGTCACAAATTTTCTGTTTATTGTGCTTAAAATATGTTGAGCAACATAGTTTTAACTTCTAAAAGATTTTCCTTGTTTTCTCTTTATTCTTTCACAATGAAACATACCATGTCATTCTTACATATTGAATGCAAATCTCTCATTTCTCCAGAGACTTTCCAAAGGTTTCCTCTCTCCTCCGTCTGCTCCTCATGTCACTTTTCTTTCCTCTGATTTTTCCTGTTAGTTTGGACACTGCATTTTTGCTTTTCTAAACCTCCAGAAGCGGGCATCAAGACTCACCTGGAAGCTTCGTGTGAGCTCTTACTAGCTGATGGCCTCTGTAGGCCTGGAGGACAGTGCTCAGCTATGAGCATCCTGAAATGTCAGCCAGCATAGGCCTTGTCTTTGTGATGTTCTTCTTCAGAGAGCAATCCTCTGACCTCCTGCTGGGGGATAGAAGCCCCAGCTGGTAGGTTGATGGAACCACAACAATGGGAAGTGCCAGAATGGAGATGGTCAACTCATATCTTTTTCCTAATGGACTGCTTGATCCCACCTTTCATCCAAGTGATGCCACCCTTCTACCCAATGATCCCATCCTTCATTCCAGTGATCCCATCCATCCACCCAGTGATCCCACCCTTCATTCCAGTGATCCCACCCTTCAACCCAGTGACCCCATCCATCATCCCAGTGATCCCATCCTTCATTCCAGTGATCCCACCCTTCAACCCAGTGACCCCATCCATCATCCCAGTGATCCCATCCATCCACCCAGTGATCCCACCCTTCATTCCAGTGATCCCATCCTTCATTCCAGTGACCCCACCCTTCATCCCAGTGATCCCACCCAGTGATCTGCACCTTCACCATGCCCAAGTCTGATCTCCCAGAATATAAATGGGCCTTACCTCATTTAATATCTCCAGAGAAGCAAACCTTCCTGCCAGGTTAGGACAGGTGTAACTGTTTGACCATTCAGGATGGCAAAGGACATATGGGTCAATAGACTTCCTACCAGCCTTTGCAGTGTAGCCTCAGTTTGTAGCCCTGGCTGGCCTGGAATTCGATATTGTAAGCCAAGCTGGTCTTCAACTTAGAGAACTGCCTGCCTTAGCTTCTCCAGTGCTGAGATTAAAGGCGTGTACTACTGAGCTTAACTACTGAGCTTAACTTAATCAGCTGCTGACGATCTGGGATTCTCAGTGCCTAAAGCCTTCCAGGGTCGGCGCTTCTCTCCTCCTATAGCATTCTCACTTTCACCATTTTTAATCCATTACATCATGAGCACTCTGATTTTTCCATTCTCCAAATAACTTACTCATAGTTCCCATTCTTTGCTAAGTACAGCTCCACTGCCTGGGATCTCACAGGTTTGCCCCCTTGGAGTGTGACAGGAAGAGGGTCAGAAAGCAGCAGATAGGATGCCCCATTAACCTGAGTATCACAGGCCCAGAGTCCACCACAACACCTGATACTAGAGCATGTTAGTCTCTTTTTGCCTTCACACCTTCCTTCTAAGCTACGTTGCTCTCTGCATCTGTGGCTATCCATGGGTTATTTGAGAGATGCAGTATTCCACTGAGACCCAAAGTACCCCTTATGATGGATGGGTTCCAGAATTCCCAACCAAAAATGTCATTTCAGACAGTGATACCAAAATGCAGACAGGATTTAGTCCAGAAGATTGAGTGGTTGCCCTGAGTCTCCCTCCTCTGTGTTTAGATAACATGTGTTATTTTTTCCCTTGTAGTTTTGATACTGAAGAAAGGTTTTGATACTGCACTTGGACACCTCAGGTCACCCCCTTGGAAAGGCTAACCCAGACTTCTCTTTGCCAATAGTCTGATGCCCAGAAAGATTCATCTTCTTTGATGATACTATTTATTAATCTCTCAAATTTTATTTTCCATGCCCTCCATTAAAAATAAAGCTAGAAGATGTGTCTGTCTTATGGATTCCTGATATGGTAGCAATTGAAATAATATCTGGTAGTTAATATATAGTCCACATATATTATCTGAATGACTCAATAAATGATTAAAATCAATAATGGAAAGACAACTTGTGCCCATGCTGTATGAACCTGAATAGCAAAATGAGGATTCTGGACTGTACTTGGCACCAAAGCAACCTGAAGCTGCCAAAGTCATTTGGGATAATGGTAGGATCATTGATTTGGAGGGTGGAGTCATTGGGATGAAGAGTGGGGAGATTGGGATGAAGGGTGGGACCACTGGGATGAAGGATGGGGTCATTGGGATAAAGGTGAGATAACTGAGATGAAGGGTGGGGTCATTGGGATGAAGGGTGGGGTCTTTAGGATGAAGGATAGGATCACTGGGATGAAGGGTGGGTGTAGATGTAACCAACCGTCTTATTAAATAAGAAACACAGAACCAATGCAAAGAAGAAAGCCAAGAGGTCAGAGCTAAGAGCTAAAACCTTACCCTTCCTCCTGCGGTGGTCCTACCTCTCTGAAAAGGAGCTACTTCCTATGTTAAAGTCTTAAAGACTTTTGGTCTGCCTTCTCATTGGTTGTAAACCCAACCACATGACCACCTCATCACTGCCTGTCTGTACAGATGTCCAGGTCTTCTATGGTTGGTATTGAGATTAAAGGCGTGTGTCTCCAATTCTGGCTGTATCCCTGAACACACAGAGATCTACCTAGCTCTGCCTACCAAGTGCTGGGATTAAAGGCATGCACCACCAGCGCCCAGCTTTCCTATAGCTTGCTAATATCTCTAACCCCCGGGCAACTTTATTTATTAACATACAAATAACATTTTAGAACAAAATAAAATATCACCATATTTTCCCTTTTCTATTTTAATAAAAAGAAAAAAGGAAAAAGCTTATAACTAACATAAGAAAAACTATATACAAAAGTACAATAACTATATACAATATATACAAGTAATAAATACCTAAACAATGTCTAGTCCATTTGTATTTGACAAATTCAGAGAAAATAATTCCATTATCTATCCTCTTTTGGTAAGTCCAAAATGTATCTAATTCACTTTCTATCCTAATTAATCTTCAACTATAACTAACTAATCTTCAACTCCCTCAGAGACCCAAAAAGGAAATAATATTACTAACAAAATAAAAACAGGAAGTACATGCAAGCAACTTTCAAAAAGTTGACAGAAACAGCTAGCTGCCTGGACAGTCATCTGAGGTTTCTCCACAGTGTTGGAGCATCATCTTCAGCCTATAGGCTTAGCGTATATGACAGACTCATTTGTGAAGTAGGATGTACACAAGGTCAACAGTTCAACTTCACATTGGGTGAGAGCAGTGTATATACCAGAAACACCTGAATTCCACTAGTATCATGTCATGATTCAGGATTTTAAATTCTGGAAATTGTTGATGTTTTTTTAATTCAGCTGTCCATTCTTCTTGGATATGTGTGTATGTGGCTTCATCTCAGCATCCCGTTCTTCTCTACATCCCTCTATTAAATGCCATTCTACTATTGAAAGGTATGAGCTTAGTTACTCTTCAAGAATTACTGTTTCATCTGATGTTCCATTGCACATCAGAAGCCATCGGCCCACTGCCTGTTTGGCTGCCTTCAAAGAAAAGGGTACTGTACCTTTTCCGGATTGTGAAGGCCACTTCAGGGATGGTGCCATATTGTCCTGGCCTCAGAAGATGCCTTTTGATAAAGCCATAACCACACTTGTTTTGGCAAGAATCAGTAGTCCTTTGTTTCATGTCCTGTCTGTCCTGTTTGTCAGCAGTTGATTCGAGGATACTTTGTTGTCCAGTGGCTAACTTTTGCCACAATGAAAGTTAACTCCAATTGCAGTTTTTTCAATGCCCATATTTTCTCTGAAGTAGATTGGTACTGCCAGGAGCTGACATGTCTCATAGTCATAACAAAAAAGAAAAATTTTCTAAGTCATTAAAACATTTTAAATGCCATATTCTGTAGATCTCTGAAGGGTTTGAAGATGACCTGTCTATCTAAAATATATCTGTTCAATCTTGAAAACATACCTAATATGACTATAAGTTCTATTATAATGTCTAACTACTAACTTTCATTTCTTTATATCCTAATAGTTGGTAATAATAGCATTCAAGGATCAGAAAATTGCATTACATTGTTAAATGAACGGTATAAGTACAATTAGAAATATACAGATAGCATTTTCTAACAATATCAATTTCAATGTATATAATTTGTATACAATATAAAACAATCCAATCCAATGTAAAGTATTTACATTTTTCTTTTCTTTTCTTTCTTCTTTTTTTTAAAACAAGAACCTTAAATCTAATCTCCTTTGTTTAGCCCTTTTCCTAACCCTTGACAACAACTTGTAACCAACCCCCTTAATCAATGAAAATTATCCCAGACCCAAAACCCATTAAAAGACCAAAATAAAATATCACCATAGGTGGGGTCACTGGGATGAACAATGAAATTACTGGGACCAAGGGTGGAGTCACTGGGATGAGGAGTAGGAGCATTGGGGTGAAGGGTGGGGTCACTGGGGTGAAGGGTGGGGTCACTGGGATAAAGGGTGGGATCACTGGGGTGAAGGGTGGGGTCACTGGGATGAAGGGTGGGGTCACTGGGATGAAGGGTGGGGTCACTGGGATGAAGGGTGGGGTCACTGGGATAAAGGGTGGGGTCACTGGGATGAAAGGTAGGCTCAAGAAGGCTGTCTTTCAGGAAAAGTAGCACAGCAGGTCTGAGCATGGTGGGAACTGAATGAGAGGTGCTGAGAGCGGTACTCTGGGAATGGCCCCCACTGAGAGATGAGCAGTAAAGTCTCCCAATCTGCTTGGCATGTTTAGGTTCAGGATAAGAACCTCCCATAAGCCCCAGACCCCCTTTGCCTCTTCCTGCTCCTAGCACTCGCTGTGTGCCTGCAGGCCCTGGGGACCAGGCTGGAGGGGGCAGCTGCCTTCAGTAAGTGCTCTCTTCCCTGGCTGCTGCCTCCACTTGGTTTCTGCTCACAAAGGGCACTCAGCCATCAGGCTAGTGGCTTCTGTCTTCCTTGATTGTTTCTAAACTTTTGGTTTTTGAATACTAGCCACCAAAGTTGCTTCTGACTTCCTAAAGGGAATGAAGAGCCAGCAGTTGAGTTAAGGCAGGCAGAGGGGAGCCGCTGTGCAGATTTCCCCGTCATTAGCAAGTTTTCCTGACAGCAGAAGGAAGTGTTTCCAGTCAATTCTTTGTAGTCAATTCTTGATCGCTGTCCTCCCGTTGTTAATATTGTTGTTAAACTCCCGATGCCTCACTGAGTGGAAAGTTAATTATAATAATTAACAGAGAACTCCTGAACTTGTCAAACTGGTAATTATAAACCGCAGGGACTTTTATCATTAATAGATGCCATGGAAAGTAAAGGCACAGGGGTGCTGGCAGGGACAGGCATACAGGAGATGTTCCGGTCCAGAGCCAAATCTGAGCACCACCAGGACAGGAGAACATGGCTTCCTTTGGCTCTGGGCCCAACACTGCTGCCTCTGCCTTCCAGAAAACTAGCCTTGAGTTTCCTGACACACAAGCCTTCCCACTGCCCCCACCCCCAACACACACTTTTCCACTTCACTTACAAAGGACTGGTTTCACAATATTTCATTGGACATCCACTAAGTGCAAGAATTTCCTTTAGAAACCAGAGATAAAATTGTGACTATGGTACCCTACTTTGGCGATGTGGAAGCTTTGATGTTCTAATCCCATTTGTTTATTTTCACTTTCTGCCTATGGTTTTGTGATCATATTCAAGAAACCTACCCAGACCAGTGTCGTGGAATGTTCATTGTCTCCTAATAGTTCTAGAGTTTTGGGTCTTGTGTTTAGGTCTGTACTCTATGTCGACTGTGGTGGTAGATAGTAAGGGTTTGTTTTCACTCGTCTGTGTATGAAATTCAAGCCTTCCTCAATTTTTATTTACATTAGGGAAGATATGGAAACAACTTGTGTTCATCAACACATGAATGGGTTAAAACACATGGTACACAGACACAATGGAATATTATTTGACCTTAAAAAAAAGAAAATTTCATTATTGGTAACAATATGGATGGACTTAGAAGACAGTGTTAAGTGAAGTAAGCCAGGCATGAAAAGATAAATACTATATAATGATCTCCTTCATGGGTGGAATCTAAAATTGTTGAACCCAGGAGTAGAGGATAGAAAGATGGCTACCACGGAGGTGAGGGTAAGAGAGAAAGCAGATATTCATCACTGGGTACAGAGCTACAGTTAGACGCGTTCTGATATTCCACTAAGAGACTTCAGCTAACAATACATTATATATTTACACAGTGAAATGAAGGGATTTCAAGTGTTACCACAAAGAAATAACTATTTGAAGTGACAAGTATGTTAATTACTGTGATTTGATCATTCCACAATGTGTACATCTATTAAACATCACACTGTACTCCACAAGTATAAAATTATTATATGTCGACTAAAATGTAACTTCTAAAAATGGTACAATATCAGTCCGTAAAGAGACTATAGGGCCAGCAAGATGGCTAAGTATGGAAAGGCACTTGCTATGAATCAGCCTGAAGCTCTGAGTTCAATCCTGGGGACCCACATGGTCAAAGGCAAGAACTGATCACACCTATATCCATACACATTCAAACAAATAAAATATAACAAACTTTCAAAGAGATTATAAACTACGAACTAAAGAGTCCTTTAGAGCATGATAGAATTGCATGCTTGTTGCATCATTCATGGTGTACATGACGACAGAATGAATTTGCTAGAATGAGGAATGACCTTGGTATCAGAAGTTCAGAATGATGCGCTAGTTGATGGCTCTTGGCAGTTAAGAGCACTTAATATCCTTTGCCAGGCATGTAGTAGCTATTCAACAAGAGGTGGTTTTTAATAATGTTGTCAGAGCTGAGAATGGTAACCTAAGAGTCTCAGAAGATGATGCAGGAGGATTGCTAAGGGTGTCATGCCAGCTTGGCGTACATAAAAAGACTCAGTCTCAGAGCCCTCCACCAACACACAGGCACACGTGCACACAACACACCCATATACACATCTATACTCATATGTACATATATTCAATATTTTATCTCTTGTTGAGAAGACTGTCTCATATACAGAATCACTTGGTCAGTTCAAAGAATAAGATGCATGCTATTATCAAGATAATATTATTATCAGTAATGTTATAAGATAATATTATTATGTGTAATGTAAGATAATCTTATTATGGGTAATGTTATGAGATAATACTATTATCCTTAACAAACACTGACTAATGTGGCCTGGGCATCGTCTTGGTTACACATGCACAGCTGTCATCCCTATAATGGCTTCTGTAATCACCAATGAGAGACAGAGCTTCGGTTCTTTTCTAAGAAATTACTCCATTTCCTTCTCGTAGGCTAGCCTAGGAAGTCAACAGCCACCTCCACTAGAGCAGCCTGAGTCCCTCCCCAAGGAAGCCTTGAGAAGAGCCTGTTCCCCTCTGCAGACTGTGGGTGGAATGAACTTTGCCCTGCTTTGGGGTGTGGTCCTTCCTCGATGCCCTTGATGTTTGTAGAAACAACTGCAGAGGGGTGGTTTGGAAAGACTCCAGTGGCCCAGCCCTAGCTCGCACTCTTTCCCCCTCCAGACCACCTCAGTTCGGCCTACATTCTAAATAAAACTTTCTAAAGGCACTGTCCCCTGGACCCCAGAGCAACCATAATACATCCTAAATGTAAATTTGAGGGCTGCCCAAAAAAGCAACTCTCTGCATAGTCAGCTTAACTTGGACCCCAGCACAGATCCCAGGGAACAAACAGGGGTGTAGGGAACTGTCTGAGGGACATGTGGTAACTTGACTGTAGGGACAGCAGCTGGCTGGCAACCCGCTCCAGTCCAGCCAGGCACTTTTTGGAATTTGAGGGCTTTTCCTGGCAGGGTGAGAAGGGCTAAACCATGCAAGCAAGGGCTAGGCTTGGGCCCACTTCAAAGTTACTGGTTAGTTTTTATTTTTAGTTCAAGTTCAAAACTGTCACACACACACACACACACACACACACACACACACACAGAAAAAAAAATCTCAGAGGCCTGCAGGCCAACAGCAGCTTTTGGTCTGGGCTGAAACAAGAAAGGAGCATACCACAGGCTCCAGAGAGAGGACTCAGAGGCAGGTCGCCAGGATGTCCTGAAGTCTCTGAAGTAGCATGGTGGCCTCTGTGGGAAGTCCAGGGGGAAGAGAGATCAGATAGGAGCTTAGGACCTATGATCAAACTTCCCCCACTTGCAGATAAGTTCCACGTCTCCTTTGCAATGAGGGGAGAGGGTCAGGCTAGGCTAGCTTTATCGGGCTTCCTTCTTGCCAGAACCACAAAAGACCAATTTCATCCGTGAGAGCTTTTGTCTTCAGAAGGGCTGCAGCTCATCCCGGGAGAGGGTATTGTTCTTCAGAGGGTTTTTAGATCAGCTGTGGGCTCCTGGCGCCCTTCTCCTCTCTTTGTGCCTGCTGCTCCCCTGGACATAAACAACAAATGGTCCCTTTCACCCTGGAGATAAGATTGTGCTTCTCCCAAAGTCACCGCTGTCCTCTTGCAGTTTCTGGAACTGTTTGAATAATGAGGCTCCTTCATGGAGACTGGAGATTCCCTAGGCAGGCCAGGCCAGGTGGACAGTGCCTATAGGGGCTTACCTGGGGCTCACAGTGGGCAAGAGCCCAACAGAGCCTTTTGTGTGACAGTGGTCTGTCCTACTTGGTGTTTTGGTTTTTAATGCTTGTATATACTGGACTCTTTCCTTCTGCCTTTTCAATTTTTTTTTCCTGATAAGGGAAACGATATTCTTGAGCACAGAATTCCCTACCTTCCAGGCACAGTGGAAATCTTCAACCTCTCATTGTTTTTCCACCTCCTGGAAGCTGTCATGGTGCCTGTGGACTTCCAGGGGGAACGGAGGTGATTCTTGCCAGAGTAGTCAGCAACACTGAGCCAGCATATTACCTGGAAGCCCTTCTTCCTTTGGGATGCCGTCCTCCCCACCATGACCTGCTGGACTTCAGGGTAGAAGACCTGGATTTTGGTCCCAGCTGTGCTTCCGCCTAAGATTGTGACCTTAGGCAAGGTTCTTTAATCCTTAAGCTTCTCTTGCTTAATCAGTTAGAGTTGGTGGATAATTCCACCAACTGTATATCTGGAGAATAATGATCAATGGGAAACTAGACTGTATGTTATAGACCAATGCCAAGAGCTATGACCACAATCAATCAAACAGCTGCCATCCTTAGCATTATTATAATAACCTGTGGGTCATCTGCTTAATGCTCAATGGCCAGGTCTTTTTCCCACCTGATGTAGCTGTGTGAGCTTAAGCTAATCATTAAGCTTCTGTGCCTTAATTTCCTTATTGGCAAACACAGGAATAGTGAAGACCATCAGCAGGTTTAAGGGAGACGGCACAGGTAAAATGCCTGTCACACAGAAAGTCCTTAAAGAGTGTCACTTCCCTTTTCTTTCCACCATGTATTAATTCCTCTAGGCATCCCTGCAATGTTATGAAACTCCTATTACATGGCAGTGCTTATGCCAAGCACTCAGAATGCAAGCGCTGAAGACTTGAGAAACCTATTGTATGGCTAAGGTGATCAAGAAAAGACAGTGGTTCTGCAGGTGGGAGATAAGGCTGGAGGACACAGGGGACTGATGAGGAGCCGCCCCCATGCGCACACTGAAACTCTACTGTCAAAGGGTCAGACCTAATTTGAGAGCCTTCGGAAGCCTCTCAGATGATATATCAAGGAAAGGGGATGGTTAGATGTGCATTGTGGAAAGGCCATTGTGGTGTGAGGATGGATGAGACTGGAGTGGGAGGAATGCTGTGGGTAGGAATAGAGGCAGGGAAGCCAAAACGAGAGGTATGGAAATAGTTCAGAAGGCAAACGGGGGCTGTGGTAGACAGTGGGGGAGGAAAAGGTTCTTAACTTGGTGGAAGTTCAGCTGTGTAAAATCAGGACTAGATGTTGACCTAGGTATCTGGGTCAGGAATGCGGGAGGGTATTGATGTCACTGACCTGGAGAGGGAACACATTGGCACAAATGACCTATTTTGAGTGGGACTGTCTTCAGAACACAGAGAAATCAAGAATAGGGTCAGTATTATGAGCCACAAGAAGGACCCATGACCAGGAGAGATAAAGAAGCCAATGTCCTTTCCATGTAGAAGGAAAAAGGTATTTTCTTTGTTTGTGTGTTTTGGAGTCCCATAAATAAAACAAGGACCCACGTGATCCTTTTGTACCAATATAGCTACTGCACTACTTTGTAACTCCTTATAACTCTAACAACTATGTAAAAGATACAAAGTGGCCCCTGTAGAAAGGTTCATTATTCATAGATCTATAGGTAATTTTAATTTTGTTTTTATGTTCTTTTGTGTTTTTTAAATCTTCCATCATGAAAACACATTGTTTTATAATGACAAAAATGCATTTTAGCTCAGTGGAATAAAACAAGAAAAAGATTTGAATAAACACAGAAGAGTCTGTCCATGAAACCACTAAACATGGAGAAAATGCTCTGTAAAATCACAATGTGAGGCCACTACATAAGCAGCCAAATAGAAAATGGAAAATATCTGATGGATTTATTAGCCATAATATACAGGGAACCCAAAAAGCTAAGCAATAAGAAAACAAGCTGCTGTCAGTTAATAGGATAATGAGAATAACAGTTCAGAAAAGACTAAATAAATATAAATGGAAAAAATATATATAAATATAAATATAAATATAGAAGAAAATGTTCAATCTTATTTAACCTCAGAAAAGCACAAATCTAAACCGAGATTCCCTTTACTCCACTCGAAATGGCACCCATTTAAAGGCAAATTGAGTTCAATGGGTTATTTAAAAAGACACAAAAGTTGGGAGGGGTTGAGGGAGGGGGAGGAGCTGGGGGAAGGATAGGGGTGAATATGATCAAATTACATTGTATGAAATTCTCAAATTTTATTTTTCTAAAGAGAAGGCATCCTTTGATTATGATACTTAATTTGAAATGTAATAAATACATTTTAAAAACAAACATTAGCATGGATGTAGAAAAGAATGAACACTTACACATTGCTGCTGAAATGTAAACTAATCCAGCCTCTGGAGATCAGCAGAGAATCTCAACAGTTAGAAATGCATCCACAATGTGACCCAGCTATCCCACTCTTGAACTTTCACCCACTGGACTCTAAGTCAAACCTCACAGCCACACTTACGGATCAAGCTTTACTGAGCAGTTTGCATAATAGTTAAGCTACAGAGCCATCCTAGGTGTCCAACAATAGAGGAATGGATTAAAAAAAAAATGGGACACATGCATAGTGGAACCTTAAAGAAGAATGGCGCTATATTGTTTGTGGGCAAAATTAATACAACTGGAGGTAAAGGTTTTAAGTGAATATAGTTACTAGATTTCTCCATACTGAATTTGTGGTTCCTATATGTTATATACTCATGAAATCATGTATGGGACTGGGGGAGATATGTTCAACATATATGGTGTATATGAAGAAAAGCCAATCCATGCCATGTGAAGTCTAGATGGGGGTTGCCCTCATGGGAGTTATAACTAGAAGGGAGCATGAGGAGGCCTTCTAGAGTTCTACCAATGCCTCATTTTTTAATGTTTATGTTTGCTATACAGGTAGCCCTTCTGATGATGCATTGAGTTCTATAATGTATATTATACCTCAATTAAAAAGTCACTATTCATAAATATTAGTCTAAAAACCAACTAACATGGTGTTACAAAAATAAGAGATTGCTGATTATGAGAGTAGTTTTGATTTTTTTTTCAACTTCCTAGGACTGAGAAGCATCTAGGATACAAAGATCTGGGTTTGTTTTCACAAAGGTTGAAAGTGGTGGGAACCACCCTGAATATGGGCATTACCGTTGCATGGGTTCCCAGTTGAATAAACATGAGAAAGCGTGAGCACCAGCATTCATCAGTCTCGGTTTCCTGACCGTGGACATAATGCGACCAGCCACCACATGCTCCTGCCACCCTGTCTTTCCTCCCAAGATGGACTGTGAGCTAAAACTACCACTCCTCTCCTCACGGTGCGTTTGTCGGTCATGTGGCCATAGGAACAAGAAAATAACTGACACAGTGTGATGTGACACTTACATAAGACCTCTCCATCCTTTCTACCTGGGAAGATGAGGAACAGTAGCACAGATACAAGGCAAGAAATAAAGACATGCTTTTTATAGCCATTAAACCCCAGGATCTGATGCAGAAAAAGTACTTGGGATGATACATAAGAACAAGCATGTGGTACCGGGAATAAAAAGATGTCATCACTACAGACCCTACAGAATTCAAAAGACTACAAAGCTGTTACAATCTACTTCATACCAGTACCTCTGAAACTGAAGACATAATGAGCATGTTTCTGAGATAAACAGACATAGGAAGAAAGAAAGAAATCTGAACAGTCCTATCTAATGGAGAAGTCAAAATAGTTAATATTTCTCTGCCTTTCTCTCTCCCTTCCCCTCCCTCTCCCACTCCAGGTATCGATGGCTTCTGTAGTAATATCTGCCAAAGTTAGAGATAGGCCAATCTAAATGAGGTGGCTCAGTAGGTACAAGCACTTTCTGCCTGGCAACTTGAGCTCAATCTCCAGGTCACCCAAAATGAAATGAAAGAACTGACTCCTGAAAGTTGTCCTCTGATTTTGACACGTGACATAACATATTCATGCATACATGGGCACAGACATACAAATACACACACACACACACACACACACACACACACACACACACACACAAAGTAATGATTAAAAAATTTAATTTAGTTAGAGATAGCAATGATTTTGTGAATCTTCCCAGAAACTTTTAAAAGGAGTAACAGTCCTCATTTCACACAAGAGTTTAAGAAATCTTGACATCAAAATCTGATAGGAATGTCATAAGAAAATGTGTAAATCAACTTTACTCACAAACCTACATGCAGAGACCTTAAATGTGGTACACACACACAGACACACACATACCAAGACTAAAATATTTATTATGGAACTTCTAACCAGACTTAGTATTTGAAACTGTAACCTGTCACACCCACAGCATAAAGATGCTAACTGATACTAGCCTCCTTATAATAAAAGGAAAATCAGCTCTTAAAAACCAATATTGATTTGCAGTTTTTTTTTAAGCTCTAAGCAAAGCAGAAGCAAAAGCTGGGTACAACAGAACACAACTGTAATCCCAATTCTTGGGAAGCTGGGGCAGAGGGATTTCAAATTCAATGCCAAACTGTGATGCACAGTGGGACCCCACCTCAATTAATTAATTGTACAAGATTACTTGATGAGAAAAGGTATTTTTAAAAAGCAAAAAAAAAAAATCAGTGCTGCAAAGAAGGTTTAGCAGTTAAGAGCATGTATTGCCCTTACCAAAGGCCTGAGTTTGATTCCCAGCACCCATATTGGGCAGCTCACAATTGCCTGTAACTCCAGCTTGAGGGGATCTAATGTCCTCTTCTGGTCACTTCAAGCACTGCACATACACACACACATATACACATAAACAATAAAATAAATATTTTTTAAAATAAAGCAAGATTTGTACTTAATGAAAAATACTAAAATAGTCCCCAGCAATCCTTTGAAGAAGAAAATAAGCCAAGAATAGACTTCTGTTCAAATGCAGGAGAGACAAGGCACCAAGAAAAAGGCATGAGAAAGCATAATAAAGAGCTAGCTAAAACTATCAGTGTTTGAATATGCTATTATCTTGTTGACAGAAATTCTAGAAGAATATTTAAGATGATCAGAATTTTTAAAATTATTTAGCAAGGTTGCTGGATAAAAGGGTAATATACGACAGTCAAGTGCATGTTTGTATAATGTTGACGGAGTTCAAATATGAATTATTTTTAGGTTATGGTAACACTCAACAGTGTCAGCAAATATAAATTATTCCCAAGTATTTTATGTCTGTTGACATTCCTGTGAATTATCTATGCTCGATCTATTCACTTCAGTCTCCATCTGTTCGTGCATTTTCTTTGCTTATTTTTCTTTGTAAAATTGAAAACATTGTTGTAAAGATTTATTATAGATGTGCAGTGGGTCAAAAAAGTAAAATATTATTAAAGAACAGCAAAAGATGGAAGAATGTGTCATTAAACTACAAGACAATACATGTGAGAACAGCTCAGCCATCCAATCAAGCAAGGACACTGAATAACAGAGGGAACAGAAAGCCTTCTCTGTAAGTAGAACTGGAACATTTGACTATGGCTGGCAAGCTTGGGGGGTGATACATCTTTTATTTGTCTGTCTCTGTGGCACAGCAACCTGTAGTAAAACTCATTTTAGGTGTCTTTCATTTCTGAAAAGGACAAGTGGCTCCATAAAGCCTCCATTTGGCAGTATGATAGTCTGGTTCTATAGCCTTAGGGCAAAAAAAAAAAAAGAATTCTTTAAAAGGACACAAAATTACTGACCATGAAGAAACAAAGGCTGATAAATTAGGCTACCCAAAAGATTAAGAACTTCTACTGATCAAAGATGTAACTATGAAGGGAAAGGCTAAGCAGAACCAAAGAGTTAA
The DNA here is from genome assembly GCF_049852395.1 of Peromyscus maniculatus bairdii. NCBI lineage: Eukaryota > Metazoa > Chordata > Mammalia > Rodentia > Cricetidae > Peromyscus > Peromyscus maniculatus. Next base: position 44,177,954 of record NC_134858.1, read on the forward strand.
TCAGATTCTGCAGAGTAGCAGAGGGCTCTGTTCAAATGTTGAAATAGCTCTTACATGCCTGTAAAAAATGGATGGCCCAATTTAATACAAATTAATGAGAAAGGTACTTGGAAAAAGGGAAATTTTCAATGGCCAGTACATATGAAAATGATCAGCCTTATTGGTTGTGATAGTTAGCTTTGTCAACACAACATAAACTAGACTCACTTGAGAAGAGAGTCTCATTATGGGATGTCTGTATGTCTGTATGGGATTGGTTATGTCTGTGGAGGACAGTCTTTTATTTATTTGTTTGTTTGTTTGTTTGTTTTTTCGAGACAGGGTTTCTCTGTGTTGTTTTGGTGCCTGTCCTGGATCTCGCTCTATAGACCAGGCTGACTTCGAACTCACAGAGATCCGCCTGGCTCTGCCTCCTGAGTGCTGGGATTAAAGGTGTGCACCACCACCCCGCGGAGGACAATCTTAGTTTAGTTAATTGACATGGGATTATGTCACTATGGGTGGCACCATTCCCAAGACAAGGATTCTTGAACTGGATAAGAGTGAAGATAGCTGGAAGAAAAGAAACAGACATCACAGGTGCATTATTTTCCTCTCAGCTTGTAGCTATGGATGTAGTGTGCCCAGCTGCTTCAAGTTGTTGACTTGACTTCCCCCCATTAATGGACCTTGACCTGGAATTGTAAGCAGAATAAATCCCTTTCTCCCCAAATTGCTTTTGGACAGAGTGTTTTACCACAGCAATGGAAATTAAACTAAAACAATTACATAATATAAGACCATTATATAAAAGTAAAAAAAAATAGATAAAATAATCTAGAACCTCCAAAGTCACAATAGGGATAACCTCCAGATAGATAGGCTTCAAGAAGGGTGTGTGTGTGTGTGTGTGTGTGTGTGTGTGTGTGTGTGTGTGTGATGACACAGTGACCAGACCAGATGGGTGCCAGGGATATTTGATTTCCCTGTCTGGGTGACCATTTCATGGGTATTTGCTTTATGCTAATTTATGAAACTATATATAGTGTAGTATTTTGTACATATTCCTGTATGAATGCTGGACTTCAGCAAAAATGTTTCTAAGGAAAAATAAAGTGTAAATGTCCACAGTCCATTAGAAACAGTTTAAGCCCTGGACAATCCAAGTAGATTGAGAAGAAAAGGTCAGTGAGACTTTGTGAGCAGAGGAAAATTAACAAAAATATGAGAGTTGTTCAAATAGCAAATTCACAGAAAATGAAACTCCCTTTTTTTCCTCCCACAAAGTCAACACTCAACTTCCTTTCTTCCCCTCTCTTTCTGTTTCAAGTCTTTTTAAATCTGAGAGGCAGGCTGCCTGCTCTGCCAGTTTCTGCACTGAAATGACTCCACACAGTCGGTATCCCTTCCCAACTGCAAGGTAAACAAGTTTCAGCTGAGGGAAAGCGTGTGCCAGTTCACAGGCTACTACACCCCCGTCTCCTGTTTTTCAGTGTGACCACTGTGTAGTTTAATACTCATCTGAGCCAATACAAATTAAAGATGCGTGGCTTAGCATCACAGGTCCTGGGAATGGTTACTTGACATTTCTGGGCCTCAACTTTCCCTTAGACCCAACAGGGTTAACACAAACGCCTGGTTCCTGGAGTATGCTATGCAGTAAGGAGCAAAAAATATGCACATAAGCATGTGCACACACACACACACACACACACACACACACACACACACACACACACGAAATCTCAAGGTACTAGGTACCAAGGAGAGACTGTACCCTCCTTTGTTCCCATCTCCTAGGAAACTCCCATTCCAGGTGTCAATATCCACCCGATCTCTTAACCCTCCTCCCCCATCACACCAGGAAAGAATCTGATATCAGTAATTTATATTCCAAGGATTGATTGATTATTCTCCAACTGGAGCTCAGCCAAGCGTTTGCATTTTATGCCTTTTATCCCTAATTGTGGCATGAAAGACTTTTTCCCTTGTTAAAAGAATTTGAGACATCAGCAAGAAGGTGGAAGGCTCTGGGGGAGGGAGAGGGGAAGCCTGAAATCACATTAACCAGATTCTGCTGGTTCTGAAGGTGAATTTGAGTTTGCCCTTTTCAAGTTCCTTTTATTTTGCTGGAGATGGAGTGTAAGGAGAGAGATGGCGCCGACTCATGGATCCTGAGTCCTGGATAGAGACAAGGAGAAGGCAGGCATCTATGGAGGCTGGTAAAATTCAAACTACAGAAATGTTGAAAGAAAGATACCACATTCAGTTATTTTGGGGACCCAAAGAAGCCAACTTGACAAGGAGGTCCATTCCACTGGCACCCACTCTGCTCTGAACTCTGCCCTGCAGTCTCCTCCAGCTGTAACCTTCACCAGATCCCTGCCACCCTTTCTCCTTACCCACACATCAGGAGATCTTTCAGATTGGCTTCATTCTGCTTTTAAAACGTGTTCATTCCTTAATCCTCCTCGCCTGGCACCCTAGCAATTATCTCTAGACCTCACTTGTTAGCTCTATCTCTGTCTATACTGTTTCCAAAAAATCAAAATACGCTTTTGTAATGTTGTTTAACACAGGCGTGGCAGGCCTGAAATGTTTGAAGAAAAGGGAAGTGGAGAGACATGTAAGAAACAGAAGAGGGGCCTGGAGAACAAACTGATACAAATTATTAAATACATGACAGCTCAAAGAGCCAATTGAGTAGAAAAACCAACAGGGATGAGGAGAGCGGAACTCCCCAGATCTTGTCTAGCCAGATCCCGCCTGCCTGGAGGCATAATTTTGATAAACAGGCTCTGAGCTGCAACCAAGAGAAGCAGACTCTCTGAGATGGGAATCCAATGGCTGCAGAGGGAGCGGCTGGGCATAGCGTTGGGGCAGAACTCCTACAGCCAACCAGAACCAAACCCAGGCAACCAGACCCAGGCAACAGAACGGTTAGGTTCCAGGTGCACAACAGGGCAGCCAAACCTATTGAGTGCTTGGCTTCTCAGAAGCCTGAGCGACAGGCAGTCGTTTGTAATAGAAGTGGCTGGTTCAGCACGGCCAGGCCGCGGAGGTCTGGAGTCTCTCCTCCGGGCCTGGGGACCGAAGATAAGAAAAGCAGGAGCCTCTGGGAGTGGGTGGAGACTGGGCTTGGAATGTGGACAGGTGTGTGCGTTGTTGGGGGCAGTGACTGTTCCTTGTGTAACTGGAAGGTAGACTAGTACCACTCGCCCCAGCAATGTCCCTGGAAGTCCACGTTTTCTCTGTGACACCCCCATTCTCGCTCCCTTCTCTTCCCCTCCCCCCTCCGAACATACGCCTGATACACTGACCCAAATTCTCACTCAGGACAGAGAATGCAAGGCTCTGTTCCCAAGTCATCATGCTGGAAGCAAATGGCCTCTTGCACATTCATATTAAAATTTGAATATGGGGAAGAAAAAGAGCGGAGAGGGAAGTAGCTAAATTAGCAATGCTCACTCAGCGTGGTTTTGCTTTAATCCAGGCCTGTGACTTGACAGGGCTCAGAATAAACGAAAGCAGATGTGTCCATCACGCCAGCAGATATATTGCTACTAATCCCAGACAAGTCGGCAAAAACACATCACGCCTGGGCCCCACACTGTGTCGGTCTTAATCCGCCTCTAATTGCGCTGGGCACACTGTCTGCACACCTCTGTCCTCCGAGTTCCATGGTTTCCGCTCCCGCGTGGAGGTGACCTCAGCCACAGCAGCAGCTTCTTCTGCTGGAGCAGAGTTAGAGCTGAGTTGGAACAGCCCTCGGCAGGGGGCAAAGAGGGGGATGTAGCCAGTGTGGCAGGGAGGCGACTCAGCCAAGTGTCAGGAGTGATGCTGGTGTTGCCTCTCCGCCGTCAAAACTGGTTAGATGAGGAAGTTTGTGTGTGGATGTCTAATACGAATTCTTACATAGGAAAACTTCCCAATGCCATTTTCTCCCAGAAGTTGTTTTCATTTATACACAGCCTATTCTGTCACACATATTTCTCAGTCGATAAACAAAAAAGCTAAGTATTGTTGGCGGGAGTGGCTGTTTCTTCTGAATGGGTCAGAGTCGCTCATCCCAGAATTGTCCCTGCAGGTCATCATGTTCTCTATGACACCCCAGTCCTCTTTCCTTTCCCTTTTCCTGACCACCTGAATGTATAGCAGAGCCACTGGCCCAAATTCTCACTTAGGAGAGAGGAATCAGAGGTACTATTCCATGTCATCCTAGAAGAAAGAAATATATAATAAAAAAAAAAAAAAGAAGAGTCACAAAGCCAGGCTTATAATCCCAGATACTTAGAGATGCTGAGGCAGGAGGATCACAACTTCAAGGTCAGACAGACTGAGCAACAAAACAGAGTGAGTTCAAGGCCAGCCTGGACAGTTTAGTGAGATGCTCTCTCAAAAATGAAAGAAAAATAAGAATATTTCCCTATCTGTGTGCTTTTAGCAGAAATGTATTACATACCATAATACTAACATAGATTCTATATAATCAGTTAATTGTGTGTGTACATGTGTTTAGCTCTGTGTATAAATATACATTGTAAATACATCTATGTCTATTTGTATGCAAATGCATGTGTGCTTCAAGATCATTGATATCATGTCATAAACACCACTTTGCAACACCTCCAAAGCTTGATGTCCCTCTGGACATGATGGCTGACCTCCATAATCCTAGCACTGGGAAGCTGAGGAAGGAGGACTGTAAAACAGAAACAAGTGTGGGTACACAGCTTGTCATAAAAATACTTTCTGCTGTTGTCTTAGGGTTTCTATTGCTGTGAAGAGACACCATGACCACAGAAACTCTTACAAATGAAAAACATTGAATGGCTTACATTTTCATTGGTTTAGTCCTTTATCATTATGGTGTGAAATGGTGGTGGGAAGGCAGACATGGTGCTGGAGAAGGATCTGAGAGTTCTACATCTTGACCATCAGGCAACAGGAGGTGGTCTGAGTGTCACACTGAGTGAAGCTTGAGCAAAGGAGACCTCAGAGACCACCCAACAATAATACCTCCTCCAACAAGGCCATACTACTCTAACAAAGCTACACCTTCTAATAATGCACCTCCCTAAGAGCTTATGGGGGCCAATTACATTCAGACTAGTACAGCTGTGAACATTGTTCTCGAATAGCACCCATATATCTATTTCAATCTGTCAACTACCACATATTATTCTGTTGAATCAATTTAGCATTATCTTTTATTTATAATTGTGGTCCAAATTTCACAGCCATGGACAAGATGATGCAAAATAAATAGTGACTCTTTTCCGACTCATTAACCTGTACTTCAAATCTCCATTTGGTTTGGTAACAGAAAACATAATCTTGTCAAGTGCTAGCAAACTTACTTCAGGCTATTGGTTCAGTGAGTTGGAGTTTCTTGCTTTGGAGACCATCTCTCAGAGTGTCACCTGTACTCTGGGGGTCCCATAGCATCACTATTATTATGGAACCTTCATCTGCAGCTGGCCCTGATTCTACACCCTGTGGGCTGAGCCTCAGTTCCCTGGGTGTGATCACACATCCTTCCCACTCAGGGAAGACCAGTTCTCCACCCTTTGGTGGTCTCACAGCTTTCCTCTGATATGTTGCAAGCTACCTTCATCTTGAGTCACCCAGAGCTTCCTGGTGAATACTTACTGCCAATCAGCTGCCTGGGATCTCTTGTTCTCATCAGATAAAAATCAGGACTAGGCCAAAAGTGGTGTCTGGGGTGCCAGCAGGCAGTTCAGTGCCCTGCAGTGCCAAGGGGAAGTGGATGAGGCTGAAATTCAGAGGTTGAGAGTTCTGGATCTGGGTTTGTCCTACAGTACCAGTACTAAAGGGCAGAAACAAGTCTTGGAGCTCAGTTCTGAGGTTCAGTGCTCAGGGCCTTCACTGTCAGTGACTCTGCTCTGAGTGACTGGTGATCCATGTGATGGGAAACAGCAGCAGTTGATGGCCAATGTTACTGCTCGCAAGCCCTCCCAAGACCTTTATTTCATACCAGGAGATTCTAGGTCCATGCATGTCAGAATCCTTGGCCCTTAGGGCTTAGCAGCTTCCCAGAATTCTTCCAGGGGTCTGGGCCTATAACCTCTCATCTACAACTCTTTACAGCACTCCACAGTTTTGGCTTTCCACCTTCTCTCCCCCTCTCCCTCTGACCTTCATGGTTTCAGGTGCCTCTGGTCTTTGGAATTTTACTCTTGGTCACTCTCTGGATTCTCTGCTTAGCCTGCTCCACCCGCGGTAAAGATCACAACCAGGTGAGAAAAGCCCATTCAGGAAAGCCTCTCAGTGGACCCAGTGCCACAGCACAGGTTGAGTGACTCAGAACACAAGCTGAGGAGCCACATAGAAGCTCAGTGGATAGAAGCACCCTACAGGGGCTGACAACTTGAGTTCAATCCCAGGGACCTCCAGATATATTCATCATTCAAATAAAATATATATAAAATAAATATAATTTTTAAGGTGAGCTAAGTGGACTAATTATGTATCCAGAAAAGGGCATGGCATGCTTTTGACGTGCAAGTGAGAAACTGTAATTTTTAACAATTGCATCACAGCTTCTAGGTCCGCCAATCACTAGGACAAATCATAATCTCACAGGTACGCCAATTACAAGCCTTCTTCTGGTTCATCAAAGAAAACATTCTCCCCTTAGCCTAAGAGAATAGCTGTAGATGAACAGGATCAGCGAGGGCTCATGGGGCCTAGATGTCTTCCCAGAAAGGGACAGCTTGTCTGGAGTAGTCATACCTAAAGCAAGGCCTCCAGAATTAGAGCAATGATGTGGTGGTCCCCTGAAGCTGCTGGGGTGTTTGTAGAGCCATCAAGAGGTGTCCAAAGCAACCAGGCTGACAAAGAAGGAGCTGAATGCTTGGGTGTTGGTCCCTAGCTGATGCCTATCAGGAATAAGGGGAGGATGTATCAGCTGCCCGTGAAGGGATCAAATGGCCCACTCCCAAGACAAAGAAAAGAAGTACTGAGGCCTTCTATGGTGAAAATTTATCTTTAATGTTAACATGCTTAAGATACGAAACATGGTACAGTGAGATGGCTCTCTTTTGATAAGGATGAGTCTTAATTTTCATAAAGTCAGACATGTCAATCTTCGTTTTATGTTTAGTATTTTACTGCCTTATTAAAAAAGTCTTTGGCCCAAGGGACTGTTCAGAAAGTCAGGACCAATGAAATAGATAGAACTCTAATGTCACTGTCAGCAAAAGCTGTGACTTGAATATGTTTCTCTGATTCCTTGCCTCACAGAAAAGTAGTCAATCTACTATCATTTCAGTGTGGTGGGAACTGTAGGGCTTTTTATAAACCCTCTTAATTTAAGGAATTTCCTTCCTTTTGCTAGTTTGTTGAGAAGTTTGTCTATGCAACCATAGGCAAATACTGAATTCTATTAATTTTTTTCTTTGGTGTTGAAAGAATCACATGAACTCTTTTCATGATATAAGGTTAACTACACTTATTAATTTAAAATGTTGAACCAACCTTGCATTCCTGAAATACAGTTTATTTATTCAGGATCTATTTTCACTTTATCTAGTTGTGGTTTGTCTTTGCTATTTCTTTTTTGGGTGATGTCTCTTGCTTTTCACAGATATTCATCTATTCTTGATCATCCTCACAGTGATCCTGTTGGGTTTTTATATAAAGATCACACATAAAATGAGTTGGAAACTGTTCATTCTTTGTTTCTGGAAAATGTGAAAGTTTAGTCAATTTCTTTCATAACTACTGATAAAATTCACCATGAAGGCAATATGACCTGAAAGTTACTAATTTTTCAATTTCCATGTGATTCTTCTTTGAGCTAAGTGGGATTTAAAGTGTATTGCTCAAGCTGGGTGGTGGTGGCGGCGGCGGCGGCGGCGGCGGCGGCGGCGCACGCCTTCAATCCCAGCACTGGGGAGGCAGAGGTAGGCAGATTCTGTGAGTTCGAGGCCAGCCTGGTCTACAGAGCGAGACCCAGGATAGGCACCAAAACTACACAGAGAAGCCCTGTCTCAAAAAACAAATACATGTATGCAGCATCATTGGTATTCTTTCAAGACGGTATGTGTTTTTTTCCAAACGTCTTATGATATTTTCCTTGTCCTTGATTTTTAATGTTGTGCTATATTTTAAGATGTGGTTTTGAAAGTTTTATTCTAACTGAATATTTTTATGTTGTTCTGGAATATCCTTTATTTAACCAAATCTGTAGCTTTAAAATTCAATTTATGGTTTAAATTTTTAGTTTCCTTTTTTTTTTTTTTGTTAGTTGCCGTTCTGTGCTATGGAAACACTTTAATCTCAACTCACCACTAGTGCAATGCATATTTTTTTGCTGAATTTATTTTTTTTAATTTGTAAGGTGATGTTTCTTATTAGGTTTAGAGAAGTTTTCCCTTATGATTTTTTTTTAGACTTGGCGCTTGTTCCATTATGCCCTCCTTCTGGAACATCAAGGTGGGACATACAGTTTTAAAAAATGCCCATGTCTCACACTCCACTTAGCTCAGACTTTTATCAGGAGGAAACTTCCAGACATGTGCGCCAAGAAAAGAAACTCGAACAGATAAAAATGTCTTTGCAGAGTTGGGACGACACAAACTGGGTTTCCAGGAGGCTAACAGAGCAGATTTCTAGGTCACGATGCTAGAGAGGAGAGAGCTATGCAGAAGAGACTCAAATATCTACGTAGAGGTGTTCTTTATTCTTAACTGAATACTAATTGCACACGTATCACATGAAATTCAATGAGACTGGAAAATGACAAGTAGGTTAATGCAAGCTTTAAAACCATGTGAGAGATCACAGAGGGCTGGGAGACACTCACACTGCTCCCAGGTGGAATGGAGGGTGGTTGTGAACACCCAGTGTTGAGTAAAGACTCCAAAGGAGCCAGGTAATGTATTAAAGTCTGTGGCAGACCTGCACATGCAAAATCTTTTAAAGACTTTTAAAAGGACCAAGCAGATCAACAAGTCATTTAGCTGCTACTCTTCAAGAACAATAATAAAATTCAGCAGCATGACAATCACAGTGCTAGCATCCAATCAAAAACTAACACCTAGAATCCCGATAATACAACCACAATCAGAAGATGAATCTAGTTAACAAGTTAACTCAGAAATAACAAAAATGATGGGACTGGCAGACAATTCAAAACATGCCTTGAAACTCGTAAATTTAAAGGAAACCATAGATGTCACTTTTGTTGGAATGACTATTAATTTGGATAAAAATTATTCTCAGTATTTATAACATACACAAATACTTAGTAAAGTGTTGAAACAAGGCTGTGCCCTGCTCTAAGTGAGTCTATATTGCACTTGACAGTGGCTTTCAGGCTGTGCCTGGGGTGACTTTATTTAATAAGCACCACTTGGCTCCATTTTGAGATGAGATGTACAGACAGGACCACTCTGAATCTCACGATGCACATAAACAACACCACTTACCCAGAGCCTGTCCAGCACCACCCGTGTGGCACATACTAATAAATTATTTGTTCCTGAAAAAAAAACAGAAGGAACCACCTGCATAGTTATTAGATTGGCAATATATTAACCAATGGATATATTAAAACCATATCTGAAAAACCAAGCCTGAGGACTTACCAAACACTATACTGAGGAAGGTGCCACACCCTCACCTAGACCCCATAGAGAAATACACCTAACACATCAGATACCAATGACCTCCGTCCAGCTTATCATCCAGCCAACTAGTGTGTTCACCAAGGGACTGACAGGCAGAGAAATTCTACCTGTTCCTAAGCTTCAGCTCAGCTCTACCCCACCAACTTTGAAACTATACAAGCTCCTGGGGACTCCTCTCTCTGCCTCTCCCTTTGGCATAGGGGCACTGGGCTTATAGACACATACTACCTACCACACCTGACTTTTGTAGGTTCTGGGTACTTGAACTTAGACAGTCCTGTTTGCACAGCAAGTACTTTCCCCACTTAACCATCTCCCTCCCTGTCCCACTTTACAATTTTTTCTCTAGTTCTTATAATTGCTTATGGCAGGCATGTAAGCCAGCCTCTTTGTCCTGATTGAATGGAGGTGTGGGTTTTTTTTTTAAATATTTTGTGCTCTCATTTAGGGAAGAAACAGAACTGACTACAGATGGAACATAGATTAGGAAACAGAAGAACAAAAATAAGTCATAACAGAGAAATGAAAAGATAAAAGAGAAGATGGTTGTGGTAGGGCATGCCTGTAACTGCAGCATTCAGGAGGCTGAAGTCCGGAGGCAAGAGGTTTATCAATTCAAGGCTGCCAAGACTACATAGAGAGACCCTGTCTCAGAAATAAATATAAATAAAAAAGAAAAGAAGCGACCCGAGTTCCTGCTGCCTAGCTTTCACAGCCAGAAGGTGCTATGCAGACTTCTGGAGGATTAAAAAGTCATCAATGGTCTTACCCAGCATTTGGATGCTGAGTGTTAGAATACGAACCTGCCAGGCAAGATGCACCCACTGGTACAATAGTGCATGGCTGGTAATAGAGTAGCCAACCACTTTCTGATTGGTTTTGAGACCTGCTTCAAAGGATAAAATTTATGCCTGGTACTGTAAACGTGATCAAAAACCCACAGGTGAGGAGGCCCTAGGCCCTAGGGGGGAAACTATCATTGTTTTGCTAAATGGTGATGTTGTTAAGCTGCCTTCTAAATATTTATGTCTATGTCCAGCTGTGTGCCACTCTTAAACTTGGTCAGAGAAGCTTCTTTCTGCAGTGAGCAGAGGTTAATGCAGAGACTCAAAACTGGTCAAGATGCTGAGAACAGGTAACTGTGAGTGCTCAATCCTAAATGGGATATTGGTATCAACCCCACTATCCACCTAAGCTCAATGGTCATCACAAGGGAGGGGGTGGAAAGAGCTGGAAGATAAGGAAGAGTGCTATGAAAGGTCATCTTCTGGACATGGCATGGCCATTGCACTCATGAACTCATGGCATATGTGCTTATCTGTATAAGACAAAGCCAGTAAAAATTCCAACACAAGCTTCCACACTTCGCAGAATCATTTTCTTCTGGAAATAGGGCCACTTGTAGGTTGTCAGTGTACCAGTGGATAACCCTACACACAGGCACTTATAGACAGCACAAAGTGGAGTGGATCTGTATCTATGTGAATGCATGCCACGTGTGAGTGAAATGCCCATGGAGGCTAGAAGAGGGAATTAGATTCCCTGGGCTGCAGTAACAGACAGTTCTGAGCCACCTGACTTGAGTGTCAGGTGCTGAGAATAGGGCTTAGTTTCTCTGGAAAAACAGCAAATGCTTGTAACCACTAAAGCATCTCCCCAGGACCCGACTGCATTTGTGTTTATAGGTCTGATCTGCTCACTGTGTCGTCTCCATTTCATCTGTGGTCAACTCTGCTAGTTCACTTGACCCCTTCACTTCTTGTTGCAGGTTTTCCTTCCTTAAACTCTGATCAAGTTTAAGAGTGGCACACAGCTAGGCATAAACATAAATATTTAGAAGGCAGCTTAACAACATCACCATTTAGCAAACAATGATAGTTTCCCTCCTAGGGCCTAGGACCTCCTCACCTGTGGATTTTTGATCAAGTTTATAGTACCAGGCATAAATTCACGTGCTCGATTACTGTTCGTTAATCATCACCAATGAAAAGTCTTTCCAAAATTCAATATACTAAACTAGTCCAGATATCATTAACCCAGTCTTCATACCTCCAATTGGTCAGTGAAACCAGTCAACTAGATGTGCATCAGGACTCCTTACAGAGTATGTGAACAAAGAAGAGGCAAGTGGGTATGCTGGAGAAAATGAAGCTTTCCAGGAAATGGGAGGAAGGAAGGGCTAGGGGGTGAGAGAAGAGTGAGATATGGTGTTTGGAGGGGTCTGCTCCAGAGACTGCAGCAGTGAAGCTACTTTTCTTTCTTTTGACACCATGACTTACTCTGGTTTATATTCAAGTTTACATGTCATCACCAGAAATTAGAAGCAAAAGTTCAAAGTTTGAGTCTACACCTGTCTCAGCTTCTTACAGGTGAAGTTCCGTAATCCTCCGAGGACTACTGACCCAGAACTGTGTGCATCCACAGGGGTGAGAGTTGTTTAAAGCAATGGTGGAAAAACACGTGCAGAGCCTCCTGGGCTGCTTTCTTATTTTATGTCTTTCAGGCTCACTTGACTCTGTCTTAATGTTTCCTTTTATAGTAACTCACAGGGTGATGGGAAGAGAGACCATGGATTATAGCCACTTGGCCTACTTTGACCTTTTGGGCAGCTCAGAATCACTTAAGAGCCAGTTACTGACTGTGATACAACAGAGTTTATCTAAAAGCTATGGGCTGAGTTTAGTGGTCTTAGCCAAGACTGCTGTGACTGTGGGTAGCCAAGACCACAAAAGGGTGTGAGAAATGATTACATGCTTAGAATAGTATAGGGTGTGTCCCAAGTTTACAAGCATTACTGGGGATGTAGCTTAACCAGATAGACAGCCTAGAATTTGCATGTACTATGTTGTCAGGGAGGAGACAAGATCGTGGTGTTGGGGGAGCTGCAGGGGGTGGGGGGACTAGGTTATATTTATTTTTTTACTTCCTTCCTAATGGACCCAAAGGAGATTATAGGGCTGCAGCTCTTTTTGGTTTTTATAGGTTGTTGTGAGCTTCCCTCATTGTATTTAGAAGTTACCCCTCTCCAAGTAGTGAAACACAATGTGCTTGGTCCTCCCTCTGTCTTCCACGGCAGCCCCTCTACAGGCAAGAAAATGGGCTCGGCCAATCAGAGGCTCCCTCCTTACTGGCAGCTTGATGTTTGAGTTGCAGTATGAAGATGGAGTGGTAAGAAATTTGCCATAGAATTATCAGTGAGGGCAGCTGGGGTGATGGGATGGTTGTCCTGGACACAGTTTCCCCTACACAAAGTTCATTGCACTTCTTCCTTCTTGGCCCACTATGGGGACCTCAGCTCCTGTCTGTTACTCGAGGCTGCTCTTCTTCTAACTCTGGCAGCTTCTAATAGAACACTTATTTTATTAAAGAGAGCAACAAACAGAAACACATCAACTGATTGGGATTAGCTTTCAAATCAGGAGGTGTGGTGGTATTGTGTTCCCAAAAATATTGTATACTCTAATAAATTTATCTGGGGTCAGAGAACAGCCAGCCACTAGATACAAAGGCTAGAAAATGGTGGCACTCACACCTTTAATCCTAGCATTCCAGAGATAGAAATCCCTCTGGATCTCTGTGAGTTCAAGGCCACATTGGAAATAGCCAAGCATGGTGACACATGCCTTTAATCCCAGAAAGCCAGCCTTTAATCCCAGGGAGTGGTGGTAGAAAGCAGAAAGATATATAAGGCGTGAGGACCAGAAACTAGAAGATTTTAGCTGGTTAAGCATTCAGGCTTTTGAGCAGTAATTCAGCTGAGACCCATTCTGGATGAGGACTCAGAGGCCTCCAGTCTGAGGAGACAAGACCAGCTGAGGATCCGGCAAGGTGAGATAGCTGTGGCTTGTTCTGTCTCTCTGATCTACCAGCATTGACCCCGATAACTGGCCTTGGGTTTGATTTTATTAATAAGAACTTTTAAGATTCATGCTACAAGGAGGCTGTAGATTACAGTGGTTGAAAACATGGGCTCAGGAGCCAGATTGCCAGGGCTCAAATCTCCAGCTTTGCCACTTAAAGAAGTATGAGCTAGCTTCTGTGTACACCAATTCCTTATTTTCAAGTGTGGAAGATAATGGTTTCATTCTCATGGGGTCATTTAACTATAGAGATGGGGTGGGGAGAGAGAGAGACAAGAGAAACAGGAAGAAGAATGAGAATAGGAGAGGAGAGGAGAGGAGAGGAGAGGAGAGGAGAGGAGAGGAGAGGAGAGGGGAGGAGAGGGGAGGAGAGGAGAGGGAGATATTTGCCATTCATTGACATTCATGGCATACAGTAAGTATAAGAAATGAAAAGAATTCTGGTGAATTATGGGAAACCTGACATTAGCTAGCTTTGACAAGGTAGAATTCAGTGAATGCCCCATTTTTAGTCTAAGATTTATATTTTATAGAAAGCAGTAATTAATTGGTTGACCAAATTGTTACCTCTGTCCATTGGGATAAAGTGTCCATTTAGACAAAGCTTGGAGATTTGCTGCTGGTACCTCCAGATGGACAGGTTAAGGCAGCTTAGCTTAGAATGGAGGGTTTTTGAAAGAAAACTGATAAATTGAAATTTTTAATTCTCGCATTTTCTATGAACTTTATGAAATAATCACTCATCTTTAGGGTTGAAATAAGTGAGAGCAAAATTTACCAGATTCTTTTCTCCTGCAGATTGCCAAATCATGACATCTGTCAAAATAATCAATGTGTGATGTCTTTTCAGTGGGCTTCCATTCAGGAATGAAAAGAACATGAAAATCTGGATTAGCCACAGGGCAGGAGTTCCAGGCACCTTGGTGGCTAGAATCTCTGCCCTTCATTGACCCACTTCCACTCTTAGAAATAACCTTCCTGCCTCAGGGTCTAAGGGGACACCATCTAACAAGTCAATTTCCTGGCCAATCTACCCTCTTCACTGATGTTCCAGTCCCTTCTTTTCCCTAAACCTGTGATTAAATTAGATCCCATTACACTCCAAGGAATAGACAAGAAGTCAAACCAAGAGAGAGGGTACTTTGTCTCAAAATATTTGCAAGACTTGTAACTATATATAATATACGAAGTCCCTAGAATATGTATGAGGAATAACTTAGAAGAGCCCGTACCAGTTGGACAAAACATAACTGTAGTTTGGACTGAATTTATCAGTGTGGGCAAAATTGCCAGAGGTCCCAGTTTGGGGGTTCTTATTGCTACAGAAGCTTCTACACATACTTAATGTGTGTTTGTGTTCAATGCTGGCCATCACTAAATAAAACTCTAATATCAGAAACATTTCAGTATAATGCAGATACAGGAATTTTAATTGCAGATGGTGTGTCTGTGTGCATGCGTGCGTGTGCGTGTACTTTGATCTTATCTCTCCCGTCCCCATCTGGCCAAACCCCTTATCCTTCACACACATCCCTGTCTTATGTCTTATTTTCACATTTTTTTTGGTGGCCCACTGCATTTAAGTAGGCTTGCTTGCACAGCATGGATGGGGAGGGGGGATTGCTTACTCAAGCAAGAACAAATTATCAGTGCCTATACCACTCAAGAATACATGACACCTGTTCCATCAGTGACTATCAACCAAGAGGAGGATGGGTTATGAGTCCCTCCTTCATTTTCATTCAAAATGGAATGTCAATGGACCCAATCTCATTCAAATAGTCACTGCTGCTGTTCCTGAGCTCATGGGTGCACTGGCCATGTCACAGCCAGAAAACAGATTTTTTCATTTCTTCCCATCCTCCATCTCTGACATGCTCTCTGTGTCCTCTTCCATGATGTTCTCTGAGCCTTGAAGAGAGTGATGTAAATATCCTGCCAGGTCTTAGCATTCAACAGTCTTGTTTTCAGCATGCGGAGCAGCTGTGAGTCTCTGTGTTAACTGTTAGCCAACACAAAAGAGCTTTTCTGACCAAGACCAAGAGCAACACATATCTATGGATATAAACACAAATATTTAGAAGGCAGTTTGACATCGTGTTCATTCAGCAAAGTGACATTAGTAGGCCACTCTCTCCTGATGACCTACGGTGGTAACTTAGATTCTAAGTGGGTACTTGAGTACTTGGTGTGGACTTTCTTCCAGGGTATGTATCTTCTCTTCATTAAGTTTCTGGTTTTTGAACTTGGGTCCAGAAATTGCGTGAGGTGCTATGACCACTAGAACATGGTGGCATGGCAGTCAGATCTCTGCTCATTTGCTATGTATGTCAAGTGAGATGTTCCAGGCATTGCAGGAAAAGTTATGTTTACAAGCGTCCCCCTTGATCCACGATTTTCTTGGCCCCCCTATAATCAAATGGTGCCAGATGACTATCTCTGCTCATTGAGATATGGGAAGAAATAATGTGTCATTTCTGGAATGAAGCCTCCATCTCCAAGTCACCATATCATCAATGCCCCTGGAGAGTCTTACTCAATCTAGGACAGACTATGTGAATGACAAATAAACTTTTAAGTGAGAAGTCTCTGAGATGGGAATCATTTTATTAGCACAATATAAAGCAGGCTATCCTGACTAACTCAGTGAATAACACATCCTTATAAGCAAGGAAACCAAGGAGCCATTAACCACCACCAATGATGTCATGGATTAGACCATCTATCTGCCACCATCAGACCTTTTTCCATAATGTAGCCAAGCTTGACCTGCCTCTTGTTGTTTACTCATCCTAGAATCCTTCTAACCTATGACATCATTGTTCATAGTTGATGGTTCCTTGGGTCCCTTGACTGTAAAGAGGGATTATTCACTGAATTAAACAGGATGGGCCAGCTTATGTTGTGCTACTAAAATGACTCTCAAGTCTCAGAGCCTTTTCACTTAAAGGGGGCTTGCTCATACTTTTTAAAGTGGCAAAATCTAGCTGCAGTACATTATAGCTACCAGTCTAGACCACATTGGGCATTCATCAAAGTATTTTTCCAAGATGCTTCCACCTCCTACACCAACCACTGTCTGTTTAAAGGGTTTCCTGAAAGAATATTTTTATGACTTTCCTTTAGGATCTTATGGAGTAAGTTTATATATATATATTAGATATATATATATATATATCTAATATATATATACTAATAACATATTAGTATATGGGTTTATATATATATATATATATATATATATATATATATTAGAAAAGCTTTTTTGTGAGCGGAGCAGTGGTGGTGCACACCTTTAATCCCAGCACTCGGGAGGCAGAGGCAGGCGGATCTCTGTGAGTTTGAGGCCAGCCTGATCTACCAAGTGAGTTCCAGGAAAGGTGCAAAGCTACCAGAGAAACCATGTCTCGAAAAACCAAAAAAAAGAAAGAAAGAAAGAAAGAAAGAAAGAAAGAAAGAAAGAAAGAAAGAAAGAAAGAAAGAAAGAAAGAAAGAAAAGAAAAGAAAAGAAAAGAAAAGCTTGTTTGTTTGTACTGGATGACAGTTAATGCAGAGACTCACAGTTGTTCCACATGCTGAAAACAAGACTGTTGAGTGCTAAGCCCTCGCAGGATATTTACATCACTCCCTTCAAGGCTCAGAGAACATCATGGAAGAGGACACAGAGAGCATGTCAGAGATGGAGGATGGGAAGAAATGAAAAAATCTGTTTTCTGGCTGTGACATGGCCAGTGCACCCATGAGCTCAGGAACAGCAGCAGTGACTATTTGAATGAGATTGGGTCCATTGACATTCCATTTTGAATGAAAATGAAGGAGGGACTCATAACCCATCCTCCTCTTGGTTGATAGTCACTGAGGGAACAGGTGTCATGTATTCTTGAGTGGTATAGGCACTGATAATTTGTTCTTGCTTGAGTAAGCAAACCCCCCCCCCATCCATGCTGTGCAAGCAAGCCTACTTAAATGCAGTGGGCCACCAAAAAAAATGTGAAAATAAGACATAAGACAGGGATGTGTGTGAAGGATAAGGGGTTTGGCCAGATGAAGATGGAAGAGATAAGATCAAAATACACTACATGTATGTATGAAATTGTGAAAGAACTTTTTTTCTTCAAAAAAGAGCCTAAAATACTGCTGGTATTTATCCTCTGACAAAAGCCAATGACTGAATAAAAAATACACAATCGATATCATGTCTAAAGTGATACTAATGCTGGGATACCCAGACCACCAGAGTGATAGAATACTTGAATGGAGGTTGATACCTGGAATGGGATAAACAGAGTTTTCATTTATATCACTTAATGGCTCTAGACTAGTGTCTTAATTAATGGAATAAATATTCCCATGAAATCCTTCAACAGAAGTGGGAAGAGCATGGTGGGGAAAAACGACAGGAAGACATTATGCATCATGATTCCATTATAATAATAAAATAGCAACTATGGAGTAGGAGAATCGTGGAACTTGATGCTACCTTCAACACCTGGGGGAATGCAGGGGTGGCAATGCCCAATCTAGGGCTGTTTTGTTCTTTGCTTTAACCACTGCCATAGAGGGATGAGGTCTGAAAGACGGCAGTGGGTGGTAAGACCTGAGTATGACTCCATTGCCGGGTGTTTCCTTCTCTAGCCTCCTCATTAGAACAAATCATTAGAGCCTTGCTGTTGAGGATGGAGTTCTTAACCTGCCAGATGCTCCCCCCACCCCCACCCCCACTCCTTTCAATTTCAAACAGCTAGAGGAACACTAGAAACAGTTTTCTTTCACTCACTTGATGGAACACCTTTATGGCCTTCTAAGAGATGTCTTAACTCTCCTTTAACCAGTATCTCTCTCTCCCCCCTGTGCCAGAAAGCACGACGAACTGAGTTAAAAATCTGTGCTAACGGTTGAGCCAAATGGTCAGGGAGTTAGAAGGAGCAGATTCTGAAGTCTGTGTGAGTGAACCTTTCCTACTTCAGAGAATCTGAAGGTATGAATCAGTCTTCTCCAATGTTCACAGGGCTCACTGGTGACAAGCAGAATAACAAGTTTCCAGAGTTGTACCCAGTGCAGTGAGCTGGCCAGTGACTGGTGAACTGCACACAGGAATCCAGACACACTGCACTGCAGGCCACCACCAGGTAGACAAAGTACCATTCCTGCCACCAAGTGTTCCAGAATTGTATTTTTGGTTCACTAACCAGGGGCCAACCTGCTTTACTGAGTGCAATTCCTCCTCCTCACAAGTAGATGGCAACCTGCCAAGATCAATTGGACGTTATGAAGGACTCTGCTTACCACTGAGAAACCAGGAAACACTGTATCACTCTCTTTACCTTGAGTGTACCCACCAACCCACAGCCTTGTTGTGTCCATGCTTATCTCAATACTTAATCCCAATGCTAATCCTAGACCTGTGAATGTTACCTTACTTGTCAAAAGCTACTTTATACATGCTATGAAGTGGATGGCTCTTGAGACAAGAAGATTACCCTGACAAGCCTAACATGAACACACAATTCCTGAAAAGTGAACACTCTTACTTGGTATGGGGTGGGGTTGAGCATGAGGATCCCAAAGGTGAGAACAATGCAGCCTGCAGCTGCTGGTTTTGAAAATAGAGGAGGGGACCTTGAGCCACCAGAGGACGCCTAGTACAGAAGCCAAGACCTCCCTCCATACAACCACCTTCAAAGACCCAATTTCTGTCAACACCTTGATAAAGCAAAACAACAACAACAACAAAAAGCAACAAAACAAAACAAAAATGTATTGCCAGAGCCTCTTTCCAGAGGAAAGAAACTCAGCCATGTCAGATGGTACCTGGGTCAAGTTTCTACTGTTCAGAAAATTCTACTCTTCAGAAATGTGAGATAATCAATTTGTGTTCTTTTAAGACACGAAATTTGTGTGTGTGTGTGTGTGTGTGTGTGTGTGTGTGTGTGTGTGTGTAAGCAATTAAAAACCATAACATTACTCAAAGTTCCCATGAACAAAGCTAAGTTGGTAGTGGGATCCCGTTCTTTGGGGTATAGTGTCTGTTGTGAGTAAGTGAAAACGTATTAGTAGGTTAGAAGTGGAACACAGGAGTCAAGTAACGGAGAATGAGTCTCCCGCTCATCAAGCTGTAGAGATGGCGGCTAACAAGCCTACCCTCTGATATAGTTCTGCTTCCACCGTGGTCTCCTGGCCTCTGGTGGAAGGCTGGTTACACGGGACCCTTCTATGCAGGAGCAATGGTGCCCCTCCTACTCTCTAACCACTGGGCAAAACCATACTCTGGATTAGGATTTTTCTCCTTCTCTAGCATCATTTTGTCACGTGTCATCCATGGTCTAAAGAGATGCCTTTGGCACTGTCCTGAAAACACACACATTATCTCCTGTTAAATAACCCATTTTGCAGAAAATAAGACAATGCATGGACCAGTACCCACAGGATTCACGGGTCTCATCATGTACCCATCATTCTTAATGAACTTACAGAATGAGGATATGACCTTTGTAAAAGCTGTGCTGTTGTGGGATAAATCTTGTGAGATTAGAGTGTATTTTGTAGGGAGTAGTGTATGTTTTGAGTAAGCAATAAATAAAGGGTGTTGTTTCTTCCACTGACATAGTTCTCAGGCTCAGAAATTGAGGCATGAAAGTGGTATGTGGGAGTGTGTGCACACATGTGGAGTAGTGGGGGCCATTCAAGGCCCACAGCTATAATTGGTGCATCTGCTGATCATGTTTTTTCTTCTGTTCTTGTCACTGCATTCTGCTTATTTATCCCTTGGTTTTTAACCGCTAATATTTAACAAACACTTGGGTGTCTGATGTGGTACATGATTCACATGTAATAATTCATTTAGTTACCATAACAGCAAATACAGTTTAAAAAAAAAAAAGCACATCATTGACTACATTTTATTAAGCTTGGAGAAGTGGTAATTCCCACCAATCAGTTCAAGCTCAGTGCTCATGCCCATAACCACTGTTCTCTCCTACCTGTCAGCAGAGGTTCATCTTTACGAGGAAACACAATCATTCCACTGAATTGGAAGTATGGCCTCCTGGATGTCTGGAGCTTCTCATACCACTGGAAGAAGATGCCCAAAAGTGACTTTGTAGTATATTAGATGGGGCATAGGATTGCTGCTATGGAAGGAGAGAAGGGAATAAATTCAAAGAATCTCCAAAGAACTTACTCATTACATCATTCACAGAGGTTAATGTTCATGAATACTTAGGTAGAATCATCAACAGCCCAGTTCCCTTATCCCTTAGATATGAAACTGGGGCAGTGGGCACCCCTGACCTAGGAAAGAACCCCAACTAGTTGATATGCTACATAAAATGGAAAGAAACATAAAACAAGCAACAACATAAGAAGTTATAAAAGTCAACCACAGTGCCGTGTCAACTGTGGGGGGTGGCTATGGTCTCTCTGTATTTCTCTCCTAGCGGAGTCATGAATTTCTCTTCTGTCTTCTTTTCATTTTTGTTATGATTTTATATGATGCACTTGGGTGCTACCTAACTTCCAACGTAGATTGTGTGTAACAGTAAAACACCGTTGCCAGAAGTCCTCAGGGGAAGTTAAGAATAGCAAGATCTCAGGCTGTCTCTCTCTGGGGACAGAGTGGGTGCAGTTATGGGTCTGTGAATGACAGCTGCATTGGCTAAAACCTCCTATCCTTCCCTTTTCTCATTCCTTCCTTCTTTTCTTCCTTCCTTTCTAGTTTTTAAGATTTGTACTTAAGAGATTAGACCTGGATTTGGGCCAAGCAAAAGGATCCATTGCAATGAAACTCTGCCTTTCCCTTACCCCTTTACAACACCGAATTTCTCTTTCAATTATTGCAGAAGTGCCCATTATATCATGTTTCCTGGTATTACCTGCTGCGCTACCAGTGCCAAAATGCTACTTCCATGTTGTTTCCAAGCGAACAGGAACAGCCTTAGACTGGCTGACTTACCTCTCTTCAGATCTTAAGGGTTGAATGAGTAATGCAAGATGAAGGATGGTTAGAGCTCATTTGCATCATTGATGCCACTGTCCAGAAAGGGTCCTGCACATTGCAACCTGAAGACTCCTCCCCCCGCCCAGAACTAGAATGACATTTATTTCTCTAGGAATAGGGCAATGGGTGGAGAGAAGCTGTGTTTTGTCCAATTTAGAGATCTCAGGAAAAGTAAGGCACAGTCAAAAATGCCAGTATAGTGAGGGTGCTGGCTGGTTGTTGGAGGGGACCTATTCTGACATTAAGATTGTAACAACATTCTTTTTCCTAACAAGACTAGGGATAACTTCTAAGTAATAGAGACTTTTTATTTACTCATAATATTTTTTGTGTGTATATATGTGATATGTATGGTATGTGCATATGTAACAGGTGTGTGCAAGGGTGTGTGTGCATGTGTGTGTGCACATGTATGTGCATGAGCCCACCCATACACCAGAGCATATCAAGGCCAGTTGATTGTCTCAACTCTAATTCCTCGGGCACTACCAATCTTGTTATACCAATCAAGGTCTCTCACTGGCCTAAAACTCCCCCTTCCACTAGGCTGGCCAAGGAGCTCAGGGGTCTTCCTGTCTCTCCAGACTGTTGAGATTACAAGTGTGCACCATCACAGCAGGCTTTTTATGTGGGTTCTTGGGACCAAGTTCAGTTCTTCATACTTGAAAGGCAAGCCCTCTACCCAATGAGCCATCTCCCTAGTCCTGTTCATATGGTTTTTACACATAAGACAGTGACAAAAATTGAAAGGTTTTGTTTTGCCCTCAACTCCCACTTTATGAAACTTTGCAACTGGTGAGACAGAACCAAGGCTGCATGAAAAACAACGAAAGTAGAAGCCCTGGGATCTTAGTAAATACCCAAATATGGAAGCACAAATCACGAACTGTATGGGAATGAAGGTCACCAAGAATATTCGAGCCCCCAAAATGCCAATAGGAATATAGAAGCCCAATATAAGAATGGGACGGGATTCAAATGTAAGGTGTGAGGAGATAGGAACTAAAGGCTTTTCAGCAGAAGTGTCCCTTTCAGCTAGGGGCTTTTTCAGTCTGAGGAGTCTTAGAGTTAAGATGTGGTAATGGCTAGTTGCTTTGTCTCTCTGATATTTCAGCATTTACCCCAATATCTGGCTCTGGATTTTTTATTAAAAGAGCATTTAGCAATCTGTGTTACATCTGGCATCCAACTTGTGGGGTACGAATTCATAAAAAAGCCACTTCTTGTCTGTGGCCTTGCAGTCCCTGGCTCAGGTCCAAGCTGCATGTGGCTGGAATCTCCACATACTCCCTACCCTGCAGGCTAAGTTTTGTTGCAGCCTCTCTGCAGCAGACTCCCCAGGCTCAGGCTCCAAACACACTGGAATTAGTCACTTTTCACATTCCCCTGTGCAGACAGCTGGCTCTTTAGTTTTTTCCTTTTGACTTTCCTTGGGCCCCCTCCTCAAGCTGCTGCCACACCGTCATCTGAATCGTCACTGTCAGCAGATTTGGTGAGTCAACTGGGATTTTTTAAAGGGAGGAATTATTTCAAAGACAATTTTTTCCCACATTAAAAAATGGGAAACATTTTTACAATGGTGGGAGTTTGGTCTCTGTTTGATAATACAATAATGATTGACAGTTTGAAAATGGAACAATTAAATGAGAAGATAATTGATGTTGATGGGATTTACATAATGCCAATTATAAATATTATTTGTTTGATCATTTCTGTTTTATCATTAAAAAACTTGGTTAATAATGAGTGTCAAGATAAAAGTTTTAGAAAAACCTGTTAAAACAGATCATAGAGATATTTAGACCCAGAAAGAAGAATTTAAAGGTTAACCAATCTCAGTATTGCATTATAAGGTTACGAAGAAATAGCCTAACGCTTTCAAATAGCCAACCTTAATCTACCCAGTAACCTTACAGGAACTACCCAATGATAGATATCCTCAAGGCTATGTAAGAGCTGACTGAACTCCTGTGTAAATGCTGGGTTTGAGAAGATTCAAAGAAGTAATAGTCTCATATGGCATCTCCTCATCTTTCATGTAGCAAATGTTAAACTCATAGTCAACTTGTAATAGAATTATACCTCAAGACTGGAGAGATTTGGTTATAGTAGTCTTAGAGGCTAGTCCTCAATTAGAGTGGAGGACCTGATAGAAAGATGAAGCTAAGACCACTGAACAATGAAGTAGAGCTAGAGGTATAGAGATTTCCCAAGATTAATTTCTTGGAGAAGGCAATTATGCTGATATACAAAGACAATCTTTAAATGATGACCACACTCTAGCTTTATGCTGCATGACAGCCTTGAATGCTTGAGACAGAATTGAAGAAGTAGGAAAGAAAATTGAGTCATTTACTAAAGTTATACAGGGTCCCAAAGAAACCTTCACTGATTTCTTACAAAGATTGACTTCAGCAGTAAATAGAATGATACCAAGTTCAGAAGCTAGACATAATAATTGAATCTCTAGCATTTGAAAATGCTAATGCACAATGCAAAAGGATAATTTGGCCATTGAAAGCAAAACTGGAACCTTTGGAGGAATAGATCTTAGATACAATTAATATTGAATCTCATGACTATAATGATGCTTGAATAGTAGAGGTGATTTCCAGAGATTGGAAGAAAAACAGTAATGTCAAGTGTTTTAATTGTAGTAAACAAGATCATCTAAAAAGGGACTGTAAAAAGGACTTTCTTATGAATAATGTTTTCTCAAGGAATAATCCCAACAAAATGCCCCTCTCTTCTGGATTATACAGAAGGTTTGGCAAAGGCAGACATTGAACTAATGAATGTAAATCAACAAGGGACAGACAAGGTAATCTTTTGTCTTTGCCACTGGAAAACTCCCTGAGAGGCCTCTTGCAGGCCCCCATGTCAAATTCAGTTCAGTCCTTTCCTGTCATCATGGAAGAAACTCCTTCCCAAAGAAGTTAAGGAACCTAATCCTATTATAAAAAACCATTTTCTTCTATAGGTAGAACACCTATAGAAGAGAGAACAAAATATTCAAAAGAAACCATAAAGCAAATTTTTGGCAGACTTCTATAAATGAACAAAGACCAAAATTAAAAATACAAATAAATGACATCTTGTTAAAGGTCTTGTAGATACAGGTGCAGATGTAACAATAATTGCACTAGAATCTTAGCATCAAAATTGGCCTCTTCAGAAGGCAAATGTTCAGCTTTTGGGGATTGGAACATTATCTCAAGTGAAACAAAGTGTAAGATGGGTCAAATGTATAGGGCCAGAAGGACAGAGAGGAAAATTAAAGGCATATGTGGCTAATATAGCTATGAACTTATGGGGACATAATTTATTACAGCAATGGAATACCCAGATTAACATTACTCCAATCTCAGAAACAAACTATAAACTAACATATGTTTCTGAGAAAAACATTAAAAGGTATTACAAAGAACAATCACTTACCATCCAGATTGTACAAGAACAGAGAACAACAGCTGCTGATCTTTCAAAGACACCAACAGCTCTACCTTTAAAATGGTTAACAGACAAACTTGTATGGATTCAGCAATGGTCTTTAACAACAGAGAAGCTACAGGCCTTCTATAAGGTTTAAAAAAGGATTTTCTATAACCTGGCAACAAGCCAAGAAAATGTCCTACTTGTTCTTTAAACAATCAAACTCCAGTACCAGCAGGATGTAACCCAAAGGGTACTCAGAGGAATAAAATCTGGCAGATAGATGTGTTTCATTTTGTAGAATTTGGAAAATTGAAATACGTACACCACAACCATTGATACTTATTCAGGATTTCAATGGGCAACTGCTCTGAGTTCTGAAAAGGTTGATTCTATAATCACATATTTGCTAGAAGTTATGGCTATCATGGATATACCTATACAAATTAAGACTGACAATGTTCCAGCATGTATCTGGCAAAATAAAGCCATTTTTTGCTTATTACAATATAAAGTATATTGCAGGTATATCACACAATCCTACAGGTCAAGCAGTCATAGAAAGATCAATCGAACTCTAAAGGATATGGTAAATAAACAGAAAGGGGTAACAAAACCCCCAGAAATAGATTACATAGTGCTTTATAACTTAGAAATTTCTCGATGCTAATGAGAAAGGAGCAACAGCAGTGGATGGACATCAGATAATAGAAAAAACTACAGAATCAAATCAGCCTGTATACTTTAAAGATATGCTGACCTCAGAGTGAAAACCAGGATATATGTTACATTGGGGATGAGGTTTTGCTTTTGTTTCCACAGGAGAAGAAAAGATATGGATAGCAACATAATTGATAAAGGTTTAATCTGAACAAGAGAGATCTCTTAATTAGAAGAGATGATTGTTCATTGATCACTATGACCATTCAATTTAAACTAACTTATACCATTAACAAATGATTTTCATTTGATCAGATATGACTTGCCAAAAGGGGACCTCCTCAAAGTTAGAGTTGGAGAAGGGTTTTGCTTTTGTCTTTCAGGAGAATGAAGGCTAAGAAATCTGAAGAACACTGGACAAATGAGAAATCTGGAGAAAATGGACAAATCATCCAGAAAAAAAATGTTCCAAGATAAAGAGTAAATTGGCCTATTGATATATCACATATCTAACAGGATAAAATTTCA
Organism: Peromyscus maniculatus bairdii; assembly: GCF_049852395.1. Classification (NCBI taxonomy): domain Eukaryota; kingdom Metazoa; phylum Chordata; class Mammalia; order Rodentia; family Cricetidae; genus Peromyscus; species Peromyscus maniculatus. The sequence goes on from NC_134858.1 coordinate 44,204,065, forward strand.
TAAGTCTTCCTAAATACTTGTTTCTGCTGTTCTCTACAGATAAATAATACAAATGGTCTTTATGTAGTCCCATTTCAATTAAAAATTAAAGCTGGCTTTGGAGGTGGAGTGTGGCTCTCTCCTTCTCTAAACCCAAGCATGCTTGCTAGAAGAAAGTGGAAAATCTCTGTATCATGTTAGAGGAACCAGCTGATATGGGACAGAAGAAAAACCAAAATTAAGGGACTATTCTATTGCTATTAATCTCATAATCCTTTGGTTTTATTTTGACTCTTTAACTTTTCTTAAGATATGAATTTTATATCAAAACATATTTTAAACTTTTGTCATGATATTAATGGTCATATAGAGTACTAACTAATTCTAGGAAAAAAAAGCTTCATCTAGTTTCCTGTATGTGATTTTGGGTTTGAGTCTCTATCAGTTTTCTGCAGTTAACCATGACCATACCTAACACTGACTTTGAAGTCTCCAAAAAGATGATAGGACCCCACAACGACAATTCCATCAGGATGATGATAACATCATTAAGCTGACAAATACCACCGAAAGATCATATTTGGACTACAAACTGCTCAGGATAATATCGAGATGGCTAGCTGAGATGATACAGCCTCACAGACTACTCCAGTCAGGATTTGACCATAATCCTAAATTTTCTTTGTGTCCCCAAAAGACTACCAGCATTCCCAATCAGCAGGAAGTAGCCTAGAAAACTATGCCCACATTCCCAAAAAAATGGATTATGGATATGTCTTTGTTTGGTGGTTGTTATTGATCATGGTCAATCTCTTTCTAAATGAAAAAAAGAGAATATAGATAAGAGGTAAATTATTAAATCTACTCTGAAAAAAAGATATAGAAATGATAGAATAAAGGTTAGATTATTGAATCTACTCTGAAAAGAAAAAAAGGAGAATATAGATAAGATAAAATAAAAAGGTGGATTATTGAATTATTAAAAAACAACTACATTTTAAATATTTTATATTGGATTGGATTTTTGTATATTATATACAAATTTTACATATTGATACAAATTTAAGATTAATTTTGTTGGAACATTTTGTGCATATATTTCTACTGTTGTTCAAGGTACACAGTTCATTTAACAATGTAATGAAAATTGCAAGTCATTGAAAAATTTTATTACCAACAAATTAGGACATAAAGAAATGAAAGTTAGTAGTTAGTTATTACAATCAAACTTTTAGTCATATTGGGTATGTTTTCAAGGTCAAAGTGATATATTTTAGATAGACAGATCATCTTCAAACACTTCAGAGATCTACAGAATATGGCATTTAAGATGTTTTAATAACATAGATTCTTACTTTTTTTTATGACAATGAGACATGTCTGCTCCTGGCAGCACCAATCTACATTAGAGAAGACATGGGCATTGAAGAAACTCCATGTGGAGTTTTCTTTCTTCGTGGCAAAAGTTAGCCACTGGGCAAGAAAGTACCCTTGCCTTGACTTCTGACAGTATGCTGTCCAAATGGGACAAGCAAGACACAAAAGAAAGGACCGCAGAAATTTGCCAAGACAAAGTAGGACAGTCCTTCAGAAAATCCTGCTTCACAGATAAATCTGTCAGATATGCTAGACCTATAGTCCAAAGATGGATGACCCAACATTTTAGAGGAACCTTAGGTGACCATCCAGGCAGCCAGCTGTTTCTGTCATTTCTCACAAATTCTTTAAATCACTTGCTTGCACTTCCTGCTTACTTAGGTAATATTATTTCCTTCCTGGGTCTCTGAGGGAGTTGAATACTGCACAGTTATAGTTATAGTTTTCCTTGTTAACAAATTAAGAAAAGAAACTGACGGAAAGGTCTAAATTGTATAAGTTTGAAAGACATCAAAAGATAGTATTCGATTGGTAATACAAATTAGGATAGAAAGTGAATTAGGTACATTTTGGACTCACTAAAATAGGATAGATAATGGAATATTTTCTCTGAATTTGTCAAATGTTTATGAACTGGACATTGTTCATTTAATTCTTGACTATGCATATTGTATATACTTATTGTATATAGTTTTTCTTATATTAGTTATAACCCTCTTTATTATTTTAGACAAAAAGAGGGAAATGTGGTGATATATTGTATACCCTAATAAAATTTGCCTGAAGGTCAGGGAACAGAATAAGTCACTAGATTAAACATAGAGGCCAGGCAGTGGTGGCACACACCTTTAATTCTAGCACTTGGGAGGCAGAGATTCATCTGGATCTCTGAATGCAAAACCACCCAGAACTATATGAAATTGACTCAGTCCAGGAGAGAAAACAGAGCCAGGCAGTGGTGGCACATGCCTTTAATCCTAGTACTGGGAAGCACACATGCCTTTAATCCCAGGAAGTGATGGCTGGGCAGAGAAGATATATATGGTGCAAGGAGACAGGAACTAAAGGCTTTTCAGCAGAAGCATCCCTTTCAGCTAGAGGCTTTTTCAGGCTGAGGAATTGGTGAGGTAAGAGGTTGTAACTGTGGCTTGTTCTTTTGTCTCTCTGATCTTTCAGCTTTTACCCCAATATCTGGTACCAGGCTGTTTGTTTGTTTGTTTGTTTGTTTGTTTGTTTGTTTGTTTGTTTGTTTGTTTTTAATAAGACCTTTAGAATTTTGAGCAACAAAATGAGAAAGGATTCAGTAGGGCTTAGTTTGTGGCTGAGTCCAAGGGGATAGTGAGGCAGTAATAGAAAATTCTGAATCAATTTGGACCCTAAAATCTTTTGAAATGTGCCAACTAAATCTTATTTCTAAGATAAAGCATCACCCCAAGGAGAAGCCACCAAAATTTGGTAGGACAGAGACAAGAGAAGCCCCAAAAGGGGAGCTTCAGATAAAAGCAAACGGATGGTCCAAACCCAGGGCATTCACTGCCAGAAAGCCAAAGATTTAATTCTGTTATAAAACAGATGAGGGACCTGCAATGCTGACAAGTGAGAAAAGTAATGCTGCCTCCCCCCCAAAGAAGCTGCTTCAAGTGTCCACATACCCATGCCATGCTTGCACAGGAGGGAGCCTTGCATGCCATGCCACAGGGTTAGAGACCCCTGCAGCAGGTGATGAAGAGGCTGTCAATGGGTCTCCAGGGTACTAGGAGGGATGAACTCACAATTCTGAGATACAACAAGATGTGATAGGTGCCATAGACATGGTAGAGGGTGCTCACTCACACAAGAGCTTCTTAGGAACTTGAGAAAAACCTGCTTTTCTCAAGCTCTTTGGGAAATGTGTTAAGATTTAGGTTTAGATAGTCATGGCCACTTGTGCAAGATTTAGGAGAGAACCAGGGTGTCCTTTCAGGCATCTGCTGTGTTCAACTGGCAGACATGACCTTGAGCCAGGAGGGTGTGCAGTGTTCTCTGGGATCTACTTGCTGGCTTCTTGCATGCTAAGTTGCACAAGATGTCCATGTTTTCCCTCAACTGTGATCCAGCAGAAGTGAGGTGGTCCTGGAGGAAAAGCAGGATACTGGGAGTAGACTTTGCCTAAAATGACATATCCCTAAAAGTATCCTAAATATTTTTTTCTTCTCAATTCCTCATTCTTCTGATTCTTCTGCCTCCCAGAAATTAGTTTATGAGGTTTTACAAATCTTTCTAGAAAAGCAGCCTAGAGCAAGCTCCATGAGACTCTCCATTTCTACTCAATTCTCTACATTTCATCTGGCTTGGGTTTGTTTGTTTGTCCAATGGAAGTGATATGATTCCTTTCATGTGAGACTAGTCCAGGTTTGTAGAAAATCAAGAATTGGTTAGTCTTAAGGAGAAATGTCAAAGAATCCAGGAAGGACTCAGCAGCCTAGAAAAGACCTGCAAAATCTCTTAAAAGTAGGGTAAAGACCAAAGAGGGGGTGAGGAGCGTGTGGTTTGAATTGGAGTGTCAGATGTAAGCAAATGTTCAGAGACAGAAGTTACCACCATTTCCACATGGGGCAAGGAAGCACTACTGACCTGGAATAAGGAAGTGCTCTGGGCACCGTGGATTTAACATGGGCGCGAGGCTGTGGACAAAGAAATCAGAGGGTTATGCTACGTCGAACGGCAACCAGAAGGCAACAGAGCTCTGAGAGAAGTCCCCAGGAAAGAGAGGCAAGCACCTCAGGTGGGAGCTGAACAAGACCGCTGGGCTTGGAAATTTTGAATGGCTGCTGAATAACCTGATAAAGCTCACTCTCGCTTCTACAGAAGAGGCAGGAATTAGCAGGCCCCTGACTCCCCCACCAATCCCACCTCTGTGGTAGACAGCTCCGCCAAACATGACCCTTTTTGTCTCTGAAGCCATCCTCAGCCACAGAATGCTTCTGCCACAGCTCCAGACAGTCATTAACAATCAATAGCACTTGGCAGTAAAATTCTACCAGTGTGGTACCCAATGTGATGAATGCTGTCCTAACAACTCCTAACACTTACGATAAAATATTAATGGTCTTTATTTATTTATTCACAATTTTATTGTAAACACAATTAACAATCTCATTCTTCTCAGACACAACAATAATGATTTCAGCAATTGAACTCTTAAAGGAGCAACATCCACTTGTCCGTGACGAATACAGGTTTCAGAAGGCATAGGCAGATTGTGTCAATAGTCTATCTCCGTGACTGAGTCTGAAGTGTTCTAATTCTTATAAACATTTCCATGTGCTGGATTAAGTTCAAAATAAGTGACATGTGTTTAGCATTCCATGTTGTAGAAACTCTAAGATTAATTTCAAACAAATCGAATAAACGGAGATGCGTGCAATTCTTACAAACATTTCATTCTCGTCACCTGTCACTGTCAACATTAATAAATGAACCAGCCAGAGGCTCACAAATTCACTGGCTGTTCTGATCCCAGAAAACCCAGCCCCACTGGAAGTTGAGAAAAGCACACATCACCATTTTTGCAACATGACAGACCTGTCTTTCTAGATGAGGCTTTCAGTTCTGAGGATAATAAATGATAAAAATATTTTGTGTTTGGTTTTGTGCATGCTTGTATGTGTGAAGCTTCGTGTGTGTGGGAGTGTGGGTGTGCACAAATGTGTTCAGGATGGAGTGTGGAGGTCAGAGGACAACTTCAGCTGCTACTCTGAGGGTGCCACCCACCTTGCTTTCTTTTTCTTTTTTTTTTTAAAGATAGGCTTATCTTTAAAAGTAGGTTAGGCTTGCCTGGCCAATAAGTCCCAGAGAGCCGCCTGCTTCTGCCTCCCTGACACTGGGATTACAGTTGCACACCACCCATACCCACCTTTTTTATGTGGGTTCTGGCAGTCAAAACCAGATCCTAATGTCTGTAAGGCACACACTTCGCTGACTGAACTATCTTCCCAGCCAAATATAATATTTTTAAGTGGCCTTTGGAGAGAAGTGTACCTGGCCCTGGGTATGAGAGACTTATGTGTCAAGAAGTAATGGAGTCCAGAAATGGACATTTTAAACTTTTTCGGTAACTCAGCAGGTGGGTACCCAAGTAAGTACACATTCTCATTAGGTGAAGGTGTCCCGTGATATTTCCCTATAGAACATGACAGAATAAGCTGAATAGAGGGGATTGCCAGGGCGGCTTTTCCATTGCTGTGATAAGACATCATGACCAAGATGTGTGGTCTTTCTTGAGCATGGCCTATCTACCAAGGGAACACGCCTTTAAAGAAAATTAACTCCCTCGCCAGCAGCTGTCAACTGCTCCTCAGCAGGTCTCACTGTGCAGCTCTGGTTGGCCAAGAGGTAGAGCTTTCCTCCATGAAAGGAAAGATGCTTTCAGATGGTCCCTGTATCATTTAAAGCAGTATGTTGCAAGCTTAGTGGGTCCAAGTCACCTGGAGGAAGGGCCTGGCAGCTTGCACTTCCTACCCCTTCCAGGCATGCAGCTGCTGAGAGCCAGGGATCAACACTTTGAGACCATTGGTGTGTAACAGCGGCTCTCAAGGCTTTATGAACCATGGAGGCCTCGCCCCATGGCCACCCTTGTCCCTTTTCTGTTACTAACCCCTCTGCTTAATTTCAGTCGCATTGGCTGCTTGCCTGTCTCTGAACAGGCCAAGCAGATACCTACCACGTTGTCTACCTTGTGTTTGTCTCTCCTTTCTGAACGCTGCTCCCCCAGAGAGTCTCAGGAGGTACTCCTGACTTCCTTCAATCCTTTGCTCAGATTTGTCGTGACTCCCCTCACCACCATGTTTAAAATTGTGCACTCCACCCCTCCCCAACATCCTTTTGTTCCTTTTATGACTTCTCCCTTACCTTTTGCCATCAGCTATCCTGCTATTTGTTACATATTTACTCATTTTAAAAAACCTTCTCCCCGATAATGGACCTTAAATTACTACCATATCCCACACCTCAGAGCTCTGGTCTTATGAACAGGTTCTCAGTAGTATTTCTTTACTTAATAAACACTGAAATAAGAGAGGAGTGAAGGGAGGGAGATAAAATACATTTACGTGCTAGAGAAGCCATGCGAGAATTTCAAAATGAGGGTTCAGGATAAATCACAAGTCTTATAGGAAGTTTGAGTAGAACTAGAAAAGGAAGGAATGTCCTCTAGCATTTTTCTTTATCTCATTAAGTCTTTTTCCTACCTTCAGGTCAGAATAGTATACTTCATTGTCTAAAAGCAATACTTTAAAAATACTTCAAACTTAAGATGATGTTAGAATTACAGATGTTGTAGAAATGTACAAGGAAGAGCTGGGAATATGGCTCAGTTGTTAAAGTGCTTGTCCAGCATGCAGGAAGCCCCAGGTTCAATCCCTGCTACTACAGAAAGCAGGTATGGTGGCAGATGCTTGTAATTCTAGCAGGAGGCAGAGGCAGAAGGAGCAGAAGTTCAAGGACATCCTCAACTACAAGTTGGAGGTCAGCCTGGGCTACATGAGATCCTATCTCAAAAAGGAAATGTACACAAAAGTACCCTTCTATCCTTTACCCAGGCTACCCCACCGAAAACACTATGTTTAACTTGGTACAATATTGTATCAGAAACTGACAGTGCAGCAACCCACAGAACACTCTCAAATTTCACCAGCTACATGTGTTCTCATACATGTGCATTGGCACATATTCACATGTGCCTTTAACCAACCTTATGCAATTTTGTCACGTATAAAACTTCACCAAGCTACCACTGCCAATATACTTGCAACAGCATCCCAGGACCCCTTCATGCTGCCCATTAGAGCTGCCCCCTCCTCCAAAGCTTTATCTGTAGACAATTGCTAATTTGTTCTCTCTCTCTCCATAATTACTATTATTTCATCAAGGCTGCATGAATGGAAGGAAGTATGCGGCCCGCATTCTCCCAGCAGTGACTTTCAGCGGTGTATAACTTCCTCATTGCTGCCCTTCCTCCTTTTTATTGCTAAGTAGTAAACCTTGCTCTGAATGGACAACAGTTTATTTAATCTTCCACCCCTTGGAGGACATTGGAGTCATTTCTACTTTGAAGCTGTTGGAAATAAAACTGCTATGGATATTCTTACATAAACTTAAGTATCAAAAAGAGTTCATTCCTCTAAGAGGAGTATATAAGCACATACTTGTTGGTTCAGGCGAGGAAGTCCATTGTACTTTTTTTTTTTAATATAAGAAATTCGAAGATACTTTCCAGAGTGGCTGTAGAATTTATAGTCCCACCAGCAATACATAAATTGCCCATCCTTCCCCATCCTTGCCAGCATTTGGTGTTATTGCTTTTTTTTTTAAGCCATTCTGATAACCACTGAGCTAGCTAGTTTTTTGTCAACTTGACACAGCCAAGGTCAGAGGGATCCTCAATTGAGAAGATGTATCCTTCAGATTGGTCTGTCGGCAAGTTTGTGGGGGGGGGGGGGGCGGGCATTTGCTTCATTGATACTTGATGTGTGAGGGCAGGTGGTCTGGGCTGTCCAAGGAAGCAGGTTGAGCAAGGCATGGGAGCAAGCCAGTCAGCAGTCCATGGCCTCTGCCTCAGTGCCTGACTCCAGCTTCCTTGCTTGACCTCCCTCAGTGGACTGTGACTCAGGATTTATAAGTCAAAATAAGCTCTTTCTTCTTCAAGTTGTTTTTGGCAATGGTGTTGATCACAGCAATGGAAATCTAAGGAAGTTAGCTGTCTAGTGTTACATCATTGTACTTTTCATTTGTATCTCTGTGATGGCTAAGGACGCTAAGCATCAATGCCTTTTTATTACCTTCATATGACCTACAGTGAAATCTCTGCTGATTTCTTTTATCCATTTTCTAATAAGGAGACTTATTTTTATTTTCCCCCACCTTCCCAAACTCCTCTAATCCATTTTGTTTTTTCTACCCACCCAGCTTTGTTTCCTTTTTGTTTTGTTTGTAAATCTGTCAATTTGCAATGCCCATATATTCTAAGATATGTGGTCTTGCACTGGAGCATGGTCAACTTGCCAGGGGGATACATTTATTTAATGTTTTAATTTAATTTATTTATTTTATATCCTGACTGCAGTTTCCCCTCCATCCTCTCCTTCAAGTCCCTGCCCCTGACCTCTCCTCTGCTCCCCCCCACCAATCCTCTCCTCCATTTCTATTCACAAAAGGGCAGGCCTCCCCTAGGCATCAACAAAGTGCGGCATGTCAAGGTCAACGACAGCCCCTGCTCCCATTGTTAGGAGTCTCACAGGAAGACCAAGCTACACAACTGTCACATATATGCAGAGAGCCTAGGTCAGTCCCATGCAGACTCCATGGTTGTTGGTTCAGTCTCTGTGAAACCAGGTTAGTTGACTCTGTGGGTTTACTTGTGATGTCCTTGACCTTATGGCTCCTACAATCCTTCTCAGGATTCCCTGAGCTCAGCCTAATATTTGTCTGGATGAAGCCTCCCTGACAACAATTGGGCTAGGCACCAATCTATGAGTATAGCAGAATATTGTTAGGCATCATTCCATTGACATTTTTTCTCCAGTTGTATTTGGGTCTATCCTAGACCTCTGGGCCATCCAGCCTATGGGTCCTGGTGCTCCAAGCAGTATCAGTGGTGGTCACTCTCATGGCGTGAGTCTGAGGATAGACCAGTCATTGGTTGGTCACTCACACAATCTCTGCTCCACCCTTACCCCCAGCACGTTCCATAGGCAGGACAGATTGTAAGTCAAAGGTTGTGTCATTCTGTTGGTGTCCCAATCACTCCACTGGAAGTCTTGCCTGGTCACATGAAATGGCCAATTCAGGCTACCTGGCCCCTAGTGCTGAGAGTCTTTGCTGGAGTCATTCTAGTAGAATCCTGGGAGTTTCTCTTCCACTGGGTTCTGCCTCACTCTGAAATGCCCCCTCTCCTTTTCAGTTGTCTTTTCCAGTATTCTCCCCCTCCATCCCTCCCAAACCTCTCTCTTATGTTCCCATCCTCACCTACCTCCAGTCCACCCATGAAATATCTTTTATTTACCTTTTCCAGAGAGATTCAACTGTTCCCCTGTGAGCCCTCCTTGTTACCTTGCCTCTCTGGGTCTGTGGATCATAGCATGGGTATCCTTTACTTTATAGCTAATATCCACCAATGGTGCAGGCACTAACATCAACAATAAATGAGACATCATGAAAAGTTTCTATAAGGCAAAGGATACCATCAATAAGACAAAACAGAAGCCTATAGAATGAGAAAAGATCTTCACCAACCCCACATCTGACAGAGGGCTGATTTCCAAAATATATAAAGAACTCAAGAAACTAAACATCAAAAAAACAAATAATCCAATTAAAAAATGGGGTAAAGATCTAAACAGAGAAGTCTCAACATAAGACTCTCAAGTGACAGAGAAACACTTAAAGAAGTGTTCAACATCCTTATCCATAAGGGAAATGCAAATCAAAACAACTGAGATTTCATCTTATACCTGTCAGAATGGCTAAGATCAAAAACACAAGTGACAGCTCATGCTGGAGAGGATGTGGAACAAGTGAAACACTCTAATAAAGAGCTGAATGGCCAATAGCAAGGCAGGAGAAAGAACAGGCAGAGCTGGCAGGCAGAGAGAATAAATAGAAGGAGAAATCTGGGAGGAAAAGAAGAGCAAGAGAACAAGGAGAGGAGGATGCTAGGGGACAGCCATGCAGCCAGTCATGGAATAAGAGTGAAAGGAAGATATACAAAAGTAAGAAAAGGAAAAAGTCCAGAGGCAAAAGGTAAATGGGATAATTTAAAGTTAAGAAAAACTGGCAAGAAATAAGCCAAGCTAAGGCCAGACATTTATAATTAAGAATAAGCCTCCATATGTGACTTATTTGGGAGCTGGTTGGCAGGCCCCACAAAGAGTAAAACAACAACAACAATTCTGTTCAGTAGATAAAAAAGATAGGAAGGAAAGACTTGGAATCCATGTGCCTAACAAAGGACTTGTATCTAGAACTTATGAAGAACTACAGAAGTTCAACATCGGAAAGAAGTTCAGGGCTGGCATGGTAGTGCATGACAAAGGCAACCTAAAGGAAAAGGGGGTTACTTTAGCTCACAGTTCCAAGTCACAGTACATCTTGACAGAAATCAGGAGTTTGAAGCAGCTAGTTGGTCTCATTACATCTGTAGTTGGAAGAAAAAGTCAATGAATGCATGCATACTAGTGCTGAACTCTCTCTCTCTCTCTCCCTCCCTTCCTCCCTCCCTTCCTCCCTCCCTCCCTCCCCACTCCCCCATTCCTTCTCCTCCCCACTCTCTCCACTCTCATACATTCCAGGATCCTCTGCCTAGGGAATAGTGCCACCCACAGTGGGAGGTTCTCCCCCACCTCAGCTAACATAAGATAATATCCTACAGCCATGCTCAGAGGCCCATCTCCAAGGTAATTCTAGACTTAGTCATTTTGACAGTTAACACCAGCCATCAAACCACTTAACGCTGAAGAGTGATCATTTTCTACTTCATTCTAGTTTTCTTCAAAATTACTTTTACTAAAAAAATCTTTCTCTTTCCATGAATAATTTTAAGTAAGCTTATCTATGTTTATATCTTCTTGCTTAGATTTTAACAGGAATTATATTAACCCTGTGTCAGGCTGGAGAGATGGCTCAGAGGTTAAGAGCACCGACTGCTCTTCCAGAGGTCCTGAATTCAATTCCCAGCAACCACATGGTGGCTCACAACAGGAATTATATTAAACTTGTAGATGAGGTTAGGAAAGCTCCTGCTGTTACCATGTGGAATCATTTAGTTCATGAACATGGTATGTCTTTTGAAGTACTTACATCTTTAAGATTTTTTCCATCAACATTTTGTCATTTTTATCTTTCAGATTGTGTACAAATTCTGTGAGAATTGGATCTAGTTATCTCACTTGCTTTGGAGCTATTGTGGATGCTTTTAATTTTGGAGTTGTAGTTTCTGCTTGTTAATTGCCAGCAGGAAGAAATGAAGTTATTTTGGTTGAGCTTATATCCTATGACATTGAAAAATACCCACTAGCTTTGGAATTTTTATGAGAGTTTTCATTTTTCTTTCTTATTAGTGTTGTTAGGTTGCCTGGGAGTTTTCATACATATACAAGCATGGCTTCTTTTTTGACCTGAATTCATTTCAGCTCTTTTCTGTCTCACAGCTAGAACTTTCAGGATGTTGTTAACTAACAAGGAAAGAGTGGAAGTTTTTCCTTGTTTTGAGACAAAAAATAGATCAGTCTTTTGGCTGATCATGGCTACAAGGTTGAGTGTAGATTTTTCGTAGACGTTCCCTGTCACTGAGGATGGTACCCTTCATAGATGTGCCCTGTGTCACTGAGGATGGTGCCTTCATAGATGTTCCCTGTGTCACTGAGGATGGTACCCTTCATAGATGTTCTATGTCACTGAGGATGGTATCCTTCATAGGTGTTCCCTGTCACTGAGGATGGTGCCCTTCATAGGTGTTCCCTGTCACTGAGGATGGTACCCTTCATAGATGTTCCCCGTCACTAAGGATGGTACCTTCATAGATGTTCCCCGTCACTGAGGATGGTACTCTTCATAGATGTTCCCTGTCACTGAGGATGGTCTTTTCATAGATGTTCCCTGTCATTGAGGACGTGACATTTTATTCTGAGTGTACTGAGAAGTGTTGTTAATGGTGTTGAATTTTGCAGAAGAAAATTTTACATCAATTGATATAGTTATATGCTTTTTTTCCCTTGCCTGTTGATAGTGAGGTTACATTGATTTTCAAGTGTCAAGTAGGGTTCCCTACCTAAAATAAGTGTGTTTTTTATATGTTGTCAGATTTGATTTGTTAGAATTTCATGGGCAGTTTTTGTTCAAGAGTGTTTAGAGGAACTATCACAAAATGTATACTTTTTTGAGCTATCTTTGTGTGGCTTTGGTGTCAGAGTAATACTACGTTCATAAAATAGAGTTAAAAATGGTTCTTTCTCTTTTAGTTTTGGGAAGATATTATGAAACATTGGTATTAATCTTTTTTAATATTCATAAAATCCTCCAATAAAACCATCTGGACCTAGAAATTTCTTTTTAAGCAGTATTTAAATTACTAGTTCATTTTTTTTTCTTATTTCCTATTCAGGTTAGTAGTTTTTCTGTTTTTTTTTTAACTTGGCAGAGTTATGATAATTTTTGACTTTTGAGAAATCAGTCTATTTCTTCCAAGTTGTTAACTTTCTGAGTGTCAAGCTGCTTGAAATATTCATTTACTTCCTGTGTGTGGTGTATGTACAATGCATGAACACATGAGTGTGTGAGAATGCACATCTGTGTGTGGTCATGAGTATGTGGAGGCCAGGGGTGGATGCTGGATGTCTTCTTCAGTCAGTTTGACCTTATGTTTTGAGACAAGTTCTCTCATTGACCCCGAAGCTAATTTGTCTAGGCTGGTTGACTAATGGGCTCTGTCTCTGCCCTACCCCATGCTGGGGTCTAAACATACATACAACATGCCCACTGCTGCACACAGCTTTTATGTGGGTGCTGAGTATCCAAACCCAGATCCTTATGCAATGAATGAACCATCTCCCTAGGCCTGCCCCTTCGATATTTGAATGGATATGGGATCTTGAGTATATTCACTGTCGAATCATAATACTGGTGAGTTTTTTGAAGATATATTTATTATTTTTCTTTGTATGTATGTGCCTGAGTGGGTTTCACTGCACTGCCACCACTCATGAATGTATCAGTGGAGGCCGGAGAACATTGGATCCCATGGAACTGGAGTTACAGGTGGTTGTGAGCAGCCTCGTGGAGGTGCTAGGGACTGAACCCAGAGCCTCTACAAGAGCAGTACATGCTCTTAACCACTGAGCCATCATTTCAGCCCTAATGCTGGTGGTTTTGATCTTATCTTGGTCAATTCTGCTAGAGTTTCAATGGTGTTTATTGTTTTGAGGAATTAGCTTTTTTTCTACATTGTTTTTTTCTCCATCATTATTTTATTTGTAATCTTATTTATTTATGTTCTCATTTTTGTTTAGATAATGTGCAATTTTGACATTTTAACCATTTTGCCTGTATGATTCTGTGGAGCACAGGCACGCACGCACGCGCGCACACACACACACACACACACACACACACACACACACACACACACACTGCTATGGGCCCATCAGTAGAATGGTTCCATCTTCCCATCCCTCCCCCCATCCCCATCCCAGCTTCCAGCCCCCGGAAACAACCATTCTGCTCTATGTCACCATGGATTTGAAGGCTCTGGGTGCTTCACGCACACGGACTCATAGGGTAGTTCTCTGAATACACTGTAGTTTCTTCCATGTTATAGCATGCATATGAATACTATTTTAGCCACAAAAGCATGTGTATAGGTCACGTTGTGTTTATCCATTCTTCCATCAAAGCACACTTGAGTGTTTTGCTTCGGGCTATCAGGAATGATCCTGCAGTGGCCACGCCTGTGTTAATTGTCTCTTTTCTTCTACTAGCTTGGCTTTATTTCACTTGTCTCTTCTAGTTTCTGAGGTGTTTTTAATTTCCTCTTGTAAGGATTTAATGCTTAATTTCCCCTATTAACACTTAGTAAATGCTCCCCCCATGCTGATTATGTGCCATTTTTCTTCTTCATCCTACCCAGTGCATTTATGGTTTTTTCTCGAGACTTCTTCTTTGACCTGTGGATTATTTAAAAGTGCATTGTTTAATTTCCTAGTGCTTGAATATTTTGCTCTCGTCTTTCTGTTATTGGTTTCTACTTTGACTCCCTTGCTTCTGGAGAACACACTGTGCAGCTTCAATAACCTCAGTTTCTTTTGCTTTCAACTTGCCAATGTTGGCATCTCAAAGCAGATTTGTATGGACAGCATTTAGTTAAGCTGTGGGTTTTGTTTTGTTTTGAAGCTCATGTGTTCTCACACTCATATTAACATGGTGCGTAGTTCACGCTACCAATGTTTGTTTTTTAATTGGCATATTTAGAACATTTACATTTATTTAAAATGAATATTAGGTCTGAGTTAGGGAGATGGGTCAGCAGGTTTAAAAAAAAAAAAAAAAAGCACTTGCCACCCAAGCTTGATGACCTGAGTTCAGTCCTGGGAACTCACAGTGGAAGGAGAGAACCAACTCCTGACTGTTATCCTCTGACCTACACACACACACACACACACACACACACACGCACGCACGCACGCACGCACGCACGCACGCACGCACGCACGCACACGTGTGCTGTACACATGCACAGTAATAATAAATTAAATTTAAAAAAATTGAAGGCAGGGCTGGCAACTAAAGGTACCTGAAGCCAAACCTGATGACCTGAATTTCATCCCTGAAACCTACAGAGAGAGTGTAAGGAGAAAACTGACCATTGCAAGCTGTACTCTGATGGTATACATGCGCCTATGCCTACATGCACACACATAGAGAAACACAGAAAAGAAGGAAGGAAGGAAGGAAGGAAGGAAGGAAGGAAGGAAGGAAGGAAGGAAGGAAGGAAGGAAGGAAGGAAGGAAGGAAGATTTTTAAGTCAAAACAAAACAAACACAATTATTGATACTTTGAGGGTTAAATCTATCATGTTACTGTTTGTTTTCTGTCTGTTCCCTCTGTTTCTACCTGTCCTCTCTTTCTCCTCCCCTTTCTTGGTGTGAGTTAGTTGAACATTTTAAGTGGTTTAGGAGCAGTGCTCTGTGGGTAATTTATAATGGTTGCTGTAGGTATTATATAGAGATGGGTGAGCGGATGGCTTGAATAGACAAATAACAGACAGACAGACAGACAGGTAAGTAGATATCAGGCTCTCCTGGTGCCTACTTCACCAGGAGAAGAGAAATCTCAATTCTATGTGAACCCCTTGCCCTCCTCAGCTTTCAAAGTATGGTCTACTTGCTCCCTATGTCCCCTGAGTACCACAGGAGGTGATGCTAACTTCCGTGATTGATTCAACTGTAAAATATCATGGGTGATGTCTGGTGTACTGTATTCATTTTCACCAATCGAATTCATTTTTCCTGAAGACCCAAGCCATCTGTTATTATTTTCTTATGTCTCAGGCATCTCCTTTCTTCCTTACAGATAGGTCATCCACCAGCAAACTCTTGGTCTTCCTTCATATGTGACAGTTGCGTTATTCTCCCTTAATATCTAAAGAAATTCTTTTTAATTTCCATGTCTTTCAATATTCAGAGCTGACACTTGTATTCTTTTCAGAACTGGGGGAAAATGTTTTTCATTTTAGGCATGTGGTTTCAGATAAAAAAATCATCTGTCACTCAATTTTTTTAAATAGAGAATATTTTATTTCTCTCTGGCTGTTTTTAAGGGTTTTTTTTCCCTCTTTTACATTAGTTTTCAGACATTTAATTATGTCTCTTGGTGTGGATTTCTTTGGGTTTATCCTATTTGTGGTTCATTGGTTTTCAGATCTATAGATCTGTCTTTCACTAATTTATAAAGTTTTCCACTGTTCTCCATTCCGGGCCTCCAGTGTGAATGCCAGATATTTGTTCTATAAATTCGGGAACCATTCATTTTTGCAGCCCATTTTCCTTCTGTTGTTCAGAATGAATACATTCCATTGATTTCTCTTCAACTTCATGGATTCTCGGCAATGCCATCCCTGCTCAACTGTTAATTTCATCCAGCAAGTTTATTTTTTTTTATTTAAGTTATTGTATTTTTGAGCTCTATAATTTCTGCTTGGTTCTTTTTTATAACTTCTATCTCTTCTCTGAGGCTTTCTATCTTTTCATTATTTCAAGAGAATTTGTAATTGATTATTGGAGCATTTCATAAGAGATACTTTGAAATTCTAGTCGGATTATTTCCGGCATCTGGTCTCTCTCAGCATCAGCATCTTTTTCTCTTCCCAGTTTTGAATTTCTGGGTCTGAGTGGGGCAGGAGGGTGCTTTTCACCGTTGCCTGGACATTTTGGTTACAGGGAGAGTTCGTGGTCCTACCTAAATCTACTTGAGCAGGAAGATGCCCTTCGCAAGTTGGCATGTTAGTTTCACTCTGCCTCTGTGACTCTAATTCTAATGCAGCTCGAGTGTTCTGAGCCTCACAGTGTTCTTTGACCTATCCTGGACTTCAGTGCCAGGAGGCAGTTTATGTGATGGCCACTGGAGCCCTCAGCAGTGTGTTGCTTCTGCAGCGGCTGCTTCTCTTCTGATAGAGCTTTGGTGAAGAGTGGAGGAGAAACACTTGGCCTGGTGTAGAGTGTAAGAAGGCTCATTGTTTCTGCCGTGGCTGTGTGGAATGGCCCGCCAGTGCAACAGCATGTTTGGGGCTTGGATGACCAAGGGCTTCGTGGCCCATGGGTAGCCATCTGAGTCTGCTTTATGGAGCAGGGGCTGGGAGGCGGGGTCTAGGGTTTTCTTTTCTTTTTTTAAATTTTGCTGTGCTTTCTTTGGAGTTTGACAATTTTTTAAAGTTCTTATGTAAGTGGACATTGTATCTTCAACCCCATTCTCCCATCCCTTCTCTTCCTTTTCGTCCCCTTTGTTCCCCTAGGTAGCTCTGTTTCTACTTCCAGTCATATATATATATTTATGAAGCCATAAATGGCTTCATAAATCTATAAAATATAGAAAGCACAAATGAAAAGGTAATGATATTTGTCTTTCTGAAACCTACTTTACTTCATATGATTGTCTCCAGTTCCACCCATTTTCATACAAATGCCATAACTTCTTCTTTATGGATGAGGAAATCCATAGTGTATATGAACCATGTTTCTTTATCCAGTTGTCTACTGTTGGACATCTAGGGTGGTTCCAAATCTTGCTGTTGTGAGCAGTGCTGTAGAAACATTAATGTTCCAGTGTTTCTGTGATACATTGACTTGGAGCCCTGTTGACAGATATCCGGGAGCTAACCACAGAGCTGGGAAGTTTTCTCTTTCCCTAGGGCTTTCTTGCTGCTGCTGCTGCTGCTGCTGATGATGATGATGATGATGATGATGGTGATGATGGTGATGATGATGATGATATGATGATGGTGAAGGTGATGATGATGGTGGTGGTGGTGATGATGATGATAGCAACAGCATCACTAGCAGATCATCTTTTTCATTCAAAAAGTCATAGAGCAGGGGTTGACATAACTAGATCTTCACTATCATGGCCTCTACTGACAGCAGGTGATATTACTACCAGGGTCCCCGGTCACAGCAAAGGTCTGAGTTGTTGGTCCCTTTCCCCCAATCTGTTGGCTAGAAAGAAGGCTCCCCTTTTTCTCTTGTTGTTATCTGTGTGTGTGCTTGTTCCTGATAAGGCTCTCCAGTGCCCTGTGCAATAGTATATGAGATAAAAGAAGAACCGGTCCATTCTCATATCATCATTTCTCAAGTCCTGAGGTCTGTATCTAGTTTGTCTTTTTTTCCCAGCTTTCACAGTCCTCTCATCATATCTCTTTAACAGCTACTGAGTATTTAGTTATATTTAAGAGAGCAGGAGCAGGGGAAACTGAATCTCCACCAGCGTGCTCTGGAACTGAAATTCCAGAAAGCAATATAATTTTGACTTCACAATCAGGTCTTTAATCCATCTGAAATTGATTCTGCTGTATGATGTGAGACAGAAATCTAATTTCTTTTTTCCCATATGGATATCAAATTGTCTTGGCACAGTTTTTGAAAAGTCTGTCTTTTCTGCAATGCTCTGTGGGGCTCACCTCTGTATTGTATCAAGAGTCTATTGCTTGGCTTACTATTCTATTACAGTTGCTCTATGATATTATCACGGCACCAATATAATACTGATTTATCACAGTTTTATAGTAAATGTTTATATGATGATACAAATATTCACACTTTTTATATTTGTTTTTTATCCAGCAAACCTGTTTAAAATCTCTTATTAAGTTTAAAAACGTATCTGTGGAATCATTTTGAATTTTCCATACATACAGATATATCACTTTTAAGTTATCACTTTTTTTCCATTTTTAATAATTTTTTGAAGGAGAAGGAAGAGTCCTTTCTGTTCCAGCCAAATCTCCAGGATGATGTTGACACCACAGACGTGAGAGTATTAACTCTGTGTCATATTTTCCCATTAAAAAAGGAAGCTTTGGGGCAGACATAATGGTGCATCCCTGGAATTCCAGCACTCAGGAGGCAGAGGCAGGAGAACCAGGAGTTCAGGGTCATCCTTGGCTGCAGAGTGAGTTTGAGTCCAGCCTGGGACAAGAACAAAACACAAAACAACAGAAACACAAAGAGCTGGGGTGTGACAATGGGAAAGTGCTCCCCTAGCACACATGAGCTCTGGACTTGATTCCCAGCATCATAAAAAAGAAAAGGAAAGGAAAGTTCCAAGAGTTTCACCATGGAATACAATACGACATTTGCTCTAGGTTTGTGTAAATACACTTTATAATGCTAAAGAAGTTCTTTCTAGTCCTGCTTTTCTTAACATTTTCTATTATGAATGAATAGCAATTTTTACTTAAAAAAAATAAAGAGACATATTGTGCCAAAACTAGTCAAAAGAAAATTAAAGTGCTTGCATCAGCATCAGACAACACAGAATCACAGTAAAGACTATCTGTTGCTGTGGTTAAAGACCTTTATGTCATAATGATTAAGGGGTCAGTTTATCAACAGGACATAACAACACTAAATATTTATGCATCCAATAAGAGAATATTAAAATACATGAGACAAAGATGGATATATTTGAGATGAAAAATAATCATATCCACAAGAATACTTGTAGATTCCAATGGCCTTCTCTTAACACTTGATAAAACAAATAACAGAAAATCGGCAATGATACCAAAGACTGCAATAAGAGCATCCAACAATTTGACCTGATATAAAGAGGATAGTCCACCCAACAAGAGAAGAATACATATTTTCCCCCAAATGTACATAGCATATTTGTCAGGATAAATCATGTTCCAAACCATGGGTCTGGGGGATTTTAAAGAATTCAAGTTATACAATGTATGATCTTTGAAAAAACTGGAAGTAAATTAGAAATCAACAAAAAAATTAAGAAATTCTCAAATATTAAGAAACTAGATAACATACTTCTCAACAGCCTGTGATTCAAAGAAGAAACAAAAGAGAAAAACAAAGCATTCTGAACTAAATTAAAACAAAATATATCAAAATCGAGATAAAAGACTGCAGCACTACCTACAGGAAAATTCGTTCTAGTAAATGCCTGGGTCAGAAAAGAAGGGGGTACTCAATTCTATGATCTCAGTATCTGTTTTAAGAAACTTTTTTTTTTTTTTTTTTTTTTGGTTTTTCGAGACAGGGTTTCTCTGTGTAGCTTTGCGCCTTTCCTGGAGCTCACTTGGTAGCCCAGGCTGGCCTCGAACTCACAGAGATCCGCCTGGCTCTGCCTCCCGAGTGCTGGGATTAAAGGCGTGCGCCACCAACGCCCGGCTTAAGAAACTTTTAAAAAGGCAGAAGAAAAGAAAAGAATCAAGACTGTCAAAATCAATCAACTACAAATAATTTTAAAACAATGAAACATCTTATTTATGTAACATGTGATAAATCGTTCTTATTAATTCAATATGTAACCGGTAGTAACAATTAAACTGATAAGATCAGGCTTACCATAGAAGACACAAGTCGCCAACTTGCACATAAAAACTTCATGTCCCATGAGCTTTGAAAAAGTGACATTACTACAGAGTCTATAGACATTAAAGGACAATAGAGAACTATTGGTAACAGCTTTATGTTAATAAATTTGATGGCAAAAAACCACAAGATCCTTCAAAATTTACAGATTCTCAAACTTTATCCAAGAAATAGCCTGAACAACCCTTTATCTGTAAAAATAAATTAAATTTGTGAATAACATTCTTCCAACAAAGTAAACTCCATCCCAAATGTCTGCATGTATGTTCCAACAAACAGTGAAGGAGACAGAATTGAATTCCATCCAAACTTTCAGAAAAATAAAAAGGAAGGCATACTTCCTAACTCATCCTAAAAAGCTCAATAGCATGATATGAAAACAAAGCAAAAATACAAGAAATGAAAATCACAGAATGATTTCTCTCATAAACACAGAAGCCATAGTTATCAACAACATTGTAGCAGTCAAATCAATAATTTACCCCAGCCAAATAAGATTTATCTCATAAGTGCAGTTAATTTAATATTTTTTAAAGGAGTCAAGATAATTCACTGTATCAACAAACTAAAACCATCTGTTAAAAATGTAATTAAAAAACTTTTTAATGGTGGCAAGATGCCTCAGCTGGTGAGGGTACTTGCTGCCAAGTCTGATAACCTGAGTTCAATTCCCAGCACCCACATGGAGGAGAGAACTGACTCCTGCAGGCTGAACTCTGACCTCTACATGCTTGCGGACACACACCATACTAAACAAATAAATATAATAAAAGGGAAAATCATCTGCTTATTTATATAGGTACATAAAAAGCATTTTTACTAATGTAACATTCACTTCTACTTTACAAAATTCTTAGAAAACAGCTAGTTAAAAGATAAATTCTTCAAGTGGCTGAAGGGCATCTTTAAAATTCTTCCATAATAAAGACAGGCTTCTCCAATAAGACTGAGTGTTCATATTTTGTTCTTCCATCAAATGATTTCTAGCCTGTCTGATAAAGCAAGAAAAAGGAAAGGAAATAAAAAGAAGCATCCATAGCCGGGCGGTGGTGGCGCACGCCTTTAATCCCAGCACTTGGGAGGCAGAGCCAGGCGGATCTCTGTGAGTTCAAGGCCAGCCTGGTCTCCAAAGCGAGTTCCAGGAAAGGCGCAAAGCTACACCGAGAAACCCTGTCTCGAAAAAACCAAAAAAAAAAAAAAAAAAAAAAAAAAGAAGCATCCAGATTGCTACAGAAGTATTAGAACAGTCTTTGTTTACATACAGTATGCTTACCCATGCAGATAGCTGGGTAGAATCTATGAAAATGTAATTAATCAGCATGGTTTTTGAATGCTGCAATATCCAAGATCAATATTTAAAATTATATTCAAGTAGATTCAACATATTCCTTGTTTTAAAACCCCAAAGTCCTGTTGTTGTAGGTACAAAGAAGCTGACCATAAATAGCACATGGAAATATGTATAGACAGTAGATTGTCTAGACCATTGAAACATAATAAGGACTCTAAAGTCACTCACTCACTGGCACTCACGCACACACAGTGTCAGGGAGACTTTCATAAGGTTCAAAGACAATTCATGGAAGAAAGGACAAATGGAGAGCAGTCATGTCAACAAATGGTGATAAAAATGATATATTTATGACAAAAATTAATTTTTAACTCATATGCAAAAATTAACTCAAGATATATTGTAGCCCTGACTGGGAAACTCTAAGCCACAAAAAAAGGAAGGAAGGAAGGAAGAAGACAGAACAAAACAACACCAACAAAAAACCTAAAAGAAAAAACAGTAAATCTACTTTATTAGATAATATAGTTTTTATTCTTTTCAAGCTGGATCATATTTATTGATAGATGTCGGGGTTATTTGTTTACTTATTTATTTATTTATTTATTGTTTTTTCATGACATGGCTTCTCTGTGTTGCCCTGGCTATTTTTTCTTTAATATTCTATTATTTTGTGTGTATGGGTGTTTGTCTGCATGTATGTTTGTACATCATGTGTGTGCAGTGCCCCCAGAGGCCAAAGGGGTTGGTGGACCCTTTGGAACTGGAGGTTTTAGGCCTCCTTGTGAGTGCTGGGACTCACACCTGGGTCTTCTGGGAGACAGTCAGTGCTCTTAACCACTGAGCCAAATGTGAGTGACCATGGAATAAAAGCATTTGTTCTGAGCCAAATGTGAGTGACCATGGCCTGAGTATACACATTCAGGCTGGATCTGAAGGACACGTTCCACAGTGCAAATGGTTATATGAACTTTTGTAGCCACAGAACCAATGTCAGTCATCAAACAATGCACCCACTGCATGTGTTGCTGGGGACAGCAGGTAGGCAGGTGACAGCAAAGCAGGGGATCTCTGCTGGAAGTCTCAGATGCTATTTGATGACAATCTTAGCTCTAAGTTGGTGAAAGAATGTCACGTCAGATACAGTAGTGAGCAATAAATGGCTGTTTAAAGAGGACTAGGGACATCTCAGGGTAATCCTGGCTCTGGATCTCTATCATTCCAACTCTCCAAAACTGCCAAATTCTAATCACTGAATCAAACACAGTCCTCCCTTCCACTGAGAAACTGCGTTTATAAAAGTTATATGCAGAGGCCAGGCTCACAAGAGACCTCCAGCCAACACCCGTGCCTCACACTATGTGGCTGGGGCAGGCAAACTCAACAGATCCTAACCCAGGCTCATGAGAGGATTCCAGCAACACATATGCACCAACCAGGAGCCCTCTGGGTGGTTGGGTGCTATTATGATCATTTTGTGATGAGGAAACATGGTTCTGCCCAGGGCCGTGATAGTCTAAGTCGGACAAGGAGGCCCACATGTGGGCCTGGGTCACTTTATCCCAGGATCCCAGGAGAAAACAATGGCCTGCCCAGCACCTTGCAATGCCAGAGAGATGAGCATTACTATGGTGAAGGGATATGGGGGAGAGAGAGAGAGAGAGAGAGAGAGAGAGAGAGAGAGAGAGAGGATGGTTCATGTCCTGCGGATAGAGGCCTATCTGAAGAGGCAAAAGAGATGAGGAGTGGGCTGAGGTAGATGACTTCATTGCCACCCAGGGCCATGGTGATGTCTGGGCCTGGGCTTCTGCTGGGGTCCATGTCTGGGTTCAGGCTCTGATGCAGCCACAGTCTCTGTTTGATAGCCCTGGCTCCTGATCCCACCAAAGGCAGAAAAGGTAGGACTGTACAGAGTGAAATAAATGCCTGCAGGTCTGCTTGCTTGCTCTCAGACAGCTTTCTCCTCTCTTTACCCTTCAGAACCCCCTGCCTAGGGAATGATGCCTCCCACAACAGCTTGTGCCTTCATCACTTAACATTTGAAACAATTCCTTACAGATGTACTCACAGGCCAACCCTGAAGTAGGCAATTCCTCCTGAAGACTCTCTTCCCAGGTGGTGCTAGGTTGTGTCAAGTTGATAGTTAAAACTAACCAGCACACTTTATCAACCTTTATCTTTATTCAACCTCCCAAACTTCTACAATGTTCAACCTAAGTCCAAAGCTCGCTGTGCCCTTGTTCCAATCTCTATTCCATACTTTTCCCTAACCTGTGCATACACCACAGACATAGCCAACCAGACAGCCTCCCTAACACACCCCTCTCCAGCAGCTGGTCTCTGGGATTCCCTTGCTTGGAACACTTGCAGGAATTTACATATGAAGAACTTCTAGACATTCTCCCATCCTCTCTCCTAGGCTTGCTTTGTCTTTCTTCACCTTGCTGCTTCTTCTGGTCTCAGAGTATCTTAAGCCTTTCCAGCAACCTTGGCTTATCACCCCCTATTTCCCATGTATTGTGGGTCTTTGGTTTCTTGTCCTAACCTGTTAAGTGTATGAAGCTTGGGCAGGGCACACTTTGTCTTTGTAGCTAACATGGTTTGCTAGATACTCAATAAGTGTCCCATTCCTCATGAAGGGGAAAGCATTGTTCCTTGGAGTTATTATTCCTTCAGCTTGTGGTAGGAGAGAGGATTCGGATTCCACAAGATGACTACAGGTATTCCAGCCTGTGTCCATTCCTCCCCAGAATCCCAGAATATTGTTTTAAGGCTCCATACTGAATCACAGAAGATAGACTTGGGAGCTGCGACCTAGCCTTGGAATCTAGGATGTGAAGCTTGGGACAGGGTGTCCCTGGTTTACGTTACCCAACCATAGTAGAATTGGCCAGGCTAAGCCTAGTTGAGCATTTAAAATACATTAAAGGCCTGTTCCCTTTGAAGTTAGAAACTATCTCTATTTAATCAGAGAGAAACAACTTTTCAAAAGATTTTTTTCCCTCTTTTTTACCTTCAGCTTGCTGGCTTCTCCTGTGGTTAGTAGCATGAATAAAACATGCATCTCCCAATTAAATCTTGATTTAATTTCACTTCTTTGCAAAGCTGATGAACTCGAGAGCTTTCATAAAGACACTGAGCATTAGCATTCTTTTGTTATGCACAAGGGGCTAAAAATAATCAGCTGCCTCTCTCCTGGACTTGCCAAGCCCTCAGTGAGTGAGGGAGAGAGGAACACACACACACACACACACACACACACACACACACACACACCTTCAAGCACCTCAATCCTCCCTATGGAGAACCCCTGGCTGTTGTAGGGGATGAGAGCAGAACTATTGACCATGAGTGACATCTTAGATCTGGAAGACAAACAGCCAATGCAAAGGACGCCTTCTTGGGTGATTCTTGGGTGCCTCACCTGCAAGAGCTGGGAGCCTGGGGCAATTTGACAGCTCCTCCTGTCTCCTGTTCCCAGAGAGCCTCCAGCAACAGAAAGAGGTTCTGGACAGAGCTGTGACTTCCCAGGGACACACCGAGCCTATTACCAGTTACTTCTAAGTTTGAAGAGTACAAATTCCCCATTGGAAAATAGGTTGGCTGTCATCAGAAAAATAAATACTTATTGATGACAGTAAGGGAACACATGTATGTATTTATCAGTCGTTACTCTTGGATAATGGACTTATGGGTGATGTTTATGTTAACTCTCCTACTTCACAGCAGTTTCCCATTCTCCTTAGTAAATATAAATAAGTTATATAATCATAAAAGTCATTATTTTTTGAGATTCATTTTTGTGCTCCTTTATTATACTAAAAAAAGGAAAATTAAGATATGTCTTCTAACTGTATAGCATAACTGATAGTAGACATTAAGTTAACAGAGATTTTAATCTCCATAGAAAATAAGGTAACAGCCAGGCAGTAGTGGCACATGCCTTTAATCCCAGCACTCTGGAGGCAGAGACAGGCAGATCTCTGAGTTTGAGGCCAACCTGATCTACATAGAGAGTTCCAAGACAGCCAGGGCTACACAGAGAAACCCTGTCTCCAACAAACAAACAAGAAAATGGAATAAGATAACAATGAAGACTAAATATAAAGGTCCCAATTTTAATCTTCTCAGAGAAATCAGCATCTGTAGGGAAGAGGGTGGAAAGATGTGAAGCCATCAGGTCCATCCTGTACCCAAACTTGAGGCTCATAATAGGCCACTGCATGACCTGTTCACTGAACACAGCAGATCTCTGATCAGGCCCTTAGTACTTTCCAGTATTTGAGATTCTTTTATTCCTTGTAGATTCCTGCTATAGTGAGCTTACCTGCTGGCTCTGGGTTGCTTCTCTGGGGTCACATACATACAATCTTCTCACATGGCGGTACTTCATGTTTAAAGTCAGCATTAGCATCTTTCTTCTGTCTTGTCTTTCTTTTCAGATTAGGCAACTATAATTTCTTCTACCATACTTCAGATGTCATGACTTCTAACCAAAAAGGGCTTGGAAATAAATGGATAAAACTTATACAAGTTGGAAGAAATCATCCATACATGCTCAGTGAGGAAAATGATGTTACATAGGAGATGGATTTTGAAAGTGACTGGAGTCACTAAAGTCAATAAAGAAATCAATCAGTCCAGCAATACCTGACTTCCAATTATACCACAGAGCCATAGTGACAAAAACATGATACTGTCACAGAAAAAACCAGACATATAGACCAATAGAAAATAATTGAGGATCAGAAATAAGCCCACATAGCTACTGCCACCTGAATATTGACAAAGGTATCGACAATATAGATTGGAGAAAAGAGACAGCCCCTTCAAAAAAAATTGTGATGGGAAAACTACATATCTACAGATAGAATAATGAAACTAGATCCATATCTCTCACCCTGCATTAAAATCAATTCAAAGTAAATCGAAGATCTTAATGCAAAACCTGAACCTCTTAGCCCTCTAGAGGATGACATGGGAGAAGCATTTCAAGACATGGGCATAAACAAGGACTTTCTAAAATGCCTCTAAAAGCTCAAGAAATAATAGCAAGAGCTGAAAGGAAACTGAGAGTGGGCAAAAAAGTCCAGAACTTCTGCACAGCAAAAGAAACAACTGACAGAGTGAGGAGACAGCCTATAGAATGGGGGGCAAAACCCTTATCTGCTACACATTGAGGTTCACAACTAAAATATAAAAATAGTTCCAAGAAAAAAAAATCACCAAAATAATCCAAACAGTAAATTGGCAAATAACATGAACAGACAGTTCTCAAAAATAAAGTACTAACAGCCAGTAGGTGCATGAAAAACTTGTTCAACATTGTTAATTATCCAGGAAATGTAAATCAAATCTATATTGAGGGCACATTTCATCCTGTTGAAAGGCTACCATCAAGGAATTGAATTACAAAGATGAGCATGACACAGGAGGTGGGAAGAGGACCTTTAGTCACCGTTGGTGACATACGAACTAGCGCAGCCACCATGGGAATCAATGTGGAAGATTCTTCAACATGACGGAAAACAGAACTACTGTGTGACCCAGGTAGCCCACTCCTGAGAACATTCACATAGGAATCCAAATCAGCACACCACAGAGACCTGCACATCTACATTTATTGCTGCATCATTCACAATTGCCTAACTGTGCAATCAGCCTACATGACTCTCAACAGATGAATGGATGAAGAAAGTGTAGTATGTGTATACTAGAGAGTTTATTCAGCCACACAGAAGAATGGCATTATGTCATGTGCAGGAAAATGGATGGATCTGGAGATCTTCTTACTTGGCAAAATAAGTCAGACTCAGAAACACAAATATTTCATTTCTATTGTATGTGGAACCTTTACACACACACACACACACACACACACACACACACACACACACACACACACCAAGGAGGTAGAAGGGGAACATGAAGGGACAGAAATGAGTAATATGTGGTGAATATGTTCAAAGTCCATGCTACACTTCAACAAAAATGTTACAAAATTGATCACCTTCCAGAATGAATATATGCTAATAATTGTTCTTACAGAAACTAGTCTAGCCAAGGCAGAGTCTGCCTGAAGAATTAGAGAGAGACACGAGTCAGAAGGAAGGATGTGATCACCTGAGATGAAGCTGACTGCAGGTCCATAAGACGTGCTGAAGCAATCTCTTTCTTCCTGGTGTGAGGTTAAGGAGCTCCTTGTGGCCAGGTTCTAGTATTGTGTGAGAGCTCAGGTTCTGGGGACCATAAAGGGGACAGTGAAAGAGAAGTTCAGTGGGAAAGGGTGTGTCCAGTTCCTGCAGAATGTGTCCCCTCTGCTGCTACTCTTCCTGTAATCTGAGTGGCAGATCCTGTGTGCCAGCTTGTGAAGAAAGATTCCAAGAAGTCTCTCTTCCCTGGGACTCACTGTCAGATTGGGAAAATTGGAGGTATCAGGATAGGGGCCAACTCTGAAGAGCTCTGTCCTAAATACAAGTTAACTTCTCCCTAGTTTGTGAAAGGAAGACTGTGAGAATGATGAGGAGCTAGCCTGTTCTTACAAGATAGGCTAAAACAAGCTGGCAAGGGCCTCTGGTCCTCAGTACAGCCTGCAAATTCTCCTACATCCTCAGATTCTTCCAATTGTGTATAGTTGTATCACAGCAACTGTGCAGAGGACACATAGTAAAGACATAAACCGTGACTACAGGATCTGTGACCCTGCAGCAAGGATGTAGGGGTGGCTACCAGACAGGGGCCCACCACCTCTCTTCTCACACTTGATGCCGTCATGCCTGAGAAGAAGTCCTGTATGGGTGCATGGAATATGCCACATCACATGTCTAAGCTCCATTCATTCATCCTACTTTCAAAATAGTACCCTTTGTCTAGCCTTCAAATCCAGGGCTGGGGACTGATAGACCATAGGAGGACTGAAAGTAGATGCAGGATCATTTAAGGAGGAAATATGGGAGGTCAAATGACTGGGAATTCAGTCTTGAAAGAAGTGTGTGAGACCCAATTTGTCATGTTCCATGGGCACTCAAAATATGAGGAAGGACAGGACAGAAATGTCAGTTCTGGGATCCTAGAGCAAGAGCCTTGCCAGGGTAGGGCTGAGAGTAGTACTAAGAGCAAGTCCAGTGCTCCTAACACAGTGATGTAGAAGAAGCACAGAATCTGGAACCACAGGCCCTAGGATTAAATCCTATGTTGAACACTTTCTTCATTACTGACCTCTTGGAGCCTCAGGATCACCAGCAAAACTCTGAGAACTATATCCATACCTACCTGTTGGATGGTTGGTGAGATTTGTGCACCTCACCATAGAGAGACTTCCAATAACCAGCAGTGTCCTTGTCTTTAAGAGAATGGTCCCTATTGAGGTATATCAAGCCCAGAGGTTGACAGGGCAACCCCAGAAGAGGGAGACCCAGTCAAGCACAGTAGGGAGAAGAGACCTGTTTTCCCCCAGGCTTGAAGACCCTTTTGGACAACTTTGGTAAGTTAGAATCTGTCCCCCTGACAAACCACAGCCTGCACGTCTTGAAGATCACTGTGTGTTATTTCATTTAAGTCAATCCCTGCCTGCTACTTAAAGAAAACATCTGCTGTTGTTAAAAAAACAAAACAACTCTTCCAGGCTGCCCACCACTTGGCATAAATCTAGATCACACTGGAGCTCTCTCTCACACACAAGCTACTCACACCAATAAACAGAGCCTCAAGACCCTGGAGGCACACACTGTGGGGAAATTTACACACTCGTAAAGAGAACACGCCTGCTAATATGTTTACAGGTCGGGGGTCTTTCTGGTGAATGCAGACGAGATATTGCTGCAGTAAAAGGGGAAATTACTCAGGCCTATCTTTCAGGCACGGAGGAGGGATCCCCAAGACTTGGCTGACAAGCCTCATAAATCTCCTGCAATTCTGTTTGTCCCAACTTCCATCATTTCAAGCAACGTGTGGGATTGTCGCATTTTAAGAAAATAAATCAAATGAAATTATAGATTCGCCTTTGTGATCCTGATGTGCAGATTACATGTTTTACGTTATGGGTCTCACACCCTTCAATGCATTTGCACTACGGTATGATTATTGGATTTTGATGTATTGCCAACATCAAACCTTAATAAATATTTTTCTCCACTAAGTGATGCTGGGAAGGAAGGCACTCTTAAACATAGTGCCTGCTTAGGTGGATCCGTAAGAAATGAAAGGAAACTAATGTGAAAAGAAATAAACATGTCAAATCCAGACTTCCATGCCAGATCTTACATGTCTAGTCTTCAGGAGCCTTGAGAAACAGAAACAGGAAGGAAGGAAGGCTGAAGACTGACAAGGAGGAAGGCTAGAATCTACTAGGAAGAAATCCAGAAACCCTACAGGAAGGAAGGCTAGAACATGAGAGGAAGGAAATCTGGATTCTTACAGGAAGGAAGCCTGGAGCCTGACAGGAAGGAAGCCAGGAGCCTGACAGGAAGGAAGCTTAGAGCCTGACAGGAAGGAAGCCAGGAGCCTGACAGGAAGGAAGCCAGGAGCCTGACAGGAAGGAAGCCTGGAGCCGACAGGAAGGAAGCTTAGAGGCTGTGTTCATGCTCAGTTGTGACTGCTGCATTCACTCAGCAGTATTCAACACCCATCCTCCGCAAACACTGCTGGAGTCCAGGGCTAAGTAGTTACAAATAGAAACAAAAGTATCAAACCCTGCTCTTGAAGTCCAGTAGAAGGCACTTTATCATTAACTAATAAAGTACATAGTATGTCAACAGGTGAAAATTGTCTCTGAGAAAAATACTTTACAGTCTTGAGAAAATACTTTACGTCTGGAGTAGGAAGCATGTCACCAGTTTCAATGGGAGGCCGGGAGTGGCGTCACAACGATAACGACAATGGATATAAAACTGGTCATCAAATCCTGGAGCTGGTTAGGGGAAGACACCCGAGCAGATGGAGCAGCGGTGCAGAGCTCTTGAGACAGGGGTGGGCCTTGGGAACAGAAGACTGGAGGAGAGGAAGGAGGTGAGACCAGGGAGGACGGTGCAGGAGAAAAAGTGAAGGGGTCTGTGGGCACTGCAGCAACCCTCAATCACGCTAGGGTTGTTGCACACCCTCGGACAAAACAAGCCTCTCGCGGCATCTTCAGCGTATAAGATGACTGTTAATACAGGGATGTAGAGAGTGAACTGACAGAGTGAGCTTTCCTTGCCCTCTGGGAGGTGCTGATATGAGGAGAGATGTGAGCTAGCTAGATCCACCTTGCCTCCAGAAAGCTCTCAGAGGCTTTGGTCCTGCCATCTCACTGCTAGTAGCTACTGGGAATGGCAACTAGAAACACAAGAAGATGGACCCTCAAGACAGAGGTCGAAGCTGAAGAAGGAAAACATTGTAGTGGGGTGACGTGTGGTTGAGGGATGGGCTTCATTAGGAAAAATTGAATGTTAAAGACAGAACGAGACAGTTTGTAGTTCCTGTGGGTGAAAACACCCTGGCTCAGCCCATGGATTATGTTCCATAAGGGATGTACTTACAATGAAGCCGAAAAGCCTGGAACAGGAACTCAGCAGCAGCAGAGCCCAGGTGCTGTGGAGCCCGAGTGTAACCCCAGCTGTATAGGCTGTTACCTGATAGTGCCAACCATTAGCGCTGGCGACCTTGCAAACAGGTAGACGTGGTCTGCTGGAAGAAGAGGGCCATGGAGCCCGAGTTAGATGCCCATTCTTCTACTAAGGAAAAGTATTGTCCCTCAAACTCCTGAACAACCTGCGTTTCTGTCCAGTTGGGATGAAGACAGACACTAATGGGGAACTACAAGGTCAACCACAGTAGAAAGAAGACCAGACAGCTTCAATGACAGGGGACACTCGGGGAAGCCCAAGAATAACACAGGGAAACGCATTGGCCCAGAAGTCAGTCCAGTGTAGAACTAATTTAAGGATCTTGAGAAAATTCACTTCACTTTCTGGCCATCAACCTCTTTGGCCTCTACAGTGGGTTTTCTGGTTCCTCTTATAGAATACAGACTCCATCAAAGGCCCCCAAGGGCTGCCATAGTGTAAGTGGGGGCTTCTCCGATGGCCATGTACAAAGACATATAAGACTGTTCCCTCTGGAGAAATCCTGCTTTATATGTTGGGCTTCAGTGAAGGTTTTCTTTCAGAGAGCAAGTTATATTTTTCAGGTTGAAAAGCTACTGAGTTGAATATTTGTGTTCCAACTTTCCCCCTTGAATCTATCCCAACAGCATTAGCGCGTAGCCAAACCTCATCTGTTATACCCATCCCTTAACTGAACATCTTCAAGAAAGAAATGTCTTCATTTCCCTTTGTTGCTCTGTTGATCCACATTTTAATCTAAATTTCTCATGTTACACTGGGTGGTAAATTTGTTGAAAAGCAGTCATTTATTTTGTTCCAGAACATCTTCCTCTAATTTGTCCCTCTCATTGTTCTTGGTTAAATTATCTATTCTCTACATCTCAGAAGAACCATCGTGTTCTCCACGGAAGCCTCCAGATCTGCCTTCACATTCCCCATAGATCCCTGCCCTGTGCCTCCTAGCATGGCTCAAGAATCATCTTGCATGTGGGAGTATCATTGCTTGATTGTGGTTTTGTTTGATTTAGCTATTTGAGACAGGGTCTCACTCTGTCTCCAAGTTGGCGTGGAATTAATTACATATCCCAGGCTGATCTTGAACTCAGAGCAATCCTTCTGCCTTGGCCTCTCAAGTGCAAAATCATGTGTGTGAGTCACCATACCTACCTCTTCTTTTTAGTAAAAAGTGAGTAGATTGTGCTAATTAGCACTGTCTTAGAGACCTAGTCCAATGAGTGTAGAGTCAGCCACAAAGCTGCCTGCCATTTGATGCCAGTTCTGTGACAAGTTCTGGATAGCCTCACTATATTATCACCTCAGCCTTTAAGTATAAGTGTGACTATATACTCAAAGAAACTGGACCTTAGAGACCTCAATGGGCCTATCCAAGGTCACAGATAACTGATGACAATCATCTACATGTTGATTTTCAAGAGATCTTACAGAATAATATTTAATTCTCTCTCCATCCTTCTATTCCACATGGAAGAAGTTTTATGTTAGAAGTGGTCCATACCTTGATGAGAGGGTAGAGTGAAGGCTGGTTCCCTTCCTCTGATATACGAATATGGACAGGATTTTAGTTTGACAGTCAGTTCCCTGTTCTCTGGAGGATAAAGGAATAGAATAGAGAAATCCTTTAGGAGTTCAGAATGCACACATGCAACACATCAATCACCTTGAGAACATTTTCAGAGTGATATGTCAACAATCACCCATTAGCTCACAATGGAACATGCAAAAGCACCTGGTAGAAATATTCCTAAGTTGGGTTAAATCAAATATTTTTAGATATCTTTGAACACAAGAACCACTGAGGAGATACATAATCAAATAAACATTCTCAGAGACACTACTGAATGCATGGCACATTATTCCACACTGCAGGATGGGAAAGAGACAAAAGTCTACAGAACCCTCCTTCCTCAGCTCTGTGAACTCCACATGAAGACCTCAGCTCCTCATCAACCTCTAAACTGAACGTATGCCTCACTGTGCCTTTCTTCCCATGACCACTTCATCTTCATCCTTCCAGGCAGAGGCTAAATTTCATGAGCCTCTGTAGCTCCAGGACTGGGCTATGCAAAAAGCCCAAGGTTGATTCCAGTTCTTAGAGCTCCACCCCCAAGGGACTAGCAAGGGGACACAAAACACAGATCAAGTTGATAATTCTGGACAGAAAGAGATTCAATTTTCAGAAAGCTGGAGAGCTCTCTGGAAGCTCACATGAATGAAGCTGACCACGGGTCTGGCAGGGACACTGTCAACAACAGAAAGGGGAGCGCAACAGGCTGCCATGCCTAACAGAGAGAGTAGATAAAGCCTGAGTAGGGCATGAGCATCCTTGGGGGGACCTCACAGGGGAGAAGGTAATAGAACCAGGGACAATCCTATGGGCCAGGACAACCAGTGGAAGGAGGAGCTGCACCAGAGGCTCTTGCTGCTTCCTGAACTTTCCAGGTAGAATGGTACCTTGGGGAAAGGTACTGCTGTTTCTTCTGCTTAACTGCAATTTCTCCAACTGTCTCCAGGCTTTGCTTTCTCGCTTCCTACTGGACTTTCATCAAACGCTGTCCTTGCTGTAGGCCATTCTAACCATCTCCTGAGAGGTTAGTAAGAATGGAGCACAGCACAAGAGGCCAATTCAGGACACTGCTAGGAGGTAAGTAATGGGGCGGGGGCGGGGGGACACAAAAGCGAGTGGGAGAGGAGAAGTTACAAGATTAAAACT
This sequence comes from Peromyscus maniculatus bairdii, assembly GCF_049852395.1. Taxonomy (NCBI): domain Eukaryota; kingdom Metazoa; phylum Chordata; class Mammalia; order Rodentia; family Cricetidae; genus Peromyscus; species Peromyscus maniculatus. The sequence continues at coordinate 44,237,653 of NC_134858.1, forward strand.
GTGGACAAATCCATGAGACTAGACAGCAGCCTGAGTGAGCATGACAAGAAGAAGGAATATAGAAAGAAAAGCTTTAAGGTGGTAGATATGTCTCAGTTAGGTTTTCTACTGATGTGAGAAAACACCATGACCAAAAGCAATTTGGGGAGCAAACAGGTTATTTGATCTTATACTTCCAGGCAACAGCCCATCCCTGGAGGAAATCAGGGCAAGAATTTAAGCAAGGCAGGCACTTGGAGGCAGGAGCTGAAGCAGAGGTCACATAGGAGTGCCACTTACTGCCTTGTTCCTCCTAGCTTGCTCAGCCTGTTTTCTTTTAGCATCCAGGACCACCTGCTCGGGAATAGCACCACCCACAGTGGGCTGGCCCCTCCCACATTAGTCATTAATCAAGGAAATGGCCCCATAGGCTTGCCACTCTTCTCAATGGAGGCTCCCTCTTCCAAAATGACTCTAACTTGTGTCAAATTGATATAAAACTAGCAAGCACTAACTGGAAAAATTGTGGTGTTAGACCAAAAGCAAAGGAAAAAGGCAATTCTAAAGATACTAAGGCTTGAGCATAGCCTCCTAGGAAGTCATCTCGCTATCTCTTACCAACTCTGTCAGCTATGTTGCTCTGGGCTTCAGGTTTTATCTGCAAGGTAGGGATAACACAGGACCTACAGTGTAGGTTTATGTGGACCTTATGTATCCTATATGCACATATGTTCTCTCTCTCTCTCTCTCTCTCTCTCTCTCTCTCTCTCTCTCTCTCTCTCTCTCTCATAATCCTGGCCCATCATTGTTATCAATGTGGAAATGTCCAATAAAAGGACAGAACCCATCTGCTGCTCATGACCAGAGCCATTCTTTGCAGAAGGTTTATCCTAAGATTGCTTTAAATAGAAACTCTACCAATGCTTTTAAAGTGTTTCTTTTTTTTTCTCCCCATTTTACCATCTTATTGCAACCTTTCAGAAACCCACTTAGCGTGTTAAGTGAGGTTTGATTTGAACCCCTGTAGCTCGAATGAAACCTCTTCAGCGCCTCAATGAAGACATTCTTTGGGACTAATCGCCTTTTGGGAAAGTAAGACTAAACTCAGAAAGCTCTGGAGGAAGGATTCCGCCCCAGGGCTGGTGGATGATGAGGATGTAGGGAGAAGTATGGAAGGCGCTACCTACGGTTATGGGCAGCCAATGGGCAGCCCACCCCAAGAGAAAAATCCCATCTTCCTGGCTGCCCATCACTCTATACTCTAAATAGGCCTTGGAATGCTCATTCCACACACACAGGGGTGTGGCTCAGTTAGAATGCCTGACTGGCATGCACAAAGTATGCTGGGTTTTAAATGTCTAGCATATATGTGACCGAGGGTACTCACCCGAAAATTCAGCACATAGGAGGATCAGAACTTCAGGGTCATTATCGACAATATAGTGAGTTCAAGGCCAGCATAGGCTACATGGAATGAGTTGGGGAGGGAAAGGGAGAATGAATGCAAGCAGGGCCTACTGGTACAGGCCTATAATCCCAGCCATTCAGAAGGCTGAAGGAGGAGGACCATAAGTTCAAAGCTTTTCTGGCATACAGTAAGTTTAAGGTAAGCCAGGGCTGTGTAATGAGACCAAATCCTAAAGTAAAAAATAAAAAGAGGATGGGGGTATATATAGATCAGTTGTTGAATGCTTGGGTAGAATCCACCAGGCTTTAAGTTCCATCCCAAGAACCACAAAATTAAAGAGAGGATAGAAACCTTGGGGTGGGTCAGCTGGTAAAGTACTTGCTTTACAGATGTGAACCCTGAGTTCAAATCTCCATCACTCACATAAAAAGCTGGGTGTGGCGGCACACACCTGTAATCCCAGCCTTAGGGAAACAGAGACAGGCGCATCACTGGAGCTCCCTGGACAGACAGTCTAGACAAATCAATGAGCTCCAAGTTAAATTAGAGAACTTGTCTCAAAAAATCAGGTGGAGACTGAGGAAGATAACCAATGTTGACCTCTGGCCTCCAAATACATGGGTGTGCACACAAGCATGCACACCCCTCCACATGCACCCCTCAACTCACACATACTCATGAAAATAGACGAGTCTTCACCATCGTGTGGAATGAGTTAGAAGGCTTCTTGAAGAAGACGGCTAAAGGTACAGAGGAAGGAAGGAAGAGGAATGTGTGGAGAGCAGTAGTGGCAGGGGCTCTCTAGGTTTCTTTTTGGGGTGGCTGCAGGAACCCTGGGCATGGGAAGAAAGAGCTACTCCTTAGAAAAAATGAGAGGCAGGAGCCCAGAGGGTGTGAAACTTGAGGCACCCCAAGGGTTAACAGGAAGTAGAGCATCCGGCCTCAGCCCTAGCCTCAACTACTGCAACAGGTTGTGAAGATTCTGGAGCTCCCCTAGGGAGCCATATCAGAAATTGCCAATAAATGAGCCCCAGAACCCATCTCTAGTTGTATATTTTATTGACTTGAGTTATTTTTTTTTATCAGTAGACTCTCAAAGCTGATAGGCTATAAAATAAATAAATAATAGGAGTCCAAGGCTAAATGAGGAACAAATTACTCCCGAAGTTCCCTTACCTCCTCCCACATCCCCCCAACTTTCCCAATCACAAGCCAGCCCTTTTGCTACCAGCTCACCCGCCCCGAATGCGTGAGGTCTGATGGGCCAGGCAGGATTCTCAATGTGAGATTTATAGGAAGGGGATGACAATTTATGCCAGAGAACTTTCCATCTGAGATGAGTGTGATTTATAAGTTTGCTTTCCAAAAAACAAACATGGAGCCCCTTGTAAAGAACAGATTTATATATTAGCTTTCTGATGTGGCATCCTACCTATGAATGAGCGAACAACATTAAGTTCCCATTTAGGAAACAAGAGCCTAAGCCCATTGGATCGCAGTCCCTGATTTATCAAATTCTGCCTCTCCATAAATCAGAAGCCAGCTCCAGCCCCGGTGGCAGTGTGACTCCCCATGCCGTTCTGAGGCTCCTCTTTGTGTGGTATCTTCTCCCTTCATCTTTATTTATTTTCAAAGGAAAAAAATGTTGCAACTGATTGAACTGACTGATTGATATGTCACTCCTGAGATTTATGAGGCTGGGCCCAGCTTCCAGCTGCCTCTTTATCCTGTCTCCACTCGGTAAAGCTTGGCCCCTCACCAAAGATTTGCATATGCCATCTTCAATCCTGCTCACCCTCTAAGCTGCTCTATCCCCGGTCAAATCCTCTCTCTCTGGATCTTTACCCAGAGGACAGTCCCAGACTATCCCTCCAAAGACGTTACCCTGTGCTATAAATGATGGCTATGAGAGGCTTAGGGACAGAGAATCAGATCTGTAAAGGAGCTTAGGGAAATTCTTGATTTTACCAAGGAGAACCACGGGCCAGAGACGTGGAGATGCTTGCTGGAAGTCACACCAGTTGTCATGGATGAAGTAAGAGGAGGAAATTGTATTTAATTTAATGATTCTGCATCCAGTGCTCTTTCCACAACAATGAGCTCCATCATGAAGCCTTTGTCTCAGAACTGAGAAGAGAATTGACCTCCATGGAAGTTTCCAAGTGGAGGCAATGGGAAGAGGTAGGAGCCAAGGCCTGAGCTACTGGGAATCGCCACTGATTGCAGCAGCACCACCCTGACTAATCCCTTTGGAAGATGCGGTAAAGGCCAACATCATTAGGATGCTCAGGACCTTCAGTGCAGCCCCACACCCATCTGTGTTAATTAAGCAGAGGCTCTTCCCCATCTCTCCACATCTCCCAATCCTATCCATCCCTCTTTATTTTATTCTAGCACCATATCTTGAGCTAGTACTACCCCGTCAATGAGGATTGCTCAGCCCCTTTTCCTTCATGGACCTCCTCTTTACTCTTCCCCTACCACACTGACCCAAACCCTTCTCTACAACATGTCATCCCAAACTGTCACTTACAATAGCTGTCTTGCTATTAAGCACTTCCTCGTCTGGTGCCCTGTGACATTTTCTGTCCCATCCATGTGGCAGTTGCTTTACTCATTGAACAGCCCTGTGTCAGCCAGTGCTCCCAGCCTCCTTTGGTGTAGAGACAGCATCACTACTTAGTGATAGACTAAAGTAGCCAGGCCTGTCGCAGCTCCTCCACCTCTACCTGACCAACTGTGGTGTCCCCAGAGACCACAGGGACCAGATGAGATAGCCACGGAATGAGGTAAGGTCACCTCATCTGTGCCCAACTTTGCATAAACAGCGAGTCATATTTATTGTCACGATACTGAGATTTGGTGACATATTAACATAACCATCACGTAGCCCAAGCCCTTACCTATTCTTGTCAATAAAATTAGCTACTGCTGTGAATCTCAGGCCTGCTACTAATTGGTAGTCATTTTTCCACTTCTGGACCTCTGTGTCCTCATTTTCAAAAATGCAGACATTGGATAATATGAAAAAAACATATATTTTACAAACCCTGTATTCCAGGCAATGTGCTAAGTGCCTTATACACATATATACACATTGAATCTGACAACTATTCTGTGAGTCTGATTCCCCTAAGAATGAGAAAGCTGAGTTGGGATGGGGAAGGCTGGAGGTAGTACAGCAATCGTTCCCAGGTCACGTAGCTACTAAGTGGTTGTCTGGAGTTTGGACACCGGCAATCTGACCCCAGAGCCATGAATAATGACCACCGCATTTCATGATCACTCAAAATCCCTCAGGCACAACTCTTCTGGAGCATTCATATTGATCCTGAACTTTCCACATGCATGCTTATCTTCCAAATCAAATCATATTTATTTGGGAACAGAAGTGATGGTCTGCAGCTACTCATAGCAACCCCTTCTCACAGGCCCCTGAGCCTAGAACGGAGCTGACATTGTGTACATGTCTCATAAATCCTTCTTGAATTGAATTGGACATAAATGTACCTCTTGGTTAGTGATTCTGATTCAACTGGTAAGGTTGTGTTAAAGACTTGGGTAAGGACAACCCAGAGCCATTCAGCCTGGTGGTTCAACTTGTGTCCCTCATTCACTCCATCAACATGTGGTCCACATGCAGCTGCTGTATAAGAAGTCCTATGTAATGGGAGAAGTCAGGCCACAGCCTCTGGTTTTTGAGGATTCACAGGCTTGTCAATGAGTGTGCTTTGCTTAAAGACACTTAAACAAAGCGCCCAAAGAATCAGGGTCACCTGGGGTCTGTGAAGGACCATTGCTGTGCACAACCAGCTCCTGGCCAGTTAACGCTGAACAAATGACATCTGATCTCACTGAAGGGACTGTCTTCATGCTGTGACAAAGGAAGAAAGGCTGTATTTTGGTTTATAGTTCAGTTTTAGGGTACAGTCATCATGATATGGAGGTCATCAAGGAGGGGACTTGAGGCAGTTGGTCACCTTGGACCCACAGTTAGAAGGCGGGGAGGGATGGATGCTTGATCTCAGTTCGCTTTTTTCGTTGTATTCAGTCCAAACCCTCAGTCTGTGGAATGATGTTACCCACATTCTGGGTGGGACTTCTTCCATTAATATACTCTAGATAAGCGCTCACAGGTGTGCCAGGAACTTTGTCTCCTAGGAAACTCTAAATCCTGTCAAGCTGACAGTCAATATTAACCATCGAAGGTAGGGGGCATTGTTGATTATGTTTGCCTATTGCTGTGGTGTAAATATCCACACCAAAAGCCCACTGTAAGATAGCAATGTGATGTCACTGAGCCTACTACCATCAGAAGGCAGATCCACAGCTAGCTCTGAGAAGCCCCTAGGAGAGGGCCCCTCCATTAGGCTGTACACAAAGCATGGTGGGCTCCTCCCTCCACCATCCCCAAAATACAATTAAAGAATCAATGGTAGTCGGAGGACTACGATTGAGCTCTACTGAGAACTGTGTCCAGACTGGAGAATAGTAGACATTGAGGGTATGTGAAATGTCCTCTGTGGGCAAAAGTTTCTGAGGTTCCAGAGAAAACAGACTCTCATCTGTCCAGGCTGGTTAGTGTCCCGTCCTGCCTGCAGACCAGTGAATGGACCAGGTAAACTCTAAACAGCATCCTCAGCCTCAGGGTTCTGTGTTGCAAACAGAATTTGCTCCCAGCTTTCTCTTGCCACTAGACACTGTCAGATTTTCTGTGGGACAGAGACAACCATACCAGAACAGCTGGTACCAAGTTGTCTGTACCGAACATGGGTAGCCAGGGTTGCTGACAACATCGGTTCATTGTGGCTAGTGGGAATGATTAGAAACCATGAGAATATACAACTCTTCAATCCACACCTTTGGAGAATTCAGACCACAGATGGAGGCTCCTAACTCCCAAGGGCGGGAAATGGGCCTGCCTATGCCAGGCCTTCACCAAGGTTGCTCAGAAGCAACCATCCCTGCCAGGTCTTGGTACTTTCTGCCTGGTGTAGCTGGCCCAGCCCATTCAAGCACACCAGCACTGCAGTTCCCTACCTGGCACAGCATCTCTTGGTGCATAGTCATCATCTTTAGGGCTCCAAACTATGGTCCAAAGCCTCCCCTGGGAGTTGGCAAATAATATCACAGCTCCTTGGAACCTCACTGGGAGGGCAGGGATCAGCCTGCCAAGGATCCAGGAGGGTGTGGATAGAAGCTTTTCATTTCCCACACACAGGAAGCTGTGGAGAGACAGCAGACAAACTGTCTGTGAGGAACAGCATCTCCCACTAGGAAAGACAGACTGCCAAGGAGAAGTAGAGGCCACACCTGCATCCAATGACCTAATCACATTCCCAGAGACAATCACAAAGAAAGGGGGATGCTCCTGAGTTCGAAGAGGTGAAACTTCAGCATTTGGGACTAATCAAACCGAGTTAACCAAGGAGCAAAGACCTGGGTTCATTTTCCTCCCGCAGAAGCTCAGCCAGAAGCTAAAAAGGAGATTCTGCAAACTGCCGGGCTAAGCACGCTTATTGCAGGGGCACGATAGATTACCAGACACATTCATGAGCAAGTTGCTTGTGAAGGCAGAATTAAGCATCAGACCCCTGACTCTTGGTTTACTGCTTACACAGGCCCAGCAAATAACACAAATGATGATCCATGGGAAGCATAGCTTTTCACGGCAAAGCCAACGGACTAATTCACTGGCACACACAGAAAAGCCAGCCTCAGCACTCGGACGGCATTTGTTTTGATTCTCGCCCTGCATATCAGGGGTGAGCATGCCACAGTGTCAGCCCTGCTTTTGTGTCTCTTGTGCATGCCTGACCCTGTCTCTCACAAAGCCTGGCTTCTCACAGATACCCCAGTTCTATCATTTATTCATCTGCCCGGTGTCTGTCCCCTGTCCTTCTATCCATCCTCCATTCATCCATGAATCCAGTAATTCACTTTCGAAGAGCTCACCATGTTCCAGCCCCTCTTCTAGTAACGGGGATGTTTTAGATCTGGCCTTGGTTAAGAACACACACTTTGGAATCAGACTAAGAGAAGGACAAGCAGAGGCTCTTGCTGCTTTCCGGCTGTGTGGCCTTGAACGCATTGCAGACTTCATTAAACCCCAGTTTCCCAGTCTGTAAGATGGCCATAATGGTACTCCCCGCTTGGGATTGTGCTGAGAAGTCAGTAAGATAATTCACACATCACATGGTGTGGTGGGTGGAGACCCGTGGTACAGCACAGACTTTCTTCATCCTCTTCCCACCTGCGGCCTTCCTGACACGATTCTCGGAAGCATTTCTTCCAGTCCACTGTTCACACCCTCCTTGGTACCCACTTCTTCCTATTTAGTTTTCTGTCTGTGTCTGGCTGTCTTAGTTTGTTTCACGCTACTGTAACAGAACACCTGAGACTGAGTCATTCACAAAGAACAGATGTTTATTTCTTTATGGGTATAGAAACCAAAAATGTCCAAGGTACCAGCATGGGGCGAGGAACTTCTTGACTTCACAGCATGGCAGAAAGCATCCCGTGGAAGAGAGAGCAAGACCCAGAGGAATGGGCAGGAGCTTGTCATTTTTATAAGGAACCCACTCTTGCCGTGATGATAATGGAGTTGATCCATTCAACTATCTCAGTGCCTGGTGATGCCAACACCTCCCCAGAGACCCCACCTCCTAACAGGGCTCTAGTGGGGATCAAATTCCCACACACAGGCTTTGGGGAACATGTTAAAACCTGAGCAGCAGCTTGTCCCCCTTCCTGAAGGTCTCTATCTTTATCCTTCTTTAATCCTTGTACCCTTATACCAAATTAATCCTCCCACCCCACTGAACTATCTGTGCACCAACAGTGAAGCATGTTTTCTCACCCTACACTTGCTTTCTCTCTATAAAATAGGATTCGGTTTTCACCTCAACTGCCGCCTCCTACAGCAATGTGTTTGGAACCCTCCCTAGTTGGCTCCTGAACTTCCAGCCCTGCTGGGGGGAGGGGTCCTTACCTCAACATCTCTGCTCACCTACATCCTTGTCTCCTCTCTCACTGCCCTGCGCATGTTCATAATCTCTTTGACAGCCTACACCACTCCATTCCCCCATGATGCCCAGCAGTCACTTGTACATAAATACCTGTTAATTCAACCAAGCTGCTTCCCCGACCAACCTTATTCCCACTCAATCTCACTTCATCTGTCAAGGTTGTTGATTTTATTACCAGGAAATCATCTGCATAGTCCTACCTGCTTTTGCTCCCAGTGCTTGAGATCTCAGATTTAAAGGTAAGTTAGACTGCAGACTGGCTTTTAAATATCCCCAGCTGATTCTGTACAACTGCAGCCGAGGCCTGTAACATTTATTTATAACTTTGCAAAATTGGCCAGTGGTTAAGATATATAAACCCGAGGGGGCTCATGCATTTCCAATACATTAAGGTATATTTAAAACATGCTGTGTCTTATCAGCGGCTTTAAAATACACATTACCGCAGGAACCAGGAGGATGGGAGCAAGGTAATTGACTAATGAGAATTCTGAACGGTGACTGGAAATATGGCAGAACTGCCCTTGGAGAACTGTGCTCGCACCTATTAATGAACTTTATCTGCGGCTCTAAAACACAGGCCTGTGTTTCAAACACAAGCCCAGGAGGCTGTGCGGTTCGAATGCCGTTGCGTTAATTCACACCTAGTTACGGTGACTGGCACCAGCCTTCAACACTGGTCAGAAGAAAGCTGCCGCACTGCTTGGGAATAATTACGGAGGCTCGGTTTATTTTATAACAGGTGCCAGGTGTTAATATGGAAGGATACATTTTGTTTTAACTCAAAGTATGTGCAGGGGGGGGGGGCAGGGCCTGTGTGTGTGTGTGTGTGTGTGTGTGTGTGTGTGTGTATGTGTGTATATCCATAAACATGTGACTACATACATGCCCAAATTCTGTCACTTAGGAAGGACTGTGTGGTACAGTAGAAAAGGGCACAGTAGAGGGAATCAAGCAATGTTCAAACCAAGGTAGGAGTCTACATTCCAAATAGGAACCTCCATGATTCATGGCCCCGTAGTGTATATTCAGATCAAGAATGCCCAAGTCTTAGCCAGTGAAGATGGTGAAGCTGACCTCGTGTCCCAAACAAGAGCCATTCCCTTCATAACGGGAGGAAGAAGGCGACTTCCTTCTTGTGGATCCAACTCCCTGTGGATCTTCTAAGTGATGCCAACCCAAAGCAGTGGCCTCAGTGACCAAGCTCTGCCTGCCTCCTTAGGGTTACAATGGCTTTTTCTTCTTCTGTTTGGGGTTGGGGAGGGGGTTCCAGACAGGGTTTCTCTCTGTAACATCCCTGGATGTCCTGGAACTCTCTCTGCAGACCAGGCTGGTCTCAAACTCACAGAGATCTGTGATGATATTTCTTGTGTGTTCTAACAAATAAAGCTTACCTGGAGATTAGAGTGCAGAGCAAGCCACTAGAGGCCGGGCAGTGGTGTCACACACCTTTAATCCCAGCACTTGGGAGGAGGAAACAGGATTTGGCAAGGTGGGGGGGGGGGGGACAGGAGATGGGGCCCCTTTCAGTCTGAGGATTCCTAGAGGTAGGAAGTCTTTTCTAGTTGCTGGCTGCTCTGTGTCTCTGATCTTTCAGCTTCCACCTTGATATCTGACTCCCGGTTTTTATTATTAAGACCAATTAGAATTAGAGCTATAGAGATCCACCCTCCTCTCCCTCCGAGTGCTGGGATTAAAGGCATGAACCACCACCGCCCAGCTTATAATGGCTTCTTTAGATTCCTCCTGCTGTCTCTTTGGGTGGGTTCCCAACAGTGATATCTGCAGATCTTCCTAGCACTTTCATCACACTAGAATGAGGTGGACACCTCCCAGCTTATAATGGCTTCTTTAGACTCCTCCTGCTGTCTCTTTGGGTGGGTTCCCAACAGTGATATCTGCAGATCTTCCTAGCACTTTCATCACACTAGAATGAGGTGGACACCGCCCAGCTTATAATGGCTTCTTTAGACTCCTCCTGCTGTCTCTTTGGGTGGGTTCCCAACAGTGATATCTGCAGATCTTCCTAGCACTTTCATCACACCTAACTAGAAAGAGGTGGACACCTACATGGATTTGCTCCACTAATTTCCCCTGTGGTGATTTCCACCTCTTAGCAATGATCCCCAAACCCTATCTTATGCCCATCTCTCTCCCTGTGGGTTAGGATTTTCTATCTAGTTGTTCAGTAGGCAGAGCTGCCCATGTGCTCAGTTCATACAACAAACCCAAAGGTAACTTGTCCTTGCCTTTTACCTACTTAATCTGAACACCTTGTTCTGTTGGATACCTCCCAAGTGCCTTTCACTTCATTCCCTCCTTCCTCAACCCATGGTTCATGGTAGGCTCGTGGCTCAGATGGGCTCCCAGCCAGTTCCCTTGCCTGTCTCTCATATGGCTTGAGCATCACCTAACCTAAAATGCAGGGGCTGGGAAGATAGCTTAGTTGGTAAAGTGCTTGGTGCCCCAGTTCCAATGAGAGCCTTTAGCTCAGAAAATTAATGTGGAGTATGAAGAAGACACCCGATGCCACCTCTCGGCTCAGGCACAAATCAGACAGCACATGCATCCCCATCGCACACATGCACAATGAACCAGTTCACTGCTGTGTGCAGTGCATGTGCTGGTCACACGGAGCTGCTTCCTTGCTGTGTCTGTGTGTGGGGAGCCATGTGGGGAGGTGGCAATGGGACGGCTCTCACTCAGGGACAGATGACACAGCGTCGATCACCAATTCTGCCACACACCCTTCGGGCAGTTGGAAGTGAAGTCATCCGGAATTGAGGGGTGAGTTGATGGGAAAGAAACACCTGAATGGGTGAAAAATATTTAGCAAACAGCGGGCGTTAGGTCTTCATGTTTGTGTTTGTGATGAAATGTCAAAGAGAACCAGTTAAGGGAGGAATCACTTGCATTATTGCAGGGCTTTCAAGGTTTCCGTCCATCCTGAGAGGGAAGAAAAAAACAGAAGAGAGACAGGAAGGAACCACAGGCAAGATACCTAACAAATATACATATATAAAACAAAATTAAAATTAAAAAGCCCTGTCTAGGAATCTCCTTCTTCCAACTAGATCACCCTCCTAAAGTGTTCAGATCCCAGTATTCAGATCTCAGCCCATGAACACAAGATCACTATGGTCTCTGAGACACCAAAGCCTAAAAGTCATGAGCTGGCCCTTTAATCAGCTGTTGTACCCTTATATAAGGATTTGTTGACATCTGCATGATGGACATTTTAGGGGAGACAATTCTAGGGTGGGGGCAGGGGGCTGGACTGGGTATTGTAAGAGGCTCAGCACCACCCCAGGCCTCCACTCACTGGTTATCAGTAGCATCTATCCTCTTCCCAGTTCTAACTAGATGAATGTCTCCAGATGTGGCCAGATGTCCCCTGGGGGCAAAATTGTCTCCTGTTGAGACTCTTTCCACGTTAGAGGGAGGTCCCATCAGTGAAAGAGGGAGAACGGCATGTTTTTCTGACTGACACTCCACTGCAGTATTTGAATGAGGTATGATAATGGATGTGGTATTGTTTTGAACTGTCTATGCGTTGTTCACATTTGGGTAACTGTTTTGACAGACTTCACCTACTCAACTGCTTCACGTAGAAGCCTGTACATCACCCAGGGGCTACCACCCTTCTCCAACTGCCCCAAATCCTCTGAGGCACTCAGGCTATGGGAACGGTCCTGCTCCAAAGGCTAATGAGACCCTAGAGTTTGAGATCACTCAACCCAGCATCACTATTGCTATTGGCTCTCCAGTGGGTTACCACTGAAGACCAGGCTCGCACAGTACATGGACTTGAGACTGCAATGGTATGCAAAATGTAACACTCTATAACTTTCCCTAAAACTTTGACAGACGGACTTAAAGGCCAAAGACCTCTTGCAGCTTTGCATATCCAATGTCACTATTTTTACAGTTGATGTCTGTGAGCTGGACAAAACAAAAGTAAAGCTGTTGTTTTAATTTCAACGTTACAGGGGCTGCAGACAACCGAAACTTCCAAGAGAGAACCAAGAACCTGCTACGTTTTGTGCTATTTACCGCAAAGGCATTAGAGACCTCTGGCCAGCCATCCTCGAGCCTGGTATGCGGTGAGGTGGCACTAAATGTTTGGCACAAAGTATGTAAACAGTATTTGCTCATGATCCGCTGTTTTCACAACACTTACCGACAAGGGGACATTAAAAGACAGAAACATCTAGACACATATATCTGGGTAGTTATCATCGTGTTGTGATCGGTTTCTAGAAGGGCTCCCATCCCAACAGTCAATGCTTGTAGTTTAGCCTTAGATTTTTGGGTCCTCATTCCCAGGCAAGGATAATACCTGGCCTGTTCAGGAACCCAGGAGCTGAGGTCCCTGGTTCCTACTGCCTCCTTCCCTGGTCATTTCCTGCTTTGGCTTTCTGTAGCTAGAGTTTTCCTGCCTGGCCCACGGTCAGGACAAATCTCTCTCACCCGCCAGTCCCACAACTGCTCAGACCCAACCAAGTAAACACACAGAAACTTATATTACTTATAAACTGTATGGCATGGCAAGCTTCTTGCTAACTATTGTTATATCTTAAATCAACCCATTTCTAGTAATCTATAAGTTGCCATGTGGCTCGTGGCTTACCAGTATCTTAACATCTTCTCATGGCAGCGGCTGGCAGCATCTTGCTTGCTCAGCCTTCCTGTTCCCAGAATTCTCTCCTCTGCTTGTCCTGCCTATACTTCCTGCCTGGCTACTGGCCAATCAGCATTTTATTTATACAGAGCGATATCCACAGCAGCTTTCAGCAGCTTTTTTTTTTTTCAGGTGGAATTTGCAAGGGTCATTCCACACACCTGGAGACAATCCTCACCTTGACTCTAAGCTCAGAACATACCTGTCACCCTCCCCTAAGGACACTAGGCTTCTATAAAAAATATGGCAGATTATTATGAGTATATAGAATGCCTATAAAATATATAAGTTAATATCCTCCCCAGAGATCTGTGTACAGAGTCTAAAAATACTCAGTTCTATCAAGCCATGAACACAGAAAAATATGTTTTACACTCCTAGAACAAGTTTTGTAGAATATTTGCAGAATGAAGAGGACCCTGCAACAATTCCAGCCACGATAAACAGAGTCCCCTGTGACTTGATTGATGAATAGATTTGGAAGTGGTGCCTATACTCCTCCACCTCCGTAGTGATATTTTATTTGTGCTGAAATAAGTGATATTTTATCTGTGCATTAATAAATAAAGTTTGCCTGGAGATCAGAGGAAATAGCAAGCCATTTTAAGTAAACAAAGAAGTCAGGCAGCGGTAGCACACGCCCTTAATCCCATCATTTAGCAGGCAAGGTCTCTGTGTGTTCAAGGCCACACTAGGGAACAGAGCCAAGCATGGTGACACATTCCTTTAATCCCAGTACCAACCATAGAGACCTGGAGGTCTGTACAGACAGATAGAAAGTGACAGAGCTGTGTAGGAAGAAGAAGTGAGGTAGCTAGGCTAAGAGAGTCGATGAGAGGGCAGAACAGCAAGGCAATAAAGGCGTGGGTAGACAGGAAGTAACTCGCATTTGGAAGCAGCAGAGTTGGTGAGGTAAGGTTGGCTGGTGGCTTTCCCTATTTCCCTGATCTAAGGCTTTCACCCCTATATTTGGATCCATGTTTTTTATTAAATAAGACCATTTAGACATTCGTCTCCACACCTCCCTCTATAAGGTAGCCATATAATTAATTTGGTATGTCAAGTTTCACATACAGAGATGGCATCAGCTTTCTGCCAGGCAGACATCACTATGGGCCTCGGTTTCCCTCCCTGTAAAGAATGAACAAGCCCATGGCTGCTGTTAGCAGGGAGAAGAGAAGGAAGATAGCTCTATTAAGTCCAGCCAGGAAAAGGTCTACAATAAACCGAGGCCAGCTCAGCTCTAAAGGCGTTTTGGCGGGCCTCCGGACGCAGATACAAAGATGGAAAAATGCAAGACAGGGAATCGGGAGCAAAATGCTTTGGTAACTCAGCTTTTTAATTATATAAACCTGTGGCCAGCACAGAGGCACTTCCATCCCCCAAGCCAGAGGCCTGAAAGGCACTAACTCAGGCCCAGATGGCTTCAGTTGGTAGTTACCAGGTACAGTAAGGTCTCCCTGCTCTGTGCAGCATCGTCCATTAGAAAACAAAAAAGGTACAGTAAGTGCCATGGAGCTCCTCCATTAATTGCTAAGTAAGGGGAAAAAAGAGAAGAATAAAGTGCTTTTACCTGCTCGGCTGGATAATTAAAAGCTGCCTGAAGCACAGCTAACCTTTTTCATTATGGCAGTGTTCATTATAAAGCCAGAAAGAATTAACTACACTGCATTATCAGATATCGAAAAATATTAATAGCAAAAGTGAGAAAGGGAAAGGAGGAATTTTGGGCGAGTTAATTAAACCACACGTCCTCAATGACTTATTAGCTGACTGGTCTAGCTTCCTGAGCTCCCTGAGTCCTGGGGAGCAGGGCCATGGGAACCCGCTCCTCAGGAAATGAGTTCTCGGCCCAGAGAACTGGTTTTTCCTTCCCTCTCTTGCAATTTCTTTTTCTTTCTTTTCAAATATGACCAACTGAGTCAAATCCCGGGTTCAGGCCTCCTTGGAGCCAGTATTAACAGAAGCTCACTGGAGCTGGGAAAGGTCGCCACCAAGGGACTCTCGGGGACCCAGCTCTTGCTACTGGTTATCCAACCTTTTTCTGTGCTTCTGGTGCCCAAGGGGTAAGAACACCTCTCTCTCTCTCTCTCTCTCTCTCTCTCTCTCTCTCTCTCTCTCTCTCTCTCTCTCTCTTCTCTCTTCTCTCTTCTCTCTTCTCTCTCTCTCTCTCTCTCTCTCTCTCTCTCTCTCTCTCTCTCTCTCTCTCTGTAGAAATATGTGTAGAAGCCAGATATCAGTGTATGTCCTCAATCATTCTCCACCTTATTTTTTGAAACAGGGTCTCTCCCTGAACTTGGAGCTCACTGATTCAGCTAGATTAGCTGACCAGGAAACCCAGGGATCCTCCTGTCTCTGCCTCCCCACCTCAGGGATTACAAACCCCCATTATCACGCCCAGATTTTTGACATGGGTTCTAAGGGAAGAAAATCCAGTTCTCAAGCTTGTGCGGTAAGCTTTGTTGCCGGAGCCATCTCCACGGCCCTGTAGTAAGAACAGTTTAGTGTGAGGTCTTTTTGCTGCCTCTGTAGCCAGACACCCAGAGTGAGCTTACACAGCCCCACCTGTTGTATCACGTACCCGTGCATGAGGCTTGCAGCTCCAGGCTGGCACAGTGCTTGGAGCTGGGGTACACTATTGGGGCTCTGGGGCTGTTGGACTAAGCCGTTCACACCCGGAGCAGCCAATGGTAGCACAGAGCGTGGTTAGGGCCCAGCCACTGTAGCAGGGAGGCCTGCCGGGGGACGCTTGTAGTTATTGCAGACATATCACTGAGGTGTCCTCCTCAGCAGTGCCTTGAAAGGCTTCCCTCCAGGAAGCTCTCTGCATGAGTTCACCTGTCACCACAGGATGGGGGGGTCAGGATAGGAAGGTGGGAGAAGTAACCTCCTCCACGGCGGAGGGAACAAGGAAGGGAATATAAGCATTTTCATTTAGCAAGAAGCAAAAATGGATGTCAAAGAAAATGTACTATTGATTTCTTTTTTCTTCCTGCTGGCACTGGACCTTTAAATGAAGTCATAGACCAATTGAGATTCCAGCTTTGATTGGTTATGTTCCAGCCTAATCTCATTCTGAGAGTCTCGTTTGCATGATTGGTGGTGACATGCAGAGTAGGTGATCAATTTTCCAACATGCCATCATGACAACCAGGCATTGTTCCGGAGAGTTCCCATTCTGCACTTGTCGCTGGGCTTCTTCCCCAGGCCATATCCTGACCCCGGTAACAGCTTTGCTCAGAAACTCAAGCAACTGAGCCACTTGCCTAGGGAGGAGCTTCCAGAAAGCAGGCGTGAGGGATGCTTCATTAAGCCTCAGCCCACAAGGTAGGAGATGTCAGGAGAACCCAGCTAGTGTGGGGAAGAATGTTCAGATGGCTGCAGGGAGGTGGTCAGGGAGGATGAAGTAATTTAAAATGGTTCAGTGGTCCAGTCTCTTCCTGACCACCATAAAAATCTGTGTTTCTACACAGTGGCTCTCAGCATTTCCCCAGCCCACTACCCCCACACAATCGTCAATGGGGTTCAATATCACCGCAACTGGGCCATTTCCTTGTTAACTGAGTTATACATTTAAAGTAAAGCATTTAGAATGGTACCTGGCATTTAGTAGGCACTCAATAAATGCTATCGATCCTTCAGCATCTTGCATCTTTATCGGGAACTTTCCATGAGTTCTCAATACCTTAAGATGTGTTGAAAGGGGAATCTAGAGATAACAGAGGAGACAGGAGCATTGCATGCTGGTAGTTCTGTGGAGGTAAAATGGTTCATTGACTGACAACAGCGTTCATTCACATTTAGCAATTTTTAGCTTTCTGTCTTTTTAATTTTGGGGGACTGGAGAGAGATAAGTATTTTACCCACTTTCTAGAAGTAAGACTAGGTAGGGCTCAGGTGGGGCACAAATCACTTACGGGAGTTAGGCTTCTTTATGGGGCAGTGACAACTTCCTCTTTCTTAGTTATGTGCACAAATGGTAGAAATCTTTGCACCAAGATTAGGAGCAGTGTCTCAGGTTAGGACCAAGTAAGAATATCCTTGGGCCAAAGAGATAACTCAGTGGATAAGGGCACTTGTCACCAAGCTGATGGAGCTGAGTTTGAGCCCCATAACCAACATGGTGGAAGGAAAGGACCAGCTTCCGCCAGTCATAGCCCGAACTGCACACATGTGTGTCGGCATGCAGGCACGCACATTAAAGTAAAATAATAAAATTTAAAACAAAGAAAACCCTGGTAAGGTGAAGAATAATGAAAGAAGGCTCCCCATGTCAATCTCAGCCCTCAACATGCATTCATGCATGCACACATACATATGCACTTATATGCACATGCAAACACACATATATACATAATCCAACACAAAAAGATTAAGACAGATAAATACATCAACATAAAGTTCCTTGGGGTCACAGTAACAGGGGATGGAAAGTAACTGACTCTTAGCTCAGTTCCACCTGTCAGTTATCCCTTCTCCTGCTCCTCTAGCATCTTCTGAAGGCCAGGGCAAGGTCTACAACCCCAAGATGTCTTCTGTGAGTTAAGGCCAGCCCTTTGGAGACTTGCTTCTCTTAACTGCAATAGTGTAGTGTTAGCTGAACGTCCTATATTGACCACCCTGGATTGTCCAGTTTGTTTCTTTAGCCCAGAGAGTTTGACAGTATTTTGATGTTTATCTCTTCCTGTTCTGGTAGCCTCTGGAGAGGTCAAAAGGTGACTTTAAGAGTTGTGGAGATGGAGCAGAGGAGCTGAGCTTGAGCTTGCAGCAGGTGCAAATGTACACGTAATCCCAATGCTGGGAGGCAAACACTGGAGGGTCCTTGGATTTTGCTGACAAGCTGGTCTCATATCGATGAGCTCAATATGGGACCCCCATCTTTAAATAGGTGGACAGTGTTCCTCTGGATGGACACCCAGGGTTGCCTCTGGTCTCCATATGTGTACATGTGCACACACAGGCGGAAATGCACACATATGCAAAAGAAGTGCTCCTCTGATTATATCCATTGACCTTTGGCCTTTCCTTTATGTGCAGATTAACATACAGTGTGTCCGTGAGTTGTTCATGTTGTTGCCTGTGCAGCATATAACAAAGTGCCTGATATAATTAACTTGTAGATAGAAGGGGTTTGTTTTGACCCATGGTTTGGAGGGTTGAAGCCCATGATGGACTGAGACTCTCACTTTGGGCCTGTGATAAAGAAACATGGTGGCCGGAGCGTATGGTGGGAATAACCGTGTATCTTGTGATCAGGAAGGAAAAAACAAAAAAGGAGGAGCTGTAGTCCCATGATGTCATCCATGGGCATCATCAAGGGCATGCCCACAATAATCTTAAGATCTCTAGCACATCCCACCTTCTAAAAGTTCCACCACCTTACAGTAGCACCCCTGTGGAGACCACCCCTTTAACACTCAACATCTAGATCGTCTGTGAGCCACTTGGAAGGAAAGCAGCATTTACGGATCTTTATATGTTCATCACACCAGGAGCATGCACACAATTTATGTGTGTTAGGTCAAGTTGGGTGGAGGTGAAGTGTAATCATTTCCTGCCTCCCACCGGACCTAACTTTGGACTGGGCAAGGCCTGAACACTCACCAAACATCTACAGGAGATTCTGAATTAACTCCACAGACTTTACCCCCACTTAGCTCCTTCACATGAAGCTAACATTTCTTGACTACAGAATGAAGAAATGTATGGGTTTTCTGAATTTGATCACTCTAAATCTATAAGCAATTCTAAAAGACCAATATTTACTCCATTCTTTCTGTAACTTAATTTACTTTTGTCTTCCAAAAAAAAAAAAAAAGGACACAAAGAAAAGGGGAGAAATAGGTGACTGTATAGAAAGAAATGAAAGATACACTTGCAAATACTAAGCAAAGGTATCTTTAGTTCAAATGCCTTTTAACCTGGGTGAAACATGTGAATATTCTATTTTAATTCTCCTTCTAAATACTAGGTGCTATGTACATGCTGCTTACATACTTCATGAATTCAGACAGTGTGTTAAAACCTCTGGGCTATACAGGCTTTTCTATGGGGCTAATTCAAGTCATTTCTAAGTTTCCTCCTATTCTAACAACTATGTGCTTTTTGTAGATGTTCCTGCTTTCTTCTTGCTATTGATAATGGAAAAACAAACAAACAAAAGGAAGACACTTACTCCACACAAGAAGAGTATCCATATGACAAGTTCTAAACAGCTGTTGTAATTCTTCTCAGGGGCTTCTAGGTAATAATTGCCTTTTACAATAAAATGGAATACAGCTCATGATGTACTTGCATGTAGTACAGTGGGATGCATGAGGTCAAAAGTCCATACCCAAAGAATAGCAGTATGCCTGACTCCTTGGTCATGACAGAGACTGTGGAGCCACCCCAGTCAAGGACTCATGAGCATCTTTGTGGACTGAAGCTGCCATCAGGCAGGAATTCTAGTCACTGCAGTTGACAGAACCTCTGACCACGGCTTGGCAATTTGTGGTCAAGTGCTCATTAGAAAGTTTGTATTATTCCATGAATCCTTCCCTGAGCCTGACCCCAGCTGACCAAACTCACAGGAGCACACATGCACACTTGGCACACACACACACACACACACACACACACACACACACACACACACTGAGAGAGAAAGAGGAGGGGGGACTTCAGAGTGCTTTATATTGGCTAAGTTTCTAAGTACAATTATCCCACTTTCTGCTTTCATGGACTCTGTGATGTATCAACTACAAACCATCCTGTTTCAGACATGAGAGATGGCAGTCAAAGCTGTGTACACCACATCTTCAACAAAAGACTCCTGTCTCTTTCTCTCCCCATCCTGGGGCAAGAGAGTGGGCCACAGAATCTTGAGAGGAGTTCCCAGGTCCAGAAACTCCTCTAGGAGGCCTATGTCAGAGAAGTGACTTCTCATGTCCTCCCAGAGCTCAGTGACCTTCAGTGGGGAGGAAGTGAAAACTATCCTCGTGGCAGAGCTCAGCACGCAGGTAATTAACAGGTAACCACAGAACTGGACAAATGCAGAGTGACAGTGGGCTTACCTTTCTTATAGGCTGTGCCTCAGCTAACATTAACTGTACAGCAAGCCTGGGCCTTGTTGACATGTTGTTCCTTTTCATTAATAAATAACTGCCCGAAACAATTACACTTCAGGAAACTAACCTTATTTTTCTCTTTCCTCTGAAAGGCACCAAAAATTAAAAGCAAAGATCCTTAAATCAACTGGACTACTTCTGGGCAGATGCTCTAAAACCATCTCTCTAATGGGAAAGAGCTTTGTGGAGGAGCAGTCAGCATCCTCCACACTTCAACTGAGCCAGAAGGCTCTCGGTGGGTGATGATCACATGACCTCTGAGAACTTGGCCCTCCACACCTCTCAGAACTCTGCCAGGCAGCAAGCATGCATCTCTATTGGAGCTCCAGGTGCATGTCAGTCTTTGTGTGTTTATGTGTGTGTGTGTGTGTGTGTGTGTGTGTGTGTGTGTGTGTGTGTGTGTGTGTGTGTGTGTTGCACACATATGAGCAAGAAGAGGAAAATGGATGTCTTCCTCTATCATTCCCTTCCTTATCTTCTTAAGACAGAGTATCTCACTGAACCAGAAGCTCAGAGATTCAGCAGGCTGGCCAGCAAGCTCCTGGGATCCACCTGCCCCCATACTGTGGTTACAGGCAATCACAACCATGCCTGGCTTTTATGTTGGGGATTCGAACTTGAGTCCTCATGCTGTAGAGCAAGCCCTCTTTCCCACTGAGCTATCACTCCAGTTCTTATAGTATTTTGTTGTGTGTTTTGAATTATTATTGTAAATATCATGATACTTTAAAATCAAATAGTCCTAATTTTGAATCTGGGTGGCCATATATTAGCTAATTTGTACAATATATCTAGCCATTCTGGATTATTCATCTATTGTTAAACAGCAAAATACAATCAAACATGGTATCGTCGAACAGCATTTATGTTCCATTTTATAGCTCCTGTGAGGCATGGATCCAGGTGGGTCTTAGCTGGATCTTCTCAGGGTGTCACAGGTGGCAAGTGGGGTGACAGTTTGAACTGCAGTCTCACTCAAGGCTCACCTGAGGTCTGTCATGGGGCTGGTGTCATCATCCAGGTCAGCCCAAGCTGCTGTCTGGATGCCTTCCTCAGTCCTTGCCATGGAGACCTTTCTGCCAGGCAGCTCACATCATGGCTTCCATAAGCATGAAGCAGTAAAGAGAAGGATGAAAAGAGCAGACATTTTATAACCTAATCCTGGTCGTGACATCCCGTCACTTGCTATATTCTGCACATTAGAAGCCAGTCACAGCACCCTGCCCACCCTCCAAAGAGGGCAATTATACAAGGCCACTAACACTGAGAAGCACGGATCTCTGAGAATCATTTCAGAGCCGCTTGCCACAATCTCTGAACTTCGCATTCTTCATTCATATGTGAACATTACAATAACAACCTCAAGAGTTAAGGAAAAACACTCATCAAGAGAGCGTGTCCAGGGCATGGTACAGAGTAAGTGACACACAGGAGCTGAGTACTGGCCCTCCTCCTGTCCTGGCACATGGCTAAGCTGGGAGGTTTATACACAAAACGAGGCTATGGAGCTATTTTTCACTGCAAACCAAGAGGCAAGGAAGCAAGTCAGGGACCCAAAATGATGACAGTGGGGAGCTTGTCTTCTCTGGCCATCAAAGGTTACACTGCCCTGGGCCTGTAGGTTAGGTGTGTCTGATTAAGAAGGGCCGGAGAGACAGCTCACTGGGCAAAGCGATTGGCACACAATCATGAGAGTCTCAGTTTCGATCCCCAGCACCATGTAGAAAGGCTGGGTCAGCAAGTACCCATCATCCCGGTGCTCAGATGTCAGAGGGTCCCTAGAGTTCACTGGGCAGACAGCCCAGCCTTATCAGTGAGTTCCAAGTCCTGTGAGAGATCCTGCCTCAAAAAGGTGAACAGTAATAGAGCAAGACACCCGATGTCCACCTCTGGCTTTCACATGCATGCTCACGTAGGTGCAAACACACAAGCAGGTACATGCAGGCAAACATGCGCACAAAGGGTGGAGCCTCAAAGCTAACTTGAGTGCCATGAGAATAAAAGCAAGGCCTGAGCTAAGATGAAGCAGCCTCATCCTGCTGTAAGCAAGGCTCCTAGGCTCCCCCTTCCAGGCCAATCCGCCACCCTCCTCCGTGGCTTCAGACAGCCCCCTGAACATTCCCAGAGGGGTGTTATAAATAATAGCATCTCTGTCCCCCCAAGGTCAGTGGACTGTGGAGCCAGCTCTGAGCATTGATCACTCTTACTTTACCTCTCTAATTCTTACCAGTTCATTAAAGCTTGACCTTCTGGGCTTCTACGGCAACTCTGGATGTCCAGCCAGAGAGACCATTATATTTTAAAGGCTGTTAAACTGTCCAATGATATTTTAGCTTCTTTTTTTTAATATTTGATAGCAAATCATCAATCATTTTTGTAAACTTCCATGTAAAAAGTGGGAGAAAACGATGGAGAATTATATGAAATTATAGTGGGATGAAGCAGTTAAATTTTTCTCTATCAGCCGAGGCGAGGTGAGGTGAGGCGAGATGATGGTCAATTATCTTTTTCCACTCACTGATAAATCGCCAGCACCATTGAGGCTGTCAGCGCCTGACTCATGACAAGCAGAGAGGGGTGTCAGCACGACAGGAGGACTGGGAACGAGGGCCAGCCCTGCAGATGGACCTGGGGTTACTCCAAGCCAAGCCTTAACTCTCTGGCAGAGAGCATCCGCACGGGTCTTGACCCTGTCCCAGGATACCCTCTTTTTCTCTGGTCACTGCTCCTGCACCATCCTTCCTCCCTGTTAATAGCTTCAGGAAAAGCTGCCTCCATCCCCAGCAACCTTAACCGTGCTCCTTGTTCTCTCCCCACGCCTGGGCTGAGTTAACAGTGCCGCCAGTCCCCCAAGTCCTCTAACGAGAGACCTCATCATTAGAGCCCCAAGCGCCTCCCCTTCTTTGCCGCCCCCAACAACCAATTTGCCTTTGAGTCTGTTCCGTTGTCCAACACAATTATTTGTCACATCTGTTGCCCCTTCTCCATCTTCCTCTGCTGTTGCCCAGGTCCAGCCCTTGTCGCTTTCCTCTAATTGGTTAGACAAGGCTCTTAACTATTTTTCTACAGCTTTAGTATTCACACACACACACACACACACACACACACACACACACACACACACACTCATATACCTACACACATTTATATATTCACACTCAAACACCCACCTGCACCTACTCACATGTACACACTCACACCCACACATATGCTTATACACACATATTCATTCACTCATTATTCATTCATTCATTCTCTCTCTTTGTCTCTCTCTCTGTCTCTGTCTCTGTCTGTCTCTCTCTCTGTGTCTCTCTGTCTCTGTCTCTCTGTCTCTCTCTCTCACACACACATATACACACAGGCACACAACACAAAGTCTTTCACAATTTTCTCTATTCCTCTGCCAGCTTGTATATTAGGGAATATTCACCATCACCTCCCTCTCCTCCTCAGATGCCAGCATCCCTCTTCTGCTTTAGGATGAAACAATACCTCACTTATGTCACCAGCTCGCCAATCTCCAGAGTCGCCCTTCCCAACCCTCTTTCCACCTCCATGCAGAGGAGTTTGCTGTTCTCATTCCCATGGCTTTTTTCCAGTGTGTCCAAATGTCAGAATTCTCTTTCTCTTCCAGTCTAAATAGCCAACTCATGCCCATCCTTCAAGCAGCAGACCGTAAGTCACCTCCCCCATAAGGTTCCCTCTAGAGTGACCCAGTCCTGTCCCCAGGCACTCCTGGAGCCAGGCTATTCCTCCACTGCACTCTGAGTTTTTGAAAAGCATTTCCCTCTCACTAGACTACAAGGGCCTTGAGAAAAGTCCATGGCTTCTTCACTAGAAGTCACTACCATTTTGGGTGCAAGAGCACATGCCTGTTTGGTGGGTAATAATGTGAAGGACCCTGAAGAAAGATAAACATAGAATGAAAGCATTCCTCTCCCGTTGGTTCTGTGGCCTCAGCGAGAGTTCTGTATCTCTGAGCCTCATTCCTCAGCTATGAAGTGGTAATTATTCTTATAAGCCTACAAGAACGATTTGGCAATGACCACACTTAGAACATGATGAGCCATTGGAAGAATGAGGGAAGAGGAGACGCTAGAGATGAAGGTTTCTGGTAGTCACTGGAATATACACACACTATAAACCAAGAAAGGGGTGTCAGCTAAGGCTCAGCACAGAAGGAAACCCAACATGTAAGAGGCTTTTATAGAAGCCTGGCAACTAGTGAATGGTGTGGGGGGGAGCGGGGGTGCAGGCAATAGTTAGCAGGTCCCGTGTGCTCGCCACCTTTTTCCTTTCGGAAGCTTTTCTCTTTTAATGCCTGGGATTGATGCTGAGGCATGTGGATGGAGGTGAGCACCACTCTATTTGATACCAGCGTCCTGGCAGACCTAAGTCAAACACACAAAGGGATCTATCATCCCTCAGTGGCTGCTAACTAGCTTGTCTGGCACCACATAGTATGTGTGGGCAAATACAGCTGACTCTAGGTAGGAACATGTACCACTGTAAGCCAACCTGTACTTATAAGGCACAAGTGAACCCTGATGTGTCAGGAGGCTTAACAGATGACTCCCATGGGGAGCAGGTGGCAGAGGGACAGCAGCTGAATCTCAGACCCCCTGGTCTCTAGTTATAACACAGGTGGCCTTGTTCCCAGGTAGGAAGTGGCTTCATGAGAAAGAGCAAGCAGCACCGGCTAGGGAATCAGAGCAGGCAGAGGAGAGGTTTGTATTACAGATGAATGGCTCAGTGAGCCCTGAAGAGTCATCACAGAACTTCAGGAAGCAAAGAGAAGCGAAGAGGAACACAACCCATCAACCAGAGCCTACAGACAAGAAGACCAGACAAGCGGTGGAGAGAACCCAAACGCAACATGAAGCATGTGGCAAAGAAACCATCCAAATACAGAGGTGACTTGGGTAGAAATGACATGTGGGATCCGTGCCTAGTGTCCACGTTAGCACCAAGCTGCTACATCTCCCACAGGAGCCTCTCTGTCTGAAGAGTGATTACTCAGAGGCACTGGACTAAAAAGGAGAAAAGGCGGCATTTCTACCCGACAGGGAGGTCCCATCCTTCACAGATACTGCAGTGGAAGCTTACTTAAAATCACAACCTGACCTCAGTTTGGCTGAGAGGGGATTAGGAAACACTAAATCTATGGTTAAGAAGGAGAAACCATTAGAACAACAAATATCCTCCTTCCAGGAGCCAGTTTTAGGGTTATCAGTGGTAACTTTCAGGTAAAATGTTTGGATCAGATGAGCCATGTCTCTGCAGGATCATTAACAATGGGAACAGGAAGATCAGAGGAACAGAGACCGGTCAGTGTGATGGGGCTAACTTGGAGGTAATTAGGCTGGTGGGGAAATGCATCATATAAAATATTTAAGTTATAAAGATGAGCAATCAGTTCTGGGTAGCTTATTA
Source organism: Peromyscus maniculatus bairdii (assembly GCF_049852395.1). NCBI lineage: Eukaryota > Metazoa > Chordata > Mammalia > Rodentia > Cricetidae > Peromyscus > Peromyscus maniculatus. The sequence continues at coordinate 44,263,291 of NC_134858.1, forward strand.
AAGTTGTTTTATCAAGCAGGAGTGATGGTTAGACATCTCACGCAACAGAAGAGAGAACTGAAAAATGAAAACCCAGGAAAGTCAGGCTTCTCCGCCATGGAGATGATGAAACCTCCCTCGGAGGTGCAGACGCTAATGTGGCAGACCTCTGATTTCCAATCAGCTCTCTTTCTCTCCCTTTCAAAAATCCAATCAGAAAAAGAAATAATAGGAACAGCCCGAGGCCACTGTGCTAAGGACAGAGAGGTCAGCAGAGACCCATGCCTGTGTGTGACGGGAGGGTGACATTCTCCCTCTTCCCACGTGCCTCGATCACACAACCACAGCTACTTCATGCGCAGGGTCACTGGTTTCTCCACTGCTCATTCCTTTCCCCCTTCCCTGTCCCAGGAGCCGTTTTCTTCGTCTCTTCTTGAATATCTAAATACCAGAAACTGAGCCATTGACAAATGCGTTTGTTACCTGACAACTTCCTACAGGCCAAGAGTCAACACACATCCTGGGTCCTCTGGTTGTCTCATGGAGGGCCATAGCCGAGGCGTTGGCTGCAAACATTCTCATGTGGATGCTCACCAGGAGAAGAATCTGTTTGCACACTCACCCGGTTGTTGGCAAAGTTCATGTCTTCATGGTCGTATGATGTCATGGATCACGGAACTTGGAAGTGGCTACAGGCCACAAGGGCTTTCTCAATTTGGTCTCCATCAAGCTAGCAGGAGGCCGGCTCTCAGGAGATGTTCCATCTCTCTTTGGGGAGGCCTCCTTCACTAGACCGAACACAGCCGAGGATAATATCCCTCTTGATCATCTCCGAATCAACCACTTATTATCGCTGCTGCATCCCTGCACAGTTGTCATAGTCTGTCAACTAGAAGCAACTCACACCCCTGCTTGTACTCAAAGGGAATGTATCACTTAAGGGGGTGTGAGACGGGATGGGAGCCACAGGAGTCCTTAGAATGTCTGCCACGGAACTTACAACCGCTGAGCCGGCAGGCCAGGGAGGTTAGTCTCCCCAGGATGCTCTTCTTTCTCATCTGCCTACATCCAGGCCTCAGTAGTCTGGGCACCTCCACTTAGAAAGCTCACCAAGGAAGGCCAGCAGTCACCCCATTTCTCTGCCAGGCGCAAACGGGAGGTTTCAGATCAGCACGTAAGCAAGGACTGTCCACATTGGCAAGTCTTCTTCTTAAAAGTCTGCACGTTCACGACTCAGTGCACAAGTGTGCTGGCTTCTTCCTGATTCCTTCCTTCAGAATGATGAGGGAAGAGTTGTGAGTAACCAAAGCCTCACACCCTCTGTGGGTTTCGAGTGTCTGAGGTACCGCTGGACTGAGGCCATCTCAGTTGGTCACCAGGGCAGGAATCTCCAGGCTCTAACAATTTGCATGTGAATGGAAATTGGAAGCCACTCCATGAGACCTCCTGGTGAGTGTAAGAGGAGATGCACAGGGCAGCGGCAGGGTAGTTTCCTTGAGAGCTAAGGAAGGCTTTCTCAGTCTTGCCTTGGTCTTGAAAAGGAATCTCATCTGTAGATAGCATGTCCTCTAACGGAAGAAGTCTGTTCTCTACATCCTGACACCAGGAACATGCCCAGCTCTTCCTACGAGGGGTAAAACTGGGGTACCTGGGGTGTGGGTGTGTTCTGCCAGCTGCCAGCCCCTCAGCCTCTTCATTTTTGCTATCACTCTCTGTGCAGCACTTTCTGGGGAGGCAAATACCCATCTATCACCCTGTCCCACGCACAAGAAAAGAATCGCTGTTTCATAGCAAGGCATTGTTTCACCTTTCCTCAGAACATGACTTCACCAGGAGGAGGCCAAGGCACCAGATCCATGATATATATATATATATATATATATATATATATATATATATATATATATATATATACATCCAACAGGAAACTGAGAGACAGAGAGGGAAGGAATTGACTCAGAAATTGGCTCAGAACACGCAGGAGTCAGATGGACACTTAGACTCTTTATCCAAGCCCCTGGATGCATGGCTGCCAATTATAGATCTGAGGTGAATCTCGAAGGTTCCTAGGACTTGGGCTGTTCTTATAGGTAAGCCAGGAAATGAGGAGCCCACCAGGTCAGCCTGTGGGAGCACCTCAGATAAGCTGGTTAATAACCACAGCAACATGACTTATTACTTAGCAATTGAGGAGAGTGGGCCACCACAGTGGGCGCCTCTGCCCCAGCCTGGTTTGGTCACGTTACTAACAACTCATTGCAGTCAGACCCACGTGACAGAAAGGGAAGACAGTTACTTCAGGGAGAACACCCAAGACTCTTCCTTCAGAGTCAGGAAGAAGCCAGTGACCAGAAACTACACACACACACACACACACACACACACACACACACACACAAACACACACACCTCACACCACACACAACCACATACACACCACACATACACACCATGCACGCACATACACTATACACACACACATGCATATAATACACATATACACCACATACACACACTACACACACCAAACACAACCACACACATATGTATCACATACACACACCACACATACCACATACATACATACCACACATACACACTATACATGCACATATACTATACACACACATGCACACACACACCACACACATACATACACACACCAGAGGTCCCCATTTTTTCTTAATGGCCAAGTACAATTCTATAAAGCACTATCAACAAATTCCTGCAAGTCTTAGAAGCTGTGAATCTTTGATATGTGACCAGTGCTTTTTGCTGATGTTGTCTCCTTCCCCCAACCGCAGTCTATCAGTCTATCAGGAGAAAGATAGCCGACAAATCACACTGGAGGATCATTCCACAGCTCGCTTGACCTATGTTCCTCGAAACTGAAAAGGTCATCAAAGCAAGAACTGGAGAATCAATGGGTTAGAGGGACCTAAGGAGATCTTAACATTTAAGTGTGACCTAGTCCTGTACGGAACACTAGAAAGAAGAAGGATCCCAGCTGAGAATAAGGAAACCTTCCTGGTTAGTGTTTTTATGGGGTTCCTGAGTGTGCGTGTGCGAACCAGTGGGTCTCTGATTCTTATGCCTTCCCTTGGGCTTTTTTCCTTCTGGTTTTTGGGTTTGTTTGTTTGTTTGTTATTTTGATATATTAGTTTTGTTTTATCCTATTCTATTGTGTTTTATTTTATTATTATCTACTAGAGGCCTCTTTGTTTTCTAATGAGACAGAAAAGGAGGGGATTCAAACAGGAGGGAAAGTGGGGAGGAACTGGGAGGAGAAGGTGAGGGGAAACCCTAATCAGGATATATTATGTGAGAAAAAAAATCTATTTTTAATAAAAGGAAAAAAGGATAAGGAAACTTAAATAAATAAAGGATGGTCTTCGTACTAACAATTTATCAATATTGGCTCATTAATTGTAATAAATGTAGCGTGCTAATGTAAGACGTTAATAATAGAGGGAGCTGACTACCCTCCATATGAGAACTCTCAGAACCGTCTTCTCAATTTTCCTGTAAATTCAATCCTTTTATAAAATAGCTTAATTTTTCTTTGAAAACAAAAGTCTTTTTCTGTGAGTAGAGCATGTTCCCACTAACGCCATGCTATTACACAAACTGTAAGGGCGGACGTTTGATGGAGAACACATACCATCATTATGCCCTTGAATGCATGAAATAACCAAGGTTCCAAGAAGGTGATTAGTCCAAGTCACACAGCAGCCACTGAGAGCAGGAGTCGAGGGCTCAGACTCCAGTCTCCTGGCTCAGAGGCCAGATGTGTGTCCCTAAAGCCAGCCCTGGAGAATAAGGAGGACTGTGAGGCTCTGAACAATGGCCGGGGCACTTGTGGTGATGGACGCTGAAGGGGACTAGCTAAGATCTTGGCCAAGGTCAGTCTCATATGACCTTGAGCCTTAGCATGAGATAAATAAATGTTCCCTTTTCTCTTGATGGGTTTCCAAATCTCCCCTACTTCCTAAATGTGAGAAGCAGACCCAGAATCTATTTGCAATATATTTGCCTGCCCAGAAAAGTAAATCTGACCTCAAAATGTGACCCCATGGAATGTCAACCTCTACTCAGCCTGGAAGAAGGAGGCCCAGCCCCACACAAGAAGAGGCGGTGGATGAAGATGAGAATACGTCTGCCTCCATTTCTGCCTCTCATGCCTCCGTCAGACCCCCCCATGCTTTCAGATCCATCTAGACCCAAATAAGGACTAAGAGAGAGAATTTCCCATAATGCATCCAGGAAGTCTAGGAGGAGGCATAGTGTCTGTGGGAGAGGTAGGTGGCCAGGCACTGCCATTGCCCATAGGCCGACATGGAAAAGGAAGAGAAAGGAAGTCCCTGTGCCTTAGCAAAGTGCGCTGAGCTAGTTGCTCCTGGTTTTGACCCAGTGTTGCTCCTGGGGTGGGTTATTTCAATCTCCCCGGGACTTCATTCAGCTTCTTTTCCTGGATGAGAGATTCAGATGAAGTAATCTCTAAACTCCCTTTTCCCTCTGAACTTGGGCGTGCCCTCATCTCCTTTGTGATCCATGATAATGGAAAGCTCAGTCTGGGGGTCCTCCCCGAGTGGAAGAGAAACAAATGGGGGCAGAAGCTACAGGGCAATTTAAACACGGAATCAGATACCCAAGCCATGCCTAGAGAAGTCCCCGGTCACTTCCTCACAAGGACAGAGACGATCAAACCAACATGGAATTCACCAAAGGCAACCCAGCAGCTGCCCACTGAATATTTGTCATCCCATGCTACAGAATAGCTTGGTGACAACAGGGATACTGGGGGCATCACAAATGTGGAATCGATTCTTTATGAACTTACAAGGTACCACTCCATCCCATACAGTCTAGTCCAATAATTCAGCACGTGTCAATATACATGCTGTGTCGTACAAGTAAATATTTATTCCAAACTGAAGGCATATTCTGTTAGCACATGTTTAAATGGGCTTTAGAATGTGTATGTGTGTGTGTGTGTGTGTGTGTGTGTGTGTGTGTGTGTGTGTGTGTGTGTCTACAGGGGATGGGGTCAGCTTCTGAGTGCCTTCACCTGCCCTGATCCACTTGGCGTCTCTATTTGTCTTATCCAGAAAAATCTTCTAGATGAGATGAGGCCTGGGGTGGGAATACAGCCCTGGGATGCTGGAAACCCAGCGGGGCAGTGAAGCAGCAGATCTGAGTCTCTGATGGGTCGGTCCTCCTCTAGCCTCAGCCTCAGGAGGAGGAGGCTATGCTTCTGGGTCAGCCAGGGGGTTCATGGCCAAGCCCCTGATTTTCTCAGTGCCTTCCCATGCACTATGCCTTCCCCTCTCCTTCCTGACTGCTACATGCACACATATGAGCATGCACACGTCAACACACACACACACACACACACACACACACACACACACACACACACACACACAATGTACTGCCTTGCCCTAGCCTCTCCTAAAGGCAGCAAATTACTCCTATCATTTTTTAAAAATGCAATCAACTGTATTTGATCTAGCAGGGGCTTTTGTCAGGACAGGTTTTAAAAAAAAAAAACAGCTTGAAAAAGTGGATAAAATATAAATTAAAAAAGAAGAATGGGTCTGGTTACAATCAATAACCCCAGAATTATTGACTCCTCTGCCCATTACACCCTGATGCTGCTGTAATCTTGCTGGCAGATTCTATAAAGAACGCATCTGGGCAAGATGAGATGTCCATTGTCAAAAGTTATAATTCTCCTCGGCAGAGCTCCCAGAACAACAGCCAGACAGTTTCTGCAAGAGCAATCTGGTGTCTGAGAACCATATGACATCACTCTCAAAAACCCATTTTGTGCCTCTGCCCTGGGGCCATCTCTGTCCTGAGCTAGTTGGCAGAAAGGAACCTGAACCGGAAGCCAGTGTTCAGGCATGGCAAACTGTCCTTCACTCTTCCAAAGCCCTTCTCAGCTGCACCCAGAGCAAAGGCCTAGCACCAACAAGCGGGTTGTTTCTTGGAGTTCTCCGTCTCTGTGTACGAACTGTCCATCTGGCATGGCTGTCTCCAGGATGTTTGGCTTGGTGGAGGAGTTGAGTTGCTCTCTAGGGATTCTCTCCTAGGAAAGGTCAGGGCAGGTCATTTGTTTGCTTCTGCTGGGGAGAGCAACTTGTCTGGACAGACTTTAGGAAGCAAGACCTGGTGTCAAAGAGAACCCCAACCCTATGAAAAGTTCGGGAAGGTGGCAGCAGAGAGCCACCAGTCTAAAGCCAGTTCAGAGACTCCTTCTGAACTCCTGGCTCAATGGCAAGGAGGTGGGAAGGGCATCAGCTTGGGCACTCGATAACCTTGACAAAGGCCTCCTGTCTCTGAGACTCAGGACCTTCATTTGCATTGCGAGGTGGTTGGCATGGGTAGAGTCAAAGTATTCTCAATTGGGGCTGGAGAGATGGCTCAGAGGTTAAGAGCACTGACTGCTCTTCCAGAGGTCCTGAGTTCAATTCCCAGCAACCACATGGTGGCTCACAACCATCTGTAATGAGATCTGGTGCCCTCTTCTGGCCTGCAGTCATACATGCTGTATACATAATAAATAAATAAATCTTTAAAAAAAAAAGTATTCTCAATTATCTGACAAGTGATCAGATCTCTCTAGCCTTGGGCTGCAGGGTAGGAGCTGTAAGCCCCAGCATGTTGAGGCTTCCCAGGCCTTCCCAGCTGTCTGATGCCCCTGTCACCATCCCAGAAAGACCACACCCTTTTCCCAAGCCAAAAGGTGTTTGAGGGTCTCCCTGCCACAGCAGGATATCCAGAAAATCTGCATCGGGGGCACGCAGGTCCAAATCAGAAGCAAACCTACTTGTTTGATGATGAAGATTTGCAGCCGGGAGTGAGTTTCCTTGGCGATACTGTCTGCCACTTTTATGGGCAGCAATTACATGGCGTTTGGTACCTGGGAAGGTAACAGGAGAGAGCTGACACGTGGAAACGCTCTATCACTCTGAGGAGCGCAACGCCTTCGGTAATAAATATTGACGTTCATTAAGACAAAGCCAGAATTCAATCTATGCTGGGGAATTCTGTGCTTCCGGCCTCCAGAATGGCCCTTATTTACAGATGTCCCTAAGGGAATGAGACAGGCTGGCTTACCTTGCTCCCCAAGATATATTTTATTCAACAAACTTGTCCTGGGCAAGCGTGTGTCTGACAAGCCAATTTGAAAATGAATTTGGTACATTTTTTTTTTTTAGTTGATTATTTATTCTGAGAATGAATGCCTGTTCTGGTCAGGCTGACAGATCCAGGGATGAGGATGAGAAGGCCTTGTGCTCACTGCTCCCCATCTCTCCTCCTCCCCCAATGCAAGCAAAGTGCATGGAGAATTTCCAGGCCTTGGGGCTGGATGAGCCTCTTGGATCCCATTCATCCACACCCCACCCAGCATGGATCGATCATCGTGTTGACAAAAAGCCTACATGGCAAGCCTGCCCTGTTGAGAAGTGGGGTGCTATATAAGTTTGTGGGGGCTCAGTCTGCTCTACCCTCTTGTGGGGTTCAACCTGGCTATCCAAGAGCTATCATGAGATTCTGGGACAGAGCTTTGGGGAAGGTTTTGGGATAGGGAGAAGGCTTCTTGCCATATAACTTCCAATTTCCCTGTTCCCTGTTTTCCTGAATCTTGTTCTTCTGCCCACCTCATCTAGATACAGTAGCGTGTTGCACAGGAAGGTAACACAGTGGAGGAGCATGCTCTGGAAATGCACTCTGTACTCCTCTACTCTCCAGCAGGACTTCCTGCTTGCCACCCGGGGAAACCCTGGCTTTCAGGCAAAATCCTGGAAGGCTTTGTGCAAGCAGAGGCCTCAGGAGGATTTTGAAGGCCAGAGGAATTTTGGAAGGGGAGGGAAAGGAAAGAATCACTTTCTTCAGAGAAGTAAGTCCATGAGCTAAGAGATGGGGACGTGGGGACCATGTGTCAGTGATCCAGAGTGGCCTCCAATCAAAACCACATGGAAAACAATGGGTCCTGGAGGACCTTAACTGTGATGATAAGAAGGCTGGATGCTGGGCCTGGAGAGATGGATGCTCAGCAGTGAAGGGCATCTGCTGCTCCTACAGAGAACTGAAGTTTTATTTCCAGAACATAGGTGATGGCTCACAACTCTAACTTCAGTTCAGGGAATCTCTCGCCCTCTTCTGGCCCCAGTGGGAATTACATGCACATGGTGCACGTACGTACGTACATACATACATACATACATACATACATAAATGCGAGCAAAATAGTCACACATAAAATACAAGTAAATAAATCAAATTCAAGAGGGAGGTAGAGGAGGAGGAGGACGAGGAGGAGGAGGAGGAAGAGGTAAAGACTGGACAGTCCACATTTACCCAGGGAATTAGATTGATTGTTTTGGGTGGTTTTAGACCACCAGACCTAGACTCCCAATGTGCAAAGCTTATCAAAAATTAAGCCACTCTAACTATATCCAGGTGAAGAACCCAGTGTCCCGCCTTCTTGGGTTACCTGAACTCCACGAGCTGTGGGTTGCAAACCCAGCTTCTCACTAAGCCTACCTACCCATTCACCCTTCTACATTTGTTTTCAGCCACTCACTCTTCGTGATTGGTAAAGCGCTCTAGGTCGGTAACCGGGGTCTGGAGCTTGGCAGGTATAGTGTGAAGCTGTGGACTTCCCCTTGGTCCACCTGCCTTGCTGGTCCCCTGACATGCAGTCTGCTTGCTGCTCGTGTGCACCGCATGGTAACTTCTCATATTAAACCTGGGAAGAAGAAGCTCGGTGGGATGTGAGTTTTAAAAACCCACCAACTAGGGCAAGAGAGATGGCTCAGTAGTTAAGAGTTCATACGGCTCTCATGGAGGACCCACATTCAGTTCTCAGTACTCATGTCTGGCAGTTCACAAATGCTTGTAACTCCAGCACCAGAGGATCTGGTGCCCCCTTCTGGACTCTTCAGGCATCTTCAGTCATGTGCACCGACAGACAGACAGACAGACAAACACACAAATGTTTAAACTTTTAAAACTCCTGTCTATAGCCTGTGTGGCATCATAACTCCAGCTGTAGAGCTGGTGTTTGTCAGCCTCTGGGAAACTACATACCCGAGACTCTCGACTGTCAGTGCGCAAAGAGTCATCCGTTTTCCAGCCCAGCTGTAAGAGCGGCATGGTTCTGGGGCTAAAAAAAAAATCACAAATTCCAAATCAAGATCTAGAGAGTCCTGCTTTCTACCCAAAGGGCTTTGGGGCTCAGGCCAGAGCCTCCTGGGATACCTGGTAGACTGGGAGCCATCTACCTATCACCAGGTCTCAAATTAGCATCTCCCCGTGGAAGGCACAGCTTCAGTTAGCTCAGTCCTGTCATTATCCCTGCTTGCCAGATGAGAAAGGGAAGGGAAGAGGCCCTGAGCAATTCAGTGTGTAGCCTAGGGTCGCAGAGCCAGTCAACGCAGGCCCACAGAAAGCACCAAGTCCTCCTGCCACACTCGGGCAGCAAGTGGGCAACATGCCCTCGGGCTCCTGCCTCAGTGCACCTTTATCTCACATGGCTCAGCAGCCTGGCTGGCTCTGCCTCTCCCCCCACACACCTCAGCCAACACATCGCTGCCACCCCAGCCTGGGGCCTCTGGAGATCAGGAGCCACCTGCACGAGGGAGTGATGGCTGTCACAAAGTAAAGCCAGAGAGGAGGAGAGGGAAGCCTCCGAGCTCAGCTTCCACTTCATCTGCCAGCCCACTAATTTGGAGAGGAAAGTATGAGTGACAGCTACGCATAACGTCTCACTGGGCTGACAAAGAGAAGGTCTGCCGTGCCAAAGGAGTGGGGTTACCTATCTACAGTTCTGAATTGGCCCCCACCACTACCACCTAGACTGTCATTCTCTTCTTTGAAGTATTGATTCTCTGTCATGCCAATCACATGATTCTAATGATATGCTAATCATCCCCAGCAGCAGCAGAGAGCATGTGGCCGCCAGGTCCAGCCTGTAGTTGCTCCTCAGGCCCCTGGCCATAGCAATAGGTCCAAGGATGGTCATGGGAGCATGTCTAAATGATGAGAGTTCCTTGCGGGGAAGTGTCTTGTCTGAAGGTAGTAGGGGAAGCAATAGACGTAAACCTGCCCTCTGGAGAAAGTCTCTACACAGAAGGGCCTGATTTCCCCAGCAGAAACCTACAGGCTGTGCACATGGGGACAAAGGATCTTGATGGTCAGCTGAAGACATGGCCCAGTGGGTAAAGCACTTGCTGCTCAAGTCAGGTGACTAAGTCCGGGTTCCCATAACTCATGTGAAAAGCTGAATGCGGTAGCCCAAGAGTCCACAGTACCAGGGCTCCCTGGAGGATGGGGGCAGTGGAGAAAAAGGCTTCACCCTGCACTCATGGGCCATAGCCTGGGTGCACCGAAAGGAACAGATGGTCCTATATCAAAACAAGGTGCAAGGTGAGGAACCCACATGCAGGGCTGTCCTCTGACCTGCGTGTAACCACTATGGCACACATCTGCACGCGCATACAGGCACAGGCAAATGCACACATGTATGCACATACTCACATATACATGCTCACAGTTACACACACTCTGTCTCACAAACTCAAACACAATCTCCTACAAACTCACACATGTGTATAGACACTCATGTACTCACACACATTATCAAACACTAATACACATTCATACACACACACACAAACACCAATACCACTAAAAATTCTTACACAGACACAGTCCCTAATGCAACAGATATGTGATTTCCCTGTAATATCTGCTGACACATGCCCTATTTTGCAAAACATAGCTCAAATTGAGTTTCTGTTACTTACAACTAGATAGCCCGGATAAACGTCAAGGGATAGCTGTAGCAACAATTCTCAGACAAAAAAAAAAAAAAAAAAAAGAGCTGTTTAAACTGGCACTAGACTCAGGGCACAGACATAGAGGGAATCAGGCCAGAAGGACAGCAGGCAGCTGCCCTCGAGGAAGCAAATTCTGGGCTGCATGCTTCCCTTAGTTGGGTGATGGAATGTCATGGTCTTTGATGGTTAACCAAAGGCCAATTAGTTCTTAAATGTCCTTTGCTGCCCCAGGGAAGAGGGAGAGTACACAGGCAGGTCTAGCCTGGGAGCCAGCGATGGAGGAAACAGGCAGAGTTAAGACAGGGAAGAAGAAAAAAGAAAGAAAGAAAAACACCACCACCACCACTACCACCACCACCACCACCACCACCACCACCACCACCACCACCACCACCTACTCACCTGCCAAAGTATGCAAATGGATTGTTTTCTGTTTGGTTTGTGCCAGCTTGACACAGGCTAGGGCAATACAGGAAGAGGAACCTCAATTAAGAAAATGCCTTCATAAGATTGTTCTGTGGGCAAGTGTGCAGGACATTTTCTTGATTAATGATTGACATGGGAGGACCCAGTCCACTGGGCATGGTGCCTCACCTGGGTGGCTCTGAGTCATATAAAAAATCAGGCTGAACAAGCCAGGAGGAGCAAGCCTGTAAGCAGCACCCCTCCATGGGCTCCGCATCAGTTCTTGCCTCCAGGTTCCTGCCTTGAGTTGAAGTTCTGATTTCTCTCCATGATGGACTGTGACCTGAAGTGTGAGCCAAATAAATCCTTTCTTCCCTGAGTTGCTTTTGGTCGTGATGCTTATCATAGTAAAGAGAAAGCAAACTAGGAAACAGATTGAGGACTCCTAGTCTAATATGCAGCCTGGTGTGAGGAACTGAAACAACATTCACATTGTTAGTTGCATTAGTTCAGGTTTCCATTACTGTAACAAAATACCTGGGACAACTGACTTATAAAAAGGAAAGGTTTATTTTGCCTCATGATTTTGGAGGTTCTAGTCCAATGTTGGGTGACCCACTGTTTTGAACCTCTAGCAAACAGCACACCATGGCATGAGTATGTGGCAGAACTACTTGTCTCAGGAGTCAGGAAGTGCAAACAAGACAGGAAGAGACAGGAGTCCCACAACTCCCTCCAAGGTATTCCTCCAGTGACCTAGGGCCCTCCAAGTAGGTGCCACATCCACCTTCTAGCATCATCACCTTAGGGACCAAGCTTAAACATGTAGGCCCTTGGAGGACATTTCTCCAAATCACAGCTCTCATCTTGAGAATTCTCTCCATGCTCTGGAGAGATGGTTCAGTGGATAGAAGCTCCTGCTGTACAAGCATGAGGATCTAAGTTCAAATCCCAGCGCCACATAAATAAGTCAGAAAACGACTATGTGCACCTGTAACCAAGCACTGTGGGAAGCAGAGCTCCGAGGAGCAGTGGGACTTGATGGTTGCCAGACCAGTATCAGGTTCAATGGGAAACCTTGCCTGGGGGGAGGGGGGGTAAAGCCAAGAAAGACAGGGCATGGGCTTCAAAAGCCTCCTATAACCTCCACATGTGCATGGGCATGGGTACATACAAGCACCACACATACACACACACACACACACACACACACACACACACACCACACCTGCTCACACATAACACACACGCACACACACACACCTCCAAATCAGCTGTGAGGAAATAACCACGTGTTCTTCTGTGTGTTCTGAGCCCTGGTGCTCTGCCTGTCTATAGTTAAGAGTGCAGTTCTCAGAACCCTCCTGACCCAGCTCCTCCTCCATCCACTCCAGACCCTGTCCTAGCTCAGTCTGCACACTGATCTGATCGGCTCCTCTCCTCCTATGGGTCTCCAGATCACTCTTCTCCCAACACTTACATGTAGATACCACTGGAAATACCATACAAAGCATCCCACAGCCCATTCCAGCCTGCACTCCTGCAGAGCCCCAACTTTCCCAAACAGCCCCATCCCTTGGCGATCTCAGAAAAGCACTATCAATGAGCTAAGGTCCCATGACCATCGTCAGACCAATAGCTATGACCAGGGGCTGAACTCTGCTGCTACGAGAGGTGACTGACAGCTTCTTAGAATCACACAATTGACATGACAGAGAAGCAGTTCTCCAAAGAAAGGATGGGGTAGGTGATACGGTGGGGGTCAAGTCAAAACTATCAATGTCCAACCATACTCCACGCACTTGGCAAAGCGCCTCATGAGTGTTGACCATGCCTTTGACCTCCTCTGACCCCCTTCTCATAGGAAAGGGTCCACAACTTCCCTCTAGCTCAGGCTTCACTTCAGAGCAGACAATGGCTCTGTCTGTTTCATCTGCACAGCAGGTCCTCTGCTGGAGTGTTCTCTGCTGGTCACAGCATTCATCTCCTCCTCTTTGTTCCTCCTTGTCACTGCCTTAAGACCTTTGTCCTCTGGTGAGTAGACTCTTGCAATGGCCTCTCCTTTACTCTGTTCAAACATTTTATTCAACAAGCATTTATAAGGTGTCCTTTATGTACTGAACTCTGCCATGTTCCTATTCTCTAATCCATTCTACACACTGCAACCACATTAATCCTCCTCAAGTACTCCTTTGATCGCATCATTCTGGGGTTCTAAAGTCTTCAACGGCTCCCCATTGCCTACTGAACATAGCTCACTCTCATCAGTCTGATATTCAAAGCCCTCCATAATTTGTCCCCAACCTACCTTTCTGGCCTTATCTCCTACTATTTCCTTGACACAGACTATGCTCCAAACAATCTGATCTATTTGCTTTTTCTTGAACAAGAACTGCTTTTTCACACCTGAAAAAGTCTATTTCCTCTGAATGAAAATGCCCCTGGCTTTTCCTGAGTCCATCCTTACTCAGCTCAAACACTCCCACCACCTTCTCTTGATATTCCTGCCAGAAGTGATTGCCATCGCTGTAGATCCCTGTAATCCTTTGTTTGGGGCATTTGTGAGACACTCAGCAATGATGCTTTGCTCTGCGGATCGATGGCCCACACTAGGATTCTATCACACTTCCTACCTGAAATGTTTGCATCCATGCTCTAAGGACGTTGTTGAAGAGGCAGGGAGGGCAGGGCACTTTCAGCCTGTGTGCATGTATTCTGAGATAGATATATTTCTGGATACATTTACCCAAAGATGGCCTTTGGATTCTGAGCTGAGAGCAGCCACCTGTGAGAGGAGGAAGTTCCATGAGTTTGAGGACCACCTTTCACAAGGCTTCGTGACCACACCCAGAAAAGCAAGTTTGAGAGGAAACTCCAGAATCATTACATTCACGCTTGAACATTCTCTCACCCTCCCCAAGAGGCTAGAATTTGCTCCCGTTTTCTAAATAGGAGGATGTGTAAAAAGACCCATCAGGATTGAATCTACATTCAAGGGTCATAGCAGAAACTTTTCTTTATTCTTGGTACTAAAAGTTGCCATTTTCATGAGAGGTTTAGATTTGTTTTTGTCATTGGTCTTTGTAGCAGACATCATTTCCCTTTGGTGTTGACTGTGAATGACTCATAATGAAGCCCACGGCCACCACTAACAGGAAGCTAGTTCTCCATGACACCCTGGTACTTTTTAATTCACCCAGGATGCTACCAACACCTCTTAGCTCTGATGGTCTATTGCTTCTACTTTTTTTTTTTTCATTTATTTTTGGTTGACTCTCTTTTGCTATATGGTTTACCTCTTTGCAAATGGTTTAAAATCTTTGTCGTTTTAAGGCAGACAGCTATCAATAAATAAAATAAATAAATCTGCCACTCAATAGATGAGAAAGTGTTTCATTTTATGCTGAGGAGAGAGATCAGCACTGAAAATGAGTCTTTGGATCAGCGGTTCTGAGTCAGAGCAGAGTCAGAAAGAACAGACGGAGCAGGCGACGCTCTGAGGTCAGAGCTGTAAGAAAAATTAGGACTTGTGGAGAAGACCGAGACTCGGGAAGGATGATGAAGGTTTAGAACCGGAAGAGATGAGAATGGTTTGGAGAAGGAGGAAAGGTGAGGAAACTTCAGACAAATCACAACAAGGCTGCTTCGGGGAGCTAATCCCACCATCTTCATAGCCAGGGAAGAGAGGGTCTCACTGGAGCTCTGAGGCCTCTATGCAAAGGTCCCAAGGGGGCTCAGGTGGAGGAATGAACTTGGGGGTAGAGAGGAAGAGCTCTGCCTTCCTATGGTGAAGCAGAGCAAAGTCAAGGTAGACTTAGAGTTGAAAGCAAGAGCGCTGAGCTGAGATGGGACGCCCTGAAGAAGCAGAGACATCTCCGCCAAAAGACTTGAGTGATCCCAGCCTGCAGCTCTGCATCTTCCCTAAGTGCTCATCTTTGGTACCTCTAGGCCTTCTCTATGTAGCAATAAAGTGCAATGTAAGTATCGGAGGAGCAATGGAGACGGACAGGGCAAAGCCGCTGAAGAAGAAGGACGTCTTGGCTTCTGAAAGGGAGGCAGCGGCAGACACTCACCTAAATGGGATAGAAAATGGTTGGGTCAATGGACTGTGTTCACACTGACCCCTGAACACCTTCAGGATGGCATGACTGTAGATGTCAGGGCTTCAGAGTACCCAGCAGTGGACAGGAGTGAACTTTCACAACAGGATCCAGGATCCTACAATATCATTGAACGTGAGAAATGAGAAAGGTGTTTATTGGTGGCTCATCACTTGCTCATTCACCACTTATTGAATATTTAATGATTTCTGAGCACTGTACTGGGGAATGGAGACAAAAAAGAATACTAACACACTTATTGTCCTTAAGGAGCTCCAAGCCCAGGGAGGAAATCGATACATGAATAAAGCATCACAGTACGTGGCATGAGCATCACCGCAGTTCGGGCCGGTACAAAATGCTGCAGTCAAAACAGGCTAACAGGATGGAACAATGAACTTTGCCTAATGGACCGGGATGTTGAAGGATGATTAGGAGTTTTCCAGGCAGAAGAATATCACAGGCCTTAAACAACACAGTATTCCTTTGCAACCCTGAGAAGTTTGGGGGTGGTTAAAAGAGAGGTTATAGTAAGAGATGCAGCCAAACGTTTGGAGGGAGGCTAGGGAGACTCCCAATAGGCCATCTTTGGCCCTTTGAGCAGAGCTATAACTTCAAAAAAAAGTTCAAGAAATGTAGCCCTGGGGCTGGGGAACTGGTTCAGAAAATGAGGATACTTGCTGTGCAAACATGAGGACCTGAGTTTGAATCCCAAGTACCCACATAAAAATCCAGTTGTGGTTATGCTCACATGTAGCCCCGGCACTCTTAGGGACAGAGACAGGAGAATGGCAGAGGCTTGCTCCAGGTCAGTGAGAGACCCGGTCACAAGGTAATGAGATGGAGAGTGACAGAGCAGGACACCTGATGTCCTCTCGTGTCCTGGACACAAACACACACACATGAAAAGAGAGAGGGAAGGAAAAGTAGCCTTTGAACTTCCTGGTAATTAATACCAAGCTCTGGGAAATTCCTAGGATCTGCTGAGGCTCCACCTTCAAATTACCATCAGAGGGGCCAGCTTCTGCTGCCTCAGTTCCCAGGAGAGAGGTAAGGCTTGGACACGGCAGGATAGCCGAAAGGTTGACCCTGGGCACAGGAGAGATGCTGGGGTGGGCAGCAGATATCCAGTTTTGCCTGGATTTCATTCTGCATTTCTGAAGACCCCCATCCTTCACACCCTTCACACGACAGCAAGAGTGAATTTGCATGCCAGGAAAAACTGAAAGGCCGTACTTCTTCCTTCGAATCAAGTTGTTATTGTTCAAATACATTATTAACGATCGGGGCCGCCGTCGTTTATAACTTGGTCATCACAAAGCAGCTGTTGCCGTTTACACGTGGCTCTCTGCGCGTTGGTTATTAAGGTAATATTTTACCATGCATGCGACTTGCTCAGGGGCTGTATGCCTAATGCTTGGCTTGAACAGATCCCCCCGCTCCCTTCTTAGAAGTAATCACTCCTGCTCTTTCTTTACAGGGTTGCCAGATGCTGGAGAAAGGGAAGCAGGAGCAGGAGATGAAAACACGGAGTCATGAAAAATGGAAGCAAGAACAGAAGCTATATTTCCTCCCACCCTTTTTTTCCTCCTTTGCCACCCCCCCCCACCACCCCGGCCATTGAATGAAAAATAAAAATGCAGAAAATCTCAGGGGCCCCATAACTTTCCAGTTTTTATTTAAAAATAAACCTGCTGCCGTGGTCGTCACCGCTTCCAGTCAGGGAACACGCGCTCCGATCCCACTGCCCAATATTTATGTACGAGAAGCTAAGTGCTCTAAAGAGAAAAAATAAATCAGGTTAGACCTTACAGAAGGTGTAGGGGATTCACTATAAAAGAGAACTTGGCAGCCAGCATCATCCTTTGAGGGACCCGCGAGCCAGCAGATGCAGGGTGGGGAGACAGAGGGACATACGGCATTTATGTGGCCTATTGTGGTGGCGGTTTCTGAGCTTCACATCTGCCTAATGGGGAGGCAAGGGGAAGAGACACCAAGGCATTCCCCACATTATGGACTCTCCGTGGTAATTTAGAGAATGCAGGGAGGGCGAAATAATGCCCCAGCAGCAGGGATCAGACCTCTTTCTTCCTTTCCCACATTAGGCCCCCACCATCTGAGCTTTGCTCTTACCAATCAGATGAGCCCAGAAATCTGCACTGAGGACTTCAGGGATATTTTCGGGGACCATCTGTAACATGCTAATTGAATGAAGAAGGGACCCAAGGAAGCCGAGATGATGGTGCAGGCAACCCTGGCATAGGGGCAATAAAGGGACATGACTTTGAGCACCTGCAGAAAGAAAGCCAGCTGTGTGTCCCAGGAGACTCCCCTGATCCAGTGCTCACGGCAAATGGGTCCAAAGAAGCAAGACAGCTTGCAGCTTGGAGGATGAGCTGAAGGTTTACCTGGTGAAGGGGACGGGAAGAGCAGGGCCACAGCACCAGAAGCTTGAGCAAAGTCCTGAGGCAACTGGGAGTGTGGCTTCAGGAGCCAAGGGAGAGCCATACATGGGAGCTCAGAAAACAAGGGAGGATAATGTAGGGAGAGGCCAAAGAAAGTCAGGTGTGGGAGCATGCACTTATAATCCCAGCATTCAGAAGTCTGGGAGTTTGAGGCCAGCCTGGGATGTGTGTGTGTGTGTGTGTGTGTGTGTGTGTGTGTGTGTGTGTGTGTGTGTGTGTGTATTAGGATCAAGGAAATAGCAGATGGCAGAGAGCCTTGATAGCTTAGAAGTCATTGAAAACCAGTCCACTTTCAGAAAGACATTGTGACCAGATGTGTTTCTTTCTTCTTCAGCAAGGAGAACAACTTCAACCATGTGCACAGTAAGCTAGGGATGTCATGTCACCAAAAGTCCATGACACTCTAGCTATGATGATGGCAGAGATTGGAGGCTAAGGAAGAGAGCCAAGAAATGAGCAGGAATCAGGCAGTGGTGGTGCATGCCTTTAATCCCAGTACTCAGGAGGTAGAGGCAGGTGGATCTCGGTGAGTTCAAGGCCAGCCTGGTTTACAAAATGAGTTTCAGAAAAGCCAGTGCTTCACAGAGAAACCCTGTCTCAAAAAGAAAAGAAAAGAAAATTAAAATGAAAGGAAGAGAGAGAGAAAGAAAGAAAGAAAGAAAGAAAGAAAGAAAGAAAGAAAGAAAGAAAGAAAGAAAGAAAGAAAGAAAGAGAGAGAGAAAGAAATCACTAGGAAGCAAAATTAACAGGGACTTGACTGGTTAGAACAAAGGGAAAGGAGAGAAGGCAACTCTGGGCTTCCAGCTTTGGCATATAGAAGACCAGCCTTTCTGGACTTGGAGAAAAGAAACAGAGGAGAACAGCAGATTCAAGTTTGCAAACGGTGTTCTGGAGGCAGCCTCTGGACCTCAAAGCAGAGGTTTCTTGTGCACTGTTGTGAATTGGCCCTGGACTCCAGCAACACATCTGGACTAGAAAAATGAAAAAGCCATTAGTATGTGAACACTATTTCAGGGTTAGTCACGTGGGAGAGGCTACCTCTAGAGGAATGGTAGAATAAGCAAAAGATGAGTGATGAGTCCCAGGAACCCCAAATACAGAGGTTGAACTGCAGAGGAAGAACTCAAACAGAGCCTGAGATGTCTCCAGGCAAAAGGGAGGAATCCAGAACGTGTCACAGCAGAAGGTATTTCAGCAGGAATAATGGTCAATGAGGTGAAATACTACTGAGAAGTCAAGAATGTAAGGTGTTCATTAGCTACATCAACACCAAGGTCACCCCTGATCCAAGCTATTCCAGTGTGAAAGACAAGACCCAGAAGAAATGTCCTCTCCGAACAAATGTTGTCAAGTGTTAAATTTTTCCTTTAAAGTCTGCTAGCAGGATGCAGAGGCAGGAGGATCAGGAATTCAAAGTCATCCTCAGCTACACAGCCAGTTGGAAGCCAGCCAAGGCTACGTAAGCCCTTGTCTCAAAAAAAAGTGTGTGTGTGTGTGTGTGTGTGTGTGTGTGTGTGTGTGTGTGTGTGTGTGTGTGTGTGCGTGTAGTCAGAAATATGGGTTAATGTTTTAACAAGAGAGATTAAGATTAAATCCAGAGAATTTTCCAGAAAGAACCCTGCAGAATGTCCATGAGAGCTGATAAAGATGAGAGAAAGCCAGATAAAAGCAGGATCAGGACACATCCTTGTGTGCCCAGGGCAGGTCTGCTGCTGCCCTTCCTGGGGACAGAGGACCACCCCAATCATCAGAGTGGAGCATTTCTGCTCAGGCTGGCCCCATCCTGCCTGCCCTGCCTCAATGGGAGAACAGCCTCCTCATTTCAATAAGCCAGGCAGCCTAAGTTAACATGAACCTAGCCATCTAGCACAAAGCACCCACAGGACAAGCACAGAAATATATGCTCGCAGGGCCAGCCGGGTGGCCAGGATGACAATGTAATGCCCAGCCTCAGGTCAGTAATGGGGAGGTATTAGTCATCCCTTCAGACCTCGGCTCCATTATTTTTGCCGGAAATGTGAGAACAGCTCTCACTAATAACGTGTGGAATCACTTCCAACTATTTGCCTTTCAAGTCAGCCTCCTCAGGTCGGGTGACATATCTCGTTTAACAGGGGTGCCATTAGAGGGAAGATTTAACGTACGGCTAAAAGCATTTGTAGCGGGAGCTGTGGGTGGGTTCCTTTTTAAGCTTTCTGTGGCTGGTAACTTGTGTCTCTTCCCTCCATGCCATTGGGTTCTGTTATTGAAGCCTTTTTCTTTTCTGGAGGAGGTTGGTCATTAACTCTCCCATGCCCAGAGCATCCTCTGGCATGAGTAGGGTAAGTCCACAGCTGAACCAAAAATCTCTGTGTCAACCAGAGACAGTATAAGGCTCAGGAGCCTAGGCCCTATATTGACTACAAACATCTCACCATCTCACACATTGCCCCTTGCCCTGCTGGGGGGACCTGCTGTCTTCTTATAACAGAAATACCTAGTGTAGTGGTTTGAGTGAGATGTCCCCCCATAGTCTCTGGCCTTTGGATACTTGGTACCCAGTTGGTGGTACTATTTGGGGAGGCTTAGGAGGTGTGGCCTTGCTGGAGGACGTGTGTCACTTGGGGGAGATTTTGAGAGGTTAAAGACTTGTGCCATTTCAAGTTCACTCTCTGTAGTTCCCGCTCTCGGTTAAGATGGGAGCTCTCTGCTGTTCCAGTCGCCATGCCTACCGGATGCCATGCTTCTTCACTATGATGGATTTCTATTCCTTGAGAACCATCAGCCCGACTAAACTGTTTCTTCTAGAAGTTGCTTTGGTCATGGTGTTTTACGATAGCAATAGAAATGTAACTAATACACCTGCAGTATAACCACAAATTAACCAGCCCATGAATTTACGTATCTACTAACAATAAAATCCTGCCTTTTTCCTTGTTTTGAGAAGATAGGCGAGGGAAGAAGAGAGCTATGATCACAGAAAAGGAGTTTATTGTTTTATTTAAAACTTGTTGATTTGACCGATACTTTAAATTTCTTGTTCCCCTTGAAGGCTGAGACCCTTTAAGGTCCTGCTTGAGCTTCCTAAATCTTTGTCCCAAGATCAGTATCCTATGGTCTCAACATCTCTGCCTATCAAAATACAAGGCTTCATTTGCACCTATTAAACCTGGAGCTTTGCATATGGGAGGAGTACTGTAAACTCAGATCTTTCTGGGTCACAAGTTACAAATGATGACATCTCAACCAAAGAGCCAAAGGACAGGGAATTCACTACACTGTACAATCAACAAACTGTACAGTAGGCTTGACTATAGATACCTGGAGGTGACACATAAAACTGTCCTCAGAACCAGGTTCTTCTTTCAGTGTTCCTTGGTTGCGTTCCTTAAGTCCTGATTCTGTGTCACACAAGACCTGGTCACAAGCTTTTGAAGCTCCATCAGGATAACTTCCTTTAGAGTCCAATAGAGGAAGAACTTATCTTGTCTACCCTGACTCACCCAGGTCCTAAGTCATACATTGATTGGGCAAGTTGGGTTATATACTCAACCCTGCACCAATCTCCTTGTCTAGAACCTGGAATATGATACTGCTTTACTCTTGAGTCTTAAAATCCATCTAGACGAGACTGAAGAAAACAGAAAAGAGAAGTGTCATGAAAGACATTTCTCCAAAAGAAATATACATCTATACAGAGAGGAGAGAGAGAGAGAGAGAGAGAGAGAGAGAGAGAGAGAGAGAGAGAGAGAGAGAGAGAAAGAAAGCTGTCAACAGGGAATGTAGATACCCAGAGCCATTGCAAATAATAATTTCCTATCCTACCCCACGTGCAACACAAATTACTATTTGAAAGTAGCGTGTACTAAAGATACACAACCAAGGGAAACCCCATGATGTCTCCACCAAAACTTTTCAGCCAAGTATTCTCTTCCCCATACTTAATAATATATTGATTGGACCACATCATAGCACTTTTCTCCATCCATCTCTTATTAGAGACATTGCTATACAACTTGGCCACTTCCATCAGTGACAGACTAGGTGTTATTCATGCCCATACGCCGCAAAGCCACCAGCACACTGTGAGGATCTAGACCTTTCCCAGCCCACACTCTCTCTTCATGTCCACCTCCGATCTGTTCTTTACTTGCTGTCTCCTGTTTCACTTGCTTAGAAGTAAGGCTGAGAGACCAGTGGACTCAGAAAGATTAAAGATGCTCAGGGAGGCTCCGTCTTATGCTGCCTCTGTTACCGATTCTCTCATGTTGTATTTCTTTACCAGCTTCCCACCTCAAAGACAATCTCTGGGAGCCATCTTTGTTCTTGGTGCCTTGAATGTACTCAAGGGAAGCTGCCAGTTAAGTGGCGTGGCAGCCCTTGATCTCATTCATCATCATTGCCAGATTTCTAGAGAAGAGCCCCATCCATGGGCGCTAGAGGAAGGAAAGGTCCCAGCCCTTGTAAGGCATTAGAAATTCCGAGGGCCATGAACACAGCATCCAAATGGAAGCGACAGTGAAGCTTGCTGTTCTTTCTTCCCTGCAAGCTAGCACATACACAGAAATGGTGTAGGAATAGGAAGATTGGCAGGCTACGGAAGGTGGACTGAGCCAGCGGAGGGGGTGAGTGTGATCCAGGATGTAGTCAATGTTCATGGAGGTAATGTTAGTGGAAGCAGTCAACAGAGACCCTCAAAGGCATACTGACAATATTGGGCATAGCTCTGGACAATAGTCCACAGCAGAATGTGGCCTCCGTTGCTTCAGCAAACTAAGAGAATGGGCTCAGGAAATTAAATGGAGTGAGGGAAAGACCACGGAAGAAGCCAGCTTGACAATCAGTTCTGGAATCAAGAGGTCACTAAAGAACCCAAGACAGAGGCCCAGTAGTTTGAATGAGACCAAGGCCAGTTCAGGACAGATTAAAGGAAGGGATTTCCTGCAGACTGTCCCCAGGGTCTCCAGACAGACACCCAAGTGCGGCATTCTGCCTGCATGGAAGGAGAAGCCAGTGCCCTCGATGCCCACTTAAGGCAGGCTCAGTAACACATGAGGCTAGCGGAGGAAGGCAAGACTGACAGGCTGGGCCCCATGAGCACCGTTTTCTGGCATATTTCCAGGCTCCGTATATGTATCCAAGGCCAGAGGCTGAACCACTGCCAGCCCCACATGACCTCCCGGGTCTCCCTAGCCAACCAGCAGCAAGAGCAAGGGGCTCCAGAGGCTCCCTCAGCTTCAGAGAGAATTCTGCAAACAAAACTCAGTTTTTAAGGGTTAATCCATAGCCCCATGAGGAGGCTTCAAGCCTCCTCTGAAGGGCAGCTCCGGCAAGTGGGCCGAGACCAAAGGAAAGGCACGAGGCTGCCGGCCTGAGATCAGTTTGGCAGCAACTCCAAAGAGCAGCCCTTCAATCGGCTCAATTGTCTGAGTTCTCAAAAGCAATGGCTGGCTCCCATCAGCCTAGCTAATGGGGCTGAGCTGCCAGGACCACAGCCTCTGTCTACCAGGCCAATGGTCTGCTGCTCACTTAAGCAGGGGACCAACGATGGGTCCTAGCTAGGTGCATGTAACACCTACCAGATGCATGGCATCCCTCTCCCCTCTCATCTCCTGCTGCCCCCACCAGCATGCTCAGCTAGCCTTTCACTGGTTAATGACTTAGGTTGCAGTATCTATGCATGATGGGGGCTGAGGAGCAGGGTAGCCAGCACATGATTGGCAAGAGGGGAGAAAAGAAAAAAAAAAGCGAGAGACGGGTCATGATCTGGCCTTCTGAATCCCTAAGTCCTGAACTCCCGGCCAAGAGAAAGGTGAGCATATGATCTGAGTCTGGCCTCCACTTGCCAGACCCTGTCCCCTCCCCCCCTCCAGACCCCCTCAAACTCCCAGGGAGGAAACTGAGGCTGAAGTGCCGCTTTTGCTAAAGCGCAGTGTTGGGCTCTGATTTCTTTGGGCTCTGAGTTTCTAGAAAGAGAAGTGGCATGGCAACATTTCTCACCTCTTCCCCTTTAGACGTCCCCAACCCCACCCTTCCTTCTCTCTTGCAAGGTCCCAAGTAAACTGTCTGTTAGACCATCCGAGCCCAGGAAGGGTGTTGTGGGTGTGGTGTGGCAGCTGAGGTGACTAGCATGGGTTTAACAGTGCAATTGGAGGCCCCTGTAGGCAAGGACTCAGAGAGCGAAGAATTGTTACACGTGTAGAAAATGTTTGCTACACGTGTAGAAAACGAGCAAGAAGGTAGCAGATGGCCTGTTCCTCCACACCTGTGGGTTGCTGGGGAGGTCCGCTCACCATTGGCCTCTTTGACAGCCTGCTCCTGCCTGGTACCTGTCAGCTTTATCCTGATGACCCTCGAATTGGGGCGTCAGTTAGCAACCATAATGAGAGCTCCCTGGCTGGAGCCTCACTGCAGAAAGGAGAGCCAAGGAGAGGCTCCTTCCTACTCTGTCTGCCCTGCCCTGCTCTAGCTGCCCTTCTCCCTAGGGTGTACACATCCCAGCAGCCATCTCTCCCTTCTTCATCTGTCTGCTTGGACTTTCCTGGGGAGACCTCAGACACTCCTGCTGGGTTGGCACCTCTCTCCTACTCCAAACCCCCTTAGGTAAGAGGCCTGGAGAGGTCTGCAGCAACATAAGAGCTGGACAGGCAGGTGGGAGACAGTGGTAGAAGAGGGAAACCCATGGCATGCTTAACCCACAGGAGCCAAGTCCTGGCCCTCCAACAGGTGTCCTCATGAACCACAAGTCACCACCTGTCCTTGGTCACTAAACAGACCGTCAAGAACCTCAAAGTGGAAGGCCCTGCTCCTCTCCCCCTGCCCATCATGGATCCCCCTGCCCAGTTGAACCCCCAAGCCACAGGTAACCTTGACCCACCCCTACTCCTTTTGGCATTGGGCACTTTTATTGCTTTATTTGGCGAGCCTGTTTGCTCTGTGCTCCCATGGGCACTGGGACAGGGGTGCTTAGTGACAGGCCTTGGACAAATGTTCTCCCAATGTTGCATAGGGCACAGCTTCTGAGGCATGGAATTATCCTTGCTGTCCAGAGCTCTCCAGAGGACATAAAGGTCACGGCAATGGCCACAGGCCAGGTCTCCCTGCTCTTCTCGATAAAACCTGGACACTCCACCCTTCATGCTACTGTCTCATGCTTAAGATCAGTGTACCCCACCCCAGCAATCTATCCCCAGTCCATCCCTCTGGAATTACCTGATCACTCCAGTCCACCCTGACACTCCTCTCTACGGAAACTGTGCACTTAAAATCCGCTGCCCACAGTTCCACACTTGCTGGGGCCTGGCTTTGTCTGACCAGCAGTTGTGCCAAATGTGTATGTCTGATTCTCCCCGTGAGGATAAGGTCATCACAAACAGTAAGTACTGCTTTGCTTGTTTTGATTCCCACTGAGCTGAGCATAGATTGATGTGGGGTAAGTGCTCAATAAATGCTCATGGACTTGGTTAATGGATGGGCAGCCTTGCAGGGGGGCTCTGCCTCATCAGGAAAGGCAGGTAACCTTAGTCTCCTCTGACTCACCTGGAGGGACCCGAGGTGCTATATTCTGGAGGTAGACTCGGGCTGGCTAGGCCTGGCTCTTTCCCATCAGCCCCCTTGGCCTTCTGAATCCCTCTGGGTTTGAAGAGGCTGGTGCTGGTGGCTCTTACCAACATCAATTTACAGTCACCAGGATGTAACTTCACCCTATGCTGCGTTTATAAATTAATCTCCTGGGATTAGATTCTGTGTTTTAGTAACACTCCTGAGGCATTGTATTTACACATTAATAATAAAAGGGAAAAAAGTGAGACAAGTTCTGACAACTTTCAATAACATTCGGAAATAAAGTGTGAGGCACAGAAGTGTCCAAAGTTAATTAAGACCATTTGGTGCTGACGAGGGTGGGGGGCACTGCCTGCCGTTCTCCGACAGGTGCTATTTCTGAAACCCAATTTCCTTGTCTGTAATGTACCTGGTGCCTGCAGAAACGGAGCCATCAAAATAAACCGGGCTAGCAGCACGACGCTGAACTTCTGTTTTGTATTATAGAAGCATGGACACTTTGCCAAATAAGTGGGAGGCCCAGGAAGAGGAAGGCCTGCAGGGAGCCTGCGCATCTGCTCTTCCCAAGTAGGGTCTTGGGGGAATTTGGCCGTGCCCTGTTCCCTGGAGCTCTCCACTAGCAGCTGCAACGAACTATCGGACACTTACCTGAAGAACTCTGCAAGCTGTCACACCAGAAACAAAGTGGAGAGACCCCAAGAAGAGACACGGACTGACCCTAGGCATCCCTGTCCGGTAATTGGCATTGTTTATTGCACTAAGAGCTGCAGTTTGTCTGCACTTCCGCGTTTTCATTCCCATTTTCACTTTCTTTGGTTTTACAGTAGTTATTTTAATGATGCAAAGCCTTCCTCTGGGGAGCGAGAAGGAAGAAGGACTCCTCTTTGTGTCTTTCCGTGGGTTGCTGAGTGTGAGGCGTGACAGGAATACAGGGAGATCTTGGAGGGCACGTTTTGGGTGCTTCAGGCACGGCCCCTGGTGAGAACATCATCTCAGCAGAACACTCATGTCCACAGTCCCCAGAGCACTTCCTGCTTTGTTTACTTAAGGGACAGATGAATCCCTTCCCGGCCCATGGGATTCCCCCTCGTTGTCCCCTCCCACACCCCCAGCCCCTGGAGTAAAGAGGTGAAGTCAACAGCACCACACACCTCAGCTGTATCGCAGATTCTATCAACTCTGAGGACAACTCTTTCAACCTTTGATTGAGTCTGTCCATCCAAAGAGAAAAGATACCACGTAAAACAGAAATGGAGTTTGGAAGGACAATAGCCTTCCATGTTCCCTGCACAACCCCGTATTCCTAGCCTAAGATGTTCACTAGGTGACCCTAGACCCTGTCTTCTTCCATGGGATTCTCATCCTTGGTTCTAACAGATGACTCCCAGGTAGCTAGGCAGATTTTATCTCTCTTTTGACGCATTTCATTAGGTGGCTAAGGTGGGTGTAGTCGGAAGTTTTCGTTTATCCACTCAACACAATCTTTATTTTGAATTTACTCAAAATTCAAAATAAAAATAAGTATCACCTGGGCAAAGCCCTCTTAGTAGTAGATCCAGCCCCACAACAGGGACTCATGGGAGCTGATCTCCTGCTCAAGTCCTGTGCTTGTCGAAACCGTGGGACTCTTTGTTCTAGATTGAAGAAATAAAATGCGAGGTCTTCAGGTGAAGACAAGACTTAGAAATGATGTTGTCTGTGAATAACTTGAGAGAGAAAATATGAGTTCAGATGCCAGGCTGGGCTGCATGGAAGGAAAGCAATGCCAGCAGCCTTTATGCCCAACCGGCTAGCCTGAAGGAGCACATCTAACCAAAAATATTTCAGCTTCTTTCCAGAACCAAATGGGTAAAATGATCACCCCAGTTGCCTGGTAGAACTGAGAGCGGAGAAGATAGAGCTTTGTGTTAAGCCAGAAGCAATCCTATGCTGTACCTACACTCTAGAACTCTAAACTGACTGATATTTGACATTATACCAAGTCATTGATTCATTCTCTTTTAATAGCTCATGTCTGAATCCCCTATGGAAAGAGATTTCTGGAAAAAACAGAGGCAGAACAATGGGTCCCAGGCTATCATTTAAATACAAAGCAAAGAAAACCAAAGCACATCATTTTTACCTCTGGATTGATGGTTATAGATATTGCAACCACATTTGATTTGGGGGGACTAGGGAGGCTCACAGTGAGGAATCCATTTTAGAAGCCATCATGTGCCCTAAGACTTCCTGTGAGATGTGGCCCAGGGACTGTATGATGGCCGGGCCATCCTCCTCTACATGGCTAGGCCCCAGCCCCTTAGAGGCTCACTTCTTCAACATCAGGACAGATATCTCTGCCACATCTTACATCTTCAGTTATCCTTCACAGGGCTTGCAAATTTTCCTAAGGAGAGAGAGAGAGAGAGAGAGAGAGAGAGAGAGAGAGAGAGAGAGAGAGAAGGGGAAGGAAGGAAGGGAAAGAAAGAAAGAAAGAAAGAAAGAAAGAAAGAAAGAAAGAAAGAAAGAAAGAAAGAAAGAAAGGAAGGAAGGAAGGAAGGAAGGAAGGAAGGAAGGAAGGAAGGAAGGAAGGAAGGAAGGAAGGAAGGAAGAAAGAAAAGAAAGAAAGAAAAGAAAGAAAGAAAAGAGAAGAAAGAGATCCGAGTCTTCTGAATTTCAGGATCTAGATAAGTCAACCCTTGAGAACTCAAAGGTTTCTCATTGTTTTTTTAGTATGATAAGACATTTAGCATGAGAGTCTAGGGTAGACCGGATTTGACTCTTGTTTGCTTAGGTAAGTTATATATCTCAGCTGTGTATCCGTTTCTTTCTCTGCATAGTATGGTTATTAACAATTGACTCCCAGAGGTACTGCAATGTTATTGTGATGATTAAATTCACTGATTCATTTTCAGATGTGTAGAAGAGGGTCCCACATTATTACCAACATCGACAAGCTTGGTTTAAGCCCTGGTTGACAAGAAGTTGGACCAAGTACATTAAGACTCACCCACTTCTTGGCATTTCCTTCTCAATATTAGGTGACCTCTAATTTTTCCTTACTAGTGTCAAATGTAAGGAAAAGAGAGAAAAAGAGAGGGGAAGGGAGGAAGGGAAGGAGGGAGTGAAAAGGATGAAGGGATGTATGAAGAAAGGAATGAAGGAAGAAAGAAAGGAAGGGAGGGAGGGAGCGAGGGAGAAGTCTCCCCTTTTCTCCTTCATACAGAGCTGTGGCACAATTAAAACACCAGGTAACTGACCTGAGAGGTTTTATAGTGTTCATTCTAATGTATGACTTTATAGTCAACAAAGCTCCAGGTTTTATTGCTGTGAACCTCTCCTGTCTCCAGGAGTAACCAAGCCTGTCAGCCCTCAGACTCAAACCCATGTACTTCCCAATGGTGTCCCTATCAAACCTCGGCATTTATCAAAAGTCCAAACCCACATGTCATTGAGGCACCACAACTGGTTTTGTTCTTTAAGCTGAGCAGCTAGCAGGCCCAAGGCTAAGTAAAGCCCACAGTCTCTCAGAAGTCCACTGGATCAATCATGCTCCTATGTCTTCTAGAGGCTCTACCAGTCTTAGACTTGTCTTCAAGTGTTGTTGGTTGTTTTTTACTCTTTTTTGGGGGGTTCTCCACCCAGCTCCCAAATAAATAACACATGAAGGCTTATTCTTAATTATAAATGCCCAGCCTTAGCTTGACTTGTTTCTAGCTAGCTTTTCTCAACTAATTATCCCAGCTACCTTTTGCCTTTGGGCTTTTTCCTTTTCTTACTTCTGTATATCTTACTTTCACTCTTATTCTGTGGCTGGCTGTGTGGCTGGCCCCTAGCATCCTCTTCTTTCCTCTCTCGTTCCTTCTTCCTCTCCTCCCAGATTTCTCCTTCTATTTATTCTCTCTACCTGCCAGCCCTGCCCATCCTTTCTCCTGCCTTGCTATTGGCTGTTCAGCTCTTTATTAGATCATCAGGTGTTCTAGACAGGCACAGTAACACAGCTTCACAGAGCTAAGCAAATGCAACATAAACAAAAGTAACATACCTTAAAATAATATTCTACAACACTCAAGTCTTCTTCTGCATTGTCGGTCTGCCTGAAACCCTGCTCATTTTAGGACCTCCCACTTATCCACCACATCTAGTCTCATCCACATAAATTGAACACTATAGTCATTTTCACGCCTGCCTTGGTTCTTGGCTAGGATCATTCCAAATGTCTGAAGCTCTACAACCACTTGCATCAGGAGAAGCAATATGTTACCACAGTCTTCTGCAACTGTGGCCTTTGTCACAGGTGTTTTCCCACACTAAATTAAACCGCCAGCTCTTTCTGGTTTTCTGGACACTGATTTAGCCACAGGACACTGTCACTTTAGAGCCAGCCTTGGCACATGAGTGGACTCCATTTATATCCTTCTATTTCCGTATCCACCTATTGGTTGAAATCACTATATATCCTGGGACCAGTGACTGGAGCTTTCAACCAAACACCAACTACTGGGCTGGAGAGAGATGGCTCCATCAGTAAAGTGCTTGCCAGGTAAGCAAGAGGGTCTGAGTCTGGATCCCCAACCCATGTAAAAAGTCAGATGCAGAAGCATGAACCCATAACCTCAGCAACTGGGGAGGCAGAAACAGGAGAATTCCTTGGGCATGCTGGCCAGTCAGTCTAGCCAAATCAGTGTGCTCCATGTTCAGTGAGAGACCCTGCCTCAAAAAATAGGTGGTGAGTGATTGAGAACAACACCCATTGCCAATTTCTGGCCTGCACATTCACAGGCATATATGTGCACATACATCAACACACATAAGACATGCACATAAACATGTGCGCATACACATAAAACCACCTGTTATCACCAGCTTATCTAAGCCTACTTGACATTCTATTAGGAATCTATCAGACTCAATAGCCCCAAAACAAACTCAGTCTTTACCCCCAAATGCCCCAAGAATCAATTCTGCACATTGCAACCAGAGCGATCTTTTTTTCAAAATGTAAATCTGCTCATCATCCACAAAGGCAGTAAGAGCCCTTCATTAGCTTCTCGTTGTTCTTGGGATAAAGGCCTGAGCCATTAGCACTGGCTCCCAGTTCTAAGTGTCTGGCCCTGGAAACTCTCCAGTCTGGCCAGCCCTTGTCTACCCTCTGCTTACCATCCTCCAGCCCCAATATCATATGAACACTTAGGGAACTCTAAAAGGACATGGTAGAGCTGTCCCTCTGGGCAGCCCAGTCGGGGAAAGGTGGGCTTTCCTCTATGCTGCTACAGTGTCTTGTGGGCTCCTGATGAACAAGGGGAATGGGGCTAGATTTCAGTTCCCACTCGTACTTCCCCAACGCAACCTCAGGAGGGATCAGTGTCACGAGGTAAGTCACCTGCCGTCTCCAAAGTTGTCCACATCCGTGTCACTTCCTCCTACCTTTGCTTCACAGAGATTGCTCAGCCCTGTAGCCCTCTCCTCTACAACAGTCTCCTACCCAGCCCTTAGCTCTAAATGCCATCATCATCCCCTCAGGAATGCCTCCCTTCCTTTCTCTTCCTGAGTTTCTAACCAGCTTAGGTTCCTTCATCATACACTCACATCAGACAATGCTCTCATGTCTCCCGATCTCCCTTGAAAGCCTACACCCAGTTCTGTAACAAATGTCTGCTTCCCTTATTATATTATAAGCTCCATTAGAGCACAGCTCCTCTCCCCCTCCTTCTCCCTCCTTTCCTTCCTCCCCCCTCCCCCTTACACCTTCCCCCCACTTCACTGAAATTCCAGAATGTAACACAGGGGCAAATGCATAACTGTTAATCAATGGACATCTATCAAGCACCTACTGGGTACCACACAGTAGAGGGTAGGTCTGGCCTTTATTCATCCAAACAACTTTAGCCTCCCAGAGGCATGATTAAGCACGTCAAAGAGGAAAATATTCTGTTCCACTTAATTATGCATTTTTATTTAAAAATAGAAGTCTTTATTAAAACAACAAAGCATAAATATTAAAGAATGTATTTAAATAACTTGTGTAATTTACTGCAAGCTTTAAAGGTGCATAAACACTGCAATGTAATACCATGCCTTTTACATCACTTTGCCCTCATTATCTGAGCTTTATCTACTGTGGTCTCCTAACCCAAGTGGAAGAAGTAATTCACTCTAACTTTCTGAATTTTGTCTCCACACCTGCCGTGGCGTGTCCATAACGCCCATACTCCCGACATCCCATGCTTCAGAGCACATTGTAGTCAAAGCCTTTGTATGTAATTTGCGTCTTAGCCCCACCAAGGGGGGTGTCCCACGGCATTAGAGAAAAGGTCCTTTTCAGAAGAGTGAATGATTGGAATGCTTATCGCCCTTGTTCACTGCTCCTCATCCTGGCAAAGTGGGAAAAGAGGGAGATGCCTTTGTTGTACAAGAGCTCAGTATCCAACGAAAGCTGGGCCCTGGCCATTCACCACTGTTTCCCGTTAGCTGGCCTTGGCATCTGAGCTTCTCTGTTGTCAGATCTTCGGGTCAACAGCTCAATCTAGACACCAGCTAGTCACTTTCCTAACAACTATGGCTCCTCAGGACCTACTGTTGCAAACAATCAGCTGAGCTTTCGGAGTGAAAAGGGGGCTTATGGAGAGATCCTGTTCCTCCGCCCCCAGTCCACTGGGGGTAGACGGCTCGTCCCACCGAGGTGGATGTGCTGAGCTTACACTCGCCTGCAATCTTTTCCCATGGCTGTGTGTTTACAGTTGCACAGAGAGGAAGCCTCCATGGCGGTGAGAACAGGAAAATAAGAAACTCATCCTTCACAGAGTGGCAGAGAGGCCATTAATGCTAAGCTTCAACAGTGGAACACAGAAAACGGCATTAAAGGATTTACTTTTCATGACCATAATTCACAGTTAATGTACATTTGATGTTTAATGTATGAACCAGAGGTGACTTCAAACTTGTGGGCCTTTTCTAAATAGTGTTTTAATCTAAGTTTAAAAAAAAAAAAAAGAGGAAAAGAGGTTCATACACTGGGTCTGTCAGACAAGGGGGGAAGGCAAAGCTGGGTGTGAGAATCCGATGGGGGAGCAGGCTTTTGTTCAGTCCTTTATTGAGGTTTTACCTCTAATCTCTGCCTTTTTGATGCAATTTAAGATTAAGGAAATGAAAGGCAAGGCTGGCTGTGAAGGGCTTTACAAACAGGACAGCCAAGGAGCCCTCAGAAGACAGTTTTGTTAGAGGCTTTGGCTCCGGTCCCCAGACAGGAGGGAAGTACAAAGTTGGGCAGTGCCTGTGTGCACAGGTGTGGGGGAGCAGAGGTGTGGGGGGGCAGAGAAGTTGATCTGTCGGCAGGGAGGCTGATCATCGGAGTCCACAGAAGGGGTCACCTCGGCTCACCCGCAGTCAGGTTAGTGGGGCCACGGCCACAGGAGTGCGAGTACAGCATCTTCGTCGTCATGAGTGGACAGGGCCCGGGATTAGACACCGTGGAGTCCGCTCTGTGATCTTGTAAGTCCTTTCAGTTCCGAGTCTCCTGTGCTAGATGATGAGGTTCTGGGGACAAACCAGCAGTTCCCAGTGCCTCTTCAACCTCAGGCACTGTGGGAGACATGATGACGTGTGAGCCCAGGTAAAGGCCACGGGCCTCAGCACTTACTCTCCAGGAACAGCTGTAAGAATTCTCTGTAAGCACAGGCAAAGGGAGGTCCTCACCCAGGATGAGAACCCAAAAAGGGCAGCTGACACCTAAGGGCCATTCCAAGCCTAGAAGAGAAGATGGGCAGAAAAGTCTCCTGAATGAACACTCTCAAGGAGACAGCTAAAATGAACAATAGCAATATGTACACGCAGGGGGCACACCACGTGTGGGCCAGGGGTTATGGTACAAGCCTCAGAGGGTGGGTAGAGTTCAAGGTCCAGCTGGGCTACAAAGTAAAACTCAGTTTTGAAAAAAGGAAAGAGTAAGTAGGGGAGGAAGAAGGGGGAAGGAGGGAGAGAGGGGGGAGGAGGGAGTAAGAAAGGAAAGATTGAAGGAAGAAAGGGAGGGAGGAAGAAAGGAAGGGAGGGAGGGAGGGAAGGAGGGAGGGAGGGAGGAAGGAAGGAAGGAAGGAAGGAAGGAAGGAAGGAAGGAAGGAAGGAAGGAAGGAAGGAAGGAAGGAAGGGAAGGGAAGAGGGAGGAAGGCTGTCTGTAGAGACCAGCAGTGCTGGGTGGGCCCTGAACTTCAGTTTCTCTGCTTCAAGAGATGATTTTCCCACCTACACTGAGCTTTTCCAGATGGAGACAGTAGAGATATGGAAAGGGGGATGAAGGAAATTGCTCTGTAGACCCAAGATGGTGGAAAGAAATGAGAAAAAAGGTGGGAAGAATATTCAGTGGAGTAGAGAGGAAGAAAGTCCTTCCGTTCAGAAAACCAAGGATGGTCTCCCAAGTCTCTTCAGTCCTCCCCACCTTACAGCCTCCAGCTCTTTTCTCTCTCTCTAGACATTTTTGGCAAAGGAAGGTTTGGGACTGTGATTAGGAAAGCCAGTTGTCTATAGACAGGTGTATAACAGAGGCTTCCAAAGAGAAGGACAGATGGAATCTGTCAACAGAAGTCCAGAACAAGCACTGCTGAGACATTGTTGATTTGTGTGTTTGTTTGTTTGTTTGTTGAGTTCCTACATAATGCTAGGCACTGTGATTCAAGTTCATTCCACAGACAGGGAGCAGCACCCTTGTAGCCTCCTGAGAAAAGGAGATGAGGGATTGGCTGCATGCTTGATTCATGTTATAAAGTGTAGATCAAGACCATTCTGGGGTGTAACCCAGGAACACTTAGTGTGAGGGCACAGGCCCTTCTCCCCCTGGCAACCATCATGGTTTGAGATCAGCATGATCAGTTTCAAAGGTCTGCTCCAACTCATATCATTACGTCACCCTCTAACCCAGAGCAAATCTCCTCTCATCCCGACCCACCCTAGCTCTGATCTCACTGCTCATCCAGGAGGAATGAAAGGCTCCAAAGAGTGGCCTGAGCCCTGCCTACTCACTCCCAGGAGAGCCTCCCCAGTCATGAAGGATACATTTTTTCATTAGATCTCTCCTGTCAGACTTCTAGTCTCCTGCCAACTCCATGCTCTGCCTAAATAAATAAATAAATAAATAAATAAATAAATAAATAAATAAATAACAAGAATAATAATTTCCTTTCTGAGGCTGCACTGGTGAAACAACACAGACTGGAAGAGAGAAGAGGTTGGACCAGACCAAGTCTTTGGTCATCAAGCCAGACTTGAGTATTATTGGGTATAATTCTCTCTTTAGGATCTAGAAAACAACTTATTCAGAGGAGGTAGACTGAGGGGAGAAGTCAAAGGGCCTGAGTGGACAGCCTCTAAAATACTCATGAGCAATCAGAATATCCCACCAGAAGACCCAGGGTGGCTGTGACAACTCTGTGACAAGTCCCAGCGACTGTTCTAAGAATGAGGACACATACAAATTCATGCCTAGAACAGCAAAAGGCAACCAATAGGCAAGACTTAAAGGACTGTGTGCACATTAGTTGGTTGATAAATATGTATAATAACTAACATAATAATTAACATACTAGCTAATTTGTTTTTCACTGTGTCTATTCATTGTACATAGTTCCCTGTTATGCAAGGACATCTTCATACACATATATGTTACATATTGAATATATTTCTCCATGCTCCCAAACCTTCCCCTTTCTTCCTTCCAGCTCCAGGGGAATAGTACACCTCTGGCCTCCTTGGGCACCTGCATTCACACACATGTACACACACACACACACACACACACACACACACACACTTTACAAATAATATTAATAAAAATAAATCTTTAAAAATGTAGAAGTCAGCCGGGCGGTGGTGGTGCACGTCTTTAATCCCAGCACTCGGGAGGCAGAGCCAGGTGGATCTCTGTGAGTTCGAGGCCACCCTGGGCTACCAAGTGAGCTCCAGGAAAGGTGCAAAGCTACGCAGAGAAACCCTGTCTCGAAAAACCAAAAAAAAAAAAAAATGTAGAAGTCAGTCAAGCAATGTTAGTGCATGCCTTTGGTCCCAGCACTCAAGTGGCAGAGGCAGGTATATCTCTGTGAGTTCAAGGCCATACTGGTCTACAGAGTGAGTTTCGGCACAGCTGAGGCTACACAGAGAAAACCCATCTTGAAAAACAAAAAACAAACAAAATAAAAACACAAAAAAAAAAAAATCTAGAAGCGACAAGTAAGAGAAAACCTGACCTTAGTATGATCATGTCTACTTGAATGTGTTTTTTTCCTGGAAATGACACAATTTCACTCTCGATGGCTAGAAAGTTCCATTGTGCACATATACTACATTTTCTTTACCATACCCTGCTGTGGAATAATCCTTCTGTACACTGTGTGAATATATGTCACTATGATTAGTTTAATAAACAAGTGAACTAGATAATAGTTGAACAGGATAAAGTTAGGCGAGAAAGCCAAACTGAGAATGATGGGAAAGAAAGGCAGAGTCATAGAAAACTCCAGCCAGCTGCTGAGGAAGCAGGATATGTAAAAAATGAGGTAACAAGTCTTGAGCCACATGGCAAAGCATAGGCTAGAAATAAAAATAATTTAAATGTAAGAGTTAGGTAGTAACAAGCCTGAGCTATCAGCCAAGCATTTATAATTTATATTGTCACCAAATCAGTTATTTGGGAAGTGGCTGCTAGTTACTTGGGAGCAGGAGATCCAGACAGGAAATCTCTGCCTACAATACCCCTGTTCTTGGACACCTAGATTGGTTCCATAACCTGGCTATTGTGAAACCATGTTGACATTCAAGTTTCTGTATAATTTGTTGACTTGGAGTCTTGGGTAACTACACAGGTATTTGTATCTTATTTTAAAAATCTATTCTATAAGACTAGATAGAAATGGAGTGGAAGCTTACAAGATGAGGTGAAGGGTTAGGGGAGTGTCCAGAAGAGTCATGTAAGAAGAGGCACAATGGACATTGGCCAGGGGTATTTTTAAAGTATACACAAACAGGTTAAAGAGTTAGCTTGTATTTCTTAAGAAACTGCCTGCCCTTGACAGTATAGGGTTTTCTGTGTAAGTCAAATCAAGTTACCTTTCCTTCTAAGCCCTGAATCCTATCATTCCACTCTCCCAGATCCTCAAGACCAAGGAGTAGTGGAGCCTCCCCAGGAACTGTTGAAGAGCTTCCCTGAGCTAGATGGCACAGTCCCCTCCACCTCTGCATTCTTCCTGGTGAGGCCTGCAGTGCTCCCCCAGGTACCTAGGTCTTACATTCTTCTGCTTTGTTACACTTAGGAAGGAAGAAAGGAAGGAAGGAAGGAAGGAAGGAAGGAAGGAAGGAAGGAAGGAAGGAAGGAAGGGAAGGAGAGAGGGAGGAAGGAGGAGAGGGAAGGAGGGAGGGAAGAGGGGAGGGAAGAAGAAAGGGAGGGAAAGAGGGAGGAAAGGAAGGAGGGAGGGAAAGATAAAAACAGAATGGAAGCCAGCCTAAATTCCTCTCTACCTCCTCTGTGTAATTTCCATGGGAATCTGCTGGTTTCTCTCTAACTTAGGGAGGATCTGGGAGAATTTGGAAGAGTGGAAAGAATGTGATCAAAATATATTTTATGCAAAATTAATATAATAATAAAAATGTTTTGCCTCAGTGGGATGTGATAGCACAGTCCTGTAATCCAGCACTCTGAGCTTCAAGCAGAAAAATTTCAGGTTGCAGGTCAATTTGGGGTACATAGTAGGGTCCTACATAAATAAAAGAGTAAGTAAATAAAGGAAACATTTGGAGAATGACTAGTTTCAGGCTAGCTTGGTCTAGATTATCTACTAAGATCCAGTTTCAAAAAATCAAAAACAAAAACAAAAGTTGGGTCTCCAGCTACTCCCAAACTGCCTGGCCAGCATCACCTCTGGACCCCCAGAAGCCGATTATAGACGCCAGACAAAGAGAAAGGGGGGTTCCATCCTTGACATGGTTTCTACTGGTCCTCACTGCAGCCAGCTCACATGGTGAATCCAGCAGTACCTTCCAACAGAAAGCCTGTCACAAGCCAATACAAAACAACAAAGGCGGAAAGCAACATGGATTCCATCCAGAACTAACCCCAAAATACCAAAGTCTGCTGCATGGGGCGGGGAGAGGATAAACAGATGCCTCTCATCTCGACAAATGAAAGGTCACCCTCAGACAGTGCAGAGTAATTATTAAATAACTTCCTCCATTTGTTCAGGATCAGTTGCGACCTCATTACCTGGATCCGAAGACAATATCTCTAAGTCCTGGGCATAAATCCAAAAAGGTCATTAATAACAGAAGAGTCCCCAAATTTGCAGGAAAAGGAAAACCAGCTCTAATTGAGGAAGCAAAGTGTTCCACCCAGACCTTTGCCTCCTCAGTTGCCTTGGCAATGACAGTCTGCTTTCCTAGGCACTCCTGGCTGTTGGACAAACAGCCGCTAATACTGTTGATTCATCTCAACCCCCATGAGTCTCAGGATGTCACAGGCAGAGTATTAAGCTGACTTGAGGGTGGTTTACTTCTCACTATTTCTCATGAATTCAGGTCAAATATAAGGGACTGGGAGCAGAGATTCACATCACTGGCCCTTTGCCCTGATCACTCATTAGGAAGAGCCAGGTGAGGAGCCTAGGTGTAGCTGAAGTTTTCCTGTGTCCCACCCAATCTGCAGCTTCTCAGACCCAAGTAAACACACAGAGGCTTATATTAATTAAAACTGCTTGGCCATTAGCTCAGGCCTACCACTGACTAGCTCTTACATTTAAACTCAGCCCTTTTCTGTTAATCTATATGTTGCCATGTGTTCCGTGGCTTTACCTGCATCCCATAACATGTTGCTCCTTGGGCGGCTGGCTGGCATCTCCTCCCACCTTCTTCCTGTCTCTTTGAATTTCCTACCTGCCTCTAAGCTTCCTTGCCATAGGCCAAATGGCTTTATTTATCAATCAATCAGAGCAACACATATTCACAGCATATAGAAAGACATTCCCCCATCACCTAGGTACCCTGTGACAGCTGAGTCCCTGACCCCTGATCTTGGTTTTCCAGATCCAGCGTGATCATAAACCAGCTTGTCCTAGGGGGTTGGGCATTAAGACAGTGGTCCCACTCCTTAAGCTATCTTGAATTAATCTATTCATCAATTAACAGGCAGTCTTGAACTGCTCCTTTCCAGTTGAGTCCTGTTGATTAGGAGGCAATCAACTCCTAGAGAAAGACTAGACTTTTGCTAACTGCCAGAGGAGAGCCAAAGCCATAGCAACATCACTTCCCATCTTCTGTCTTCTCTATCCCTCCAGCCCTGCAGTACAATAGCACAGACTTGAAGGTTAGGCTCCGGAGCCAAGCCAAGCACAACCTGCCACTCAGCCACTGGAGGGCTTGGGCAAAACTCCAAGCCTCCATCCCACTACTGTGAAATGTGTTGCCATCTTTGGCCTGCTTTCCCGACAGTGCCAAAGGATGCAGGGTGGCCGAGATGAATGGGCTGTGGGACTCTTCCATATCATTGACCCTACCCCATCTTCTTTCAGGATTCTTAATCATCTTCACTCCAAACTCAGTGGTGATGGCAGACTGTGAGCTCCTGGGATTCTGGAGATAGCCACTGTATATCAACACGCCATGCCATACAAGCAAAACTATATGAGGGCACGAAACATCCTAGGGAAAAAGTCTCTCACAGCAAGCCTGGAGGATCATGACACTGTTCCTCTCAGGTTACTACCATGAATGCATCTGAGGGATCTAATTAAGCTCTGAACATCCCATTACCACTCTCAGCCCCAAGCACCAAGGGCACCAGCCTAGACCCGGGGTGGCCCCCAAATGTATCTGATAATTAAAGCAATTTCTGCCCTGGCTGATCCCACACACACACCATCAATCTCTCCCATTACTGGAGAGGCAAACAATAAATAATTTAATAACTCGGGTTGAGTAGAATCTGGTTCCAAAACAGAGCATTTTAATTCTCCAGTGTGCTTGCTTTCAGCATTACTGTAATTCCATTTCCCTTCACTTGACTGGGCCTTTTGCTGCTTTTTAGGCTTCTCGTATTTCTCCCCAAGTTTTCCCCACGGGGCCCTGACAGCTGCATTATAGCAAGGCCTGGCAGCCAGCATGACATCACTCCCTGTTCAAATCAGCAGTGGCTGGACTCATTAGCCTAGCAAGCTGCCTTCTGCCTTGAAGGCCATGGAGACCCATCCATGCGGCTGCAGGCAGGACAGCTGTGCTGGACATTAGGACCCTCTCTCTTTCCCATCATCCTCTCCTGCCATTTCCTGAGACCTTCCGATCTCTGGCAGCCCCGGTTATGAAGAAAGGCCTGGGAAAGGAGACAAATACCAGAGGGTATGACGGGTGACTAGCCCTTGCCCTCTTGCCTTTCAGGGTCATTTCTGATTCTTCATCGTGCTCCCTCTTGGCTCTGAGGCATGGAGACAAGTCTAGAAGACACACAGAGTCTAAGAGACACCCCTAAACTCTAAAGAGAGATTAGCTTTTGCGACCTTGCAAAGGATAGCCAGGACTATGACATGCACATGCCAAGCAAAGTCTCCCTGCCTGGTCCTCCCAGCCCTGCCCCCTACCCACCATCCTCCATTTTTCTTCCTTCCCAGCAACCAGAGTGGAATATGCTGATTCGAGAGTCTGGTGCCCTTGCCTGAAGCCAGGGGGCCAAGGAGCAGCAGCTGCTGGGGAGGAGCAGGGATAAAAGGAAACGCACCAATGGAGCTTTCGTTTAAATAAAGAGCAGGGAAGCATTGTGCTCCATTGATTACAATTTTTTTTTTCTGAATGTTGTGACATTTGCAGGAAGGCTAATTTATTCAAGCATGGAAATCTTTAAAAACTTAATTAAGTTATTTCTGTGATTTTCCATGCCTTATTGTTTCGAGTTCACATTTACTTTCATCCTTGTTAATAAAAAAATAAAAAAGTGGGCAGGGAGTGGAGAGGGAGGAAAGAGAAGAAATGATCCCTCCCAGCACCTCCTGGACTGTGCTTGATGCTCTGTTCTCCAAGCATGAGGCCTCAGAGTGGCAGGGGCTTACGGAGTAAGAATGTTTCCTTCCGCGTCAGGCCCCAGGGCCCACCCCTTTGGAGATAGGTGTTGGATTACTGGAGAACCCAGCCTCACTCTGCAGGCACTGGCATAGGCCGAGGTAAGTATAAACCGTGGGGTGGATCTTGCAAAGGACAGTGCTGACACCATGCCATTGGATGGCTGTCCTACAAAGCAAACTTGGTGCTGGACTCTTGAGAATATCATGGGATGGAATGGCTTGGGTAGCATGATAAAAGACAAGAACAGAATTCAGGCAGCAGGGCCCCCATCCTCCAAGAACCAGACATCATTCTGGGCAGCCATGCTCCTTAGAAATACAGATATGACCAAAGAGAATTGCTTTCCTCTCTAGGCTGGACCCAAAGTCCCTAGGGCCTTTGTCTATCTCTGTCTCCTGCAGGTAGTGCTGGAGATACCCATGGACCCTCACTCAATGACAGATTGAAAGCTGATCCTCCCTGAGTTGCCAGAGTCAGTGGGGTATCTCAGATGTTGA
The DNA here is from genome assembly GCF_049852395.1 of Peromyscus maniculatus bairdii. NCBI lineage: Eukaryota > Metazoa > Chordata > Mammalia > Rodentia > Cricetidae > Peromyscus > Peromyscus maniculatus. Next base: position 44,304,189 of record NC_134858.1, read on the forward strand.
GGTAGGTATGGGACAGGACCCAAAAGAGACCTAGCGGAGAAACAGTCAAAATTCCTACCAGAAAAATAAAGTCTCTGCTGACAGAGAGAATTAGTAGGGCTATCCTGTACTAAACGTTCTTTTACACAAAGGCGCACATGACGGGTCACAGTGGTTCCAGGGGGTGAAGTGTGATGGTGTGCGTGGAAAAGGAAGGCCACTATAGACTGATGCTGGCCCAGGTCTGCTTAGCACAGGTTATGAGGAGGCGATGACTCTGAGCTGCCAATGCAGAAAGACAGAGGAGGGACATCTAAGCACCGGGCAATTGGGGGAGTCTGGGCTGTGCTCACTACGACCTCTATAGGTTTGCCTAGTGAAACCCTTCATGAAGGTGACTAACCCAGAGCAGACAAGAATCAAAACTCTCTACGGGGGGAGGGGGTCTCCTTGAATATTCTTTCTTGACATCCTTGATCTCAAGCCCTGCCTCCTTCTCTAGAGTCCCCACTTTTGAGAAAACAGAAAATATCGCTATTACATACATGGACCTATCCATTCTGCCCCAGTCCAGTCCCTAGATTAATTCTCTAAGTCATAAACTCGACCTCCCCTGCTGGGACCAGAACCCAGGTCATCTGTATGCCAATGGCATTTGCATGTATTATTTTTAAGTCATTAGTCTCTGCCTGATATTCTGAGTCAAGAAGTTTAATAGGAGAAATTTATGGCTTGTCTCCTCCAATCAACACAATAATTCATGGTTGTGTTGCGTGTGCTATACTAATGGAGATTGCTTTCAACTGGGTGTTGGGTGTTTCAACCCCCTTTAATTCATTAGCCAGTTCCTCCTGAAGTATTTAGAGAAATGGCAGCCATTTCCCTCCACCCAGGCTGCCTGCTAGCACAGTGGGTCTCCAAGTGGGGTCCCTAAGAGGCCTGCAGGTGGTCTGCCTGCTAAGCCAAATGGAAAGTTACACAAAGTGCTTTTTCTCCAAGCAGATCTCCAGAGCAGATTTGAATCTACATTAAAAAGGCCCAAATTGAACATTTGCAAAACTATAAGCACCTTAATGGTTATTTTACATCTGCAAAAGTTTCCCAAGATTATTTTGAGGTATTTGTGCTGGCAAGAGATAGGTGAGCGATACCTGGAGCTCGGGCCTTCTGTTATGGATGAGAGTGGGGTGTTTGGAGAGTCTGCCTGTATAGGTTATCTGGGCACTAATTAGCCCCTTAAGTAAAGCAACTGAAGAGCCATTGGTTCAGCTGTCAATCCTCCCATCTCTTTTCAGGGTCAGCTGTAAACAAAGAAGGGCCTCACCCCCAGCAGACTCCACCTACTTTCATGGGTAGCAAGATCTGCACCGTATTTAAGGTGTATCATTCCAAACCTGGACATTCTGCATGGCATCCAAGCTTACCTCCTAAGAGCTTGCCAACTAGGGGAGAGCGGCCCCAAGCCTACGTACGTACGTACATGAGGGAAGAGAATATAGCAGCAACCAAACAGAAGATGCTCTGAGCATGTTAGCCTGGGTTGAATTTGTACCGAGACAGGGGGAATGGGAGTAGGGATCTCTAAGCCCGCTGGATCCCCGCTCTCTGCCATGCCTAGCTCTCTTCCGTGCATTGACAGAAACACTGTCAAAGGCATGGGGGAGTCGGTTAGTACTCCTACATCGTCACCACCTTTCACAGGCCCAGATGTTTAGTTCCTGGGCTGGCTCACTGGCCCCCTGGGAAACTATTGGTGCTTTCTGCATGCCCTACCTTGTTCCGGCCAGATTGAAGGCAGCTCCACATCATCTGATGGGCCTCCAGACTTTTCATATGTTCTGTCCCCTTCACACTGGAACAAGATCCAAGTCCTTTGTCTTTTTTTTTTTTTTTTCCTCCTCAGACATTACAACCTAGACTCTGGAATTCTCCTCCTTCTTGATCTTACCTCCTCCTTCTCCCCGTTCCTCTATTTTGGCATAGATTTGATTCTTTAACTATGGCACACACTCAAACCATCTAAGGGCTTGCATTGGACTGGGCCCAGTGCAGCTGACTCAGTGGGTCTTGGGTAGGACCTAAGACTGTGTTTTCCTAACACGGCTCCCTGGGATCCGGGAATTCAGTTCCTGGCCTGAGTCGTGTCTCCTCCTCCAGGCAGCTTTTGAGCAAGTTTTGGAGCCTTCTGTGTTAGGCACTCTGGGGTGCTCAGGTGGCCATGATCTCCTTACCCCCCGAGGACAGACCCAGTCAGAAGGTCACCCCAGTCCCTCGGAATGCCAGAGCCTGTCAGGCTCGGCCACCCCCAAGCTTCTTTCCTCCAAGCTTGTTGTCTCTCCTGTTCGCCCGCTTCCTGTGTCCTTCTCATCCATCTCTGTCTGCCAGATTCTCCCATCCAGGCTTCCTCTGGCACCTCTCCACAGTCCTCATCTGTCTAGCTGTGTGGATATTTACATTTCTAAAGCCCGGTGTGTTCTCGTGCTTCTTCCTCCTTCAGCCAAACAAGGATTTTCCTCTCAAATCTACTCACACAGGCTGGGGGCTGGGGTTGAGTTGTCCTGACTCCGAGGAACCTCCGGAGGCTGCTTATTATTTGAGAACAAGGAGTGATCCCGGAAGGGAGAGGTAGCAGGCAAGTCCAGGCTGTACCTTTGACCACAGATCTCTTCGGCCTGCTCCTACTCAGGGACAGGCTAGAAAATAAACAGGTCGTTCAGTCGGGTCCTATTGATCCTTTTTAATCATACTGGCCTGGCTTGGAAACACTCCCAGAGGCTCTGTCATCAGCCCTTATTTGCAATCCTTAACAAAAGGATATATATTATCATATATTATCATATATATGCCTCCCTAGAGCATGCCATACACCCTTTAGATTTTTCATTTTATTTTATTTTATTAGCTGAGGCAGGGTCTCATATAGCCCAAGCTACCCCAAACTCAATACCTAGCAAAGGATGACCTTGAATGTCTCTGAACCACTTCCTGCCTCTACTTCCTGAGCATGCCTCTATGCCCCAAGTATTCTGTCCTGGGGTGGAACCCAGGGCATTGCACATGGTAGGCAAGCACTATGCCAGCTGAGCTACATCCCCAGCAAGCATATACCTTTTGTCCCTGATTAGTGATGAGATGGGCACGGTAGAGATGAAGAACATGGACCCTGGTCAGGACTGAATCCCAACTCTGACCCTTGTGAAATGTGTAGTCACACATAAGTACCACATCTCATTAAACTTCAGTGTCCCCACCCATAAAATGGGCATGGTATTCCAATGTCCAGAGAGCTAAATGGAATGACCACCCAGCACTTAGTCACACTCCTGTCTCCCTTATAAATGGACTCAGTAAAAGCTGCATCATCACCCTCCATGCATGCCACGCCCTTGGAGCCTCAGAGTCTGGGGACAGATTGAGATGAATCACTTTCTAGTCCCCAGACTAGAGAACCTGGAGTTTCTTAGGTAGACATCAGCCATTCTCCATTTTGCCCCGAGCAGTCAATCCCTTGCACTTAAGTTAAAAGCCTTGTGCCTTCGGTTTTTGTCTTGTTTTGTTTTTTAAATAGAAAAAAAAAATCCTTTTCTTGTCTGTCCGGTGTTTTTCCAGCAAAACAGCGAGTCAGCAGTAAGATTCTCCTTGGTCAGCAAAATGCCTGTTTCTGTGGGAGAAAGTTGGGGACTCGAGGAGCCGCTAACAACAAGGCAAGTGAGGGTTGGGCTGGGTGCTGCTGACTTTCTAGGTCGCCCTGAGACTCCGGATGAATTTATTCCCTTCTGTGTCCCTTCTTCTCCACCTCTTCTGCTCACCCCCACCCCCGGAAGCTTCCAAAAGGCCAAGCCAAAGGTCTGAAGAAGTCAGAAATGACACACATGTAGGCAGAGGTCTTTATGAAATCCATTACTTTGTATGCTAACCTGAAGAAATTAATTTAAAAAATAGTCCGAAATGAAAAAAGCGGGGCCAGGGAGATGGCTCTATTGGGAAAGTTCTTGCTGTGCAAGGATGGGGACCTCAGTGCAACCCCTGGCCTCTGAGTTAAGGCAGAGCTGGAACAGTGCTATGAGGCTGTGACCCTAGCGCTGGGAGGCTTGCTGGGGAATCTGCCCAGCCTGATCAGTGAACCCCAGATCCTCATCAGAGTCTCTGACTGATGAACACACAAAACAAAACAAAACAAAACAAAAAAAAACCAAAGCCAAACAAACGAAAACCAAGATGGATGACTCCTGAAGAATGACACCCACCCCACCCGAGGCTTATCTGCATATGGGGAGAGAGAGAGAGAGAGAGAGAGAGAGAGAGAGAGAGAGAGAGAGAGAGAGAGAGAGAGAGAGAGAGAATGAATCATTTCTTCCAGCCGTAGCTGGGAGTTTCACGGATGCTCTGACGGAAGCTGGGCCATATCTTTAAGGACTTACCTCCAATAGCTTCATTATCTGGCTTCCACAGCAGATCAAATAGGGATTACAACACCATCCACCTACCACCACCAAGATGATTTCTGGGAATGTCCTATCCAAATGGATTTAGATCACCAGCCTCAAGGAAGTTCATACCAAGCCCTGATAGCCATTTCCCCCCTGAGCCAGCCTCTCTAGCATCCTGGCTGTGACCATGGAAACATATAGTGAATGCTGTAAGGAGCCCGGCACAGTATATCAGCCACAGTGGCCAGTCTTCAGTGTGGCTACTGGGCTTAGTTGTTCTCAGCCTCCAAAAATCTGGACCTCAGGCCCCACACAGATAATGGTGTGAAGAAAACAGCAGGTACTGGACCAGACAGGACTGATGTAAGAACTACGTCTCCCACACTGAACAAGCAGACACTTTATTAAATCTCACAGCACATCCGTTATCTCATCTAGGAGATGGATGGACATCACAGTGTTCACTTCATGGCATGGTTAGCAGACATTCCACCCCCCAGAGGCCTTGCCCAATGCAGTGTGGCTCTTACGACTATTTTAAATAGTAAGCCCACATCATGTCCACTCCCAGGCAAGGTCATACCCAGTGTCCCGAGCACCTTCAGCCAAAACTGGCACCAGCCTGTGGAAAGCCAGCCCCAAATGTCTGATAGCATGCGCCTGTTCCTTCTGGCTGATCCCCAACTATATTTGTATTCCTCCCCTGTCGGCAAGCCGGTGCATATGGAATACATTTTCTTTGGGTGTCTCACCATTAAGGTTTTCATTTCTGCTTAGCGTCAGGGACTTTGCACATCACTGGCCTTCCAATGCACTAAGCCCGCCTTTGTGTGGCCTCGCTTTGTTCTCTCATTTCCTGATCAGCCAGGAAGCATTCCTAAGCAAGAGTTCTGGGAGGAGTGTTTTTGCCTGGCAGCTCACTATGCTGGGTTTTGGAGGATGATGAAATAAATACCTCCTACCACATAGGTCTCTCTCTCTCTCTCTAGTATTGATGGCTACCTGATCAAATTCAGCTTTCTTTGTCCAGGCTCTGGCTCTCCCTATGGGTGAATATACTAAGCTCTTCCAATAAACACAAATAAATTAGCCTCAGCGTTTGAAGCTTATGCTGTCAGAAAGCTGACCCTAAATCTGGAAAGGCAGCCTTCCCCTTGAAAGACTGTTGGTAAAAGCGTGGGACGGGTAAAGTCACCGATGAACAGCGGTGTACTTAGTCTAGCATTCTGACAGTGGGGTGAATGAAGGACGGAAGGAAGGAGGGCAGTTGACCAGCGTGTAGCAAGAACCTTCGAAGTCATGATTCTACGTCTAAGAAAGTGCCCTGATATGTCAAGGGTGGGGGTGCAGCCTCATAATCTCAACACTCAGAGGGCTGAGAAAGAAGAACTGAATTCCAGGCTAGCCTGGGACACTTAGCAAGACCCTTTCTCCAAGAAATTGGAAGAAAGAGAAAGAATGAAGTAAAGAGAAGAAAAAACATGCCTTAAGAAAATAATTAATGCTGTCTTGAGAGATTATTGTTAAACAAAGATCTTGGATGCAGTGAGGACTACAATGGTTCACACTGACAGCTGATCAAAATACGCAATAGAGAATTAACTCAATGCGCACAGGCACTCACAGAACTGAAGACTATGAGACGCCTGTTAAAAGATGTTGTAGAGCTGGGCGGTGGTGACAGCACAACTTTAGTCCCAGCACTAGGAAGACGGAGGCAGGTAGAGCTCTGTGAGTTCGAGGCCAGCCTGGTCTACAGAACTAGTTCCAGGACAGCCCGAGGCTACATAGGGAAACCCTGTCTCAAAAATTAAAAACAAACAAACAAACAAACAAAAAAGATGCTGTAGAAATATATCAAAGGATAGAAGTAGGCCTGTGCTATAATCTTAGGTTAAAAAAAAAAGACTGTCACATGTAAAGTATAACAAAACTTGGATTTTATTTTAGATTGTACGCACATAGAGGAAATGGTCTGGTGGGAGTCCCTTTGGCTACTAGCAATGGTTCTCCTCAGTGGCATTGTTATGAATGAGACCCTACAGTTCTGTGTAGGTTTCTTACCTGTCTTATCGGACACACTTTAAGAATGACGACCTGTGCAAACAAATGTGCTTCTCTCCTCTCCAGGGCCTTGGACCACAGTTAGGATAAGTAGGCTTGCTCCAGGGGACGTCTTCAACCTTAACCTCACAGGGCCTTGAAGTTGCAGGGGAGAGGCTGCCTGATGCCAACTCACCTTACCCTGGGGCACTCCTTGACAGCACCTGCTCATTCCTGATGAAATCTGGCTGTGCAGGTAGGCGGAGCTTCTTGGCCCTGATCCGCGGCAGCCCTGCACATCCAGGAGCCTTTTGTAGGCCTCCATCAGCAGGCTGTCCTCCTGTCTATTAGGTCACCACAGATTGATTCATCTCACTTTACTCTGTTTGCGATTTGCTCTTCCTGACCCTTGCAGTCCCCCCTGGTGCTGGAGCCATGTCCCTATAATACCACCAACCAATGGCAGCAAGCAGCGTTCCAGCCTCAATCCTTACATCTTCCTGGCCTCCCCAGCAGGCTGCTTGCCCTCTTGCTTCCTTTCTGTCCTCAACTGGCATCCCCAGAGACAAGGATGCTACTTTAAGGAGCTCTGTGTCCTACCCAAGACAGATGAGAATAAGGATGGCATGTCTGATTCTTGGCCAATGTGAATTCAATTCTGTGCACCAAAAGTCTGGTCAAAAAGAGACAACTACAAGATCTACTGAGTTTGGGACTTTAGATGGTCTTTCAATGTAGAAAGCTCAGAGTTCCTGCCCCGGGTCACCACAGTGGGTGAACAACAGGGGTTAGATGCCTGGGAGATTATATAAAGTGGAGGGTGTGTGTGTGTGTGTGTGTGTGTGTGTGTGTGTGTGTGTGTGTGTGTGTGTGTGTGTGCCACAGCTCAAGGGTGGAGGTCTGAGGACAACTTTTCAGTAATTAACTTTGTCCTTCTACCATGTGGTCCCCAAGACAGACCTCAGGTCATCAGTTTTGCCAACAGGTTCCTTTTTTGGTTGAACCATCTTGTCAACCCCAGATAAATCCTTTCTTCAAATAATCTCAGCAGATACCCAGGTATTATCAGACAGTCTCTCTTGCATCCTCTTATTGCCAATCATAAACTCCCACATTTTATCTATTCAACTCCCAAGTTTTTTGCCCAGCTGGTCCCCCAAACCTTCCCTATCATCTTGCTTCTCTTCAGCATGGATCCTTGTCCATGAAATCAGCTGCCCCTGTTATTTCCAGCCTACATTTTTTCTCAGTTGCCTCTTTCTGGCCCCTTATGATGTAACTATAAAAGCAACTGAATAGAGATGGAGAAAATGACCCTCATCTGGGATCTTCCATTCCCTGGCAAGAAACTTAGGTCAGACATTAACCACCACCACCCCAGTCCCAAATTCCTGACCTAAAAAACAAACAAACAAACAAAAAAACAAAAAAACAAAAAAAACACCGAGAGTTTGCACCAAACATGAAAATAATTCTGAGTTGTCCCGCTCAGCAGCACATTTATCCGAAACACACCAGACCTCCTTCATGAGAGAACCCACCCCCGGGTTGGAGGACCAAAGGCACTTTTATAGCTGAGTTCACCCAAGCTGCTTCTAACCTTTCTGCATCAGTTGCTCCAGGCTGGTGTCTGATGGTTTGTTTATTTGTTTTGTCCCAAGCAGATGCAAAATGCCTTTGGAATGGTGGCTCCATTTCTTCCCTACCTCCTCACATCATGTTCTAAGCACAGGAAGTAGGCAGGAAAGGTCTTTAGTTTTCTAACTAATGCCTACCCCTTGGGCGAACTGGAGAAGGGACTCAATTTAGATTTGGTTTCCCTGCCAGAATTGTCAGGCCTCAGTGGCCTTGGGAAATCACCCAGGAGGAAAGTGACCATTTATTGTAAAACCTCTGCAATATGCACGGCCTGCCGCGGTCTTCAAACCTCTGCCTGGCCCTCATGTGATGGCGGAAACTGCCTGCTGTAGTCTTTCTCGGGGTTGTGGTCTCTACCAGAGGAGAGGAGATTTCTCATCTGAGATGAGCCATCTGGGGATTTAATCCCAGAGCCCATAGTCCCCACCACTGCCAAGCTGGACAGGCAATGGCCTGCACGTCGGCCACAGTTGTGAGCTGCATGCCATTCTGAGAGGCGCAATTATTTTCTGTGTGATCCTAAAGAATCCACTTGGCATCTCTAAGTCTCAGGCTACATTTCTCTCAGAAAGAGCTCAAATCTTTATCTTGTAGGGTTACTTTGATACCCTTGCATCTTGAATAGGAAGTATCTTCCATAAAGCTCATATACTGAAGGTTCTGTCTGCTATCCAAGCAGTGTTCAGAGGTGAGACTTTGAGGAAGCAACCGGATTGAGCGAGCTCTGCCTTCAGAGTAGCCTAATCCATTGACGGATTCGAAATTTGGTGGAGTCACTGGGAACTGACAGAAGTTGGGAGATGGGTCCTTGTGGGAGGAATTAGGTCTTGGAGGAACGCCTTTGAAGCACAGATCTTATCTCCGTCCCTTCCTCTCTTTAGCTTCTCTGCTTCCAGGCTGTCATGAGGTAAGCAATGCCTTTGCTATGCTCTACCACATGCCCACAAAAATGGAGCAAGAAGACCCTGGCTTAAAACCTCTGAAACCAGCTGGCCTTTAATCCCAGCATGAGGGAGGCAGAGGCAGGTGGATTTCTGAGTTCAAGGCTAGCCTGGTCTACAGAACTAGTTTCAGGACAGCCAGGGCTGTGACACAGTGAAAGCCTGTCTTGAAAAACCAAAAATGAAATAAAATACAGCAAAATAATAAAAAATAAAAACTCTGAAACCACGATCAAAACCAAATCATTTATCCCTTCAAGTTTTTCTTACAAATATTTTTTATAGCAATGAAAGCTCAAGAGATACAGATGGAATCAAGTAGGTGAGCCTACTTTTATATTTTTAAAAATAATTTCCTCTCTTTACATATTGCTTTGCAGCTATTCAGAAATATCTGACCCCTTATTGCCCTGTTCTCTCTCATAGAACATTGTTTTCCACATGCCACTGTCAGAGGAATTATGTGAATGAGGGGGAAGCTATGGTCCCAATACACAGTTGACACAACGTATTTTCTCACCCAAATAATGTCATAGGTAGCACTTGGGTGTCAGAGACTAAAATAATCATATTCATTCAGTTAGTGACATGTACATTGACTAGACTTGAGTTCCTGGGAAATTCCCAGCTACATATGCTTCTGCTGGGTAGAAAACATTCCCCATTCATAAAAGCAACGTACGAACAAATACTTGGAAAGCTGCCCGTCTCTAAGTAGGATCCTACCTGTGCTAAATCACCTTTGGATGCAGCTGTTCTGTGCCAGCCTGGTGGGCTAATGGCATATTTGCAGATCTCAGCATGCCTGGGATATCACAAACACAGGTGTGGTCTCCTGCCTTCTCCTGCACAGAGCAGGGAAGGAATAGGAGGGAAGAAAAGCCGCAACTTCCTGGGCCCTGGCTCCTGGCACTATGAGCTTTGAGCCAGGCCTCAGTGGTAGGCCCCTTTCCTGTAAAAGAATCTCTACAGAAGACAAATGCATTGGAGCAATCTCAGATGAAAGAAAATTCTAGAATAGACACTTGCTCCCAGACCAGAGACACAGAAGCAAAGTCTCAATCTTAAAGACAGCTGAAGGAGGCAGGAGGAAATGTCTGGGAACCTGAAGGCCAGTAGTGCCTTCCCTGGGGGCTCAGGAGCAAGCCACAACTCCTTGGAGAGAATCCTGCAGATCTTAGAGGAGGGAGCATTCTCTCAGCAAGCTCCTCTCCAAGCCATCTGCTCAACAGCCATGCAACTCATCCTCTTTTCTTCTCCAGGAACTAAGACCAAAGCGAGACTTACCCAGCCATGTGTTTATAAGCCAAATGATGCCCCTTCCCCTACACACACACACACACACACACACCCCAAGTTCAATTTAAATGTTGAAGTCCTACTTCTCCGTACACTAGAATATGAGTGTATTTGGAGAAAGAGTCTTTACGGGGGAGGAGGGTAATTGAGGTAAAATGAGGTCATGAGGGTGGGGCCTTTATCTAGTTAGACTGGCATTGTTACAGGAGACTAGGGCAAAGGCAAAAAATACTCTAGGAAGACCGTGTAAGGACAAGGAGAAGAGGTAGCCATCTGCAAGCTAAGCCGCAAAGACCTCAGAAGCAGCCTGACAGGCACCTTCACCTTGGACCTCTAGAACTGCGAGATGGTTAATTCGTACTGCTTAAGCCAGGCAGTCAGTGAGCCTGTGATGATGGGACTAGAAAACTCACACAGTGCAGAACACCAGAGGGAAATCAGGAAGAAAGTGAATCGGGGACTCCAGGGCTCCCAGTCAACATACTAGCTAGACGTGGGTAGATGTGGGCAAACATATCGAGCTCAGAAATCCCCACTGGGCTTCAGTGTTAACCCCCAGCTTCACCCTCCCACACAGACCGAGGCTCCTTTTTCTCATCCACCCCAGCTAGCCTGCTCCGTCCTCGTCTTCTTGAGGTACGGGGTGCACGATCCACCTTTCTCGCTACTCTGAGGACCTACCCTCTGCTCACAGGGAGAGCTATATACCCACCAGAGGAGTGTGGAAGGGGACAAAAGATTGGATGGTGTAAAGCGAATGCTTCTGGATGCCCCACTTGCTCACTGACTTCTTGGGTAGCCACTGTGAGTGTCGATTGTGAGGAGTGATTGGATTGGAAAGTTGTGCCACATAATGACTGTTTCCAGCCCGTACAGCTACACCAGGCATACTGATTATGGTGTGTGTGTGTGTGTGTGTGTGTGTGTGTGATTTCATGTTCATGTGGGCATGCATGTGTCATGGCACAGATGTGCCGGTCAAAGGAGGACCTCAGATGTCGGTCCTTGTTTGAGACAGGGTCTCTCACTGCTGGCTACCTGACCTGCTAGCTTCTGAATTCTCTTTTCTCTGGCTGTCAGCTTTCTGTAGAAACATGGGGATTACAGATCCATGCCCTACTGGATCTGGCTTGGGCTTTTTGGGTTTTCGGAATCTGAACCAAGGGTCTCGCAAGTACTTTATCCACAGCACCATCTCCCCAGCCCCATTCAATGACTCTTGCTTAGCCAACACAGCTTGCTTGCTGGTTCTCTCTCTCTCTCTCTCTCTCTCTCTCTCTCTCTCTCTCTCTCTCTCTCTCTCTCTCTCCCTCCCTCCCTCCCTCCCTCCCTCCCTTCCTCTGTCTCTCTGTCTCTCTCTGTGTCTCTCCCTGTCTCTTTCTCTGTCTCTCTGTCTCTGTCTCTGTCTCTGTCTGTCTCTCTCTCTGTCTCTGTCTCTCTCTGTGTGTGTGTGTGTGTGTGTGTGTGTGTGTGTGTGTATTTTCTTCCTGCATATCATGCACATATGTGTGTGGAGGCCAGAAGTCCACATCAACCCTCTTGTTCCATCAGTTTCCCTCACTGGGAAAATTCACCTGCTTGGCTCTACTAGCTGGCCAGGGAGCCCCAGGGATGTTCACATCTCTGCCTCCCCAGTGCTAGATTACAGTCACACACTGGTATGCCCATCTTTCTGTGTAGGTGATAGGAATCCAAACTCAGGTTCCATGCTCGTGTGGCAAACACTTCCCCAACTGAGCCATTACCCTAGCCTCCGACTCTGGTCCTTAAGGACATGAAGCTGAACACACAAGGGTAAGGATTTGTTTCCAATCCAGTTTCTTATCAGTGGTAGAAGACCACGGGCCCTTTGCCTCGCCTTCACTGTGTCCTGCTCCCCATGCTATGCCCAGCTGTGCTGATCTTTCCATCAGATGCCTCTCCCAGCAGCTGCAACACCCTTTCTTAGACAGTCCGACAGGGTCACAAGTGTGCAGACCAATAGGATCTATTTCATGTGCACTGTGTGTCCAAACTGTGCTGGCCGCTTGACTCATGTCATTTTTAATGCTCAGAATCACCCATGTCATGGTGACCATTTCCACTTAGGGATGAAGGAGCTACAGCTCAGCTGGAAGTGACTCACATCAGGCAGCTTGGACAAGGCAGAGTGAGGACAGAGCACTCCCTCCACCTGACATCCTGGCCTTGTCCTTTCCACTCTGCCCCTCTGAGAAGTAAATCCCTCTGTGACTGCTCACACGCACCGGGAAATGCTATTGAAAAGCATCACTCAAAAAGCATCACTCTCCCCACCCCTGCCCCAATTCTTATTATTAATAACTAGAAGACATGAAAAAAAGAGTGAGATAACCCTTTGACAAATACACAGATCTCTTGACTTCCTGAGCTGAGATCTGATCTCCAACTTGAAAACTTGAGTCTTCATTTTGCCTGATGAGAAGTCTAAACTCCTTTGGAGCCTGGGGCCTCTCCCCAGTGAGTGCTTTGCTGGCTCTTGCTGCTGCTTCTTCATAGCACCCAGGCAACTTGAACTTAGATGATTTGTGCTTGTTTGATGAATGGTCTTTTTCTGCATCAGACTGAGGCTCCACAAGTAGCTCAACTGTTTAACGTATTGTATAAATAGAAACACATTTTATGTAGCTCAGACTGGCCTTTCACTCCTTAGGTAGTCAAAGGTGATCTTGAAATTCTGATCCTCCTGCCTCTACCTCCTGAGTGCTGGGATATTCAGTTCTGATTCTGTGCTGGGGATGGTAACCAGGGCTTTGTGCATACTAGGCAAGCATTCCATGAACTAAGCTACATCTCCATCCCAGGAATATAGTTCCGAATAAAGGCAGAAGCTACCAATAATTATACCAAGAAATAGGGGGACTGGAGCAAGGGTCAACTTATGCAGCAAGCAGACACCAACTCTGGGTTGTTCATCATTAATCTTAGTGCCAAATTCCATACCCACCACATAGCAGAAACTCACTGAGTGTGAGCTGTGGCTGCTGCAGGGGTTCTGAGACACTCTGTTTTCCCTTGGCGAGGCTATTCATGACCTTCAATGCCTTTTAAAGGTTTCTCATTGTCTGTGCTGCCATATCTTTTAGGCTTAGCCTGCTGCATCTCCTCACAGACACCATTCTACGCATATGCAGGGATCTCTATTTAGCCACCCTTGAACAACCAAGCGGTCATGAACTCGTTATCTCTGTTCACAGTGTTCTTCTCTTGCCCCCACCTACCCATAACCTCCCTCCCATATGCACCTCTGTAACAACACAACTCCACTGTGTCACAGATACACACGAACCTTGCCCTGACTACACTGAAACCTTGTCCAGGTTGGATCACCCGTTTTGGTGTCCTATACACAGTAAGCATAGGATAAATGATAAACATAAAGAGGTTGGAAGTTCTATGGATGTCAACAATCAAATATTAGGTAGGAGTAAGCCTTTGAGCTCTGAAATGATGAGATCTATGTGTCTAGAGTAGATATTCCTCACCTGTTTACATCACACAGGACCGGGCCTGTGATAAACACACCATCAACCACTGTTGTTATTATTATTATTAATCATCCACGTTATCAGTTGTTTATTTCAATGTGTCCTTTCATCGTGTCCCCGTCTTTGGCAACACTAATGCCAATTCTCTGCTATTTATTCAGCCTCAGTGCCCCACGAGCGTTTCCTTCTATTGGACCCAACCATCTCCCCCACCTTCTGTCAGCCTGGATGGACTTGGGAAGTCCTTCCTTGACAGACAAGACTTCCTGGCGTGTTTCACCGTGTCCCTCACAGTGCCTCTGATACTCCAGCTGCTATGGGACTTCTTGGATCCTCCATCTACCCCTTGGCCAGAACGTTCATATTCTTTAAAGACCTTTCACATAATATCTGTGCTAATATTTACATCTCTGCTTAACTAGGCTGGCCTCAGCTGCCCTGGGCATTTCTTCCACTCAAGCAGGAGGGAGCTGTAATCTTTCCAAGCTACTCAGTTGCTATGTCTCCAAAGCACGCTAAGAACTAGAAGTTGCTTATTGTACAGCCTGCCTGAGGGTTGGGATACATCCAGTGAAAGATGTGCTGGCTTTAGACAACTTGTATAGGACAAATTGGCTTTGTAAACTGTAGGGGGTCAGGACCCTATGTAGAACCATGGGGAAGGTGCCATGAAATTTGGGGGTTGTGAAAATTTTGGCAACAGTAAAAGAACGTCAGAACGTACAACAGCTAAAAACATACTCAGAAATCAAAGTCAAGATGGATCCAAGGTGCTTCTGGCAAAGTTCACCATGTGGCATCAAGTGACTTCACCGCAGCCTGGGTTCTGAACACACAACATGTGCAGTCTCCACCGTGCAGGCTGTCACGCCACACAATGCCAAAGAATGCTACCTGAAAGCCCATGGCTCAGACGCCAGATTACCGTATGCTACGCTTTCAGTTTGTGTGATACATACAGGCTTTTCTGCTCTTATAGCAACATAAGGTTTAATTACAGAAAACAAAGACTTTGAATGTTTTCCCTGCCACCATTCTTCAGCATGCATCAAATTAATGTATCCTTGGATCAGATTGCATTAGACAAACAAGAGTATCTGTCTTATTAGTATGCAATCTGTCTTCGTTATTAATAAAGGGTAAAAGTATATGTATGCCAAAGAATAGTTTTAAAATAAATTTCTTTATGGTTTATCATCAGTAAATGCTTGACTTTTATGCCTATATACCGAAGATTGTTTAAATTTTTCTGAGTCAAAACAGGTCACAAATGGAAACATTTGAGATGTCCTGGTACAGACAATGGGCTTTGGGGAAGTCCCTACACTTATAGCAACACGCAGCCACTGAGCAGCTGTGTGGCCAGGACATGATTTAATCTCTCCAGAGACTCCATTTCCACATATATAAGAAGAACATAGTGGGGATAGAGAGATGTCTGAGTGGGTAAGAGCACTGGCTGCTTTTTCAGGGTATTGGGGTTCCATTCCCTGCACTCACGTGGTGGCTCACAATCATCTGTAACTCCAGTTCCAAGGAATCCAACAGCCTCAACAGGCATGTATGTGGTACACAGACACATGTAAGCATAGGACCCATGTGCACTAAAAATAGTATTTTTTAATTTTTGAAAAGGAGGGAGTAATATTTCACAGGGTTATATGAAGATTAAAGATGATAATGTACATATAGAGAAGGGCACAGTAGTATCTATATGCTAAATAGTATCTACTATAAAATGATTAAAAGGTACCATACACCTTGTATACATGAGGTGTGTATAGTGCCAGCCTCCGGAATTAGAGGAAGCCACATTGAAAAAGGAGGAAGACAAAATGTCTGCCCTCTTCAAGTTCAAAATCAAAACTCATAGCAAACTATAATAATAGCTAAAAGATATGTAGATAGACCTGGAGAGATGGCTCAGAAGTTACGAGCACTGGCTCTTCCAGAGGTCCTGAGTTCGATTCCCAGCAACCTGCATGGTGGCTCATAACCATCTGTAATGAGATCTGGTGCCCTCTTCTGGTGCGCAGGCATACATGCGGGCAGAACACTATATACATAATAAATAAATAAATAAATAAATAAATAAATAAATAAATAAATAAATAAATAAATAAACTTTTTTAAAGATATGTAGATAACTGGGGTGGGGTAGGGTGGGGCAGGGTGGGGTAGGGTGGGTGTTGGCACAGAAGGTGGTTCTGGAAGGGACAGACTCCAACTCCAAGTTGAGCCTGGAGTTTGAGAAGAGCTTTGTTTGGCACCTTTGAAGGGGGAAAGCTTTGAGAATACAATCATTCGTGCAGACTGTCAGCTCCAGACAGGCGCTACCGTCATTCTCATTCCGTGCCACTGAGGATCCCAGAGAGGAAGTGACCTGCTTATGATTGCCCAGCAAACAAGACTTGAATTGGGGTTTCTCTGTCTGCAAAGGCAGAACTCTTAGTCCCACCACTCCGGGTGCCAGGTAGGCATGAGTATGGCTCTAGGGAAAGACCAGTGGGGATGGTCTAAAGTAGTACACATAGGGGTGTGTGTGTGTGTGTGTGTGTGTGTGTGTGTGTGTGTGTGTATGTGTGTGTGTGTGTGTGTGTGTGTGTGTGTGTGTGTGAGCGCACATGGGCTCACACATACAACAGAGGGGCATAGCTCAGGGGGAAACAGAGAAGGCTTATGGAAAACTGAGGGAGAACATTCTGGAATCCAGGGGAGGGCTGTTAATTCTCCTGGGGGCCAGTTCTCCTCACTTCAGACTAACTCCACCAGGCCCCGGGGGGTTATTAATAGTAGCAACGATCAGGCTAATGATGATCCCAGGAAAGCCAGGAGGGAAGGCGAAGAGCCAGGGTGTGCAGTGCGCTCCCTGTAGGAGGAAAGAGCCTCTCCACATCTTCCTTTTTAGCAGGCTTCAGAGGCAGACCTGAGCCTCCAAATTGACTCCGACTTCACAGGAGAGCTCAGCAAATCCCGCAAAAAGAAAATACCTGGAGGAATATGTCTCCTTCTCTGGAGTTTTGGCAAACTTATTATCCCAATCAATATCTGAGTAATTACAATGCCTTGTGAGCGAGGGGGGAGGTGTGTTTCCCTTTCTCTGGCCTCTTTACAGGCCTTTCTTATCTGGCAAAAGATTTCTTAATCTACTTTCCCTAAATGCCCTGCAGGTCTGTGTGCCAGGGCAGCCGCCGCCACAGCCCCAGCACTCCCGCTCACCTGTATTCCTTTACCCACCCTGCCTGACCCAGCTCACCGGCAGCTCTTATGGGGACCAATGGTTTAGCTCAGGGTCCCCCACTGAGTCCCCAAGGGAAAGAGCTAAGGAGCAGGGACCCGGACCATGGAGAATCCAACAGAGGAAGCCCGCTTTCCTCTTCATGAGAGCAAGCAGGGAGGCTTGGAGGGCGCCGTGAGCCTGCGATCATATCATGTCATGCACGCCCCCAGCCTCTGCACCTCTCTCAAGTCCCCAGAACCGACAGAAGGCTAGAGAAGGGGCAGGTGAGGAGGTAGACAGAAGTGAGTAAGAGAAGGAACCCCAAGAAGAGGATGTTTGCTCCATCGTCCCATTCGCCCATCGTCCTCAAACTCCGCCCCCAGCCTCAGACAAAAGTTAACTACTCCTTTAACTTGGAAGACCTTACCTCCAGACCTGAACATCTGCTTCCTCAATGAGCCTCCCTGTGCCTTCCCAAGTAGCAGCTATTTGTGGGTTGTTTCTCCTCCTCCTCCTCCTCCTCCTCCTCCTCCTCCTCCTCCTCCTCCTCCTCTTCCTCCTCCCCCCTTCTCTTCTTCCTCCTTTTTCCTCTCCCTCTTCTCCTCCGCCTCTTCTTCTTCTCCCCCTCCTCCTTCTTTTACCTCACCCTCTTTTTCTTCTTCTTCCGGTTCTTACTCTTCAGGACACAACCTCATATAGCACAACCTCATATAGCCCAGGCCGGCCTCAAACCCCTTATGTAGTCAAGGATGACCTTGAACCTCTGACCCTCCTTCCTCTATCTCCCCAGTGCTAGGACTACAGATGTGTGTAGTCCTAGCTGTGTGCTGCCACGCCCTGGTTCATGCAGTGTTAGGGACTGAAGCCAGGGCTTTATGTGTGCTAGATAAGGAATCTACCAACTAAGTCACACACACCCGGTAGGCCAATATTTTCATGGGAGTCAGGGTGCGTCTACCATCCCTCCATGGAAGCTGGGATGTCAGATGAGAGCAAGAAGAAGGGTTGCCCTGCCTGTGCTGACAGCTTCTGCCTAGGGGATAGGTGGGGCAGAGGAGGGAGGCTAGGGGCTCAGCCCGGCTGATGTATGATTTAGAGACCTGGTCCTTTCTGATGCTCAGTGATTTAAGAGGTTTCCGCACTCCAGAAACCTAATTACTCCAAAGATTTCCGTTTGGTCTTCTCGGCTTTGCTCTGAAGAGGCCCTTCCAAGAACACCACAGGGTTGGAGTCATTACTTTGCCGACCGCTTGCAGGGCTGTTTATTGTATTTTTATGAGAATAATGCTGTGCTGCGGAATACATTTCCCAGGAAAGCCTCTATAAGGGGCTCCCAGTGTCACAGCTGCCGCTGGGGAGGGAAAAGTCAGGGCTGAGGCATGTCCTCACACATGTCAGTACAGGCATGTCTGCACATGAGGCGGGCTGTGCACACCCACAGGAGCACACAACAGCCAAGTCGGGCTCACACACCAAACAGACGGGTAAGTGGGCTCTACACAGACCACCTGGTACATCCCAAAGAGCATTCTAGACCATCCTGTCCAGCCCCCTGCCTCCAGGCAGATGGGTTCCAATTTACTGTAGCCAGCATGGGTCTCTGCATCTTCACAACAGGCAATTTCACTGTTCTACTGGAAGGCTTTTCTAGTGTTTAATAGCCCTCTTCCCATGGAGCATTTTCCTTCTGGGATTAGTGATGTTGAGCTGGAAGGAAACTTGGAAATCCCATAGACAAAAGCCTCGCACTTCAGGAATGGCAGGATCCAAGAGTCTCCACTGGATGTAAAAGAACAGCCACTCTGCCTATAAGACAGACACTCATGGGCTGGCAGGAACCAAACACCCTGCAAAATCCTCCAGCTCCACTGAGCGGAGCGACGGGGACACTCCTGATCCAGCCCAGCCCCTGTGAGGCCTGCCAGTTTTCACAGAATGACAGTCCTACCTGAGGGTGGACAGATCTCAACAATGCATGTTCCTAAGGCATATGGGTCTGTATTTAATTGGCAACTCAAGGGTGTCACTTCAGGTATTTGGCAGGGAATGTGGTCCAGAAGTCTGTGCCACGCAGTGTCCATCAAAAACCCAGCCGAGAAAAACAAAACAGATGAAAGACTGCCCAAAGGGCACTCGGTCCATCCATCCCTCTAGGAAGATTAACGCCTGCCCTGGGCCTAAGCCAGGTCAGCAGAGAGATGTCCACTGGAGCGCGTCCCTGTGGTCCCCTGTGCAGCTGTTTCTCTGAGATGGATTTGGACAGGGTTGAGGGGTGAAGTGGCAGGGAGCAGCTGCATCCACAGCAAGGTCTGTCTTTAGGAGGTTCCCAGGAAAGACACTTCCCGGCCCAGCTGCAGAGGAGCCAGATGGAGCTGCAGCAGCCCCAGGACTCTCTCTTCCATCCTCTTTTTGTATTCGCTTCCTTCTCTCCTTCCTTCTTTCTTCTACCACCCCTCCCTTAATAATTCCCTCCCCCCGCCCTTCTCTTCCTACATGTACTGTGAGCTTTGAGACTGACTGAGCCATATTTTCTAGGATTGGCTACCAGAATTTTAAATTCTAAATTTTGGTCCTGTTTCAAGCCCCAAATCTTGGGTGCAGCCTTCTTTCTTTCTTTCTTTCTTTCTTTCTTTCTTTCTTTCTTTCTTTCTTTCTTTCTTTCTTTCTTTCTTCCTTCCTTCCTTCCTTCCTTTCTTTCTTTTTTTCTTTTTTGTTTTGTTTTTTCAAGACAGGGTTTCTCTGAGTAGCTCTGGCTGTCCTGGCACTCACTCTGTAGCCCAGGCTGGCCTCAAACTCACAGAGATCCACATGCCTCTGCCTCCCGAGTGCTGGGATTAAAGGCGTGCGCCACCACCGCCCAGTGAGCAGCCCTATTTCTATGAAGTTCCTGTGGCTCTCCTGTTCTCATCTCACATTTGCTTATAATATAACACATGCTACTGCTTTGTTTTATACACATCTGGATAAGCTAGCACAAATGGCAGTTTGGTGCAAGGCAGCTGAGTGCATTAAAGAATTAATTACCACCACTCAAACTGCTACACAGGGAGATCGCATTTACCAAGGAGGGCATCGCCTAAGCCAGAGTCGGAAGGCCTCCCACCTTGAGCGGAGGATCACGAAAGAGTTGAAGACACTGGAAGGAGAGTGAAGTTGTCCAAAATCCCATCCCTTGCACTGGAACAGCCTCATCTTTTCATTCTCTCCACATCTGTGAAGCCTGTCATAGCTCCTCCCCCCCCCTTCAAAAATCTCTTCCTGGAGACCCAGAACAAGAAAATAAGAATCACAAAATTATAGGATATACATACCTGGATCAATCTGCAAAATCATCTTATCAAATCCTCTATTTTAATAATTTTTTTACAAAGCAAAGGCCTAGACAATGGAAATCTAGATGCTGGACCACTTAGGACAATCGCTGGATTGAGAGCCCAGTGTCTCTAGTTGCCTGCAGTCTGGGCTGGTTCCTGTGTTCCATGAAGGTAAACGGCGGTAGTGCCTGTGCTCTGGGCTTACATTAGCATCTATGACCACATAAAAAGCAGAGGAAGGGGCCTTGAGTGGTAGCTCACACCAGTTATCCTATCACTCACTAGAGCACTAGTTCTCAACCTGTGGGTTGACACCCTTTTGGGGAGTCAATCCTTTCACAGGGGTCACTTAAGACCTTCAGAAAACACAGACACTTACAGTTCATGACAGTAGTAAAATTATAGTTCCGAAGTAGCAGAGTGGTAGGTTGGGCTCACCCAACATGAGGCACTCTATTAAAGAGTTGTAGCACTAGGAAGGTTTAGAATCACTGCACTAGAGAGATTGAGGTAGGAGGATTGTCATGAGTTCAAGACCGTCATGGGCTATATAGTGAGTTCCAGGCTATCCGGAAATACAGAATAAGACCTTATCTCACAAGTAATGAATGAATAGATTCAAGCAGAGAAAGGGAAGGTGGTACTTCTTGTGTTAATTAATCCATTCAGGAAGATGCTCGTGGGTAGGCAAGATTGGGTGCATTCCTGAAATGTACTGAGTCTTCACTGCTTCACCTGGAAAATGAAGATGCTAACAAGGTGTTCTGGGTTTTGAGTGAGAAAATGTGTATGAAGACAAGGCAAGCATTAAATGCTCCGAAACATCATTGGTAATGGTGGTTGCTATAGCTCCCGCTTCATAGATGAGAAACAGTAGCCCAGAGAAACATAATAATCTGGCCAAGAAAATGTAGCACACTCTAATCTGTGTGTTGAAAAGTCGGTGCCTTCAGCCCTTGAAATCACTGGAGGGTAAAGTTCCTTGGATAAACTTAACTTTTCCACTCATCCCATCCCCAGTTCCCAGTCTTTAGTCTCCTGCTGATTCTGCCCTCAAACTGCTTCTGCTCACCAAACACCTACCGCTTTGCTTCATAGATACTATATGTTCCAGTACTTCAACCAGTACCAAAATGGAGTTGGAAACTTGGGTTGATAGCCAGGGAAAGCTGAGCCATCGTTTTGGGGCTCCTCTTCCTGAATGTCTTACATGAGATCATTATTAGAGGCAAAGAGGTGGATCTGGTTTGTTGACCTGGCCTAACTCCTGCAAGTCCTTGGAGCTACAAGACTGTAGTTCCCATAAAAAAAAAAAATCTCCACTGCACTATTCAGTGAAGTCTTTAATGATTGTAGTTCCTCGTGCCCAAGAGTAGGCATCTAGATTTTGTTCTGATACAACGTTAAGTCTGTTCTTCAGTATCTTGGCACTTTTCTTTAAACACCAGAATAAGCCCTCCTTTTTCTTCTAACTCCCCACCAATTCCCTGGCCCTTTGGTGCTTAGAGGACAACATGTGAGGTTGGTGGAGAGAACAATGCCTCAGACATCTCCCAGAGTCTATAAGAACAGTGTTGGTCTTTATAGTTGGAGAAGGGGAACGTGAAAACAGGTTATTGACCAGGGACCCTGGAGTTCGCTTGCACCAACCCCCATTTGCTCCCGTTCTATCCGTATCACCTCTCAGAACCACTGTATGAGATCAGCAGCTCTCTTCAAATGGCCACACCCTAGCGCCGGGAAAGCACTATCCTGCCTCAGGCCAGTATTTACTGTGACCTATTGGTTTCAAAACTTCAGTCATCCATCATATACAGCGAGGTTAAACCCAGCCAGCACCTGTTTCATTAGACACATCCCAACCAATGCCCCCGGACGTAACTTCTTAGGAAGCAGCTTCACATGCTTTGCTTTGGCACTCAGAGTGGGAATGAGAAGCCTGAAAGATTGAGACTCCGTCCTGTTTGAGTTGAAGAAATGCCCAGGGCAGCAGAGGCCAGCCTAGCTAAACAGGAATGTAAATATTAACCCAGATATTCTGTGAAAGGTCTTCAGTGGACATGGACAGCTGGCCCAGGGCAAGGTAGGAGACCCAGAAGCTCAGCAGTACTATGCCATCAGAGGCCTCCACCCTCCTTCATCCCACATACATCCTAAGATGCCAACACTGTAGGAGAAAATATAAATGAAAACTGTGACCTGAGTTACAGATTGCTTAGACATCACACCAAAATCAAAATCCCTAAAAGAAAACAAATGACAAAATGGATTTTATCAACACCTGTGAATGCCTCTTAATGAAACTTGATTGGAAGATCTACCAGTCAAGTTAGGGAGTGGGAGGGGCTGTTTCCTACACTGGCAGGTAACAAAGAACTTGAATCCTAAACACAAGAATAACCCCTAAAGCACTCATAAAGCAATCGGGCTTTTTAAAAAAACATGAACAGTAAATATTTTACCAAAGAAACCACACACAGAGTGAACACCGAAGCTACTCAGCACTGTCATCAGCTGAACAACTATGAATTCAGACTACAGTGAGCGATGGTGCGTAAGTGTTAGTGCAGTGAAAACTGAAAATAAAGGGTAGAGAAGTGGCTCAGCAGTGAAGTGTGCTTGCAGAAGACCCAAGTTCAGTTCCCAACACTCATGTCACGTGGCTCACCCCCCCCCCCACTAACTGTAACTCTGAGGAATCCGGTGCCCTCTTCTGACTTCCACAGGTTCCTACACCCATGTGCATATACTCACATACAGACACACATAATTAAATATAAGTCTTTCAAATTAGTGAACAGATAAATACTAAGAAATAAATAAGTCAACAGCTAACTGTAACAAGCACTATGTAGAATATGAGGCAACTGGAAGCTTTTTACACAGCAGAGAGAGTGAAAAATGATGGACCTTTTGGGGAAATAGCGTGGAAGTTCCTTACAGAGTTAAATGCTTACTTGTCCTATGACCTAACAGTTTCTGCCTACATGTTTATCACTTGAAATGAACTTATGCTCACATAAAACCTGCATGCCTATAGGAACTGTATTTATAATCACATGTAACTGAAAACAACTCCACTGTCCTTCATCTAGTGAACAGTTAGACAAACCATGTATATCATCCAGTAGGCTCCTACCCAGAAATAAAAGGAAAAAGAAATCCTGACATGAAAAAATTTCACATTGATTATGCTAAGTGAAAAGAGCCACACTTGGGAGACTACATATATATTATATTTATAAGATATTCTGGGGAAGGCAAACTATAGAATTAAAAAAAAAAAAAAAACAGGTATGTGGATGCCAGGGTCTGTGGTCACCAGGGTCTGAGGAGGGGAGAGTCATAAAAGGCAAAGGAACAAATGGTAATGTGGCAGATTGATGGAATGAATCTAAATCTTCATTGTGAGCATGGTCACATGACTCTGAGCAGCCAGACTCATAAAGCTAGACTTATTTTACTGATTACAAATATTACCTCCATTTTTAAAACTGTGAATGTCCTTTGGTCTTGGGATAATAACCTATGTTATATAATAATATAATTCCCATTTTATGCAATAAGATATGTTCTAAAAGTACTATCCATATTTTGCAGATGAAGCCATAGAGAACTAAACAGATCTGTAAACTGGTTGATGGTCAGGGAGAAACAAAGTTGTGAATTGGCCTGGTACCCCAGAGCTCATGATTTGGGACATCACACTGAACTCCTTTGCCTCTCATGTTTAGAATTCTTCTTCATTCTGGGCAGATTTTGGGTCATCCATTGGATCTAAACCAAATGGAAGGTCTCATCCAAATCATAAGCATCAGTTTTGTGTTCAGATATAGAAGTGATACCAGAACATACTGTGTCCTTAAAGCTACTCAAACAATAGGGAAGAGCAAAAGCCCCCTTCTCCCCTGCTCCCATGCACTCCTCCACTCTAAGAAAAATCTCCTGCCCATGGTGTGTGTGTGTGTGTGTGTGTGTGTGTGTGTGTGTGTGTGTGTGTGTTATGTATGTGTGGTGTGTGTGTGTTGCCAAGGATGAAACCTAACCCGACACATGCTAAGCAAGCATTCTATCACTAAACTACACCTCATGCCCCCAAGGTATCTGCTGACACTTGCTAGTTCACTTCCACTCTTTCTGCCCTGCAGGTATATCGTCACACAGGCACGTGACTTGCCTTTCCAAATGCCAGTTTGGTGCCTGAGGTTCTGGTCGTGGAGAGTACTTCATGTGGAATCCAAAGCCATAGGTTGTTACCCTTACTTTATTGTAGACTAACTACATGACCCAAGGGAATTGAAGTCCCCACTATGTGCCATTTTTTTTTCCAGGATACAAATAATGATGCTCTGTTTTATCAAGGACAGACCCTAAACATATAATAATGCTATTTAGTCCAAATGTGTGGGTAATTGAGTTGCAGCCTGGACTGTGACTGCCAAGTCTCTTTCCCATCCAGTCAATCCCACTGCATGAAGGTAAGTCAAACTGAGCTCTGTCTGGATACAGCAACCCCCCCTCCCCAATTAAAAAAATTGCAATTACACAATACTAACAAGTGACTTGGAACCTATGTCACTCAGAGCGTGACTATAGGAATTGAAAGGACAGGAAATACTTAGCCTGGAGAAGCAAAGGCTCTTTGGGGATGTGAGCATTGGTTTTAAATATTTGAAGAGCTGTCATATGGGAAAGGGAGGTAGATTTGTTCTCGGTTGCTTCAGGGCAGAGCTGGAATTAAGCCAGATGCAGATTTTTTTCTTTATGGAATAAAATTGTCCCACAACTTCTATTAGCCAGAAGAGCAAGAGTTACCCATGAGGCATAGCTTCCACCTCTTCCCAGAACTCCAACTTGAACTCCACAACCATTTGTCAAGAAGACATAGACAAGGCCCAGCAAGCAGGTCTTGGGGTCCCACGTTTCTTGGTAGAGAGGTATACATGTTCAGAATGTATGGAGGTATATGGGGATGTCAAAAGAGGCCAGTGTGTCCCACATGCCTTTCATCCTTCTCACCAGTGAAAGGTGAGAGGTAATCACAGGGGTGAGCAGAGTCAGATGAACCAAAGCAATATGTGATAGATGATCTTATCTACTGGTTCTGCATTTAGGAGGAGGAGGAAAGGAGAGAATGTCCTGCCCTCCAAAAATGCAGACCTATTTGGATCCTCTGAGGTCCCTTGGCAGCTGACATACATGCCCATCTGCCATGTTGGCGCAGTGCCCCAGCAAGGGAAGCTCTCTTCCTGCTGGTAGGCATAGGTACCAGGTGGTTGCATATGTCTGCAGAGGGGACATTTGTCCCAAGCATCAGAGGGCACTCACAGGTCCCATGCCCATCCCCTGCCATGTTCATCAACCCCACTCCCACCAGAGAGTGTGGAGGTGCCCTGGAGCTGCAGAGAGCGGAATCAGAGAAGGCAGGCACTGGAGAACTGGCATTGCCAGATGAACAGGCTCTGCCACATTGAGCCTGCGATGGAGCCAAGACCACCCAAGGCACAGCCAAATGGACTTCTGGAAAGAAAGTCTGGGACACAAATAATATCAACGCAAAGGGCATTACAAGGGGTCTGGGCCCTTGAGAGTGTAATGGGACTGTCCACAATGCCTTTTCTCTGACATTCTCCAACAATGAGGATGAGCAGCTGGAAAGAAAAGACACTTGTCTCTGGCCTCACTGTCTCTGGCCTCTGTGAAGCACTCCTCTGTTGCATGAGTCTGTGGTCCTCTGTTGAGTGGCATGGAGAGGTCTCCTTCCCCACCTGTGAACGACTGTGTCTGTGTGTCCGTGTGCATGTCCAGGTCCATGGGAGGGATGCAGCAACTGCACATTGCTGATACTGCAAAAGTGCATCGAGGCCGACCAGCTAATCCAATCATTCATGCTTCCCTCGTTCCCACTCTTGGATCTGATAGATAAAAACACCCAGGCAAATGACCAGTTTCATGGACTGTTTCCTCTTTTGTCAATACAAGGAATTGTGAGCTGTCATCTTGTCCCTCCTCTCCAGAGAGAGAACTCAAATATTTATGACCAGCTTTTACAACAGTAATTGTATTTCTAATTGTTTTTCCCTTTCAGCCACACTGCTTTGCTCACCCCAGCGACGATGGGCAGTTCTGGGGTTTATGAAGAGTACTTTGTCACAAATGAAATCCAGGAGAGGCTTTGTACCAGCCAGCCACGTTTTCTGCTTATCAGTCCTCTGTTCTGAAGCAGGAGTTCTGGCTGGAGGCCAGAGTCCCACGTGTTCAACAGCTCTGGCAAAAAAGATGGGATTGGCTGTAACATCTCCTCCCCAGAGATCTGGAAGTCAGGGCAGCAATCAAGGACGGCTCCTCAGGCTGGGTATCCTTCAACGGCAGTGCACAGCAGGTTTCTCTGCCTCAGTTTCTCCACCCAGGAATGTCTTTCCTCCCAAACTTGCTTCTTGTGAGTCTGCTCAGCAAAAGCCCATCAGTCCATTTTTTTTTTTTTTTTTTTTTTTTTTTTTAAGATCTGAAAACTGATTCTAGGTTCACAGGATCAATGAACACACAGGAAACAGGATGGTGCACTGGGAAGCAGGTTTGACGGGAAACAAAAAGCTTGGTTCTTGCTGTCATTGAATTACGCATTCACCCATTTCAACATTTCTAGAGCCTCCTAGGTGCACAGACTAATCTACCTCCTAGAAAGGGAGGGACCCTCAAATCTTCCCACCTTCAAGCCAGAACTAGTTCTTCCATAAAATTGAGGTAGACCTGGAGAACACCAAGACTCCCAACAGCCCATGCTAAAGATCCTTTGGCTACTGAGGAAGTGAGTAGCCCAAATATTCTAAGATGTGCTGTTAAAATATTCCAATTCACACTGAGGAAGGGCTCTGCTTTCGGGAACAAAAGATCTGGACCCACAGAGCCCAGGCTTGCCACCTCCTGCAGATCTTGGTCTGTTCCTTTGCAGTTCATGGCCCAAAACTCTCAGGTCCATTTTCTTCAATAGGAAGACAGAAGTAAAAGTGGCCTGTTCCATGTTGATTCTGAGGAGCTGGTGAGATGCCTTGAGTCCAAGTTGTCTGTTAACTCCGTGTGAGGTGGTCTTAAGAAGTTACTGTTAATGATAACCAGAAAATTCTAGAACTTTCAGTCTGATTCATGCAGGGTATAAAGCAGGATTTTAGGAAATGAAGTTGAGGAAGAAACGATCTAGATTGAATGGCTCCTTTTCAAAGCAAAGAAAGAAGTCTCCGACAAGTAAATTTTAGGAGAACTATTCCTTTAAGACTTGGGTCAAACTCACCACCCTTGTACAGAGAGAAGCTAAGTCTCAGTCTTGACTAGTCATATCCCACAGCATTTAACTGCTTAGAAGATAGCTTGTGGATACTGGTGAAGTGGGTTACCCCAACTCAAGCAGCTTAGAAAGGCAACATAGGTCCTGTTAAGGAGATCTGCAGATGATCTCTGTAGATGGTCCCTCCAGAGTGGTTAAAGGGATGGCCACTCTTGAATTGTTGTCCCCCCAACCAAATGCTGACTTTTATAAGAGTTTCCATGGTCATAGTGTCTCTTTACAGCAATTGAACACTGGCTAAGATACCATCATTGCATTTTCTTTTAAAATGTAGAAAAGACACCAACACCACAAATTTCTCCCTCAACAGTAATGAAACTATGACCAAGCAAGGGTATTGACTCTCAGGGCTTGGAATAACACATATGACCATAGACTAGTCTCTTAACTTCTCTGAAGCTCAGAATCTACCTGTCTAATTGGTAAAACTGCAGTAATAAGATTAACTACTTCATGGTGTTAGATAGATGATATTGACTGTCTATAAATCCTTAAAAATGTGGCCTAAACCAAAACATGTGGGATGTAGGGTCAGAGGACAGAGATTTAAGATGTTGTTCTAGCTGCTATTCGGTCTTGGTTCACTCATTTCAACTCTTCATCTCCCTGATCTGAGCTTCATCTCCCTGATCTGAGAACTAGAAATGATGATAAAGATGATGGTTTTCAAGTGAAGTCATGAAAACCCTTGATAGACCATGAATGAATCTCCATGTGGATGATGCCACTTTCAAGACAGGACCAAGGGAGGCCCTCTGACTTGTTCACAGCCCACAAGTACAGTGGACCCTGAGCCAGCCTTGGCATCTAGGGTAGGGAGAAATGTCTCTGAAGTAGTCCTCTGTCCACAGGAGTCCTCCAAGGAGGAGCCCGATTTCCACTCTAGGACCTCTGGCAGCCACCCTCACTCTATGTGGTAGGGGGAATTTTGCATCGATTTGAATTCTGCTGTTTATAATTGCCTTCTCTCGAGAGTTAACTAGAGTCCTTCTAGCATTGATCAGCTCTCTCTAGTTTCCTAATGGAGTAAACACAGAGACCCTTGGATATTGACTGGGATTTAACAAATACACCCCTTCCGATAGCAAAACGGACCGCGGGACGGTCGTTTACACTTCCCGCGTCTGCCTGAACTCCCAGCTGAAAGCCTTCATGATTCCCTCTGGGCAGCAGCAGCTGCTGCTGCCACTGCTGCGGCTTGGAGCCTCCCTCATGAATCAGGGTACTGTTTGCAGTCTCCCCTTTTTAATTTTGAAGCAGAAGTGATGAATCCGAGCCCCACTGAAGCAAGGGACAAATAGCATGTTGATCATGGCAAGTCATCTGAGGGTTGAGCTCCGGCCAGCAGCAGGGCCAAATCACCAAGACGATTGCAGAACTGGTCTGGACTCAGATGAGCCCTCCCATCCCCATCCCTATGCATGGAACCCTTCCGTAGATCGGGCGGCTCCCCTTACAGACAAGTGCCCCCTAAATGGAACTGGACCCTTCTTTCTACCCTCTACTTGGAGTCCAGCCTCCCCTCTTACAAGGCAACCTGGATCTTTACTCCTCATCATCCTCCCTGTCTCCTCACTCCAGCCTTGGTCTCCTCTGGGTCCCATCAAACTTCTTCCAGCACAGACCGGGCCTGCCTTTCAGCTGCTTGTTCCTGGAGGTAGCCTCCTAACTTAGCTCTAAGAAGATTGGAGTTGGGTTGAGGAGAGCTGAAGGCCAGGGATCAGTCAGGTGAACTGGGGTGGTCCCTGCCCTGGGTCTTGATTGCTTTTAATTTGCCTGAAGAAAATTTTTAGGTTAGACAGTGGACCTCGTGCACACTGACCTCCCCAGCAGTCCGAAACCCAGTCTTCTTTTGTTACATTTTTGAGTTGCTTGTGTGTGTGTGTGTGTGTGTGTGTGTGTGTGTGTGTGTGTGTGTGTGTGTTTCTATCCCTGAGTAGAAATAAAATAAGCCAAAGGAGAGAACATAAAATAAAACAGCAGCAGAATATTGGGGAAAAAAATTCTGCCTTGACTCATTAACAAAATATAGCTGGCCCAGGAGAGCTGCCCTCTTTTAAGGAGCAGAATCCTGTACCCACACTTTGCAAGCTAAGTCCTTCCTTCCCAGGGCCCTCCTGTCCCACTTTGCTGCAAGATGAAAGACCAGGGTCAAGCTCTTGAGGGGACACAGGCATCCAGCCTCCCTCTGAAAAGAGGCACAGTCTAGAGGAAAAGGGGGAACAGGGATACCTACTGCTACACTTCTCTGCCCAGGCCTGCCCCATGGGGGTCCCTAGCCCACCTGGGTTCCTTATCTCCAGGTTCCTAAGCAATCATCCTCCTTCGTGGCTTCCTGAGGAGAAGCACAATAGCTTTATTGAACGGACTATATATTTCACCAAGGCTAACCCCGGGAGTAGGCAATTACCTGGAAGGAGGCTCCCTCCGGACTGCCTGTCTGCCCTCCTCCATCACAAGAGGGGTCTTTCATAGTTGCTGAGTTTCTGGGCCATGGGTTTGGGGCTCTGAATGTACCCCTGTCCACTTCGTCTCTCTGTCCCTCACTCCATTCCCAACCCCCAGCATTAAGGGACAGGCGGCTGTCCCAAGAAGAAACACTTGAGCTGGGAAGGAGAATATTCCATGGCTGCTTCTTTGTTTCCTCCAAGTTTTGGCCTCTGCCCAAAATTGAGTTAAGGGAAGAATGGAGAAGAATAAATAACAGTATCTTGCAGGCTTTTTTAGAGTTACAACACACTAGGAGGGGTGGAGGGAGAGGGGAGAAGAGGGGAGGGGAGGAGGGAGAGACCTTTTCTCATTTAGGGGAAATGCTACATTTTCTAATAACAAGTCACTAGAAAACAGCTGACCCTTAAAACTTCAGACTTCAATCAAAGTCACTCTCGGAGAAGAGCTGGTGGCATGTGAAGTCTAGGCAATTTAAAGGGAAACAAACAAACAAACAATTGGTCTGTAATTAATCAAGATATTAATATTGGAAGAAGTAAAAAGGAGATAGGCTATACCCAGGTTGAATTCAGAATCCTGACCCAGGATCTTTTCTCAAGGGATAAAAGGTTCATGACCCTGAACCAGCACAGATCAGAACAGTGTAGAAAGCACCCCCTCCCCCTCAACCTCCCACGCCAAGAAACCAGGCTACCTGGCTCACTCCCACCCATCTCTCCTCTCCACAAGGGCAGGACAACAGTGTGGGTGGGGACACCTGGGCAGCCTTGACTGACAGCTCCAGTCTCCAGAAGGACTTGTTTGGAGGGAAATAGAGACTTGGACTCTTGTGGCAGACTGTTCCTCAAGCTCTCAGTTCATTTAAACCCAAACCCAAGTGCATGTATTCCCATGTAGGCCTGCTCCTACCAACGCATTACGCAACCCTCCACACAGCAGATCATCATGCCAACTCACTACACAACCCTCCACACAGCAGAACAACATGCCAACTCACTGCACAACCCTACACACAGCAGATCAACATGCCAACCCACTATACAACCCTACACACGACATGCCAACTCACTATATAACCCTCCACACAGCAGATCAACATGCCAACTCACTATACAACCCTATATACAGCAGATCAACATGTACAATTTAGGCACACAGCAATGAAGACTTCTGTGACGGGAGTGGGGCACAGGGCCTGGCTTCTGCTCACTACCCACCTTCCCAGCCCCTCTCCTCTCTCCTAAAGCTCCTCCTTTCCTCCCACTGGTTCCAAAGCATGGACCACTGAGCCTACTCAAGGAAAAGGGTCTTTTAACTGTGGGCACAGAAAGCTGGCCTTCCCAAGTCAATCCTGGTGAAGGGAGTGGCTGTTAGCTAGTTTCTCATGGACCTCACGTTCAGGAAGTAGCTATGACCGTATGCTCACAGAAAACACCATCTGTGTCCTGCCCTGAAGGGCACACCTACAGCACCAGTGTCCTGCATCCCTCTTTCTACCCCAAGGAGCTAACAGTTCCTCAGCAGACACACTGAAACTTGGGGAGAGGTGACCCGATGTTGAACAAATACAAATGCTATTTACCTTCTAGCCACTTTCCTGACTATACTTGGAGGACTACAGAAAGTTGATCTCGGTTCTGGTGTAAAAAGAGACTGAGGGACCCTCTCCCTTGCAGCTCTTGCAGCCTTTGGGAGCTTCACACACACACACACACACACACACACACACACACACACACACACACACACACACACACACACTTCCACCTTTTCCTATCAAGGACAAAATGGACTCAACTTTGTTAAAATCACCAACCTAGAATTAATTTGCATAAGGTCCCCTGTAAATTCCCTCAATTCCAGAGCAAGGCATTATGACTCCCTTCACACACACCCTGGGGCTGAACATTGCCCTTTTTCTCACCAAAGTTGCCCTTGATGTTTGTTTTCACTTGATTCTCCTAGAAGAGTGGCACCCAGTAGGGGAGCATGGCAAATTCTGCTCTGTTCTTCAGCTCCCTGCTCAGGAGGGCATATGTGGCTGGTCTGTTTGAAATGGAGAAAAGGCACACTGCATTTGCTGATTATGAGGCTCTAGGTCACACGAGTTGTGCACACTATCGGTCTCTCTACCCTTGTCACCCTCGCTGCTCCCACTAAAATCCCCTGAATTATACGTAAAAAGAAGAAGAACCAGATAGAAGAGTGAGTCAGATGAGATCAGAGGGTGTGGATGACGGTGGAACAAGGACTCAAAGCAAGATTTCTGAACTCCAAAGTTAGAGCTCTTGCCTCAAAAGCAACAAAATGTGGAGAGAAGATGAGTGCTGGGTCTGTCCAAATCCATGTCAGCACATGCAGATGGGGCCTCAGACAAGGATGCTCTGCATATCAGCTTCCTTGGCTGTAGTGGAGCATCTAGGACCTGTGTGGTAGGGTGCTTGGGAGGATGGCGGATATCTAGCAAAGTGACAGAGCTGCAATAAGAATAAATAGACGTTACCTCTGTTTCTCCTCACTTTTCTGTGTGTGTGTGTGTGTTTGCAGGTGTATCCTCCTGCATACTCACATGTGAAAGCCAGAAGAATATTTCCAGTGTGCTGGTCCATCACTCTGCATCTTTTTCCTTTGATGCAGGGTCTCTCACTGATTCTGGAGATGGGCTGGTGGCCAGTAAGGCCCAAGGATCCTGCTCCACACCCCACAGCTCTGGGATTATAGGCATATGTGTCTGGACATGCCCATTTCATACATGGATGCCGGAGATTTGAACTCAGGTCCTTATGTTTACACAGGAAGTGCTCCTACCCTCTAAGTCATTTCCGCAGCCTCTCTGCTTATTTTCTGTGTTTTGTAGGAAGGGAAAAAAAAATCAAGGTAGATGTGAAGAAAATTTGATAGAAATGTACCACTCAGCAAATGTCACCATCAGTGCTCATCCATGGGCCCAGAAACACAATACTCAACCAGGCCCTCCAGTGGTCACCTCCTGTTCCTCTCCTGCCTTGATGTTCCTCCATGGGTAACCTCTGTCCTCACTGTAGGTTGGCAGTGCCTGCTTCTGACTCTTCTGTAAGTGAGACATACACTATGCTCCCATTTGTAGCTGGGTTCTTTGCTCAGCTTTGTGCTGGGGAGAGTCAGCCATGTAGCTGAATTGGCTATAATTCACCCATTCTCTAGTGTCCCCTTTGTGACTGATCCCAACTTATCCATGCTGTTATTCATGAACACGGGTGTCAGGGGTGGGCCTTCCAGTATTTACTCCATACTAAAATATTGTTCTGAACATTCTTCTTGTGTGTGTGTGTGTGTGTGTGTGTGTCTTGTTCTGTCTGTCTGTCTGTGTCTGTGTGTATCTGTGTGTTAATAAGTATGTGTATACTTTTTCTCTGTTGATCATAAAAATATATAAAGTCTATGTGCAAATACTGTCAAATAATTTTTCCAAGTGCCTGTTTCAACTTACATTTCTACCTTGTGTTTGGGAACTCTGGTTTTCCTCTCTTCTCAGTATTTGCTGTTGTCTCTTTCACTGTAGTCATTTTGATGAAAATGTGATATCTCACTGGGGTTTAATGCACAAACCTATGATGACCAAGAACTTTGAGAATTTTTTGATTACTTGGAAATCATCCATTAAAAAGAGCCAATTTGCCGGGCGGTGGTGGCGCACGCCTTTAATCCCAGCACTCGGGAGGCAGAGGCAGGTGGATCTCTGTGAGTTCGAGGCCAGCCTGGTCTCCAAAGTGAGTTCCAGGAAAGGTGCAAAGCTACACAGAGAAACCCTGTCTCGAAAAACCAAAAAAAAAAAAAAAAAAAAAAAAAAAGGGCCAATTCAAGTCTTTTGGCACATTTTTCTACCAAGTTATCTCACCTTTCCTTATTGATTTACAAGATTCTTTAAATGTTCTGGGTGTGAATCTTTTGATAGAAGTTTTGCAGGTAGATTTATCTAATGTTTTGCTCTTTTAGGCTTTTTAATAATTTAAGTTCTTAATTTTAATGCAATGAACTTAATTCACTTTTCCATTGTTGTCTTTTGGAGCCTGTAGAAGAAACCTTTATCTACATTTAGTCGTGAAAATGTCCTATTGGCCAGGTGTGGAGGCCCACCTTTAATCCCAGCACTTCTCGTGAGACAGAGGCAGGAGGATCTCTATGAGTTCAAGGCCAGCCTGATCTACAGAGTAAATTCCAGGACGGCCAGGGTAACACAGAAAAATCCTGTCTCCAAAAACAGCAATAGCAACAAAAACTTACTGCTTTTTCCAAATGATTTTTATTATATTTCATCTCTTATTTAGGACCACAATTTATTTTGGTGTGAGGTAGGGATAAAACTCCTTTGCCTCCACCTGGGACAATTGATGTCCTATTAACCACCCATGGTATCTCCAGTCTGTGATGCCAGCACTTGGGAAGCTAAGGCAGAAGGATTGCCACAAGTATGAACGCCCCTCTGCTGGGACTACGTAGTGAATTCCAGGCCAACCTGGGCTACAGAGCAAGATCTTGTCTCAAAAATAAATCAATAGAATAACTTCCTGTTGGACTAGCATCAATTATTGAAAACTTCATCCTTCCCCAGTGTTTAGAGTTACCTTTACCATAGAGGAGATGAGCAGATATGTTTCTAAACTGGACTTTGCTCACTTGATCCAGTTGTATCTTACCTCTTCATGATGGTCTGTCTTTTTTGTAGTTTTTCTAAGTCTTGAGGGTTTTTAAACATAATATAAGTATCTTCTAAGTCCAGAAAGTGAGGAAATGCTCCCTTTTATATTAGTCAGTATTTTTATGTGGCTGACAATATCTGATTTAAAAAAAAAAAAAAACTATCTAAGAGGAAGTTTATTTAGGTGATGGATTTGTAAGTCCAAAGTCCAAACACTGTTTTGGTTTGAGAGTGAAACCAACCCCACAGACTTACGTAATTGAACACTGTCTCCAGATGGTGGTGCTGTTAGGGGAAGTTGTGGAACCTTTAAGAGGTGGAAGTTAGCTGGAAGAAGTAGATGTCTGAGGGGAAGGCCTTGAGGTTATAGCCAACCCTTATTTCCTCTTCTGTCTCTGCTTTCTCTTAGAGGTGATATGCTTAGTTACAGTGATGAGAAAAGGTGACTAGCATACAGGATCTATGGCAAGGGTTGACATTGTCTCTGATACCTCATAGTGGATGGCAATGGTGGTAGTGTTTCACAAACAATCATACCTCAAGTGGAAAACAGAACTGGATAGGGTTGAGCTTGCTCATTTTACAACAGCTCCCTCCTGAGAAGGCAAGGGATTGGATGAGAACACAGAACGGACAAGAACACAGAAACATACCCCCAAAGGCCTAAAGACTTCCCTCTACACCCCACCTCATAACTGTTTCGTCATCTCCCAAGATCACGACTTTGTTGATTAAGCTTTTAACCACATGAACCTATATGGTGGCGTAACTAAATCCGACCCAAACTTTAGCACCTTCCTTGCTCCAGAGTAACCAAATCATCTGGCCAACTGTTGGTAAGAAGAAGTGGTGAGAGGGGAGAACCAGGGTGAGAAGGGGTCCATCTTTAGATCAAGGGAGATTGCAAGCTGCTATGCATTGTTCACAACAGGAAGAGACCTAAGACAGGCATGCGAGTGCCTGGATTAGTGTGAGAGCTTGGGCCTAGAGTCAGAACTCTTGAAGTTCAAGCTCAGCCATGCACTAGCTGTGTGTGGTAGCTGAATGATTCCTCTTTCTATACCTCTTCTTGTATAAAGAGAAGAGCTAGAACTACATGCCTGCCATGGTCCCTTCTGTCTCGGAGAATCTATAATTGTGACTTTCAGCTGAGAAAAGGCATGGGAGTTTAGGGAATGGCCCTATGTTAGCACAGAGGCATTTTACACTACTGGCATGTCTTAGCTACTTTTCTGTTACTGTGATAAAACACTATGACTAAGGCAACTTATCAAAGAAGGCCTTTAATTTGAGGTTCAGGGTTCCAGAGGGCTAGCAACCATGACCATCATGATGAGGGGCATGGCTACTGGCAGGCAGGCACAGAGCTGTAGCTGTAGCTGAGAGCTTAATCTTGGACCACAAGCAAGGAGGCTGAGGGAGCTAACTGGAAATGCCATGGCTTCTTTATCTCAAAGCCTATCCCCAGCCACACTCCTCCTCTAAGGAGACCTCACCTCCTAATCTTTCTTGAACAGTTCACCCAACAGGGAACCAAGCATTCAAATATAGGAGCCTAGGGGGGCCATTTTCATTCAAACCACCACACAACAATAGGGGCCATTATTATTTGCCCCAGTATAGGAAGGAATGCATTCTGCTGAATTGGATGTCCCCTTCCTGACCAGAATGGAATTGCTAATGCCTGCCTCTGAGCTGGGGATTAGCCTCGAGTTAGAGAACGTGTAGTTCAGGTGCCAGATAAGCAAGGGTTCAAATCCCATTTCTCTCGCTCTGATGCTGACGCTCTTTGTAACTTTGGGAAAGTTGTTCCACCTCTCTCAGCTTTGGTTGCCTCTCATACAAAGTGAATCTAAGAACACTGCAGCCCACAATGTTCTAGGACAATTTACGGCTTGCTACATGGTGTTGTTTCAATGCTGGTGTCCCCTTGCCGTTCACCTACTCAGTTTACTGTTTGTTTGTTTGTTTGTTTGTTTGTTTTGTTTTTTCCCATGCCCACCTGCTATGAGCCAGTGTCTTAGTTACAGTGACCATTGCTGTGATGAAACACCATGACTAAGGCAACTTGGGGAGGAAAGGGTCTAATTCAGCTTACACTTTCACATCACAGTTCATCAAAAAAGAAGTCAGGAAACTCAAGCAGGGCAGGATCCAGAAGGAAGGAGCTGATGCAGAGGTCATGGAGAAGTGCTGCTCACTAGCTTGCTCCTCATGGCTTGCTCAGTCTGTTTTCTTATTGAACCCAGGACCATTAGCCCTGGGATGGTACCACTCACAATGGGCTGCCTTTGCCACCCCACCCCCCACATCAATCACTAATTAAGAAAATGCCCTGCAGTATTGCCTATAGCCAGATCTTATTGAGACTTTTTTTTTTCAATTGAGGCCTCCTCCTCTCTGATGACTCTCACTTGTATCAAGTTGACATGAAATGAGCTAGCAACAGCCAGCCAATAAAGTCATCAGCAAATTAATAATTCACTCAGAATTGACCTTAAGTAACACAGAGCTACTGTGAAATGCCTTGGGTTTATTTTGGGTAAGAGTTGCGAGAGTCTTTGATCCTGGGGACTGTGTTTATGAGTAAGAGTGAGGCCAGAAGAGGGGTGCACAGAGCAGGAGAAAGGGCTGAAGCCTAGAGTCAGAGTTCCCAAAGCTGGGATCAGCCATGCACTAGCTATATGTGAGAGCTAAGTGATCTGGAACAGCCCGATGCCTCTTTCTAGACCTCTTCTTGCCCGTGCGAAAGGAGAGGTTTGAACTACATGTCCTTCGAGGTCCCCTCTGTCTCTGAGAGTTTATACTTGTGGCTCTCAGCCAAGGTAAAGGGCAACTGCATTGCTACACCGAGGACGGCTGGGGCATTGAATGTGATCCATGCTTTCTTAATCAAGAATACAGACATGAATATTACACCTTCTGCTCTGAAAGAATGGCACCTCATCTTTTCCATGGTTAGATAACCAGCTCGACACCAACTTTGTGCCTACATGTATGTGTAAATGTGCACTTGTGCGTGGGAAGGGGGGCTGGGACCACATGTGTGTGCGAGTGCTCATGCACACATGTTCAAGTGCTCACAGAGGCCATAGGTCAAGCTTGGGTGTTGTTCCTGAGAGGTTACTCACCTTGGTTTTTGAAACAAGATCTCTCACTTTCACCCAGGACTTGCCAATTAGGCTAGGCTGGCTGGCTAACAGACCTCAAGGTGTTTCTCCCCGCTGCTGGGATGACAAGAAGGAGCCAGCATGCCTGCCTGGCTCTTTTTACATGGGTTCTGGGGATTGAACTCAGGTCCTTGTACAGCAAGCACTTTACCAACTGAGCCGTTTCCCAACTCCAACCGAGGGGCTTTTGAAGTAAACAAAACCACTTCGGGTTCATCTTTTGGCTGGAGGTGAACTAAAATAATGGTGAGAGGCACCTTCTCATTTGCTCAGTGATTCTAGGGGGCCCTCCCTTCCCCTGGAACAAAGAGGGCTCTCCGCACCTATCCTGCTAAAGGCTCCTGTGGGGACAGAGCAAGCCTCTGGCCACAAGCCCCTTAGCCTCCACGGGGTCAAAGAATGGACTGCTTGTTCTCTCTTGCTTAATCACCGTGTCCTACAGAGGTGACAGCCTGCCACTCCATGATGTCTGTGTACTGGAACTGGTCCCCAAACCCAGGCCAGCTGTAGCCCTCTCTGATGTCCCCGTCCTGTGTGGCTGGAGGGGAGCAAGCTGGGCCCTCAGTGGGAAGTAACAGCAGATCTGTGCCTGGCATGCGGTTCCTAGCACATTTGTTTGATCCGTGTCCAGGTCTCTTAGCCATTTGCTTCTAAGCAGAGAGCGGAACATAAGCATAGTCCCAAGCGGCCGTTTTCAGGTCTTCAACAGACCTGGTTAGCCATAGTTGGGAAATCTTCCCAAGCCCCTCTGAGAATGATCAGGTTAGCGAATGGAGCTTTGGGGTGGTCAAGCCACAGCTGCTCCTCCTCTGAGAATCTATCTCTCCAGGAGTGGGTTATTAGGATGTTCTTTGCCTGGGAGTGTACAGCCATCTCCAGCTTGGTGTCCTTCCAAAGGGACATGCGAGAAAAGGCTTCTGGAGCTATAGACTGGGAATCGAGGAATCCTGGGTCCCATCACCAGCCCACCTCCACTCACCATTACCTGCTCCCGGTAGCTGCCCTCACATCCATCCAGGCCATGCTAGGGAATAGTTTTATTTCTAACAGAACCTACGAAGCTCCTGTTCAGGGACAAACCGTCATCTTGTCCCCTACAACTAGTTCCTCCTGTGCCCTCAGCCTCTGGGCCAAGGGGAGGATTAGATTGCACATGAATAAGCAATATTCACTTGGCTCTCAAAGCCTGGAGTAAATCCCTGAGCTGTGGTACACAGCAATGCGGTATTTCCCATCTCTTTCTCTTCATCACCTCCCTCCCTGGCCCCAGCTCCTACTTCATGCGAGGACCTTTCTCTGGGACATACTTGCCAGGGGGTGCCTGCATTAGAATACTACCTCCAAAGCATGGAACTCGGAGTGGAAAAGCAGATCTCCAAAAGCAGTGACTCAAATGGACAAAGAAGAGAGACGTGTGAAGAGGGTGTCTGCTCCCCCCGCCCCCACACACATCCCTGCCTCCTGCTGCTCCATCTATGGGTTGACGGAGAGGAGAAGGAGTCAGTCTCTTTGTCTCCCACAAGCTCTTCAGTTCCATTGATGCACTGATCCCACCAAGTCACGGTTCCCTCCTGCAGAAGGAAAGCCTCTAGAGCAGTGGTCCTCAGCCTTCCTGACGCTGCGACCCTTTAATACAGTTCCGCATGCCGTGGTGACCCCCAACCTTAAGATCATCTTCGCTGCTACTTCATAACCGTAATTTCACTACTGTTGTGAATTGTACTGTAAATATCTGTGTTTTCCAATGGTCTTGGGTGACCCCTGCAAAAGGTTGTTCCAGCCCCAAGGGGTCATGACCTACAGGTTGAAAACCACGGCTTTAGATTATCTTGAGAGCTGTCCACTCTGGGAAGAGCCTGCCCTTCAAGGAGGTCTGGAGAGGTAAGGTACCCTCATGAAAGGGAAGCTCAGGGCCATGCTTTAGCTAGCCAGGTTCAGTGCACCTGAACAAATCAAACCCTACTCCTTCATTTGTGTAACTGACAAGTTGCTCTATTGCTCTAAGCCTCACTTTCCTTACTATGAGATGGAAGTCTCTAGTGTTCTAAACCATGCTGCCAACAGATGTGAACTGTATTAACCCTTGTTCCCTCCAGATGCCTGGACTCCCTCAGTCAAGCCAAATTCCTATAGGAATTCCAGAAACAGCAAGAAGATGTGTGTCTTTAATGAAGAAGGTCTCATGACTGCTCCTTGGTGCTTCCCTGGGCCTGGAAAACACCCATTAACTTAGAGGTCTCTGGTGCATGGCGGGTACTCCATTCATATAATTTTCCTCAAGAGGGGTAGGAAAAGGAGGGTGTGGAGGAGGAGGAGGAGCTGGAGTTAGAAATCAGGGGC
The DNA here is from genome assembly GCF_049852395.1 of Peromyscus maniculatus bairdii. Lineage (NCBI taxonomy): Eukaryota > Metazoa > Chordata > Mammalia > Rodentia > Cricetidae > Peromyscus > Peromyscus maniculatus. The sequence goes on from NC_134858.1 coordinate 44,344,540, forward strand.
CATTGGAAGGCCAAGGGAGAGCTCACCCTGAACCCAGTCCCTGCAAAATGACCCTCTCTCATGTGCCCCCATCTCCAGCGCCTTCATGCTTCCCACCTGGGCATTAGTGTTTTCTGTTGTTCTAGTTTCCTCAGCCCTCTCCTCTAGCTTGTTCCCTTCCGCACGTCCTCCGCCAACTCATGGACATCCTCATTACGCCCTGCACTTAGGTCCTTTCCTTCACTCTCAGTCCTCACTGTAATTCAGAGCTTTGTCTACTCTTGCCCATGAGTCCTTTCCCTGCCACCCATTCTGTCTGATAATCCAGGCGGCACTTCTTAGGGGTCACCATCCCTCTTGTCCATGGTCCCCTCCACTCTGCCGTCTCCACATCTTCTCTCCACAGATCCTCCTTTCTAGCCCAGCCCGTGCCATCTCCTCACCGGATTCGTAAAACCAGTTCCCACCATGAAGACTCTTCTCACTTCGGGATACTGCAGCTGTCAATCACAGGCGGATACTGGGCATATCAAGTGTAGACAAAGCCACCGAGGATCCAAATATTATTTTATTTTATTCAAATTTGAAAATAAAGCAGTATGTGACATCTCCTTGCATTAGACACTTCATTGCTTAGCTAGTTAGTGCTGCATTTTACTTTAACTACGGGAGCATATAAGATATTACTGTTGTGTGCTGATACGTGTGTCAGGAGGAAGTGTCATTTCTAATATTAAAAACAGATCAAAAGTCACTGACCCTATTGGTGTCAGTGGATTGACTTGGAGTAATTTTGTTCTAAGCACCAATGTACTAGTGTGATGTCATTCTTTAAATATTTTATGAGGATAGCCTTGTTACAATACCTGTTTCCTTTTATTTTTAATGTGTCTACTAGAATATGTACAATATAAATGTAGCTTGCATTACATTTCCATGGGCTCAGCCTGTATTAACTCTGGATGATGACAGATTGGGGCTCATTAACACAGGGGCCTTCCTACGAGATGGTCACCTCCAAGACTGAGCTGGGGAGCTGGCTCAGTCAGTAAAGAGCTTGCTGTGTAAGCATGAGCACCTGACTTCGGCCCCCAGCACTCAACATGAAGAACCAGGCACATACTTGTAACCCAACACTGGGGGATGGAGATAGTCAGATCCCCGGAGTCTGCAGCCAGCCAATCTTGTCGGATTGTTGAGCCCTGAGTTCCAGTGAGAGACTCTGAGTCAAAACACACGGTGGGTGGCTCCTGAGGAATGATACCTGGGGTTGATCTCTGATCTCCAGACCCCCCCCCCCCCCCCCGATACACACACACCAAAGCAAACAAACAAAACCTGTGCACATACACGGACATGCACATAAACACATACATTCGTGCACAAATATGCACATACACAAATACTCTCTCTCTCACACATACAAACTGAGCTGATCTGAAATGGCATCCAGCAGCATGTGGCTCCAGGCTCCTGTGGACTCCAACAATGCACAGAAGGTCATAGACTGTGTGGATAAGAAGCTGGGCTTAGTGTTCAATCCAAAACTGAGTTTGTATCTCAGCTCTGTCAACTTGACAGGTGACCTGGGCCTTAGTTTTTCCATCCATTAAAGTGGAATAAAAACAAACTCGGAGGGTGTTTGGGAGGGTTTTGCAGATAATACTCTTCAAATGGTGCTTGCAGATAATGAGCGCTCAATAATTGTTAGCTATTAATCAATTGGATTTAATGGAATCGAGGCAAGAGGTATATAAAATTACCTCTGGAGGCCCATTGATTCTGCTTTTCTCTCATTCCCAGCCACATGACAGCTGCAGAAGATGACCTTCTGACTTGGAGAGATGAGGTTCATTGTAGCAATAAAATTAGCTCATAGGGAAGTATTTTTGCCCATAGACTCAGCATGAAATGCTTCTCAAATGTCCGTCAACTAACCACAATGACCTGCCCTTGTATGTTTTCCGTGATCAGCCCTGACTTCCTTCAGCCTCCCTGGGCTGGTGTGTGGGGGTTGAATCTGTTTCTAGATAGTTACTAGATGCTGGACTGAATTTGTATGTTTTACTCAAAATCTGTCAGTTGAAACCCTTAACCCCTAGGGCAATATATTCAGAGGTGGGGTCTCTGGGAGATGATTAGGTCATGAGATCAAAGCCCTCACAAATGGTTTTAGTGTCTTTATAAAGGAAGCCCCAGGGCTCTCCCTCACCCTTCCCTCCATGTAAAGACACAATGAGAAGAGAGCTGTTCATGAACTGAGAAGCAATCCTCTCCAATCACTGAATTAGACTTCTACTTCTCAGTCCACAGAATTATAAGAAATACATTTCTGACATTTGAAAGTCACTCTATCTGTGGAGATGCTGAATTTACCATTTCTCGTCATCAACACCACCACCACCACCACCACCATCATCATCATCATCATCATCATCATCATCATCATCATCGAAATGCCTGCCTCTCCTCCCCAGACACTCAAGGTCAACTGAACCCCCAGACTTGATGACATCATTTTAGGTGACTCTTCAGTAGGAACCCAAACAACTTTGCCCCCCCCCTTATTCCCTCCTTGCTCCCTGGAAAACTGAGAGTGTTTGGCTCCTTGGCACTACCTAGACAGACAGTCTGTTGACCTGGAGACCCTTGCTGAGGGCCCATCAGGCTGGAGAGGAGAAAGCAGTTTTACAGTTGGACTCTGAAGCTCAGGACCTCTCCCAGCATTTCAGGCAAAGGGCAGAAAAGACAATGATTTCAGACAGTACTGCAAGAAGCAAGGAGGTGAAATAAGCCCCAGCACTATGAGGTGCTCCAGACCCAGGGACAGAGCCAGGGAGCCTTTGGTGTAGGAGCTGAAGAAACAGCAATTAATGCAGATCAAAGGGCAAGATGGCAACCTGCTATGAGGTTCTGCAAGTGAACTTATATAAAAGGCCATACTCTGTAAAGTCTCCAGTTAGCCCACAGATCTGGTAGGGTACCTCTTTATCTGGTCCTAATGCCATTCTGTGAGTGAGCTGAGGATGCTGGAAAAGATGGCAGAAAGCCAAGATTTCCCAAGCCCAGCATGACAGAAAGCTCTCAAAGGGTCCAAGGAAGAGCAGGACAACTGTTGGTTGTAAATAACTCGTTTTGTTTTTCTTTCTTTCTTTCTTTCTTTCTTTCTTTCTTTCTTTCTTTCTTTCTTTCTTTCTTTCTTTTTTTTACAAACAGAATTCCTATTATTTTCTACAGTCAAACAAGAAATGCAAGGGTTCCATAAGATACCAGCACCTTCCCTGTAAACGACTTAGGACACACCCTAGGCAATGTATTACTAGTCAATATATCTTGTATTTGTTCTTTTATCCTAAAGACAGTATTGTTGTATTCAGTACAATGGTTCTCAACTCAAAGACTACATTCCCCAGCTTTCCTTGCAGTGAGGCATAGTCAGCTGACCAAGCTCTGGCCAATGAGATATAAACACACTTAGCTAAAACAGAACGAACCTGTCCCTTTCCTTCCTTTTGTGCTTCTAGCTGCCTAATATCCCCCCCAAAACAAAACAAAACAAAACAAAACAAAACAAAACAAAACAAAAACGTGAAAGAAATCTTGGTACAAGAAATAACTGAAGGTGGGATTGCGCACTGTAGATGGAGAAGGAACGATTTAGGAGCCTGACCCCATGGACTGCTGCCCAGTCCCACAGAGCAATCTCTATACCTTTATTGAATACATACATATTCTATTTTGTGTTCTGCTATTCATAAGCTACAGTTTTCTGTTTAAGTGTTTAGGTACTGATTCAGGGACAAAGACAGGAGAATCAAAGGCAGCAAAATCTGGGAATTTCTCAAGATCTTACTCTAGGCATGTAAGTCCAACTTGAGGTGGTTGCTCACATCCTGGAATAGCAATGGATGACGAGGGTGAAAATGCCATCACAATTATCACAAAGTTGGACAGCCCTGTTCCATAGCATCCGTAACCATAGAGGAATCCATGTGAGTGTCTTAGTTCTGGCTTTTTAAATTCTGGAGGAATTCTTAGATATATACAGCTTAAAGGGTCTGTGATTCAGGAGTGTGTGATGGGAAAACCCAGGAGCAAAGGGGAGACACGATGGTTCTCACACAGTGAGACTCTAGGAGAATTGATGCCGAAAGGTAAGTTGGCCAAAGTCTCGCCCTGAAGGGCCATAGCTGAACTCAAGACAAGATGGAGACTCTACACACCAGCCAGCACCCAGGTGAGGATGCTGATGAGGTGACCCTCACACACACTTCCATGGCTCCCATCTCTACCCTGCAAAAGAGACCCAGCTCTGTATTTAGGAAGCCAAGAATACAGGGGGAGAGAGACAAAACCCACAGCAGAACGATGTACAATTATGAAGCATGAAAGGCAGTATAAATTTAATGACCCTCCAGGAGGCATGGATGCTCTGAAGTCAGGACTGGTCAGAGGGGATGCAGACATTCAGGGAAATCTTCCATGATGCTGGCCTTGGCCCAGAAAAATCTCTGTTCCTGGCAGTGGAGTCATGAGAACAACAGTATCTTTACTAGGACCTTTTAAAGGCAGAGCTTTTTTTTTTTTTTTTTGGTTTTTCGAGACAGGGTTTCTCTGTGTAGCTTTGCGCCTTTCCTGGATCTCACTCTGTAGACCAGGCTGGCCTCGAACTCACAGAGATCCGCCTGCCTCTGCCTCCCAAGTGCTGGGATTAAAGGCGTGCGCCACCACTGCCCGGCAAAGGCAGAGCTTTTGATTAGCCTAAAACATTAGTGTGACTTATCTTCTCATCTCTGGTAAATATTTAATTATAAAAAATAATGGTGTCCTTTTTTTTTTTTTTTTTTACCTTTGTGAATCTAAATCACAGCAAGAATTTATTAAAGCTCTCTTGGCAGTGAATGGCATCCCAGTGTGGCATCTTCTAACTGACATCCTATAATTAGAAGGAATTGTCTTTTCATACCACAAATCTGAACTGGCTAATTGCTCAATGAATATTTAGCTTTCTGCATAGGCAAATAGTATGTGAAGAGAGGAATTTCATTGAGTAAGTATTCAACCCAGAGAACTTCCTAGGCACCAGCTGTGGCCTGTCTCTTTGAAGTCTTCTCTAGCATCCCTTGCCCCCATCTGTCATCCCCATCCCTACCACACACACACACCACATTATGATCCTTCTAGGAAATGTAGAAGAACCCTTAATTGTCATTTGGTGTTTTATAATTTTATTTCTTATCAAATATTTCAATCATTCAAAAAATTTAAGGAATATGGCAAATATCCTTGTATCTACCACGTAGCATGAGAAATAAACCATTACATTATAAAGTCTGATGCCCAGGATTGACAACCTCCCCCTCCCAGCCCCACCTCTGGCCTACTCTTCTCATCTTTCTGAATTTGACCATCTTGAATTTGATGTTTATATCCCTGTGTACTAGCCATAAATACTCTGTGGTGTGTTTTTTTTTATGGCGCACGGTTTTTCAGAAATACTCTGAAACACTCAAAATTTATATTGTGTGTGCTTGTACATGTGTGTACGTACTATGCATGATGTGTGTGTTGGGTTCAGATAACAACACGCAGGGGTCAGGGCTCTCCTTGTGCTGCGGAGGTTCCAAGGACTGCCCTCAAGTCCTCAGGCCTGGAGGCGAACACTTTCAGCCACTGGGCCATCTCCCAGCCCAAGTGCAGTTTTTATGAGTGGGCATATATTACTCTTCTGCAACTCGCTTTCCAGATCCCTGTTGCACTTGTCAGACTCACACAGGTTGGCATCTGTAGGTATGCTCTATAGCTCTACTCCATTTATCTTTATTACTATCAAGGATTCCATTGAGGGGCTGCAGAGATGTCTCAGAGGCTAAGAGCACTTACTGCTCTTTCGGAGGACACAGGTTCAATTCCCAGCATCCATGTTGGGGTGAGAAACATCTGTAACTCTAGTTCCAGGCCATCTGGCATCCTCTTCTAGCCTTCCTAGCTCCCTAGTACATATGGGGTGGGTAAACATACGTGCAGGCAAACACTCATACACAGAAAATAAAATAAATATTTAAAAAAAGAATTCCATTTAATAAAAATGACATATTTTTCCTATGGGTGGGAATTCAGGTTGTTTATTGTTGCCTTTACAAACCACGCTACTGATTCCATATCACCCTGTGTATCTAAATCTATAGGAGAGTCTGCTAGAGCTGAGTATGTGCCTAAGAGTGGAGTATAATGGTTCCAGGAAATTGACTCTTTGGTTTTACTAAGTATTGTCAATCATTTGTTAGTTCAGAAAGAAGGGATAAATCTCCACAAAAGGAGTTGACCTTTTTACTATACCTGGTGGGTTTGGAGCTATGTTAGCTGAATTCCTTTCAACTTTCTCCCAAGACACCAGTGAATTTCCAGGAGCTTCCTATGTGTGCCCAAAGGATGCTGGGTTCAGGGAGTGCCCAAAGCGCTAAGTCACACCCATGGGGAAGAGACTGAGTTCACTCACTTTTCTGACGGCCTGCCTGCACTGGCTCCCTCTCTCCTGAACTCTCAGAGAGTGGCAGTCCTGGCCTTCGTCCTCTCCATCATGACCACTGAGGAGCAGGGACTCAGCTGAGGATTCCCCATGTGCCGGGCAGTATTTTTGTCAACTTGACATAAACTAAAGACACCCATGAGAGGGATCCTCAACTGAGGGATTGCTTCCATCAAATTGCTCTGTGGTAGTTTGTGAGGCACTTTCTTGATTGTTAATTGTCGGAAGGCCTGGTCCACCATGAGAAGTGCTGTCCCTAGGCAGGTGGTTCTGAGTTATAAAAAAAGCAAGCTCAGAGAGCCACAGAAGCGCAGTCCTCTGTGCTCTCCACCCCGGCTCCTGCCCTGTCTTCCCTCAGTGACAGACTGTAACCCATGAGCGGTAAGATGAAATAATCCCTTTTCTTCCCCAGGTTGTTCTTGGTCAGAGTTTTATCACAGTGACAAAATGAACTAGAACATCACAGGACCACACGGGGAGCACAGTGCCTCAGGAAACTCAAGACATCCTTCAGGTGAAAACAGATCCCTTTGCTGAGCCTAGGTAGGGCTCAGAACCAAGGTAATTATTCTGGCTTGAGCCACATAGAAGGATCTCAGAGAGAGAGAGAGCCTGGGAATCCAGATTCTTTTTTTTTTTTTTTTTTTTTTTTTTTTTTTAAAGTAAGATAACCACGCACTGAGGAAGCAGAAATAATGGAAATTATTTAGGGAGTAGATATCAGGCTGGTTCCCTAGGAATCACCTTCTATCAAACACCACTGAGTTAAACTTCTCTTGGACTCCACGGTATGGGAAGGGACTCCTATGTAAGGGCAGGAGGGTCAACAGTATCGTGGCAGCAGCACTCATGCAGGGGCCCAGTAATCCCAGCTGGCCAGACCGTGCTGGGAAGTGTGGTCCCCTCTGTCATGACCAGGCACCAGACCACCAGGTAGCCCAGGCCTCTACCCTCATCTTCTAAGGACATTGGGGGTTATGATAACCACGAGGAAGCCTACAGCAGCACCCTGGTCCAGGAGGAAAATGCCGACTCCAGAGCATCTTCAATTCACAACACGGTCCTGAGGTCGCTCTTCCTGTCCACCCACCCTTGTGTCAACGCTCACTTCCTGGACACCCGATCGGATGTCATCGGATGTCGCTACGTGACCTCTTTCTAGGTAGACCTGACAACTTCATGCAGCTGCCTCTTTATAACCTTGTGTGGCAGATGTGCAGCCCTTGGAAACTGGACGTTCGTCGTCGTCGTCATCTCCCCCCCTCCCCCCGGGGCTTTCTTCATCCCCAGAAACAGGGCCTGCTCTTTCCGAGGGCTGATGGAGGTTTGAAGAGATTCCAGTTCCCATGCCACATGACCCATAACAGGGCTCTGCCATCTATAGCGTGAGCAAGGTCTCCCGATGCAGGGAGCCACAGGGATCTCGGGGAGCTACAAGGACCTTTGCCTGCCCCCTGACAGTGCACCTCCCCCCCCCCACTGAGCTCCAGCTACAAAGCTGGAGCTGATTTCATTCAATTCTGCTTTAAAATAGAAAACCCAGGAAATAATTACTTCAGTCAGACATTATTTACTTAAGTAATTCTTTACTCAAACGTCTTTAGGCTTTATTTTACTAATACTACATAATTACGTAATTGTGTAATTAGGAAGAAATTAAATGACAAATGTTTGCTGAGAACAAATGAGAAAAAAATAGATCCTTTATATCCCTGCACGCCTCCATTCTGTACACTGCACCTTCCCCTCTCTTATTGAGGTCCTCCCTCCTCCCCTCCCCACCTTCCCCCTCACCCCTCCACCCTCTCTCCCCTCCATTCCTGCCTGGGATCTAGGGGACAAAGTACCCAGACAGGTAGCTGCAGTTCTGGGCTCCTTAGTCCCAAAGGCCTGTTAAAGTAAACTGGTGTCTCCCCTCACAGTCGGGCCTGCCTTCCCCATTGGGCACAGAAGTCAACTCTCCTCAGGCTTGCTCATTCTGTCTCTGAGGTCCGTCAAGCATCAACTCACAACGGGCCTAGAATATGGACAACAGGTTCCCGTAGTGCCTGCCTGAAGAATCTACCCAATGCGCAGATATGGCATGCACACCGGGACTGAGCTACCCATGGCCGTGGTGGTGGTGGTGGTGGTGGTGGTGGTGGTGGTGGTGGTGGTGGTGGTGGTGGTATCAACTCACACATACCATCACCCCTCCTTCCTTTCTCCAGCCTCAGAGGCTGTGGAAGCCAGCAGAGCTTCCTGCAGCCAAAAAGAAATCAATCAATCAACCACCCATCCAACACCCATGGAGCGTGTCCTTTGTTTGGGTGCTAAGAGAACACAAAGCAGGCAGGGCCCTGCTATGCTGATTATTCCATCAGCTGTTTGGAGCCCGGAGTGTAGAACTATGCTCTTCACAGCTGAAACTTTCCTAGGCCAGCTTGACGAGAAATAAATAATATAAATGAAAGCAAAACACACACACTCACTTCTAAATGTCCCCCATTTCCAGTAGTGACAGGTAAGAGTATTGGCCCCGAAGTTGTGGAGGCTCATGTCTCACCTCCGGAACTTACAAGCCACAGCACCCACTGCCTTCCTCCATCTTTCTCATTTTCCTAGCTGAATGGGAGGACTCACACCTATGGGATTGCTGTGAGAACTGAATGGCGCAGCGCACTCAGGCACTCAGAACAGCACTGAGCAAGCAGCCGTCATGACTGGTTCAATGTGTCACTTCAAACCCCATCTGTGTGGACAAGAGACCTTTCTAGACTCCTCATTTGGGGTCAGTTGTAGAAGAAAGAGCATTCTGAAAGACTTGGAAGGGCTTTCTGAATCTCTCTCTCTCTCTCTCCCTCCCTCCCTCCCTCCCTCCCTCTCTGTCTCAGGAGAAGCAAATAAGACTTCCTCTGATATCTCCTTTTATAATGAAACTGGTGGGTCTTTGGTTATCACCTTACGGTGGACTCATGGGCTAGAGTAATGGTTCTCAACCTTCCTAACACTGTGACCCTTTAGTACAGTTCTTGGTGTAGTGGTGACCTCCAGTCATAAAATTAGTTCATTGCTACTTCATAACTATACTTTTGCTGCTATTATGAATCATAATGTAAATATCTGATACGCAGGATATCTGATATGTGACCCTGTGAAAGGGTCATGACACCAAGGGGTCACGCCTCATAGGCTGAGAACCCCTGGGCTAGAGGAGGGGCTTAGGGAATGATGAACCCAGGCTGGACTTTTTGGGAAGCAGGAGAAAGGAGAGGCTTGGCTATTTGACTGTCCCAGCTCCCTCACTATTTGTAGGAGGGGATGGCCAGAGTCCCGACACCACTCCCCAAGCAACTTGACATCTAAGTGACCTTGGACAAACGGTACTGTCACTCTGAGCCTCAGTTTCCTCCCTTAAAATCAGGTCTTAAAAAAAAAAACCTGTTAAACCATCCTCCATGAGATGGTTAAATGGACTGCACAAGGCTATTGCTTAACTTGGGGTCCTTCCTGGCTCAAGCTAGGAATGCAATAAATGGCAATTCATTATTATATCAGGTGTTAGGCTCGGGAGCTTAGGGAAGGGGTAGGGTTCCCGGCATTGCAGACAGCAAGTGGGGGCAGGGGTGTGGAGGGAGAGATGAAGGGAAATTCTAAGCAGCTGCAGAACTGAGGTAGATCAGAGCCAGTATATGGCCCATGGCCAATCAATCACCCAGGATTGCTGTCCCCATGTCCTGCCCAAACATAATGGACAATTAGGCTGAGTGTAGCCTAGATTCTCTGTGTAAGACACTTCTACTGTTAGGAAGGAAATTCTAAACGCCTTTCCAGCCTTCCCCGCCTTCCCCCGCCTAGCTTCTTATTTCCAGGGCTCCTGTGATGTCTTTAAGGTATAATCCACTGGACAAATTTGCTCCTAGTCCACGAGAGGTAAACTCAGAGAGCTGAGGGTTCGAGATTTGCCTGCATTGATGGTAGCTTGTGTGCCCAGCCATGATCTTCCTGGCCTGTCCACTGGGTTCTTGTTCCCTGGTGGAGCTTGGTCTGGCTGTGTTTTGTGTAGTGTTAACCAGGGTGCTTGCTCCGGCATCTACCCAAAGCTTTCTCTTTGACTTCAGTGGCCCCTGCAAGCTCTCCCCAGCCTCTCTCACAGATTCTGTGTTTGCTTAGGTAGGTTCCCTTCAGACTCACCTCTGTGACCCCCAACTTTCTAGGCAGGTACAAGACCAAGCATCAGAGGGGCTAAGACAGCCATAGTGAGAACAGCCATGTTCCCTCTCTCTAATTTCCAGTTAGTCCGATGTGAAGAGTATTTGCAGTGTCCAGCTTAGGGAGTGGGGCTCAGAACCAAGTATACAAGTGTGTGCACATGTTTGTGTGTCTTTATGGGGGAGTTCTATGATGAGATAACTATAAAGGTTTTCTGTCTTGTTTTGTTTTTGTTTTTGTTGTCTTGGTTTTTTTGCTCATTTCATATATTTTAAAAGACAAATTCAGGACTGCCTTGAATGTTCTCCAGACCACATTGTAGGCAATCAATACCAATCGATGAATAAGCTGGGTTTCTTAAGTTCTAGGGTTTTCTCGAAAGTTGAGTCCCAAGGTCCAGAGGCAACATCAGGCCCTCAGCCCCTCCAGTCTCTTGGCTGATCTTTGGCTCTGCCTCCTACTGCTGGTGAGCTGGGTGATCCCTGGCCTATAAAAACATTGACAATTAGTAAGGCCCCCTCCCCTCCCTCACCTTAACCAGGGCAGGGACAGCCAGGCCCATGCCTCCACAAGTCTCTGTTCTCTGCTGTTTGTTAACCTCACAGATTATGAGAGACACTGAGAAGCTCATCACCTCCCTGGTGGACAGCAGCCTTCCCCTGGCTCCTGCTCCTACATCATCTGCACTTGACCTGGCTTCCCAAAAGCTTCCAGGCTGCCTACTGGCTGCTCCGGGGAGGAGCAGAGGTGTGCCCACATCAGCAGGATCTGGGGAGTCATCTACCACGAGCCCCCAAGGGCAAACACTGGAGAGGGAGGGGGAAGGAGGGAGCCTGGGGGAGGGGTAGAAAGAGGAACTTTGAAGAAGCGTCCTAAGCTAAGGCTACCCTGGAGTTTATTGGACCCTGGTTAAGCCCTTGTTAGCACACCCAGGAGGAAGTACGTGGGAGAGGAAGGAAGCCCAACCACTGCTCGGCTCCAAATCAATGACAGGTAATGGAGGATGGTAATTAGCATCTCTCCTTCCCAGAAGACTACAGAAGAGAAAGCAAACTTCAGCTGCAGCCGAGGGACTGCTCAGAGCTCAGAGGAAAGAGTTCCTCTGAGCGAAGGGGCTTTGCTCCCTTGGAAAACCCCCATGGAGGGTTCAGCGTCTTCCATCCTCCGCTGACTTGTTCAAACCCTAAGGTCCCCATTGGATGGGGACCCAGGTCCTGTCAGTCAAGGCTTTCCCTCCTAATTCAAGGCATTCCTCTTGGCTTGCTTGATAAGCTAACTCAAGCAGTGTCAGCTACAGGGGCCCCTCCTTGCTCTGACTTGGCATTTACCTGTCCCTCCCCAGACTTTGCCTGTGCAGTGCCGATGTGTTGCATGCCCAAGTTTCCGAACCCTGGACATACAGTCTACCATAAAAATCATGCTCAGTAGATACCCCAAGTAAGTGTTGGTGTTCTTGCCATTTGTGGGATTATTTCAAAATCATGGATTAACGAGAAAAACAAACAAGAAAGTCTTTTTTTTTTTTTAAGATTTATTATGTATACAGTGTTCTGCCTACATACCAGAAGAAGGCACCAGATCTCATTTTATAAATGATTGTGAGCCACCATAGGGTTGCTGGGAATTGAACTCAGGACCTCTGAAAGAGCAATCAGTACTCTTAACATCTGAGCCATCTCTCCAGCCCCAAACAAGAAAGTTTTAAGGCCAATTGACTCGTTTCTTCCTTCAGACCAACTTTTTAGCTGAACATTATAAACCCTTTTTTTAAAAAAAAAATGTTTGCAAACAGGTTAGAGATGTTAGTTCCTTTTCTGGTTGCTTAGACAGCAGCTACCTCACCTTGCCGGATCCTCAGCTGGTCTTGTTTCCTCACACTGGAAGTTTCTGTGTTCTCATTCCAATGGCTCTCAGCTGAACTGCTGCTCAAAAGCCTGAAGCTTAACCAGCCAAATGCTTCTAGTTTCTGGTCCTCATGCCTTATATACCTTTCTGCTTTCTACCACCACTCCCTGGGATTAAAGGCTCAGCTTTCTGGGATTAAAGTACCTGACAAGCAAGTTCATCCAGGAAGAGTTTATTTGGTTTAGATTCAGTGGTTCTCCACCTTCCTAATGCTGGGACCCTTTCATACAGTTCCTCATGTTGTGGTGACTCCCAACCATAAAATTATTTCATGGCTACTTCATAACTGTAATTTTGCTACTGTTATGAATTATGACGGAAATAATTCTGAAGATAGAGGTTTGCCAACGGGGTCGAGACCCACAGGTTGAGAACCCCTAGTTTAGCGTGTGAGGAGTACAGTCCATGATGGCAGAGGAGACACCGACACAGTGACATGAAACAGCGGGGTGCACTATTACAAGACAGCAGCAACAGGACAGGAAGTGGAATGCCATCATCGGCCTCCAGGCCCACCTCAAAGTGACCCACCCACTTTCGGGGGGGCAGGGGAGGGGGTTCCACAACCTTCCAAAGTAAGGCCAGCACTTGGGGACTACGTGTTCAACCACATGAGCCTAGGGAAGGACATTTTCCCTTCAAGCCACAGCAGACGTCATTTCACAGAGCCACGTTAGCCAGTAACAGGCAAAGCTGTGGGATACAAAGGAAGCTCTCTTTCCAAAACCTAAATTTCCTTGCCTGGAGCACTTGCCCTTGGCCAGACACCCACTCCCACTGTGAGGCCAATCTGACTTCGGTTAATATTAACAGAATACTGTCACAGAATCGGGGGAAGTAGCAAGTGGGAAGACGCCACACATCACTAAACAGCAAGAAAATACAAAGCCAACCCTCAATGGCCTACCACCCCATTGCCACTAGGATGGCTCAAAAGAAAGAAAAGGGGGGCAGGGACAGAGAGAGCAGGGACGCTGAGGAAGTGGAGCCTTTGCCCCTGCCCCTCTAGTAGGGATGAAGAATAGTCTTGCTGCTGTAGGAAACAACGCAGCCGTCCTCAAAAGACTAAGAATAGAAGCAGCATAGGATTCAGCAATTCTGCTTCTGGGGAGGCATTCAGGAGAGTTCGAAATGGATCTTGAAGAAAAACTGCAACCCCGTGTGTGTTCATAGCCCCATTATTCACGGCTGACAAGAGGTGGGAGCAATTGTCTATCAGCAAAGGAACGGCTAAGGAAAATGGAGGCTATTCCTGCGGTGGACTACTACGAGCCTAAAAAGTGAAATTCCTGGACTCAGTGGCAACATGTTACCCTGCACAAGACCTTGGGCTCTGTGGTCAATGCTGAGAAAAAGCAAGCAAGGGACCACAGAGGAAAAAAGGAAGGAAGGAGAGAGGGAGGGAGGGAGGGAGGGAGGGAGGGAGGGAGGGAGGGAGGGAGGGAGGGAAGGTGGGTGAATCATGAGCTAAATAAGCCAGTCACACCACACCCTTGTATGGGGTACCTGAGTCATCAAACTAACAGAGGCAGAAAGTGAGACAGTGGTTACCTGGAGCCAGGGAGTGGGGAAGGATGGGAAGTTGTTCAATGGGCACCAACTCTCAAGTTTTTGTTTTTCAAAATAAGAAGTTCTGGAAAGTGTTTACACAACAACTTGTGTTGTGAGTAGATTTTACTCAACTGTCCCATAAATTAGAAGCAGTTAAGATTTGGTAAAGTTTACCTTATCTGGGTTTTGCCACAGTTGATGAATCCCTACCCTCCTTGAGTCTACAGTCTTGCACTCTGAAGGCCACTAGAGCCCTGTTGGGGTTCTGTCCCCTTCCCAAGAGTGAAGCAGGAGAGGATGGACAACCACCGGCCTGTCCTCTGCAGCCCAGCACCCAGGCCTGTCCTTACACTCAGCCTCACACTGGGAAGCAGGGCAGGGCAGCCCTGAGCTTTGCAGCTAGCTTTAGTCTCACTGGCGCCCCCTGAAGAGCAGTCAGAGTAAAAATTACCCCAATCCTCATAGAAACACCAGGGGTTCTTGGCTCTCTCCTCCACTCCCCTGTCTTTCCTTCCCCTCCTCACCTCTCCTTTCCTGGGCAAGGAGCTGTTGGTTTTTCACAGATTAGGGGCGAGTCATGTATGTGTGTATACATAGACACATGTGTGCAGGGACATGGTCAGGAACGTGAAGAGAGCACTACGCTTCCAATAGAACCGCTGCACGCAGCCCGCTCTCTACAGGCCACCTCACGGCCTGGCCTCTCCCCAGACAGCTGCCTGGTGCTAATTGTTTGCTGTCCGGCTGCAAATTTGGCCTTTCCACCATAGTCCAGATGTTGTCACCGGCCAGCCCCAGACAGCTGGGCTGGCCTAGGGTCTGGCTCTCGCCTGTCAGTCCTGACATCTTCAGTGGATAATGGAACGCAAGGATGTGAGAGGCAGAGCAGGTGCATGCTAATGAGGAGATCAATTTTAATTATGATTTTAATTAAACACCCGATCCAGTAGGAAATATGACAAGAACTAGGCTGGGGCTGTGCAACCTGGAAGGAGGGAGGGGAGCCAAGAGGGGAAAGGTGGGGGCCTTCCAGGCCTCCACAGGCTTTAAAGGAAGTAAAGAGCGGTGCTGCAGGGAGACAGAAAATCCTGTGTCACCCGCAATCTGCATCTGGAACCTTCTGCCTCCGAGGTGCTCTCAGACATCCAGCCTCCAAGAGGAAATCCTAGCAAGGAGGAGAGCCTGGGACTCAGCACGCCCCACCCTTCGTTTCCTGTGGAGAAACTGAGGGTCAAAGGGGGCTGTGCCTGTCCTTGACCGTCCCACCCAACCTTGGCATCCCTCTACTGAGGCACTTACCACACTGTACAACCACGGATGCCTCCCAGCCTCTCTGGTTATGTCAAGGGTTTCTGAGGTGTGAGAGCTGTTTGTTCAACCCCAGCCCCACCCGACAGGACATGTGGCTGACACTCGAGGAGACAAGTGCTGCCGGCCAAGCCAATCTGATGCTTTCTCCACTGCCAGAGACGGACATGAAATGCAGAACCCTTCACACCCCCCTCCCCCCCTGACCAATGCTCCATATGCAGCAGACACTCAGGAAACTCGGGCGCCATGAGAAAGTTCACTCAGCTTAAAGTCCCTCCTAACATTTCATGAGAAGGGAGGAGCAGTGCCCATTAATCACTCAGGTGGTGTCCTTTCTCACATCAGCTTCTCTTTTTTGCGTGTGTACATGTGTGGATAGGCATGTTTGTATATGTATGTTTAGGCAGAGGCCCAAGGTTGATGTTAGCTCTCTTCCTGGATTTGTCTCCACCTTATATATTAAGGCAGGGTCTCTCACTTGAACCCAAATCTTACTAATCCAGCTCGCCCGTCTTCTCTGGGGATCCTCTAGCTCTGCTTCCTGTGTGCTGAGATTATAGGTGGGCCACTACGGCAACCCAGTATTTTGTGTGAGTGCTGAGGAGCCAAACTGTGGTCTTTGTATTTGTGTGGCAAATGCTTTGCTCACTGAGCATCTCCTGGGCCCTCATTCTAGCTTTTTTTAAAAAAGCATAATTAACAAAAAGAATGTATATATTTAAGGTATTTTGGTGGATATTTCTTTAAAGTGTAATTTGAGTTGATGATGAATTATTATTAATTGTAATTTCCTTTCTGAACATTAACTCTCTAGAACTTACTCTTTTATGGAAGGGGGTGTATGTGTGAGGTGCTGGGGATGGAGCCCAGGGCCTCATGTATGCAAGGTACTCTGTCACCTGAATATATCCCCAACATTGAAATCTTAGAACTGGAAGTTTGCACCCTCTGCCCAGCCTCTCAATCCTCCCCCCATCCCCCAGCCTCCCAACCCCTCCCCCCCCCACCACCACCTCTGTTAACCACTTTCTACTCTGCTCCAGTAAATTTGACTTTCTGAGATTTCACACACACAGGTGAGATCATGGCACAGATAAGATTTCTCTGCCTATGCCAGGATTAACTCACTTGGCATGATGACCTCCAGGTTCACCCACATGCTTACAAATGGCAGGATTGCTTTCTTGACAAAAGATGAAAGGATCAGTTGTGTATCTGGGCTGTATTTTGTTTGTTTCTCCATCTGTGGATGGACACTTATCTGGTTTTCATACCTTGGCTACTATGAGTAAGCTGAAAAAAAAATCATGAGAATGAAGCTGCCTCTTCTTGCACATTTCTTATGATTTCTCAACACTGCTCTGGTGGAAGACATCAGTCTGCATGTGATTGTATACATCGTGCATGTGTGTGTGTGTGTGTGTGTGTGTGTGTGTGTGTGTGTGTGTGTGCCTGTGTGTGTGTGCATGTGTGTGTGTGTGCCTGTGTGTGTGTGTGGGGGGGTGTTGGCAGATGCTAGAAGATGGTACAAAGAAGGACTTCGCAGACTACAGAACCAACCCCATAAGACTCAACAGAGAACAGTGATGGAATCACATGAAGGCAGGACTGGAAGTGATGTCACCAATGAACCCTGCCCAACATAACTTGTAGGCAACAGAAGTGTTTTATATCTTCTCTGTGTGACCTGGTAGCCCGTGGACACATGTAGCTCTGGAGCATTTGAAATACCATAGTTTGACTGGGGAGCAAGCACTTCTGAAGACTTTAATTTTAATTGTGAACATCTACAAGTCACTGATAGCTGCCATGGTGGACAAGGCAGTTGTAGATCCCTAATCAAAGTCTTTCTTTGTCCAGCAGATATGTAGCCTTTAGTCATCACTCAAGCTCATCCGTGGGCTCCTGGAGGTGGCATCTCAAGCCTCACTAGTTCTGCAATGGCGGTTTGGTGCGTGCAAAGGCGTTCCAGTTAGGGATGTTAGCAGAGTCCCTAAGCCGTAAGGACAAAGACCCCAAAGACCAACCCCAGTTCTCAGATAAACTGAGAAAGGGAGAGCTGGAAACAAGGGCCAACGCTTGGGAACCAGATGCAGCAGCTGCTGCTGCCTCTTTTCCACGGTACTGCCCTGGCGGGGTGAGCCCACCTGATCCCGTCACATAAGCAATGTGAGGTATTCCCAGCCTGGTCCCCTGCAACTACGGTCTTGTCACTGGCAGTAACAGAGAAGCTGAATTGGAGATGGTGACAGAAGTTAATTGGGATTAGATGTGCATGTTCCATGGCTAACAAAAGCACAGGTGCTTTCAGAGTCTCGCTCCAGCCAGGCCATCCTCTGCACTCCCTCCCTCCCTCTGCTTCCTTTCCACCTGACCCAGCCATCCACCGCCTCCAGGGGCCCCCAAGAGGTAGCAATTGGGCTCTTTTCTTCCTCCCTCACGTTATGAGTCAATATCAGTTGAACCTTTTCCGTAATGAACGAGGTCATTTGTGGGAGGCATGGAACAAAGGGGCTCCTGGCCTCACTTGAACACACTCATCTCGCCTCCTCTCACTTCCTCTCCTGTTCCGTTCTTTGGGCGGGCAGGGGAAGAGATGAAATCAGGGTGACCACAAATTACAGTTATAGTCTGAACACAAAGGATGCCTGTGTCCGAGCACAGTTTGGGGTCCCAGATCAGTGAGGAATGGAGATCCCCAGGGAATTTTCCCAGCATGCACTACAGCCTCTTACTGTTGAACAACTGAATTCCAAGCTTCAGAGAGACCAACGTTCTCAGGTTCTGGGAGCTTGTTCACCAGGAGCATCTTTCTAGCAAGTGAGGGACCAGGAAAGACAGACACTTAGGCAACCTTCTCCAACTGCGATTCTGAAAACAAGCGCCTTCTATCCCAAACCTAAACAGGTTCTGTGTCAGGTGCATCCTAGAGCACAATCACATTCTCCCAACCTCACCTCAGATTCATATACACAGGCCCCTCCCTGTGGGCACAGCCATCTTCCAGGGAAGGTAAGGACCCTGCTGAACCATGATTGCCTGCCTGTCTGAGACCTGGTAGCTGAAACAGACAAAAATGGAAGAGACAGCCTGCTGACCTCCTGGAGCAAAAGGGAAGTGGAGCACATGCCGAGTGAGAAGGGAGCCACTCAGGGAGGCAGATTGCAAAGCCATCAGCAAGGGAATGGGCCAGGAACAGATTGGGCAGGCCATCTACCAAATTAGCCCTTCTCATTCTATATAGCGTCTTGGAGGATGAAATTCTTTGAAATAACTGACAGTGTGTGTGTGTGTGTGTGTGTGTGTGTGTGTGTGTGTGTGTGTGTGTGTGTGTAGATCAAAGGACAACCTCGGGTACCCTTCACTATTTGTTTTTCAAACAGGGTCTCTCATGGGCCTGGAACTTGCCAAGTAGGCTAGGCTGGGTGGCTAGCAAGGCCCCAGAGATCCACTCTCTGCCTCCTCAGCACTGGGATTCCAAGTGTGTACCACCACATCTGGATTTTCTTACATGGGTTCTGGGGAGTCAAACTCATGACCTGATACTTGAAGGCAAGCATTTTATGAATTGAGCTCTCTTCCACGTCCCCACCCCAAACCCTGTCCCCAACACAGTGATTATTACTTCTCTTTTCCTCCAGAAGGCAGCCTGTATACAAAAAGCTTCAACTAGCAGGGCTCTGTGGTTGGCACACCTCGTGCCTTCTTCACTGAATTTCAGCAATTATTGAGCACCTACTGTGTTCTCCTTTCTCTGCATCATGGACCCTTACTAGAGCAATGTCTATTACCCTGAAGAATGATGGTTCTGGATAGTGAAGGAGAGGGAATAGTAACTTGTTGTTGTTGTTGTTGCTTTGTTCTGCTTTTTGAGACAGGTTTCTCTGTGTAGCTCTGGTTGTCCTAAAAATCACTCTGTAGCCCAGGCTGGCCTCGGACTCAGAGATACGCCTGCCTCTGCCTCTTGAGTGCTGGGATTAAAGACGTGCACCACCATACCCAGCAGCACAGTAACTTTTAGGGTCCTGGGAGGTGAGAGTTGAGCTGAGGAAGAGTTCAATAGATTCTCCCCAGGAAACTTGCCCATACTGAGTCAACTGGACATGGCTCCAGGCCCCACACAAGCTCCTGATGAGCACATCCACTACATTTACAGCTGAAGAACCCCAGGAAGCTGCTCTTTCAAATATCATGCCCTCACAGCTATCCTGAGCATGTTCATAATGAGAGAGCCTCACAGCCAAGGGGACCCACATCTTGCCCCCAGTCTGTGCAAACATGTTTCTTCTGCTGCCTGCCTGCCTGCCTGAGGCCAGCAATGCCATCATTCTTTCTGGTGAATTGACAAGCCCTGGCCAAGGTACAAAGACTTTATTAGCACTGACAACATTCCCCACCATCCAAAGGTCACCATGGATGCCACGGACAAGAATCCCTTTCTGGCTCATTCTCTTTAGTGGGCATGGGGGCAGGGCAGGTTGTGTATACAGTTCTTTGTCTCACAATTGGAAAATGTTGCAAGCCAGGCAAAGAGTTTAAGGAATAGTCTGACAGAAAACAAATCCAGTCCGAGCCTTGACGTTGTACTCTTTGAGCTTCTTCATATATACAAGCCATCGAGAAACTATCAGCCACCATTTAGTGAGCACTTACTACAAGTGAGGCATTTCAGAAGTCTCAAAGACATGTAAGGTGAACTCTTGGGCCTCACTTGAAGGAATTCACATCATTTTAAGGTAGTGCACCCAGGGCACGCCAGTAGCTACTCAGACGTGAGGTACTGTACAAGCACAGGGAGAGCATGCCTGTGGCACACAGCACAGTCCTGGAGGTAACGGCCCATTGTCAACAGAGGGAAGTAGAGAGGCCAAGCGTTAGGAATAGAGAAGCGTGGGCCACTGTACGAAGACCAACGGAGAACTTTATTGAACATAAGCATAGAAGAACAATTTAGATTAGTTGGAAAGACGAGGGTGCAGGAGACATTCTAGATAATAAAATGATACTGAAGAGTTGAGCAAGATGCAGACACCAGATCTAGATCTCATGAGGCAGAGAGTCAAGATGGAAAGATCCAGATAAAGCTCACTAGTTAGAGAACAATCTAGCTGCAAGGATAGAAGCCCTAAGTGACCTCTGTCCTACTAGAGAACTATAGTCTAAATCAATCCAGACCTATGTCGGGCAACATTAAATGGATGCCCTCCCAGTATGACTAGTGGACCTGGCCCACTTCTCAAATCACCACATGCATTGTCAAATACTGAGGAATTAGGTTTTCCATCTAAAAGTTCTTCCTCATCTCCCTGCCTCCAGACTTCATCTTCATCTGTACCCATCTTCTCTTTTTCCTTCCCTCCCTCCAAGGCCAGTGGAGTGAGAGGCAATCTCCTGTCCTCTAGATGTTTCCTGCCTGAAAACACTACTTGGGGGACTTCCCACATTCACTGTGCCCTTTCGCTCTCTAACTTCAACTTTCCCTCTGAATTAGTTTTCTCATCATTGAGATCATATACCTGAAGAGAAGTAACTTCAGGTACAGTCCATCCCAATGAGGAGAGCACCATGGTGGGTGTTGCTCACCCACCTGGGAGAGCAGATGCATGAGGCTACTTTACATTTGGATGGACCTGGAAGCAGGGGTGGAGTCTAACCCTCAAGGACTGCCCCTTGGAGACTCACTTCCTCCAGCTAGATCCCACCTCCCTGGTCTCTCCCCAAACAGTACCACATTATGAGGACCAAGTGTTCAAACACATGAGGTCCTGGGAGATATTCCACACTCAATGTCTCCCAGCTTAAACGCTACTCACTGTTTTATACTTTAGAACATCCCATCTTAAAGTCAAAGCCTTGCTTGCCCTGTTTCTACCTCGAACAACCACCCAGTTTCTGCATCTTCTACAGCTGCCCCCTCCTACACCCACCATCAAAACTACCCTTGCTCAGAGCACCAGGGAGCTGTGGAGCCCCATGGTGGACCCAATGGTGGACCCTCTCTGGTGTCTCCATCTTGCTCAACTCCTCAGTATCATTTGACCAGTCAACTCCTCCTTCCTGAAGCTCACCAGTTTCTGTCTATGTATCGTTTCCTCCTAACTTCAAAAAGCTCCTATGACATACATTTCATTATTTTCCCAGATGAGAAAACTAAGATGTGCAGAGACATTTTGTCTACCATACTTATCGAACAACTACAAAAGATGAGATTTGGACAGAGTTTGAGTCCTGAGTCTATGCTATTAAACACAATATTATGTAGGGGTATTTTGTTGTTGTTGCTGCTGTCTGTTTTTAAACCAGGCTAGGACAGGATAGAGTAGGACAGGATAGGGTAGGGTAGGGTAGGGTAGGGTAGGGTAGGGTAGTTGTGTGAGGTGAGGTAAGGTAGGGTAGGACAGGACAGGTCAGGACAGGACAGGGGCAATAGCATTCAATGTCAGCCTTAGCAGTTTACTATAATGGGGGTTATTTCCACCTCTCACAGCTGTCCGGAACATACCTTCAGGGAATGTTCAACACAGTCACTCAGGAACTTAAGCAACAGAGGCCCTGAAACATGCTGCAGCAGGAAGGGGCAGGACTGAAAAGTCACAGATAGGCAGTTCAGTGTCCTTCCTGCTCACATTTCTTTAACTAGATCTAGTCTCATGGCCGTACCTCACTACTAGTAGGAAGGGAAATGTTTGGAAGCAGGTGGAATCTTTGCTGAGATGTTGTATGCTCAGAATTACACTATAAATGCCAGAGTTTCTTAGTGTCAGCTCCAGGACCTTGTCTTTTCCCATAGTTTTAGTGTCCACATAACACTTCTCAAATATATATCGTCAGCCCAGTCCTCAAGCTCATTTCAGGGTACCAGTCCTGTCTATAAAAATACTGAACTTGACATTTCAAAGGAGGATCTAAAAGGTTCTTAAATTTAATATATACAAAATGCTTGGAGCTCTCCCCTATCACAATGGCCCACCTCACCCATCTCATTTTAATAAATGATACCTTGATCCATTTAGTCACTTTTCTCAGCTATCTTGGGTCATGTTATTTCCACCTTCTCCCTTTACTTCCTATATTCAACCTATTGTCAACCCTAAGTTAGTTTATCTTCAAAATAATGTAAGTTTATTCAGTCATTGTCTATGCTGTTATTCTTATCTAAGCTACCTTCATCTCTTGCCTAGATATTACAACATTCTCCTCCCTGTTCTCCAGGGTTAGTCTCTATGCCCTTCTAGAACATTCTCTAAACTGTGCCAGCCTGATATTTATAAAGTATATATCAGATTAGACCACTTCTACACACACATACACCCCAGCCACTGCCTGCCATATTGCTCAGGGTTAAACCCCAAATCCTTAAGGTGTTCCACAAAACCCCACGCTATGGTCCAGGCTTACCTGTCCAGCAAAGTCTTATGCTGTTAGCAAGCTCTTGCCCATGAATACCAGCTCCAGCCCTTCAGGCTTTCTTTGAGTTCCTTGAATATGCTATACTCTCACCAGAGGCAGCCTTTACTAGAATTCACTTTTTGCTTTTTTCATATACTACTGCACAGAGTCCACCTCCTACATGGGTGCTATGCTAAATATCTTTCCCCAAGAAAGACCTTCCTTGAAAGTATCAGTGTAAAAAGGACCCACTTCAGACTTCTGAACTCCAGAACTAGATGAGTTTTTGTTGTGCTAGTTCCTTAAGTGTATGGTATTGAGGGGCGAAGGTCCTAGTGTGCTCTCTCAGCACACCCCCTCTCTTGCTCCATGGCACAAATTGCAATTTGTAATCATGTACCTATTAATACTTTTGTGACTCATTTAATATCTTGCTGTCATGGAACCTTAAGCTCCATGGCAACTATAATGGGGCACACATTGATCTACCATTGTATTGTCTGTCCACAATATTGGGGATACAGTAGTTCAACAGTCAATAACTGTCAATGAAAGGGCCAATGGAAAGTTGGCCTCTTCCTTTCAAAGACCAGCCAATACTCCCTTCCTGAAGAGCTGGCTCTCTGTCACTCCTGACCAAGGACTCTCTGTGGATATGCTTATGATCAAACAAGGGTGAGTTTTTACTTCCTAGTACTTCAAAGAATGCATGGATCTGGGTAGCTTAAAATGGAGTGACTGAACCTAAGGCCATTCTGACCACATCTCTCAAGAGTAAATTGCTCTGGACCATCAATTCACTGTCTCTTTGCTCACTTTTTCAAATTAATCAGTAGAGAACTTGTCAATCTACTGTGAAAGGTCTTTCACAAGATGACTCCTCCTGCTCTAAATTTACAGGGCTAACATAACACAAACATTATATTTTGGCTCTGGGGCTCAGACGTCTGAGGTGGCTCTCACTGGGCTAAAATGCACATTTTCCTGGGTTCAGGGAGGATCTGGCTCCTTGCCGCTTCCAGCCTGTAGAGGCCACCTGCATTCTGGAACTTTGGGTCCTTTCACTCATCATTGAAGCTAGATGCCAGACTGAGTCCATTTTGCACCACCCTCTCTCTGCATCTCTCTGCTTCTTTCTTCCCCTCAAGAGAAGCTGGCATTTCATTCATCCCATCCAGAGAAAACAAAACCACCCCCCTATGTCAAGATCAACTGCCTAACAACCTGAATTCTGTCTGCAACCCTTTGCCTGGTAACTCCACATAAGCACACGTTCTGGGGATAAAGATGCGGACATCATTGCAGAGACCATTGCTGTGTCTGCTACCGGTTCCACTTCCATCCATTTCTCACCCACAAGAACTTGAGGCTTAAAACCATTTTTCTTCTCAACTAGGGTGGTAAGAATGGGGGCTTCGGGGGAGACCACACCACTTCTCTCTGCAAGTTTTCCAACGAGCTCTTCTCAGCATGGCTCTTCATAGCACAGACCACCCTCTAGGACTGCCAACTGTCCTTCCTGAAAATGAGCTAAGGATACCTCTTCTCTGGGTCACTGTGTTGATTACATAAGCTAACATTTGCACAGCAATCTGGAAGATGAGCTTATAGGTGGGAAAGTGCTTGTGTCTTAGCTTCAGAAGTCCGAGTTTAAATCTCGATTGCTCAACACTTAATAATGGTGTGACTGTAGCAGATATATATCATCCTCATAAATTCCCGCAAAGCCATCATTTCCTCGACTGTAAAATGGGGGTGTTAGAAATAACCCCTCGTAGAAGGTCACAATGGGGATCAAATGAAGCAGGTTCAATAGGGCATTTGTCATGCAGTAATCGCTTCATGCACATTGTGGGTGTGATCACCCATAGATTGCAGCTCCCCTTGATTGACACCAGAGTCCCGGATAAATGGTAGAGGCCCTTGCTTGTTGTTCTGTGCCTCAATCCTTTATCTGGCAAATTCTTAAGTTGCAGCTTAAGCATTGTGTCTTCAGGAAAACCTCTGCCTTCTTTCCCAGGCAGAGGCTATTAGTTTTTCCCCACTGTGTTCATGTAACACCCAGCATGCATTTCTATTACAGCATTACAATATAATGCATCAGGTGACAGTGTTTTATACACTAACACCAACACACACATAGTTCCTCAAAGGCAGGTAACATGTTCTTTCTATGCTCAATACTTGGTTCAAGACCTAGGCGATGTAATGTTTGATTGAATAGACAGAACTCTATATAACTACTTACAATCTTCTGTAATATTGAATATCTATCCATTGATTTGTCAAAACATATATCACTTTACTCTATTCTCAGTGTTTCCCATTTGTGCCCTGAGAGTAACATTCTTTGAGGTCCAAGGAAAGCTGGGAGAACTACAGCTAGAGAGGATCTCCCCTTACCCATCCCCATTCTGGGAAGAGTCCTACATCGTGGTCCTCAGACCACCATCCATCCGCCATCAGCTTAGGATCTTTCCTTCCTTGGTTCAGCAACTAGACCCCACCGAAAAACTCCACTCCAAGCAGAACAGGGCTGAAATCATATTTTCACGGGATGTCAAACCTCCTCTCCTACCTTAAATGAAAGGTATTATTTCTGAGAGGAGAATGTCACACTCCACCACCAAAATTCTGCTTCCTCGGCAGAAAACCCTGGCAGTTTCTCTGCATGGCTGGCAGCTCTCCACCCAAGGCCAATGCTGGGAAATGCACTGGGCTCCACACAAATCTTGAGAGCACAGGCCTTTGTGATTAAGACAAGGAAAGCAGAGTCCGCAAACAGCTGCTGTCCGGAAATGGGCTCTGGAAAGGAAATAGCGTCTAGGCACCGCCCCGGGACCCACCACAGACCCATACTCCTCCAGAGAAATTCACCTATCACCTTCCCAAATTTACTAAATTCTCCCCAGCTCAGCAACGTTGGGGCCCTTTCCTTGTAATGGATGGTTTCCCTGCCTCTTCATCTTCGGTATATATAAAAATATATTCTCCCTGGCTGCCAAAAAGCTGTCTATCCCTTGACTCTGTCTTCTTGCTAGAGACTGTGACCTGCTTCTGATTCACTCACATGGCAGCTGCCCTGGGATAAAAAGCTTTGTGCCGAGCTGGGCAGGGTGGGAAAGGAGTCAGGCAGTCATTGCATCATATAAGTGGGCGACTGTCTCTACTTTTTAATGAGTCGGAGTGTAGTACTGGGGAGACCAGGTCAGAAAGTGACTTTCTGTCCCTTGGGCTTTCTGTTGTGTCAACTTGGTGTGTGTGGCCTGCGGGCTGATCACACCGTAAGTTCCCCAGAGTCTCCAGTGCACTCACTGCTTACCAAGCTGGCAGCTCTCAGTCAGGGCACTTGGGCCAGATCTCCCCAGCTCCGGAGCACCAGAGTTCTGCTTCTCCTCCCTCCCCACCAATCTCAAAGGCGCCTGCTTCCTGACAGAGATGTGAGCCTGCTCTGGGCATAACCCAGATGATTAGCTCGGGTGTTCTGTGTCTTCTAAGTGCCCTGTGGCTGGGCTCAGGTGCCAGCGTGTTCCAGCCTACTGATTTCTGTGTTACAGACCCAACTACTCTCAGTCTAGGCTGCCAGCAGCTTTGGCAACATGATTTGAGTGTTGACTTCTATGTGGCCTGCACATTCTCCTAGGAATGCATTCTTACTTCCTTGATGTCCCCCCACACACCAGTCCCCAAGCCAACAGGCTCGGCTGTACCCTCATGTGACACTGGCTGGGTTTCCTAGGGAACCCACCTCCTCTAGAAAACTCACATTGACCCTGTCCTCCTTATGGAAGACTCTCCATTCAGGAATCTCCAGCCTGCTCCTCCATCACCTCTCTCTGTTGCATGCCCAGGGGCTGTATGCAAACATTTGCTTTGATTTGTAAAATGATCCATATAATTAGGGAAAAGAGTTAAATAAAGGGACTGATTTCAGAGAGCAGGCCCTTAATGACACTAATACCTGACAAAAGGGGTCATTATGATGGGCTAATGGGCCTTGCCTGGCGTTCAGCTCTCTCAGGACACAATCCAACACACTCAATTATCTGCTAATCAGGGCCATTTTGTCAGAGGTTATTGCCCTGAAGTATCAATTATAGGAACATTATTAATACTTGATGGAGACACCACTTCCATGAAAGTGTTAAAACTCCTGGGGCGCGCCCCTCCCCACTTGTACCTAGAGTGTGCACTCTCTTTCTGCCCTAATTGAGCTACCGGCCTGGGGCTTCCCATGACCTATTGGGTCTACTGGGAAGGAGCCAAGGCTGTGATGATGTTCCCGAATTTGTCACCTGTGACCGGAGCTGGCAATCCCAACTCTTAATGCCACCAGCTGGCAACAGTGACTTAGCCCAAAGCCAAGGCATTACTGACTCAAGATGTGGGAGGGGAACTATGAGCTACAGGAACAAGAAGTGTGTGTGTGTGTGTGTGTGTGTGTGTGTGTGTGTGTGTGTGTGTGTGTGTGTGTGCGCGCATGAGCACCTGTGTATATGTTTCTGTCTTCCTTCTGTCTGTCTGTCGTCTCTCCCTTTCTCTCCTTCCCTCCCTTCCTTTCCTCCTCTTTCCTTGGTGTGTGCTTGCTCTCACACTCTCCACTCGGGTCTCCTCCCCTCTCTCTCTCCCTGCCCACTTTCCTCCCCCTTCTTTACATTCCCTTCCCTCCTTTTCACCAATGGAGCTCAAACAAGACAATAAGAAGCCAAGGGACCGTGATCTCCCACTTCAGAACACTTATGTCCAGGACACAATCTATGCCGCAGCCTAGAACACACTTCCCGCTAGCGGATCTGTCGCCTGTGAGGAGGTGGTGGTGGCAGACACAGAAACTGGAGGGACACCTCTGAAAGGCAGGGCAGGTGAGGAGACAAATCACAAAAGGGGATTTGGAATCAAATCAAGCCGGGCTGCAATTCCTGTGCCAATGCTCACTGGCAGCAAGATCTCAAGTAAGTCACTTAACCTCTCTAACCCTCTGTGGAGACAGGATCTGGGGCAGGGGTGGGCTTCAGGATGACAGCTGTGCTACTTACTAGTAAAAACTGGAATGGGTTATTCAGCCTCCTTGAAATCCAGTTTTTCCCATGCAGGCTACAGCTAGTCTTATCCATAAGCTAGAGCCACAAGGCAGGCCAAACGAAAACCTGCATGGAGACATGACCGCTAGGGGCCATTCCCAGGATGAATACTAACTTTGAGGTAGGCTCTGAGGTAGAAAGAGCTAAGTAACAACCCCAGATGCTCAGAGAATGCAGACTCTCTCTGTCCCTCAGACACCTGCTAACATTTGCATTTGGTAAAGAAGGTGGCAGTGGACTCCTGGGCCCTCCAGTGTCTGGCATCATGGGAAGGTGACGGTTTGAGAGAAGCCGCTTCTTGGAGACGGATACGACTCTCATACTGCCATGGCCCAGCAGGCCTGGACTTTCCCATTTCCACCAGGGCAAAAAGCAAAAAGAAGATTCACTCATGTGGGAATCTCCAGGAGTCTGGTTTATAGGCAGAGTTCAGTCTTGGGAGGAAAGAGTTAAGCAGAAGAGACGGAGGCATTCTCTCTGCTCTGGTTTAAGAAACAGAGATTTCAAGCATGACCCCCCTCATGCATTAGTCAACAGGTGTTGCGCACATCCTAAGATCTGAGCACCAGGACCACCTACTGTGTAAGGGGAAGCCAGCTCTGGACAGCTCAGTTCTGCTGCAGTTTGGTCGCTGTGATAATCTGGTATCTACTGACACACAACTCGAGCTTTCTGGGTATGTGCACTGCTCAGTCGGGGGGGAGGGGCGGGGGGGGGGAATGAGCCCAAGGAGAGACAGAGCATAAAGACAAGTGTCCGAAGACGCTACCCAGAGGAGGCAACCTTCTCAGCCCAGCCGAGTCAGAGAGCAAAGAAGTGGATTTCAGCAAAACTATGAAGTTCCAGCCAGGAGTCTAACCCTAAAAGCAGCTGAAAATGAAGAAATAGAAGCCACAAACTCTTTCCTGGACATCGGAAAACAGCAAATTGGAGGTATTTCTTTGACTTTAGTAGAATCCAGTCCACTGAAGGATGACAGGTGCGCCCCATCCTGTAGTTCACCCAGGATGGCCAAAGAGGAACTGTCACTTACAAGCAGAGCGACCTGACATCTGTTTGGCCCAGGCCTTGGTGGTAGGAAGGGCTGGTTGAAGGAAGGACTGAAGACACTTCAGGTCCACCCTGTGACCCTCGATTGTGGCTTATGAATGTGCTGTTTGGTGAACCTAGGTAATTAGTGTTTGTGTTAAGCAGTTACAGGGTTAAGTGCTACCAGGGGTTTGATCTGGGCTGACAGAGCCTGAGCTGCAGAGTGGGGTGGTTGCCTAGCAACAACACCTGTAGCACATTAAGCAGCCAGTCAGCTTTGTCAACTTCTAGCAAAGGCTTTGTAGAGCAGAAATGGGGGGGGGGGGCAGGGAGGCCACGGAGGTTGATAGGGCATAGAGGTGGAAAGCTGGGCAGAGGGTCTCAGGATAGAGGGGGTCCTGGGTGGTGGGGGTATCAAGCAATTCCTGGGTCCTTCCAGGATGGCTTTGTGTCATTTGCCTCAAGCAAGGGAAAGGAAAACACGATCAGGTAGGTGCCCTCACCCAAGTAAGTGTCCTCAGTGCTGTTCTCACTGCTTCCTAAAACCTCCAAAGCACCCAGCCGTCACCCCAAGCCCTCTCCCACACAAGCTGCCTCCAAATTGGATCCCTGGGGAGGGGGCCTGAGGGAGAAGTGCTCTTGTTTTGTTTGCAGATTTGAGGGGATCAGGAACGAAGAGAACAAAAGCAGACACCCCAAGAGAGGAAAACCCTGCCCTCTTCCTGTTATGCTTTCCCACGTGACTTTACGGACATCATCCCATGTATACCGAGACATGGCTAAAAAGAAAGAAAAAAAAATAGATTTGGGAAAGGATGGGGACTCAACAATACCATTGCTAATTAGGGAATTCATGGTCTAGTGAGCACCTGACTTTTGCCAGCATTCCCAAACTGCCTCAGAGTAGAGTGATACATTCAAAAAAAAAGCCATCTGAATGTTGCCTGAACAATCAAAAGGCTTGGATCAACTCAACTTCCACCCCTCATAAGCCATGAAGCCCTTGGCTATACCTACCCTGAGACACAATGCCCAATAGGGCATAATTACAAACTGACCCGCTTCCCTGATGAGGGGCAAAGGAAGTTTTTTAAGTAAAAGCCTGTTACAAATGCTATAAATCCTGCTATGCGGTGAAGGTACCCGTATCACAAAGACGGTACGAATAAATCTGCTCTTTTGGAATCAGCTGAGCTGTTTGTTATTTGGCTCTGCACGCCAGGGAGAGGAGCAGCCACGTGTTGTGTTGCTGGGTAACTCGGTGGGGCGGGTGGCACTGAGCAGGGGCCTATTCATTGATTCTAGGCTAGGTTCACTGGTTCAAATCCAGCCCCGGGCCAACAATTACTGTAATCACTGGGTTTGGAATTCAGAGAGACTGACTTTCAGGAGACCTTTCGCTCATCTACGACCCACTGAATTTACGGCATAAACTTAGGCGTGTGGTTACAAGAGAAGCCGAGAGGCCGCAGAACCCGGTTCACAGGCCACACATCTGTGCCTACCTCCTTTGCACAGGTCAGTGCTTACTCCTTCTAGACCATCTTTTAAAAGCATTCTAGTGGCTGAGGGGTGATGCTCTATGCTCTCCGAGCTGGGAAATAAGTATCAACATGCCTGGCCATATCTGACACTGTGCGCCCGTACCCCAGCCTCCCTTTCATAGCTGAGAAAGGAAGCAAATCTCCCTTTTCCACACCACGGCTAAGATCGTTCCTTTTCCCACCCTAAAGTCAAACCACATCTGATTAGCACAAAAGGTATATATAGAAGCCGGCAGGCTTAAGGACCTGCCAAGCCAGAAAAGCATCTCCCCACCCCAGAATGCACCAAGACTTCTGTGTGTGATTTTGCGGGTTTCCTATGTGGCTGTGGGGTCCGAGGGTGCCCTGCCACACCCAGGGTGGTACACACTTTGTGCGCGTGTGTACACCAGTGTGTCTGCCAGTCGCTCACTCCATGGCTCCCCTGCTCTCTGTGTTGTACTGTTATTTTCATGCTCGGGGTTATATTTAACTCAAGTCATAATATTTGGGGGGTTGGAAGCCTGCTGTTTCACCAAGAAAGGCATTTGAATATTCTCAGTTCCAGAGAATTCCAAGGGCTCCGGGAAGAGAGTGAGGCGCTTGCCCCAGATTTGTCTGACACCTCGTGGTCACGTGGACTCCATTAGTGGATGACTGAGGCGTTGAGCAGGCAGCCTAAAGGAATGCTGTAGAAACGCTGAAGAGGAGCCCCTGAGTGATGTCAGCAGGAGGCTGATGCCTCTGGGTGTCTCGGGGCACTCACCCCACACATCCCCACAGGGAGGGGAGCTCTAATTGGCAATATCACCGGCCCTGTCACCACCCTACATCTTACACATCATGCCAGTCTGAGGGGGGACACAGAACTAGAGTCCCATGTGGCAGGAAGAGAGGCGTATCTCAACTCATCCTGCCTCTGTCAAGCAGGCAAAGCGTGCAAATTGAGCCCTGTCCTGTCCCGAGGAGCAGCCATTTTCCCCTCAAATGTCTCGGCAAAGTTAGCATGAGGCAAAGCATGGGTTGTCCGGCAAGAGCAGAAATGAGGACAGTATTATTTTTATCCCTACACGGTCATTCTTGATGACAGGTGGGTCCACCTGTGAGCGGATGCTATAGGTTCCCGTACACTCCTGGGTTCTAAGCCTTTCCACTATCTGAACAGTCTTCTGGGGTAAGTTTGGAGTAGACTCCATGGGGCAGGGCGGGGGCAGTTGGGGGACAATTCCAGAGTATGCTATGGTGGGACTGACTGACAGGTAGATAAAGAGTGAGGACAGACAGGGCTGTTCCGTCTCTTTATTTGTTTGAGATTGGGCCTCAATCTGTAGGCCAAGCTAGCCTGAAACTGGTTCAGGTTCCTGCCTCAGTCTCCAAAATGACGAAATTACAAGTGTGTGCTACCACATGGGTCTCAACCATATCTTTCTGTGTTAGAGGCGAGAAGGGAAAGTGCCGTATCCTGGGTAGCCAGCACCATGTGAGCCCTTCACCAGCAAGAAGGACAGCAGAGACCTGAAGGCTCATCCCAAAGAACAGGGCCTACTGATGACAGGAAGGCTCTGCCAGGCGGAGGAGCCTGGGAGCAGGAGAGAAGGGGGAGTCAGTCCAGTCCCAAGTCCTCATGGGACATCTCCAGCCAAGCTTAAGTACTAAAACCAGTATTGGCTTCACATTCATGGGAACTGACATATGGTATAATTTTTTTTTAAAAAATCTTCCAAGTTCCCTAGGCAGCTTTGACGTGAATATTAATACTAACATAATTTCATGATGATTAGAGAACACAATTAGGGGCTATTAATAATGACACAAATAATGACATTTAAGGCCTCATTTTAATTTGAGTAATATTCTGTCTGGTGGTATTTAAACAGCTCTGTCTAGCACAATTAGTGCAGGGCTAGGGTGCATTCACTGCTCATGGAATCTACCAGTCCCACCTCACCAATTCACCTCCATGACAAGAGAGAAATATGGGGTCAGTAACACGATTCTGAGAAGCATCCAGAGAACGCCCTCTGTCCTAGATGCAGTCTGACCCCTGGAAACAGTTCTCCTGGACAGAGACTTGGGTCCAGGTTCTTAAGAGTCCACAGTGGCAAAGATTGCTGGTGGCTAGAGCCCACTAGACAGTAGATGGTTCCATCTTTCCATCCGCATCTTCCCAGGAGGGGTGTAATGGTTCTTCTTGACTGCCAACTCGGTTGGATTGAAAGATACCTAGGAGATGGGAAAAACACACTTCCTAGAGTGTTCTGAGAAGTGTTGCCAGAGATGACTGACATGTGGAGCAACCTGTGGGCAACACTTGCCCTGAAATGGACAGTACCATATAACATAGTGGGGGTTCAGTGTACTGAAGCAGAAGAGATAAGCCCACCATCAGAAAGCTCACTCCCCATAGCCCCTGCTTTCTGTACACAATGAGGGGAGTGTCCTCGGCCACATACAGCTCCCACCATAGTCTTCTTCCTCACCATTCATGCATGGGCCCCAGAAACCATGGAGCTAAGTGACTCTGCACTGACACCTCTAAAACCGTGAGAGGAAATAGGTGGTTTTTCCTGTAAGTTGTTTTGCTCGCGCATTTTTACAAACAGGAAAAACAATTGAACCCATGGTACGAGGGGAAAGTAGGTTCCGTATTTCCAGTTCTCAGTGAAGTACTATTGGACATACAACCTCCCCAGTGACTCCCAGAAGCCCCTCAGTGACTTTATTATGTGTCTGTCAGAGCACATCACATATCATCCTACAATAATGACCCACTAACATTCCCACCTCCCTCTCAGGTGGAGGGGTGGAGCTACGTCTTTTCTGCCTTTAAATCCTCAGGCTCCAGGTATACCGTTGGCTCCCAGTAAATGCTCACTAAGTACCCTAATGGCTGAACAACCATGGGAGTTGCCCTCCACCCCTGGAGCACTGCTGAAGTTGATATTCCATTACAGTAATACACCTGCTGCAAGACTCTGAGATGTGTACAAGCCAACGCTCCACCTCAACTTTTGGATGCTTGCAGCCAACAATAAACGTCTTAGAAATGACTAAGGTAGTTGAGGTGCGCAAAGAGGATGTGTCTGGGAAATGTGGAAAATGCGGTGTTTAAACAGAAGTCTGTGCCTTTTAGTACCTAAAGAAACCCAAGGTTCCTAACCTATGAATTAACTAGTGGGGGAAACAAACCCTAATTCCTTGGTGTAGTCTGCAAATTCTAGAATAAACTTGGCAAGGAATGGTAAGTATGGCTGGACTAGATGCTACATTTTTCTCCCATTCCTGTATCTAAAGGGCAGAAACCGCAAATGTCCTGATAAAGACAGACCGAATAAAGGAGGAAGCCAGAGGATGAAAGGAAGCAAAGAGGGAAAGGGAAAGCCTGTCTACTGAGCGCTGATCATGTGCCAGACACGCGCGATGCTGAACGCCCACCATCCTCTTTGATCTTCACCATAATCCTTCGAGCTCTGCACTGTTATTATCCTCATTTCACTATTAGTGAAACTCAAGTACAAAGAGGCTAAAGTCATACGCTTGGTCACACAGCGCTACGTGGCTGGGCCAGGCTAAAATCCCAAGTCTGTCTGACTCCAAAACCCAAGACTGTCACCACACGCTGCCCCATGGGCAGGTGACTGCGAAGGACGAGGAGCATGTAAGCGTGTTTGTGCAACAAGGAAGAGGTTGGCCACCTGCCAAGGAACATCATAGAAGAGGCAACCTGTTGATGCCCCTCCTACCCAAGGATCCTGCCGTTGGGCCTGCAGGGGAGAAATGGAAAGCCGCTGGCCAAGGGCCAGCACCGGGAGCTCTAGAGCTGATGAGGGCTGGAGGCTGGCCCCCTGGAACGGGTGGCATTGGACATGCCCAAAGACACGGTTGGCAGGCAGCCAACTGCAGCACAGACTGACGGGCTTTGGCAGAGGCCAGTGAGGCTGTGGAGGCCAGGGCAGGGCCTGAGAGCTTCAGGGGACGTTAAGTGGAACCCTTTCTGGGTAATTGACTCTGTCTTCCCCTAGGACCCCCGCCAAGCCCAGGCAAGCCCCAGCCCTGACACGCTACAACCTGTCTGGAGTCTGCAGAGACAGAGCGCCTGGTTGACAGCAGGCTGGTGATTTTCTTCTAAGACTCACCCCTTAGGAGGCAAGGCTCCTTTTGTCTGAATCCCTAATGAGTGTGTAACAAATGGAACCATGAGTCCTCACCACCCACAGCTGCAGCGAGGGAGCCAGCAAACAGAGCAGCAGCGAATGGAGGACAGACTACACCCTCTTCACACCCCCAACACCAAGCACGGGGTCTCACGTGGGGCAGGGAGTCCCAAGGGCACTGGGTCGCCGATCCAAAGACTCTCATGGTAATAGGACTTTTCAAGACACATCGTATTCTCTGATCACAACACGACTCGGTTTTCCAAAACACACCACTGTCCTTCAAATCTTTCCCTCTGCCTACCCATCCCTCCCACCCAGCTCAGCTCAAGGCAACAACAGGAAACATTGCCCGCTGTGATGGGGACCCGAGGTTCTAATCCCCTGACCCCTTGGGAAGTATCTATGAAAGGCACACAGGGGACTTATGAACGCTACATGGAGATGGGGCTTCCTGGGAAGGAGAAGACAAGCCAAGAAGCAAGTCCATTGTGGGACAACACTGCCTGTCCTCTCTGGTGTCTGTGCTGCTTTTCATACCATGAACTTCAACCAAGCTTCTCACCTCCCCGCTTAGCAGCAGTGCCAAAGCTGTGAGACATTGCTGTCCTTACCCACAGTTATCTGAGGTAACATATCTGAGGACTCTCCCTCTATCACCAGTCAGAAGTAGAGTACTTCGGATGCCATCTCTGAATGTTTCTTGGACACCTCACCCCCAAGTAGACCACAGTTATGACAGCTTTTTTTTTCTTCTCTTTGACCATCATAGCTATTTCCTCCAGGCTGGACATGTCTATCAACCTCTTGATTCAGGGCAGCCATGACCACCTTGAAGAGTTCTCATGACGTGAGGTCTATTAACATTTCTTCAACGTGCCAGGAATGGTGGCTTGTGCCTGTAAATCCCAGCACTTGGAAAGACTAAGGCAGGAAGATCATCTACTCTGAAGGCAGCCTGAAGTCCAGAGTGAATTCTAGGCCAGCTTGGGCTACAGAGTAAAACCCTATCATTGAAGTTTTCCCTCGTGGGAAAAACTCACACCATTCCCCCTGAAGCCCCTCCTATCCCCAAGATTCCAATCACCACTGTGAAAGAGGTGAACAGTAGACAGGGCGGCCCTTCTTGGTGATGTAGCTGTTGCCAAAGGAACTCTTCGCTGGTGCAGCTTTTCATGAGCAGTCCACACTACTGTAGGACTCTTCTGTGCTACAAATGTCTATAAATTGCCCAGAGGACCTCCAGGCTCCTGCAAGTGACTCCAATAAACTTACTGACTCCCCAAGCTAGACTCGAATGGAATCATTTCACTGATTGGTTGGTGCCCCTTCTCTGTCTTGGGGAACAGACATTTCATCTTCCCAGGAAAGGCCATGCCACAGTCCCTCTTGTCTAAACTATTACAACAGACGCCTGATCAACATCTGGGACTCCTGTCTCTCCTGTCTGTGTGCACCATTAGGATTTAGGTTCCCGACAGGGAACAACTATACTCAACATTCATGAAGAGCCGACTATGTTCTTCACATGTGTTAATTATATAAACTGTATGTCGCCAACAGTAAATAGACCTATCATTCTCAGGGGAGAAAATGTCTGACTCTTAGTTCAAGGGCACAGTCCACCACGGCAAGGAGGCAGGAGCTTGGCTCACACTGCTGTTAACACGGCTCCCTTTCTCCATCTGTACAGCCCAGGATCCCAGCCAGGGAATGGTGCCACCCACAGCAGGTAGGTCTTCCTACAGTAATTAACATCAAACAAGACAGTCGTCTACAGACATGCCTGGAGGTCCCTCTCCCAGGTTATTCTAGATTCTGTCCTGCTGACAATCAGCATTGACCATGTCACATAGCAGGGAAATGAAGGAACCCAAATCCCAAGTTATCATTCTTACTCTCAAGACTCACAATGATATCATACTTGCTCTCCCCTACACACTTGGAGTGTCCTCTCAACTCTATCCCACCATAACTCCAAACTCCTTAGTATGCTGTGCCTTCACCTGCCCGTCCTGACCCGTCATCTTCTCCAGCACCCCCTCCTTCACCTTACAGCCCAGCCCATGGGGGTGGGGGTGGGGCGCATTTTCTCTCTCAAGAGCCACCAGCATTAGTACTTTCGTTCTCTGGGTTTTCCCCCTGGTGCCATCAAAAGCCATCTTTGTCCTTTTGAACCTCCCCAGGAAAGCACCGCTGGTAAAATCCAGGACACACCAAGTCACTATGTTTACTCTTCTCCCAGGTTCCTTAAGTGACCTCAAGTGGCTGCGTCCCTAGAGAAGGCAAACTCACCCCTCCAAGCATCAATGTCACCACCTGTGAAGGACAGTACTTACTTGCAAGAGCTGTTAGGTTTAGGAGGTCACTGGGGGGTGGGGGGGACTTGGCTCCTAATGACTCTGAATTGAATCTGACATCCTTTTCCCCAGCTCCTGCTACACAGCACACATTACTGTCTGTAATCAGTTTGGCTGCTGTGATCCCCGCCCCCCCCCAAGAAACCATATGTTACTCATGTGTATAGTGACTATGTCCTGGTCCCGTCAGCCTCTACGTTCCCTAGACACTTTACTGTGTGCCAACCATGGAGCTCAAAAAAATGCATGTTGTATGTGTGACTTCATCTAGGAACCTGATGAGCATCATGTTAAAGAGGTAAACCCAGGTGATTTCTAAGTGCCTTTCAACTCCTGAGAGTCTAGAACTTGTACCATCAGATCCCCAGAAGTCAGTGTGCAAAACTGAGCTCCGCTTGCCTTGCACTTTTTGTTACCGACAAGATCAGCTTGAGGTCACACTGACTCTTCAAGCTCACCCCTAGCCCCTTACATTTTTTTCCTCCCAATTATTTTTCCATGGGTCTGGCATTTCTAGTCCACGCCAGGAAGCTGAAGTTCTCTGGCAGCCCCAAACCACGGCTGCCACTGGTGAGGAAGTCAAACTGGCAAATAGAAATGTCACTCAATCATTTCCCGGCGCTTTCCTCTCGCTGCCCTTCCCCACCGCATATAATGAGAAATTCTTTTTGCCCAAATATTGTTTGAATTTCAAATACACAATTTCCCTGGGGGTGACCAGATGAAAAGAGAAATCTGGTTTGCAACATAAGACCTCTATGCGGAAGTTGCATTGAGCGAACACCGAAACTAAATTTTTATTGAGCTCCTTGAAATGACGGGCACATCAAGGAAGCCAAGCTCCTTCCCCACTGTGGTATGCTTAAATTATTTTAAGTGAACACCCAGGAAGCACCCCTCAAGGGGTGAGAAAAGAAGAGAAGAATTTGAAACGCAGTGGGCAAAATGATAAATCTGCTTCGGCACTGAACTTCCAGATTCTGCCCCGACACTAGTCTCCTACGCAGGCTGTCTGTCCACAGCTGGGGTGATTAATGAGAAGGGGTGCCTAGGAGTCCCCCAGGACAATGACTTCCTACTGCACTCAAATCACAGAGGGTATTTTAACAGGAATACACTAACACCTGCGCCTAGCCTGGACAAGGCGCTTTGTGTGTGTAAGGCTCAGGCTTCAGAGTTGCATTTAAAAGCTTTCAGAGAGTTCAAACATGCTTCCGGTGTCGGGTCTGTCCATAGATTCAGAGTGTGTCGGGGTCTCCTCTGACCTGGAAGGTAATTTACTTTATTCTCAAGAATGGGTGTGATTTGCCGGTGTACAAGCACTCCTTCCAGGTAGGGCCTTGGGTAGCTTAGGGACGCTCTATCTAGCCATGGATGACCCTGAACTACTGATCCCTCTGCTTCCATCTCCCAGGTGATGTAAATGGAACCATGGCCTCCGGTATGCTAGCAAGTACTCCACCACCTGAGCTACATCATTGGGTCAGGCAAGTCTTTAAATAACCCGCACCCTAAAGTGAGTAGACCTCCCTGTAGCTAAAAACAGTGCACTCCTAAGATTGAGGTATTAAGGGTTAGTTGTTAAAGGGCAAACAAAAACCAGGACTCTGGGGCCTAGAAAGTTCCTTGTGGATCTGTATGCCAGGTGGTAAGAATTTGTCGAGAGGAAAATGGGCGTGGGGGGGGGCACAGACTCTGAGAGTGGTTAAGAGACCCACTAAAATCCAAGGTGAGGCAGTAAGTAGCTGGGGGGAAAAGTGGGTACGTGCACTGTTTGTTCTTCCAGGAGCCCTGCCCGGGACACGGCTGAGAGCTGTGCCCTGATTGGCTCCTGAATCCAGACAAGAGGAGACAAGTCCATGGAAAGCAGCACTTGCCCACAGTGGCTCATCCTGGGAGCCCCATCTTCATGGCTGATCAATGCACCTGAGAACTACCTCGCAAGAAGGTGCTAGGGAGACTGGAGAGAGGCGGGTGGGAAGAGGACTGATCAAGAGAAGGGTCTACGTTCCTGAAGGGGGTCCTGAAGACCCGAGAGCTCCCTTCAGAACCTGTAGGCACTGTCAGGGGCTTATGCCTGTGCGAACGGGGCTGAAAAGGGAAAGGAGGTGTGGCAGGGAGAGAACATGATCCATTCACTGCCTCCAGGCACTGGGCGCCATTGTGTTGGGAGTATCATGGGCCCGCTGACTGACGTACTTCCTCCTGGCCCCCAGTAGCCTGGCTGCAGCCAAGTTTGGGTTAAACAGCAAACAGACAGGCCTGCTTGGAGTACTGCCCTTGCCAGAAGGCAAGAGGGCCAGCCTTGGGCTTCCTAGCCCCAAGTCAGCTGCCTAAGAGCTCTGTCCTGCTTATGAAAGGCTCCCCTCTTTCTCTCTTTTTCAGCCCTGTGCTCTAACTTATCCTTCCCTTTGATAACCAACTCCAAACACATTCCGCAGAGGCCGGGCCATCAGTGCACAAAGGCCTGTGCTCTCAGAGCTGAAAGCAGCGCTTCACTCTTGGGGGGATTTCTATAGCAGGCAGAAGCCACCAAACAAGCTCTTACACTTAAATCAGACAATGCCCAAGGTGGCATCGAGGAGACCAG
Organism: Peromyscus maniculatus bairdii; assembly: GCF_049852395.1. Taxonomy (NCBI): domain Eukaryota; kingdom Metazoa; phylum Chordata; class Mammalia; order Rodentia; family Cricetidae; genus Peromyscus; species Peromyscus maniculatus. The sequence continues at coordinate 44,384,132 of NC_134858.1, forward strand.
CGTTAATGACTCAGCGAGCAGTGCGCTTCTCTGTTTAGAAGCTCTACCTCAGCATGAGAGAGCAACCTACTGCCCTTCCCAGCCTCCACCAGATCCCTCCCCTCCTACCTAGAGAGCCAGCCGGTTGGCTCTCTGAATCCTGAGCATGGATCCCCCAGGCCCACTTCAATGAGTCCTCATTCCCTTCTCTGCCTGAGGAAAAAAAAAAAACAGTGGCATTAAGTCCTATGGGCTCCCTGTTCTCCTCTTCATTCTGAAGACAACGAAACCATGGCAACCATTCAAAGTCACAGTCAGCTGGTGATAGCCAGGACTAGAACCCTGCTCTCTCAACTCACTCCATCCCCTTCCATTCACAGGAGAACTAACACAAATAAAATGATTTGCATAAAGTACTCTAGATAATCCCTAGCACATAAATGCCTCCCAATAAATGCCGGGTGTTGTTATTTATTAGAGTAACCATGGCATTGTTTTCATACAGTCCATTCATGTATCCATGGAGTGCCTGTTGTGAGGCAGGCAGTCTGCAGGTGCCTGGCCTTACTCCGGGAACATGAATATGAACATGGCACAGCTCTGTCCCCTGAAGCCTTCATGGTAGATGGGACCGTGGTGAGGCAGTAGCTGAGGGGAAGGAGAGGGTTTAGTGGAGACCATGGGTGGGATATCTTCTCCTGATGTCAGGATGCAATAAAGAGAAATTGGGATCTGAAGATGAGCCAAAGTCAACACAGGGAAGGGGAGTGGGCGTGAGGAGAAAGGAAGGATGCAGAGAATGTCCTAGGTAAAGAGAATGCTCAAAAACACAACTGTGAATGAAGGCAAGATGCATCTAGAGAAAGAATATAAGACGGGGTGGCATCTGGGAAGGTTACCAGACATGGATTAGAACAGGGACACTCACCTCATCAATTCCACACAAAGGAAGCTGTACTTGGTTCTGAGGAGTAGAGGATAACGCACAGACCTATTGGCTGTCCCAAGACCCCTGGCGGGAACGGGATTAGAAGGGGGCACAGCAATGGCGGGGTCAGGCACCCATTCTAGCATTTGTTCCATTCTGCCACATTCTTTGTGGTGATGTGATATTGTGTTCCCCAAAATATTGTGCACCCTAATAAACTTATCTGGGGTCAGAGAACAGAACAGCCACTAAATACAGAGGCCAGAAAATGGTGGCACACACACACACACACACACACACACACACCTTTAATCCTAGCATTCCAAAGGCAGAGATCCATCCAGCTCTCTGTGAGTTCAAAGTCACACTGGAAACAGCCAGGCATGGTGACACATGCCTTTAATCCCAGGAAGTGATGGCAGAAAGCAGAAAGGTATATAAGGTGTGAGGACCAGAAACTAGAGCCTGGTTAAGCTTTTAGGCTTTTGAGCAGCAGTTCAACTGAGATCCATTTGGATGAAGACACAGAGGCTTCCAGTTTGAGGAAACAAGATTAGCTGAGGAATTGGCAAGGTGAGGTTAGATGTGACTGGTTCTGCCTCTTTGATCTTTTAGCATTCACCCCAATACCTGGCTCTGGGTTTGTTTTTATTAATAAGACCTTCTAACAATTCATGCTACAATTCTTAGCTTCTCATCTTGAGTCACCAGATAAGACCTGCATTAACAGAACTCATGAAGGAGAAAAGAAGATGAAAGAAGGGAGCTACAGCCAATCAGAGCAGAGGAACTGAACAATGGTTTTCCCTGGTCGCTTGGATCATTACCCAAAAAGCTTGCAGCACCACGTAGTGAGATGAAGATCTTAACCACTGACCAGATATGTGACCCTGGGCAACCTTCGTTTTCCCATCTGTGGAACAAGGACATTTACTAAGAAATAGGCAAGCTGCCTTGCGGTGTTCCCGTTCATGCTTCTATTACTTGAAATACATATCCTCCATGATGCTTTTGCTGTGCCCCTTAATGTTTATTAAAGCAGGATGGATTGTTCTCTTCTTCCGGCGGAGCAAACACAACTCACCAAAACCAGGTACCCTGCACCATGAACAAAGACGCCTCCCTTCGGAGTTCTTGTCAGTCAACCCAAGAAGGAGCTGGCTCCGATACCAGCCGGAGACACCTGGTAAACTGGCAGCATATGGCTGACTCTTATCTTCAGGAACTTCAGGAACCCTTCCACAGGCTCTCTGCCCTCGGGCCTGCAGAACTGCTCTCACTGGAGAACCACAGCACAGCACGTAGTCTGTATCCAATAGCTCTAGGGGCTGACTAAGGGGCAGGAGGAAGTTCCAAGGGTTTGGGGCAGGTGAACAAAAATAAATAAATAAAATAAAACAAGCTAGGGTGGGAGCAGAGCAAACCTTAAGTCTGAGCTGGTTTTGGCTGGAAAATGCTCTCCCATCCATGGCTTTAGGAAACAGGCCACACAGCATCCAGAGGCGCACAGCTGCACGGAACAATTCAAAAATTGCCTTGTTGGATCGCAACGTGCCAATTTTTCAAATCCAGAGCCATTTTTACTATTACAGTGTGTGCAGCCTAAGCCTGGAGAATTTTCTTCTGGGAGGGAAAATTGATGCCGGGGGTTGCCATTAACCCCGATTATCACAGCACTACCCATTCCAAAACTATTCTTGGGAATCAAAGGGCCTAGAAGAAGCTATAGAGGCCCATGGTGAGGTTGGTGCCCAACATCACAGGTGCTAACGGCCAAAGTCCATTAGCCCCAAGTCTCAGAAGGGTAGGAGAATGAGTGAGATGGAGGGGGAGAAAGAGAAGCAGCATGCACAGGATCTGGGCATGTGTTTCCCCAGGAATTCCTAGGCTCTGCTTGTCGGCCTGCACACTGGACTTCACCAGGTAGTGTGGGCACTTGCAGGAACCGAACAGCAGAATGAATGTTCTGTTGAATGTTTTCATTCACAATGCTCTGTTCAACAGGAGCCACAGCCTGATAAAGGAGTGCCCTACAGGACACGGCCTAGAGGCTACCTAGCTCATCCCCAACCCTGTATCCAGCTGAACGGGGCCTGTGTCTCTCCCTCATCTCAAAGAACAGCAGTTGGCTCTGTCTACCCAGGAAATGTCATAAAGAAAGTAACTCCAACCAACTATGAACTCACGAGAGCCAGATAGCAGCAGGTGCTGTACCTCCATCTCCCAAGCCCACCAGCCCAGCCAGAAGGCGGCAATGGCACTGGCTTCAGCAAAAACGAAGGAACAACAGCAGCAGCTATATGGTTAAAGTCGGGGAGTGAGAGACCGAAGACAGACACTGTGGCGGCTTCAGTCAGATGCCTCAAAGTCTCAGACATTTGAATACTTACTTGGTCCTCCGTTGGTGGCACTGTTTAGGGAGGCTTAGAAGGTGGAGCCTTGTTGGAAGAGGTGTGGCACTAAGGGTAGGCTGTGAGCATTTAATTAAGCTTCCTGTCGTTTCCAGTTTTGTCTGTCCTTCCTGCCTGCCTGTGATTCAAAACGGAAGCTTTTGGCTTCCCGTTCCTGCTGCCTGGTCTTTGTTCTAGCATCATGGACTCTAACCTCCTGGAACCATAAGTCCAAATAAACTCCTTTTTTCCCTAAGTTGCCTTGGCTGAGGTGTTCTGTCACAGCAGTAGGAAACTAATACAGCCACCCATCCGCTGACCGCATGAACAAGACTTTCCTGTTTTCTGATGGCATTAGCAGTAGGCGCTGGTCCTGAATCAGAAAACCCAAGGCAGACTTCTGGCTCTGCTACTTGAACCTTGGACTTGAGGCTGTCTATGAGCTTCAATTTCTTTTCCTATTGCCTGGAAGCAAAAGCAAACATCCCACATGGTTGTTTGCGTTTGTCCACATTGAATGAGGTGATATAGGGAAGTGATATATAGTTATCAGCACATTATACATACCTGTATATGGTATTGTCCCTGCCATCAAAATGGCACAGCCAGCTGTGCCCTCATATACAAAGATATTTAATAAAAAGAATTGACGAGAGGAATTTGATAGTAACCACATATGTTAAAGATACACACACACACATTCTAAAATGTCTACTGTTTGTGGAATGACCCAGCCTCCTTCTGTCTAGCATAAGAGCTTCCTTCAGTTTGAGTATTGTAGCTGCATTATTGGCCAGCTCTGAATGTGTTTTAGTTTATAACAGTATCCTATAGCCCCAGATGGCTTTGAACTACAGATCTCCCTGCCTCCACCTCCAAAGTGCTGGGGTTACAGGCCTGAGCCACCCTCAGCATCAGCCTGCACTTTGTTGTTGTTTGTTTTTTGAGACAGGGTTTCTCCGTGTAGCCCTGGCTGTCTTGGAACTCACCCTGGAGACTAGGCTGGCCTTGAACTCAGAGGTCTGCCTGCTTCTGCCTCCCGAGTGCTGGGATTCATATGTGCCACTAACGGCCTGGCTATCGCCTGCACTTTTTAAAAAGTTCTGCTCTCCCAACCTCCACGTCAGTTCCTTCTCCGGTATCAGGAGCATGCCACCATCTGCTACAAGGACCACATTTTCTTGTGTAGTTGACTTCTAGAAGGCCACGGTATTACTGAAGCTCTGGGCCGGCACATACTCAGGAAAGCAGTTGTCTTAGGTCTACCCTGGGGTAAAGGTGAATCAATCAGATCTTCCTGAGCCCTGCCCTCTAGGGACTGCCATGAAAGTGGAGGTAAAAGAAGTCCTAGTGATGAAGGACAGGGCCCTGGAAGGCAGCGGGACAGATGGGGGTCACTCGGAGGAGGCCCAAGAGGGACACCCCGCAGAGTCGAACAGTAGGTGCTCCAGTGCCCACACATACTGCAAAGTTGACCTGTTTTAGTCACCTAGTGTTTAGTGCCGGAGGGGAGGGGAGGAGAACGCAGGGCTAAGTGCTGATGGGACGTCCCTGTCAACACAATGTTCCGCCTGGCCGGGCCTTCATATATAAAGATATTTAATGAATTAGTTAATTAATGAGAGGAGTTTGATTGATAGATCATATGGTGCTCGCAGCAGGGTGAGTCTGACCCTGCTATCGCCGCCTAGGCTGTAATCCGTCCCCCTCATTGGTCGGGAGAGTACGGTGGCTCCAGCAATTTGCATGCATTTAATGTAGCTCTTTAATAGGATGTAATGTTAGCGAAAGCCAAAAGCGCAGCAGCTGTAACTTAAAAGACAGCCCCATTACTGCAAGCCTTATAATTAGGGTAAGAGGGAGACTCGGGCTGCCATATGTTAAACTCTTTTGAGGTTAATAGCTCTGTAAGATTTTTGCAATTTAAAAAAATTACACTTGAAGGATGATGACAAGGCTCATCAATGAGGCGACGTTGCACCGGAGGGAAGGGACAGGAAGATCCCATGGCCCCCAAGGCCCCCGTCCCCTGGGCAGGGCAAGGTGGCCCCTTTTCCCTACACAAATCACCCAGGCTCCCCTCCTTCTGCCTTCTCTGAGCTTTCTCCACCCCGGCTCCATTAGCGCAAAGCAGCGCTCTGACTTCTGGGAGTCGGATCTCTCTCTCCACCTGGCATCCAGCGCACCCTGCTTCCGCGAGTCCTCTGCACCCGGCCCTGGGGAGAAGTTGGGGCGGGGGGCGAGGGTAAAGGCGGGCGCGCGAGCGCGCACCGAGCCGAGAGGAGCGCTGCGCGTGCTTACCTCGCAAAGGCCCTGGCAACCCCAGAGCAATTACGGGTCCCTGCAGGTTACCTGGCGTTGATTGCACAGCCGGGGCCGAATCAGAGAACACGCAGCAGGCATTGCCCGGGGGTGGGGGTGGGGTACAGAGAATTTGCTTGGTAATTACCTGGCATAAGGCCTTGAGGGTGTTTGTCCCCTCGGTGCCACAGCCCGCGTGGCGAGAGGAGTCGGGATTGGGGCTGGATCCAGGACCAGGGGAACTGAGCAATGCACTTAGGTCCCCGAACGTGGCTCCCTGCTCCCCAGCTATGACAGGAGACAGTAGAGGACTCTTTACTACTAGGTCCCCAAAAGAAGTCAGAGGACGTACCCTCCCAAGCCTCTGGTGCCTCCCCCAAGACTCCCTATCCAGCTGCCCAGGGGACAGGAGGTGGGGCGCCTGGGGAGCGGATCTCTCCAGGCTAGAGCAGCCTGCTCCGGCACATTCCTCTCCCACTGCGAGTGCTCCTTCGCGGAGGAGCCCGGCAGAGCCGTCCGCTTAGTAAATCCTCTTCCCCCAGGAGTTCGCTCTCCAGCATCCTTCCCTTCCCCTCTCGCCACCGCGCGTGGGTGTCCGACCCAAATTTCTTGTGACTCTCCAGACAAAACAACAACAACAACGTGGGGAAAAAGAAATCCCTCTTACTTTTTTTTTTTTTTTAAGGGGGGCTGTTGTTGGAAAATTGCAGGAGGGATAAAATTACTGCTAATTGCACAATTATCTGATTATCTCTGGTACCAAAAATAAATGAGATCTTTTCCCCCTCCCAGCCACTTACAGAAGTCTCAGGGCTGCTCTTAGAGAAGAGACAGGTCTTTCTTGTCAAAACCCGAAGGGACAAGAGATGAGGAACAGAGCTGGGAAGCAAGCGCAGAGGGCGTTGCAAAGTGAAGGGCCAAGGATACAAAGCAGGTCTCCAGAGAAGCAAAGGTTGAGGGCAGGATGACACAGACAAGGGTAGTGAGAGTGAGGTGGCGGATAAGAGTCCTAGGGAATTCTGTAACCCAGCACTAAAAGTGAGTGATCCATTAATTCAAGCACTAGCCTGGGGTTTACCGTCTGAGATCTCAGAGGCAGGACAGATATAGGTCTGTGACAAGAAGGCACATTGGGTGCCTGGACCAATCTCCATCCTTTCTAAACTCTTCCTTGCGGGCAGAGATTGCTTCTGTTGCTAAGCTTTAAAAACTAAGTTTGAAAAAAATTATTATTATTTTGATTTGAAGTACTACTAACTGATAGCTGCAGAAATCTGGCCCAACGGCATCAGCTAATTTCTGTGAGTGCCCCGGAATTTAAAACAATTCCCACCTGTTTTCTCTCATCAATCTCTTTCCTATCCTGTCTCTATCTCGTCCAATGACTTCAACCAAGATCCAGAAAATGAAGAGTTAAAAGTCTCAGAATTCCTCCCAGGAGCACCTACTGTCCCAGAGCATGGCAATGCTATAAGATTTTCTAGGGGAGAAGAGCCAGGGCTTGAGGGATGTCCCTACACAGGGCCAGAGACACAGAGATGGCAGAGCTGACGCTGGGTGACACGCTTTTCTTTATCTGCAGGGTTTGGGTAGGTCACTAGCCCAGCCAGGCTTTCTTTCCGCTTGGACGTAGCTCAGTCATCTGGAGCTATTTTCCCACGGGAAGGCACTTCACTTGGTGCCCCACACTGAAATGTCACTTTGAGGTCAGCAGTAACACCTCAATTCATTAACGGAAACGCCACCAGAAGGCCTTGGAAGCAGGGTCCACAGCACTTCCTGTTCTGCCTCATCGCCCAGTCAGGATTTGGAAAGACTGTGGTCCTGTCTCCTCATCCTCAGGCTCTCACAGCTAGGAGAGGCAGAGATTTGGAAGTCCCACCTCCATGAACCCCGAGAGCACCCTGCAAGGTTGAGGACCTGGGCAGCTTCCCGGACACTGGTTGGCAGTCTAAGCCACTGCTCCGCTCCGCAATCCCCCTGTCCCCATCATGTGCCCTCCCGCAGAGCAGCGATGGCTGCTTCAGAATTAACATCCACAGATCAATATCTGGGCGATTACTGGCCTTGTGCAGCCAGCAGAGCTCATTCCTGAGGCATGTGGAGATGCATGCAAGGACATAGGTTCCCTTCATTATAACAGCTAGGCCCTAGGTGGGAGCAACCCAGGGCCAGAGACTCTCGGGACTGGGAGCCGGAGACATTTGTGAACACGGGGCTCTGAACTGAGGTTGTGTGCGGAAGACTAAAGCCAATCGTCCAAGAGTGGTGCTCAAAAGAGGGGAGGCTTGGCCAGGCCTCTTTACCCGGCTAACCAGCTCCCACCCTCCTACACTGGAGGAAGCCCACTGGAGACAAGTGAAGGAAAAGTAAACAAACTGACTTTTTCCCACCAGATTCTCCTTAATGGGAAGTCCCTTGGGCAGAAGAGGTCAGTGCCCAGTCAAGCAGGATGTGTGGGACCAGAGTATAGCTTAGGGCTATCTCCTGACAGACGCTTCCTTAATGAGGCCTTAGATTGGGAGGAAACTCCTTAAGGCTCACGCCCTCACTTCCCCCCGATGCTGGAAACCCAAAGACACACTCAGTCTTTGAGGAGCGTATTGCCTTGTAGAAATGACATGTAAGTGCCCATGCCCACTAGATTTGGTGGTGATTAGACATCTTGAAGTTCAGCACTCCAGGACCAGAGAGGGATGTGACTTGAGCCAGATCACCCAGCGTGCTAGCGGCAGAGGACCAAGTTATTGTCTAGCCAGGTGTCCTGACTCTCAGCCCCACCCCGACATGAATGCAGTACGTGCCACCCTGTCAGCAGGCCTGGGCAGGGCACCTGGCAGTCCTGACCTTCGACCCCTTCCTAGTCTGCATCTTTCATGTGTTTCTAGTGCCTTACGATCAGTAACTACCCTGTCATCTTTCCTGCCAAACCTAAGTTTGAGGAGAAACTGATCCCACTGAAGTTATTCCCTGAAAGAGAAACTTCCTGCCCGATGCACCGTCTGTTGTCCTAGAAGAGAGCTGTGGGGTGGATAGATGGAGATGAGCTAGGGACAGGGAGAGAGAGGTGCAAGTCAGGACAGAGGGTGTATTAGTGACTTCTCCGCTGCTGTGACAAAATACTCTAACAGAAGCAACTCAGGGAGAAACAGGTTCACCGGGGCTTACTGTTCCAGAGAGATCAGAGTCCACCACGGCAGAAAGCCGTGGGGAAGGCAGGGTACCAGGCTGGGAAAGCAGGGCACCAGGAACAGGAAGTCGGCTGGTCTTATTTTCCAACCCCCTTGCTCTGCTCCTCATCCTGCACAGCACATGGTCACATGTTGTTGAGTATGCAGCTTAGTTATTCATCATGGCGGTGTGTGTGTGTGTGTGTGTGTGTGTGTGACCACTATTGTACTTTCTAGAAAGCAAGTACATCCCATGAGGGGTTTGTGTATCCTCCTCGGTACCTAGAATACCGGTAGCCCACAGCAGATGATCAACAAATATTAAATAGGTGCCTTAGTCATTTTTTTTATTGCTGTGGTGAAAAATCATGGCCAAGGCAAACTCATAAGAGGAAACATTTAGCCAAGCATGGTGGCACATGCCTTAAAGTCCAGCACTCAGGAGGCAAAAGCAGGCAGATAGTCCTAGGACAGTCAGAACTACATAGAGAGATCCTATCTAAAAAAAGAAAAAGGAGAAAGAAAAGAAAAGAAAATGTTTAATTTGAGGGCTCACTGTTCCAGAGGGCTAGCATCTATAAATAACATGATGGGCACACAGGCAGGCATGGCTCTGGAGCAGTAACTGAGAGCTTACACCTGATCCACAAGCACCAGACAGACAGACACACACAGAGCTAATGGGGAGTTCTGTGTGCTGACTTTTGAAACCTCAAAGCCCTCCCCCAGTGACACACCCCTTCCAACAAGGCCACACCTCTTCATCCTTCCAAGGCAGTTCTACCAACTGGGGATCAAGCACTCAAATATACTAACCTATGGGGGCCAGTCTCATTCAAACCACCACAGGAGGTAAAGGCATGAATTAAGCAGTGAATTGAGAATATTAAAATGAGAAAGCAGAGAGAGAGAGACCATGAGTATAAACTGACTAAGAACCATCAGTTTGCAATGAGGAAAACGGAGGCAAGAAAACACAAGACCGGTCTTGTTGGAGTGGCATTCGAGCTAGGATTTTCTTCCCTTCTCTCTATACTTTTCTTAAACACGCTCATATTATACAGTTGTTCACTTATTTATTCAGAAAATATATATTGAGCGCTCATTACCAGTCACCATACAAAAATACATTTAAAATTACTATCAGGATTTAAATTATCAAAAGAATCATGATGGAGAGAATAACTAGATTTTTTTTTTTTTTTTTTTTTGTTATTTGTTTTGTTCTGATGTCTGATGAGACAAGGTTTTGCTATGTGGCTCAGGCGGGCCTGGAACTCCAGAGCATCCATCCTCAGCCTCCCAAACGCTGGGATTAGGGCCAGCCGCTAGCACATTCTGCCGCCGTTATCACTCACTATGATAATACTGAGCACTGAGCTCCAGGTATGTCACGAAGCCCTTTACACCCTGGCCTCTTCTCAGCAGCTAAGCATAGTTCTTCCTTTACACCCATTTTACAGACGTGAGGTTAGAGCTCACGTTGGGTTAAGCAGCCTGCCTTAGTTACAACGGTGGAGAATGGCGGGGGCCGGAGGCATTCCTTTGGCCTCGACTTTTGTGCTAAGTTTCTTTATCTCACTTTCCCCCCCACTCCTTGTGTTTCACTCCCATCTCTGGAACCAAACAAAAGAACCAACCAAGGTGGCAGAGGAGACAGTCAAGGTCACGGGGCACCAAGCCCTTTCGAGTCTACATGCTCCTGCTGCTCCACAGACCCCCTTGGGGCTCCAGCTCCTCAAGCCATCCATCCGCTCATCTAATCCGAGCCCCACACCCTGAGCACTGTGCACCACGGCTGGTGTGATTCACTGCACCAAGATGGGTCCCTAGGAAAGAGGGCTCGTAAAACCTTACGGCAGTTTTATAATGTATTTTTAGCTTTTACAGGCGTGCCGGGCAGCTGAGGCTGCAAACAGCCAACTGCCTTTGGGTGGAGGGGTAGGGGGCTCCCGGACTCAGACTTGGTGGGGGCCACTGTGGGAAGGACATGATCATGTAGCTGCCTTCATGGAGAACTCAAAACAGGAAGTGACTGTTTCTTCAGCCCTTCATGGTTTAAAAAGCCCCATTGCCCTTTCCTGACTAACAGATGAGTTGATCTCAGATGGGTCTCGGCCTCAGACAGTGCAGTTTCCACAGAGAGTGAGGATCAGGCCAGGACTCAGATTTGTATGCTCCTTTCTTGAATGAGACTGAGAACATGACTGCTCCTAGAAATGCTCAAGGAGAAGGTTTTTAGTGTAGATACGAGGGAGAGAATAGCTCAAGGCGTCTGGGAGAGCCCAGACTGAACAGGGACATGAGAGGAGAGGGGTGGATAGAGGAAAAGAAGAAAGAGAGAGAGAGAAGGAGGAGTTGGAGGAGGAGGAGGAGGAGGAGGAGGAGGAGGAGGAGGAGGAGGAGGAGGAGGAGAAGGAAACAAGTGAACAGGAAGGACCAAGTGGCCAAGAGCACACATGTATATAGAGATCTGGAGCTGGGGGGGGGGGGTAGTGGAGCTCAGCTCCTGGGCTGGAAAGGTTTAGGGTAAAAGGCAGGGTGAGAGTCCTGGGAGGAGCCACAGGTGCTGAATGAGTCTTGTCCCACATTCCTTTGGGACCTGACATCCCTGAACCCAGGTTTGGGGCTTTGCTCCCAGGAGCCGCCTGCTTTGTACCAGCTCTTAGTGCCCTCAACTGCACCTGTCACGGAGATAGCTCTCAGGTGTGAGAAAGGCACACAAGGACTTTGATGGCGCCCTTTGTGGAATTTCAGTTCAGGCTCCACCTACCACCAACACATCCCAGGACAATCTGGGAGCATATGTCTGCTATTAAGAACCCCAAGGCTAAGGGAAGAGATTCCATCTCTCTCTCTCTCTCTCTCTCTCTCTCTCTCTCTCTCTCTCTCTCTCTCTCTCTCTCTCTCTGTGTGTGTCCTAGCTCCCCCCACCCTCTGACGCCCACTCTGCCTACCTCCCCTATCCATCACTTCCCACCCACAGCCCATGTCAGCACTCACCATGCTAGCCTCCTGGCTGTTATAACAGACACCCCTCCTTCCTTATTGGGATGGCGCCTGCATTCCTAATCTAAAATAAGCAAAGTGGGTCTTGCCATCCTTATCTTACTGATGTAGAATGGGATCGGAGAGCTCAGAGAGCTTGAGCCATTTGGGGGGAAGGTGAAAAAGCTAGCCACTGACAAAACAGAATCCGGGTCAGGTGTTGTGACTCAACAACAGGCCTCTTTCCCTTCTTTTAGTGGCAGGCTGCTTCTTGCTGGTCAGTCTGACAGTGTTCCAGTGAGTTTCCCATTTTCTCCCTTCCTGAATTTCTTAGCTACCGTGGCCTTAGTTGACCAGAGCTCAGGACTTTTCAAGCAAGTGAGTGGGTGGCTCTCCTTAGTTATGCACCATGCCACCACCTCCCCTGGGGAATACCGTCAGCATCTCTCAGATCTCACTTGGGCTCGAGCTAACACCAGGTCAATTCTCCAAGAGCCAGAAGCCCTTCTCTTTGCATCCGTCACTCGTTTCAGGAGATAGCCTAAGGTCCTGACTGGTTTTAGGTCAACTTGATACAAGCTAGAGTCAGCTGAAGGGAGGGAAATTCAATTGAGAAAATGCCTCTATAAGATCCCGCTGTAGGGCATTTTCTTAATTAGTTATTCCTTGGGGAGGGTCCAGCCCATTTTGGGTAGCATTGTCCTTGGGCTGGTGGTCCTGGGTTCTACAAGAAAGCAGGCTGAGCAAGCCATGTGAACAAGACAGTAAGCAGCACCCCCCACCCCATGGCCTCTGCATCAGCTCCTGCCTCGAGGCTCCTTCCTGTTGTTCCAGGTTCCTGTTTGAGTTCCTGTCCTGACTTCCTTCAATAATAAATAGTGATATGGAAGTCTAAGTCAAAAAAATCCTTTCCTCCCCAACTTCCTTTTGGGTCATGGTGTTTCATCACAGCAATAGAAACCCTCAGACACCTGGGAATTATTTGCCTGGGACCTCGGCTGCTGAAATAGCACGTTAGCCCATGGAGGAGCACACCCAGTGTACCTTAGACTCATCTTTCCCTGGATATTTTCCCAGCGAGGCTTCCCCAGGTGTGATTTTCTCACAGCACCGGCTCTCTTGGTATAGGAACTCTATTCTAATCTGGACCTCCTGACCTTGGATTCTCCTTTTCCACTGTGGTTTGAGACTGCCAGTACCCCAGTCACTATCATCTCTAGGGTACAACCCACCCTTTATCCACACAGGCTGCATCTCTGCCTGGGAGGGCATTCCTGGAACTGTTAAGCTAACCAAATGTCTCCATATCTGTCAAGGCAGAGTCCAGCTGTTACCCCTCTGCAAAGCCTTTCCCTATACACATCCATCCCTTCCACCAAAGGAACACAACACTTCTCTACATAGCCCTCTCTGACCCTAATTTACAAATTAGCTGGGGGTTGGAGATGGGGTGGGGAGATAGCTCAGAGGGTAGTATGCTTGCCATTCATGTATGAGGACCAAGTTCAGGTGCCCAGCATCCTTGAAAAAGCCAGTAGGAGCTGTGTACTTCTGTAATTCAAGTGCCGGAGAAGTAGAGACAGGCAGGTATCTGGAGTGCACTGGCCATCCATTCTAGCTAGTTAGTGAGCTCTACATTTGGCAAGAGACCTTTTCTCAAAAAAAATAAGATAGAGAAGCAACTGAAGAGAACATCAGATGTTGACCTCTGGCCTCCACATATCTACCTGTACATTCTCTCTCTCTCTCTCTCTCTCTCTCTCTCTCTCTCTCTCTCTCTCTCTCTCTCCATCCCTCCCTCCATCCCTCATACACATGCATGAACACATGCACACATACAAACACACAAAAATTAGCTGGATCTGAAAGTATTTTAGAAAAAGGAAGCCATTCTTTTACAAGGCCTTTCACAGGACATAATCCACTGTGCACGCTCCATGAGCCTCATTGAATCTGTAAACACATGGACTGATGAACAACTGGCCCTGTGCACATGAAAAGAGCAGAAAGTCGCACAACCACCAGTCTTAATGGCTGGATAAGACATGGCGAGTGCACACTGTTATAGTTTGAATGTGAAATGTCCCCCATAAGCTGAAGCTTTGAACACTTGGTCCTCAGCTGATGTCGTCACTTTGGAAGGTCGTGGACTCTTTCAAAAGTGGAGCCTTGTTTGTGGACGGTGCACCCAGGAGGGTGGGACCTCGAGGTTTTCTTGTCTGGCCCCACTTCCTGTCTTCTCTCTGCTTCCTGACTGCAGATGCATGTGACCCAGGGCCTTACACTCCCAGCCCCGCATCTTCCCTGCTATCATGGACTGTGACCCCCTTGAACTGTGAGCCAGTTAAATCCTTCCTCCCTTAAACTGCTTCCTGTCCCATCCTTGATCATAGCCCCAAGAACAGTAGCTAATACAATACAAAGGAACACTATTTCATCTTCCAAAGCAAGATGACAGCAGCTGGGATGGACCAGGAGGACATTATGCTGAGGGAATAAGCAGGATACGGGAGAATGAACTGTGAAATTCTACATCTATGAGGTACCTAAAGTAGCCAAATTCACAGAGACAGAGTAGAAACGTAATCTCCAGAACGGGAGGCATACGAGGAAAGGCTGTGCCTAATGGGGACACAGTTTCTGTTTGAAAAGATGACAAAAGTCTGGAGATAAATGGTGGTGATGGCCATCCCACACCATAAATGTCCTGATTGCCATGGGAAAAGACCACATGAAGGGCTCAGGATGGAACACTTTATGCAGTATGCATTCTGCTACAATCTAAACATTCAAAAGTACATCCTCTCCTTGGTCTTTGGAAGGTGTGAGGGTGTACCTTCCCAATACAGCCACTGATAAGTCACATGACCTCTGTCTCACAGAACAGTGTCTGAGAGATTCACACATGCACACATTTTTATTCCTTAACATGCACAAAAGCACAGCTGTAGCCGGGCGGTGGTGGCGCACGCCTTTAATCCCAGCACTCGGGAGGCAGAGCCAGGCGGATCTCTGTGAGTTCGAGGCCAGCCTGGGCTACCAAGTGAGTCCCAGGAAAGGCGCAAAGCTACACAGAGAAACCCTGTCTCGAAAAACCAAAAAAAAAAAAAAAAAAAAAAAAAAAAGCACAGCTGTGTGTTGACCTGCAAGCTTTGCATTTCTGAGCTGCCCTGCTTTGTGTATGCCCATGTCCTTTCATCCATGAGGATGCTGAAAAATCAACATGACAGCAGCATTCTCGTCCAGAACCTTGAACTCTTAGCAGGACCTCCTTGCATGTATCCTTGGCAACCCTACAGTGGGAGGTGAAGGGAAGCAGGTGAGTCTCTTGCACAGCAAAAGAGGGCCACTGTGATGGGTCTCTTTGTCTGGGACAAGCTAAGCAATGGAAAGATGTTCAGGCTGGACCATAAATGCAACTAATTATGAGGAATGTTTATCAGGTGCAGTTTCTGCCAGGTAAGCCTGACTCTTGAGAATTCCGTATATTCCTGGAGGACCCATTTAGTGAGTGGCTAGTATTTGCACTTTCTTGGCTGTAGGGTGTGGGGTCCTCGGCAGTGCCTACAGCTTAGAAGGGCATCTGACAACTAACTGGGACACAGGGCAAATCAAAGTGTCAGAAGATGCATCCCAAATGCTGTAAGAGTTCAACAGGGTTAGCAAGATGCTCAAACCCTGGCACCCTCTCCAGCCAGGCAGCCCATCAGCCTGAATAGCCTGGGGACGGTACTTCCAGGAGCATTTGGAGCAGATTGAATCTGTGACAGGAACCATTATTCTTCTGAAACAGACAAGGCTGCAGCCACAGACTGACTACTCCTGCCCAGGCAGGCAGCTGGGGTTTGGTAAAGAAAGAATACACCGATGTCCTAGCCAGTATGGAAAACATTCACAGGCTGGACAGAAACTGTCCAGCATTAAAAAAGGTCTGGGTCCAGGCTCAGCTCTTTTACTTCAGAACTGTGTGACTTGAAGAGAAATGTTCAGGCTCTCTGTTCAGGCCTTAGGTTCTCCATCTACAACATGAGGATGACAAGCCTCCCACCAAAAGGTTGGCATAATGACAAAACAAAGTGGTGGGTGGAAGCTGCATGCAGTGGTGCATACCTGACCCCAGCACTGGAATGGTTGAGGCAAGAGGGTTCATCATGAGTCATGAGTTCAAAGCCACCCTGGTCTACAATACAGACCATTTCTGAAAGAACGAAAGGAAGGGGCTGGGAAGACCGTTCAGTCAATAGAGTGCTTACTGTGAAAGCCTGAGGACCTGCCTTCAGTCTTCAACACTTACAGGAAGAGTCCAGCATGACAGTGTGCTCTTAAAATCCCAGTGCTGGAGAGGCAGAGGCAGGCCAAGGGCTTGATGGGCAACCAGCTTAGCCTAACCAGTGAGCCCCAGGTCCCAGTGAGGGAGCCTGTCTCATAAAATCAAGGTAAGAGAGCACCTGAGGAGCAGCACCAGAAGTTGACCTCTGCCTCCCCTCCACCCCATCCCAGGCCTGCACACACACAGACCGACAGACACCCAAAGACAGAAGGGAGGATAAAAGGAAGTCAGGGAAGAAAAGAAAAGAAAGACAGGGAGGGAGGGAAGGAGGGAGGGAGGGAGGGAAGGAGGGAGGGAGGGAGGGAGGGAGAAAGAGAGAGAGAGAAGACTTTGACAAAGACCTTCGGCATAATTAGTGCTCAGCCAATGACAGCTGGGTTCAGTGGTGTTACTAGGTGTTATTAGTACTGTTATTATCTCTAAGACTTGTATGGGTGTTCCACTGGATCATTGGTTGATTTATTTGGTGTCCAAGTAGATCATATGGACTTAGAAATCTTGGCATGCCTCTAGGAAATGCCCTATTTCTGAGCTTGGTACTTTGGTGAGGTCGCCTCATGATCATGGATGTCACTGGCCCTTGATCCAGGCCTGATATGAGAATTAAATGAGCATCTAACAAAGACTGGCATGGAAGAATGAGGTTGTGGAATAAAAACAAGGAACAGATTGGAAATAGTGGCACATGCCTGTCACCTCAGCACTAGGGAAGTAGAGGCAGGAGGATCAAGAATGCAGGGTCGTCCTTAGCTGTGTAGTGAGTTCAAGGACACCCTGGACTACACGAGACCCTGTCTTAGAAGAAGAGAAGGAGGGGGGAAGAAAGAAGAAGAAGAGGAGGAGGAGGAGGAAGAAAGAAGAGGAGGAGGAGGAGAAGAAGAAGAGGAGGGGGGAAGGAAGAAGAAGAAGAGGGGAAGAGGAGGAGAAAGAAGAGGAGAAGGAGGAAGAAGGAAGGAAGGAAGGGAGGGAGGGAGGGAGGGAGGGAGGAAGGAAGGAAGGAAGGAAGGAAGGAAGGAAGGAAGGAAGGAAGGAAGGAAGGAAGGAAGGGAAAAAGAAAAAGAAAAAGAAAAGGAAATAAAGAATTAAGATTCTGCAGGGAAACCTTGGTTGGACCCCCAGTACTAACTGCTCTTAACAGCATGACCTTGAACCACTTGTCAAAGCTCTCTGTGACTTAGTTTCCCCACCTATGAAGAGATGGGGCAGGAATATCGCCCTTATCGGGGAGTTGTAGGCTCAGGGAGGGGTGTAGACACAGAGCACATGGGAAGCCCTCAGCAATCAGTCAGTGTTGTACTCATGCTCTCGGTCTTTGGTATGAAGTCCTGTATCAGTGTGAGCTACATAGTTGGCCCTGGACTAGAACCAGAAAATCAAAATGGCAAGAAATAATATGAGATACTCTGCCTCAAAAACACACATAATAATAACAAATAAGACATAAAGAAAATAAATTTTAAAAGAATAACAAATGAAAGAATAAAGGTGTGCTTTAACAGTATAGTTCAACTTTAATTTGCAGAAAATTATAAGACAAACGTATTCTTTTGTATATAGACATGGAAATTTGTTTTAGAGAATAGTTAGTGAGACCTCACTGAGGAAATAGAATTTGAGCCTTTTTTCACCTTAAACTCCTCTGTACTATGATTTTCTTTTTCTCAAATAAATATGGTTTCCTCTCATAACTTAAAGCCAAAGCAGTCTTTTTCTGAAATTTATTGATTCTTAGTAAGTTGCCTAGAGCTTTGAGTACTATGTTTTTTTTTTGTTGTTGTTGTTGTTTTTTGTTGTTGTTTTTTTCTTGACCTTAAAGTCAAAATGTACAGACATATGCCACTTCCCTTTTATTGACCTTGGTTTTTCCATCTGGAAAATGGGAAAATCCTTCCCTTTCACTCCCTAGCTTTACAAGGCTCTATGGCAGTGGTTCTCAAGCTGTGCGTCTTTGGCAAACTCTGTCTCCAAAATATTTACATTATGATTCATAACACTAGCATAATTACAGTTCCGAAGTAGCAACAAAAATAATTTTACGGTTGTGGGGGGGGGTCACCACAACATGAGGAACTGTATTCAAGGGCTGTGATGTTAGGAGGGTTGAGAATCACTGCTCGGAGGGGATTAAGGGACACCCATGAAGAAAAAAAAAATGAAGACAAAAAGAACTGAAACCAATTTATCACCTCAAACATCACAGCAGGAGCACCCGTGCCTGTCTGAGGTACACTGTGGCTCCTGAGAGTCCATTCATGGTGTATTTGAACATTTGAACTGCTCGGAGACTGCATAAGCCAAGCCTCCTCTGCAACTATAAAGACTTCCGGAAGAACTGGATCCATGACATGGTAGACCTGTGCTCAAGGACTACAGACTGGGAGCCACTCTCCAAAAGGCCCCTTCTTACCCTACTGACCTGTGCTCAAGGACTATAAACCGGGAGCCGCCCTCCAAAAGGCTCCTTCTTACCCTACTGACCCTGCCATTGCAAGAGGAGCGAGGTTGGAAGCCAGGCTTGGAAAGCACCTGGCACCCCGTTTTCCCTCGGCCCTCCTCCTCCCCCTCCTCGGGCCCGGGCCCCTCTGGAAGGCAGTTGCTCTCTCCCAGCCTGGCTGCCCTGTCCCCTTGCTTCCCCTAGAGCAGCAGCTGCTTGGCAGTCACACCCGTGTCACTTCTGCCTGCCCCCATTAGGAAAAGTCTCCTTTTGACCTCTCTGTGTGCCACTCAGTTGCCTTTCTAGGGGGAGGGAGGGAGAGGGAAGGAAGAGAGAGACATCTCAGCATTTACCTAATTAGCAGTAATTAGAAGGCAGGGCCCTGGTGCTCTCCTCACAGCTGCTGGGAAGGACAGAGCCAGAAGCAAGCAGCATACACTGGCTGACAGACCCCAGGCTACCCTCCCTCTCTCCTGCCATATCATTCCTTGGGAAAAGATGTTCATCTTTGTCCCCAACGTCATTCGCCCCAGGTGTTTCTTCTAGGTGAGTAGATTTGGGATATTGAGTCTCAGCCCCCAAAACAGTAGCCTTGAAGTAAGTAAGTCAGCCAAACCTCATGGGGGCCGTGGCCAGATGGGCCTGCCAAATAAAACACTGGTTCCCATGGCAACCCAAACCACACCCACAAGAGAGGGTGGTTGTCATTAATGGGTCTATCTATATGCAGCCTTCCTAGAGCCCCAAGATCCGCCCCAAGAGTTAAGCCTGCATCGAGGACAGAGCTCTGCAAAGCCAACCAATTGGAGCCCGATGCCATCCTCTCTCATTTGGGTCACAGCTCCTTTTCAGGCGTTCTGAGCCCCGACCAGAGGGTCTAGAATCACAAGATTACCTCAGATCTGCTGGCATCTCAAATGGTCAGCACATCCATACCTCCTGGGGCTCTCACCTCAGCAGGCAGAGTGGAATAGAGAGGCTGCTTTTATTAGGAGCATGGCCTGCCCTGACCCCAACATCAGGCACCAGCTGTTTGGTACTGTCCATCCTGTTGTTGCTTATTAATGATTCTGATTAACCTCTACAGAGATCCATTATCTCTAAGCCAGGGAAGATACTATTAATTCCCATCTGTGCCGGATTACTTACAGTTAGTGGTTGGTACTTTTCCATGGTCTCACAACACATCTTAATCAGATGGTGAGTGGGTTTAATTAGCCGAAGTATAGGTTTTATTTTTTTTTATTCATATAACTACTTAATCTAATGGAAGCCTATTATCTGTGGCTTTTTCCCCATGCATAATTATTGCTGTTTTTAATTGATGGTGCATCAGGGGTTGAGGCTACAATATGGCAGCTGGAATGAGAAGTCGCCTTTCCCCCTCAGAATGAAGGTTGAGAAAATGAGTTGTCAGGGAAGCATCAGATCTCTTGTTTTCATTGAGATGTGGGCTCCCATGTGGAAGCCGCCCAGCTCCTGCCAAAAGAAAGAAACTGTGGCACTCAGCTGGTCGACCTCTGGGTTTCGCTGCTTCGCAATGCCCTTCAGGAGCCCTGGGGTTCGAGCCAAATCGGAACGGCAGGGAGAGAGAGCTGTTTGTCAGTCCAGCCAGATCATAGGCAACCTAGGGCAGGGACTGGGTCTTTCTCTTGTTCTGATCACGCCACCCCACAAGTCGTGCCTGGGTGGACTCTGGATCCTTGGGTGTGTTCCACTCTTGTGCTGTAGAGTAAACCCAGAGCCCAGACAGAGTGAGGAGGCCAGGACTCTCTCAAAGAAGACCGTTTGTCTTCGAGGTGAACATAACTCGGAGCTGGGCGGTGGTGGCGCATGCCTTTAATCCAGCACTCAGGAGGCAGAGGCAGGTGGATCTCTGTGAGTTCAAGGACAGCCTGGTCTACAGAGGAATTCCAGAACATCCAGGGCTACAGAGAGAAATCCTATCTCAAAAAATAAATAAATAAATAAAAAAAATAAAATGAAACATCAACAACAAAAACAAAACAAGAAGACAAACAAAAATGAAACCACTTAGAAGATGACTTGGAAACTTTCCCTGCAGAGAGCAATCTCCTTCCAAGCACAGACGTGGCTTTCTTCTAGCCGTCCTCTACACTCTAGGCTGTCCCCACTGTTCCTTCTTACATCGAAGACCCTGATGCTCAGCGGGACAAACACCAAACCCCCAGTGACCATCTGAGACAAAGTCAGATCTCTAAGAACAAGGATCCATTTGCCCGGATTCCTAAGAGTAGGAAATGATGTTGGCCAGAAGCACAGCATGTCAATTTCCTAATAACTTTCAAGGCCTGGAACTTTCCTACTCATCAGCGACTTTGAGCAAAGCTCCCAGATGCACAAGAATGAAAGGATTCTAGAACTTTTGGTCAAATTTCAGAGATCACTAGCCTAAGCAGGCCAGGGAGCTTTCCTCTCCTCTGGTGAAGAGAGGTCAGTGCGTGGAGAATCCCCCCTCCCCCACTCTCCCTTTTGCCTCCAGCTCCCTCCAGACCCTGAGCCCCAGTGGGAGGAAATCTGCATGGCTGGGTTCAAAGGCTTACTTCCCCTCTCTGTCTTTTTCTGTTAGAAAACAAGGCACAGAAAGGAGGCCACGAAGGAAAGATGCCAGGGCTTTTCTGGTTCAACTGCCTTCTCCCGGACAACCTGAGCTTCTGAAGCAAGAAGAGAGGACTTCCACCTCACCCCACAGCCACGGTAGACTATTGTTGTCGACAGTGTTGGGTTTATTCCTTCTTTCCCATTTTGCAAAAATATTTGCACAGAGACTTCTGAGCCTGACCCACGGTCAGCAGCAGACAGGAGCCCCGGATTCCCCTTGCAGCATTTTACAGGGTGACGGATCAGATAATGTACACTTAGCGAGTGCACAAATAATGTGAATCAGGGTTGGCATAGTGCAGTGAGGTGTAAAAAAAGCAATTTGAATTGTTCTAGGGAAACGGTACAGCCGCTCTGACATGCTTGCTCACCAGCACGCTGCCCTGTGCCCCTCCAGACGGCTGAGCTCCCGGCTCTGGCTGGAATGGCAACCAGGCTGCCCAGTGCTGCTGGCCCCTGAAGCTGCCCCGGGGATGGAGAGATAGGAGAGGACACATGTCCCTGAATGACACCAGAGCTCTGCTTCCCACTGGAGAGGATGACTCCACCCACTGATCTGTTCAGACTCTCCAGGGAGGAGAGAGGAAAAGACGAGAAAATGAAGCCTATGTCTTTGGACATGACCACACATTAGCAGGGGCATCTGCTCTGTATGCTTATCTACTTGAGAAGTGTGCTCTGGTCTCTTTGGACTTTTGAAAGTCATCCAGTCTGTCCCCCTGCCTCCACACAGCACTCCTGTTCTGCCTCTCCCACACAACAAATGAGTTTCAGACTCTCCAAGGGAAGGAGATTTCTCATCTTCTCTTGTCTCCTCTTCCAGTGTCTAGCTCACCACACCCACCATCAGGAAGTTCTTACCACTCAGCTGAAACGCAGTGCCTCAGGCAGCCTTCAGTTCGCACATTGTGAGGAGGTGTGGAGACAATGGACAAGCTCATCCGTGCACCGTGCTTTTATGTGCCTAAGTGGTGACCTAGACACAGAGTCAGGCGCCGACTCCCCAGTTGAGGGGTGGTGATGTGAGCAGGTAGCCAGCCCATCTCTCAAGTCAGTGTCCCTGCCCCTAACTGGCCTCTCCACTCAGGATGAGCCATGAGCTTGCTTTGTCTGGCTCCCACCACCTGATGACATGCTGCAAAGGGACTTTGCAGGTCTCCTTATGCAGGCTCCCTTTTGAGCTCCTCCTTTCTCAGTGTGGCTTGTATGAGGTTTCTTGTCCAGCTCAGGAGACAGGGCTGTTTATCACTGTGCTACCTGCCCAGCAGGCCTACCTTGCAAAGCCAGGACTTTCTGCAATCGTCCCCGGCCTGGCTCCTCCTTCTCCTGCCCCCTGTCCTCACCGGCTCTCCAAGGAACCAAAGTTACCCACACAGAAGACGGTCATTAAAATGGTTTGGACTTATTTTCCAGTAACCAGAGCAGACATGGACACTCTCCTCCATCAAGTCCCTTCATCAAATCAAGCTCCATACCCAAAGCTCAGCATCTGGGTATTTTCCAGGACCTGGTCATAGGGAAAGTAGTAGGAGATCTTTTGATTGTCTCAAATGAAAGCCGATTATGGGGAGAGAAGGAGTTTTCTGCTGGCTTGGGAAGCTGAGAGGTTCGGGATAATGGATGGCCAGCCTGCTGCCTGCCCACCTGCATTACTGACCTCATAGTGGTCAGGCAGGGAGCCCAGTGCAGATTAAGAACACAAACAAATGGGAAGACAGGACAGGCCTGGGGACAGGCAGCCTGCTGAGGGACTGGCTAAGGACTCCAGGTTTTTTTTCTTCCCCATAAAATCTGGGGACACATTTCCATGTTGTCTTTGCATAAATTTGTGTGCTGATTTGCATACATTTGCATTTTTGCCTTCAAAACACCCAAACTCCCAGAATATAAAATAAAATGCAATTAATTAATTAATTGGTATGGTGGATGACAGGGGTAGCCATATGGGACTAGTAAGGGCCCTGATCAAGGGACAGATTTTCTGGGTTGTCCCCCTAAGCCATGGTGGATCTAGGGACATGGTGCAACATGTTCTGAAGTTGTCTGTCTCCTCCATTAGACAGTGGGCCCTGGAGAACAGAAGCAGACAGAGTTCTTTGATCTCCATATCCCTGGGCCCCGGCACCAGCTCCTCACATGTGAGACTGTTAATCACTATTTGGAGAATAAGCAAGTCAATGACTTAGCAAGTTATTGGCTGTGCTCTAAACTTAGGGTCCCAGTACAGATCAGACCCCCAGAGCCCAACAAGACAAGGTTCAGACAGTCCCACAGTGAGAAGCCCTGCTGAATAAGGGTGTGTGTCTATTCATGCCTGATGGACTGGAGACCCAGAAAGACACTGAGGGATGCCCAGCCTAAGGACAAGTGTTCTTGGACTTGGTTAAGTCTGAATTGAGAAGAGGACCACAGCATGGCAGGAATGAGAGAGGAAAGGAGGGGCTGTGAAATCTTTTCTCCATTGGCCCAAACCAGGAGGATCAATGGCCCCCTGAGCCTGGAGAGGGCTGAAGAAATGGCCTTCATGTCCTCTTTCCATGCCTAGTACAGGGCCATGCACAGAAAGACATATCCTCAAACTTAACCAAAGTACCTTATACGCAATACCCAGTAAGTATTGACTAACTCTCCCCAGGCTCTGCTCCTCACTGATCAACACCACATCTCCTCCAGGAAGAAGAACACCTGTTTTCTGACGACCCCAAGAAAGCCACCAATTGGTAGCTGACATCTATTCCATTTGTATGATGGTGCAAGCCATTTATTCTTTGAAATAGGAAGTTCCATTAAACCCCACTTGTTACTTCACATCTGCCCTCACCCCAAACTCGGACCTCATCAAGAATCATTACTCTTCATCTTGCACACGTCTCCCCTCTGCTAACTCATGGAGACATGGTGGAATAAAGTGAAAGGATTCTGGAGCTGTGTGTTCAGGTTGGAGTCCTCACTCCATATATGAGATATGAATGGTTGTTGTGAAGATTAACTGAAATATGTACAAAGGGTGCTTACAGCAGGTCATGGCATACAGCAATTGCTGCCCAACTAGTTAGTTAGTACTTCTTATTACAAGAAGCATTGTGTCTAACAACTCCTCGCCTTGGCTCCATAGCAACAGACAAAAGTCAGGTGACCCAAAGCAATGGAGAGATGGAAGGAACACGTCACTAAAATGACACCTTGGTATACAAATGGAAAATTTAGCAGTTTTCTCTTCACTGTACAACTTCTAAATATAGACTCCAAAATTAATGCTTAGATTGAACTGCTTGGGTACAGAAGTAAGAGGTCCACGGAAGTCACACAAGCATCTTGGGCAGGCTGGCACAGGTCTCCTAATCAGGTGTACTGAGAGAGCCAGGGATTTAGTGGTGTGCCCCTGCTGGCTTCAAGGATCAGACTGATGGGAAGCTGAGGAGAGATAGAAGAGGAATCAGGCCTGCTCCAGGATTAGAATTCCAGTATCTCCAGGCTGCATATGCTCAGGAAGAGGAAGGAGAGAAGCCTGCTGCGAGAGGAGGCTGGAATGTGCAGGAAGGAGCGCCACCATGGCTAACAATGTTCCCCTCCCCTTTCATGCTGAACATGTGACCAAGAAAGTAGAAATGAAGCCAGGTGCTGATGGCACTCAGGAGGCAGAGGCAGGGGGATCTCTGTGAGTTTGGGGCCAGCCTGGTCTACAGAGTGAGTTCCAGGACAGCCAGGGCTACACAGAGAAGAGAAACAAAGAAAAGAAAAGAAACTAAGAGGTGCCAACTCATCCAAAGAAACCAGCAAAGAGCTCAGAGCTGCAAGGCTTTCCTGAAGTGGTGTAAGAAGCATGAAGAGAGAATAGGGCCACAAAGGGGTACATCAGGGTGGGTCCCAACTGTGGGGACAGAGCTTTGGGCTGACTTTAATTTATTCTTTGACATGACTCTGAGACATAGCTGTTGTTCCCATTTTACAGATCCTTTAAGAGGGGTAACAGGTTTGCAACGATAAAAAAGGCATAGGTCTCTCCTTGAGGAAGAAGATATATGAAAAATCTGGGCTGGCCGTCTGAACTATTCCAACTTCTAATCCTTCACATCTGGAACTTCTTGCAAAGGTCAATTTGAAATCCCTGCGGCTAGGGTGCAAGTCTAACCTATATTTTGTGCTCAGTGAGGATGAAGAATCCTTGCTTTAACTTTTGCAAGGGAAGAACGGGGAACAGGAGAGAATAAGCATGGTCATATAGAGTTCAGACACTTGTAGACGAAATGCCTGCCTTTGTCTTTCTCTCATCTGCTTGGGCACCATAGCACATGTCCAGGGCTCGGTGGTCCTAGAGACCTCCTGGTTCCCATGGGCAAGTCATGGAATCTGAGAGAAGCACTTTGTTTTCCATGTTCCCCAAAGGGGTTCTTGGTAATCACTTTGTTTTTAAAGTCAGTATCGGAGGAGCCGTTTGGAGGATGGACTGTCCACGGGAGATGATGAAATGTCATGTCCAGGGATCATGAAAAGGCAACATCCATGGGCCAGAATATTCTTAGGAGTGGACACAGCGCACCCAGAGGTTGTGCACTTTGAGAGCCTTGTTCTCCTCTCCTGGGGTCAGGTTCAGATTCAAGCAGCAAGTACTAACCACACGATATATGCCAACCCTTGCCATCCTCAAGACCATTATCTTTAAACCCTAACGTTACTGCTGTGTTGGGGATAGGCAGCTTTATCCTAACCTGAGGAAGGAAAAGAACTCAAAGGTCATGGTTACCTAGTACTCCTTAGTCTCTATTACTCCTAGTAATTAGCAAGTCCTATCAGGGGTCTCCTTAAGCTCCCATAACACGGTTTTCCTCTTGTCTTTACTCCAGCTGCAGAAATCCCAAGCTTGCTAAGCTTTGACCACCTTCAGCAGTCTAGAGTTAGAGACGGCTGAAAACCTGCCCCTCCCACCACCACCACCTCACATGTCCACCCTGCAGATAAAGTAGCTCCCCAGAAAAGGTGAGGACTGTTGGGAAGACCCTCTGGCAGGGTCATAGGCAGAGGGACAGTCCCTGCCCAGCTGTCTGGCTTCAGTCTAGAGTGAGTCATGATTCCAACTTCAGGCACTGTCCCTTCCTTTTGATGTCACCGTTCCTGGCATCTTTGGCAAGGGGGCAGGGGAAGCAGGTTGGACTATTAAGTGGACACTCAAAAGCTGGTGACTGCATTAAATGCTGTATGTAGTTCTGGCTCCTGAGTGGGCTGCCGCTTGGATAAATTGCACCTTATTCCGATTCCTCAGGGACCAGGCTTCTACTGATCAAGGGCTGCACTGAGCCATGAGTGAGTCAGCAGTGCAGCCAGGGTTCTGCCCTCTGGGAGTGAGAGCTGGTGTCTACTCAAGGAAAGATAGCACCCATCAGTGGAGCCAACTCCTCAGAACGCC
The DNA here is from genome assembly GCF_049852395.1 of Peromyscus maniculatus bairdii. Taxonomy (NCBI): domain Eukaryota; kingdom Metazoa; phylum Chordata; class Mammalia; order Rodentia; family Cricetidae; genus Peromyscus; species Peromyscus maniculatus. The sequence continues at coordinate 44,410,678 of NC_134858.1, forward strand.
GCATAATTATGATGCTTCTGAGAAATCAGGGAGTGGAGCTAAGCCTGGGGCCACACACCTGTAACCCAAGTGCTTGGGAGGAGGACATGGGAGCATTTTAGTCTTGAGGCCAGCCTGGGGTTCATCGTGAGACCCTGTCAGGAAGAAAGAAGGAAGGAAGGGAAGAATGGAGGGACAGACAAGGGGTGGGAAAAGTGGGAAGGAAGGATGAGAGGGAAAGACAGAGGGAGGGGGAGAGAGAGGGAGGGATGGAGGGAGAGAGGACAGGAAGGAGGAAGGAAATAATTCATGCAATAAATTGGGTAAGGGAAAAGAAATCAAAACTGCAGGGTTTGTTCCAGACTCCTGGAACAAATTACTCATTCCCCTTCATAATAGTCCCACACCCTGCACCAATTCTTCTCTATATGCGAGAATCTCAGGACCTAGAGCAGAGGAGTACAAAACAGGAAATGAATATATGTTAGATGGATGGTAAGATAAGCAGATGTTAGATGGTTGAGTAAATAAACTGGATCAGGAGACAGTGCAGAGAAAGACTTTTCTGGTCCCTAAAGCCTGCTATCTATCCATGCTGGGGGAAATGACCTTGTCTCACTGTCTAACTCCAGCCGTACGCCCTGCATCTTGGGAGACTCGATTCACTCAGTTCTATCTGTACAAAAGGTTCAGATGCCTCATTTGTCTTGGGACTCCACTCTTGAATCCCAGTGGGTGCTTTCTGCCAGGCCCATGGTTCTTCCTAAGATGTCTTGGACAAAGGGGCTTAGCTCCTCGGAAGCCAGGAAGCTTTGTTTGGAAGACAGCTAGTTAAGAGAGTAGACAGTATTTTTAAATGCATGAACATGCTGAATAATTAAACAAAAACTTTTGTTTTCAGTGGGGAAAACCAATTCCTCCAAATGCCGTATCAAGCAGGACACTGAATTTGCCATAGGCAGTTGATGGTGAGATGGCGTGAGTGTGTTTTCTTCCAGTCCAGAGAAAGAAGATCAGGCCTCCAGGCTACAGCCCTCAATGCACACAGAGCCCAGGCTCTCTGATGTGGTCCAGTCACTCTGGGCCTATCAGACAAGGCTACTCCAAGGCCACTCTGTCTCACGCCTGCCTCTGTCTGTACTGTACTGAATTGCTTGCTAGATTTTCACTGCATCAAGACGTTCAGGAGCAGCCAACTCAATTCCTATTTTACACAGCAAACTATTGAGGACCAGAGAGGCCACAGCATTTGTCAAAAGCTGAACACCACACAGCAGATGACTGAGCTGGCGTTCTCTACAATGTCCTTCTCTACCAACTGCAAATTCTCTAATAGTCTACTGAGGTCTTCCCTTGTTCAGATTTGGTTTGGGTGCATTATGGTGTTTTGTTTTGTTTTTGTTGGTGCTGGTTTAGTTTTGATTTTGATGCTGGACATTAAAACTAGGGCCTCACACATGCTAAGCACAGCCCTTACTACACAGCTACTTCTCAGAGCCATAATTGCTTGCTTGTTTGTTTTTAAATCTACCAATCTATAAAGGTCTCTTTTTGTTTTTGTTGTTGGTTTGTTTGTTTAGGGGGTATTTTGTGGAATTTTTGTTGTTGTTTTTACAAAGTTCACAGCATGTATCTCAGGGTGGCTTTGAACTCACTATACAGCCCTTGCTGGTCTCAAGTCCTCCTGCCTCTCAAGCACTGGGATTACAGGCCCACCTCACAGAACTTATAAAAGTTACTTCTTAGTATGTTTACCATCTGTATCATTCTATCACTGGCCCCAGTGAAGTTATGTTGTTATTGAAATATTATGTGACAAAATATTCTTGGTTAAAAAAAAAAAGGGTATCAGGTCTTGAGTGGAGAGAGGCTCTGTTACAACTCTCTGCATATTCTGCAATGTCTAAAACATAAGTGATACTTGATAAGTGTGAATCTATGGACAGATGGATGAATTGGATGACTGCATGACAGTGTTTTAAAAGTTCTTAACAAATTTAAACAAAATAATAAGTTGATTATTTCAAGCATTGGAGAGTTTGCTGAAAGATGTAGCTGTAGCTTATATGTGCACACACACACACACACACACACACACACACACACACACAAACACACAAACATGACAGTCCTCAGACCATTTCACCTCACAGTCATCCTATAGATGGGAAAATCGAAGCATAGACAGAAGAAAAGAAACTACCTCTCTCTTGTCCAGGAGAATTGTCATCTGCAGTTCCAGTGGAGACACACTGAATACATGCCGTGCGTGTGTGTGTGTGTGTGTGTGTGTGTGTGTGTGTGTGTGTGTGTGTGTGTGTTTGCGCACACATGCCCGTGTGTAGTCCAAAGGGCAACCTCAGGCATGATTTCTCAAGTGCTGTCCACATTGATTTTTGAGACAGGCTAGGCTGGCTGGCCAATGAGCCCAGGGATGGGCCTATTTCTACCTCCCCACTGCTGGATTTCAAGCCCACACCACCACCAAATGGCCCTTTTTACAGGAACAATGGGGCTCTGACTCAGGTCCCCATGCTTGTAAGGCAAGCATTTTACCAACCAAGCCATTTTTGTTCGGGGACATTTTTGTTCCTTTAAGAGATGAGCAGAAAGTCAGTCCCTGAGAATAAAAGCAAAGCTCTTCAGTGGGTGATCTCAGGCATCAGGAGATGGAGGAGGGGAAATAATTGCACCATTTAGAAAAAGCAAGCGAAAGACATCATGAGTGCTTCTTCATACTTGGAATTATAGGTGTGACTCTGGGATATTAATTCCAAAGTGGCCTCCTTATTTGCTTATGGAGACATTGTGTTTTGTGATTTTTTTTTAATATTGTTATTCTCTATGCACCTGCAGCAAATTTTAGCATTAAAAATCACTCCAGTCAACATTATTTACCAGCATGGAAATTCCTTCTGCGACAACTCTGGAAGTCATTTTTCCTCACCAGACCTCCGAAAGAGTAATTGGCTGCAATTAGCAATGACTTTGCCATTCCTCTTGGAGCCTGGCTTCAGCATCCAGGAAACAGGCAGATCTTTTCTCTCTCCCAGCAGGGGCTTCTACAAGGGCCGGCCTCCATTTAGAGAAAGGAAAAGGAAGGTGTTCCCCTCTGGTGGAATCTGTCACCACGTCACAGAGATGGAGGAGGCTGAGGTCAGTTGGCCCCTGGTTCCTCAAAAGGTAGTATAAACGATAGTTGAAGTTAGCACACAGATGAACATTAGGAAAATGAATGGTTAAGTTCACATCAGTATGCATGAGAAGAATCATTTCCAAATCTGACCCATGTTTTGTGAGTGGTATTTTCAAAGGGCAGGGTTTAAAAACAATTGGAAGGAAAATCTAACAAAACTTACTGAACAAGATGTGAATAAGTTGAGGTGGAAAAACAGTGGCAGACCTATAGTCTTGCTCTACAGTGGGACCAGAATTCCACTCTGGTAGTTGCCAGAACATTGCCTTGCACTGTTCTGAAGTTTCCCTTCTCCCCTGAGCAGCGTCTCTCGGGATTCACACTCGGGATTCTTTTCTACCTAGGAACACACACTGCAGGCTGTCCTCCTTTCCAAGCTCTCTCCACTCTTCTCCTCCAAGGTCCTGATCCCCCCTGGCATCACTCATGCTCACATCAGAATCCACCGCTTGCCCTGTCCCAAGCAGCGCCAAACAGACTGTGTTTGCCCTGGAGTCCCACACCTTTGCAGCTTCAAGTCTGGCTGTGACTTGTTATCCTTCTCTTTGTTAGTGGCATTTGTCCATCAGTGACACTTCTTAGGGTGGAGAGAATAGTTCTAAATGTAGCCTCGAAGGCTAAACAAAGGGACAGGAAGACCTCTTGTTGCCTTTCAGACCTCAGCTAGAGACCTCAACTAGCCGGCTAGGCTTTGAGTTCCAGTCCATTCCATGAAGCAGTTGTTTAGTGGACATTGTTCTGCAAATATTTTCTAGGCTGTGAAACCTTCCTTTTAGCCCGAACTTCCCTCTAGCCTGAACTGCACAAGGTCTTGTACTGACTATTATTTAATAAGGCACCTGTACAAGTCACTGAGCTTCTGTAATATGAGAACTCAAAGTCATGCTGGTCCTGTAGGTAAGGCTCTTCTAGGAAGCCATGAAAAGCACTGACCGGCCAGCCCCATGCACTGACCAAGAATAGACATTTCCCTTAGGGTCAAGGTCTCAGGGACACTTACCCTTTCATATTTTGAGGGATGCTGACTGATTTCAGAGTTTACAGCTCTAAAAGTGTGAGTCTCTAACCGTTTATGCCCCCCCCCCACTGTTTTATTGTTATTTATTATTACTATTAAAATTTTGCCTTCACTCTCTTGTCTTGATGTAGGGGGTTCCACTTCCCAGGTTTCCTCCAGCAGACACCTCTGGACCCTGGTTTGACTTCTATATCTCCCTCCAGAGGATAAAGCCAAGTTCTACAGGCACTATGGCCAAACCAGGGACACTCAGCTGCTGAGCCAGGCAAAGACAAAGGAGAAGGCTGGCCTTCTTCCTAGGCCTCAGCTTCCTTGACTCTAAGATGAAAGGACCCGATAGGGAGGCATTCCCGGTTCCTCATCCTCTAGCCTTGACCTGTCTCTAGCACCATGCTCTCAAATTTTCCTCCCCCACTCCTTCCACTCCAGGCCTTACAATCTGACTCTCCACCAGTGAAGAAAGAGCTTGGAGTTCAGCCCTCAACCAGCTTCACATAGCAACTCTTCAGCAAACCTCCTTGGCCTTGATCAAGCTTTTAAAGCTACAAGAATGACAGGTGTCCTTGCTCTAGGAAGCCTGGGTGTTGGAGAAGGAGGAGTATGTAGGAAAAGCCTGGGTTACGAGTCTGGAGTCAACACAGCTTGTTGGGTCCTGGGAGCAAGGTATTCAGTCTCTGGGAGCCTCAGTTTCCCAACTGGCATGATAAGGAAGCAATGGCACCAACCAACGACACACAGGTCACAAGGTTCTCGTGAGAAATGGATGAGACCATTTGCGAGGCCGGCGGCATTTAGGAGTGCTTGGCACACGGTAGCCGATAGATTTTGCTACCAACTTTTGGCTGAGAACATAACCGTCCCTGTAAATCAGCCTGCTCCTGCGAACGACTTTCTCAAAGCCTTGGATTTAATTGTATGTTACTTTATCCAAATAATAATAATAATAATAATAATAATAATAATAATAATAATAATAAAAAGAGATGGGTGAAAAAGTCTGGAGTGGGTTTAAACGGTAAGGAACAGAGAGAGTCCCGAAGCCTGGGTCCCTGCCTTCAAAGCTGCTAGTTAAACCTGGGATCCTCATTCCTGCAGCTCACCCCACTCCCCACTTCCATTCCCTCCCCCCTCCTTTCAATCAAACACTTCAAAGAGATGCTGGGAGAAGGAACTGCGAATTCTCTGCTTGCTGGTTTTCATGAGAGGAAACCAAAGAATTTTTCTTTTTGAGACGTGCCTGCTCCTCCACCCAATTTTGCTAGCTAGGAGGACTTGTGCTCAGAGGCAGGCCAGGACTGGTCAAATTTAAATGCAAGGCTGCAGTGTCAACAGACGGATGAGGGAAGCCCTGCACAGGGGGAGGAAGGCTTGAGTGGCAGGAGGGTGTGGCAACTGAGGAAGAGAGGGACAGCCCGGAAGAAAGGCAGGTTGGGAGAAAGAAAAGGCTGGAAGTGAAAGAGAAGGATATTTGGGGGTGGGGGTGGGGGTTGAGGGCCCGGTGAGCAAAGTGCTCGCAATAGAAGTATGAGGATCTGATTTGGGGTCTGCAGCATCCGCAGAAAAAAGGGAAAAAGCCCGATGTGGCAGAGCAGGGTCTATAACCCCAGTTCGTGGGCAGCAGGGGGTAGGGGTGCATGGCGAGGGGAGACCTGGAGGGCCGGGCAGAGTCAAAAGGATCTCTGGGGCCTGCTGGTCAGCCAGCCAGTCTGGCCAATCAATGAGCACCACTTCAGCAACAGACCTTGTCTCAAGAACTGCTGAAAAGTGGTAGAGGGGACGCCCAATGTCAAGCTCTGCCTCTGCACATTCACCCAGAGGTACACAAACCCGGACACACCATAACACACACACACACACACACACACACACACACACACACACACACACACACACACACAATTTTTTCCCCTTAATTAGGAAAAAAATGAGAAAAAACAAGTCTCAAGCAAACACTCAAACTGCTTCCGCTGACAGGAAATATTCATCAGCTGAAGGCATTATTAGGCCAGGAGATAAGGAAACCACAGAGATAGGAAGTAATTATTTTGTATCTGTCTTTATAAATGAAAATGAAGGGCATTAACTGCAATAGGATTTAGATATTCAGGGACAGAAGGGAATGAATCAGGAAGTAATTCTGATAACACAGGAAATGTTTATTAAAAGGCCTCCTGGGCCAGAGCAAACCTCTGCTGAGCTTCAGAGACCAGCGAGGGCCATTGATTGAAAGGGTCAGGAGGCTACCACGTGTTTGAGATAGCTCGGCTCAGGAACGGATCAATGGAACCCAGGACTTACTCCGTGGCCTAGCCTGGGGGTTGGCGGCCTAATGCAACAGGTGGGAGCAGATGCTGAGAACAGATGAGGTTGAGTACCTGGGTGGGCCTGAGCTCCCATGACGGTCTGAGGAGACTGGTGGTTTTGATTTGCCCTCCCCCACAACACAAGGGAAAGGTGGGACTGGAGCGCCTGTGAGAAGGAAAAGCAAGAAGCCACATCAATGATGGTGATTCTTCAACCTAGGGGTTGGCCTGGGACTAGCCACGGACTGGGATGCTTTTTCAGTGGTCTGAACCTGGGCTTTCTGAGATACAAAATGAAAATTCAGTAATCATACCCCTTTTGTAGGGCAGGCGTTGCCGGGGGGGGGGGGGGAGGATAAGGGAGATAATACAAGAAAGTTCTTAGAGCAATAAATACAGTAAATACACCTTAGTAATGATAACACAGTGACCAGAAGCGTTCTGGTTTACCTGTAAACTCAAGCTTCATCTGAGCTTAGTCTCCCCTGCGGCCCTTTGAGCCTACCCTGAGTGGGAAGAACAGCCTCTCGGTGAGTTCTTGGCAGACATGGCTCTTCCCCACACCTCTCATTCCTAACTACATCAACACCATCAACACCCCCAGAAAGGCTGAAGCGGGAAGAGCGCTTTCTCCACAGCTGAAGGTGGTGTAAGCCACGCCCATGAAAGGGTCTCTCAGACAGGATCTGCGGCTCTGATTGCCAATCCCATCCCCTATGTTCCCGTCACTGTGTGGTTGTACAAAGCTTGGGTAGCATCTCCAAGCCCAGCGTTCCACCCTACAGTAAGCACCACCCAGGGGCACAGCTCCACGGTGCTCCTGAGTCTCCCCAGGAGATGGGAGGGGCTCTTCGGACTCTCTGAAAGCTCCATGCTGATAGGATCGGCTAATCAGCTAATACCCAACCTCGCTGCATCCCGAGCCAGGGACAGATGCATAACAATGTTGGCAGACTATTTCCTAAGTGCCTTAGCCAGCCTGTTTATGCCTCAGAGCAAGTCTGCCCTCAGTAATTACTCCCAATTCACGCCCACAAGAAGGGCTGAGCAACTGGGGTCCTGTCACTGTAACTCTCTGGGAAGATCTCACATCGGCTCCATCAAATGGGCGCAGGCCCTGCCTTACCCTCTCTGTTTGTCCCTCCTGAAATCCTCGGGCGGGTGACTGGAGACTGTGGCTCCTTCCTGCCAAGCAGTGCTTCTCTACGTAAGTTCCAAAGGAAGCAAATCAGGACAGCACATTGACCTCAGATCCACAAAGGCCAGAGCCAGGCCAGGGATAGCAGTGAGGGAGAGCACCACTCTGTGTGTGTGTGTGTGTGTGTGTGTGTGTGTGTGTGTGTGTGTGTGTGTATGTGTGTGTGTCTCTCGTGTGTCATCGTCGTCCTCACCCCACTCCCCACTTCCATCCCCCCCCTCCTTTCAATCAAACACTTCAAAGAGATGCTGGGAGAAGGAGCTGTGAATTCTCTGCTTGCTGGTTCTCATGAGAGGAAACCCCCCACTCTCCCCCACCCCCATCTAGAAACCCCAACCCCTCACAGCCTTCCTGGCAAGTTGCCCATTACTTCAGGGACATGTAGCGCTCTCTTTTGCTTTTTCGTTTTTGTGTGCCATTCATTCATTCATTCGGGTTTTTTGTTTGTTTGTCTGTTTGTTTGTTTTTGCATATTTTTCTGAGCCACGGTCTTAGCATGCTGCCATGACTAGAACTGACTATGTGGACCAAGCTCATTAAGAATTCACAGAGCTCCACCTGCCTCTGCCTCCCGAGCACCACCATGCCCACAAAGGATGTAGGACTCTTGCCAATGGAGTAGAAGAGGTCCTAGGGCAGCCACCTGCTCCCAGCCCAGGACTGTCCCCTAGAAGCGACAATTTGAGGGACACTAGCAAACCAACACTCAGAGCTGCCCTCTCCCTGGTCAAGATGGTATCGGTGGAGTAGGAAGGAAGAGACACACCTGCTTTGGAATCCCAGCTCTTTCTCACCTCTCTGCACCTCCAAGATCTCCTCCTTAAACAGCAGCACTGACCTCACGGAGATTTCCCTAAGGATGAAATGACAAGTGTCCAGAACATACTGCCAGTGCACGGTGAATACCCTAGCCCCAGCCTCTTTGTGGCTTTCGTTTGTTTTTTTGTTTGTTTTCTGAGACAGGGTTTCTCTGAATAACAGCCCTGGCTGTCCTGGAACTCTCGCTGTAGACCAGGCTGGCCTGGACCTCATAGAGATCGGCCTGCCTTTGCCTCCACTGCCAGGCTCTCAGGTTGCTTTTTTATGAATGGACTCTTTCACAGGTTACAAAGCATTTTCGTGTGGATTAACTAACTCCTTTCTGATTGCACCCAGTACAGAAGCCATGATGAACTCTGAGTTGTAGGGATGCCACAGTAAAGCTCGGACAAATCTAATGACTTGCCCAAGGTCAATAATTCATTATTCAAAACTGCGAAAGAGAGGCAATTGCTTGCTTAGGGTTTTGACCATTTGCTTCAGGTGTCGAGGGCACACATTCCTTGCTGCTTGCAGTGTCTGGCCAAAGGAGAGCTGTGGAAGAGTCTTGCTCACCTGGCTTGCCCTATAGTGTCCCTGAGCCAGGCCAGAACATGGCCCTGTCTGCTGTGTGCAGGGCTGAGGATCGATCCATGTCATAGTGCAGTGTTTCAAAGCCGGTTGTATTCAGGGCTCTGTTGTAGCTCAGTGGAGAGAGCAGAGAAAGGGTGACAGTGTCACCCATGAATAATGCATGGAGGGTGCCAGGCTTCGGCTTCAGCGAGATCCAAATGCCTGTTTCATCTTTGATTCCTCCTTCTGCCTGGGCCATTCCCTATAGCCACTGATCCCAGGGACTTCTGCTGGAGCGGATGGCTGCCTGCTAAATTGGCTGTTCTGGATACTGAATAGAAAGAGGAGGGGGCTGGGGGCAGAGAGGGGAAAAAGATAAGTCGAGGGGAGGGGATTCGGCAAGATGAAAGAGGGACATGAGAGAAGGAAACCCTTTAACTGAACTACTCTAGCTCAGACTGCGGCGGCCCCCAGAACTTGGCTAGGTCTTGCTACAGAGGAACTTTCCTGGGTTTCTCACTGTGAGCTTGGCAGACTGAACTCTCAGGTTGCCCCAAGAAGAAGGAATGGCATAAGGCCTGCCCTGCCAGAGAGGGCACCAGATGAGCAGGCCTGGTAGCGTACAGGGGAGCGGAGAAGCACAACACTGTCTAGAGGGTACAAAGGCAGGCGCTGATCACAGACCAGAGAAATAGTTCCACCCAAGAAGAGCTTGGTCAGCCTATGAGCTTATTGGGGTTACATTCAGGAATGTGGCTGAGGGGACTTTCCAGGAGGATGGGTGACTTGGGCAGCTGCATCATCAACAGGCACACCCCAGCATGAGTGACACTCAGGAAAGCTGTGTCCCTGAAGTCCTCCTGAGGCCCTGCGGAGCGGTCTCCTCCCAACACCAGCCAATTGCTTACTGTCTTTATAACCTGGGGCTGTGGAGTGAAGAGTCCTGTACGTTTCTTATAACTTTCTTGTGAGTTTCTTGAGCCTCACCCCTCTTTCAAGAGGAAGTGTGTGTGTGTGTGTGTGTGTGTGTGTGTGTGTGTGTGTGTGTGTGTGTTGAGTCCATGTGTATATGTATGAATGTGTACATGTGTATACATGGGCAGATGTAAGTATGTGTGTGTGCACAGTGGGACTCTTTCTAGATTGATGTCTCTTTTATTTCTTTCTTTCAGCACTAAGGTTTGGACCCCAGGCCTTGTGTATGCCAGACAAACATTTTATTACTAATTACATCCCCAGGAAGGCAGAGCCTCTCAGCTGAACCCAGAACTCTCCATTCCTGCTGGTCTAGATGACCAGTTTACTCTGGGGATGCATGCCCTGCCCCTGTCTTCTGACAAGCAGGACGCCATACCCACCTAGCACTTATGTGGGTGCTAGGGATCCCCACTCTGATCCTCTCACTTGTGCAGCAAGGGCTATTCCTGCTGAGCTGTCTCCCCAAGCCCCACCCCACCCCCACCTCTGTCCCAGGGAATGTTTCGACCCAGGGCAAGTAATTACAGTATACTTGATTCCCTGCAACTCAAAGCCCCACCCAGGATGCTGAGCGTTAACTATTAATGGGGAAGCAAATTGCTTTGCCCCAGCTGCAGATGTGGAAACCAAAGAGAGCTATAAAACCAAACCACCTGTTTGGTTTAGCCAAAGGGTAGATACCAAAGCCACAGATGTCGCCCTCACCACCACCCCGGGTCGTGGAGGATCTCCTGCTAGGCTGGAGATTCACTGAGGCCTCTGTGGGGTCAGGGGCTGAAGCAACATCAATGGAGAAGGAAGGACTCAGATTGGCAAATGTCACCCACAAAGGGGAGAGGTGTCTTAAGGCAATGCTCTCAATTCAAACCCAGAGGAAGGGCTTTGACAATCGCAGCTAAAGATATTTCCAGTTGTTCTCTTCTTTCAAATCAGTAGGTAGACTGGCTGACTGCAGCAGGAAAACCCGCCAAAGCTCTGTTTTCTTTGGGCAGCCAGCCGAAGCAACCACAGCTGATTTTAATGAGACGGAATAATATTCTATCAGTTCCGTGAGCTATAGACTGAGCCCACTGAGGGAACCTGCTCACCCCCCCAAATGATCAGACTTGTCAAAATAGGATCATTTTGTTCCTTATTATATATGAAAAGAAGATATGATTTAAGTGTCATCCTCTGGGTATGAGAGCTGGATTCCCATAAATCAATCATCCCAAATAAACTCTTTGGAGTGATTTCACTACAAATATGCTGCAAACAATTTCTTTAAACAAAGCATAAAAGTATTACTGCATGTCTCCCACATCAAAACGGCTTTAGACATGCATTACTGGTTTGCTGGGGTGTTCTTTACTTAAAGTATGTTATTTATGGTTTTGTGTCTGACAGATGAAGCCAGCGCTGTCTCCTGGCCGGTAACCTTCTTGCTCACAGATCAGGACTCCACCTCCCAATGGTAGAAGAGGACGGGGAAGTCTCTGACCTTCGCAGATGTGAGGCCCTGCTTTTCCAGGGTGACACCTATGTGCACTGAATGCTGGTGAGCACAATGCTCTCCAAGCAGAGCCCCTATTCAAATGAGATTCCTGGGTGGATCCAACTCAAATGTGGGGAATCACATCACATCCTTTCCCTCAGTTTTCTGTTCTAAAATGGGATAATTTCGGCTTGGTGGTATGTGCTTAGAATCCCAGGACTCTCAAGGTTAAGGCTGGAGGTTGTCAAGTTCAAGGCCAGCCTTGAGATACTGTCTTAAAAAGAGAAACCAGTGGCAGAAGGGAGGATGGTGAGCTCACTGAGTTGCTGGGAGGCACCAAGGATGATGTGAAAGTGATTCAGCCCCCCAGCGACAACTGAGAGGTGGCTGTTCTTTGTGCCGTTATCATTGAACAACCCAGGGAGTTTTCTGTTCCCACGGAGGCACTGTGCAGACCCTGGAGTCTGTCTTAACCTTGATGTTGTCACTTGATTCCATCCAGAGAAGGAGACTTAAGAGAGGACAGGCTGGGCCCCCACACCTCATGGCTCTGAGCTGCCTGTGCCCCTGAGCTGCTGGCACTGGCAGTCCCTGGAAGGAGACATCAGAAGTCACAGGAAGAAGTGGGTATTATGCCCAATCTTTCCACCTCTTTCCACTCACCTAAGGAGGACACTTTTCTTCTTGTCACTCTTTGCAAAGTCTCAATCTGGCCACATTTTAACAACCTGTACCTCTTTCGAGATGGAGTCTGCAAAGTTTAATATCATGTCAAATGAGAGAGCCAATAAAACTTGACATTATTAATATGATGTCAATGGTTTTCCCCCACAACTGCTTAGGGGGAGAAAAAAAAGAAAAACACTGTGTCCCATTAGGTCCAGCTCCTTGCTCTGAGAAATATTAAGTGACTTTCCAATGACAACCAGCTGGAACTGTTAGTTCTTCTTCATAAGCACCAGAGCTGTGGCTGCTGAGAGGCCAGTTGAGAACCTTTTAGGAGGATGCTGGATGAGGTTGAGGGATCAGAAAGCTTTTAAGTGTCTCTGGGATCCTGCAGCAAGTGGGGCTGGGTATGGGGATGCTCACATGAATTATTAAAAAGTTGAAATACATTGGACCAAATGTGCCTGTGCCAGCGCTTCAACACCCCCTCTATCCCCAAGTCCTCAAAGGACTGGGTAGCCTCCCACACCATTTAGCGTGCATAACAAAACAAGGCTGAGTCCCAGAAAGAGGCAACAATAGGGCTTCCTATGCCTGCCCACTGCCCCCTTCTCCGGCCCTCAGTGGCATCTCAATGGGCACACAGGCTGCTAGTGCTGCACACGCCATTGTTCTGGCCACAAGTGAAGGGTCTAAGGACTCACAGCTGCTCCTGGCTCTGTCAGGATGTTGGAGGAGGCTGTCAGCAAGCTGGAGGGAGCCTCTGTTGCTGTTGGCCTGGGTCCAGGGCTGTCTCACAGCACGTGGCTTCCCATGTCAGATTCCCTTCCCAGGAAGAGTTCGAGACTTAAAATAAGCTGGCGTAACTCATGTCTGAGTTGGGCGATGCCTCACTCAAGTGTTGGCTTTTCAGGAATGTGCAGCTGGGCCAGCTGAAAGAACGCTTTGGAGTCTTAGGCCGGGGCTTCCAGAGAGCCGGGTGGCCAGTAAAGAGCAAAGCTGCTTTCCCCTGTTCCCAACTGGAAGCCAGCATCTCCTGCTAGGCTTCTGCATCCCATGGGAAAAACTTGAGGAAGTGTGCTCCCCTGTTCCCCACCCCATCCTAACACCATTGACTGTGACCCCAGTGTCACAGCACCTCTCTGTCTCTCTCACTCCCACTGTGTGTGTCTGTCTCTCTCACTCCCACTGTGTGTGTGTGTGTGTGTGTGTGTGTGTGTGTGTGTGCATGCACATAAGCATGCATGTTCACTCACGTGTGTGTAGTTACACATGAATGTGTGTGTGTTCGTGGACACTAGAAGACAACCCCTGGTGTTGTTCTTCAGGCACGGCTCCATTATTATTATGTCTTTAAACTTTTTTTTTTTTTTTTTTTTTTTTTAATGATAGGACCTCTCACTGGCTTGGAGCTACACAGGCTAGGCTGGCTGCATAGGGAGTCCCTGGGATCCATCTCTCTCCACCTCTCCGGTGCTGGAATTACAGGCATGTTTCTATGCCTGGGTTTTTTGGTTTGTTTGTTTGTTTGTTTGTTTGTTTGTACAGGTGCTGCCAATCAAACTCAGGTCCTCTTGCTTGTAAAACACTTTTACCAACTGGCTACCTCTTAGCTCTGCGTATTCTTTATAGTTCCTAGCCATGACCCCTTTAAAGGAACACATCTGCATTTTCCATGTCAAGAATCCAGGTCAAAAGAGCCCTGTAGAGCCTGGTGCTTATTTACATAAGGCCAGGTATTTATGGGAGGATTGTGTTCCTTTGAGGAGATCTAAAGAAAGAAGGGCGTGGACCACAATGGTCCTCATCTGGACTCTTGTGATGTTCCAGTTGCCATCTTGCCCCCTTGCCCTTTGCCCTTTGCCCTCAACCACCCTGCACCATCTGTGAGCTCACGACCTCTGGGGCCAGCAGATGGAAAACAGCTTGCTGTTCTTAAGTTTCACCCATCACTTAGGGACCCCTGGAGACAAGGCCCTTAAGCTGACTCTATCTGGGCACCTGGAGCCTCTCTGCTCCCCAGAACCTCAAGATCGGGAGCTTAAGCCAGCAGCAGAGGAGGGTTGGCATCATACCTGTCATCTTCAGGTATCATGTAGGTGACTGTAGCAGCTCTATGCTCCCTCTACCCTCGGGACAAGAGGGCGGACAATAATTATTCAGATTGCTCAATAGACTTGCTTCATGTGCAACCAAGGACCCCTTGGTTGCCAGGGTGGTTGCCCTGAAGATGTGAACTTTTCTCTAGTGTAGTTGATTGCTTTACTTGGAACTGCGGCCTCACCCCAGCTCAGCTTTGACAGTATCTACCTAGCACTTTCCCTTTTCTAGAACAGGATGCAGAAGATTCATGCAGCTGACTTGGGTTCAAAGCTGTAAATCCAAATAAGCAAGAAATATTAAGCAAACCTTGGATAAGGAATCAAACATAAACAGGTCTGTCTCTACATCTAAGATACGGACAGGTGTGGGACACACAGGACCTGGAGAAAAGACAGGAAACTGAGGACAAGGGGCTCCCCCACACTGCTCAGGAGCTATTTCCCTCTACACTCTGGGCTTGAGAGGCCTTCAGTAAAGCTGAGGAAAGGAGACTTGCCTACATCTACATTAGAATTATTGTTAAGATCAAATGAAGTAACACCGATAGCATGTCAGGAGAATATATAATTCACTTTTAACTGTGGAGGAGTACTGCTCTTATTGGACCCCTTCCACTCAGGAGGTAGCGTGATGTCCTCTAGAATCATCTGGTGAGTTCTGTTCCCCCCCCCCCCCAACAGGCTCTTGTGTGGGCAGGGTAAGGAACTAGAGTGTACGAGCTGGAGAATCCCCACACATTTAGAATTAAAACAACCATCAAAGACACATGTTATAACATGAATTTCAAAGGCATATGAGGTGAAAGAAGCTAGCCTCAAACAAGATAAACACTGAAGTCAGGAATAATGGCATACACCTATAATCCCAGCATTGGAGATGGATACAGAAAGATCGGAAGTTCAAGGTCATCCTTGGCTAAAAGATTGGAAGTTCAAGGTCATCCTTGGCTAAAGGCTAGCCTGGAGACCCTGTGACAATACACACACACACACACACACACACACACACACACACACACACACACACACTATGATTCCCCATATATGAGGTCCCTAGGGTGGTGGAATTCATACAGATGAAGACTGGATTGGTAATGGCCAGGAGGGGACTAGGGATGAGAAGCTGGGCTAAAGGGACACAGAGTCAGCTTAAGCAGATAGAAAGCATCCTAGAGACCAGTGGTGGTGATGGTTACCCAACACTGTGGATGGACTTAATGGCACTGAAGTGTGTACTTAAAAATGATTAAGGTGGTAATTTTAGGCTATATGTATTTACCCACAGTACAAATTTAAATCAAGTCATACTGCTATCAAGTAATACATTTCAGCACAGACAAAGACTAAAGACTAAAATAAACTTTCTTATGCCAGCATAAGATGGCTCAGTGGGGACAGGTACCTGCACAGAAGCCTGGTTTGTTTCTCAGATCCTACATAAAAGTGAACAGAGAGAATCATCTCCACACAGTTGTTATCTAATCTCGAATGTGCTCCTGTACCCACCTACCTCATAAGTCATGAACAATAATAGTTAATAATCGGGCAGTGGTGGTGCACGCCTTTAATCCTAGCACTCAGGAGGCAGAGGCAGGCAGATCAGACTGAGGGCAGCCTGTGCTACAGGGCGAGTTCCAGGATAGCCAGGGCTACTCAGAGAAACCCTGTCTCAGAAAACCAAATAAATAAATAAATAAATGGAAGGAATAATAGTAATAATAATGTTTTAAATTTTTAAAATAAAATGTACTGTCTGCCTGTGAGTCAAGGAGACTTCCTATTTACTGTTGCGTTTCTGAGGGCAGCAAAATGATTGCCATCTTAGTGAAGGCCTGTCACCAATACCCCAAGATACCCAGCTTGTACAGTCTACAAAATCCGGACTTCTAAGAAAACATGATGCGTGCACTGTCTCAGTCAGGATGGTCCAAAACCACCCCGAGGTGCAGCAAGCAGAGATGCTCTCCAAGGTGCATGGAGAGGAATTTCTCCTCACCCCCTCTTGCCGCAGCTCAACCTTCCTTCACCTTCCAGCTTTAATGTCTTAATCAAGTGGCAGATGAGAGGAACTGATCCATGCAAAGGACAGAAGGTTTGACCAGATATGTGGAATCCACAACCGCTCTCATCCCCCGCCCTGGAGACACCGCTCTACCAAAGAGAAAGACAGAGGAGAGAGAAAAGGAGAGAGAGAAAGGCGAGAGAGTTTGTACCCTTAAGCCTCCACCGCCGCAGTTCAAAAGACCAATCTTTACTGAAAATAAATTTAAAGGAGAATTTTTGATGTATATTATGGTCTCTGGTGGTAGACAAGAGCGCTGCCGGCAGTATATGGAGTTATGCAAAGCCAAAGTGGGATTACTTAAAAGTGTCTGTAGTGCTTTGATTAACTGGTGTGTATTTTATTTTTTATATGACACAATCACAGGCTACACTGATAACATCTTGCCATTATTCTTCGACACTCAAATCATCCTTTTGCCTATGCCTTGGAAGGAGGCTTTTTTCAGTCTGGGGCAAAGGGCAAGAAGACAAGATGATCTCTAAAGGGTTAGAGAAGATGTGCCCCACCCTCCCAGATTGAAAGAGAGAGCACCAAGTATGAAAGCCCCAGGACCTGAAAAGTTAAGAACTGGCAGGCAGATCACAGGTGGTGACTCCAGGAAGTAGCAAAGTGCCTGGGTTATAACAGAGCAAACTGCCTTCCAGGGCTCCTTCTGTTTGTCTGGGAACGCTCCCTGCCCCCACCCCCATCGATGTATCCCCCAAGAACAAAGCCCAGCGGTGGCATTAAATGCTAAACCCACCTTCCTAGTGCTGCCTGTCATGCTGAACACTGCCTGTTGCGTTTCTCCGCTGCCAGATGGTGGCACCTGTTTGGTCCTGCAGCAGGGGAAACTGTGAGAGGCCGGAAAAATGGAGCAGGGATTGACTCTTTTTATTCCCTTGCTTCCTCAGGCAGTGTCGTGCCGGCCCAGAACCTCTGTTCCCCAATAGCAGTTTCTCACCTCCATCTTCCTTGGTTTTCAATATCAGCCTCACCACAGCCCCCCAAACCATCCCAGCGGCAGCCAGCAGGCGCGTCCTCCTTTTGGTCGAGGTCCCCACCACTGCAGGGTGCTCTTTGATGCTTATAGGTTCAAATACTCGCTCACTTTTCCCTTCGCTTGCTCAGGCTCAAACAATAAACGTGTGTTTAAACAATGCCCTGAATGAAGTCATTCCGGTTGAAATGCCTAGGGTGATTTCTGATGTCTGGACTATTCTGTGAGAAATACAGTTCCTTGAAGCTCGGTGGTCTGAGTACTTAGGACCAGGCAGGGAGGCATCAGCGGTCTCAAAGCAAAGACTATACGAGCTTGAAATTGGACTGACTAAACTCCTGAGATTCACAAAACCCATACATATCATCACCACAGGCCAGGGAGAGTTCTACTAGAGGTGAGGGCAACAATTTTAGTGGCTAAGAGTCTTGCAGAATCCTCTGGACCACACTGAGAAGGAAACAAGAAAACCCACTCAATCCTTTACATGTAAAGCCCTTTCTGACAAAGATACAACCACTGAGATGTTCTCTCTTTGTCTGTATAAGGGTAGAGAAGGTGTTTTCCTGGACGAGTGCCCACACCCCTCCCCAACAGCTCATGGAGCTCTGAGAACAATTTGAAATTCTTTCTAAATTCAGGCACCAATGTGACTGTCCCAAAACCTCAGATCTTTGTAGAGCCTATTCATGACCTCACTTACACACTGGACAACCAGGAGGTCTTGTCTGAAACCTTGGCAGAGAAGTCCATGGTTGACCCGTCACTCTATCTGAATCTAGTAACAGAAGCCAGATTATGCTTTGGAAGCATAAGCACATATTCTAGGGGCCACAGCCCCGGCCCTACCACCTGCTACTCGGGGATTAACCAAAGGCTAGCAAGGGTCATTTCATTTTTCTCCTAGCCAGGTTCTCTGTCTGAATTTCCTCTAAACACAACCACGAGTCTTCTACTCTTTGACCAAAACCATGAATCCCCTTCCCCTTCACCTCCGTGTGCTTCCACTCCTGCTGAAGCTCCTCTTAGTGTAGCGAAGTCGGAACACTGGCTTCTTATCAGCTGTCTGACTTTCTGTAAGTCAGCTCATCTCTCCAAGTTCCACCTCTCTCGTGAGAATCTCGGTAAAGACCTGGGTTGGTTGTGAGGATCAAATGCGGTCATATATATGAGAGCCTTTTGTACACAGTAGAGTCCTGTGCAAATGGAAAATATTATTGCAACTGTTGCTGCCCAAGCCACTCACTTCATTATTATTATCCAAGTCTGCCTTCTAGTACTTTAAACTCATTTCTTCTTGCTCTGTCTGCTTGGGTAATGGCTGTAGATTTCTCCCTGGGGTTCCCACTGCGCAGATGAGAGAAGGCTCGGGCGGCCATGTGTCTCCAGTCCTGATTCTAAGAATCCCTTCTAGACTTCTGTCCCACCAGACCCTCCAGCACATGGCCCCAGCTGTCCCTGGGGAGAGGGTACATCTTTTTAGACCTGTTCGGTTCCAACTGTGGAGCCTCTTCAGATCAGGCTGGCAGCAGTCCAGCCAGCATCTGCATGAATCATTACTGCCCGTAGCCCATTATGCAGGTCAAGGAGGGGGCCAGAGCAGGCCAGGGTCTGACCTCAGAGGTCTCTGGATAATTGATTGCCTTTGGCTTCATAGGCTAATTTGGGCTTTTGCCCAGCCCTGGGGAAATGGTTTCATCCCCTTTCTTCCCCCAAGGGTGAGGTAAATTCAACACCCTTCATTTTTTTCACCTCATAGAAATAAATGATGGAAGCTGGAGAGGGAAAATGTAAGCACCCCAGTGTACACTATCCTGTAGTAAAATGTATGTATGCCTACCCCAGATGGGTGCTGTGGAGATAAATCCCTGGAATATGTAAAGAGTTTCATATGGAGTACCCATTACAAGGCTCTAAAGCCATCAACCATCACTGGAGTATGTACATGTATTAATATATGTAATTACACACACACACACACACACACACACACATACACACATACACACCCTCTGTGGACACAATGTGAGACCCTTCCAGTCAATAACACAGATACCAAGCAGTCAGCGGGGACCCGTGGATCGAGGAAGGATGAAGGAAGGAAAGAGTTAGTCAGGAACTACTCCTTAGAGAACATCTATCTTCCTCTCTTTTTGAAGAAGTGTTTTGTTGAAAATTAGAAAATGAATAAATAAAAAGAAGAAAATAAAAATCACCTACAATCCCCAACTGAAGATAACCACTAGCTACAGCTTGATATATGTCCTTTTGGACATTTTTCGATGCATGTATTTATATTCATACAATTTTAATAAAAATCAAATTATTCTGGGTGTACTATTTTATAACCTACTTATTTCACTTAATTTCTTATGTCAATAGCTATATATCTTCATTATTGGTAATGACTACCAGGTTTCCTATTGTGTGAACATAGAAGGAAATGTGTATTTATAGATTCAGGGATTTCCACTTGGGTGCAGTGGCAGGTGTCCGGTACTCTCTCTCTCTCTCTTCATGTTGATTACTTCTTTAGGATAACCCCTGACCACGAAACATATGAAGTCAAAGGATAGCACGATTCTGGGCTCTTCATTATGTCCTGTCAAGACTTCTGTTAAGTTTTTCATCAAGGTATACTCATAATAATAAGAGAAAAGGAAGATTTAAATTAGGCTGTGAAAGTATGGGAAGAGGTGAACTGAAAAGCCACAGTGGAGACAGCAGTGCCCTGGAAGGAGCAGCTTTAAAAGATCAAGATGGGGTCTAAACAAACTACTGTTTTACCTGGTGTTTATTTAAAGCTCCCCGCTGAGCCAGGCACTGTGTTCAGCTCTAACTGAACATGGCCCCGACATGCCTCCTGTAACTCTGCTGCACCCCTCTTTTCTCCTCTGTAAAATGGGATCAACAATGAACACATTCTCTGATCGCTGTTAGGACCACTGAACAAGTTAATGTGTGCAAAGATTCAAACTTCGGGTGATACCAGGCATACCAGAAGTGTCATGGAGGTATTTCCTTTTGCCAAGAAGGAAAAAAAAAAAACAAGAATGGAAATTGGAAGGAATGTGGAGTGGAGGCCAGGGATCAAGATGAGGGCTCCTGGGCCTTGGAATGTAGCCCTGAGGAGAGAGTGCTTGCCTAGCATGCATGAAGCCCTGAGTTCAGTCCCCAACCATGCAGACAGCAGGGATAGTGCATGCTTAGCATCCCTTCATTTATGGAGTACAGGCAGGAGGATCAAGGTCATCCTGTGGTGTTCAGTCACTGGGAATATATGACTATTAACCTGAGTACATAATTTGACCTTTAGGAGCTCATTTCTTCAGCTATAGTAAGGGATTATAATCACTACTCCATCTGGAGTGGCTAAGGCTTCACCTGAAGTATCCTTCACACAGCTCAATAACCACCAACCATCATTACTTGTTGACAGGATATAGGGACTGGGCAAGCCTGAAGAAGTGTCACGTCCCCCACACACTTGACACAGTGACAAGTTGGCTTGTGGTCATCCCAGACCGAAACAATTTGGGGGGCTCCTTTCATAAGAACCCTGAGGGTTGGTGTGGAGTGATCCAGTTGGCTCTTTGAGAAAACAGAAAGGCAGAAGGAAATATGTCTGATGGGAAAACAGATGAGCCTGTCCCTGACACCAGCAGCCATGAGATCCTAAGGCAGTATCAGCAGCCCCCTCCCTCCTCAGTACTCCCATGTTGACCTATTGCAACGACCTTCATTCCAAGCTCACGGTGAAGGCCTCACCAGAGGCTCCCCAGGGAGTCTCATCCAACAGGTACCACTGGGCGTCTCTATGAGCCTGTGATCTATTTGTCCAGTGACTGCCTGTCAATCTTTTTCAGTGTCACTTCCAATAAACAACTCAGGACTACACCTTGATACATCAATTCCATCTGAGATTGCCTTGACAGGCTGCCCAGCTCCTGAATCATCTGTTTGATTCATGGCCCAGCAGAAGCACTGACAAGACCCTTCCTAACATGTTAGGTGGCGTCAGCCACACCTGTCAGAGCAGCCAGGCTACTGCTCCCTGCCCACTTCCTGAGGAGAAAGGAAACACACACACACACACACACACACACACACACACACACACACACACACACATTCAGCAAACATGTCTGGGTCAAATCAAGTGCCCTAGGCTCAAGGCGGAAGGAAGAGGACTGAAGCCATGTCACGAGGTTCTGGGTTCAAGAACTGCCTTGTCACCTCTTTTGCTTCAGCTCTGAAGATGTAACGTCCATTAGACAGGCTAGCTGCAACTTTTCCTGTTCCACAGGTAAGAAGAGGCATCAGACAACCGGGATGTGAACCTCAAGGGAACATGCTCAAGACCACCAGGGCTCACTACCTGTGTCTCCATCTGTTGAACAAATGTATCAAGAATCCGTGGTGTACCAAGGACTACCCTGGTGTTGGCAATATTCCAGTTGACAAACAGACCAAAAAAATCCTTATATTCTCAGGGGAAGTCATAGAAAGCCACCTAACCAAGTAAGTAAAATATACGATATATGAGATGCTGATAAAGTGTTGGAAGAGAAATACTTGAGAATGAATGAGGTATAGATTTTCCTGATTTCATTTTCTATAGAACAGTCAGGTATGACCTGGCGAAGGGGGTCATATTCAGCAGAGATCCGGGAAAGATGACAGAGAGCCATGCATCTCTCCAAGGAAGTACATTCAGGCAGAGGAAGCCAGAGGTGAAAAGACCCGAGGTACGAATTGTCTGGTGTGTGCTAGGGAAAGGCTAGCACAGAGTAAAAGGGAGGCGTGTGCCAGAGGCTAGCTCATACTGGACATTGTAAGGAACTGTGCACTTCATGCTGAGGGAGGTCCTGGAAGGTTTTGAACACACAAGAGGCATGGCTTGATTTATATTTTACCATGCTCGCTCTGGTGCTGTATCCAGAAAAATAATACTCTCAGTAACAGGCGATGGCTCCATAGCACCTCCTAAGTGACAAGGACTTTAAGTCACTAAAGCATATTAAGCATAGTAACTTTTTTAATCCTCACAACAAGCTCTGGAGTCTGTTACTGTCACCATGCTGTAGATGGGGACAATGCAGAGGTGTGATGACTTGCCAGGGTCCCACAGCTGAAAAACAACAGAGTCAGGTTTGAGTCAAGTCAGTTTGGCTCCAAATTCTGGGATTTCTCCCACCTCGCTCTGCTGTTGTACGAGGGTCTGGGTAAAAGCAGATGGGGGCAATGGCAGTGGCTGGGACTGGGCACGTAAATACGCTTTGTGGGAGTGGAGAGTTTGGCTGTATGTACAGGTACAGCCGATAGCTTTGGTAACCAGAACAGGTGTGGCAAGAAAGAGTCCAACTGTGTTTAACCGGAGCAGCTAGCCAACGAGAGCTACTTCACTGCGGTAGAGAAGGCCATGGGGAAGTGGGAGAGAGGGGCTTATTTGGGACACACTGAAATGTTCCCGGGGCATTTATACTGTAGGAGAGGAGGTCAAAGGAATTGCTGAGATGCTGAGGGTCACAGAGGTGGGGAAACGGGATGCCATTCTTCCATTTCGAGCAGTGCCTCTTTTGTGCACCTAAGCCCCTCCCTGGGCATTCTCTAGGCATGGGGGTAAACCTGCTGTTCCTCATCCACTTGCCACCAAAGAGGAAGACATGTGTTGGTGCCAGAGTGAGGAGCCATCTTTCTTTCTGTCTGCGCAGGGAGATGGAATGCCCACTCCAGAGTCTGCAGTGGTCTAGAAAGGATGCTGGTAACCTAGACGACTGTCTTCCCCACTCTGTGAGAGAAAGGCAGTTTTATTACTTCTCCCAGATTGCAGGAAGGGACCCCCAGACCTGTTGGAGCTTGAGGGTTGGCCGAATTCACAGTGAGATGGTCAATTGCTTGGGGTACCCAGGCAGCCTCTGCAGGGAGCTGGAGGGAGCTGCTGGTGTTTATTTGGACAGTGAGATGCTATTTAAAATCAGGCTTTGTTTCTGAAAATGAGACAGCTGGGGCTACATTTGGTGGATAAAGACATTTTGTTGAACTTTCAAAATGGGGTATTATTTTCCATTTACACTTATTTCACGGAGAATTGTAAGAAGATGGAATTGTAGACGTGTCTGAGATATGCCGTAATGAGTGATGGATCTTTGAAGGTAAAAATATCTCTAGAATATTTCTTTCTCTTTCTTTTTTTTTACTCCTCTCTCCCTCCTCTGAGCCTCAGGTTGAGTGGGTTTAGGTTTTGTTTTGTTTTGTTTTTTAATATCGAAATGGAACAGTGTCTCTACTGGGAGTATAGCCTATGCTCTGTTCAATGTTTGTCTTAATAAAGGTTAAAAGAAATGAAATCATATTAAAAAGGATCCCGAGAGACCAGAGCACCAGATGTCTCCAACTCCTTGTGTTGCTGGGGAGGAAGGCAGGAGGGTAGAACTGGGGACCTGTGGGCCACACTGAACCACAGACCCTTCCAGGCCACTCACCCTAAGGCCGGAAAACTCAGAACACAGGAGTGAGGCCTGGGGAAGCAAGAGCAGAGGGGGTTCCAAGAAGGTACCCCACCTTTCCCTCTGGGGAAGGCGGCCCAGGAGGGCAGGCATCCCAGAGGGGTCAGATGCAGCATCCTTCCACTGAAACACTCTTCCTTCTCCTAATTGCTTTGAAAGAAAACCAAGAAAAGAGATTTCAGAAGAAGAAAAACACTCCGCTTGATTTTTTTTTAAAATAAAACTTGGGTAAGGAAGCCCGATGGAGTTTATTAAATAAATACATGAGTTAATCATTAACCTATCAGTCACTGTATCAAAGAATCAATATATGAATCAGAGGGTGAATTAGGGAGCCAGGAATTTCTTATAAACTCTCAGATGTCTTAACCCTCTGCTACAGAAGGCAGATATTGACAGCCTTTTGTGTACCTACAAAGTCAGTAACCTCTACTTAGACAAAAAAAAAAAAATCTCAAATTGTGAGTCTTGGATGACAGCTCAGTCCTTCACTGCTTGCCTGCCCAAGTGTAATGACCTTGTCTGACCCCTGCATGGAGAAATGCAGGGGACAGTGTTGTGTAGTACATATTCATGATCCCAGTGTTGAGAAGCGGGAGACAAGTGGATTCTTGGGGTTTGCAGGCTAGCCTAGCCAAACTGGTGAGCCTCAAGCCAATGAAAGGCATAAACAAATAAATACATACATACCAAAATGCGTGGCTCCTGAGGAACAACACCCAAAATTGACCTCTGACTTCCACATACACCCATACACACTGCACACACAGATGAGGTGCACCTGTGCACACACAAACACCTATGCATGTGTGTACACACACACACACACACACACACACACACACGTTTGCGACATAGACTTCACCATTACCAAGACCTCCACCCAGTTATGTGCTAATAACAACATGGAAAAATATCCCTGCTTCACAGAGTCCTTTGTGCATAAGGACTAATTAGTAGAAACTTTCTTAAAGAAAGGAATGAAACCATTTCTAATATAATGAACTCAGAGCAAACCCTGGGTTCTTGTAGTCTAACCCAGCCACAGAATTGAAATTTTGAATTATCACTTTTAAAGACCATTTTGATCGTGCTTTGAACTCTTCACAGTATTTCAGGTGCACCTGTTCTCCAACCTGCAGTTCCTGTATCAGTGTGGTGGCTACCCTCCTACTCTCTGGGGAAAAGCCTGTTGCTGCATTTGCTGGCATCTCCCGGCATTTCTAGCTGCCTGAACCACAATAGGAACATAATGGTCATCAGTCAATGCTCCTTAAATTGAGCCCAGCGCAGTCATGTTGGGCATGCAAGCTTTTGTCCCAAAGACCATGTGTTAAGAACGTATAGCAGATGTCAATCGCTGGTCAGTTGCAAATAGCAACTCTATTATTTAAGGCTCAAAACACCAGAGTCATCCTTGACCTCTCCCTGGGACATAACTCATAAATTCCACTAGCACTGGAGCCGGGGAAGCAGCCTAAAAGACACAACAGTGATTTGTCAATTAACTCTTACTAATCCCTTGAAGTAGCCGTGAACCCAGACACAGAAGACTCCATTGAGAGACAGTGCCCTGCATTCAGGGCTGAGGGCAATGAGATCATAAGGAGCAAGAAGGGAAGAAATGTTTGTCTGTGAGGGCTTAATTTATATTCTATAAATTGAGAAGAGCCACCTGCAGATGAGATACTCAAGAATGGAGGAGGGTGCCAAAATAAACTCTCTGGGCTGGAGAGAAGAAAAAAAAAAAAAACCTTACATGAACAACAGAAAAGGTGCCAGACGCCCCAAACAGTGCAGAACAGAAGAGTTCGGGCCCTAACACAGTGGAGAGGGTGGAGGGCAGTCTACACCCACAGCCAATTTTGGTCGGCAGAGAGATGGACGGGGCGTTAGAGAGCAGAGAAGCTAAAGGCAGAAGAAGCCTAGGAAACGAAGAAGTAATGGGCTCTGCTGTGACTGACATTTAGGCTGAGCTGACCCCCTAGGAGGGAGTCCTTTTCTGCCTTTCCCTCACACTGGCCCATGTGCAGGTTTAAATGGTGTTTTGCAAATAGGGAATATCAGAATGTCAGAAAGGGGAGGGAGCTTGCCGTTCCCCTCGCCCAGCGGCCCCGTGTTCAGTGAGGGTAGCTATACTAGCTTCTACCCACAGTGCTCGGGACTCCTCTGGCTTACCTAGTCTCACCAGGGAAGCAGGCAGGTGACAGAAAAGAGCCCCACCCCTGGGATCAGTTTGTTCTTTCTCTCTATTGATTTACCAAAGAAGCCTGGATTTTGGGAAGCCCGCTTCCAACCCTGAAAAGGCTGAAGACTCCAAGATGGGGAGGTCACTGGGATGAGAAAGCCTCCCAGAGGAGTTAGTCTCCAGCTGGGAAGGCAAGAAGAACAACAGGCCGGTGGCAGAGGTTCCCAGTTGCCTGTTCATTTAACAACACCCGGGAAGCCTGTTAAGTGACCTGCCACCCCTGAAACCTTGGGATGTGGGAATCTCTGTTTGCCAAGCTCCTTTGGTGATCCCTAACCACGTGTGAGATCTCCAAATTAGAGACTACAGAGGGAAGTGTGACCTCTGATTTGGCCCATAGTTGTCTGTATGGGTGTGTGTGTGTGTGTGTGTGTGTGTGTGTGTGTGTGTGTCCTTTTGTTCATTTACAAGATAGAAGGGAAAGAACCCACTCAATACTCTGACCTACGTGTGAGTGTAGATAAACAGGACCCAAGAATTAAGGAAGACACAGGGCTTTTCTGAAGAGGTTCAGTCTGCCCTGGAGTGTTAGGAGTTCAGGTTTTGGTTAGCATTTGTTCCGTCATTGAGCTCTATGGGGAAAGGTTGGTTTGGAACCATCCTTGAGATCTCCAGAGTAATTTTCCATCCTACTGTCCCTCCTTTGACAGCCTAGTCAATACATAAATCTCTACAGCTCAGCCCCATGCTGGACCAGCCCTTGAGTTAGAGCCATGCAGGAAATCATTACCAGTAATTGAGGACACATCTTCTGGATGAAGATGCATTGCCACCAAGAGGGAATAAATCACCTACTCCATCCTCCCTGCCCTCACTCAAACCAGTATCCAGTTCAAATCAAACTGGACCTTCTTGGTACTGCACAGGTAGGCTCCCTTTCCCCAGCTAATCCTTGCCATAATTGGCATTCCTTCATTAGGCCTGTATTACAGCCATTTGCTCACCTTTCGGGATGTGCACACGCACACACGCGCAAGTGTGTGTGTGTGTGTGTGTGTGTGTGTGTGTGTGTGTGTGTGTGTGTGTGTGTATAAGCATGCACACAGTTAGAGGACAAGTTCTGGTGTGTTGTCCTGCCTTTCCACCTTGTGTGAGTCAGGGTCTCTGTTGTTGACTGCTGCTGCATATGCCGGGCTAGCTGGCCTGAGTGCCTCTCAGGGATTCTCCTGTTTCTGCCTCCCATCTTGCCTGATGAGGGTTGGGCCACACACTACTATTCTTGGCTTGACATAGCTTCTGAGGATTTGAACTCAGGTTTCCATGCTTGCATGGCAAGCTCTTTACCCTCTGGGCCATCTCCTTAGATCCTTGCTTGACTTTTTAATTAAATATGATTTATTCATTCATCCGTTCAATGGCACAGGGGATTGAACCTAGGGCCTTGTACATTCTAGGAAAGAGCTCTACCATGGAACTATATCCCCAATCCTCCTCCTCCTCACCACCACCACCACCATTATCATCATTATTTATTTTGAGACTGGATCTTACGAAATTGTCCAGGCTGGCCTTGAAGTCACACAGTATCCTAGGCAGGGCTTCCATTTTGAGATCATCCTGACTCAGTTTCCTGAGTGGATGGGATCACAGGCATGGGCCACTTTGCCTGTCTCTAACAACTTTTATGTGCATTGAAGGCAGCCTAGCCCCTATCAGTGTCTCCTGACCATTTCATTTCCTAAAATCTACCATGGAACATTCCAGAAAAGATAAAGAGCAAAGCTCCCCAGTTGGTAAATATCAACCACCGCGGTTTTCGGCAGTAGCCCAGGGTTTTACATGCCCCACACTATTCTAAACTGATAACACAGATAACCCATCTGGTCATGACCTACTTTCCCTCCCAGGGTGGGCAGGGGATTAGAGCTGGGCGACTCTGAGGTTGTAAAAAGCCTTGTGCTCTGAACAGAGGGACAGTTACATAAGTCCACAGAGCTCCTGCACTCCAGGACAGCAGGCTCCAAGTGGCGTCTAATTACAGGGAAGCTGATGGTCGCTGTTGAAGATCCTGTCACAGGACCCAGGTCTCAGCCCACTGATGTCCTGCCAGCAGTCGCACTAAAACGGAAATTAAGCGCAGTGTCATGGCCATTTAGGACATTAGGAACGGAAGGCGCCTGGGAGCTGCTTCCTGGCCCCTTGCCCATGTTATTAACAAGGTGCAAACGAGGACCTAGGCTGGGAGAGAAAACAGCTGGAGAAAAGAGACCTTCCCTGCAGGTGGAGATAGAGGAGAGGAAGGGGATGCAGAGAGGCTGTGTCCCAAATTACCTTGGCTGAGAAGAAAATTGGCTTGATAAATGAAGAAAAGTCACCCACTTCTGCATGCAACCCTTTTTGGAACATTTTGTAGGTTGCAAAGTTTCTCTAGTCCCTGAATTTCTGTGCTGGCTTCTAATATACTACACCACCATACTACAGCATGCACACACACACACACACACACACACACACACACACACACACACACACACACACAATGGGGGGTGGGAAGGCCTAGGGACACATGACATCCATATCCACATTCTTTGACACCCACTGCTCATCATTTGTAATTTGTTTGGAACCTTCAGGCTAGTGGCTCTCTGTAGAATGTCACCAGACTGCCAAATTCTCTAGCTCAGAATCTGGGGAAATCCTGGCCTTGGCCTGGGTCCAGCTATGACCAATGCCAGGGCCATTTGCTAAATAAAGAACACAAGCCCCAGGGCTGGAGGATGGTCTGAGAGTTCTTTGTTTTGCAGCTCATTCACCCCTGACTCTACCCATATCCTACATAGACACAGGCATACACACACACACACACACACACACACACACACACACACACACACCACATATACGTGCATACATGCACACTGACTGACAAGCCTCTTCTTAGGCTATCCTGACGGATTTGAGTAACTCAGCAAAGAGATGAGCCACATGGTACCCTGTCCTGCTCTTCACCTCTTCCCACTGAAATGCACACACATGGGGGGCTTTTCCCATCCCAGGCACAAAGATGCTGGAGCTGGAGGATCCCTGGTGTCCACACAGTCATCCAGAACCTTTCACTCTCATGCGGTGCTCTGCTGTCTTGTTTCTGTAGCAGAGGTGAACTGGAACATGGGAAATGCCAGCTCCCTTGGCATGGAGGGGGCGAATTAAAAAGCCCGTTTTTCTGTCCTGTCAGGTCTATTTAAGTATTTAATGAGGTGAGATAGCACCAATAAATTTCACATGGCACAATAACTCTGATGATGTGGGCCATGGACTAATAAGCTTCCATCCCAGGGATAGAAGAGTGTTCTTGCCTTTGCTAGATCTTATCGGGTTTGATTGCTTTGTTCAGATATTAAAAAGGTTGAGCAAGGACTTTCGGGCACTGCCACAAATCTGCCCGTATCCTCCCAGGCAAGATAGATTGAAACCAGGCTGTGGAATGCAAGGCTGTTTATTTTAATTGACAATCAAGAGGAGTGGAATTGGTAGCGAGTGGAGGGTGGGTGAGGAGGCCATGGGGCCTGTGATTGGGTGGCGTCTGAGGCCACCTTTCTCTCTTCAGAGTCCACAGCAAGGCTGCTGGTCCAAGGGGCTTTCCAATGAAGTGTCAGCTCCTGAGGCTTTGAAGAGTGTCTTCGTCTTTTCTGTGCTTGTCCTGAGCAGGGAAACAGACCATTGACCCATGTGTCACCTGCAATTTTTGTCTGTGTTTTCCATGGAATGAGGACGGCTACAGACATTTCCCTGGCACATGAGTCCAGTCCTGGCTGCTGCCACCGCTTACACAGCCTGTGCGTTCTGTTCATTGAAGCTTTAGGGCACAGTCCCCAAAGCTCTTTGAAGCCAGGGGCCACACAATCTATAGAAACCCCTCACCCCGCACATGCCGCCCAAAGCAGAGATTAGATTTTACGAAGTGTACATGGGCATATGTGGGGGTGAGTGACATAACTTCACATGCTACACAAGTAAACATGTTTTAGTTGACTTGTAGATTTATATTAATAAACAACATACTATTAAATATAGTTTATATGTCATGCATGATTTCATAAGCATTATTTCTCAGGATGAAGCCAGGTAGACCAAAGGTTCATAATGCAAGTTAAGTTCAGGTAAATTCTGATTTAAATTTATCAATAATGATAGAGGGAGTAGCCAGTAAATAAAGTTTAGGGAAATGCTCTATCAGCTGACTTGCTGATTGGCTGGTCGGTTGGTAAGTTATTAGCCTTTTAATGGATGAATTTATTTTATTGTAAAATGTTTCAAACACAGCAGAGAAGTTGAAAGAATGTACAGAGAGCATCCAGAGGCCTATGCCCCAGGTTATATCGTCAACACCTTGTTGTGTTTAGGACATGTGTCTTCGCATAGCTATCCCTCACAACTTTGCTCTGTCTCACTTACACACTTAGATTCATTTCAAGAGGAAATGCAGTCATCAGTGCACTTTACCCTAGACACACATCACTAGGGTTCCACATTTGTTCATGGTTTTTTAAAGTATAACATATATGCCAAAAATGCACAAATATTACTTCTATCATCCAAAGAGCTCCAATAAATACACACACTTGTGTAACCCCCAAACCCTGTGGATTTGTAGATTATGACCACCACCCCAGAAAACATTCTCATAGTACCACCCAGTCAAACTCCACTCTTGTCAACATAGATCACTACTGTTATAATTTTTGGCAGGATAGATTTAGTTTTTTTCCTGCCATGGAAGTTCATGTAGATGGAATAATACAGTAGGTAATCTTTGTTTGGAGGAGTCACCTGTATTGATGTATGGATCACTAGTTCATTCTTTTTAAATACTGAGTAGAGTTTCTCTGTTTGCATCTGCTCTTCTGTGGGGGGACACCTGGGATGTTTCCCGGTTTTGATTCTAAGCAGTAAAGCTGCTAAGAAATGTCCACAAAGCTCTTATAAGCCTATGCTTTCTCTTGGATGAGTTGCTAAGAGTTGTACTGAAGGTTCATAGGCTAGGCATGTGTTTAGTTTTCACAAACCTACCAGGCCTTTCTTCAAATATAGCTATATGCTTGAACACTGCTGCCTGCGATGTATGAAAATTACAGTAGCCATGACAGGGAAGGGCTGAGCCAGTAAAGTGCCTACTGTGCAAGCCTAAGGACCTGAGGTAAGGAGCTAACACTGCAGTGGCCAAGTCAGACATGTTCACGGCTAACTGCATTAGAAGATAGTAATGTAATAAAAATCAAACCGGAAATCTATTCAGGGTTATCAGGAAAAGCTCTGTGGAGAAGAAATCATTTAAATCAGACCAAGGAAATGGGGAGGAAGGACACTCCACTCCCAGGTATTCCAGAATGAACAACACCTCTGTAATAGAAAAGACCGAATCCCTCAAAGCTAAAGTCTAGATCCACGGCACCCATAGCAACTGCAGCATGTACTTGTAATCTCTGCATTAAAGAGCCAGAGATGGAGCTGGAGAGATGGCTCAGTGGTTAAGAGCACAGGCCACTCTTTCAGAGGTCCTGAGTTCAATTCCCAGCAACCATGTGGTGGCTCACAACCATCTACAGTGGGATCTGATGCCGTCTTCTGGCATAAAGTTGTACATGCAGATAGAGCACTCATCTATATAAATTATAAAATGAAAAACAAAAAATGAGGCATCGATGGGAGCAATCTTGCTGCTTGCTGCCAGGTAGTCTTATTGAAAGGGTGAGCTCCAGGTTCAGTGAGAGACCATGATTCAAAGAATAATTCAAAGAATAAGGTAGAGGAAGACACTCCTCAACATCACCCTCTGGTTTCCACATGCATGTGCACACAAATACATGCATACATATTCACATACATACCACACGGCCTTCTCACACATACACAAAGAATGACAATGTCCTCCTCTGCGCCATCTCTGTTTGAGCCATTCCTATACACTTTAATAGTATCTCACTGTGAAGTATTTTTTCATGTACTTAATGTTCATAAACTATTCCCCAGAGAAGTATCTATTGAAATTGTTTGCTCATTTTTTTTTATTACATTGGCTATCTTTTCATGATTGAGCGGTATCACTTCTTTGTGTGTCCTGGATTTCAATGCTTTATCAGACATGTGTTTTGAAACATTCTCTCCTGATGTGTGACTTGTTTGTTTGTTTTCTTAATTGTGGCTCTTAGTGAGCAAAAGTGTCTTGTTTTGATAAAACCTATTCCCCGTGTTTGTTTATTTGCTTGTTTTGTATATCTTTGTGTTGAAGGTTTTCACTCCCTAAGATGTCATTACCTACATCCAAGTCCTGAAGGCTTCCTAAGGCCTTCCTCCAGAAGATTCTACATTTCACTTTTGGCTTTGGGTATATGATCTGTCTCAAAAGTAATTTTTTGGTATGTAGTATTTAATAAAGGCCAGAGTACATTTTCCCATATAAATATCCAGTTGTTTCACTGAAAATTAAGAGGTTTTTTTCTTCCTCTTACTGACTTAGGCAATTTTGTCAAGAATCAAATAATAAGGTCAGTGCAGGCCTGTTTCTGGTCTGCTGTTCACCTCCTTTGATGGATGAATCTTTTTTTTTTTTTTTTTGATGGATTCTTACAATGTTAGCACTAAAAGCAAACTTAGAAATACTTTAATCTGCCGGGCGGTGGTGGCGCACGCCTTTAATCCCAGCACTCGGGAGGCAGAGGCAGGCGGATCTCTGTGAGTTCGAGGCCAGCCTGGGCTACCAAGTGAGTTCCAGGAAAGGCGCAAAGCTACACAGAGAAACCCTGTCTCGAAAAACCAAAAAAAAAAAAAAAAAAGAAATACTTTAATCTAAGGGTTTATAAACTTTCCTGGATGACAGCCCTTTTTAAGTATCTGATAAATATTTAGGAAAGGAATTGCAGAGAGATATAAAAGCTCGAATATCATTGAAGAGAGAGCCTGACCCTGCAAGCTTTTCTTCGACCTCATGTTTTATAGATGACAAAATGAAAGTTCAGAGAAACTGTGTGATTCCTCAAAGGCTGCAGCTTTAGCTGGTGACAGATCTAGAACCCAAGGCCTTCTGCTCTCCTGCACCATACCCTCAGAACAGAGTAAGTCCTCTTATCCATCATCCAGAAGCTTGCATCGCAGTGTTTTCGTAACTAACTCCATGAGAAGATTTTAATGTAATGAAAACCAAACCAGAAGTATATTCTGGGTTATCAGGAAAGTCTCCATCATGGAAAGAATCATTTGAATTGAACCAAAGATATGGGAAGGAAAGATGTGTTCCAGAATGAGCAACTCCTCTAGGGCAGAGAAGACCAAGGCTCTCAAAGCTAAAGGCTGGGTCTAAGAATGGATGAACCAAAGGTACTGTACATGTGTGAAAATACTTGGATTATTGTAACAATATTCCTGTTCTTTCAGACGAAAAAGAACAAATAGCAGAAACTCTGTGGCTTAGTATCATTTTCCACTATTCCCCTCCCCCCGAAGCTATTACTCTTGTAAGTGTGAAACTATGTTTCTGGGTGCATTTAGAAAGGGGGCTGAACCACCCTCTGGTCAAGAAAAGGAAGGAAGAAGGGAGTTAGACGAAAGAATTTACAAGCTGGCATCAGTAGACCCTGAGTTGTAACCTGTCTCTAAATTTTACTAATTGTGTGATCTTGCACAAACCCAGAGACCTTTCTGACCTTTTGTTTCCTCATTTGTAAAATGGGACTAATCATAACACTGACTTGGCTGGCTGTTGTGAGACGTCAAAGAAATAAAATATGTGGAAACACATCACCCTAGGCAAAGAGCTGTGCAAAGGGCAGAGTTGTCATTATTTGAAAGGATCACCGTGAATCCCAGAATTTAGGACCCCGCACCGCTGGTAATGGACTATGTATTTGAAGCAGTTGATGCTGGGAGAACCAAGGGAGCTATGCTTGCAGCCAACCTGTGGGTAACACTTTCCTTCCCTAAAGGTAAAGTGCTGGGAGGAAATTCCAGCCTTATAGACATTGACAGGCATCATTTATAACATGTGCTTTCAAGACTGTCTTTCAAATGTCCTGAAATCTAGCTGTGTCATTGGGGAGTCTTAGTAAAGGAAGAGGAAAGAGACATTACATATTACTATTTCCCTGGACTACACTGACTATATAAATCAGAATAAGGTAGGTTATGTTGCAGTAACAATTTTGATCTCTATTGACAAAAGTGAACCACACGATATACTGTGCGATGGAACTGGGCATCCTCGCTCCAGCTCAAGTCAAATGGAGTTAACTACTATCTCATCACACTCCATGAGTTTCGTGAGGAAAAGGGGGTCTAGAAGATACTATGTCAATAAAATGCTTGGGTACCTGGAACTTCTACTCATGCCTCATTGTCATAAAGTCATGCAAACAAACCCAGACCTGATGTGTTTAGAAAATGGAAAGCTAGAAATAGTACAAAGAACTCTTCTTCGATTTATTTTATTTTTTAATTTAGCAGGTGGTGGTGGGGTCAGAGGACTTCAAGGAGTTGACTCTTCCTTTCCCCCTGTATGGAGGCAGAGCCTTTCTTGTTTCTGCTTCTGATAACTTCAGGCTAGCTGGCCCATGAAGTTCCAGCTGATTCTCCTACCACCACTTTCTGTAGGAGTTCCAGGCTTACTGCTGTACATTACCGCATGTAGCTCTTTTTTTTTTTTTTTTTTAGGCGTTAGTTTGAGGATTGAACTTGGGTCATCAGGTTGATGCATCAGGTGCTTTTCCATCCTGAACCATCTTGATGAAGAACTTTCGTTAAGGGCTGGGGAGATGGTTCAGTGGAGAAAGAATTTGCTATGTACCTTAGTTTCTTTCTCTGTTACTATAATAAAACCCAAGAAATGCAGCCTTTCCCCATCAATTTACATCATGACTAAAATCCCTCACAGACATTTTCAGAAGCTAATCTTCATCTAGACAATCCCTCACAGGTGTAACCAGAGATTCACCTCCTAGGTATTAAGTCAACAATACTGGTCATCGTTCCACACAAGCTTGAGGACCTGAATTTGAATTCTCCAGAACCATATAAAAATAGGAATGGTAGTTCATATCTTTAATCCCTATGCCCCTACAGTGACAGTGGGAAGAAATAGGAGAGTCCCTGGATGCTCATGGGCCGACTAACCTGACATCCATGGTGAGGAACAATAAAGAGAGTGTCTCAAACAAAGATAAAAGCAAGGACAAGCCCCCAGGATGTCCTCTGACACACATATCTTCATGAATGCTCATACATGTGTAAACATCACACACGCACACACACACACACACACACACACACACACACACACACACTCATGCCCACATGCACACAAGAGCTCTTATTAAGACATCCCTCTTAATACTGCCTGGATCTGCCCTGCTGTTTCACATTTGGCTTTGTGTGTTTCGTTTTGTCTGTTTAGAGTGCTATTATCTCTTCCTGGAAAGTACCTATTCATCTTCTAAGACTCATTCAAATGTCTCCTCCTCTTGAAGCCACTCCAGAACCCCTTATCTTGCTTAGCCCAGTACAAGGCTGAGTTTATCTGTTTATTTCCTTACTACACTGAGGACTCCTTTAGGCAACAAAATAAATGTCCATGAGATAAATGAATGAATTCTCATATTTCTTATACACGGTGACCTGACCTGAGTCCCTCACCCCATCCCACCTCCTGAACTGCCCTGACTATAATGGAAGGAGG
Source organism: Peromyscus maniculatus bairdii (assembly GCF_049852395.1). Classification (NCBI taxonomy): domain Eukaryota; kingdom Metazoa; phylum Chordata; class Mammalia; order Rodentia; family Cricetidae; genus Peromyscus; species Peromyscus maniculatus. The sequence continues at coordinate 44,446,428 of NC_134858.1, forward strand.
AAAAAACAAGTTTTGCCACACCCTTCTCCAAAGCCAACACAGACGGTCCCAGATTGAATTTACAGCCCATGGATTCAGAACTGACTTTACCCACATGAAAGCAATATGCATTCAGTAGAAATGGTACTTTGAATTGAATCCCTTGCCAGGCTAGCAGTTAGACAGTCACTCACAGAGGTTGACAGACATCACAAGGATAAATGACCAGTGCTCTACAGTGCAGTGTGTTGCTAATAGTCCGAGAGCTCAGTGGGTTAGGTGTATCACCTGCATTTCACACTTAGGATGTTTCCTGTTTATAACGGGTCTATCGGGATGGAAGCTGAGGAGCATCTGTCCTTAGCACTCAGCAAGTACCTTCTAAGGGCCAGGCACAATGAAGGGTGCTCTTCATATCATCTAATCTAATCCTCGCAACAGCAGCAGTAGAAACTCTGTGGTAGAGATTATAGTAGTGAGGTTTAGAGAGTTTCTATGATCTGCCCAAAAAACGCAAAGGAAAGGTTCCTGAATCTATGTTTGTTGGAGGCTAAAATCAGTCCTCCTGGAGCAGAGGAACTGGTTCAGTGGGTAAAGCAATTGCCAAGTAAGTCAGATGACCTGAGTTCAGAGAACTAAAACCCACATAAAAACTAGAAACAGTAACACACATATCTGTGATCCCAGCAAGGCCCTACTGGGAGATGGGGAGCAGATATCAGAGAATCAATGGGAACTCACAGGCCAGATAACCTGGCAAATATAGCAGTGAACAATAGACCCTGTCTCAAACAAAGTGGAAGGCAAGGGTAGTCTTCATAGGTGGTCCTCTGACCTCCAGATAATGCACTGTGGTAAGCACATCTTCACACACTCTCGTACACACACACACACACACACACACACACACACACACACACACACAAATGCAACACCCAAGCCATGCTCTTTAAGTTCTCCAAAGGCTATAGAAATTGGCCACCAGCACACTGTTTGACTCAGAAGGCTCCGTTGTCTCCAAACACAAAGCTGTCAACACAGATGGGGAGTCCCTCTGTCCACAGTCCCTGAGTAAGTTGTGTAGAGGTTCAAGAGCTAGAATTAGAAGTCCTTCCCCATTGCAGTTCCTTTGGGTCAAGGGCTCCAAAGCAAAACTCACTGTGCAAACCAGCCCACTCAAACCGAGAGAGAGAGGAAGAGAGTCAGAGGCAATGGTTCTTTGGATGGGATTATTTAGGTTGAAAAACTGTGAGAGTTACTTCCGAGATGTTGGTTGATGACCAGATGTTCACTAAATCCACTGAGGATAAAAAAGACATCACTTAAAATTCAGCTTTGGGGATTTCAATTAGGCAGCAAGAAGACTTTCTTAACAGTGAGGAATATTAAATATCTTTGACTAATGAGCAGTGATGGAGTCCTTCTTTGAGTCTAGGGTCCCTGCTCAGTTCTTTATGCCTTTGTGTATTTAGCCACTAACTCGCTCACTCCTTTCAGTGGTCATTTGCTATCCGTGCACTATGGTAGGCACTAAATAGGAGTAAAATATAATCCTCTCCCCCTCCAGACTCCCTTCCTAGAATCTTATTTTCAAGATGTAAATTTCCTTGAAGGATATAATAACTCATAACACTTCAATGTAAGTAATTTTCCATTTCCCAAGGAGACTCTGGACTGCATGACTTTCCCTAGGGAGACAGGACCAAATACCTGTTTTTACCAGATAGAGTACTGATAACAGACCAAAAGAATACTCCTGATCAAGTCAAAGCTTGGGAGGTTTTGAGGGTTGCTTACAGAAGCATGGGTGAAGGGGTCACTTAGAGGAGCTTGGATGACTTGGGCAGCTGTATCTCCCCAAAGTGCACCCCAGCATGAGTGATAACTATAAAGTTATCACTATAACTATAAAGTTACTGACACTCCTTGTCCAACCTGCAGTCGGTTCCACTGAAGAGTAGCTTCTCTCCCACCAAATGTCTCTCATTCTTAGAACCGAGCAGAGGGTCCCTGAGACTCTTCTACCTCTTATGCATTTAGGGAGTCTTGTGAATCTCCTGTGAGTTCAGAGGGGGATGTTTCAATGCAAAGGAAAGAGTTCCTCAGCATCCTGATTCCCAGGCTTGCTCTGTGTCAAGTTGAGATAACAGAAGAGAAGAGACAGGGATGGGATGTTGGAGAGCTTAGAACTTCATGGGTTTTTCTGTTGGTGCCATAACAACATAAGTTTGTGGCTAAAGACAACACCCCCTTTCTCTTGATGCTCAGAGGGCAGAAGTGTGCAGTCTCTTTACCAGGTGGTCTTAAAGTCTCCACAAGTCTAACCAATTCTGCAGGCCCTGATGGTGACTTCCATGACATCTTCAAGGCTTGTGACTTTTTTCCTCTTTTATCCATCTCCAAACCTCAGCTTTTCTGTTCCCTAATTTGTCACCATGTGTCCCTTTGTCTCTGATTCTGACCTCTCTTGTTTCCTTCTTATCAGGACTGCTGAGATCTCATGAGGTTTATCAAAGTGACCCAAGACTCTTTCCTAGCTCAAGACCTTGAACTTAGTTACATTTAAGAGTCATATAAGGAAGCTTCACAAGCCCTGGGGACTGAGACCTGGACATACTTGGGAACCATTATCCAGCTTTCTGCAAGGTCAGAAAGATCATTACAGTAACTTTTGTTTAAAGCTATTCTCTGACATTCTATATGGCTCAGTCCATCACAGATAGAGGAAGAGTGAGATGCCAATGTCATACATGGCACAAGCCATCACAGACTATGGGAGACTGGCACACCAATGTCATGGAGCTGGTTAAGATTGACAGAGTCCTGGGCATACTCTGTGATAGTGCCAGGCCTGGAGATAGCAGGAGAGGGAGTAGGGTGTGAGCTGTTCCTGCCAACGGCAGGAGAATGGACAAAGCAAACCATTCTCCCTCCCTCCCACTGAATTAGTAAAGGCCTTGTATGTGCCAAACATCCTGCTAAGCATATTGTATGGACTATTTTCAATTAGTCTTTGTTTCCATCAACGTAATCTAAGTATATGGCCTTAAAAACATTAAATCATAACAAAGGCTCACAGCAAACAGCCCTATGCCTCCATACCTACCCAGACCCACAACACCGGCCTCTCTCAACTCTTAAAGATTTCTACGGTCCTTTATTTCTGATATTTTAAATAGCATATCATACTGCTATTTATCAAGTTATCAATTTCAGACAGTTTGTTCTTTTGAATTTCTTATATTGCTAGTGCAGATTTTTGAGAGTGGAGGAGGCCCCTCTCATTCCAGATAAGCTTGACCCAGAGACTAAGGTGTTGGGTGACCAACAATCACTTGAGGGTCCCTGTCTTAACCTGAAACAGTGACACTGGAGTGCTTTAGCTCAGACCAAAGAAGAACAAAGATGTGGACACAGGATGAATGAAGGAAACGAATGCAGATTATATGAAGGAAAAGTAAGAGACCAGGGAAAGGCAGGAGCCACTCTGAGAGTGGGAGAGGTCCTAAGAGAGGGAAACCCCATTTAACTGCCTGTCTGGCGGCTTTTCATAGGCCTGCAACAGGAAGTGAACAAAGATTGAAGTGATTTTGTCAAAACTGGTCAATTCTTTGGGCCTATCACAGGCCAAGCCAAATTAAGGCCTATGTTCTCTGAGCATGTCCCCCTAGCCCGAGCATGGAAATGACCACGCACTGTCCACGCATTGCTCACCCAGTTGGGTGATGCATCGATACCCACCTCTGTCCACCTTTGACCTGTGCTTTGTAAGCTGCTGACCTTGGCTCATATGCTGGCTACTGCCAACATTGGCTGGTGTTGCCAGTCACCGACCTTGCAAGCATTGCTGGTCTTTGACCTTGGTTAGTGCCTCGCTAGCTGTTAACTAAACGGTGCCTTCTTTATTCTGCTCTTTGTGTGGCCAGCTTGTAGTTTCTGCCATGGACCGTTCCCTTTACTGTGTACAGAGAGCTAACTCCCACCCAGTTTCTCTCTAATACACTGCCACCTTCTTCCTATCTCTTTCCTTTATTTTTTTAGTGCAGTTACACCACAGTTGAGTCAATGGTCTTGCTTCTACCATCATGGCTACAGACGTGTTACTCTTTCAGGAGACAGATAGTTTAAGTTTACTACGATTTAGTTTCATTTCTCACAGTTCGTTTTTCCCGGAGTTTATCATTTCCTATGTTTTTAATTTCTGTCTTATGTAAATCAATTTCTTCCCACCACCATTATCACCGTCAAAATCTTCTACTGATCAACCATTGAGCAATAACTGTCAAAACACACTTACATCAAATAATCTATTCATTAATTTTTACCTCATAGCCTTCACCATCAACTCCGATCTAAACTCAAGTTTGGATGCCAGCTATTATTCTTAGGCTTTGTTTTTCACATCTTCCTGCACTGAATGACCCAAGAATCCATGATGGCTAATTCTTAGCCCTTACCTTTGAACCCAATTTTTGTCTACATCAAAAGCTCGTATTCTTAACCACTATATTACATGGCTTCTAGAAACTAAGCCTTGTAAAAATTCACTACAAAGTCTGGGTGAGATATAATTAGCACTTGGAGGTCATTTCTGTTACTGTTGGCATTGCATTTGAGCTGTACATTGACACACACTTTTAAAACAGACAATAGCTCTCAAAGTTGGGGATTTGCCCTTAACATCTGGAAAACAAACAATGTAAGTAGTGACACTTTTTGAACCTCACACACATTTCCATGAATCTGCTGTCGTTTGGGGAGGGCCTGCCTACCGCAAGGCTTTGCTCAGAAACAGCCTCTCACAGCTGTGGGGCTTTTGTTTGCTGTGTTTCCATTTATCCTGTTTTATTTATTTCCTTTAATTTTTTCTGAAGTCTGTGAAGACAGCCAGTAGGCAAACATTCCTACCTGTCAACCACATGGGCAGTGCAGAATAATTTCTATGTGAACCATGTGCCCATGTACCCATCCACCTCTGAATTAGCATATCTCTCTCTCTCTCTCTCTCTCTCTCTCTCTCTCTCTCTCTCTCTCTCTCTCTCTCTCTCTCTCTCTCTCTTCCTCCCTCCCTCCCTCCCTCCCTCTCTCCTTCCCTCCCCCCTCCATCCCTCTCCCCTCCTCAGTACTCGGTCTAACCTGCTGATAAGGAAAGAATCTGGTCAGTGTGACAGAGATGAGTTTCATCAACTTGATTGGACTGGAATTATGAGGACATGGGGGTAGAAAAAGAAAGGGGAAATAACCATTTTAAAGCTCTTCCAAACAGGGACAGTGAGATGGCTCAGTGAATAAAACCACTTGTCACACAATTGTGAAGACCTGAGTTCAGATCCCCAGCACCCAAGTTAATGCTGGACTCAAGAGGCCTACTTGTAATCCCTTGTGTAGAAGGCAGAGGCAGAGGCTCACAAGAGCAAGCTGGCCAGCTGGCCAAGCCAAATCCACAAATTGAACACAATTCAAAGAGCCTTGCTCCAAAGATAAGGTTGAAAGTGATTGAGGAAGACACCTGATTCATAAGCCCTGAACTTCTGCACATGTGTACACAAATATACACACATACCTATACACAGGTACCACACACATGAACGCACACACCAAGCCTATCTTTAAAAATTAAAACAGAGGGCTGGAGGGGTGGCACAGCAGTTAAGAGCACTGGCTGCTCTTCCAGAGGTCCTGGGTTCAATTCCCAGCACCCACATGGTGGCTCACAACCATCAATAACTAGTCCCATGGGATCTGGTGCCCTCTTCTGATGTGCAAATGTACACGCAGACAAAACACCCACTTACGTAAAGTACATGCATAAATTAATCTCTAAAAATAAAACAAATTCAGCTATTTTACAGATGCTTCTTTGCATCTTCTCCTATCCAATCCTTCCAACTCCTCACGAACCCAGACATATTCAGAACTTGCGATCAGATTTTAACACGCACCTAGGTGAAAGCAGGGAGTCCCCCAAAGCTCTAATCTTACGACACTAAAGAAATCCCACTGACGAAATCCAGCTCCATGCCTCTCCTACTTTCTCTTTCTTCCTTTTTTCTTCTTCCATTATTCCTCATTCTTTCTACCTTGTTTTCCTCTGATGCGTCTTTAAAAAAAAAAAAAAAACAACAACCAACACCGCCACCCTCTTGTTTATTTGCTTGTGCTCTGTGCAGGGAGCTCAGGGACCTCCCCAGAATAGTTTATTACGGCGTTTCTGTTTGGCTCAACTGCAGTATAGCGGTGGAAATACACTGGTGTCTCAGCTCCGTATGGTCTCCGAGGCTGACAGGCAGAACAACCTCTGCTTTGTTTGTTTTTCACTCGTGGTGTTCTGAGAGCCACGTGGGGCTGCTGTGCCGGGTTCCTCCCACAGGACAGATGAGAGAAGAAGCCAGCTTTGTGCTGTCTGTCTTCACCACACACACACACACATGCATACACACATAGCACACACACACAGACACACAGGCACACAAACACACACACACACATGCACATACACATATGCACACAGGCACACAGGCACACACACACACCATATACACATGCACACACACATATGCACACATACATACACACAGGCACACACACACACCATATACACATGCACACACACATATGCACACATACATACACACAGGCACACACACACACCATATACACATGCACACACACATATGCACACATACATACACACACAGGCACACACACACACATACATACACACAGGCACACATACACACCATATACACATGCACACATACATACACACACAGGCACACACACATACACACACAGGCACATACACACACACACACACACACACACACACACACACACACCTCTGAACATGATGAAGCTAAGGAGACATGATCAGTTCCAGATGACATTAAGGTCATAGAGAAAAAGGCAGTGCTGTAGGAAGGACATGAGGGAGGCTGGAGAACAAAGTGATGTTTATAACTTGCCCACATGTCTCGATATAAACATACATGTCATTCCATACAGCCCTTTGGGTGTATTGTTGCTCCATTCTTTGCTTTAGGAAGACTAAAGCCAGTATAATCAAGTTATCCTTTTCCCTAAGCAGTGGACCCAGAACTGAATCTTCATCTGCTTGGTGAACTTATTCAGTCTATTACAATATCTGTGCTCTAATGAGGAATGAGGCATTCTTAGAACCAAAGGCAATGATAGAGGACAAACAGCCACCCTCCCGATCTTCTAGCACGGTGAGGGGAGGCTGCAGACGATCAGCATCTTCCTCAGACACAGAAGAACGCTCATAGCCGTAGGCATGAATGAGGTTCTAAGTTCTTGAAATGTGAGAATTTGATGAGAGGGCCACCTGGAAGGAAGAATCAGGAGATTAGTGGAGATGAGGCAATGAAAGACTTACCCTCGTTTCACATCCTCTCCAGCATAAAGTGTCTTCAGTGTTTTTGACCTTAGCCATTCTGACAGGCGTAAGGTGGCATCTCAGAGTTGTTTTGATTTGCATTTCCCTGATGATTAGGAATGTTGAGCAATTCCTTAAATGTCTTTCAGCCATTTAAGTTTCCTCTGTTGAGAATTCTCTGTTTAGTTCTATAGCCCATTTCTTAATTGGACTGTTGGTCAGTTTGATGTCTAATTTCTTGAGTTCCTTATATATTCTGGATATCAGTCCTCTGTCAGATGTGGGGTTGGTGAAGATCATTTCCCATTCTGTAGGCTGTCGCTTTGCCTTGTTGACCGTATCCTTTGCTCTACAAAAGCTTCTCAGTTTCAAGAGGTCCCATTGATTGTTTCTCTCAGTGTCCGTGCTACTGGTGTTATATTTAGGAAGTGATCTCCTGTGCCAATGCATTCAAGACTACTTCCTACTTTCTCTTCTAGCAGGTTTAGAGTAGCTGGATTTATGTTGAGGTCCTTGATCTACTTGGACTTAAGTTTTGTGCATGGTGACAGATATGGAACTATTTGCAGCCTTCTACATGTTGATATCCAGTTATGCCAGCACCATTTGTTGAAGATGCTTTCTTTTTTTCCATTGTGCACTTTTGACTTCTTTGTCAAAAATTATATGTTCATAGGTGTGCGGGTTAATGTCAGGGTCTTCAATTTGATTCCATTGGTCCACATCTAGGAGAACTCTCCTCCACTGCTGGTGGGAATGCAAGCTTGTACAACCACTTTGGAAATCAATATGGCGCTTTCTTAGAAAATTGGGAATCAATCTCCCCCAAGATCCAGCTATACCACTCTTGGGCATATACCCAAGAAATGCTCAATCATACCACAAGAGCACTTGCTCAGCTATGTTCATATCAGCATTGTTTGTAATAGCCAAAACCTGGAAACAACCTAGATGCTCTTCAATTGAAGAATGGATAAATAAATTGTGGCACATATACACAATGGAATACTACTCAGCAGAGAAAAACAATGACATCATGAGGTTTGCAGGCAAACGGATGGATCTAGAAAAAAAATGATCCTGAGTGAGGTAACCCGGACTCAGAAAGACAAATATGGTATGTACTCACTCATAGGAGGATACTAGAGGTGGAACAAGGATGACTGGACTGCTACTCACATCACCAGGGAGGCTACCTGGAAAACAGGACCCCAAGAAAGACACGAGGATTGCCCAATGACGGAGAAATGGCTGAGATCTACATGAACAACCTGGACATGAATGGGAGTAATGAAGGGCGAGTGTCGAGGGAAAGAGAGCCTGTGGGAGTGGGAGATCCCAGCTGAATCAAGAACAGAGAGGGAGAACAAGGAATAGGAGACCATGGTAAATGAAAACCACATGAGAAAAGGAAGGAACAAAATGCTAGAGAGGCCCACAGAAATCCACAAAGATACCCCCACAATAGACTGCTGGCAGTGGTGGAGAGGCAGCCGGAACTGACCTACTCTGGTGATGGGATGGCCAAACACCCTAATAGTCATAGCAGAAACCCCATCCAAGGACTGAGGAATCTGGATGCAGAGATCCACGGCTAGGCCTCGGGTGGAGCTCCAGGAGTCTAATTAGCTAGAAAGAGGAAGGTTTATATGAGCTAGAATTGTTGAAACCAAGGTTGGATAAAGCACAGGGACAAATAGCCAAACGAATAGAAACACATGAACTATGAATTAAAGGCTGAGGGGCCCCCAACTGGATCAGGCCCTCTGAATAGGTCAGACAGTTGATTGGCTTGATATGTTTGGGAGGCAACTAGGCAATGGTACCAGGTCCTGTGCTCATTGCATGAGTTGGCTGTTTGAAACCTGGGGCTTATGCAGGGACGCTTGGCTCAGTCTGGGAGGAGCGGACTGGACCTTCCTGGACTGAGTCTACCAGGTCGATCTCAGTCCTTGGGGGAGGCTTTGCCCTGGAGGAGGTGGGAATGGGGGGTGGGCTGGGGGGAAGGGGAGGGGGGCAGGAGGGGGGAGAACAAGGGAATCTGTGGCTGATATGTAGAACTGAATGGTATTGTAAAATAAAATAAAAGGAAAAAAAAGAAAAAGAAAAGAAAGACTCACCCTCAAACAACACATGAGCAGTTGTGCTCTTTAAAAAAAATAATAAAGCTTGGGCCCACAAGATGACTCAGTGGGTTGTCTTGCCACATAAGTCTGGTGACCTAAGTTCAGTCTCTAGAACTCATGTTGAAAAGAGAGAGTTGACCTCTAAATGTTCTCTGACCTCTATATAAGCACTGTGGCATGTATGAGCCAGCCACATACACATCATACATGTGGACACTCACACAATAAATAATAATAATAATAATGATGATAATAAAATCCTTTAAGAAGCTAAACAAAGCATATGGGTGGCCAAACTCAATGATCATATACATACACACCTTAGCTTTTTCTATAAAATTCCCACCCAAAATACTTTAACAAAGGAGAATTAACAACAGGTTCTAGAACTTTCAAAATCATGACATCTACTCCACAGGAAAGTCACAACAGCTGAGCTAACATGTGCACACACACACAGAGATACACACACACACACACACACACACACACACACACACACACACACACACACACACACTGGCTAAGTGTGATCACTCACTTTCACCTAGTTCTTGAACCAACTCATTGTTATCTGTGCTGCTGTAAACAGTCTCTGGCACGCAGAGGCCACCAGTAAATATTTGTTGAATGAATCAGTACACATTCCCAACACTAAGCTCCCGGCCCTGTGAGGTTTTGGTGTGTGCAGGGCACACACCAGGGAAGCACTGAGTGGGCATGGAGATCCAGGAACCCACCCTGACCTCTTGCTCATAGACCGTTGCCCACAGCCTGATTCGCCATTGCCTCCCTCTGCCACTTCCCACCACAGGCTCCTGACTTCCCTACCCCAAACCACGGAATTCAATGCACAATCTGAAATATATGACCTCAGGGTTGGAGAGACGGCTTAGTCAGTAACGTGTGTGCCAGACAAGCATGAGGACCCAAATTTGGATTGACAGCAGGCACAGTGGTAACCCTAGCCATGGGATGGACAGGGTGAAACACAAGGGTTTCTTAGACGTTGAAAGTCCGACATGAAGGTTTAATTGGGGATTTCTGTGTGCAGTGAGACTGTCTCAAAAATAAGATAAAGAGAAACTGAGGAAGGTGCCTGACATTGACCTCTGGCCTCCACAGGCACACACACACATACACACACAGATGCACATATATACATACTTACATGCACTACACTCACACACTACACTCACGCACACATGTACATACACACATGCACACACACACGTACATATATACAGCAATGTGCACATACACATACATCTTACACATATAATGAAATATATGACCATGTAACATGTAAGACACAGTGGAGGAACAGAGGTAGAGAGGGACCCTGTGTGTATGACTTCAGAGGACACAGCAAGTGCTGGTGTGAAGGTGTGAGGCTTGCTTCTAAGGGAGAGGTGAGTGATTTCACTAAGAACACTGGCAACAATCCAGGCTGTGGGCACCACCACCGTGGGGGCCCTGAGAGCGTCCCCTGTGGAGTCTGAGCACTGGGAAGTCATCCACGACAAATTTTTCTGCAATCAGAGGATGCCAGCCTTGCTGAGGGAATGTCACCGGGGACTGGAGAGATGGGTCGGTAGTGAAGGGCTCTTGTAGGTCTTGCAGAAGACTCAGGTTAGGTTTCCAGCACCCACACACCAGCTTACAATCCTCCTTAACTCCAGCTGGATCTCAGCTTCAGTGCTGATGTCCTTTTCTCGCCTCTGTGAGCACTGAGCTCACATGGTGCACATACATACATGTAGGAAAACACACATATGTAAAATAAATGTCATGGCTCCCACCAGGAAGCAACGGCCACATGTCCCTCCCCTTCCTCTTCTTACCATGGATCTGTTGACAATAGACAGCTTGGCGTGCGTGTCTAGAAGCAGCAATGGATTTCAGCTCTGGCTGTGGTGATGGTCGTAGTGGTGGTAGCATGTTGTAGTGGTGGTAGCATGTTGTAGTGGTGGTAGCATGTACACCCCAGCACCAACGGGCTCGTAACTTCGTATGTGTTGAGTCTTTCACTGAACTGCTTGGTTGACTATATGAAACCCGGGCTGCAGAGTGAGAAAGCTAATGTATTAGAGTCCAGGGTTATATAGTCAGCACCATTACAGGGTGTGTGTGTGTGTGTGTGTGTGTGTGTGTGTGTGTGTGTGTGTGTGTGTGTGTGTGTGTGCATTTGAGTGTGTGTGCATTTGAGTGTGTGTGATATGTGGTATGGGGTGTGTATGTATCTGTGTACATGCAAGTAAATGTATTTATGTGTCTGTGCTTTGTCATTTAGAAAAAAAGAGATTTGCTTTTTTAAAAATCGTGCTAAGAGCTTGAACACAGGAGAATGTAAGGAGGGAGGGCTCGTTTCTTCCCTTGGTAACAGTGAGAGTACAGGGTGGGAGCTATGGATATGATCATCTGTATTTTTTAGTACAAGCTAATTGCACCACCTGATTCTCCTCCACCATCTGTCTCTCACACTCACTGTCGTCCTCTCCACTCCCCCAGCAGCCAGTCACTATAGCAGCCTAGAGCTCGGAATCCTCCTCAAATTCCTCCAAGCCAAGAAGTGGTTCTGAAAAAGAGGGTACCCGGCACCTAGCCTGACCACTCACTGGTGTGTGTGTGTATGTGTGTGTGTGTGTGTGTGTGTGTGTGTGTGTGTGTGTGTGTGTGTGTTATACATCTGCATGGGTGTGTACATGTGCATGCAGGTGGACCCAAAGAGATCAGAGATTAAAGTCAAGCATCTTCTCAATCAATCACCACCCCATTTTTCTCAGATGAGGTGTCTCTCACTAAACCTGGAGCTCATTCAATCAGTCAGGCTGGCCAGCCAATGAGCTTTGGGGAATCTTCTGTCTCCACCTCCCCAGCCATGGGATTACAAAAGCACACCTCCATGCCTGGCTTTTTACGTGTGAATGGATCCGAACTCAGGTCTTCATACTTGCTTGGCAAGCACTTTACCAAACTAGCCACTTCCTCATCCCTCAGTTGATCCATTCTGACTACTTTAATAACTACAGGGTACTAAGTACTTTGAAACTGTCTGAGCAAACTAGAGAACAAGGCACATGCGCGTGCGTGCACACACACACACACGTGTGTCACACACGTGCACACACACACAAATTCCATGTGCAACAGAACATAGAAATAGAGACATCCTACAGTCCCTCCTCAGAAGGGACCTGTGACCCCACCCTGCCAGCGCTTGCTCTTCCCTCCTCAGCCTTTGTTGCAACAGTGAGAGCCACAGGGCAGCCACTCTCCGGAAGTCCCACCCCTCTGCAGCTCTGCCACGCGCTGCCCTTGCTCCTGCATTGGTGTACATCATAAATGTGTAATGCCAGCCTAAGAAAACCACCCAGCCCAACCCGCTCTGCCTTGCATCCCTAACAGCCTTATCAAAGGGTTCCTTTCTGAGCGTGGAGAACAGAGAGCCCTCCAGGTTTTGATTCATAGCAGGTGAGGGCTGCATGTGCTGAGAACTGATTGAAATCAGCGAGGTCAACAAAACACAGCCCAGAGTACCCGTAATTAGGAGAGAAGCACCGCTTCCTGGCTGTCCTGCGATCCCCCTGTACCTTCAGGCTCCCACTTCTAAAGGGAAGTCTTTGTCGTACACACTTTATTGCAGTGGCGTGTGCTCTATTTTTATAAACTTGAGATTTTACTGACCCACCTGTCCTCTCCCTTTGTCCTGTAAACTGACTGGACTTGGTTGGAGGGAGGGCGGGGGGTGGTGAATGGAGATGGAAGGAGAGGGATTTTACAAAGGATCGTTTTTTGTTTCTGCTTTTTTATTATTATTATTATTTTATTTTATTTATTTGGGGACAGCACTCCATGTGCCCACGCATACATGCCGTACACACAGGCACCCTTCTATTTTTTCGCATGAGAGGAAGCCTGCCCTCTAGCCCCACAGCCCTTTGATGGTGGTAGGAGTACTGCTTTGCAGAAGAATTCTAGCAAGTTCAAAGGAAATGGCTGCATTCTAACCAAACTCTTGAGTTCTCACCTTCACATTCTCCCTCCCTCTCCCTCTCCCCTCTCCCTCCTCCTCTCCCTCTTTCCCTCACCTCCCTTCATTCCTCCCTTTCCCTTTCCTCCTCCCTTCCTCTCTTTCTCTCCTTCTCTCCTGCTACCTTTCTCTCTCTCTTCCATTCTCCCTTACCCTTTTCCTTCCTTCCTCCTCCTCTCTCTCCTCTCATCCTCCTGTTAAGGGGGTTCTAGGCTGAAAGTCCTTGGGAAGGAAGTGTGGGGCTCCTGTTCCATGCACCCAGAGGACTTGGCACAGACAGACAGCACTTGGTTGGAAGCTGGCCCAGCCTCATGGCTGGAAAGGATGTTTAGCTGAGAGGAGAAGGAGCTGAGCTGAGCAACAGTCCTCCTTGGGTGGACGGCGGGCGTCGGGAAGTCATCATGAGGCCACTGTGAAGAGGAGACACCTGGCCTGACCCGGAGCCTTGGAGAACACTGGCAAAGGAGCCGAGGCTTCCACAAAAAGTCTGGGAGAGTCTCATTAGTTGAGCTCTGGAGCTGGAAGCTGGGCTGGATTGGAGTCTGCCCAGATGACCTTGGGATGGTTGGGCTTCATTGTATCAAAAGGAACCGAGTCTGTCTTTCTATTGTTACTGATTGTCACCTAGCTCAGTGTCTGCTCAAAGAAGTGTGGTATTTGAGTCCTGCCCCGTGGGGCAGCATAACTCCTTAATCCCTGTCACACAGGAAAGCTGGGGAAGTCAGAGCTACCCTCCAGGCCTGGGAAATATTACCTGTAATCACCAAAAGCGTAGTTCTTGGGTGGATTTTTTTTTTCCTGCTGGCTTCAAAGAGTCTCCAAAGCACATGTTGCCACCCATGAACATGAAGAGGAGACCTTGTCACAGTCAGATACTCACCTCCATGTGTAAATTAGAAGTTCACAGTCATTAATACCATCAGCGAGGTTAGCAGCTCTGCCTGCCCTACTGTGGCTCCCTGCAAGAGCCCCCTCTAGGAATCAGCCTATGCCTGCTTACCCTTCAGTCTGCTGCCCCAGGAGCCTCCTGAACAAACAAATACGACAGACAAGAACAAGTTTTAACAGAGATGTGCAGCAATGAGAACCTTTGAGCATTACTGGTGGGAATATAAAACAATATAGCCATTTTGGCATTTTCTAACTCTATTAAACCGACTATCTGATCTTCCACTTCCACCCTCCAGATAGACTCCCACAACAAATGCAGCCCTTTGGAGCACAGATGTTCACCTCCATGAAGCATGATTGTTCATGACAGCACTATTCAAACGGAGCAAAGAAGCCAAGTGTTTCCAGCTGCTGACGGGATAAGCAATGTGCCTGCCCATGGTTGGCACTAGAATGTTAGTCAGCAATGAAAAAGGAAGAAGCAGTGGTGAACGCCACATCATAGAGAAACACTGAAAGTGCTGTGGTGAGAGGAGACAGCCGCCGAAGGTCACATGGTGTAGGACTCCAATTACATGACCTCGTCAGAATAGGGACAGCTAGAGATGACAAGGGGCGCCTGTGGTTCCCTGGAGCCGACGAGAGCGAGGTGAGAAGTATGGTACTGCTGAAGGTTTTGAGGTTTCTTTGGAAGGTGACGATGATGGTTGTGAACACATCAACAAACCCACCAAGACAGATTATTGTGTGCTTCAGCTGGGGTGATGGGAATATGTAAATTAAATCTCAACCACAGTGTTACCTAGGCTCCCAAAGAGGAAAATCCCACCTGTCCATTCATTCCCCTGCCGAGAGACTTCTACTGTTTCCCATTACTCCCGAAACAAAGCCTAAGGTCCTCAGCCTCTTAACAGCTCAGCCTTGGTTCACCCACACTCTTTGATGACTATGCTAAACACCCAACTTCAGAGACTCTTCTGGAACTCCCATGCTAAGATGGCTGAGGTACTCTGGCCTTTGCAATGCATGTTGGGACCTGGAGTACCCTCATCATCTTGATGTCTGCCTGCTGAATGTCTGTTCATTCTTCATAGGAAAACATGACTCTCTCTCTCTCTCTCTCTCTCTCTCTCTCTCTCTCTCTCTCTCTCTTCTGGGCCAACACTATCATGTTCTGTTCATAGTCTATTCTTGTTCTTGTCACATTTAATTTCAATGACCCATCTACATAGTATGTTTCACACTAGCCTGAACCATGTACCATGTATGTATGCTTTCTTTATGCTGGTGTCCCCCTTCCCCCCATTCCCACTACATGCTACTAACCACATGAGGAAGGTGTGGGTGGATGAGGGAGAAAGACAGACAGACAGGTACACACACACACACACACACACACACACACCACAGGCTGAAGGATACAAAAGAGAGAGAGAGCTGTAGGCTCAGCCCTGCTCTACCCTCCCCTCATTTCCTCTCCCACTGGTCCCTTCCTCTTCATAGCATCCCCCTTCTGCTTTCATGACTTCCCTTTGGTTTACATTCCACCAATGGGAGGGAGCAGATGATAGTTCTCTTTCAAAGTCTGGCTTCTATTGCTCATCAGGATGAGCTCCAGTTCCACCTGTTTTTCTGAAAATGACACGATTTGGTTTTTCTTTACAGATCTCTTTTAAAACTCTATTATGTATAGCCTGGTCTAAAGAGTGAGTTCCAGGACAGCTAGGGCTACACAGAGAAACCTTGTCTCAAAAAACCAAACAAACAAACAAACAAACAAAAAACTAAACAAGCAAAAACCAACTTTATTACATATACGTACCACATTTTTCTTCACATGCATCTGTTGGCGACAACCTAGGCTGGTTCCACATCTTGCCTACTGTGACTAGTACTGCAGTAAACACGGATACTGAGTGCCTTTGTGTGCTTAGATGCCTGTGGGTATATACCCAGGAGTCCCCCGGGAAGTTGCATCATAAAGCAGTTCTATTTCCCGTGAGTTCTTCTGAGGAAAGTCCAGGTTGATTTCCAATGTGTGGTACACATTGTCACCACCCATCAACAAGATGCCCTGTCCTCCTCAACATTTGGTATCTTCATAGCAACAACCATTCTTACTGGGATGAAACGGCGTCTCAGTGTCTTTCTGGTTTTCATTTCTCTGATGGCTCTGGTCCCACAATTTGCTGCCTGCTGCTCTCCCCTTCATGGCTTCCCGAGTCCTCAGGGTTCTCAAGCCCACCCAGTTCCCTACTCAAACCCATTTCTGAGGGGCCCTGTTCCCATCTATAAAGAAAAAAGATGTGTGGTCTTTCAATGCCCAAAGGGGTGCGCATATTCTGTCTTTCTGATGATATGCAGAGTATGTATGTGTGTATGATAGATACGTGTGATGTGTGTGGTGTATGTGTGCGTAATGTATACATGTGTGATGTGTGCATATGTGTATGTTGAATATGTGTGAGATGCATAATGTGTGTACATGTGTGTGCTATAGATGTATGTGATGTATGTGTTATGGATGTGTGTGACATATGCATGTATGTAATGTATTATGTGATGTGTTATACATATGTTTGACGTGATATGTATTTGATGTATGTTTTATGATAGATGTGATAAACATATGTGCAATATATGTGTATGTGTGTAATGCATTATGTGATATGTGTATGCATGATGTATGATATGTATATATGTGTGTGTGATAGATGCATATGTCTGATACATATGTGTGTGGTATGTATACAATACATATATGTGTAGATGATATATATATGTGTGTGTATATGATGCATATGTGTGATGTACGAGTGTGTATGATGCATTCATGTGTGTTTTCCACAGAGATTAGTAAACTAGGTCCCATCTTTTGTGTTCACTCAGTGTTTGGGGGAATAAAATTGTGCACAAGTAAACACAAAAATTGCATTATATTCAAAATTTTTAATAAGATATCAGTCACATTAGAACAAATATAATTTAATACAACTGTACACACACATGCACACACAGTGTACAAGAAGAGCAAGGTATAAAGACAGAGGGGCAGATTAGCACTCACATAATGACAAGCCAGTGCAGTGTGTGCCTCACTGTTTATCACATGGACACTGCAGGCCTCTGAACCACTGACTCCTTGCTGGGGGTATATATCCCCAGCCCTAGAAGACATTTAGCAACAACTATAGGAATTTTGGGTTGCCACAAGTGTGGAGAATGCTGTGGCATCTAGTGGCCAGATTCTGTGCTAAATATTCCTCAGCGCTCTCTGTACTCCCAGAATAGAGACTATGTTGGCCCAAATATCAATCCTTTGAGAAACCTTCAATTACTTTCTTCTCCTGGCCGGCCCAGAATGGAATCCTGCATGGGTAGGGCCAGCCACAGTCCTGGGAAGCCACCCGAGGGATGGCAGGCCCCCAGGGGACCTGGACATTTGTTTGTGGGGTGACCGCCTATCCAGGCCTTGGCCTCCATGCCCTAGGCAAGCCCATTGAAATAATTAAATCCAAAGAGCTAGGCCGTTTGCTGAATACCAGTTGCTATCTCAGCTGAATGTTCCCTGGCTGTCAGGGCACTGGGCAGGGGGGGGGGGGGGGCGCAGAGGAAGGAAGATAAACTCTAGATCTGGAGGAGAAAGTGGCTCAAAGAAGCCAGTGTCCAGGAGGTATGAAAAGTGGGGGCTCCCCTTCCCACAAGCCAGCAGAGCTCCTACCTTCCACCAGCAAATGAGAAAAACCGCTCTCGTTACAGTTTAGGAAAACTCCCTCTAATTCTCACTGCCAATCAGCCACACGGAGATGGAGGAGACGGCCAGTGGGATTGGCCTTTGTTAGAGAAGCAGAAGCCATGTCAGATGGACTCAAGTCACATGAACATGACTTAGACCCAACCCTTGTAGGTGAAAAGAGATGAAAGGGACAGGGAGAAAGGGATAAGGAGCTGAGGATGTACTCTACTCTCAGGCTCAGAGGAGAGCACTTGCTCAAAGCCCTTGGGTTCTAACCTCAGCACAGCCAGAGAAAGGAAGAAAGGAAGGAGGGAGGGAGGGGGGGTTGGGAGGAGAAGGAAGAGGAGGAAGGAAACCATTTGAGAAGGAAGAGAAAAGGGAACCAGATGAGGTGTGGGAGGGGAAGCCAGGAGGACAAATGGAGAGTCTTTAAGATCAACAAATGTCTGTTCATAGTTGGGAGAGATCAGACAATGCGGAAGGAATGTTCTCCTGTCCTAACCTTCTTTCCTGTGATTGACAAGTTGACTGAAGATGCCGCGGCTTAGCTCCTCCCTTTCTCTTTAGGATGCTGCAAGAGTGGGAGCCAGCTGCCGTGGACCAAGAAGGAGGTTTAACGGTGACAGTTCTACCCCATGTGGGGGCGACTCATGGCAGATCATCACTTCTTAAGACTCGATATGCAAATCTTCCTAATTTCAGGGTTCAGCGTGGAGAACTCTGGTTGCTGGGCTCCTGAGTCACATCCTCTAGTCTAGCTTTGATTAGCCATTAAGCTGGCATTTGGAGCTCTGAGTTCTGACTCATCTACCGGTCTCTCCTGTAGCTGAGAGCTGAGCTGGGAACAGGTACGTCCCTTTCTGGGCTCTGACAACCTACGATATTTACCCTGTCCTGGCATCGTCATCCTCTGCTTCTTGGCTGACTCATTTGTTTATATGTCTCTTGCCTGCCCCCGTAAATACACCTCCCACTCCCTGCCAGCCCCGTGCAGACTACAAACTACTTGAGACCAGAAACTAACTCTTTTGTTTATAAATCTTACATCTCCAGCACGGTTGAGCTAGGAGTTAGCTACTGAGTAGATATCAAAAAAAGGTATTCATTGAGTGAATAAAAGACTTCTACATGCCTTGGTACTATGTAAGACCCCAGGACCTTTGCACAACCCTAAAAGAAGAAGTCTTCTTGACAAAGATTCTACTTCCCACACTCTCAGAAGTATGGCAACTGGAATGTTGGATGTGGGATGGTTTAAAGAAAATTTCTTGTGGCCTGGATTATAGATGAGATTCATACATACAAAATATGACTTAAGATGGGGAAACTGAGGCATGCCAATGTTAAATTTTTTTTCTGAGGATTCCAAATCTTGAGATGTCTACTGTTTCTTCTATAGTCTTCTTTTCCACTCACAGAGACAATTTGGTCCGTGGCATTCAGTGATAGCCACTGAGTGGTATCCTCTCTCTGGCTCTTTCAGTCCCTACAGTGTGAGGTCCCATTCAGTCAGTAGCCTTGAGACCCTGTAGTCAACGAGCTCACACCCTCTGTAGGGGTTAGTCCTGGCTGTGGACTTGACTGGAAACAGCTAAGAGCTAAGATGTTGGTCACACCCATGAGGGGTTTTCTTGATTGAGTTGTTTGGAGTGGGAAGACCCACCCTAAATGTAAGTGGTATCTTCCTGTAGCCAGATGGAAGGAGATACCAAAGGGAAAGCATTCCTTGTCTTCGTTGGATCACTAGCAAGTTAATTCACTCTGTTGGTGAATTTCGTCTACCCTGTTGCTCCTGCCCATGCCTTGGCTGACATGTCCAAGAAAGCAGTCGGCATGTTGCCTGAACTTCCTCAGCTTCCCGCTCCTTCCCCAGGCCTTACAAAATTTCACACATGAAACAAATATATCCTACCAAAGCCACAGAAAGAGAGAAGACAAAGCGTACATCTGCTACCCCTCCTGAAAGGGAATAAAGCAAAAATAGGAAAGCGTAGTTGGCTGAGGAGGTGGCTCAGTCGGTAAAGTATTCGCTGCTCAAGCATGAGGCCCCGAGTTTGGATCTTCAGTGCTCAGGTGAAAACAGCTGGGTAGACCAGCAGTGAAGACACATGGCATCAACCTCTGGCTTCCACAAACAAACCAAAACACAGCAGGGAAAGCATAAAGAAAAAGAAAAGGGTGTATTTGGGGAGCAAACTGTGACAGCGCTGTTATCTTGAGTCTTTCCCTAAGGCTGAGCTTAGAAGCTCAGGTAATAGATGAGGGTCAGCTGGAACGAGGGACCAGTGAAAGCTTTGTTGATACAAAATAAAAGACTGTGTTAACTTCCCATCTCCTGACATCAATGAGAGGAAAGAGCCAGATCCCTGTGCATCATAACTACCCATCTTCCAACTCTATCTTTTCCCCTTCCCTCTCCCAACTCTTTTGTCCCTTGGCTAATAAGCAGTCTGGAGGCTTATGCTCTTTGCTGATTGTATTTGGCTCGGAAACACATTTTCCTTCTCTCTACAACCCCAGGCAAACACTCTGATATCCATTTGTTTGCCTGAACATTGCCGCCATTGCAGCTAATGTCATTTTCTAGTGAGCTGCAGACGGGTCACTAGGCACAGCAAGAATGCCACTTCTTGGGGGACCTAGTGCTTACAGCCTGGTCAGCTCCTGTCTCAGGCTCAGCAGTCTTGTCCCAGCCGTGGTGACAGGCCTCAGGGACACTTAAACAGTCCCACAGTTTCATTATACTCCTTTCTGGAGTGACTCTGGAATCCACTGAGACTCCACTCCATTCCAGGGAATTTGCATCTAGAAAGGCAATTGATTTGCATGTCAGTAGACCAGGACAAGTGACTCAGAAATTACCTGTGTCTTGTTTATCTCAGCAGCAGGCTCAACACAAAAATACAAAAGGTACTTCCTTCCTTGGGGAACCTCCTTCTGTCCCTTCCCCAGGCTTTTGTGCCTTTAAGGTCTCCATTTCTTCACTGGGTTAAATAGCAAACCATTACACTGCCAGATGCCTTTATGTTTGTTCAAACACAGGGAGATTAAATAGAACTGTTCATGCAGAAGAGAGACCCTAGGATTCGGGGTCTAGGAAGGAAAGGGAAACCTGCCCTGGACCCTGGAGAGGCTGATGGGGTCCTGAGGAAAACAGGAAATCCACACTTCCCAGAGGGGTAGACAGATGCCTGAAGCCGTCCTGTGCTAGAGAAACTATGACCTGGGTACACTGGAGAGCTGCCTGGTGCCAGCAGGACAAGGCTCTCCATACTGTGGCCTTGGTTAAAGGTCTCATACACAGTGCCAGCCCATGATGCCTGAGGACTGCTGTAGACTGAGGGACAGACTACCAGACAGCTAGCTCACTGTTACCATCTATGAGCTGAGTGGGCCCAGTACATTTAGACTAAAAAATGTAGATACTGGCCACCATGTAGATAGTTCACTGGGTTTTTATTCTGTTTTTATTGCTTACTTGTGGAGCTAGGAACCAAACCCAAAGCCTTATTATGTTAGGCAAATGCTCCTCCACTGAGCTATACCCCCAGCCCTCAAACCACTTTTAATTTGGCTTAGGTGAAGAAATGTCCTGGATATGTTTCTAATATGAGTTCACCACCAGTGTTGGTTAATTTTCTCATTGCTAGATTAACAGATATGACAAAAGGAACGTACGGCAAGAGGGTTTATTTTAACTCGGTCCATCATGGCAGGGAAGTCAGAACAGCAGAGCAAAGAGGCTAGGTTTATTGCAGTATAGTCAGGAATCAGGGAGGTGAGTGCTAAAATGCTGGTGCTCACCTCACTTTCTCCTTTTTATTCAGTCTGGGACCCAGTTCATGATAAGGGGCCCCACCCACATCTAAGGTGGGTCATCCAACACAGCCATGCCCCGAGATTTGGTAGTTCAAACTGACAATATTAACCATCACACCACTGTTTTGGGGTAGAGACTGCTGGTCTCTAGAAAGCCTGGTAGTAGGGAAGGACCCCAGGAGGCAAAGATAAGCACTTGGCAGTTCCTCCTGGCTCTCAGAGGGGGTTGATGGATGTCTGCAGTCAGAACTCCATGCATTGTACTGGGCCACATTGTAATCTGATGGATCTCACCCAGAACTGGCCATCTCCACACCTATTCCAGACCAATTGCTTTCTTTCCTAGGATCTTTGGCTCCTATTTGTGTCTGTGATCCTATTACTTCCCAGTTAGGTGTTGATGTTCTTGATTGTCCCTAGTTTGGCCCTGCTGGCCTTCAGGAATGAGTACAAGCTTATGCTTTTGATCCTGCCTCTTTTAGATTTTAGCTCTTCTCATTTTCAGCCCTTTGGAGCCAGGCTGCAGGCTGGAACCAGCAGCCCCCCCTTCTTGAGTCTGTTGAGATCCCACACCCAATTGCAATTCCCGCCTGACCACACCCACTTGCTGACCTTGATCACCCCCTCCCCCAGATCCTTCTAGTCTTTCACTCCAGCTCACAGGTCATCCCACCAGATCTCTCATCATCCCCAAAACCTCTCATCTTCTGGAGGACAGCTCATCTGATGATGGAAACTTTCAGTTCTCTCTTTCCTTTGTTTCAACCCATTTAACCTCCCTTCCATGATCCACTTCTGTCCTGACAAGCCCTTCGGCTTAAATAGCCCAGGCTCTTGCTGGCTCATGTATGGCTTCTTCCTCATGGCTTCCATTCTCTCAAACTCCGCCCATCTTTTGTTGGCTCAATCTTATAGTCCATCCTTTACCTGTAGAATCAGCTATCTTAGTTAGGGTTTTATTGCTGTGAAGAGACACCATGGCCAGGGCAACTCTATGAAGAAAAACATTTAATTGGGCCTGGCTTACAGTTCATTATCATCATGACAGGAAGCATGGCAGCACACAGGTAGGCAGAAGTGGTTGCTGGTGAGGTAGCTGAGAGTTCTACATCCAGATCAGCAGATAGCAAGAAGAGAGAGTGCCACTGGGCCTAGCTTGTGTTTTTGAAACCCCAAAGCCAACCCCCAGTGACACACTTCCTCCAACAAGGCCACATCTATTCCAACAAGGCCACACCTCCCAATAGTGCCACTCCCTGTGAGCCTTTGGGGGCCATTTTCATTCAAGCTACCACATCAGCCTTGTGGCCATTTCTTCAGTAACAGAGTAAACACATAGCATGGTGTAGTGTTTCTCAAAGTTCATGAATGTCCATCATCTTTTCAGCCTTGTACAAGTGAGACTGAGAAAGTTGTCTAAGGCCTCCAACAAGAGGCAATGACTTAGCCAGGAACAGTGGTGTAATTTGTGGAGCACTCCACCTCCCCCGGGGGTGGGCAGTGCCTCAGAGCTCCTTATTCAAAAACCAAGAAAATCAACCCTAAAATACTGATATATAAAACTTCATTTTAAAAAATGTTTGTTTTTACTTGATATGTGTGTATGAGTGCCTGCCTGGATATACGTATACCATGTGCTTGCCTGGTGCCCAAAAGGGGTACCAGATCCCCTTAAACTGGAGTTACAGGCAGCTGTGAGCTGTCATGTCAGTACTGGGAATGGAATCTGGGTCGTCTGCAGGAGCAGCAAATGCTCATAACTGCCAAGCCACCTCTCTGGTCCCCAAAACTTCTTTAAAACGTTATTTGTTTATTTGTTTTAGAGAGAGAGCTGGAGAGATGTCTCAGTTGGTAAACTGCTTGGTGTATAAGCGTGAAGACTTGAGTTTGGATCCCCAGCATGCATGCAAAGAGCCAGACACAGTGGCATGTATCCATAATCCCTGTGCCCGGGATGTGAAGACAGACAGATTCCTGGGGCTGGCTAACCACCCAGTCTCACCAAATTGGTGAACGATAGGTTTGGTGAAAGACCCTGTCTCAAAACATTAAAGAGAGTGACCGAGAAGACACGACATGCACACATATACATATATCACACACACACACAAATAAAACAATAAAAACTAACCTTTAATCACAACACTTAGAAGGCAGAGGCAGATGGATCTCTGAGACTGAGACCAGCCTGGTCTACATAGCAAGTTCCAGAACAGCCAGGGCTGCTGAGAAACACTGTATCAAAAATAAATTAATAAATGAATGAATGAATAAATAAATAAATAAAATATTGTATTACTTAGAAGACATAGAAGTAAATGCCATTCTAAGGTTAAAGTTAAAAATTGCTAGCATATATTTTATTTTTATCCTTATGCAGTGCAATGCCAGTTTTAAAGGAAATATAACCATGTCCCCATACACATAGAATCACAGATAGCTTGTGCATACATTTGTATATGTTTTTACCAGGAGAGAGAGACTCTGCACAACATGGTTTTCTTTGGCTTTTCGTTGTTTGCATTCCATCCAGCACTCCTTTCCATCAGCTCAGAGGTGAGTAATGATCAGAAGGGAAAGGGAGTGATGTACACCCTACTTTTTCCTCTCCTCTGCTTTGTTATGTGTATCGTACATGGTTCACAGGTGCAGGAAAGTAATGCGAACGGAAAGGCCATAGTCTAGCTTTTTGATTCTCTGTACTTCCTAGACTGCTGTGCCGTTTTTCTGCCTAGGAAGCATGTTCTGACCTGCTTCAGTTGTGAGCACCTTGCTCCTTCAGCGATCTGGTACATATGCACAGAACTCGGTGGACCCATGCTGACTGATAGCTTAGCCGTATCACAATGAGCATAAAATAAGCGTGGATGGAGGTTGTGTTCTGATTCTATTCTGTATCCAAGAAAGACAACCAGGTTCGAGGAACACACACATTCTCTATTACCCCTGATTGCATGCCTGCTACACGATCCTATCAGATATAGTGAAAGTCAAGTTCAAAAACAAGACTTTCCAGACAATGCCAACAAGGTTCTTAGACAAACACAGGACCCTTGCGAAAGTCAGGTGTCAGCTGCCACAGAAAGGTATGTAGCCTTGCTTGACATAATTTTTTTCAACTGAGGTCATTCTTAAAGAAGAGGGATACAGCCCCCAGCTGGAGCAATAAACCATGCAGTCCTGAAGGTCAGAGGAAGGCAACTTAGGCCTTCATCCAAAACACCTTCCCTTTGACCCAGAGAGGATGCATCTTCTTTTGGGACAAAGCCACACTCCTTCCTCTCTTTCTCCCCTCAATTCTTGACCAATCAGCTATTCCCACTTCCCTTCACCTCTTCAATTTCTTTTCTGATGGCGGCTGCTTTAGCTCAACCAAGAAGTATTCCAGTCTCCTGTGAAAACCATCCCGTTGCTCGCCCCTGCTTCTACTGAAAGCCACTGACCTGTCCTCCCGCCCACCAAGATCCCTCAAAAGCATTCTCCAATTTCTCCCCTGTGCACTCTCCTCCTAGCCCAGGTATCTCTACACTGCTCCTACAGCCCCACCTGCTAAGTAAGGGCTTTGTGACCTTCTCACTATTTATGTCCAATGACTGCTCTTCTACCTACAGACCCCCCAAAATGAATCATTTCCTTAAGAAATCCTCCATTTTGGTTTTGATGAGAGGACACTGTTCTTGTCCACTGTCATTTCTCCCGTCATCCCTTCTTGGATTACATCCCTGGGTCCCTTTAATCAATTCCAGGTTCTTGTCCCCAGGCCTGGCTGGCCCTCGGCTTTCTGTCTCTACCAGCTCCCCTTAATGCCATCTTCCGTCACCTGTAAGCCAGTGATTCCCAATTCTCCATCTTCAGTGCTCATCAACCCCTTTCATTTTGTAAAAGTAATCCTGATCACCCAATAGTTACATTTTAAATTACCTTTTTAAAATTATGCAAGTAATACATTTTTTTTACAGAAAATCATAGATAACAAACAGAAATCTAAAAGTCAAAACCCCGAAATTCCAAGTTCCAGGAGATAATCACCTGCAGTAGTTTGACATGCATTGAACTTTCTTGAATTTGCCTGTGAAAATATACTGAATTTTGGACACAAAAAAATTCATCTCTTTTCACTAAAATTTTGATCCTACCTTATAGATTGCTTGCTAATTCTTTTTTTTTCCCCCCTGTGGTCTTTTCAGATCACTAAAGATAATTCCACATTATCTTAATGGCTGCACAACATTCCATTTCTTCTAATTTCTATATATTAACCTTGTTCCTATATTTTATCTTGTCATAAACACATAGCCATGAGCATGCTTGGGGCTAAACTGTTCAGTTCAGGTGTGCAAGCATTTAAACAAACACTGTCAAATTACCTTCAGAAAATATTCTTCTCCATGTATTTTGGCCTACACTGAATGCAAATACGAATTTTCCCGAGCCTCCTTCTCATGGAGGCTTCTCATAGGTGGTAGTGGGTTGAGGACATAACTCAGTTGGTAGAGTGCTTGCTGAGCATAATGAAACCCTGGGATTGGTTCCCAGCACTGCAGTACCAGGTATAATCCTAGCACTTTATGGGTAGAGGAACCAAGGAGATATCCCTGAGGGTAAGAGTGTGTAAGGTACTGTCGGAGGACCTGAGTTCAATTCCCAGCACCCACATCAGGTGGCTTACAACTGTCTGTAACTAACCTCCTCAGGCAACTGCGCTCATGTGCACACAACACACACATGTACATAATTAAAAATTAAACAAATCTCTTTAAAAATAAAAATAGTATTGCTTTTTGCCTTCTTTACTATTTACTCCATTGTTATAACATATTTCTTCTTTTAAAAATAGCATTTGTTGTATCTATTTTATCCTCTAAAGATGTCCTTTTGTTTAATGATTTATAATAAATGCCTACAATTCCTAAGGACTTATAACTAGGTTTATCCTGAACACATCAAGATAAAAATTTCCAAATCCAACACAGTTAATGTCTCCATGAAACACGCTGATCCAGGCTTCCATTGTTACTTGCATCCCCTTCTCCGGAGTTCACCGAGGCAGATGCTTAGGGAATCCGGGGGTCTCCTCCCTCCTAATCCATGACCAAGTCTTGTCCATTGACTCTCAGAAAACCCTCAAGTCTGCCCCCTCCTCTCATCCTCCAGGCTCTGGGAGGTTTCCTCTTGATTGCATTGTCTTTTGTTTGAAAAAGTTCCTAAAGGTAGCAGGGCCCCTTCCATTCCGCTTTGTACTTACATTAACCAAGAATGGTTTTCCCAAAGAGCACAAAGCTGGGAAGGCCAATCCTCACCAGGTAACTTTCAGCGCGGAATGGTCACATTCCCCATTGCATAAGAAGCCCTGGCCAGGGCAGTTCCCCATTGCTTGCCGCATCATCGGTGCTGCTCCAGCCTCTGCACCACACCAGCCCTGCTGAAGATGGCTCCCCCAAAGATGAAACTGTGTGTAACTTTCTTTTTCCTTTTGGCCTGGAGCTGCCTGGTCACCACTCAAGACTCCCCTTAGCACATCTTCTGGAAATGCCTAAGAAACAAGTTAAGCCATTCGAGCTTTGGGGTTTTAGCTAGCTGGCACCAAGATTTCATTATACTACTACTAGCCATTAAAGGCTCGGACTTGTAAATAAAAGGAAAAGAGTTTGGTTTCTAGTGCCCACGACTATCTCTCTCTAGTTTCCCTTTTCTTACCTCCACTGCACTTGCACACAGGTCACACATCAGTAAAAAAGGAAAATAATTTTTTTTAAAAAAGTTGATACACAGAGACACACACACCACTGAGGGGCCTTGAAAGCTGGCCAGTGGTTAAGAGCATTTGCTCCTCTTGCAGAGCGGACTTGAGTTCAGTTTCCAGCACCCACACAGCAACTTAAAACTACTGCCTGTAGCTACATTTCCAGGGCATCTGATGCCCTCTTCTGTCTTCTACCAGTATTGCATGCACATGGTACACATACATGCACACAGGCAAAACACCTACACACATAAAATAAAAATAAACAAATCTTTAAAAAATAAGTTGACCCCTGAGAGCTAGGAAACCTCACCCAAAATACAACTGAATGAATCTCCTCCATACAACACATGATCCACAAGACAGCTGTCTGGCTCAAATCCTATCTTGACACTCTACAGTTCTGTAATTCAGGGCAAGCTAGTTAGCCCTTCTGTGTCTCAATTTTCTTATCTTTAAAATGGTGATCATAATTATGACTCTTTATAGGTTCTTATAAATTAATATATGCAAAGCACTTAGAAAAATGTCTGCCATGAATACGTTATTTAAATAGATGATATATTTGGGGTAACTAATGCTGGTACCATCTGACTCTATCTAAGTGGCTAAATGGATGTAAAGTATAATGTGTGGACAAGCTCTTTGGAAGACTCAGCCCACTATGGCATCACTACTGCTCTTGTAATTTCAAACAAGATAAGTCTCAACGCTTATAAGAAAATAGACACTATCCTGTAACTCATACGATTGCTATAAAATTTAAAGGAGGCTTTAAAAATAATCGTATACACTTCATCCCATTCCAAAGTGGCTTTAAGTAAATTCAATCCAAAACTTGTACAGAAGCAAGGCAGTGTAGCAGCAAGAATATACAAGATTGGGGCTGGAGAGATGGCTCAGCGGTTAAGAGCACTGGCTGCTCTTCCAGAGGACCTGGATTCAATTCCCAGCACCCACATGGTGGCTAACAGCTGTCGACAACTCCAGTGCCAGAGGATCCGACACCTTCACATAGACATACATGCAGACAAAACACCTATGCACATCAAACAAACAAACAAATAAATAAATAAATAAGGATGCACAAGATTAGCCATATATGAAGTAAATGCAGGTTCTCCCTTTTACTAACACAATGACTTCTCTTTATAGGAGATACTGATAAAGTACTGGACGTTTGGAAATGATCATTATTGTCATTTGGTTGAAAGAAGAACACATCAAGGTACTCTTGGCAGGAGGAATAAGACAGACATTTGAGGAAAGATTAAAGGTTGAGCTGTACTGAGTTAGTTCAGAAGAACTGGAGGACAAAAGACATCCTTCTCAGGTAGCCAGCAGCTCAGTCTGGACTCAGCCAGCCACAGATTGAATCCTCAGGCAGAAGTCATTTCAAATGCTGCTATTTAGTCCTTATTCCATTCAGCCTTCTATCATAGTTAATTATTTCTGTCTGTCTCCTGCATTAAATTGTATCTTCCTTGCCATCTGTGACCTCATCTTCAGAAACCAAATACCTGCACAGTACTTGGCATTCAGAATCAGGCCTGGATAGTTGTGAATGAACGTAAGAACAGATTTCATCTACCCAGTGAACTCTTGAGACACGTGAAGGCCCTGTTCCAATATCATTTTTCATCAGAAATGAGCTCAATTGAAAAAAGAATATAGATTTTTTTTTTGAGAGCAAGAAGTAACGAGGGTGGACAATCTCGGTCTTAGAGAAAGTTTTCCAGAATAATGGAGATGTAGGAAAACATCCGAGTGGACTCTGCATCTGCAGGGCTTGTGTGCTGTGTCCCTCACACTGCTCTTCACAGACCAGCCCTTGGAAGGAGCTGGGCTTTGGGGAGCGCCACTGTGAAAAGCTTTTATGGGTAGCACATGGCTGTCTTGTGACTCTGGCATACCAAGAGCTAAGATAACCACAGAGACAGGCCAGGGGACCATCAGTACAGTTGGGAGAAGCTTGGGGACACACTGGGGTCCAGCAGATGCTGAAAAGGACCTCTGCTAGCCCCTCTCCTTCCTCTAGCATAAGTTTTTTTACAATAAGATCTACAGTCTCATGTCCCTTAGATGGGTTTCTGTTTCAGAAACTGTGAAAGATGTAGGTTCCTGTCACTATGTCGTTTCTTCGTTATGCTCCTTTCCCTTGTGGATGGATGTGGGTAGGCATAAAGGCCAGATAACAACCCGCATGTTTTTTTTTTTGAGAGAGGGTCTCTCTCTCTCCCCCCCCCCCCCCCCCCCCCGGAGTCTGCCAAGGGAGCTGGCTGATTGGCTAGCAATCCTCAGGAACCTGCCTGTTCTCTATCTTCCCAACACTTGGATTGCCAGGGCTGGTGGCCAGGCTCAGCATTTTACTAGAGTTCTGGTCATTACACTCCAGTGCTCATTGTGGTGGTATTGTGTTCCCCAAAATATTGTGCACCCTAATAAACTTATCTTGGGTCAGAGAACAGAACAGCCACTAGATACAGAGGCCAGAAAATGGTGGCACTCACACCTTTAATCCTAGCCTTCTGGAGGCATGGATTTCTATGAGTTTAAAGCCATACTGGAAAGAGCCAGGCATGGTGACTCACGCCTTTAGTCCCAGGAAGTGAGCCTTTAATCCCAGGGAGTGATGGCAGAAAGCAGAAAGGTATATAAGGCATGAAGACCAGAAACTAGAAGCTTTTGGCCTGGTTAAGCTTTTAGGCTTTTAGCAACAGTTCAGCTGAGACCCATTCAGATGAGGACACAGTGGCTTCCAGTCTGAGGAAACAGGATCAGCTGAGGAACTGTCGAGGTGAGGAAGCTGTGGCTTGATCTTCCAGCATTCACCCCAATACCTGACTGGGTTTGTTCTTATTAATAAGACCCTTTAAGATTCCTGCTACAGCTCATATTTACAAAGTAAAACAGGGGCTACATCCCACAGACCCTGTGTGTTTTCTACTAACCCTATTCAGCCAATAGCTGACCTGCCAAGACTTGGTAAGCACTCAGAAGTAATACTGTCAAACAACATCTGGTGACCGGGCGAAGACTGAGCATTCAGGGAGGGTAAGGAGCTTCTCTCTCATCCTGAGCATGCTCCCCTTGCCTGAGCCACTAAAGCATGGGGCAGGCTGCTCTAGACAGGAGTCGGGGTAACTTTAAAGCCACAGATGGGTCTAGAACGTCAAGATCCTTCTAGGGGTTCTAGAAGATATATCTCCCTAGGAAGCTTTTAGGTGAGGGCATACACCTGCAGAATGGTGGATGCCCTCAAAGCTTGCCTGGACCGGCGAGAATGGGAACCCAAACCCACACACCTACGTACGGGGCTTTCTTTCCCCTTTTTCCTTTGTTCCTTTCTGTGAATATTTGCTTTCTTGGACCGGAGGAGTCAGAGACAGCCAGCAAACTGTTATTTCCTCCGGTACTGTAGTGACTTGTGCTCAGATTAGCCCTGCTGGCTTTAATCAGAGGCATTTGCAATTCCTGAAGCCGCTGAGTCCTTGGGATGCCAACTCCAGATCTCATCTCTGTGGTCTGCTGGTCTCTGCCGAGAGCGTATCAGGGCGAGGTGGGGGCAGGGAGCGGCACCCGAGGGTGAGCTGGAGGAGGAAGCCACACACAGAGGACTTTTGTCCTGGGTTGTGTGTTAAAGCAGGTACGACGTGAAATCAAAGCGCAGATAGAAAGGGGGAGGCTGTGCTATGTCCCAGTGTGAACAAAACAGCCTGCTCTGAAGTTATCGCGGCCCCGGAGACAATGTAATTTCTTCTCGGGCCGTGCTCTGATAGCCTGACCAGCAGGAAGGGCTAGAAGCTTCGTGCACCGGCCAGCCAAAGGAGGGGGCGGGTTGAGCGCGATACCAGGGCGCAGGCTCCAGTTTCCAGTCCTCATTTGGAGCACACATTCGGCCCTGGCGCCTTCACGCTGGGCCGAGCTCAACTTCCAGCAAAACCTATCCCAAGGCGAGTTGTGCATCCCTCACCCTCCCTTGACATCCCAGAGATTTTTCCTCCCTTGTCAGGACTGTGAAGACTTCCCTAAGCCCACAAGTCAACACCTGAAGTTACAATTTTCTGCAAAAATTTCCCAGGGCTCTGTCGGTCCGGGAGTGACTAAGACAGCTCTGTCCTGGGTAAGCCCCACCACGCTCTGCCGCCCCCTCCCCGCATCTGGTTTCCCCTCAGTTGTGAAAGTCTCCGGGGAAAGCCGCATATACATCCAGCTGTCCCCCATTCTGATGTCCACCGACCCCACTATAATCCTTCCAATATCACATCCCACCACTGAGCTGCAGAGACCCTGCTGCCTCTCTGAGGACTCTCTGATTTAATCACGCGCGGACACACACAACCTTTCTCCTGCCTTTGGGGCGGAGCCTGGGAATCTACACTTGAGAAGAAACTAGCCGCCAATTTTGTGCAGCACAGGACTGGGTTGTTTAGGGAAACTTGAACTAGACTCAGTGGGTCCTCTAGGCTCAGAAAGGCTTATTTTGGGTATCTAGGTCATGATGTCCAAGCAGCTATGAGAAGTGACCTTTCTGTCCCTGCCAAGGCATGAGGGACAAAACACGGTGCTGGCTGCGTCTCCAGGTGCCCGAATGGGGACAAAGGGAAAGGAGGTAAATGTCCTGTCCTGGGCCTGAGACTTAGAAGAGGGCTCCAGTTATGACTCCCCACAGAGCTCCACGGGAAGTGGGTTATGGAACTTAGGGACAAGAAGGGGGGGGTGACACCCCTTGTCCCTTGTCACCTGCTCCCCGGCAAGCTCTCTGTGGAGGAAATGACTGCAATGTGGGGTGAAGGACTGTGGGGCCGAACAGACAAGGAAGGACGGATTGGCCGTGGGCAGTCCACAATTTTTCTTAATTAGCCATGGCATCTTGCCCATCATCGAAATAAATAACAGGTGTCCCCTAAGGACGTCACATGAGAGGCGCCATTTATCGCAGTTCTGAGAGGAAACTGACATGATGGGTGACACAGCAGAAATAATGAAGAAAAATGGCAGCAGGCAGGAAGAGGCCCCATCAAGGTAGCCTTGCAGTCAGTCCCCAGAGGGACACTCTCGGTCCCACCCTCCTCGGGAGAGCAGTACCTCCCACGTGGCCTTGTTGGCCAGGCACAATTTACCTCTTCCATTATCACTCGGCAGGTACCATGTGGTACCATTTTAGGGTCACTGATTACCACCGTGGCTTCTATCTCATCATGGGTCACTGTGAATATGTGTCAGAGCCCCTGAAATGCCACTTTCAGAGTTTCATTATTTTAGACATTTCAAGTTCAGGCCACCCTAATTTGTCTTTGTGGATTGTCTCTGCCAAATGTTAGATGGTAGGCTCCTGATCTGCCACCCAACATCCTTCTGGTCCTTCTCATTGCTTAATAATTGGTTGCTACATCTAGTTTAAAGGCAAAGAGGGGTCCCTCTCCTGTCAAAGGCTGATCACTGGTACTCAGCATCCCATGCCCTGCTGCCTCATGGGAATTTCTCCCATCAATAATCCTTTTTCTAACCTCCCCTTGTGTACTTTCTCTGAGGGCACACACATATTCAAGTCTCTTCCATGAAAAATAAAACAAACTGGCTGTGATTGTTAATTCCATGTCATTTTTTTTGACCAGGTTGAGGGATGGCTAGACAACTCATAAAATATTATGTCCAGGTGTGTCTGTGAGGCCCTTTCCGGAGATCAGCAATTTAACCTGGTAGATTAATAAAGATGCACTCTCCGCAACATTAATGGGCAAAATCCAGTGCACTGTGAGTCCAAACAAACAGAAGAAAAGGCAAAGGAAGGTCGAATTTACTCTCTTTCCTTGAGCTGGAGTACTCTTCCCAAAACTCAAACATCAGAGACCAGGTTCTCTGGTCTTCAGACTCTCAGAATGACGTCAACAGCACCTCCGCTTCTCAACTCTTTGGCCTTGGCCTTGGAGTTGCACCATTGGTTCCCCTGGCTCAGCTGGCTTCATTTTAGACTGAAGTACACCACTGGCTTTGCTGTGACTCCAGCTTGCACACAACGTATTATGGACTTTCTTAGCCTTATGAGTCAAGTCGAAATAAAACCTCCCACTGAAGTCTGATGTGCACACACACTATTGGTTCTAGTTCTCTAAAGGGCCCTAACTAGTACACACGCTCCTTGTGCCCTACACTCCCTTTTGCTACCACCCTTACCCACCTCTCCTGTTCATGCCGGCTTTTCCCCAAGTATAGCGGTTTGAATGAGAAGTATCCTGCACAGACTCGGGCGAGTGTTTGAACACTCGGTACCTGCTAGTAGTGCTGTTTGTGGAGTGGAGATAGGGTGGGAGATGTCGCCTTGCTGGAGGAAGTACTTCACTGGAGGCAGGCTTTGAGGGCTTAAATTCTTTCTTTCTTTTTTTTTATTTAAAAAAAATTATTTTTATTTTATGTGAGTTGGTGTTTTGCCATGAGTGTCAGGTCCTCTGGAACTGGAGTTACAGACAGTTGTGAGCTGCCATGTGGGTGCTGGGAATTGAACCTGGGTCCATCTGGAAGAGCAGCCAGTGCTCTTAACTGCTGAGCCATCTCTCCAGCCCAAGGGCTTAGATTCTTGAACAACTTCCAGTTCTCGCTCTTTGTTTTGTGTCTGTGGGTCAAGATGTGAGCTCCCAGCTTCCTGTTCCAGCTACCATACCTGCCTGCTGCATAGACCTCCCCACCTGGAACAGGATGCCAAAATAAAGTCCTTCTTATGTGGGTTGGCTTAGTCATGGTGCTTTATCACAGCAATAGAACAGTAACTAATATATCATCAGGTGTCCTCACCTTCTCACCCTCCGCTGCGTTGCGGTTTAAACGTGCAATGTCCATGTTTAAAAGGCTCATGAGTTTAAACCTTTGGCCCCCAGGTGGTAGCAATGCTCTGGAAGATTGGGAAACAGGAAGTGGGGCCTGGACGGAGGAAGTGAGTCACTGGGGGAGGATCTCAAGGATATGACCTCAATTTCAGCCTGCTTCCTGCTCAGTTCCAGGCAAGAGAGAAGCTGCTGCCACCAGCTCCTACAACATGACTTTTCTGCCATGATGGACTGTATCTCCTGAACCATGGCTTAAAAAAAATCCTTCCACCCTTGAATTGACTCTGTCAGGTATTTGGTTACCTCGATGAGAAAGGTAGTTAACACAAGCTCCAGTGACTCCATGGAAAACGCCTGCTGGGCTTTTGCCCCAGACCACTACTAGCTGTTCATTCCAAAGTCACCAGCAACTTTTATAACTAAATCCGACAGATATTTTTAGCTGTTATGTTATGGATTATTTCTCTTTCTTGGGGTGCTTTTCTCCCTTGGCTTTGAAGAGGTTGCTCTCCTCAGGCGCTCTTTCTCCTCTCCCCAACATTTCCCCTCAGACTCTGTCACAATTTGGATATGAAGTACCCCACCCCACCCCCAAACAATCACATTGGAGGTTTGGCCTCAGTTGGTAGATCATTGACTAGTGACTAGATTGTGAGAGCAGGAGCACTGACCTGATCCACAGACATAAAATTTCTGAATTTGTAATATGGTGACATTATTCAGAGGTGGTGGAAAGTAGGCCAGTACAGGTGCCCTGGAAGGACAAACTTTGTCTTTAGCCTTTTTCTGCTGCCCCCCCCCCAAACACACACATCCCTCAGCTTCAGAGACACTAGGAGATGAGTAAGCCCACTTCACCAAGTCCTTGTGCTGTGACGTTCTTTCTCAGCACAAGCCCAGAGCAATAAAGCCGTCCTACTACCATGATGGAACCCTCAGAAAGCGTGAGCCAAAATTAGTCCTGTTTCTTTTTAAATAGTTTTTCTCATGTATTTTGGCACCATGGTATGAGTTGACAAACGTAAGCTCAGCAAGAGCTTTTTCCTTACTTTGGTTTGCTTTTATTACACCTTTGTTGTTGTTGTTTTTCCAGGGCGGAGGTGGCACACACGTGTGGTAGTGTACATGTGGAGGTCAGAAGACAACTGTGGAAATCGGTTCTCTTCTTTCATCATGTGAGTCCCAGGAATTGAACTCAGGTGGTCAGTCTTGGCGGCAAGCTCCTTCACCTGCTGAGCCATCTCGACAGTCCTAGGGCAGCTTTTTCAATTGCCTCTGGCTAAATACTGGGAGTCTTCCAGAATCAAAACTTAGCTCTTACTTTTTCTGCAAGGTTTTCCTAGGCAGATTCATGGACTTAATGACCTTGCACAACTTGGTGGTGCCTAAGTCTATGCTCATCGCTTAGCTAAGTCTCTTGAGTTTTACCATTGAGTTTCTAATCATCTGCCGGAAACCTCTCCGGCTAAATTCTATTAATACTTCAACTTTGGGTCATCTAAAACTGAATTCTCCTTTGGGTCTGCTTCATGTTCACATTCATTCACACATATGTACACCAGCAAAATCTCAGTGCTTGAGCACTGAGTGAAGGGACAATGAAGATAACCATGAAATATTTATACTTTTCTAGTTCCCGGTGCTCTGAGAGCAACTGGGAAAATCTGTCTGGCTGGTACCTTGGAGAGAGTCCACAGACTCTAATGTGTATATGTCTGCCCAAACCAAGTTGAGGTAGGAAACAAAGACCTGAGAAGTTCTAGAGTTTGGAGATCAGACGAGGCCAAAGGGAAGAATTGATGTTCTATTCAGATACACCAAGGTACTTGCCACAGGCGGTGGGAGATACAAGTGGAATCAGCTCTAGGAAAAGAGACAAATGCATCTCACTGATGAGATTAAGCTAGCAGTCCCTACTGCAAAAGGCATGTTCATGCCAGACATGAAGCTCCCAAAATCCTACAGGCGGAAAAAATTAGAATAGTACATCAAAGTAGAAGCCTTGACCTAAAGACTAAATAATATAAGCACAAGAAATGCTCTAAGAAGGTTTTTCTTTGTTTGTTTGTTTGTTTTTTGAAACCTGGGCTTCAAGCAGGCATGCTAAAATCTGCATCACAGAAAGCACAGCTTACTTCTAATTCTCACCGGAAAGTCGGAGAGGAATTCCCATGTCAGGCATAAGAGCCTGAGAAACAGAAGTGGGCCTCACTCGGCCTCCAGTTTAAGCTCTGCTTAGATCTCTATGGATGGAGGCATGAGGAGGATAATGAATGAGCGAGCGAGGCTGAGAGTCTGTTTTCTACACAATGGTATATCTGTATGCAGTAGGGGTCAGTTCTCTGGGGAACTGGTCTTTTCTCTCTCTGGGTCCAGTTTTGCTTGGTGTCTCATGTTTGGGGGAATGAGCAGGACAGGGTAGCCAAAGGCACATTCTATGGAGCAGCAACAGTAGGGTATTGTCCTAGCAGAAGTTTAGGCCTTGGATACACTGATGGACCAGAAGACATTTCCTAGTGTTTCAACTGAGTCTATTGAAGACACCAGTGGGAAAAATAGCCTTGGTGATGTAATAAATACATGCTGAATGCCTGCTAAGTATAGATACAGAGTGGATCTTAATGAACTGACTAAGAATTTCTATTTTATAATGGAGACAAGGCTGTGTCCTAGCTTTCAGGCTTTTGTTCTAATGGTAACATGGAGGAGAGTCTGGAGAGGTTAAGATGGAGCAGAGGAAAAAGAAGTAATGCTGTTTACTCAACACTACAGTGTCAAGCTGCTAGCCTGAGTGCTGGAGAAAAGGTCTCCACTCAGGGAGATCACAGATGAGTAGAAGCAAACACAGTGAGCTACTCGAACATTGTAATGTTGCAGACACAACAGTAGGAATAATGATGGGATGTGACATGGACTGATCACTTACTATGGGCCAGGAACCATGTGAAGATTTCTATGGCATTACATTATGAACTATGAATCCTAGCTGGACGTGGTAGCACATGCCTTTACTCCCAGCACTCAGGAGGCAGAAGCATGTGGATTTCTTTGTTCAAGTCCTGCCTGGCCTACAGAACGAGTTCCAGGACAGCCAGGGCTACAGAGAGAAACCCTGTCTCAGAAAAACAAACAAATAAAAACTATAAACAAGAGAGCATTATCTCCATATAAAGGACAAAGGTTAGTCAGCTCAGCTACACATTGGAGAGCCAAGACTCTAACCTATGACGTGTAGACCCCATACAGTTATACCCTCTACTTGCTGTTTACCCAGTGAAAGAAAAGGCAGAGAAAGGCTGAAGAAGGAAAGACCAAATCTTCCCAAAGAGCCCAAGGATGGACTCAGAGAGGCTACATTACAAGCTAATTCCTCATCAACCAATAGTGGCTCACAGAATAGCAACAGTGAGAAAGGATATTCAAGGCAGTAGGGTATTGTCCTAGCAGAAGAACAAAGGCAAAGTCTATGCGGAGAACTAGTTAATATGTATACCCCAACAGGAAGACACTTATAGATAAACGTACACATTCTTATGTACTCTTACTCATATATGCATTCACATATACACAAAACCAAGCTACTCCTGCCCCCCCCCCTCCATCTACTTACAAGCACACATACGTTATTGGACCTGTGGGATATCTTCCTGAAAGGTACATTCATTCCATTAACCTTTCATCTTTAACTCCAATGATCCATTCAAAGGTGTGGTTTCCCACACTGAGCACCTCCAGGCTCCAGTCCCTGTGTTGTTTGCTTGTCATACCTGATCCCTAATGCTCTCAAGAAACCATTAAGACAGCTATTGTGGATCCATTTCACAGATGTGTTTTCAAAGCCTCATCCGGGCCCACAATCTCTCCAATGGCCACATTGTGCATCAGCAACTTCAAACCCAATTCCAGCTCTTTCTAGAACTTGAGCTCTTGAACCCATGAAAATGTCTTGCAAATTATAGAAATTCCTAGAGCAGAATTTGACCTAGAAGGGACTGGCCAAACTCGTGTATACTGGATGTCAGCAGGCTAAGCTGGGACCCACACTGACAAACACAATGAAGCAGCCTTTGCTCCTTGAGAGCCATGGAGCCTAAGAATGGTAGCCAAGACACTGCAAAGCTGCCGGGTAAAATATGAATGCTTCCCATCCCTGTTCTGACAGATGCCATTGTCACAGAACCTCAGCATTCAAGCTCATCTTAAAGGATAGGGAACCTGAGGTACTAGCCCAGGGTTAGTGTACCCAGAGACTCAGAAAAAGCCCAGTCCCCAACCACTTTCCAGGCTCATGTTTTCCTTAGCTATCACAGTGACTCCTAATTCTGATGGTGCTGCATAGAAATCTTTTCCAGTACATTTTAATAATTAATTGGCATGAGCAGATAAGTAGGGTTTGTATAGATGGCATGGTGGAATTTGTTCTGTTTCTCTTCATGTGCTGCAGTTTCCCAACTGCAGAAAGCTGACTGAGAGCATGGGTGGGATTCCTCCTCAGCAGATGGCCCACTTGTATCCCTGAGGGATTAGCTGGAAGAAGCAGCTTAAAACTGCATCTTGAAGACGAGATTCAAGATCCCCTTTGTCCTAGATCCTGCCCTGCTAGGTTGGGGTGATTTTTATCTTTCTGCGTTAGTTCCTCAAAAGATCACAGAAGCGTCTCCCTCCACTTTCTGGGTCTCAGACTGAGGCCTATATCCTTCCTAAGTGGCTGTTTTCTTCCTTACTGTATCCCTTTTTTGATTTTTCCCACTCTACGCTGAGCTGATTTATAGGCCAACATCGTCCCCTGGGCTGGGCAGAAAAATAGCAAGGAGACAGATTAATGATCCCCTCAGCATTGCTCAGGAAAATGCCAGTGCAGGAGCAAGAGTGCAGTACAGCAGAAGCTGGGAAGGCCTGCATCCATCTCCTGCACGTGGCTGCTCTGCCCACGGTGCTGAGCTTGAGCAAGCTCGGCTGTGCTCACTCTGATGCTTGGTGCAGGAAGGAATGATGTGTGACGCTGCTAGCCATCTACTCCGACCGTTTCCTTCTTGAATGGTAGAATGAAGGGGCCACAAGATGAAGGTAGAGAGAGGGGGGAGTAGAAGGGGATTTCCTTGAGAATTCGTACCACGTGAGAACTGACAGTTTATGAAATATGTATTGATAAAGGAAAGCCATGAGCTCCCGGCCTTAGCTCCTCCCTGATGTTTCGTATCAGGCCCAGTGTGTTGACAGGTTCTGTGGTGGGAAAAGAAGAAAAGATATTGAAACCTTTGCAGCCCTGGGTCCCCAGCATGCAGTCCCAGCTCCTTCTGAAGCCCTGATGGACTAGGCTGGCTCCCCTCCTTCCTCCTTTTTCTAATTATGACAGGCCCCAGGGGGCCTGAGCGAAGGAGGGAGGCCTGAAAGAGGATTGCAAGTGGGAAAGGAGGGCAGAGAAGGGAGGAAGGGAAGGAGGGGGGCAGGAGCAATGGATTCTGTTCCGGGGGGAACCAAGTGCGCGGCTGGACATATGCGAGACCACATAAAGAGTGATCACACGTCTTTCTCCTTCCCTGGGGATCTGAGCCCATGAGAATACCATGCCCATGCCCATGGAGGACCAGGTCAACAGGAAAGGGAAAGACAAGTTAGAGCTCAAGTTACAATAGGAAGCTGATTGGTCTCCACACCATGCCCAGGTATAATGTCATTTAATGCCCTCCATGAAGGCAGCAGATACT
Organism: Peromyscus maniculatus bairdii; assembly: GCF_049852395.1. NCBI lineage: Eukaryota > Metazoa > Chordata > Mammalia > Rodentia > Cricetidae > Peromyscus > Peromyscus maniculatus. The sequence goes on from NC_134858.1 coordinate 44,486,683, forward strand.
AGATGGGGGTGGTCACTACAGTGTGTGAAGGGGAACCTGAGGGTTTAGGCCAACTTAACTCAAGCTCGACATACAAGCCTCTTTGTCCCCAGCCTGTCACACATTTCATTTCTCTGTCATCTTAGAAAAGGACTGGCTTCCCCTTCCGTTCCTAGGGTTAAAGGACGCTAGTAATAACTTCTTTTAAGTGGCCAGACAGAGATGAACCTAGGGAACTCACAGGCTTTTAATTTAATTCAATAGATATTTTTTTCTGAAGTCCCTTACATTGGGCAGTACCGACACGTAGGACTGGGAAGAGGGCATGGGTAAGTCTAATCCTGAACTCACAGACTTCATGGTCAAACAGAAGAGGCCAAAGCAGGGTGATAAAACCGTGTTATTTCATGCATGATTCTAAGACCCTGTTAGGGAAAGGACCATGAGAAGGAGGAAGCCTTCTGCTTACTTGTCAACTAAAAAGAGAAGGATAATCCCAGGGCAGAGGAATTCTCCATGTCATTGGCTTCTGGCTTTCTCAGCAGCTCCTGGTTAATCCAGTTTCCCAGGCTTCTCCCCAAGCCTCACAACGAAGTTAAGTTAAAATATCAAGTCCTCCTCTCCGCGTGGTAGAATTGCTTCTCTTCCCAGATCTGTTTTGTTGTGCTTGTGAAGAAGACTGCCCAGCCAAAGAGTCCAGATAGCAACTATTCTAATTATGTAAAATGTGATTAAAGGAAGTATCATGGCCCCTCACATGCCCCTTCCACTTAATTCTTGCTTTGCAACCCTTGGTTGGGCTGACAAGCATAATAGATCTAGTTGATACATCTTGTGCTAAAATAAAATGTCTAGTCAAAAGTGCTTAGGATCCCTCTAGGCTGGAGTTGGCTAATGATGTCATTATTCCACAGGGCCTGGTGCTATTTTTAGGATGGCCATTTCCTCCCACATTAAGAGTCATTAGGATTTTTGTCCCCATGTAGTACTCTACACACAATAGAGGTCACACAGAGAGGAGGCCTAGTGTGGGCTTACAAGGCTCACTCCCCCTGTCTGACTACTGAGTTCCAAATTAGGACATTCCAACATGAAGGAAGTTCATCTTGAGTGGTGGGGATCAAACCAAGGTCAATGGTTATCTGGGCTTGGACTGTGTCAATACACTTGGTTTGCCCATAGGGTGATGGTCAATCTGATGTCCCCCACACCCAATCTACCTCTTGACTTTTTATAGCTCTTGGATACAAGGCCATTGAAGACACAATGTGGCTGGAATTGTCTTGCAAATAGCCTATCACCCATAAGACAAACTGTCTGAACTCCAGCATGAGAGTCAACCTCTACCGTGCAAAGAAGAAGAAGAAAAAAAAAAAAACACAAAGCCATTTTTATCACTATAGATTTTGCAATCAAATGGATATAAGTTCAAATCCTAGGGTGACTGTTGAATGGCTGTGTAAACTGGAGGTAAGCTGTATAGTATCTCTGAGCCTTGTTTTCTTCATCATTAAAAGGAAAATGGTAATTCTAATGTCCTAGCACAGTTAGAAAATAAATATGAAAATATATGTAAAACACTTAGTGACCCTGGCACAAGGAAAATGATTACTAAATGCTACTGTTACTATTTATCATTACCTCGACTATTATTGTAAATCAACAGGGTGCAATTTTGAACTTCAGAAAACTCTGGGTACTAACACGTTTTTTGACTCATTTGGCAACAAAACTGACCTGACCTGAATTTCTTTGTAGACTTCATTTATCCCACTGAAAGATGAATAGTTTCTACAAAAGTCTAATTTTTTTTTCTTTTAAATTAAGACCCCAGACTTGGTATCATGTACAGCAAGTTACTCTTGATTATTCTTCTAAAAATCTGGAATCCTGAAAAACATCTGGCCTCAACAGGAGATGGAAAGGGATTATGGTCAGTAGCCTCTTCCATGTCAGACAAATCCCACCAGGCAGGGTCTAAGCTAGCGTCCTTCCTGCCTGCCTAGGTAAATGCAAAAAATAAAAAGTGTTTGCTTCCTCCTAGCGGTGAGGCAGCTAGCCATCTTCCGGATATGTCACCTGCCCTTCTACAACCCCCACAGCAGAATCTCACCTCATTTGGCCATTCAGACACAAAATCTGTTCCTGGACCTAGATTGTTACTCCTTGGCAATTTTAGGCAGAAAGGGCAGCACAAAGAACCAAGGATCATGTTCACATTTATTTGGAAGAGGTCAGGCTTCCAAATAAGTAACATTTCAATGTACTGAGCATCTGTTGTGTGCCCTGCCCTTTTCAGACGACAGAATCCACAATAATCATAGTAGAAGTATTTTTATCCCCACTTTACAGATGTGTAAATTCGGGGAACTCAGACAAACTCCAACCTGATTTCCTTCTACCAACATGTCTGGAACGTGGCTTGCTGACTGTTATAAAACCACAGATGAGGAACAAAAAAGACAAAATGTATTTTTCTATTTACTTTTAAGTTTCATTGAGTATGATTTCTTCTAAGGCCCAGGCCCTGTCGAGATCGATTTACAAGTCTGGGAAGTGGCAGCTTTGCCAGATGCCAAATATTCTCTCTAAGTGCTCATCTTCTCAGAAATTGACATCGAACTGCTACCTCGCTTCCTTTTCCTTTCATCCGTCCTCCATCTCTCGCAGCTGTACACGCAGGGAGGAGTTTTAGGACTGTGGCGGTGGCTGTGAGCTGTTTGTGTTTTGGGAAGCTGGCTTTGCAGTTGTGTGCCTGGTTTGATCTTGTGAGGTCCTCCAAGCATGAAGGTCAAGAAAGGAGATTGGTCGCCTTGGCCCTGAACCTACCAGTGAGTGTTCGGAGCTGATGCTCCTTCAGCACACAGCAGTCCCTCCTACTTCCCACACAAGCTCTTTCCTCTATCCATGGCAACCCGGCTTCCCTGGAGCCCAAAGTCAAAATCAAAGGCAGTGAAAAAGATTAAAAAGGAAGTATCCCACAAACCCGGGAGAGCAGCTCACCCTCCCTTGTGACACCCGACACCCGAAGAGACAAAGACCATGAAGCGAAGGTGTTGTGCAGCAGGCAGATTAATCTACACTATGCAGAAGTGGTCAAAGCCTTCCTTTCCCTCATAATAGGAAGCCCAGGAAGCCTCACAATGAATGCTTCAGTCAACAAGATAGCAAGAACTCAGCCTGGCTGCCAAGGCATTGTTTAGCGGCCTCCTAGGGCTTTGAACTATGAAAAGATGTTTGAAAGAAACTTTGTTATCTCATTGTGCTTCTGCAAGCCACCACTCATTTCTGCGAGCAGTGACACTCCTCCTAGAATCCCTGACTTTTGATTTGAGGATGTGATTGTTCCTCAGACTGACAATAGGAGGCTGGAAGCCCAAGGGTAGCTGCTGAGCCTGTGGTGGCCTGCCAAACAGAGGTGCAGCTGGGGCTCCTGACAGGCACTGGTGAGTTCCAGGCAGCCTGCCAGGTGACATGACTGCCAGTGATCCATGAGGTCACCAAGGTATGAATCAATGTTGGTGGCATCCATGGTTGCATCCATAATAGAGATGGTTCATGTAGCATGTCACAAGGCGGTGAGAAGGTGACTTGTCTTAAAGGGGACCTCCTCTCTCTCCCTCTCATCCATCTATCTATCTATCCATCTATCTATCTATCTATCTATCTATCTATCTATCTATCTATCTATCTATCTATCTATCATTTGTCTATCTATCTGAGTAGCAGAAACAGCAATCATCAAAGAAATGGAGAATGTGAAGTTCCCAGCCATGCAGAACTTGCGGAAGTGGTTTAAATCCTAACCATTGTGACCTAAATCATAAACTTACCTCCTTCTGAGTCACAGACACCTAAGGCCGTTCCCTGGCTCTGCTTTCTCAGTAATCACTTACAGATAAATTACAGATTAGAGCTAAAAGAATCCTGGGAATTATCCTGACCAAACGCCTCATTTTACAGACAGGGAAACTGAGGACCAAAGAGAAGGACGTTTTCAAGGTCACAAAACAGCCAGGAGGAAAAAAAGATGGAAGTCCCTCCTGATTCCCACACAAGACTTTCCTTACCTACCCTTCTCTCAGAAGTAAAGCCCCCAGAGCTTTTAATCCCCCAGAGGAAACACCCTCAAGTGAAAATCTCTCTTGAAGGCCATGGACAATGCCTGACTACAGCTGACTGGAGATAGCATGGCATTAACAGAATCAAGTACTCGGAGTCAAAGAATGTGATGTTAACACACAAGCCTATGTAATATATTTTTCATGAGCAAATGAGAGGATATGAAATATACATTATGCAAGGCGGTGTTAACATCCCATTTATTTATTCTGCAGCAATCAGACTTCCTCAACATTGCAGGTTCTCTTTGACTCAAGTTGCGATTTTCAGGAGCTTGGGGTTGCCTCCAGACTTTTCATGAATGTGACAGAAGGCCTCTCGTCACTCCTGCTGCTCCCCACTCTGCCCACTGGAGGACGATTTCAAAATACACGCTGTCACTGGACACACTGGTGAGCCAATAATGAACCTGCCTCTCTGGGCGCAGTCTCCTGACACCTGGCTGGGTGACGTTTGGTGTTGGTACCCTTCCCAAGGACTTCCCTTCCTGTCTTCCCCTAACCATACTCGCGCTTTCAAGTAACTCAGGGACTTTAGATCTCTGTATAGCACAGACCAGTGAAGAACGTCCGATGAGAACATCAGACCCCCTGCCTCAGGGGGGAGGAGGGGCCAGCTTCCGTTCTTCTGTTGAGGTTCTTTGGCAGTGGGGCCACTCCCTGGTAGGATGTCCCTGTCCACGTCTGGCACCAAGGAAGGCAAAGTTAGGCTGACAACAACACTAACCAAGATTAATTCCTGTGTCTGATGAGAGTTAATTTCTCTGATTAGAGGACTCTCAAAGATGTGCAGTGACTAAATCTTGACTGGAAATATTCAAATGGCATACCGGCCAGGCGAAGAGCCCCAGTCACACCCCAGAGCTTCTGGAGGACTTCTGTGAGCCCAGGAGCAGCCTTTGAGTCAAACCAATTCGAGGAGTAAATGTCCAGGGCAGGTGGTTCGGGCCCCCTCCGGACGCTGGTGTTTATGTCTCCTTCCGTTCATTTGTTTGTGTTTCTCCCCCTTTACAAGTCTTTCTGGGAGGCCTTGTCTGGAAGAATAAACATTCAGGAAAGGACGGTGGGAAGCAGGGGACACATTCTCTGGCTGATGGGAGCTGTGACCCACAGGGCTGCTGCACTGCACTGTCTACCCATCCTCAAGAAATGTGCTTCAGGCCAAGGAAGAGGAGGAAGTAGATGAAATTGGGACAATCCTCCTTGAAACAGTTATCTGATACAGGGCATGTGCACGTTAGTGGGACAGGTGGCAAAGACCATCTGTCTAAAAGTTTGATGTCCAGAATGGCAGCCTCCCTGGACTCTGGGTCCAGAGGGAAACAGGAGGTAGCAGCAAATAGTGTGAGCTTGGGAGGCCAGCTGACTTACATTTGAATCTGGTTCTGTGATGTACATCTTTAGAAAGCTAGATGAGGCGCATGACTTCTGAGAGGCTCTATTCCCTGCTCCAGAACATGGAGATCATTCCCATCTATGCTGACTTTCCAATACCCACCCCTTTTTGTTTGTTTGTTTGTTTGTTTGTTTGTTTGTTTGTTTGTTTGTTGAGACAGGATTTCCGCCCCTGCTGTCCTGGAACTCACTCTGTAGACCAGGCTGGCCTCGAACTCACAGAGATCCACCTGCCTCTTCCTCCCGAATGCGTGGATCAAAGGCATGCACCACTACTGCCTGGCCAGTACCCACCTCTTACAAAACAGCCTGGCAACAGGTTCTCCTCTGCTCCAAACCAGTTCCTCAACATCAGAACCTAACAAGGGAAAGGTCCTCAGCCATCTTCCTAAGGAGACATGCGATATGTATTCATAGTCTCCTGCTTGAAGAATTCAGCAAGGACGGGAAGAATGAGCAGGTCAGTTTCCTTCCCTCTTACATCATCCACTATTCCCACCCCCCACCCCCTGGACCTACCTGTCACCCATCCACCTCATAAACATGTATTCCAGACTCACCAAGGACTGGGAGCCATCTCCTAATGTGATGCTCCAGCTCCCCTTGGCAGCTGACCACCTCCAGATTTGTCTACCAGGTCCCTCAACATTGGCTGCGAGTCTATTTTGCACCATGCTAGGCCCTTGGTTGAAGAGTTGAGGTCTTTTTTTCTAAGGAGCTGAGGGAAATGCAGCTGGCTTTGGTCAGTCAGTTTGTTTGTTGGGGTTCAGGGTAGCAGTGCCCGGCATCCCCCTCCCCTGCACTGGGCTAGTCCAGATGTAAAGCTGCAGTCAGCACACGGCTAATGGGGCTTTGACAGTCTCCCGCTTTATTAGGGCAGCCGGGAAAGCCGATTTCAGCTGCAAATGCCTTCATTGCCTCCCCAGCAGAAACGGCTAATACCTGCTTTCTGGGACGTGCTCATCAAAGGAGACTCTCAAAGCCCCATTAGCAGTGTGCTGACGCTGGCTGTACATCCTGAAAGGGCAAAGTCCAGCCGAGTGAAAGGAATCCAGCCTATTTGTCAACACGAGAATGAGTCAGAGTTCCCCCTCACCTCCCAGTCGATGCCCCCTTTCCCTTCTTCCCTCTTCCCTGGCCCACAGGGCTGGGGAATTATAATTTCTTAGCAGAGGCTCTACAGTCAACTTACACACACCCCTCCTTCCTCCTTTCTCATCTTCCCTTCACTCTATCCTTCTCCATTTATTTCCCTACTCGTAGATGCCCAAATATCCAACTGTGGGCTGAAGACCTCTCTACTGTCACCCAGACCTCACCTGGAGAAGCTGAGCCTCTGCCGTCATCAGTGTGGCCACCTGGGAGCTTACTGTCCTAAATTTGCAAAGCTATCTTAATGTTAGCTGGTCCAAGCTGATAGCCAATACATTATTTTACTCATCGCTACCAACTGGAGATTAGGTAGTCTCCCAGAAGTGAAGACAGCCATCAGACCTTGGAGGGTCTTCTGGACACAGCTTAGGACCCTGCAGCTGCACGCTGGCTTATCAGGAAGACTCAGCACCCCTGCCTGGGGATGCTGTTGAAGTTCAAGAAGATGGTTTCTCCCAAGATCTCCCAAGACCTTTACCAGCTAGCTCCCCCTATCCCAGGCTTAATGGACCCTAGTCTTCATTTCTTCAATGACCTAGTCTCAACATAAAAGGACGTACACTACCAAGAAATTCTGCCTTCCTCATTCCCTAGGGTCCCCCTACCCCAGGAAGGAAGGGCAGGGCAGGAAATGAGGTTCTTCCAATGTTGTTTACTGTCTCTTTACCCAATAGACAAGGAGGGTAAAGTGCCACCAAGGAACAGCAGTCAACAGATGAGCTGTTGATGATACTCCAGCAGCATTGAGAAAGGCCTGCTGTGTGGCACCATGTGACAGCTCCAGTGTATGAGGCTGTATCATAACTCGGCCCCTTATGCTGATGGTTTAGTGGGTGACACAGAAACAAGTAGACATTCTATGTAACTGGAACATGCTTTCTTGGCCATGGGAACAAAGGGGTTTTTCATTCCCGTCTTTACTCCGTGTTGCTGGGTCATTTGTCGTGTTGAATGCTACCCTTTTCTTCATTCTCTACGTACTTGGCTTCTGATTTTGTTTTCTCCTGGGTCATGCTCCTCGGTTTCCTGCATTGCCTTCTCCTGCCCACTCCCTAAATACTGGTAGTCCCTAAAAATCTCTGCTTATTTTGCTGTTCAATCTGCAGCTCACAGTCTCTCAAGATATCTTTTAAGCCAGGCATTGGTGGTGCATACCTTTAATCCCAGCACTCAGGAGGCAGAGGCAGGCCAATCTCCGTGAGTTCGAGGCCAGCCTGGTCTACAGAGCTAGTTCTAGGACAGTCACGGTTACACAAAGAAACTCTGTCTGGAAAGAAAAAAATGAGTAAAAGAAAAAGGAATCATCCTTTGGCTCTAGGCCATGACAACTAAATGCTATGGTCCCTAAATCCAAATCTTCTACTCAAGATCCTTCTTGAGTGACAACCCCAGAATATCTATTTTAAAAAATAATTTCCTTAAAATACTATATATGATAATATTCAAAGCAGTTTATAAATATTAACTCATTTCATCTTCCTAACAAAATGGCAGCCCTAGGAAGTAGTTGCTGTAGCCATTTCCAATTTACAAATAAGAAAATCAAGGCAGAAAGAGGTTACATAACATTTCTGAGCTCACACAACTTGTGAATACCAGGGCTGAGTTCCAATCACAGATGATCCGGTCCTAGTGGGTACCACAACAAGCAACACCTCCCCTACCTATTACAAGCACACACCTGCTGTGGGATGTTCTATATGTCAAATGTGTTGCTCTGATTGGTTAATAAATAAAACACTGATTGGCCAGTAGCCAGGCAGAAGGAAGTATAGGCGGGACAGGAGGAGAAGAATTCTAGGAAGTGGAAGGCTGAGTCAGAGAGACACTGCCAGCCGCCGCCATGACAAGGAAGATGTAAGGTACCAGTAAGCCACGAGCCACATGGCAACGTATAGATTAATAGAAATGGGTTGATTTGAGGTATAAGAACAGTTAACAAGAAGCCTGAGCCATTAGGCCAAACAGTTTAAATAATATAAGCATCCGTGTGTTTATTTTATAAGTGGGCTGTTGGACTGCTGGGGCTTGGTGGGACCCAGAGAGAAAACTCTCTAGCTACGCACACCGCTCACAACACATATGAAGTTGGGGTATTCTCCCCAAGCCTACTCTTCCATGTGCATAATTTAACCATTCACCCTTGTTAACAGCATCTTTGTCTAGTCTCTAAGCAAGAACTTTAGTTCCTCAAACAGAAAAAAATACTCAGTGAAGCTTCTGAGGTGAACTATTAGAGCTGAATGGAATTGAGGTCTGGGAGTTGCTCAGGATGAGAACTTCCGCTATGAACCTGGGAGAGACTGTCAAGAGGAGACCGGAGTTGAGCAGGATCCAGCACACTGCTCAGAGCCTTACAGTTTAACGTAGAGAGGGGCTTAGATACCAGGCAGTTCCATGCCTTAATTTACAAACGGTGGATCTCAGCTTTGAGGATGAGCTGGAGTTGTACATGTGAAGAAATGGACCTTGAGGTCTGGGTCAGCAGTGAAGGAGGCTGTTGGGGGAAGGGGGATGCTAGACACAGTAGAACCAAAAGGCGGGGGGGTGATAAGTAAGATCAGCCATTAAAGGAGCCCAAGATAGGGCAGGAATTGGGTCAGAAAATAAAAGAAACTGTTGGGGCACAGGGATGCTAGGCACAATGGAGGGGACAGTGAATGAGATCATTAAGAGAGCTCAAGATGTGAACGAGTCTAGTACCTAGTGGAGAACAACTCCAGTTCCTTGGGGTTCAAAAGTGGTTTACACATCACGGTACAACCAGTGACCTAAGCATTTCCTGGAGCCTTGTTCTCATTTGTCCCACAGACTCGAGAAATCAAACTCTGCCTGCTAGGATCATTTTCTGACCTTCAAAGTTTAAGAAGTATTGTTCTGAGCTGTTTTTGTACTGGTCAAAGGACCATGTTCAAACAGACCTGGTAGAATCCAGATGAGTCTGTCCCTTAGAAATCCCTCTAAGTAAGCCGGGCGGTGGTGGCGCACGCCTTTAATCCCAGCACTCGGGAGGCAGAGCCAGGCGGATCTCTGTGAGTTCGAGGCCAGCCTGGGCTACCAAGTGAGTTCCAGGAAAGGCGCAAAGCTACACAGAGAAACCCTGTCTCGAAAAACCAAAAAAAAAAAAAAGAAATCCCTCTAAGTAGGAGAAAATGCATCTTTCCCTTCCCTGCTCTGCTCCTTTCTCTGACAACCCCAAGGGGATTAAGGTAAGTTCTCTGGTCCCAGGCACACACACGCCTGTCAGGTATGAGAGACCTAGTCCTTAGAAGCTCAAAAGAGACATAATAATGTTGCTAGGTGCCCAACAGTTGATTTTGTTGAAAGGTGAGGAGGAAGAGGATATCTTTGTCCGTGTTGTAAATCTAATCCAAACACTTAAGTTAGTGGGCCCAAGACTGTTTTGGATTGGCAATGGAAGACACAGAGTTACAGTAGTCTTGTTTGTCTGGCGTGCTCCAGGTGTGTGCTAGAGAAAGTCCTTTAACCTGTAATCAGGGGATGAGACAGGCTCCCAGTGTTAACGGGAAATGGATGGAGGGTTGAGGTTTGGCTGGAGGTCCAAGTGCAAAGTCAGACCCTGGAGTCCAGTTAGCGGGGAAGGGGGTTACTGAGGCATGAGGGTTGATAGGCCTGGTAGAACTGACAATGGAGGAAGGCGGTAAAAGACATGAGCCATCGAGGGAACATGGAAAACTACAGGCTATAAGTATGAGAAAAGGTCCATTAAAATAAGACAAACTTTAGCTGTGGCTGAGGGCCATCTGATGGTTGGGCACAGGATGCAACCATAGACGAGGGACCATGGGAGGAGAAAGTCACCTCAAAGTTAGGCTTTTCCTGTGGGAGACAATAAAACCCCTTCTATAACAGCTGGGAAAGACATTCATGGATATTGCGCAGAGGCATTTTATTACAGAAGGAATTCCTAGAACAGGTTGGTAGCGGAACAGAATTGTGCCCCCTGAAATCCTGCATCCACACAAATATGGGTGATGCCGACAGGAGCAGAAGAAATAGCTATAGTGGAAAAAGGCATGCAGAGACAGCTGTATACTTGGGAACAACGGCGAACAGCCGTTGGTACACTACAGTTCCGCAGTTGGTCTATCAAGCAAGAAAGTCATGGGTCCATATTACCCTGGGCAGGAGCTGCAGAAGGGTTCCTGTTGATCAGCACTCATCCAGCACAGTAAGAAAAGAGTGCAGAGACGAGCAGGATCAACTGTGTAGAGGAACCTTGCCCAGAAAGGAACCAGAATGCTATACTTTAATGTACAACGCATAGCAATGAACCAGAACCATGTTGTTCATTCACAAAGCCAGGTGAGCCACGTAATATCTGAGGAAAAAGAAAATCTGCATGGAAAAAGATCCCAAGAGAAGAGAGAAGGGACCTTGGGAGAAACTGAACTGAGAACCCCTGTCATGGGGAGAGGACAATGTAGAGTTTGGGGTCAAGAGCTCTTCAGGTACCAGCTGGTAGCCTTGAGCACCCAGATATTTGATCCAGACAGCAGCAGCTTAGAGGCAGTGGCTGTGTTTACAGCATGCTTCTTTTCTTCTCTACTCCTGCTCACAGTTCTAACTTCCTTCCCTACCCCACATCTCTTCTCCCGTTCTTCGCCTTCTTCTGACTTGCCTGGCTGGCTACCAGGAAGCTAAAGCTTGTGCTCGATAATTTATTGCAGTGAATTTTCTGTTCCGTGATATTGGTTTAGGAAACATGCAAGTGGAACAGCTTTATTTATTTATGCATTTAAATAGACTAAATTAACTTGATTTTTGTGTGTGTGTGTGTTTTATGTGTCTGTTCACACAGCCTTTGCCCTCGAAGATGGTACTCTGTGCCCAAATGGCTTCATCCTGGGTCTGTTACTTGTATAGTATTGGTAAAGGCTGTTTACAGAAAAATCATGTTGTGAATTGCTTCTGAGCTTGCCTGGTAAGCCTAGTCCTTCAGAGGGTGACATGAAATCTCTTATCTGACACAATGGACTGGGAATAGAGCCAAGACATAAAGACAGACAAGTCATATAGAGTTTCACCTGTGTCCACTGATTCTGGGCTATCTCTTGTTTGAAGGTCACAGAATTCCTACCTGCTCACCTCTTAAATCATCTACTTGTGCCTGCAGGAGGTGGCAGGGTCTCCAACGAACTAAAATAGTCATCTTTCAAGGTTAACAAGGAGCTACTTAGAAGGCCCAGCATGAGTGTCAATAGCCAATCAAAGGGAGCTGTCAGCCGCTCCCCTGAGGACGGGCTTCAGTTAAGGAAGAGAAGAACTGCATATGGAGAAGAACCAGCTGCTTGGCTCCTATGTTGGAGCTCAGAGCTGAAGGTGAAGGAGATGGGGTGTTGCCGTTCCCCGAAGCAGAACAGACCAGAATGGTCCCAGTGGGATGTCTGCAACCAGGGAAAAGCTGCTACAATCTGGGGCTCATTCCATGAAATCCATTGTCCTCTCCCCATGAGAGGGGTTCTCAATTAAATTTCTCCTGAGGTCCTTTTACTCCCCCAGTGATCTATTTCATGCAGGATTTCTTTCTCCTCAGATACTGCAAGGTGGAGTTAAATGAATATTCTAATTCTAGTTTGGGATTGGATTTAACCCCCCCAGCTACTGCCAGGACTTGTGTAAAGGAGAGCAATTGAGATGTAGTAGGTATTTTTCTCATGGCTGGGACCAAATAGCCGACAAGAAGCAACATAAGGGAAGTTTATTTGGGCCAATTTGTTTTGAGGAGATCCTTCATGGGAGGAAAAGCATGGTGGCAGGTAGCTCAGGGTGGTGGGAGTATGATGCTGGAATCCCTTACCTCTTCATTTCTCAGTGAAACAGGAAATAGGGACTGATTACAAATCTCAAGGCCACCTCCTAACCCCTGCAAACCACTTCCACCAACTAGGCTCCGCCTCCCAAAGGTCCCACAATTTCCCAAGAGTGCCACCAGCTGGGGACCAGGTACTTAAGCATATGAGCCTGTGGAGGATATTTCACATTCAAAGCATAACTTGAGACTGTTGCAGATTAAAAGGGTTTTCATTCAACCCCCATCCTCTTTCCTCCTGCAGTGCAATGTAAGAACTGAAGAAGGTGGTGGCATAAGCCTTTAATCCCAGCACTCGGGAGGCAGAGGCAGGCGGATCTCTGTGAGTTCAAGGCCAGCCTGGGCTACAGAGTGAGATCCAGGACAGGCACCAAAGCTACACAGAGATACCCTGTCTCAGAAAAAAAAGGCGGGGGGGGGGGACTGAAGAAGAGGCCACCATCTGAAGATGATGGCAAGATGCTAAATGGGCCATAGAACAGGCAGAGCTTCCTAACTCCTCTAACATCCATCTCATCTGCCAAAAAAGCAACAACACAAACCCTAGTCTTCCATCTAGGAAGGGAGAACAGACTCAGGTAGGAACAGACAGAAGCCCACGATGGATGGAGAGATAGAGAGAATACCTGCAAATGAGCTCAAGCCTTCAAGCTGCTTTAAGACAGATTGTCTCTCAGACAGGTGGGACTGGGGAGCCAGTCTGTAATCTTGGAGACATCATGAAAAAGAAACATTGCTGGGTGATTGGAGATAAGCACATTTGTCCCAATTTCCAGAGAAAGGTAGAAGCTGCATTCTGGAAGCCTAAGCTGGCAAGCATCATACCAACCCCTACAAAAATCTAGGTTGCAATATTAAAGAGACAGGTGGGACCATTTAGAAGGGAAAACAGGAATTGTTGAAAGCCAACCTCAGTTTATGAACACAAGTTCATTCTGAGATATCGTTCTGATACATTAAGTTCGGAGAGAAAAGCAAAATTTTTAAAACGTGTGTGAGGGAGCATGTGTTTGTGTGTGTTTGTGTGTGTGTGTGTGTGTGTGTGTGTGTGTGTGTGTGTGTGTGTGTGTGTGTGTAAAGACACTCTCTGCCTTAGTTTTCGAAACAATGCCTCTCATTGGACTTAGAACTCATTAGCTTGGCTAGACTGGCTGGCCAGTGAGCTCTCAGGACTCACTCTCTTCACCACCAGCCCCAGAGCTGGGGTTACAGATGCATGCCTCCAAGCCTGGCTGTTCACATGGGTCCTGGGGAATCTGAAGTCAGGCTCTCAGGCTTGAACAACAGGCACTTCCCAGCTCAAAAGCAAGATATTTTAAAGGTATCTTTCTTTCAAGATTGTATTTGTTTGTTTGTTTTCCTCTACAAGGGTGCAAGCTCCTTCTGGGCAGGAATTTGAAGGAGGGAAGTCTTTTGTTTGGGGCTGTGCTTATTGTAATGTTCAATAGAAAGTAATGGATACTTTTAAGTAAATGAATACATGTGCACAATAAAAAAAATGTTGAAAAAAAATGAACTAAAATCTCTAAGTGTTCACATTTGGGGTGGTTTCCATTTTCTTCTACATCTAGACATTTTTTCCTATCCTTTCCACATTTGCTATTATTAGCACAGGTTTCTTTCATAATCACAGAAACAAAATAGTCACTTCTTTGCTTTCCTTTCTTTGGAAAAAATAACAGACAGGTGGGCCAAAGGAATGAGAGTTTCCATGAAGTGTTTCCCAAAACCTCTCATGTTATCCTTCGACCCAGATGAAGGGTTGTGAGCCCAGAAATGGCTCAGCTCTACAGCTTTGTTGAAGAACTAAACCAAACAGTACTCATTAAAAGATCAATGCCAATGTCAAGGGAAGTCTCTAGAGCTGTGACACAAGGGGTCTGTCTTATTCAGCATGTTCTTCAGAGGCCTGGATCAGGACAAAGAAGATCCACTGACTTAAGTTGTAGCTTGAGTAAGAATAACACAGAGCTGGGAACCCTGGCTAAGAGGTTGACATGCAAGACTCAGTTCGAAAAATAACTCAGCAGTCTCTCACTGTAATCCAAAATCAATTCCGTTAAACTTCACAGGCCCTATATTCAGGTCCCCAAAATGTCAACATCTAAGTGCCAAATGGAGACTATATGCTTATTAATAATTAAATGAAAACAAAACCTCAGCATCTGGCCAGACTAAAACTCCGGTGAGTCAAAGAGCATGCAGTCACTCAAATAGCCCATGTAACTTGGGGACAAAATGAATGGAGTTCTCATACCCAGAATTAAGGTTGATTTCAGATTCAGCATTCTATGACCTATAACAGGATTTTACAAAACATCATCTAAAATATTGCATACCTTTGGGAATTGCATCATTCTTACTTCCTCTTATAGAGACGCACAGTCCATACTAACATATTAGAGACCCTGATCTGACCTTCAATAAAGAAACCTGTTTGTTTTAACTCATCTTCCTAAATTATTTGAGTAGGAAATTATTTTAGTTTTTTTTTTTTCCAGTTTATTTTGCTTTTGCATAACATCTGCTCACAGAGTGCACTGGGGAAATACTGATCTACCACAAGCTACTCTAGGCACGAAGGATATCCCACACATTCTACCTCTGTTCTACTCAGTAAATGGTATAGGGCAAGATGTATAAAGATCCTCAGCACAGGCCTGCTCAGAGGAACGACTGTAAATATTCCAAAAATACCACCGTGTCATAAACTCTTCAAACGTGTAGTGAAAAATGTAAACAAGTAGCTGGCATGTGTCCCAAAAAGAAGTGAAGAGAATGAGTCAGTTTGGATCCTTGGATTTCTAAGGGAAGTTAGAATGAAGCCCTGGACAGCAGAAGCATGTCTTAGACGGAACCTCAGGGAGTGAGAGAGACTCACCCAGAAAAAAACAAATGACCATAAGAGATTAGAAAAGTCCCATCGTCAAGCACAGGTAGAGACCCGTTCAGGGTCTCAAGGTCCTGAAGAATTTACTTCAGGAACTGACATGTAAGAGATTATCTGTTTGGTATTTTCCAATCTTAGTTGTATATACTAACTCCTTTCATAGTATTGAAGATGCCAACATTTGGACTTCTTCCTGGACCAAGTAGATTAGGATCCCTGGTGGTTGACATGTTGTGTACCCCAATAAACTTATCTGGCGTCAGAGAACAGAACAGCCACTATATTAAACATAAGTTTAGGCTGTGGTAGCACACACCTTTAATCCTAGCAATCTGGAGGCAAAGATCTGTCTGGATCTCTGTGAGTTCAAAGCCACACTGGAAACGGCCAGGCATGATGACACACATCTTTAATCCCAGAAAGTGATGGCAGGAAGCAGAAAGGTGTATAAGGCATGAGGACCAGGAACTAGAGCCTTCTTAAGCTTTTAGGCTTTTGAGCAGCAGTTCAAGTGAGATCCATTCAGATGAGGACACAAAGGCTTCTAATTTGAGGAAACAAGATCAGCTGAGGAATTGGTAAGGTGAGGTAGCTGTGGCTTGTTCTGTTTCTCTGACCTTTCAGCATTCACCCCAATACCTGGCTCTGGGTTTGTTTTTATTAATAAGACCTTTTAAGATTCGTGCTACAATCCCCAGTGGTGTGGCTTCAGTATTGGCAGGATTGGGATGGGAATGAGGCAAGCCAGGCTCTTAGGGCACATGATGTATGGAGACAGACACTCTCAACATCCTACAAGTACAAACTGGTCCCCACAAGGGATGTGCCGTGTTTCCATTCTACCATTTACCTTTCATTCCTCATCTGCAGTCTGGATCCTGGGGTATATATGTTCCTTTGTAATGTTTTCCTCAGGTAGCTTTCAAGATGAGTCTAGTTTTTATATCCACCAATACACTCAGATCCATTCAATCTGCAGGCTGTGAAACAGGGTATCTGAGGTCATGCGGGCAGTGAATTCCAAGGCAGGAGCAGAGTGGAGTCTGAGAGCAGGCAAGAGTCCAAGGAGAAAGCAAGCACAAGCACTTGGAATCAAATATGGGGTAGTCATCCCCAGGGACAGAGTTTGGCTCTACTCTGAGGGAGGCTTGTGAGGTAAAACAGGGTCTCAATTCAAAGAACTGATGCCAGGCAGGAGCTACAGAAGAAATCTAAGCATATGAGAATAAACATGGTCCCAACCACAAGCTGGACCTCACACATGGACTCTGTTAGCATGAAAAGAAATGGCTAGTGATGAGGTCATGAGGAGGTATAGGAACAGTTCCGAGGCTACCCACTAGGCAGGGGCTTTCTGTGTTCTTTCTCAGGGTCCCAGATCTGTTCTCTCTAAGGGTTCCATAGCAGAGAGAAACCTAGACGCACTGCTAAACCAGATGCTTAGTGGACATCTTCAAACATGAAGGTGGAAAGCTTGAAAATAATTAGATCCAATCAGAGGTTTTGAAAGGCAAGATTTGAACTAACGAGAGAACTTACAATTTTGTTTTAATGTTTGGCATTTCTACTACTAGTAATTTCCAATAATGGAGTAAGATAGGGTTTGTCATCTTACCTGAAAAATGGGAAATACGGTAGAGGGTATGCCTGTGAGAGGGGCCATTTTCTACTAAACTATTGCTATTGCCCTTCAACCGAAAGACTCAATGTTCCAAGCTGGGGTATGGGCCCAGTGAGTAAAGCTCCTTCTGCGCAAGCATAGGACCTGGGTTTGGACCCCAGAACCCACTTAAAGCTAGATACAATAAGGCATGTCTATAACCCCAGTACTCCTACAGCAAATTGAAGTAAGTGGAGGCAGGAGACTCCCAGGAAGCTCTCAGCTCTCAGCTGTTTATGGTCTGGCATAAGCAGCTGCAGACAAGAGAAGACTCTGTCTTAAATAATAGAGAGGTTGAGGACTGACACCTGTGGCTGTCCTCTGACCTCCACATGTACACCTGTACTCCCCCACACAAATATGCACAAACACACAAATATAAAAACAAATAAGAGTTGAAGTCCCGAGGAACTCCATTCAGTTGCTCCAAAATGCTCTATGCAAGTATACAAGATGGTAAGGAAGACCACAGGGGTATTTGCATATAATTAGATTATAAAAGATTTAGCTTTGAATAAACTGTGCAGTCTATTTACAGATAATTTACAGGTTAAAATTACATCACTGTTCCCCTTGTAGTCATCATCCTTTGATTTCTCACTCCTGTTTCTCCTCCTGTACCTATTTACATTGACCCCGATCAAACCTAATCAAGTCAGTTAGCATCTGTGCTGAGTGCTCACTGTGAGTCAAGCACAGCATTAGATGCAAATGCACACACTGGAAGCCCGAGGTAGGGAGGACTCGGGCCCATGGAATCATGGCTGAGGAATAGGAAGGATGCTATGGCTTTGGACGGTCCTTCCCAGGCCCCAAACACTCACTGTCTATTGACTTTGGTTCAAACATATAGGATCCCTCAAGTACATTCCCTATAGCCTCTAGCAACTAAAGTAAAGACAGGGATGGATCTTGGAAATTCCACGATGTACCCAGAAGGCTTCCATGACATGGTGCAAAAAGAGAAGGTCTTCAAGATAAGGATGTCCAACAGCTAGTTCCTGGGTAGATATCATGAGCCATCTGAGTCCAGAGGAAAGACACAGAAAAGCAGTTGGCTGCCTCAGGACCTCCATCTTTGATGCTCCCCTAAACCAGAAGCATTCCCTATGCACTCCATGTCTTCCCTTCCCAGAGTCCTTTGCCTTGCTTCTTCTGAAGGACAGCTCCAGAAAGCAATCTCAGATTCACTAGGGGAAGCTGGCACCTTTCAGTATCACCCTCAAGCTTCTCTGTGTACCATTTATCCCAACAGTACTTATCTAACAGCTGTTTCTGTCATTGACGTCCATCTAAACTATATGCTCCTTGGGAGCAGAGAAATTGAAAGAATGAATGAATGAATACCATGTATCAAGAAATAGGAAGGTAGCTAGAAGCAAGTAAACTGAGGTATCACAAAACTGGAGGCTTGCCTAAAGGAAATGGGAAACAAGAAGGTGAAGCTTAGAGACCGAGGAAAGAAGAGGTGAACTGTTGGGACAAATCTTGCAAATGCTGGATTCCAGCATCATCCCTTAGGGGTAAGGATAGGTGCTCCCTTCCTGGGCAGGGGGCTTCCTTCCCCTTGGGGAGGAGGGCTCCCCTTGGACCCCTTTGCTTCTAACACAAACAAGATGACCTTCTCATGACAAAACTAACTAATATAAACTAGGCTGCACATCGCTTTATGTGACATCTGTCTCTCAGACCACAGGGATTTGAGATCTGTCCTTAGCCAGGCTGCCATGTCTCACTTACAGCTGCCCTGGCCTTCTGTTGACAGTTTTTTGTTGCTTAGGTTTTTCTATGCCTGACAACTATAGCTAAGGGGACTCCGTCATCCCCATTCTGTATCCTAGATGCTCTGAGTCTTGATTATAACAGATCTCTGGGGAACTTAAAAGATGGAAGAAGGATGGCGTATCCCAAGGGCAGACAGAGTACTATCTTGGAACACAGCTGAGCATGAACTGATTAGCTGAGTTAGGACAAGAAAGACAGTAGAAGTTCTGAAATCTGGGATTAGACTCTTCTGACCAGGTGGAGCCAGCTCAAAGGGGAGAGAATGATCTGCACCCAGGGAGGAGCATAGACCTTGACAGAGTGTGAGACCACATGAAACTGGGGGCAAGATGTTAACTTCAGGGCTTCCATGGGCAATAGTAGAGGTCGTCTGCAAGGTGGCGAGAGAAAGAGAGAGGGGGGGGAGGAAAGGAGGGGGGAGGGAATGAGGGAGGGAGGGAGAGAGAGAGAGAGAGAGAGAGAGAGAGAGAGAGAGAGAGAGAGAGAGAGAGAGAGAGAGAGAGAGAGAGAGAAACACATGAGAAATAAGGCAAACATTGACGGGGATGTCTGATTGCAGGTAGCAAGAAACAGAAAGATGGAGTACCAAGGAAACTAGAGGCCAGGCCAGGCCAGTCATCAAAGGAAGGTGTGTCCTCAGATTCTGAAGGTATCAGTACCAGGAAAATAACTAAGGCAAGGACTTAGGGACAGAGGTGTATGTCAGACTAGCCACTTGTCAGAAGGAGTCACAAGATTTGGATGCAGTCGGGTAAGAAGACTGAATCAACACTGCTGGACTGCAGTAGCTTAAATCCTTCCTGCCCGGAGTTGAAACTGATCCTAGAGCCTGAGGCCAAGCTGAGCCTGCAGATCTGGCAGGCAAGGAGACTGGACTCAGGGAGGTGAGGGGGCAAAACCTGGGAACCAGGTAAAGCCTGGCAGATGGAACACAAATGATGCCTGGTTCTGCTCCAGCTGTTTTTGATAGCCTGACTTCTTGCTCAGAGGTCCAGGAAGGATGAAGAATGAACTGACAAGGGCCTCCGAGAACAGCTGCTTCTTGCTAGGAATTGGGGGGGGGGCGTGTGTGGCTGTGATTTGCAGAGCATACTCCGGTGTCCTGAGAGAGTGAGGGAACTTCTCGGAAGGGAGGCTTACGTCTTCCATCTGCGGCCAAAACGCAGGCCTTGTTGTGAGGACTCAGAAAGCCCTTCTCATTTTATGCACTCATTTTCTACGTGGTCTTGAGGGTTTTCCCTTGCATTTTTCAGCTGTCCTTTTTTTGTGTTGTTGTTGTTCGGGTCCTGTTCACTTCTGTGCCCTGGTGTAAGGAACAGTTAGTGTATCAGTTACTTTTGTTGCTGTAATCGTATGACACGACCAAAAGCAACTTATATGAGGATCCATTGATTTTGGCTCACAGTTCCAGATGGGAGTGTCCATAGTGGTGGGGAAGGCATGGAAGCAGGTGACCAGAGAGCTGAGCGGTCACAACAGCATCCCCCCTGTAGAGAAAGTCAGGGAAGCCAAGGAGAGGTGGGATAAGGCTATAAACTCACAAAGCTCAGACCCAGTGATGCGCTGAGGGCAGCACGGCTCCTCCTATGGCTTCCATAACCTCCCCAAACACCACCACTAACTAGGGACCACGTGTTCAAATCTGTGAGCCAATGGGGGCATGCCATTTCTCACTCAAAGCGCCACAGTAAGGATCCCACAAGTGTTCTTTGAGTGAATGAATGCCTGATGAAGTCAGTGAAATGACCCATGGTTTTACAGTCACCAGGATGCCAAATGCTCCTCAAAATTTATGAGAAAAGACCTACAAATGGCTCAGCAAAGAAATGTGCTTGCTCTGCACGTGTGACCGCCTTGAGCTCCATCTATGAAAACCAAAAACAGGTAGAAAGAGAACTGACTCCACAAAGTTGTCCTCTGTCCTCTACACAGGCACAGTGGGATATACACCCATTCTCTCCACATCGTGCACACAAACAGAAAATAATGACAAATTAAATTTAGAAAGGGTTTGTGAAAGAAAACTATGTTTCCCAAGAGATACCTGATTACCAAGTAGCGTAAGGGGTCTTAGAGTACAGAGGCCTATACACTGAGTAGGCTGCAGATGGCTACCTACTCATTAAGCAAGGACACCGAAGCCCCGTCAGGACAGGATCCAGTATCCTCCTGTTCTCACACTGACTTCGTCATCTGGAGTTTCAGTTCTGACTGTCTAGGAATATTAGTGAGAACCTGGATCCAGTAAGAAGAGAAGCTAACCAGTGGGCAGGACTGAGTCTATGCATGAGAGAGAGAGAGAGAGAGAGAGAGAGAGAGAGAGAGAGAGAGAGAGAGAGAGAGAGAGAGAGAGAGAGAGAGAGAGAGAGAGAACGTGTTACAGACACACACGTGTGGAGGTGTGCACAACCATACACATGCCCGGGGAGGTCAGAGGAGAATGACAGTACCTTACGCTATCACTCTCCATCTTATTTCCTGGTGACAGAGTTCCTCACCGAGCCAGGAGGTAGGCTGGAGCCAGCAAGCCCAGCAATCCTGTCTCAGATCTCGACAACGCTGGAGTGGCAGGCACACGTGGCCAGGCCTAACTTTAGGAACTAACTTCTCATGAACCCCAATGGCCAGTCCACACATGCTAGGGTACCTAATCCTGAGTAATGGATTTGGGGACAATTTGTCATGACTTCTGCCCTTGAGAGAGTCACTACTGTTAGTGAAATTATTTCAACCCAGAAAGAAAAGGTAACAACAGCAACAAATCAGAAGTCAGGAATCGTGACGGGAACCCACTGATTCTGCTCATGGTCTAGTTGCAAATGGGTGCCAAGGAGCAGCAGGCAGGAGTAGCAGAGGTTGCTGTGCTGACAGCATGGCCCGCGCTGTGCGTCACCTATTTGCTGAGCACTCACTATGGCCCCAGGGTGGAACCAGATGTTAAAGACATAATAACACACCAGGTAGACCCAGTGCATGAAGCACGCAGACCCTGAACAGGCAAGCAAGTGAGAAATGAGGGGATGAGTGGGTCAGATCCTGAAGAACCTCAAGAGCCGGCCTAGGACTTGGAGATGTACCCCGTTTGCTAATGTGAGGCAGAGCTAGGAAGAGGGGAAGACCAGTATCGGGGCTTTAGGAAGAGCAGTTTTTCTGGAAGAATCTCCCTTGATTCTCCTTCAAAAGGTTCCCTGATAGTTTCAGGAGTCACTGTCTTTCTGCTTTTACAAAGTTGTCCTTAAATCTTTCCATCGTAGGGTCACTGTTCCCACCGTCTGTGTCCCCGGTGCAGTGCCTGGCACATAATAGACACTCGGCACACAGATGTCATCCCCTTCAGGAGGACGACAGTCGGATCTAAATGGTAGAAAAGATGAGTCTCTTGCCATCCTGCTCTTACCTCAGAGGCTCAGAGGGAGGAAGAGATATGCATATGGGTAGCTCTGGGGCAGTAAAAGCAAAAAGGCTGTCCCAGCTTGTGGCAGAGAGTGACTCATGCTCATAAAGGCCACTTCCTTTTCCTCCTGGGCACACAAGTGGGCGGCTTTCCCCAGCATCCCTTGAGAATGCTGTGTGACTGACCTCCAAACTGAGCACAGGCCAAGGACAGAGAGATCCTCTCCTTATAGACCCGGCACACAAAAGCTTCTCCCCTAGACTAAGCCCACATAGCCTTTTCCTTCCTTCTTCCAGTTGAATGGAGAGACGTCTAAAGATTAGAGGAAGGCAGACCATAGGGTAGAAGGAATTTTAGTTTCTCATCAGCCACACAGAAAGCCATAGGCCTAGGAAAAGCATCACCAAGTCTAATGTGAGCAGTAAATTCTGTTTGGGACTCCTGGGACTTATGGGAGGTGGGGGTGTGGGCACCTGTCTGTTACATCAAGCAACTTTATTTGTTTTAGATAATACATGGCATGCTTAGCTCTACCCTCACCAAGTTCATTCCATAAGGCCCAGAACCAAAGTTCCTTCTAACCCAAGCTGTTTCATGTCAGGGGAGAGATAGGACAACACAGAGTAGGCAAATCTCTCTCCACAAAGTCTTGCTCTTGAGAGAACACAGATCTTCCCACATGAACCAGTTTCAAGATACCCTGTCAACATTTTAGATCACTCATCCTCATGCCCCATTCATAGAATTAACAATGCAATCTTGGACAGAGGGATGGCTCAGTCAGACCTGATTTTGATCCCCGGCACTCACATAAAAGCTGCGTCTGGCAGAGCATGCCTATAATCTCTGCGCTGGGGAGGTGGACCACCTGCCACTCTAGCTGAATCTGCAAGCTCCAGGTTCAGCGAGGGACTCCGTTTCAAAAATATAAAGCAATGGAGGAGGACAAGTGACCTTAACTTTTCGCCTCTACACACAGGTATGCACACAGACATGATCGCAGACACATGAAATCTCAAACTAAAATAAGCAGCCAACTCTGGCATTTCTCTGGGTTCTTCCTGCAACATACATGATCATACACTGATGTGGGGATGAATGTATAATTACAAAAAGTAGGTTTGGAGGGAATGGCATGGACACAGTCTAAGACTTCTTTAGGTGGCAAAAACTTTCTGATTACTTCTTAAATGAGAGATTCTCTTGTTACCCCCCAAATTGGGGGGAACTATGAAACTCCTCCCAGGGCTCCGGAGCTCTGAGAACACACAAAGCAATGAGACAGAGACAAGCTATGCTCTATAAAAAGATAATGTTCTTGGGGTTATATGTAATTGCACAGAAAATTCATAGAGCGAATACAGAAATGGTTCAATATTGCATGGGCCTGCACAGTAGCTATTATAAACAGCAGTCGCTGCAGCTGCAGAAATACAGTTAATGGAGAATCTGTACTTAGCGAGGAAACTTGAAGAAATTGCTGCCAGAGAGACTGAGAATTTCTTACAATTAGTTTAAATGGAAGCAACCATTCAAAAGTAGGTGTTCTGTCCATAACAGCAGGGGATGTGGTGAAAGATACAGAATTAAGAAGATGAAATATGGATTCCAACAGAAACAGCACTGGCTCTGCTAAACCTCTCTTTAAATGCCCTGGTGTGCTGGAAAGCAGAATCTAAACCAGACTGGATATGATACAGGGCTTGGGGTGTATTTGCACTGTACCCCATCAGCTGTCACTCAACGCGGATACTTGAACGAATAGGGCCCGGCTTGAAACTGCACTTGTGTTTCCTGTGTCCCGTAGTAGGGACATCAAATACACGGCACTCTGGGGGCGGGGGGTGGTGGGGGGGAGGGGACAGATCTAATAAGGTTTTACTCTGAGAGTGTGTGTACATTTGATACTATTTCTTAGAGAGTTTCTTGACATTATCAGAGCTCCCCCCCCCCCCCCCACAAACCACAGCTGTGGAGTTCTCCTATGTTCTCCTATCAACAGATGTGAATTGGATGGACTCTAGATTCAGGCAAAGCCACTAACCAACAGCCTCTGTTCATCTTGCCCTCATTTCTGGTCACAACAACCCTGTCTCAGACTCCCTTGCTGCCCTTCACATCCATGTTCTCTTCTCACACAAGTGTTTCAGTCAGGAATACTGCTGCTGTGATGAAACACTATCACTAAAAGCAAGTTGGGGAGGAAAGGGTTTATTTCGCTTGCTCTCCGCTATCACTGTTCATCATCAAAGGAAGTCAGGGCAGGAATTCAAACAGGCAGAAACAGGTGCAGGAGTAGCCATGAAAGAGTACTTTCTGGCTTGTTCCTTAGGGTCTTCCTCAGCCTGTGTTTGCAGTGTAGAACCCAGGCCCACCAGCCCACGACTGGTACCATCCACAGTGAGATGGGTCCTGCCCCATCAATCACTTTTAAGAAAATGCCCAACAGACTTGCCTACAGGCCATCGTCTTAGAGAGGCCTTTTCTTCACTGCTGTTCTTTCTGCCAGATGACTCTAGCTTGTGTTGAGTTGACACAAAACCTAGCGAGAACAATTCATTCTTTCTTCTTGTCTAGGGACTCCAGAAAGGATGAACACGGAAGCTGGACATAGCGGCACATGTGTGTGCTCTCCAATTTCTGCGAAGGCAGAGCCAGGTGGAATTTTGGGGTTCTGCTGTCTCTGGCTAGCTAGCCACTTAGTGAGTTCAAGACCAGTGAGAGAGAACCTGTGTCAAAACAAACTGACAAACAAACAAAGGTGAATGGCTCCTAAGGAACGCCAGCTGAGTTTTTCTCCGGCTTCACATACATGTACACACACATACCTACACCCCACACACGCATGAAAAAATAGCCTAGGTGGCTAGTCCATGTCACACTGAATATGTCCCCCACTTACTTGCCCGTTATCCTCATCTTTCTGCCATGAACAACCCTGAAGAGGACAGCTCTCCAGGATGGCAGCTCCTCCCTGTTAAGGCCTCAGCCACAGCTTACAAAAGAGAGAACATTTTGGCATCACAGAGCCCAGCATGTGGATACCAGCAACTCAGCAGGGCCCCAGAAACACTGAGAAAAGTTGGCTGCTGTCCTAAGAAATGGAGCTATGGGAGCAGGAGGAAACAGCAGGGAAGAGGCCAGGGGGGTTGAGGGGAGGGGGTCCTGGGGCTAGAACCTTGCAGAAACAGCTACTCCAGCTCCTGGTAGGTGGAAAATGACCCTCTTCCAGGGCTGAGGACACAGAGGAAGCTCTGGCCCATCTTTCTATAGCAGAAGGATTTCCACACTATTCGGGCACTTCAAAGCAACCCTTCAGCTAATTATTATGGAGATGTGTATTAATTGGGAGGTTTCAACAGCCTCTTAATACTCGCTGTATTACCAACTTAAAAAGCGACTCAGAAAAGAAAATCCAATTGTGTCCAAGGTGACTGGGGTAGAAATGAGGAGGTGGGTAGGGGCCGTTTTATCAGCTCTCAAAGCTCAGCAAAACCAAGCTAGACAAAACCACAAGTCTTTCTTCTGGGTGGACCATTACTAACATCACTATGAAAAAAAACCTCAGATTTACCGACTTCTTCCATCATTCCACTGCCTCAGAACCAGGTCTGCCAAGTGAAATGAGTCAGACCCAAAAGAACCAAATTCACATGATTCTACTGCCGTCAAATCACTAGACCAGGTAAGTTCACTGAGATATGGAGTAGATGATAGACTGCAGGGAGTGAGGAGGAGGGCTGCTTAATTATCACTGAGATTGGGGTGATGGGCACGTGTGGGGAATGGATGGCTAGTGCAGGTGGTTGTGTGATGCTGTTTATGTAATTAATGCAAAACATGTATGCAGAAATGATTAAAAGGTTAAGTTTTTCTTACCTATACTCTACCCCAATTTAAAAAATGAATAATGATATGTTATTCCAAAGCCATTGAACTGCACACTAAAACAGATGAATGGTATATCTGTATATCGAAAAAATTATTTTCTAAATGACACTAAGTCTTTTAATGATCTTACCTGCAGGCAGTTTCAGGCCTGACACATCTGTCCCCGCTGCTTATCAAGAAACTTTTA
Organism: Peromyscus maniculatus bairdii; assembly: GCF_049852395.1. Lineage (NCBI taxonomy): Eukaryota > Metazoa > Chordata > Mammalia > Rodentia > Cricetidae > Peromyscus > Peromyscus maniculatus. Next base: position 44,512,970 of record NC_134858.1, read on the forward strand.
TTGCTAGGTATCTGCTAGGTCGTCATTGGTACATAGAAGGCATGGCAACACCATTTAAGTGGCCTCAATCTCTTCCCTTTTGTCATATGCTGGTTTTAGCATGGAGCACCTTTATATGTCATCACTCAGGTGAACTCTCTCAGTGCTGATCCAGAGATATGTGGCTTCAGCTTGCTTGTTCCCAGCTTAATTCTGAGTCTGGGTTCATCGGCAGCACCTGAATCTGTTTGCAGACATTTTGGGGTTGAGCTCTGCCCTGAGTTCCGGTTCTATTTGCCTGACCAACCTGCAATTGTCCTGGGAGCCTCAGCATTATAGTAATAGGTCTTTTTCTAAGTAACCCAAGGGCAGTGATTCTAAACAAAATTCTATTGTCCTGTCTGGGACCTTAACATCTTATGCAGACCACACGCCCTCTGCCCATCTGTCTAAACTTCTAGTTCCACCTTCCCAAACTCACTTTAACAACATTCAATTTATCTTTCTCTCCTAGCAAATAATTTCTACAACTTTCCCATCAATTACCCTACACCTCCAACATTATCAATATCATATCCACAACACAGGTCCAAATTCCATTCTTGCAAATAGGTGCACTTTCTCATTATGTGTTCCAAGGAGGGGGAGTTGCCTCATATGGTGCTGCCTCATATTGCTTCATTGAAAACTTGACCTCAAGATATGTCAAGTGCAGTCACAGTTATGTCTGAAACTCCAGCATGTCCCTTCCTAGAGCAGGAAGTCATGATCATGAAAACACAGAGATGTCTAGAATGGAAACACCGGACTCTTTGCACATGCTAGAAACACCTGGGAAGGGCTTTGTAAAACACTGATTTTCTAGAATTTTACTCCTAATGATTTTGACTTAAGTGTTCTGGGAATATTCTTTAAAGTCCTTTGGTGACTGCTGTGGGATGGTCTGTATGTCAAATGTGTTGCTCTGATTGGTCAATAAATAAAACACTGATTGGCCAGTGGCCAAGCAGGAAGTATAGGCGGGACTAACAGAGAGGAGAATTGAGAGAACAGGAAGGCAGAAGGAGACATTGTCAGCCACCGCCATGACAAGCAGCACGTGAAGATGCAGGTAAGCCACGAGCCACATGGCAAGGTATAGATTTATAGAAATGGATTAATTTAAGACGTAAGAACTAGATAGCTAGAAGCCTGAGCCATTAGGCCAAGCAGTTTAAATAATATAAGCATCTGTGTGTTTATTTTATAAGTGGGCTGTAGGACTGCTGGGGCTTGGCGGGACCTGGAGAAAAAACTCCAGCTACAAAGGTGACTCTAAAGAATAATATATCTGTTCTAGTTTTCTTACTGTTGCTGTGATAAACAACATGACCAAAAGCAACTTGAAGAAGAACATGTGTCATATTATCATCTATCCTTGAGGGGAAGTCAGGGCAAAGACTCAAGCAGGAGCAGAGCCAGGAACCAAGGAAGAAAGCTGCTTACTGGCTTATTCACTGGCTCATGTTCAACGAGCATTCTCACATAGCCCAGGCCCACCTGCCTGGGGATGGTATGGTCCATGATGGGCTGGACTCTCCTGCATCAATTATCAATCAAGACAGGCATGCATGGATTTGACCACAGTATGGCCACAGGTCAATCTGGTCAAGACAATTCTTCAACTGAGTGCTCCTTTCCCAGGTGATTTTAGGTTATGTCAAGTTGACAAAAACTAACCCAGCACAATATCCAAATAGTAAAGTTTTAGATGGGGACAAAAGGTTTTGAAAATGAATAGTGGTGATGGGGATGGTTGTCCAATATTGTATATGTAAGTAATACCACTAAAGAAATAGATGTGTGTATATATGTATATATATGGTTTTTATATATAATATATATTATATATATGATATGTATGGTTAAAATGATAAGATTTATGTTATCTACATTAACAAGACTTTTTAAAATTAGTGTTTGTATATTATACCCCAAACTACTGAATTGTGTACTTTCAATGTGCAAAATGTATAACATATGAATTGTAGATATAAAGGAATCTACTTAACAGGCATTTATTAGTAGGTACACAGTAGCTACTGTGCACCAGCTGAAGAGTCTAAAATGCAGTAAACTAATCAGTAATAAGTCCAATTAGTGAAATCCATAAAGTTTCAAACATTCAATTTATCCAGTGAGTCAGCACTCACCCACATGTAACAAGTGGTATGAAGCTAATTTAATATTGGTGGTGAGGAATAACAAAATCCTAGGGTTTGTTACTAGCCAGTCCTCCAAGGCCTGAGATAGAAAGTCATCTTCAGATGCCCCAGTGACACCACAACCGGGATCCCATGGGAAATACCCCACCCTGGGTTTTCTAGCTCTAGAGGCTATATGTCATGCTAGGATAAGGCACTGAGGGTCATTTGCTTCTGGAGGCTGCGGGAAGCAGGAACAGAGTCCAGGCTCCTCTGGTCAGTCCTTCCCTAGATCAGCATGCTATGTCCCCAGCCTCTTCTTAGAATTATTCTTGAGCACTATAAGGTCCACAAGGGAGAAAAGAGGAGAACTGGGCTGACCCTAAGGCTACGTGGAGAACTATCTAGTAGATGTTGGGTAGTGGGGGAAAAATTAAAGGATAATAATAGCTAGAGACAGAGCAACAACAAAGTTAACTTTTCTTAGTGTGGACATAGGTGCCAGCACCCTGGTAGAAGCTCTTGCAACATGTGAGTCCATAGGCGCTAAGTGGAATTGGCATCAGCTGGATCCCACAGCATTCAAAGCCTGACCGAGAGCAGCAGAGACCCTTTGCAGAATTTCTTTCTCTCTCTCTCTTAATGAACTTAAAGCCATTCATAAAAACAAAGTGGTAGTTGCAAGGCCTGGCAGCCTTGCTTCTGTGGGGGGCAGAGATCTCTCGGAACGGGGCTTTTAAAATGGAAACAGGATAAACAGGTTTGACGACAGCTGTGGGAAGCAGAGGGGGATTGGGCGGTCCACTTCCTTCTTTCTCCAATCCACACCGCCTTTCTTTTCTCTCACTTTCAGCAGTTAAGGAGGGAAACAAATATGGAGGAAGCAGACTTTCCCACCTCATTCTTCTTCCCCCGCACTAGCAGGGTCTTGATTAGTGAGCCCAGCAGAACCAGGCTAGCTCAAACCTATTTGCCTTAAACCCAGGATGAAGTGTGGAAGTCTAGTGCTTTCTATATCTGTAGGTAACAGGTCTGCAATCAAACCCAGAACCAGTGTCCAGTTCTGCTGTGGCTGCTTTGGGGAAGTCCCCTCGTAGGCAGCTCTTGTTCTGTGGGGAACTGGCCCCTGAAGTGTGAAACAGAGCCTAGTATATTTGCAGAGAAGAGGACAGAAAGCCAAGGAGGTGCTGTTTTAGATGATGTTCTCAAGGACGCTTTTTCTAAGGAAATGACATTTGAGAAGAGACCCGAATGGAATAGAAGAATGGATTCCAAACTCCTAATAAATAGAAGTCTAGAACAGGCACAAGCCTGTCAACCTGAGTTCAGTGCCCAGAACCCACATACAGGTGGAAGAGAAGAACACCACAAACTTGACCTCTGACATTCAGAGTCTCTGTGGCATGTGCACCCATCATGCGCACACACATAATAGTAATAAACAAACAAAAAATAAGACAAAGCAGCAACCAAAACTTTTCTCCTTCAAGTAGCTCCAACCTAGTTCTCTTCCTAAGACATCACCTCCTAATGGTTCTGGCATAAGCCACCCAGATCCGGGATCTCGTTGTTACTGGCCCATTTCTCCAATCTTTAGTGACTAGCTTCCTATAACAGAGTCTATGGTATATAATTCCTGCTGCTGGTTCAAGCTTCCTCATAAAGTTGCAATGCTCCAGCAGAAAGCCATCCAAGGCCTCAGGCTAACTCTTACTGGAATTCTTAGAAGCCACCAGAAACTCCTTTGTAAATGCTTGGTTTCACCCTGTGTCACATGTAAATAGGACAGGCTAACTTCTCAGCAATGGTCACAGCCAAGTCATCAACCTTTAAGTTGTTCTATAAGTCGTGATGTGTATAAATGGAGGGGGGTACAAATGGCGTGGGAACACAGCAGTGAGGCCTTTGGAGACAGCCATCCTATCCCACGGGCCAGGCAGATGAAGCTTTGTTCTCTCCATGGACTGATGGAAAGTTCTTCTCCCTCCAGTCCCTGGTTCTGAGATCACTCATCCTATTGCCTTTGCTCGGGGTTCAGCAATGAGCCAGACAGGCAAAGGGGCAGGATTTGCCCAGACAAAATTCTCCCCCAAGCTTCTGCTTCTTCCGGCTAGTGAAGAATGGACTTGAGTGTCCTAGAAGAAGACAAAGGGAGTTCCAGGTCATAACAGCTTCTTTTCTGCAATGAAAGAGTTCAGGGCTGGTAGGCACATCACAGCCAGAACGATGATAGAGACAAATTGGATAAAACTCAGGAAAGAGAAACACACCAAAAAAAAAAAAAAAAATGATGAAGAGGCTGGAGGGATTGAATGATGAGGAAAGATTAAAAGAACTAAATATGGGCAGACTGGCTAAACGCCGATTAAAAGCCGCGATCAAAACTGTCTGCAGGCATCAGAGCACCAGCAGGCGTAGGGTACCAGGCAGGTGTGGGGTCAGGTGGGGAGGAATGAGTTGAACTGTGAGTAAACAAGGGGAAAGTGTCAAACTGTGGGGTGGTAAAGGATCTGCTATTACCAGAAGGGTTAGGGGGATGGAGGCAGTGACATTGCAGATACAGGGCACAGAAAAGGGGGTTTGTTTAGCATAGAACTCCCCTTAAGACTCCATATACACGATGATGTTGGGAGGTGTGCCTCCCAATCCTGGGAGCAGGTAAGAGGTGTCCCTAGGAGACCCTAGGTGTGTCACATGAGCTATGTCCTTAGGTAACATCTCAAGTCATCACAGCCAGTTCTTCCAGGACCAGATCAGGATGGCTGGAGGTCAAGAAAGCTAGAGCCATCCATCAGAACCTGGAGACAACAGAGATCAGACTCTGGGGTGGCTGTCCAGCTGATGCTGACCTCTTATGCCCCCTTTTGTTTTAAAAGTAAAATTCTGGCTGAGAATTGTGCCCCCCCCCCCCCTTCTGCAGAGAAGGAGGCAGCTGGTCAGCTTGACAGGCGGAAACTGCAGCTTTCTTGTTAATGTGCAATCCTGAAACGGTGATGTATGGCCGGTGATAGATCATGTTGGGTTTCCGGAGAGCAGGGAAGGCTAAAGCCGGAGCCTAATTCATGATGCATGAACGCATTGATCTTCTTGGCTCTGAAAATACAGTGTAATGAACCCCCGCTAACACATCATTTTTATTCCACTGCACCTCGCTAATATCTAATGATTTCACCTTCTACTGTGATCAAACATAATTGTATGGGAGTTTCAACTTTGTTCTTTGATACAGGGACACCACTGGCTGGCACTGTTTTGTTCTTTCCTATTGGTAGAGCTAGTGTGAAATTTATATGTGTGATAATTAACCTTTGGAGGAGCTCTGGGTGTTTACATGAACACACACATGTTGAGGGAAGGGGTAAACTCAAGCGTGCATGCATTCACTAAGCCGAAAGCTAACTGAAGGTGGTAAGAAGGATGCTCAGAGGCAGGCATCTCCTCCATGCAGTGGCTGTAACTTCTCCCATCATCTGGCTCCTGGGAAATGGCAATTACTTAGAATAGAGATTACCTTGTAAATGTTATTGTTTGCAGACTCCCATCTGCTGATTGAAATCACAGTCATAATTTGGTGTGAAGTCCATGAACCTTCCTGAGGGCCCCTGGCCAGCTTGTCCTTGACAACATCCCATCCTGGGTGTACCTCATGTCTCTTGGACAGAGCTTTCTATTGCACTGCTCTGTTTTCCACTCTGAAAGAGCTTTTTGGAGAAAAAAATTAATATTAATTTTATAACTCTAGCCATCTGGCCCAAAGGTAGTTTGTTTCTGATGAAGGAACAGACATTGCCTGTCTGTGGCTGAGCTGAGCTCTCCTTTACAAGCTCTATACTCAGAAACAGGATGCTCTGACATTAGCTGTGTGACCTTGGGTAAATCACTTCATCAGTCACCTCACCCGGATGTGTTTCTCCAACTGATCAAAAACTCTGTTGCTTTTCTTTGTCTGAATCAGATGATCCTTTAAGCGAGTTTGTTTATTTATTCAGTGTGTGTACGCATGTTCATGTGTGTGTATATGTGTGTAGCTGCACATGCACGTGTGTGCATGGATGTGTAGAGGCTGGAGACCTCCTTCAGCTGTCTTCCTCAGTCACTGTACTGTGTGTCGAGACAGGGTCTTTTACTTTTCCCCAGAATTCACTGATTCAGCTAGGTCCCAGGGATCCACCTGTCTCTCTCCCTAGCACTGGGTTCTGAGGGTTAAACTCAGGTCCTCATTCTTGCATGGTAAGCACTGTCAGGTGATTTTTTTTTAGTGTCCCCTACAACTCAAAGGTTTATGACTGTGATACCTCACCACCCCTTTTACTACTGTCTGCCTGAAAGCTCTTTTATTCTTATTGTCTGTAGAGCTGGCGTTCCTTAGAAATCCCTCCCCTTTGCATAAGAGCACAGCCTCACAACTTGGGTGAAGAGGGAGATTTGCACTTTGGGGGCCTTTTAAATTTTTTAAAAAATCTTAGTCTTGATTTTAAAAAGAATTACGTATATGGTTGCTCAATTATTTAGATCCTTTAAACAATCTGTAGCAATATTAAGTGAATGCAACACTCAGTTCTCAAGGTCAAGCTTTGGCACAGTTTAATAGGTAAAACTTTGACCCCTGTCCAGGCCTTTGATTGTGGCCCACGCTCTGTTCCATGGAGAGATGGTGGAAGGTTAATACATAAAAAGCTAGGATTCCAGAGAAATACAGTCCAAAGCTTGTGATGCAGGTCAGGGTACAGTATCTGACTGCAATCAATATGCACTTAAATATTTGGATCATCTAAACCTCCACTTGGCACAGAGGATCTCCAGAGAGACCTTTCCTAGGAGCAGAGAAATTACTATTCCAGGGCTGCGGGGTCTTCATAGCCCATTGGTGTTTCAAGGGAAATGCTGGTGAAAGGGGCAGGGAAGGTCCCTCTGGGACAAAGTGGCTGAAGAGTAAACAGCTTGGTTGGGGCAGACAGCCTTGACTGTGATGATGGCCACCACTGCCGAGAATAACCTGGCCCAGTTCCTAATGCTAACTCTATTTTCTGCATCTGCAATGTGGGTGATTATTGTGATGTGTTAACAAGATATGTTGGGACCACTGGATGGAAGGCAAATGCTGTTTATGTTCACAGACTTGACAGGGACAACAGAGAGAGAGAGAGAGAGAGAGAGAGAGAGAGAGAGAGAGAGAGAGAGAGAGAGAGAGAGAGCTCTGAAGTTCTAGCTGCCCATTCTTCTAACACCGAAACTGCAGAAGAATGGAAATGCTATCTATTTATTTAATCTCTGGACTTCCAAACCTAGTCATTTCATAGTCACAGCTGCATCCAAATTCCTTATTTTAGCTTCTAACCAGTTTTAATCCAAAGCTGATTTAGAACTAGAGTCTTTTTCTTATTACTTGGTTAATTTCTTGAGACATCAGAAATGGACAGTACCAAAGAAGCTGATAGACTCCCGAGGAGCTTTGGGCTGGTGGACAAAGTGGGGTGGGGGAGTGAAGAGCTAGGCTGTGGCTCAAGGAGAGGTGGAATATCAACTCCTTTGGGGAAGGGTAGATCTATAGCATAATGTATGTTTGTTGTGTGTATTATCTATAGATATCAGCTCACCCATACCCTTAGAAGGCTAACATGAGAAAGAAGTCTAGTTCCGAGTACAGGTCAGCAACAGTCAATACTCCAGGAAAGAGCAATATTGGTGGCAGGTGATTGTGAAAGACAAGGGGTGAATGCCACTTGTCAGGACAGGCTAGTGACAGGGTCTTAAATTGTACGGCAAGACTTGGATAACATACAAGGCTGGGTTTATTGCTCTTGCTCGGTTATTGAATACTAGCTTGAACAACTGATAAAGCCAATATCTTCTATGAAAAACGTAGAGGGTCTAGGAAGATGGCTCAGCGGTAAAATGCTTCCCGTGACCTCAGTTCAGATCCCTAGCACCCAAGTAAAAAGATGGGTGTGGCTGTGGGCACTTGTAATTCCAGCACTGTGTGAGAAGAAGGGGCAGAGCAGAGACAGGACGCGTGAGGCTTGCTGTCCAGTTAGTCTAACATTGTAATAAGTGAGTTCCAGGTTCACTGAAAGACCTCGTCAAAATAAAATAAAAAAGATGGACAGAGATTGTGTGGACACAATGTGGACTTCTGGCCTCAACGTGCACATGCATACATGTATATACATACATACAATATACACATATGCACAGAGAAATTTCAAAATGAGATACCCATTCCTATTGAGTTTGTATGTATTCTACCTAGAGAAGCAGGTAGCCAGTGAGCTCCCTTGCATAGACAGTTAATGAAGGTAAGTCCCAGCTTAGTTCTTTGAATTCTTTTGGTAGGTTCTCCCTTTCCAGCTACTACTCATTTGGTGTTTTAATATATTTTCACCCTATAAGAGTACTAAATGCATTATGAAGAAACATTTAGATGTTAATGTAAAACCTGAGGTGGGACAAAGGATGTCCAACAGCTAAGTAATACTCTAGAGGCATTCTGTCTCTACTGAAGGATTTGACCCCTGTAATCTAATTTGCTTTAAATTTGACATGATCCTTCATTCTCTTATTATAAGGCTCCATGTCGTTGGCTCATAACGATTACAGTTTCTTTTCTTCCAATTGTAATAAATCCAATTCAAGCACCCTCTTGACTTGAAATTCGTCACAACAATATGCAGAGGGCAAGGCTCCCCAGTGTACCTCTCTGGGGAGGATCTGTTCAGTTCTTTTGCTAGAGAGAGAGGCCGTAGGATTATAAAGTGAGATTCCTCCCTTCCCCCAATATAATCTGAGAAGAGAATACTGTGTCTAAATTATAGCTTATTCCTCATTATCCGGTAGTAAAAAGGTTAGGCGAGCCAGGAAGCCAGGCTGACTTCAGCTTTACATTTTATCTTTCCGCCTGGGAACAGTCCAGTTGCTCAAATCCATTTGAAAACACTTCAGCTCATTCCATCCAATCTAGGGATTTTAACCTTTTTCTTCCTTTCTTTTCTTCTTCTTTTTGAAACTGGCAGCTTAGAATTATAACTGACCAGCCCCATAGCCCACTTATCTGTCTATCTGTGTATTGATCAGTCATGGGTCTAGTGTCTTACAACAGAACTTGACTTTTGGATAACATTTGGTATTGATTCAGAGCTAAATTGGATGGATCTTTGAAGGACTCTGTTGTATTATTGAGGGCTTCTTGATTGATACATCATCATGATAATTACAGTACTTGTTATGAACTTAGCAATCATGGGGTCTCTTACACCCACAGATACATTTTTGACAGCTAGTAACTATCGTGATGTGAATGGGAAACTTGAGCTCCAAACTACCACAATTGATTACTTTAACTAATATGAAGTAAAGGAAGAGCCTGAAGATAGGAAACAAAAGACCAAGAATGAATATGAATGCGGTAGAAAGTGTCTATCATCTATACAATAAAGTTAAGCTTATAAGCACAACCATTACTAACAGAGATGATATATCTCAATGGCAAACATCTCAGTCATATGCACCACTACCAGACCTAAATATATGCAGGCAGATCTTTAGCTATACCACCTTAACTATTCCTGATCTCATCTCATTTGGGAAGCTAAGCAAGATCTTACCTGGTTAGTACTTGGATGAGAGAATATATACTAAGATGATAGCCACTACAATGAAGACCATGTAGTAGAGATACCAGTGTCTACACACACACACACACACACACACACACACACACACACACACACACACACACACAAGAATAAAGACGAAAAGGGTTGTAACCAAAATAGTGCTAAATACAACCCAAACTACAGAGAAGTAGCTAAAATAACCAAGCAAAACTCCAAAATTTAAAGTGTACTATTTCCATGATGCAGAAGGTAGAGAGGTCAATCTTGTCAGAAAACTGGAAGAAGAGAAGAGGACGAGCCCTAACCTGGTTCTCAATGTGGACTCTGCTGCTGAAGTATCAGTGGGGCTTTTAATACATTGAAAGTTTCCTTTCCAAAGATTTCTAGTCGGGAGGTCTAGGGGCGTCTCTTTCCACTAGACATTATGGTGCATATGCAGGGCTGGCAAGCAGCTCACTAGACCAACAAGAACGACAAAGCAAGACCTCCCTCAGCATGGCACCTCTGGTGACCGATGTTGAGCTTGACATATGTGACATGCACCAAAGTATGTTTGACTGACCCGATAACAACCTGGGAAACTGAATTGGTGCACAATTCTTAAATGTCCACAGGGGAAGGCTCGGTCCTAGGAGTCTTGGATGTGTATTGTCTTACATTCTTACTGCTCCCAATGAGGGTGGTATTATGCATATTTCAAAACCAGAGAATCTGTGGCTGATGAATTAAAGATGGTTCAATGGTTAAAGAACACTTGGTGCTTTTCCAGAGGACCCATCTGGTTCCCAGCACCACCCCTGGAAAATTCACAACTGCCTGTAACCCCAGCTCCAGGGGATCTGACGCCTTCTACTTACTTTGGTGGGCTTATACATACATGGCACACTAAAAATTTGTTTAAAAAAAAAATGGAGAATCCAAATCTCATGAGGGCTAAGTCACTTGTCCAATTTCATGTGCTAGACTGAAAGGAGGAACCTAATCTATAGTCATCTAAAAATAAAGGAGAAGACAGGCTTCAGGGATATTGCCAGCATTAAAAGTGATAGGTTAGGAGTTCAGATGCCAGGACATACACGTGTATAAGCACAGCAGAGACAGGAGCTGAAATATGTGAGCCCTGGTTCAGGGAGAGATCCTGCCTCAAAAGAGTGAGGTAGAGAATGAGAGTCCCTCCTCTGGCATACGCGTGTGTGTACACATGTGTGTCTATACTCAAATAAGTTATACACACATAAGTTAATAAATAAATAGTCTTTGCAAAAGACAAGTGTAACGGGAGAAGGGGGGCAACTCCAGGTTTCTATAAAGAAAGGGTCTAGAGATGGTCATTTTTTTAGGGTTTGATGGCTTGCCATACAATTCTGTTTGCAAGGTGAGCATATTGACTTCACTTGTCTGTTGACTTGATAAGCTTTGTGGGAGGTGCCTGTGGATGCTCTGGGAGCCCCTCCTCCTGCCCTATCCTATCCTATTCCCGGCAAGTCACTGGCATGCAAGAATTTGACAGTCCTGATTCATCCTTCTAATGCGTCAGGGCAAAAGAGAAGCTATCCTACGGTTTTCTTAACTTCCCTCATTTTTCTCTGTCTTCCAGATAATGCCTGAATTTTATGTTAATGAAGAAAAGTATTAGTTCTATAATTCAATAAAAAGGACTTACAGTGCAGATGTGATTGCGTATTGGAATCCATTCACACTCAAGTCAACCTGCTGGTAAGAGTGAATGACTGATGCCTTCTTACGCAAAGCAGAGGAGGGAAAGAGAACACCTGATATTTGCCATGAGGTGGAATAAGGGAATTCTCCTTGGACTTTGCAGATGTTCCCAGGATGGGCCCTATTCACATTCAACTTAGAAGGGACAAATAAACATTCTGCTGGGAGGTCATGGGCAGCTGTAAATACATGCGGCTTTTCTTTGAATGATTTATGAAGGTTTTTTTTTGTTTGTTTGTTTTTTGTTTTTTTTTTTAATGTGGACTAAAAGAGCTCCATTCCCAGAGGCTTCATTTATGGAGGTATCACCATCCCCAAAGCTGCCTGTAGAATGTGCAATGTGTTGAAAGGATCCGAACAGGAATCCACACCTGGAAAGTAAGAGGCTGCAGAGCTGAAGGCTCAGCTCCGTCTGCCTCCAGCAGGTTGGGGGTGGGTTGAGCAACTCCCTTAATTTATATTGTCTTATCTGTAGATGGAGCAATCCATGAGGGTATTTTTACCAGGTGTCAGCATTCGAAGAACTTTTTCTGCATCACCTCCATAACCCCTCACCACACTGCCATGAAGAGTTCACCCTTATTTTCCAATATTAGGAGGAATAAGAAAATGAGTCTTAGAGAGCTTAAGACAAATTATTCCAACTAACAAAACCAGCAGTTGGATGATTGTTATTTCAAATAAGCCCTGCCTGATCTTGGAGCCCACAGACTTAAACACACTGTGCTTCCAGTACCACTTCATGGGCAGTGATATACTATATACATGTGTACATACGTGATATATGTCTTCCATTGAACACTGACACATGCAGCCAAGATTCAATAAACATTATTCAGTTCTGAAATAGGTGCAGCAATCCATTTGTTGACAACCTCGGTTTTGAAAGCCTAGTACCCAGGACAGCAATATCTGCATCCCTAGGGAGTGGATGAGATTTACAAATGCAAATTCCCAAGCCCCACCCCAGAGGACTAAGTCAGAAGCACTAGGGTGGGGCCCGGTGATCAGTTTTGACAAGTCTTCCGTTTGCTTGTGATTCGAGTTTGAGCTTGAAAGCCTCAGAATGCTCTTGAGCTAACATGGCAGAAGTCACATTCTCAGCCAGTGACTAAAGACGCCAGCCTGCAAGGCAATGCATTCAGCCACCGAGTTCTGAATTGTCCCAGGTGGGGAAATGAGGACTTTTCTTCCTAATAGTTACTTTGTATTCTGGCAAATGGTTTTTACTTTCAATGGCCATAAAAACAAAATTATACATGGCATGCACCATTGGGCAAGAGAAAACGGGTATTACCATGAGAGCTGAAGACTTCATAGAGAAGTAAGGCAAGTTCAAAGGAACAGCCCAGGAAACAGAGAAATTTAGGTTGGTGGATTCTGTTTTCTTTTTCTTTTTTCCCCCCTGTTATGTAGCACATAATAAGCATTAATGGATCCTGGACCAGTTACCCAATGCTTCTAGAAAAAGTGGTAGAAAAAAAATTTGTCATAACATCTGCACATTTGAATAACTTTGAGATCCACTTCAAAGAAAAAGATACTAAAGAGAGAGAGAGAGAGAGAGAGAGAGAGAGAGAGAGAGAGAGAGAGAGAGAGAGAGAGAGAAGATTATTTATTATATAGTTGACATATAACATTGACATTGGAGTTAGTCCAAGTTCCTAACTGGTTTGTAGCAGGATCCACTGCTTATTAATGGTTACCTTGAGTAAATTATTTATTATTTCCAACCCACAGTTTCCTTGTCTGGGAAAAATGAACAAGAACACTACCTTCCCATTATAGAGACTATTAGATTTGAGATGACACTTAGCTTCAACCCTGGCATAAAATGCTCAGTGAACGTTAGTTATTATCAATAGGCACGCTGGAACTACTGATATTGTTTCCTTAAATGAGGAAAAAGATGAGTTTGCACTCCACTCGTCAGAGAGGGGAGAATGGCATCTAACAGAATACAGCATCAGGCCCCAGGAGTTTCTCTGCAGGCTTAGTAAAGGCTGATGCCTATCTTCTGTGCAGAAATACATGCTTTTTAATACTGGTTCCTTCTTCTTTCCATGGCTTGCTACATGTGGCCTCTCTCCCCCAAACATTCATGGAATCTCAACTCCTTGCCTTATTGGACACCTCAGTTCTGTTTTCTTTGCAAAATCTTCCTTCCTCTTGTTTTTATTTTGCCTCCACTCTCTGATCTCCAGCATTGGTTGTTTTCAATCATTTAGTTAGTAAAGTCTCTCTGGATTTTTAAAAATAGTCTTTGGGATGCTGTTGATGGCCTCTAAGCACTTCTGCTTCGGTGAAGCTACCCTCCAGAAGGCTGTTTCTGGAGGAAAAGCCAGGTTGGCATCTATACCCTGGCTTCACGAATGGCTGTTGCCCCTTCCATGCAGCTCAGGGGCTCACTCCTTTTGACACTGAGCTCAGCCTTGTTACAACACAAACTTTAGGGCATCGCCTTGTGTACTGTTGGTGCTTAGTGAAAGTGTTTAGCTTGAAAATACCATGTAGGTCAAGCTGGGCGGTGGTGGTGCACGCCTTTAATCCCAGCACTCGGAGGACAGAGGCAGGCAGATCTCTGAGTTTAAGGGCAGCCTAGTCTAAGGAGTGAGTTCCAAGACAGCCAGGAAATATCATGTAGGTATATATATTTTAATAGAAAAGAAAGAGTAAGAGGTCGGGAGATCAGTTCTGAAATTGAGAAAGAATTCGGAAAAGAGAGAGTACTGAGAAGGATGAAGTTAGGAGACAGAGCATACTCCATCCCTCTGCTTTCCCATGCCACAGACGACCACCCAGAAAGGGAAGTATCAACCGAGAAGACAATGTTGGCATCCCATACCTCCTATCCCCAGATGATCCTGCTTGAAGGCTGCACCACCGAGATTTGGATTTGGATTTATTGTTTGGCAGATCTCAGTGTGGAATACTCCAGGGAAAAAGTGTTGCAATAGGGCACACCTCCCAGGCTGGGGAAGAGAGGCAACAGCTCTTGAGTCTTCTGCCAGTGGTGTCTGGGCAGCTGGCATCCCCTCCTACCATGCTGTGTATTTGCCCAACTTCAAAGCCAGGGCAGCCATCAAAGCAAAGAGGGGAACACAGAGACAGGATTGACCCCCCCTTCTTCACCCCAGCCCCTCTTTCCATCAGATAGCTTCCCATGCCAAAATGTTAACTAGCAGTGAACACTGTATTAATATCTGCATGTTTACAGCAGCAGCTGGGAAGAAATTTTCACTCTGGTGCTGAGTTATAACATCTCCAGGAAGATAGGGGACAAAGGATATGGGCCTGTACCATGGGGTGACTCCTACAGTTTCTACCTACAGGAGGGCAGGGGTGTTCTGTTTGGCTTTTTTTTTTTTTTTTTTAAAGTCAGGATCTGAGAGTCTGTGATGGATAAGTCTTCTGAGACCCTGTTGGACATCTAATAGTGAAAGACACCCATACGTGTATGTGTGGAAGTAGTCATGATTCACATAAACCTGGGTTATCCTAACCCAACACAAGAATGAAAAAGGAAGGTGTTACAGCTTTTGTAAAGAACATGGACTTAAAAGGCAAAAAAGCTTTCTGCACTTTCTGAGTCTCAATTTCCTAACAACAGTTACAGCAAGAATTAAATGCAACATCTTATACAGAAAAACTGGCTCATAGCGAATGATCAATAAACATTAATGTCTGTTTTCGTTTCTTGAAGCCACTCTATCAAATCACCACAGACGTGGTAGCTTAAAATGAAAGAAGTTTATTTTTTTCACATTTGTGGAGTCCCAAAGTCCAAGATCTGCATTATTGGGCAAAATCAAGGCATCAGCAGAGCCGCTTAGTCTCTGGAGGCTCCAGGGAGAAGCTGTGCCTTGCTTCTCCCAGTTTCTATCAGCTCTTAGGCATGTCTTCTTTCCAGAGGTCACAGCCCATATCTTTTCAATCTCCTTTCTGTCTTCATATCCCCCTTTCCTCTGTGTAAACGTGAAATCTCTCTGCCTCCTACTCATGGAGATAATTGTGATTCTGTTTAAGGCCCACCTGGGTAATGTCCACATTGAAAGACCCGTACTTCAACCACATCTGCGCACACTTTTCTGTATAAAGCAACATCCACAGGTTCTAGAGATCGAACCTAGATATTGGTGCTAGTGTGTGAGTGTGCACTTGTGTGCCTGTGTGTGTGTGTGTGTGTATGTGTGTGTGTGTGTGTGTGTGTGTGTGTGTGTGTGTGTGTTGGAGCAATTCAGACCATCACAGTGTCCTTTGGAAGGAGAAGTAGAAGAAGGCACCTTTTCATGTGAATAGAAATCATATGCAAGCATAACACCAAGTTTTTAGATTCTTTTTTCCCAAGCTGACAGAATTTGAAGGAGGCAACATAAATAGGCATATTTTTTGGATATAGGAATGTGGTTATTTTTGAAATATGATTATATTTATAGTGGATTGGGTTGTATAAGAGTTTTTTTTATTTCTTTAAGGGATTTAAGCTGGCTGGACATAATTATGTTTTAATATAAGAAATCATTTAACAGATTTTAATATATTTGCATAGCTCCCCCCTCCATACATCAGCAGCTTTTCATATACAAGTTTTAGCTGTTAGTTAACTTTACAGATCTTGTCTTTAACTGGATTATATATTTTTTGAGATAAGAGATCATGTCTTGTATGGCTTTTATCTTTCTCAGTGCCAACTGTAGTATATTGGTCAATAAATATTTGCTTGACTGATTAATTTTAAAATGCCCAAGAAAGCAATTCAGAAGGAAGATGAAGCCAGGCTGTCCACCATCTGAGCTTCACGGAGAGAGAGAGAGATTAGGAGAAATATCTGAAACCTTGGGGAAATATTGATGCTTTTCTCTCTTATGCCACACTCCTCAGTTCTGATTAAAATGTGTGTACCTTTGTCAAAATGCATTTCAGACTGACCAAGGAAAAATAGCAATATAGTATTTGAATACAGATCCGATCTCTCTTATTTCCTTTATCCACTGAAGTAGTCAGACAATTCGGATCCCCTCAGCAAAAATTCAAATAATATCCCTTTAACCTTATTTAGGATCAAAATAAGTCAATTTCAATTTTTATTTTTTGCTAGAAATGAAAAGGCCTTTTATATGATATGCCCATCAGTGGAGATATAAAAGGAAATGCTCCTGAAATGAGCATATTATGCATATAAGTCAAGCAAGCCCATTTCCAGGCACACTGCACTCATTTCTTCTTGTTCTTTTTGTTTTTAATTCCCTCAGTAAACAAGTTTAATAACCAATAGAATGAGCAACAAACCTCAATAAAACGATAATTTCTTCATGAGCAAAGAGTTTAACTGAAATGCAAAGTGTTTTTAAATAATACATTGTTACAAAGGTTTAGAGTCTTAAAAAGATCTCCTAAGAAAACCTGAAATCCAGAGTCTGTTAATGGTGAGTGTATGTGGCAGGGGAGGGAGCTGTGGTAATAATCTTGCTACTGTGGGCTCTGGGTTGTTCTCTCTATGACCAGTCAGTGATTCTGATGTTTGGAGGTTTTGAAAAATCAATCTCTGTCTCTGTCTCTCTCTTTCTTTGTCTGTCTGTCTGTCTGTCTGTCTGTCTGTCTGTCTGTCTGCTGTCTGTCTGACACTCTCTCTCGCTCTGTGGTGTGTGTGTGTGTGTGTGTGTGTGTGTGTGTGTGTGTGTGTGTGTGTGTGTGTTAGGGGTATGTATGTGCACATGAGTGCAGGTGACCATGAAGGCCAGAAAAGGGTACCAGATTCCTTGAACTGGACTTTTACCAGTTGTGAACTGCCCACCATGCGTGCCACAGCTGGGCTCGGGTCCTCTGGAGGAGCAGTCTGTAAATTAGCCACAGAGCCATTTTCCCTAGCTTTTCTTTTGGTGTTTTTAAGGGAATGTTAAGGTACAAGGATGCCAAGCTACCCTTGAGTTTGTGTCTTTCTAGGAAAAAGCAAGTTTTTCTATTGTATAGTCATTTGTGTGTTTATTTATAATACTTTTCATGAGAGAAGGAATCTTTTGGAAATGATGAGAATATTGAATTAGCCATGGTAACCTGATTCGGCAAACCAGTTCCATTTGTGTGAATTGTAGCTTTCCTTTGAGAAGCAGAAACTGGCCTCCAGACCCTTGGTAATCCGGTTGAACTGATGTGTGCCGGATGTTGCCCATTAGCTTCAGAACCTCCTGTCCTCCGAAGAGTGTATCTCTTTTCTCAATGATTCAAAATAGATAAATCAGTGGGAACCTGAAAAACAGGAGGAGCTTGAGGTATAACTACCCCTCTACCTCTATACAGGGAGCAGAGTCTAAATTTCAGTGATTTTAGAGTAACTGCAGTGAGGGGGAAGGCCATCTGTATGGCTCGGCAAATTAATTTTGAATATTTGAAGATAAAAAGGCTGAGTTCCTTGGAACTGGCTTGAAAAGTCACAATCCATGGTGATCCAAGGAATTAACTGAGGAAGGACTAGTCTGTGTATTCCAAATACTCTTTTCTCGTTGGCTTTGAAAGACGGTGGTTCTCTGTAAAGCACTGCCAATTGGGAAAAGAATCGGCTAATGAAGGAGTGATGCCTCTAAGATGGCATGCCTTTAGGTCCCCAATAGGATTTCTTCTAAATCAAAAGACTTTGTTTTTATGGCTGCGTTTGATGGAGGAAAGGGAAGTGTGTGTGTGTGGTGGGGGTTATATATTTTTCTCTTTTCATCTTCATAACAAAACACATATTGCATAAAAGCCTTTGGATGAGCCACAATGCAAACCCAGAGGGTGGAAGAGATAATTTTGTAAATTGTAAATCAGAAATTCTATTTGCGGTAGATGCCAAACACATGTAATTTAGCAGCCTAACATTGTTTCCCTGAATATAAGTGTGATGGATGCCTTGTAAGTTTGAGATGAGGGGACAGTCATTTAAATATCTAGTATAATGTTTCTGGGTTCTCTAGATCTCACATTTTAACCTCTTTGGGAGCCCATGTAGGATAGAGACACTGACATGTTTTTGTTACTTGGAGATGGAGACTTGGACAAATGACCTGGGAATCCCTCTTGGTCTTGTTTCAAAAATCAAATAGGTATGGAAGCAGAAATGAGTTGCCAGTATATCCTGTTAGAATGATGGTACTTTACAAAATACATCCTTAGGAGACTAAGATACAGAGCCCTTGCCACCTTGGGATTGTTGTTTCCAACTTTGAACTGACTTCCGGGGACTTTTCTCCACCTTCACATCAGCAAGCAAGATGCATCGGTCGGGCTGGCCATGTGGACTGAGAAAGCAGACAGTTGACTCTGGTGGGAGGCCTTGAGTGGATAACAGAGTAGGATCAGTCCAAAGTCCCATGGAGTACCTCTCCAGAAAGAACAGTTAGCTCTGAGGTCCTGATCTTCATTTCTCTTTCTCTTTCTAGGGCTGTAAGCAGAGGCTGTGTACTTTCTCCACTGGCAGTGCTATTTCTAGGCCCGAGCTGATGCAGACAAGAGGAACACTTCAGATGAAAGATAAATAACAATTACTAGAAATCATAAGGACTTTTTTTTTGTAATTGAAGTCACGAACTGTACTAATTGCCTTTGAAACTATATGCGATTTACTGCATTTTATTAACTGCACTGTAGGAGAGTTTACCCCTTCTGTGTATTGACATCTCCTAGATATATTGAGAGTTTTGCATAAATGTGTTATTCATCGTGGACCAAGCCACATAAATAAAATATATAGAGAAATATTAGCACTGTGACGAAAGTCTTAGAGAAATAGCTTAGCAAGTGACAATGCCATCAGAGAGCATGAAAGACTGAAATTAAGCCTTGCTTTTCTTCAAAACACGATACTTTGAACAAACTGCATTATAGTTCTTTGCAGTCTGGGGACAGGTACAAGAAAATATTCAAAGTACCTCGTGGGGTTCCCGCTGGCTGAGGGAAGGTATCCTTGGAGAGTAGAAATAACTTTTAAAAGAGAGTGTATGTGTATGGGGGGGGGGGTGAATTTAAAGCTGCAGAAGATGCAGAAGCTGTAAGATGATCATTCCTCCTCTGGAACCCTTTTGACAAACCCCTGAATTTTCCAAGAGTTACAGAGGATTGACTAAGATGTCGACTTCAGCATGAGTTGTGCTGGGAAAATTATACACAGTGTTTTTTTTTTTTTTTTGAAACATAGTTTTTGCTGTCTGTTATAAATCAGATAAAAGTTTGGTTATTTTTAAGTATTTATGTGTTTATTATTTGTGTGTGTGTGTGTGCCTGAAGGCGTGTTAGTCACAAAGACTCAGGTCACCGGGCCTCTACCCTACCCAGTCACTTTACCAGAGAAAATTTCAGGAAGTCATAAATATGGGCATTTTGGTGCTAAAATCCACACTCTAAGTCTCCGACTGCTCAGGCAGGGGGCATTAGAAGGAAGAAACATGAGTGGATTAGCCCACGGAATATTCGTTTGGGGAAAGTAAGTACCATTTGAGACTGTGATGACAAACACAGAGCTACCCCAGGACAGCAAAAGGATGGGCTTTCTAGAATATTCTTCTATAAACCTTTTCTGTTTGAGACTTCAAGATGGATCACCAAGAGAATTTCTATTCAGAATGTGTTCTGTTTACAACCCATATTACAAAGCGTTATATTACCATTGTCATCTCAGAGCGGTATGAGGGCTACAATCTCATATTCATAGTATGGCTAGTTTATATTGCAGCTTTATGAAAATCTATAGATATCAGTGTCTGCTTTTAATGGATCTTGCTGCAATCCCTTTGCCTGGGAAGTTGTGCTGTAAGGAATTATCACAGTGCTTCATCTGACAATTGTGATATCATATCAGGAAAATGTGACTTCTAAAGTATGGGAAATAACTTTTGCAACACCTTAACCAATTTTTTTTTAGTTTGAAAATAAAAACTAAGGTCTATATGTGCTAATTAGCTGAGTTACCTCAGTTCCAACATCCCTCTATCCTACCCAAGGCTGTCTGTCAGTGCCAATGAGACTGAATGTCAAATCAGAAATGCTAAAGCTCTTTCTCCTCACTAAAGAAGCATCAGCCAGCCACATATTTTTGTTCTGCTGGCAAATAAGAGAATTACTTGATTGGTCAAACTCTAATCAAACTGTTTAAATGGATGCGAGGTCACCCTAACATGACTTTATCTCTAATGCCAACATCCAATAACCTTTGGCCTCATTGTATAACGAGGAGCATGGCTAGTCTTTCTCTTCTTTCTTTGCCTTCCTTGCTTTTCATTCCTTCCCTGCCCCATGTCCTTCAGCCTCAATGTCTATTCACCCCTAAATAATCCGTGTTTGCCAGTGGGGTGTTCTGACTTCAAACTCCTGTCTTAGGGTTTCTGTTGCTGTGATGAAACACCATGACTAAAAAGCAAGTTGGGGAAGAAAGGGTTTATTTGGACTACACTTCCACATCGCTGTGAATCATCAAAAGAAGTCAGGACAGGAACTCAAACAGGGCAGGAACCTTGAGGCAGGAGCTGATGTAGAAGCCTTGGAAAGGTGCTGCTTACTGGCCTGCTACCCCTGGTTTGCTCAGCTTGCTTTCTTATAGAACCCAGAACCAGGAGCCCAGGGTTGACACTGTGTACAATGAGCTGGACCACCCCACAAAAATAACTAATTAAGAAAATGCCTTACAGTGTAACACAAATCTTAAAAGGTCTTAATAGTAATAGTAATAGTAATAAATAATAATAATAATCTGGAACCAGATATTGGGGTAAAAGCTGAAAGATCAGAGAAACAGAACACGCCAGCCATATCCTTTTTTTTTTGTTTGGTTTTTCGAGACAGGGTTTCTTTGTGTAGCTTTGCGCCTTTCCTGGAGCTCACTTGGTAGCCCAGGCTGGCCTCGAACTCACAGAGATCTGCCTGGCTCTGCCTCCCGAGTGCTGGGATTAAAGGCATGCGCCACCACCGCCCGGCTAAGCCACATTCTTATCTTTACGAAATCCTCAGCCTCAAGAGCACAAGTTTCTGTTTCCTCACTCCTTATATACCTTTCTGTGTCCTGCCATATTACTTCCTAGGATTAAAGATGTGTGGCCTTTCTAAGCAAAGACATGAGATCTCAAGTGCTGAGATTAAAGATATGTGCCACTGTTCTGGGTCTGTTCCCAGTGTGGCCTTGAACTCACAGAGATCCAGACAGATCTTTGCCTCCCCAGTGATAGGATTAAAGCCTTGTGCCACCACTGCTTGGTCTCTGTGACTAATTTGGTAGCTGGCTTTGTCCTCTGATCCCCAGGAAAACTTTATTGAGGTACGCAATATATCACCACATTACAGCTCGGGGGACATTTTCTCAATTAAGGTACCCTCCTTTCAGATAATCCTAGCTTGTGTCAAGCTAACATAAAACTAGCACATTACCCAATATATCTTTTCTAGATTATTTCCCCACCCCATCACCCTTCTTCTCTACACATGATCCCACCTCAACGGCTGGCCTGAATTCTAGACCGTCATTTCAGCTCTCCTATTGCCTGGCTAAATAGTTTCTATTTCAAAGCCAACATGTCCAAAAGAAAACTATCATCTTCTCCCTAGTGTCCATCCCCCAAAACAAAGAGTGGGACTTCACAACGAACTGGGTTCCCTGAGTTCCTGTCTTCAATGATTGTCATCAATACTTACCGCAGCTCATCTCTAGAAAGCATTCATTTCTCCAGTGTAATATTTCTTGAATATAAATCTGGCCCTTCAGTTGAGTGAATTCCTATTACTTATAATAAAATATGAAAACATCTTAGCTTGTCAATCATGATGTTGTCTGCTCCATGTATATATAAATGTGTGTGTGCATGCGTGTGTGTGTGTGTGTGTGTGTGTGTGTGTGTTTCCAGCTTTTCTTCTCTTGATACCTGTCTTCTGTCAAGCTATATTCTAGCCATTCTATTTGTGTGTGAGTACAGGTGCCCAGGAATAGCTATTCTATTTGTAATTTTCTAAATATATATCGTGTTCTCTAAGGCTTTTGAAACTCATAAAGGACCCCTGTCTCTAACCATGCCTTTCTTTTACCCTAACATATTTCAGTCCATTGTGTGGGGTCATAATTTTTAAGACTCAGCAAAAAAGCCCTCTCCTACTAGGATGTTTTGTTGATAGGCAGGCATTATGCTTGCTCTCTGAATAGGTAAAGGCCTTTTTTTTTTTTTTTTTTTTTTTTTTGTCTTGGTAGAGCTGATTATCCAAATTATAAAAATAATTATATGTTAATAATTGTGTATCTGTTCCCCTACTGTACTGTAAATTACTGGATAGTAGATATATCTTATCTCATTTACTTAGCTTTTCAAAATATAGCAGTGATCATTTCACAAAGCCACTCCGAATTTTCCTTGTCTGTTGAATGTGTATTTGGATCTGACACTGATACCCGGGTATATGCCCACTTATTTGACTGGAACAAACTATGACTTGGATGCCAGTGGTAAGTTTCCCTTCAGTTGGGAACTGGGGCTGCTTCTTGACCCGGTATATGTGTGGTTTCCTACAACCTACTTTATTACTGACTCTTTTCCTGCCAGCTGCTATTGGACTCTTGATATTCAAGAGATTATTGTCAACTCTGATTCTAGAAGAATAAACTTTTGAGTAAAGCGTTAAATTACTCATTTAGGAATATGGATTTAGCTGGCTTTGGGTTTCATAAAGATTCATAGACGATCCTCACCAAGACGAGCTGTTCAGTGCTTAGTCTTAATCTAAGAGTACAAAAGCTTCTTACTAGGTAGGGCCCAGGGTTTATCTAGTGCAATTTGCTGCTAACTTAACCTTAATTTGTCAAATACTTTTCTGTAAGAAGTTGGCATTAAGGATACTTTAACATACCTTTGATAAGGCTCACAGATGGTTTTAGTGTACCTAGGATGCTACAACAAAATACCAGAGGCTAGGTGCTTTAAACCAGCACTTCTAAATTTTTTTCTACTTGTGATTCCTACTTGCCCAGGAAATTTCTATGCAACTGAAGGCATATAAATCTATAAAATATGTAAACAAATTAAATGCTGATCGATAAAAACAAATACAAATTAAAAAATAGTTCTTTGGTGTACATATAGTGTTACAACTTAGCAAATATTAATGCAAATTTGCACACTGATAAGATGGGTTTGATTATTCATTTTTACATAAAACCTTGAACTTTAGCTGAATATTTGATACTTTAGGATACAGACACCAATACTTTTCAGAGTTGATTGATATTGTCAATTTATAACTGTCAAAACTGAGAATGCTGCCTTGCAAAGATATGTAGTATAAAACAGCAGAAGCTTGTCTGTGGTCATTTCAGAAATTATTGGCAATTCTGCCCCAATCCCAAGCCCAAATTATTTGAATAATTTAAAAATAAAATTTAAGTCATCAATTCAAACAGTATTTTTAAAAAATATTCTAACCCCAACCAAGCCAAAGATGTACTACTAATTGAGACATGCTGAGGAATGACTGTAGCAAAATAGAAACAGTCTTGGTTTCTCCCACTTAAATCATTATGCTTCTGTAAGAGCAGAATAGAAACACACTGCAACCCATGGCCAACAGTGGTTGCAAACTTGAGCTCAGGTGTTTCTGGCAGTGTTCGTTGATATTGCACAACGTGATGGCACACACACACCATGTATACAGCAAAGTGTGTACGTTGTCTGTCAGAACTAAGGCTGTAGTGATATCATACAGGGCAACATCAGTAAGAGCTGTCTGTTAGAAACACCTCAATTTACCACAATTGATTTTGAGTTACTTTTCGATTGTTGCATGTTAAGAAATTTCAGTGTTGCCAGTTTGTTTGTTTGTTTGTTTGTTTGTTTGTTTGTTTGTTGAGACAGGGTTTCTCTGTGTAACAGTCCTGGCTGTCCTGGAACTCACTTTTCTAGACCAGGCTGGTCTCCAACTCACAGAGATCTGCCTGCCTCTGCCTCCTGAGTGCTGGGATTAAAGGCGTGCACCACCACCGCCCGGCAGCCAGTTTTTTTAAATGACCTCCACATGACTCCACAGAGGCTATGAACCACAATTTAAGAAGAAAGGGCTGAAATAACAAAAAATTATTTTCCTTCCATTCTTAAAGTCTAGTGGAGTGGTTCTCCATCTCCCTGGAGCTGTGACCCTTTAATCCAGTGCCTCATGCTGTGGTGACCCTCAACCATAAAACTATTTTCATTGCTACTTCATAACTATAATTTTGCTGTTGTTATGAATCATAAATTAAATATCTGTTTTCTAATGATCTTAGGTGACCCCTGTGAATGGGTCATTTGATTCCCCAAAGGGGTCTCAACTCTCAGGTTGACAATCACTTGTCTAGATGCTAACAGTCCAAATCAAGGTGCCAGCATTGCTATATTCTTATGAGCATCCTCTTCTTGACTTGCAAAGTCGATGTGTCAACATGAATGTACCACATTTCCTTTGCACACACTCAGAGAACTCTACTGTCTCTCTGTTCTTAAAAGGGCTTTGATGACCATGGAGACCTCATTCTCATGGTCTCATCTAAACTTAATTACCTTTCAAGGGTCCCACCCCAAAACAGCATTGCATTGGGTCTTAGTGTTTCATTGCAGGATTTTGTGTGTGTGTATGTGGGGGCAGAGATCATAGTCAGTAACATGGTTTAAAACACTTTTCTATGAATATTTAAATAACCCAGTAGCTGGGCAAATGCTGACTCCAAATACTGTTTTCCTTTTCTTAATAATTTGTCTGAGTTTCTCTTATACATGGGTATTAGAATAATTAGCATTTTAAGAGGCAAGATGTTACTAGTTGCCATTAATTATCTCTGATATATTTCCACAAACATGAATCCCCTTTAATGCTTATTTTTTCTATATGTTTATCCACATTTCTCAACTGTTTTGGTGAAGGCAAACAATATTAGATCTCTCTCTCTCTCTTTCTCTGATTTCTCATTAAAAAAGAAAGAAAGAAAGAAACCAGGCTCTTGGTGCTTCTGGCAAGTTTATTCTAACACAAGTTGCACCCAGATTGTAATTCTGATAAGTATTTCAGTTCTTTCTTGAAAAAAATTAAATTCACAAAACAATTGATTATCAGTTATAAATGGCAAAAACACCATCTGGTTTTTAAAATTGGTTCAATCCATGTAGCAAGGGGAAAAATGTTGGAAGTTGTTCTTGGCGATGAGTTCTAGTCCATGGAGCAGAAAATGACGTGCTTTACTATGAGAAAGCCAGGGTAGTCATAACTTGTACTTAGCGGCTGTGGGAATTTGATGCGTTCCTCGCATGTTCCATATGTTAAATCGCTTGGCGACATCTTCGGTGTGAAAGAGCTGGGGGGCGGGGGAGGGGGGAGAGCGTGGCTAGAAGATAGAGCAACAACCGCTTTCTTCTTCCTGAATCCTCACCTCTGGCTCCTATGCAGAGGTGTATCAGGCCTCAGTTTCCATACCTGGTAAAACCGGGTGTGCCAAGTTCCTCCATGGCAGGTAGTGTTTCTCTAAAGCTGTTTGCATTCTTCCAGTGAGGTAAGTCACACAGCATTGGCATTTCCTATAGAAATGTCCCATGTTGTTCTTTGCCAACTGGAAATTTGAGTAGGTGTTCATTTGATGTGCCAAGAGAATGAAGGGAGATGAAAACACTCCACATCTTCCAATGTCCCCATACTGTGTTCCGAGTGTGGGAGGACTGGGGCCTGGCTAGATTCTCTTGGAGCCTCAGCCTCATGAGGAATGCCTTTCCTTAGGAGTCTGCTGCAATCCTGTTATTTTCAAAAAACGTTTCTGGGTTGCTGGCATATTTTCACCTTAAGTTAAAAATACAGCTCTCCTTTGCTTATTATTCATGCATTATGATGTGAAGTTTATTCCTTCACTAACACATATTTATTGAGGCACAGTACAACATAGTGGTTAGCTGTGAGGGCTCTGTCTGTAATTTGGAAATTGTGATTTTTTTTTTTTTAAGGCTGGTGTTTAATTTTACTAACCACGTTGAATTAAAAAAAAAAGCAGAGGGAAACAATAGAATCTACTTTGAAGGTTGTTTCAATGATTCAACAAGATTATGCACAAAAATTCCTTGATAAGGACTCAAGGACAGAAGAGTAGCAGCAATCTAAAGAACATTCGAGTGTGCCTAGCTCTGTGCTATTGCGGCTGACATGTAGGCTCTGACTTTGCAATATACATTCCACTGTCAGAAATAGATAGCCTCTAATTTTTTTCATTCTGATTTTGGTAGAAATCTGCTTTGCATCAGGTCTGATCCAGGTAGTTCACTTCTGGCAATGATAAGAACACATAGGATTTTTGCCGACTGGGCATTATTCTGTTGGTCACATGGTGTTGGTTTTCTGCCTCATGTACTGTGATTTGCACACTGGAGCTTTCTCCACTTCTGGAGGACTGCCTGCAGTTCGTGCATTGGGGCCTGTAATTACAGAGCAGAAGATCCAGGGATGTGGAGACAGGGCAGTTTCGAAAATTAGTTTATGCATAATGGATAATATGAGGCTGCTTTAATGTGTAACTCATTTGATGGGTTGGCCGATCTTAACTTCCTTTTTGATACTTATTTTTTTTTTTAAATTTATTTGCAACATGAGGACAGAGGGCTTGGTACAGCTCTTCTACACTGTAGTTCAGATTCAGCAATTTACATTCAGTAATCTCTTGGTCATTTAGCCACAGATAATTTGTCATGGTTTGTTTTAGCTGTTGTGATATTGATATTTATTATGCAAATTGTATTTCCTACATCTTATTGTTCTGCATTCTATGAATACTTAAATTATTATAAACCTTTACACTTAATACGGCTCGTCCTTCAATTTGATGCTTGAGCAACAGAGGGTCAGAGCGCGCACGGTCTTCTAGAGGGGAAGTAAATAAGTAATTAAAAGGCAGACAAACAAGAGAGCTGGCTGCTTGGTTGAAAAGAAAGCAAAGATAATTTCGGGGAGGGAGAGTGTGTCCAGAGGCATACAAGTCGCTTCTGCAGGAGAACCTCTGAACACAACTGAAGCCGAGAGCACCTGTTGGTCTCTAGATGCCTTAGAAAAAGGTTTGGAAGCACAGCAGAGAAGGAAATTGGTTTGAGCCCTGGAGGAGGAACTCGGCTGACTCTCCCCATCTTTGACGCACTTGGTTCCCCACATTCCCTTCCCCACAAACCTGACGGGTAGATTTTGTGTTTTTGTGTGCGTGTAATCTTAAATGCATATCGCTTACCTGCTAAAATCTATTAAACATGGGAAGGGCACTTTCAACAAGCTGGGGAGCCCGAGCATAGCGCCCCCCACCCGCCCGATTTACCTTTCCCCAGAATCTACAGCCAAACATAGTCTTGAAAATCCCAGAACCCGACTCCACGGCTTCAGTCTCTCTACTATCCCCTAGTCTACCGCTAGGATGTTGAGCGGGCTCTCCTGCTTCGCCGGACGTGCAAAGCACGCATGCACTTCTCCCAGATTGTTTTGTCAATCCGGGGACCTGCGTTCACTCTCTCCACTCCCCGGCTTCCCAAAGATCTCATTCCTCCGTGCAAGGTGAAGGACGGAAATTTGCAAAGTGTGACTTCCACAGGCCGATGCACACGTAGTGCCCGGGCCCAGGAGCCTCGCGGCGAGACTCTCGAGGCGTGAGTCCGCCGCGGCGAATGCCGTAAATGTTCCTAATAAAGGTGCCCAGAAGCTGGAGACCCGCCTCCTGGAGCCGCAGCCCCCCTCCCCCGCCTCCACGCCAGGCACGGGGCAGTACACTTCTTCCTCCACGGGGGAAGCTAAGCCGAATTTTAACGTAAACAGATTTGCATAGGCCCCTCCCATCGGCCCCGCCCCTAGGTGGCGCGGGCGCGCGGCCGAACGCTAGCGCCAGGGGGCGGGGTGGGGGAGGGGGCTAGTCCTTCGAGAGCCGGGTTGGGCTCGCGGCGCCACGATTGGTCGGTCCTGACTCCGCCTTTAGCGCATCTCATTAGCATCTCATTAGCTGTCCGCTCGGGCTCGGGAGGCAGCCACCGCCGCCAGTCTGAGGCAGGTGCCCGACATGGCGAGTGCTGTGCTGCCGAGCGGATCCCAGTGTGCGGCGGCAGCGGCTGTGGCGGCGGCGGCAGCGCCTCCCGGGCTCCGGCTCCGGCTCCTGCTGTTGCTCCTCTCGGCCGCGGCACTGATCCCCACAGGTAGGTTGTGGACACCGGCGGGTTGGTCCCGAAATACCCCCCCCCCCCGGGCACCCCCAGGAGCCGTAGCTATGGAAGGGGGGACGTTTCCATGACAACCTCCCCCCACTTCCTAAATCCGAAGCGGCGGGAGCGTGGCAAGGAAAGTCGGGGCTGCGATGGAAAGGGCTGAGGGGTCGGCGCCCCTTCTCTCCTGCCCGCCGGCTGCGGATGGGCGCCCTCAGGGATGGCTGCACCCACACCTCTTCTTCTTGGCGTAGCGCGCGGGGTGCCGAGTGGAGTGGGCTTGGGGGGCCAGGGGCTAGCGCGTGGGGGAAGGGAAGCCCTCGGAGGCGCCCCGAACCTTCCGGACCCTCCGAAAACTCGCTCTTGTCCCTGGAACTTGCAGGTCCTCCTGTGTCCCCGGGCTTAGCCTTCGTCCCCTCCGTTCCAGCTCGGCCCCCCGGTCGATTCTCCATTCCCCGAAGCTTTCTCCCCGCGGGTCCCCAGGACATCCCCACAGTCGTGTCCTCTCCCCCGCTTGCCCGCGCTCTGCAGGTCCCCCGCCCCAGAGCTGCACGCCTCTCGTGTTTCCCTCCAGCCGAACGCAGCCCCTCGGCCCCCTCCGCTGGGCTGCGGGTCGGCTTGGCTGGAATCCAGGCAGGGAAAGTTCCCGGCTCGGGGGCGGCCGCTCGTCGCCGCGGCTGCAGAAGGGGCTCCTGGTGCCTTCAGCCGGTCCGCGCCACGAAGGCCTCTGCCGCGAGTGGGGATCCGGGATTTCCCGGCTGCGCGTCCTTCGGGCAAGCGGCCCGCAGGTGGTGGCGGGAGCGTTCGCGGCCTCTGCGGCCCGGCGCGCGCCCTGCGGGCCTCGGGGCGCTCCCCGCGTGGCCGGCCGTCTTGAGAATCTGCCCGGGTGGCGGCTCTGCGAGCGCCGCGCCTTCCCTGAAGACGCCGAGCGCTTGGCAGGAGCCCCGCGTGTGGCTGCCCCTGTGCCGGGCGCGTTGGCGCGGTCGGGAAAGAAGAGGGCAGTGTTTGCATTTGCTAACAAAAGGGAGCCGGAGCTCTTCCCCACCGGAGAGGCCGGCCGCGCTGCGCCCGCCTTCCCGCCACCTCGCCGCTCTCGCCCGCCGCGCGGCGTCCCCATGCGGCTGTGCCGCCTGCCGCTGGCTCCAGGCGGCCGGCGGGACCGAGAGGCACCGGGCGGTGGCGAGCGGGCGGCCGTGCGCGAGGGGATGCGCTAGGGCTCTGAGCCTGCAAAACCCCTCCTTGCAGCTCCGAGCTGCAGGACCTGGGAGCAACAAGTGGTGGAGGACGCCGCGAGCTCAACCCCCACCTGCGGAGCCCCCAGCCCGGGAGGATGCTGCGCTGGGACCAGCGTGCGGTTCCGGGGGCGCCTCTCTGCTTGGGTTGTGTCTTTTGTTTACACGCTAGAGGACACATAGTTATGTAAACACCGCAGGAGACACGCTGTTGGAGATAGGGATGCTTGGGAGTGCTAGCTTCGGATTTAGGGGGATGCCAGGTTGGTTGACTTACCCCCCTCAAAAAAAAAAAAACCTATGTAAAAAACAGGCTTTCGGAGGAGCTCGTCTTGAAGAACCCATTGAGGCTCTAAGGTGGGAGCCTAGCAGCACCTTCCATTCCAGCTTGAGAATTTTGTCTTCCGTGCTACAGTCTGTCTCCGGATGTTTATATGTTTTTCTTCTGTGAATTCTTAATTTATGAGTTACGAGGTAATTAGGTTTAGCCGAAGCCCGTGTGGTTACAACTTAATTTCTGGTGATGCCACTGACTGGAAGGGTTCGATAGAGTGTTCCCGAAAGAGATCCCTCGTGCTGCATTGTAAAAAGCGCCACTGTCAGTTAAACGTGAGCGTGAGTAAAGGCTGGGTAACTGGCGCATTACAGAGGCAACAATAGACTTGTATTGGCTGCAGAACGAAGGGTGGGGGTGGGAAGCGCTGGCCCGGGATACTGCCTTTCGACTAAAAATGGGAACCATGCAATGCCACTAAACCAGCAGAGTAGGATTAGATTTTTGCCTCCCTCGTCAAGCCTGCTCATTGAAGGCACCGGGTAGTAACAACAGTACTATATTTGTACTATCTCTCGGTGAGAAGTTGCCTTCCCCGTGAGAGATGTGTGCTGACTTAGAAAGGAACGGTCTGGAACTCAACCGTGCATGTCAAAGCTACAGGAAAATTCTGTTGCCAGTTACCATGGAAGCAGCTTCTTGCTCTTGTGTACATCCCTGTTTGTACGCCGCTTATCAGATTGTGTTCAAATTAGAAAGTAATTGGGTTTGATTTGTAGTGAGGGGATGAGATGACTTTCTTTAATTTTTTGAATGTGTGTGTGTGTGTGTGTGTGTGTGTGTGTGCACTTTGAGAGATGGCCAAGCCCTAGATTCCATATTGCAGGGGTCAATTTCAGGTGGGCACCAAAAGACTTCTTTTCCTCAGATGTTAAGTTAAAGCTTTCTCGGGGGCCTTTGCTTCTCATTCCCTGGTTTAAAGAAACCTGTTGGTGCTACCTTCTGACTTCATTAGGCTTGTTTGATTCTCATCCTTGCTGAGAAAGCCAAGTCCCGCTATTGTGTATTGAAGTTCTGGTTTGGTTGCCTCTGTAACTGAAGCCATCCTGCCTGCCCCCCACCCTCACCCCCATCCCTGAGAAAACCTGCTCCCATCTCTCCTGTAGTGTTTGGGTGAAACAGACCTGTATGAAATGCAGCCCAAACAGGATTGCCTGTGCTGTGTTAATCTCTCCTGTTATGTTTACGGCAGGCATGCTGTTGTTTGGGATCCTGAAGGAACCTGCAAGTAGATCACCCGGTTCTGTTCCTACCCTTTTGAGGATTAGAGGAGATGGTTGATGAGTAGGGATTTGTGGGGGTGGCAGTTAGTCCCGGCTTGCTCTAGCTGGTTGGGACTTGGTTGGAGCTTGGTTGGAGCTTGCATGCCAGGGACAGGGACTTTGCAAAAGTGACGCCCTGCTATTGTTGCCTTTCCCTGCATCAAATTGAATAGTCACAGGGGGGACTTGCACTTGCCTGTGATAGCTTCGATAAAATATCCCTCATTAATGCCACTTTATATTTACAGTGTGTCACTGGAGACGCACAAGGCTTCATTTAGTGACTTGTGTGACGAGACAAGCTTGCATTATTTGCCCGGGACATTTTGGAGGAACAAGAGACCCATTGAGCAATCTTTTGAAATGAACAAATACGAAAAAGGGGGGAATAAAAGAGCAGGCAGTTCTCCGGAACAAAGAGCTTTATTCATATGGATGTTGTACATGCTTTATCCAGTTTTCCCCAGTGGCTCTCCTGGTGAAGGGGAGTGGGACAGGGAAGGTGATAACAGGCAGGGCACTCTGGCTTCCTCTTTTACTTCCTGACTTCCTATTCTTACCGGAGTTGGTTCCCTACTCACTGCCTGCTTCTCAATCTGCACTCCCTCCCAAACCCCAGAACACAACAGGCTCTCAGGTTTCAAAGGAGATTTTGAAATCTTTTGTGCCATTGTTGGATCTCATCGGAAGAAACTGCTAGGTCTAGCTAGCTACCTGTTGACTGATCAACATTAGACAGTGTACTGGGTGAAGGGAAAGAAATGTCACTTTTCTACGACATGTGTCATGATAGTGAATGTCAGAATGGTAGGTAAGATATCTTGCAATTATCATGTTAGCCTCTCTGTGTTTATTTTTAATGGTGTTAAAATGAAAATCCTAATTTTTAAAAATCATTATTAATGGTGCTTTTGGATTTTATTTTAAAACTTTATCCTATACCTGGTACATTTCAGCTTTATAGATGATATTTTTTTCTTTTAATTCTTCAGCCCCTATTGTTAAGCGATTTTTTTTTTCTTTAAAATTGATAGTAATATGAAGATCAATGCTATGAGACTCATTCTTATTGGGTCTGTGTATGTGGTATTTTAAAGCTAATTGGCCACATAGTTTATATTTAATTTTTTAGTGTTTTGATTGATTGATTGATTGCGTGTGTGTGTGTGTGTGTGTGTGTGTGTGTGTGTGTGTGTTTAACAAAAGGGCCATTTTTATGTGGGTATTTCTTAGAAGGGGCCAAACTAATTGATACTGTGGATTGAATGGAAATTGGCCACATAGGAAGAAAATTTAAAAGGAAGAAATCCAAAGAATTAAAAATGCTGTATATCTTTCTTTGGAAGAATGCTACTGACCATTATGCTGGGCATTTTTAACAGAAAATCCAGCACAGAAAGGAGAAATCACACAGCGACATCTGTTGCAGAACTGAAAATTTGCTGCTTTGAGATGGAAGCAATTAGCCCCGTGTAACCACCTAATAGTATCAGAGTATGTGTGCTGACACAAATATGAACATGTGCACATTTACATTTGCACACACACGCATTATACAGAGGTTCACGTATTCAAATTAAAGTACAAGAAAATGTAACCTTGGAGTGCCGAAGTGCCTTAAAAACTGTTAGATATTCTCATGATTATAGAACCGTTGAAAAGGAAAGATAATTGCCATTTTCTTAGGAAATACCATTGTTTTCAGGTGAGGCCGCTGAAGCTCAGCTGAACTGAGGCTGAGTTAACTGTAGATCTTGGATGGGGATGGGTCCCTTGATGTCCAGCCAGTGGACCCTCTGTTCTTCCTCCTGGCAGGGATGCCCAGACAGAGATACGGATCATGGGAGGATACTACCTTGGCTGAAACCATTTTGTATTCTGAAGGCAGCGAGATTAATTGTTTGCTCTAGGTAATAAACCCATGGATCAGAAGGAGTGACCTCTGGGAAGAAAGGACCAGCTCTTGGTACCTTTGCCTTTAGTGTTGACAAATGATTCTGCAACCTCTGGACTTGATTTGGCAGCCACTGCGCGAATGTCGTCCAAAGTGCCTTCATATGGGAGACTGCCGGGCTGTGTTGTAATAAGTCACAGGCGAAGGCTGAGCTTCAGGACGCTCGCTCATGTTTTGGTTTTTAAGAATTTCATTCTTCTTTTCTGAAGTCTAGAACAAGAGCCTACCTTGGTTTTCTTTGTGGGTTCTCCTTTGTCATTTACAGAGAAAAAGCTAAAGGGAGTATTTTCTTTTCTTTCAAGGGAAACTTTTTTTTTTTTTTCAGGGTGACTTTCATATTGGTCTTATTTTCTCTCCCCCACCCCCAACTTGGTTATGGGAAATTTCAAATATACACAAAAGCATAAAGGATGCCCTCCTAAATTCTGCGTGGAATCACCCAGTCTCAATAGTTACCCATCCTTCCACATCTGTCCCCTCTGTGCTTTCCACTCCTCCCAGATTATTTTAAATAAATCTTGGACATCCTATAATTTTTCCACAGCCATTTCAGAATGAATCTCTAAGATGCAGCCTTCTTTCCCCACTCATAATTACAGTATTGTTATCTGAATTATACAGATTCTCAACTGGATACACAGAATCTTGCCTACTCCTCTTGCCTTTCTGAGGAAGGCGGAATGAAGGGTTGTCTCAGTGGGTAATGGCCAAGCAGACACCGGAGAATCGGAGCAATGACTGCTTGGGCTCAGGAGACCTTTCCTGTGGTTTAGTTTATTTTGAGCACGGTTTTGTTTGGATCGGGTAAGATGAGTTTTATTACGGTGTAAATATGGTTGTGTAAATATGCAGTAATTGTGGCTAATCCCTCCACTGTGGCCTGTACCCTTGGCAAAAGTGGCCATTTCCAGTTGTTCCCATAATGAATACCCGCCAGCTGCAGGCTTTTGTAGGGAAAGCTTATTTTAGTTTGATGGCTGTGAGATACCCTATTCACACACACATACACACACACACACACACACACACACACACACAGACACACAGACACACACACAGAGACACACACACATGCATGCGAACTCATGCTTGCACGCACGCATTCGGGCATGTACCTTACAGTCCTTCATGGTATAAAGGCCATTGCATTTTGTGCATATATTGCTTAAAAGAAAAATGTCTTTTTCCATTTCTAACTGGCTGTTGATTTGAGTCTATAACTGAAATGGTGAAAATGCCTTCTATGGCATGAGAAGCCCATACTACATACTGTGAGTACTCTGGTGTTATTTTTGTGGGTTGGCACTGAGGGGTAACAGGGGAGAAAAAAGACTACTAACTGTTTTTCTCACTATTTGTCCCCATTGATTTAAAATATGATCTTAACGTTTCAGCTGGAAATGTTGGACAGCCTTAGTGTTCATTTCTGAAATTCTTTGTTTCTTTTTACCCCCTGAAAATAAGTTGTTTCCATTTTCCAAAGTTTGTGACATGTGAGGTTGTCCATTCTCCCTCTTCCCCTCCATCCTTAAATCCTTTTCTTTTTGATTAAATTTTTTTAAAAGTATTTATTTTATTGTATGAGTGTTTTACTTACATGTGTGCTACAGTCACCAAGTGTGTGCCCATGTGCCTGGTACCTACCGAAGTCAGAAGTGGGCATTAGATACCCTGGAACTGGAGTTAGGGATGGCTATGAGCTGCCATGTGGGTGCTGAAAACGGAACCCAGGTCCTCTGCAAGAGCAACAAGTGCTCTTACCCTCCGATCTGTCTCTCCAGCCCCTTCACTTTTGATTTTAGTGAAGCTTCATTTTTGAAGGTTTCATTTAATACAGATACAAATCTGAAGCTTTTTGTTGTTCCCAACCAAACAAGAAATTACGTG
The DNA here is from genome assembly GCF_049852395.1 of Peromyscus maniculatus bairdii. Classification (NCBI taxonomy): domain Eukaryota; kingdom Metazoa; phylum Chordata; class Mammalia; order Rodentia; family Cricetidae; genus Peromyscus; species Peromyscus maniculatus. Next base: position 44,548,310 of record NC_134858.1, read on the forward strand.
TAAGATCATGTTTCGGGGTCTGAGTGAACCTGGCCAGGAAAAAACCCCTCTCTTGAGTTGGCCGCTGGTCAAGAAAATACATGAAGGAATTTATACATCCAGGGCTTGGGGAATTTTACCAAAACAGGGAGGAAGAAAACCTTTGTGTGGAAGCCATCAATGAAGGAAGGAACCCACTGGAATGTGTATAATCATAAGTGATACCTCCTTGTGGAATTTCAGAAGCCACAGTTCTTTTTCGGAGATTTAAATTGCAGGCTCTAGCCGGCAGCTGCTGTTGGGGTTAATGAACACTTTTTCTTTTTTTTTTTCTTTGAAGGTCTTCCAGTGCTTGTCCTCCAAAGCCTTGGTGCAGTTCTCCATGGACTAGGGATAGACAAAAGGGAGATGTAGTAGGTATTTATATGGCCAAAATGATGTGTAGCCTTGACGGTTATGCAAAAGAGAAACTCATGTTAAGTTGCCGAAAGCAGGTGCCAAGACAGCCTCTTGATGACTAGAGGGGGCCTGGGGGTCTTGAACAAAGTGATTACCCTAAGGAAGAACTGTGGTGGGAATTAAAAAAAAAAAATCTCATATTAGATATTGTACTGGAATCTAGTTACTTAACCCAATATTTCAGAGATGTTAAGCTTGAAGTAAGTGCTATGAAATATATTTAAATGCTACTCGGGGTTTGAAGTTGGTGTTCCAGTGAACGTGGACTTCTGCAAATGCTTAGAATAAATGTCTTGCTCTCGGCAGAGTTCTTTGGGAAGGTATACTGTCTAATTCCCCCTCAGCTCTCTAGCACAAGACGACACCATCAAGTTAGAATTGAGTGATGCCGTCCCTGGAGAGATGAGGACCACTCTGCCTGCAAACACAGACCAACGGCCCGTCTCTCATCATCTGCACCCATCTCTACATGGCTGGGATAGCATGCCCGAAGTGGGCCTTTGCATTGTTCTGCCACTGATAACAGCTTCCCTCAAAGACTACTTCATTACAGGGAACAGTGCCACCATTACCTTAGCCACCGTGTCCCTAAATTGGGAGTCCTTTCCCCCTTCTTTCCCCTTTTCATTATTACTATTGTCAGTTGGGACAGGGTCTCATGTTTCCAAGGCTTGCTTAAGAACTGGCTCTGTAGTCAGGAATGACCTTGAACTCCTGATCTTGCTGCTTTCATCTGCGGAGTACTAAGGTTACAGGTATCTGTCAACCATACCCAGTAGCACTGGAGATTGAACTGTGCTGCAGATGGAAGCTAGGACATTGACACAGACACTTTACTGACCAAGCTAATTTCCTTAAATTGAAATTAAATGGGCCACATCGAGAAACCTAGTGGCCATATGCCGTGTCTTCCCAGAAACTACCTAGCCACTCTACTCTCCGAACACCGTTTCTGCTACTCAGAGGCTGCCCAAGGCTGTCTGCTGCAGTTCTAATCCTTTCAGGGCGGGATCATGGAGCTTCCCTTTCTGAAACTTAATCTCAAATTCTTGTTTCTTGCTTCAGATTCTATCTCCGCACTGTTTTGTCTTTAGGTGGTTCCTTCCTCAATTGCTCTCTCATTTCCTCTCTAATTGCCCTCATTTCTTATTACTTTTCAGCCCAATCCTGATGGGACTGGAAGACTGATGATTCTGCAGTGAAACTGAGGAAGAACGTGCTTGTGCCTATCAGCCTTCATCTGCTTGCTGTGCTTAAAACGACTCTGCTTTTCCTTTAGCTCTCTGTCTTGGCTCGTAGGTGAAGGATGGCTGGCTCTCTCCATCTCCTTTGAGAGTGTCTTTCATTTTAACCAACCTGTACTTTAAAGCAGGCCTCCATGCTGGCCTTTCTTTTTCTGCTTTACAGGGGTGAGGGCTGTGTGTGTGTGTGTGTGTGTGTGTGTGTGTGTGTGTGTCTGTGTTTCTTGATTCCAGTTAGCAACTGTGGATTGTGACAAGAATTGTCATTATTGTGACCATAATTTTCATGGAATGTTTAAATATCAGAATATTGAAAATATATTGTGGCTGTTTGGTAGAGTCTGTTTGAATATTTTGCTTCTTATAGCCTAAAACAATGGTGTGAATGATTTAAATTACAGTCTGTCAAAATAATACTTTCAGCCCCAAGTGAAGTTCTTTCAAAGGAGGACCGTTACTCAAGGGTGAAAAAGCAAAATCAAAGGGCCTCGTCTGGAGCTACTGGCTTGGTATGAGATCAGCCACTGTGAAGGTGATCCAGGAAATGCCACCTTGCTGATGGCATCTTGATGCTTGCATCTCGTGTATGTGGTTACCATGAAAAACCTACCTGAGAAATGGTAGGAGAATTCTCTTAATCCTGGGCCTCTATGGGCTAATGTTCAAACACAGTCGATTTGGGAGAGAGCTGCTCACCTCAGCACAGTCATGCCAGCTTTGCCAATTTTGTGGTAGCTCTGTTGCTGTTTGGTAGGTAGCGCAGAGAACAAATTACCATTGGCTCAATAAACAGAAACATGGAGTCCTTGTTTCTCAGTGTCACTTGTGAACTTGCTGTCTTAGGGCTCCTTTCAGAGGATCTGCTGTTACCATCTGCTGTCCTCCTTGTTTTCAGTTTTCCTTGTCTGGTAGAGGTCTTGCTGGGATACAAAGGTTAGCACTGGGATGATACAGTAGTGCAGCATTGGATGGTCTTCTGATGTTCTGGAACAGCGCTGGGGAGTGGGTTGAGGGTTAGACTGTGCTTGTGTATTTGGCTCTTTGCAGCATTTGCCCATGTCAAGACAAGCTGCCCAGTCAGCCTTGCAAATCATCAGCCTTATTCTTCTGATAGAATGGGAGCATCGCCTCATTTCTCTTGCAGAAACCCTTATTTAAACAATGAAAACTTTAACGATACAGAGAAAAAAAAATCCAAGTTAATTTAGTACTAAATTACTGCTCAAATGGTTTTATCTCTTAAAAGGTTCAAGTAGAGATTAGCTTAAATGACACCCACTTTCACTTTTGCTTGTGCCTATCTTATGAGCGAGCATCCTTGTGAAGAGTCCCCTGCCCCTTGTCTCCAGCTTTGTTAGCAATCACCTGAATGTTAGCTGGTTTTTCCACTGCTCGCTCCTGGAGCAGATCCTCTCCATCCCTGGTCCAGGTTGGCAAGTGGAAGCCTTGCTTTAGGTTCCACAGCAGGAACATGAAGAATAGCAAAGCAGCCTGCCTTACGGAATTGAAGCAGTTGAAGCAGAACACACAGGGACATGTTTATGCCGGGAGTATCCATGTCTGTCCATCTCTTCATTAAAATATTTACCTAGTGGTGGTGGGTAATACCTACTAATACATATTCATTTGTAACTCCCTTGCATGTTAGGCAATAAAAGGATTAATTCAAGATCTTCTCAGTCTGCTTTGAGGGGAAGTGAAGGAATAAAGTGAGTGGAATCATGTAACATCAGAGAAACACGGTGATTATAATCTAATTATCAGGCTTTTAAACATAGACTTGATTATTTTAATCAACCTCTTATATTGTATTTGCTATATTGAATAAAGACAGGGTACTGCTAGCCCATAAGGCTAGAATGAGGTAGAAAAGCGAACATTTGATTTATGAAAATGATTATTCAATGAGTATCTACTTTTATGCCAGGAAACTGTTGGGCATATTCTTTCTATCAAAAAGGTAGTTATATGTGTTCTTTTTTTTTTCTTTTTCTCCCGCCAGTTCTTTCTGAAAATTTCAAAATGACAGGGAAATTGAAATGGGAGTACAATGACAATGCATATTTATAATCTACCTAACCTAGAGCCACCAGCTGTTAACATTTTGCCGATTTGTATTGTTGCCATCTCCCTAAATAATACATAAACATATATGCACAGTTTTTCTTTTTCTGAATCTCAGGAAAATGAATAGTAGGCATGATACTTGACTCTTGAATATTTGTCATGGAATTCCTGAAAACGAGATGATTTTCCTGTGGAGTTTCAGAAATGTTGCTACTTAAACATAACTTGACTATCACCCAGTACCTAGGACATCGTCAGGCATTGTTCTAGCCTTCCCAGTACAGACCGTGAGGTCACCAGCAAACATACGCTGGGGTTGGTTTTATGTGTCTGGGATCTTCCTTCCCTTCCTTCCTTCCTTCCTTCCTTCCTTCCTTCCTTCCTTCCTTCCTTCCTTCCTTCCTTCCTTCCTTCCTTCCTTCCTTCCTTCCTTCCTTCCTTCCTTCCTTTCCTTGGTTTTTCGAGACAGGGTTTCTCTGTGTAGCTCTGTGTCTTTCCTGGGACTTACTTGATAGCCCATCTTTCTGCCTAGAACCATTTCCCTGCTGTCCACCCTTTTCTCCTTTCCTTTGTTTCTCTTTTGTGGTGCTAGGGATCACCCTAGAGTTTCCTGAAAGCTAGAATAGTGCTCTGTCCCTGGGATGCACTTCTCACCCCATTACAAGGATTTTTTTAAAAAGAGGAGTCTTTTCATGGCCTTGGCATTTTGAGTTCTGACATGCTGTTTTCTAGAATGTTCTGTGATTGTACAGATTGTCTGATCCTTTCCCCCTGCTTTGGCTCAGATTAAGCATCTTGGATGAGAATACTGGATAAGTTGACTGATTGTCCTCTTGTAGCTTCTTGTCGATTTCCCCCTAGATCCTGGTTAAACTTCAATTTAATCACTTAGTTTAGGTAGATCACAGATTTCTCCATTGTTGCCCCAGTGTAATTAATAAAAAAGTCTGTAGGATAATTTTGAGAGTGCTAATCCTGTTCTCTTGCAGCACATCTAGAGTTAACGGGCCAGCAGCACTGATAAATGTCTGTGTCAAATATCATACTGGTGCTTACAAACTTGGCATGTTCTAATTCTGTGATTCTCTTATTAGGTGGAGGTATTCCTGTGTAGAGAAGAGCTTGTTCCTTCCCACTCCTTTTTTTGTGGGTTTAAAAAATAAAAATTGAATGTGCTTTGACAGTGGCTCATCATCATCAAAGTTGGCTCATTGAGATCCTCTTCGAACTCTGCTGTCTCATTTTGATGTAGCCTTGTTAGTTCAAAAAAGTTTAATTACATTTATTTATTTTGTGACTGTGTATACACACGTGCCTGTGTGTACATGTGTGTACTCTAGTATGTATGTATTGGTCAGAAGACAACTTGGAGGAACTGGTTATCTTCATCCACTGGTGGGACCTGGGGATTGAACTCAAGGACCTGGAATCAAGGACCTTTACTCCTTGAGCCATCTTGCTGGCCCAGGCTTCCAAGCACTTTCTCACTTTATGTCATAAGATATATAAGCTCACCTCGAGTGATTCCCACCCTCGACCTGGATTTAGCTGTTCCTCTAAGGAGTCCTGTCTGCTCTTTGTGGAGAAATGTTCAGTAAATAGAAGAGAGTTGTTCCACTCATGGCATTTGTGCTGTCCTTGTTTCTAGAGCTTTCCATTGGGCAGAACTAGGTAGGACTTGGCACCCACTTTCTTGTTTGTTAACCCCCAGCATACATTGCATAGCCTGTCCTGTATATTTAATGTCTGTTAAGTCATGGTATGTGACATCCAAGTTGTTTTTCTCCATCCCATTTCTTACTTGTCTCTTCTGCCCCAAGTGAAAACCCTGGGTTCCAGCCATATCCATATTTTATGGATTAATGTGGAGGGGTTTTGAAATTACTTCACCAAGATCACTCTGGACAATAATCTTACCAAGTAAATCTTAGGATTTTTCTCTCTATTCTTTTTATCATTAAAAGGATCCTACTTTTCCTGGTAGTGGTGGCACACACCTTAATCCCAGCACTCCAGAGGCAGAGGGGTGAATCTCTGAGTTTAACGCCAGCCAGGGCTACACAGAGAAACCCTGTCTCAACAGCCCCTCACAAAAACAAAAACAAAAACAAAAACCCTACTCACGCAGACAAAATGGTGTCGAAGTTTGAGTCTGCATGGGCGCTCCCCCCCCCCCCAGTCTGTGTGTGTGTGTGTGTGTGTGTGTGTGTGTGTGTGTGTGTGTGTGTGTGTGTGTTTGAGAGAGATTCTGCAGATTTATTTTTTGGGTAGCTAAATTAGCCACATGGCTCAAAAATCCCTTAAAATCCTTTAAAGACAAAACAACCTTCTTATAGTAGCATTTCTCTCTTTGTTTCTATTCTGCTTCCTATTTTTTTTTTTTTAAATAGGTAATGTTACTCCTTTAAAAACGTGTTATCACGTCCCTGTGTTCTCTTTGTTGACCGACCCTGGCTGCTTCCCATTGATTTAGATGATCTCCTGTCTTTCAGCTTCAGAAACCAGTTTTTCTGCCGTCTTCAACTGTATTGCTACTTCTTTCTTTCAAACTTGGGTGGAATTCTGCATATATTTTTAATTTTTCAGTGTCTTTGAACAAGGCCTGCTTTTTCATACTAATGTAATGTGTGTCTGATATTTATTGAAAAATAAGAATGATTTCTGGAAATTTGCTAGCCTCTGATGTTTGATTATGTTTTACTTTGCTTTTGATTAGTCTTTTATAAGATTCTTCTCCCATCTAATAAGTTGGATAATTATAGCTCAAGCTCCAACTCTTCCTACTTTTTTACTAATTTTTTTTTAAACAAGCTCTTGAAATTCTGGCCTGCAACTTACTATGTAGCCCAGACTGGCCTTGAACTTGTAATCCTTCTGCTTCAGTACCTTGTGTACTGGGATTACAGGTGTCTACCACCATACCCAACTCTACTTAAAATAAACAAAAAATGTAGTATAACTTACTCTAAGTTGCACAGCCAAGGTGCCTTATGTATTTAAATCTCAGACCATGTTCAAAAAACAAAGAGCCTGTGTGCTGGACATCTCCTTACAGTGTTCTGCAGTCATCCCAAACAACATGAAGCAGGAACAGCAGCTATGACTTCCTGTCTGTATTCATGAGCTCATGTCACCCTGCAAGTTCTTACTCCTGCTGATTGCTGATTTCTTTTGCAGGTAGGAACTTAGGAGGAGGAGGAGGAGGAGGAGGAGGAGGAGGAGGAGGAGGAGGAGGAGGAGGAAGAACAACAACACAAATAGCAAATAACAGAACCAGGACACCAAACAGATCAGTCTTCCAACTCTATAATTTTAAACACACAACTCTATGGTTTCAAACCATAATGTCTACAACTGAACCTAATGATCCCCCACCCCCATTCCTTCTTCTACCCTAAATGTTCCTGATGAAGTGTCTTGCTATCCACCCTGGATTTTGACTGGGCATGGTCTCAGGGTACTACTGCCTCCGTCACTGTTTTCTTCCCCTCTCAGAGTTAATAAGCTCCTCTCATCTTCATTCTGTAGATGAGGAAAGTAGATTTAAGTTGGTATAATAGCACCTTAATTGGTCCATTTACTTCTAGCCCCATCCCTTGTAATGCATCTTTAATACTGTTTCTGGATGGATCTTTCTGAAATACACATTAGATTGTCACTTTCTAGCTTAAAATCCTTAAATGTGCTCTTGGCACTTTTAGGGCAAGGCTTCCTCATTCTGCATGGCCTTCAGAGTCTTTTATCACCTACCATGACGCTTCCTCCACTCTCCCCTCCTCCCAGCCCTCCACACTTTTGGACTACAGAAGTAAATGCATCCCCCGTGCCCCGAGAGCTTTCTTGCCTCCCCACCTGATATGCATCACCAGTCTCTGGCCGATTCTTGTTATCTGGGTACCGACTCTGGAAGGAAATTTCCCTGACTGCTCAGCTTGGTTAGGTTGTATCTTATTGTTTCCCCTTTGTACTTTGTGGGGGATTTTCCCAGCTTAGCTTGTTCCTTCCCATCAAACATCCTTCATAGAGTCCAGTCTCTGGTATGTACTTGGGGAATCTTTGTTTTTCTCCAGCTTCTTTCTGTGGAGAGAAATGTCTCATTCCTTTACCAGCCTCAGGTTAGCAAATTTAAATTCCGTACAGAATGGCCTAAGCCGGCTGTTTCTTTTTCAGGTCTTATGTAATTTCCTAGGCAGGGAGATTATAATATTGTCCTTGCAATTTATTGCAGTTTCTCTGACTGTTCCATGAGATTTGACATTTAATTTTTTTGCGTGTTGACATGTGTCCATGTGTTGTGGATGGACATGCGTCCGTGTGTCTTGAACAGAGGAGTGATTTCTTATTTATATTGATAGCCTTAACAACATTGAACCCACAGACCTGTGCATAGCACACGCTCAATGTGTTGAACCAGTGAATGAGTTGGATATTAGGTGCCCATTACAACTTTTCTACATCTTTTCAGCATGCACATGGACGGGGACATGCTGACACTAGTTCAGACTTGAAGAATAACTTGAAAATCAACCAGTCCGAAGTGTGCTTATTCATTTGCCTGCTTCCAATATGTATGTGTCCTGCCCTTTGAATTCTCTTAGTTGGAATATATAATTTGTACCAGGCTTACTATTTACAAATTTAACTTAGCGGTTTTCCTATCGCCAGTTTTTAGGGCTGGGATTCTCACAAGGGTTTGATTTTTCTCTCCTAATGGATGAGGAGCTGTAGTATGTCTGACCGTTTCAAAGCTTGAAGGACTAGCGTCTGGTGTTTGGTCATACTTGTTGGGCAATCACTGGAGAGATTTAGACTGCCAGCCCAGATAAGAGACTCTCTTCCCATTTATTTAGTCCCTCCACAGTCCTGGGATAGCTGGACTTTGAGTCATTGCTGAGGTTCTAACGGCAAAACCTAGAAACTTATCTTGGAGGTCATCTCCTCCTCCTCTTGTCAGCTTTCAGGAGAATCTTGTCTTAAATCCGAGATATGTTCTCAGAAGAGGTGGTGAACATAGGGAAATTTAAACCTCAGGGTAACAATTTTCCCTGTACGGTAATAAAGATGTATGTGGAGTCAGTGGCTGCAGAATCAAAAAATAGATCACGGTAATCGGATCACACATGAGAAATGGCTTGTTGCTGTGCTTAAAAACATGGGCAAGGCAGCGCGTTTTTTCTGGGCTGTTTCCAGTCTTTGCAACTACATCGTTGGTAGGAATTAAGACTGAGGCAAAATGAAGCTTATAAAGTTAATTGCCTACAACTGGTCTCGTTTTAAACAGAAAGATTTCCTTTCAGTTATCAAGGAAGATGGGCAAATCTGCGTGCAGGAAGAGAGCAGAGTGCTTTCTGATGTTCCCTTGTAATTCAAAAGAAGTTTGGGGTTTAGTCTTTGCCTTGAGTGTCGAGGTGGAACCGCTCTAACGGGAGTTTATTGCTGTAATATTTTTTAAGTATATTTGTAACCCTGATGTACTGTGACCTTGTGAGGGTGTGGGAGAGCAGGGGGTGGCCAGCTCTCTGTCTCACTGTCAGAAGTGGTGCCTACTTATTACCCTAGCAGGCTGGGGAGGGAGGACTTGATTTTTATGGCTTCTTTCTCCAGCACTGTCTTCACAGGCACAGCTATCCACTGAGACTCCTCCTCCCTCCCCGCCTGCCTGCCCTCCCGCCCGAGGCTTGCGTCCAGCCTGGGCTGTGTCTGCCGCTTTAAGTACTTTGAGTGATGGGGAGCATGGTGTTTTACGGCTGCTTCTCCTGTAGCTCTGTACGTTCCACAGCTTGGGTTGCTTGGGCGTTGTGAGTGGTTTACACAATGAGCTGAAGTTTGGAGAGGAATGACAATTTCCCTTTACTCCTACCACGGGCCAAGTTCTCCGTCGTGGTAGATGGTTTTTTTCAGGGATTGCCCTTTTGAGAAATCTTTTAAGTTGAAGGCATTAAACCTCTTTTTTCCCTTACCATAATTCTTCAAAGAGATATCCTTATCATTGTGACCTACTGTCAAGTTAATAATGATTTGATGGCAATATCCAAGAAAAATTACACCTTTGTAATACAAATTTGGCCAGTGTATTAATGTATAGTATATGGCTGGTATTACCCAAGAAGAAAAGATGAGTTAATCAGTTTCTTCTGGAATTAGGTGGTGAATGCATCAAGTGTCCTTTTTTGAAACAATTACATCTAGATCCTGTCTGCAGGATTGCTTATTTCATTATTCTGATCATTTGCATGAAAACAAGCTGATGATTCTTTAAATAACATGTTGGTTCACTTTCCTTTTCATCCAGGATTGCTATTCTGTTCTCATCCATTCATGCAGGAGCATGAATCAATTAAAAAACTTTGAATTTTAGACTAACGTAGTAACAGACTTTACTTCACCCGTTTTTAGCCAAAAATAATCTCCCATTTTCATATTAATTTACCTGTGGTTACATCTCTTTATTCTTACTTTACAAGGTGAGTGCATACAAAGATATATTTTTTTTTTTTTTTTTTTTTGGTTTTTCGAGACAGGGTTTCTCTGTGTAGCTTTGCGCCTTTCCTGGAGCTCACTTGGTAGCCCAGGCTGGCCTCGAACTCACAGCGATCCGCCTGGCTCTGCCTCCCGAGTGCTGGGATTAAAGGCGTGCGCCACCACCGCCCGGCTACAAAGATATATTTTAATAGAATATTTTCTAGGATTTTAGGCTTTAAAAAAATGAGGTCATCACCTTCAAGATTTTGACCTGAACTTTCCATGAACTAAAGGAACTTGAAAAGGAGGGGGGGGTATATAATATACTTATAATAGAGCAACTGATTAAAGCTAAATTTCCTTTTTAACATTTATCTGGTGCTGGTGCTCAAAGCAATTCCATTTCTGCATGAGAAGCCTTCTACTTCTGTATCTGATCTACCAGAAATGTGCTTTTTGGAACAAGTACTTTGCTTTTTTTCTTACTTGTTTTGTTTCATTTTGTTTTAAAGTTTTGTACAAGTGGTTCAAACAGAATGATTCCTTCACATTCAAAATAGCAGGCCAGAGAGGAGAAAGCTCTGTGTACTGAGCAATCATGAAGGCTGAGGCTATCCTCATAGGCAGTGATGTAGAGTGCTTACTTGTCTGACATTTCCTCTCTTCCCGTTTTCTTTTGGGTCCCATAAGATGTGGCTATGGCCACAGCAGAGAATGGCAGGAGTTTTTTTCCATCACGTGGATGCCTGTCTTCCCTTCAAGAGAGAACTAGCCAGGAATGGGAGTATTGCAAAGGCTTTCCATTGAAATAAAGTTCTAAAAATGCAGGAAAGATTTCTACTGAGTAAGAGGTGAAGACCAGAGATGTGCCAGCTTGAGGAGGACTATCTGACTAAAGGCTTATGAGTAAAAACTGGAAATGGGTAGTGGAAAATGGAATTAGCAAAAGATAAGGTAGGGTGTGGAAAACCTTGGAGTTTGAGTTTAGATTAAATTTGGAAAGCCATTTGGAGCTAATGAAAGCTTTTTGAATAGTGAATTAAAACCAAGTTTTGTTTAGGATGTGGATCTGGGAGTGATTAGAAATTGAGAGATTTGATTAGACATAGCGCACTAGGTTGGGGAATAATAGTTCAGATTCTAATGAACATTTTAAGAAGGGCAGTGTTTGAAGAATGGAGGCAAAACTGACTGGATTTGGTGGCTGACTGGAAAATGGGAATTGAGGGAAAATAAAGACAGACTGTGATTTTGAGTTTTAGTGACTAGGAAAGTGGCTGTTCCAATTAAGATATAAAAATAATATATAAAGTTAGTAAGCTTGGCTTGAACATATTATTTAAGCTGTTACCAACATGTACAGGAGAAATGTTTAGGAAGCAGGTTGAAATATAGTTCCTAAATATGTGAGAGAATTTGAGAGTAGAGCTGGAGATGTGGACTTGAAAGACCTTGCTAAGAAATTTATTAATTTTCCAGTAGGTGTAAGGCCTGTTAGGGCAGGAATGTGTGTGAGAGCCCAAATGAGGTAGGTGTTGTGGGGACAAGATGAGGAACACTTGGTGGATACCAGGAAGATCTAGTCAGAGGCTTGGAAGATCCGTGGTGGAGAAGGAAGGGCTAAGGGGTGGGGAGCATTGAGATGGAAGTGTCTTCACTGAGGTGCCAGGTGTCATGAAGGTTACTGCCATCCAAGCGAAGTCTTCACCAGAGAGAAATGTGTTGTCTTGAATGTAAAGGAAATTTGAGGAAAGCCCTGTAAGCTAATGGAATGAGACCTGAATGCCATATTATGCAGTTCCCAGTATGGAAAGGCCAGAACCAGGTCCCAATTGTTTTGATTTGTATACAAGATCTAACAGATCGTGTTTTTCTGTTGTATAAAGAACCATGGAAAAGCCAGGCATAGTGATGCACAGGAGGCAGAGGTAGGCAGATCTCTGCAAGTTTGAGGCCAGCCTGATCTACATAGTGAGTTCCAGGACAGCCAGAGCTATGTAATGAGAGACCCTGTCTCCAAAAACCAAAACAGAACAACAACAAAGAACTACGGAAAGTCTGATCAGCCTGTCTGTACCACCTAAATGAATTAAAATTATTTAGGTTTTCATGTTGAATAAAAAACGAGTTGTGAAGCTCACAACTGTCCCTGTATTTCATGTGATGAATGACAGCTTTGGCCGGCTTAAGCATGAAGTGAGGATGGCTGGGAACTGTCTCTGAAAGTGTGCTGCTTTAACAACCACCGCCAGAGAACAACACAAATCCTAGTGTAGCTTGGAAAGCACTTTCAGGATGGCAGGAGGAATCGAGGTCATTAACAGCCATTACTAGTCTTTGGGTAAATGAGTGTCTACAACCCTGGTTTTCAGCTCACTATGAAAAGGCGGGAAAGACCGCAAATGGCTCCCATCTCAGTCCTTTCTTGTTGCTGTGACAGTATCCAAGGCTGGGTAATTTATAAAGAAAAGAGATTTATTTTGACTCCTGGTTCTGGAAAGCCAAAAACATGGTGTTGGCATCTGTTCAGCTACTGGTGCACACCTCATGTTGACAAGGCACATGGGCACACTAGAAGGAGGTAAACATAGGAGGTCACATTGCTTTGAAATAGCTAACTCTCCTGAGATTTGATCTGTTCGCAAGAGAACTAGTTCAGCTGGTGAAGGGAGACATTAATTTCTGTGAAAGTTACTGACTCCCAAGACCATTATGCTGGCAACCCATTTTAAATATAAACTTTGGTGATGAAAACCACTTCTAAACCATAGCAGTTCCTTAGCACACATCAATCAGTAGGGGACGTGCATTGAATTGGCATTTTGGAGCAGTTGAATCTACAGTTGAGTAGAGAGATGTAGCAACATGCCAAGTTGCAGACTGAATTTTCCCGAACTCTTCTCTGCACACTACACATAGTGGTGGGCTGGAGACAGCTTAGCGTTAAGAGCACATACTCTTCTTGCAGAGGACCCGAGTTTAGTTCCCAGCACCCTCTTCAGGAGGCTCACAACTGCTTATAACTTGTTCCAGGAGACCAGTCACTGCTGGCCTCCAAGGACACTTGCATTTAGGTGCACAAACCCCCACCCCTACATACACATAATTGAAATAATAAAGTAAAATCTTAAAAAATAAAAGATATATTTGCAAGCATTTCATGATTTCCATTAGGAGGTGTCTTTCTTAACAGTGGCTTCGTTCAGCAGCAGAACTCTGGATCTGCTGGCTAGGCCTGATTTCTTTTTCTGGCCATGCCTTTCTAGTGCTTCCCTCTGGAACATTCTGTGATGGTGGAAGTAGTCCCTGTCTGTCTTGTGTACCTGAGTCATCACTGCTGATCTGTGACCATCAAGTACTGAAAATGGGCTTAGTTGCATTTCATTTTAATTTTAGTTTAGCCACAGCCATGTTACCATATTTGACAAAATGGCAAACAAACAAACAAACACAAACAACAACAATAAAAGGTGAGAGGGTTTGAAAAAGGTTGTGTGCACAGTGGTCACTCGGGTTAGTGGGGTTTCTTAAAGGTTGGGTTCAGCCACTGTGGGCATATGAACTGTGAATTTCTCTCTCACTTTCCTGATTTGTAGATTGAAAAGTCTCTGGAATATCTTCATTGTTCTTTCTTCATTTGAAAAATTATCCTCTTTAGCCTTAAGAGGGGTGTAGGCCATCGAATGCGTGTATTAACAGCACCAGCTTTGTCCTTAGGAAGCTCAGCCTGGAAGGTCACTGTTAGGTGACTATATGGCCATTTGCCAACTCACATTGTGGTTTTTTTCCCCCTTCTTTCTTTTTCTTTCTTTCTTCTTTTTTTTTTTTATGATGCTGAAAGTGAGTGAAATGTGAAAGAAACATTATTCATTTTAAATAGTTTTGACTGCCAGGTTAATGCGACTCTTAAGCGGAGCTTCATGAGGTCTGGCCATAGTAACTGCTTTTAACTTGATTTAAAGTTCTTAAACATTCTGAATTGCCTCACCTAATCTCTTTATACTGAACGTACAATTTTCAGGCTCTTTTTTATTTTCAAATCCATAACTGACAGCTGCTCAACACCTCATTCAAATAGTTTTAAGAGTTTTAGAGAAAAGTTGGGACAGTCTGGATTTACTGACATCAGTTGGATTGAGATACTGTGGATTTAAAGATGATAGAGAGGGAGAGAGAAAAGTGGGAAATAATTATTGCATGTTCACTGCTTTCCCAATGACAGGGATTTGGAACCTAGTAACTCAGAAAACGAAGAAGCAGCAGAAGGACATTTGAGTTAACTTTCAAATCTTAACCTAAAAAGCAAAAATTCCTTTGCAAAACACAATTTGCCTGAAGTACTGCTTGTTTTATTACATTAAAACTGTGAACTCTAAGAAACGTTGTGTAGGTGTCGAACCTCAGTAGAGCCCGCTCGCTCTCCTTGTTTTTCCTGGCATGCATCTCACAGATTCCTAGCTAACTCTTCAAGGGACTCCACAGTATCCCGTGCATAGCATCTATTTCCCAGTTGAAATTTGATTGTTGTATAAGAAGAGAATGGTGTTGAAAGACAGTCGTCCACTTCCTCTCCTCTTAAGCGACTTGTAGTTCAACTCAGTGAAGTTACAGAAGCTCCAGCATGTGCTGTTTATCTAAGACTTAAAACACACGCGACTCTTAATTTTGTCTTTTTCTTCTAATGTGTTTAAGTGGTGTGCCAATGGACTTACTGTGTACTGCATGTTATGATGAGTACTAGCTGTGCAAAGATGGATTGTATGGAATCTATCCCATCAAGAGACACAGACTTGGGACTCTTATGTACTAACAACCCTGTGTGCTCAGAGGCAGGAAGCGGAAGAGTCCAGTAGAAGTATAAGGCAGGGCTGTCTTCCCAAGGATGGAGATTTAGTCAGGGAAGACTTTAGGGAGGGGTCTTGAAAGATAGACAGGTAGATGGAATGGTATAAATTGGAGTTTTTCTAAGTTGGGTGGTGATGGTGGAAAAACTTGGAAACATAAAAGGGGCGGGGGGGGGGGGTTCTGGGAACTACATGTAGTTTGCTATTTGTAAATTACTAAATTCAGAGTCTGAGGAGAAAAGTTGTTGAGGCAGCAACAGAATGGGAAGCTGGTGAGGTACCCATGCAAAGGTACACAGTAGTCAAATCATGAAAGACAAACTTGATAGAAATGGGTCTGGGCTTTGGTATTAGTCTGTGGGATATCTATGGGAGTGGGAGGTATAGACTGGGTAGGGAGATTGGAGACCAGCAATAAGGTAACAGTTAGGAGAGGCTAGGGAACAGCAGCTGAGATGTTGAGAGCCTTGGCCAAGAACTGGCCGCGCAGCTTGGAAGGAACTTGGTTTGGGGAAATGTTGGCTTGGCTAGGGAAGTCAGGTTAGGAAAAGGAAGGAGAATCAATATGGATGGAGAACAACGGGGGTTTTGTGTAATTTTAAATCAGAGACTTCACATATGAGGTATCACAGAGTGAGATGGAAGGTAAAAGAAGGGAGTTAATCAGACCTACCTGATGAGGCTCGGGAGGGGCACATGCTTCAGCCTGAATTTGTTCCCTGTGTATGTATGTATTATGTATGTATGTATGTATGTATGTATGTATGTGCGTGCATGCGTTTATTTATTTATTTTAAAATGAGGGTAATGGGAAAGGCCTAGAATTGTGGATGTAGGTAAGGTTGTCCCTGGCAGACAAATAACCCAAGGGAGAAAGGAGGACCTTTCAAGTAGTGCAGGAGCCTGCATTGTGCCCATGGGAGATGGGACTGGGATGGGAGGTATCTGGGGGGGTTCAATGTACCCTTGGACAGTACTCAGAAGATTACAGGGGCACACAGTGGAGGTTGGAAACTTGATGCTGTGGTGTCTCCAGGCTGTTTGGTCGTGCCTAAGCAGCAGACCGAATGTCCCCAGGTTAGCACTTTAATACTGGGGTGCTCTTGAAACCTTCTCTTTTTTATTAGGAAGGAGGTGCATTAACTCTTTTCTTTCTTTTTAACTTAAAAATTGTTGTGTGTTGAGTATTTGCCTGCATGTATGTGTGTGCCATTTGGATGCCTTGTGTCTGTGGAGGCTAGATGAGGGCATCGGATCCCCTGGAACAAGAGCTGTGAGGGACCATGTGGGTTCTGGGAACTGAACCTGGATCTTCTATGAGAGCAACAGGTACTGTTAACCAATGAGCCATCTCTCCAGACCACATTAGTTACTTTCTTCTTACTGTGACCAAACCCTGGACAAGTGCTGGAGCAGAGGAAAGTGTTCTTCTGGTCCATAGCTTGAAGTTCAGCTTGTTGTGGTTGAGATGTGGGGTGATGGCTAGCAGGAGCTACTCTCAGCTGTGATGACAGGAGTGCAAGCATGTTTGCTCACATCTGTGCCAGTCAAGAAACAGAACAGGAAGTGGGTGCCCACTATGAAACCTTAAGTTCCTCCTCCCCAGTAACTCCCTTCCTCCAGCTAGGCGTCACCTTCTGAAGGTTTCTCAATGTCCTCATATAGTGCCACCAGCTGGGGACCAAGTGTGAAAGTGTGGGGGACAGGCTAGTATAAGGGACATACAGAGGGGCTTGGAGAGCACTGAGGTCAACCTCTGCCTGTGGAGGAGCCACTGTCTCAGGAAAATGAGGAGCTTATCAAATAGATTCCAACCAGGGCTGAGACCATACTGTGCTTTGTAGCTGAGTGTTGTCTCTCTGCTTGCTGTCTCATTGATAAGAATGATGACATCTTGTTATAAATTCTCTTCTATACATTTTTTCTTTCTCTTCCAGTTTTATTTTTAATTTAAAATTTTTTTTGGCCAGGTTCAAGCAGGAATAACTATACTCTAGTAGTCTAAAAGTAAGTAAACATATATTTTTCCCAAGAGGAAATGTCATTTGATTTGATGAGAATATTATTGGGACTTGTAATAAACTAGATTAAATACTGAATGAAGTGCTTGATGTTTCTCTTGTTATAAACTGCTTAATTTCAAAGTCAGGTGGATTTATTTATAATTTATTCTAACTTTCATTTATACTGTATTTCTGTTGACTCTATTTCAAGAGATCTAGTATGCAGCAGGGATTATGATATAGCCATGGAGTATCCTCACGTCTGTCAAGAAATGACACACAGAGATATACTGCCACCCGAGATCAAGTTTGATATGGGCAACCTGTGAACTTTGTGGGCTCTGCCTTCCATGCCCTTAGCCTAGACAGGAACCAAGGAGCAAATACTAGCACAACTGGTAGGCAAATAGAGGTTTTTTCAGGAGCAATTTAGTATGGAGCAGGGGAACCTCAATTAATTATCATTGTTTATAATACATTTTCTCCTTTGTCTCTAAGAGTGCGAATAATGCAGCAATATGATTGATAAATAAAACATAAAAGGTCAGTTATGGTTGCCCTGGTAACTCTATTTCTCAGCAAGTATTTTGTTCGCTATGAAATGTGTCCTGAGTGAGTTACTGGATCTCAAACTCTGAATGTCATGACTTTTTGTATTTAAATTTCATATGCACTCATTCAGGGAGGAAATGGTGGTTTTGTAGGTTATTTTTTGAGTTGTGTTCTAAAGCTGTAGTTGTGATGGGGATCCGTGTCTGTGTGTCTGTGTATCTGTGCGCGCGCACGTGTGTGTGTGTGTGTGTGTGTGTGTGTGTGTGTGTGTGTGTGTGCGCGCGCGCACAAACTCTTTTTTGAAACATAAGCAAGAATCAGTGATTACAGTGAATCTATTTGAGATTAAGGAGAAGATCCAGGTCTAAAGTAGGACTGAAGAACAGAGCCATGAATCATGGAGCCACATTTTGGTCAGTGATGAGCTGCAAATGTGGTGGTCCTGTAAGCTTGCACTGGAGTCCAGAGATTCTTGTTGCCTAGCGACAATGCTGAGCACATACAATTATGTACAGGTCATCATATTTGAATAAACAAATGTTTCTGGTTTATTTGCTTATGTTAATACACCTTTATTTCAGGGTATTTTTTTCATACTACTCTATTTATTTCAGGGTATACTCTTTACTTGAAGAGTGTGCTCTACAACACTCGGTTGCATTGTACTGGCTGGCAGCATCCTAGAATGTTTCTTCATTGGACCAGTTTCACTATGACTTGATTTAATTTCATAATTTTCTTTATCATAGCCCTAGAACAGTAGGGTCATATTACACGCACGCACGCACGCACGCACGCACGCACCTCAGACTATATACTTCTAATAGACCACACCACATAGGTTGTTGTAAATTGTATCTATGAAGTAGAAGGGTGAAAGTAGCTGATGTTTTAGTTAAGGTTCTGTTGCTGTGATAAAGAACATGACCAAGGTAACGTAGTGAAGAAAGAGTTTGTCTGGGCTTACAGACCAGGGGATGAGAGTCCCTCATTGTAGAGACGTGTGGCAGCAAGGACGGCAGCAGCAGGGGTAAGAAACAGATCTCATGTCTTCAAACTGGGCGTCGTCCAGAGCTTGTAATGTCAGTGCCCTCCCCAGTGACGTCCTCCCTCCAGCAGGGCTGTGATGCCTCAACCTCCCTAAATAGCACCACCACGAGACTCTGGGGGACATTTCTCATTCAAACCACCATACATGAATATCACATTTCTTGGAACATATCCCTGTTGTACATGGCTGTATTTGAATATTTTTCTGGTAACATGAAATTTCTTCAAACGGGATTTTTTTTTTAAATATAGTATTCAGGCAAAGGACACTTTCTAATAAGTAGTCAGAAATACATTAACTGATACCTTTTGACTTAATTCCTATGCAATTACTTTTGAGTAGCATACGTTATCAAAAAAGTGCTAAAGCTGAAAATCAAAATAATTAAGCAATTAGTGCAATTGCCATCTTCTTGAAGATTTATAGTAGTATGAATTAAAATGAAATGAATGATTAAAAAAGTTTAGTACATTCTTTGATCCCTGCATCAACCCACAGTAACGTTTAACGAGTGCACAGATATAAACCTAGAAATTGCATTGTTTTTAATAATAAAAATTGGAAATAATCCAAATGCCCATCAGGAGAAGGCTGATTAAATAAATTATTTTCTGCCCACATAATGGAATATTTTGTAGCCATTAAAAAGAGCGGTATTGTACTATGTCCACAGACAGGAATAAATCTCTAGGCTCTATCAGTAAGCGAGAAATCGCCTGCTGGGGCTGGGGAGATGGTCAGTGGTTAAAGGACTTGCTGCTCAAATGAGAGGACATGAATTCAGATCCCCAGGAAAATGCTGCTTGGGTGTGGCGGCCTGCCCACAATTCCAGCCTTGGAAGATGCTGACAGGGATCCCCAAAGCAAGCTGACTTGAAAGACCAGCCGTATTGGTGAGAGCTCTGGGTTTGATTGAGGTACTCTGCCTCAAAAAAGTGAGGTGGAAGAGAAATCAGGAAGGATTCCTGATATCAACCCTGGAACTTCACATGTATCCATATGCATAAATGTCCATGCACGTCCATACACATGCAAAAACATGCATACACACATGCACATACCATATCTGCATATACCTATGGAAAATAGGAAGAAAGAAGAGCATACTACTGGAGGATATTGTAGATGTCAATAGTCATGTTATTATAATTTGTCTAGAATGGCTACTATCAAATTGGAGTATTCATTTAGCATTGGGAGAATGAACACAATCTCTTAGCAGTGGCTATCCCTGGAGAATGGGATTCTGAAGGACTTCTGTGAAAAGCTGTTGTATTTGAATATGGTTAGACTTTCTATAATGAATACGGGTTACCACCTTGGCAATTAGAGAGAAAGATGTAAAGAGTCTGCTGTTTAAGTAGGCTGAAAATCAGCTGACAGCGTGCTGCACGGCGGCTTGTGACACCCTTTTCTCTAGTGTTTGGTTTGTCTGCGTGCCTAGAAGGTTGAAGATGTGTTTCTATTTACCCTTCTTGAGCCATTCTACTGATTTTTAAAGTTACTCTTGTTTATGTGTCTGAGGTATGTATGTGTGGGTGTGTACCTGCCACGACGTGTATGGAGGCAGAGAACAACTTAGGATTCAGTTCTGTCCTAGCATGTGGGTTGTTAGTTTTGGTGGCCCGTGCCTTTACCTGCTGAACTATCTTTCTGACTCCATTATACCGATTTTAAACTTCTTAGACATCTACTGTTTGTTTCTTTCATGCCATTTGTTTTCAAAGCATATCTTTTTTTTTTAAAGGTTTTTTTTTCTTTGACTAACTTGCTTTATTGACATTATTTGGTTGTTACCTAATATTCTTTGCTGTGCATTATTTTTGGTTTAAAGCATTATTGGTGTTTTGACTGCGGGCTTTATTTTAAAATGTTATTACCTCTATGTATCAGGGATCTACAAAAGAAATTTGTAGTTCAGTATTCCTTCTGGATGTGGTTTTTCTAGATCCTGACTCTCGCACTGAATGTCTAGGTTTCTTTTGTGAGTGTGTGTGTGTGTTTCTCTGTGTGTCTAGACACGAACTGCAAGCAGAGCTGCAAGCTGGAACAGCAAGACTTCTCCAGTGCAGCCAGTTCGTCTTTGCAGCTGAGTCATTGATGCAGATAGGATCAGGGAGAAAGTGTACACGGGCTGGTGGGCATTGCTGTTTTCAATGTCTAAGCTTGGGTTCTTAGGACGAGGGGTGGAGCAGAAACAGCGATTTCAGACCCTCCCTGGGAGCCTTACTGCTTCACTACTGTGGTGATATGTGTTAGGATAGTGCTGCAGCCTGAGGTAGACCTTGGGTCACAGCGTAGACACCCTGGATGTATTTTGTGGATCTGCAGATGCAATACAAATTTAGACAAAAACTTTACGTGCAAAACATTTCTTCCCTTCTGTTCTGGCTCCGTAAACTCAATAGGTAATTCCTTTTCTTAGAGTTAGCCATTAGATTCTTGTTCTTGGGAGGATGGTAAATGTTCTTAAAGAGAGTTTGGTAGGAGCTTACTGTACCGTACATAAGATTCAAGACAGTGGTTTTTATGCTTTCTTGATGTCACAGTGCAATTGTAGGCATATTAAATTTATATGATGTGTTTATCCTGTGTGTGCTCATTGCACTTGTTTTTTTTTTTTTTTTTTTTCTTCCTATCAGTCCAAACCAGTCCATCTTGTTTCCGTGGCCATTATCTCTTCTGCCTTCTCTGTCCTGTGCTGCCCACCCCACTCTGTCCTGTTCTATCCATTTTTAGTCTAGTTCATTAAAAAGTGCTGATTGGAACTATCACATTATTTCAGG
Source organism: Peromyscus maniculatus bairdii (assembly GCF_049852395.1). NCBI lineage: Eukaryota > Metazoa > Chordata > Mammalia > Rodentia > Cricetidae > Peromyscus > Peromyscus maniculatus. The sequence goes on from NC_134858.1 coordinate 44,569,754, forward strand.
ATCCAGCATTTAAAAATTATGGAAAGGAAGAATGACAGATTGCTGAAATTATAACTACCGAAGGTCTTGGATTCTGTATTTATTTGAGAATTTTCTTGTTTTCTTCAAAAGTCTGTGTGTCATTAACTTCAATTCTGGTTAGCACCCCATAGCTTGTTCCTTGGCTTGGTAGGCTTCAGGGACTTAAAGCACCTTCATTGTGAGACATGTGTAGTGCTTGATTTCTAAGCTGTCTTTCTTTCAGGACAGTTTTGAAGTAGGCAGGCTTCCTTCCTTCCTTCCTTCCTTCCTTCCTTCCTTCCTTCCTTCCTTCCTTCCTTCCTTCCTTCCTTCCTTCCTTCCTTCCTTCCTTCCTTCCCTCCCTCCCTCCCTCCCTCCCTCCCTCCCTCCCTCCCTCCCTCCCTCCCTCCCTCCCTCCTTCCCTTCCTTCCTCCCTCCTTCCCTCTATTTATTTATTAGGCAAGTTTCTCTGTGTAGCCCTGGCTGTCCTGGAACTTGCTCTGTAGATCAGGCTGGCCTTGATCTCACAGAGATCTGTCTGCCTCTGAAGTAGGTAGTCTTTAACGGGCTCTCTAGCATGAGTATTGAATAATATGCCAGAGGAGGCAGACGTGTTGATCAAATTCTAGGCTACTAGTAAGGCTTACCACTACCAAATATTTCACTCAAGGGTCACTTCAGCTATCTGTTCAGGCTTCTGTCTTCTCTTCTTCAGCCATTCACTGATGCATATTTGCAGAATGCACACCCATTGTGATATTGTCTAAGGAAAGAAAACAAGAAGCAAACAAGTCACCAGTTAGCCAAATCCATTTACAAATCCTTTGGAAATTATCTTGAATATTTAGCCTTGGCCATCTTTTTAGTTTTGATACATTAGTGTTGATTTGTTCTTAAATACATCCATAATTGAATTTTTACTTTCATTTTTGGATTTATATAACCACACATAAGTTATATTTTTAAGACTCTAGAGAGTACAGCTAGTAAAAATGTCTTGAATTTACTGTGGAAGCCAGCTCTGCACCAGGACATAATTAGTTCTTGATAAAAGTATTGATTTGATTTGAATGTGAATTGCGTATTAAAGACTGAGGCCACAGTAATGCCTCATTAATTCAAATTATTATTCTTTTAGTTTAATGAATTGGAATAGCAAAGTTAAAGGAACAGCACAGAAGACAGACAACATTAAAAACATGTCATACTTGCAAGAGACCTGTGCAAGTGTTGCTAATGGCAGGTGTCTACTGTATAAATGCATGTTTCTTTAGAACATCGTGGTAGGTACACTTAGGTTGTTATGAAGCTCAGCTGCTGACTTGTGCACTGGCTTGTTTGACTCACATTAATAGTTTGGGTCCTCGGGTTTGTGTTAAAAACCACAGAAAAACAAAAACTGAAGAACTGCCAATATCCAATTTCTGTTTGCTATTTTTCCACTGGCAATCGTGTAGTTAGTCACCCTTGACTCCATGAAAAATATACACAAGATGTAGAACTACTCATAACAGGAAGAGAGGGAAAGAGAAATCTTTTATTTGTTTGTTTGCTTGTTTGTTTGTGGATTTGTTTCCTATCATGGTGGATTTTTTTTTTTTTTTTTTTTTTTTTTTTGTTTTTTTGAGACAGGCTTTCTCTCTGTAGCTTTGTGCCTTTCCTGGAACTTGCTTTGTGGACCAGTCTGGCCTTGAACTCACCGAGTTCCGCCTGCCTCTGCCTCCCGAGTGCTGGGATTAAAGGTGTGCAACACCACCGCCTGGCTCATGGTGGATTCTTAGCACACTGCACATAATGCCTCATATTAGCTGAGGTCTTTGGGAGTAATAGTGCAGGTTAACATGGCTAATGCATGGATGGTGCCTTTAAAAAGGCCAATCAAATAAGCCTGTCTTGCTCCTGGGAAGCAATAATAGCTGCTGTCTGAAGTGCAGATCTGTAGAATTCTGGAGAAAATTCCTAGCAACAGATACTGGAAGGGGAACTTGACAGTTGCCAAGTTCAGCAGACCTCTGGTATCTTCTAATTTCAGAGCAATGCAATAAGACTGTGAGAAGTTTCTCTACCCTTTCAGTGAAGGGCACTCTTTTGCTAGTGGCTGTTGTAGCCAGTTAGTTCCTGATCATTCTGTCACACTTTGTATAGCCCAGGTGGAGTGACCTCTTCCCCTCTTTGAGCTGGACTTCTGCAAGCTCTAAGAATGTTAGAGACTGGGAGGGGCACACAACTCTACTGAGTGCTCCCTGAGATCAGGTTGCAGTCATCACCGACTGAGTGTGCACAGCTGTTCCAGGAGAAGAAACTTTGCTAGGTAAGTTTTTTGTTCAGTTGCTATTTTGAAGAATTTGTTTTCAAATCTTCCCCAAACAAAAGCTTACTTTTTTAGGGAGGTGGAATTTTGTGAGTTTTGGGAATAGAGTTAGGTAACTACCTCGTGGCAACATGTCGGCACCACAATTCATTACGAGACCTCTTCACACTGAGCCTGTAGACAGACCCCCCTGACACTCCACCCTGTGGTAGCCACTAGTTTTTCCCACATTCTTACTGTCCTAGTTTTCCTGGAATGCCACAGAAAGAGAACTGTACTGGATGTAGTCTTTTGAGTCTGGCTTCATTCACTTAACATCTTACAGTCTAAATTTCTCACTGTTATTTTTATGGATGAGTAGAATTCTGTTGTGAATGCACCATGGTGTTGACCGAGGGAGATTGATACTGTTTCCAGCTTTTGGTATTTCAGATAATGTAGCTGTAAATATTTATGTACAAGTTTTTATGGAAGTAAGTTCTCACCTTTCCTATCCAAAAGCCTAGTAGTAGGTTTTTGAGTCATATGTAAGTACTTATTTAATTTTTAAAGAAACCAGCAAGTTGTTCTCCAGAATGGCTGTACCACTTTACATTCCATTTTGGAACTGAAGTCTGATCTTCTTTCATCTTTGTAAGCATGTAATATTGTCAGGGCGTGGCTGTCTAGTCTTAGCCATTCTGATAGTTATATTGAGATGTCTTTATGGGTTTAAGCTGCATTTTCTACTGACTTGGTGGTATACATCTAATGTGCCTATTTGCTTTCTGAGTATCAGTGGTGAAATGTCTATTCAAAGATTTGACCCATTTTTTTTTAAATGGGTTGTTTTCCTACTGTCAAGCACTGAAAATGGTGGGCATAAGCCTTTTGTGAGATGTGTAATTTGTATTTTCTGTCTGTAGCTTGTCTTTTCAGTCTCCTCTTAGTGATATCTTTTGGTGAGAAAAAGCTTTTAGTTTTATGGAGTCCAGTTTTTCACTCTGTTTTATGGATTGTACTTTCCATGGGTAACTGAGAATATTTTCCCTAACCAACCATGATGGTTTTGTCCTGTTTGCTTCTTGGAGTTTTCAGGTGTGTCCTGCCATTTGACATTGTGACTCAGTGCCGTATAGTTGGTTACATACACAAAGAAGAATTTCAAAGTAAAGCAGAATCCTCAGTGTTTTAAACAAGTTTAGGATTTTGCATTGGGTGCCATTCATTGCTGTCCTGAGGCACATGTCACCCTTGGACTGCAGGTTGGGCTTGTTCCCTCATTTTTTTTGACTGTTAACCATTGAGTTAATTTTTATGTACTTGTCAGGAGGAGATTGAGGCTTATATTTTGGTATATAGATAGCCAGTTGCTTTAGAAATATCTGTTGAAAAGACTGTCCCTTTTGGCTTTCAACTGACTCCGCACCTTTGTGAAAAATCAATATCTGTTTGGTTCTATTTTTGGACTGTTTCTTTTTAATCAATGTGTCTATCTTTTTGTCAATTGAAGTAGTTACTTTTCAAGCCTCAGATTACTGATGAGGGAGCCGAGTCTTAGTCAAATTAAGCATCTTGTCTAAGGTAATTCAGCAACAGATGATTGAGCAGGACCTCATGCTAGGGGCGCGCTGTCCAGCTCCCAAAGCTGTGCTGGCCTGGGAAGTGTCTTTGGCACCTGAGATAATCTTAGGTATTTTGCTTCTTCTTAAAATGCTTGGCTTTAAGGAATGTTTGATGTCTGTGGTTTTGGAAGCATAGATTCGATGAGCAGATCTCACTGAGTTATCTGATAAGTGACTTGGAAGCTCTTTTTTTTTTTTTTTTTTTTTTTTTTTTGCTTACAAGGCCATTAGTTAGTAGACCTAATTACTTTCCAGCATCTTTAACAAGGCATAATATTCATTTTAGAAATCCAGGCACTCCATACACCATTTCCTTTACTTAAAAGAGTGGTAGAAATCTATGTTCCTTGTATGGCAAGGAAAAGATGTTTAGGATTCGTGAATTTGAGAACACAGATGGGCCAAGAGTGACTTGCCTCCAGATGGCTTATGCGAGGAACTTGGTAAGAGGTGAGAGAGTGACACTAACGTGGCAGTGAATAATAAATGAGTGTTTCAATATTGGCAAACTGGAGGATTTTGAAGAATGCCGTATTTAGTTAGCTTTTGATGATTATAACCTAAGCTCTTGTATTTAATCTGTTGAAAAACTAGGCTTGTGTGCTCATCCTCATCCTCCTCTTACATCTACACACACACACACACAGACACACACACACACACACTCACACACACACACCATGTGTAAGCGACATCTCTAGTAAGTTCAGCTAAGATAGTGTTGCTGCCATTTTTTTTTCCTTTTGTTTTTTTTGAGACAGTTTCTCTGTGTAACAGCTCTGGCTGTCTTGGAAATCAATGTTGCTGCTTTTTAAATGAAACAAAAAATGCAAAAACCCAGTCTCACTGTGTAGCCCAGGCTGGCCATGAACTTGCATTGTCCTGTCTCCAGCTCCCAAAGCCTGGGATGATAGGTGCAGACTACTGCGACTGGCCGGTGTTAATTATTTATTATTTGTTTAATACCTCCTTTCTCTGAGATGCTGGGGATTGAACCCAGGAACTTAGGCATGTTGAGGAAGCTGCATCCTCATCTACATGTCATTCTCACACACACTTTCTAGAACTTAAAAGAAATTAATCTTTTTAATGTGTGTGCGTGTTTTCCCTGTGTATATGTCTGTGCAGCACATGTGTGCAGTGCCTGCAGAGACCAGAAGAGGCTGTTGGATCCCTTGGAGCTGGAATTACAGCTGGTTGTGAGTCACCTTCTGGGTGCTGGGAATTGAATCAGGAGCTTCTGGAAGAGCAGCCAGTGTTTTTAACCACTGAGTCATTCCTCCCACCCCCTGTAAGTACGTCGTTTCTGTTTTTTGTTCTTTTTGAGAAAGGGTCTCGCTGTGTAGTCTCGGCTGGCCTGGAACTCCCTATGTGGATCAGGATCATAGAGACCCCCCTGTGTCTGCCCCTCCAGGGCTGTGATTAGGGGTGTCTGCCACCACACTGAGCTCCCTCAGTAAGTACTTTTAATTGAAGGAACATATTTAATTATGTAGTCCAACTTTCTTCAAGAGATAAACAATTCCCAAGCCCATATCTCTATCCCACTACTCTTTGTCCTAGGCTCTGATGTTTCTTAACTATATATTAGATACAACTCCTGGGATGACTTTTTGGTACTGGAAACTTATACACAAAACCAGGCTCTGTTTCCCTTTATCTTTAAAAAGAAGCAAGCATTTCCATTTTCCCTATTTATTTCTATATGATTGGCATGATCTTCATTACCTCACAGTTTTTGACTTCTCTGTCTCTGATCTGGGTGTGAGCAAATCCGTAGGTGACTTGTGCTGACTGTTAGTTTGATCTGGCTCCTTCTACCTCTTACAGGGCCCTCTTACTCCTCCCTTTAGTCTGGCTCCTTAGGTCAGTGCTTTCCTTGACTCTTGCAGGCTAGACCAAGTCTCTCTTTTTTATGGGCATTGTACTTGCTTCCTGTTCTACCCAGAGAGGTTCTCTTGTCCCCTAGTAGTTTTGTAGGTTGAAAACTAGGACATTGACAGCCTTTCCCTCTTTGAATCCCTCAATCCACTGCAATGAGCATGCTCCCTGTTTCCTTTGATCTCCTGAATGAAACAACCTGCATGAGGTCTAGGCTACCAGCATCAGCATCCCCTGGGAACTTGTTAGAAGAACCCCGCCCCAGACCCGCTGAATCATGAACTCTGGGGATGGATCCCAGAAACCCGTGCGTAACAAACACTTCAAATCATTCTTAGCATGGCAACAATCAAGAACCAGAACCCTGAGGAAGCCATCTCTTTCAGCCCCAGAGGCCCTTTGGTCTACCTCTGATGTTTAGAGCAGCTTATCTGTTAGTCTCAGTCTCAGTCTCAGTCTCAGTCTCTCTCTCTCTCTCTCTCTCTCTCTCTCTCTCTCTCTCTCTCTCTCTCTCTCTCTCTCTCTCTCTCTCTCTCTCTGTATTTTGTTCTCAACACCTACCCATTTTTCTTTTTCAGACATTTCTAATTCCTTGTTTAAAATAGACTCCAAATTTACTCCACGGAGGAAGATCTTCAACTTTTTTCCTGCACTACAGGCATCTACTTTATACTGTTCTCATTTCTCCTGGATGTTACTACTCTATAAGGACATAGGTTGATGGCTGAGTGTTCTGTATTTTCAACAGGTAGAATGGTATACCGTGTCCCCAACCCAGCACTGAGGATGTATTTCATACAAATTTTTGTTGGTTTTCGTAGTAAATTGGAGGAAAAATATTAAATGTCAGACAGTAAGTATATTGTTGTTTGGAGTAAATCATGAGCCCAGCTATTCAGTGGTGGAATGTCTATGCTCAATAACTTTTGGTTTTGTCTGGGGCCACCTAAGGTTTTCCTAACCCCTCTCCTTAGGCATTAAAGGTTGTCTCTCACTCAAGAAGCCTGCAACACTCTTGATTGGTGCATGCGCTGCTGACTGGGCAGGCATTTTTGACCTCTGGTCCTTCACCTTTTACAGTGGTTAATTTACACTCTTGGGCCTTGTTCTGTTATTTGAAAAATTGGGAATCTACAGCCTGTTCCATACAGTTCTTACTGTGCAAGGATTAAATGAGATTTCAGGGGAGGTCCTGATACAACCGCTGCCCTATATTCAGTGTTCTATCAACAGTCCCTTTAGGTACTAACACCACTAGAATAGCATATTTAAAGCAAATTCTTCCTGGGCTTAGTCCTGTCCACTCATTAAAGGCCTTTCGTGAATGCATTGCTCATAGATAAGATACTTCATGGTTCTCTTCTGTGCAGACACCCTCTTTTCTACAGAGCTTCAAGTTTTAGTGCTTTATAATTATTAATGAATGCTAAGAAATATTACTTCACTTTTTGACAAATCTGTGCATTTCTTAAAATTTATCCATTCAACTTTAGTTTTAATGGATGATAGCTTACGTTCTAATAGTATCTGAAAGGTTTTTATGGTTTTTTCTTCTTTTTTAGTAGAATAAATTAGGCTAGCTAAATGGGCTCTTTGACACAATGCCCTACCAAGACTGTTGTTTCATTGTCAATGGCTGGTTTAATCAGTATTATTTGAAGGCAATTTCAGACTATTCTGGCATTTGGTTCCTTATTTAGTTTGTGTTCTTTTCCTAACACATCTAATTAATGGAACTGTCCAGTGGTCTAACATGGAGAAGGAGAGATGACGCTGTGAAAATTTGAATCACTGTGATAGCAGCTAACACTTGTCTGACTTGCTACAGTTTGTAGAGTGCTTTAACTTGCATCACACCATATTTTGGAGATCATGTGGAACTGACAGTGCTGTTTTTGCTTTTGTTTGCTAATTAGAGAATTGACGATTTGATTGCTGACTTTCCACAAAACCAGAAGGGTAGAACAAAGGACCCTGAAGTTGAGGATAGGACATTCATACAAAGAGTTGCAGTTCTTGACTAGTGATGGAGCTCAGTTGCTAGAATGCTTGCCTAGCCTACCAGAAGCCCTGGGTTGGATCCCCACTTCCACATGCACTGGGAGTGGTAGTGCATGCTTGTAATTCTAGCCCTTGGGTGATGGAGGGAGGAGAATCAGAAGACCAAGGCCATCTTCAGCTACATAGTGAGTTTGAGGCCAGGCTGGATCCATGAGAACATGTCCAAAACAAAACAAAATTTCTAATTCTTCTTGGGCTAATACACAGAAAATGATGTACAGTTTCACGTGATTCAAAAATGCTGTCTCCCTCAGTCCATCATGTGGTACAAGAGATAATCTGCTTAGGTTCAGATTTTGGCTCTGCTTCCTTTCTTGTGACAGACCTAAGATAATCATTTCATCTTCCTGAGCCTCCTCTCCTTATTCATGAATGGGGGAGCTGAGAGTATCAGCCTAGTAGACACGTCAAAGCAGTGCCTGAGACACAGTAAGCACCCTATAAGCATTAGCTGTTATTGTTGTGGAGGAGTGGATGAAGTGCCTCCTATAAAAGGTAAGTGATTGTACTTAGACATAATTATAATTATAGAAGTGGAAACCAGAGCGTCCATAAGAGTTCATTCTGACACAGCTGTTCAGTTCTTAGGCGGGGCTCTAATAGGGTAAAATGTATATGTCCTTCTTAGTTTGGATTTTCCTATAGTCGTAGGGACATTTTGGGACTCTAGTTTAAGTGGAAAAACTGGAGCCCAGGGTGTGATTTCTATTTCTAAAAACTCAAAACCCACACCAGGACTACAATAACGTCCCACCTGGCAGGAAGAATCATCCACACATCGTCCACACAGACATACTCCACTGGGATCAAAGGCACAGTAGCCATTTCCATGAGAAGTAAGTTGTTAATTGCCTTCTTTAGAAATTGTAGTTTTCCTTTTAGGATTTTCACAAGTGAAGCAAACATTCTATTTGCGAAGTTCTGTTCTTTTCTTGTGGACTTGGCAAGTCACCTGTTCCAGGAGCCCCTTTCTGATGGCAGAGGAAGCTCAGAGTCTGGCTGGCGTCAAGCTTTTTCCTTGCCAATGTCCCTGCCTCATCTCACACAATGTGGAGCTGAGAATACAAGATTGACACTGTGCTGCCTACAGTCTTTCTGTGTAAGTTTTCTACTGCTTGATTTTTTTTTTGAGAAGTGCATCTTTTTTTTTAAATGTGGAAAACCGATTAAAATGTTGGTAAATACTAGAAACGGGATTAAAATTTGCAACATTTTGAATTAGTATTAAGGTCTGGCTGTGACTTTCCTACAGATACCATGTACAGAATGCTCTTGTATCTTTGGGTCTCCTTCTCTAGCTTACAAAATACTGGGTTTCATTATCAAAACTGCATCCTCATTCTTCTTTTCTCAAACTCCCCCAACCTATTTCTCTCCCCATCTTCCAACTCCCCCTGCTCCTTAGCATTTTTTCTTCTATTTAACATATAAGTTACAGGCTGGGAAAGAAAGTCTCTTTCTCTATAAAAGCCACAGGCTGTGTGTGACGCTGGGTAATGAAATTAGATACCTAGAGAAATCTATTCATTTTTAATTTATTGATGGCTATAATCAACACGAAAAGCTCTTCTTAATAACTAATGTTGAGAACTATAGACTTTAGACATATTTATGACTTCTTCCCAGGGGTTGCATGGGTGTGACTAGACTTAAGATTTTGAATTCTTTAGGTCCTTTGGATTTCTTTCTTTTGTTTGAAGGTTCCTATGTTTTTCTCCTTGGCTTGCTGTAGAATAAGGAGAATCCCTAGTGCACCTTTAAATTCTCCAAGTCTTAGAAGTGTGAGAGCATTTTAGACTTTGTTTTTCTTTTTTTGAAAAAAAATCTAAATTTTACTGGTCTTGGTTTAAATGGTAGGTTCCTCTTTTTCCTATGCCCAATATGACCCTGGGGAGAGAATTGGTGACAAGCCACCATTTTTTTAAGTGTGTGTGTGTGTGTGTGTGTGTGTGTACTCTCACTCTTGCATTCCTGGATGTGCAGGTCAGGAGACTAGAGGATGACAGGTGTGAGTGTGGTTCTCAGAAATCTCCTCCTTTGGGACAGGGTCTCTCACTGGCCTGGAGCTCACCAAGCAGGCTATGCTGGCCAGGCATTGAGCCCCAGAGATCCAGGTGTCTCTAACTGCTTAGCACTGTGACTATGAACATGCACTATCATATCTGGGATTTTTCCTTGGGTTCCATGATGGATTTCATATTTTCACTATCCCCTAGTTATGGGGCTATCTTTGAATGTGTTTATTTCTCCATGCCTTACTATGATCCGCACATGTCAAAATTGAAATGTCTTAGAAAGTGAGCTGCTTCATAGTTAAGTGGCCCCAGGAGCATTTAGGAAACACTGTGGAACTCTTTGCAGTCACATTTTTCTCTCATACTGGATCTGGTGTTTGCTCCAGCACATGGCATCTGAGGGGTCATGGCTTTCCTAAGGAAAGAACAACCTTGCACTCAGAAGCCTTTCTACCTTCAGTCAGTTGGGTTTGTGCATACTAGCCTTTTCCATTCTGTGATTGATAGCGTTTTTTTGTTAGGTACCCATTCTGAAGCATTCCGTACTGTGTGAAAGTTCAGAGTAGTGAGTAGTCATTAGAGACTGAAGCCTCATTTAGATTCTCAAATCGAAATCGTTCTTGAAGAATACTGCTCCTCCACTGCAGATGTCTTGTGTCGATGACGAGTGTGTTCATCAGAGAACAAGCTCTCACCCGGCCTTTCATAATATAAAAGCATTTTTAATCCTTCCAAACAGGTGCTGCCGCAGTTTATTTATAACCGATGCATTAAAATGAAAAATATTGAAAGGGTCCTAAGTGGAAGGCGGCTATTGAAATATTGCCATATTTAAATGATAGGATTTTGTCAGGCTGATTTGTGGGAAAGGACCAGTCAGTGCTGGCTGGAAAAAGTGATGTACTCTAGTCTTCTCGTAAGTTCAGGAGTGGCTTTCTGCAGGGTGAGAGTCCTGTATAGGCTGGCCCTTGCAGTCAAAATGATTGCTCCCTTGCATATTCATAATCACTTGGTCAGCTCCCACGCTCTTTGACATTTCTGATCTTTATGAAGCCTGCCATCTGTTAGGCCTTTTTGACTTTCTAGACTTCCTGCAGCATAAAGATGTGAGCTCTTCCTTGAAAGAATCGGCAGGTGTTAGCCCTTTTCTTCTCAGTCCGAATTTCATCTCACACATGGGGCAGGTAAATATGCTTCTTCACATTGGCCCAGGCCTGTTGATTTGAAAATGTCACGGGCTTATAGTTTTCCTCTGCATAGCTCTTTCTTAGGAAATCTGGCCAGAGACTAAAGTGTGGTTGGGTTGTATTAATAGGTGTTTATGTCGTCCTGCGACAGCTGCTTTCACTAATTTGTTTTTACAGGGCAGTTTAGAGTAAATGAATGGCACACTGAATATTTTACTGAGATTTCAGATTATCCAAAGAATATTTTCCGGTTTACTAATTGGTAGATAATGCTGAGTACATTGATGTTGACATGAGCAAATGGATTTAAAATGATTTGAAGTGAGCTTCATTAAAAGATGCTGTAATCATAGTCAGCAGGAAATGTCAAACTTGTTTCGCCTTCATTCACTCTGGTGGACCAGGAGCTGTTGCAGTCTTTGGGTGTTGTCAGTCTTGGTGCTTTAGTTTTGGGGTGTCAAAGTTTGGGGAAAAGATGGAGATTTGTTCATTTCTTAGTATCTTTACCAGAAAATAAACAACATAAATTTCTAATTACATGAGTGGATAAATGAACATTTCTCTGAGAATTACAGTGAATTGTATTGTGGGAGTCTTACCATCAGCTAAGGATTGGATACATGGAAATCATATATTTTTTTTGGCCTACTCTGTACTGGAAGCTAATAAATTATGTAGTACTCATTCCAGCAGAAGCCTGCTCTAGAATTAAAGCTAATGTGCTCCTTGAAACACCAAAGAAAACATAGGCAAATGCATTCTAAATTCCTAGACTGACGCTTATGATACTAGATTTACCTTTTAGTTTCAATTTATTTTAAAAGGTATACAAGGTATTTGATCAAAATTAATTACTTGGGAAAAAATCTTAGGGTGGCTGATACAGGAAGTGAATATAGCAGTGAAGAGGACAAATTCTAGAACAAGGCTATTCAGGCTTCAGATCTCACTCTTGCCCATGCCGATTGTGTGACTTTTATATAAGTGAGTCAAGCAGTCTGAACTTCATTTTTTCCTCTTCAGTCCTGGAGAGAACAATCCAGAGCCTTACACAGGACACGCAGGTTCTTTACCAGTAAGCTTCATCACTAGACTGCTTTTCTTTTTTTATACAAAGTATATGAAATCAGAGATAATGATGTCTTTCTCATGAGCTTGTAGGAGTATTTATACATCTGTATCCACAGGATGCTTTTCAAGGGCAAAGCAGCTGGTGAGGGCTCCGTCGGTGTTGGTTATTGTGACCTGAGTGAATTTATATCCTTCTTTCAGGAAACTAAGGAAATACAGTGGGTCTTAGGTGCTAACACATTAACCAAACATCTTATTTCTTCTGAGTCAAGTTTAATGAAGACTTGTCATCTCACTCAGAATATAGCTATCTAGAACACAAAGAGTGCTCTGAGGCAATGTTTTGGAACTTGGGATATGACGGGACTACCCCAAATTCCTGCTATAGGATTTTGGGGGGTGCTTATTGTAGTATTCTTGACTTTCTCTTTGACAGCCATCAACTTCATTTCTCTTCAAGCCGAAATGTGCTATGCTGAAATACTAGCCTTTCCAGGCACTGATCAAGGGGGCCTAATGATTTCACAGTAAGAATACCATGATGCAAGAGTTATACAATGCTAATGAAATCTGCTGTCTGGCAAGTGACCTGTTCATTTCAGGCTCTTCATTAGCATCATATTCACCTAGATGCCCCATAAGCATTTGTACAGTTTGTGTATCTTTTAAATAGTACCAGCATGGGTCAGCTTGACATGCTAACAGTCTGACTGGATGTGCATTAGATTAAAATGCCTCATGAAAGTCACTAGAACACACACTGCCCTAGTAGGAATAATAGAGTATACTGAAATGGAGGTAGAAGGTTCTGGACTGCCCAAGTAACATAATTAAGTAACCACTATTCTTGGTTCAGAGCTTCTGTTTGAACTGCCTGTGCGCTTGAGCAGAGAGTGGCCTCCTCATCTCTTCAGTCAGGATTCTGCAAGACAGCTGGGAGGTGATTTTTTTTTTTTAAATTTTCTCTTAATGCCATGATGCATTTTGTAGGGAGGAAAAGAAAACTTCCCACTCGAATGACCCTATTAGCTTTTCTGTGTATCCTGTAAACCATGCTGGAAATGTAATAATCTTTGGTGGCTTTGAGTATGGGATACAGCCTCTGTTGACAAATGTAAAAAATGGCTCAGCAGACTGCAGATGTGGTTTGTGGGTTAGTATGGACTTCCCTCATCAATGGGGAAATGGGGCTTAAGTCAGGCTTAGAAAATGAGAAAAATGCTTAAGGGACGTGACTAATGTCTCCAATGTGCACTACGCTACATAAACCCATTATGCGCTTTAATTTAATGTTCTCTATAAAGATTCAGGACCTGTCAGTGGAAGGAAAGAAACAAGCAATCCATCTTCAGTGAATTGTGAATAGAGTTTTATATTTTAAAAATGCACACTCACCTCACCACACTTCTCCTTCATTCAGTTTTCTCCACATCTTGTCCCTTGCCCATCTCATAGTGCCACTGCTTCTGCTTCTCAGGAATTGTTTTGTGCAGTGAAATTAGACTAATGTGTTAAATATTTAACATTGCTAATTGATTCACGATAAAGGGAAAAGGAATAGATGCAGAATCGTTCAAGCCCTCGTCAGCAGACTTGAGTGCTCAAGACTACAGAAAAATCTGTCTGGAAGAGGACCCATCTCACCGTCTCAGGGGAATGTGGCCTATGGATAACACAGCCTTCCTTGTGGTGGTGATTGTGTCACAATGGTGTGAGTGTGTGTGTGTGTTGTGTATGTTGGGGAGGGTGTTTACTTACACCTGGGAGTCAGAAAACTGTTTCATTCCATAGAAAGTTTGTGCTCTCCCTCTTATTTTCAGGCGTCTGGAGTAGATCGGAGATGACCAGATGGATGAGGTATTTTAGTGATTTTATGTCTTTCGCATGCTAGGAGTGTTAACACACTTGCCTGTACTTCACTAAAGCAAGCCAGAATTTGCCATGATTTTAGGTGATGAGAAAGGAATTAGAAACTGTACTGGGTCAGAGTAGAATTTTCCATTATGAAAACATAACCTTTCCTAGGGCACCCAGTGAAATGTCAGCTATCCAGGTTTGCCTGCCCTCCCTCCAAAGGAAAGGGAAGCGGATCTCTGCATCAGACTTTCCAGAGTCCAGTTCTAGGATGTACTTATATACTTCATTCTCTTTTTATGTTTTTTGTGGCTGCTTTATACAGATGAAAGGTACTTCTGACATCATTTTGTTGTTGTTGTTCAAATTGTTTTAAATAAGAGAAGGCTAATAGTATGTTAGGAAATATGAGAAAATATATAAATTTATGTTGTAGCAAATGTCAACACTGGGAATTAGTTTTACTTGTTCCTCTCCCCACCCTACCGTCTTAGGGAGTGACATTAGTAAAATGAGGCAGGGGCAGAATTGTTTAAAGGATGGATGAAATGTGTAGGGTGAGATACTGAAAAGTTTGGTGAGCGAGAGATGAGAACACCCACCAAGGGTCAGGGATGGCTCCCACGAGGGTGGGCTTCAGGTGGTTTGTCCATTCCTGGGGATTACCCTGGATGTTTTGTTTGTAGTTTTCTGGGAGAGTCAGTGTTTTCCTCGGTTCTTAAAGGGATGAAGAGACTGCAAGTAGGCTATTCCCACCAGTCATCTCCAGTACTGTACACTTCCCTAGTCCCACTCATAGCCCTACATCCCTGTCCTCTTGCCTTCTCTTTATCTTCTGCTCCACTGCCTCTCCTAGGTGGGACACCTTTTGGAGAGGATGATCTAGGTGGCAGCCATTTTGACTGCTCTACAGACTAAAAGGACCTTCCTTAAAGCCCTGATTGGCTCAGCCTGAACAGAAGCTGTAAGTCTTGTGATGCCAACCCTTTCCTTGTTGATAACATAATGATGGTTTACTAACTTCCCTTGCTTCCTCCCTCCCTCTCCTCTACATCAAAAATAAATTACTTGTGGAATATTTAATAGGTTCACGGGGCTCTGCTCTGGTGTTATCTGTTTTAATTCCGTCTGAGATGAGATGCGGCACTTGTCAGCAGAGGCGCCTGACGATGTCGGTACACCTTGCTGAGCACAGGTCACGGTGGCCTGCAAACCTAAATTGGGTGGTTCAGCAGAGGAAGCCTCCTGCTGCTGAGTGGGAGGACTGGAAGGCTAACCTCAGAGCTCACATTTAGCTGCTGGGTGTTATGCAGATGATCTGCCTGGCTCCACGCTCCCTGCCCACCTACTGCAGTGTCCTGGGCTGCTCTTTGGACTTTTTGTGGTCCAGAGGAAGCAGTCAGCTTTCTGAGATCTATCTTGCAAAATGATATTTTTGAAGGTCACCAAGCGTCGGTGGCCTGCAGTTAAGCATTATCTGCCGTGCCCGCCCTGTGGTATTTGGCACCATTAACTTCGGTTTCCTTTTACAAATTCCTCCATTTGTTCTGCCGCACTGCCTGGTTTTGGACAGCTTTATTTGGTGGCACTTGAGCTGGCTCTTTTTCCTTCTCCTACCAGCTAACCGTTTCCCTACATTTTGTCCTTGGCCATTTTCTTCTCTTTTGTCTGGACGTTCTGTCTTCTAGATCTTACTTCTTCACAGGCTGTTTTGCGTTCTCTCCACCTGGACCCTGTCCCCCTTTAGGAATTTCTAAAATGCATTGTCAACTGCCTTCTGTCCCTAGTTCACTGCTTCAACAAATTCCTGTTTAAAACAGAACTTAGGGCTGAGTGATAGCCCTGTCTGCAAAGTGCTTGCTTTGAGTGTGAGCACTTGACACCTACCCCCGCCTCCCCAGATCCCATGTAAGACACCCCCAAACCAGGCTTCTGGCAAGATTATAACCTGGTGCTGAGGAGGTGGAGACTGGCAGATCCCTGGGACTTACTTACTGGCCCCAGTGTAGCCTGCCTTGGTGAGTTCTAGGTGGTTGGAGATCAAACAAGGTTTATGGCTCCAGAAGAGCAGGTAAATAAACATAAACATAGCACAGCTCCATTTTATCTTTCCATCTCAGTTTCCACACATACACAGCACACCAAAAGGGTAAAATAAGAATTACAGGTATCGCCTCCACAGTCACTGCCAAAAGCAGACCCCTGAAGCAGTTGGTCCATGTTTTTCCTTCCCTTTTCTGGGCTCCCAGTCACTCTCCTGGGAGCCTCCAGGCCTGAATCTCTGCAGATGCACAGCTCTTCTCTCTGCATGTTATGTGTACATGGATCTGGTCCAGGGCTTGTTCGTCTTAATGAAGCATTTTCCATCCGGACTTTCCATTACCTTCCTTGGGTCAGCTAGTGATAATAGTCCTCTATGACAGAGGTTCTCAATCTGTGGGCTGTGACCCTTTCACAGGGGTTGCCTAAGAGCATTGGAAAACACAGACATTTACATTGGATTCATAACAGTAGCAAAATTACAGCTATGAGTAGCAACAAAATAAATTTATGGTTGGGGTCACCACAACATGAGGAACTGTATTAAAGGGTCACAGCATTAGGAAGGTTGAAAACCAATGCTCTACAGCATGATCCATCCCTATACTACAGATGGATTTGTCTGTCTCCAACTCTGTTATCACCACCATCTGGCCCTAGAGGCCAGAGTTTTCAAAACAGGATTCCTAGGCTGCCTTTTCACCTGTGTGAATACATTGTCCGAATATACTATCAACCGCTTTGCAGTTTCTCACTCTTAGGAATTTTTTTTTCAGCATTCTTCTTTTCCCGTATCTATGCTTTGAGGTTTATATTCCTATTTGAAGATCAAGTCTGCCTTGACTGCCTTTACTTTATTGGAACTATGATTCATACTCTTTGTGGGGGAGCAGGGTCTCATGTAGCCCAGGCTGCCTTTGAACTCGTTATGTTGCAGAGGATGACTTTGAACGTTTGTTCCCCTGCCTTCACCTTCCAAGTATTGGGATGACTGCCTTCTTGCTCCGCCAGACTGGGGCCTGAACCAGAGGCTAAGGGCATGGGAGGCAGCGCTCTTCCAGGTGAGCCATTTTATTCCTTATGAGGTTTGTAACTTGTGCTTTGTGCAGCACTGTTTCCATTTCATCACTCAGCTAGACTACAAATACTAACAGAGTAGAGGCTTTCTCTGCACATACTTCTCTTTCTCCATTTTGTATGCCACCCAGCACAGTGCCATGTAAATGTTAGGAACCCAATAAATATTTATTGAATGGATTAATGAACACCTACACTGAAATTCTACTTAGGTTAGCAGGCTAACTTGAAGGAACTAAAGATCTCTTCCCAGTAACGATCTTTTGTCTAATTGTTTTGGAGCCTTTCTGCTTAGCCATGCAAACTGGCATGGGTTCATGATTCCAGAACCTGAAATAATCTGTATCAGAAAGGAACCAGGTTGTAGGTGTACAGGATTTTAGTACAAGAAAAATGGGAAACACAGTGCCTGTGACCAGTTGTCAGTGTAAGCTATGTGGGTTTTTGTTTGTTTTTCCCTTTTAAAAAGAAGGCTTTTTTCCCCTAGCACTCGGCAGTCCTAGGTTTTTCTTCCCTCCTACATAGGCCTGAATCATGGCAACAGCAGGACAAGGGTGGATAGGAAGAAGAATTAAAGACAGAGAGAAAATATGGTATCTAACCATGTTCATTACCCAGGATACAATGTCATTATTATTATGGCTATTGTTATCACTTCTGCTTTCACCATTTATCATCTAAAAACACTGTGGTGACATTGTATTTTTATAAAGATTCTTAGGGAATTATGTACACCCCATAGTGAAAGGTTAATACATGGCATTTAAGCCTACAGCACTTTGGTTACCTGTGGGAGAGGATTTTGTCAGACCAGTAAAGCCATGTGTAGTTGAGATGTATTGTTCCGGGCTATTTGTAAATATTGTATTGTGTGACACACTTCCAGCACCTGGAAAGCCTGGCCTCTGGGACTGATCTGAGGAGCTGTTTACAGTTGTGGCAAACCACTACCATGGCCAAAGGGAAAAGGTCTGCTTTGAGAGTGGACTTCAATTGAAGGGGGAGTGTACGGCTCCCTTAACCCCTCCATGGAGCCTGGCTGAGCACAGCAGTGGCTGCTAGGAGGGAATGCTGGGAGGCTTCAGAGAGCCTGTACACGACAGGAGCGGCTGCTCTGGAGACAGAATCTTCTTTCTGAACCCACCTGCTAGCTGGAGGGAAAAGGTGCCAGGCGTTCAGGTCTGCTTGCTGGCGCATCCAAAATTTAAATCCTTTCTGTGGGAAATCAGTAGAGGGTTTAATAGAAGGTTAAACAAATTACACATAAACATACAGAAGTAGTCTGGCCCAAGTATGGAAAGGCCAGAGAGCTGGAGTGCTATGGTGAAGTCCTAGGAGGTAATTTATTTTTAAAATGTATTGGACCCACTGAAGCAGAAGTGTGAGGATAAGAGAAACCATATGCACGTGTGGTCCAGAATGCAATTCTCCAGATGCCTGAGATGGCTGCAACTAGTGACTAAGCCGTTTTGGAGTAACTTTGTGTCAGCCTTTCCAGTTTAGCCACTTCCAGTGCTGCAACAGGGGAATGACAACTTGTCAGTGCTACCCAGCGCTACCCTTCAGCTGCACTGCAGGAAGGGAACAAGACCCTTATCGCCCCTGAGCTGAGCATGCTCTCTCTCTCTCTCTCTCTCTCTCTCTCTCTCTCTCTCTCTCTCTCTCTCTCTCTCTCTCTCTCTTTCTCTCTCTCTCTCTCTCTCTCTCTCTGCCTTTCTGTCCTCCCCTTTCCCCTGAGACAGAGGACAAGGAGAAGAGGGTCCCTCATTTCTTCCCTCGGGATGGGGGTGGGTCTGAACAAAATTTTACTATGTAGTTTCCCCCCCCTCCCCCCAAAATGTAATCATGCTCTTGTATATTTTATGTTTGGGAAGTAGAAAATTAAACCAGATACGGTGGCACATGCTTGCAATCTCAGTACCAGGAGGCTGAAGCAGGAGAATTGCCACAAAGTTCAAGGCTATGTAGGGACAACCAAGCCCGTAAGGGCTACAAACCAAGGCCCTTCTTTAGGGGGAAAAAGTTATAATAGAAGGATAGACTTCTTTTTTGAGGGTGGTGGTGTCTTAAAGTTATTTGTTTAATCCGGATCTTATTGATTGGGGGAGTGGGTATGCATGCTAGCCATGAGAATAATCTGCAGTAACATCTAATCAGAGAGAGAATCTAAAGGAATAAAACTAGAGACAAATCACGGGCTTCAATACAGAAGTGCATTGTGTGGCAATAGCACTCCTTTCCATTCATTATTGCAGTTATAATTATGGAACCCAACATATTTAATTGGCACGGTGTACTCTTCTCTACTGAATAGATTGCATTGTTCGTGTTTGAAAAAAAGACAACCCTTATGCATCATGAATCCATGCGCATGTTGCTCTTTGGCTCTCGAGAGGTTTCTTTGTTTACATGATGAGGGATGAGTTGAACTGTGGAGCCTTGCAATTTGTCATATGCAAAGATGAAGAGGAAACTCTGCTCTAACTTTGAAAGGCTTTGGATAATTTAAGAAAAATCTGGTAGATCTTTGGGAAAATATATGTTTTAACTTAGAAAGATGTAAATGAAAATATCATTTGAGTCCAGTATATAAGCCGGTCTTTTATCTGATCCCAGAGGACCTGATGTGTGCTGAGAGGTTATTGGTCGGCATGTTTGAATTTAAACCTTAGGAGTGGTATTCCTGCAGAAGCTTCTGCTTCCTGAACCCCTAGAAATGAGAGCAGTGCTGAACCCTGTGGAAAGTAAGGGAACTCATTCGCATAGGATTTTCTAGTTAACATCAGAGACTTTTAGCTTCCCAAATCTAATGCACAGGCTCTAATGGAGGGCTAGCAATCCTCATAGCTAACATTCATGAATGTCTGCTGTCTTCCAAGCCCTGTACTAAGTAAGCATCTTCTAGTCATTGTTCTCTCAACTCTCCCAGTGTGTGCTCTGATCCCCAGGCTGGGGATCAATCACACCATTTTCTTGTTTGCTGAGCTCTGGGATGCGATCCCAGTGGCCTTTCACCTGCGTTTGCTGTCTGCTGTAGAGTGTAATGGGAAGGCAAGGCTCATTGTCTGAAAGCCTTCATCATTTTACCTACATCATTCCTCACTACATGCCTGCATTTGTACTACTGAAAATTAGAGCTCTCTCTGGAGATTGTCCCCAGAACATAGGCTGTGACCTCCACAGTTCAGGTTTGAGAACACAGCCGTAAACACATTCTGTGGGTGCCACAGGTAGGCCTGCTCTTGGATGCAGAAGGCCTCTAGTTCAATTTCTTGCTGCAATGGATTCTTCACAAATAAGGAGACTCCTTCATTTGCTGTTTACTCACATGGATTCCTTCTGTATTCTGTACTGTCCACATCAGGCTTTGCAATTTTTATATATTCTTGCCAGAATGCGCTTATTCATTAGCTGTTTTTATTAGTGTTCCGGTTGAGATGCCATTTTCCATTCGAAACTCCAATTTTCTGTGGCTTTTAATTTTACAAAACAATTACCTACTGGGCTGAAACTCCTTAGGCTGCTTCTCCTCCCGGGGAGGAGGTCTGGGGGGAGTCTGTTCCACTTTTCCTGGCAGCCTAGACATTTATATTCATGCAAGTGCTCTTTAAATAAAGTTGCAATTGCTTAATTATTTAAGTAAACGGGAACTGAATGATTTAGGAATTTTTCTAGGAGAACAAAAGGCTCTCAATTTTCTTCCTGCCCCTCACTCAGATGTTTAGTGTGTTTTTGTACTGGTCAACTAAGAGTAAGTTTGTTTCTCACTTGTGTTTTGGTATATCTAGAAATCTGGGGCTATTTAATTTGAAATACTTTTTTCTCCTTCTTTCTTCAAGACAGGATTTGTTCGTGTAGCCCTGGCTGTCCTGGAAGTTGCTTTGTATACTAGGGTGCTCTCAAACTCAGAGATCGCCTGCCTCTGCCTCCCAAGAGCTGGAATTAAAGGTGTGCACTACCAGGCCTGAGTTCTTAATCAGGCTAAACACATGGATTTTATGTCTCCTTTTTGGGGGGGGGAGTGCTGGGTTCCAAATCCAGGGTCTTACATACTAGAAAAGGGCTCTACCCCTAACTTACGTACACCTGTAGTCCCTAAACCCATGAATTTTATAAGTTAAGTTTAAATTTTTAGTTTATTTCTAAATGCTTATATTGAATAATGTCTTCTTAGGCATATGATGGTGAATATCTATGCTTTTGTCCATTTCTTGAGTACCTACTGTGTGAAATGGTGAGTAGCAGAGTAGAAGGAGTACATAGTGAGTCTGGAAGGCCTGGGCTTTGATTCTGACCTTACCTCCTACATGGGCTGTCACCTTTGTAAGTGACTTGACTTCTCTGAGTATTAGATTTCTCTGGGGTGGCCCAGCTTATTAGGGAAATGCATACAGAATCCCTTCACTGTACCTAGTGTTCCCAAGGTACTGTGGGGACTGCACAGTCTGGCCAGGCACCGTGCTAACAGGACTTCAGCAGGGGCAAGAGCTGATGGTCTGGTAAGGGCAAGGCATTTCAAGCAGTGGAAACAGTGCAAGCAGAAAGGTGTCTGTGAAACCATGGAAGTCCCTTATCTATTTGGAAAGCCATTAGTGTTCCAGTTTTCCTAACCCAAGCGTTAATGTAAGTGCAGCTACTAAGTGCAGGGATGTTCGGGAGGTTTGTGGTGTACGTGGCATCTGTTATTTCGTTTGATCTTTGCAAACCCCCATGTGACCAGCAGGGATTACCACCTCTATTTCACAAGGGATTTGAATGATTACACAGTCACATGGCTGGTGCAAGAGCTGGGATTGAAGTCCAGGTTTTGTATTTCCTGTCCAGTGCTCTTCTGTAATATTCAGAGTCGTTGGCCTTATCTGCATACACAAGTGCTAAGCCTTTAATGGTAATTTAATGAGACTTTATAATGTTCTTTTTACTTAAACATTTTTACTTAAACTCATCTGATGAGATAAAATTATATAAAATGAAATTGAGGTTATACATTAGCTTCTCTATATATGTCACTTGTGGCTGTAATTAAAAAAAAAAGTTAAAGTGTAGTTATTTTTTTCCCTGGATATGGAGACTCCAAATGTCACTTCTTTACCTCCTTGTCTGGTCTTCTTACTTTCCTTTATTCTGGCTTCACTGCCTTTCATGTCTTTTAGAATGAAGAAATCACATTCCCTTATGTGCATTCTGATTCTCTGAGAATGTAATTAAGAGTCCCACCTACCCAGGCCTTCCTCCTTTAATGACAAAAACATATTTTGGGGGAGGTTTTCTCTTTTACAGCTGTACTTAAGGACGTTAGTTTCTTGGCAAGACTATCAAAGATTATACCTTTTTGTTGTCATCTAAAATATTTTATTGATTGATTGAGCGTGCGTGCGTGCGTGCGTGTGTATCTGTGCACGCACGCACGCACATGCACGTGTTTAGAGGAAAGCTTGCTGAAGTCCATCAGGGTTCTGAGAATCTAACTCAGGGAATCATGCATGGTGGCAAGCAGCACTTTCCTCCCGAGCCTTTGAACTGATGGTTATGTCGTGTGTGTGTGTGTGTGTGTGTGTGTGTGTGTGTGTGTGTGTGTGTGTGTGTGTGTGTTCTCCACCTGTATGTGCACATGTGCTTTCTTTCCATGGTATGCATATTTGGAGGTCAGAGGTCAGTACTGGGTACCATCCTCAACCACTCACCACCTTAGTTTTGATACAGGGTCTCTTATTGAACCAGGACCATGCCTTTCAGGCAACACTGGCTGACCAGCGAGCCCTCAGTATCCTCAAATCTGTGTGTCCCCAGCACTAGTTTTACAGATGGTGACACCAGGTTTGGCTTTTTATATGGAACTCAGGTCCTCATGCTCACACATCAAATACTTTACCAACTTAATCTCCCCAGCCTTTCCCCACACCGCCTTTTAAAGCCACTGCTTGAACAAGGAATACCACCTTCCGTTCTCTTGTCTTTAGGACCTGTGCCACTGTGCCAGTTCCAAGGTATTCAACATGAAGGGCGGGAGCCCGGCCCCACTTCTCAGGAAGTACTCACTTGAACCCTGGAGTTGTTAGATCCTGCCAGTTACTGACATTTCCAAATAAGTATGCAGGGCATGTGTGTGCTTTCAACTTGATTTCTGAATACGAAGTTGCTGTGTGAGGAGAGAAATGCTAATGTCCTGGCGATCTGTGAAATGCTTCTCCCTGTTGGGTACTCTACAGACCCACAGGTTCCTTTTGCTCCCTAGGAAGAGTGCTTGGAGGATCCATCTATCCTCTTTGTTTTCTGCAGGAAAGAGCTTTTAAAGTTCCCCTAGCTGCGCAGATGTGACTCGGGCCCTCTGGTCTTCTATGTGTGGCTTTTCTGGAATATTCAGAGATTTTCCCAAAGCACTTGGCTCTTGGGTGCACTTCCACAGTTGAGAGCATCAGTTAACATGCCAGGGCTCCTTTCACACTTGGATGCTAAGTACATTATTATTTAAAGCTGCATATGGGGATTTTCTACCAGGGACTGGATTTATCTGTTTCTTCTGTTTGAGTTTTTGTCTTTGAAGTCTTTCTATTCTTAGAGATACTCCTGCTCCTCAGCACTGCTTTTATTTTTTTTCTTTTTCTTATTTTTTTCCAAAGCGTATGAAGAATTGTAAAGAAATACCTGTTAAACTTTCCAGTGTTACCTGTGATGTTTGGAACCTTCTGAATGAGACCTTTTGAGTTCTCATTCAATTGCACTCACTCAATTTTGCAATCAGTTGCAAAAAAGTGGGAAGAAACCACAGGCTGGTAGCTGAGGTCCAAGAAGGACTTGCCATTTTAATAAAACGAATTTGAAGAAGAGAGTCCAATAACACTGACCTCTGCTCCCTTGGGGCTTTCCTCAGCCTCACTAGAGAAAGTCTTTCCATGGAAGGCAAGGACAGCCTGGCACTTCCTCTCCAGCTCTTCTAAGAAAGGGGTGCTTCTTGTGCTATGACCTGGAAGGAAAGCTAGGAGAGACAGAAATGCTTTCTTTTTCTGGTACCAGAAGTTGGAGGAGGTAGGGACAAGACTGTCATTTAAAGACAGACAGATGCCCAATTTAAGAACTAGTTCCTAGGTACATCTTAGGGAATGAAGTTTCAAGGAGTGGCCTTTGGCTGTTGTGTATAGCTAGCTGCAGGGGCACTTGTGAGGATGCTGCCTTTGACTTCTGGAGGGAGGGAGCAGGGATGTTGCCTTTGACTTCTGGAGGGAACAGGGATTGTGGGCTGGTGAAGAGATGGCTCAGTGGGTCAAGGTCATGGGGTGGAAAGGAACTGAGTGCTGGAAGTTGTGCTTTGGCTTCCAAATACGATGCCCCCCCCCCCCCACACGTAAATAAATGAATAATGTTAGGTCTCATCTCCTTCGGGAACCTGTTATTTTGTATGGAGATTTCGAGGGATTTAGGAGGTAAGCTGTATGATCTTTCCATTTTGTAAGGCTACAGTGAAACTGTTCCTTGACCCTGTGGAGAAACTAGTTTGTTAAGGTGTGAGTATGTTTAAATAGCCCAAGGTTGAACTGGAAACACTGCCAGAGAAATGTCTGCCTGGCAAATTGTGATTCTGCTCCTAGAGGAGGCCTCTGCTTCCACCCTGGATTTCCCTGGCAGGAGGGGATCTTCTGCCTACTCCTCAAGTTTTTTCTTAAATTCCTCTGCTTTGTATAGTGTCTCTGGGAACCATTCATCTCTGTCACCTGCTCCACTTCCGCTATTTTTAGCCTGGTGCCAAAGACCTTACAGCTTCCTCAAGTGAAGGCTAAAGAATTAAGATCTGTTGTAAACACAGGCTCCTCATCCAAGCACTTTTATCTTCTTTCTTCAGGGGTTCTTCGGAATCAGCTTTACTCCATTAGAACCCGGAGAGGAGCACTTGGGCTCTCAAGGAAGGGGCCCCCTACTTCCTAAGAACACCCTACAAGAAATACCTAGTGAAAGGATCACTTTTTTCTTCTGCACCTATTTTCAGATTCTAGTGTTAAGGTATAAAACAGTAAAAATTATGTGGGGTACTCCCTGTGACTAGGAGGCTGTATCTGTGAGTTTGTTTAGGAATGTTCCAGAGTTTATTTAGCTCAATCCATTATTGTAGTGTTTAACTTCAGATTTTTATTGCCTTAGGCTCTTGTGTAGGTAAGTACTTTATTTTACGAGAATCTGCCTTGTTGATTTGGATTGAGAAAAACTGGCCACTTGTAGAAAAACACTGTTCTGGGCACATACCATCTGAGTACTTCTGTTTTATGTGTTTGTAACAGCTAGACTAACCAGACAAGCCATAGTTTAACTGTCCACTTAGGCAAAACTAGCCTAACTAATATTTTATCAGGCAAAGTGATACATGCCTGTAGTTGTTTTTATGACCTTGAAAGAAAATGAGGATGCTCACTCAGTCATTTCTTCTACCTCACATCAGTCACTCCCACTGTGTACCTTAAAACTTCTTTTGGAGCTTAGTGTGGTGGCACACACCTTTAGTCTCAGTATTTGTGAGGGAGAGGCAGGAGGATCTCTGTGATCTGTGAGTTGAAAGCCAAGCCTGATTTACATAATGAGTTCCAGACCAGCCATGGGTTACATTGTGAGTCTTTACCTCAAAATTAAAAAACAGCTGGGCGGTGGTGGCGCACGCCTTTAATCCCAGCACTCGGGAGACAGAGCCAGGCGGATCGCTGTGAGTTCGAGGCCAGCCTGGGCTACCAAGTGAGCTCCAGGAAAGGCACAAAACTATGCAGAGAAACCCTGTCTCGAAAAACCAAAAAAAAAAAAAAAAAAAAAAAAAAAAAGAAAGAAAAATTAAAAAACAAAGGTTGTTTTGGAGACTGAAATGTGATAGATATTTTCTAGAATGGCATTGTTCACCAATGTAAACTTTGTACCTATTTTTTTTTAAGATGAAGAAAAATGTTTAGTAAATTATTGTATGTTTTATTCTACCCTTCCCAAGTTGAGTTTTGTGCTCTTTTTATTTTTATCTCTCCATCTATGTTTGCAGGGCTGCCTTTTTCCCCCAAGTGTTAATGTAAACATATTTTATTTTGAGACAGATCAGTTCACTTCCCCCTGGAAATCCTTGCCTATGATGTGGTAAACCTCAATATAACTCTCTGGCCCGAATGACATTTCATAACTGTGTACAAATCAAACAGACTGTTGATATTAAATGACAACATTTAATGCCTATGTCAACAATTCACTTAAGTCTCATTTCATTAAAATACTCCTGATCCAGGAACAGCCGCTTGTCTAAGTAGATAAAGCACTTGACTTTCACCTCTAGTTTCCAGGAGAATCATAGTTGGTGAGCTGTAATTTGGATGGAATTTATAGGTTCTGGCCCGTGGGATTGGAACAGAAATCTAGTTCTTATGATCAGGGGAAATCCTAAGTTTCCTGGTCAAAAGAAAGCATCAAAACCAGTGATTCTCCCCACCCCTCTTTATTTTCTGTGCCATTCAGTTTTTTTGGGTGATTTCCACCCTCTCCAAACCTTTTTAACTTTAAATAAGAAACTAACATAGTTAAGAAAGTTAGTGTGAGTCATTTGAATTACTTTTCCTATCTTTTTTTTTAACAGTCACAACTGTAAAACAGTTTTTATAAGGTTTTTTTTTTGTTTCTAGTTTTTATTTTTAATTCTAATTGACTAACCAATAAACCAGTTGGGAGCCAGGGACTTCTTTTGTAACTCAGGCTGGCCTTGACCTAGTTGTCTGAGGTTGACCTTGAACTTCTGATTCTCCTGCTTTCACCTCCCAAGTGGTGGGATTCTAGGCATGCCCACCACACCAGCAGTGTTGGATTGATTGCCTGACTACCAGCTACATTCTCAGCCCAGGCCCCTCAGCTTTTCTTCTAGGTTTGAGAACATTTTAGTTTATGGATGCCTCTTGTGGACTCTTTCTAGGACTTCCTAGAAAGAGCTGGTTCTCCCTAAAAATTTGATTGATTGATTGATTGATTGATTGTGTATGTGTGTGCCTGAGTGTATGTATGTATGTGTACCATATGCCTGCAGGAACCTTTGGAAGTCAGAAGGACATTTGATCCTTTGGTACTGGTTGTAAGTGGTTGTGAGTCACCATGTGGGTGCCAGGACTTGAACCTAGGTCTTGTGCTCTTAACTGCTGAGCCACTTCTTCAGCTTAGGGGACTGTCTCTTCCTGGTTTCCAGACTGTAATAAAAGTCTGCAGATTTATGTGACAGTCTTACACACACGTTGACCCCTCTGACTCCCTTTGGCTAGGAAAGAAGGCCAGCCCTGCTAGGACCCTCTTCTTATGCTGAGATGATCAAGGGTGGTGTTTCCTGCATTTCTATGCAGGAGTGCCCCTGTCTTAATGAAGGTAGTAAGTAGTCTGCCTGTAAGTGGCCAGCCTGGATATTTGAATAAAAGGATTATTGTCTATTATTAGAACTACAGTTGCTTCTGCTCCTTTGATAATCTCATCCTGCTTCAGGCCCTGGTCCTGATCACCCACTCAGTCTTTCTGCATCGTACCTCTTGCAATGCAAGCCCTCAGCAAGTTCAGGGTAATAGAGACTATTGGCTGTGATACTGTCATCTCCAAAAGGCCACAAGTGGGAAAACACTGGGGTTGTACTAGATTTTTATATACTCTGGTGAAAGGAGAAAAACTCTGAAATGAATTACATCTTTTGCCTCGGTGAAAAGGTGTCATTTGAAATAAGTGGCTGTGTGTGTGTGGCTTCTTTCAGGTCTTGATAATTTAGGGAAGGCAGATAATTAATACAACCAAGATGACAGTGGTCTGTAATTGTCTGCATGCTATGGAAGTCAGACATCTCCCTCCCTTCTAAGTCTGGGAGAATTGCTCCAGTGTATGAGTGAAGAAGACAAAACTAGCTATAGCAGTGGTTTCATTTCTAGATTATTCCAAAAGCGATTTAAAAGTCAGCACAAAGTGTGCTTCACAGAAGCAATTTCATGGCTCCTTTAGGTTTTTTGTGTAAACCCAGATAACCAAAATGTTAGCCCTGATTGATTACTGAAAAGGAAGGAGTTACATCAAAGATGTGCTGAAGCCTGGGTACAGGATAAAGGCTCTGGGGCTGGGGTCAGGATCCCACACTAGTTGTGTTCTTTCATAGAGTCTGTTGTGATTGGGAATGAAAGGGGCATCGGAAAGATGATCATTATTTGAGGACTGTTTCTGAACTTGAACTCTGCTAGCTTTGGATCCCATTCATACACTCACTGGCTGTGATAGCCATTTTCCATTCCATGAGATCAGTTTGGAGCTTGAGCATAATTTTATTTCTGCTTCACAGTTCTTAAAATCCTGTTTGGAAATGTCATTAGGAGGATAAGGGATGTAATGAAAACTACGTTTCCTCATGTACCAAATCAAAGTGCATAGTTATGGAGCCGGCTATCTATACTTCACAACAGTTAACAAAATGAATTGGCTGCTTCCTGCATTTGAAGTTGCATAGTGGAAAATTCAATGAAACATTCAATAACTGGAAAGATCACATCAGAACCGAAGACTCATTGAGCAGGAGCCCCCCCCCCCCCCATATTATAAGGGTAAATGTTCGGTTTAGCACCAGTGAGAAAGGCTGTGAATGAAGTTAAGAATGGTGGGAGGCCTGGAGGTAGAAAGATAAGTTAGAGGCACTGTGCCTGGAAACCCAAGCTGGAGTGCCAGCAGAAGGAAACTGACGGAAAGATGGGCCTTTGGGGACCGGTATTTTATAAGAATGGTGCTCCTGTCACTACCATCCATTGGAGGCTGAAAGTTATTTTTGAAACTGTCATCTGTCAGGCTCTTCCCTAGGGCAAAAGACCTCAGGTTATTGGTTGAACTTGCTCGGACAAATCCAGTGAGTCTGCTCAATCCTTATGTTGTGTACAAAGTTACGGGGTGGAGTGAAAGGTGGTGTTTTTTTTTTTTTTTTCTTCTCTCCATACTTGGTAACAGTTGGGATTTACTCTGTAAGTAAATGAATTGAATGAGTGAACAAAAATGTAAATGACAAGGCTTATTTTTTTTCTGGAGGAGTTTCACTTACTATGAAGAGATTTGTCATGAACTTGCTTTCCCTGACACACAATGGAAAATAAAATTCAACAAAACGTATACTTTAAGGAGTATGTGTTTGCGCACCTGTGCGTGATTCAGTTTGCTCTGACATAATGAGGCTGTTAAACTCACCAGAATGGGCAACACTGTAAAGGTAAGCTGCTTTAAAATGTTGTTGTCACACACTGGCTTAATGGAATACATGTTTTCTTATAGAACATGGAGAGCATCTCGAGGTGGCATTGTAAGGAAATGCACCTTGCCATCCTAAGCAGTGGGCACACCTTTTCAGAATGCAAATGTGCAGGACCGACTGGAGAATTATGAGCAGTTTGCATATTTTTGAATTTTCTTCATCTGAGTTTATAAAGGTTGGTGGTAGGAAGAGACTGCTTCTGATTATGACTCTTTCATGGAGAAAAACAGTTTTACCCCACTGACCTTAAGTGCAAAATGGAGAGTAATTCGAAGCCCCCAGGGGGCTTAGGAAATG
The DNA here is from genome assembly GCF_049852395.1 of Peromyscus maniculatus bairdii. NCBI lineage: Eukaryota > Metazoa > Chordata > Mammalia > Rodentia > Cricetidae > Peromyscus > Peromyscus maniculatus. The sequence goes on from NC_134858.1 coordinate 44,599,408, forward strand.
AAGCTGGCTTCTTGGTTTTGGCAGGCAAAGGGTTAGCTGGTAAGATCATTGAGCCCCTTAGCTGACAGTGCTGACAAGCTGAGCCTAGAGCATGTGTGCTGTACCAAGCACAATCATTATTTTCATTGGCAAATGTATCGCTCACAGTTCTGGGTAGTCTGTCCATTTTGTCAGTGATTTCATCTAGGTGGAAAAAGGCATGTGGTATGAACTGCTAGTGTCGCACATCCCTGCAGGCGTACCTGGCAGGTTCCATTCCAGCTTTTAATGAGGAGCCTTGCTTTATGTTAGGGTCCTGCTGGTGGCTTGCAATATCTTTTCTGGGGTGTTTTAAAGTGGAAGTAAGGTCTTAAATTGAACAAGGTGTCTGCAGGAAAGTTAATGAGATTCCCTTTTCCCCTCTCTTGTTTTCTGCTCCTTGTAAAATTGATAATTAGGGAAGATTTTAAGACAGACTAAAAAAAAATCTAGGTGACACAGGATCCTGTCTATGGGAATGACTGTTTTTTCAGGGCCATAATAACTTAGGAATTGCAGTAAGGAAGCTGAAGATGGAAACATCATATGTTTGAGCTGCACTGTATGTTTGCAGTGGTTTGATTCCACAGTCTGGGCCAGTGATACAGGACACTGGGAATCATGGTGTTTTTTTTTTTTGTATTCTTTCCCCAAGAATTATGCTGGCACATTTACAGGAGGAGGAGGAGGAGGAGGAGGTGCATGTTGACTTTGTACCATTGCTACAAATCCCATTCTTGTCCTTTCATTCTTTAGAGCGATGTTCTTCCTTACATTTCACATGCTTGCACCAGCCATTCTTGTCTTTACTGTGATTTTATCTTAGAATTGCAAAATGAAAATACCTACCTAAATCTAATTCTTTATATATGTTATCAATTTTCAAGATACTTTTGGAAATATTCTTGGAAAGAAAATGCAGGAATTTTCGTGCTTTGACATTCTCTTTAGATCAACTGAGGAATGTGCATTTTTTAAAGCTGCATGCATGCTGAATCAGTGAACAATTAATTATGAGGCATCCCCCCTTTTCTTAATCAGATTTTGTCAGCAGCTGTTAGGATGTCTTTTTCTTTATTCCTTCTCTATTTATACAGGTGTTTTTGTGTAGGAATGGGTCCATATTGTGGTCAATGTAAGGATGAGTAAGGGGTTGCCTTTAAGAATAAGGAATACCAGAATCTATTTATTCTAATGATATGCTATTTATTGAGCATTAACCATATTTCAGATGATAATCTAGTAATTATTAATCCATGCCTCTTCAAAAGGGAGAAATCACACTGTAACACAAAACAGGGGCACAGAACATGGAAAATATAAGGGCTTGTTAACTGCAACAAGGGGTTGGACTAATGAGATTGGCCAGTGTAAGAAGAGACTAGAATTCCAAATAATGGCAAATACAAGAGGCCACCACTGGCCAGGTGCTGAAACAGAGCACATTGAGAAGCAGGTTCCCTGGCCGACTGCAGCAGTCCGGGCCATGTGGGCGAGGCTGCAGCTGTGCTCACAGTGGCGGAAACTGCTGTGTTGTCTGAAACCTGCTGCAGTTCGGCCTGCTAGGGCATTAGGGGGACTTCCCTGAAGTTAGGGCTGTTGGAGATACTCGATACAACATTTCTGAAGCCAGCGACAGGGAAGTTGTCCTGGTGACCCAGGCAGTGGGGAGTCCCTGTTCACTGCAGTAGCTGGATGCTAGAGAGTCATACTCTGCAGTGCCCCTCTGGCGCCCTCTATCGGAAAGCCTTAACCTGGTGCTAGAGGATAAAGGAAACAACTTTTAAAAGGGCCCAGATCCATTGTCACAGAATAGGCCAAATAAAGGTGAATTGAAGCTGGGAGGCAATAAAGTGACAGCTGCCGCAGAGGCAAATGCTACTTATTTTTGGATCTCAAAGAGACCAGAAATAGTGAAAAGGGAATATTTCCCCCTTTTTACAGGCAGAAAAAAAAAAGTAAGTTCAGCTAGCTAAGTGATTTTGTTCAATGCCTACATTAGTTGCCTTTTCTCGTTGCTGTGATGAAATGCTCGACACAGAGCTGCTTAAGGAAAGGTCTCTTTTCGCTCGTGGCTTGTGAGTACGGTCAGTCTTGTCATGGTGAGGGAGGCATGGTGGCAAGAGCAACCGGTCACACTGCACCACAGTCAGGAGACAGAACTGTCTTGCTCAGTTTCTTCTCTACTTTCTCTTCAGTCAGGAACTCCAGCCCTTGGGTAGTGCTGCTCATCAGGTCAGGGCCCTACTCAGTTAAACCTCACAGATACTTTCAGAAGTTTGTTCTAGATGAATCTAAATTCTGTCGTTCAGCAGTGAAGATTGGCCATGACAGGGCCATCTAACTAACAAATGGAAGAGTCACAACTCAAACTCAAATTTGCCACTGTCTGAGGCCCTGAATTTTCTCTAGAACTCTTTCAACTGGAGATACCAGCAAACTCTAGAAAATGGCCAAACATCTCTTGTTTAGTTCCCTTCTGCCTGGTCCTACAGCTGAGTGGAGCTCTGAAGATAGTAACTGTTGTGTTTTTACCACAGGGTATCAGAGTCTGAGACATTCAGGAATGTGTAGTATTCATTTCAGTGGGGTCCCTACTGTCCCCTTTCCCCCAAATCTTGGCTGTACTCATCAGTTGAGGTTTGGGCTCCATACCTGTTTGTCCTCTTGGCAGCTCTCGGGACCTCAAATTGGATTCATTAGATTATAGGGACAGGAGGTGATGATCTTGGGTTATATAAAATTTTACCTTCTGTCCTTCAGACTGCCCCTTTAGTATACACCCCACTCCCAGCTGTCCTCTGGGTGACACTGAGCCTTGCCTTTTTGGTCCTGTGTTCTAATTTGCTTTTCTATTACTGTGATAAAGTAAACACCATGATCAAAAACACATTAGGGGAGGAAAGAGTTTATTTCATCTTATAATCCAGACTTTATTTCATCTTATGTTCCCAGGTTTCCTCATCATTGGGGAAAGCCAGGGCAGGAACTGAAGCAGAAACCATGAAGGATATCACAGCTCACATATTCATGCACTCTCTCAGTTGCTCCCTGGCTCATGCTCAGCTCTTTTATTTCCCTCCCTACAACCTGGGACTGTCTGCCTAGGAATAGTGCTGCCCTTAGTGGGCTAGGTCCTCCCACATCAATCATCAGTCAAGACAGTCTCCCACAGACATGGCCAAAGGCTAAACTGATTGAAGTAATTCTTACTTGTGGTTCCCCTGTCCCAGGGGACTCTAGGCTATGTTACCTTGACAATAAAAACTGACCATCAAATCCTGTTAGCTACATATATTTACCTCTTTTTGAATAATGGACTTATTCTCCATATTTATGTAGTATGTATTATTTTCATGCTGATTGACACTATGCTTTTTAGAACTACTTTATCATTTGACTTTGGGTGAGTTACTTAACCTCTCAGGGACTTAGTTCCTTCATCCATTCTTTAATCTATAAAGGGGATGGCCTTTCTAAAGCTCCCCTCATCTTAAAAACACTCAGTGGCTATTCCCAGTTCAACATCTTTGGCAGCAGTTCCTCACACGAGCTCTCACTTGTCTGATCCTGTCCCTGGCAAGTAGTTGATGAATCACAAGTAAATGGAGGGCAGTGTGATCTGCTAGTGAGAATGTGACTTTGGAGGCAAACCCAAGAGGGTTTGAAGCTCAGTGTTGCAACTTAGAAGTTACAGGGCCGTAGATGAGTGATTTTGTTTCCTGTGTCCCGGTCTTTTATTGATGGACTGGGAGCCACAGTTTGTGCCCTCTTGTATTCTCATGAGTAGTAAGGGAACTGACATGGGCATAGCTGGTATGCAGCACCCACTCTGTAAATGGCCTTGAGTACCACTGCCCATCAAGCTCTACGTTTTTCAAGACAGAGTCCCTCCTCTTTCTGTCATGCTTGAATTGCTGGTATTGCTCAGCACCCAACACACTTAGGGATGTTGCCAGTTTAAACAGAGATGCTCTCATCCACTACAGGAATCTCCCCAAATCTAGTCTCTTCATAAAGTAAGTACTTTGCACATGAGTAATCACCCCGAAGTTTATCTATGCCTTGATTGCACATATTCTTCTGTCTTGAAGCAGTACATTGTTATAGCTTTATTAGATTTCTTGTTAGTAATTTTCTGAGTACATGGTTCTTTGCTGTTTTTGAAGTCATGAATACATGGTATAATAGTAGTAGTAATATTATTAAGGATGTGGTATGTGCTAGGCATTATTCCAGGCAATATACACCTACCATTTCTCTAACATTCACAGTCCTGTTTTTCATCTCCATTTTCTAGATGGGAACTAAAACAGCAGGTTAGGGCAGCTGGCTCAAGGTCAGAGCCATTGAGTGGGGGGAGCAGCAGTCTATCTCCAAGGCCACTGCCCTTCACTGGGCTCTGGTATTTCTTGGTTCAACTCTAGTTTTAAAATACTTTATCAGAGGTCACTGATGAAAAGTCAGTCAAATCCATAGTAGCCCACGTCTAAAATTAGAGGGAAGGCATAATCCTGTCTCTTTTTAAACTTTCACATACATTTGGGGGTGGGGGTGGGGAGGACAGTTTCGCCTGTATATAGAGCTTCAGAAGCGAGCAGGAACCAAGCACAGCACATTTGTATTGTTAGATTAGAACTGGTTTTGACATACGAGAGCTCTTGTAGTCATCATCAGTACCCTTCCCTGCCTTGTTCTTAGCCCCTCTTAACCCCTTCTCACACCCTGTCCCTTCAAATATAACAGCAACAGTGAATTTTAGCATCATGTATTCCCTTCTTCCTCACATGTGAGGTAAGGTTAGTTTCTCCCTTTTGTGTCCTTACTTTCCTTATTGACTTTCCCCTGGCAGACTTTTGAACATGAGCAAGTGAGCATTGATTTTCTACTAATAATATGAAGTCCTACTGACTTGATTTCAAGATATTTGTAAGCAAGACAGTGGTACCAATGATGAATTTTCAGATTGCACTTAATGAAATCCCAGAGGTTGTCATCTGGCATCCACCTCTAATGCATGGGAACAGACAGATCCACAAACTGTGGAACTGGAATGAAGTGTGTGTTCAGATGCCAACAGCTTATTTCATTTCTCCTTTTATTTTAGTAACACCATTATTTTCACTGTTAGGGAAAAGATTGGCCTGGTAGACTTTAGGAACCACTTTAGTCAGTGCGGATAAATGAAAAAACACAAGTGATCAGCTTTCATTGTGACAAATGGAAACTGTCATTTAATTTTTATCCCCAATTATACAGCTCCGGGACCAATTTTTCAGGTGGAATGTTGGAGCCATTAAAAAGAAATAAGTAAACTATACTATATTCCATCATTTTTCTGGCAGCTAACCAATGATCTGTAGCCTTATTACATGTACGTTTTTATAGAGATATTTCTCTTAAGTTTGCGAGGGTTTTATTAACTCTTTGCTGATTGCTTCTGAAATGCATTTTTTTTTTCAAATGAATTTCATTTCTGTTTTTCTTGTCACCCAGTGTTGGCTTGGGTTTACTATTGTTCTTGACCTAGTGTTTTACTCAGTTTCACTTTTTAAATATTCTTTGCTTATTCCAATTGCATGGAATGGGGTCTCTCTAATTCCTACCAAAGATATGCTGGAGGTCCTAATGGTGAATATATTAAGTGTTCACAGGGATTTCAGAATCCAGTTTCTGAAAGTGCATCACAGATGTAAAATCCATTCTGCTCCCTCTCCTGCCTTAATGTGATACTGAGAAAGGTGGGCACTTCTAAAAAAAGAATGCTACCTTAGTATTGTGTACATTGTCCCATGGAGTGAACAATACATTTTCATTTCTGATCCATCTAATTGTCCTCAGTAAGTTGATATTGTAAGTATCACCTTTTCCTTCCCCCTTTCTTTACTTCTGGTGATGGGAGTTGAACCTGGAGCCTTGGGTGTGCTAGCCAAGTGCCATACCACTGAGTTACACCCCGAACCCTTTATTGCAAGTTTCAATCTCCCTGATTTACTCTTATACCCACAAACTTAGCAAAGTACTTGGCATGTGAAATATGAAATGTTTAAATGACTCACCTAATAATTTCTATTTCCAGAGGAAAATAAGAAGTTAGTAATAGTTAATAACAGTATTGAAATCCAGGGTCTTCTGAGGACACTATAAAATTCTTTTAACTATGTGTATATCTAGTCATCTTTATATTGTCTAGAAAATTTGCATGTGTCAGATAGTCTGCATTGAGAAATTAAAGGCCAGAGAAATTAAATCAAAGATTATTATTAGTATTAAGAATTTCAGAGAGAGCATCATTGTTGCTACTAGAATCATTGACTTCTGCCTTCTACATTTTCCCTTACTACACCGCTTTGGGGTTTTGTAGGCAGAGTGTTCATTCTGCCAATAATTTTATCACTGAAAATATCACTCATTTATTTTTGATGCACAATTAATATATAAAGTGACGGTGGGGATGATGATGAGATGGGCTTGTGTGGCTTTTGTAGATGCTGGCTAATGGATGGGGCCCATTAGCTCTTTACAGCTACTTGTTTCTTGGTGTTCACATCTTTTTCCTTTTCACCCAATTAGTTATTCTTGGGAGGTTTTGGCTCAGAACCAAAGAATGCTTGCATCTTCTTGACTTATCACCAAATGGTTAAACTCAGTTTTCATTAAAGAGGTACTGGAGTGTATTGTGACCAATAAGGCACTGTTGTCCTCAGATGTGTGCCTTGGCATCTGTTCAGAGGAGCAATGATACCCTGTTGTATCTACTTATAAGACTGTCATCTGGTACTATCACCATTAGAATATGCAAGTAAGCGTCTAAACATGCTGATGAGAGGATTCTGTTGGCTAGGAACCTTGTTAAGTAAAAGATGTTAAATCATGTATCCAGTCCTCAGGGGTGATGGACTAAACAGCTGCACTTATCCTTATTAATGCCTGTAGACTCCTGCTTCAGGAGCAGCAAATGACCTTCTGTAAGAGTCACTATACTGTGGAGAGTTACTTCTAGGCAAGTTCTATATAGGGAATATTAATAAGACTATCTGGCCTGGTGGTGGGGTGGGAGTGGTTTGCACACAGAAAGACCTTAGCAGTTTGCAAGTGTTTTCCCTAGTTTCTTTCTCTACTAGTTATGGATGGAGTAAACTCAATGAAACCAGCATTGTTGGTGATCTGTCATAACTCATTTCCCATGGTAGGTATTTCTTCTTAAGGCTACATTAGGTCTTCTGATGGGAGGAAGAATGCTCGGATTTGGCTAATGTACCTGCACTGATGGAGAGATGATGGTGGTTCTTCCCTCTCTTGGCTTATAAATGAGAATGTTTCCTATCCCCTCTGAGGGGAGGGGCTGGTTGGTGTATTGGGATTGGGGTCAGTCATTCAGAATTGCAGAGGTGGAAGGGACCTTAGAAATTAGTATAGCCCTTAGACTCGGTATAGAATGCCTCTGACCCCTTAGTAGCTGCAATGGTTCAGTGTTTCTTATTCCCCCTGTCATCCTTGTATTTGCTACTCTCTGTAATGTCCACTCCCCAGCATCTAATCCTTGCTGGTCTCCATCAATGAGTGACATTCCTGACTATGTCATATTTTGAGTTCCTTTGTCAAATCTCTTCTCTGTGTCCTTGTATATTCTGAGCCTTCCACCTTCCTTGTTATCCCACTTCCTGAATCACTGAGTTCCCAAGTCAGTTCCCTGCACACATGTTCCTCCAGTGGGCTTCAGAGCTCCCCATTCAGGTGGGTGCCCACTCTCCTCTCCATTCAGGTGGGTGCCCACTCTCCTCTGTCTTTTGTCTAAGTCTATTCCTCACTTAGCCCAGTCTGTTTGCACACATTTCTTGTTCACCGTGTTTTCTTTGTGTACCCTGGCTGTATGGGCGACATCTGATCTTAAGGCATTGTGGAGTTTGGGGTGCCTCAGACAGTGCTCAGTCCTTAATAGCCATACATGACCAGATACATGCCTAATGTTCCGATTACCTTTCAGCTACCAGTGTTTTCCCTATAGGTGTAACTTTTAGGTTGCCCAATTATACATTGCTCATTGAGCTCAAGATAATTGAAACTCTCAGGGCTGTCAGGGTTGTCTGATTTAGGGTTTGGGGGATTGGGAAATAATGAGAGAGGTGCTGAAAGTGCCATGGAACAACTTGTCATTGATTTCAGAGTCCATATTTCTCTCTGGAAGCATTCGCCTGAGGCGCCCAGGTGATTGGTGTGAGTGAAAGTCAGCACCTTGCTCACTCCTATAAATTTTGATTGTGTACACAAATTTAACAGCATAATAAGTAGATTTTTCCCATTCAAAACTTTTGCACCTGATCTTTGTCATGATAGAAACTTACTATTCCCAAGTGATAGATTAATTGCAATCTTTCTTCCCGTGTTTTGCAGTTCTGTGTAGGAGTTCAAATTAACACTATTAAGTATCTTGGAAGAAACGTAACAGCATTATAGTTTTTTAACCTTGTGTCTGTTTTACAGTACTATATTAGTCAGCTTTCTATTACTATAATGAAGTACCTGAGGCAATTACCCTACAAAGAGAAAGGAATTGCTTCCTCTCATGCTTGTGGAGGTTTCAGTCCAGTAGTGGGCATCTCTACTGCTTTGGGTCTTTGCCTGTCTTGCCTGAAGAGCATGGCAGAGCAAACCACTTATAAATGAGCTGGGAAGCAGAAGCAAAACACAGATGAGACGAGGATTCCACAGTCCTTTTTTGAGGGCATATCTCCAATGACCTAAGCACCTCTCTGAGGTTTCACTACTTTCCAAGAGTCCTACTGCAGGTGGTGTGCGACTTTTGTCTATTTGCCCCAGATAGGGCACTGACTACAGACCCAAGAAATGATCCCACCCAAGTCTAGTTTAGTGAACAGTGAGTTTACTGGGGTTACTTCCAGGAGTATGGGTCATTCAAAGATGGCTGTGTTGCTAGAAAGCCTGCCCCAGCATGAGTAAAAGCTGTGTCCCTGGAGCTGTCTGGGAAACTTGCTGGCTTTGCTTTTGACAGTCCGAGTCTCCTTTCCCCAGTTTTTATAATCTTTGGGTCTCCTACTTTTTAAACACTTCATAAATATCTTTTACTTCTTTAGTGTTTTGAACTTCCCCCTTCCTCCAGGAAGGGGTGATGCAGTTTGGCGGAAATCACTACACCACACTGGGGGGCAAACCTTAACACTTGGGCCTTTGGGGGTCATTTTGTCCAAACTATCACAATATTCATTATTTCTGTAGATTTTCTCCATTTTGTATTGAATAGTCAACCCTGCAAGGCTATTGAGACTCAAGTCATCATTCTCATGGACAGTATTTAATTCTTCCAGTAAGTTACAGCACACACCTTACCCTTTCCCTGTGATTGGAGAACCCTTCAGCCACATGCATGCACATGATTTCTGAGCCTACAGGGTACTCTGGAGCTCTGGACTTCACTTCACTGGTGGCAGCCACTTTTTTTACTGTTTCTGTCCCCACCCTGTGGGAGGTTAAAGAGACACCATATTCATATTGCTAAGAGCAGTGCTTACCAAACCATTGAACTGAACTTGACTTAGGTTACTGTACTTGAAGAGTGAAACCCAAAGCATCCTAAGGATCCAGTTTGTTAAACAGCTGTGAAGGAGAACACAGGAAAGCAAAATTATTTGCATCATTATTCTGATGATGGCCTTTGGGTAGCATTGAAGCTAATGCCTCCTCTACGGATTCACTGGTGTGTCCTCCAGACCCAGATACTTGTATAATTGTAAGAACAGTTCATTTCTCTCAAGTAGCAAAGCACCCTATTACATTTATTTATTTTCAGAGTTTACTGGTGAAGGTCTCTTTTTTTTTTTTTTTTTTTTTTTTTGTGTGTGTGTGTGTGTGTGTGTGTGTGCATGAGTGTAGGTGCATCTCTAGGAACATTGGTGCCAGAGGCCAGAGGAAGACCCTCTTCTTGCTCTCTCTACCATACTCCCTTGAGACAGGATCTCTCACTGAATTTAGAGCTTACAAGCTTTCAATTTTTAGACTAAGCTGTCAGTCAACAAGCCCCAGTGATCCTGTGGTCCCCACTCTTCCCCAGCCACTATTAGCTGTTTTATGTGAATGCTGGTGATCCAGACTCAGTTCCTCATGGATTGCATTGTAAGCACTCTTACGCACTGAGCCATGTCCCCACCCTTGATTTGTTTTTCACATTCAAGGTTTCAGCAAGTGTTTGTTGAGCACCTGTCATGTGCCAAGCACAGTGTTGGATTGGGAATATGATTAAGATGATGGATAGAATCCCGCCTGAGGGCTTAGAGTCTATTGAGAGCCCAGGCAATGAAACCATTACAGAGTCTCATGTACAGGAAGCATATGGGGATGAAAGGTATGCTGTTTAGCAGCGTGGTACTGTGATTATGTTTCTAAAAACTAAAGTCAGGATGCCAAAGAAATAAGATTATGCCATTTTTTTTGCCAAACCCAAATATGAATAAAAATATTAAAGGTACAATTGGGCATTCAAATATATGCATTTCTGGGACAGTGCAGTGATCTATGAGTACAGAGGGATAGAATGTTTGGAATCAGGTCTGCCTCGGCAAACCTTGGGTAAGTGTTTGCTGTGCTTCATGGTCCTTACCACTTGTAGAACTGAATTGATGACACTGTTAATATAGGGGGTGAGTTTAAATAATTTTTAGCACATAGTAAAGACATACCAGGATTTATTAAAAGTCTGATTTACTTTAGACATTCTGAGCCTCACACCTGTGTTTTGATGGAGGAAATGAAGCAGAAAGAAGGAGCGATTGTTCACGCTCTCAGTCAGAGATTATTGAAAGGCCTTCCATGCTACTGGAGTGGTATGGATTCCTTCTCTCAAATCACCACTTGGCTGTGCTTTGTCACTTGAGGTGATCTGATGGTTTCCTATAGAGAAATCTGAAATGGGCTTCCACTCCTGACTCTGTATAATAATTGTATGGTTTTAATATTGCTGAGGTCAGCATGTGGACATCGCTGCAAAACATTAGTTAAATAATTGGTCCTTTTAAGCTGCAGTCTGTCAACAGACTGTATCCGTTGAGGCCAGGAATAGAAATAGGCAATGCTTCAGTATATTAATCTATGCAAATCAGAGTTTCACAGGCCAACAAGGACCACAGTGGAATGGGAAGGCAGAGATGTTTGCATTGATCAAATAGTTCCTACAAGAGTGAGCTACCTGGTCGACCTTCCCCCCTGTAGCCATGACCCTGGTGAAGACTGGTCTAGGCTCTTTGTACAGCATTGTACTTCACAACTCCATCATCATACGAGCCCATCTCCTCTTGCTATTTAGTTGTTACTTATATATAATCATTCACTAAAAGCCCTTGTCTAGAAATAGATGTGGGAGCTCATAGATTACATATATGAAATGTCCTTGTGGTTTGGGCAAAGTTGTATAATGTTGTGAGTGGCAGCTAGAAGACCCACTGATGACTCATGGCACCCCCTTCCCTCCCAGAGTGGGTTCTCTGCCGGTAATGCTTCACCTTTAAGACTACTTGACAGGATTTAACCACACATGCAACAAATCAATGCGGTCTAGAGCACAGATGCACTTGATCTATATTGTTTGTCTTTTTTTGACTGATGCAGGCAAAAGAAACCATCAGATAGCTACTTGGTTAATACAGCTTCGTTCTGCAAAAAGGAGAGGAGCGGTATATTTGGGGATGTAAATGGCCAAGGCCTGAAACACCTGAGACTTACCTACCTGAGGGTGGGGAACATGGTCAATGTTTAGTGGAACCAGGCTACAAAATGAGCTAGCTCCCTTGGGGTAAATGACATTATGTAAACGTTCTCTAATGCTTTATTAGTATCACTGAAAAATACAGCCTACTAAAAATTCTAACTGATCATTTTAATGAAAGCTGTGTCATTTGTGAGTGGCACTTGCCTATAAATTTTTCTAGAGCAATGAAAATAAATGAGAAACAAGGCCTATCTGTGGTTGTTCCTTCTTCTTTTCTTCCTTTTCTTTTCACCCCTCCCAAACCTCCGCGAACAGCTCTGACTGGTTAGTTTCGTTGCTTCTTTCTACTGCCTGTAGAACATCTGTTGGAAAATAATGCTTGCCCTGTCAGTTTCCAGAATCAGCAGCAAAACCAGGGTGTGTGCAGGAGGTGGATGTCAGCATTATCCCGCTGCTGCCACAAGGCTTCTGGAAGACAGAAGGCAGAATCAATTCGATAATGGGAAGATTCGTTTAAAAAAAAAAAAAAGTCTGGACACCCCTCTTCAGGAATGGGAAGCTTATCCCAAAATGCTTGGAGCACACCACTAGCCGAGATGCGATTTTGAATGAAAGGCACAAATTCGGGATGATTATTGTCTGTTATTTAGTGGACGATGCTTTGTTCTGAGACTAGGTTATATACTCTTGCTGGAAGCTCACAACAGATCAATAGTAATTTTGTTATGGGCCAGATGTCAAAACAGAAATGTGCTCTCAAATCCCACTGACTTGCTATGACAACTAGCATGTTAAAATACCTTCGCCAGCCAGCAGGCCTCTCGCAAAGCTCATGTAGGCCTGTCTGCTTTCCTGTGTCTTATGGCTGTATGTCATTAGTGGGGCTTCTGTTTTGTTTTCCCTTCTTTATTACATTCTTCTTTTGATTGAGAAGAGAGACACCTCTACAAACCTCCCTCTTTCTCCACCTCTGCCATGGAGTTAGGTGTAATCTATACTGCGGCTTCCAGTTACAGGTGTCATTTAGATGGTAATGCATAAATCAAGTCTGTAGTAGAAAATGGTCGTTAAGAAAAGAAAACCATCAAGTAACACATTTTTTTAAGTTCCTTTGGAATTCTCCTTTGTAGTTTTAATTATGGCCTATTTAGGACTTAGGAGTGAAGTGTCTCCTGATGAAAGACAATCTTAATGGGCGTTGACTTGTCTGTTGAGTTCATGTCTTTGTATAGCTCTTTTACTGTGAAACTGTAGTTACCCACCAAAACAAGCAATTCCCAGGCAAGAAGATGTCTTCTTGTATTGATTTGTCTGTGTAGAAATATCTAGAATAAATCGGATGGAAACAACATGGAGTCTGGGGCAGATGCAGCTTGGAAGTGTAATTTAAAACAGAGAGTTTGCTCTTGGGCTCATGTTTGTCTAGGCTTAGCTTTCTCTTGCTACTTCCACCCAGCAGCAAGAGAAGAAAAATGAGAAAGCATTTCTGAACCTTCAGACCCGGGAGGGACCAGAGCAGTGTGGTGCCATTGTCCTTCCCAGCAGTTGGGTAGCCTGCCATCTCTCACCATTACCCTGCCATTTCTTCCAAGGGTGTGCTGTCCTGTAGAACCTGTTAGTTGGTTCTACACGTTTTTACTTAGTCTTTGCAGTTCTTCACTTGGTTTGAGCCAGGAGGCTGAGAAGTTATTGGATCATATGGTTTTGAATCTCCTCGGCCGACTCCAGTAGCCATTCTACTCGCAGGAAGACTTGCTTGGATGCTGCTGTTCTCATGTCTCTCCCGCAGTGCTGCTCAGAACATCAAAGACAACAGGAGGCAGAGCAAAGGGGATAGGCCTCAAATCTGACTGAGACCTTTCTGAAGCAGCTCTCCCACTTATCCCTGGCCAATGAAAGACCAGGGAATATACTGCTACAGCAGCACTCTAGGCCAGTAGTTCTCAACCTTCCTAATGCCATGATCCCCAGCCATAAACTTATTTCCTTGCTACTTCATAAGTATAATTTTGTTATTTTTATGAATCATAATGAGAATATCTGATGTGCAAGATGTCTGATATGTGACCTCTAAAGGAGTTGCAACCCACAGGTTGAGAACCACTGCTTTAGGCTCTATGTGAGAAACAGGAGGTAAAGCTATGATTAATAAGCCCAATCTAGTTCTTTCAGAAACATTGTCGTGCAAAGAAGCACTGTTTCTAGACCCAGTGGTGGGCTGCAACACAAGATGAATTTGCAAGCACCATCCTCGGTCCTTTAATTGATTTCTCTTGATAACTAAGTACATAAATTGCCACATCATCAGTCAGAGAAGCTAAGACATCTGAGAATTAAGTTTAATACTTGGGCTTATGGGATAGACCTAACCAACTACATGCCTTGCCATTGTTACTATATCAGCTGTATTTTAGTCCTTAGGAGTGCAGGAGTGAAAGAATGTGACCAAAGAAACAAGAAGAAGATGCTAGGTGGATCTCCCTTTCCCAAACAAAAGCGAGAACCCCAAATCCAATGGGGGTAGGGGTTAAATATGAAAGACAAAATTACTGTTTGTGAACAGACCAGCAATGACAATCAAGAAGGTGAATGGTGTTTCCAGGGTTCTACGAATGCATTTGGGAACCCTCTAACACTGTTTGTCTAAATTAAAACCATTATGTGAGGAAAACACACACACACACACACACACACACACACACACACACACACACACACACGGTGAGTAATATGGAGGAAAATGGATGAGCAGCAAAGGACTGAACACTGGGCTGGTTGACAGAGCCTGGTGCCTCTCGTGTGGCAGGCAGCTCTCCTGTCGCCACATATTGATTGCCAAGGAAAGGGATGAGCTGAAGTGATATGAAGGCATTAGGGCCTAAGGTGCAGGATGCCTGTGTCAGAGGTTCAGTTGAACCTTGCAGTCAACTTATGTCTGATCAAGACGAATATGCTTTTCAAACCAAAATGGACAAATGAAAAATGAAAGTTCAGAGAAAGTCCTGTCTTTAAAAATGTGGCAAATCACAGGCCTGGAGAACGGGGTGTGAAGGTCCTTCCTTCTGAGCTCATGAACTTCCAGTTGATAGCCAGTGTCCTGGCTTAGAAAGCCGGAGGAGATGTTTCTTGACTCATTGCCAGCCCTTTACTTACACTTAAAAGATCTTTGCATTAAAATTGCTTATTTGAAGTGCTGGCAAGCTAATAAATTCAGGGGGCTATTTTAGGCATTGTCAGTCTACAATGTAATCCTGTTAAAATAATTGAGTATTTTCTGAGTGGAGAATTCCCTATCCTCCTGTCCTCGGCTCACACGAGAACAACATGAAAGGGATCCTGGGATGTCCTCTGAACATCATTGAAGCCTCTGACGTGCTGGCACAAGGTAATTCTCTTCACTAAAGGATTTCCTTGGCTCTACTTCTTTAAAAGGCAAAACCCGACATAATGGCCGGTTTATCCTAATAATGGGAGCTGGGGATTATATTTGGAGGGGTACCTCATCGGTCCTGGGAACCCTTGGTCTGTTAATTTGTGCTCATTTCAGTGTGTGATTGAGGATCCTGTGTAACTTGAAACGTTGGCGTTTTCTTCCTTCTGTTCATTTCTTGGGCTCCTTTTCATCCAGCAGCTTGGGTTACCTTGAATTAAATTGGTTTATGGCATGCCGTTTTCGGTAAAACTCTGCAAAAGAAATGGTCACATAACTCAGAAAGGTTTGCCCTTGGAGTGATTTAGTCATGCTGGATGATAGCTGAGGAGGCTTATTGACTTTGAGCTCCCATTGGAACCAGATTCAGAAAGCTGTGCACTTCTGCGGTACCTGTGAGACACTCACTTGAATAGAGCCACAGAGCAGAGTGTTGCAGTTATTGGCATTTTTCCTAATGCATTCTGTATGTGTCTATACCACAGGGAGACATGTGTGGTTATTGTTGAAATACTATCTACATGCCTTTGCAGGAGAAGAAAAGCTACTGTTCAGTAGTCAACAGAAGATGTCTTGTAGTGTGTGGGATGGTTTGGGCTTTGGGGTCTGTGTGTCTGCCCCCTAAAACACCCACACAGGTTTATGGCTGCAGTACTTGGATAACCCTATTCGACTAACCAAGCCTATTAAAAGGACTTTGAGAGTGACAAGCTGGAGGTTGGTAATGATGATTTGGAATGTTATTTAAATACTAGCTTTCTTTCTGTTCACCTGGCTTTGATTGGGAAGTGAGGCTTTGATCCTTTGAGTACGTGTGCTGTGTGAATCCAGGATTGGAAATCAAAGTCTCAGAAATGTACGGGAGTTAATTTGCTTTTCCTTCTAAACAGGTAGGCTCCTGTTTAAATAAAAATCTGTGTGGACAGATTTTCATTTTTGTCATGTGTGTGAGTGGAGCATGTTGCATTTGTCTAAAGGGAGCAGTTTTTAGTTGCTGGATGTGAATACCCGCAGGCTATCAGAGCCACCTATTCATTTCAACAAATCCCTTCTCATCTAACAACATTGCAGGAAGTTGAGGTAATTGATTCTCCCGAGCAATACAAATAGTGGAATTCTTAATCACTCAAAGATCCAGGAAGAGAAACTGCTTTTATGTTTTAACATTTTTTGTTTATTAGTCTGGCATGTTCATTAAACAGTTATTGATGGGCAGTTCAACCTGTGCCAGGCTCTAGGCTAAATGCTGAGATGCCAGAAGGGAAAAAGGCAGAAGATATGACCTCCTAGTCCTCTGAAGAAGACAGAGCCTGAATGGGTAGTTACTATGCATGCATTCATTAATTCAAGATGTTTTAGTAAGCATGTACTAAGGTCGGGGTCTTTGGGTGAGAATAACGTAGTGATAAGTAGAGACAGGCTTAGCCCTCATGCTTCCTTCAGCCAAGGAATAGTTATTAAGTATGCTTCCTATTATTTATTAACCAGATGTACAGTTGTAAAATGATCCATTTTTCATGGAGGAGAAACCTGTGGTGCAAGACAGTCACACACCAGGAGAACTGGACCTGCCTGCGAGTCAAGGGAGGGCATCATCTCGAAAGTGATAGACAGACTATCGTTTGACCCAATGACTTAGCTAGGTTAGGCTGGCCAGGAAGGGCTTTCCAGAGGGAGCCATTGGCTGAAGTCCGTGACTTGGGGGAGAGAGAGAGGACAAGAGGCAGTGGATTGTATTAGGGGAGTGTTGAGGGCAGGGGAAGGTCGGCAAGGAGTGGGCGGAAGTGAAACATATTTAGGAGGTTAAATCTCTGTGGAGTGATTGATTCGATGTCTGTGAGGAAGTCTGAGCCAAGTGACATGGTGTGGGACATCCTAGAGCCGTGGTTCTCAACCTTCCTAAGGCTGTGACCCTTTAATACAGTTCATGTGATGGTGACCCCAACATAACATTTTCACTGCTACTTTATAACTGTAATTTTGCTACTGTTAGGAATTTTAATATAAATATCTAATATGCAGCATATCTGATATGTGACTTCCTAGGGGTCACGACTCATAGGTTGAGAACCACTGTCCTAGAGTAATGTTTAATGCTGACATTAAGTACCATGAAACAATCCTCATTTTGGTTCTTCAAGATTGGATTTGTATATTTTTATTGTAACTGTCGATTCTTTTTCTGATTTTTTTCTGAGGCCCTTTTGGTGTCTTTTGAGAAATTGCAGTTCTTCCCCTTTCTGCTCTTTTTAATGTAATGAAGACAGTCAAAGTTCTCAGCTGTGATTCCAGAAAGGATGTCATAAGAATAGGCTCAAGCAGATGATGGCACCAGAGTGAAGCATTTCCAGCCATGTGGGCAGAAACAAACTTGCTCCCTCCTGCCCTCCCTGTCCATTTGAATTCTGAAAATTTAAGTGATTATTTTTCATATCAAAAGTGAGCTGGAATACTAAGGAGCCTTTCATTTATAAACTGAATTCAGTGTAATTTATTTTATATGGAGGACAGTATTAAATTAGCTGTCAACTGGGCTACACAGGTGGATGGGAACTCTTGAATGAAATGACCAAATCTCCAGTCCCGAGGCATTCATTTTCATCTCTGCTTCTCATTGAAGAAGGTAAAACATGAAATGGTGAGATAATGGCACTAAACTCCCAAGTAATTGCTTTTGTTAGCTCCACTCATGTTTACTTCTATTAATTACTGAAATTTGATAACCCCTTTGTTTTCTACTTAGTGTGACTCTGAATGCAGAGGACAGAGCCATAAATCAGGTGGGTGGTTTTCACTAGAGGCAGGACTCCTTTGCTTTGATGTTGACAGCTTAGGGCTAATTCTCCAAGCTTGATAGGTTTATAATTCAAGGAGATGTGAGTTAATGTTGATGGAATTTACTTTCAAAACTCTTTAAAAGAAGAAACGCCTTCCAAGTAGAAAATGAAGTTTTGAGCTAAACCTTAAATAAATAAAAACTGTCAGGGTATCAACTCCTGGCATTGGAGATCTCTATAGGGTACTTGTCTTCACCCTGTAGCTGGAAGAAAATACTAACAGAAAGAACAAAGAAGACAGGAAGTTGGGGAGTCTGGCACCCAAGGAATGTCCCTGGGGTAAAGGATGCTGGCTTAGTGTTTTCCCTTGTTTCTGAATTTGGCATTGACCGCTTTTCATAAGAACAGATGTTCATGGCGTACCTCTGACAGTTTTGAGATTTAAGCTGGACTATATGGTTGTTGGGTTTGGAGAAAACTGGAGTCTATCCCTACCCCAACTTATGCATTCCATAGTTTTCTACAGCAGTTCAAGTTCTCATCTCATCTGTACTGCTGATGTTAATGAGAGACTTGGTTTTCATACAATGACCATGTTCACAGCCTCTCTAGATACTGAGGAAGACTCAGGGAACAAGCCCTGTGTAGGCCCTTCCTCGTAGCCTCTTAGACACACACACCATTGTACCACCTGAAATCACTTGATCTCTATGCGATTTGTTTTGTTTTGTTTTGGTCTCTTCATGATACTCAGTTGTGTTCAACAGACAAATTTCCTGTTCTAAAATGTTCTAAAATATAATACACAATTCTCTGCCTTTCAAAGACATAGTATATTGAATTCAGTCCTACTTAAATAAATGGCTCTGGGATCTTTTCGAATACTAAATTGTTTTCTTTAGAAACTGAATTTGGGTTGGTTGTTTTCTCCACTAGGCACTCAGAGAGAATGCTATGCATTTTTTTTTTTTTGAGTTCTCAACAGTATTTTAAAAATAGATATTCCTTTGCTTTCAGCTTTCTAGGCTCCTGTTTAAAATTTTGCTTTGGTTCTTGGGGTAGGTTAGGAATATAGGTAACTAGGATTATAATTAGTCGAAATATGTGAAGATAACAAATGACCACAGCCACTGTATTCTCCATGACTGTATCAGGGACTTTAGACTGTGGCATCTGAGTGACTTAGATATCTCTCTAGGATCTCAGATGCTGTAGAGAGCTGGGCTTAGCAGATGCCAGATAGATGAGGAGTTTTAGAAATTGTATCGTATGAGACACGTTCTGTGAAATCTTTTGCTGTAGTTAACCTCTGGCGCAAGTTGGTACAGTGTTTTATACTTTTGTCCTTTACGGGTTTCATATGTGTATATACGTGCACACACACGGTGTTAGCTCCTCCCACAGCTATACTTTAGTGATTGAAGTCTTTAAAATGATATGTCTATATTCTGTCAGTTGTGTATTAAGAATTATAACAAGGCAAGGAATTGTGAAAATAAGAATTGAGAGCTCACAGACAATTGCAAGGCTTCTAGACTAGATACTAGATTACATGAACACACAACATATTGATTTGGGGAATAAAGGCTATATATAGTTCAGAGTCAGGCTATGACAGATGGGGGTTCACTAGCAACAAATCTGATGACTTCTAGGCGTAATTCCAAACTCTTAAAAAAATTCACCAGCTGCACGGCCTCTTGCCATTCTTAATGAATTCACTTCTATATAAATGAGAACCATTTATGTATCTTTCTCCTATGGCCAAATACCCTGAAGGCATTATGAGAACTCTTACTTTCTTCTTTTTTTTTCACTTAAGGCTGTAGTACCATATGGTAGTAGGTAGTTATGTTGGCAGTGCTGGCTTTTTCCTAATGGAACTTAGAGATGTCAAGATAGTTAACACCTATATAAAGTCACACCCCAGAATTATGTTCAAAATGAACTCTTTCAGAGGCTGTAGAAGAGGCTCATCTTTAGCTCCTGGGTAGGATTTGGGAAACTCAGAGATACGTCCTTTAATTTTTTGTATTATTTGTTTTGATTAAAACCCAGCTCATTATAAATGCACTTCATCTTTAATTTCTAATTAGGAAATTAAGACATGAATATCATTCTTTCTAAAGAGTGTTTGGGGTTGGGGTGTAGCCCAGTGATAGAATCCTTGCCAAGTATGCGTGAGGGTCAGAGTTCAATACTGCAAACAAAAAAACAAACAAACAGAAACATTTCAGAAAATAGGAGAGTCCCCATTGAGGACTTTCGGTTTACCCTAGCTAACTTCTGTTTCCTTTTTTGTTTTCCTTCCCCTTCTTTCCCTGCTTGTTCTGCTGTCTGTCTGTCAGTCAGTCATCTATACATCTCTATCATTTGTCAATCACCATTCTTTCCAGTGGTGGGTAGAATCACAAAATCTGTAGAAACCTTGAGGCATAACAGCCATGATATTATACTGTCCTCATCACCCCGTGAGTTGGGTACCTTTGACATACCAGAAGCTCCGCCACATTGCTCTCAGACTTTGCTTACCTTAAATGTTGTGTTGTATTCCATAGCACATACATCCTCTGTTTATTTAGCCCTCCCCATTTGTTCCACATATAGGCTTTTGTGTCCTTTCCCTACTGTACTTGAATGAGGTTTCTTCTACATGCATCACATATGCATGTGTGAGAATTCCTTTAGGATGATGTGGTTGGATCATAGAGTATGCATGCTTTAACTTTAATTGATAGAGTCCATGCCCAGTGATCATCATTTTAAAATGTCTTTTAGGAACTTTTTAAAAGTGAACCGGGCGGTGGTGGCACACGCTTTTAATCCCAGCACTCGGGAGGCAGAGGCAGGCGGATCTCTGTGAGTTCCAGGCCAGCTTGGTCTACAGAGCGAGTTCCAGGACAGGCACCAAAACTACACAGAGAAACCCTGTCTTAAAAACAAACAAACAGGCCGGGCGGTGGTGGCGCACGCCTTTAATCCCAGCACTTGGGAGGCAGAGCCAGGTGAATCTCTGTGAGTTCGAGGCCAGCCTGGGCTACCAAGTTAGCTCCAGGAAAGGCGCAAAGCTACGCAGAGAAACCCTGTCTCGAAAAACCAAAAAAAAAAAAAAAAAACAAACAAACAAACAAACAAACAAACAAACAAACAAAACCAAAAGTGAACCAAGTTGAGCCAAATGATGTTCTCAGATAGAGATGAAGTGAAGGTGTTCTCCCTCGTTCCCCATGTTCCTGTGGTATTCCTGTCTTTCATCGAGTTTTTAGAAATAAGTATTTTTAGTATGTATTTATTCTCTCCCTTTCTCTTTCCCTGCTCTCCCTCTGCCACTCATCCCCCCCACCCCCCACCACATTCTGCCTATGGAATCCAGCCATCTTGCTGCCCCACGGAGTTTTAGATCAGTTTCACAGAGTTTATGAGGCTGCCTTGACCAATAGCAGTATTTTCCTGGCTCTTATCTCATCCATCCTGTTTCATCTCGGTCTACCCCTGTGAGCAGTTGACATGTAGTCCTGATATTTTGACTAAAATTATCCAGATTTTGAGATGAAAAGTAGGTTAAATTATGAAAGCTGTGGAGGAGCCCAGAGATGGCAAAGGAAGGTGGGTGGAGGTGAGGAAGAGCACTTTCTGGCCGAAACCCACCTCCTGTCCCGGCTAACTAGGAAAAAGCAAGTACATCCGAGAAAAGACCTGGAAGCACAGCGTTTAGCTTGCTTCTCAGCTAGAAATGAGAGTGAAACTTAGAGGCTGCTGAAGCTATGAGGTGGGTCCCACCGGCTTCTAACCAGCCATAGAAGTGAGTGTCGGCTGTACTCTTGGTGCATTGAATCTTGAGCAAACAGAGGTACAGGAGAGTGAGGGCCGGAACCCGATCCTGTGTCTCAGTGCCATTTCTTGCTAAAGTTAGTTTTTTAAGTTTTGTATCTACAAGAGAGACCATTTTATTTAGCTCCATAGCAGGTCAGGTGACAGAACACTTTAGCATCCACTAATCATGTAGGATGGAATATTCTGAAAGCTTAACAGAAAATTCATGTTTCGGAGCTGCCCAGTGCTCCTTGCTAAGATTGATTTTCTTTTGAAGATGTCAGTGTCTGCTGCCGTTCCTGCAGGTGGCCCTCCTGCCTCCTTATCACCAGAGCCCTTCAGTAGCCCAGGTTGGGGCTGCATCTGTCCCTGCAGAGCTTTCCTTTCTGCCAGCAGAAAGCTGGTTTGTTTGGCTGACAGATGGGGCTCCCGCTTTGGCCCGGATATGCCTAGTTAAAGGGTTTCTGTTCGAAGCCTGCAGGTGAAGCCCAACTCCACACAGACCCCTGCTTACAAAGTTCCCTTCATGGTCACGTAAAGCAGTAAGGAAGTTTTTAATTGACATTGTCTACTGCTAAGAGGGCATAGTACGAGTGTCTTTGGAGAGGCTTTACTTTATCTTTCTTTGAAATGTCAAGCTATCAATTCATTGGATAATGCAGTGGACTCTCCTTTGGGCAAGAGAGACTTCTTTATTGTAGTTTATCTTTTCAAATCTGGGCACATTAAAATCCCCTTAAAAACAACAATCCTGAAAACCTATGTCACAATCTAAACCAAAGCTTAAACTGCTTGAGTGATGGGAATGGTTAAAATAACAGTATTTAATGCCCAAAGCACATCAAATTTGGGTGAAGAGGATGCATTCTGCATAATGCCTGGAGATGTCTCATATGGTGTGGTTACCTAGCAACAAGTGGAAACTGTATGAAAATGAGGCGCTTATCTGTTTTTGAAGTGGGTGCAATGAAACTTATTACGCCAGCCTGCTTTGCTTGGCATGTTATTAAAATCACAGTTAATGTGGAAAGAACTGGAGCCTGTTCCCATTCGATACAGAGGCAGTGTTAAATACAGCTACTGGAAAATGCCAATGCTTTGATCAGGAAAATGAACCCACAGCCTCCTCAAATGTTCAGCATTGAGTTGTTAGAATCTGATTTGTATTATGGAAGATTTATTAATAATGAAGGAGCAGACAGGATCTGTAGTGGTGACTTTAGAAACTGCTTGTTATTTAGATTAGAAAAAAATTCAGGGAGCCATTTATAGTTTTGTCCATAAGGGTAGATTGGTAGAGTTCCGGATCTCATGGCCAGATTGTATTTAACTGTCTACTGAACATATCGATGAATTCTAACCACAGCCTTCTTAAGTTTGTTGAATTTGCTGAACTCTGATGTATGGGCTGGATCCATAGATGTTCTATTTTTATTTAGCCACTTTGAAACAAGCTCTCAATCTTTTATTCTAGATCCTGCTGCACACTTTAATGGACCCCGAAATCACCTTGTCCATACCATTGCTTGTTTGTGTTTTAGGAAAGTTTTAACTGTTGGCCTGGCTTGTCCCTTTAAAGTTCATGTAACTTCACGTTGAAGTCTTATTTCACACTTTATAAAAACAGAAAGTCACACCTAGAACTCTACCAAAATATCCTCTCTGGTAGCTTGCGATTCTAACATGAGCTAGCACCAGTGCTCCCACAGAGGAAAAAAAGTTCCTGTACTTTCTTTGCTCATCAAACACCTGTGATGACACACAGAAACCTGGCACATAGAACCCCACTCCGCTAGTCGTATCCTGACATTACTTTGGGGCTTTGGAATGTGTTTCTGTGTAGCAGATGGAGCTATTAGTTAGCCGTGCTATCTTGAAGAATTGCCTTCCCAGGTAATCAGCTCTGCTCATTTAGGATGTCGTTTCCCTACCTCGATATGTCAGCTCAAGAAGCAGGAATGATTAATCGTTGCAAGTGGACAGTGAGCTGGAATAACTCTGTAAGGGAAGTCAGCCCCTAGTGCCCCCGTACAGCGGGGACTTCAGAGTGCTGCGAAGCAAAGCAAACAAGATGGAAATGATGACCAGGGTGCTTCCTGAAGCTTACCTGTCAGTATATAGAGTTGCTGTGGCAACCTGAAGATTTGCAATTCTGAGGCAGAGGAGAGCGAGACAAAACCTTAAGTCATGGCTGTCATTACAGTGGAATGGGTGCCACCACCACCTGGCAGCCTCTATTACTTCAACTTGTTTCTTTTCACGCTTGGAGGAATAAAATGCATAAAAGATTAATATGCATAGTAAACCTTTTGGTAAAATATGTATGTGTTCTGCATTTCAGATGACTGAAAACTTGAAGAGTTCTACTGTTCTTAAGTCAACATTAGTTAATAACGCACAAAGCAAAAGGGTCATAGTATTGATAGAATTAGAACTGGGAAGCAAGAGGAAACTTACCAGATTGTCTTTCAAATTAAAAAAAGGATAAATTGCTGTGTGTTTTAAAGTTATTGTTGTTTCTGAAAATGCTCAGACTGCATCTCTCTTCTGATCCACAGGAAACAGTTCTGAGTCTAGTCAGATCTTTTCCTCCCCCTTGCTAAGTAATGAATATTTTAAGTTTGTCCAGGTGGAAGTATAATCCATGGAGATGAATGTTGAAAGATCACAGTGAAGGATTCTCTTTCTAGGGGGAAGCCAACAGAGCCACTGTGGTTTTTAAATATGGCCTCATCATTTGTGCGTGCTCTGTAATTTCGTCATTTGATGGAAACCTGGGATCTAACATCAAACTAAAGTCACAACTCCCATCCTCTGGTCTTTATGGAATGCTGGAGGCTGATGCTGCATATGTCAAGGCGCACTTTAGTTTTAGTGCATTGTTGCTGAAGCTTATATTTTGTATTTGCTGTATTAAAATGCACAAATAATGCTTTTTTTAGATGAGCAAACCCAGCTTTTAGCATTTTCAAGAGTTAGTGTATTTAGTAACCAGTTCTCTCTCTCTCTCTCTCTCTCTCTCTCTCTCTCTCTCTCTCTCTCTCTCTCTCTCCTTTCTTTGTTGCTATAGAAAGTGTTTTGCAAGTATGTGTTTTTTAAAAGCACTTCCAATGAACTTTGGGGTTGTCTTTTTAAGCTCTTCTGTTTCTGAATATCAGGAAAAAACACAGTTGCTAAAAACACAGCAGTCAGTCTTCTGACAAGCCTGGGATTAAATCGAAAGGGCTGATGTGTTGCAAAGATTAAATTTTTAATATTAAAGACCAGCTTCTAATTTTTCTCCTGTCACTTCGGAGGGCATAGTGAGCTAACGGTTCCCTTGTAAAGTGTTGCCCTTGTACAAGGACCTATTCATTTTAAACCAGGATCCAGAAATCTAGGTTATGGCTAAGAGGATGAGAAAACAAATGGATGTGCTGAGCTGCCTCAGCTGTTTGATAGCATGGCTGCCATGGGCTTATGCAGCTTGAGGCTGCTGCATCCCACATTCTCTCCACCATGGGGTTGTAATTGGAGTCAGTCTTCTTGAAGATGGAGCCTTTATTTTTGTGGCTTTCTGGGGAGTTGTAATGCCTAGCCGCTTTTCCTTTTAATCAGATGTCTCAGAGCTGCAGCTTCAGGTCAAACGAGCACATTCACACCTGGGTTTTACAGGGTTTTCAGAAACTGGAGAAGTAGGTTTATATGGAAACCTATCCTGAACGGTCCCATTTCGGTAAATGGCCAGCCTGCGCACGGCTCTCTCCAGCACTAGCCAGGCTTAGACAGTACTGACACCTATAATTTGTAACCCAGTTAAAATTGTTTATCTGACCTGGACACACCTGTAGACAGGGGAAAACAGCTCATTTTAAGTTCAGCTGTGGAATTTTGCTTGTATGCCCAGATGTCCTTTAATTCATTTTGTAGGAAACTAATAGCAGTAGCAAGATTTCAAAGTTAATTGGCAGCTTCTAGTAGAGAGTCCTGTGAACGGGTTGAGAGGATACCCCCAGGGCACAAGGCTGCGTGCAGATGTGTGACAGAGCACTAATTTTGAGTTCACATAATCATCGTACAGAAATATTTAAGATGGGGCTCTATCAAGTCTCATCTGTTGAGACGTGATCCTTTTGTGTCTGGCAGGCCTCATGCAACAAATTTTCTTTCTTTGAAGTGATCCCCGAAGCTGTCAAGTTCATTTGAGTGAACCGTACTTGAGGGAAACGTGTACAATGTCTCTGGCTATGGCATGGTGCTGATGACATATTTTTAGAATTAGAATTTTTCCCTCTTCCCCCCACCCTTGGAGAAACTGAACTTTTATTTCAGCTCCCTGCTGTTAACATTGGAGAGAAAAGTTTCCTGTGCCAATGTTTGCCCAAATGGAGGAAAATGTTTGCATTTCGTATGCAGTGTTCATAGACTCGATGAGTGGAACAGTTTGGCACCGCTGGTGAGCACGCCTGCTTGGGGTTTTGAAGGGCAGGCAGATAGTGACGTTCAGTTCTGCTGCAGCTCGGTAAACTGTGCACAGTTCTGGGCGCTTGTGCCAGGCCAGTCCGCAGAACTGATTCTCCCAGAGACTCTGAAGCTCAGTTCCCAGGACAAAGGTTTCCAGTTGGGTAAGCATTGGTGACCAAAAAGACATTGCTTCCCTCGTTCCCCTCGGGTAAGGTGAGTTGGAACCCTGGATCGATCTCATTTCCCTTGGCAAGATTGTGTTTACAAGGACTTGACCATGAGTATTTCTCTGATTTTGGCTTTAGTCATAGCAAACTTTCCAAGAGACATTATGGGCTTTAACCCCTTCCCTCTGGAAGCTGTTGCCACCAAATCAATCTGTGACGTGACTACACTCTTTAAAAAATCATTATAGGCTTGGGGATGTAGCTCAGTTGGTAAAGTGCTTGCCTAGCATGCATGAAGCCTTGGGTTTGTTCCCAGCACCAGTTAGGCCCTTGGTTCATGCCTATAATCCCAGCCCTTGTAAGGGGGAAGCAGGAGGATCTGAAGTTCAGAGTCATCTTTAGTAACATACTGAGTTCAAGGCTAACCTGTGATACATGAAACCTTGTATCAAAATAAAAATTAAAAGAAAAAAGAAAACCAGAAGAGTATAAGGGGGTGGGCTGGGGATAGAGGTAGTCAGGTGTGGTGGAACACACCTGGAATCCTAGCACTTTGGAGTGGAAGCAAGAACATCATGAGTTAAAGACCAGCCTCAGCTTACATAGTGAGTGCCTGTCCAAAAAAAAAAAAAAAATCATTGCACTTTCATTGAACAAACTCAAAAGTTTTTATATGCAAGATAGAGGTCAAGGAATAAAACATGTCTTGTCCAAGTACATGTACCCCTTAGAGATATTATGACAGCAGTGGGAATGCACTGATAAGTGTATAACAAATCACCTAGACAAGAATCCAAGTGACAACAATTTGTTCCAAGAATCCGTGCAAGACGATTTAGGAAGATACACTTTTCTTTGGCCTCTCTCTTGCAGCATCATTGAATCAGGTAAATGATACAGCTTTGGCTTTGTTCATCATCAGCAAGCCAAGAAGAACATGGCACGGGTCATTAAGATTTACAGCCCAAATGTAAATAATTCAGGACCCACAAACAATAATTAAAAACCAACTGTGGCACTGCGTGGCATCAGGTCCTCTGGGTCCCTTTGAGCAGGAACCTCTTCCATTTTGGCTGGAGACCTGTCCATCTGGGTACAGATGGTTGTAAGAGCTTTTTAATGACCTTTCCTAATGCCGGTGAACGTGTCTTTGGACACTATCAGAATCAATGGATGAGGAGGAGATAAACAGCAGGGTAGTGGCAGCTGAGGAATTAAATGTCCTGAATTTGTTAGGCATCTGTAGAAACATGCAATTTGTCAGGCAGGAAATTGTAAACAAAACAGACTGAGTCAACTATCAACACACCTGTGACACCCCAGGATGCCAGCTCCAGTAGTATAATGGCAACTTTCAGAGTCCATACCTGGAACAGCCTGTTGAATACTACAGGAATGCCAGCGCTCTTGGATGCTTCCTTTGCGCATGAGGCCAGAACTTGGCTGACAATATCATACAGTTGAGGACATGAGGAAGTTCAGTCATCAGGAGGAAGTCAGGCCTAAATTTTCTGCTATACCTTGACCCTTTTTGGGGTGAGCTCCTGTGCGGCCCTGTTTTTCCACGTTCCATACCCATTTCATTGTTCGGAACTCACTGGTTCTATGACAGCGATGTGTTGCCGAGGTGCTTAAGGCTCCAAAGAGCTGGAGAACCACAAAACATACCTCTTAGTTGTAGTGTAGGTAATTCTCAACAACACATCTGTTGAGAAATGCCCTCCTGAATATTTCAAGGGGACTCTGAAGAAAATGGGGTTTTTAAGGAGGCCATGGCAATCATAAACTAGATTTAACCTTCAAAAAAGCAACTCATTTTGTAGAGAACCATCATTCAGGACATGGACACAGTGGAGATGAAAGTGCTGAGGACAAAAATGTGTTCCCTTGATGAATCTCTATAGAAGAGCCACCCGAGTGACTGGGTTTGGATGTAAGCCACTTCTTGATTCTAGCATCTGTCCCTAGCTCTGGAGCTTCCCATTTAAGGTCCATTCTGTCATCGCGTTCACCCGGTTTAACTAATCAGATTATTGAGTCTCAGAGGCTCATTTTCAGGTTCATGGTCAAAGATTTCTTAATTCTCTAGAGGATTCCATTAATTTCCTACTTTAAAAGACCAGATGGGGTATTGGCTTTATGAACCTGAACACATAGCTTTCATTAACAGGGAGATTTTTGCAAACTAGAAATCTCTGATGATCACCATTTATAATAATTATTATGTGGAATAAAAATCCAAAACAGGATATTGTCTGTTTATGCTTCGTAGTCTTTAAGGCAAGAGGGGTGCAGCAAAGGGATCCCCGGGAGACCTTTCTTTGACACTCTCCTTGGATTGCAGAAAGTGGGAAAAGGTGGCTCTGTTGCCTGGAGTTATATGTCTTTCAGAGAGATTAAACATAATGATGAGGAAGGAGCAGGGAGGACATGAACCCCAGCCTGGCCAGGGGAAGAAGCACATGGTTGGAAGTCCTTTAGGAGTCAGAGGAGCCAAACTAGCCATTGAATAGTGTAAGGATGAGAGGAAGCATGTCTCTCACGTAAGACCTTCTAGAGGCATGTCTGCCAGGTAGGGTATGCCGCCAACAGTGGGGCCAGACAGATCAGATCCTTGTTTGATCTTTTGTTAATACATTCATATTTTCACCCATTATTTATCTTGTCTCTTACCTTAAAAAAAAACTTCATTGTGCATTCACTCCCAGGCCCCAGCTCACAGTGCCATCTCCTTTCCTTCTGTAATATTTGTATTCTAAATTATGATTGAATGGGTTCCTGAATCTTTTATCTTTAGTAGATTATAATGTTGTATAGTTTATGTAAATATTTGTCTGGAGGTGCCTTAAGTCCTGGCTCCTGTAAAGGCTCACATTTGAATTGTTTTATTGCAGTCACTCTGTTTAAATTAAACCCTAATCTCTTCAATCCTATTGTCAAGGCCTCACTCTTGGCTTGGGTTTAATGGAGGTAAAATTTGGTTAGTTCCTTCATGTGGTATATTTAATTTGATTTTTCAGGTAGTGATAAACATTGGGGTTTGGGCTATTGGTTCATTGGCATTAATATGTAAAAGCCTTGATCTCAAATATGGAACAGTTTAATGCACTTTGCAGCAGAAATGTTTTTAGGTATATAAGACAGAATGATTTTTGTTTTGGTTCTGATTGATTCTGCTGTGGCTCTCACCAGAGGCAAACTCCCAAATGGTTCATGCTTTCCTGAGGCTAATAGAAGTTTTTGGAGTCCTGGAAGGTAGCAGTTTGATTTGTATCTTTCAGTTCTCATGTTCTGTAGGAATTTTATAAATATCGCAGCCTTGAATGTAGATAGGTCACATGATGCAGCAGAAGCTAGACTGTCCATTCTTGTTCAGGCTAATAGTTCTAACCACTTGGGCGTGTTACTACTCTCATACCTCCCGGCTATGATGTTAAAGGAATTTTGTTTTCTTTTAATGGATAACAAAAGCATAGAGTTCAGCCACCACATGACAAATGACAGGCATGTCCCAGGACTGGCAAGGCAATTGTTCTCCTAAGACCTTACTTTAATGCTGCAGTAAAAACCTTCCTCGAGTTTGAAAGGTAGAAGAGGAGGGCAAACAAACATTTTTTCACACCAAATTCAGTCTGTTTGTAAGTCATGAGCACAGTGGCTTGTCCATTTCTGAAGTAGGTATTAAAGAGTCAGATCCATAACATGATATACAGTAAGAAGACAGACCTACAGCATCTTTTTAATACAGGTGTTCTCTGCTTTAAGACTTGATGTATTAACATCTACACTGTGTCTGTGAGGACACCCTAGTTACTTTTAGCACAGTAATTAATGACTTTGCAAAGATTTACCACAAGTTAACTACAAACAGAGAGCTCCCTTAGTCATGTAATGCATGATTCAATTAAAATGTTTTGATTTGCACTTAACTTTGCAGGAATTGACTGTCAAGGTGATATAACAGTTTAATGAGCTACTGGGGGTGGCAGTGCACTTGGGGGTGAGTGGGGTGGGGTGGGGTGGGGTGGGGTGGAGTGGGGTGGGGTGGGGTGGGGTGGGGGATTGTGTGGTCTCCAGCCAGACAGTTTTCAAGTGAGTTGAGATCTGTTTTTCCCCGGGATGGTTAAAGAAAGGTAGGTATAGGGCTGTATTTTTCCCTTAGTGTTTTTTCTTTTATGTTTCTGTAAACACACTGACATATAGAGCTCATGGTTTTCACATGTGTGTTTATACATAATAACTAGCCATCTCAAAGCTTCTCAAACCACTGAAAATGCTTTTGATTATATTGTTTTAGGAACTCCACATCTATCTCATCTCTGCTCTTTTATTAAATTGCATTTCCCATGGCTGACATGATTCAGTCTAAACAGTAATTATTTGAGTTCTTGAAAATATTAAATTGCATAGAATATATTCTGATTTCATTACATGCCCCCCCCCCTTTTGATGCCAAATGTTGATCCCAGGACCTTGAACATTCGAAATATGTGTACCACCAAGCTACACTTGAGCCTAATTTCATTTCTTCTACTAGTTGTTCTTACCTTATTACTTATCTGAGGTTTTGAAGTGTGAGTACAGAATCTACCCCCTCTCCACCCCGTGTAACTAGTAAAGTTAAGCAGCATGAAATGGGTCTGTGGCTTTACACTGCCTTGGACAAGAGACTACTGCAGTCAGGTAGATCTGAAGTTATGTACTGACTCTGAAAATAAGCCATGTAGTCCTAGTGCAGAATATAGTACTAGGGTCCTGGAGCACAGGATGAATTTAAATAGTGTGGTGAGCTTTATCTGTGCTTGTTGCTCCTAACTGTCTCTGCTGCTTAAATACTGATAAGGAGCATCTACAAGAATACTAGATGTGATTTGTGCTACTTGAGTTTACTGTTATCCAGCAAATTTATGCATTCCATGTTTACAATGTGAGCAGTTCGCTTCATATCAGGCTTTAGTGATTCTGATGGGCAAAAATAGAAGTATATTGTTTCATATTTTTTCACTCTGGAGATTTCATACAAGAAAGCAGCAGACAATTGGTCAAAGATGCACAGCTTTGAATATAATTTCCGATTTTCACAAAAATGTGTCTTTGATTATCTCTTCATAAATGCATGACCTGGAGCTAAACTTTTCTGTCAGTGTCTTCAATGGAATTGGGTATTAAGGGCATGACTTGGCATTATCAGCTGAGGGGCTCTGTCACGGCACTCTTAACTGCACAGAGACATGGCATCTGGCATAGCAGATACCAATGGATCGAAGGTCTTCACATGCCTCACATTGCTATCTCACCAATATTTGTGTTTTGGAGCCCCATTTATATAAGTAGAAAAGGGATTGGAATGAGCCAAATAGAGTGATGCCCTTCTAAGTTCTGCAACCCTGAGATCACTCTGGCTTTTTCTTGCATGTAGTTTCTTTCACAAAATCTCCCCTAGTTATTTCAGTTGGATCAGATTCAGTGTTAGTGTTTTAATTTTTTTCTTCCCTTTTTCAGAAACAAATCTTTTGTGACTTATTTGCCTTCTATGTTAATTTCTTTTGCATATGCCTCAGCTCATAACTTTGATTACTCATAAGCAGACTCTAAGTTGGTGCCTTTTCAGTGTGAATGCCTCATGCTGAGGGATGGACTATCCATTTGTAGAGTAAGAGGGTGAGCAATATAAGCATCAGCAACAGTTGGCTATTTGCAGACTAAAAATTGCTCTCGTATGTCACCTTGCTTGATCCCCTGAGAGTTATCTCATAATATCACCCTGAGGTGGAGGGAATATTTCACTTCTCAGGCATGAAAATGACCTGAGAGAGGTTGAGAGATCTTCTCCCAAGTCATTGCAACCACTGGGATTCAGCTGGGATTGGAAAACATTTTTCAGACTCAAAACTTCTACTTCATTTTCACCGTGTTAGAAGAGGTGTAATATCTCCCTCATTCAATTCTGAAGCTGAAGTTCCCTTGAAAATGCAGATCTTGTAAGGGAATCCTCTTTGTTAGCACCTGATAATTGATAGTGTAAAAAAGGTCACCCAAGTGAATCCACTGAAAGTGGGTATCAGAAACTTCATAGTAAATACAGATAAAGAGATTGGGTTGAACTTTACTATGCTGAGTGAAACTGAAATTTAAAATGTTACTTTATCTTATATTTAGCAGCACTGAAATTGTAATTCCACTTCTGTGCTAATTCTTACCAAGCGTAGTGAGTCAAGAGGTGCTTGTTCTCAGGGCAGTTTTCCTGACACAGCTGGCTGGTGGAATGCCACCAGAGCCCCGGTTTAGTTTATTTTCCTGTTGCCGTGATAAAGTATGCTGACACAAGCAACTGAAAGTAGAAAAAGGTTACTTTGGCTCACAGTTCAAGGTGTAACCAGCACATCATTGTTGGGAAGGCAGCAGCTGGTCAGCTCGCTTCTACCATCAAGAAACAATGCAATGATTGCATGAAGAGCTTTCCATTTTGTATAGTTCAGGATCCCTCTCGGGAATGGCCCTACTCACAATGAATGTGTTTTCCCACATCAGTGAACACAGTCAAGATAATCCTCCACAGACATACGCAGAACCTCAACTCCCCAGTGATTTTAGAATGTCAAGTTGACAGTGAACAGGAGCCATCAGAGCCTCCCTTTTCACATTTCAGCTAGGAGTCTTCATCATTGCAGGTTTCTTTTCACATTTCAGCTAGGAGTCTTCATCATTGCAGGTTTCTTTTCTACATGTCATGTTGTTTTGGTTCCATTCTGCTGGGTGCTCATTGATTTTTTTTTTAATTCTTTTGGTCATTCAAATAGTTTTATTATAATCATTGGCTTAATCAATTGCTGCATTTTTGGTAAGTTTTACCTTAATGCTGTAATCTGGTTTATTCGAATTGTAAACCATATAGAATCTTCCAGGAACCTACAAAGACTATAAGAAAAGACAGATTATTTTGCTAATTGAGTGGAGGTTAATTTTGTAAGTGTTTGATATATTATTTTTGTTATGGCTTTTATTTTTACTTTTTAATGACTGGGGCTCAAATGATTAATATTAAAATAACCAATGAAACCATTGCTTAATTAAATATTGTAAGGATGTCCTTTTCATATAGAAGCATTGGATGTTTTGTCTTCTAGTCCCAAGGCACTTATTTCATGAAAATAAAAGTCTGTCAGGTAAAGTATAGTGGAGGTAACAAAAAAAGGCCATGGTTCCAAAAGAGAACTTTATTTTAGTGTAGCATTTGCATTATTTAGCAGATTAATAATTGCATGCTTTGTGTGTATGTGTATAAATATGTAAGTGGCATTTACATAAGGAATTATTTCTCCTAAGTGTGGTATCAGGAGACTGATGGTCTGTATTAATTTTATACTGATAGATAATAACTGACTAGGAGCCAGGCTCGTAGGGTCCTGTTTTACCACTTTCATTTACTAGCTATGTGAACATTTTTAAGTTATATAATCTCTTAGTGCCATAATTTCCCTGTATGGGTAATAGAGAATGATATCTCTATGATAGATTTATTTGTGAATTGAGTTAGTACAATGTCTAGAAACATGGCTTGACACTTAGAAAGCTCTCCGTGAATGGCAGGAGGGGTGGCGATGTGATCCTCATTAGGTGGTTTTGAGGGTTAGGAGTGTACATGGTTTCTGAAGGAGAAAACCTGATAAAACTGCGTCAAGCTAGGACCAGAGTGTTACAGCCTTCTGTTGTTAGCAAAACAATAACCTCATGTCTTAGGGTGTCCGTTGCTGTGAAGAGACAAAATGACCATGGCAACTCTTTGTTTGTTTGTTTGTTTGTTTGTTTGTTTGTTTGTTTTTTTCGAGACAGGGTTTCTCTGTGTAGTTTTGCACCTGTCCTGGAACTCACTCTGTAGTCCAGGCTGGCCTCGAACTCACAGAGATCTGCCTGCCTCTGCCTCCCCAGTGCTGGGGACCATGGCAACTCTGATAAAGGAAAACATTTAATTGGGATGGCTCACTTACAGTTTCAGAGGTTCAGTCCATTATCACCAGGGCAGGGCACACCAGCCTGCAGACACATGTGGTGCTGGAACTGGGTGTGCTACATTTTGCAGGCAACAGGAAGTCCACTGAGACACTAGGTGGTATCCTGAGCATAGGAATCATCAAAGCCCACCCTCTCAGTGACACACTTCCTCCAACAAGGCCACACCCACTCCAACAAAGCCACAGCTAATAGTGCCACTCCCTATGTGATTACGGGATCCACTTACACTCAAACTACCACACCTCAGAAAGAGCTGTTTCCTTAAAAACTTAAGTGGGTTGTTGAATGGCTTGCGAGAACTCATCATAATACATTGGCACAAATATTTCCAGATCTTACAAACAGGCGAGTGTTAATTTCTGCTTATGTACAGCATTTCTTCCCTCTCATGTCTTTCTTCCTAACTCTCCCCTATAAGTAAATCAGGTATTTCTTTGGGTTTTGAACAGGAACCTTGCAGCGACTGCTTCAGTGGCTGAGTGCGATGGTAGTTTGAAATTTCCTTCCTCATGTGTAAATGCAGTAGAAGTCCAGAGAGAATTTATCTCCAGCTGATTACTTGCTCCGAGTTGTAGGAGTGATGGTGACAGATGAACAGTAATTGAGGTGTGAATAACATTTTGGAAAAGATAAATGATGCCATGTTCTGTGGAAAATGCTGCATTCCTCCATTGTGGAGCACGGCTGTTTATGAGCTCTTTGAATGGGGAGGGCTCCTGATAGTCATAGCAAAACTGTGGTTCTGGGCCGGGCGGTGGTGGCGCACGCCTTTAATCCCAGCACTCGGGAGGCAGAGCCAGGCGGATCTCTGTGAGTTCGAGGCCAGCCTGGACTACCAAGTGAGTTCCAGGAAAAGTCGCAAAGCTACACAGAGAAACCCTGTCTCAAAAAACCAAAAACCAAAACCAAACCAAAACAAAAAAAACTGGTTCTGAATGAACTTGGGAATGTTGGTGGTAAATGATGGTGTTGAAATCGAGATCTCACCGGATTGCCACTCAGGTGGCATTTGTAACTCCAGTGAGGTAGTCAGCAGCTTGTGAATCGTTACCTCCTAGGGAGGAAAGGAAAACCCAGGGAAGAGAGGGAGAAGCACGGTCTTGTTGCTAAAATTTGTCTTGTCCTAAATCCCATAGTTGAGAACCTGCTAGAAAGTCTGTGCCATTCTTCCTCCTATGGACATGCCATTGTAAATCACTGTAAGAAAGCAGATTCAGTATAGTAACAATTAAAGAGATCCAAGTTTGCTTCATAAAGCTGCTTATAAAAGCAGGTTCAGTATTTGTTTCTAAGTTGCTGAAGTCTGCTTCATAAACTTGTTTACCAGCTTTCTCAGATCAACTTAGTTTAGCCTCAGAGTCTCTCCCACCCCTAGGAAAATGCACAGATCGGGAGGAGTAAGCTAGAGTGCTTCTGAGCTGTATGCTGAAACTTTGAGGCCTGTGGTCGCAAGTTTGATGACTTTTTTAAATCTTATAAAAATGCTTCATGAAAAATCAGACAAGTCTATGGTGATATTATGTTCCCCCAAATATTGTGCACCCTAATAAACTTATCTGGGGTCAGAGAACAGAACAGCCACTAGATACAGGGGCTAGAATATGGTGGCACACACGCCTTTAATCCTAGCATTCCTAAGGCAGAGATCCATTTGGATCTCTGTGAATTTGAAGCCACACTGGAAATAGCCAGGCATGGTGACTCACGCCTTTAATCCAGGAAGTGATGGCAGAAAGCACAAAGGTATATAAGGTGTGAAAACCAGAAACTAGAAGCTTTTTGGCATGGTTAAGCTTTCAGGCTTTTGAACAGCACAGTTCAGCTGAGATGCATTCGGATGAGAACACAGAGGCTTCCAGTCTGAGGAAACAGGATCAGCTGAGGAATTGGTGAGGTGAGGTGGCTGTGGTTTGTTCTGTTTCTCTGATCTTCCAGCGTTGACCCCAGTACCTAGCATCAGGTTTGATTTTATTAATAAGACCCGTTAAGATTCGTGCTACATAAATCGAATAAAAGGACCCTAATTTCAGCCTTTAGTTACCATGTTAGAGTTCTTCTTGTATTTAAGTTGACTTTGGATTTATTGTTTTACTAAGTTCTGGCCCTCTGCAGAAACACACCTTGAGGAGTTCCCACTTACCTGTGAAGGTCTACGACACTATAAGGAGCAATGATTGCTTACAATAATGAACTCTGTCCCCACAATTCTTCCAAAATAGAATTCTACTTTCTTGGACCAAAAAAAGAATTAGACTTTTTCTTGATTACATAGAGGGAAATTAAGTCAGACTGTATGGAGTCACAAATGAGTGAGATGACTTTGTTGTGTAGATGTGACATGACAGATTGTGTAGCGGCTGTTCCAATCATTAGCATATTCTACTTTTTATTAAGCTTAAAAACGTAAACCTTTCCTATCATTCCGGAACTAAATATAGCAATGAAATTTTATCTCAAGTGAAGAACATTGTCCAAATCAGATTTGATGTGTGTAGGACACCGAACATTCATTGAGTGGTACAGATTGTGTTAAATGGGCCTGAAATAATGTTCAGGAAAGAGAATCACTTTCTATTCTTCTTGATACAAACAGTTTGTCACACATACACATCCCTCTCCCTATCTTGTTAGTGTGGTCGTTATACTTTCCATTACAAGTTTTATTCACATATTCTAGTTTTCCTTGATTAGGTTTACATGAATACATTGCAATTACAGACAAGGTGTTATTAATATATTGCAATTAAACATGTAATTAATATGTGTAATTACACAGTGAGAGGCGTGTCAGAGCTGGGCTCTATGCTAATTTATTGTCTGTTGTTGCATGCACAAACACAGGGTTTTATGCGTGGCACTTACTCCCATTGTAAATTTGCAGTGGTTTGTCATCAGTGTGTGTGCCTTTCGAGTTCAGAAAATCATTTTTATGGTTATGGAAACAACCGGATTACGATTGTCCTTTGCTGTAGCTTGATGAAATATCCCACCTAGAGAGTTCATAGAAGAAAGTTGGGTATGAAACCACAGTGTCTAGTGAGTGAACAACCACATAAAAACACATGGCTTAATTGTGTATTTAGTTTTAATTTCCTTGTTATGTTCATCTGTTAAATTACTTTGTTCTCTTCTAACTCTTACGCCTTTGATTACTTTTCCTCTTTAAATACCTAAAAGTATCTTTTCTGCATTTACTTATTTAGTTATTTATATATTGGTTCCATCAGTAGCCATTGGAGTCTTAACCCATCTCATCATTGCTCACCTGTAGCTCTGTAAGCAGGCTTGTTCTGCTCTGCCTCCCAGAAATTATTCTATGACTTTCCCCATGTTCCCAGGTCTATCACTTGACTGTATTTCTTTCTTAGAAGAGAGTTCTGAATTGAAACTATGGCAAGGAGAGAAAAACATCCAGGATCTACCATTGTATAGTACTGGAGGGAGAGAGAAGCTACCTGATGGGATTTGGATATGAGAAGAAACAAGGGTAATCAGAGTCTACTCTGTGGCTGAATACAGGTGTTGTCTAAGAGAAGTGCATACTTATGCACGACACCATTAATGAGCAAAGAAGTCCTGGTGGGAGCTGATTCTAGTCTGTTCAAAGCGTGCTGTGTGCTATTTGCAGTGTCTGGTTAGGATATTGAGATGGCCCATGGGCCGCCGGCTCATAGCTACTGGCATATAATTTTGATATGAGTGCTTAAGTAGATATACTTCCCTCCAAAAACACGAGCACTAAAGTTGACTGCTATTCGAATAGGCATGTTTCCAAGGGGGACCTGGGAACAGATGTGTTGTCTGTTCTGAATGCACTGGGATCCATCCATGCTTTGCTTACAGACCCCCGTCTGTCTGGTGCACTCTGCCCTCTAAAAGCTTCCTGAATTGCTTTGTACACAAGGCAGCTACTACAGCTGCAACTGTTGGATTTGGACATTTGCCAGCTTGAAATTTATCCCTGCCCCAATGTTATATACTGAGGAGTGGAAAAGGGAGACTTTTTAAAAAAAGCATATGGAAACATTCACTGAAAAAGACTGTGTTGAAAGTAAAAATGAGTACATATCTCCTGAAACTACAGGCATTTTGTAGACTATTTTGATTCTTTGCTACCAGATCAGATTTCAGGACCTT
The DNA here is from genome assembly GCF_049852395.1 of Peromyscus maniculatus bairdii. Taxonomy (NCBI): domain Eukaryota; kingdom Metazoa; phylum Chordata; class Mammalia; order Rodentia; family Cricetidae; genus Peromyscus; species Peromyscus maniculatus. The sequence goes on from NC_134858.1 coordinate 44,637,925, forward strand.
TCATGTCGTTTCGACCACTTACTTAGTTGGGCCATTGCTATATTAAAAAACCATTATTACAGTGTCCTTTATTTTTGGGCTTCCCTTGGCTCAAGTATACTAGAGTCAGCCCTTGAGTGAATGGAGATTATTTTCCAGAATTTTACTCTTTAGTATGCCAGTATTTAACAATTAAAAACAACAAAACAAAAACAACAAAAAGGGATAAGTAGGGAATGGGATTTCTTAAGAAATCTTGTTTTGGGATTGTCCTACCTGGCAGTTCCTTCAGTGGCTGTATGCTGCATGGATTTCACATCCCTTTGTATGTTATAGAGAGGTGTTGCAGTGCCTTCTCTGAATGTCAGAATACCAGTGTTTTTGCAAAAATTGAAGTTGAATTTTGCTTTATTATATTCTTAGCTTGTTGATGAGGTTGGCACCTAGCCTCTTTCTTCTTATCTAGCTATTGAAGTCTGCACAGGTGTATTCCTGTATGACTCCCACTAGATGAGGATTTAAAGCTCATTGTTCATCCCTGTGTGTACTCTCTGCTCTTCAGGCTGCTGCATTGACCTCTTTGGACTGATGTTGTATGGCATTGTGCAGTTAGGTTTGGCGTTATCCATTTTGTGTGCTTTTAGTTTGTTTCTCATTGCCGGATTAGGGTTAAAATCATTTTATTTTGGTAGCCACAGAAAGCGCAAAATCTTGCATCTCCTGCCAATATTCTCTTTTTGGAACAACATCAAATGTAACTTTTCTGTTGGAGTAAGTATTTTCTGGCCAACATTTTCTCCTTCCCCCAGTTTCCATTGGCTTCTTTTATCACAGGGTTTGAACTGTTCAGGAGCTCTTCTACAGAAGAAGGATGACTTAACTATTTTCCTGGAGAAGAGTTGGTTATGAATAAGTGCTAATAGTAAGAACACTCTGGAACCTTTGGCATGTAGTACACCATAGTAAAAGGGAGATTAAATGCCATTTCTCAGGAACATCATTGGATAGCTCCTTCCTGTGTTCTGTGACTTTAGATCACTTACCAACATGATTGTGAATGTCCCCACAGCTTTTGGCCACCCCACATCTTCCAAGAGTGCTGGCCTGCACAGTGGCATAGAAAACCAGGTCTTCATTGATTTATTCCTTTTGGTTTCGGTCCCAGATCTTGGATCGTGTAGGGATTTCAACTGATGGGGTCAGCCAACAAGCTGTAGGCTGAAGAAGTGAGCTATTGTGTCAGAAGGAAAAATTGTTGTTTGAGGAGTTAAAATTGACACACTTTTTTTTAAAAGCCAGAGGAAAGTTAATACATGGGAGTGTTTTTATTTTGTTTTTCAAAGGAAGACATCATTCTTTTATTTCCATTCTCATGTAAAAATAAGAAACAGCCTGTCTTCTTCCTAAGCTGTTGCCAATGTCAACATTACCACCTCCTTTAAGGTTTTATTTTTTTTAAAAGAGTCTATTTTACAATTTGTTTGGAGCTGGAACTTGTTCAGTTTTGGAGCCCACAGGACACTTTTTTAAAATTTGATAATTAACTGGTTTATTCAGCATTTGCACTGGCTTACCTTTCTTCTCTTTAGCATACAACAACTAATGTGCCATTTTTAAGTGACAGTGTTGTATTTCAGAGTTCAGTTTGAAACTAGTTGCTCTCTTGGATCCATGAGGGACCCTTGAAAACTTCCTGATGTTGCGTGCCTGTTGGGCCATGTCATGAGGTTCCTTTCTATGTTGACATGCTGCCCTGGGGCCTGGAGTCTCCATTTCCCCTTTTCCACACTCAGTGTGTCCACTCTTTAGCTTGAGAGACCATGAGCCAAGGTTAGGGAGCCTTTGGTGGTTTGAATGACCACCCCCATCCCCAGGCTTATAGAGAGTGGCAGTATTTGGAAGAATTAGGACATGTGTCCTTGTTGGAGGAGATGTGTCACTGTGAGTGGACTTTAAGGTTTCAGAAGCTGAAGCCAGGCTCAATGGATCACTCTTTCTTTCTGCTGCCAGCCAATCCAGAACTCTCAGCTAAATCTCTAGCACCATGTCTGCCAGTGTGCTGCCTTGCTTCCTGCAATGGTGACAATGGCCTAAACCTCTGGACTGTAAGCGAACCCCAGTGAAATGTTTTTATAAGAGTTGCTGTCATCATGGTGTCTCTTCACAGCAATAAAAACTCTCAGATCTGGCCAGAGAACTAATTTTTTTCAGCCTTATGGAATTAATACACGAGCAAAACTTGGTTAAGGTCTCTGGCCCTGTTCGTTCACTCAAGTGTTGACCACTAACACTTCATTTGGGAGGACGACAGCGAGTGTGGTCTTTGTAGCCCACACTCAGACCTTTGTGGCATGTCCATGGCTACTGTTGACCTTTCAGATGGGCAATCATTGCACTTGTTTACTGTGATGTCCAGCAGTTAGCTACAGCTGTTCTAATTCTGTGTAGTAGAAGAAAGTACCTTTCTTACATATATGCCCAAGAGTACTCCATTTTGACTTCATTATTGTTGTTTTTACAGTGGTTCCTTAGCCACAGGGGACATTTCATATTAGATATCACCCAACATATAGTTTGCACAGTAATGTCTATACTGATATTTATCATGGTAAATTAGATTTTATTTGGTTATGTTTAGGATCCCTGAAGTGTACTGTCAATTATCTGGGTTTTGTTATTCCTGTGTTTTGTTTTTAAAAATAAGCAACTTTAAAATTTAACATCATCAACATATTCTGATGTCTAGCACACTCAAGTAGGATTTGAGTAAATTTCTTCTCAAATAGAAATTCTTATGGAAGTGACTGGATGTGTGAATAATGAGGGAGGAAGTATCTGAGTGTTTTTAAGGAAAGAAAAAGGAAGTTCTATTTTTAGAATATGGGAATCTAAAGATACTCTTTATGTTTATATATCAATCTGATTTCAGGGGAAAATCTTGATAAGAAAACTAAAAGAAAATCCCTACCAAGTTAAAATCCAGCCAAGGAGTTGTTTAGTTCAGACCACTGTCTCTGATGCAGGTCATTTCTACAGTGTGGTTCAGATTTGTAGAGAAGCTTGTCTACAGCAATAGAGAAATGCACTACTGCACTAATAGCTTCACCGTGTTCTAACACCGCATCTGTCTTTTCACTTGCCTGTTCATCATCCTCTTTCCTAGTGCTTATCAACCCTGTGCCTATTTTAACCATTTTCTTAAAGAAAAGGTTTATTTTTAAGTGTGTGTGTGTGTGTGTGTGTGTGTGTGTGTGTGTGTGTATGTGTGTGTGTCTGTGTCTGTGTCTGTGTCTATGTCTGTGTAGGTATGTACACATGAGTGCGGATGCCTCTCAGAAGGCTTAGGAGCCCCTGGAGGTGGAGTTGCAGGTGGTTGTGAGCTGCTTGAAGTAGGTGCTGGGAACTGAACTTGGATCCTCTGCAAGAGCAGCCAGGACTCTCAGCCTTTGAGCCATCTTTCAAGTTCTTGGCCATTTCCTTGTTAGCATTTGCATGTCTATACAGGTGGTATAGTTTTTTGTGTTTTAAAATATTAAACCATCTTAGAGATACTTCATCTGGACTATGGATGTAGCTTAGGTGGAGTGCATTCTTCATGTACACTAAAAAGCTATCATACTGCTGTATTTTTAAATTTGCTTTTCAGCTTTTACTCATTTGTGTGATTTATTAATCTTGATGCATGAGGTTATGAGTTCTAATTTTCACTGCAATATGTTTTTCTATTTTGTGATCTTAGCATATTTATTTGATCTGCTAGGTCATTTCCAAATTTCGAGCCCATCTTCAGTGAAAAGGATAACATGGTACATATGGTCCTGTGTGTCTGTTCCTTTTGAATGGGCAAACATTTCTGGTGTGCAATACCAGAAATGCTTTGGGCACCCTTGGCTTTCTTGGATGACATGGCCAGCTCCTAGGCGCTGTGTGAGACTCGTATTGCTTCCTGCTTTCCCCATTACTGGTATTGCCTGGGTTGTTAATTTGATCATAGTGAAAACATATTCCTTGTTTTGGTAGGTGTTTCTCTGACTTGTGAGGCCTAGTTTCATTGCATACTTACTGGCCTTTTGGGTTTTCTTTTCTGTCAGTTGCCTTATCAGATCCCTCTTCTGTTTTACTGGTTTGTGATTCCTTTTGATGTGCAGAAGCTCTTCATGTTCCCATACTAATCTTTGGTTACTTATATGCATTTCAAGTCTGTGGCTTGTCTTTTACTCTGTTTATGCTATCTTTTGTTGAACAAAAGTTTTTAATTTTAATGCAGCCAAATTCAATCTTTTATTTCATGATTTGTATTTTTTGCCTCCTTTCAAAAATCCTCCCAAGGTCATAAAAATGTCCTCTCTGTGCCTTTGTCTTCAGAAAATTTCAGAGATTTGACCTCTTGCTTTGAGTTAACTTGTGAGGCATTTTTATGACCTAGGAAGGCTCTGGCTCACTTGCTCTCTCTCCCTTCTCTCTCTCTCTTATGATTTCTGTAGTCTCAGTGCTACACTAAGAAAAGACTCGTTTGTCTTTCTGAGTCTGGGTTACCTCACTCAGAATGATTTTTTCTAGTTCCATCCATTTGCCTGCAGACCTCATGATGTCATTGTTTTTCTCTGCTGAGTCCATTGTGTATATGTACCACATTTTCTTTATCCCTTCTGCAGTTGAAGGGCATCTAGGTTGTTTCCAGGTTCTGGCTATTACAAATAATGCTGCTATGAACATAGTTGAACATGTGTTCTTGTTGTATGATTGAACATTCCTTAGGTATATGCCCAAGAGTGGTATAGCTGGGTCTTGAGGGAGGTTGATTCCCAAATTTCTAAGAAAACACCATATTGATTTCCAAAATGGCTCTACAAGCTTGCATTCCCACCAACTGTGGAGGAGAGTTCCCTTTGCTTCACATCCTCTCCAACATAAGCTGTCTTCAGTGTTTTTGATCTTAGCCATTCTTATGGGTGTAAGATGGTATCTCAGAGTCATTTTGATTTGCATGGTATGTACTCACTCATAAGTGGATACTAGATGTAAATAAAGCAAAAGATACACAGACTGCAACTCACAACACCAGGGAGGCTACCTAGTAAAGAGGACCCTGAGAAAGACACAGGGGTCGCCCAACAACAGAGAAATGGATGAGATCTACATGAGCAAACTGGGGGTGGGGGGTAATGGAAGGCAAGGGGCGGGGCGGGGGGCCGGAAAGATAGCTTAGGGGAGCAGAAGGTCCCAACTGGATCAGGAACAGAGTGGGAGAACGGGGAGGGAGATACCATGATGAATGAAGACCCCAGGGGAATAGGAAGGAGCAGAGTGCTGGAAATCCACAGATACCTCCACTTTAGACTACTGGCAATGGTCAAGCGAGTGCCTGAGCCGGCCTGCTCTGGTGATCGGATGGCAGAACACCCTGGCTGTCATGATAGAACTCTCATCCAATGTCTGATGGAAGTGGATACAGAGATCCACACCGAGCCCCAGGTGGAGCTCCAGAAGTCCACTTGGCGAGAGAGAAGAGGGATTGTATGAGCAAGAGATATTGAGACCATGATTGGAAAAAGCACAGGGACAAATAGCCAAACTAGTGGAAACGCATGAACTGTGAACCAATGGCTGAGGAGCCCCCATGGAACTGGACCCATCCCTCTGGATAAATGGGACAGCTGATTAGCTTGAACTGTTTGGGAGGCCCCCAGGCAGTGGAGCCAGGACCTGTCCTTGGTGCATGGGCTGGCTTTTTGGAGCCTGGGGCCTATGCTGGGACACTTTGCGCAGCCTTGGTAAAAGGAGGAGGGGACTGGACCTGCCTGGGCTGAGTCTACCAGGGTGAGCTGACTCCCCAGGGGAGACCTTGGATTGGGGGAGAGAACTGGGGGGTGAGAGGAGGGAGGACAGGGGAATTTGTGGCTGATATGTGAAATCAATTAATTATAAAATAAAAATATATATGTGTATAAGAAGGAAAATACTCGTTCCCCTCTCCCTCCCTCCTTTTTTCCCTTTCCTACTTTAAAGATTTTGAAAAACACACCAGAGAGATGTGGTGGCTTTGGCCTGGAATCTCAGCCAGCCTGGTCTATAGTGAGTTCCAGACTAGCCTGGACTATGTAGTGAGGCCCAGTGTCAAAAACAAACAAACAAACAAAAATAAAACAAAACAAAAAACAGTTTAAAAAAAAACGGAAGAAAAGAAAAAACAATTTAACTCTAAAAACTGATTTTAGACTTAACCAAGAGAAGGTTTATAAAATAATACCAAACATGACCATAGACTGATCCTCCTGGTTGTCCAGATGTTGTCTTAGATAGCCATAGAGGGAGTATGAAAATCAGAGACCCACAGTGGTTCAATACTACTGGCTCTATTCAGATTTCACCATTTGTCCCCTTAATTACCTGTGTTCCTGTGGGCTAGGAGGACATACTGCAATTGACTTTGTCTTGTCCCACTTATCAATCTGTGACCCTTTCTCAGTCTGTCCTTTGTCTCTGTCAGCTTGATGTCAAAGAAAGCTAGCCGGATATTTTGAAGAGTGTCTACAATTTGTTTTTTTTCCATGATGTCTTCTTATGTGTAGATGTTTTATGCATTTGTTTAAGTAAACGTGACTATGTCCTTGCTGCGTCATGAAGAATTTGGTCTGCAGTGTCTGTTGGTCCTCTGGTTGATGGTGGTCCTTTTAGTCTCTTGGCTTCAGTAGTATATTAGTCATGGTTCTCTCAAGAAATAGAACTGATAAGGTTGGGTGTGTGTGTGTGTGTGTGTGTGTGTGTGTGTGTTAAAAGGGGATTTATCAGAGTGGCTTTTAGGCTGTGGTCCAAGTATTCCAACAGTGGGTGTCTCCTGATGAAAATGTCCTAGTTGTTGAGTCTATGAATGTGTCAGCAGTCCCAATTTGTTGCTAGAGTCCTCCCCTAGATTCCTAAAGAGGGACTGGCTCTGAGTCCACGTTGGGATCTTGAAGAAGTAGATTCTTACATTAAGCAACAGGATAGATGAAGTTGCTAGCGAGAATGCGGGCAAGAAAGCACAAAGCAAAAGCTTCACTCTCCTGTGTCCTTTTATGTGGACTGTGTGACCCGGGTTTAAGGTGGGGCTCCCCATCTCAAATGATATAATCAAGAAAATCCCTTAGAAGAATGCCCACTTGGTTGAACTTTAGTTGATTCCAGATGTAGTAATTTGACAAACCAATACTGACTATCACAAGTTGTGTGTCCATCTCTTTCCCCTCTGCTCTGCAAGCATCCATTCTTGGCTGTGATATTTGCCAGATGACTTTCTATTTTCATCATCTTTTTATACTCATTAGCAGGAGTTCTCTCAGTGTTATGGGGAAAGCCCATATTTGTCTCTTTTATATTGATATACAAATCTACCTTTACATCTCTACTAGGGGCTGCCAGGTTTCCTTTAGAGCTTTTCATCCCCATTCCTACTCTGCCAGCAATGTGCAGAGATGCTCTCAGTCAGTCTTACAAATGGACTATGCTGGATTTTTATCGAAAAACTATGTTCATTCTTGTTTTGCAAATTTGCCTTGAAAAAAGTGAGCGATTTGAGTAAAAAAAAATTTTTTTTGAGTCTTGGTTAGCCATGCTTTAGGCTTCTTTTTAGTTGTTGTCTACATATTCCTCCTTGTTCACACCTCTTACCATTGTGTTTTCTGTGGGAACCCTTTCCCATTATTTTTAAGGAGCTCTTTGTATGGTAGGCATGTTATCCTTTGATAAGATGCAAGCATTTATTTTTGTAAATATGCCATTTGTCTTTAGCTGATGGCATATTTTTGTGAATTATCATGTAGATGAAGTTATTAATCTTTTCTTGTTGCTAAATCTGTGTTTTCTTATTCTCAGTTTGTAGTAGAATCACCCATTTTGTTCAAGAGTTTTATAGATTGTGGGGAGGTGGGGTGGGTTTTATTTTTAGAAGACTGGAAAATGAAGAGAAAAGTACAGAGTTAGTTTGTGTCTCTCTCTACACACATACACACACACACACACACACACACACACACACACACACACAGCCTTTCCTGTTGTGCGTTTGTTAAAAAGGGTAAGCCCACACCGACACCTAATTATCACTCAATTTTGATGATATATTTTAGAGTTCACTCTTGGACCTTGTATGGTTTGCATACATTTGTAACAATATGTTTCACTGTTGTGGCACCATAGAGCGTGTCCGCTGCCCTGGAAGGCCTCTCTGTGTCCTCTGCTAGTTCATCCCTACTGCTGCCCCTCCTACCCAGAACAACCACAGATCTCTACTATTCTGCAGAATAAGACACAGCCATTTTGGATTGTCTCCATTCACTTACAAATCTGCAGTTGTTTTTCTTCATGGCTCGAGAGCTCATTTGCTTTTCGAAAAAAGTTGTGGTAAACATCTGCGGGTAGGTTTCTGTGTGGACACAGTTTCCAACTCCTTTGGGTAAACATGAGCATGACTGCTGGGTGGAGGGAAGTATGTTTAGTTTTCCAAGAAGCCACCACAGTTGTGGCTGCTTTGCCTCCCCATTGACAATGGCTAAGGTCTTGCTGCTTCACACCTTAGCAACATTTTTTGCTGTCTGTCAGTGTCTTGGATTTGAACCATTTTTAAAGGTGAGCAATGATACTTGGTTGTTGTAACTGGCATTTGCTTGGTGACAGATGATGCAGAGAATCTTTGCAAATGCTTGATATCTCTCTCTCTCTCTCTCTCTCTCTCTCTCTCTCTCTCACACACACACACACACACACACACACACACACACACACACACACACACAATGCTCTGGCAATCTGAATAGTTCTATTACATAATGTGAGCTATGAGTGCAACTTAACTTATCCCCAGTGGCTTTGGAGTTTTCCAATCATTTGTTTAGAATCATGTGTTTTTCCCTTATGGATGTAAGATATTGCTCATCCTATACCAAGTTTCCATGTACTATTCCTTAGCTTTTGATCTTTGTTTTGTCCCATGCTACATCACTTGATTAATGCAACTAAACCACACTATTGTACTTGGAGTAGCAACTTGATACTGTGGTTTAACCTTTAAAAAAAGATTTAACAAATTTACTGGAGATATGATGGCTCAGTGATTAAGAGCACTCACTGCTCTGCCAGAGGACCTGAGTTCTGTTCCCAACTCACAGCCACATCTAAGTCCAGTTGTAGGGGACCAGATGCTGTCTTCTGACCTCCCAGGGCACTAGGCACGTATGTGGTATACTTATTTACACGAAAAGGAACACTCAGACACATAAAATTAAAATCAATCTTTAAAAATGACTTATTATTGCTCGTATCTCTGATATATGTGTGTGCCAGAACATGTGTGGAAGTCATCAGAACTTTCTAAATCAGTTCCCACTCTCCATCCTGGTTTCCAGGGATTGTCAGGTCTCTTTGACAAGCGCTTTTACCCTCTGAAGCATCTCACTGGCCTGCTAAGGCTTGCCACAATTCCACTGTAATCTCTCTGTCTCTCGTTCCCCACCCCTACCCCCAACAGCTTTTCTTGCTCTCGTTTTCCTGGTAATTCTTAATTCATTTATAATGTATTTCAAGTTTGAATATTAAACTAACAGATTTAGTTGGTGACCAAATACTTAGCTTTCCTTCTCCAATTTCTAGAGACTTTTTTCTTTTTTTTTTTTTGGCTATTTGGTATTGATCAACTTTTTGTGTCCATGTCACATCTGCTTAACAAGAATGTGCATTTTCTGTTTGTAAGGTGCAAGACTTTGCACACATACCACAGACTTTTTAGGAATTAATTGTGTGTGTGTGTGTGTGTGTGTGTGTGTGTGTGTATAGTGTGCATATATGCATAATCAGGTATGTGTACAGGTGTGCAGATGTGCATGCCTATGTGTGTATGTGCCTGGATACATAGAAGCCCAAGTCGTTTGTTTTTCCTTGGTTGTTTATTTCTTGAGACAGGGTATTTCACTGACACTGAAGCTCATAGATTCTGATATTCTGGCTACCCAACATGCTTCAGGAATTCTCCTGTCTCCTGCCTCTCCAAGGCTGGCTCCTAGTCATGCTCCGTTGTGCTTAGCTCTTTATGTAGGTTTCAGAGATGTGAACCTGGTTCTTCCTGGTTATGCATCAGGTACGCTACTGACAGCGCCATCTCCCCAGCCCAGGAAGGCAAGGTTTATATGGGGTTCTGATGCAAATTTGAATTGTATTGTAGATTCAGAGATAATCTCATCTGGTCTCCTGTCGGACAGATGTTCATCATAAGGTCAGTGGGTAGACGGTGGAGGACAGTGAACCATGGAACTTACATGGCAAGAGGTGTCTGTGTAATTTTCTGGACAGAGGATTCATCAATTTTTAAAAAATGTTCTTTCATCTCAAAAAGATAAAGGCTGTTCCAGGTTAAAGTGAGAAAAAGAATGGAATTTAAACACCTAGCAACAGAGAATGCAAAATTGGGAGGAAGGAAAAAACAGCTCTTCTTCTGCTCCTAGGATCAGGGTGTGCTGATTATAAAATAAAGGTATCTTTTAATGTCTCCAGCAGGTATAAAGTCAGCAAGGAGTCACTGTCTACATTTACAATAATGGTATTTTCTCTCCTCTTTCTTTTAGGTAAGTGACAGTCTAATGCTTGGTTACCACAGTGTCAGAATGGATGCTTGTTTGAGACTCCACCCCTGCCTCTTCTGCCATGATAGTAAGTTCTAGTCTTTGTGTGTGTCGTGCTGCTGTGGGCAAGGAGCTGCCTCGCAAAAAGACACTAGGTAATTTCCTGCAAGTCATTTGCGTCTTTCCATCACTTGCTTTACATGTTTTTTTATTTGTTTTTAAGAGCGTTCTCTAAGATTCTACATAGGAGTAAAAAAGCAAGGCTCTCTCTGATCACAAGAATGCCCCATCTCAAGGGTGGTGCACAAGAACTTGGATTTTGGAGCTGGATTAGTGGGAACTCTGCTCCCCACTATTAATTATATGGAAGGTTGGCTGTAGTGTAGCTTTTTCCTTTCTCGGTTTTCCCATTTTTAAGTAGGTTCAGTGATGTCTGCTTGATCCCAGGAGAACTAAATCAGGGACTATTTATGCCTGTCCCAGTGTTCCAGAACACAGGTCTAGTTCCTTCTTTCTTCCAGTTCCGTTCTTTTCTCTAGATGTCTAGTAACAGTGAGGTCTCCAGTGTGGGCAAATGGAGACTGCCTCTGTGCCTGGTATCTCAAGTGGTCTTTGTCTGAGATTCTGAGAATCTTGGAAACCAGGCACCGAGGGCTTTTGTAAAGGAATCTGCAGTGGGTCTAAAGAGGCTCTTTCAAAGCAACAAACATGTCCTTGAACTTGCTCGGCACAGTAGAAAAGCCCACTTCAGGTGGGTTGAGGTGTTGTTTCTCAAGCAGCCTCTGAAGAATCGGTGACTGTCTTTGAACAGTATGTTGGGAAAAGAATGCCTTTGTTTCGTCAAAGATGGATGTATACAAATAAGTGAAGAATGTAAGCTGAGACTGTTTATGTCATGCGATTCTTTAAATACTTGTCACATGACTGTATTCAGAACCATAGAACAGTCTGGCCTTGTAAACAGATGAGCAGTTTTCCCTGGGAAGCAGAAGCGTGCACAGCCTGGTTTTTGAAAGTGGAAGTGAGTTGTGCTTGAGTTGGAAGACACAAGGCTGGAGAATTACAGGCACCCGTGCTTTACCTTGTGTGTTTCAACCCAAATGGCAAAAGCCTGAGGAGAGGCTGAGGCCAAGGGAGACCACAGTTCATTGCACGTTTAAGAGATTAAAATATCTCCAAATTAGTTCCAGTGAATCATTTCAAATTATTTTAAAAGCCCTTTATATTTTAATCAGAGCCTATTCAAGACCAGTTAATTTGGATAGAATGTTCTAAAATTACTTCCCTCCAATGATGTTTTGTGCCATTGCCATAGAATGCAGAAAGCCCATGGGAGAGGGACTTGGGGCATCAGTAAGTACCATGGAGCTGTTGATCTTAGTGGAATGTTTCCTAGTTTAATAGTGGTAACGATTTTGTTCTTGCTGCCTGATTTAGCTGGGATAATGAGGGATGCTCTTTGTAGAATGGTGCTTGATTCTACAGGAAGCCCAGAGTCCAGCCATGTGCTTCTGTCTGCACATATTTAGGGAAGCCTTGGTGATGTGACCTGGCTCTTCTCTATCTAAGTCTAGTCTCCAGCAGCCTAGTTGTCTTTATCCACCATTTTGTCTGTCTTCCTTGAAATTACTAATAAAGTTCTCGCGTGATAAATGCACAAAGCTTTTTTTAGCTATTCATGCAAACAACACAGAGAACAGTGACCTCTTGTTATTTTTGAAGGAATAAGTCTTGCACTAAATGGATTATGCGCTAATTCAAATTAAACTTTTATATTCTGTTCTTTTCCTTCAACAATAATGAAACTGAGTATCTGAGAAGAAAGGCCTGCCTGGGGCTACATGGCAGTTTGGTGGTGGGTCCAAACCCTTGCTTTCCTGATGGTAGCCTTCTTCAGCCTGCTTGGGTTGGGGAGGGGCCTTGTGCTTAGTGTTGGCATTCTTCATCTCCATGTCCAGACCCTCCGTTGTGGAAAACAGCCTCTCTTTGGAAGCTATTCCAAGGTAGAGGGGCCAGGAGTGCTCACAATTCCTCTCCCTAATATGTTGGCTGAAGATAACAGCATCCATTTTGGGATGTTGTGTAGTACCCATTAGTTACCAGCCTTCTGCAGCGAAAGATGTAAGGAAGATGGACAGGGTAGGCTTTTACATTGCACTACTGAGGAACAACTGCTAGTAAAGGACTTTTTGGCAGTTGGTTAGAATCTCATTGTAAAGCAATAACACACTCAGAGTTGTATTCAAACACTGAGATAAAGGCAGCAACCTAAATTCATGGTTTTGTTTTTTTCCATGTAGCTGCTAATTATTGAACATAACGAGGCTTATTCATAATTTCTTTTCTTTTGCTTGATAGCCATAATCCTGTATTTGTGCTACTGTCATTCCCATGGTAACAGACTAATGTCAGAAGCATAAGATTATTAAATACAGAGCAGTACATTAAAATAATGTGAAGGTTCTGACTTACAGAGAGACTTCACATTGGGGCAAACTTTAAAAAAGAGAATACTTAGACAAAAAGCAATTTACTTGGCCAGTAATGTTTAATATTCACATTGCTATTATGGAAGAGATTTGTTTGAATTATAGCCTCTTTCTTCCCGGCCCATCATCTCCTCTGGCTTTGCAGCCAAGTCTTAATCTGGTGTTTATGATGTCAGCCAGTTGCCAGGAGAGTTATTCTGTCACAGATGGATTGTGACTTCACTGCATGATAGAGGCAGAAAAGGATGTAGGATGGAAGAGAACTGTCAAGTTATTCTTGGGTAGATTTGTTCTGCAGTGTAGTATTTCCTTTACCTTGTATCTTCTTCTTCAGAAAATGTTGAGCTAAGTGATACCTTGCCAAGGATTGGCCCATCATAAATGTTGAAATGACCCAAAGTGACAGAAGCCAACACTGAGGAAATGTTCCATAGCTGGACCTTAAGTCCTGAGATGTTGTCATAATTTGTTTAGTTCTGTGCTATAATAATGAAGCACAACCATTTTTGTGACAGAAATTGATAGGCCACTCCCCAACCTGCTTTTCCTGTGAGGGGACTTGTTTAGTCTTCATCTAATGTGATTGCAAATCTAAGGACAGTGCCTGCCATGTACCCTTTGCCTAGACGACCAGGCTTAATAGCCACTGTCTCATTGTTCACCCATGGTTGGGGAAGCTCTGCCAAACCTAGAGGTGTCTTTGAAGCCAAATTTTGTACTGTTCATAAGCACATGTACATTATGGTCTCTCAGGGGCTCCATCATCTGGGATCTGGGACATTCTCCCATTTGGATGGCATAAAAATAATCGGCGTCTTCCAAAGGAGAAGAGATTTCTGTAGATTTAAGTGAAGTGCACAGGTGGTGCTGTGCGCACTGTCAACGCTTTGACTGTCTACTCCATACAAATGGGACGCATATACCAGAAGTGATTTTCAAAACCATGTAGTGCGGGAAGAACTGGAGGATAAGAAAATGCTGTGTGGTGAGGAAGAAATTTGGGCTGTGTTTAAATAGTATGTGTCATAGAAAATTAGCTGCGCCAAGTTTTTATATTAAAGTTGAAATTACAGGATCTAGGAAGTTTCCCACTGTCTCCCCTCTTTTATCACCCTTGAACTCAATACAGAATTTTAATGACCTTTGCCCTATTCAGAGAGGCACTGGGTAGTGGAGGCTAAACAAATTGACATTCTTCAGACATCTCTTTCTAGTTGCTGCCAATTTGTCACCTTGGAGTCTACCTAAGCTTGTTTTGGATTTGTCATAAGACACCCTTTCTCCTCTGTTCTCTCTCCCAAATCAGCAGCCTTCTTAAAGAAGTGCATGTCAGCATACTGTGCCATGTACCTTTATAATGATCTTTTCAGCATTTTGTTGAGCAAGCTTCAGAAACTGCACAGTGTGTGTGTGGAAATGACTTTCTGTACAGAGAGGAGAGATGTATGCATTGGGTTGGTGATTATTTACTTCTCTCCTTCTTTCTTTCCTCCCTTTAATTCTCTGGGCTCACAGTTATGGGAAGTTTCTAACATGAGGAAAATTTGTTTGGGGGGGCGCATAAAAAAAAGCACCGATTCTTTATTTCATTCCAAAAATCGTTATCTAATAGTTTTGGAGGTGCTTTGTCTGGGCTTTTTTGAATAATCTTTAGGTGACTGTAGTGTGCAGATTCGTTTGTCCAGCTACCGGGTTTCGCATTGATATGCCTACCAACTGAACTCAGGGCAAGTTAACACATCATGGGTGAATCAGAGTTTCTGCATTGACTCTGACCCTCCCTACTTCTTGGAGAATCTATCTAGAACTCCCATTTCCTCTTTCTTGAGTTCATACCATGAAAATAACCAAATGATTCTGACATGGCACTTGGTTGTCTTTCTTCTAGAATATAAAGGAGATGATCATTAATTCTGATGTTTCTGCACTACTGTCTTTTTTAAAAATGGCTGTAAATTTTTAAAAGATTTTAAATTACAGTTATGAAACAAAACACCAACGAACAGACATGCAACAACAACAGACCCCACAGGCTGGTAGGGAAAAGCATTAAGTCTGTGCTGGAGACTTGGCCAACACTAGAAACTGAACCTTTGTTTTCTGATGCTGGGCACCACGCCACACAACATCTCTCTGTAGTGAACTCCGCGTACATGCAAATTGTTTTCCTTAAGCTCTTTATAAATGATGTGATGACATTAAGAGAATAGTTTAATCATGTTTTGTTTTTCAAAGTGTAACGCTAGAGGAGACGAGAAAAAGTAGATTTCTTCATCTCATAAAACCAAGTCCTTTGCAATAAAGTTCTGACTAAAACTTAGTGCAGCCGGTTTTCATTTATCTTGGTTATTGCTTTTCACGTGTCTCATGGTTCTTGTAAACACAATTTTCCCTCTGGAGCTAGATACAAAGCAAAGGTTATAAAGAGAAGTGTTGGAATCTGAGTGTCTTGCTTCGGATGTCTAGCCTTAAGAAATATATTTGAGCTTAAAAGAAAAGTAATAGGTTTGCTTGAATTTTCCTACTTTTGCTTCATATTCTCTTTTACCAAATCTATGGCTAGTCCTGAAAATTTGATTTAGACAGAGATCTGAGGTAATTCCATAAAACAGCAGTGTCAGGCAAAGGATGAAGGCAAAGGATGCTCTTGCTTCTGTTGACACTTCCTTGTAGCCTCCACAGAGCATGTGCAGATGTTAAGACTGCACATCTGGATCTGGGAGCACTACCAGCATCCTATGTTGTTTGCATTTGCTTAGAGCCCTCTGAAGGACTACCTCTGTGGGGAAGAGCATCCCTGAGCTGGCTGGGATTTTCTTTTCCCTCCTGCCTCCCCTCTCCTTTCCACTGCCCCCTTCCTATGAAGTTCAGTCTTTGCCTCATGGATGATTTATCACTGTGATTGGTTACTCCATTGCTGGCTGATCATTGAAAAGTCCATTATCACTGATTTCTAGTTTATATTCAAGGTAAAGATGGTGCTAAATGCTTTGTAGTTTTTCCTTTTGCTTTGTGTATTTATGCATATGCAGGTGTGAGTGTGTAGACTCCAGGGAATAGATTGGTGTCCTTCCTCAGGAATGCTACCATGTTTTTGAGACAGGATATCTTCATTGGCCTGGAGAACTGGGCTGACCGGCCAGTGAGGCCCCAAGGCTCCGCTGTTCTCTCTCCCCAGCGCTGGGGTTCCAGGCACACACTGCTGAGACCAGCTTTTCTATGTAGGTTCTGGGGTTGAGCTCTGGACTTGGAGCTTGCTAGAGGCTCTTTCCCCACTGAGCCAGAGCCCCAGTGCATACTCCACTTTTCAGTTTCAGTCTTCTTCAGTGGATGTGTTGCTTAGGAACGAAAACGAGCAAGATTCCCTGTCTGCAGATTTCCTGCCAGATTTTATATTGAATTTGAAAAGAAAATCTTAATAATTTGATTCTGCATGAAAAGGACCCCGAGAAGCTGTTTAGCGCCATGTCTTACTTTCTGTTACTTTTAATTTAAGGGGAATAGAGTTTTCTGTTTCTTAGAACAAGTCTAATTTTTTCAGGTACAGCTAACATTTGCCCCCAAAGACTTTATTTTCTAATATTTTATTACTTTTCTTGCTGATGACAACCTTGAGAGTATATTTTATCCTAAATTATGAGATCTTCATTTTTTTCTGAATATAAAAATAAACATGTTGCTTTAATAAAAACAAAACCCATAAAAACAGATTTTAGCATATAAATTTCACCTGTAATCCTATTTCTTTTCTTCCTGATGCATATATATATCTCCAAAGTAAAAAAATACATACCATATGTGTGTGTGCATATATGTATTTTGAGACATGGTCTTATATAGCCCATGCTTCCTTTAACTCTTTATGTAGGAAAGAATGTCCTTGAATTCTTTTTCTATTTAGAAAAGAAAAACAAAAACAAACAAAAAATGGATGCTGCTATGCAGTACTGGCTATCCTGGAACTTGATATGTAGAACAGACTGGCCTTGACCTCACAGAGATCCACCTGCCTCTGCCTCCAGAGTGCTGGGATTAAAGGCGTGTGCCCGATTGCCCAGCCCAGACAGAGTTCTTGATTGTCCTTTGCCTCTGCCTTTCAGACCTGCACTGCCTTGTTCTATGACAGGAACATTTCTGCTTTCCATGCATTGACTGAGATCAGATTTCACTTTTGTTTGTTTAACACTGTAGTGTTCAGAATTATCCATCTCTTCAATAATGCTCTAGGCATACATCTGAAGCGTATATAATTAATTTCCTAATGTAGATTAATTGATTATACTACTTCTTTATTTTTTAAACCTGTACATTTGCCCCCTGAATTTTGTTCCTATAAAGAATGCTGTGATGAACATCTTTGTATTTGATGTTTGTCTATAGTTCAAAGATTTTTGAGAGTAAGGGCTTTACTATTCAAATATTTGGGTTAGAGATAAGGACATTATTTTGTTTTAGATTCCTGTTTGGTTCCAAGTGACTTTGTCTAGAATGTTTCACTGTTGTTAGGCTGTTGTTGTTGGGCTGAACTCCAACTCACTATGTAGCCAAGGATGACCCTGACCCTTCTATGTGTACCTTCCTGGTGGGGCTAGTATGGTTGTTTTAATTTTACTTCTAGCTGGGATTAACTGTTCTCTGCTGTTGTTGTGTTTGAAAATTTTCATTTTCTAAAAAGTATATGATAAATGTACTGAGGAAAATACAATTTTATTTTAATTTGTGTTTTTTATTGATTGTATTATTGGAGAAATTATTTTCCTTAAATATTTATTAACCATATGCTTTTCTTATGACTGCTTAGGTCCTGTACTGATTTATGAATCAATGTTTAAGAATTTCCTCCCTCTCTCTCTCTTTCTCTGAGTGTGTTCATGTACTGTAAATAGGCTTTTGAGAGAGAATATAATATTTGTTGTTTATTCTATTCTGATTTTTAAAAATTCTGTCCCTAATTTTTGCTTCAATTAGAAGAGCTTTGAATAATCTTTAGCTTAGTAAATGGTCTAGTCATTTAAGAAACATTTATTGAGTATCTGTTATGTGCCTGGCATTGGGGTATATTTGCAAACTCTTTCTCCTCCTGGAGAACTTCTGTGGTTGAGAGGAGGTAAGGAATGAACAAATGACGTAATAAAAGGACGAACTAAATAGTATTTTATGGGCGATAAGAACTGTGGGAAAATAAAATGGAATAAGAGGCATTGGGGAGCCAGGGGAAAAGTGAACAGTCAGCAGTGGCCATGATGAGACTGAGGTTAGAAGATTCCATTGGTTGTTTTTGCTAGTGTAGAAACATTTGCTCCTCGGGCAGTCCCGCTCTGCACTGGTCATTCCTCTTGACTTTAAAAATCAGATTTCGTTCTGTGTTATTTGGGTTCTCTTCTGTAGACAGCTAACCTGGACACCCGTTTACCTTGCTGCAGGGTTTCCTAGCAGTCTTCTTGTCCAAGAGTGCAGTGGAACTGCCTTTCACCTGGCCTCCTAGCTGCTACAGCAGGAGGGGGACTTCTGGCTGTTCAGGTCGGAATGTGCAGAGCTGTAAAAGAGGTTGTGCATATGCGGGTTAGGTGTGGAGAGCGGAAACATACAACAGGATGCAGTGTACTCACCACTTGTCGAAATTATTTGTCTGCCTTGTCCTAATGGCACTATTCTTCCAGGGAAAGCAAGAGTAGTGGTGAGGGATTATTTTATTTTATTTTATTTTATGTGCAAATGTCTGGATTTCCCCATCTTCCCCTTTCCCTCTTCACCTTTTTCTCCTTTTATTTCTTCCACGGCCTGCTTCATTTTAGAAGTTGCTAATGTCAGCGACCATTTTTTCTCTGGCATAACCATTGCAGTTGGCTTATGGTGCTGTGTCCCAAGGCCATTCATGTTTTAGAATGGAGCTGAGTTGCTTTGCCATTCGTCACTCAAGTCTGAAAGACCATTGTAACCATTTCGCTGATAAAGAACGTGAATACACAGAAGAAACAGCAGTAAACCACACAGCCTCAGAGTTGTGTTGCCATCAAAAGGAACACGGGTGCATAGAGAAGTTCTCTTTATTTTCGTTCATTCAAATTGATGAATTCTCTAAATTGTATGTCTAATTGTACTCATTTTTTTCATAGCATAATGCAGACAGGTTGTATGATTTTTAGACACTAATGCACATTGGTTTCCTTTACAAGTTTGAAGACAATTGTTGATTCATAAAACCTGACAGGAACTTTGGGTAATTGTCAATTGTATGACTGTTCTATGCATTCCTATTGCTTTGCTATCGGTAGTCATTAAAGGGATTCAATTTGAAATCTGAATGAGAAATTAGTATATTCTTATGAATGTGCCTCACATAAATTTTAAATGAAGCATTTGACTTTTTCGTCCAAATCAAGTTGGCAAAAGAATTTTAATTATTTCATTGGCTGAGTTTATGAGATTCGGTTGAAGTTGAAGATTACTCAAACCAGAGTACATTAGGAAATAAATAGAATTAAATGCTTGCAGAGGTTTGTCTGTGTCTTCAGCAGGAATTGAACTGTAATCGTGATTTCGTCTATAAACTTCCCCATGTTCTGTCCCACATGGTGCCTGGTGCTTTAGGCACTGAAGTGGGGTCCTTTCAGTTTTCTTTTCTCCTAACCAAACACTTACATCTGCCCATTACCACCTACTTGAATGAGTGATTCTACCTTTGTCCCCTCTGGGCTTCCTCCAGATCCCTACCTTTCTCTTTTTGTACTCTTGCCCTGCCTGTCCTCTCTCTGAATGTCACAGTGAATGAACTCTCTGTAGAGATGGGCACCCTGGGCTCCTTTTAGTAAGGTTGACCTGAAGAGCACCATGTCTCTCAGCTGGGCTGATTGAAAAATTTCAAATTGAATGTATAGTCTTGGACATCTGAGCAGGAGTGGGCAGAACCTTACAAGTAATACCATAGCCTCCTCCTTTGTAAGCACCCCGCTCCGTTCCCCCTAGACTCCTGTGAGGTAGGGGCAAGCAAGTGGGGATCTTATTGTCCCCAGAGAGCCTAGATTTCAAGAGCCCCAGGACTGGGATGACCACTGTGTACCTTCTGGACAGGACAGGGATGTGGCACACATGAACTCTTTAACAGTGTGATTAGGAATAGGACGGCCATACCAGCTGGCATGCCAACGTGGGAGGAGGAAATTTCATAAGGTCCCACCCTTAGATGAAGAGTTACAAGCAACCTGTGGTTGCTGAAGGGGGAAAAGCTAGGGTTTTTATTGTTTGTTAGTTTGTTTGTTTAGGAGATCACCCCAGTCCTGTGTGCTTAGCCCCAAGCACATGCAAATACAGGGAATGTTAGTGGAACTCAGAAGATGTGTGTGTGTGGGGGGGGTGGGGTGGTATAAAATATAACAAAATAATTATAGGAGAAAAGGTGGGGTGGTCGGGGGGTGTGAGAGGAGTTGGGGTAGGGAGAGTCCAGGTAGATGATGCAAATGCAGTGTCTTTTCCTGAAACCCTTGGGTAAGTCCAAACAAAGGAGAGAACGAGGAGGAGGGAAGAGCCTTTGGCCTATGAATGTGGAGTCTGCATCTTAAATGACCCCTGAGGTGAACAGGGACTCCAAGTAGCTTAGAGGAGACAGCTGGCCAGTCACCATAGAGCTGTTTATTTAGCGAAGAGGAGCTTCTTCCTATTTACTTTGAGTTGGTAACATTATATGTTTAGAGTACAGAAAGAAAGGAAAAGTGCTCACAAACCATTTCCTGAGGGGGTGTCCAATGTTGATATTTTCCTGAATTTCTTTCTAGGTTTCTCTGCGATTAATCATGGTCCTATTGCAAATGCCATGTGTCCTAATACCGTTTTTTTCCCACTTTGACTGTATGTTGTGTCCAATTGTGCTCATTTTTTCCAAACACATTTAAAGATTGTTTGTTGTTTTGTTGAGTTCACATGAGACAATTGAGGTAACTGTTCTGTTAGTTAAAAATGCATGCACTTTCAGACTTTTTGTTCTCATTAACAGTACTGTGACACACGTCATTGTGTGTATTTGCTGCACACATATGCAGTGGCCACAGAAACAGGTTGAGGGTAGTAATAATATGAATGCTATTTCAAAGTCACTAGGCCCAGAGGGAGGTGACATTAAACACAAAACCAAACTTGAAGCAGTGTTTTAAACTAAGGGGAGGGAAAGTTGCATCAGTACTCCAAACAATGCTGCTATTCCATTGGCTTCTCACAGGCTTCTCTGTCAAGTGCTTTGTCTGTCATAGAGCCTCTCCCTCCCACTCTGCCTAGTCCCCTTTCCCTGGTCACCTCCCACCTAGGAACCGTTTGAAAATAAGTTACACACATCAAGCTCCCTTGCCACCAAATGCTTCGAAGTTTATTTCCAAAGGGCAGCATTTCCTCATTCAATTACAACACAATGATTAGCTTTAGGCACTTAAACATAGAAGTGATGGATTTTTCTACTTGTCTATCTATACATCAGGTTGGCCACTTGATCTAATAATGTCCTGTACAGCATCCGACCCAGTCTGGAATAACATGCTGAAGTGAGTTGTTTGTCCTCACAGTTTCCTTTAGTGGAGAACAGTTGAGTTTGTTCATCATACATGATTTTGCCATAAAAATAGAGTCAACTCCTCACTCCTTTCGTGCAGAAAATCCTCATTTGGGTTATTCTGATGGTACGGTCTGAACAGATCAAGTCTGTATTCCTAGTCACAGTAATGCTTGTGTGTGTGTGTGTGTGTGTGTGTGTGTGTGTGTGTGTGTATCATTCTGCAATTATTGTGCCAAGAGATATGAGTGTTCTTGTGCACTGTGTTGATGATACTAATTTTGTGTATATGGTCAAGGTATCATTTGATTTCTCACTGTGTATTGAATATATCTTCTCACAACTGGTGAGTAAACACATGTAAATATAATATTCCATTAAAAAATTCCCTTTAGTTATAACATTCATCAATGGCCATTGCTTGAACTTGTCTCTCCTGTAGTGGTTTTGCAACTATAGAACCTGTCCCCATTTATTAGTCAATAGCGACCATTCTTTGGTATTGAGGACATACTGGCCACACTTGCATTGACATATAGAACACACATGCATGCACACAGACAGACAGACACACACACAGAGATAGACAGTCTCTCTCTCTCTCTCTCTCTCTCTCTCTCTCTCTCTCTCTCTCTCTCTCTCTCTCTCTCCCCCCTTTTCCCTTTTTTTTTTTTGAGACAATGTCTCACTATATGTCCATGGTATCTTCCTGCCTCAGCCTCCTAAATGGTGGGGAAATAAGCATGTGCCACTATGTGTAAGTAGGCCTCATTTTTTAATAATTTATATTTAATGCTGCTAAAATTATTTAGGTAGTCAGATTCCTCTAGACTGAAGCAGTAGAATCCATTCACCTTTGTTTGTTTCCCTTTTGACCTGCTCTTGCCTTTTTTTGGAAGTATAACTTTTTTTTTCTTGGCATGACATGTTTTAAGCTCATCTTGTGCCCTGTCCGCTGTGACTTTGCAATGAAACGTTCCCTAAGAATTCTGGTTCCTTTTAAAGGACAATAGTATTAGAAGCCATTATTGGAGTACTAGGTGTTACTAACTGGGGGTTCCCATGTAGGCTTTTTTAGGAGTCAAAAAAAAAATAATGTACGCGCTTGCGCGCACACACACACACATTTTAGGGGTCATAAATCCACATTAGTATTTCTAGTCCAAACTATCTTTACAGTGATTCTTTTTTAAAGTTTTTAAGATTTATTTTTATTATTTCTCTCTCTCTATATATGTGTGTGTGTGTGTGTGTGTGTGTGTGTGTGTGGTATTTGCATGTGAATGCAGGTTCAGAAGGGGATGTTGGATCTCTTGGAGCTGGAGTTACAGACGTTTGTGAGCTGCTGGCCTTGAGTGCTGGAGCCTGAACTTGGGTCTCTACAATAGCAGCAACTGCTGTTCACTGCCAAGTCACTGCAGCCCCTCTTTCGGGTGCTGCTCTGTCTTCCTCAGGGAAATAAATCCCCAGCTCTTTACACCTTTAGTCAGCCCTGCATCCCATCTAACGACAGGCTCAGAACTGCTTTACCCATGTCACAGTAGAAACACAGCATTTTAAAACCTGTGGTCTATTTCCTCCATGCCTTCCTGGAATGAGAATGCAGAGTGCAATGCTCAAATCCTAACTTTGCTTCTTTCTCTTTCTTCTCCCTAGTGGTTAGTTATTAATTTAAAGCACATTTGTGTTCATTTACTTCCTCTTGTTTTCAATTTGAGGTTGTTATTGTTCCCCAATTCTGATTTATTAGTTTTGTTCTTTGTATATGTAGATGAGTCACATGCTTTCCCCAGTCTGTATTTATATGATGAAAATGTAGAGGAGGCCATTTTAGATGAAAAAATCCTGAACACACATTACTGCTGGGAGTTGATCATTTGTTAAAAGGGATGATTCATTTTCAGAGTTAAAATCATTACCTTCTTTCATTCTACTAGATCTCTCTTCTCTTTCTCTTCTCCTCCCCCTCCCCTTTCTTTCTTTCCTCAGTGCACTTCTTAGGACCTGAAAGACAACACCCGATTATTGCAGGCAGTCTTAGATTTTTGCCTCTGGCTTTCATTATTTCCAACCCCTATTGTTTAACTTTACAGACATCTTTGAATGATAGATATGAGTATTTGCTCTTTTCAAGAATCAAGCTCTTGATTGCATCTTTTTAAATACTAAAGCATAGAATATATTTCATATAAAAGGTCAGGATATACCCTCACTCACATAATATGACTTTGGGTTATGATGGGATTTCTATGTTTTCTTTCTTATATTTGGAATTTGTGACCATTGCCCATGTGATATGGTTACATCTGCTTCTTGTTCAAATTAGAGTTGAGGTTTACAGAATGATGGCATCTCAGAAGTTAGTCCTGAATGCCTTAGTGGCCTGCCAAACAACTCACTTGTAGTGGTGTTCAGGAAAGATCTGGATTTGCAGAATCAAAGGCAGTAACAAACTTCTCAATTGCTTTTTTCCTTCTAGCAGGTAATTTCATTAGAGGTAACACATGTAGTCTTAAACTGAGTGTGCCCAGTTTTATTCTTCTTTTATAGGCAGTCTCAGTACAGAGACAGAAATAGGGGGTTTGTATAACAAAGAGACTCTAGAGTTAGTGAGGAGGAGTCTACCTGCCAGTTTTGCTTATGATTTGTTCCCTGTCTGTTGTGCCTCTCATAAACCAAAGAAATCAGGCATGCATATGAAAAGGAAGCCATCTTGGAGCAGCTGATTAAATGGTCTGGGCCAAATGCTTGTAAAATTAATACTTTATTTATGTGTATTTGTGAGTTTTCTTGCTAATTGTGTAATTTTTTTGATGAAGTTAACCACTTGCTGTATATATGCCCAAGGTGTCTATTTTTCTTTAATTTTTCACATTTTCCTATCCATAAATAGATTTTGTATGAATTCCATGGCAAATATTCAATATAAAGCACAGTTTTGAAAACATAAGAGAATTATCGAGATGATCCTTACGAGGGTCATGCTGATGACACTGGCTAGTCAGCACGCATCTCCACTGCCTATTTCAGCTGTGAGAGACATTAACAGACAGAGACCTGAATTAAGAGGCCTCACACACAAGAAGAGCTCGGAGACAAATCTTCCGTGTTTGATTCAGGAGCAGCAAATCCTTTTTACACAATTCAGTATTTTTAGCCTGTCATGTTGTGATCCTCCTTTTCCCACCTGCATTTAATGTACCATTTGTTTCTCCCCCATTCTTTTGTTTAAAAATTTTTTTTTAGTTGAAATTCCTTTCCTTTCAAAGCACATTTAAAGAAATGAATATATGCCGTTCAGTTAGGTGGTAGAAAGGAAGATGAGTATGAATGTGTGTTTTCTGTGAGGGTTCTGAGCACAGTAATAGGACCTTTTAAAGCTCTACTGTACAGGGAGGTGAGCGATCCATCAAAGGCACAGTCTTGGATTTGAGTCTTCTATTTAGATTAGGAATGTTAAGAAAGATGGATGGTAAATGTCTTTTAGCTGCGTTGTCCCCAAAACATGAAATGAAATCTAAAGACTCTCAAAGAAGGTTTCAATTACACTAGCAAATGACTTGAACAGGGATTGGGGAAGGGGAGGTCATGGGCCAATGGAATGCCAGTTGTGGATTTATATTGTTCCAAATGAAAACATTATTTCCATTAACCCCTTTCCACGAGCACCTCCAGCAGAGTTATTTTCAGATTGTACGTTTGTAGGTGTTAGTCACACTTGACGGAAATACCTTATCACCAGTGTGGATTGCACAGCCTTTCCATGGCTGTATTTTCTCCCTGTCCAGCACACAGTCCCAGCTCACACTTGGCTAATCCTCCAGAGGTGCACTGGCATGCCTGTGTTCTCCAGGCTCAATTTGAAAATGCAGCAGTAAGCTACCCAGTTGTAAAGAGCATTTCTAAGTGTCGTAATTAGCAGTGGGATAAATGGATTCTGATTGTGGTTTTCTGTGATAAGCTAATAGACTGCCAGATCACACTGTGAACTGGAGTTTGGGGGCAGGGGGTGGGGGGTGAGGGAGAGTGATTCCAGGTTTAAGAGCAACCCTCAGTGAATTGCCCTTAACTGTCAATTCGGGTTGCCATGTGTTTTTGCCCTCTCATGGCAAAGAGAGAAAAGAGTTGGTAAGCAGAGGCGAAAACCTCCTTGTCATGAGCCTGCTGGAGTATGCACTCAGGGCAGGCACTTTAAAAGAGCGCCATTAATTTGAATAAAACAGGAGAAGGTAGGTGCTTTGTACATCCATAAAGCACTGAAGGGGATAAATCCAATTATCTGTTCAATATTTAATGGCCATAAAGTTAAAAATTTTAAAGGCAGTACCTTGGAGACTGCTTAGTCAATTCTGTCCATATTATTTTTGACATTCAAAAGTCAAGGTAGAATAGCCATATCGACGGCTACGTTCATTGTGCTGGTCTGCTGGTTTAGTGGCAACGACCCTGGGGTTTGTGTTTCTCCATGCAGATCTGTTGCTCGGTTTGTAGCTCCGTCCCCCAGTCCATTTAGGGAATATGGGGTCTCCTGAGCTTTTGGCATGCTCCTTTTGTTTCAGGTCCTTACTGTTGTCTCTTGGTCTGAAGTGTAATTAAAGACAGTATCCAAACCAGTGGAAAAAAACCAAAGAGCCAGGATAAAAGTCCACAGCCCAGAGTCAAATGCCTTTAAAGAAAGTAGGATTTCTTTAATATTTCAAACATTCCCGTCTGAGAAACTCTGAGAAATGCCATTAAACCCAAGTCCTATCTTTATAGATGTCTTACACACCCTGTGCATTTTCTACACTAATGGTGGGATACACTATTAATGTCTTGGTTCCTTCAGATCTCTACTTAGCTTTATGCAGGTGAGCTTTGCTCTAAGTGTGGTCCAGAGGCAGCTGAAAAGCAAAGCTTCTAAGGAAATCGATGCAGTAGCCATGATCAGAATGGATGTCAATATGACAGAGTGATCTTGGGATATGGTCTTGAAGCTATATTCTTCTTGCCTATTAGCTAACACGGGAACCCAAATAGCCATTACCATGCTCTCACCTCCTATGTAGAAGCATGGCCCACTGTATTTCAGGGATGTATGTCACTGCATTCCCCCTTTTCTTATTTGGACAGTTTTTCTTTCGAATTGTCTATCCTTCAAACCCCCTTGCCCCAACCTCTCTGCCCTTTGCTTGCTGAGCATTGGATCCTTTCCATGTGGCTTCGATTATTTTTTTTTTCCTGTAGCTTTTTGCTGTTTACTTTTAAACTCGTACTATGTATAGACGAATGTTGACATGAGACAGGTGTACTGCTAAAATGTGTTGAGGGAATCACACAGAAGGCCACTCTGAAGGAGATTAAAGAAGCAAAAGTTAGTATACTGCATGGATTCTGAGGCGATGAGAGGCCTGTTTTGTCTTAATATGCGTCAGGTTGTGAAGACAGACCTGCCCCTTGTGGGCTCCTTTAAGGCACCTGTGTTTTTCCCAGGGAATACATACAAAGTCTTTTTCTTCCTTTTCTATTTTGCTACCAATCTCCCTTGAAAGGGAGTGTTGCTTTGCTCTGCTCTATTTTCAAATGCAAATTCAGCTTATTCCTGTCACATGCAAGGTCTCTCAGGATGGTACTCGATGCAATCTAAAGCCGTTTAGCTGTCCTGGATCTTCTAGTTTTAAGTAGATTGTTCCGTGTCTTGCTCCAAGAGTCTTGAGTGATTTGGCTGTTAAACCAGCAGAAACCTTTGTTTTTCTCAGTTTCCTGTAAAGAAAATGAAGGTGAGAAACTAATGATTTCTTGGATAATTCAAAGAAAAGATTTAACATACAAATCCCTAACATGCTACTGTACAAGGACTTCCAAATCAGCTTATGACATGCTCAGCAGGACAGTTGTTAAACTCATTTATTTTTAAAGAGCTTTTACATGTGATATGTGCTGGAGGAGCCAGGAGGGGTGGGATGTGACAGTGTATTCTGGACTGACACATAACCTTCTGAACTTGATCTGTTTCCCTTCTTTGATTATTCTTGATCCATACAGCGCTTGGGCTGCAAGCTTTTTGAGGGCAGGCACCCCATCTTCTGCCTTTCATATTCTCAGAACATCTTTCCACTGTCAGTATCATTTACAGACTATTTCTCTTTTAAGTTTGTTTGTTTGTTTATTTATTTATTTATTTTTCTACTCAACCTTATCTAAATCAGGGTTGGCTATGAAATCACAGATTTGTTGGGCCGTATCTTTTTATATGTTTTGAGATTAAAGTCCCAATTATTAAAATTTACGAAGCTTATTTATGTGCCACTTAAAATCCCCTCACATGTATCACACTTGAGAAACACTGTCCTAGCGTGCTTTTGCACATTGTCAAGTCTGATGAACATTGGTGCAGTTATGGAAGGAGAAGGGATAAATTTCACTGTGTAGTCCATGTGTCAAGCCCTATTTGCAGTAGCTTATGTTTTTTCTTTAATCTTTATAACACTAGTGAGGAAGATGTCCCTCAATTTCACATAAGAAAATACAAGTGCAAAATAGTTGTGGTTGCTCATCTCTGCACTGGGGAGGCTGAGGCGGGAGGATCACTATAAGTTTGAGGCCATCCTGGGCTATGTGAGAAGTTCCAGGGCAGTGTGGACTACACAGTGAAATTCTGTGTCAAGACAACACCACGGGAAAGAAAAAAACAGAAGCACTGAACAGTTGAGTGACCTTCTCAAGGTCAAATAGACAGCTTAGTGACAATTAGAGCTGAGACAAGAAAAGAAGCTGGATCCTCCGAGTTCGGTCTGCGCTTTCTTTGGTACATGCTGTTGGTTTCTAGTAATTAGTGAATTAACCGTGTGCATTCCCATAGCAGTCTTCTCTACTGATGTTAGTTCTCCGTGATTGGAGGAGCGCCACTGCAAGTGGTATTTATAGTCTGTGATTTGCCTCTGGATTGCATTTCTCACCGTTCGGAAAGTGTTGCCACCTCCTTGGAAGTCTTGGATGAAAGGGAGCCTCTTAGCACTTCTTGGAGCTGTGTGGTTCAGTTTTGATTTTTGAAAAGTTTCATAAGAGTTTCCAGCAATGACTAAGCGTGTATGTGTGTGTGTGCACACACATCTGTGTGTTGATTACTATTCCCATGAGTGCTTGGAGGCCAGAGGAAGATGTTGGTGTCCTGCTGTATCGCTCTCTACATTATTGTCTTGAGGCAGTGTCTCTCTGAACCTGGAGATAGGCCAGAAGTCAGCAAGCCTCATTAACCACTGGTGCTATAGCCACAAGAGGCCATGTTGGGCTTTTTCTGTGAATCTCAGGGATCTGAACTCAGGCCCTCATGCTTGCACAGCAAACTCTTTTACTGAGCCGTTAAATGCAGTTCAGTGACCCCTGTTGCAATCTTTTTTTAAAAAATTACCTCTAACTAGGGAGTCTCACTGTATCCTTTTAAATTGTCTGCCCCCCCC
Organism: Peromyscus maniculatus bairdii; assembly: GCF_049852395.1. Classification (NCBI taxonomy): domain Eukaryota; kingdom Metazoa; phylum Chordata; class Mammalia; order Rodentia; family Cricetidae; genus Peromyscus; species Peromyscus maniculatus. The sequence goes on from NC_134858.1 coordinate 44,666,960, forward strand.
CACCAAACTGTAATCTTTTCAGATTAGTTTCTTAGTCATCCTCCTTCTCCCCTTCCTTCTCTTCCTTCTTAAGACAGTCTTGTAAGCCCAGACTGGGCTTGAACTCTATGCACCCAGGGTTGATCGTGAACTACTGATTCTCCTGCCTCGACCTCCCAAGTGCTAGGTCTATATGTGGTATGCCACCATGTCCAGCTTTAATGTTGTAAGGGGCTTAATACTTCCTTCAACTTATTTATTACGGTGGTAGGAAATAAAGTTTTTAAAAATATTGTTTGCCTAAAGATAAATTTAGAAAATCTCTTGCCCTTAAATCATTTGGTTCCCATTTCATATAATCGTTAGGCTTGTGTTTCACTCAGCTGGATGGCATATCCTGAGATTGTTTAATGGGCCCACTTATGCTGATGGATGGTGTAATATTTTGAGGATCGCACACAGTAGCACTTTTAAGAGAATAATCAGGACTGACACGTGAGGGATGTGACTTGCTGGAGTTGAACACTGCAGCCACGGAAGCTCAGCTTTGAGTTAACTTCTCTTTAGCTGCCAGCGGACCCTTTTATACTTCCCCTTCCCATGATTAGATTCTTCTTGGTTTCCTTTCGGACTTAATTGCCAAATTTACTATACATCTTCCAAATCATGGGAAATGGGGAACTAGGCAAACTGCCTGTCTTTCTTTTTGAGTATAAGGCTGCTTGGCTCCTTCGATTTTGAATAGGGAGGAGCTATGGAGCCCCAAGAATCAATGTTGAAATCCAGCATTGTCACAGGCCCTACTTCCTGTCGGCCCTTCCTATCCCACCCACCTACCACAGATCTGTTGGATTTTGATATATAGCCTAGACTGCAAGGGGAGGAAGGGGCTATACTTTTTAATTGTTTCATTGTAAAATTAATTAGCATCTTAAATAAATATTACTAAGTATACTGTATTTTATGATATACCAAAATAGTTTCACAGTGGAGTTGATATCTTGTTTGTTTATGTCAATAACCTCATAAAACCTGGAGAATGAAATGAGCCATAATCTCATTTTTAGTCTCAAAATGTGAAGTTGATAGAGGTGGTGACCACCTAGTTCCCCAGCGCTGCCAGCCAGTAAATAATAACAGCCTCCCTTCCTGCTCTAAGGGGCAGTTCAGCTTTATTGGTGCCAAAAAATCTAGTGCAGCATTTTGTCAGCTAGAGAATATTTTGAGAGTCTTCATTTTGCCTTTTGCCCCCCTTCCCCCAAATGTGTGAAATGTTAGTATCACAGAAAGACCTGGCTATTTTAGGCCCTCTAGAATGTAGCATCCCTGTCCCCATGTAGGACTGACTTTCTTTTTTTGGCGTGCTGTTTTCCTCAACCTAACCTTTCTGTAAGAAGGAATAATAAATTAATTGTCAGTAAAATTGTGGGCATTTTAATTGAAGATAAACGTGTTTTCCTTTTAAATGTCTTCAATATTACATAACTTGAATTTTATTATCCTAATTTCAGTAGATTGCCAAAGCCAGATAGGCTTAGCACCCCTAACCTGATTCAGCATTCATTACTTCTGCTAAATCAAATAAGATCTGGCTAATCGAAACATGGCTTGTGCAGTCCTTCTTCAATTGAATTAGAATATTGCACATTGCATTGCACTTACATGTGTATACCAGGGACAGAACTTTGCCATCAATTTGGAATTGCTCATGCTGTACCCTCCAGCTAAAGATATTTATCATTTATTGCAAAAATCTCCTCTTTGGGGGAAGTCTTTGAATTATTAAGTAGCAGCATTGCTTGAAGGAAGGGAGACAGAGCTAGCTCACTGAATGTGCCATCGGAAGGTTCGGAAATTAGGTGTCATCTCACCACAGATTGGCACACTTCTTCTATAAAGGGCAGGATAGTAAATATGTTAGGCTTTATGGGCCATACGGTCTCTTTCACAGTTCTTCAACTCTGCTGTTGTGGTGTGAAAGCTGCTGTAGACAATATGTAAACGAATGAGCATGGCTGTGTTCCAATAAAACTTTATTTATAGACATTGAGATTTGAATGACATAGAATTTTCATGTGTTGTGATATATTATTTTATTTCTCAACTGTTCAGAATTGGAAACTATCTTTAGCTCATGGGCTGTCCAAAAGCAGGTGGTTTTGTTGGCCTTGGACTGTGAGTCTTATTTTGCGAACCCCTGTTTTAGAGACCCCTCCCCCTACTTACTATACTAGGATTTTCTTAACTGTATGTATGCTCTTATACTTACATATCTTGGGTAATTTGCTTTTTCCTCCTTGCTTGGTCAGTTCTTCTTAATGCAGGAAGTGCAGACACAATGAATGCTTCTCTTTATTATCTACCCATCTCTGCTTGATGTGACCAAGGAGTGTCAGGAGTTCAGAGTCCAGTGAGAGTAATTTCTAGTAGCAATTGGTAGTTGCTGTTTAATTCTCAAGGTGCGACAAGGCAGTGGAATGGACTTACCTCATTTTCACATTCTGAGAGATGATCTGTTAGTCCCAAGGATGTTGTCAGTTTTCCAGTGTGGCTCTCCCTGCAGGGTCATTAGCAATAATAGAGTCCATAAATTGACCCTGGGTTTGAATCAGGACTTGTTGGCCCTGAACACTTGGTGCACAGACTTGCTGTCAGTGTTTGTGTTGAAAGAAGTCTAATGCCAGCTTTATTATTGCACCCAGCTTCCTAACACATGAGTCCTCTGATGTTTAGGCTGTGCTGTGTGAGGCTCTTGTTTCAGACATACTACCAGACATGGCACATCAGATGTTAACAGTATGATGAATCATTCATATTGGGGTTGGCAGTGTCTTTTTGAACGTGTTCACCAAGAACTAGATTAATTCATCAGCTCCAGATTTTGAGAGATTTGTTAGTAGTGAAAGTTCAATTTGTTAATCAATCAGTGGGAACTCTGTCACCTGACATTATGGATGTTTGGCTCTTTCTCATTTAGGCTTGTCATTGACCACTTTTGCAAAGTGGATGTACTTTGTAAGACAGTTTCTAATTTCATTTTAAAACCATGAGAATGCTGGTTAATGTTAATCTCCTGAAGAGTGGAACTCTAGGGTAGATTTAGGTATATGAATTATTGTGACTGCCTATTCTGAATGCTGACTTTCAGCTTTGGTGATTATAGCCAGTTTATTTCTTGAATCATTTATTCATTAAATAGAGGATTTATCAAATATGTAACTTTAGCTGAGTTCCGATCAAATGGCAACACATTTTCTTGCAGTCTTAATCTTTGTTTTTCATCATCTTGGAAGGGAATATTTTAGCCCTGGGTAATTTTGTTTATTTTTTTATTAGTTGTTTTGTGGTTTCTCACTTTGGGAACCAGACTACCTCCCTGGAAATGTTCTCTCATTTTCTTCTTCCCAAACAGCATCTTGTTTGCAAATGGCTTGGAAATCCTCCCAGGCATTGAAGAGCTTTCTTCCCAGGCACAGTGTTTTTGGTGGTACACAAAGTTCTGTAGGTCAGCTTGAAATCATAATGCTTGCAAGGAAAAAAAAATTGAAATTGACTTCAAAGGACAACTCTGACACGGTCAATTAATAATTAAAACAGTTTTTTAATGAGCTATGCAATTACCTGTGTGTCCCTGGAGATGATGGTTTATGGTATTATTCTAGTGCCCTTTCTTTAGTCATGGCACATGACATTTGTAATTTAAAGCCGGCTAGACATTAAAGTGACAGAACTTTCATTAACCTTGTCTAAAGTTTGCTGATGACAAATGACTTAAAACATGCTGTTGTCAAAATATACCACATACCTTAAAAGTCCTCTGGGCTCTGAAAAAACTGCATTCTCCAGGGAAGGCCAGAGCCACCCACGTGTCCTCAGGAATTCCCCATTGGGATCCCATGGTCTCTTCCTACTGCAGGAAATGGTTGTCCATTTGGTCAGACCTGCTGAGCATTTCATGGATGTCTGATTCAGGTGGCTTTCGATGGGTTTTATACCACATGCCTTGGTTTTTAACTAGTGGTTTATGGCCACGGAAAAATTTCCTCTAAATATGCCTTGGCATGTAAATTTTCACTTTAGAAACAGCAACTTGAAATTACAGCATTTATGTTTTGATTTGAATTGTTATTTCTTGGTCTTTACATTCTCAACCACCCAAATGTGCTATGGCCAAATGCTTCTTTAATTTTTTTTCTCCCTCTGTATTGAAATTCTCATTTTTTGAGAACCCTCATATTTTGTATACTATTTTTTGAGAACTGTCTAATTTTGTGATTGCCTCATATCTCCTTTAGAGGAATATTTAGAAATGTTAACAAGCAAGGCGTTGTGTAAGGACACTTCCAACGCTGGGGTATTACTGAGTGACCGAGTATCATATACCAGGTGCTCAGCTACAAGTGCTAGCTTGTGATGTCTTCACACTACTGAGTTGGTAAGACTGTTACCATTCTGCTTGAAAGACTTCAAACTAAGTACCAAAAGATGACACTCTCGTGTGCTAGCTTACGATTTCTAGGTGAACTGGCATTCAGTTTCAAGATGTTTCAAAGGTTTGTTTCATGATGATGAGAGAGACAGCCTTTCAGTTCACTTTGCTGTATTCAAAATAACTTGAATTATTTTTTTGAATTTTTCATTGAATTTATTAAAAATCCAAGTAATTTCATCTTTATACTATATATCAATATCTACAAATACATATTAGTGTAATACTTTAAGGAAGAGTCAGAAAAACTAGGTATGGAGGGTATCATGGTTCATGTTTTTTATCCCGGCACTTAGGATGCAGAGGCAGGAAGATCTCTGTAAGTTCAAACCAACCTAGTTTAAATAGTGAGTTCTAGGCCAGCCAAGAAGACGTAGTGAGACCCTCTCTGAAAATTTAAAGGGGCGGCATGCGAGGGAGAGGAAAGGAAAGAGAAAGAGACTAATTAAAAGACCAGTTAAAGGAATTTGTAACCATCTGTTAACCCAACTAGCACATGATAGATGCTTCATAAGTATTTACAATTGTTATTACTATTCCCCAGCCTCTACACTTAATATCCTGATTTGGTTTGGGGCACTGTTTCCCATTTTACCTCCTATAAGGTTAAAAACTACAATTTTCATAACATTCTTTCTCCTGCTCAAAGTCCATACATTTCTGATGTGAATATTCTACATTATGAAGTGTTAGAGATTCCCATCTTGTTGAATAAATTCCTATCTTTGTTGCTGAGTTGTAGTCTAGATTTCTGCATACTCAGGGAGGGATTTTGATTGAAGCATAATACCAAAAAGCACATGATATATAAACATATAACTCAATAAAAAAACAAAACACAAAGTAAACACACAAGTGACCATTACTCAGATCAAGAAATAGAACTTTGCCAGCACTCTAGAATTCTCCCTCCTGGCCTCTTAAAATTACTGCTTTTCTTTCCTTTCCAAAGATAACCCAGACTTGAACTTTAATGCTATAGTTGTGTGTTTTTTGTTTGTTTTTGCTTTTGACATTTGAAAATTTCTTATTGTGGAAAATGTCAAACATACAAAAGCAGAGGGACTTGTATATTGAACCCTCATGTTCCCATCACTCAACTTCAACAATTATTAACTCACGCCCAATGTTATTTCATCTATAATATCACCTGTTCACCTACCACAGGTCATTTCACAGAGAACTGTAGACCTTATATCATCTCATCTATAAGAGTTTCAGTATAGATCTCTAAAAGACAGTCTTATTAGAAGGTGACCACAGTTCTATTTTCATACCTAAATAAACATAATTTCCATTCATGCCAACAACATCCAGCCAACGTGTAAATTTTTTATAGTTATCTTAAAGTTTTTGTTCTGAAAACATATTTTTGTTTGATTGAATGAAGAGCCAAATAAAGTCCATGAATTTTAACTACTGATAAGAATGTCAAGTCTCTTAACTTATTACTTCCACACCATCTCCCCTTTCCTTCTTGAAATGTGTTTGTTCAAGAAACTGGAACTGTCCCACAGTGTTACATGCAGCCTGACTGTGTGACCTTGCAAAGCTGTTTAGCATATTTCTATATGTCTTGATATTCTGCAAATGAAAATTGTATCAGATTCAGATTTAATTTTCATTTTAGTTTTTGGGAAATGGGTCTGTGAAGGGCAAGAATATTCTGCACATAGCATAACGCTGGTACATTCTGCATGGATGGTGTAGGTCGCTGTTTGAAGGTCATTGCTTAGAGTCATTGTTTTAGTTGGGACTGAAAATGGTGATGATCGCTGGGCGATGGTGGCACACGCCTTTAATCCCAGCACTCGGGAGGCAGAGCCAGGTGAATCTCTGTGAGTTCAAGGCCAGCCTGGGCTACAGAGTGAGTTCCAGGATAGGCTCCAAAGCTACACAGAGAAACCCTGTCTCAGTAAAAACAAACAAAAAACAAAAGAAAGGAAGAAAATGGTGATGATCTTACTCTGCCATCACTTCATCATAAAGGACAGCATCCCTGGCTATGTGCCTTAAGATGTGGTCTGTATACTAAAGGCAACAGAAGGGATTCTACATGCTGAGTTACTGGTTTTAAGATTAGTTGATTCTCTGTAGCCCATCAGATGCAATCATGAAGTCTGTGTTTTGCTTTGTTTTAGTAGAATGTGTTCTTCCCCTACGTAACCACTTAGAATTGTCACCAGCATCCATCAATGAAAACCCAAGGTGCCTAGATTCCCAAAGTATTTTCATATAACCCATTTTGGACCCTTCTGTATACTTTCAACCATTATAATACTCAATACAAGTGTTACGAAAATAATTGTTACATTGTGTTTATGGAATAATGACACCCTGCAAGTATTTGTAACCTGTGGGTGATTACCAGCTAACAGAGAAGGCTTCTGTGTTCTAAAGACAGAGTTTTAAACATTCCTGTGCTTCAACTCATTGCTACTTTTATCCATATTGATGCTCAAATTATCCCAATTTTGGCTGTGGGTGCCTCTTCACATTAGTTTCTCAGACTTTTCAGCATGGCTGCCAAGGTTGTGTTTACAGCCTTCTTCTCTGATATTGCCTGTCTTATGAAGTGTCTTTTGTCTTAGTCTTGCTTTGGGCCTGGAATCAGCTATTTCTCTTAGGAACTCATTTCTTTCCATGGGAAGTATTATTTAGAAGCCATTATCTGGTCACAGGGGATGCCTATTGCTGTTAGAGATGGGCGGGGGGGGGGGGGCGCGGGGGTCATTGTGCATCTTTTTTTATTGTGCAGAGCTAGGAAGCACACCACTTTGTGTTGAAGTTTAGATGAGTAAGGACTTGTCTTGATTCTTACAATTCAAATTCAAGACCAAATGAGCTTCACTACAACCCTGCATTTGTGTTTTCATTTGTTTATACAGAATCCTGACATCAACACTGACAGCTTACACACACACACACACACACACACACACACACACACACACACACACACACACACACACTGGTGTAGTTTCTTGGGAAGTTTTGACTTTGAATTTTTAACAAGTTGCATGAATGCCCCACAATGGATAGGAACCCCAAGCCTTTTTTTTTTAACTACTTCTTGTTTCTGAACCTCGAACCTTCCATTTTCCTCTAAGAATCATCCCCCTTGATTGACCGTATCCTTGTTGAACCATCTGTGTCCCATCTGTATTGTGTTTCTGTTTAGCTCCCCACTGACTACATCCCTAACAGAGAAGACAGCAGTCGTTTAGGTCCTGCAGGCTGCAGTTCGTTTTGACCACTTGAGTGCTAAAAGACAGGTGATCCTCGAAACTAAAGCTCTGCCCGAGGCCAGAGTCTCTTCTTTGCTTTGAGCAGAATGCCTGGTACTGTGGTAGATTTGCTCAAGGGCAACTCTGCATTTGATTAAATATCAGAGCAATTTATGTCCTTGTACCCTTGTTCCCTTTCTTTCCTCCTATGCAGAAATGTTAATTGACAATCAAAGGAATAACAAGTGCATACCTGGATTCACAAGTCTTCGGGGCCCATCTTTAATACCTCTGTGATGCCAGGCCTGGCTGGGGTCATGCCTTCTTTTATCCCCACTCATCTGAGAGTGGCACTACTTTCCTTGTTCTCTGTTCTGCATCCAGAGTTGGAATATCTGACGCTAGCTTGTCCTCTGTTGCTTCTTCCTCAGAACAGACTACAGATCAACCTTGTTCCACCAGGCCGTTATTTGACTTAGTGTTGTTCACAGAGGAAAGGATATCCTGGAATGAGCATATCAGAAAATTAAGTTTTAGTTAAAGAATATTGTCACATTGATTCTGATAATTCTTTAACTTCATTTAATATTTGCTTAGCTTTGTTATGTGGTAAATTTTCAGACATTCACATTTTGCCATCATCCCTGAGAGCAAGGCAGGGTACCCACTGTTATTTTCAATGTATGGTGTAACATGGGACTAGAGAGCAATTATGCAACTTGGGTGATGTCGGCCACACATCGTGTAAGCACTGAAGCAAGTGCTCCTGTCTGATTCTTTCTGCTATAAAGCCCAACTCTTTGGGAAAAAAAGGAGTTCAAAATAGCGTCCAATATTACAGTACAAGTAAAATAATTTTAGAAAAGGTCAAAAACCAATTAAAGAAGAGAATGAGAATCCTGCTCAGTGCCTGGGTGAATTTATTCTTAGATTTTTGGCACTGAATTTAGCTTTGAGTTTTCTGTTGGTTAGCCAAGACATAAAAGGAAAACTTTGGCTTGGGCAATGCTTATCTGATTAAGGAAAGCACATGAATTCACATGGAATACAGACATTTTCTTGGCACTGAATTCTGCGAAGAATACATTATATGATTCTACTAAGGGATGTTTGTAACAATGAATTATACCTTCAGTGGTAATTTTATAGGTTATAAACTTCAAAAGGACATTTCCTAGGTTCTTTTTAATCAGTAGCATGGGACTCCATTGGCAGTGTTTTCCATGTGAGAGACTGCAGGTACGAGACTGCATGCTTGAGGGAAGCATTTGTCCCAGATTGTAGTGTGGCTGCACCTCTTCTCAGGTTTTTACTTTTAACCTACATGTTTTTGTATTTAATGTAGCTTCCTCATAGTAAGTGTACCATTGGGTCTTGCTTTTCGCCTTTTCCAGTACGACAATCTCTGCATTTTTAATGATATTTAGACCATTTACTTTTAATGTGTGATTAGGCCAATCAAATCACCTTTGTTTTTCACTGACCCCGGTGTTGTTTGTTCTCTTTTCCACCCCTTTCCCACCTCTTTGTGCCGAGTACAGTCTAGGATACCGGTTTATCTCTTCTGATGGATTACCTGCAATAGTTTTTGTAGAACGTATTATTCATATCTTCAACTTACTAAGTTTGTCTGCACATGAGTGTGCAGTGTAATAACTTAATCTGTGTGCTATGTTTGTTCCCCCACCCTTTGTGCTACTTTTCTTCTACATTATTATATATTCAATTGTTTATTCAATAACCATCTGAAAGGAGTAACAGTTCTTCTATGTTTACTATATAAATCACATTTCCGGTATACTTTAGTCCTCTCTACATCCATTTGTGTCCAGTGTGTTTTTCCTCTTTCCTGAAGGCATTCTTCAACCTTTCTTTGGTAGGTTTATTGGTTATGTATCATGCTTCACTTTACTTTATCTTTTAAAATGGTTTTTGGTAGCAGCTTGTATTTGGTCCATATACTTAATATCCAATTGGGAAGTGAAGTTTTTAGTAATTTTAAAGATAGGTATAATTGTTAGTAGTTCATGCTGAATTGTTTAAGAGCCAGATTCTGTTGGCATTAGGCATTCACTGTTGGTGCTTTTGGCTTTCCCTTTAGAAGTTCATATATAGGAATCAAAATGAATAAAGATAAATCCCAAGTTGTGGGTCCAACTATATTGGTGTGCTTGGAATGCTGTGACCAAATACTATAGGCTGTTTAGCTTAAACAACAGAAGCTTATTTTTTATTTCTTTCTTAGAGGCAGACACAGAAGATCAGAGTGCTGGAAAGCTTGGCTTCATTTCCAGACCCATGTCCTTAGCCACCATCTTGCTTTCTAATCATATGACCTTTTCTTTGGGCACAGGCACACCCAGGTGGGAAGATGAAGCAGACTGTCTAGTACATCTTATTAGGATACTAATCCCCTATGAGAGCTCTACTCCCAGGACCTTATCTTACCCAGTTTCTTTTCAAAGCTCCTATTCCAAGTGCCATCACATTGGTAAGGACTTCAGTCTAAGAGTTTGAGGGTACACAAACATGTACATTAGCTGCCACAAGCTTTGGTCAGCATGCATCACTCTGTAAACCTGAATGTTTCCTGCTTAGGACATGTAGGCTGAGAACTAGAAGAAATACTTGCCTGGATCAGTAGACCAGAACCCTACCTGGACTTGTCCAAAGAGAGACTCTTTATTCCTATCATTCTGTTTGAGGTGCCGAGAACTTACTTAGTTCCACTGGATTAATGACAGCCAAGTGTCTGCCTGAATCAGGAGCACCTTGTAGGAGATGAGGGCCAGGAGGCCAGCAGGAAGGCCTGTACTTGTAGGATGCTTCAGTCAGGACATGTCGCATCCTAACATTTAAGACTTAAGTGGCAGGTTTGTTGCTTGAGAAAATGGCAGCAGATGGAGAAAGTGCTGTGTCTTCTTTCTGTGGCCATGGTTTAAAATTATGCAGTGCAGCTTGAGCTTGACCGTGCTTCTCCAGTCACTTCCTATTAAGAGTCAGAACCCTGATCAGATGCGATGCTGCCTTTTCTTCTTAGGCAATGAGGTAGACAAGGGAAGTTCATCGGATAGTAATGAGGAAAAAAGTGTCATGTGAGTGAGGCGGGTGGGTTTGTTTCTTTTGTTTCTAGTGTATTCTTTTAAGTAGTATTCTTTTGTTTCAGAGCTGTGGGGTGACAGTATGCCCTGAAGTTTTGCAGAATTTTGTATTTTAATTTACTCTGTTGCTTGTTACACATCTGTGAGGTTTAGAAACAAGCACTAGTCTCTGGGGTGTGCCTCATGTGTACACAAAGGTTGAGGTGGCAGGTCCTCCGGAGAGATAGGCTCGATTTTTTTAAGAGTCCCCTCTCTTACAGTAGCAGTTTTTAAATGATACTGTAATGTGATTTTACTTTATGTGTATGAGTGTTTTGCCTGTATACATGTGTGTGCAACATATACATTCCCAGTACCTGCAGAGGCCAGAGAGCACCAGAACTCCAAGAACTGAGTTGCAGATACTTGTGAGCTACCATGTGGGTATTGGGAATCACAGCCATTTCTCTGGCAGGGAGCTGGTGCTCTTCACCCTAAGCCGACTCCCCAGTCCAGACAGACACAGTTTGGCAGAGAGGTTAGGTTTTGATAGAATTTTAATTTTCTGGTTCACAGTATAATCTGCTGCTTCCAGTGACCCCCCTACTGCCTTTCTTAAGGAGCAGGGGGCCTCCATTGTTGGGAATCTCAAGCAAATTTTTACCACTTAAATATTTAAAAAAAAAAAAAAGATTCTCATTGCTCTCAGGTACTGGGTTTGCAAAGGTACAAGAAGATCTTATTTTATCTTGGTCAGCTAACCAATGGGATTGCCACTGATCACTTGTGACCATTTCAGTGTAGTGCTAGCTGAAAATTAAGTTCCTTAGGGGCATTGGCCACCTCGTAAGTGCGTGCTCAGGTGCTTGGTGGCTGGCATGCTGGACAGCACAATACCGAACATTCCTTACATTGCAGAACATTTCTTGCGTGTGACACGGGATAGAATTATCCAGATTTATGTACTCTAAAATGTGTTTGCTGTGGTAGTTTTTAGTCACGTTAACCCAAAGATGAAAAGGGAAACAAAATCGTAAACAAAAGAACACTACAAGGAAAATTCCTGTTGGGTGTTGACGTGTTCTCACTGCGTAGGCACCTTTTTATTAAGATTTTCCACCCTGGGATATTAGTCCTCAAAAAAGAAGCCATTATATATAGAATTGAGATTTTACAAAGGCTCTAATATTACGGGTAATCTTTCAATTACTTCATTTTGAACATCAAAATGGCCTCGGTGAATGCTTGCTTATGATGCTTAAAGAAGTTACTCGGCAAAATCAGATAAAGAGGGAGAAAAATTTAACACAAATTTAGTGATTTTGACATTCTCTCACAACTGCATATGTTGGGCATTATCATAAACAAGCCTTTGTAAGAACAGATAAAACAACAACCCGGTGTCTTTGCTGTGGAGAATAGAGATCCCAATTACGTGTCTGCAGGACGCGCAATAAACTGGCCTGCTACTTAAGTGAATTGGTGCTTATGGTAAATGTGTCATTCATGAATTTTAAAAAGTACTATACAGCAGACAACCTGGATGAGAAAATGATTTGCTCAGGAAAGTATCACAAGGAAAAGTGGCTCCAGTGACAATAAAGGCACTTTTGTGCCTGGAGAGTTCCTAATGAATGTGAGAAGGAAGAAACAAAGTGGTTTTCTAAATTAAATAGGCTCCATAATGTTCCATGTGAATTTGATCGTGGCTTGCAAGTAAACAAAAATACAACACAGAGTCATTTAACTCTGTCTCTGTCCTAAGAGTCAATATAAAGAAGTCGGAAGAAAGACCACCCTTAGGGCAAAAGTGAGTGAAGAAGCTTGCTGCTGACAGCCTGAGTCCAGTGCCCCAGAATCCACATGGCGGAAGGAGAGAAGCCACACCTGCAGGGTATCCTCTGACCTTCACATGGGCACTGTGGCGTATGTTAACCACCCCACCCCACCTCCAGGAAATAAAGCAAATAAATTAAAGCAAATACATTTAAAGTTTGAGGGGGAAAAAAAGGAAACCATTTTGAGGGGATCATTTCATATGGACAATTGTAGATTCTCTGATATTCAGAGACAACTTAAATTTGGACACATGTACTGTTTACTTCTGGGGATGACTGAATCCCCAGTCCCCAAAGAATTTGTTAAGGTTTGCAGAGGAGGACTGATTAAAAAGTTTTAAACCACAGAAAATGAAGTGTGAAGACAGCAGAATATAAATATATAAAATGAAATTAAAATATATAAAATTGTATGACTCTAAATGCTAGGTGTGTACAGCAAAATACAATAGAGGTTGGAGTAGAAGCAGCAGCAATAGTTAGCAACAGCTGACTCTGAGCTGTGGACGCGTGTGGCTTCTCTTTGATCCCTTATTCTTTTCTGTTTCATTTTTCTAATGAATATGCATTATTTTTATAATTAGAATAGAAGGAAAAGTGATCAGTTAAAAAGATCATATTCAAGAGAATCCTTGATGTGATTTATAGGTCTGCACTTCTAGGTTAACTGAAGTAAATGGAAATGAACCACTCTGCACAGGCACTGGATTCTGTGGGCACTGGATAAGAGAGAATGCATTGTCTCTCAGCACATCTTGTTTTCCCCATCTTTAGCAATCCCAGAGTGTCACACCCAAGATAAACCTCAGAAATGCTTCCAGACATTATTAGACCTGTCTTCTTCAGCATGCATGGGTAATGTTGTGTGATTCACCATAGGCCTGAAGAAGCCCGACTCTCATCCATCAGACTGTAGAGATCCTGGACACTAGCATTTAGCACAGTAGAAACCCCTGAAAGTGCTCAGCCTATTTTTAGACCAATATTTTTAATTCCTAGTGAAATAATGGAGACAGATAGTTTTAGGAGTAAAGGTAATTTAGGTTTGTTTTTATCTTTTGTCATTGGCTTATAATAACTTTGAAATACATGAATATATGTAATAATCAAAGAAAAAAAGAGACTATAGGCTAGGATTGAGGGAGGGCTTGGAGAGAGCAGGAATATACATGGGGCTGGAGGGAGCAAAGGGAAGGAGGAAGTGATATAATTATATTTTAATTAAATATGTAGACAAGCATTTGGTACCTTAAAAACTGCTTATTTTCAGTTTTTTAAAAAATTATTGGTTTCTTCTGGTAAATATCTGACATTTGGAAGAAATAATGTTCTGAGAAATTTGAACACGAGGCTGTCATTGGTGTGCTGTATTTCTTCTCTGGTGCAGCTTCTTGTGTTACAGACTCAGTAACGGGGGCTTCTTTCTTCACCTGCTGTACTGAATAGCTGAAAAGTGAAATCCATAGAAACCACCTTCATTTAGGAGACTCCTTAGGACAGGGGGTGTGGGGCAGGTATGAACTCCGAGTACCGGGAGATGACCCTCACTGCCCCCGACCACAGGTCTGGACAGATGTTTTGCCTGTAGACTGCACTGCTTGTTGCTCTGGACATCTGACACTAAAAAACCATGTATTTTGTGGTTTTGCATAACTGAATCTTAGCCAAAGGAATTAAAAATAAATATTTAAGTAGGTTCCTGACTTTAGGCCCTGACACAGGCAATTTGCTCAGCAAGTCTTTTCTGTTGGCCTATGTTTGTGCCGCACTGCGATCCGATGTTTGCTTCTGATGACTCCAGTGTGCCTGCATTGTGTGATCAGTGCACAGAAAATGCCAGCGCTGTCTGTGGAGGGCTGCATGATAACATGCGACCCCAGTGACAGAAATAAATGGGTCTCAGGAACAAGGAGCCATTAATCTGGATGAAAATATTACCACACACTGGTAGATTAATCCTGGCAGTTTAATGGCAGCAGCCCTCATTCCTATAACCTACTCTGCACTCTCACAAATACCAGAGCAACAGGCAGACGCATCAATGTTCACTGTGACTCTTGTGAGGCACTTGGGTAAAATCTTCCTATTTAAGGGAGACTGAACTCCGAGCTGCTACTGTCCCTGAAAATTTCAAGCAAGATTAGTATTGTAGGCATTTTTGCATTTTGTTGCTTGATGTTTAGGAAAGCTTCACAAATTTGGAGGCAAAAGAAATGAGTATTCTTTTGCTGTCCTCAGAACTCCTTAGCTGATTTATGGGACAATTAAAAAGTTAATATAAGCTGGGAGCAGTGGCACACACCTATAATCCCAGCACTTGGGAGGTTGAGCCAGGAAAATCATAAGTTTGAAAGTAGCTTGAGCTATGTAGTGAGTTCTAGCCTGGCCTGAACTAGACAGAACCTCGTCTAAAATAAAAACATTATTATAGAAGTTTTATCCAGTTTGGCTTTTGTCAGTAGTTTTTTTGTCAAAAAAAAAAGTTAAAACAAATTATAAATACATACTTTCTACTTTTGATTTTAATATCTGTGCCTATATTTGTCTATGTACATGTCTCTTTTTATTTGCTAATATTTGGTTTTAGATCAAGGCCTAGTAAGAACTCCTTACAATGTATTTTGCATAAACTATACTCACAATGCTAAATCTTTTATAATTTTCCTCTATTTATCCATGTTTATATATACATTACATGTATTCATGTGCATGTGGGTACAGTGATGCTGCTGGGAATAGAGTATAATATCTGCTAAGTTAAGCAAGAGCTTTACCAGTGAGCTATGTCCATCTCTCTTACTTAGTGAGTTTAAAGATATTGTGAAATTGTCTAAGTGCAGAATCCTTCTAGACCTTTACCAGCTTTCCCCCAGCCCTTTTCAGTTAGCTCACTATACTTGATTCAATACAGTTTTTATAATTCATCTCTATGAAGTCCTTCAAATAGTCTGCTTAATTTTGACACAGACAAATAACATTTTTTAAAAACAGTTTCACCAACGTATTTGGTGTCATGTGTTTGCATAATATTTAATTTCAAAATTGAAAGCACATAAACTGTAGAGATGGCTCAGCAGATATAGCGCTTGCTAAGCACACTGACAATCTAAGTCCAGTGCCCATTGCCCATATCAAAGAAGGATAGAACTGATACCTATAAGTTGTCCTTTGACCTCCACCTGGATGCCATGACACACAAATGCACACACACAAATAAAATGTCAAAAGTATTAAAAACTGTACTCGAGTAGAAAACCTAGAAGAAATGGGTGATTTTTTAAGACACATCTGATCTGCATACATTAAAACAAAATAATATCAATAATTTAAAAATAGACCTGTAACAAGCAAGGAGATTAATGTGGTAATAAAAAAAAATTGAAAGTTCATCAATAAACTTAACTGGCATAAACAATTTTGAGAATAAACCCAAGGAGCTTGTCAGCTTGTGATTCAGCTGGTGGGCTCTACATGCCCTGCCACCTGATAGTCCACTAGATGGAGATTCATTTAGAGCACCCCAAACATCTTTTAGCAGGCTTTGCAGAGAGAATGGAAAGCATTGTGGAGCTAAGATTGTTGCTTTCCCTGTAAACGTTTATAAATAGCTTCAGCTGAAAACTGATAAAAATTTAATTTTCACTATTGTTCCCTGTTTTCTTTTTCAAATGAAAAGCCAGAGGTAGTTGAGTAAATACTAATGAAACTATTATTTAATTTGGTCCATGCTGACATTGATCTATTATACTACTTTGTTTATTATGTAAGTTCTGTATTAATTGATTGTGATGCTGTTTAAACTTTTCAAGAGTAGAGAGCAAAATGCCATCAAATGTGCCTTGAAGTTGGAAAATGGACAGCCAAGATTGTCAGCCATTTAAGTACAGTGCTGACTGTGACAGGCTTCTAAGGTAAAATGACCAGAGTATGTCTGGCCCTATTAAACCAACTACATAAATAAAGGCCCATTCTCCTTTTTTTCAGACAGGGTCTAATATGTGTAGCCCATGCCTTAGCCTCCCAAGTGCTGGGGCTCCAGGCCTCTGCTTCTCCCCCTTATTTATCTTTTTGAAGCTTTGTGACCTTTAATGGGATCTCAGGTATCCGATGATGGCCTTGAACCCTTGGTTCTCCTGCCTCTACTTTTTTTTTTTTGTTTTTGTTTTTGTTTTTGTTTTTCGAGACAGGGTTTCTCTGTGTAGCTTTGCGCCTTTCCTGGAGCTCACTTGGTAGCCCAAGCTGGCCTCGAACTCACAGAGATCCACCTGGCTCTGCCTCCCGAGTGCTGGGATTAAAGGCGTGCGCCACCACCGCCCGGCCTGCCTCTACTTTTAAATGCTGAGGTTACAGGTGAGTGCCACCTGGCTTGTTAGACCTTGTTCCTTCTTTGTTAGTTTTTAATGTTGCCATGTAGTCAGGCTAGCCTCAAACTTGCAGTATTTCCTCCATCCTGTAAGTGCTGCAATTATAGATATGCAAGCACCATTTGCTCTGTTTTTCCCTGTTCTAGAAAATATTTGGGGACCTTTCAAAAATGGCACCATCTGTTACCATAATACATGTGTGCTTCTTCTAAACCAAGTATAGGTATTTCCCTTGTGAATAAGGGGAAGGAGTAATTTAAGTAAATGTTTACTTAAAGGGTGTGTGTGTATGTGTATGAAAGAAGAATACAATAGAATGTTAATTGGGAATGTTTTGGGTATTAAAGAGACTGAAGGATAGAGTGTAAATGAAATGTTAGGAACACGTTTGAAAGGATTAGTTGGCCTTGGAAACAAGTTTTACAAGGTAAGCAATTGAAGATCTGTAGATTTTTGAGACTGAGATGAACTTGTCAAAATATGGGACATATCTTAAATTTTACTAAGCAGGGTCCTAGATGTGTTTAAAATGATGGAATGCTGCCCCAGGGTCATTTGGTTCCGGTCCCAATGAGAGCACTAGACCAGCCTTTCCCCTTTGGGAGTGAACACATTCTTCAGCCTTCCTAGTTGAACTGATGCAATGATCAGTGGACCTTGAATGGAAGGAAACAAATTTCTGTTTATCTTAAAGCTCCTCTCTTGTGCTTTTGCATGCATTCATCTTGTTCTTTCCATTATTCTTAACTTAGTCATCCAGATTGCTGCTTAAAAAGGAAAATTACCCTCAACCAGACTTGGCAAACAAACAAATCTATCATTGTCCAGGGCTTCTGAATCCTTCTTAACAGATTTCTTGTGAGAAGGAGCTGTTTTCCTTCATGTTGACAAGACATTACTTGGAGAACCCCTAAGCAACCTTGGCCCCAAAGTTGAGTTATTCAGAAGAATTTACAGGCTCCTGACATTCAGAGAACAGCAGCCAAGTGTCACAAAAACGGTAGGAGATGGTAATAATGACCTCCATTTAAGGTCACTGGTGCTTGAATGCTTTCGGTGTGTTGGCACCAACTATGCCACATCCTGCTGATCTTGGAAGTCGTGCCAGTTTACTCTATGAGGTCAAAAGAATTTTGAGCACAGTGACAAGAGGTTAAAGAGTCTGAGCCCCTTGGCTTGTACAGTTGATCCTTAATGGAAGATTTATGTGGACTGGATGATTCTCTGTGATTTTTCTGTTTGTAGGGACTTGAAATCAATGAGTGAGATAAACCCAAAGTTCAAACACTTGAACAAATTTCAAGAACTCTTCACATGCGCCTGTTACCTGTCTTATAGTGGGAGTTTGGTTGTTGGATAAGGACCCAATGTGCACATTTTCTGAGTAGATGTACACTAGAATTAATACCTGAAGTGCGTATGTGTATGTAATGATGCTGCCAGTACACATTAGTGAGTGAGAATCACTTTCTTCAAGGTTATAGACATGAAATAGTCAATGACCTCACAGCTTTATGGTACTTATTTGTGAAAAAGGATTAAGTAGTAACTTGCCTCTTTTCCTTCACCTTTAATCCTTCATTGTTAAATGGAGGCTTATGCCATCTGTCTCTGCCAAAATCTGTACAGATATGAAAGACCATATAATTCAGATACGCTCTATATTATATGGAGAAAAATCAGCTTTCTAATAATTTGTTTACATTGTTAATTCTTCATGCTTCTTTCTAAAAACAGGTTTTAGTAAATGTCCTACCAACCAAGGCACAGGTTGATATATTAATTAATGCTATTTTGTTGACTAAGTTGCAATACTCTTGAGGCTGTGGGAATTGTACTTATTAGTCATTTCATTGGAAGATAAGATAGGAAAAGGAAATCCTATCAAGTTTAAAAGGTAAAATACAAAAGTGTCAGTTTTCTGATATCAAGGTCCATTCTTTGGAGAATGAGCATTCTAAATGGCTAATCTAATTAATTCTTAGTGGTACAAGACAGAGCAAGGGGGATTGAAGGTGTACAGGCTTGGTTTCCTTGTGTTTTATACCAAATCCTTCTTAGGCAGTTCTGTCTCATCAGTAGTCCAGAGGCATAGGCATCATTAACCTCAGTGAACAGTTTATTTCAAGTCATTGTTAGAACTTGTTTTAATAATACGACTTTAGTATTTAAATGAGACACACGAGCTACACCCAGGGTCCATTAGCAGAGTATGAGAACATTCAAGGATAAGGTTTGAGTGTGTGATTTAAGGGCAGGGGTTTTACATGCTTGTGTGACTTGGGGTATGCATATATGCTTCCCTCCATTGTGTACAGTTTGAAGACATGAGGTGTCGTCCCCCACCCCCCAAGTTAAACTTGGTTTTTAGAATTGCTTCCTTCTCAATCAAGTGTGAAGTGTTGTGAGGAATCATACACAGGTCATGCATGATGGCTGGTAGACATCATTTGGGGCCATGTAAACAAAATTCAGGTCAGTCTGTATATTCATACTGCAAATGTGTAGTTACAGGTACTATGTGAGTTAAGTGTTCTGACTGGCTGGCTGGCTGCTAGATTGGCTGCTATCTGGGCACAGCTTAAATCCCACTTCTCTCTGACAGGCGAGTACCCAGCCTTACATGTCCCCAAATCTGACAGTAGCTCTAGCTTAAAGGCCATATTTTGTTAATGACATCGCCCAGACAAGCACCAGGCACTCTTGGTGAGTCAGTGTTGGATGTTGGAGGAATGCTTGTCTTTCTCTTTCCTTACCTGGCCTCTTACTCCCCCAATGCTTCTTCTTTTCTTTGTTTGTTTTCTTTTTCAGAATGTTAGATTAAGAAGTGGAACAATCTCAGTTACAAATAGACATTACAGTTTTAGGGATTTGTAGTCAAAATGTAAATTATAAATTAAATCTAAGCTGAGTATAGAATGATGAGTACTTTTGTACTCAATAAATAATGGTAGTAATTGTCATGGGAACTGTGTCTATCAGGTTACAACCCTTTGCTATTCAATTAAAATATCCCCCCCACTCCCCGACACACACACACACACACACACACACACACACACACACACACACACACACAGCAAACAAACAAACAAAATAACTTTTGTTGGGTCTTTGGAGCCTGATGCTTCACTCCTTTAAGACTCTAAAGCAGGACAACCTTTAGAAAGGGCTCAAGGTCACAGTTGTCTGTTTTCCTTAGAAAATGTGTGAATTGCCTCCCAGACACTTTTATTCTGCCTCAAGACTGCAGCAGAAGTCTGTCTAGGGGCTGTGCTGACAACTAGACCAAATGAGTCCAGCTCCCTTTCTGTACCATCAGCACAATTGAAGATTGCAAAGGATGCCTGTGGCCTTTAGGATTTAGTCATGGAATGTAAGGAATTTTCAACAGGAAATGTATCCAGCTTTGAAAGATTTTCATCTGCTGCAGTTACTTAACCTGCATGCCTTTTGGGTGTCAGCGTTTAATTCCTGCTTCCCCTGGGACGTATGTGTGTACAGCTAGTTTTCTCCCTCACTGGAGTCACCCATCTGATGCTGTACATGTATAGGTCCCGCTCCCATTAGTCATCACATAAGCGGTGTTAGCAGGTTTTGGAAATGCTTCATTTTATGTACACCCAAGAGCGTGAGACTCTTCATCCGCAGCATAATCTGATTTCACTGTGAGATTCTGGTTCTGGTGCAACCACAAAGTCAGCAGAAAGACCTAGTTGCTTTTAGGTAGTTCATCTGTACTGTACTCACACTTATATGTGTTGACTGCTTTTGGAATCTTTAATAACAAATGTAATATCACTGTCAGCTTTTGAGTGCATGACTTAAGCAAATGTCAGAGTAGAGGGATATTATTGTATTGCCACAGAAAGGCTTACTTCTACCCTCTTCTATGTGATTAATGCTTCTGGCCAGTTGGCTGCAGAATTTGACCCAGCAGTGCCTGGCAGATAATAGGTGCACAGTGAATGGATGCAACCTTCATTGTGACTGTTATTCAAGGCTCTCAAAAATATATTTGAGTAAAGGACACTTAGAAACGGAAATGTCAGGTTATTGTGAGGTAAGTAAAGAACAGTAGGCGGAGCCTGTGGGCTGTGACATTCTGCTATTTCCGTGAATCTCAAACTTAACCTCAGTAGGCAATGCTTGATGTTAGTTTTCATGTGTGTTTGTCACATTTAAACTCAATAGATTTAGACGGTTCAGCAAAGGTAGGGCCAAGATCACTTTGTCTTGCTCATCTTCTCAGTAGTCCTGTCCTAGAATGTGATGAAGACAATGAATATTATGTATTCAGTTACCTTAGTACTAATGAATGGGGTATGTGCAGCTTTGTTAACGACCGACTGCTTGAAAATGAAGGCTATATTGTAAGTAAGTAAGGGGTTTGTTTCTCCTCTGCGTGCGTACGTGCGTGTGTGTTTAACATCCCCCCCCCCCCCCCCCCGCGCGCCTCTTTTGTAGGGCTAAACCCCACCCAGGACATTGCACCTGCTACACACAAAGCTCTGCCCCTGAGCTACCTCCTTGGCCGCTTTCTGTGTGGCCCTGCCATCTCATGGCTTGGTCTTCGGCTGATCCTCTGTCAGGGATGTCACTCTTGTTCTGATCTTATTGAGGTCCCTACTGTATGCCACCTGTTATACTTGGTGTTTAAAGATGTCATCTCATCCTGATGTGTTTAATTGGAACTGTAAGAAATTTAATATTAAAATGAAGGAAGCTTGTTTGTTTTTAATTATGTGGATATGTGGGTTCCTATGTGTAGGCTTATGTGCACACATGAATGTGTGTTCTTCCAGAGGCTAGAAGAGGGTGTTGGATCCCCTGGAGCTGGAGTTACAGGGGATTATGAGCTCCCCAGTATGGTTGCTGGGTCCTCTGGAAAGTAGTGCCTGCTTGTAACTGGTGAGCTATCTCTCTAGCCCCAGAAAGGATTTTTTAATCAATTTTTATACCCTGAAATTGCCTATTAATCTAGTACAGGGAATAGCACTCTTTGCCATCTGTACTGGTTGTCTACCAGAAGCTCATGCCTCTGAGCAGTATACTTGGTCACTCACCTGGAAATAGTCAGTCTTCATAGGAGCAATATTTAGGCCCCAGAACATCTGCAGAACATCTCAAACATTTCTGCCGTCTTGTGACAATCCACATAGATGGAGCTCTCATTTTGTAATGTATCTAAAAATTACTGCACATATACACATGCATATACATGTATGCATTTGTCTTGAGAGGGGGAGGAAGAAGAGAACACTATGCCCAGAGTCTGTTCCGATGATTCATTCAAGATTGCTCATCTTGATTTTGTATACTTGATATGGGAAGCACAAAGCATTTATCTTTATGTTCTGACAATAGACATAGTGGTTGGTGTGAAGTACTCAATGGGGATTCGAAGCAGCAACTGATGTGGAAATCATATTTAGCATGATGTGTTTGTGAAGTGAACTCTTGGAAGCACGGTTAACTTTCTTTAAATTTATTCCTCCTCCCTGGAATTCACAGGGAGAAATATGACTGCAGGGATGGCATCTGAAATAAAAGGCCTGGGCTTGTATATGATGGGATGGCCAGATGATTGTTTTTATTGTGTGTTCTGAAATTATTGATGTAACATTGATAAATGCTTATTTATTCACTTATTTATTTTTGGTTTTTTTCAAGACAGGATTTCCCTGTGTAACCACCCTGGATGCCCTGGAACTCACTTTTGTAGACCAGGCTGGCCTCTAACTCACAGAGATCTGCCTGCCTCTGCCTCCCAAGTACTGAGATTAAAGGCGTGCACCACCACCACCCAGCTTGATGAAAGCTTATTAATATGAATAGAATAAGCCAGATGAAAGACCATGTGGCATATGGTTCCTTTTGTATCAAATTCTCCAACAAGGCAATATAAAGTCTAGGGAGAAGGTAGACCAGTGTGTCTGGCTCTCACTGGTGGGGCTTGTGTGGGACAGTGGGATTGCAGATGGATCCTAGAATTTCTTGGAAGTCCTATTTATTTTTATCATCTTGCTTGTGATGATGTATGTATATTAGAAATTACTAATCTATTTATTGTATATAGCTGGAGTATCCATCTCAATTATACCTCAGTAAAGCTGTTAAAATTAAATTTCGTGTGACTAGAGAGATGGATGGTTCAACCATTAGAAGTGTTTGCTGCTCTTGCAGAGGACCATAGTTTGGTTCCCAGCACCCATGTCTGGTGGCTCACAACCACCTGTAACTCCAGCTCCAGGGACTCTGACTGCCTCTTCTGGCCTCTGTGCGTACTTGCACATACACGTACATATCACTTCTCCCACATAAATCTTTTAAAAATATGATGTTTTGTAGCATTAAACAGTTAAAATCAGCTTACTGTTTAGTATTTACTGGACTAGATTGTCCAACAAGACTGGCCCCTCTGTTCTGTGTTCTCAGTGACCAACCAGTGAGAGGTGCTTACTAAAGATTCAGCAAATAGGTTGAATGAAGAGACAGATAGGCTGTTTAACAAGCACAGACAGCTGTTATCTATTCAGCACTTGCCACCAACCACACACTACACTAAAATATGTTATTTTATGAATCATCACATTTCTAAAAGACAATTTTATTATCTCCATTTTGTGGCAAAGGAAAACAAAGCTCAGAATAGTCAATGACGTGCCCTCCACCACTGGCCAGTAAGTGGAGGGAATTCCAAAACCAGGACTGTCTGACTTAAAGTCCATGATCTTAACCTCTGCACTCAGACCCATTGTCATTCCTTTATGGTCTGCCCGACAGGACGTTTTATTAAGGCATGACAGGGAAATCTGCAAGGATATGAGACTCAGTAGCTAGCACCCTTCTTTCAACGTGAGGAGTTTCGGGAAACATGAAGGAAGAGGTGAATGTACACAGGGCTGAGCGTCTTTAGGGAAATCCTTGTCCTTTTATATACATTTCCAGGACTTGTAGCCCAAAGTTGCCACATCTTGTATGGCTCCCTTTATATGCCCTGGGACCCGAATGGGACGCAGGGTAGGGTAGAGCCTCAAACAACATGGCTTTCTGCCAAGAAATCTAGCAGAACCTTGTGGAAGCCCTGAAGGACATTTTCCCCCCTCTCCATTGTCACTTTTGAAATTCTTATGCCAGGAGGGGTATGAAAAAAGCACACACTTCAATTGTGTGCACAGTTGTAATATGTGTGGGTTCCCCCCAAAACAGTGGATTTTTTAGGCCAATATTAAATTTTCAAAGAGGGATTATGAAATATTTGCATTGCTGTACTGTAACACAGTTGGAATGTATTCCAGCTTCCTCCTGCTTTCAACATTATCTTTGAAGAATGATGGAATGTAAAGTATGTTTACATTTCTGAAAATAATACTTCAGGTGTTTTCACCAGGCAATTGGTTTTTTCTTAAGAAGGTGTTAAAACATCACTTTATCACGTATGTGTATAATTACAGTACATCAGACTTAATCACCAGCACGAGTTACAAGTTTAACTGTCATGGTTCCTCCATTATTTTTCCTACATGATTATGTGGGTGTCACACTGGAGTTTGTATGGACTGTTATTTTTCCTGTAAGTGCTACTTAAAAAAAATGCTTAGAACATTTCAGACCCCCCTTTAAAAAAATCTTTTGTAGGAAAATAGAATATGTTATTGATTTCATTAGATTTGTCATCTGTTGATACTGCTCCATTTGCTTATTTGTTTAATTAAAAAAAATCAAGACCACCCTGTGCGCTGTGTCTGTGTTAGGTGCTGGAGGCCCAGGAGGAACATTTTTGGAGGGTACCTAATTAATGCCAGGAGCTGGGTCTCTCCTGTGGCTCGACTTGTGGAGCTATTAGGTAGACCAGAATTGTTAATGCTTTTATATTGGCTGGGTAGTTCTGCCCAGATTTTAAGTATGTAGATCAAGTTGCCTGACCTGATCACCTCATTCCCCCGCTCCCCCCATGTGTGTGATATGTATGTTTGTTCTCATGTTTGTGTAGATTAACATCCATATGGGTATGGAGGCCAGTGGTTAACAATGCGTGTCCTCCTTCATCACCTTCCACTTGATTCGCTGAGACAAGGTCTTTCACTGACAGCCCCAGAGCTTGCCAAGTTTGGCTAGTCTTACTAGCCAGATTGCTCTGGGGATCCCCAGTGTCCCCCTACTCCAGCACCAAGATTGTGGGTGGGCCACTCTACCCACTCAGAGATCTGAATTGAGGTTCTCAGGCTTGCACAGCAAGCCATCTCCCCAGCCCTGACCTCCTTCCTTATCTTACAAAATGTGCTAGGAATTTCTTATCTGGTGTAAGTCATGTAAATAGCGGGTTTCAGGAAGAAAGGGGCAAAATGTGGAAAGTCTAAGAGAACAACAATTCAGTGACCAACCCAGTTTTTGAGTGTGTGTGTGTGTGTGTGTGTGTGTGTGTGTGTGTGAGAGAGAGAGAGAGAGAGAGAGAGAGAGAGACAGAGAGAGACAGAGAGAGACAGAGACAGAGAGAGACAGAGACAGACAGACAGACAGAGACACGGGGGGAGTATTGAAAGTAGAACTGAACTGGTTTAGGTTTTGATTTGTAGGTAGTTTGCCTGAACTTTGATTTCTCTTGAGATGACTTTTGGATTAATTATTTTCTTATCTTTTGTGTTCTGACTTGAAAATTGTGAAGGTTTTGAGTTTGGAAATTTGATAATTTTTATTAATGTCATTCTAGCAAATTAAACTTCTCTAAGATATGGAAGTGTGTTTTGTTCAAGTAGAAGGGAAACAGTCTTGGACAGAACTCCTTTTAACTGGCACAGGTGGGTGCATTGCAGATGTTTAGGGAAATTCTCCGAGTGCAATGGCAATGAATAAAATGAATGCAGAATATCTTATAATTAAGATAATTTGTCGAGAGTCTCTTTCTACTGATACAGAGGAAAACTCTGGAGACTGAGGTGGTTTTCTTTAATTTCAGTTTTGTTGATAGCTTCTAGTTCTTACCCTCCCATAGTTTCTAGACAGATTTAAAAAAGTCCAGAAACTTGCATTTCCCCATAACCTCCTCATACTGTTTAAGGCTCACATCACCTTATGTTGTACTTATCTGACCACCTGCAAAGCCCTTCAAGTCTAGGCTCTTGAACTGAAGTTGTGTCTCTAGCTTTGATCAGTGCTTTCAGAAAACTCCTGTGGGACCAGCTTAGCAGCCTCCTACCATTCCTTGATTCCTCTCCCTCACACTGCTTTTGTGTACTTCATTCCCAGGTTATGAGGCTTAGTGCCCTAGACAGGCATAGACTATCGTGTCCACTTGGCCCCTGTAGGTACAAACTACTATATCCACTTGGTCCCTTAGCAAGATGTAGACTTTTATGTCCACTTGGCTCTCACACAGACATAGACCACTATGTCCCCATGTCCCCTAGACAAATGTAGATTGCTGTGTGCACTGGTCCCCCAAACAGATATAGACTGCTGTGTCCGCTTGGTCCCTTTTTGGCAGCATGACCTTGAGAAACTTACCTTTCCTGTGTCCTTCAGTTTCAGGTTTTTTTTTTTTTTTTTTTTTTTTTTTGTGGTGCTGGGTTTGGGACCAGTGCCTCATGAATGCTAAGCACTTGCTGCATCACAGAGCTCCATCCCCAGCCCTGATGACTTTGTGTAGTACATCATGTGAACACATAAAAGAATAGATAGCATGGTGCTTGGGATATAGGTGCTTGGTAAATTGTAGTTTCCCTATAATTTTAATTAATTGCCTTCTCTATATTTTTAAAAATCTTTTTACTTCATACTAGATTATCATAATAGCTTCACTATCTTTCCTGACATTTTAAAGTCTCTCCTACCTCTAGGATAACTTCAGATATTGCAACCAGATTAAATATTTATAAAATCTTTACTGTGTGTTAAATATTAGGCCTTTTCTGTCCTATGGTTTAAAACAAGCAAGCAAGCAAACAAACTCATTGTGGCTTTGGACCTGGAAAGTAAATACATACTTTGGTTGACAGTTTTGCCATAAACTGTTCTGTGTGTCCCACAGTCCCCAGTTACCCACTTTCCAATCTTCTTTTCCAATGCAAGAAAGAGCAGAAGGACCCTAGTTTCCAAGGCAGGGCTCTGGTAAAGGCTAAACTCTGTGAGGGGTTCCAGCTCAAACTCGGGGGACATCTTCCCTCCTCCAAACCTGGAGCGGAATCTTCTTTTTGGCCAGGTGCAGTCAGGACTGAATCTGCAAGTTGGGCTGGCGATTGCCCTAGGCCAGGCATTGCCTGTTCCTGGTGTGCGGCTGAGGAGTGATGCCTTCTGCTGCGTTCCCTTTTACCCCAGCAGCAGAAGCCGCAGCAGAGCTGCCATGCTCCTGAAGGCAGTGAGCAAATAGTGGAGGCTTATTTCAACATGTGAGAAAGCAAAGCGGAAAATCAGCACCTTCCACAGTGAAGGAGGATGGAGTCTATACCCTTGGGTATATGGTAGTCAGGGGTAGTCTCTTTCCTGGAATAGACAGACTTTTTTAGAAACTGTTTTTACCCACAATTCAGTCTGCTATAGTTAGATGCAAGAATATATATCTTTATATATATACACACATATATATACACATATATACATATACATATACATACATATACACACACATTATATATATATATATATCTCAAGCAGTCATAAAGTTGACAGACAGTTTTACTGGGGGAAAGGGCAACAGGTACCTTGCAGATGCTCTTTGATAAGAGTTCATGGAAGCCGGCCAGAGATCTGCTTCGTTTTCCAGAGCCCTGTCTGTCCTCTTAAGTGGCCAGCATGGTTAGCTTATGTCCAGCTGCAAGTGCTCTTTTTTGCCTTCATTAGTGTTCTTGATATGGCTATTAAAAACCCTACCATTCATTTTAACTGTTTGTTTTCACCATAACACTGGTAGCAGAGGATGCCAAGAAGCAAGAGGGTCAAGAAAGCACAAAAATATGTGTCCAAAGTTTGATACTCAGGGGCCTCCCACGTGAACCTTTAGTTCCCTGAGTCTGTGCTAGCAAGATGGTTTGAAAGTCCTTTCCTGGCCGTGGTGTGGTGGCGCACACTTTTAATCCCAGCACTAGGGAGGCAGAGCAGGTGGACTTCTGAGTTTGAGGCCAGCCTGCTCTAGAAAGCGAGTTCCAGTACACAGCCAGGGCTACACAGAGAAACCCTGTCTGGAAAAACAAAACAAACAACTCCCTACAAAAAAAGAGTCCTTTCCTAGGGAGGAGTTAAGTTAGCAGGTGTCTAAAATATCTTGAACAAAATTGGATGGCATTGAACAAATGGGATGAAAGTTCCATTTTCCATACCTAAGGTAATCATTGATAATGGTAGCTATATAATCTTTAAAAAACTTTTCCTTTTCCATTTCAATAATGTATTAACTTAATTTTTAAAACTAGAGTTTAAAAATGTATTATTGTAAGTATATGCAGAACATGTGTGACATGTGCAGGTCAGAGGATAATTATGTGGCATTGGCTCCTGCCTTCCACGGGCCAGCAGGCTTTCCGGACACGTGACTTTACCTGCTGAGCTATCTTACCAGCCCCAAATTTGAACCCTTACACTCCTAGAATTTCTTCCCAATTCACCCCTTATTTCTTTCCCTGGTCATTTTGAAGCAGTTCATATGCAATTTGCCTCTGTTTTGGCAAATGGAGCTTTTATTTCTCCTGATCACACTGCTTAAATTCCAGTTGAGCCGGGCTTTGGTCACTGCTTGTTGACTGGGGGACACTGGTTAATGTTGAAGAATTCTCGCCCAAGTCTTCATTCCTTTCCATGGGAAATTTAAGGTCTATAGACATAGAAACAAGGCACTACAAGGAGCCTGTTATTTCCAGAAAACAGACTGTAGTGATGAGGCTAGAAAGATGTCCCTGGGCAGGTCACTGTTGCCCAGCTGTGGCACATCAAGTGTTCGTCCTGTAGAAGGAGCAACATGCTGAAGGACTTCAGCCTACAGCACGTTCAAATCAGACTTGAATTTAGGAATGTTGCTTCCAGAGCCTTTGCAAGGTGGATTTAAGGAATGTAATAGTGGACGAAGAAATAGAAGAGTCTGGTTCCATGATCTAAAGGAAAAATGATAAGCCCTACTGGAGTAATGTTAAGAGGGGTCAGGAATATAGAATAGCTTCAGAAAGAAATTCCTTACTTGGAGCTTGAGTGGATCAAATAAATTCAAAATGAGGGCTATGAGGGAAGATAATGCAGTTTAACCATATGCTTCTCTATGTTTAAGATTTTTGAAAATGATATCTTAATATTTGTTCCTTAGTCTGTTCTTCTTCATCTGTCTATTGACCACTTTCTGGACATAGACTATGTATTGAGTATTAGACAAAATCTTATGTATAATGGATAGTGTTGTGAGATATGTATTTTCAGATTTTTAAAATCTGTATTCTTACCTATGTCTCTTTATCCTTTCCACAATCTGGAGTAAATATCTAGTAGTACTTATTGAATACACTGTATGAAAGGCTTCTTGAAGATTGTTTCAAATGTATGACTTAAAATACCTGCTACTGCCACCGTCCCGCCTCTTCCCCAGCACAGGGTCATGCAGGTGAGATGGGGTTGTACGTCACAAAGCTCTCATAGTCTTGGCACAGTGTTCTTTGAAGGAGCATGGCTTTATCCATCTACTCACATCCTTTGAGGTGACCTCTTAAGCATTTCCTCAGCTTTGACTTGTCAACCCTTAGATATCAAATTTTCCAGAAGGGTAACACGTGGAACAGATCTTGCCTCCTATTTGCTGAACAAATTGTTTGTGTTCTAGAACTAAAATTAATTTAGGTAGCAGCATATGGCAACTTAAATGTAAAACTTTAGGGGCTTGCAATGTGGTAGAACGTCTGCTATCGTACATAGAGGTGGGTGGGTTCAATCCAGCACCACCGACAAACCGCAAACCTTCCTCCGCTGGGTGCTCTGGCCATTCTCTAAACGCTCAGCTGTGTGTGGCTGCTATCTTGAAAACTGCAGAGCTGAAGTATCCTCTATTGACACAGAAACTCTAGCAGACCCTGCCATTCTAAACATGGCATTTGTTAAAAGCAGACCGTGGGCTTGTGTTGCCCCGCCTTGAAATCTAGCTGAAGACAACGGGGTGACTGAAACCTTCCTGTGTTCTATCTCAGCTGTGACTTGGGACCGATGCCAGCATCTATTTCATACCACAGTTGCCATGATTAAGTTGGGGAAATGACAGCCAGCAGTGATCCACACAGAAGACGCTATGGCTCCACCATCCTCACCACGACCACCCCCTTCTTCCATTTTTCTTAGGAACACACATTCCTTGAATAGGGAAAAGAAAGAAATTTACTATGTTCACTCTCTCATTTTTCTTTCCTGGAGACTAGCTGGATTCTGGGAAAAGAAGACGTTTCCCTCTTTATCCTGCACTCTGTAGTCTGGCCAATTCAATAAAAATGTCAATGTGGTTGTGTTACGGCTTGTTTCTGAAGGCTGTTCCATGTAAATGGTTCATCTAGAAATGCAGGGGGGTGGTTCCATAAGAGAGGGTACTGATTTGTACGAGACGTACATCCCCACAGCCCTTTGCTGAGAGCTAGGCCCAACTTCCCCTCATGGCTTTGTTAGGAGACAGTCCCGTGAGCTGGCCATTGAATTCCCTTCTGTAGATTTATATGATTTTTGGATATTTTGTTATGGTGACTTGGGAGCTTTTAATTTGTTTTTATTAGATCATTTTCTAGACTCTTAAGGCAGTGGCCTTTTCAGCAGGACATACACACGATTTGTTATTAGAGTTATTGGGAATTGCTGATGTAAAGCATTCTGTGACTTCGGGGAATATTAATAAGCCTCTTAAAATACTTATTCAATTAGATCCCCTGACCTGCTGTCCAGAGGTGGAGCTGTCATTAACCGAGGAAGCTTTCTGCAGTTGAAGTGACAGTGGAGACCATTGTCTTTCTCCTCATCTTTTTCTTGCTAGTTTCACAGTTTTGCTGGAGCAGTTAGGGAACAGGCTGCACTATTTCAGAACTCCAAAGGCCATCTCAACTGTGGAGAAGAAGAGTCGGTTAGGTTTATATTCCTATTGTGCCAACTTTTTATAAAAAAAAGAAAACAAAAAACCTATTTTCTGTATCCACAGGTTGGAAAGATAATTTGTTTCACTTGTGTGGAGAATTGCTTCTTTCTGCCTCAAGCAGCAGGGTCAGAGGTACATACTGTGTTTGCATAAAGTGGCAAGTATTTTCCTAAACTCTCAGAGGGAAGATTCTGAGGACTGTAATTGCCCACTGGCCTGTCTGACTGAGGCTGGGCCCTAAGATGGGCCTGTTGGACTCAAAGACTAGGTTTTGAAAAATGACACCACATGCATACTTTGAGGGAGTCCAAGTGGCCATGGCATCCTTGGGTTTAACATTGGTTCTTCATGCCAGTCTGTTCTGAAACTCTCCCGCTGGCAGATCTGTAGTTTCTTCCTCCGAGAGCAGGTCATCTGGCTTAGAGAATGAAGGTACACAGCCTCCTAAGTTTCTATGACACAAAGATACTGATGGAGGAGGAGCGAAGCCAGAAACCAGAGACTAAAGCTGGCAGAAATTGCAAACATGGTGGAATTTCCAGAGCTTTCCATTTTGTGAAGTCATGGATAATTTAAAAAGTACTGGCTTTTACTTTTGTTTGTTTCTTTGCTGGCAACCACGTCTATCTGCCAACCTTTCTAAAATGTCATGATGTAATTATTTTAACAGGCACTGTATGCTCCTTTATTTGGGGGATATTAACCTTTCTAAACAAAAGGAATGTTAATATACACTGGAGACACAACTAATGGGATTTCATTTTTCTTGTTAGGCAAGAAGCTTGATTTTTTTTTTTTTAAACTTCTTGTAAAAGAATTCGGCGAGTGAAATAATTGCCTTAAGCTAATCCATGATAGCGATTTTAAACGTGACTTTCCAGATCACTTTTATATGGCTTAGAAAGAATAATGTGATTTTCTTGTTTTTGTTTGCTTTAGCTAAACACTGTTGAAAGATGATATAAATTCAATGAGTTGAAAACAAAGGAAATGCTAATTTCTAATGTGCTGAGTTCTTTTAAGGCATGAAATATAGTGTTTAATTCATTGTTTATTTTTATATAGATGTAGTTAATTTTTTGAAAGTTAGTATAGAATAAATTAGCAGCTAGCTAGCTATTTTCTTAATCACTGTATTTCTGTTTGATGTTTGCATGTATATGACCTGAATATGCTGCTGTTTATAAATCATAGCAATTAGAGCCTCTTAGACAGAGTGGTAGGATATGTTCTGGATTTCTCAGAACTCCTTCTCATCCCACATCTTTCTTCTTCCCTCTTTCTCTACCCTTCCCCCTCTCCTTTTATGATGAATATTCCACTGAACCATTTTCCTGGACTTCCTGACTCACTCTTTTGCCATAGTATATGTAAGGCAACAAAACACTTGAAAATTAATTGGCCAGTGTAGCATCAGGCCTGTAGCTTTGACCTTGTTATCATGAACCGCCTGCCCATAGTTCTGTAGACACCTCCAAACAGAACAAAATCCAAATCATTAATCCCCTGCTGATGGCTGCACCCCCAGCAGTGAAGTTGGGAAGAGAGAGAGGAGGAGGAGGCTGTGGAATTGACCCTCCATCATCTTCTCTGTCAGGTCCTTAAACAGCTTTCCCTTTAAGCAAGTGGGATGACGAGTTTTTGCTATTTTGGATTAGTGTGAGAGTATGAAATGGTTCCCTTTCCCTTCCAGGCAAAAATACCAACAGAATCTGACTTCGGAATGAAAGTGCTAATTTCATTTGGTGGCTTTCAGACTTGAAATATGGGCTCAAACCGGAATTGTGCATTAGTCAGCCAAAGCACAGGAGGTTCTTTTGACAATGCTAATTATTATTTCACGACAGGGGTTTATTTTATGTTGTCTGCCGTCTCCACCCCAAAACTAGCCATTTTGTTTGGGGAAAGAATCAGTTGGATTGTCATGCTCCTTTCCCCAGACAAGTCTCGCTATTTTATGAGTATAGACACTGTGCAATAAATAGAGCTTTATTGAAGACAGTCTTACACATGAAATGTAATCTGGATGAATATTAAAAAAAACTAATAGGTTTATATTTTAGTCTTGATTTTTAAAGTATATTTTTTCTGACATCCTAATTGCCTTGCTTTATCTCCATTAAATTTAATCTGTTGTTATTGGAATACAACTAAATTTTTGTTACTCACGTTGAACTCAGGAAGGAGTGACATATACAGTTAACAAATAAATACAAAATGAAATTGAATATAACTTCCTGATGCGTAAAGGAAGATGAGTGGAAGAAAGAGTTGATTGCGTGTCTGGAAGCATATCTGCCTGATTGATGTTCTAATTTTAGTACTGAGTTTCCTTTGAAATAGTAAAATGTCACATTAGCATGTCCCTTTTAATAATCTAATATGCTACCAGTGACAATAAATACATGCGCCAAGTCTAGCTCAAGGTATCTAACTTCATCGGCCTGTGACCCTTCCCAGTGTAGTTAAATTGCCCAGATGACCCTCTTGTCATATATTTTTAATTGTAAAGCACTTGAAATTAATCATGTTTTATTTCTTTTTAAATAAGCACCTCGAGAGCCGCGGTGAGCAGTTTTGCTCGTGGCACTTATCCACTCTTAAAGAAAATTAAAGATTGGAAAGGGTCCGTGTCTCGGAGGCAGCAAAGCCATCTACACAGGGAAAACATGGCTGGCAGGCAGGGCGCTTGCCACACCTCCGCCCGGTCTCTTGCTTTGTGGACTCAGTGAAAATTGCCGTCGGTGCACGTAACAAAGTAGAAACATTTTGAATTATTACCGCAAGTTTTCAAGTGGTCATAACCTAGGATCTGGAGGACCTCAGCGAGGACTGAGGTCTCCTCCAATCTGTGCAGCAACTGAGTGCCTTTCATTTACGCTAGGCAGAGCTAATCTTTAGGAGAATTGGACTCTGCCTCTGAACTAATTATGATTTACAGAAATTGATAATTTGTCTTCAGCATGTGTCTGCAGGAAGAAATTACTATTAAATTTGATTAACAAATGACAGATTTCAGCTCAGTAATTTACCATCTTTATTAGCAAACTTAGAAAACTTCTAACAGTCATCCTGGTAGTTCATCTAGAAAATACCATCGGTCCTTACAGCTTCAGTCCATAGCTACCTTACCTTGAACAGGTAAGTCTTGGCATGGTTTGCCTTCTGAGTCCTCAAGCACACTCCATGTGTTCAGGCTGATTTCCCATGAGAGGTGGAATTTAATAATATGTAATTAACTTCCCAAATGAAGAATCTGGCCTTCCAAATACACTCTCAACGGGCTCCCTCACAATATTTAGGATCCGACAAGAGGAGGCGGAGCTACTGTACCCGCCCTAGTTTTTCACACTCCACTGGGTCAGATGTTTTCCTTTCTTCGTGAAACAGACTGCAGACCATACATTTGTGTAAAGCTGAGCCTTAATGTACATTGACACTGGGAGTGACTGAAGCCTCCTTTGGAAGCACATCATTGAGATGTGAAACTGTTATGGCATGGCACTGAAGTGGACTGTTAAAACTTTTCTCGTGTGAGTAACATTATTTTTTTAAGTACACTACTATCCATGCTTTTATATAGTTGAGAAAATATTCCATTGTACTAAGCGATCTAGTGGAATTGTCAAGATGGTTAAAAATGCCATTTCATATTTTCCTTTCAGGAGATTCTTGACTTCTTGTATTTGAAAAAGGGAAGTTGAGAGGCTGGAGAGAGGGCTCCGTAGTTAAGAGCATTTGCTGCTCTGGAAGAGGACCCAGATCCAGTTCCCAGCACCCATATCGGCAGTTCACAATTGCTTGTTAACCCCAGCTCCAGAAAATTTAACACCCTCTTCTTGCCTCTGTGGGTACCTACATGCACATGGTGGACATCTGTATTGTGGTGTGTACACACATATACATAAAATAATACATTAATAAATCTTTTGAAAAGAGAAATTGAATGATTAATCTTTTAAAATTTAATTATGTGTATCAGTGTTTTGCCTGCATGTATATCTGTGCATCATGTGTGTGCCTAGTACCCTAGGAAGTCAGAAGAGGGTGTTGGATCCCCTGGGACTGTAGCTAAAGATAGTTGTGGGCCACTATGTGGGTGCTGGGAATCAAACCTGGGTCCTCTAGAAGAGCAGCCAGTCCTCTTAACCACTGAGCTATGTCTCCAGCCCCCAATTAGCCTTTTAAAGACCCAGAAGTAAAGCTTAATTTTATAATGACATGAAATAAATGTCCTATTATCCAAGTAATAGTTCACCAGCAATGTCTGAAATAGCCTCCTTTTTCAAAGATGCAGCTTGTTTGTGATGCTAATATTAAAATGGACCTGCCAAAGTGAGTGATGGGAGGCGCTAATAACTCCAAGTGGGGAGATGAAAACAACATATTGCACACACCTGCTCTCCGCTTTATGTCAGTCTCATCAAATTATTGAATGAGTGAGTATAATGGTGATTGAGGAGAGCCGGAGGCCAAGCGACAGCAAGGCATGTGTCCTTGGCTCTGGAAGCCTCACTCTCACTGTGGTCCATTCTTGGCCTTTGACTTGGGACGGCAAAAGAAGTCAGAACCTTTACAATAGTCTATCCTGGGGAGTTAAATTGGCGATGCTGAGTGTTTTGTTTATCTTTACTTCCAATCTTTATTAGTATTGCATTGGGAATGGATGCTTGTGTACTGATTTTGTATAATAGTTTCCATTTTGTTCTATCTCTTTGTGATTTTGTGTTCTCTTTAAAGTAGAACTGTGTGCATAATCTAATCAGGCAGAAGGGAGTGCTTTAAGCAGTTTACCAACAGTTGTTGCTGAAAATGGTCAGGATGCTGAAGAGAAACAGTTTAACAACAAACTAGACAAAACCCTGGGATGGACGTTGAGGCAAGCACTCTTAAAGTGTGATGGATTCTAAAGAACTGCAGATAGCTCTTGTGCCTTTCATCAGCCAGACACACACACACACACACACACACACACACACACACACACACACGCACACACGCACACACGCACACATGCACACCAGCAACTTCTGTTCATTTAAAAGCCAACGACCACTGGAGGTCCAAAAAGAACACTGTCATGTCCTGGTGTGCACAGAAGACTGCTCGAGTGTCCTTCCTCAGTGGGTTCCTGAAGCCCTTGAGACTTGGTGTGCCTATTCTCAACTGGTATTCTTTGTTAGTTCCTAACATTACCTTTTGAGTACAAGCCAAACCATGTAACGGGTGGCAAGGTGAGTTAATGTAGGATCAGAAGGCTATCTGAAGCTTTAACAGAGAGTGGACATTGGAAGATGACTGTATCCATTGTCTTCCCTGCTCTGAAATTTGTTCTGCAAACTAAAGATCTCTGAGAAGAGGGACTTTTAGAGATAATAGGATTCACACAGAAGGGCCCACAAGGTGGTGTGTGATTTCTGTGGAGCTGCAGTGAATCCTTAGGCATCACATGAACTAAAAAGAATGGCTACTCCCAAAACCCGATGAAGAAGGTGATTTCAGTTTATTATAGTTTCAGGGAATGAGTTAGATGCGTGTATGTTTTTCTTTTAAAACCAGAGTCCCAGAAGCCAACTAGAAATACCAACAAGAATAGAGTGAAGAAATTTTTGAACACCCGGGAGGAGAAGTGAGAGTTTTTGGTAGAGGAAGGAACACGGGTGTTTGGCTCTGACAAGTGGGATCACTGCCACTAGCCTCTGTCAGCCCAAAATGCTTCTGGGAAGGCCACTAATAGAACAAGCAGCATGTAAACATCAGCAAGTTAAGTACTTGCCAGCCCAGTGGTTAGGAGTGGAAGTCAAGCTAAAGATTAAAGACAGCTTGACAAAATCCTACATGCAATCCAGCTGGGCTTTACACATTATGAGATGTGGTCAGACAGAATGAGGGTGTTTAAAAAAATTATTGCTATTATGCAGCTGGAGGGCAGTGGGCTGAGCTGGGAATATGCCAGGAGAACTTGTGCTGCTTGTGTAGATAAACTTGCAGGACTCCGGCTTTCAACCCCATCCAATTCTTTCTGTCAGATTCTCTTAACCTTGTCCTGTCCCTTGCTGAGCTCTGACATTTCCAGAGCAGAAGAAAATCATGTTAAATTTATGTATGAGGAGGGGTATGTCTGTGTGTATTGCTGGAATCGGGTTTTCAGTGTTTGGGCTCTTCTGATTAGTTCTGTCTGTGGTTTATGTTGTAGTCGCAGAGGAACTTATAATCTCATGTTGAGTAAGAGTCTTGATACAGCTTCTCGCGTTTTGGCCATCACAGGAGCAGGCCGTTGTGGGGGCTCTGTGGAAGAGGCCCGGCCCCGCTGAGGAAAGCAGGTGAGCTTGTGCGGTCTGCCTCAGCCTACTGGAGCCCACAGTGGTAGTTCTGCCAGTGCCGTAACAGGATTCTGTTCAAGGTTTTGTTTGATGAAAGAATTACAATATGTTAAAAACTTCTGATACTGGAGAATTTTAGGAGCCGGGCTTAGAAAGGGGCATTTAGACCAGTCTGTAGACTATCTGGAGCAGATAGGAGAGGAGAGTATGTTCTTCTTATCCCTATAGACAGGTTATGGGGAGGTCACTGAGGATGATTGGGTCGTTCAGAGGTCATGTGAAAAATGAACTGGAGGAATACTTGTATCGGAGTGGTTAGGGAAGAGGGCTGTTGTAGTAGACTAGTGGTGTGACAAATGGTTTTCGTCAACCAAGCAATAGTAGTATAGGGAAAACCATAGGTCTCGCTTCACATCCAACTTTCAAGTCCATGTCTGGTGCTCCCTGAAGTGTATGATAGAAGGATCATAAAGTTATGTCTGTGATCCTTTCAGAAGGGAGATAAAAAAATGTTCTGTGATCCATTAGTCATGTCTATGGTGGGGAAAATAATAGGGGATGGTGGCCCCTCTTCCATGTAGATGGTACCTCTGGTTCTCTGCAACACGTAGGAGAAGTTTTAGGGATTAGTGACAGACTGAATGTGGAGAATCAGAATGTGTGGAGGAATGACCTGACTTAGCAGAATAACAATGAAAAGATAAATGTCCACCAAGCAGACTGGTGGTGAAGGTAAGAGCCAGAGATTTGGACTGGAAGTGATCAGCAGAGTGCTGATCATTTTACTCTCAGAGTGGGGGCCGAAGAACCAGAGTACTGCAGGTAAATAAATAGAAATCAACCTGAAACCATGTGATCATTCCAGTACTCAAACCTGAATGTGTGCCGTTTTCACATCTTAAGTCAGATTGCAGAAAACAAACCAAGAAGTGAATCTGGCAGGTGAGCTTGGAAGCCAGAAAGTATTAGGAGGTTTCGCTAAACTTATCAAGATCATATTGATAGCTTTTTTTTTTTTTAAACTTAAACTTCTAAAAGGATTTTATCTTATCTGATGAATGTTTTGTCTGCATGTGTGTATGTGCACCCTGTGCATGCCTGGCTCCCACAGAGGCCAGAACATCTGATCCTTTAGAACTGCACTTTTTCAGATGGTTGTGAACTGCAACGTGAATGCCAGGAACTGAACTCAGGTCCTCTACAACAGTCCCACATGTTTTTAACCACTGATGTATTGCTAGCTACTGTTTTTAAACTCTTACTAAACACACATGCATTAGTTAACCACATTTTAGTGTCTGTTCTCGATGTCTTGAGATGAATGGAAGCTTAATGGTAAGAAGAACCTAAGTCTTCTGCTAGGGAGAAAACGGACTTGGAGGAGTTAAGGTTTCACTCAGCATCTCACGGGTAATAAATGTCAGGATTGGGTGTTAGACTTAGGTCTGGTGATTTTCTTCCTGTGTGCTTTCTCTGTTAGCCTGTGCTATCTTCTAGAATATATATGATACAGACTTGAACTTTATATATAGAAATAAAGGATAAATGATGTGCATAATCTGACAGAATCATTTGGAGAAGTGGAGATGCTGACAGTACCCAGCTTTTGCCCTTTACATTTTGCCGCTGCGTTCATACATTCATAAATATATTTAAACCTGTCTCTGAATATTTAGGTCATTTCTAGTCATTTGCTCTTATAAATAGGAAAAGGATGGTATAAATTAGCCAGACTGCCGAGGAATAAATCCAAGCTCCACCACTTCTTACCGATGAGATCTTTGGTAAGTTTCTTAACCTTTGTGTCCCAGTTTCCTATTTGCAAAATGGGATGATAATGACTCTCCTCATGGAGTTATTGTGACAGATGCATGAGGATGGCTGTATAAAGGACTTAGAATAACTGTTGGCACATGGCAAGCTCATATATGTAAGAGCGTAATTTTGGGGTCAGACTTCTTTGGGTTTGAATTCCAGCTCCATCGCTCAATAGTTATTTGACCTTGGACATAACCTTAGCTTCTCTGGGCTTAAGATTGTAAGCCCCTCTATGGCTGCTAGAAGTGGGAATAACATGAGATAATGTTGAAAAGTTGCTTTCATGGTACTTAAACAAAGGACACCATATAAGATCATTGTTTTTTTTATTACTGTCATAATCATTGTAATTAGGACTGATGCCATAATGAACATCCATGTACATAAACCTTTGTGTATCTGTTACCTTAGGGTAAATTTTTAAAGTAGAATTGCTTTGTTTCTTTTGACTTTCAGAAATATCAAAACTATATCAAGTTTTATATATTGAAAAATAATAAACTTGTACTGAGCATGAAGTTGGTACCCTTACCAACTTGGACATAGTAAGGTTCCATAAGGCTGAATATTCTCTAGTTGAAATTAACAATGATGAAGTGTGAGGGGAATTGTCAACCTGATTGGGTATGGACTCATAGAAGAGACACCTAGGTGTGTTTTTGAGGATTTTGCAGACATCTAACTGAGGAGGGAAGATAGATCCTGAATATTGATACCATCATCCCATGGATTGGGGACCCAAACTGAATAAACATTGCTCCGCTCCCTGCTTCCTGACTGTGGATACAGTGGGACCAGCCACCCCATGCTTCCTCTTGTCATGCCTCCTTTTGCAATGGTGGCCTTTGTTCCCTCAGGCTGCGTGGTTGGCAAAATATGCCACCGCTTCTTTAGTGGCATTTGTCAGGTGTTTCATCACAGAATGAGAAAATCAACCATGCATAAAGGTTGTAACATGAGTCATGTCTGTGGAAACAAGCATTGGGGCTGAGGGAAATCAGAAAGGTTTCCTGAGAGCTTTGCCAGTATTGGCTCTGGTGGTGCGTGGAGTTCCCATAGGTCAGCTCGGCGAGGTGCTGGTAACCCTGCGCCATGGCTCTTTCTGTCTCCAGGGCCTTGACGCTTAAGTGCACGTGGCAGGCCTTGGCTTTGGAGACTTCGAGACAGGCAAGGAGCTTACCTGTCCTCTCTGCTCACGCTGTTCCTCCACCCAGACTGTCTGTCTTCCTTCCATCTCTTTCAGGTCAGTTTTTGGATTTCCTGGTTCATCTTAGAAGGGTGATGCTCTGCTGTGTGTTACTTAGCCCAGATTTGGGGCACTGTGCACATGCAGCTCTTGAGTTGTCGGGGTGGAATTCCTTCCTAGGTTCCCTGATTACTTCCATTTGATTTCTCTTAAAAAAAAAAAAAAAGTTAATCTCTTGTTCCAGTCTGATGGCAGAGCACTGCCTGCATAGCTGTTTTAATGTAGTCACAATTCTTAAGGTAAGTTAAAACCTTTTCAGTTGTGGCTTATTCTTCAGTGACAGTTATGACAAATAGCTAGCATAATTTATTTTTTTCTTTGTAGATGATATAACAGGCAGTCGTGTATAGTGGGTATGCATTTTTTTTAAAGGAATTTTTGAAATTTCAGCTTATAACACTGGATTAGATGTTAAAGCATTTCTGTTGACAAGAATGAAGTAAATTGTATTCGGATCCAGTTTGTATAATAATGTGCAACCCAATTCACTAAGTTCATATTGGGAACTCTCAGCTCTGCTGAGAGACTGAAATTACATATATGAGAGTTGACAGTCATTCAGCATGGGTTAGACTTGAACTCCACAATGCAAGGGAGATGTTGTGCTCCTTATTTGCTGTAAAAAGAAGAAGAAGAAGAAAAAACAGCGGGGAAAGAATCTTTCTATTATTTTCTCCCACGTGCCAGTTTTAAATGCACACTTGTCCCCGGTGCTGTGAGCCTCTCAAGCTGCTTGTTCCCGTCAGGGTTCCTTGTGACAAATTTATAATTTTATGTCCTATATCTAGGTCAACAGTTTGCTTAATGTTTTATCTCCTGAGCAAAGGCACAGTGCTTCTTTGTGAACTTAGCTCCCTCGAACTGCAGATTGGAAAACAAAGACTCTCCTGGTTCTAGGAGTCCTCGCGCAGAGCGGACTCTGAAGAGGTTACCCCAGCCTTGTCTCCAGCCCACTGAGCTCTAATTTGCTGCAGGTGGAGAGGCTCCTATTTAAAGCTTTCAAATCGTATTAATTAAAGTGAGTTAGTTGTCATTACTGATCATTTACTAACTTTTATTTATTTTTGCTTCATTATAGCACAGTAGGAGGTCGTTTAATTTAAGCAGAATATTGTATACCTAGTTCTGGCCACAGAAAAGCATGTAGTGATATTTGTTGAGTGAATAAATTGACCATATATCCTACCTAAGAGATATTTAATCTTTAATATTTCGTATCTTTAGTGTGTATTTTTCTAAGTTAAAACTTTCTTTATGTGTGGTGGCAGAGATTGAAAACAGGACCTCATGCCTGTTGGGCAAATCCCCTACCACCGGCTGAGCCACACTTGCCACCCTCAGAATAAAGTAAGTACAAAAAAGTTACTCAAAACTGCCACAGCTGGCAGTTTGAGAGCTGGCAATTATAGGCATTTCCCTTTTCTAATTGAAGTAGTAAGAACTGAGGTTTTTGTTGTTGTTGTTTGTTTGTTCTTTCTTTCCAGCCATGCTATGTCACTAGTCTTTGAGTAAGCATGGGGGCTCATTAGTATTGTTTTTGAAATATGCTATATACAATATATCAATATTTTCTTCCATTTGTGTAGGTATGTCCAGTGACTTGAATCGCAGACTGGGGACATTTTCTTTGCAATAAATCTCATTATCCTACATGCACTGCAGTGTAACGTTTTCTACAACTCCCTCCAAAAGCATTTCAAGCGCTATCATTAAAATTTTTCTTTAGTATTACCAATCATAGCTATTTTCAAGAATGTTCCTAGGAAAGATTGTGAAAGGGATGGACATAGAAGATTTTGAGTCTTCGTAGGAACAATGGATTGTCTGTCACCCAGATGCCATAAAAACAGAAACCACCTCAGTAAGCTTGCTCAGTCTTGTTTTCATTAAGTGAACATTTTAGGCATGTGGAGATTTGAATCTTATCTCATTTTGTTAAGAGCATTTTTAAGTCATTGAAGAAGACTTTGTAGGAGTGTCTTGAGAGGAACCAGAGATGGCACTATCTAGTGTCCTGGAAGCAGGCTGTAACATTGGATTTTAGGGTAGCTCCATAATTAGGAAGCCTGACTTTTAGCCTGGAGGTATTGGCCTGGGATGGGAGAGCCGACTTGGCGAAGAGACTGATTTTATGTTTTTGATTTAGTGGTGTTTTTGTTGTTGTTTGTTTGTTTGTATTTGCTTTATTTTTTGAGACGGGGTTCCCTGTGTAGCCTTGGTTGTTCTGTAACGCACTCTGTAGACCAGACTGGTCTTGGATTCAGATTCTTCTGCCTCTGCTTCCCCAGTGCTGGGAGTAAAGGCCTGTGCCACTACCACTCAGCAAGAGACTGATTTTAAATGTGATCCAGGTATTTTAGCATCTTATTGGAAACAAGAATACAATTTAGAATGCCCAGAAGAATCAATATTTTATCTACTACCTCTTTCTAAGTAAAATATTATGAATCTCAATTGGGCTTGATAGGTAGTAGATTGAAGAGGGCTCATGTCTGAGACCTGGTAAAACCTTCAGTGTACATGTACTTTATCACAATTGCAGGGAAATTTGTTAACTACTAGTGAAGATGCTGGCTGAACGTCACCCAGCTGGAAGATCGACTTTGGAGTTAAGATCCTTCCCTTTATTTACTGTACTCGGTTATTAGATAGCTGCGTGTATGGCCATACATCATTAAATAAGGGGACATATGCTAAAAATGAACATTTGAATACTATGGTAAGATTAGTGAAGAGGCAATGGGCAAGAGTGGCCTCTGTGGAACAAGTATGAGAAAGGTGCTTTGAAAACTGATTAACTTTGTTTGCATTTTAAAATTACAACATCTTTAGATACTTAAAGGAAACTGGGAACAAAGCTCCTTAAAGTAGAAGGTATAGGGTCTTGTGATCTCCTGCTTCCTCAGGTTTTTATACCAGGAGAAGTGCTTCTGGAGAGGAAGCAGTGTATGCTGCAGTCATCCTGTGCTAGGGTGCTGAGCTCCTCTCTAGGCTTGACCACAGTCTGGCTTCTACATTGGTCAGGGGGAGCCATCCAAAGGCTTGAGTGATTATGATCCTTGGACAGATGTTGGGCTCAAGGACTTAGAATCGTCTTTAGAGAGACAGTAAGTGCAAGTGTGATCTAGATGGTGGTGGGTCTTTTGGTCTTTTTCCAAATGACAGCGTCTCCAAAACTGAAGCCCAGAGTGTGAGTGTTAGGCAGAG
This sequence comes from Peromyscus maniculatus bairdii, assembly GCF_049852395.1. NCBI lineage: Eukaryota > Metazoa > Chordata > Mammalia > Rodentia > Cricetidae > Peromyscus > Peromyscus maniculatus. Next base: position 44,710,611 of record NC_134858.1, read on the forward strand.
GATTAGAGAGCTTCAATCGTATTGTGATCAGCTGTGCTGCTTCCCAGCTGTGTGACTTACCTTAGGCCAATTTCTCGAACCTTTCTGTCATTTCATTTTCTCACCTATAAAATACAGTGGGTAATGGTCATTACTTGGTCAAGTTTTTGTGATCACTCAAGGAACTGATACATATGAAGTGCGTACAGTAGTGTCTAACACATAGTACTGTTGCACACGTTAGCATTTATGGTGCTGGTGGCATTGTTCTCTTCCTGGACATTGGTAGATGTGTGAGCTTTGTCCCAGTTCATTCATTCATTCACTTCCTGAGGAAAGCCAGTCTTGTAGACTGGTGTTTTATAACCCAAGCTATTACACTGTTCTCCGGGCTGACTGTATGCCTCAGCTTTGTGCTTAGCTTCCCAATCTCCTAGAAGCAGAGCTGGAATTCCACTTCACTGCAGAGCTGGTAATTGTTTTTTCCTGGTCATCTCAGAGGTGATTTATGAGCAGAAGCAGCAGTGTGACCCTCTCATAACATTTTTATCTAAGTTCCCCGAGAAGTGGATTTTTAATAAACCATTATCACACTGGCATCATTATCACCACTCTATGGTGTGTTAATTCAACAACATTTGTGGGTCTCTAGTTTATATAGAGGATGGTGGTAGAAATTGTGAGAATTACAAAGAGAGTGAAAAATGAAGACAGGATAATTTTAGTTGGGATGATACAAGCTATGTATAGAAGAGCTGAACGGCATTAGGAAGGAACAATCCTGAAGAGCCCAGGGACCACTAATTTTAGATGGAGGCTCTGTAGACATGGCAAAGGCTGCATCTTAGTACTCACAGAGAAGGAGTGCACGCTGCGTGGTAGAGGAAGAGTGACTAGCATATTCCGAGAAAACATGCAGTCTGGGTGTGCTGGAAAAGATAGAGCTGGGCTCAGAGGTAGTTGGACAGAAGGTTGGTAAGCTAGGAACTTAGCAATTGTAAGAGGTGAATTTATGTTTCTGTGAGACATTGTCCATAGCATGTCTGTCAATCCAGGCACCTAGTTCCGATTATACAGCCTCCATTTCTTGGGATGCTAAGAAACCAGAGAAACATCTGGGAGCTACCTGCAGTTATAAATCATAGCTGCTGGCCCCAGGAACCTCCTGAGAAGAGGAAGGAATTAGAAAAGTCGCCTCTGGAGTCAGTCAAGGTTAAAGATGCTTGTTATACTTAGCTTCTTACTGGTTTTGTTTGTGAACAAAATAATCCCCGCCCTTGACCACCTCTTCTGTGAAATGGTGCCAATGCCACTACAAGATGGCACCTTCAGAAAGTGTGGGGATGAAAGAAATGAGATGGAGAGTGTGTGAAGCTTTTAACCATTCAAACATCTAGAGAATATTTCATGAATGGGTACTGGGAGTAACTGTGACAGAGTACACGTCAAGCAGATAGAGTAACTTCAATTCACGTTTCCTTTTCTGCTGTATTGAGATGTCGTGTAAATGCTCACTGATGCTGCACTGCTCTAAGAAGTTGGAGGAATGCGCCGTACTTATTTTTAGCTTCACTACTGTGAAATGACAGAGCTCCTGATTCTGTCTGTGAGGTCTAGTAATCTTTATAAAAGGATTAAATTGTGAATATATACATTAGGCTAGAACAGAAATCTGGTATTTCTCGACTTTCTGTTTTGTTTCTTATGAATACATACATACGTATATCTACTTTAACATTTCTGTAGTCTCATTTCTTTATTTTTTTATTTAATAGAAGTTTTTGTTAATTCTTTGGGCATTTCATACAGTGTATCTTGATTATATTCACCTCCCAAATCTACCCCATCCTTTCTATCCCCCCACTTCACGTCCCCTAATTAATACAACAATTTTATGAAGGGTGGAACTCAATAGGAGATATGGTTGTCTGGGGAGGGTGCTGATGGGTTCGAGTTTGTAAACTGAACTAACTCAGGATTTCATGGAGCACACACCCCCTCCACACACACACATGATAAACAAACTCTGGTTATTAAGGTCTGGGTATTAGGCAGATGTTTCTAGAAATAAAGTGAGCCTGTCATTTCTCAGAAATAATGGGCAGTATGTGTTGTCAGCAACAAAATTCATGCTTTGAATGGAAAACAAGAATTATTAAAAAGCTGCATCCGCCACTGTATAGTTGGTAGAGTTCCTAAGACCTGGAGATGGCTACTGAGATTGGTGGCCATAGTAATGAAAGTGATTGCCCTGATGCTGAGAAGTGGAATGGGCTGACCTAGGGAAGAGCTGTACAGCCCAGTGAATGGCCAGTTTATAAGTGACCACCGTGTGATGCTAAAATTCACAAGTAGGTAAAAGATTCCTGGGCAGAAGTGCAACAGTGGCCCTCTGACTTCATGTGACAGCATGGGAAGTTCTTTGCCATGGCTTTAGGTACCCCCCCCCCATCCATCAGAAAGCTAACACTTGCTGAGTTTGGGGTAGTATCATTGCCCATCACTATCACAAGGGACTACTAAGCCCTTTCCCCTGTCCCACTTACATAGCCGTGTGAGGCTGTGTGGTTTTTATATTTTATATACAACCAACCGCAGAAGCAAATGTGAGAACCGAGGTGTCTTCTAGTAAACCAAACATTAAAGAGCCTTACCAAAACTTCCTTTCACTAATATTCTACCCTTTGGAAAATGTAGTTATTTGTGCTAAATTACCTTTAATAGTATATAATGGATTTGTTATATCTTAATTGGATTAATAAAAATCAATTTCTTGTTTTGATTTCTAATGTGATGACAGTCTGTATACATAACCAAAGTAAACAAAGTTCTTTGGGGCCCTCAATTAACTTTAAATTAAAAGATGGTTCTGACACCACAAGACGTGTGAGCCACACCTCTAATGTACAATTAGATTTATGATTATTATAGCCTACCAGTGCATGATATTGCCATCTGCTGACAGAATAGAGAAGTGCAGGTATTTTTTGAAAAGCTCAGTTTGAAGTCTTAGGGACAATTTCTGAAACTGCTTGCTGGAAATTTATCAAGAAAAAAGAATGACATTGGCTCAAATGTCCAAGGGATATGTCTTAAGGTACTGTGTACCAAAATTTAATTTTCAGAAGGCAAGTAAAAACAATGAAATGCTTGTTTTAAAGGGCTCACAGTGTTTGCAGGCCAGCGATCAGGTCTTAATTTCTGAATGTGCATTGATTACTACAAAGATCCTAGTCTATGTTGGTATCCTTACTGTTTGACACACCAAGACTTGTGGTGCTTCAGTTAAGTGATGTTCCCTCACCTACAATTGGTTTATGGTCATTCACTGGGTAATGATACCAACTTCATCAAAGTGCTTTATTATGTGGATTTAAGGTCATTTTATAGTGAAGAGTTTGAAATGCATTGTCTTTAAAGACCATGTGTCTGCAATTCTGTATGATGAGCCTTACACAGAGACAACATGGCTCCCTACCTTCTTCCTTGAGAACCGAAGCATGCAGTGTGGTTGGGCACAGACCTGTAGAAAGACCTATGGACAAGTGAAGCTAAGCCAAGTCATGAGAGATGCAGCTGCAAGAAGCAGGCTCATGAATAAAGAGCATTTATGCTATGGAATGGCTTCAGCGTGTCTGTGTTTGCATCATTGAGCTACGTGAAAAGGAAGGAGCTTTACTGCGTTTCCATTCAGTCAGAATGAAGGCCTACTGGCCAGTTTTTTGACTCAATTCATCTGATTGTTTTCAAAATAACCTGTTCTTTTCAAACAGTTGTGCGTCAGGACAGCTGCGCTCAGATGAAATGACTGTGAGCCTGTATGCTAACTACTGTACTAATTTTCTGCCTATCTTCACTATGTGCCCAGTGACCCTGCTGATGAATATTTAGACATCTGCTTGAATAATCAGACTGCCCACAGGAGAGCCGACTGCTTGTTTGTAAGGCTAGAAATGCTGTTGAGATGATACTGCAATTCTGCGGACCCACGTGAGAGTAAGGGTTCTCAAACTGGATTGTCTTTGAGTATCCGTAGATGCCCTGAAACTGGCTGCCAGATTTTACTTGTAGGTAAAGGCGTGTATTTATGCTTTTGATAAAGTATCAGACCTTTATCAGACTCCGGAAGGATGTGACCTCATAAAGGGTAAGAACCACTGGCTAATGTTTTATAGTTTTGAAAGTTCCTCTCCATACATTTTTATTGGATCCTCCCAATGATTTTGTGAAGCCCATGGCAGGCTTTCTTTCTCTTAACACATTGTGACACAGAGTTTATGGAGCTCCCAGTAGGCCCTGAGAGCCATGGGAAGTTTTCAGCGAGGAAGTGAGTTGATGTGGCTGCTATGTAGGAGAGATGGGAGCTGTTGATGGTGCTAACAGAACCATTTAGGAAGCCATTTGGGAAATTGTGTGAGTAAAGATGATAGGCCCTAAGGGTAGAAGAGGTCAGAAGAGAAGAGAAGAGAAGGAATGGATTTGCAAAGTAGTTGGAATCCTTGGGATTTGTCCATCAGTTGGTGTTGGGGAAAGAGAGAAAGGCAAGGCAAACTAGGTTTTAGCAGGTGACTTTCTGGTGTGAGTGACCATGTGAACAGCAGCAGAGAAGAAAGATTGTAAATTCAGTTGCATTGGTATTGGTTGGGAAGAGCTGACGGGACTTCCAGGCCAGTAAGCCCCTGGGAATGCTAGAGAGGAGTGGTGAGATAAGGACCTGGTGAAGTAGAGCTGGCATTGCTTAGGGTGCATAGAGTAGGTAGAGAACACTGGGATGAGACCTCCCACATCAGGTGGGGTGTGGCCGCAATGGTGATCTGAGGGGAGAACCGAGAGTTTCCCAAGTGGCTGGGGAATGCCATCCCCTCTTCTATTCCTGCCTTGAAAAGTATGGATTATCCCCCCTCTGTGGCCCTCCTTATTTACCCTTAGCTCATTCCATTTTTATTTCTTGGTTGCTTTTACTTAATTACTCTTTAACCACAGTCTGCCAACAAATTGGTGAGAGCAGCAAGCAAAGGATGGATTGAGTGTTCCCTTGTGGAATCTCTGTGATTGCCCTCGCTCTTAGTTTTGGAAACTGACAACCAGGCATACATATTTGCTTTACATTGTTGTGACAAAATGGCTGAGATGCACTTTAAGCGGGAAAGTTCATTTGGCTTACAATTCAGAAGTGTCAGTCACTGTCACTTGGCCATTTTCCTTTGCCCAGAGCATCATGGCTAGGAGAGATGGCAGAAGTTTGCCTTGAAGGAGGAATTGGAGTGCTGATGTCCTCTTCAGTGACATGCCCCATTGTCTTAACTTCTTCCCCCGAGGCTGCACCTATAAAGGTTCCATTTTCCAACAGAGCTACATGTTGGGAATGAACGTTTTCATACACGAACCTTTGAGGAGCTTTCCGGATCAGGTTTTAAGTATTCCCACCACCCATTTCCCTTCTGTAGCAATGAAAATGGAGCCATGGTTGCTTCCAAGTAGTCTCACCCTGCCCATGAGTCACGCAGAACCCGAGGATGTATCACAATCCCTTTAATGGCTTTTCTAGTACTTGCATCCCAGTTCTCTGACTGCCTCATCTCAAATGACCTTCATCTTTATTCCACTTCAGCTGTGCCCACACATGCCACACCTAATAGATCTGCTCCACTCTCAGCATTTCAAACTCTATTAGCCTCTTCTTGAAGCAGTCTTCTACACCTGCCCCTTTCTTGTGGTTCTCTAGAAACCTCCTTCTCCTTTTATTCCTTGGACTGCCCTTGTTTTGCAGTGTGTGGAGATGAAGGAGGGATGGGCTGGTCAGCCCCTTCAGAGATCCCCCAGCATCCCACGGTGGTTGTTCTTGCCCTGTAAATCTCTTTGCACAGTGTTCTTTGAGAATTTCCAAACTAGGTCCTTTCTCTGCTGTTTTCATCCTGCTGCTTTGAAGTCAACAGAGCATTGTTAGAAAACTTTACAAAAACTAGGGCAATTGGATCAATAAATATGTTGAAGAAGGGAATTTGTCAGATTCGTCCCTCTTCACCTGGGAGAAAGGAACCTTGGTAAGCTGAAGGCTTGTATGTCATCTTAGTTATATCTGCATCCCAGTAGCTCTGCCTATGTGAATACCTGTGACTATCAGCTGGTAGTCCTCAGAAGTTTGGCACCATCTCAACTTAGTGTGCTTTTATTAGACAGTCATCCTTAGTGCCCATTTTTACCCCTTCAGAGTTACAGACTTGATAAAAATCTTGATAAAAACTTCCGCCAGACATTCACCCTTTGTGTGGTGGGGAGTAGGCTGCGTGAATGCTTTTCTCTCGAAGCAGTGAGTAATATTTATTTATTTTATTTTTGTCAGTTGTTTCCATGGTTCATGAATTCTTTATTACAGTAGGAGTCATCAGTTGGATGGAGAATCATTGAAATTGTAAGTTTAGGACATTAGTTGGAATAACCTGAACAATGCGCTTACCTTTTGGGCCCTTAATTTAATTTAAAATTAAATGAGTCTTATGATGGCAAGCTTCACAGATCTGCCTGCAGGGCTTTCTGAATGGAAATGTGTGGCTCTGTATAGGAAGCTCTTTTGTTTAGTTGGAGAGGCTAGAAAACCTTTGCCTAAAAACACTTACTGTTTGGAGAGCACAAATGGCTGAACATAATGTTAGTGAGAAGTTTCATTTGAGATTGAACTGCTGACTTCCAAGAATGTAGCAGACTGAGAGGAAGTGCTGTGAACAATGTCTTCTGTGTTTTCCTTAAAATACCCATGAAATTATGTGAAAGGCCACAAATCCCCAGAAGTAACCACAGTGAGTACCCAGCATGGAGCCCATGCTGGTTTCTGGAGGAATCCTCTCATTCTTCTAGATGGTGAAATCAGATTGCACTCCTCTGATTCAGTACCCTATCCCTACCGTTCTACTGCCTCCACTCACAGAATCCACCTCTCCATATCCTAGCCTGGAGCTCCTTTGTCTCCAGTGCTGCTGATGGTTCCAGTTGATTTGGGAAATAATGACTAGCCTGCTCAGTCTTTGATGGTCTTAGTTGCTGCATGGTGTGCCCCAGAGAGCTGTTAGCATTCTGATTCCTTGCCCCTAGGCGGGTCTTGGGTTGGTCTGTGACCTTACTTGTTCTGAAGTTGAGGACTAGAATGTGAACCTGCTGATAGCCAGGCTTGGGCTCTGCTTTAGACACTAGGACATCTGCAAGAGCCTGTTTATCAGTCTCTAGTGCACGGTAAGCTCCATGACTCCATGTTGGTGGGAAGGAAGAGTAGGGTTCGGAGATTCTTTCCAATTACATCCCCCATCCTAAGAATCTTAGCTCACTCACAGCATTGTTGAACTCGTAAATCAAATAGTATTGCTGGGAAGTAGTCTTCAAGTGTGGTACACACTGAAGACCAAGGTCAATAAGCTAAACTCAAGTATGTAAAAAAGGGAAGCTAAATCCTGTATTGTAGCTGAATGATTAAAACAGAATCCTACAGCTTCAAGACCAGATTGAGAAGATGTAACAGTCCTTTTTAACAGGCTTGATTTAAAAAATGGACAGAATAGCTCAGGCTTGTAATCTCCTGCAGATATCTAAAGGAGGTTTTGTCTACTAACTGAGGACTGACAAGGGTATCCTAAGACACAGACTACAGTAACTAAATAACTGTCCCTGTAAAGAAAAGACAATGAAAAGGAGTCAAAAGACAATGAAAAGGAGTCAACACGAGGAAGAGATGCCCAGGACATGGAGACTGGAGAGACACAGATCCAGCGCTGAAGGGAAGACAGACCAATAAAATGAACCAACTGCGATTCAGTACTGAGAGATGAACCCCTGTACCAGGCTTTTTCTTTTGGGCTACCAACCAGCTCCCAAATCATGACACAGAGCCTTACTGTTATTTTTGAATGCTCAGCCTAGCTTAGGCACGTTTCTGGCTAGCTCTTTTAAGTTAACCTGTTTCTCTATCTGCTTTCTGCCTTGGGGCTTATTACCTTCTTACTCCTGTGTATCTTACTTCCACTGCTTCTCTATGGCTGGCGGCATCTACCTGGTTTCTTGCCCCAGGCATGTCCCTCCTTCTCTCCTCGTTCCCTCCCTCCTCTGCTTCTCTTTTTCCCTTCTTTCTTCTCACTCCCTGTCAGCCCTGCCTACCCCTCTCCTGACTAGCTATTGGCCGTCCAGCTTTTTATTAGACCAATCCAGGTGCCTTGGGCAGGCAAGGCGAAACAAACGCCACACATCTTTTCATAATTAAACAAATGCAGTATAAACAAAAGTAACAGCCGGGCGGTGGTGGCGCATGCCTTTAATCCCAGCACTCGGGAGGCAGAGGCAGGCGAATCTCTGTGAGTTTGAGGCCAGCCTGGGCTACCAAGTGAGTTCCAGGAAAGGCGCAAAGCTGCACAGAGAAACCCTGTCTCGAAAAACCAAAAAAACAAAAACAAAAACAAACAAAACAAAAAAACAAAAGTAACACACCTTTACACAGTTAAAATAATATTCTGCAGCATAAACAAATGTAACATATTTGCTTAGTTAAAATAATATTCCACAACAAATCCCACACCACGCCAGCAGAGTTTCAAATTATAGTTTAACACTGAAAAATATTTCAATGATATCTTTAAACTAGAAACTGGCAGGGACAGTAAGTGAAAGCAAATGGACTAAATTGTGAATCTCCCGTTGTTGTCTTCTGGGTTTTTATTGCAAGTAGACACAGTGCTTGAAAGTTTCTGTAACTGATATAAGTTATAGATTGAATGAATATAAAACTCAGTAGTGAAAGCGAAATCAAATACAAACCCAGATCCCACCCAGCTATAGAGAAACAGAATACTTCCACATTCCTTTCTCTTCATTATTTGCAGACCCATGTTTGTATCTCATTAGCATATCCCAAAATATATGGAACACTTTCATAGGGCCCTTTTTAGTACACTTAGAATTCTTCCCCCAAAGGAGACTAGATTTGAAGATATGAATCCTACATAGCCAAATAATATTTAATTAATTGACCCTTAAAATCACAACATTCCTTTTAGACAGTATTGGTAGGAGTCAGAGTTTAGAACATAAAGTGAGTTTTTATAAAACCATATGATCCCTACTTATCATGGCACATAGTAGATGTTAAACTATCCATTGAATGAATCAGTGATGACTAGAAAACTAAACTAGCTATATACCAGGGAAATGCTATTTCATCCACAAACAATAATTTTGTAAACAGTTGTAACATTTCTTCCTCGTTATGAGAGGGAGGGAGGGAAGGAGGGAGGGGAGAGAGATTGTTCTGAAAACTGGACAGAACATCTGTTGTGATGTAAGATGCTAAGGAAATGTTGAGACAGGATGTGGCAGGGAACTTGGAGGTGATGCTGGAAAGGCATAAAGTAGAAGGGATTTCAATGAGTCCTAATTTTTAGGCTTTTAAGAGGTTAATTCCAATTGTTATTCTGGGTGTCTTTCTATCAATGAGATTTGACCAATCTGGTAAGAAGCAGAGGTCAATAGAAATGATTAAGCAGCTGGAAAAATCAGCTCAAAAGGGGGCTTAGTATATTATTTGCCCCCCCCCATCTGAATCTCTCAAAGTCTAGGGAAACAGGAGGATAATTTAGTGTGATTTGGAGAGCTGTGGAGCCAATGGCAGAAAATTGAGTAAAAAAAAAAAAATACTGAGTTTAAGACAGTTCTTAATAGAGAGACAAATGAAAGAGCTGCAGAGCCGCCCAAAGAGACGTGTTCAAGATGTTTAATAAAATATGACAGCCCCCAAAAATGATAACAAGCAGCATCTGTGAGCACACTCTGTGTCCAGCATCCTGTGAGTATTCTTTTGTTTGATCTCCTCGGTGACCTGTGACGTGGGTCCTCCCTGTTTCTGCTTCATTCTACACATGAAGACAGCAAGGCTGTTCTCATGAGGCTAATAGGCGGTGGTGTGCTTCATTTTGAACTTGGGTCCTGAACTCAGTCCCAGCTCTCCTCTGCTGCCTTCTGTGCCAGGCAGTTGGGGATGAAGAAGGTGTGTTTTACACAGTAACCCAGTTGGTTTCCCATGTGCTTCAGACAGGATCCCAATGTGCCATTTTTTAAAATAAAATAAAAGAATCCCATGTATTCTAGTCAGAACACACCTTTATTTAGTCTTCTAGGTGAACAAGTGCTTACAGAAATAAGACTTACATGTAAGACTTTTTTCCTCATGCACATGAAAAGTAAGTATTGCTAGGCTTCTCATCCCCTATAGGATGAGGAGTATCCAGCAGGTGTCAGAATGTTGGCAGGAAAAAAAAAGGGGGGGGGATCTTACCATTTTAAAATTTGCTTGTTAGCTCAAATAAGTACTGACCTCCAGAGGAATAATGCCCTTGCAAGGCAGAGTTCGATGTGGTTGTGTATGTGTAAGTATTCATGTGTGCAGTATATACACATGGTAGTGTAAAGGTTGTGTGCAAATACGATCATGTATATAAAACATGTGTTTGTAAACTGCTTAGCTTAGCACATATTCAGTGAGCAGCAGCTGACATTGTTGTTCAGATAGAGTCCTCAAGTAAATACTTGAAGACAAATAGCCAAGTGGTATTACATGGTGCTGGGTGTTTTTTGTTTTTTGTTTTTTTTAAAGACTCATTTTGTGCAGTCCTTCCAGATTGTCTATTGAGCAGTAAAATTCCACCCTCTGTGTCCCCTTTGCACAACTGGGGAATTCACAAAAGGCTTTGGTGTTGTGGAGGCGATAGTTTGTTCACTGCAAACTCGGCTTATGACAAGCTCAACGCTTGCCGTGCTCTAATATGTTAGCAGGCCATGCGTGCTTTTAATATTCATGGTCGCTAAGTGCTACCAACTGACATTCGGTACTAAATGTGCAGATCTGGGTGCTGAGCGAAACAGAGCTAGGAGGAGGACTGGCTAATTTGTATTCTAGATAGAAATCTTAAATTAGTTTCCAAGATTTTTAAATGGATTTTTAAATGCCGGGCACATAGAAGATTGAGTTCATATTAATATTTATAAGGTTTGAGAAGATATTTAGTGAAATATTTGTATAATTTAATTTTGGTCATAATCAAGAAGGAAACCATAACAAGGAGGACATTGTACTTTAGTTTGGTGGCTCTTTTGTAGCTCAGAGTTAGAAATATTTTTTTCTGGAAAAACTCCTGCTGACCTCTGTATGCTTAAAGAACATTTCTTTATTTGTACTCAGAAGTCAGGAGTTATGTGTATATAAATTCCTTGAGTTGGATTGCTTTATGCTAATTTTATATAAGCTAATTAATTAGGAAATCAGTATTGATAATGATTTTTTAAAAGCCTTTATTGACACGTCTGCAGAACTCCATAGTGTGGCTCCTTTTATATTCTGTAGTACAGGGAAGAGTGCCCTGGGTTCACCAGAAACCTGTTTCCTGTGGTTTTGCTTAGGGCTAATTGAGTTTAATGTAGTTTTGTGTGCAGAAGGTATTGACTTGTGCATAGTATTTAATTTGTGTAAATATGTGTATATGTAATGTTTTGCCCCTCTGAGTTTTATTTTAAATGTAACCCTTGAAACTGGGATAATAGAAATTCGTAGCTTAGGCCTGCTAGCAATTGCAGGTGCCAATGGTTTAAACTGCTGTAGAAATACAATTATGAGCAGCCAAGAGCAAATCTTGTTTTAAGGTCCATGTGTAATGAATGCCTGTTAGTATCATAGAATACAATTAAAAAGAGGTTTACCTCTCCTAAGCTGTGATTGGTTCTTTCTGATGGAAATGTAGAGTCCCCTGAGTAGAATGTGTATTCAGCTCCTGGTGATTTAGACACCAGTGAGCCTGGCATACTGCAGGCTTGGATAAATTCAGGGCAGTTATAGTCAGGCAGAGATGGGAAAAGACTGAAAGATTAATGAGCGAGCTTAAAACAAAGCTTCAAAAATGAGAGCAGTGCACCGCTCGGTCTTATATAATTGTGCAGAATAGAAGTTGGTTTTGGCGGCTGCTGTTAAAAAATTTTAGGAGGTTGGCAGAAACTGTTTGTTATAAAAATCCAATCTAGAGAATGCAAGTGAAAACCTGGGATGAAATACCCAGTTCCTGCTTGGCTGTAGAGCCCCAGAGACACACCCTGCACATAGCATCTTTTATTGTTAGCTTGACCATGTCTCTTTACTCTCCCTACCCCCACCCCACCCCCAGGACCTCCCCACCACTACCTCCAGGGAGTGCACATCTGAGCAGTGTTCCTGGGGGGTGCCCACTGACACTTCTGAGTCTCCCATGTCTGGCAGATCAAGAGCGTACAGAAGCAACTTACTTCTGATTACCCCGTGGATACCAGTTTCTGGCTGGTGGCTTTAAATAGCAGCTTTGTGACATTTCTTTACTAGAACTTAACACACGAGATCCTAATGGCTTTAAAACGCTCTTTACCTTTGCCAATCCTTTTAATAGCTACTGTAAAGAACCTTCCATTTACCCAACACAGCTGAGCTCTGCGGTGGAGCTGGTCAGCCTGTAATGCGAGGCTGGGCACTCAGAGGGAAAGGGCGGCTCATAAATAACGCAGTGCAGGTGAATCATCTCTGAGACTTGCCAACACAGTGAAGAAGAACTGCTTTGGAACAGAGACTGCCAACTCACAAGCAGGTTCTCCAGGGCATTGGGGTAGACAGACACTCAGCAGCCTTGCACTTTGCTTCTCCCTTTCTTCAAGGAGTTTGGCGCCACCTACAGGAAACAGGAAGCGCGGTAACCTCAGCTTCTCACAGAACCATCCAGCTTCTCCCATGTCATTCCTCACATCTAGTTTTTATAAATTTGATCACTTATTCAGCATATAGTATTTGTCAAGCTTCTCCTTGGCCATGTGATAATGCTAGGTTCTGTGGGAAGAAAGGTTACATCTGTACTAGCTGTTTTGGAAGAAGATTCCTCACCCATAATTGCTGGGTAAGGTCTGTCAGGAACCTTTTCCTTGGACACTGCAGCAATAGAGAACAGAGTTATAAATTAGGGGCTGGAGTGGATAGCCTGTAAGGGCTGCTGACTTAACTGTTTACCTTCCTTTGTTTCTTGTGGACGGAGTGCCATCCAGTTCATTATTTTATTGTTGTTTGTTTCTACTTATTTTCTTTGGAAAGAAAGGTTAAGAAGTTTAAAAAAAATTCTGCAGTCAAGGAAGTTCAAGATGCATGATTCAGTTCAGAGGCTTCTAAGGAGACAGGTGATCACTGCTACTGGTGCATTAAAGGTGTTGAAGAGATAATGAGGATCAATTATTTTCATTCATCAGCCTTTCATAACTGTATCACTGAATTAAGCTCTCCATTGTTCCAAGCTGGAAGGATTTGGCTTGAAAGGAGTTAAGACAGCAGGCTTTCTCCTTGCTGAATGAACGACTGTTCTACTCCTCTTCCACGGCCCCTCTAACCCAGACCTGTTCCTGAACTCTCAGCCTGTACCCTGCTGGGTTCTCAAGTGGCCTTACCTCCCCTGACCCTCAGTAGCACCCAGCCAGCCTCCCAGACCCACTGCAGCTCACATCAGATTGAGCATGCACTTTCTCCTTCTGTCTACAGTGGACGCCACTGTCATGGAACCTGCCCACTTTCATATTTCTAGCCCCACCCTGACCCCCACCTTCTGGACAGATGACATCATAAGCCTTTTAGGGCTTTAGGGAATAACTCCCAGGTATCAGCCACATTTCCCACCAGAAATTCAAGTCAGTTCTAAGCCTGTCTCTTTACCTCTGTAACATTTCTTAAATGTCCTTGTTTAAAACTGAATTTATGGTTAGCTTTCCTGTCACTTCATCCTCTTGAATTTCCCGCAAATCTGTATTTTCGAAGTCATTTGTCTTCTGTAGAAATGTTTACTAGTTGGCTTCTAGATTTGTGGAATGGCCCATTGGCTAGAGAGAGCTGTCTAGTCAAATGAAAAATTTCCCACTGACCCCCATGTTAAAATATACTGTTGAATTTCAACAGTTTTCTGGTTTTAGACATTTGTGTTTCTATTTAAACATAAAAATGAATTTGCAGATAAGAAAACATGTTAGCTATTTGATGGAAAAGGCCACACATGGGAGCCGAAAAGATTTTGAATATAGTATTTCATATATTTATACCAAAGAACTGATACAGGGCTTCTAAAAGTAAGTATTTAATGCCTCTCCTAAGATGATACACAGAACATGCACAAAATGTGCTTGATGTTTTCATCACTAGAGAAATGCCAATCAAAACAGTAGTAAGATAACACTTCACCATCCACCAGGATGGCTAAAGTTTTTAAAAAAATAATAATAAGTGCAGGCAAGGGTATGGAAGAACTTGCAACTTCATACATTGCTGGTAGTGATGTAAAATGGTGCAACCAATTTGGAAACAGCTTGACAGTTCCTCAAAGTATTAAATATAGTTATCAAAAGATCCATCAGTTCCACTCCTGGCAATATACTTGAGAATCAAAAGGTGTCTCCATAGAAGCATGCTAGAATGTGTTCAGGAGCACTCATTATTCATAATCACAAAACTCAGAAACAATCCAAATGCACATTACTGGACAAATAGATAAGTAATATGTGGCATATCCCCCCAATGGACTATTATGTAGTCTTTAAAAACAGTACATACTACATCATGGATGAGCCTTGAAAACGTTATGCTAAATGAGAGAAGCCCAAGTAAGCATCCCATTCCACTTATTTGAAATTTCCTGGAAAAGAAAAGCTGTAGATTCAGAAAGTAAATCACTGGTTGCCAAGATGGAGAAGAGTTCTGAGAATGACTGCTCATGGATGTGAAATTGTTTGGGGATGAAGGCAATGTTAATAACTTAGGTTGTAGTGACAGTTACAGGGCCCTGCAAACCTAGAGATTTCTGGCACATTCTAGAAACCACTGAACTGTATATGTGTTTTTCAAGTATATGAATTACCATCTCTTATATGTATAATAAAACTGTCGACAGTGACGTCACCTGCAGCTGTGCTTGTCTGAGTTTATATCTAATCATCTTCATATCACCCTAACATGCTACACTTAATGCTGGGTAAGCAACTGAAGAGTGGATGGATGAATGAATGAATTCCTATGAAAGAATTCAATGAATTCTTGTTATAGTGTGCAAGGAATTTCTTGGCAAGTGCTGTGGAAAAGATGTGAAGAGTGATGGCTAGGAATCGAACCTCTGTCCTCCTAGTCACTCATTTTGATGGGGCAGCTGTCTTGTCAATTGATCTGATGTCAGCCTGATGGAATCATGCTGTGCTTTGACGTCAGTGGGACAGAAGGGGTCCTTTTCTGTCTTCTTTTGAATGATGTTGGCCGAACACTCCAGCAACGGTACACTATGTAGATGGTACATGACACCCATGCTCTGTGGTGACCTTTGTTTTTATGAGCTGTGAGAATTAGAACCTACCAGTTTTCATTTAATTAAGCAGCAAGACACAGCAGATGGTGCATTTGTGGATGATGATTGCCTTCCTCTAGTTCCCTTAAGCAGCGTTCCAACCCTATGGTATGCTGTGCCTAGAGTGTCACACCACTGTGACAAAACTGCTAGGAAGATGAATACATGACAATGGTGCCGTCAGAAAATCTTGGAGGACCTGGACACTCCAGAAAGTTCTAGAATTAGCAGTGAACTGAACTGTAATGTTAGGAGGAGGAAGCGCTAACTGTATAGTTGTAGCATGTTACCATTCATCCATTCCAATATTTGCAAATAAAGTATATGAAGGTTTTCATTACCCTGGTGTTGTTTTGTGTAATCTGGGGCAGGCATTAAGAATGCATTGGAATATGATTTGCATGTTTTAAGGTTCTGAGAGAAGATCAGCTAGACAGAGAAGCACTGATTTTATGTCAGATTGTTCTATTATGTTTACTTTTAGTCACCACTGAGGGCCACGGAGTGTCCTAGGGTAGACATTTCCCCAGGTACTGTGTGCTTACTGCTCGAGGGTTCACTCTAGAGGATGTTAAAAGCATGCGTAAGTGAACGGAATGTGGAATGAACCCAGCGCTTTCCACTGATCATGTGGCCTTCCAGGAGGGAAATTCAATTGTTTAAGTAGAACTACTTTCATTGTTAAGGGAGACGCTATCTGTCTAGTTCAAACTCTTTTCCCTTTACTATCTTTGAAAAACTGAATTACTTGAAAGCTGGCATAAAACTTATAATTGCACAATATTTTAGATCCTAAGATAATATGCCTCGATTTTTTCTCATTAATGCAATATATGAAATCATCAAAATGAAATACATTCACTTACTGGCTGTAATGTTGTTAAAAGCATGAACTATGTGGATCTTCTAGAATATAGCAATAGTTACTTTAGATGGAATAATCCATTTGTCTCATCTTACAGAGACTATATTGGAATCCTAGTTAAAATCATGAACTTCAAAAATAATAATTTAATCAGAGCATGTAATTTCTCTTTGGCTAAAGCCCATATTTTATGTTGAAAAAATTCCCCTGAAATTCTATAAAGAAACTCTTTCCTCTGATTTTTAAGAGTGTTGTCAACCACAGAGCACATGCCTGCATCGTCCTTCCAGAGATTTTGCTTGGCAACTCAACTTTCATATTTAGCTGAATGAAGCCGTTCTCTCTGGATTCCTACCAAGCGCAAGATACTTAAGCGTTTAAGATAAAGCTGAAGGTGTAAACAGTAATTTTTGCATTTTTTGTCGTAATAAAAGACAGTTAACCTTTACTTAGTATTTACCAGCATGTAATAAAGAGAAATACGTGCACACACACTTCTCTGCAGAGGGAACACAAAACAATAACTGATTTCAACCTACAAATTATTAAAAACTCGGGTGAGAGAAGTTAAAATTATTTTTATATGGGAACAGACTTTATTGCAAAATCATTGACATTTCATTTCTTTATAGAACTGGGTTTCCTTCTAATTAAAACAGTCAAGAGGAGCTAGACTACTCACTCGATGTATGGATGGTTTGCTGCTCCTGTGGCTCTGTTAACACATGTGGGCTGGAGGCGTCAGTTAACTTAAAATCATGCCTGATAATTTTAGGGTGATACTGGAATATTTTTCCTAAAATTGGTATTATGCTAATCCTCCTTAATCACCTTTCCCCTTAATAACAATCTACTTCACATTATTTTTATCTTAGAGGAGAATTGTGATTTAGCCAATAGTGGACAAATTTAGACTTTAGCCTTGATCTGTCATGAACACCTGAACTCTTGTGCAAAAACAAAGGATTTTGACTCAACAGTTTGTGTTCATGTACTAACATGCCAGATACTCACTGTGTGACTGTGTCATTTAGGAATTCCTCATGTCTCTAAAGGAGCCCTCCCATGGTGATTTTTTTTTCTGTGCATGCATGTACATGTCCATGCATATATGTAAACATACAAGTGCTCACAGAGGCCAGAAGTCCATACTCAGATGTCAGAAAAGTGGGAAATGCTGTCTTTACTGGGGGCAGGTTAAAGAGAGGGGCTCTGTTCCCAAAGATGCAAAGAAGAAGAGAGATTTGCTAGGCAGCTAGCGTTCTCTGTCATAGTGACCTTAGGCAATTTAATCTCATTGTATCTCAGCTTTTTTGTCTCTAAAAATGGTCATAAAAACAAGATCTAATTCAGGATCCTGTTGTTTGTGGTTATCATTGGAGTTAATGCATCTAATGTGTTTAGCACAATGCCCTGCATGTTATAAGTGAGCAGTAAATGTTAATTATTCTTATTTCTTTCTACTTCTCCAGTAGCTCTAGGTTAATGTCATATAGACACTTAAAACTCGGAGCGTCAGCTGTATTACAGATCCTTGTTTTATATCCTTGCTCCACACTTGCATGCTCCTACAAGATGGGGAACCTCCGAGCCATCTTGGAGTACGTGCTTATTATATCTCTATACTTGACAATCACTGAATTCAGCTGTACTAATAAGACTGTCCATGGTATCCTCCTGCTGTCCCTTCTTGTGTGTTTACTATTTAAGCAAAAGCTGCCTCCCTCCCTTGCTTCCACGGGTCTTCACTATCTACCAGATACCACCCAGACTTCCTCCAGCAGTATCCTTGCTTTGCTATTATCTTACTGTGGTATTAAAAGCTTTATCTTAATTAAGCCACTTTTCTAGCAACAACACCCCCCACCATCCCACATGTCTTTGTACTCTGTACTTCACTGAAAACTCACTGTTCTCCAAGTGAGACCTTGTGGCTCTAGTTTTATCTCAGGGTAAATTTTTATGAATTTTCAAGTTGAAATAGGAACAATGAAGTGCAGATGTTTTTCTGCCTATAATTTGGAATGTTTGGGTGTGATTTTTGGAAACTTATTATGATTTTGTTTCTGAGGCTTATAAGTAGGTAGACCAGAACGCTCTCATTGCTGAGTATCGAAATGCATAAATATGAGGGCATGAAGGAACAAAGAACTCTTAAGTAGAAGAAACGAGTGAAGGGAGCCATCCTTCTAATGGATGGGTTGGTTGTTCAGCAGTTCTCAGAGAATAGGTTGAGAGCCAGAAACTCATTATTTTTACTTTGCAAGACAATAGCATTGGTTTGGATACTTTAATGTGAATGTTATGAATGCATTTTGCTTTCATATAAAGAATAGGGAAGGTTAGCTTTATTTTCTATCAGTGTGTGAGTGTGTGTGTTTTGTATAATGGGCTGTGTAATATAATTTCAAAGCCCTCTGATGCAATATTTTGAAACTAAGTTGGTCATACAATTAAAACATATCTTTGGTCATAGATTGCTTGGCCTTATGCCATCTTCGTAGGCAATGTCCTACTTACATAGCCTGGATTGGCTGAGAAAAATAATTGCTGCTATGAAATAATTTTGCAATTACCACTGTAATTAAGGGCAGTTTGTTAATGAAAGTGCTTGGTGAATAATGACTGCAGGGCACTCCATCTTGCAGCTTCATGCCAGATGATTGGTTCGTGTGGTGGAGGCAGTTAGGGAATTAGTGACACAGCTGTCATGGTTACAGGATGGATGTAAATATCCTTTGCAGTTGATGATGAAGAGCAGTCATTAGCCTCCTGCCCCTTGGGAACTGGTCAGAAGAACAAAAATAAACTTAACACATGATGGTAAAAGCCATTCCTTATGTCTCCTTTTCTTTGGTCTGAACAATTAACATTCTAATAGAAACCGCCGGGAGCACATGGATGAGCCCTCTCCACTTTTTAGGCATGTTAAGGTGATAGATGCGCCTCCTCGTAGGGCATTGGTTGTTCACAGTTTATAACCGCTCTTATTAGCTTACAGGCCAGTTTCAAACTGCTCTTTAGAGACCCACAGGCCCCACTGAAATCTTTCTTGTTCGTCTCCAGGTGTTGTGTATTCATTTCGACCACTTGAAGAGTGCCCTGGGTGGATTTTTGCATGCCATCTTCATGGCTGCAGGGGCAGTTGCAGATCAATTTTCTGTGTTTGGGCTTACCTTCCTGTACAAACATGATAGTGATAACTGAAGAAGGGCTGGCTGGCTGCTGACCCCACTTTACCCTATTCTCTGGAAAAAGTTATTGTTGAAGGTTGAGGATTTTTTTCCTCTCCCTTAAAGTCAGGTGTTTAAGTGCACTTCGTATTCATATTCATTCCACCTCCTTAGTGTTTTGATGTTGTTTTTCATTGTAAATTTGCTTAAGCAATCTTTTGTGGAGTAATTT
Organism: Peromyscus maniculatus bairdii; assembly: GCF_049852395.1. Lineage (NCBI taxonomy): Eukaryota > Metazoa > Chordata > Mammalia > Rodentia > Cricetidae > Peromyscus > Peromyscus maniculatus. The sequence goes on from NC_134858.1 coordinate 44,730,267, forward strand.
CATAACATGCACACACTGTGGTTTTACACTGAGTTGTTCGTGATCTGCAGCTCATTAACTTTTGCTGACTAGGAAGTCAGAGTAGCATGTTGCATTTCTTCCACTTTGTCTTGCCATGGCCTGCTTTTCACTCCTTGTTAAAGATACTAGTAGGGCTGGGAGATAGCTCACTGGATAAAAGTCCTTGCTGCATGAACTTGAGGACCTGAGTCCAAATCACGTAGAACACGTGTAAAAAGCTGAGCATTGTAACCTGTATTCATAGGTTATGGCGGACCACAAAAGGATCTCTGAGGCCTGCTGGCCACCACCTTAGCTACAGATTCAGTGAGAGACTTTGTCTCAAGGGAATATAACTGAGAATGCTTTAACAGGACATCCCAGATCTTCCTCTGCCCTCCTCTCCTGCACACACTGGTACATACAAGTATGCATGCACCATGTACACCACCCCCTCCAGGAAGTAAATTTTACCCGACAGTAAAATAAAAGGTGCTAGCAACTCCTGCTGAGGGATGGAAGCCCAGCTTGACTGTGGTATGAGCACAGCTTAAGGGTGTCCCTGTTGCTGTTTATGCTAGGTCCTTGTGTGTGTGCATACTTAGTATCTCTGTATCCTGCTGGCTTTAGCAAGAACAGGTGCTACACAAGGGATGGGGATTGTGCCTCAAAATTTTACACCCCGTGTCCCAGACCTCTGCCTCTTCCTGTCCTCACACTCTTCAGTAGTCGCGCAGGAATTGAAAAGTACCAACAGGCTGAAGCTCCCCAGGAACGTTGTCCTGATGCCCACAGCTTCCTTCCCTACAGAGTCACTCACTCTCTCAAGATGTCTGAGTGGCCTTAGATGAGCCACTGTGTCACCTGACAATGCAGGACATAAGTCAGCTCACTTGTCCCTAAAAGCTACATAATGTAGTAAACCTCCCATACTAAGCGTTAAAACTATTATCTTATTCTAATAAAAGACAGTTTCGGGTTGAAAGAAGGAAACTATATCAGGCATGGTCATGGCTGGCAAACTCATGGCTTCGCAGAGAATATAACTTTCCAGGGTCTTCCAAGAATACTGGGGTTCCAGAAGTACCTGGACCCAGAATGTTTTCATAGTAGAGCTGTAAGGGTAATCGAGGAGGGAGGAGCGTGTACTTGTCCAGCCAGGAGCAAATGACACTGTGTGTGTGTGTGTGTGTGTGTGTGTGTGTGTGTGTGTGTGTGTGTGTGTGTGTGTTCAGACGTACGGGATTTTGCAGTGGGGTCAAAACTCTCAATAGAAAAGGAAAATACCATTGTATTTTTAATTGGTGTTGCTCAGGTAGAGGACACGGGACTTTATCCCCCTTCATGAGAGATGGGACAAGTGCAGTATTTATAGTCTGTGTTTTCATTCCTGTCTTGTTTAGTGGCATTTTGATTTATTTATTTTTTTAATTAGCATGTGAGGTTTGTATTTGGTTGAAATTCTGCAGCAGCTGTACAGACATCTTACACACAGCAGAGGGGGGTAAGCACCCTCAGACTTCGGGCAGGTAGCTGAGATTCTTAGGTGGACCTGCATGGACCATGGACCGTAGCTCCCTCCAGAACTGCCCTTGTCTGGCTTCCCTCATTCCCTCAGAACAAACCAAGGACTTTTGGTAGTTCTCCAAAACATAAATGCATCGTGTTCCATTCGGTCCTATTGTGGTCCTATCTGTCACAGCAACACTAATTATAAAAATTGAACGTAAATTTGTGCTGTTTAATAGGTTTGGGTTTAATTTTGCCTCAGTGGGAAGACATTTGATTAAAAGAGTCTTTTTTCCCCTCCTCCTTCCTCCTTTTTTCTTTTGGTAGAACAGTTAGTAAAGGCGTAGGAAATTGATTTCAGTGTCACAAAGGACATTTCTGACAGGAATGTACTTTGAAATGATTCAAGGCATCTGTTTCTCTCGAATATGCCCAACACTGCTGAGAGCTGTACCTAAATTAAACTGTTTAACGTGTCAGCTCGGAATCCATTCACGATTTACATCTCAGTGGCTTGGCTGGAATTTCCAACATTTCATGAACTCCCTCCCCTAATTTACTAAACAAGTTCTCGCTCAAAGTGACCATTTGTTCTAGATGCCAATATGTCACGGTCAGAATTGATTTAGCTTTGGAAGCCATTTGTTTGGGTATGGTCACTTTGCCTATGAGATGGAATCATCTCTCCGGCGTTGCTTCTCCTAGTGGGTGTTCTCGTTGCTGTTTGTCTTGCATTGTTGCGATGTCTGTCTCTCAGGCAAGCTGGCTCTGGGTATTCCCACAGTAAGGACTTCACAGCCCCACAGTGATGGGCACTCTGTCCGTGACTGTGTCTGTGGCGCCCAGCATCGTACCTGGAAGCACTTCAAGTCAGTTGTTCATAAATGAGCAGAGAAGGAACACTTGCACACGCCCATGCGTGTGACCCTAGTGTAGACACCACTGGGAGGGCTCATTTGTCTGCCTTGCTGTTTCTTAGAAATCAGCACTGCTCACTTCCATTAATTACGCCAAGGCATGTCCTTTGAAGTTGGAGGGCTGGGGCAATTATTTTGTGTGTGAGGGAACTTTTTATATTCATAGTAGGAATAATTCCCTGGGGATAAGGAGAAAAAGTGTCTATGTTGAGGTATAATAGGAACCTGAGCTCATTAAGGTAATTATTTAGTGGTTCTTCACCCTTCTTCTCCCCTCCAGTGTCCACCCACGTAATCCTCACACACAATTTACCAGACAGTGGAGAGTGAAGAGCCCAAGGGAGGGCTCCTTCTGTTGCCCTGCCTGTGTTTATAAGTCTGTAGTCTACCGAAGCAGCGCTGCTGTTTGTATGAGGCTGTCCTGGAAGACACTTGCCCAAGAGGGGTCCACCTCACTGATGAGCCAGCCACTGGTGACAGGCAACTGAGAGAACTATCTATGACACTGTCACCTCTCTCTGTGGCTCTTGGGGACTTTACTAGTGGAGATAGAAAGCATGAGGTAAAGAGTGGCTTGGGTAGCTGTTGGTTTATCTCTTGTTCCTATGCTAGTCTAGCATAGGTGTTCACATCTGTGGTTACCTCAGTTCCATGCAGCCATATAATAGTCAGAGATCATGGAGGCTCTGCCATCTTGTGTGTTAGCTTTGGGAGCCATCTCCTCACATTATTTTGGCTTCCCTGAAGGGGGAAAGGGAGTGTAGAAGAGAAACAGCCTTCTTAGTCACCAGGCTCAGAAAGGCACACCCCCTTCTGTTCACAAGGGAAAGAGCTTTGTCACTTGACTGATCCTATGCAAGGAAGGCTGGGAAAGGAGAAGGAAACTTTACAGATCAGCCATGTGATTGGGCCTGCATGGGAGCAGAGATGGAGTTAGTGGGGTCTCTTGAACCTTAGTCTTTCCCTAACCAATTTGCCGCCTACCATCTTTGTTTCGTAATGTTCCACAGTTGCTGTGAGACTTTAAATAACAGTTGATGCTGCCTGTGCTGCAGCTAATGCTTTAGTTTCCTTGAGTCTAACTGTTGATAAAGATGATCGTAGAAACTGGCAGCACATTTAGCTCACCTTTTTCTAGTTAACGTCAAGGGCTGGGTACTTGGCATACACACATTTTCCACTTTGAAATTACTGTGTATGTCTGTCAGGCAAATGTTTGTTGTAGAACATTTGAATGCTTCAATTCCTTCCTCTTTCGTATCTCTGGGAAGCATGGTAGAATAGGGAAATGGTGGTAGATTTGTGATCCCCCTCCCCTCTTTGGGAAGATATTGCATGTACTGCTGGCATGCTAGTCATTATACAGGAAAACCCAGAAGGCTTAATTAGTGTTGCCTGCAAATACTCTCACATAGCTTATACAGATGGCCACTGACTAATACAAAATCAGGTTTCCATTCATGATATTTCTTCACAAACAGTTCTTGTGGTGACATGAAAGATTGTAACCAGTATTATTGCCTTCTGCTTTTCTTCTGTCTTTCCTCCAAGGAGCTCAAAAAATCACCAACAGCATATTTTCCCCTACCTTGATTAGATTTAGAAGCCATGTCTGATTTTTTACATGCATTGCATAGTGGAATCCTATTCCCCACCTTCTCCTGGATACTTCAGGATGAAATATGTCCAGATCTATAGGACCTTTAAGCCTGAACTGAGATTGGCTTTAATCTCTTCTGCTACTTTCTCACAAACAAAAGCTTATCAGAGTTCTTGCTGTGCAATAAATGTTATTTTAAGGTAGGATTTAGACAGTATCATCATCGTCATCCTACTTTGTAAGTAGGAGCAAACCGGTAACTTTAGTTTTTTACAGACAAGAATCACCATGAGTTTTCTTACATTTTTGGCAGGGGAAGGACAAGAAGTGAAAGTCTAGTGTGTGCCAAGCTAAGCTTAGTGCATGCTCCCTGTGTTCTCAATGGTCTTACCCTCAGTTTGTTGCTCTAGTGTTGATATTGCATAAGATAGGAATGGTCGGGCTGGAGAGATGGCTCAGCCGTTAAAGGCTAGGCTCACAACCAAAAATATAAGATAGGAATGGTCTTAACGTGTTTTCTGAGTTTGAGTCACCTTATGCCTATAGGTTAGCTACACTGATGCTACTCATAAAGATTGTAAATGTCAGCGGCACTGTTATGGAATATCCTGCCCTCTGGCGATCAACACATGGAGTGCTAGGTGTCATAATGCTCGCTAAAGGTGATAGGAGAAAGCATACCTAGCTAGTAATATTAATCTGTTTTCAATGTCTTGCATATAAGCTTAGTGTCTAGGGCACATGAAATTGAGTTGTCCCAAATTAGAAATGTGAAGTGGCTTTGGGTCAGGAAGCAGAGCATTCCTTCTCTGATGGTGAACCTTCCCTCATCTTACTTTACTCACTTAACTCTAGCACCTCACATGGCTGCCACTGCAGTGCTCAGTGCTTTATAATTTTGTTTCTGCCTCCCATGGCTCAGTGTGAGCTTCTTGTGGGCAAAGAATGTGTTCTATTCATGTTGGGACATTCAATCAATGTGGGGTTGGTAAACAAATTAGTAATTGATGAATAAGTATCTCAAGGGAGAAAAACCTTATCCCTCCCTCACAGTTAAAACTAAAGACACCCTAATTTTGTGTTTTCTGTGTGCAGAGAATCTTGTCATTACTCTTGGCCATTTTATTATTTAATCTAGCTTTTTAAAAATGAAATTTAAAAGTAGCTTTGTGTATATTGGTCTAAAATGCTAAAGTTGTTTAACTCACCTAGCTGTAAAAACAAAAGTTTTCCCTCAAAAAACAAAAACTAAATCCAACTATCCCACTATTGGGTTTATTTTCAAAGAAAATAAAATTAGTATTTCTGAGATATGTGCATATTTGTGTTTACAGTAATACTGTTCTCAATGGGTAGATATAGAGGATCAGCAAGGTACCCATCAATGAATGAATAGATAAAGTGTAGTGGGTTCATAAAAAAGAATGAACTGCTTTGATCTGTGGCAACATGGACGGGGCTGGAGGACACTGTGTTAAGTTATATAAGCCAGGCCACATAGTCCAACTTATATGTAAAAGCTGAAAGATAGAGGCTAAAAGAGAAAGAGCTGGTGCTCCAGAGGGACCTGAGAAATGGGTACCAGAATACCACTGGATAGGAGGAGTGAGTTCTTGCATACCTCCTCAGGGTAGAGTGATTTACAGCAGTTCTTGTGTATTTTACAAGGAACTGGAAGAGAAGAATTCTGGGGTTCTCAATATAAAGAATGATTTGATTGTTACTCATTCTCATGTTCAGTGCCCCACAGTGTAGCATAATATCAATTAAGGTTCTTTTTTCTCTTTTCATAAGAAAAGAGAATTACCTTTTGGACTCCCAGGCAAGGTCTTGCCCACTATAAGCTTGTGTAACCCCTGTGAATGTGGCTCAGCAGTGGGACATAACCTGGGGTGACTGTCATAAGCTCCAAATGAGATCCTTCGTATGAAGAACTTGATCCAAGCAAGGTCAACCATGAAGGTAACAATGACACCTGTGGGTACCTTCCCTTAGGGTCAGCCATGATCATTCAGCCTTATACTCTTTTTGGTTTTTTTTTCGAGACAGGGTTTCTCTGTGTAGCTTTGCGCCTTTCTTGGAACTCACTTGGTAGCCCAGGCTGGCCTCGAACTCACAGAGATCCACCTGGCTCTGCCTCCGGAGTGCTGGGATTAAAGGCATGCACCACCACCGCCCAGCTCAGTCTTATACTCTTAAGCTGGCCCTCTGACATGATGAAGGGAACCCCAGGTAGTGCAGGCACAGTTCCACGTATTCACAGAAAACAGAAAATAGGATTGTCCTTCTCTCTACTTTCTAGGAATGTTAGATCATGGATTGTTGAACCATGTGAAGTGGCAGTTGTTTGTTTTCCAGCATACAGTGCATGTAACTAATAGAATTCTTTGCTATCAGATGATTCTGAAAGCTGCTTACAACTTAGTGAAGTGATAAGATGCTGAAGATGTGTGTGTTCCCTGCAAATATTTCTCTTCCCTTTTCCTCCATTTAAAAATTTGTGTTTCTATGTCAGAAGCTGAAAGGTATCCAAGACTATCTCCCTACCCCCAGACTCTTATTAAAACAACTGTTTCCTGTTCTTTCTAGGATCTAGTGATGGAGTTCAACCTACCTCCCTTACCTGGGAGGAGCAGTTATGTAGCAGATAACCTCAGCAGTCTGGACGTGCGTGCCCAGTCATTAAAATTTTTCTTGATCCAGCCAAGTTCTCACACACACACACACACACACACACACACACACACACACACACACACGCACGCACTCATGCACACAAGTGCATACAGGCCTATATAGTCACATTCCTTTTAAGAGGGCTGGTCCCATATAAGCTTTGGGAATATTTTCAATATAATTTAAGTGAAAATTTGTTATTCTATTATAGTGTCTGATTCCATATAAATAAAGAATCTATTAGCTATGAACCTTTATGGGTGTAGTCTTGGTTCTATGTTTTCTTAATAAGTTACCTTTATTTTTTGTGCCTGCCCCCAAACATAAATGACTCACTTCTACCATATTTTTACCCTTGAAGAAACTTAAAATCATATTTTAGAGAATAAGGAAAATGATGGTACCAAATGTAGAATTCATCAAAGTGTGTGTTTTTAGTTTTCAGTGTTTTACACACTCCACCCCACCCCGTTTTGTTTTTTGAGACCGGGTTTCTTTGTGTAGTTTTGGTGCCTGTCCTAGGTCTTGCTTTGTAGACCAGGCTAGCCTTAAACTCACAGAGATCCACCTGGCTCTGCCTCCCAAGTGCTGGGATTAAAGGCGTGCGCCACCACTGCATTACCTCCCTTTAACTCTTGTCCCACATAATAATGACCTCCGCCACCAGCATCAAACCCATCTGCATGTACGACCCACAGGCGTCATTGTTCACATGTGGGTCCAAAGAACTTGCCTCAAAGCCCAAGCTTCTCACACAAGAGAATTCCTTTTTCTTATGGAGAGAGAGAGAGAGAGAGAGAGAGAGAGAGAGAGAGAGAGAGAGAGAGAGAGAGAGAGAGAGAGAGAGAGAGAGAACATTGTACTATTGTGCTGGTGTAGTTTTGAAACATTATACTCTCTAGGTTCACCTGAGAGTGAGATGAGAAGCCAGCACCTTGCCATGTGAGTCTCAGCGCTCACTCAGGAAACCTTTGCAGCAGCCTCTAAGATAAATGCTATTTTTGTTCTCATTTACAGATGAGGGTGTGGAGGGTCAGAATGTTTAAGTGACTCGCTCAAGTCACCCTGCCAGAGGGTAGATCCAAAATGCATGTCACACCTGACTGAGCCATTGCTGATGCCACTGAGTCTATTCTGGTTGCATGGCTCGCTGCCCAGCTTCCTGAGAAGTTAGCGTTCCTGATCTGACACTTTCAGGTGTACATTCCTTAGAAGAGCTGAGAGCGGCTGGCCATGGTGGTGCATGTGCAGAAAGGCCTCGAGCTGTGCGAAGAGACCTCGTCTTCAGCCAGCCAGCTAACCAACCCTTTGGAGTTTGTTCTATAATTGATAAACAGTCAAAGAAAAAAAAAAACAGACTGGTTGAAAACGACTTTTCACAACTGAATTGGTACATCCATTTAGCTAAAAACCAGAGAATTAAGGAAAAAACTTTTAGAAAGCACTAATATTTCGTGATGCCTTTCCCCCATCATCTACTCTTTTATTTTCTTTTTCACTTTGACAGAATTCTTGGTTATGTATTGAAAACGCCCACTGGGCTGAGGCCGATCTGTATGTTTAAAATTATGCACTGCCAAGTCCTCCTTTGCAGTTCCTTTCTGAAACTTTTTTTTAGAGGGTTGACAACTTTAAAAGAAATGGTGTGTTCCTTTAACCCCGAGAACATTTTATTTAAATTTAGTCACTGGTTTGGAGAAAGAATAAACAGAACCTTCACTTAAATGTTCCCATGTCGTAGAAGAATGAATGGGTAGTGATATGATTTATGGCTGGTGGAAGAAAGAATAACGAAGATAAAAGAAAATTGAAACCCCAAATTATTGGTTTCTGCCGAGTATTTCTGATCAAATTCTCAATTGTGAATATAGTTTATGCCTTGCTTAAATGCTTCTTGCCAGGCTGTGGAAGCAAATCTCTGCCTTTTATGGAGCATGTAGCTGAATTGAATGCGTACTGGCTATATAGCAGTTTGAAGTGGAGAGGGGGAAATCATCATCTATGTTCACAGCCAACAGTGTCAGATAAATATTTCTTAATTGACTGAATGGAGGAATGAATGAATGAGTTTTATTCAGAAAATTGCAGGATGACATAGTAGCATTTGTACTGTGTATAATACAGACAGTAAGTGCTCCTGTTGATGAAGCACGGAGGAAAGACAGCTGCCTCTTGCTACAAGAGAGCTACCCCTGTGGAAGACACAGCAGAAGGCTTCATAAGGGAAGTCATGCTCTGTGGTCAGTGCGGGCTCACTGAGTCAGGTTGCTTCTTAACTAGAATGTTGGGGAGTACATTTAGTGAGACAAAGGGCAGGTTTAGAATGAGCTGTGGTTCTGGTTTCTGAATGTATGAAGCATTGTCTGCCTGGATTTCAGCCACAGGTTTCTCAAAAGTTACTTCCAGAGCACAAAGTTGCATTTCTTCATCTGATATTAGAATACTTCATACCAGTATATTAATATTAAACCTTTGTTTGTGGCTTTTATTTTACCATATCCTTCTGTAAATAAGTCAAAAAATATGTAAAGTGTCTATCTTTTATAGTAAACTCTTTGGAAGATTAGGTAAGTAGGCTTGTTTCAATGAGGGTGTATTTAGCAAATCCTATTCTTACAACTTTTATTTGGATAGCCTTAATATAGACTGAGTGGCAGAAGAGCTTCATCCTTTATGGTAATTTATTTAGGGCTGAGCCATTTGGGACTCAGGATATTAAAGTGGACACTGCTGTTGAGGATTTCAAACAAAAGAATCCTAGAAGTAACTCTGAAGCCCAAACATAAATGTGACAGGTCAACTGCCTTGCAAGGGAGTGGTCTGAGGAGTAATTGGGGGTTCGAGGGTCTTTGACAGAACATAGCTCTTCAATGCGGCTTGTGCAAAGCATATTAATTTCAAATTTTTGTCTTCGATTTCCTTGACAGTTCTAACCTTATTAATCTAAAGCCTTACTGTATACACACTTAAAAACTGACAAACAGCCATAAGACAAGAAAAGCCTTGGATACTAGGGACCTAGTTGCTCCTGTATGGCATAGATCAACGCCATCCTTGGCATTAAGACAGTCTTAGTAACTGGGCCTGAGCATTTTATCCTTGGCCTAACTATGGGAACTCCATTTAAAGTGTTTCCATGACCTCTTGCTGTTATTTATATGTTTTCTTCTCTCTTTGGAAACAAAGTAACTGCTTTTTTGGGGGGTGGGAGGTCTTCCTTACTAATATAAGGTAAGTAAGTAATTTGACCTTTGAGTAATGTTTTTAGTTTATAGGCTCTGTCTAGCTGGGACATTTATCTTTGCAAGTTACTTTTTTCAAAGAAAAAGAATGTTGTCAAAAATTATTTAGGCTCTAGTTATCATGAATGCTTACTTCTGACTGAAATTTTCTCCAAATTTGGCCAAAAAATACTTCTAGTGGGTTTGAGGTATATCTAGAGCAAATAAATATTCCTGCCATGTAGACAATGCAGTCTGCTCTCAAGTTTGAAAATCTTAATCCATAGACATGAGAACATTTAAGTCATTATCATAACTATTACGTTCATATGTTTGATTAGCCAGAGATACTTTCTGTATCCACTGAAATGCAACAGCTCTCTCTTTCATGTTCTGACTATGCATTACTCACTCTATCCATCCTGGTTGCTCCCCTACATGAAGTATTGATGGACAACTTAAATGCATCTTCTTGTTTTGAAAAGTGAAGCATGGGTGATTTAACAGTGCATCCATAAATTGGATACCAAGTTTTGACTGGGACCCAGTAAGGAATGAGAAGTGCATTAACCAAATTAAAGCTCTGGCCTGGCTATTTGCTTGGCTCTTGGCGTACCTTTGTGGATCTCCTTACAGAACAGCATAGTCATGTTCGTTACGGTGCTTCCCGGAAGGTTCCCCTCTCTTGAAGGTTAGTTAATACCTTCAGTGGTTGATGGAGATACCTCATGATGGTTTTTTTTTTTACTCACTAATGTGAAGTGATCCTAGTTTCAGATATTCAGGAAAGTAGAATATGCATAACAGGCAGTTCTCTTGTATTGTGTTCCGTACATAAATGTTTCCTCAGATTCTGTTTTATGTAAGAAACTATGAGGTTCTTTAATAATACAACACCGCGTAAGTGTGTGGTCATTCATCTTAGTAGATATTGTGTGTAATGTCTGTTCTCCCACAAATAAACCTTAATTAAAAATTTGACATTAAATAATGTTTCCTGGGGAAAAGGGGATTGATGTATGGGAAAGTGTATTTTATATCAAACCACACTTTATGCTATATAAAAGTGTGTTACATGACTTTTATGCTTTTAGAAAAATCCGACAAGAATTGAATATCTTGGAACAAGTGACTGGCCAGTCTGTTTCCATCTCTTCTCTGAGCCACTAATAAATCATTAAGGACATCCTGTGCCACATCTCTTTGAACACTTTAGAGTTGGGCTGTTGCCTATCCTCTGCACCCAGCCAAAAAAAAAAGAAAAGAAAAAAAACCTCTGAAGCCAAGATGCCAGTTTCCCATTAGTTGCAAAAAGACACAAAAGGGGGAAGGGAGCTTGTAATGGCAGAAGGAACTTGGTTTTAGTAGAACTTTAAAGAAACTTCCACTGTGGCCAGCTGATTCTCTGTTTATCCTTCCTCCACTGTGCTGCGACCCTCTAAGGTGAGAGGAGAGAAAGAATTGCTACTCAAAAGGTATATAAGCAGTGAGACTGAAAGGACCAGCAGCAGAGCCCGAGTAGAAGAAGCAGGGGCTGAAAAACATGAAAAAAGAGAGGGATTTCAAAGTCAGCATTGGACAGATGCACGTGAAGACTAGGGAGAGGAACATCCTTTGACAATGTGCCCTTGGTTGAGGTCTGTGTACATCATCAGAGACTGGCATGTGCTGGAAGGTTCCCAGAAACAGAGTATAGATAATTTTCTGGCCTTCTGGGGGTTCTATGACACTTAAGCACCTAAGGCTAGAATCTCGCCCCGCCTCTCATCTCAACATCATCTCCATTAAGCACTTGCCCAGTGGTGGCATGTGGCTCTGGATGATTTGGTTTCCAGTCCATCTCTTAGAAGTCAGTTTCCTGTCTTGCTTGAACGAGTTCTTTGAACATCTGAGCCTCCTTACATGACTCCTCTCCAGGTGCCTGGTTCCCACATGGTTGGGAGAGTCCACACAGTCTTGGCTTGCAAACCTACAAGAGTAGTTATCTTTTTTCCCTCATCTCTGCGCAGGGTGGAGGATGAGGGCTTTGCATTGCATCTGGAATTATCACATGTGGTGAGAAACAAAGGCAGTCATGTTGCTGTCACTGGATACCATGGCCACTCCAAAAGCAACAAAAGCTGTACAAAGTGAAAGTGAAGCTTGTCATAGTTCCTTTTCCTTGAGTCTCAACTTGAACCTACCTATTCGTCTCTCGCCCATTCCATTAGGATTGCTGTCTGTGTAGCAGGATCCCCAGGAAGTTTTAATTCTTTGAATATCTTTCTACCTGTTTGAAGTGTGATATCCAATCAGATTAATTCTTTGATAATTCTAGGGTGAAATAGATAGGCAGCAGATGTGTCGTTTTTTAGTACAATGTCTCTATTTAAGTTTTCTTTGAAGCCAGGAAGTTTGGGCATAAGCTGTTTATTATGCCATACTTCTATGTCCCCCCAAAGAAAACCACCATTGAATTAACTTTTGCATAGTGTATTTCTATCAAAGCATTTGATCCTTGTTTCTGCAAGATAATCCTAAGAACTTTTTATTTTGAGAATAGAAGACCATGATGGATTTAATTCATAAAGGGAAGCCGCTGCAAGGAATGTAAATGTAAGCGCTTGATAAGGTAGGATTTCCTAGTTGCTATGGCAACCTTTGGGTCATGAGCCTGAGAAAATATAAAGTAAGTCCTGGAGCTGTGAAGATGATTATAAAATTTAACTGTCATTCTTCATTTAGAGTTGATGGCAAACATTATTTACTTAAGTTTATCTCAAGGCAGGCAAGGATCCAGTTTTGAAAATCTGAGACTCCGATCACAAACGAATCCATGTTGCACATGTCTAACATTATAAAGCAGAGGCGGCATTTATTATTCTAACCAGACTGTTTGTACATAACGTCCCTGTAGATTTAGTCACCTTCCTATGGAAGCCAACACTGCTCATCTCGTGAATTCTTAATGAAAACGGTGGAATGCAGCTGTATATGTTGAGTAAATTTGCAAAAGCGTGTGTACTTTCCATGCCAAAAAAGAAGGCCTAGGGGATCGTGTGGGAAGGATGGCTTTGTGCCTTCCTTTCAGGTTCACATATAAATAGTATACTGTTTAGGGTGGACAGGTGCCAAGATGTTAATATAGTTGTGTATTTTCAAAATTTACCACAACCTGGTGATAAGGAAGGTAGGTTGGCATCTCTTTTTGGATTACACCTACCTCCGGCAGGGACCCAGGGGTGAGGATATGGGTGGTGAGACTCAATTTACTACAGTGGGGGAAGGGATTGGGAGATGTCAAGTTGCTAAATTGAAATATGATTCGGAGCTCTGCACTTTGACAGAGCACCAGTTTTTCTTGCTTTATCTTTTACAGGCTGCTCTTAGTTTGCGCTAATGACCTATGAGACCCACTGCAAATTACCCAATCTTGCAAATTAGTGAGTATGTGAACAAACACTATAAAACTATCAGATACCACATCAAACAAATGTAGTTTATTGCAGGAAGAAAAATAGACTTGCATATTGAGAGGGGATGTGTTTTCACAACCAGATAAGTGCTTTCCTGCTTGCCCATCAGGGAGTGTCAACACATTATATGGTCTGTGTCAGCCAATGGCTCACTGGCTCTCCAACAAAAACATCAGTCTTTAAAATGCAGGCACAGAAAAGCTCATGATTGCATGCATGCTGGAATCTTGCACTGAATTGTTTCCCCTATCCTTTGCCTTTATAAAAAAAAAAATCCTTTCCACCTCTCAAGAAAATAGAACAGAATTTAGGGTTATTAAGAATAGAACATATACTTGGCTGGTGTTTTCATCCTGCACCCAGTTGAGTCTGAACCTGGAGGATCCTTCAGCCCCTCCCTTGCCAAGGATGAGGTAGAATCCAGCCCACACACCCAGCAGCATGCACTCTGCTCATCAAAGCACTTTTCTCAGTTGGTTTGTTTTCATGTCTAGCAGCAGAAATAGCTGCTCTTTTTTCTTTCCTTGTTTTCTCCTAGCATCTTGTAATTGCAACTGGTAATGTGTTTTCTTCTAACCCGAGACTGGCACAGAGATGGCAGTATCTGTACCCCATAAGACTCATGGCAGGACCCCAGTGACTTGTCGATGGCACAGTGCACTTATCTCTCGTATACTAAGAACCTTACCTGGGCCAGCCAATGTCTCCACTTCTCCACCCCAACCCCCATTAGGTTTATTTTATCTGACTCCCTAATAACAACTGTATTGGTAACACACAGTCTGGTACTTACTGTATGCTAAGCACTGTGGGGAAAATCTGTGTGTGTGCTTACTGAATATCTTTTATTTATAGGTATGTATATATTTTTATATCACTTGAAAATTATCATGCAGTGCATTTTTCTGTTTGTTTCCTTTTTATATATTGTTCTCTCTAAGTCTTGCTTTAATGGATAAGTATATACAGTCAAGTGAGAGCAGTTCATTTGCTCCAAACTCCCTCATGTTGGTGTGGTGAGCCTTTATAATAGACTTGCTACTCAGTCCTCATAAAGATAAGAGGTGTGCACAGGTAGTTCTCATTTGTCCAATTTTACTTTATTTTTGTGTGTGCATGTGCACGTACACAGGTGCGTGCAGAGGCCAGAAGAGGATGCTGAGTCTCCTGGAGCTGTAATTACAGGCCATTGTGAGCACACACACCAGGTGTGTGTGCTGGGGACTGAATTCAGGTCCTCTGTGAGAGCAGCAGGATCTCTAACTGCCGAGGCATCTCTCCATCCTTCTTTTTACTTTTGCTTATTGTAAAGGAAAATGAGGACTTAAAGGAACGGAGCCACTTCGTCATGAACATACCTGGGAAGCTGGAATGGCCACCATTAGAATCCTGTTCTGAATCCAGAACTCAAACTGTCCTGTGTTATCCCATATTGTTGCTCACAGAAAATAGCAAGGGACTACATTTTCAGTGAAGCATCGGGTTATTGAGTTGGTTTTAGATGATCCAAACACGATATAGCATCTTGTCTAGGATTACAGAATAATTTTTTGTGATGTGCTTTCAAGAGATAGTAAAAGCCCTGGTTCATTGCGCCTTTTTTCAGCTGACTGTTCTGTTTGGGCTTCAGGTAAGACTGGCAACAAGACTAATCAGAACCTGTTCAAGAGTCACCTGAAAACATTCTTGCTCCTGGGGCCAAACTGCCAGTGTTTGAGTCTCCTTCATGTTGCCCTCACTTACCTCAGGCTCTATCAGGCATGCAGAGACCCAAGGCAGCCTTCCCTGTTTGCTCTGGTCAGCTCACACTCTTCTAGCTCTCTTTTGAAAAATCACCCCCTTTTCAGGAGCTGTGGCCCTGACTTTGTGGGTGAATCAGTTTTTAGAATAATAACCACAATCTTTCATCTCGGCGTTCACTCTAATGTGCTGATGCGCACACCATCGTAAATATCAATACAGAATTGTGCTTTAGACCAGGACTCTTCTGACATCACTCAGGATAAACCCCTTGAAGTGCAAAAGAAGTTATGAGCAATAACAAAAGTGCTAAAGTTCTCTTCATAGGTGGTGGGATGGGTAAAGAGGTGCAGAAAGCTTACTCCAGGGAAAGGCAGGCGTTTTGGAACTATCTCTGGAAGCTCCCTATACAAGCAGTCTGCAGCCCCAAGGTGAACAGAACAGGACTGAAATCAACCAGACTTTAGGTCCAGGGATCACAGTAGCTGTTGGGCAGTTTTGAATGGTGGCCTCCTCTCTTCAGGGGCAATGATCAGCAGTCAGCTGCAGTAGCAGTGAAGCTGGGAGAAAGCAGTCCCTTGTATCCACACTGTACTGTCCTGGGTGTCTTCGTTTAAATGATAATCAGCCCAGGCTATTGAGATGCACAGTTCAACAGAGGGTTAGCACTCCAGGATGATTTGCTTTCAAGAGTTCTTCAGGAAAGAATTTGGAAAGCACTTGTTTTGTGTGACAACCTGATTGATAGGTGCCTGAGATGTAAGATCCACCTGGTATTGGTGTGAAAAAAGGAAGGGAGCCAGATGTTAATACAGAACTGCTTTTAAGATTTTTAATTTTGATCCCTAATTTAATCTTTCAGGAGGGAGCATTGTAGAACCTCCCTCCTATTAGGAAAGGCATTTATGTATAAAGACAGATGATGGAATTTACTAGAAAAAATGTTTTTGGGGGGGTGTATGTTAGAGATGGGCCAAAGGTTAAAAGAGTGTTTTGCTCTTGCAGAAGACCCAGATTTAGTACCCAGTACCCATGTTGAGTGACTCACAACCATATGTGCCTCTAGGTCCAGAGAGATCTGTCATCTCTGGCTTCAGTAGGCACCTGCACACACATGTACATACTCACACACTTACGTATATAATTAAAAGAAAAACAAATGTTAACAAATTACATAATCTACAAAGTAATGGATTTCATTATGAGATTTTCATGCTTACATATTATCCCTTGCTTTTATTCCCCCCCCCCCACTGCCTTCCCTTCCCCTATTCTTCCCTCTTGGAAGTCCTCTTCCTCCCCCCAGATAATCCCTCTTCTGCTTCCTTGCCATATTCATGTATAGGTGGTGGTGTGTGTAGATTCTCCATATGGGAGAAAATAAAAAATATTTGTCTTTCTTTGCCCCATTATTCTCTTCCCTACTCTGCCTTTCACCCTTCACCCCAGTTGAAATCATTTTAAAGAACACATGCCTGACGTAGAAAGGCAAGCATGGTATGTTTCTCAAATATGTGAAACACAGACACACACACACACACACACACACACACACACACACACACACTGAAAGTAGAGGGGTGTGCTTTTAAAGTGAAGATGTGTGAAAAATGTAAAGGTGGGGCTGGACCAAAGTTAGGTTCCCAGCATCCACAGTAGGCATCTCACAATTGCCTATAACTTAGCTCCAAGGGCTCTCACGCCCTCTTCTGGCATCCATGGATACCTGTAGTCATTCATATGCATAGACACACATAGACATACAGTTAAAAGTAAAATCTACAAGTGTGGTGACTGGACATGATTTCTTTATAGTACTCAAAGCATTGTTTATGGTGAGGGAAGAGGAGTAATTGTAATTTAGATTTATTAAAAGACCCTGATAAGTTTTTCTGTTGAAATACACAGTTAAAAGTCATCCCAGTCAACACTGGCCACATGCTAGTACTGAGTTTGCTCCAGCTGTTTAGGTAATTTTTTTCTTCTTTCTTCCTTTGAATGTTTTACTTTCCTGATTGTTGTCTGAATTGTTGCCTCATTTAGGTTGGATCAACTAGAAGAGCCGGTTGCATTTGCTTCTTATAATACATTAGAGAGCGAATCTAAAGTCAGTTTTCAATCAGGAAGGAATATTGGATGCTTTAATGGAAAGATTACTACAAAGTCCCCACCCCTTTGTGATTTCGATTCCTTGAATTCACCTCATTAATGTCTGAGCACTGAATCAAATTGGGTATTTCTCCCAGTTTTAAACATTGAAAATTCAAGGCAGAGACCTCTCCTTCTGTCTTCAAATGAATGAGAATACTATCCTAAAGGAAGATGGCGGCTGAGGTGTCAGTGCTCTGTGTCACCTCTATCAAAGAGACTGATTACACTGTTGATGGTGATTTTCGAGGCCATCACTGTCTTGCCTCTGCTTCTTAAGAATGTATAATGCAGTCCAACCTTAAGACAAATAGGTCAAACTGCAAAACTCGGCAGGAATATGAGAATGAATCTCAAAATAATAAAGCAGTCCAACTTGGAGATAAGATAGACTGTATAAATGTCTCCTAACAGAGAGGGGACCATCCCGAGGCCTTTCCATCATGGTGTACACTCGTAGCCTGCCTTGCCATTCTCGTGTATTGCTAGTTGCTATTCTAGAATTTATTAAGAATCACTGATGTTTAATCGTTAATGGTGGTTGACAGGGGGACATATGCATATACAGTGTTCATTAGTTTTATTTTATTTTATTTTATTTTATTTTGCCTCTGATGCACTCTGAAAAAAAAATGTTCTCCTCTGGGATAGGAAAATAATATTCTTGAGGATATCCCATCTGCAGATAAAGTCATTGGCCATTTCTGGTCTTGTCAAAGATAGAAATAAATTATTTTCAACTGTATTAAATACCATACTTGGGCATAAGGGAGAACACATTTGTCGTGTTTCATTTGTCTGCCCAGTCTGTGCCCATTTAGCACTGCAATAGCAGTGAACTTCACGGGCAGTCAGGCCCACTCTTTCATGTTTCCTTCCAGTTCTAAATTGAAAATATTTTTTTTGAAAAGAACTATGACAAAAGCAATTTGAGTTAGTGATATCTTGAAAGAGAAGCCAATTTCAGATCACCTTTATGGTTGGTCATTGTTAGCTACAGCAGGCAGATGTCATGGTGATCTTCTCGATATTAGTATTCGGAGAGAGTCTGACCTGACAGTGTTCGGGTGACATCACAAATGGGACTGTAATATTGAGATTTCAAGTTGTAGAGCAGAGGGCCGCTTGTGGAAAGCCAAGGCAGACAGAACCACTGTTGGTGAGAAGTGCAGCCATTCCTCTCTTGTTCTGTATGGTGATGCTGAATGACTAATTAAAGCATGTGTTGAGAATAAGCTCTGCAGTGGAAAAACGTAGAGAAGGTTTGCAGCAAGCATGGTGTCTTAGTTGATTTTCTAACCTTTAGCTGAAAGCGTTGTGTCTCCATCTCTTCATCAGAGCCCCACCACACTGATCCTTCTAAGCTGTGCCATTCATTTGTAACAGGATTGATGATTCATGAGCACACAGTGCTGAAAGCTCTCACATGCCCAAGTGATGACTCTGGAAAGAGAACTTATGGTTCAAGAGGATCATCTGTCCCTGCCCCAGGCCATAAAAATAGGATCTAATGACTAGATCTCTTCCTCTTTCTCTCTCTGCCTTCTGCTCTTTCTCTTCCCCCTCCACTTAACCCTGGAGCCAGTCAGTCCACAGCTTCTGTAAGGAACCAGGCCCCTGTGAGTCACACTGCTCCTGACAGCATCTGAGCTGCACTCTCAAAACCCTTCCTTGACAAATAACAAGTGTTAGGATTGTTTTCGTGTCTTGGATGAGGAACCCAAGACAAGGAGGTGCACTGACATGCCCAGTACAGGAGGGTGTCAGAGACCCTGCGGAGACTTGTTCTCAAGCCTCCGTTCCTGACTTACTTGCAAACAAATCCCTAATCACCACCTCCGGCCCTGTCGGGTGCTGTGTGGCACCCACATCTGTCATTGCTGGTGAGTCTGTAACGATCCATGAGCTGTACCCTCTGCCTGTGTGTGATCAGAGAATCCGCTCTCATTTTCAGCTGTGCAGAAATGAAAGGAGAAGCCAACATGACTTCTAAGA
This sequence comes from Peromyscus maniculatus bairdii, assembly GCF_049852395.1. Taxonomy (NCBI): domain Eukaryota; kingdom Metazoa; phylum Chordata; class Mammalia; order Rodentia; family Cricetidae; genus Peromyscus; species Peromyscus maniculatus. Next base: position 44,749,528 of record NC_134858.1, read on the forward strand.
GACCATGTGGTGCATTTTAGAGTCAAATGTGAATGACATTTAGCTCTGCCATTTTAGCTCAGCCATATTAGCGCAGCTCCCTCTCTTCTAAATAACCAAGAGTTAGTTATTCTTAAGCCTACCCATTTCACAGTTTACCTGCCTTTTCTGAATGTACCATCCTGTACTATGTTGGGCGTTTAAATCCATTTTTGGTGCTTCTACTTACTGTCATGTTCTTAGCCCTGGGGGATGTTGTGGATCACGTAGGATACACTATTGAACAGAAATTAGTTTCTTGATCCCAGTAGAGTAATGGATACTGAAACATTTCAGGAAGATGTATTCTGTAACGATTGGGAACTGCACACCCTGCCTGTGTCAGAAGCACAACATGTATGATTTTATTTGTGGCTTAATCAACAGGAAGAAATGCCAAGCAGCTTTGACTAGCTGGCAGTGGATCTGTTTGTGTTTGCCGTATTTCCTCTGTAAGACACCTGCTGGAGATGAGAGCCGGCACAAACACCGCATGGGTATCCAGGGCTTCATTATAGCAGCTTCCCTAATGATCAAAGAAGCCTTTTTATACAATCTTGTTCCTGATCATGCAGCTGAACATCTGTCTACCTGTCTGTCCACCTTTTAATTGCATCATCCGGGTCTCTCTGATCCTAGACAGCTCTGCCGATGCCGCTCTGCCTCCCACCATTTCTGATCATAGTGAACACAAAATTTTCCACAAAGCAAAAATAGTAAAACAGGGTGCTTTCTAATAAATCCGAACTGAGCCATTTTATAGAAAGTTAATTTTCGATCAGACACCCAGTGAAGCCCTTGTGCTAATTTATTCTTCAAAGCCAAACTCTGCGCAGTGAAGAATAGAGTGTGCTGTGGGAATACTTGAAGTACTATACACTTGATTCAGGAGAACCTTGAACTACCGATGTTTCATGATCTGCTAAAATTGATTTGTATTTTTAACAGGAGAGGTGTAATAATTCAGGAATTTAACTCCAATTTTATTCATCAATTCATTTGTTAAATGCTTACTAAGACCAACCTGTTATGTTTAGGATCATCCGCATGATTTAAAAGTGACATACTATTTCCACTCTAAAAAGATTTGCGGTAGAAATAGATTAATTATGATAATCACTGTAGATCAATTTCAATAAGGAGATACTTAGATAGTAGTCCCCCAGTGGATGGAGAACTCACTTCCACTTAGGGCTATCCAAACTGGCTTGGGGGAGTGGAAGCTTGGTGGCTGGGAAAGCTCTGGAGCTGAAGATCTCCTCCTCAATGGGATGAGATAAAGCATGGAAATAGAAAATCCCAAATCATGCCTAGAAAATGATAGTTGTATGTTAGTTTGATTAAACTTGGGTAGAGTCATCCTGAGAAGTTGTGCTAGAAATGTAGATTGTAGTAGATCCATGGGTAAAGATGTAGATACAGCTTTAGAGGATAAATGTGGTTATGATAAAACATGAAAAGACACAGTATGGGCTTCAGAGGGGAGAGCCTATAGGCCACAGAGCACAGGGGTCAAACAGAGAATGTTCCAGCTATGGCAGAGCAGATGCTCTGAGAGGTTGATAGGAAGGCCTCAAGAATGTAGAATGTACAAAGAGCAAATGGTGGCATGTGAAAGGAGTCAAAATGACTGTGATGGAGGGGCCAGGAAAAGGGCAAGTGGATGGATTTATGGGGTAGATTTTGTTTTTGACTTACTGAACATTCATCAACGTAGATGGAAATGTACAAGACTTATTTTCAGTATGAATAGGAATGTTACAGGAGAATTGTTTGTATGGCTATTCCACAGTGCCAATAAAGCCACCTTATTTTTGTTATCCTGTATATATGTTTCTACTCTTGCTTAAGATATTTTTGTATAGTGGTATGAATTTAAGATTATATTTGTTATACTGTATATATGTTTTTATTCTTGTTTAAGGTATTGTAACTATGCATGCTATTTGAAATTTAATGTACAGTTCTGGTCCTTGAAAGCTATTTAGGATAATAAAGAAATACAGGTTAATAGTTAGTTGTCTCTGGGTGGTGGTGGTGCACGCCTTTAGTCCCAGCACTTGGGAGGCAGAGCCAGGCAGATCTCTGTGAGTTCGAGGCCAGCCTGGTCTCCAAAGCGAGTTCCAGGAACGGCGCAAAACTGCACAGAGAAATCCTGTCTCGAAAAACCAGAAAAAAAAAAAAGTTAGTTGTCTATAACAGCCAAACTTATAGTCATGTTAGGTATATTTTTAGATCAAATAGAGATATATTTTAAATCGATAGACCTACAGAATATGATCTTTAGGGTGCTTTGACAACAGGGCTTTTCTTGACAATGAGACATGTCTGCTCCTGGCAGCACCAATTTACTTGAAGAGAGGATGATGTACATCGAAAAACCTCCATATAGAGTCTGCTTTCAATGTGGCAAAACTGGCCATTTTGGCAAGGGGCTACCCTTGGCTCAACTGCTGACAGTATACTGTCCAAACTGGACAAGTAGGACATGTACAAAAAAGAGGCTGCCGAACTCTGTCAAAACAAGGTGAATCAGTGCTTCAAAAACTCCTGCTTCACAAAAAGTTTGTCATATATTCTAGGCCTGTAGACCAAAGATGAATGCCCCAACATGGCAGAGGAATCTTGGGGTGACTGTGCAGGCAGACAATTGTCTCTGTCATTTCTATAGTTTTTGAAGTTGCTTGCTTTGCACTTGTTTACTCAGGAAATATTATATCCTTCTTGGGTCTCTGATGGGGTTGAAGATTAGATAGTTATAGTTACAGTTTTCCTTAGTTATGATGGAAAGTAAATTAGGTATGAAACTTTGGACTCACCAAGATAGATAATAGAGTATTTTCTCTGAATTTGCCAAATACTAATGGACTGGATGGACATTGTGAATATATTTCTTACTTGATAATTGTTCTTATTGTATATAGTTTTACTTTGTTAGAGTTAAAACCTTTACTTTTTGTTTAGACAAAAAAGGGAAAATATTGCAGGAGAATTGTTCTTATAGCCATTCCAGTGTGCCAATAAAGCCACCTTGAATCAAAAGACTGACTGGGATTAGCCATAGAGTACTTGGAGGGCTGAGAAATTCTGATAGAGAGAGACAGGAAGAGAGAAGTGAGAATTCCGGTATGGGGAGGGGATTCTGGGGCTGATAGAGAAAAATATGGAGAAGAGGGTCAGCCAATCAACTCTCCACTGTTCCTTTGATTTATCAGGCCTTTATCTCATTTTCTGACTACCAAGTTTTTATTATCCAAGGATAGTTGAGGTAAATTTTTATGGTAAGATGGTTGAAATGCATCAGATGTGTACACCATTAACAGCTGAATTGATAACATCTGATGAAATGTCTCTAAACAACGTGAATTTATTAAAATACCACAGCACTGCTAGGCTGTGGTAGTGGTAGTACACCTTTAATTCCAGGACTCAGAAGGCAGAGGCAGGTGGATTTCTGTGAGTTCAAGGCCAGCCTGGTCCATAGAGCAAGTTTCAGGACAGCCAGGACACAGAAAAACCCTGTCTCACAAACAAACAAAACAAAACAAAAAATACAAGCATTTCTGTCCTCTTGAGCTTCCATGAGTCTGTGGAGTGAGAAGTCTCATAACAAGTACACTCTCTGTTTAATCATTGTGAAGTTTTTATTTTCATCTGAGAGTCTGCTCTCTGCCCTCTTACTTAGTGGGGACCCTCAGGAGAATAACAGTGGACAGGAAGAGTAGGAAGCATAAAACCCCTAATAGCCAGAGGTGGGAAGAAGGCTGGGAGAGATATGTGCTTCCAAGGTTGAAGGGAACATGCCTAGGTGGGAGTGTTCAGCCAGATGTTGGATTCTCTGTAAGTTTGAGGAATAAGAAGACAGGCTGTGGGTGTATCTAGTTTACAGGAAACTATGCTTCTCAGGCTCCAACCTGAGGCCTCCTTTCTCAAATGTCTTCCCTTGAGAGAGCCTTCTAGTTCCTTGTGAGGAGGCTTTGGTAGGTGTCCCAGAGGTGTGAGGTATTTTCCTCTAGGGCTGTGTTTCACAATGGCCTGCTTATTACCCACACTGTGGAGGTGCTTTCCTCTGCTTCTCTGAATGCAGCCATGGTGGAAACCAGAAACCATTGTTAATTTCCAGTATGCTGTGCTTATAAAACAACTTAAGATATTTTCATTTTCTTATGTACTTCTCTAAATAAAGACTGCAATGGGCCTGTTGACCCAAAGGGGAAAAGGATTATAATGCTTGAAACTGGGACTTCAATAAATTGGACTGTATGTTACAAACTCAAAAGTGTATTGTAATTAAATCACAGCCAATAATATTATTAAGGCTATCAATGAATCAAATGTGACTATGGTGGTCTCATCAGTACATTGTGCATAAGTAACATTTTATATGTGCGCTTCAAGTTAATAGTTAGGATTTGGTCAGACAATAGGCTATAAACTGAAGTACCAGTTGGGTTTGGTTGTTCACGTGCTGTAGAGCTCTGTAGGGCAGAGAAGTTACCTTTCATCTTCTAGCTGTGAAGTCGTTGGAAATGTTGGTTTTCTATTTTTCTCTCTTAATGTTGTTTCCTCACAGTAGCTTAAGTGAAGGCTAATTGCTGCAGCATTTGGTAAATGTCATATATCCTACTTTTCTAAAGGCAGTGAATAGTGTAAACATGTGGTTTCTTTCTTCAGAAGATCCATCCCATAATTATCTTGAAGGCTATTACAATATGCAAATAGCAAGGGCCATCCTTGTTTCCTAAATTAGAATATCAATATTGATTCAGCATGTACAAAAAGAAAACAACATTTCTGACAAACGTGAATCCTGTTTCTAGATAGGAGAGAACTCCACTTGTCAAGGGCTGGTAAGTCTGAGGTCCAGTCCATTGAGTGCACTCCAAATATCATCTGCCACACTGCTGTTCCCTCCTGGTTTCCTTTTTCTCTTCAACCAAATGGGCATGCTAGTGTGTGCCCTGCACAGCATACAGATTCCTGAGGGATTGGACGTAGCAGCATACTTGCTCCACAGTAATACACTGCACAAGTGCAATTATTATTTCAGAAGAAACGTTGTCGTCTCTGAATTATTAACTATCACTCATGTAAAATGTACTAGGCATCTGATTTGGTCTGGCCTCCACAGAGAATTTCAGTTGAGATCATGTAAGGGTGTGTCACTCCCCTCTTTCATGTGAGGGGAACTGAGGCACACAGAAATGACTGCCTTTTCCCCGTTAAACCATTTCCCCTTGTATATAAATAAGGAGCCTAAAACACTTAGTGTACATTAAACTAGATGGCTTGACAATTACTACCTAAGATAGCAGAAATGAATTTGCTCTACCCACGAACAATAGTCTTGCAAGTATTGCATGCTAATGTAAAACTAATGTAAATATGGCGGCCTTGGAGCTGATCTGCTAATCCTCCCATCTGGGTGTGCCTGTGTGTATCTGGAGTCTCTTTGACTTTACACTTGAACAAGGTTGTCAGTGGCTGCTCAGAAACCAGTGTCTCTGCCGTCACACCAGGTCGCTGACCCCTCCAGCTGTTGTTTCGGTGGGTGGTAAGCAAACAGAAGACAAGCCTGTAGTCTGCATTACTCCAGGATGTGAAGTTTTTCAGCTGATTCTATTTGCCATAGCTTCCCAATATACAGATCACTTATAATGTCACTGGGGCACCTATAATTCCAAAAATGCCACAGATGGGCTGCTCTGCACCCTCTCAGAATTCTTTTTCCAGCTGAATTTGTCAGGCCAAATTTAAAAGCGCCGACATGCAATTAGATATTCATTTTTAATTTTTTATTCGCTCACCACTGCAAGTCACACACTTTCCAAGCTTTCTCTGGCTATGGACTACTGTATACTAAGCTGTATTTGATACAATTAATACTCCTTCCCAAGCCCAAGTAACAGTAAGGGAGATTTAGTTGGGCATTTTGGCAAAGTCACACTAATATGTAGGCCCTTTCGGAGGAGTGTTATGGAAGGGTGTAATGATAATATCAAAACTGCATTTAATTCCTGAAGAGGAAGGAAGGCTTGCATGGGAGACCCAAATCTGCTGTTCTCTTTGTGAGTGAAAGGTCACACCACTGAGCGCTGCGGGGTGGATTGGTGAGAAATGAGCTCCCGTTTGCTAGGAATTAGAATGAGTCTATCTGATTTTCCTTCACTCATGACCTTTAAAGATGCAGCTTTTAGATTGATAAGCAGGTGGATGCTTTGAGTAACCCAATGCAGAATTTGTTTCATATGAAAAGACTATCTTTGAGACACCAAAGATATTGCTTCCACAAAGGGTTTTTTCCCCCCTTTTTTTCTACAAAGCCTCCGGAGAAAGAAATTCAATAATTTTATCTTATCATGCAAAAAGAAAATTCAGAATTACTGTATGTTCAATTAGAATGGCACCTCCCCTCCCAAAGCATGAATCATTTTCTGGAACACACATCCTCCCGTGAAGGATCTCCAGGAAGGTTTGAGAGTGGGTACTCCTGGTTACTCTCCGCTCTGGGTTTCCTGTGCCACTCCACCCAGCCTCCTCCATGCTGATAAAAAGAGCTTCCCGCGTTGCTATAGTAATCCTTTCATGTTGGGCACTGCACTATCTTGAAGGCAATCAGATGAGAACAAGGAGTAGGGAGCAGGATGGAGTTAATGTCAGGCAGCCGAAGGTGATCTGTGCTTTATGTTTAGAGATGTTTTGGTATGCTGAAGAGAGGATGCCAGGAAACACAAACCAGAGCCCAGTGTGCACCCAATTTGATGTTTGGGTATTTAAATATAGATTTTTTTTTTACAGTATGTATGCATTCTAAATAAGCCTTACTTTGGACTTACAGTTGAAATCGCTCACTTTCTGTGGCCAAGAGGCTCCAGTCGCACTCCCTCACCACTTGTTTTCAGATCCTAATTACATCATCCGTCTTATTTGTTCTAATTCCCTGCTTTTATTTTCCTTATCAGTCAGCCATCAACAGCTCAAGCCCATCAGCACAGCCTTTATTTTGTCAAATCCTGGTGGTTTATTGGGGCTTCTGTGTAGTTTCGGTTTCTCGTTTGATATTCGTCCCCGATAATAAACGCTTCATAAAGCATCCCTCATCAAATACAGCAGGTCCTCATTTCTTTCCTGTGTACAGGTTTTAATTTCCTACTCAAAATCACAAATGAGGTGAAAAAATTCATTCCTCCCACACAGTGTGCCGGATTTTTTTTTTTGAGATGTTTAGAAAAAGCAGACATTAGTAGAGTTACTTCCCCCGTCTGGCGTCCTGCAGTGGTCTCTCACGAGGATGCTCGGCCCTGCAGAGGCAGCCCCCACGGACCAGAAAGTCTTCTCTAATTTGCAACTCTTCTGGTTTTTGTTGTTGTTGCTGGTTTGGTCTGGGTTTCATTTTGTTTGTTCATTTATTTGTTTTGTTTTTTTTTGAGCCCACCACAGTAGTATGCTGTACAGACTATGCAGACAGACATTCTCCTCTGAAGTATCTTGGGGTCAGCAAAATGGCTTAGTAGTACAAGTGCTTGCTTCCAATTCTGTTAGACCTGAGTTCAATCTCGAGGACCCCATTTGGTGAAAGAACCAACATCTGAAGGATGTTAACTGACCTCCACATATCCACCGGGCAGAGTCTCTGTCTCTCTGTCTGTCGTCTGTTTCTCTCTGTGTCTCTGTCTGTCTGTCTCTGTGTCTCTGTCTCTGTCTCTGTCTCTCTCTCTCTCTCTGATACACACACACAAAAATGTGTAAATAAATAAATGTAATAAGAAGTGTTTTAGGGCTTCAGAGCTCCTGTGTAGAAAGTGCCAGCTTATCCATGGACAGTATTTCCAGGCCCTGCCAACACTGAGTTTTCAAACCTCGCTCCACTTCTTTCAGACACTCTCTGAGAATCCTTCACACTGTGCCAGGCTCTGGGCATAGCACAAAGAAACTCAACCATCATGGAAAACACATTAAAATCAGTTTTGACTTATATGAAGGAGAAACAAGCCACCATTATAGAAGGCCTTTGGCCTTCACTGTGTATTACAGCTCCTGCTTAGCCCCCTGTGGTTATGTGAATCTTCATTAGGCAAATTTCAATGCAAATAAAAGTTCAGAGGCAGGACTTTCATGCACACCTATAGTCCCATTTGGATATAGGGGTGGTGGCACACCAATCCCCATTCTGAGTGGCGTATGATGGAGTGCACCTGTAATCCCATTCACGACTGGATGGAGAACACCTATAATCCCAGCACTCAAGAGGCGGAGGCAGGACTCCCAGCTTCTGGCCAGTCTGGGCTCCATACTATGCAACGGAACTTTGTCTCAACAAACCCAAAATGTCAGCTACTCATTGACTCCAGCTACACCTCAAGTGCTCAGTAGCTGCATGGTTTGTAGCCACCCTTTCTGACAGTGCAAATAGAGAATGTCTTCCCTACCCCAGGAGGTTCTAGTCTACAGTTCTACTCCAGAACATCCGCTAAAACCAAGAGGCTCTTACTCTTCATCCTTAGACTTGCTGAAGCTCCCTCAGTACCCTCACTTCTTAAAGACACCCACTATGAAGATCGTTGGGGGTGGTTATTTTGAAAGAAGGTCTCCATATATAGCCCAGTATGTCCTGAAATTGGCAGCAATCGTCCTGCCTCAGCCTCCGAGGAATTATAGCCACCATGCCCAGCTTAAGAAAAGTTGCTTTAAACAACAAGTTGTTCATCCTCATCCAGGTAGCTGGATGGCACCTGTGACCGAGGTGATCCCTAGGCTATCTGGGTCATCTGCCTCCTTTGTGGAAGATGGGAAAATTGAGCCATTTCCAGTTTCTCATTCACTCTCTTCACTTATAAGCACAGAGAGGCTCTTGCAGTGACGGTAGCCGGTATTTTATAGCTAGTAAGAGACCAAGGTCAGACAGTGACAGGGAGGCCGTGGAAGTGCCAGGACTGCAGCATGCATGAGCTCTACAGGAACGAGGAGGAACTGTGCCTGATTTCCTGAGAAATGAGGAAGAAATAGAGAAATAAGTTACCACTCAAGGGAGGATCCCAGGTTGCACTGGCCATGCAGATTCTTCTTCTCTGTCTTCCATATACCTTTCTTCACTATAAACTAGCTTAAATACATAGCACTTATAGAAACAGATTGCTAGCTATGGATTATATAAAATATGCAGTCATAAGATTCTTGACATAGCAAAGACTTATAGTAGTTTATTTGAAAGCTTACCATAAAACATGCCTGTTTTTCTCTCCCCACTTCCTAGTGTTCTGGAAGGGAGTATTTATTTCACTCCACTTGTGAGTTCCTAGAGGTTGAGCTATTCTCTCTCTGGCAACATCTCTCACCTTGGCTGTTGCTGGCTTCCTTGCTGTTTCTGGAACACACCAAACCCATTCTTCCTGTTGGACCCTTGTTTTATTGCTCATTTGCCTAGAAAGAAGCACACTTCCTCCCAGCTGTCTTCCAACTCTGCCAGGGTGCCATGTCCTCACACATACTTGCTGACCACCCTGTATGAACCACAGGCCGTCCCACACATTCCCATCTCCATTGACCTGCAATGCTTTTCAAAGCTAACATTGTCTATGTTGTCACACTTAATGATCTGATTCCCATTTCTGGAATGTAAGCCCTCTCACCCAGGACTTGTTTATGGTCCATGACCTTAAAGAGTGCCTAGTGTGGTGCATCTTGGTTCGTTGGTAGAGACTGGATCCTAGATCAGCTCTGTCTTTATCAAGAGGAATGAGTAGATTAGCCATTTCAGTGATCTGTTCCACCATTCTTCCTGAAAAGACAATTGGGATTTGGATCTTGGATTACTGAACTCACCGTTATTAGAGGCTGCCCTCACCTTGCAGTCCCACATCACCACTTGGCTACCTGGGGTTTTGCTGTCCACTGGATGCCTGGGTTGTCTGCCGTGCACTGGGTTTGCCACTTATCCCTGCTTGGATACAGCATAGTCTGTCTCCAGGACCAGTGTCATGGCACTCTCATAGGACTGTCCTGGTTTTCTGATCTTTTCCCTTTGTTACTAGTTTTTCTAAATTTAAACTAGGTACCTTCCATCACTTCTTGGCCCTTTGCCTAAGATCAATAGAAGAAAGTCCTACCTGAGCTTGCCTTTCGTCTTTCCCTCTTATCGTTTCTTCTGTCCTTTCTCCCTCCCCCTCTCCTTCCTCTCTTCCATCTGCCATACCTTTCACTAGAATAGGAAGAATTAGTACTGGAGTCATCCCTGTGGAGACCAGTGTTTGAACCCCACCCCTAGCCTACAGTCACCTTTTCAGAGCTGGAAGTTCAGCATACAGTCCTCAGAAGAAAGGCATGCTGCAAGACGCCAGCAGTGGCACACCATTCTAAATAGATCCAGGCCAGCACACTGTCACTGCCTCTTTTTGGCAATTTGGTCCTCAGTCTAACCAGGACCCAAAGGGCAAGACAATGTCTCAGAGAGGCAATGATTAGGAGAAGGGGTCTGGAGGAGAACTACTTGTCTCTTATTGATTTTGTGAAAATTGTTTGAAGAATGATTCAGCATTTGGGGGTCTAAAAATAACAGCTTTGAGTTGCTTTTCAATTAGGGGGATGGACTTTCTCTGAAAGGTTCTGTTGTTCTTTAAATGCACTTTCCCCTGTTCTTTCCAAGGCCTTTTAATCAGTGGTGATGTGACAGGAGGTACAGCCACCTCCCTGACACCCTGCCTCTCCTTCCTCTCTGTCGGGGAAGCTGAGCTCCAGGACAGCTGAATGGCAAAACTGCTGCTTAATTGGGGGAAGGTGGTTTTCTGACAACCGGCACCATGGAGCGTAATGAGTTGGACTCTACCAGAATGTGTGTTTTACCCCACTTAGCTTTTGTCTCAACCAGGAATTCCACACAGCCACCACTGGCTTTCTAGTGACATTTGTGTAACACGAACATAGGGCCGAAGTCCAGATTGTCATATCTTTAGATCATAGTGATGAGAATCTTGTTTCATGGTTTTCTAAGTAGTCAGGTCTCTATGTTTAAATTATTTTAGAAATGTGTATCATATTGGGTTTTGAATATAAGCTGAACACACTGGGTCTTGGCAAAATGGCTGTAGGTGTTTAGTGGCCTAAGAAAAGTAGAATTTAGTTTGTTATGGGGCCAATGAGATGTTGATCTGCAGGAAAGGATTATAATGTAGCCCGTTGTTACTACTTGGTGACTGTATATTACATTGAATGGTACAAACTTGCCTAATTGCTACATAAATTTTTCAGTAGGCTTGAAACAGATTTTAGGTTTACTCACAAAGAAAACTGAAGCTTTTATCCATGTCTCGGGTGACCTTTGGAAGGCCAGCTAGAAACCTGGGGTCAGCTAGTGGTTCTTGTGGTCGTTACTTTGCTTTGGGGTACGGTTTTCTCCTGTTGCTGTCATACTTGACAGGTGTCTGTGACTTTGGAGATGACAGGTGTTGTTTCTTTTCTTCTTACAGTAGTCTTTCTATGCTAACCTTATAGATGAAAATACTGAGGCCCAGAGAAGTGAACCAACACCTTTGCAGTCACTCCCTCAGAGCAGATATTGGGGGTCAAGGCTTCAGGCTGGCACTGAGGTTTGGGCATTCCTGGTGAGTCACACAAGCTCACTCCTATAAAAGATACAGGTGACTAGCGAAGTACAGAGCCCCAGAAGGAAGGACTCCCCTTGAGCCAGGGAGCCCTGGGCACTCTCCCAATGACGTATGTGCTCTTGGAGAAATTATTCAATTTCTCTTTGCTTCCTTGAGAGAAAACTAACCCCAGTTCATATTTTTGGGCCTCCCTTCCCTCCTTAATAAAATACGTGAAAACACGCTTGTCACTTGGTGAGTTAAGGTTTTCCTCATATTTCTATCCAAAGTCATTTCTTCTTCATGCCTGGCATCGCAAATGCTATACTTGTAGCTCCCTGTCAGTGATCTCAGACTTCACCCCTCACCCTCTTGGTGACCACCTTAAACCAGCTAGTAAACTCAGTTGTAGCTGAAGGTTTCCTGTGTCCACCCAGCTCCTGCAGCCACTCAGACTCAAGTAAACACACAGAGATTTATATTACTTATAAACTGTATGGCCGTGGCAGGCTTTTTGTTTGTTTGTTTGTTTGTTTGTTTGTTTTTTTGTTTTTCGAGACAGGGTTTCTCTGTGTAGCTTTACGCCTTTCCTGGAACTTGCTTTGGAGACCACGCTGGCCTGGAACTCACAGAGATCCGCCTGCCTCTGCCTCCCGAGTGCTGGGATTAAAGGCGTGCGCCACCACCGCCCGGCTCTTTTTTTTTTTTTTTTTTTTTTTTAATGGCAGGCTTCTTGCTAACTGTTCTTATATCTTAAATTAACCCATTTCTATAAATTGCCACATGACTTCTGGCTTACCAGTACTTTGACCTCTTGCTTCCTCTTTCTCTGATTGGTGACTCCTGACTCAGCCTTCCTGTTCCCAGAATTCTCCTCTTTCTTTGTTCAGCCTATACTTTCTGCCTGGCTACTGGCCAATCAGCACTTTATTAACTAGCAGAGCAACACATTGACAACATGCAGAGCAATGTCCACAGTGCTTTAATTTCCTCACTTGTACAAATGATAATAAGAATACTGCTACCTCATTGGGTTGTTAACGAGGACATAGGGACTAAGGAACCCTGAGTGCTTCAGACAATCCCTAACAGAGTCAGATGGTATGTGTTATGAGTTATAATGCTGCTTTCTCACCTTTTAAGTTATAAATTTCATCCATAATAGCCTGTGCTGTAAATTACAGTGAGTTCTATGGTGTTTGATCTGATAGTAAACCCGTAAGGTAAGATGGTATTCTCCTGACTTTCTGGACTGCATGAATCAGGGGGTTGGCAGTTTAGTTTCTGATGCCTTGGCATTGACTGATCAACATTTGGTTCATTGGTGAACATTTAAGAACCACCAGTGAGAGCAAAAGAAATTAGCAATCCTTCATACTGTCAGGAAGCATTGAGATTGAGCTGTCAGGGGCCGAGGGTGAACGTTTCATGGGACTGAGCCACCGAATCACTTGGAGTCTTTGTCTTTCTTGGCATTCTTGGACAGAGTCCATTAAACTAGGAAGCAAAGACTTTGGCCATTCCATTTAATAGGAACGAACTTAGAAAATCCTGGGTTAACCACTTAGACATATTAAAAATAGGAGAACATTAGTTATTGATTAAACGCCTTTAAAAATAAATCAGAACAGTAATCAGGCACAAAGTAATATCAACCTTCAACTTTAATGTACAACTTAAACTATTCCTTTAGAGCATTAGAAAATTTTTTCGTTTCTTTTCCTTTCTTTTAAAATTAATCACAGTGACTGTGTTTATAAGACACTGTGACAGAAGAAAATGAAAAAAGAAAAAACTAATATTTGGATTGTACTTACAAGAACAAAAATCTAAACTTGTGAATGTGTTTTATTGTTTTTTGTTTGTTGGTTTTTTTTAAGGGGGGTGTTTTTTGTTTGTTTTTAAAGCCCTGTTTTCCTTTACGTTTAAATAAGCCTTGTCTGACTGACTCTAACCTTTAAATAATTGGGAAACTGGAGCAAGGAGACTGACGTTAACATCTGTGGAAAGATATGGAGACAGGGAGCAATATTCAGCCAGGTGGTCAGACAATTGTCCCCTCTCTTGTGCCATGTGTAGAAATTATTTCTCTTCCCTCACTGACAACATTGTCAGTGGTATTCAAATGACTCACTGTTTCTATTGTTAATAATGAGTCATCTCTTGGCCCTGACACAATTGACCATTTCTAGGAGCAGAAAGTCTTCTAACTACAAATATTTCTCTGACCACCCATGTCTGCTCTACTGCCCCTCCCTGCTCTCCTATTAATGCACAGTCTGTGCTTGTGACCCTCCAGGTTTTTGTAGCTCCATCTTCTGGAATGGCTTTCCCCCCTCCATAGCTCATTCTCCTTTCCAAACTTACTAAGACCTGTCCCCCTTCACTCTCCTGTTGTGTTCAGTCCATTTCCATTTGGGAGATGTACGTTGGATGCTAGGCCCTAGAGACACTACACTAAAGGATATAGGCATAGCTTGTGCCCTCAAAAGACTTGGAAGAAGTGGGCATGTAAGCCGGTGAATGGTAGGTGCTGTGGCAAGGTATACAGAGAGCCAAGTATTGTCTGCTCTTCTGCACTGATCTCATCTTCCCTTGAGTGTCTGGAGTTGTCTTAGTAGCACCTAGGGACATTTGCACACTCCTTCCGTTTCTCTCTTCCTTATCTGTTATCTTGCTGATGGATGGTAACTACCCTGCGGTAATGACCTTTATTTTTATTGTATTTGTCTGCTGCCGTTTTCAACACTATGGTCTTACACAGCACTCAGTGGATAGTAAATACTCCAGAAATACTTCCCAAGTTGCTCCCAGTCTCACCCCTTTTCTTCACTTGCCTTTGCAGATGGATGTTTTCATCTCTCTGCTCCTTTAGATGTCATCTGTAAAGCTGGCCTGTGGGTCATGAACTCCAGCTACTGATAGTTGCTGTCGTCTGCCCCTCCATTCCTAACAGCCAGCCACCTGTCTTCCCTCTACCCTGTCCTTGTTTCCCTCAGCCCCCATCAGTTCAGTTATACCTTCCTTTGCATGGCTCTATGATGCTTTCCCCTTTCTGGTCTGTTTTCCTAATGAGGGCGGAGTATAATTTAGAGGCTTAATTTTAGAGAACTATATGAAGCAGCAGACCCATAAAATGTTATGATTCATGACCACTTGTTTTGTTCTCATAATGCAACCTAAACTAAAACACCATTCATCAAAGCTATAAAAGCCGTTCATGGCTGTCTTTAGTATATCGTGTAGAGTGTAATTCAGTCCACAGAGAGGCAAGAGATGGATTCATGGGACTGTTTGCCTTGGTGTGCATTAAAGGACAGTAATTTCTAAGCTCAGTAGAAGACCCTCTTTTACTATAAGCCCTGCATTCTTCCTTAACCTCACTTACTTTGTCTGTCCATTTTAATATCAACATATTCTCATTTCCAGACTTTCTTATCAGTAAATAATTGCCAAGTTCTGTCTCCTTGTTCTCATGACCTTTCTGGTCTTAATGGTCTTCATCTGTGCAGGAGACTGGCCTACGAAGATGTGCTAGCTAAAAACCCTGGCATAGCTTGCATAGAGAATATCTTGGTCATCCATCACATATAATAATACTTTAAGAGAGATGCTACTCCTCCCTTCTCTGCTCCCCAGAGGGAAAATTACCAACATTTTCCTTGAAATGAATGAAAGAACAAAGCCTTGGGCAGCCTAAGCTGTTTTTCTGTAGCATTACAATAAGAAAACAGTGGTGGTGGTTAACCCAGATTGTTAACTATGGTGTGCTCAAAACTTGAGGTACCTCTTGTGTTGTGATTCCTGTTTGAATACTGAGGTCTGACCTTTCACATTTCCTCATCTTCATGTATCTAGGTCATCATGCATTAGCAATTACATGTGAGACCTTGTCTTAAGTGAAGGGCTAAAGCCATCGTATATATAGCTCAGCCTTTGTTGGAACCCTGCCTAAGGCAGGTTGCTAACTTTTCAGTTTCCTGCTCTGTAAAGTAAGTTACTCAGTGTCCTGTAGGGGCCCTGGGAAGCTAACATGAGGAAATCTATGAAAGCTATCACTTTACTACGTAGTTCCTGCTAATTGGAAATACCTCCTTGAAAATCATTACTTCTTATTAGAATCTACAGTAATGATAATGATGGGGATGATGATGAAGCGTGCTCACTGAGTTCAGATAAACTGAACAGTCTCAGTAGAGCTCCAGGGGGGATGACTTTGATGCATGATTCACTGGGTAAACTAGTTCAGGCCTCTTTGTAAATAGAAGTACACCTTAAAAATGAACCAGGTATTTAACACCATGATTAAGCATCAGCTCCATGGCATTTTGTCTTTTCGGTTTCCTGTTAAATACAGCATCGTGACTTTGAACTTACCTTCTGCACCTTGGTTGTTTAGCTGAAAGGTCAATTTTTTTCTGTGTGAGGAACTAAGCTTTTTTTCATTGGAAACTGCTGCATTTAGAGACAAGCTCACGTATTCCCACTTAGGGTGCACCTTGTACTGCATATTTGCCCTGGATCCGAACATCCATCTTTTTTAGCAGACTCGTTTTAAACCCTCATGGAGCTAAATGATTTCCTTGAAGAACAAGCTTCATTGTTTGGCAGATGAAACCAGCAGTGCCCATTAGGAATCTTAAGCGGGGTAAGTTTTCAAATACTCAACAACTTTGAGAATAATTTATGCTAGGAAATAGGTTAAAATGCTTTGAGAATTGTTTTGAAAATATCATCGCCCTCCTTAAAAAAAGAGAGAAAGAAAGACTATTCCCCTTCAAGATGTAAAAATAGCATTTATAAGGATATTCTTTTCAAGTGCAGAGCCTGAGAGAGAAATATCCTCTAGAATTAAGCTCTTGCTGTTGGCTGAATTAATGCTCCTGTTATTTTTTTCTCTCTATTTTCTCTTGAGAGTTCTTAGGTCTTTTCTATAACTACAAAAGACCTGTCTCCTGTGCTCCACAAGGACAAAAATATATATGGATTTTCTTTGGTATGTGCCTGTGTATTTGTGTGTTTGCGTGTGTTCATGGTTTGTGTGTGTGTGTGTATGTGCATGTTTGTGAGGAAGGGTTTGTGTATGTGGGTGTGCCAGAAGTTAACTTCGGGCATCATTCCTTAGGAGCTATCTACTTTGTGCTTGAGATAGGGTCTTTAGTGGCCTGGGGCTCTCATGTTACAGAGACAAGCTGGCCATTGAGTTCCAGCTCTGTGATTTTAAGTGACACCACACCTAACCACCTTCTGTGGATAGTCTAGGGATCGAACTCAGCTCCTCATGTTTGCACAACCAACACTTCCCACCTGAACCTTCACTAGACAAGTACCTAGGGTCTCTTCAGAAGAGCTAGTCCTAGCTCTGGTCAGCAGTCTCCCATGGCACATAGTTATACAAGGCACAGGCAGGAGATAGAGCCTCTTGTATTTTCTGTAACCCTTTTCCATAAGGAGAGAAACACTTTCTGCCTTGAACTTGCATGGGTTTTCCCAATCCTCTGGGAGTCCAATCCATTTATAGCTAACATCAGGTCAAGGCCAGAGGGGCAATGGCCCCCGCAGTTGTCATTAGCAAGCTCTTATTTCTCTTCCATAGAGATGCTGAAATTGACAAACTGTCTAGGGAGATGCGCCGCTCTTGGCTGCCTGTTTTTAAGCAGGACGCATTAAGGATAAGTTACTTGTCAAGGTAGAATTCCTCATCATTAATCACCGAGAGACCACATTCCTAGGTAAATAAGCTCCTTGATAAAGCCACATCTTGCGAGAAAACATCCCTCCTTGACATCTTCCTGCCTGCCAGCCTGGTCAGCAGTGTGCTGCCCACTCAGAACTGGCTGCCTCATTTAATTCTGGTAGTGATGATGCACTGCAGATCTGCGAGGATCTGAGCCTTGGAGACCATGTGAGGCTTGCTTGATACGGGTACAATATGAATAAGTGTCCATATATTAAGCATGGTATAATTTTTTTCATCTCTTGCACCTACAGGGACTGTATTGCCTATCAGGGTAAAGTTCATTCTGTAGGATTGATAATTAATCCCCTGTTCCTTTTCTTTCTCTTCCTTCTCATCCAGAGACTTTTGCATTATATACAAATTCTAACATTTTTTTAATTTTAATTTAATTTTATTTTACAATATAATTTAGTTCTACATATCAGCCACAGATTCCTTTGTTCTCCCCCTCGCACCCCCTCCCCTTCCCCCCAGCCTACCCCCATTCCCTCCTCCTCCAGGGCAAAGACTCCCCCGAGGATTGAGATCAACCTGGTAGACTCAGTCCAGGCATTAAGAGCACTGATTGCTCTTCCAGAGGTCCTGAGTTCAATTCCTAGCAACCACATGGTGGCTCATAACAATCTGTAATAAGATCTGGTGCCCTCTTCTGGCCTGAAGGCATACTTGCAGGCAGAACACTGTATACATAATAAATAAATAAATCTTAAAAAAAAAAAAAAATTCTAACATTTTTCTTCCCTGTTTCAAATAAAGCTCTTTGGAGAGGCAAGCAATAAGAATCATATTTTTATAACCCTTCTAGGAGGAAGATACGCAGATTCCATTTTAGTGAAAAAGGACATTGTATTTTGTGGCCATGCTGATGACTACTATCCAAGCAGTGTTTGTTTGGGATGGGGGTTAACCAGCTTCACAGAGTCTCACAAAAAGTACTCTGCTGCCCATATTCTTGTTGTCCATGACTTTCCTCTACCCACAACCCCATCTCTATTACTTCTCTTGTTTTGTAACTTTTAAAGCAGAAGTAGGCTAGCCATAGATGTTACTAACCCATCTTTGACTGGATAGTGATTGTGTTACCAATTGGGGCCTATATTTAACTGGATTAGGTCCATTGGCTTTATGCAGTGCAACCAAGTCCCTTGTCCTTTTATGAAAAGGAGGCTAGTTGTTCAGGCATGCAGTATGTAAGTCACATGCTCATTCCAGGGTACACTGCCACGTAGGAGCTTGGTAGGAGCTAAATATTTCAGGTGTAGATAGGAATATTGTTCTAATGAAACTGAATTTGGTGCCCATGGCAAAATCTGTGCTTATTAGAGTATGTGTGGGGAAATTACCTGTATTTTCATGAGTTGGCTCCACCCCACTCTTGTCCTTGCTGAGGGTTACTAGTCAGATATTGTTTACTGCAGGAGAATTATTATCTTACTGATCTGAACTGCACAACAAATGCTGAAGCATCATAAGTTCCATGGCCCTTAAATGTTTCTTTTTGGGAGAGAAAAAGAACATAAAGTTGGATGGATAAGAATGTGAGGACCTGGGAGGGGTTGGGGAAGGGAGAAAACATGCTCAAAATATATTGCATGTAGATTTTGGTTTGGGGTTTTTTTTATGTTTTTTTTTTTTTTTTCATTTTGTCTTAGTCACTATTCTATTGCTATGAAGAGACATCATGACCAAGGCAACTCTTACACAGAAAGCATTTAATTGGAGCTTGCTTACAGTTTCAAAGTTTTAGTCCATTATCATGGTGGGGAGCATGGTAGCACACAGACAGATGTACTAGAGAAATAGCTGAGAGTTATACATCTGGATCTGCAGGAAGAGAAAAAGACACTGGGCATGGCTTGAGCATTTGAAACCTCATAACCCACCCTGACACTTCCTCCAACAAAGCCACACTTACTCCAACAAGGTTACACCTCCTAATCCTTCTCCCTGATGACTAAATATTCAAATATGTGAACCTATGGAGGCCATTCTTTGAACCATCACACAATTAAAGGAACTGTTTCTTTTAGAAATTACATGAAGAGTTCCGTTGTCTCCTATAACTTGTAATACAAAAGAGCCAGTCTTTGAGTTCCTGGTACAAACCCCTGCTTTTCTAACTGATGATCTTTGCACAAAGAAAAGCAATTACATTATCCTTACCCTTGAGCTCAGGTCTGACTGTACCGTTAGAGACGGTTTGAGTGGTTATGTATATCACCTACTAGCCCAGCCCACTTTCACCTTTATTGGAAAGGCCTGGCCCTTCAGACTCAGTCTTATCACTTGGCTTCATTGCCCCTCCCCTCCACAACTGGCTTTCAACCACCAGGTATCAACTGTCTTTGTATACTAGGGCATGGCCTTTCCTATTCATGTCTACCAGGTTGAGGCAGTATCACTCTCTTGCTCATTTTCCATTAACCTCCTAACTGGTTATTTCACTCTTCTCTCCATACTGTGTCAAAAACATGCAATCCATCTTAGAATCCTGTGATATGTGCATTCTTCTTGGGGTAAAAGTTGTGTTATACATTATCTCCCTCTGCCTTTCTCTTCCATACTCATTTTTCAGCATCTACAGAATGAAGTCTTTTTCTTAGCCCACCATTCAGAGCCTTTTTTTCATCTTAGCATCTACTACTTCATTCATATGTATTCATGTAATCTAGATCATATCTTGTCCTTCATCTTAGTTTACTGAGCACCTTTCTCATCTAACCTGTGAAATCCTAAATAGCTAGAGGACAAACTTAACTTTCTTAACTTGTTTATACCTACTTCATGCAATTACAATAAATTATGACTAGTATTAATTATAACTAACATCTACTGAATGTGTACTATGTGATGGTTACTTTCTAAGTCCTTTACACAGTCCCCCTCATTTTAGCTCATGTAACAGCCATTATTCCTGTTGCTATTATTCCCATTTATAACAGTGTATATAGAATTCAAGAGGCAGAAGAGAGCATGCCTATGCAACATAATCAGACAAGGCTTCATGGCCACCCGCAGGGACTAGTTGAGAGGGGATTTATTATAGAGATGGGCAGCCATGAGCTAGATGTGGTTGGGAGGGAGTGAGAATTCCTGGGTAGATAGAAAGATGCATGGTCACTGTAAGTGTGGTAACAGATGACAGACACTGGTGACAGGAATGCATATTCTAAGGTCATTGAAGAAGAGGACCATGGCTTATTCTTTTGTGTCTTCAGCATTTAGTATGTGGTAAAGGCATGATCAGTAACATGATGATGGGTGGAATAAAGAATGGTTCAGCCCCTGAATTCCTTCCACAATAGAAACTCCTGTGAGCCAAGCATGAGCATGGTAGCTGAAGTCTATCTGGAGCAGGAGTTTTATGGGGCATAGAGAGGATTCTTAGTCTCCCTGTTTCCCAGTTTGACCTTGGTAACCACATTGCTTTGTTCTCTGGCTTCAAATAGGATACAGGGAAGCGATCCTGGTTAGTCAGGCTCTGCTTCTGCTTACATACTCGGTAGAATAGCCACCCCACTTTCAGCAGACTGCAGCACTACTGTGAGTAGTCCTAGTAGAGTGAGTTTCCTGCAGATTCTCTTATCAAATTAAGGAAGAGAGTATGCCTTGCTCTTTAGCATGTCCTTCCGGGAGCTGGAAGCCCAGTGGATTTTGTCAGGCTATGGCTTTCATTAAGTCCTGGGAACAACATTAAAGCTTGGTGGCTGCTCATGAGCTTTGGGGTGTTAGTACTGCTTAAGGATCCCAGTAGGTGAATCAAAACAGAAACTTGCCAGGGCAAAAGATGTCTCCGCAGCAGATCTTAGGGTGGGACATGTGTTGCTGGTCAGCAATATGTCCCCGTCTACTCAAGCTGGCTATTGGCTACCAACTGTGAGGTGTCTCCTTGCTGACAAGCCTCCCCCATTCTGTACTTTACCCTCAGGCTGGCAATTTACTGCATGCAATCTCGTTGAGAAAATGTGGTCTTTATTAGTGTTCGGCACAGATCGACTTTCCTTTGTCCGGATCTGCAGAGCTAGTTGGATGCTTGGTGCTAGGGGGAAAGAAAAGGAAAACAAAACAAAAAACAACAGGGGACAGATGACAGTATGAGGACAGGAGAAGGGGTGTTCTCGGGTATTGAGAATCACAGTGCAGTCCTCATATGGAGAAAGATGCAAGCAGAATGAGTAGAAATAGTTAGAAATGGTTTGTTTATACCCACAGAGTGTTTGGGCGCATTCTGGTCAACAACTAATTGTCAAAGAAATATTCTTGGAAACAGAAGTGCAATGTGTTGGTTTCTACAAGTATAAAAAATAAACACACTTAATGGAAAAGGCAGTTCTTCCCCTCCAGGTGTTGATTCCTCCCCTACAGTGTGTGCAAATTTCCATACATTTCATGTGTCACTGTGAGCAGGTAAGCACATATTCTTGTACTTATTTTTCCTTCTGTCTCTTCGTTCTGTCTGTTGAATTGGCTCCGTCTTACTGGTCTAATATATTCAACTGAGGGATTTGGGAGTGGCCAAGTCCCAGCTCTCTCTTTTCCATCTCCCATATGCTGTCTCTGCCCACATGTGTGACTTCTTCGCCTCCTAATCCTGATGGTGCCTATTGTTTCAAGTAGTTCTTCGGTTCCTAGGTGCTACTGGGTTGCTTTTTAAGCACAAACGCAAATGCCTTGCCAGTAGAAATTAAATGCCAGAGTGTCGGTAACAAATATAAATCATAGTCATTTAAAGTAGTCATTTTGTAAAGAACTGTAGAAAGCTAGCCTGAGCATTAAATATTCACTGCCCACTACTTCTGAAATGGTAAAATAGCTTCGTTTTTTAAAAACCGATGGGTAATAATAAGACACATCAAGTTTAAATAACCTGTTTTCTTTTTTCCTCCTTCCAAAGGTATGACTTGGCAAGCTTGAAATTAAATACAAGTAAGGGTGATAACTAAGCTGCCACTAACTCTGGTCGTGGGCTACACTCTCTTCTGCTGTTTTCTGGATGCACTGTGGCTATTTGAAGAGACTGTTCAATTGAAAATTGCTGCTAATGGGATCAGCTTGAATTTAAAGAAAAAATACATCTCTGTTAGTGGAAACAAGTAATGCGGACCCTTAAGTAGCAAGTGTGTGATTATCCTCTAATGCATTCTGATTTGTCTCCCTATTAAGTCTCACTGGGTCTTCTTGGAATAGTTAAAACAAACCTTTAACTAAATGTATCCCTGCTCCCCCTCCCTTCAGAACACCCTCAGTTCAGCTGCGCGTCCCATGTTCTCAAACAAGTTACTTGCAAATACAAGGGTGGGATCAAAGAGCAAATCATGATATATTTTGAATTCATATGGCCCCTTGTTATCAAAGAGCTATATACACCTTTTATCTTCAGTCTTATATGTAGCACACATTTAATTGACAGTGAGTTTTCTCTTTATGCCATACATGGGAAATACTGAAGCAGTGTTTCCCTAGGTCACATTTTAAAACAGTTTAAGAGCACACCAATCCTGTGACTGGAAGAAAGAGTATCGTGTCTGGGTCTTTCCGGGGAGAGTGGAGCCAGGTAAGGCCCTCTCAGGAAATAGTAACTAAGTTAGGATCTGTGAAGTGATTTGGAATTGGGCAGGCAGCGAGGGGTAAGCAGGAAGTGTGTGAGAGGGGTTGTTTCTAATTCACATGGAAATGACTATACCCCTTGTGACTGTAGCCATGGGGGACCCAAAGGCACAGTACAGCGCCATAGTGGTGCTGGTTCTAGATAGTGATGCCACAGGGAAGAGACTTGTGCAACTGAAACAAGCAGATTTTTCTCAGAGTTTTCTTTGTAGTTCCTCTTGAACTAGTTAAGAAATGACGGACAACCATTTATAATGACTGAAATATAATCCTAACTAAAGGGGGAACTTACTTCAGATGGAAAGGGCTATGGGGGTAGAGGGTCCTGAGTCAAATTCATGGGAAGGGGATTTCAAGAGGAGCCAGAATACAAAGAACAGTCAACACAGAGACCAGGGGGAGGGATCTCTAGTGAAGCCAGCTCAGATCTGGAGATAGACACAAGCTCTGCATTTCTGATGCAACTGTGGGGTCCCTGGGCAGCATCCCCACCTAATGCTGGTGTATATAGCTGCATTAAGTACTCAAAGAGAAATGTACAATGAGGTTATTACTAACATGAGGACTGCATAAAAAAAAAAAATGGCTTTAGGAACTCTAGCCTCCTCAGCCGGTTCAGGAGATGGCTGCTATCCTTCCAGATTTTTGGGTGCTGCCGTTCTTAACTCCCTTGATTTTTAGCCACTACAAAGAACAGGAGTGGCTCAGACAGAAACATTGCCAATGGCATTATTACCCTGGACCATTGTCAAGATTTTATATTAACACGTTGTGTGAGGCGGAAAGGAGGACAAGGGAAGACGGAGATTTTTTAAGCCCAGCCATTTTGTTTTTCAAGGGACAAATCTCCCTGGGCGATAACTAGCAGATTGATGTGGATAGTGAAATGGCACTCAGAGAGGAGAACTTTTAACACAGTGTGCTAGCAGAGCCTGGTGCTCGTGCTTAAGCACCTGTGCTGTTCTGTGACTCCAAGCAAGAAATACGAAACAAACCCCCGTTGTCTAACGGGAACCTAGCAGGAATAGTCCCTGGGTTTCCATCTGAACAGAACTCCATTAAGAGATTACTAAGAAGCACTAAGGTTTGTGGCTGAATAAGCAATTGAAATCCAACCCTAAAGCTCATCTAGATGAATTCACACATTCCTCCCTCTGCAGAAGTTGGCTGGAATTATGCACACCTTATGTGGGCGTTTAAAAGCATGGGGTTGGAGGTGTGTGAAGAAAATAGGCCTCGAAGCCCCACCAAAATGTTCTGTAAACTGGGCCCTTTTCTAGAAGAGATGATACCTTTCTTCTACTAAGTGGGTGTGAAGACCCCAGAATACCACTTTACCTTGCCAGTGTGTATAGGGTAACGTTCCTTTTGTCATTCATTTCCAAGATGGTATTGAATTTGTCACAAGCCGTAGCCATCTCATTCTTTCTCCAGGCAATGTTTTTTTGATAAATGTTGATGAGTTTATAACTGTAAAACCAAATGACATTTCTAGTGTGATACACGATTTACTCCTTGCATAATTATATCTAATGGCTTTGCATGTAGAAAGGCATTTACCATTTACTTTTGTGTAAAATGACAATCTAAACCCCCAGGCCTGAGTTTTTAAATTTTTTTTAACACAAAGATAAAGACTTAATTAAAAACCAAACACAATTTATTTTTGTAACCAGCATTTAAGGTACCTAGTTCTTTCGTTAAATATGTGATAAAAATCACAATGCTTTCAGTAGCAAAGATCAGTGGGTTTCATTTTCCCTCTGTCTTTGAAACACTGACGAACCCATTTAATTATCAAGCTGATATCCAGGATGGCTTCTTGTTTCTCATTTCTAGTTAAAAGAGCTTTTTTGAAATTTAGCAGAGAATTGAATAATGTGTTCAGTTAATGAGGAACATTTAAGAGATGTTTCTGAATTCAGTGTGATAGGCCAGATGATAAACTGCCACTGCTGTGTAGACAGATTATCTAGGCAGTAATGACATTTTGGCCCCATTGATGGTGGGCAAGCCTAGTTTTATTTTGCTTTTTTGGTCTTTTTATTTTGGGTATTCTGGTATGTGGAGTAGAAATGGCCATTTGTATATTTTAAGATATTTATTGTCATAAAGTAGATGGCTTCCTAGAGAAAACCAGCTTTGTTATTTACCCTTCCTTCCTATGGGAGCTATGCTCGTGGACAGAAACTGGATGGCTTTCCAGCCAGAAGCCTGCTCTAGCTCCAGGTCTATAACTAGCTGGGATTGACCATGTCTGTCTTGACATCAAGGCTCCATGGTCTGCTTAGCAGTGAGAAGTTCAAGCGCTCTGTTTCCACAGGCAAACATCCTGGTGTTGTTTTTTACTCAAGAAATAAGACTAGGCAGCTGGAGAGATAGATCAGTGTGTCAGAGCACTGACTGCTCTTACAGAGGATCTAGATCTGGGTTCGAGTCCCAGCGGCCACATAATCAGCTCAGCAAAACTGCCAGTCAATCCAGTCCCAGGAGATTTGACATACTTTTCTGGCCTCTGAGGTCACCTTAGATACATGGTGCTTGGACATACATGTAGGCAGAACACCTGTAAGTAAATGAACAAATAAATAAATTCATTCATTTTTAAAAATGAGAGGAGAACTAAATCTTTGGGATTTGAAGCAATGTTCTTATTTTATGTCTCAATATTTCTCAAAAACATATTCCTGAAAAATTGTAATCATCATTTAGTTTCTCCATTTCAAACTGCTATTAGGAAATGGCATTTGCAGAATATTTTGGAGTTAGTGGTTGTTTTTTTTTGTTGTTGTTGTTTTAGAGTTTGTTTTTTAGGCTAAACTATGGCATAAATAAATTCACCAAAAAAATTAAATGCTTTTTTTTTTCCTTTTTCTCTTTTTTAGACATGGTCTCTCTGTGTAGTTGAGACTAACTTCCAGGTTTTGATCCTCCTGTTCTTGCCTCCTTAGTACTAGTTACAGGCATGCACCATCACCCCAGACTCTTGATGTTTTTTGTCTGGCTTTGGGCATAGGTGGGCATTGCTAGTGATCAAACTAAGGGCCAGGCCCTCGGCTTCATAGACAAGTTCTCTACGACTCACCTAGACTCTGCTTCTTACTTCTAAGTGATTTTTTTAAGTTAATTTCATTTTTTGTGAAAATGATTGTTTTAAAATATGTCCAACACTTATCTAGGTTCACCTGACCAAATCAAAAGGCAGAAACACTTTCGGGAAGGAAGAGAAGGGTAGGGCAAGGAAGTAGGGAATCTCTTTATTACAGTATGGGTTCCTGGTTAACTGAGGCCTCAGCTGGGTTTCAAACTGCAGAAAAACATTGTAGCCAAATCTAATCCAGGTTCACCTGACCAAATCAAAAGGCAGAAACACTTTTGGGAAGGAAGAGAAGGGTAGGGCAAGGAAGTAGGGAATCTCTTTATCACAGTATGGGTTCATGGTTAACTGAGGCCTAGGCTGGGTTTCAAACTGCAGAGAAACATTGTAGCCAAATCTAATCCTTGGGTTGGGAGAAGTGAGGGATGCACTGACTTATAATTAAAATGCTGGGGGGAAACTCTAGCTTGTATCTCAGGTCAGGATTTTAATAATGTATCTGTGAACTGCTTTCTATTGTTTTTAACAAAATTATACAGCCATAGTCACTGCAAGTTTCTTTTTAAAACTCTGTAACGAACCAGTTGGGAGGGGGGCACGTATCTTAGGGTTACTATTGCTATAAAGAGAGACCGTGACCATGGCAGCTCTTATAAAGGAAAATATTTAATTGGGTGGTTCGCTTATAGTTTCAGAGGTTTCGTCCTTTATCATGAAGGGGGTATGGCAGTCTGCAGGCAAATATGATGCTGGAGTAGCTGAGAGTCCTACATCTTGCAGGCAACAGGAAGTCAACTGAGACATTGGGAAGTATCCTGAGCATAGGAAATCTTAAAGCCCGCCCCCACAGTGACATACTTCTTCAACAAAGCCATACCCACTCCAACAAAGCCACACCTCCTAATAGTGCCACTCCCTGAGATTATAGGGGCCAATTACATTTAAAGTACCACAAGGGGTAATGTTAAACTAACATTTAAGACCTTCCAGAAGGCCTTCAGAATTTGTTGGAGGAAGGTACAGGGTAATTTTCTATGGAAGAGTGGCCAAGAAGAAGCACTTTCATGCTTTTAGTCTGCGACAGGTGGTATAGATTAATGTTGAATACATACAGAATCTATTGAGACTAATTAAAGATGCATATCCACATGGAATACCACATCTCAATGGTTCTTTGGCAGCCAGTCTAACCAGCACATGGAATGTTTATACCAAGCATTTTTCAAAATTAGCCAGGAATGATTGCAGTGAAACTCCTCAACTGCCCTAAAAATATCCGTCGTTTCTTTGTACTCTAGAGAATCCCTGAGAGTTTCTGGTTCTGAGCGGTACTTCTTGGAAAGTACTTCTTAGAAAGGGTTATAACCTGTGCTCACCTCTGACAGTACAGTGATGTGCAGTAGCCTGTAAAATACTACACAACAGTACAGAACTGGGGCTGACTGGATCTAGCCAAAGATCTTATATGCAGAACTCAGTTTAGCTGCTTAGCATTGACTTGTAATAATGCATCTAGGACCTTTACTTCCTAGGAGGGCATCCATTTCTAACCTGATAAGGTGTGACGGAAGGGCCTATGGCTGGTGTTTAATTCAGGAGAGTGAATTAACACATCAGCTCCTAGCCCTCCACCCCTCCCCAGGCTGGCTGAATACCCTTTGGTGACTTGACTGTTTCTCACAAATGC
Organism: Peromyscus maniculatus bairdii; assembly: GCF_049852395.1. Classification (NCBI taxonomy): domain Eukaryota; kingdom Metazoa; phylum Chordata; class Mammalia; order Rodentia; family Cricetidae; genus Peromyscus; species Peromyscus maniculatus. Next base: position 44,777,256 of record NC_134858.1, read on the forward strand.
TAATGAGCAGTTCACTTTGACACTGTAGACAAACACAATCTGCTGGTTGTGTTCAGATGGTTTTCCTTCCTGTTAATGAATAAACTCCCAGTGGCTCCCAGTTAGCTGAGGTAAGCAGTAACTTGAGGTGTACCCCCAAAATGATTTATTAACTGTGCCATAAATGGAATGAGCTGGATGTTAGAGAAAGTAGTGTTTTCTTGACCTCAAAAATTCAAGGTAAAAAGATAATTTAAATAAATGAACTTAATACTTTTAGAGCATATTCCATACTGAAGCTTTTATTTGAGACCAAGGATGTTTCTCTAGCAGTGGTACAGCACGTGTGAAGCACATTGTGAATTCAAACCTGGATTCAAACCTCAGCACAAATAAATAAATAAGTAAATAAATGAATAAAATAAAGAATCTTGAGAGTGGGAATTGTGGAACTGAGAGTAGGAGCTACATACACAGATAGGTAAAATTTCCTGGTTCTCCACTGACCAAAGTGACGTCAATGAAGAGCTTTCCTTTTTAGTAAGCCCCGAGTTGAACTTGGCTGGGCTGCCAACTACCTGCTCTGTAATAAGCTGCAGAGAGTCAGTTTCTCCATCCCTTTTATGATTTGAACGGAGAAAGCAAATCCTGTAGACTTCAGCAAGTGTGTGTGTGTGTGTGTGTGTGTGTGTGTGTGTGTGTGTGTGTGTGTATGTGTGTGTGTATGGGGGGGTGTCTGGAAGAAAAGGGGAGGGGCATCTAGAACTTATGGCAAAGAGATTAATATTTATAGACATCAGCATTGGGCTCTCACCGGCATTTATAACTCTAGCAGTGGCAGATTGAGGGCTGAATCAACATTTTTCCCCCTCTGTAAAATAATAAATACGGTAAAGTAGCTCTCAGAACTGCCTTTATCATAGGGATAAATCAGGACAGTTTGTGTTGCAGGAGAGACTTAAAACTTATAAATATGTTGCCCTTTAGGCTACTATTCATCAAATTGTCTGATATGAAATCTAGACTAAAGGCTTTTGTTATTGTGTGTCTGCTTATTCTCTTTTAGAAGTATAAATTGGAAAGAGCGCTGTCATTTTGGTCATACTGGCCTGCTGTGCTACTTAAATGCATGTCCCTTTTGGGATGAATTTGAAGAGAAGGAAATAGTGGGAGTTGACGACTGCACACTTTTATACAAATCCTTTGGTTGCCTAAACTTCCCTCGCAGAAGGCAGAATTTCCAGCTGGAAAAATACAGCAAATAACTGCTTGATAAATGACCTATTTTGGTGCAGCCGACTTTCTGAGACACTGGAGTAGAGACAGTATTCCTTCAAGATCTCATCAAACCCAGACAGACCTTGCTTTCCTCCTCAGTGTACCAGTGCAAATGGGCACAGCCACAGTGCAAGTCTGCAGAGGGGCACTCAGGCCAAGCTAGTGACAGATGCTGTGGGTCACATGGCTCTAGGTCTGAGTGCATCTGAAATCTCACTCGACTTTGCAGTTCTGCAGCTGAAGTTCCTGGCTTCTGTGGTTTGGAGTCATAGTTGAAGCTCCAATCCTACCTTGCACTCCCCTTGGTACCTTTAGCTATTGAATGGCATATGGTGTGTGGAATCACCTGCCGTTAGGAGGCCCCCACAGAGTATGTACTAAGCAGTTTTCCTTTTTTTAGTGTGTAGTACAGCTCCTAGTTTTCAAGAATAACTAATTGGGACCATAAACCTCACTTTGCCCTTGAATAGTTTGCAGTTTAGGAGACCTGAATAATGGAAGTGGCGGACCTATAAGGCAGGCAGTGGGGTATGCTGCAGCTTGAGTGTTTGTTTGCCCAGTTGGCCAGGGGAAGCTGTTGGTGGAGAATTGCCCTGGGAAGAAATGACAGGCCCTTAGGTATTAGAAGCTTGTTGTGATGGTGATTTGGGGGATCTTGAAAGGTGTGGGAGTTTCTCATGACCACCTAAGGCCTCTATCTTACCATGTCAAGATGTATACAAAGACAATAGAATTGCCTGAACGTCATTTTGTGGCCACACTAGAGTGCACGGTTTGTGTTCGTACACAGACATAGTCCTTGGGAGTCCAGCCTGGAAGGCCTGGCAAGGTAGAGAGTTTCTTTGAACCAGATAGCCCAAGAAATCTCGTGCCAGTCCCTCATGCCCAAGCATTTTTATTACCTCCATTGGTAAAGTTGGAGTGCAGCCAGCCAGGACACAGTGTGGTGATGTCAAACTCTACCTGCACATGGCTGCAAAGACTGCGGCTCTGGAGCCCCACTCAGCCTGTTGAGGTGGTGGCAGTTTGACTTGCCAAGTCAGATTTCTTGTACTTTGTACAAGTCAGAATGCCCAACCTTATCACTGGTAACTGACTCTAAAGAGGGGCTCAGGAACGGGAGAGCACAGGTTTTCTCTTTATCAGATGCCTTTAAAGCCGCTTCACATCCCTGTGATGGCTAACACCATTATGAAGATTGACAGTTTCATCAAGAAAGCAAAGAAGAAAATCTGCAGACAATAAATGGGGGCTATGCTGGGCCCTGCTCTGTTTATCTCCATAGTGCTTCCTGGGCACTGAGCTGGGAGCTGGGGGGCCCTTCCTCAGGACTTGAGGACATGTGTCTTGTGTGTGTGTGTGTGTGTGTGTGTGTGTGTGTGTGTGTGTGTGTGTACCTTTGAGCAGTAATAGGTAACTTGAAAACTTACTGAGGGAAAGCTCAGGAAAGTGTATAGACAGACAGACCTGGGGGTGGGGGTGGCTTGCCTTCCCTTACATGAGCAAACTGGCAGGGTTGTTCAGCCTCTCTTCCTCCTCTCAAGCTGAAATCCATCTCACACTGCAAATATCTTAGCAAAGCGGTCAAACCAGAGGCGCTCAAGTGTAAAACTCAAACATGAATTTATAGACACACAACTTCTCGGAATTGTTACCAGTCACCTCCAGCTAGTGACTGAGCCCCCAGCCTCTTTCTTACCCCCAAGTCAGCTGCAAGTGAGGTCAGTGGTCTCTGTGATTCCATACCACACTAACCTTCCGAGGCCACTGGAAACCCATTCTCACTAAATACTTATCAAGGATCACTAGGCACCATTGCTGGCAGCAGAAGGAGCAGTGTGGTCCCCAGGACTGAATCTTGTTGCTAACACTCATCTTCCCCTGAGGCTTGAGTTTAGCCCAGTGACCCTTCATAAATGAGATGGTGACCTCCATGGGGCTATTCCTAAAGCTTCTTTTGGAAAGTGTCCTTCTCACACTCAGACGTGATGCTTGCCACCCAGTCTTACTCATAAACATCACATTCTTTTATAGAAACAAAGGGGAGAATTGGATGCTTCAGGAAGGAGACTTTTGCCAACGAAAGCAATTCTGGGTTAGTTTGTGTGGTAGCCAGGGAAATGCATTGAGCAGGGTAGAACATGTCTGTTGTTCACATAACCTACATACTGCTTCAGAAATGTGTGATTTCCAGCATGTCTTAAAATAAGAAGCGGTTGTTTGATTTATCTCCCACAATGGTATGGTATTCTCCTTCTAAGTGGCATTTCATTTGCAAGCCAGGCACTGTAAATTTGAACTGAATATGTAAGTAAATACTCCTTAAGGAGATGGCATGCTGGCTGGCCTCGCCAGAGAAGATGCTACTGAAAATGAAGTTGGTTTGGGCGAAAGCTTAGGCATCTGACATACTTTGGAATCCGAAGGGGTCATGGTAGTTCCGGTGCCAGCCAAGCAAATTCAGAGTTAGTCTGAGCTATAATTATGGAGGGTTGCACAAACAAAGTAGTATTGGGGTTGTAGCTCCCACATTTGCCCCCAAGCACTCAGAAGTACATTGGAGCCGTTAGGAGTTTGCTTTGAACTTCACGTTTGGGCACGTTGCCTGGTTGCACGGCAGCTTGGTGCATTATAGCTATTACTGTGGCATCTCTGCGTGGCAGTGACAAAGACAGTGACAGTGTTTTATCAAGTCCTAACAAGATTGCCTCCGTGCATAATTGTTAAACTAAAGGGCTGTCGATCCACTGATGTGGAACAGGCGAGAAGCTTAAAGAATAGAGAAAACCCATAATCGCAGAGTAACTTGTATTTCTGATTTATTCTGATTTATTATTTATCACATCACGGTTAAAACAATTTCCTACGGTTTTGTGTATTTTTAATATTATTTTGACATTGAATTTTCACCTAATGCAAAGAAAGGTTTCAGCAACTTTTTGAGCATTTATATATGCAGGTAGTTAGGGGGGTGGAAATCCCTTTTTTATTAAGATACAGGATGCATGTTTATCAAAATTCATCTCAGATTCCATTTAGAAATAGAGATATCTTGGGTTTGAAAGAGCTTACTGAGCTGCGAAGAATGACAGATATTCCTGACAGAACAAAGTTCTGAATGATAAAAGAGCCCAACAAATGTGTATACCCATGTGGCTATAAATTAAGCAGCAGAAGAAAGAGTGGTGGTGGTGGTGGTGGTGGTGGTGGGCACAGAGCAAGCATTAAGTCAGAACATGAAGGAGGGAATACCTAGCGAGCATCCCTTTTTGCTTCTTGGGGAAGTGTGTCGCTCCTTGGCAGCCTGGTCCCGCATGGTGGCTGGTGTGAGAGCCCACCACCCTGCTGGAGTTCTACCAGCAGACATACAGAAAAGCTACAGCCCTCAAGGAAGCCACAGGCACAGCAGCAGCACAGTGGGTCCTGCAGAGAGCCCAGCTGAGAAAGTCATACTTCCGAGAAAAATGAAGAGTTATAAATGTTAGCTTAGGGTTCGGAAATGTTAAATTTCGCCGCTATGAGCAGCATCTGTCAAAGCCCCTCTGAAGAATGGCTACCAAATATGAAGACAGAGCTGACTAATGTCACCTTTATTTTAAGCACAGTAACTGGCTCCCTGGAATAATGGGTATGGGGTAGCCATTTGACAAATCCTGCTGGTGACAAGCACAGCATTCTGAATGCAGGGGGGTAAAGAGTGCCCTTTCCACCAGACTTCAGGAGGCCACAGAATCACCTGGAAGCGTATTCAAACAGATTGCGGGCTCCACTCCTATGGTAACTGAACCAGTAGAACTGTAAGAGAGCCTGGGAGTTTGTATTCGACAAGTTTCTCCATGGAGTGATTCAGGGGTGATCATTTGGGGACCTAGTTGAGTGACATGCTTACTGAGTTGGTTTTATTGGTGCCCAGACTAGTCTAAGAAAAGATCTGGACTTTACACCAAAAGATTTGGTTTTCTTTTCCTGATTCTTCACTTCTATCATCTTCCTGGTGAAGCCAGTTCTTCAAATACATCAGTGTAGACAGCCTGTGCTGCATGCTGCACTTGCCCCAAGGACACAGAGTAGTCGTCAGGGATGGGATGGCAGGTGAGTCCAGGAGCAAGAATATTAGACATCGGCAATGGACGTACTCTTCTTAGAGGTGGAAACAGCTGAATGTCCAAGGGATGATGAAAAGCAAGAGGGGAGAAAAAAAGCAGAAGAGCCAGAATTCACTGGCCAGGGTACCTGGATTGACTCAGCCCTCAGCAGACAGATAAGAACCTGACCTCCCACCCCTCAAAGATTGGGCCAGGTTCCTTCTCTTCCTGACGTTCAGTCGTCCCCCCCCCCCCCGTCCCTCCCCCCCACCCTCCCGTCGGCCAAGAAAACACAAACTTTCAGCAGTGGTATTGAACTCCTAAAAATAGAGTGGCAGAATTCTGTGTTTTGGCAAATGGGCAGAGCAGCTTTCTGGCTAAAGTGTGATCGGGAAGGACAGAAGTGTGGAAGATTGCAATTCATCTAGTGCCCTCTACTTCAAAGCAAACATCAGCTAATGGATGTTTTCATATTTTCTTACAGTTTACTGACTTTTCCCTCTTCACATATGCTTACATGTGCACTGTCCTCCCAAAGAGATGGAGAAATCACTACTCACCTCTGTGGAATTCCTTTCTGGTCAGCAGTAGACTTTCAACCATCTTCCCACCAGTCCCGCTAATTCTTGTTTTTAGATTTGGAAACTAGGTCATAGAGAGATAATCATTAGCATAAGATGGCCGGCATTTCTCGAACCTTCCAAAGGTCAGCACATGCATTGTCTCGTTTAACCCCCGCATCAACCTTCTAGAGCCACTCTTAAAATCTCCTTTTTTTATAGATGACAAGATGGGGGTAGGTTAGAGAATTGACTCAAGGTCATGGAGCCTCATAAATTGAACCAGGCTCAAACTTAGCTTCTTCAGCACCGCTTTAGGGTCCCATTATTACTGTGAACAGCCTTGCTTAGGATCCTTCATTGTGTTCAGAGAAAAGCGAGGGCCCTAAAACCTTGATTTTGCAGAGCCTGTTTGTCTGTGGTCTCAAGATAGGGTGCACCTGTCCTTGGTCACGACAAGAGAAGACAAATGAAAGTGACTGTTTTAGACCTGAATGTGCTATCCCTTTGCCCATAGAAAGGAAACATTTTTGAATGTTTGTTTTTCCTAATTGTGTGTGTTAAGTAAAGTGATTGGACAAACAGTCCTCTCCTCCTGCCTGGTAATCTGTCATAAATCAACCTTCAGATGTTAATAAAACAAGTCAAGACTGACAAAGGAAGTTCCATTTGTATTTTAAACTCCCAATTCATCAGGGTCTCCTCCTTCAGATCTTCTGTGAGAGTGTCCTTGGTCTTAATGTAGCTGCAAGATAAAACGCAGATAAAAGAGCCATTGTCTCAGAAGAGCATTAATAAAAAATGAATGTTGATCCTAATTGAGGAGTATTTAAACATACAGATGGAAGCAGTAGTCTGCAGGGAGCAGCTGAGTCTGTTAGCATCTGACTCTAGCTAGTCTTCGTCCTCTTACTACAGTGCCCTCACTGGGCAGATACCTTGTGAGAATGCAAGCTGTCACCGTGAAACTAGAAAGGAAGTGTGTGTGTGTGTGTGTACGTGTGTGTGTGTGTGTGTACGTGTGTGTGTGTGTGTGTGTACGTACGTGTGTACTACCACAAATAGCTAGCTTGATAGCTGTTGTTCTTATTTCTAAAAAAAAAAAAAGTGCTGTTTTCCTCTCTCCTCTGTCTTTTCCTAAAGTATTTAATTGACTCATCTTCTACTATTTGTCTATTTACATTTATTTGTCCCTATAAACCTGGTTTTGAGTTCCCCTTACATCTGTTTGGATGGATGAAACAGGGGGCTTCCAGGGGCCAAAGGTAGGCCAGTCTGAATAGCATCTACAGTGGACTATAAGCCAAAGAACAAAACAAATATCCAGGAGTCTATATTAGTATAAATAAATTATTGAGTAAATAAATAAACAGGAGAAAAGAAAAGGCTCGCCTTGAGAATAATTTCAATTAAAAAGTAAAAGGATTTTTTTTAAGATTACCACTTGAATTCTACTGTAATAATCGCTATATGCAAGATCCACCAGTGAACGCTCTATTATGAGTGAAAGTTTAAGGAGAGATGTGATAGGTACACTGCCCAAGTATCTCCCCCATTTACATATTGATGCTTCAGAGGTTGTGAGGTGTGCACATATCTACCAAGTCTTTGATGCTTCTTTCTCTAGGAGGTGGAACTTCATTCCTTTACCAGAGTGTGGACTGGACTTTAGCATGTACCACCTTAGCCAGGAGACCCAGGTTGCCATCATCAATAGTAAGATATTGGCATCATGCACTCTGTTATGTGATGCAGGGAGTGGACACAGCACCTCTTCACTATTCTCCCCCTAAGTCTATAGTCTCAGAACAAACGTAAGCTGGTGGGTGTTGTGCTAGACCATCATTCATCAGATTGTCAAGGTCACGCAGTAGTGTGGGACCCATGCTCATTGCTTTGCTGTGTAAGTAAATGTCAACATTAGAGGAAAGCAGGCTCAGGGTTGACAGAACTTGCTGCTTGTAAGTTTTCAAATCCATCTTTCAGAATGTTAAAAGTAAACTAAAAGTAAGACCCATTAAGGACATAAGAAAGCTAAGGCAAAGGAGAATTTAAAATGAATCCTATTCGTCCACTCATTTATTTATTAGTTTGTTCATTCATTTGTTCATTTATTGAAGTAGTTCCTGTCAGACATTGCTGGCTGCTGAGGGCATAGTGGCTGAGAGCTTCAGCACAGGATCTTCCTCTGCGGCTCTCTCCATGGTGCTTGCTTTCAAGAAGACTTCTGATCCCTGCTTACTTTGATTGATGCCATAGCCAAGTGGGGCATGGAGAGACTTGACCAAGTGCTGAAATGGGTCAAGTGGATGCTTCCAGAAGCACACAGGAGAGGAGGTTCACCTGGTTTGTCAGAGACCAGGCGGGATGAGCCCGCTTGTTGTTTGGTCCTTCGTTTCAAGGGGTCAGTGTTTTCTGTGGGACTGGCATATTCATTACTTATTTTCAAGGTCATTTCACCCTAATAGCTTCCAAATACTTTAGAATAATACTGAAGTGCTTCCTATGTGCCTCAAGTCCTGGATGCTGCAGTCTTAGGGATTGTGTTGTTGTTTTATTTGGGGGAAGAATTTTTGGGGGTTGGAATCAGTTATTTAGGGTTTTGTATGGCAACAAAAACAATAATGCCTTAAAGCATATAGATAACAGCTGTGGTTTAAAAAATTTGCATATCAAAAATATATTAGTCTTATTAGAGTACATGAAAATTTGATGCTAATTCACTAGCTGAAACCAGTGCAAATATTTACCTAAAAGTCTTTTCACTGCAGTAATTTTGGAGCAAAAAACTTAGAAATGATCTAAACATAGTGAGAAAATGATAAAAGTGATCTCTGGCATATCTATATGATAACATAGGCATTAAAAATATGAGACACATATGTATATTGATACACACATGTATGACCATATGTGAAAACAAGACTGATAATTACATGAGTAGAGGTATTGAGGTATTTTTTGTTTTTAATTTTTTCTAAATTTTGTGCCATCAGTATGTATAATTTTATAATTAAGATGAAACAGTAAGGTATTAATTTTTTGAGGTATATTCTCTGTTTATTTTTGAGACAGGATCTCATTAGACTAGCCTTGAACTTGAGATCTTCCAGCCTCAGCCTCCCGAGTACTAGATTTCAGGCATCCACCAACATGCACAGACCCTATCTCCCAATGCTGGAAATTGAACTTGGGACCAAATACATGCTAGGCAAGTGTTCTATCACTGAGCAATATCACTAGACTTCCTAAAAACCCTTTTTCTTTTGAGACGGGGTCTTGCAAAGTTGGCCTTGAAGCATCTGCTCTACTTGTAGCTCAAGCAGGCCTGGAATTTACCATTCTCCTACCTCAGCCTTCTGAGTGGCTGGGATTAGAGGTCTCTCTTACCAGCCTTGACTGAATGGTGTCCATAAAGTTAGTGGTAGAAAAGTCTCGGGATTTCTAATACATGGGTTGAATAATGTTTAATACTGTAATTAAAACGAGTCCTTCTAGAGCTCTGGAAATGTAGCTTCAGTCTTCTGTCATAGATGATATTTTCAGATTAACTGTTTCTGTATGCTGTTTCTTCGTGCACTTCTAAATATATCTTTGATGGTTTTCCACAGGGAAAAAAAAGCATTGTGTCCAAAATAGATATAACTTCATGGCATGGCATTTAGCCCACCAAATGTTTTCTCTCTCACTGCTTACAAGTTGCACACATTGCAACGTATTTGGCCTGTGTAGCAAGTGAGTACAAGTATCTCAAAGTACTGATAGTCTTATTAAAAACATCTGGAAATCCTTTGCTTGAGATTGAATATAAATTGGAAAACAGTACATTTCTGTGTTGGCCATTCTCGTGTGGCCATCTGATCTAATGGGAGCAGCTACACCCATCATGATTCTGAAAACTTGACCTGGCCTAGGCCATTAGGCATACTGGGGAACACCTGATACCAAGCACTCAGGTGACAAGTCCAGTATGGAAACACCAGTTCTTAGACTGCCCAGCCCCATTTGCAGGAGGGTGAAGACTGTCACCAGAGTAGAGATGCCGGGGGCAGCAAGGTCAGTGACAGCAATACCACAGCCTGGGATGAGCCTGGACCCAGAGTGAGATGGGGTGGGGAGACCCAGGGCCACGACTAGGAGAGGGAGTCGGCATGCACAGGAGTTCTGGAAGTGGTCTTGGGAGGCATGATTCTGCATTCTTTGCAGACACCCCCCCTCTTCCCCTTGGGATGTATTCAGCTGTAGCAAGGCAGACTCCTAACCCTTAACCCTGGCTTGTTCTGTTCTCTTGAAAGAAAATGAACAAGTTGAGTTACATGGTCTTTTAAAAATAATAATAATTCAATTTATCTTTCTTAATGCCTTTGGGCTATAGAATTTTGAAAACAAAAGTAGGACTGTAGAGATGGTTTAGACCATAACATGAGGATGTAGTTTTGATCCCCAGAACCCACATAAAAATGATGGGCATGGTGCTGTGTGCTTGAAATCCTGGTGTCAGTCAGATAGAGCCAGACAGACATCTGGGGCTTGCTGGCTAGCCAGTCTAGATTATTTCGTGGGACCTAGGCTAATGAGAAACTCTGTCTCAAGAAAAACAAAATATGGGTGATGCCTGAGGAATGATGCCCAGGTCTGTCCTCTAGCCTCTACACACATGTGCATGCACACTTATTCTCACATGCTTGCACACACAAACACACACTGAATGAATAAACAAATGGAATCTGTGCATTTTATTTATACCCTCCCCCCATAAACTGGATGAAGTAAATGAACAGTGTAAATTAAGTTGCCCATTCTCCTTGGGTTTATTTAATACTTGCCTCAAAAAAATTCAAATATGAGTTTGATCCTAGGAAAATATACACTACAGATAGAGCTTTAGTCACATGGCCTTAGCTCCCAGTGTCCAGAACAAGGGTCACCAGAAGTAGTGTTGCACTCCAGGCCTTCTTCTCAACATCTCTTTATCATATGTCCTCAAACTGAGACCATTGAGAGTCAAGCAAGACTGGGTTCTGGAGTAGGTCAGGAAACAGAGCAGGTACCACCAAGCATCATGGAGTTCTCTCTGACCTGCTCACGGCCTCTCATTGAGCCTTGTTTACCATGCTTTTCTTGTGGTTTGTGACAGATAAGAACCGTATTGATTCCCAGCATCTGCTGGCAGTAACCTTTGAAAGGGCAGGCAATGCATCACCACAGAATTTTATCTATCAATATTGGAGTAATAGAAAGACAGGGATGACATCTAATCACAACAGGGCTGGCAGATCATAAATCTGAGCTGATATGGGACTAGTAATGGGCAGTAGGAAAAAAAGGAGGACATGGATTAACATCTGGATAAAGTCGGGAAAGGACAGGACATTCAGATGGAAAGGACAAGATTTGGCTGTAGGAGAAATACTAAATGGTGATGGTCATCCTCACAGAGGCCCAGAGATGTTCAGTCTTTACAGCCTTAGTCTTCTCAGCCTGTAAAATTGCTTTGACAATGCTCTAGGGGATTATACAGAGTTTGGGGAGATTGTGTGTTCTCAGAGTGTGGTCCCTGATTCGGCAGCATCCTCATAACTTGGAAAACTCTTTGTTCTTGGACCCCACCCCTTACCTGAGCTGAGACCCAGCAGAAAATCTCAAGGTAACCTTGAGACAAACAAAATGAGAAAACTCAGGAACCCAACTGGTTCCTGGAATAGGGCTAGTGTTCAAAAAAGTAGCATAGAATTGATGATTCACTATTTCTGTACTTTATTCTACCATTAATGCCCAATAATCTACTCTATGTATGAGCCCCTCATTCCTCTAGCATTTTTTATTCACAAGGGAATCATGCAAGGAATGGAGAAATTAATGGTGAAAGCAAACATTTTTAATATATCAACAATGTCATAAAATTAAATATATGATTCCTAGGCTAGCAAGATGTTTCAACAGGCAAAGGTGCTTTCTGTCAAGTCTAAATTCAATCCCTAGAATCCCCATGGTAGAAGAATACATATTCCTCTAGGTGTCCTCTGACTACTACCTGCATGCCATGGCCTGCTTGTACAAACTCCCACATGTGTTCTCTCCTTCCCTCCCTCCCTCCCTCCCTCCCTCCCTCCCTCCCTCCTTCTCTCTCTCTCTCTCTCTCTCTCTCTCTCTCTCTCTCTCTCTCTCTCTCTCTCTCTCTTCATTAATTAATTAAAATATAACAAAAATAAATAAATATACTGATTCCTGCACTTCTCTGGATGATGTGGCTGGAGGAGGCTAGCATTCTAGAGGTTAAGTTCTATGTGTGCTTTGGACATATTTAGTGCTTTTGACATGCCGGGAAGCTTCCATCCTGGACAGTGAATAGTGCTACAATTTAATAACATAAATGGAGTCTGTCTGATTCTGCAAAGGAACAGCCTTCCTTGGGGCTCAGAATATATAGTCCCTTCTGCAGTTACACTCACAGTATTTTTAATCATTTCATGTTTTTATTATAGTCCAAGTACAAGGTGCTACAAAGAGTCCCTGGTGCTGGCAGTCACTCAAAAATTGACAAATCTAAAAAGTGAATAGCACAGCAAGTAGCCCATTAGGGATTTTCTTTTTCTTTTTCTTTCCCTTCTTTTTCTTTATTTAAAAAAAAAAACTTTTTAAAAACGAAAAACTACCTTATAACATTGGAAGGGTTGATTTTGGCATCTTATCCATGAAAAGTAGTCGTAATAAACTTCCCCCAATTGTTGATGCTTTCTCTGCAGAAATTATGGCTGTGCACAACTGTGAGGGTTTAACTGTTTCCGTGAAGCTCGTAATTCAGGCTCTAAATGTGACGAGCCTGACTGCCCAGAAACCTAACGACTTTTTTAAGAGACTGGAATTCAGAACATTATTCTCTCTGAAACAGCACTGGTAACCCAGCAGAAGACTGCTTGGAGATCTGCTCCTGCTGTCGTAAAGGCGTCTGGGCACGCCAGTGGATTATTTAAAAAAAAAAAAAAAAGGCTGAAATCTCTTGTATAAGAACCGCTTTGTTAAAGGAATGATGTGGGAGCCAATTGCAATTGCAGGATGAAAAGGAAGGGAAGCCAGAATCCAGGGCATGGTGGCGACTGTGTTGCTGCGCCCTCCGTGCCCAAATTAAATGTATCAGTAAACATATGTGGGAGTTAAGGTTCTGGGTCTATAAGGCTTCAGAGTGATAGAACAGACCTTCCCAAACTGAGCTTCTTACTTCTGGGTGAATTCTTTGCTTTCAGAGGAAGTGTCCTTTTCTTCAGCGAGCACTTCCTAAGGATGCTATTAGCCTGCGTCCGGGTGGCAGTGTGCAGTTACTCCAGCCGTAGAGAACAAGCCAGAGGTCCAGGATGGTCTACGGATGTTCATTAAGAGGCGGTGAAAAAAAGTGAAACCATTGTTTATCTTTTCTTCCCTTGAGCATTCTACCAGGCTCTTTCCAGACCTGATTCTTTCTGCCTCCAGCTGAACACGCTTATTATTTCCCTTAAACTTCTGTTTATACCGTTACCTGTATTTTTGCAGCAAATTTTATCTGCTAGGCAGAGTGAAAAGGCCTGCTGTAATGGGTACTGTCACTTCTTTTTTTTTTTTCCTCCCTCCAAATCATAGAGTTGGATTTCATCACTTGTAACAAACCTCAGCAGCCTCTTTTCAGTTTTCATTTTGGACCACTTGCTTTGTTTCCCGACTTACTGGTTTTGTCGTCACTGGCTTACTGCTCACAAGCTCGGAACAGACAGGCAAACCAAATAAGCAAAAATTTAACTAGGGTGCTGGAGCCTGTGAACTGACAAACCCCACTATGTGTGACAGCGCTGACTAGCAGTGGTTGTTTTTGTAGCTAAGTGCACAGTAATCTATTTGCTGTGGTCACAGGCAGCTGCTTAGGGAGTGGAGTTTGCAAAGGATGCTAGATTCCAGTATCTCCTGACTTGGTGAATGGTCCATGCCAATTTATCTTCTGACATATCTGTTTTTAAACATGTGTCTTCCTGGAAGCTGACCTCACTTGGTGGTGAGGATTCCCGACTCTCTTTGTCCAGTGACTTACTGAGATTTGTCGGGTCCTTAAAACAAGTTGTCTGTGTGCCTTTTCCTTGGGTCTGCCCTGCTTTAAGCTATTGATTTCATGGTTCCCGTGACACATGTGTAAGGGAGGAACAACAGTGAGAGCTACCGCACTCTGGACTGAGGTCCTCAAACTCCTGTTAAATGCAGATTCTGACTGATAGCTCTGGTTTGAATTTATGCATGTTTTACAATCACCCAGACATTATTAAAACTGCTAGTCAACCACACAGAAGACTTAAGCCACAGGGAGCAGAGGAGGCGGACTGCCTCGCTATATTTAGGTGCTAACAGATGCTACAGAAAGCAAATTGCATCTCATGACTCCACACCCTATAGCCATGAATATCTATAAGGGAAGTACAGACCAGGCTTAGTGGGTTATTAAAAAGGGAGAGAACACAAAGTCGTTGGGGTGGATCTAGGAGGAATTAAGAGGAAGGGGGGTAAATAGAGTTAAAATACATTGTATGCATGTATGAAATTTTCAAACAACTCCTAAAGTATTGTATTTAAAAAACACATCTAAGTAGTGAGCACTGGAAGTTACAAGAAGTGTGTGTCTTTTGCCATCTGACTTCTTTTATTTCTTTAATAAACTTCTTTTATTTATTTAGCCAGTGTAGCGCTGGCTAGTCTGGAACTCGGAGATCTCCCTGCCTCTGTCCCCAGGTGTTCGTGTTAAAGGGATGCAGCACCATACCCGGCTTTCTGACTTCTTTTAAAGTTAGCCCTTGCTGCCCTTCCTTAAGGATGCTGAGCGTAACTGGCGTTGAGCTGTAGGGCTAATGAAAATCGAGCTAAGGACCACTGAGCCCTTTTGCTGGAGGCTGACTGGCTGGTGGTAGTACCCTGGTGCCTAGCCCCTATGGGTCTGTCAGTTGCCCCCTTTCTCACAGCTTTTCTCTGCTCACTCTTCCATTCATGTCCTATCTCTCAGCTCTCTGGCTGATGTCCCATACTGGTCTTCCTTCTTCCAGCCCCACTCCCTGTCCATATACAACTTGTCTTCCAAAGTCCAGGTGTGATCGTATCAGTCCCTGGATTTAAATCACTCCGTGGCTCTCTATTAATAATAAGATAAAGCGTAAATTCCCTAGCCTGGCATATGATGTCCTTCAGTATCCAGCCTATGACCCCTCTTGTGCTCTTTCTTCAGGACATATTAGAATCTTTACAGTATTTTTAACAAGCCAGGATCTTCTCAAACACACCCTTCCACTCCACCCCCCACCCACCCATGCTCCCCTGTCTAGAATCCACAGTCCACTCGTGTGAGATGGGCCTACGGTTCTTAGAACACAATGATGATATACTTACATGGGGGAGGGGCAGACAAATATTAGCACATTGTTGTCTGTATATGTATGTGTGTGTAGAGCTGTCTGTCATCTCTCTCCCCTAAAACAGAGCTGTGCAACATAAAGACAGTAAAATGATATGTTTGCTTCCTTGCTTTCTAGCCTTACTAAAAAATATTCTATTGTAAATCATTTCTAAAGCTTAAAACTAAAATTATAGAAATGCTTTAAAACGTTTTAATTCAAAAGCCTATGTGGCATATAAATATCTAAAGATGTTTGGACATTATATGGCCTAGTTAATTTCAAAAATTGAGAGTGTCCAGGGCATGTGATGTCCTAACAGATTCTTATTTAGTAACCTCATTCAGGTTCGGTCATTTACTGAGCACCTGTCATATATGGTGACACTGTGTTCTATTTTAGGGATATAAAGAAAAATAAGATGACACTAAAAATACTTAAAGTAATAGCTTTGGTAAATAACTTTTTTATTTGGGGAGGATACACAAGAATGAGGAGCTAAAAATAATTAAAATAACATTAAGTAATTTGGGATATACACAACTCAAGTTTAGCATGCTGCTATATCAATTTATAAAATTGCCTCAGATCTTCAAATGAGAATCCATTGGTTCTCCACATAAAGGAGACATTTTCATGTCCTGTTTACATGTGAGGAAACCTAAGGCTTAGAGAGTTGAAGCAGCTGGCCCCAGGGCTAGCTGGTAAGGGCAGAGGTAGCATGGACCCAGTGGAAAACCAGTTCAGAACAGCACGCTATAAACAAGTGGAACAGCCAGTATAATGAAGAGTGGGACTGATGAGTACAACTCCCTGTGTGCCGGAAGTCAGGAGCAGGCTGTCAGTCACAGAACCTGTATAAAAAGCTGGTCTTGGTGTCAGCGTGTTTGCAGTCACAGCACCGTGGAAGCTGAGGCATGCAGGTTTCTGGTGCTGTCTGGCTGGCCAGCCTAGCCAGCTTAGTGAATGCCGTCCAGGGAGAGACCCTGCCTCAAATCCCAAGGGTGGCTTCTGAGGAATAGCACCCAAGGTTGACCTCTGGGCTGCGTGCACTCACACATGAACACACCCACCCACCTGTACAATAACCCCACCCCACGCGAATGAAGAGCTAGTGGTTACACTCACACCTGCAGGATGGGTGGGAATTTCTCCAGGGTCAGCTTTTCTGCTTCTGTGTTTAGGTTAGTGATGGGGGTTTGATCCAGTGATAAAGTAAGAAACTACTGTCAATAGCCAACTAGTGTCAGATGCCAATTATGTATTGATTTGTTCCTACGTGCAAGGGTGTATTTTTACCTAAGAATATCTATTAGTGTCAGAGTATAATTGTCAAGCTAAACCATATATTATTATTAAATTTTGTCTGTGCTCTTTTCTTTCCTCCAATGTCATATGAAGGGGGGAATTACACCCCCACATGCCACAGGAGAGCAGCACTTAGTGAAGGTTACATTTCTGGAGACCTCAGACATCCTAGACACACCCAGGAACTCATTAGTAAGCAGGAAAGGTCTCAGTGCCTGGTAGCTTTCTCCCAAGCTCTTGCACTTAGTAAGAAAAGAGGAAATTATGTGTGAGAAGTGACAGCCAACATTGGCCAGAAACAGCAGAGGACATAGACGGGCCTAACAGGCTAAGGTGAGTTAGAGAGGGCTCAGCCATTCCTGCTTATTTCCATATTTCATGGGGTCCTTCCTGTATTGAAGAATAGGACAAAGAAAGTGGCCGGTTTGCCAGTGTGGTGGAGTTTTTGTTTCATTTCATCTAGTTTTCGTTTTGGCATTTAGAAAGAATCAATTATGCACTCTGTAACTTTTGTACATCGTACCCCCTTGGTATGCCAGGTATCTGTGATGTTGATTGTGAAGTTTGCCAAGGAAGATGTTGTGTTGTATTGCCAGCTTAATGCTGTCTACCTGGGAAGATGGAAATTGCTCTCTGGACTTACTATAGGCTTATATAGAAATAAAGAGAGGCTACAGAGTAATTTTTGAATGCTATATATTGAGTCTAATCCCAGTGTCATCCCTCTGCCTGCATCTGTTAGTTGCCTCCTGATGTTCATATATACAGGTTAGTATGTAGTTTAACCTAAATGTTTTCTAATGAAAATGTTTAAACTTGCTCTCTGCTTTTCAGAGAATTGTGTAGTAGCGTCAGGTGGTGGTAAATGTGAATGGTCAGCTTGACAGAGTCAAGAATCACTTTTGGGTATACATGAGGGATTTTCTTGATTATATTAATTGATGTGGGATGACCTGTCTTAACTTTGGGCAGGACTATTTCCTGGGCAGGGGATCCTTAACCGTGTAAAATGAAAAACCGCAAACACTGGCGTGTGTTCATCCCTCTGTTTCCTGACTGTGGTTGCAGTGTACGCAGCGGTGACAAGTTCCTGTGCCTTGACTTACTTCCTTGACCATTACTTACTGGACTTACTTACTGGACCATAGGTCGCAGTAGGCCCTTTATCCCTTAAGTTGTTTCAGAGTGTTCTATAATCGTAACAGGAAAAGAAATTAAGACGGATGAATAACATCTAAACTTCTGAAGCTTAAAGTAAAAAGTCCAATGGATTTTAAAGATGTTAAAAATGTTAAAGATGTTAAAAAAATGCCTTAGTAATATAGACAGAGGTCATGGAGCTGATGCTGACCATGAATAGATTTGAAGGATATATAATCCTTTATTTAGCATTTTCAGAGTTGTGTTTTTTATAACACATACACTCACACCCAACATTTCTTCACTCAAGTCTCCTTATAATCCTGTTAGAGAGATACCATTTGCCCAATTTAAAAATATAGAAAAACTCAGGTTTACAGATTTCCATCACCAGGAAGCTTCCAACCATAGCACAGATCCCTGTTTTAAAGTCTAACACACTTCTCCTTTCTCCTCTGCTGCCCCCTTACTCCTGAAAAACAAGTCATGAGTAATGAATGCCCTTATCACTTATCTCTAATTTCAGTGATGATTAATCAGCAGCCCACACTTGGATGATACTAATCAAGTTATTTGTATAATGGCACCAATTTGGATCGTTACTGTGCATATCTGCCTGACATGGGCTTGGCACCGGGCAATCAGCACGCATGAGAGTGGAATCTGGAAGGAAGCTCCTTGGGCCACTGCCTGTCTCCTTTCACAATCCCATCCTCAAACTCTGGCTGAGCAGAGTTTCCTGAGTTGTGTGTCCTTCAGACTTAGCTGAGAACAGCAGCTCAAGCACCCAGAGGTTTAAAAAATAAACCACCCACCACTTGCTTTCTGACTGACAGACGATACAGTGAATCACCCACCAATAAGGGCCAATTTTCCAGCTAAGAAACTGTTGTTTCATATAATAGTCCAAAGCTGCTTGGCTTCCTGGTAGGAGATGTAAGTGGAATGTTGCGGCATTATTCAGCATGATGATTATCATGGATTTACAGCTGTTTCTCGAACAAACCACATTACACACACTTGGGACACTCTTTAGAATAAGAATGTGAAGCATCCCTCCCCTCCTGTCTCTCCACTTCTGTGTCTGTAGTAATGTCATTTGAAGCTGACATTCACCCAGAGTCCCTATCTGTTGTGCTCCAACTGAGAGCCCTACGTGCTTGTCCTGTCGGTTCTAAGCTTTAAACTTGGAAGGTTTTCAGTGGCTCTTGTTGGCAGGAAGAATGAATGAAGAGATGTTCGAAGAGACTGCTGTTACAGCCAAGTTTTGGTCACATAGACTTTTGATACTAATAAATGCCCTTGAAGCAGGTACTATAAATGCCTGAAGCTGGAGCTGAGCTGCTGAGCCTGGATCAGTCTGTAGAACTGAGCCTGGATCAGGCTGCAGAACAGACGTCTCCTCCCTAAATACTAAAGACCTGATTTGTGGGCTCTGGTTGGGGAGCTGATTTGATCAGTATTGCATATTAGAGCATGCCTATTGCTGATAGAAGGGTTGCTTGGCTTCAGATTCCTTTCTGTGCTGGGCATGTTGTTTGGTTTTATTCCTGAGTCATAAATGAGATGCTGTAGAGTCTTCCATTAGTTCCTCTGTTCTTTTAGCATCATAAAATGTAACGTCCTTTCAGTTACCTCAATGATACAGTGGGATTGTTAGTAGCAGCAGATGTAGGGCTAAACGTAGAAGATCAGATCCAACCACTTCTTAGTTTCCTTGTGTGCATATGGGGCACAATCAGAAGACAGCAAACAATGTAGGAGTATAGTAAGGTTTAAATGAGATAATATAAAAATGAAACATAATACCTAGCACATTGAAAACACCTTAAAAGTAAATTAGCTTTGGTTTTCATGCAGATGACTTGAATAGTGGTTCCTCTAGATAATAGTGGGGGTTTTCTTGATGCTAAAAAATTAATAGTAACAAGCACTTTAGAAAAATCATTTGGTTTTCTTGCCTCTAGACATAGAGAATAGCAGCCACTTCCCTTTTCTTCTGTATATATGTAGAGTTACAGTTCCTTGCTGTAACCTTGTGATTTTAAATATCTTACACTAATTGTTAATCTTTTAAGCCCCTAGGGGCAAACAAAAAGGAAAAAAAAACTTAGCTTTTAGTGAGTTGAAGCAAAAAGTGACCTAAGTTCAATCATGGTACCTTTTATCAAATGGAAAATGATATTGAGTTGGGTGTTAAAACATAGGGGAAATGCATATAACATCTCCATTGAGACTGGAGACTGGAGTTCTACAGAAATTCAATTTAGAGAATTTTTTGAGGCATAACTGGTAAGGGCAAGTGCTGAGTAGTATCCATCTCTGCTGTACTTACTGCTTAAGGGGACTGGAAAGACATGTTTCAGCCCAACTGACCCCAACATTCAGCCATGTCCACCTTGTTTGTGTGCTTTTTATTTCTAGGAAAAGTTAACATTGTATTTTTGTTGTAGCCCAGCCATGGCTACTGTGGGTGTATGTACTAAGTAGTTCTGTTCTGGGTAAGAGGAAAATCCATACAGGAACAGCAAAACATAATGTTTGTGTTTTGGGGTGGTCGTCAAGTGTTTTAACAAGTAATTTGAATCTCAGTCACATAAGCCCTTCATTTCCATTGTGGATAGCTGTGGTTTTAGAACTGGAGATAGTTCTGTTACCTAAATTAACAACAACCCTTTCCTGACATCTCAGACTTCAGCTAATCTGGGGTCCAAGGAACCATCCTGAATAGACGCTTCATCCCCTCTCAGCGGCTAGCTACACAACCCACCCCTATATTGTATGCAGTTTTCTCCTTCATGGACCCATGCCTGTGGCCAGCAGGGGCATGGACAGCCCACTCTCACTCTGCAGAGCCGTCCGTCACTCAGCAGTCCCAGGGAACGGAATATATCTTATTATCAGTTCATTAGCAAAGTGGCCGACACAGAAGATCAACAGTTGGCCTTCAGCACAGCCCCATTTTGTGTGGGAGAAGTGTACTGCATTTTGAAAGGCTGGCGTAGCAGCCAGCCTTGAGTTGGACAGAAGCAGCGCCATCTAACCCTGTCCTTTCTTCTTTCGCCATAAACGCGCATCGCAGAATCGAGCCCATTGAGGAGAAATCACTTGCTCTGCCAACACAATTAGTTTTATAAGAAGCCTCTGTCTTCAGATTGTTCTTCTCCAAAGTCCAAGTTGGATGACTGCGGTTATTTTTTAATTAATATTTTTAAGAGCCACCCTCCTTCTCCCAAGAGCCTCTAAGCAGATTTAACAGGCTTAAAAGGACTCTTTCACAAGGTGACTTCAATGCCATCTCCCAAGCAAATAAAACTCCATTTGAGGGCTATGTTTTTTTACATCTAAAGCCTATCTAGTATGCGTGTGTATGGGGGGGTGGGGGTCGTTCTTCAGGGTCAGGCAGTATTCTTTCCAAATAAACAACAACAACAAAAAAAAAATGTTATCTTGTTGCTGAAGGACGAGACCATGCTATCCAGCCAGGAGAGTAAATGAAAGGAGTTAGGGATGTCTGGGTCCCTCCCCTTTCAGCATGAACAGCAGCAGGATTCAGCAATCATTCCTAATCTTTATGGTTTATTTTTATGTTCTTGTTTCTTTTGTTGCTGTTAGTTTCTTTGGTGCATGCATTTTAATTGAAAAGCTAATTCAGACCTTCGGGTTTCATGGCTGGTACCGCTCCGTAGACACATTCAGTGTAGTGACTCACACCTCCTCCCTTTGGGGATCAGACAAGCTTAAACCTTAAGCGTCATAATTGGCTTGGCCTTTTTAGTGGTATAGGCCCTGATTAAAAAGTGATTGAACTTGGAGTCTTTCAAAGGGATGGAGGCTAATGTGATGGTTGGAATTGAAGCAGCGCAGACACACATGCTCTGTAACTACTTTCTTTGTCACCATCTTCCCTGAAAAGGCTTTTCCTGTGTCTAATCAATGTTGCCTTTCACAGAAGAGACACCCATTCCATGTAAATGCAAGGTGCACTGTACTTGACCTCAGTTCCTCAGCCTCCATGCTGAAAGCCAAGAGACGAAATGGTAAAAATAGCTGGGTGCATATTTGTCTTTAAAGTTGAGATTCCGGTCACCTTTAGTTTGGCATGGTGTAAGGATCATTCCCCTGGGAGGGAAAAGCAGAAATAACTCTTCTTGCAGCTGAGATTAAAGAGTTTCATGGGGACAAGAAAAACTTTACATAATTCCTTACAGTAACTTTTCTCCTATTTTAAAACCAGACAGACTACTTTGCAGTTTGTAAGGTCAGGGTAGAATTATCAAAAATCTCTTCAGTCTGGAAGATGTGTTGGCCTTAGATCTATGAAAACCCCAATGCAAGGGCTGTGAAGGAGAGATCTTGCTGTGCTGTTTCATAGCTACCTCCACCCCAAGGAACTTCAAAATACAAGGGAGACGGGGAGAAAGGGGATTTGCAGAAGTAAGCCTTTGTGCCCCTTGGTGAGGCAGATGTTCATGAAGACCCGAGCTGTATGCAGTGCAGCGACACCTCTGTGAGCATCTGTATTCTCTGCCTGCTCCCTGCCCTTGCATTTTGGAGTTAAAGGTGAAATTCCATCTTTAACCCCCTTGTGGTTGTCTGAGCTGTGATTAATGAACTAGATGTGATTCCCTGCAGACCTTTTCAACGTGGATGAAGGATAGAATTTAAAAAATAAATAAACAAACAAACAAACCACGCCTTTTGCTTAATACAGCTTTTAAAATTAATGTCCATTTTTTTAATGCCAAGAAAACAAAGGGAATTTCTCGCAAGTGTGTGCAGCTTGCCACAATAGGCCTTAATTGGTGTCAAGGAGATGTTAGGATGAATGAGGAAATGCCCATTTAGCTGATAAGACTGAAAAGTGGGACCTTGTTATGAGCTGTCATCTCAGCATGTATTTAAACTATAGCAAAACTGAAACATATTTGCCATATAGATCATAATGACTCCAAAGGAGCCATTATGCTCTATTATGTAATTACATAATCAAAGCATGCATAGTAATCAGCTTTTGGAATTCAATGCTAATCAAACATACCTATACTATGTGTTTAAGCTAAAATAGAGAGCGTTAATTTGCCATTAGTCAACTAAACAAGAATGTGTATACAGAATATTCATGAATAGCTTAATGTTGTGTCAGATATTTTTTGTTTTGTATTCAGGGGAAATCAACAATTTTAATTGAAGAAAAGCCAGCACCGAGGAAGATTCCTCTTTAACTTGCCGTTCAGAAATTTGCCTCACCTTTTACTGATTATAAAGGGAGATTAAGAATAAATTCCGTGTTTTTCCTTCTAAGCTCAAGTGACACAGCAGCGATTAGAGAACAGTGGGTACTTAGGAGTGTCTAGCCACCTCTGTGTGTAGGACACAGTCTTAGAAATACCGCCTAAAAACACGGCAACGCCTTCAGAACAGCAATAAAAAGTGAGCGTATCTCACTTTTACAATTAGAATAAAATCAATGCATGCTATTTAGAAACAGGCAAGAGTCCTTGGGGACTCTGTCAGGAATATGTCCTGTCCTGTTGCTTGCCCTGTGGTTTTTGGCACATCTCTGTCCAGGGCCTAGGTCTGTCAGGAAGAATTGCTCTTGGAGGTTTCTTTGGCTTCTCTGGATAAAGAGGTTGGGACAGTGTTTGGGTCAGTGTCAGAGAGATCTTTGTCCATGTAGTTACTGTTTGTCTGTAAGCTTATGGCCTGTGTGGCTTGTGGTCATAATTGTTTTGACCATTAAGAAGATGGAGCTGGTCCTTGGAGCAAACAGTCAACATTCTGATTTTACTTTGGGGGACAGAAAAACATGGATGAGGATCAAAAAGGTTAACAGAAGCCTTGTGAGCCACAGACAGATTGATTGCTTCTGATTTTAAATAAATATTCAAGTATTCATGAAGGTTGGGATATTGCCTCCCTTAAAAATAAAAAATTGTATTTGTTTTGAAGAGGTCATCCCCTTAACCTTTAACCCTGGTTGATGGAACTCTCTTTTGGGACATGGCTTTCACTGTCTCTCATCAGTATGTAGCTGACTCAAAATGCTACTGTCGTGTTTAAATGGGACTGAATTCTTTCATCAAAAGCTTTCGTGGCTTGAACTTCAAATAATTTATTTTCAAATTACTTTTACTGTAATTCTTATTAATTCAAATAGGTTTCTGATTTGATATAAAACTCTGTAAATGTAGGGAACAGTTTAATGAATTGAAAGATAGGATTGAGTCTTTTAAAGGAAATGTACAAAATATGCTGACAATAATTGCTTAGATAGAAATCAAATCTTAATGGCTTTGTTAATGATTTGTAGCACATACTGTGTTTACATTGACTTGAGGGAACATATGCAGTTAGAAAGATTTCTCCCTCTGGGTTTCAACAGAATCTTAATTCTTTTGTTTCCTCTTCTGAAACATACTCATCTCTGTTCTGGCTCTTGGAAACTTTAGCTGGAACTGCAGTGCCTCTGCTTGTAATAATGGTCTTACTCGGTCAAGACGGACTCTCTTCTTCCAAGTTGGGCACATCTTTAACAGGGTAATAAAAATAGGACCCAATAGAAGTGAGCATAGGTAACAAGTTTCAGGTCACACAGGGCTCCCACAGCAATCGAAAATAAGCTTTCCAAAGACACGCAGGTGTTTTGTTTCTTTGAAAGTTTCAAACTTTGATGCCTCTTGGAGAATAAGAGTGAGTCTTTGATTGCTGTAAAGCTTCCAGAACTGGGCCTGGGGAGATGGTGGGAAAGAGTGCTTGCTGGTCAAGCATGGGGCCCCGAGTCTGAATCCTCATAACCCACATAAGAGCTGGGTGTGGCTACTAGTGCCTATATCGGTGGCTAGGGAGAGCCAAGCAGTCCTGGGTGCCCACTGACCACCAGTCTAGCAAAAACATGGTGAGCTCCAGGTTCAGTAGGAACCCCTGCATCCAGGGAGATTGGTGGAGTGATAGAGCATGGCACCCCATCCTCCTTTGGCCTCCACACCTGCTGCACTGGCTAATGTGCACTGGCTAATGTTCCTGCACACAAGTACATGCATACACAGTATATTTAAGAAATCTACTTTTGGGGACCATAGTAAGGGCTTTAAGTCCCTGACTTCATCATCATCAATGTGGGTTTTCTTTTAGCCATCTACATTTGGGGCTTGGGTGCCTCCTGTTTAGACAGTAACCCTGCCAAGTTAATGCTACAGTTTCAGTTTTTCCTAGAGCCGGGATGGAGACAGTTTCTCTAATATGATTTAGCTGCTGAGGGAGAAGGCCAAGGGCTTTATGTATTGCTTCTTTGTGCAAACCACCCTCCCAGTTAAGTGTCATGGTGCCCCTCTGTGTGTGTGGGTAGGTGGGAGTTTCCATAGCTGCCACGGCATTCGCTGAAATCTGTTTTAACAGTGACTTGACCTTTCATTATGGGCCTGACTGGGAAAA
The DNA here is from genome assembly GCF_049852395.1 of Peromyscus maniculatus bairdii. Classification (NCBI taxonomy): domain Eukaryota; kingdom Metazoa; phylum Chordata; class Mammalia; order Rodentia; family Cricetidae; genus Peromyscus; species Peromyscus maniculatus. Next base: position 44,802,438 of record NC_134858.1, read on the forward strand.
CTCCCCCAGTTTTATTTGTTTTATTGTTTTAAGTGTTGTATTTGTTAGCAGCCAGGCAGCAAGGGCGAGAGCTCTGGGCATTGGCAAATGCCCACCGTGCCCTGGTAATAAAGGCTTTCTCTGGGGGCAGAGTGCGCTGTGTGCTGAAAGGAGGAGGCAGTAGTAAACAGGTACTTTGCATTCAGGACGACCTCTCTCTCATCTTGAAGTGTGTAATTGTGTTCAGGATAAATTATGGAAATAAAAAAAAATCACAAGTTGCTTATAAGGAAATAACCCTCTTTAAAAACAAGCAATATTTCCAAGGCAGAACCAGAGGGACCTTAGCAACCAGTCCTGAGATGTTGGTTGGTGAGCAGGGCCAGGAGAAGGGAGTTATCTTCCAGAACAAGGTTCTACCACCTCTTAGCTCAGCCACTTAGCTGAATCATGCTAGGCAACTTCCTCAAATCAGACTCTGGAGTTGAATCTTTATGGCAGAAGTACTGAAAACCCCAGAAGACTAGGAAAGGGAATGCAGCCAGTGCCCCGTCCAGCACTGGGGACATCTTAGTTCTTCTTCCTGTTTCTCACTTCCACCTTTGAGATCTTGTCACTTGTCACTTCTGTATGGACATATTGCTGATTAAATGGACAGGAATGGAGTCTAGCATTTTGTGCAATGCCACCTAAAGGGAGTATTTAACAAAATGATGTTTTAGAAAAGAGTCTCTGAGCATTTATTTATATAAGTTAGAAACTGCTAATAAGGAACTTATGTCCCAACACCAGTCCTATCAAGATGCCATAAGGGTCACTGGTAGTCATCCAAGGTAGTTTTACCTTTTGTAGACAATAAGCTTTCTTGTCTTTGTAACTGTCCAAGAAGTGTCTGGTTTTTGGAGGATGCTTGCTCCTGAATGAAAGGCTCTCTTTAATTTAGGTCTTTGTTTTTAGGAATTACAGAGCAACTCTGAAAGTTAACCAGGTGTGGTAGGGCATGTCTGTAATCCCAGCACACTTAAGTATGAAGCATTTGTGGGTAGCCTGTGCTACCTAGCCAGGAGCAGACCATTCAAGGGGACACAGCAAGACTCTTTCTGGAAGAGCGAACTACAGGGCTATCAGGATGAGGCACCTACCACCAAGCCTGAGTACTTTGATCCCTGGAACTCACTTGATGGAAGGAAATGCCTGACTCCAGCAAGTCATCCTCTGATGTCCACATGCACACACGAAGAAGTAAATGGAAGTGTGTGAAGAGAAATAGACAACAAAAAAACCCTGAAAGTTATAGGAAGCACCACTGTGATACTACAACTTCTGGTATAAATTAAAATTCAGTTTGATTCTGTCTCCCAAACTTCATCCAAATGCACCAATTAGCAGTTGGAAATGTCTACACATGCCAGCCATTGCTCCACCCTTAAAATAAATTACCTGGCTGTTAACAGCTTCATTTAATGACTAGATATTGTACCTGTTTGATTTCTTTTCCCCTGAACATGTACTGTTCCTGCCTTGACAGTATGTCAGCTAATTGAGTTTTAGAAAACTCTGAAGGGTTTTTAAATGCATTCTTTAAGGAAGATACCAAAGTTTCGTGTTTCGCTCCTGCTACACATGAGATTGCATTTTGTGACAACCTAATTGTCTCAACATTCATTTCAAGGGGGAAATTTATCAAGTCATAGTGTGTACTCTTCCTTTTGGAAGACATATTTGAGGATGTGAGCAGAAATCATTTTTACATAAAGGCTTCAGGCAGTAGGGTACTGACATACGTACTGTATTTTCCTCGCTGTCATTCAAGTCCTTTGCCGCAAATAAATAGGTCATTATTATCCTATTGCAGCCATCCATGGTGCCTCAAAGTATGGGGCTCTGTTTAATATAACTGCCATCCAGCTGACCTGTCTAATTTATTGGTGATTTTTTTAAAAGAATGACATCCTTGGGCCACCACCATCAGCCAAAGCACTTCGATGTCTTTCAGCCAAATATTTCATTATCACATAATTTTCCATATTGGTACGACAACCATATTATAGCATAGCTAGAAGTTGGCGTTTTTTTTCTTTCAGGCATTGGATTTTGGTCTTAATAATTAAAAAATAATAACTCCATGATGTTGACAACATCACCATGGGTTTGCAAATTAGCAAGCCAAGGCAAAAAGTTTACCTGAGTGACTTGGTCAATGGACTGGTCATAGAGTACCCCATTTTAAGTAATAATTAGGAACATGTAGATTGTGTTATCAAAACAAAACAAAACAAAAAACAAAAACTTTGACTTGATGTTGTCACTACCTTTGTTCTTAAAAATGCAAAACCATGCTTCACTCCTCTTGGTTCCCAACCCCCTACATTAAGGCTGCTATAAATATAGTAGCCTCTTCTCAGGGTACACTGTCCATAGAACTTCCATGAAGAACTAAAATTAAAGCCAATAGTACTTCCACAGAAACTGTCAGGACTGAATTAGCAGTAGCTTTAAGTCTCAGGAGCTGCAGAGTAGTCATTGGTATCCAAAGGGATTGATGCCTGTCAGCAGGCAGCCTCTGCACATGTACCTTCTACCGGTTGAAGACTTGTTTGTGTTACTAATACATTCCCTGCAGATGGAAGCAATCCCTTCCTGCCCCAAGAAGAGCCTGTTTGATATTCTGGTCCCCTCAATGCAAACCCCTTGGCTTTAACATGGTTTTACTCTCCCATTACAGTGTAATTTTTCCTTAATTGCCTTACCTGACTAAGTTACCCTGCAAACATACAGTGTCCAGTGTCCTGCTTTCTATTCACATTTATCCAAGGCCAGCAAGTCAACCTTGAAAAGCTGGCCTGATTGGCAGGAATTCCTGTCACCTTGGTCTTTGCTCATATCTGGGAATAACCCATTCCTTCCTACTGGGTTCTGACTTCTGTGTTTGTTACAGTAATCCACAGGAGGAAAACAATAAACACCCCCCTCAGTTGTTTTTTCTGATCATCCCCACTCCATTGTTACTCTGTAACAGTATCCCCCCCCCAGCTTCCCAGTCCTCCACTCCATTGTTACTCTGTAACAGTATCCCCCCCCAGCTTCCCAGTCCTCCACTCCATTGTTACTCTGTAACAGTATCTCCCCCCCCAGCTTCCCAGTCCTCCGCTCTGCTGTTACTCTGTAACAGTATCCCCCCCACCAGCTTCCCAGTCCTCCACTCCATTGTTACTCTGTAACAGTATCCCCCCCCCCCAGCTTCCCAGTCCTCCACTCCATTGTTACTCTGTAACAGTATTCCCACCCCAGCTTCCCAGTCCTCCGCTCTGCTGTTACTCTGTAACAGTATCCCCCCCCCAGCTTCCCAGTCCTCCGCTCTGCTGTTACTCTGTAACAGTATCCCCCCCCAGCTTCCCAGTCCTCCACTCCATTGTTACTCTGTAACAGTATCCCCCACCCCAGCTTCCCAGTCCTCCGCTCTGCTGTTACTCTGTAACAGCTTTCGCCCCCCCATCCCTCCCTCCCTGCTTCCCAGGTTCAGTCTCCTTCCAGCCATATAGGCCTGTGTCCTCACAGCAGGGCTACTTTCAGGGGTCATGGAGCTCAAGGTCAAGTTTCTTTTGGGGTTGCTCTACAAGCACCAGGCATTTTGTTTATCTGCAGCTCTTATGATTCCCCCCGCCCCTTATTCTTCTAGTTTCCTCTCTTCTAGTCCTCTGCCAGGGGCTGGTCTATTTCTAGGTGGATTTGGCTTTAAGCCATTTTAGACACCCCATCACACTTACCTACTGTGTCCTGCCAAGAAAGGCTCCTTCAGAAGAAATGTGATCGCAGGTGGAAATCCTCCACTTATTCTAATTGTACTCTCTTTGTGCTGTCTCGATTTTTTATTCTTTAAAGTAGCATTTATCTTTGACCTTTGCTTCTTGATGTGACAACATTTCTTCAAGGAGTGAAGAAGACACCCTAAGCTGATACATGCCAGCTACACAGAGAGCTCCTGCAGAGCAGGGACCCTAAGGCTGCATTCTTGCATGCTCTACTCCCACATGTGATAATGGCTTCCTAAGTGTGGGGATTTCTGGTCTAGAGAAATGATGAGGGTGATGGGGTGGTGGTGATGGGGTGGTGGTGGGATGGTGATGACGATGTGATGGTGACGGTAGTAGTGATGATCGTGTAGCAGTAACCATCTGTTTAGTCTGAGAAGCTGGACATGGTGAGAACTGCTTTGTGTTTATAACAACTCTGTGGGATAGCTTTTAATTACGGCCCCATTTTGTAGATGGGAAACTGATGTAAGAGCGGGGTCTGTCTTCTCCCTTCTGGACTGACTGTCACATCTGCTGCCTGTACACACGCTTTTTGTGGGGGAAGTAGCTATTAGATGCCTGTTTTATGTACATCTCAGCTCCTTAAAGGCTAAGGCAGTGTCCAGGACTTCTCTGTCTCCTGTTAGGCCAACCACAGAATCGAACACTTCACAATTCCTTATCTTCTGCATCTAAATTGAACTTCCACCTTGTGCTGTGGATCTTTTCACACATTTAGGAGATGCTCTGGCTCCTGGAACAAATCTTGAGCTGCAAACTAGCGCAGATCTGGAGATAAGCCTTGTATCAGTGGATCTGAGAGCGCTCACATTTTGACTTGTTCTGAAAACCTTTTAGTGGCTGAAGGGGTTATCTGCAGGGAGGGTGGTGAGCTCAGAGCTGCCTAAGGCTTTGGGTGAGTTATGAAGGTATGTTTTTGAAAGCAGAGTCAGACTCTCAACTGTAGGCCTTCTGGGTTGTATTAAGAGCCAGTTTGGTCCTCCCTCCCACACATGACAAAATGACCTGCCTGTACATTGGGAATGTCAGCCTCTGCTAACTAGACAGGGTCATTTATTGAGCCTTCCTCCCTCAGTTAACTGACCATTGAATTTAGCGTGGCTCAAGGCCATGTGGTCTAGGCTTGGCCATAGCTCCCCTCTTCTAGGTGGGGGGTCTTCAATGTCCACAGCAATCAGTACCCTGGTCTTTCTGGTTCCACCTCAGCACACTGGTTGACAGTTCAAAATACTGGAAGTTGGGACCTCAGTACCCCTTACTTTGAGCCATGGCAATTCCAAGCTTACTTGTATCTTAACCCAGATTCACCTCAGCTTGATGACTCCTTTTGTGAGCTAGGAAGAGAAGTATTTAGGGCCATATCAGACATTACTTTTGTAGTGCGTTTCTCACTTCTTGCTTTAATGGGTCTCACTGACTAAATTTTAAATGATGAGAGTTCCAGCTGACCTTTTTCTCCCTTTTTTTTTAAAGGTGATGGACAGAATCTGTTTACTAAAGATGTGACAGTGATCGAGGGAGAAGTTGCAACCATCAGCTGCCAAGTCAATAAGAGTGACGACTCCGTGATTCAACTGCTGAACCCCAACAGGCAGACCATTTACTTCAAGGACTTCAGGCGTAAGTTTCCACCCCACAGGAGTAGATGGCAACTTTTTTTTACGTATGTGTTGTCTTGATAAAGAGATTGCCAAGGCCACCTTTTTCTAATTTAATGTTAGATGCTTAAAGTTTAGTCAATTCTTTAGAGAGAAGAAGAGACAGGCAATCATAATCTTTCTACTTAATAGAAACCTTGAATGGTCCCCTTTAAAAGTCTTACTTTGCAATAGGAATTGATTGTAGTAATTCAAGGTGAATTGCAATCGAGTCCCAAATACTTAGCTGACACAAACAACTCAAATAGGGTAAGGCAAGGAAAATATAGCATTCTGATAGGGAATCTGTTTGGTTTAAAGATTAGCATTTCCAAGGCAATCTATATCTGTAATGACAGGACCAGATCTTTCACCATAGCCTCTGCTGTACAGAGATGGCCAGATGCTGAGATCCATTCAAATGCAATTTAACAAAAGGCAGCCTTTGAAACTGAATTGTATATGACACCAATGGCTCATATGGTTGCTGTAGCTTGGCAAGACACCTAACTGTGAAGGAAGTATCTATCATGCCTGTTTTCGCTGGCTTGCCTCCTGTTCACTCCCAGTATTTTGAGTCATTCTGTGGACAGAGCTGATAAACAAGGAACATTTGAAGGGACTAAAGAAAGGCCAGTGACATGGCTCAGAGGCTAAAGGTGCTTGTACCAAGCCTGACCACCTTAGTTCCATTCCTAAAACCCACATGGTGGAAGGAGAAACCAGCTCTACAAAGTGGTCCTCTGAATTTCACATGCATATGGCACTGATAGCCTTTGCTAAAATTAATAAGACATTGAAAAAGACTTTTTGCATTAAATAATAATCCCACATATGGTGCATTTTGGTAATTCCAAGTTCTTGTTTGGTGTCCGATCAATTTCCTACTGTAAGGTGGACTTACCTAGAAAACTGTATAACCAGCTAAGGCCTCAAAAAGCCTTGGATCAGGCTGCCCCACCTCAATTCATATCCAAGTAAAGAGTCTGCTATAACATGTTAAAAATCAGTATTTTACTTTGAAATTACCTTTTTTGTTTTGTTTTATCTCATAATTTGGACCCACTGTTTGTTTGTTTGTTTGTTTGTTTGTTTGTTTTTTGGATTTGTGTTTTCTTTCTAAAAGTACTTTTGTTTCTGAACCTTGCTGCCCACCTCAGAGAGTCTGGCATGTTGTACAGTGCACTCAAAGCCTGCCCCTGCCTAAGTCTCTTTAGAATAGGTCACTGGGGTTATTTGTCTGCATGTAGCTACTGCAGAAACCTAAAATAGTATCATACACATACAGAAAGACTTAAATTATTTCCACTCTGTGGCTTTTTTTTTTTTTTCTAGCATCTGACTTTTTCTCTTGCCTAGTTAAAGAAAATAGATTGTTCGTCATCTTTTGCACAATCACTGACTGTGTTTTGTTTCACAGCTTTGAAGGACAGCAGGTTTCAGCTGCTCAATTTTTCTAGCAGTGAACTCAAAGTGTCACTGACAAACGTCTCAATTTCGGATGAAGGGAGATACTTCTGCCAACTCTACACTGACCCCCCACAGGAGAGTTACACCACCATCACAGTCCTGGGTAAGAAATGCTTGTGAGTCACGGGAAGCCAGTGGGATGGCTCAGGCTACCAAGTGCCTTCCAGTAACAAGGAAGGGGTTAAGAGTGGATCTCACTTTTCCAAGTTGTTTTAGGGAGAATCACCACTCATCTTGCTGAATTTTAAAAATAGCCTGTTTCACCAAACACTCTAAGAAATAGCAGTCGGCAGCTATAGATTCCACCTGTTCTTGGGTTTCAGACCTCAGACTTCAGAATCGAAGATCAAGAGAAGTTAGAGCCCTAAAATGAGTCACTCACCACATGAAATGACCTTGCTTCTAACTGCCCCAAGGTTTTTGCCTCTGTGCAAGAGAAGGGAAAATGGGCTCCCATATCTACACCCATGGCAAAGCTCAGATACCTTGTGATAATTTTTCCTTCTGACTGACATCCTCATTTGAATTTGGCTTTGTTTATATATTGCCCTATTTATTACTGATAGCCCAGCTCATGCTACAGAACAGACAGCCATACCCATGAACACAGGCCTTGATACCAGTTGCGGTCATCAGACATAGGCAGTTGAGACTGGTTTACCTAGAAAAAGCAGAGAACTATTGGCAGGCTGTGAGGTCACCTCCAGTGACTTGAGCATCGTCATTTGTGGTCACCAGGTTGTGATGTTCAGAGATCCCAGTGGTCAGGGTGACGGTTTTGTTTTGATGCAGTCAGCAGGTATTTCTCTACTGAAGGGTCTGAGTTCGTTGCAGTTTACACAGACATACACTCTGGTGCATGACAGGAGCTGATACAGGGTGTTGGGAACTGAATTTTCAAGGACATAATCCCATAGAGTGAGGCAGGATCTCTGATTTACACCTTCAGGAAGATGATGAATCAAAATCTATTGGAGCCAGCAGGCTTCAGCTTTTTGGTGTAATGATATGAAGATTAAAGAGGAAAGATAAATATGAAGGACATTTTCGCTGGGTGTGTGCACATGTATGTATTTATGAATGTACATATTGAGCTGCTTCCTCATTGCTTTATTTAAACACAGCTGTAAAAAGAAAAATATTTTTAATTCATCAAGCCAAACCATGTGCCCAAAGCCTGCATGTATTCTTGATATGACTGTGCTTTTAGAAAGTCAGACTTAACGTCTGGCCACACAGTTTCTAGTGTGGACTGTGTGCAAGGGTCCATAGCTTACACGCATATGTCTGTCACTTCCAGATTTAATCTATACAAGATCTGCTTGGAAAGTTCTGCCGGAGTGAGTATTTTGGTATTGTGCAGGTGAACCAGATTCACCAGGAAGCATTTGAAGTTTCCCATTTCTGCTTGTCTACACGTGTGTGAAGCACACATGTGTGAGGTGACCATCTACATTTGAGCTGCCATCACTTGCAGCCTCTCCACAGGAGTGATGGCAACGAAACAGAATGTACCCATGACATTTTGAATTTTCAGGATGCTTTTTTACTACATGGACCTTTAGGTTTTGATATTTTAATTTCATAGAAAAAATAATATTAACAGAGATAAGCCATTCTGCCAAGGTTACAAAGCACACAATAAAAATTAGTAATCTGAGGACCTGGGGAGATAGCTTAGTTGGTGAAAGGACTTGAGTTCAATCCCCACAATAGACAGGATAGCATGCACTTATAATTCACACATTAGAGAGGCAGGCAGATGGATCCCTGGGGCTGGCCAGCCAGAGAATCCCATGCCAGGGAGACACTTGTTTGAAAAACAAGGTAGATGGTGCCTGAGGAACAGTGTCTGAGGTCTAGTCTGTACATATATGTGTTGTACATAAAGATAGGCATGAATACACACACTCACACACACAGCATTTAAACTCTAGGGACTCCAACAGACCTTACTAATCTGCCTGACAAGTGCTGTGTCTGGTAGTGCAGATCCTTTTCAGTGAAAGCTCAAGTGCTGTTTCAGGGCTTTTCTGGAGCTTCACAATTTTTCAAGAGCATGTCTTTTGGACCATTGGCAAGACACTGCTTCCTGTCAGTTATCCGTGTCTGGTGCATTTATTCTAAGTCACTGTGCTGGACCAGTTCAGCTGTGTACTTGGAGTCAACTACCAACATGTAGACTAGGGAGAGGCATCCTGCATGCAATCCATTTGGAGGTCTCATTATTCTAGAAGTAATAGGTTCCTGCTTGTATTTTATAGAGGCATTAACTTAAGTGTACTTGAAAGTAATACTAGTCAGTGTTCTCTTTGCAGATATTATGCATTCATTTAATCTTCTTTCCATTGAAGTTATCTAGGATTCCTTGACAGAGTAAAATTGTTGTCATCAGTGTGAGAGTCTTTCATATTCCAAAATCTGACAATTTCCACTGATACACATTCAAGCCTTCCTCCTAAGGTTTAGAGTTTTAGATATTATAATGAATGGAGAATGATGTCTTTGCATCTCCGTTGCTATCCATGGCTCTCTGAAAAGGATTCCGTATGTACTTACACAGCTGTCAGTCTCCTCGATAGGTTGAAGATGCTCGTTTTAGTGATATGACTATTAGTTATTAATGCATTCAGCAAAAACTTTAGCGTAGTTACAAAATACAGAGATGAGTGTTTGTTAATGGTTTCTATGCTGTTCTGTAGTTACATTATGTGTAGATCTCATCTATATAAAAACCCAAAAACTCTCCTGTGATAGTTTCTGTGTATTCAGGTGCCATGTGGGCCATTCAGTCTTCCATTTGTGACGAGTCCGTGTCCTTATCCCAGCACACAATGTAGGACTCTTTCTATTCTGTTCATAAGAGGAGATGAACAAGAGACACAAGACTGTGCTGAGATGAATGCAGTTACTGATAATAGTAGCTAATATTATTACAGTCCTGTCCGCCTAAGATTAGTGCTCACTCTTCAGACTCCAGGAACGCGAGACCTAATTATTTTAGAGGGTCTTAGAATGAGATTTCACATACTGATCAGGTTTAAGACTCCTCTTTTGTGGTAATTAATGTGACTCATCTTGATAGTGCTGATTTTTTTTAATGTTGTAGGCGTAATGTTTATAATTAGCACTCTTTTAGGTTTTAGGTTAGCTAAAAGGAACCTTGACATTCCAGGCTGTTTTCTAGTGCTTCCCTGTGTGTGATTTTTTTTTTCCATTCAGATTTTCCTCTGCATGCTCCTTCCCAGAAAGGTCTGTGTTGTTTTCATTAATGGCTGCAGGCAGTTCTTACTAGCTGTGTCTGCTTAGTGGCTCGTGTATACACGTGTGTTCTCTGGCTAGCAACAGTTTTCATTCATTTTTCTAGAAATGGATTAAAGACTTTGCTAACTCCTTTGTATTACAATAGACATTATGAAATCAGGATGAAGTGAAAGGAAAAAATAATGGGATAGGATTAATAGGCCAAAAGAAATTTTTCTTCTCCAACCTTCTGTTCTCTGAAAGGCAAATTTAAATCACCTCAGTTATATTATCCAATTGTTCATTGCTCTTTAAAAGTCCCAAGAAATGTAGACCTCTGTGAGTGTTTCTCATTCAGACCAAATAAGGGTTTCTACATAGGGAAAGAGTCTGGGAGAAGTGTCTTTATAGCATCCAAAATGTAACTCATCCTCAAATTTCATACTTGTAACCCGACGACTCCCACCCCACTTGCCTCTTTCTTCTGATCTCAGCAAAGGAGGAGCAATACTGATCTCAACCTTGAGAAAACTGTTTATGGGCTTGGGGAAAATCATTGAGCTATTTCTCAAAATGATGACCTCAGCAATATGTAAGTCCATTGTTTTTTACACGGGGTGATTTTCCAGCTTTTGGAGTTTCTACACTTTCCCTTTGGCTTAAGGTAAAGAAGATGCCTGCAGTACAGGAAGGTAATCCTGGGACCCAGATTACTGAGATTACTGCAGGTGATAGGGACATAGAGTGTGACTGTGACAACAGAGGGAAAGGAAGAAAGCTGAGACCCACAGGGGAACATCAGATACAAACCTTAACGCCTGTCAAGCTCTCAGACCCCAAAGCCTAAAGGTGCTACTTGTGGATTTTCCTGTCCTGTGTACACCCATCTTTCTGGATCTCCTTGCTTTGAATTAGCAGACACTGTTGTTGATATGGGAGGATCAGATGCCATCTTTAGGACCAAATGAAGGCAGTAAAGGCTCTCCACCAAGAGATGCCACTGGAGATTGTTACAATTTGAATGTGACTCGTCTCTTATGGCTTCGTGTATCCTGAGCTTTTTCACTACCTGGCATGCTTTGGGGAAGTGATTATGTCTTGAGGTCTCTGACTTAATCAATGAATTTATCCTTGGATTGATTTATAACATGATAGCACTTGTGAGAGAGGTAAAAAAGTGGAAGATAGTGCCTCACTGAAAGAAACATGCCATGGGACGCATGCCCTTGGGGCTACATCTTCTTGCCCTGGCCCCGTCTAGGTCCATTCTACTTGCTTCCTATTTGCCATGACATCCTCCACAAGCTCCATCCCTGTATTGTTCTGTCCAGCCCAGAAACACAGAGCCCTGTGACCAGGGACTGCAGCTTTTGAAACTGTGCACTGAAAGAACTAGTCCTGCTGTAGTCTGTGGGTGAGAAGAAATGAGCAGGTGATGGAGGCTATGAGAGCACTGGGCTGAGGAGTCTCTGTGTGTCTTCAGACACACCATAAAAAAGGAGAGAACGGGAGCAAGATGCCCAGAACACAAGCATGACTGACAGACAGCATGGATACCAGGTTCCACTGCGACTTAGTCATCCGAGTGGAGTCCCAGCAACACCTGGATCTATTCCCATTAAGAAAGGCCCTAGATTCTGAATGCCCATCAAGGTGTTTCTCCCAGAGGCATGAGGTGGGAGAAATACTCCATTTCAGAGAGAATCCCAACACTGTCAGTAGTTTTAGCCGATTGCTCTCTCTTGACAATGATATTAGTAATTACAGTTCTTATCAGGAAATATCGAGCATATCAATTTCAAGAACTGCTTTTTTCACTGTTTTCATTTCCACCCAGACCCCAAGAGATGGTCTTTTCTGTGCCTCGGTTTGGTTGTGATGGCCCGCTGTTGCCTTTTGCTCCTTCATCATTACCTTTTTTGTTTCTCTTGTGCTGTCACTTACCAAGATCTTAGTTTCTTTAGGCTTAGACAGTTGTTTCCACTGACATTTGATCCAACAGTGGCATTTCCCCTTCGCTATTCCTACCATCCAGTAGTATTTGCTTATTCTGAGTATGTACTGCCTGTGTATTCCTGTATGCTATCTAGATGTACAGAATGGCAATCTGAAACCCATCTGAGTATCATTCTCACAGACTATGAAAAGGACACAGCCAGCCAAAGCACCCTGCTTTGTTTTGTTTTGTTGTCACTGCCTTTCTGTGTCTCTAAAAATTCCATCAGGTGCACACCCTTAAACTGGATGCTAAACTGTTCCTTCTGCTAAGTTTTTAGAATGTTCTCTGCCATGAGTAAGTACTCCTTTGGGCCATACCACATTAGCAACCCACCCAACTGAACAAACGCGATGTTTTCCTCGCACATGGGAACAGAGAACAGCGCCTCTGCTCCAGCGGTTACCCCCTCCCTGCCTCCACAGTGCACCATCTTGCTGAGAAACATATGCAACAAATCATTTTGTTTTTTCCTCTTTCATCATTCTCTATAAGAATTTTCAATCGCTCTAATTCAGTATGAAAGTCTTCCTGTGGACAGAATTTTCACATTGGACTGGAACAGTTGGAAATCCCAAATAACATGGTTTAATCCCATAATTTATTGAAGCGGTATCAGAGATGTATTATTCAACTTGATGGTCAGGATGGCATGTTTATACATATTTAATTTCTTGTTTCTCTTCTGAGTTGAGAAACTTATTAATCATAAGTCTCAGCCCTGTCTTTGCTTATTCATGGTGGTCAGGGCTCATATTCTTAGATTCACACTACTGAATTCTGTATTCTTACTGATTTTTATTTCAGGAGGCTCAGTCTTGAGGTAGGACTGCACATTATATGAAGTTTTACTGTCAACTCATCTCATTAAAAGACAAAAATTTAACTCCCGTCATCATCATCACTGCTGACATGCACACACTGTTCAGGATGTCAGCCCTCAAGTCTTCTGTTTTGACTATTTCATTATAGGGATATTTAATATGCTTATAGAAAAGTGGTTTTAATTCTGATATCTGAGTGTCTTTCAAGCACTTAGGAATCTCGTTTACCTTTGGTTTCTAAGATCTGAGCATTGGAATTCGGGGTATGGTAAATGCCTGCACATACCTGGCATTTCCTATATGTCAAACCTTTCTTTTAATGGCACTCCACCCACTGAAGGACAGTGTCCTGACTCATAAAAATCGCTGTAGTTCAAGTTCAGTGTAACTGGTTCTGAGGCATACTTTTTCTGTGCATGTTTGTGGTGAGTGATTCTTCTAAGGGGCCCCAAGCTTTTTATCTTTGTTAGTAGACTTTGAAGTCTTTCCTATGAAGATTGAAATCCAAGGGTTGAGTTCAAGGAGAATTATTGCTTTCAGGGGCTTCCAGGTAAGGACATTAATTTCAATAGTGTGTACTCCTCTTGATTTTATACCTATTTCCTTATCCATTTTCTAATGACTAATACCTGGATTGTTAATCTTAGGTTGGTGATAATTCAGGAATTGGAGACTGGTCACTAAATAGGATACATTTAGAAAAGACATTCTGAATTATCTGATTATGTCTGATCCACTTTACATGACATTGTCTATTTAGTTCTTCCCCTCCTCTGGCAGTTTATTTTGCCATCAGGATGTGATCCTAACAGCAGTGTCCCTTGTCTGCCTTTTGTTGGTAGTAGCCACGCTGATTCCTAGTGAGGAGAAGAATCTGTCCATAAACGGGTCCTGTGTTTATAAAGTGTGTGTGTTTAATTTGTAGTCCCACCACGTAACTTGATGATCGACATCCAGAAAGACACGGCCGTTGAAGGGGAGGAGATTGAAGTCAACTGCACTGCCATGGCCAGCAAGCCAGCCACCACCATCAGATGGTTCAAAGGGAACAAGGAACTGAAAGGTAGGGGGCAGACTGCCCAGACAGGAAGCAGTTAGCTGACACTCGGCTCGAGCAAGTAGGCCTTTGTGAAAATTATCAACAGATGCCCCTCAAACAAAAGTCTTGATCCAGATACAGTTTCTAATCAATTAGCAAAAGCATCTGAGGCCAGAAGAGAACAGCTTTCATTGTTTTCGTTCATAGCCTCCCTCTGTGGTTTGAGAGTCTCTGAGGAACCAAACCTGTAAACTCAAACTCTTCATACCAGGAGGAGCTTGTGCTAGGGATATCCCACAATCTAAGGCTGTCTCTGTCTGTACCTCAAGTGTCATTGCTTTTATCCTCTGCTCTGTTGTGACTTAATGGTTCAGAACCCCACATTTTCATGGTACGCGGTTTTTTAAATCCCAAGTCATCCTGCCATGCACCACAGCCCCGGCTGTTGGTTGCTATGTGCTTTCCTGCTAGAGTGGTGACATTGCAGGCCAAGAGCTCAAGTTAATTATGAATTCACAGGGACTGCCTTGCTGGTGACCCTGTAATTCTGTTGCCTGATTTGCCAGCCCATTCTTTTGCAAAGTCTCTGGTTTTGGGGTGACACTACAGACAATTTCTATAGCCCTGCTCCTTTTTGGCCAATTTCTATTGTTTCTCCTGTCTCTCATACCTGTCAGCATTTGTCTCTCTCTTTTTTATCTTGCCCTGAAAGTAGTACCTGAACAAAGGACCCTGGAGTTCACCTCTGTATAACAGAAATACTAGCTCTGTGCCTCAGTTTCCTATGAAGTAGGAACAGTAATTATAGGGTATTATTATGAAGATGAAATGAGTGAATATTTACAAAGCATTAGGGAAGCGCCTGAGACAGAGTAAGTGCACTCATTAAATAAAGAAACAGTGCAAGGAAGAAAATAGCCCTTTTAGAAAGGTGATATGGAAATCTATATCCTGAAACAGAGAATTCTGTAGAGAGCAGCAAGTTTCCAAAAGCTTGTTCTGTTTAAATCTCCTATTTCCTAAGTATGGTTTTAGAAGGAAGGAGTTTCTCATTTCCCCTCTGTCTAAGTGAATTGAGCCATTAAATGTGGACCGATAAGTACAAAACATTCAAAGAAAGTTAATGGTGTGCCATGCTCCTGGGAGTGCTGGGTTCAGGAAGGGACTGCCTAGGCCTATTCATTCCCTCCGGAAACCTCCTCCCTCCTTCTCTGGGTGTTCTTGGACGTGTCTCCCATCTGGCCCAAAGCCCTATATCTTACTTTGCTCTAGCCCACTGCCGCTGCACTTTTTGTGGTCTTCCAGAAGTCTCTGAGTTTAAACATTTCAATTACAATTTCAATTATGTAAATCCATTTAGTTACTTTCCCTCTTAATTGTTGATGATGGGGTGGGCAAAGGGGGTTGTTTATATCTCTGCTGCTGATTGAATTGCTTAGGGGATTTGGATGATGCCCTGGGATTTTTCAGAGGCATGACAGCCTTGTAGATATTTGAAGTTCAGATGGTTGTAGGGGTGCAAAGCTTTTTTCCTTCCTCCTCCCAATACCACAAGCAGCCAGATGTCAAAATGGTTGAATTTGCAATTGACTTGGCAGGAAGTTCGAAGATAGAAGAAATATACATAAAATATTTGAATAAAAATAATGTTATTGTTTAGGTTTGGAATATATCTGAAGTTCTGTTATACAAGGCTGAAAAGAAAGAAACTAAGGAAATAATCATTTTATGGGGTCCCTAGCCACAGATTGCCATGACCAGCAACACAACACCACCATCATCATGTTAGGTAGATAACACTGTTGGGGTTGGGGAGACAAGCTTGATATATGTTGTCTCCCGCAGGCAAATCGGAGGTGGAAGAGTGGTCGGACATGTACACTGTGACCAGTCAGCTGATGCTGAAGGTGCACAAGGAGGATGATGGGGTCCCAGTGATCTGTCAGGTGGAGCACCCTGCGGTCACTGGAAACCTGCAGACCCAGCGCTATCTAGAAGTGCAGTGTGAGTAGCCAAGCATCTTGTTTTGAGGCCAGTGCTTAAAAGTGCCTCAGAAGTCATTCATTGGAAGCATATATACATTTTACATGGTGTAGATGGTGTTGTCTTGGTAGAAAGATAATCTAAGAATCATTTTACTGAAACGCTACTGTATTATCAAGTGCCACTGAGAATGTGAAGATATTACAGCTAACTGTAACGTGAATCTAAAATAATGCCAATCTGCTTTAGCATGTGACTTAAGATCAGCTTCTTTCACTGTTGACTGTCGTCATTCCTAGGCCAACTAAGTCGAGTGATTCTCCTTCCTCTTCTAATCCACCAGAGACACTGGATATTTATGTTTTTATTCCCATTTCATACCAATATTTGGTTCTAAATTACATGTTCTCTTCTGTTTAGCCTTAGTGAGAATGAAGAGTTGAAAGTTAAACTCTTTGGGCTGGCACCATGTTGTGAAGGCTTCATCCGTAATGCCACACTGTAATGAGGGAGACTGTTCCTAACCATTCCCTGTAAACCAAAGAGGTTCTCCTCCAAATGCTTTTGCTTTAGATACGGGGTGGGGTTAGGGGGTGGGCATGCTTCTTTCTGTCCAAAGCCATGCTCCAACACAAGGTTGTGACCAAGTTGCCATCTTCTCTCACTTTTCATCAAAAGACTTTTTCCATCGTCTGTTCTCTGGAAAGTCCCAGGATACAGTGGAATATGTGTAGTCGACAGTTTCTTGAGGGTTTTGGGGGAGAGCAGTGATTAGAGATCTGATGGAAGAAATACATTAGCAGGTCTGGGAATTCTTGTGTTAGTGTCCCAGGGCCACTGAAACAAATGACATCACCACAGACCTGGCCTAAAAACACAGAAATTCACTCACAATTCTAGGTGCCAATGGATCAAAATCAAGGTCTCAGTTGGACCACCTTCCCTTCAGAGGCTTTAGAGAAGGTCCTTTCCTGCTTCTTCCAGGGCAAGTACTCTGGGAGTTCCCCCAAGGGATTAGGGCTTCATAGCCACAGCCATCTCTCAGGGTGTGTTTTCCTCTTTGTGTGCCCTATAGGGACACACTGTCACTGAATTTAGGGTCTACCCAGATAATCCAGAGTAGTCTGTCTCATCTTGAGATATTTAAGATTACATATACAGAAATTCTTTTTCCAAGTTAGACCATATTCACAGGTTTTTGGGGTTTGGATTTGCCTTTGGAAGCCATTTTTTAGCTGATACATTCCTTATTGTCTGTTTAAATTGTCCAAGTAGTACAAGATGTAGGGGAAGTTATGAACTTGCTCATAAGAAACCATCTTGTCCCAACCTCGTCTTGCCCTACGAGCATGGCTCAATTTACATTAGAGAATGCAGGTTTTTCTTGTTAATTCATTTCCTCTGCTTCATTATATAGCTTCATTATGAGCATCATGCTTATAATTTTCATATCACTAAAACTATTGTGGTGTAATGTCCCTATAATGGGAAAACAGAAATGATCAGATATTATCTAAATTGGCAGATACTAGATTTCTTGTGACTTTGTTAATATGTAATTCATTTAAGCAAACTTAATATCCATTAACGTTCCTTGTAGGGGCCCATTAGCTTTAATAATACATTAGCTCCTTTGTGAGTCCTGAGTGGATATCCACCCAGTTTCCACCCCTAAACCCTTTAAGTAGTTTCCCGGAGTATCTTTTAAATAGAGTGTAGCCCCTCCCACCTACAAAATTACACTCACTGCCAAATGCAGAATATTTCAAGCAGTACACCTCCTACCCCTGGAAAATGTGATAATGATTCCTAGCCTTGTTTTCATTTTCTATAGATTCAAGAGGGATTTGTCCTTCCAAGAAAATGAATACAGCTCTGTATCCGAATCCGTTTGGCTCCAATCTTACAGAGTACTGTGGGTCCTCCCTTCAGGAGAGTGACTGCAACACCTTCAAAAATGAGTTTGCGGCTACTGATCATTTCAAACCTTTACCATGGCAGCCTTTTGTAGTCAACTCTCTTCCTCCCTCAACTTAAGTTATATAAACAATATATTCTTGATGCTTTTTAAAAACTATATACGTAGGTGAAAAAACATCTTATAAAAAGGAGAGTTAAGAATTACAGAGCTTTATGTAATTCTGAAAGGGACTTGGGGATCTGGTTTGTAATCTTAATTAAGGCTCTGCGAACTTAAGAAAGTCGCCTGGCTCTTCAGTCAACGAGTATCATTCCATTCCCATGATGGTTGACCCTCATGACATCAGCCCAGAAGTCTCCAGTATCTTCAAACATAGTTGGGGTTCTCTGCACCATTCCCAAACAACTTGAGTCTGCTTAAACACCAGTAGCTCTTCCATACCAAAGGACTCCTGTCCCTGAGTCTGAGGCTCAGGTTCTCTAGACCCTAAGTCCCAGCTGTTAACCAGTGGACCAGCTCGGCTTCATTCCTTCTTAGCAGTCCTGCAGTCTGCAGACGGGCATCTTGATGCCCTGGAGAAAAGGGACAGGATTCTGAGAACAGTTGCTCCAATAACAGTCTGTGTAGACACTGAACTCTTGTGGACACCCACGTGGAATAACAGTACACTTCTCCCCCTTCTATTTTTAAATTGATTCAAATCCCTGAAGTTACCACCCTTATGGGGTCACTGACCCCTAAAAAGTCCTTAGCAATAAACCTGGGAAGGGAATAAAATCAGTCACCACATTTTGCTTGTAATATAAAGAGTTCATTTACCCATTAGAGTTTTGCTAATTTCTTCAACCATTGATAAGACCTGTTTTCCACTTTATTGCTTTAACTTAACAGATCTGTGTATTAATAGCTGTAAAAATATGTATTTTATTCATTATATGTTCACATATAAATTTTTTAAATATACCATTTTTTTTCAATGACCTCTCCTTTGTAAGCTAATATTTCTTTAGACTATCATCAGGGATCAACAGTTAGTTACCAGTTACCAGTTAGTTACTGAATCCCTTCACAGTCCTTAAATTCTACCCCAAGTAGATAAGACCTTCGGGGAGCAAATAGATCTGCATATTGTTAAGTATCCCCGGTTGCTTTCATCTTGGCCAGTTTTGGACAATGAAGGTTTGTGGGATGACCCCTCTGCCCCATCTAAGATAAATGAACGTCAACAAGGACATGAGCAGGACTGAGTGACTGATGGTAGAATTCCGTACAAGTTAGGTCCTGTTTTACAAATGACGTGCACAGGAAAATGAAATGACAACCTTCACTCTGTGCCATCGAATATCTGACTTGAAGGATGACAGAGGAAGGAGCTGAAATGAAAAGAAGTGGAGTACTTCTCCTCTTAAGCTAAGTGTCTCTATGTAGCATAGTGGACAAGGTTTGAACTACAGCTTGGCATTGCTTTTGTCTTATGGATTCAAGTCCTAATTAATCGAACCAGTATTTTGTAGTGTTTGTTTGTTAGTACCTCTATTTGTGGTACCAGGAGAAATTGTTGTGCCCAATTATGTGAAAAATCAGCCAGATGTGTATGCTGTCATACTTTTAATAACCCTTAAATTTTGGTGAGTACAGATATTAATTGTGTAGTATGCATTGAAGTGATTAACATCAATGTAATTTATCATCTGGAGATTTCTGAACATAAATAAATGAGTTGTTTTGTTCAGCAAGGTGTTGACCCCTCCAGAATCAGTGAATTAAAGCCCCCCCTCCTCTTTTTTATTATAAATATGAAAGGCACCACAATCAGCCAAGTGTTCAGTTATTTGATTTTCTGGGGCATTAGCCGCTCTTGTTTGTGACATTTCCCTGTTGGGTGCTCGTTTGCAAGCTCATTAATAAGGTTTTCTCATAGGAACATTGCTGGGAATGAAGACCATACAGTAGGGCTCCTAGTTTGCTAGCTTTCATTCCGAGACCCAGCAAGGGTACAGCAGCATGCAGCTAAATGTTTAAAACAGAAAATAATTATGTTGGCAAGGTGGAATTCAGAGCTCTGCTTTCTTAGATGTTGTGCAGAGAACAGTTGTGCCTTTTAAATATGCTGAGCTATATGACCCTGAAGTCTTTCTGCACCTTTTTTTTCCTCCCCCATCTTGCAAACTCTGTATAGGTGTGTTGCCCAGATTTACACCATGGTTGATTAGAGTGTGATACAGTCGTAGCAGGGTTAGTAGAGCATCAGATCTGAGGGAATGCACCCTTGTCGAATAACAGCCTGTTTAAACGAGACCAGTTCACTGTCTGCGTGCTAAAAGAAAACTGTCTAAATAGCATCAAGGTGGCAACACATTGCGACATAAACTGGGAATTCAAAAGGAAGCTGTGCCCCTCAGTATGGAATTCAGAGCGCTGTGAGAAGGGAAGAGAGCCCTGCTCTGGCCGCACGAGAGCGGGAGCTGGAGTGAGTGCTGCTGGCTTTCATCTCCCCCGCCGCAGTCTTCCTCTGCAGAATGTTTTGTAAGACAGCCTCATTTTGTTCAGGTTTTGTGCATGTGTGCATTTGTAAAAAGAGAAACAAATTAAGAGCTGAGTCTAGAAAGAGAAAATGAAAGGAAGCCAGAAGCTGGTATTGGAGGCTCTCCCCTGCCCGGTTCTCACCTGACAGTTAATCGTGTATGTGGGCATCGTTCTGAAAATGAGTTTTATTGACTGCATGTAGGCAGGTATTTTATAAATCCATATTCCCATCCACCCATGGTCTAGAGAAGGATGGGTGGTATTTGGTTTTTGGAATTTTTTTCCCCATTCCCTCAACTGGAGGAAAATTGAGCATTGAGGGGATGATCAAAATTTGTTCTTTATCTGTGACAAAATGAATGTTTCTGTGATATTGATAGCACCCTGTGGTGATGGAGGATGAAAAACCTGGAAATTGGAAAATCTTTCCTGTTTGGACTGGACGATAAAACTTCCCAGAGCAGCTGCTCGGCTCCACCCCACTCTCTCAGGTTAATCCTGCTCCCGGGTTGTATTCTTCAAGTCAAAACAGCTGTGCTTCAGATTGGACCTGTTGCTGCTATTTCTAGACTGTATCCAACAGGATCCAATATATGTATCATTGAGCTGGGTTCCAGAGAGGTTATGTCAGTAATTTTGTTTTTGTTTGTTTGTTTTGTTTTTGTTTTTGTTTTCTTTTTGAGACAGAGTTTCTCTTTGTAGCTTTGGCGCCTTTCCTGGAACTCACTCTGTAGCCCAAGCTGGCCTCGAACTCAAAGAGATCCGCCTGCCTCTGCCTCCCGAGTGCTGGGATTAAAGGTGTGCACCACCGCCGCCGCCGCCGCCGCCGCCGCCGCCGCCGCCGCCGCCGCCGCCGCCGCCGCCGCCGCCGCCGCCGCCGCCGCCCGTCCATGTCAGTGATTATTATTCCTTATGAGAAATCATCAAGGCAGAGAGACCTGACTGAAGCGCCATTTGTAATCTAGCAGGGACAGCTCCGAGTTCCTGGAGTTTCCTGTGGACTGTGAGTGGTACCGTCCACAGGACCAAGGCAAGCAGGACGCTCATGACAGTATTCAAGATGAAAGGGCGAGGTGAGGGCTGGGCAAGGTGTGAAGGATCTCTGAGGGAAAGGCCGTCTGTAGTTCCCCTCCAGAAACAAGCCAATGCTGCTGTCACTGAGCTGTGCTGATAAAGATGGGTGTGGTGTGGACATCAGGTACTTACATAGTGAACCCCGCCCAATGTATACTCTTTGCTTAAAGGTTTTTAACTCAGGGTCAAGTTCTGATCCTGTGGAAGGTTAAATGATCATGATACTGACCTGTAAAATGTAAAAAGAATAGTCAAACAAAACCCCTTATGGTGTCCCCAAAGATGCTAGAGATGCCAGGTAACGGTGCCATGAAATACAGATTCATCAGCCAGAATACCTGGGCTGACCTCAAATTTTAGGAGCTGGCTTGACCTTCAAAACAAACCCACAGATTTATTTTGGAGGTCTAAGATGGTTTATTATTACTGTTTACTATATGGTTTATTATCTCCTGTCTGGTTTATTATTACTGTTGTTACTATTATTTTAGTCTGTGGTAGAGCTAGGAAGAGAAGCCCTGACCTAACGCTTCACAGCTTTCTACTGCCCCCCCTGCATTGTTCACCTCTTCTGCAGATACATTGTCAGATGTTTCCTGTGTGCCAGGTGCTGACACCTTTGTAGTTGCCTGACATTTAAAACCAAGACAAGCTGGCTGGCAGCAGTGTACGCCTTTAATCCCAACACTCGGGAGGCAGAGCCAGATGGATCTCTGTGGGTTCGAGGCCAGCCAGGACAGGCACTAAAACTACACAGAGAAACCCTGTCTCAAAAAAGAGAAAAGGAAGGAAGGAAGGAAGGAAGGAAGGAAGGAAGGAAGGAAGGAAGGAAGGAAGGAAGGAAGGAAGGAAGGAAGGAAGGAAGGAAGGAAGGAAGGAAGGAAGAGAGAGAGAAAGAGAGAAAGAAAG
This sequence comes from Peromyscus maniculatus bairdii, assembly GCF_049852395.1. NCBI lineage: Eukaryota > Metazoa > Chordata > Mammalia > Rodentia > Cricetidae > Peromyscus > Peromyscus maniculatus. Next base: position 44,824,854 of record NC_134858.1, read on the forward strand.
ATAAAAACAAGACAAGAGGGCTGCAGAGATGGCTAGGGGTTAAGAGCACTGACTTCTCTTCCAAAGGACCTGAGTTTGGTTCCCAGCACCCACATGGCAGCTCACAACCATTGTTAACTCCAGTTCCAGGAGACCCAACAAACACCCTTTTGTAGGCACCAGGCACACACATGGTGTGCAGATGTACATGTAAGCAGCAAAACAAAAGCCCTCTCTTCTCAAAGAGTAGCACTCTTCAGTAATACTTGCTTCTGATCCTAAATATTTCCTTAACTCTATGGGGAAGCAAGCACTCTGTGAGTATGGACCCCATTGTCAACAGAACAATGTTCCTCAAGGGGATGGAGTAAAACTGGGTTCTGTTGAGTGAGCAGTAATTTTAACAACCACAAAAAAAAAAAAAAAAAAAAAAAAAAAAAAACTGGTGCATCCTACAGGAGGAAGTGGCATTGTCCTGTGTTGCTAGTGCCCTTGCTAGTGCCCTCGGTTCCCACCCTGCCCCTAGCAGAGTTATTTCATCCTCCTCTTAATCTATTATAGCTCATCCCTCCTCAAAAAGTGTAATTGATTGTTTTAATCTGTCTTTTCTTTTTTCTTTTCTTTTCTTTTGAGGCAAATATCTCACTCAGTAACCTAGGCTTTCCTAGAAGTCACTCTGTAACCCAGGCTGACCTCCAGCTCATGGAAATCCTCCTGCCTCAGCCTCCCAGCCGCTGGGATTACAGGTAGGGAGCATAATTTTAAGTGCTGCAGTTTGTACCATACTTGTAGGAGGTCGTTTCACCTTGAGAGCAAACAACCAGCCCTGGATCAAGGGCTCACTTTTCAGCCCTTGAAATTAGTCGCGAGTGCCTTAGGACAGTAGAAAAGCAAGTGTTTTAGAAGCTGTCCTTTTTCCCTTCTCTGGGAGCTCTGGGGACCGGTCCCCAGCCAGGTGCGGTCTCCCTTTGTGCCCAGCGGTGCCCTCTTCTCATTACAAAGCTGTCTCCCCCAGCAGTTTAAACAACCATATTGTAGGGCCTGATTTTTGCTTTGAGCTCAAACAGCTTCTAATACGAACCAAATCTCGGGTTAATCTTGGCATTGTTGTTCTACTCCAAACTGCAGTAATCCTCCATGATTGACAGACTCTCCAGTCACTGCTTCCTGCAAGCTTGAGTGCACAGGGCCTGACCCAGACCCTCTCCTAGCCACGCTGGTAGCAGCAGTATGGGTGCTGCCAGTTCTCCCTGGGAGGACTTGAAAAGTGAGCCCTTGATCCATGGGCATCAAATCCCACACCCAGTGTGTTTCTGAACATTGGGTGGAAATAAAGCAAGGAACTTGGAGATTTGCACTCAAGCCCTTGTAGTTATAGGTAGAGATTTTCATGCAAACTTGTAGTAGGCATGTCAAAGAACATTTGGTGTTAGCATGCCCTGACTTAGAACTTTGAAGAAAAAGAGAGGAAGTAGCAGGTGCCCCTGGGATAGATCTGCTAAGACATCAGGACACTCCCCCTGGCTTTAGCTCTTCAGCTCTCTGCTCCATGGGAAAGATGGCATCCCAGTTAAAGACCTGATGTGCTAGTGTTGGGTTTCAGAGAGGAGACTGCATTTTCATTTGCATAGGAAGTTGACATACAGGTTACAGAATCCTGAGTTTCATCTTCTAAGAAGATCACAGAACGTAGTGCAAGGTCAGACTGGCATGAAATCAATTGTAATCTGCCAGCATGCCATTCAGACCTCTTTAAGAGTTTTCTTTTTTTATTTCACCCTTTATAGAGAGGAAAGTACATTTAAAGAATGTCTCATCAAATCAGAATATCTTCCTAAAATTATTTTTTTTAATTGGTGGCTATTATAGTGTGCCCTATGACCTCCTGGTATATTAACCCTCTGTGCAACTTTGACTAATGAACAAATTTTGTCAGCTCTAGTGGTCTTGCTAAGTGTATTTTAGAGGGATTAAAGAATTACAGTGTATTATGAAGCCCTCAGATCTTTCCACCTAATTGATTGGCTGTTGCTGATGCCATCTCTATGAGTGCCATGCTCTTAAGTACACAGGCCAAACTGTTTTTCTTACTTTTATATAGCAGTTCCATTTTATAATGACATTAAGCCATTCTGAGCAATATGTTGCTGGACAGTTACTACCCGGGTAGAAAGTGTCATCTGGCTTTTAGCCTTGTGCCTAACAACACCAACCAAGGCGTAAAATTATTCCCCCAGAAAATGTGCAAGGCTTTACCTCATTACTTAAAGATAAATCTTGGAGTCTGGTTCTGTTTCAGAAAAGATTTGGTGAGTTATAACATTTGATTTATGTATGTAATTAAAATATGAATGATAAGCTCTGGCTCTTCAATCAGCCATCTGGATAGTTTGATATTTTGACATGTCTCTGTTGTCACCAGGGTCTTTTGGGGGACAATTTAATGCCCCTGATTCCTTGAGGCATCACTGAAATCCCCATGTTGCTGTCCCACTTGTTGAAAAGCCTTAAGTTCCTCAGTTAGGACATGGGAAGGGGAATAAAATTTGCCTTTAAGTTTCCTATCACCTCAGGGACAGGTCTTGGTGCTCAGTCCTTCTGTTTGGCTTATAGGGTGTAAAGATAGCTCAGCTGCCCCTGCTCAGATAATATGCCCATAAATACTGTGTGTGTCAATGATGTGAGCTTTTCCTGCCAGCCATTGGGGTAACTGGCAGCTGTGTCCATAACAAACATGGTAGAAGCTTCTCCAGGTACCTGGACTATACATTGAGAAAATCAGTGATCAGAGCTCCTAGGGGTGTAGTTTTTGTGGCTTCAAATACAAATTTCAGGCATGGCAAGTCCTTCAGCTGCTATTTCTGATTTATGTGTGTGATTGACAACTGGTAAACAGCTCGTTGGGAACATGTGTTAAAAAAAAATAAGTTTAACTAAAACAAACAATAGTATCAAAGAGGCAGGGTGGGTTAGACATTGCCACACTCTATTATTAACGGAAGTTGAACATGGGATGACCCAGACTGAAAATACACACTTGCTGTTTGCTTGTAAATAACAGAGCAGGAAACAACAGAAATTTTGCACACAGACCGGCAAGCACATACTAGCAAGACAGACCACCAAGCGTAGACCAGCAACTGCAGACCGACAAGCATGCTCAGAAAGCACACAGCAGCCGGCATAAACCAGCAAGCGCAGACCAGGAGACCAACAGGCATGCTTTGGCAAGCACAGGCAGCCAGTGTAGATCAGCAGCCATTCTGTTCTCCTTAACTAGCAGGCTGAAGTCAGCAGTGCATGAAAATACCTAGCTCTTGTGGCTCACAGATCAACCTATAAGCAGATGTTATGCTGCTGCCTAGATTTGGGGCTCTCCTCTTATGTCAGAAGTCCTCTAAACAAGATATCTTGGGTGCTGTTAGGTTTCTCAGTGTGAACTATTAGACAGCTTATCTGTGTGTCATAACCTCCCATTTGTTTTTGTTTATCTTTTTAAAAAACAGATTTCATCAAATAGCTGTATTTCAGGCAGAAGAACTTGTATCATTAAAAATAATAGACATACAGTACACCTCAAGGTTCTGTTTAGTCTAAGATAGGATCTAAAGTGGGTGCCCAAGAGCCCTTGCTTCAGCCCCAGAGCAATGCTAGTTCAAGGTCACCCTGTTTATTCTATGCAAATATTTCTGCCTTTCTCTAACATTTATCAGGATCCTTACCATTTTGCTTTGCCAGTAAGTCCAAGGGAGGGACTGTGACTTGCAGTGGCCATCTGGAGCTTTTGTCAGTTTTATGCCCTCTGACAAGTGACATTGCTCCTCAGAAAGTACTACCAATTCCCAGTGGGCAGTGCACACCGGTGGGTGTTCAGGGGGCTCTCTTAAAAGGACCATAATGACCTGGATTCTCCATGACATAGCAAAAGGTATGTGATGGGATCGAGACTAAACATCATCCGACAACAGCTGTCCTGGGTGATGACTCCCCTGCGTGGCGTCCATAGCTGTGTGGGGGGTGAGGTTGGCGGAGCCCGGCCATAGTTCTGTCTTCTCTCTTATTCTATAGGATGAATACTAATGAGCTCACCAGTACTTGTAAAAGGCCAAAGGGCTGTTGTTTAGGTGCTGTGATTGTGTGGGAAAGTAAAGCTATGGTAATTGTTTTGACCTTTCAGCCAACTGATGTCTTGCCCTCTCACACTTATTACTCTTGGGTCTGTTTCCAAAAACACACATTTACAGAGCCACAGAATTCAATGAGGAGCGTAGGAAAATATCTGATTCCACTCAGGTTCTATTTATAAATGTCTTTGTACATCTAGCCATGCTGATTGTAACTACTTCTGCCCCCCTGCCTTAGTCCCTGAACCCCCATCGTTCATCTCCGATACCCACATGTCATCTCACCAGCAGTCTCAGCTTTAAGCCACTGTTGACTGGTGTCACTTTCCTGAATGCACGATTGAATTAGAAAGCTATACTCAGCTTTAATTATGGACTGCCATTGAGAAATGTACTTTGGAACCAGAACTCTACCCCACTCTTCAGTCTATAGGGCTATCTGGTATTATATTGTCTCTGTGACCTCCAGCTAGCTGTGTCGTTTGTGGGTACCAAAGTTGTCATTCCTAAAAGTCTTGCTTATTCCATCACAGGGAATGTTTCCTCAGATAATGGGCTCTGGGTGAATGTCAGTCCCCTTTTCCTCTTCTATGTTTATATCAGGATGGTTTCATTTGGGGCCACCCATCTCTCCACATCTTTTCTTCATAAAGCTGTTTGAGTGGAATTCAGGAAACAATTTGATAGCAAGAGCGTAGAAGAGACAACTTGTTAATATGCAGTGTCAAAACACGTTGTCACATGGTGTTATGTGATATACGATAAAATGTATCAATTCTGAGCACCACAAATATCTGCAGCTTCACCTCAGCATGAAGGCAAATGAGTTTCCCTTAGCTTGACTGAGTTTAGAGATAAAGTTCAATGTAACAAAATGTATTTCACAGGGATTGTTTGATGTGGCACAGTTGGCTTATGAATCTCTTATCTATTCAAGGTTCACTCCTTAGAGTTATTAGTCAATTTAATTTGAACAAATGCCAGGATTACTAACTAATTAGAAGGATGTTGCTGAAGGCACGTGGATGGGGAGAGAGTAAGTACTGGCCGTATGGGGTTTGTGGCAGTATGCAGGTCTCATCTACCTGGTGCTATTGTTTGCTAAACATCACACTTTGTGTCATTGTCACACAGATAAGCCGCAAGTGCATATCCAGATGACTTACCCTCTACAAGGCCTGACCCGGGAAGGGGATGCGCTTGAGTTGACGTGTGAAGCCATCGGGAAACCCCAGTAAGTTCTGAAGGCTAACGTTGGCAGAGGGTCATGAGCGGTAAATGTCACAACATGAAGCTGTGCGTTCCCAACTCATTGGCCTGTCACCTGTCTCCTGCTGTAAAAAGGATGGATGACTTTTCAGAAAACAAAGAATATTCAATGAGAGGGAAATAAATACCTGATTCTCAATGGTCAGGAATGGGAGGAAAATGCCAGCTAAAGCTGAAATCCTGGCAAATTCTGTTTTATGGTTGTCAACAGGCTGGTCAAGGCTATTTTCTCTTACATAAGATTTCAACGTACTGGGGCTGGAAAGATGGTTCAGCAGTTAAGAGCTCCACCCCCCACCCCCCTGCTAGTGTAGAGGATCCAAGTTTGATTCCCAGCATCCATATCTGGTGGCAAATCCCTCCAGCTCTAGGGTCCCAGCACCCTCTTCTGGCCTCCATAGATACCACCTACACGTGCACACACACAAAGACACACATGGATACACAGAAATAAAAAATCGTTTAAAATGTCAGTATACTCTCAGTGCAATAGAATGTCTGCTAACAATGGTGTTCTTGCCAAGCCGGAAGATGTTTAGGGCCAGATGTAGACCAAAAAAAAGGAAAAAAAAAAAATGCTTCAAAGAAAAGAGCTATACTTGACTGAGAAGCAGCTTTGTAAGTGGGGAGAGATACTGTCCTCAAGGAGAATGTGATTGCCCAGGAGGAGGGGAAAGCTGACAGACTCTCATGTTGCTGAGGAGGGTGATGGACAGGCTCTGTTTACCTCTGCACAATAATCCAGCATGAATCAGAAGAGTGGTGTGGATCACCACTAACATGGCAAACAAGCCTTGAGGCTGTGCTACTGCAGATATCTCAGTTTACTGAGAGCAGAAGGAAGAAGGGAGCAGCCTTTCACCTTTCTAGTAAAATAAAGTGTTTTTAACTCTTTGAGAGGATAAAGCAAACAAAAGCGCCGTCCATTGAATCATAAAATGGAAGGACAGGTCAAGTTGGGATTAAGGGCACTGAAATTGTGAGCAGTACTTAATGGGAAAGCAGCAATGAGCTCCCTCTGCTGTCCCCAGGGCATGATTTCTTCTGTCCCCTCAGTCGGGTAAGCGGCATCTTCACAATTTCCCTATGGAGACCTCGGAGCATCTTAGCAGTGCTTCCTCCCACGCCCTTGGAGAGAGCTCACCTTGTGCTAGTTAAGGAGCCAAGAGGACACTGTTAGAGGGGAGCCTGGCTAGGGCTAGTCCCTTCTCCTTCTCCCACCGCCCTGTATACATGGGCTAGTTAGCCTCCCCTCTGCCTGAGGAGGTAGTTATAAAGATGACCTTTAGAGGAAGGGGGATCTGGTCCTTTTTTGCTTCTTTTCTGGTGCTGTTGGGTTATTTGATCCCAGCGTTGACAAAGCAGTCTTTTTCTCTTTTAAGCCCTTCAAAAAGATTCAGATCTTTCCTTTTATAAAGTGATTTATGCCCTAATTAGCAGTTTCCCTTGTCTCCCAGACAACCCCATGGACCAAGGGAAAACACTTCTCATGGGCCTCTGACTGTTGACAGCACCTGTATTTCAACCACATCAGTTGCATTTGTACTGTTGGGCTTGCTAACCTGTATTTTGTTTCTGTCTTTTTTTCTCCTGAAGAAGGTACTGTGTTCAATTGCATGTACCACAGGGACAGTAAATTACATGTTTCCTTCAGGACATTTTTGCCAGAGAGGGTATTTGTTTGTTCCTCTCAAATTGGAAAGGGTATGTGGTTGTGTGAGCAAGCAGGCATTACTCTGTAGCAATCCCTCCTTGCATATTACCTATTTATTTTCTCAAGAAATTGCATACAATAAAAATGGTAATTTAACTTGCCATTATATATTGTGAATATTCTCAGTGCTTACCCCCACTGATTGTTTCAACTGTCAAGCAGCAGGCCGTGAGGTCTGATTGCCAGGCAGCACCATTTGCTACTGCCTACAAGGAGGACATACGCAGTACTAACTTTTAAATAATTTACTGCATTGTGATGACAAACCACGTGTAATTAAAGAAAAATTGCAACTTCACATCCCATTTGAACATTGGAATGCTACTTGGCAGGCCTAACTTGAGTATCCGTTCATCATTTATGCCTGGGTCTCTGCCAATGTCACTGCTCCTAGAGGGAGTGGTAAGGACTGGAAGAAAATTGCTTGTATGTTCAAACCCGTGTCATCCTCCCTTTCAAATAGAAGTTGGAAACTTAACAGTACAACCAGGGAGTATGTGCTTGCCCAGCACTCCCGAGGCCCTGGGTGCTGTCTCCAGCATCACACACACTGCACAAAAGAACATGTTTACAGATATACTCTTAGATATGCACTTGGTTTCTTAGGAGCATGAAAGAACCACCTTGAAGAACACAGGTTTCAAGTTCAGTGAGTGAAAGGCAGTTGGTGTCTATGCACGCTTCTCTCCAGAGCATCTTGTCAAATTTGCTTTTCCTTAATGGCTATCCTAAGATATGTGTGGTATTTATTTAAGTCACTAAAAACTTCTTTTTGATAAGCAAATTCCCTTGTTGGACCTAAAGAGTCTACATTGAGATATGTTCTTTCGTCATTAATTCAAGAACCAAATTCACTCATGGGGAAGGTCTAGCCATATCTGGGTCTAGAGGAACTAATACAGGGGGCCAATTACTGATCAGGGGCAGATAGACAAAGTGGACAGGGCCATCCAAGTGGCGTCCCAGGTGGGGAGAGTCAGACTGGAGAGAGAGGAAGTGATTGCATCTTTCCAGAATCAAAGGTAGCTTTTCCAAAAACAGACCAACAGAAAGCTCTGTTGAAGCCCAGGCTGATGGCACAGGTCTGTAATCCCAGCTGCCCTGGAAGCAGAGTCAGGAGACTCACTGCCATTTCAAGGGCAGCCTGGTCTACACACCAAGTTCTGGACCAGCTAGGGCAACCTTGAGAGCAAACGTCAAGTAAGGAAGGCTGTTGATAGAGCCAGCATGGTCAGTGCCCATCAGAGGGAGGAAGGGAGATGGCGAGGGCTGCTCGGATGTCAGGGTCCATTTATAACTCCCAAGCGGCTTCTGAGCAAGCAAACATTTGGTATGTTAGTAACCATTAGGTTGTTACATGCACCACTATCCAAGACCTTGCTTTTTTTTCCTCTCTAACTAATGAGATGATTAACAATGGGTGAGCTCTGTCCTGGCTGAATTGGTGTGAAACCACACAGCAGGGCATGTGAGTTGGGCATGTTGGGTTATTTGCTCACTTACTGAAGATGAATTGGAACTAAAAACTCCCACTTACCGAGTCTTGAAGATTTCTAAACACCTAATTATGTTTTTTAAAATAATATCCCAAGTATACGTTTGGCCATTGCATGATCTTCATTCTATGAACTTTACATCTCTTCAGTGGGTCCAGTTAACTGCATCACCCCGCATGTGATTAGTTGGCTGCACGGGTGAGAAACCGGATACAGATACCTGAGTGGGAAATGACCCTGTCTTTCTTGCCTTTGCTCTGCAGGCCTGTGATGGTAACTTGGGTGAGAGTCGATGACGAAATGCCTCAACATGCCGTACTGTCCGGGCCAAACCTGTTCATCAATAACCTAAACAAAACAGATAACGGTACTTACCGTTGTGAGGCTTCTAACACAGTGGGGAAAGCTCACTCGGACTACATGCTGTATGTATACGGTACGTGAGAAGACGAAACGCCTCCCTTCTGGCCCTCTGCATGGAGCTGCTGCCTGGGCTTCACCCCCAAAGCCTTTGGTCAAGTTGAAAACCAAAAAACCAGTTGGTGTCCTTCAGGAATTTAAAGAAGCCTGGCCTGAGGTGGACCCTGGTGGTCCCCACCTGTGTGGACAGTGACTGTTCTTTTCTCTTTCTCTAATCATGGGGGTTTCCCACAAGATCACAGTCTCTGGTCATGCTGAGTAGGAAGGATGTCCTCAGGCACAGGCCATGGAGATTATGTTAGAAGTAATGTCTGAAAAATTCAACCTTACTAATTAGTGGCGTTCAGCTCAGAAAGTTTATTCCCAGTGTTTTTTTTTTTTTTTTTTCTATGATGCCTAGGCTAACCTTTCTCCCACTTTGATGAACAGAACTATCTTATTTTCAACATGGAGCTATTAAATCCAGAAGACTGTGCAAGCCAGTAAACACTCAGAATAAATGCAAGGTCCTTGGTAGTTGCAGAGACCACCTACACCTTCTGTTTTAGACACAAATGCCAACTTTTAAAAAGATGTCATATTTTCTTAACATCTTTCTACAGGGTTATTAAAGCATATTATCATGAATTTCACTTTGGAATCAGCAGATACACATTGAACACCTATGGTTCTGGGCATTTCCCATTCATATCTTGCTGATTTTGTATATTGTGAATATCCTCTATTTAGTTGAGAAGTACACTCTCTTTATAGTCTTGTGGTATCAAATTGAATCTCTTCTGTCCAATTGAAGTCTCTTCATTTTATACTAGGAAACAGTCATGCATTGGCCCAACATATGAGTAACCAGAAGCATCGAAATCCTAATGTTATAAATATTTGAATATGGGGGCCCCATTTCTGTCTTCATGATAGCTTTGTAAATATAGGCATTGACACATAAATTATACATATGGAATAATATTTACACTGTACTGTTTCAGAACCTGGGCACCCTCCTTATGAAGGAGAGGCATCTTTAAACAGAGAGAGAGGCATCCTTTGTGCCATACCTATGTGAATATGAAATTATAATCTTTAGCCTTTACCTGAGGGATTTTTTTTTCCCTGTTAACACATGGTTCTCAACCTTCTTCATACTGCAACCCTTTAATACAGTTCCTCATGTTGTGGTGACCCCAACCATAAAATTATTTAGTTGCGAATTCTTAACTGTAATTTTGCTACTGTTATGGATCATAATGTAAATATCTGTTATGCAATGCCAAAGGGGTCAACACCCACAGATTGAGAACTGCTGCCTTAGCATAATATAAAATTAAAAGATCCTGTCAAATCCCTGCATTTGCAAGCCTTTAGAGTAGGCTGTCTTTGCATGCTGCCCAGTCTCCTAAGTGGTCCATACCCAGCTACTGTTCTCCTCAGTGGTTAAGGAAATCTACAAAAAGAGAATGGTTCTGCTGCAGAAGTGAGAAAGGGGCCTGGGCACCCAGTTTCAGCTGGCGAGGTGCAGAGCAGCTCTGTCGCACTATTTGGCAGAGATAGGAGATACTTTCTTCTCTGTGCTTTGCATACACCCCTTCCACCCTAAGGTCTAAGCCTGAAAGAAGTGCCCCTGACATTTGTGCCCAGGTTTATAGACATCAGTCTAGTTCTTTTTACAGGCTTCACATTCCAAACAACAGTGAGCACTTTCTGCCCGTCTGTGATGCACTTCTCTGATTCAGAAGACTGAAAACAGTTCAACTGTACCTACTATTCCTACATCTCAAGATGAGAAGAAGAAACATTTTTGAGGCCCTGTTTGACAAACATATTGCATAATTTGGAAAATTAGCTTATAGCCAGAATTTGTTGAGTGTTCCCTTCATGCTGTATCTGGCATTGACAGTTTTAGACGATTTCATCCAATTTCCACCACTACACCATGATCTGTGCTTATCTTTCACCCCATTCGACATGATCAAGTGAAGCTTAGAACGATCATACAACATGGCCTAGTTCACAGGGTCCCCAGATTGCCTTAGGGCCACCACACTGTCATCCCAAAACCCACTGCGAAGTTGATCTTTGCAGTTCCTCTTATTCATGGCTTTTCAAGAGACCAAGTCCCTCCAAAATAAGATTGGCCTTTTGAGATTAGCTCCCTGGACCATAATGCATTATTTGAAAAGTAAGAATTGTGGGAACTCACCTACTTAGGCAAACATACCTGTATACAGGCATATCCATGATCCATCCAGCCTCCTAGGGATTCTCTATTTCTTGGTCCCTGCTGGAAGCACCATTGGAATGGCAGGCTAGCATACTAAACCAAAGTATTGCTGGTCTAGTAACAAAACATTCTAACAATTTGGGCAGGGATAGGTAGACTGTCTTTCCAGAGCAATATACTGTGGTACTTAAGCAATTTTTAAAGTACTCTGTGCACTAAAAGTTGATACACTTCTAAAATATTTAATTCTCTGGAAGTCACTTCTCTCCTCAAAGCATCTGGCTGGTTAGAGCCTGAATCCCAGTTGGGTTTGTTCTTTTAGCATCCATGTTTCAAGCACAGCTCATTAGCTCCAGCTCTTTCTGTTTCTCCCTGTGTTTGTTATAATGCTGCACATTGATTTCAGGGCCTCTGGCATAGTGGGTAAGCACTCTCTGATGAGCTACATCCCAGCCCTCTGCTTTCGTAAATAGTGGCCTTGTGCTACCCTTCTTACTGAAAATGACCTCAGCAAGGATGTTTCACCTGATAATGGAATCTGATTCATTCAAGATTTCCTGAGCCAGATGTGAAGGACAAGATTTGCCCAGCAGTGATGGAGATCACTGAATGTGTACCATTTTTACATATTGAGAGGTCCTGGTGACCTCTCCCTGACATGTGTCCTCTTGTTCATCTTGTCTGCCTTTTGGTTCATAATTAAATCTTCAGATCACATTCACCCTCATTCTTACCGTGTGGCACACATCCTATGCTTTGTGCTATTGCATTTAGGAGTGGTTTTGAAAATAGCATTAGAGTACAGCAGGGCACGTCTTCTGAGTTATTGCTGTTCAGCACCAATGCTTTAAGTCAGACAAACAGAAAAACCACATTATTTGTCCCCTGGATGGGCAGGAGGCACTCTCTGGACAGTTTACTTGTAGTGGAAGGAGGCGGGCGGTGTCTCCCACTCTGGCTCGAGTCTCAGGGCACTCGGCTCACCTGTCTTTAGTTGGCACCTGTCATTGATGTAAATGTGTTCAAACAAGTTGCCCAATCACAAAAACAACTTCCTCACCTGTGGCTTCCATAAAACACACCAAAGGACAAGACTGAAATGATGCTCAGTCATTTCTTATCCTGTTCTTTTAAAAGGGTAATTTAAATTTTAAATTTCATCATTTCTACTTCTTAGAATGAGACTTTGCCTGGAGTCCTTTTTTTTTTAGACTCATTGGAGGCTGCATTAAACAACAGTTTAATTTGCTTGTTTCCACATCTTCAAGGAGAAAAACCTGGCACAAAGCAGAACCGTGTGCTGTTGGTCCTTCCTTATCAAGTTCATACAAGTCTGATTGTATGAGAGAAGCAGTTGGTGGAGAAAATGAAAACCTTTGATTATTGATCAATGATAGGCAGCATTTCATGCAGCCCTTGCAGCCAAGCCCAAAAGAGTCATTCCATCAACTCCCAGGAAGTTGTGCCAAACCCAGTAAAGGTGCAATATATAATTAAAGTTTTGATGTATTAATTAGACAATCCGAGAGCTCACTTGAAGATAAAAGGACACCAGATGTGTCAGGGAGAAAAAGTTGACGTGCTTTAGATAAAATTTAAAATCAAAAGCCTTCAAATCGTCCTCTGCTCTATTATAGCAGAATGATTGCTTAGTTCAAAGTCTTGCTGACAATTTAACATATTCAGTTTGATCATCTGGGCTTAGATTTTTTTTCTTTTTTGCCCTTTCCTTATCCCCAAATAATTTTTGAGATGATAGAAGATACAGTGTATCAAGTACCAGACAGAGGCATCCTCTCAGGCTCCTGGATTTGAGGGTCAAACATCGTTTATATTTAGCTCTCTTGTTTACAAGGTAGAAGATGTTCTTTCATTTTTATCATTGTGGTCCACTTAGGTCAAGCTTTTAACATGAGCAAAGGCAACTTATTAATATTTATAAGGTGTAAAAATTTATTGACTTTTAAAAAAAATAACATCTCAGTAAAATCTCACTTGCCTGGAACTTGGTCTTCAGTCCGTGGTGACATTCTCTCTTCTTTGTACTTATTATGGATACAGAAGTGGTTTTCCTTCCTGCTGGGATGTATTGATGGAGAATAATGAAGTTAGCATTTGCAGAGAGCATGTGTGCAGTGCCACGTTCATCCTTGGCTGATACAGGCCCTTTAAATGCAGCAGCTCCTTCAACTCTTTCCTCCCATCTGTGAAGTAGAAAGGGACAGCCATTGTACTTTCTTGGCACAGAGGTGACTTAGCCTTGCCTTTAAGATCTGGCGGGGTTAGGGGTTTTGAGTGTTTAGATTTTTTTTTCTCACTTTCCTATTTCCCATTTCATTTGTATTCACTTCATGAATAAGAAAGCTGTTCTTCTTTTCTTAGCTCTTCCAACTGAGGCTTTGGGATGTAGTTTCAGACCTACATCTCTGAGGGGAAGGAACTTGATGGTTTAAAGAAGGAAGCCATCCAACCAACATCTCAGTGTCTCCATGCCTTCGTTTGTCGTTACTGGTCATTGTTGTGTTCAGCATTGTGGGTTTGATTTTCCTTTTTTTTTTTATCCAGATCCCCCCACAACTATCCCTCCTCCCACAACAACCACCACCACTACCACCACCACCACCACCATCCTTACCATCATCACAGGTATGGTACCGTCATTGCCATTGGAAATGTCCTGAATGTATATTGTCTTTCTGGTATGAACAAAAAGAAGCCTAGCTGTTCCCTCTAAGTCCTGAGCTTACATGTTCCTTTACTTTGGAGCTCCAGAGACACTCGATACTATCTATGCTCTTGAGCTGAATCTTAAGGCTCTAGGAGGAACTTTAACATCTAAGCTGTTAACACATCAGATGACTCGCACCTTAGCATGAGGGAATTCTTTTTGAAGCATCACCACCCAAGGCAAAAACACTAGGGAAAATGGCAGCCTGGCTACTAAAGAGCCCTCCAGTAGCTTCTGCTTGGCCACAGCTGACATGGTAAGTATTATGGCCTGGATCCTGTCTTGATCTACATCTTAATCCACATGAAGAAAATACATGCACTAACTTTCAGCATGCCTTCTTGGGCCACACTGCAGAATGCACTGCCATCCTCCTTCCTCTCATGGGTGCCTGCTGGTAGTATGGCTGCATGGGCCTCTTGTTGCCTGGGAGACTGTCTTTTCCAAGCTGAGCACTCATATGCACCACCTCTTTTTGATATGGCCTCCCTCCTCATCCTGGTGCCCAGTGGCTCTCAAATAGTTTGATGTTGCTTGACTGGGATTCTTCTGGTCTAGCAAGAGAGGACGGCTTCATGGCTGTACCAGCTCCGTGTGCAGGACCTCTTAGACCAGGCCTTCCCCAACTGCTGCTTCCAAGTGTCCACTCTAAGAGGGGAAAGAATCTCTTGAAAAACTGACTTTGCCACCACATAGGTCTGTTACCTAGCTAGTGTCCAAGGTCCCTTTGAACCATGTGTCTGGCCATTGCATCCCTAGACTCCTTGATACCCACTGAATATCTCACGTGGTGCTCTTCACGTTCCACTCTTTAGCATTCAATGTCTAGCAACCACCTTCTAGGATCACACTGACTTTTCTGGAGATGTTTTCTTTTCCATTTGCTCAAGAGTCGATGAGACGACAGAATGCAAGGTGCTCAATGAGAGGAGGCCTCATCGGTACCGATTATGGTGGATCCTCTAATCCAGGTGTTCTTTACTTGGTAGCTGTTGCAGTGGGACAGAGGACTCTGCTGTAACCCACCGTCGAAGGGCTTCCCAAACACTGGCTACAGACACATCTGTGCCTGTGCTAAACGTTACACCTCTGAAAAATCCATCACTTGGTCTCGTGTCTCATTCTAAAGCTGGTTCCGCTAGAACATTTGCTTCCTGATTCTTGTCTGTGTGTTTCTGCTTGAGCTGTCAGTTCCCCTTGCTTCTTAGTTAACTCAGTTTTGTGCATAGTAGACGAATCGCTGGCATCTTCTGTATCATTCATTAGCATATCAAAGATGTTCCCCCTCTGCTTGGATGTCCACAGCAGCCATACTGCTGGTGCTTCATCCTAAGAATTCAGTTCCTCGCCTCTTCTCTAGTTAGTAACCTGGACTGAGTGTGTACTTTTTTATTTTGTGTTTTGTTTGGCTGGCGTTGTTGGGATGGAACCCAGGGCCTCTGAAATACTAGGCAAGCACTGGACAGCTGAAATATATCAGTCCTTTAAGCATGTGCTTCTCTTATCAGGTTTCATAGCTTCCTGTGAAAGGCCTTTTGGATGTCAGAATAAATAACCAAATTATGTAGGTATCATTAGCAGTGTGTTCGTCCTTGAAGAAGTATGACCCAGCCTTTGTACGTCCCATGCTAGAAGGTTCTATGTAGGTATCTGTATGGGTTTACTTCTGAAGCCAATAAAGTCCTCACTCATTCTGTGCATAAACTCCCCATTTTTTTGAATGTGGAACAGCACTTTTCATGTGTGACTGGCCTCATCACTGGCCTAGGGTTTTGTTTTGTTTTGTTTTTAGAGTGTTAGCATTCCCTAACTTCCCTATCACCACAGTCAATCTCCCAAGTCACCTGAGTTGCTCTAATTCACAGCTCTTTTGCTCCCAAGGACCTCCTCCTCTGAGGTCCTCCAACATCTACAACTCATCATGATCACAGTTGTGACTGCACAGATCCCATCTAAAAAGAAATTCTTAGAATAAACAACACCATATTTCTGTCCACATCAGAGATGACTTTAATTGGAATGTGTCTACTTCTGTCTCTGCCACTGTCCTCTCCATTCAAAATAACTCAGGATGATCTCACAGGTGTACTTCGGTCTGTGGGTGTTAGCACTTGAATGCTTTCTACACACAAAATGCATCAGTGGTAATGAATGCCCAGATCTTCAGTGGCACACCCAAGAGTTATTAAACTAAAATTGCTACTAAAACAGCCTTGTGGAATCCATCACCTTAATTGATGTGATCTTTCAGGGTTACTGTGTCTTAAGAAGCCACCTTCTATATATTTATCTTGCCCAGAAAGCAACCTGTAGAATTTAACGTTTGTTCCTTTCTCCAAACAGATTAAAGGTTATGGACTTGGATGGTTCTGTGTCCCATTTTAAAGGTCCAGGCTAGCCTCTAGATTTAGATAGGTTCCTAAGAATCTTCCAGATGGAATCCTGACAAATGGATAGCTAAATTAATTTCCACTCCTCCTCTCTTGTACTGTTTGGTACGTTTACAGTTGCCATTAGCCTTAAAAGCTTCAACAGCCAAACCCAGCGACAGTAACATAAAGCTGGGCTCTAAAGAGAAAAAGAGGAAGCAGCCACAGTCAGCCGTCTCTTTCCTCCTAAGTCAAGTGCAGTAATTGAAACCCATTCCCCAGGTCAGAGTGTCATTACCAGAAAAACGTACAAATGCGATAGAAAAATAGTTTTGGCCTCAAAAGGTCCTGGTTGATTTCTAATTTTTCCAAAAGAAGCATTGCATGGCTATCTTTGACCTTCCCTAAGCAGGGAAATGGAAGTGTTCCCCTTGTTAGGAAGACAGGCTGGCATTCTGTTCCGAGTCACCCAGCTCTCTCAAAACACGCTAAAGCTCCATTCTGGAGACCCTTGAAGGGAGGAATCCTATGGGCCTCCAACTCTTCTTTGCCCCCTCTCCCCCCCCCCCCCAGTTTTATGTTTCCTAGGAGAGCAGTGGCCTTTGCATAATGTCTTCTCCACTTGAAGCAGATCTGGTGACATGTCACTTGCACCTGAAGGGTAGCCATGTCTAAGGAAAATTTGCTGCAGTATGTTGAGTACCAGAACATACTTAGGCTGGGCATAGTGTGCACACCTTTAATCCCAGCACTGGAGAGGCAGAGGCAGGTGGATTTTTGTGAGTTGGAGGCCGACATGGTCTATATAGTGAGGCCTTGTCTCAAAAAAAATAGAAAATAAAAATAAAAATAAAAAAATTAGGTATCCATCTTCCATATCAGCAGAGTTGTAGCTTTTCCACTGACATTATGCTAAGACCTCTAGAACAATTTGAGGATAGAATTGGGTGAGAAGTCATGTAGAGCCTCCTTGGCATTTGTCCTAAGCTTCAAAAGTATCTCTCTTATCATTCCTGCTCATTGACATTATGATCATGTGGTTCTGTTCAGCTCTTGGCTTTGAGAAGCTCCCCCTCTCAGTGTTTTATTTCTGATCACATCAAGCTGTCCATGGGGTTTCTTCATTTAAGAGAGTATATGCCATGGCACAGGAACAAGCCAGATGAATTGTTTGAACTTTCTTCTTAGGCACCCTCGTGTTTTAGGCCAGGAGCAGCTCCTGTCTTTGTGCCTGGTGGTAGCTTTAGCCTCTTCCTCTCCATTGGGTCAGGCTTCCTTCCTGAAACTTCCTTCGGAGAGCCTCTATGCTTCTCTCCTTAATTAACCTGGATATTGTATTGTTTGTGCCTGGCGGAGTCCTGGCTGGTGCTTGATGGAGAGTGCCATGGAAAGTTCTCAACATTCACTCACACACACTCTCAACAGTTTAGATACAAAATTCAGGCCAGGGGGAGCTCAACCTGTAGGTCACACTGTACACACAACTGCCATAAATTAAAAAAAAAAATTAAAACAGCCTTAGAATAAGAATGAATAGCTATAGGCCAGATTGTGAGACGCATTTAAATATCCTTTCATAAGAATGAAGTAGGTCATTTCTAAATGAGTTTTTCTCTTTTTTTAAAGCATGTATTCAATTAAATATTTAGTGTTTCTTGGAAAAGAAATAGCATGGTTTCTCTTATTGGTGTCAAAGCACTCAAGCCAATATACCTGCGAGGAAATGACTCCTAGCCTCAGGCCTATGTTATTATTTAGGCTTTCACAGCTTGATATCATAGGCTTTTTCAATGTTAATGTGGATCAGATCCTACAAAGAAGGCAGACATAGGCTTTATCTTTCAGTGGTATTTGGAGAGTATGCCAGTAAGGGAACTTACACCCGACATGCATGTGGTATCTTAGATGTAAAGGAGAGGACATGTGTGCTTGGTGCTAAGTCTATGGTGTGGCCATCTAAGTACTAATAGAGCCTTGCTCCACATAGAGCTCTCAGTTCCCCGAGTCTGAGTCTAGTGATTCCATTTATGCTGCTGGTATTGGCAGGGTGCAAGGGCTATAAGCTGATCTGCTTTTAAGTATGCATTCCTTAAAGATTGAGCACCCACAGAGTTTTCAGAAAAGGACTTCTTAAATTCCTTCCTGTACAGTTGAGAGATGCCATGCACCTGGAGTATTGTCAAAGGCTGTTGGTGCCACAGGAGAGCATCACAGAAGTGCTCTATGCTCAGTGCTATCAAAGAACAGATAGAATGTGGATACGAAAGAATAGCATTTGGAAATTAAGCATGAAGAACCCGTAGTACTTCTAGCATCTCTCTTCAAGGTGTGTCTATTTATGTTGCCTAGAGTAAGCC
This sequence comes from Peromyscus maniculatus bairdii, assembly GCF_049852395.1. Lineage (NCBI taxonomy): Eukaryota > Metazoa > Chordata > Mammalia > Rodentia > Cricetidae > Peromyscus > Peromyscus maniculatus. The sequence goes on from NC_134858.1 coordinate 44,843,525, forward strand.
TCCTATTTTTCTAGGAAACACACATCCTTCATCCTAGAACGTTTAGTGAATTGTCTTCTTCCTAGGGTTGGCATCTACTCCATTAATGCCGTCTCCCCCTCATGTGCTGAACACTTACATCAGTTACAGAGTGGAACTGATAAGCCAGTATGCCTGAGGACAACAATATTATTAGGGCCCTAATTAATATTAGTGAGCCTCTTTTTACCTACTATACCACCTTTGCATGTCCATTTCTTTTCATACTGTCCTGTCTACATTTTCATTTTGTCAGTAATTGTAAACCCACTACCTATTGCCTCATATCCAACCACATTACCCATGCTGGTTTAGGAAGGAGCAGAAGAAACTAAGAGAACCACAGATATTGAAAGTCATCAGATTCAACATTTTTTTTAACAGAATGAGGGGTGGAAAGTGAGGTGAGATGTCTTTATTCTACGATTTCCTTGGTAATTTTCCTAAGTATATGTTCTTTATTTAAACATTAGTCCTGGAGATAGAGATCCAACCAGTTTCTGTGCTCAACATCTGTCAATGAAGCACATAATAACAGTAGCACAGATATGAATTTCTTGGGATTCAGAAGCGATACCTGGAGCTCTCCCAGCAGTAGGAACATGGGAATGAAGGGCAGTCTGCCAGGATCTCCTGCAAGATGAGTCTCATCAGCCTTGAAGAGCCCCGCCCCCTTTTCTCTGTGGCCATCACTACCTGCAGCCCTTCCAGCTTTCCCTCCCTGGCCTTGTGTCCTGACCCCTTGGTCCCTTCCCACTGGCATTTAGAGACAATGCCATAGGGATTGTTTTCCCTGTTAAAGGAAGCCACTCTACAGATTCTGATTATTTTGCAGAACATCTGGTTTGCAAATGAGACGATCTCTGGGGCATGGGCTGCGCAGAGTGAACAATTTTGAAGACACTTTTAACAAAACTTGAAATTGCTTAACAACAACAACAAAATCAGCTCCCCTTCCTGCTGTTCTGGGGCTGGGGAGGCGGCTTCATGAGGAAAGTGCTTGCTCCTCAAGCATGAAAGCCTAAGTTAGGGTTCCCCAACACTCATGAAAGAAGCTGGGTGTGGCAGTCTGTACAGATAGTCCCAGCCCTTGGGAGCAGAGACAAGAGCATTCCAGGAACGCACAGCCACCCAGTCTAGACAAAACGGTGAGCTCCAGGTTTAGTGAGAGATTCTGTCTCAAAGATAGATAGATAGATAGATAGATAGATAGATAGATAGATAGATAGATAGATAGATAGATAGATAGATAGATAGATAGATAGATGAGGTGGAGAAGCAGTTGAGGACATCCTGGTCGACCCCTTGTCTCCACATGCACCCACACAGGTGAGTACACACACTCATACTTGTTAATCCCCCCTCCCTCGCCTCTCCCCCACCTCGTAAAATAGCTTTCTGTCCTAGGGCACTTGGTTTAGGCCTTTTAGCTTAGCTCTGTTCCTAGCCACTTCCTCCATCATTAAAAAATAGTAGATTAATTAAGCAGAACATAGGTGGCAAGGAAATTAATTGGAAAACTAGTAGAAAATACATTTTAAACTCAAATTTCCCAGCACTTATTTTTTCTTTCAACAGATTTCAAGTAATTTGGAGGGGGGGGAGGAAAAAGAAAAATACCTATATTTAATATATATTGGCAAGCACAGCACAGCTATGAAGTCAAATTGTCAGGGGAATTCTTTGCCTGCCCTGGTGCTGAGATTTAAAGCCCCTTCATAGCAGAGACTGAAGAGGAATTCAATTAAGAAAGCCCGTTGGTTCCGTATTGACTTTGGTTAAGAAAATAAACTAGGGGAAAGTGTATTAAAATGTTGCCAGACTGCTTGTCCCACTTCCTTCTAAGCTTACAGCTGGCAAACCAGGAGAGTTTGAATTCCTTACATCCACGCGCTGCTCCAGGGTCAGCTGGTTTCTCCAGGTTGTACCCACGGCATTTTCTAATGTCCACCCTGGTCTCACATAACCACGTGCCGCCTTACTGCGACTCTGTGTCATAATGCAAGAACAGCACAGATCAATTGGTAAGGAAAGTATTTAAGGTGGTGAATTTAATTTTGCTCTAGGATTTTCATTTTCATTTATGGCACTCGTTGTGTTTGAGACCACGGACTAATTTATGGATTAGTTTTAAGCCCCCAGTCTGTCACACTCAATGAACAATTCTAAGTTGGAGAGAATCCATCTGAAAGGATTAGAATGGGCCACAGTGGGGCTTACACATGACTGTTGCAACTAAGTATTGCCCAGCTGCCTCTCAGGCAGGTTGGATTTTTTTTCCCCTATTCTTGGCTACTTGGTTAAATGACTACTGTCTCCAATCTCACAAACTGCTGTGGCTTTTTCATTTTGCAAATATCTTATACCTCAACGTGCAATATCTGTGATTGTTTTGTGATTTGAGGCAGGGCCACATTAACTGTTTGCAGGGCTGTGAGCTTAAGAAGCAAAGTCAGTGTTGTGAAAAGAATACCTTCCAAGTCAGTGTGAGCCCTGTCTCACAATCCTACTTTTGACTGTAGACTCATAAAACAGCTAGGAAATGCCAACTATGTAAAACTGTGTACACTCGGCATTTGGGAGAACAGAGATTGGCTTGGTTTTATTTGTTTGCTTCTTTCTTTTAAACATATAAAATAATACACAAATGCATTTGCCCTCACTATAATTAAAACTAGAGACAATGGTTTAGCTAAAACCCTTTTGTATATTAGAGCCAATGTCTCCCATTCAACTTTTTGTGACCTCTTTTTCTCATAGACCTAGCTCAAAGATTTTTTTTAAAGACAACACAATAAGGTTTAAAAACCTTTTTGAGGGCAGTTAGACACTAATTTTTAAGCTATTTATTGCATTTATAACTTACATTGGAAATGTCTACATTTGCCCACCAAATTAAAATATTATAAAATGCCCTAGTGACCACCCCAGAAGCTGATACTTGGGGAGTGGACTTGCACTTTTCTCCATTTTCTGATGAAGACACTCAAATAAATCATGTTTCACAGCTCTGTAAACTCACCCCAGAGCCAAGCTGTCTATGGTTTCTGCGTGGTGTCATAATGCAATTACAAAGGAGAATTAGATCCTGTCCTAGCACCCCCACACCATGGGGTGCACACAGTCACTTCTAAAGTATTTTCCCTTCTCTCTTGACTTGAAATAGCCTCTGCTCAGGTCGCATACCAGATGCTCTGTGAGAAACAGAGTCAATAGCTCCCCAGACACACTCTTAATCCTGATTTCAACCCCATAGCCCACCTGTGTTCCTGCTGCAGCATCTCATCCTTTGCTGCTGGTAGGTTTGCCATTTCCAACTGCAGTAATCATGTTGTTTGACTTGAATATGTGTTTGCTTAACTGTTTTAGAGTGTTTTTCCTCAGTATCCCCTTTTCTCTTCTGTTGGGTTCAATTGATGGATTTCGCATCCCTAAAGTTGGGAGCAAAATGCACTATGGTTATGGCTGCATTTATTGTCTGCTGCCCATGTAAGAGCTGACGCCTGGCTTCATCTGGTTTAATTTGGTCATGAAGTTGACATAATGTTGTAATACAGGAAGACAGTAAATTGGGATCATTGGTCAATGCTCAGATCTGATTTTTGAGACTTCTAACTCTCATGTTTTAATACACCCCCTTTTTTCACTTTATACTAATGAAATTTTTACCTGGTCAAAAAAAAAGTTATGTTAGAAGTGCTACCACAAGAATAACGAGCCAAAGCATTTATTGCTTTTTCTCTTCTGTTTTGGAAAGGAGCCAATGCCTGCCCATAAAATGTATTACATGCATATGAATGTTTATACAAATATGCCTTGATCCTGCCCCTCAAATTTAAAGTGCCTCAAACCAATGTTGGACTCGGATGTCTCAACTCTAGAGATGTCTCTGTCATCTTTAAGGATCTGGTGTAGGATTTGTTTCAACTGTACAATTTCCTGTGTTGTTTTCACTGCTATTTTAGGCACACAGACTTGACTTGTAAGTATTATATTCTTCTGCAGTGTATTTTATGGTTTTCCCTCCTTCCTCTATCCTTGAGAAATTTAGTGATCAGTTATATCAAGCTGCATTGGCCTCTCAGACCTCTGGTAAATTCTGGCTCCTTAGAAGGGCTCTGATTTTTTTATGGAAATAGGGCCCCTGTTGTCCCAGAAAGCATGCCAACTGAAGGGGAACGCCAGTGTGAATTCATGTGTCATATTTATACATCAGAAGCTCCAGGCTCATTCGACACCTCCCCCCTCAAAAAAAATTCTATGTTTGATGTTCTGATGCATTTAAACATTGCCTATGTCAAGTTCGAGTCATTGGAAGCAATTGCCAGCTAAAGACCTCCATCATAAAAATGACAGGGAATTGTTTGTGATTTTTAACCCTCAACGTCCCACCTCACCAGCAGCAGCTTATGACTAGGGAGCAGCTGGTACAAGAAACACAAACTGCAGAAGTGAAAAAGAAAGCATTTCTAGTGCATTGATGTTAGAGTGAAGTTGGCTAGAAGAACTGTATTTAAGATGACTGGAAAAAGAATGCCATTGTGCACTTCGTTAACTAGTCACCCCCTTTCTGTAGCCAAAAGTAAAGAGAAAATTCATTTCTTGAGTGCTTTGGGGGAATTTTCCTGTGAAGAGAAGCCATTGCCACAACCTGATAGGAACAAACTCCAACAACTTCAACGGTAGAAGAGGCAGGCCACAAGGAAGAGAGCGCCAACCAAGGTGATGGCTTTGTCTCCTGACCCAGCCAGGACAACAGAATCCTGGCCGCCATACCTGGGGATGTGGTACTGAACCCAGGAATGGCTGGATCCTTGAGATTTGGAAATTCTCAAGCAATGTTTGTCCAGTTGTGTAAACATGTCTGTTTTTATGACAGGCTTCATAGATTATAACGTATCTTGTAGAGAGTGAAGAATCCAGGGTGTATGTGTGTGTGCATGTGCGTGTGTGTGCGCGTGCGTGTGTGTGTGTGTGTGTGTGTGTGTGTGTGTGTGTGTGTGTGTGTCTTGAACATGTTCACTCCCATGGCCTCTCCACGAATTGAACTTACCAGCTAACTTCTGATGAAATAATACAGTGGATGGAGAACCTGAATCTTTATGTTGCACATTCAGCTATGAGCATGAGCTGGAAACGTGTCTTCCTAAAAGTGGAGTTGATTCCTGTGATGCTTAATTGCCAGTCCAGAAGCCCCAACACCCGGGTGGGTTGGGTCACACAAAGGCAATGTTTGAATGTCTGAATCCATTGTTTAACCAGCCTTCCACCTGAGCTTTTCTGTGCAGTCCTGGGCTTCGATGCTTTAAGAACCATCTAGCAGTCACTGAGTTTGCACTGGTGTTTCTCATCACTTTGCATGTCCTCCTGACTATTGACTCGCAAACACGTGTCCTGGCAAGACCCCCAGAACCAAAGAATTTACTGTTTTCCTCCCTGGCTCGCAGCTTTGAGCTCAAGGCATGTCTTAAACAGTGCGCTCACTTCAGATGCTCCTTGCTTCTCATTTAGTATTGCTTGTCACGCGGTGGTCTTTGAAAGCTTGCTCATATATGATCTGTTCCATTTTTTTCCATTCTCCCTTTTTTTGCATGCCGTTCCTCCTGTTCCTCCCCTTCCTCCAACCCTCTGTTCCCGTCTGTAGACACCACGGCGACGACAGAGCCAGCAGTTCACGGTTGGTATCACATTACTGTTTATCTACTTTCTCAGCGCTGCTGAGAGGCAAGGCAAGCCTGGGGAAAAGAAAGAGAAATGCAGTCTTCAAGGGAACTCGGGCTCCAAATAGACCGAGCTCACCGTAAATGCACCGTAATTTTTTAATGCTTGATATTACACCGAGTCTTGTCATTTCTGTTGTGAGTTCAGTGGCCAGTGGTTGCAGTCTGAGATGAGGCCTCCCCTCTGGTGGCAGCGTGTCTGTCACCCATTCTTCCTACTTAGAAAGCTACACCAAACCTCGGAATAAATGAGACTTCAAAAAATTGTTTTCAGTTAAAGGGAAATAAAGTAGTATTTGTCTACAGAGCTAGCATCAGAAATAAAGGCCATATTCCTCCATGAATTCATCCACCCAGCCTCCCCAATCTCTCTTCACTTAAGCTTATGTTTATGGGTGGGAAACAGCTCCCCAGGAATGTTCCCAAGTCCATATGAAAAGCAGGAAGTAGGGTTTTAAGGAAGTTTTTGGTGTGTGGTACATTGCAAGCCAAATAATAGAAAGTGGATTAAGTTTTTTGCTTTTTTTTTTTTTTTTTTTTTTTTTTTTTTTTTAACCAAAAGGTGAATAAAACCTGAATGAATAATCTTCAGACAGGGACATCAGGATACACTATCGCCTTCTCCCTGTCAGCAGTGGACTACCAATGGGGACAGGTCAACTAACTTACTTTCCTTCCTTCCTTCCTTCCTTCCTTCCTTCCTTCCTTCCTTCCTTCCTTCCTTCCTTCCTTCCTTCCTCCTTCCTTTCTCGTTTTCCAATCAGAAAGTGAGAGTCCTGTTTCATCTGAATATTATTATTACTCAGCTCAACTCTAACCTTGGCAAGATTGTGCTTAGAGTACATATGTTATTTTAAAAGGGGGCTGCATTTTAATAACCGGATCCAAGGGAATCATCTGGGAGAGGGCCTGCTTCAATCACTTTACATGCTGTGCAGGGTGAAAATCTATCACTTAAGTGACAAGAGGTGATCAGCCAGTCCTGTAGTGTTCATTCAGCTTAAAGAATAGTATCTAGCCCACACTGACTTCCTTAGACAACTATGTCTGAGAATTTAGAAGTTGGAAACCTGTGAGTAAAACCTATATTGGGCTGTTGTTGGAGAGCATGCCTTAGTCAGGGTCAGCTCAGCAAGGTGTTCATGTTCTCTCTCTCTCTCTCTCTCTCTCTCTCTCTCTCTCTCTCTCTCTCTCTCTCTCTCTCTCTTTCTCTCTCAGCAACACGGACTTAGATAGGAAATGATGGGTCTCTCCAGCCTCCTCACACTTACATTCTGTCCTAATGTCCATTCAGTAATTAAAGGGGCCAGGTATACTCGATAGTCATGAGAAATCAGTCAGGTCTAAAATGTGCTTGTTCTAAAGTGATGTCCATAGAACTGGCTACATCTCAGCCACTGCACGACATTAAACTTAGTTATTCAGTACATTCTGACTTATTATCCTCAGAGCTTTAAGGTGATTTTAATGTAGTTCAAGAGATTTTGTTTTATTCTTTTTTGTTTGTTTGTTTGTTTTGTTTTGTTTTGTTTTGTTTTGTTTTTCGAGACAGGGTTTCTCTGTGTGGCTTTGCGCCTTTCCTGGAACTCACTTGGTAGCCCAGGCTGGCCTCGAACTCACAGAGATCCACCTGGCTCTGCCTCCCGAGTGCTAGGATTAAAGGTGTGTGCCACCACCACCCGGCTTGTTTTATTCTTTTTAAAGTCCTCTAAGTTTTGGGCTTCCTATAATAAACTCCATGGTCAGGTAACCTAGGTTCCTAAAGTTCTGTGTTTTAGGTCCCTCGATAAAATCCAAGCACTTAATGTTTGTGGAACTTGTCTTTAAACATCTGGACAGGGTATGCAAACTAGGAAATTTGTCTTCTGGTCTGAAAATAGAAAAGTCAACTAGAAACCAATTCTGATTTGGGGCTACTCATTTTAAGAAGTCTGTCTCTTTCAAGAGATGGAAAGGGAAAGGAGTCTCCGATGCTTGGATTGGGATCAGTTAGCACACTGGTGGAGGACACAGTGCTGAATGTACCACTAGAAGCAGCCACTGTCTTTTTATTTGGCAACATCACTCCAGAGATGTAGGGTAAGACTAACAGGTATGAGGAAGTAGCAAACGGCCTTCTTGATCATGGACTCCTTAGCAGCAGAGAACCAGAGAAGTAGAGGATAATCCCAGCTGTTCTCTGCATAATGCCTATAAATTTAGTCTTCCACTTGTCCCTGACCCTCACAGTCACTTCTCAGGGGGTCCCCCACCATTTTGACCAGCTGACTCTGCAGACCACAGCCAAAAGCACTAATGAAAACCAAAGTGACGTCTGAAATTTTACTTGATGAAAAGAGAAGAAATTTTCCAAGTCAGTTGTAAAGGGTAACAGGATGTGGTGGAAACTAGAGATGGAGGAAGCAGGTTAGCAAGGACATGCTACTGTAGAATTGATTTTATCCTAGTACTAGAGGGCCAGCTTCACCAGACAGCAACCATATGACTGACAATCACTTGATGATGACCTTGAGGAGGTCCTTATGATGACCTGGTCCCAGGAAAAAAAATTGAAATGGCTTGATAACTTAGCAACTTAAATGACAAGACATACTAGGTCCTCCAGATGTGGCCATCATATTGGTCTTAAAAGTGTTATGCTGCACTTTCCATATTGCTGTTTTCTTTTATTTAAAAAGAAAGAAAGAAAAGACCTTTCAAGATTTCCCTTTGAAGACTCATTAAAGTATTTTATTCAAGCTTGTGTTGCTAGAGTATGTATGAAGTTTATTCTAGTTGTTCATGTATGTTGACTGTTTGTTCTTACCAATAACTGATTGAAATAAGCATGTATTGGAAGGTTGGAAGTGCATGGGCATGATTCAAAGCCAAATGGATTTTCTCCAAAAGAAAACCAAGCAACAATTCACTACCATATGTTTTTAAGGATCTCACTGAGAGTAAAGATAAATAATAGCATAAGAATGAGATTTTTTTAGGCAAGGCTGACACAAGGGGTATCTTTGAATAAGGATCTTGAGCATTTGTGGTTTTGGAGCTCATCCTTAAAGGCCTGCACAGGGGAAAATTAAGAAAAAAAAACACAAAAACAAGAAAACCTGTGTTGTGTGTGCATGTTGAACGATACAAAAAGAAAGAAAGAAAGAAAAAAAAAACACTGCCAAATCCTGATAGCTCGTGGTCAGAAGCTGCTGGCAGACATGCATGGGTGGTTAGCGCACGGGTGGTGTGTCGTTGTCCTGATTATTTGGTGTGTGGGTGCGTGTGATGGTCTTTGTTTCCATGTGGGCACTTCTTTTTAAATGTCTTGTGCCTTGTTCTTGTCTGTCCTGTGTGTCCCTCTCCCTTCCCCTCCCCTCCCCCTGGCCCCCATGAGGGTCGGGTGACAGCATGCCCATGGACTGGAATAGCGCTTGTGCTTCTGCTGCACTGTGGCGGTCAGCTGGCTTCCGGGTTGGAGGGCGCGCTCTCTCTTTCTCTCTCTCTCTTTCTTTCTCCCTCCTCCATCTGTCTTTCTCTCCTTCCCTTCCCCCCCCCCATCCCCTTCTCTCCACTCTTTCTAACAGCCTGCCTTTTCTACCTGTTGCGGCAGTGGAGACTGACTATCTCATGGATTTTCATATCCCACATGAGTTTTTAAATAGATTAATTCATTCTGGAACTGAGAACCCCTCTGAAATATTTCTTCTTTTCCAATTTGATTTCAAAGTATTTGACCAGTGCTAGAGAACAAGCCACACCCCAGACCACTGCCTGTCTTTAGGTAACTTTCCCATGAGTCTCCCTTCCCCTGATCTGTGACTAGTGCAGACCCTGATAGATTTCTAAAAGCACTGTGTTATGTCCTTATCTTTTGTGGTGTTCAGTTGTGGGGAAATTCTTAAGCCCGTTTGAAAGAAGACTAGCCAGCAGTGCACATGATTACAACCGCTATGTCCACCGTCTGTGTATGTACCTCTGTACATCTCTCTGTATGAGTACATAACAATGGCATTCAGAGGCTGTCATTCAGTCAAGGGACTCTGCAGACATTGTATGTTCTACCCAAGAACAAAGCTAAAGAGGTTTACGAATGGCTGCAGGACCTGAAGATTGCGTTGCAGCCTTGATATGCAGCTTGGAATCTATGTGCTGCTGTTTAACGGCGTGAACCAAATTTCTGCTAATGGGAAGAAGGGAAAAACTCTCCACAAAAGCTGACAAAGCAGGAAGAACAGGATGACTGAGCTTTTAGATTAAAACTACCGGGGGCGTCTGAACTCTTATGGCTGGTGGTGGAAGTATCAGTTTCCATGACATGGCCAAGTGATCAGATGTGTGCTGCGTAGGTAAGAGAGAGACCATCGCCTACTTTGTTCTTCCTAATGAGAATGGTACTAAGGCCAGTGGGCCGAGGGTTTCTTTCCTTGGGATTTTATTTAATTGTTCTTTTTCATAATTTTCTGTAATATCTGTATATGATAACCTGATGAATCGAACCCAGGAGCCTCTTTAGATATACTTGATTTTTGCATTTATTGAAATGGCTAAGATTTCTGACTGATTCTAATTCTTTGAAGTTTTTCTTCTGGTTTAAAACTGCCACGTTATAACCATTTGAGAAGCCAGCAGGTACTGTCAAGAAGGAGAAACAAAAACTCCAGATGTGCACAGTGCTTAGCCTGAACCACAGCACCTATAACACCAGAGAAAGCCAAACATGAGTCTCTTCAGAAGAGATAGCATAAATTAAATTATGTCTGCACCTTAGGACTTCCTTCATTGCAAAAAAAAAAAAAAAAAAAAAAAATCCATATGTAACAAAAGTAAACTTTCATTTGTTTAACAGAGTTTAAAGAAATGCATTGCATGCATTTTAATTAAAAGTGACTAGAAAGAGCTTGAATAGATGATAGGAAATTTTGAATAGAAGAACCAAGAAGTAATTTCCCACTTATTATTAAATCACAATGTTTCCTTTTGAGAAATATTCTCTGCTTCATAAAATGCATCTTTGTCATTTTCTTTGAGAAAATGAGAGGAGTCTAATTTTTAACATAAAAGAAAAATACCTAAGCCAAAGCAATTCTAGGAGGTAGATTTTGTGTTTCCTCACTTGTACACCCAGTGCTATGGTAAACTCCTCTAATTATATTTATTCAGAAATTATCCAACTATGACAATGTGCTATAGATTCATAAAAAACAATTGCACTGCAAAAACAAATTTAACACCACTGGCCTAAATGGCTTCTCAGTTTGGAACATAATCTAAGCAGGGGATTCCAGATGATTTGGTATATTTTAAAATTTATGTCATTAAAAATGACAGTTTCAGCTTTAATGAGGTGTATATCAACTGTCTGTCACTTCTTAATGGAAAACTTTGCATATCAATGATACTTCATAAACATATTTCTATATTTTTTAAAATTAGCTTTCTAGTGTTGTCCCCAAGGAAACAAGCCTTCATCAGTAAAGTTGCCTACTTGAAACATCCTTGTTTAATGTGGTTCAGTGGGCACCAAGCATGTATGTAGAACACTGATATTCATCGGGCCACGTAGAAGTGAGGGATTAGCCTTCTGAGAACCACAAATTCATAATTAACTACAGAGAACTACTCTATGTTGCTCATTTATAATAGTTATTCAAATAATTGTGTTCATTAGTCTTTATACAATGGATAAAGCCAATTAGAACTAGAAACACTTTCAGCCAATCAGATTTCAGGACAAAGGGCTAGCATTTCTCCTCAGCTGCCCCTATAATTTATTACATTACCACGTTCTCTTTAGTTGCCTGGTTCCATAGCTTCGGAACCCCTGTGAACTCTGAGGGTTTTCACTTTGATTTGGCTTCTGCTCAGAGCACTTGGCACCCGGGGTTCAAGTGAGAAGCTCTCCTCTCTTAGGACTGATAGTGGGACTCACATACTCAACCGGCTCACCATGCTCATTTGGCTTCTTTGTAAATCACCTTAGAAAAAACTGAAGCTTTAATGACCACTCATATAAGCTTGTTTTGGTTCATTTGAAATAAATATAAATGGCAACCCATCTCTATTTCCAGAGCATTTATTTTGGTTGCCTTTAGGCTTTGGTCAGTAATTGACCAAGGATGACTCTCAAAACATTATTCAGCAAATACTTAACTGACAATACAGTTTGTGTGAGCTCCAGGGAGGGGAAAGATACAGAAATAAACAAAACTTGTGTCTCTCTCCAAAGACCTTACAGCTGAATTAGATCGACGACCATCTTCAAAACAAGAGACACAGACTGTAAGACAGCTCTGGTCGGGTAGAGGTCCTGGGGCAATAAGATGGGGTTGGGGGAGAATAGCAAAGAATAAGCAAAGGCCACCTGGGCCGCCTCACCATTCTCTGTGTTTAATAAACTTCCTTAGAAGATCAGAAATGAGCATGAGCAAATGGAAGCCATCTCTTGAGGAAATCTCTGTTTAGTTATGCCCCCCTTTGCCTCACTCACTTCAGAGCAGAGCTGATGGAGAACTGGCCCAGCTGGCCAACAATGGGGTGGACTTGGATACAGGCATTTCAAGCCCCACTCAATTTTCTCCTGACCTAACTGCTTTTTCAGCTTTGAGGGTTTTATTTTTCCAGAATACCATTGATTTATGAAATTATTCTTTTTTAAAAAAATGAGTGGCAAGTCTGATTTTTCTGATGAAGGCATAACCTGCAATCTGCAGTTAGCAGATGCTGTACCATTTTGAAATATGTGATCCAAGATCATGCTAAATTGATAAATGAACTATGTTTGTCAGTATTGGCAAAGGATTTCAATTTTCAGCGAAAAGCGAGATAGAACTTACATATGTCAGTATGTGGCATCTAAATACATTCATATTTAAGAGATATATCAGAGTGTCCACGGCTAACAACCCAGCTTTACTTTTTTCTTTCTGCATGCTTATTTGAATGAGTGATTTTTTTAAACATTCACCCTCATGTTTCATGTGCTTTCAACAGTGGAGGCTGAGGACTCTTTCTACCTTGATTGTGTGTCGATAACGGTTACATAATTAAAGAAATGAACATATGGATTAATATATTCAAGCTCTCAAAAAATGTGAGAGATAGCAAGAGATTTGGCTCATGTTTTCTTTTTTTAAACAAAATCCATCCTCAGTTCTTAAGTGTTTTGTTTATGTCCCTCGAGGAATGAAAAGAAAAACGATTTGTTTTTACTTGTAAGGCCTTACTCAGTTGCCCAATTCCGCAGAAGAACTGGACAGTGAGGACCTCTCAGGTAAGGGCTAGTCATAGGTAAGGTGCTGCAGTGTACAACCTGTGGCTGCTTTGTCCACTGTGGCTCAATAACCACTTGGTTTGCTGAGCAATCAGTGTGGATTCTGAGACCAAGAAAAGAACAAATTTGTGTAGATAATGTCTTCCAGGTTCTCTCACCACCTTTCTCTCCTATGGTAACAATGTGTCTATTGCAGACCATGGCCTGTGCTGCTGACGCAGGAGAGACCCAAATGCTGAGGCCACTCTGCTTGGTGGCTTGAAGTCATGTTGCCATCCTAGATATGTAATGGCTCGGGAGAAATTTGGTTGCGCTATATAAAGCAGTTGATGTTGGATTATGTGACACGATCTGAAAGTCATATTGACTGTCTACTGCAGTGGAATAGACTAGAAAGCCACATCGTACACTTTGAAGTAGGTGGTAGAGCAGGGCAAGGAGGAAGGGGACAATTGTCTTGTCACACACCAGGCTGTAAACTAATTATCCACCTCAGACCTTTTTCACAGCATACTGAGCTCTTGCAAAAAGTAGGTTTCATGCTTGATTCCAGGATTTAGGTGTTACTAATCCAGAATAAGAAGCATGTCCTAAAAAGGCAGGAGGAAGGAGATTTAAAGTGGTCAGAGCTAAACAATTATACGAGCTCCCATGATGTCATGAGACGAGTGACAGCTACCTACAGCTTCTGAAGCGCGTTGATTGGTCACTTAGTGAATCGGTAAGCAAGCCCTTGGACATTGCAGTGGAGAAACCAAGGCACCAGCAAGTGGTTGCTGATTGGAGCCCGCTGGAAAACAAGGTTCCATATTCCCCCCTTCCTAAATAGCATTCACTACAGTTGTTTTGAATGACTGGCGCTTGAGGGGCCATCCTTAACTACTTCAGTGAAAACACAAGCTAGTCCTCCCCCCAGATCTCAGATCACACTGGATGTATTTCCAGCTGTGTGCTTCTGTCTACCTCAGGGATACCTTCACTTTGCTGCTCTGCCCCATGTGCCAGGGGAGCTGAGCTGTTGGCATTTCCCAGAGTAGCCACATCCAGGAAGCTACTCACTGGGTCTGTCCCCTGCTTGTACCTGTCTTGCAGTAAGTGCCAAGCTAATACTTTCTGGATAAATGAATGAATTCTAAATATCTGTGAATTTCAGCAAATAAATAGATTAGAAAGGTAGCCACCTATTAACCATGCCATTCATTTGCCTCTTATTTGTGATAGATACATATGAAGAAGTTGTAAAAAGATGAAAACAAAACATTAACTTTACTTTCTTTTAAAGTAGAAGTAGGTAAGTCCTGCCTGGCTCTGACATAATGCCAGTGTAAACAACCACTTGCTGGGGAAGGTGCTCTCTGTTTTGGCCCTCACCTGAGAGCAACCCCAGATACAGTGACCCTGCACAGTTGCATCTTTCAAGAATCCTGAGAAAGTTCTCCTAGGTTGACTGGCCCTGATCTCTCTAGGCATATTTTCCAGACAAGGATCACTCAGACAGGCAAAAGGAACTTTTATCCCCTTTAGGAAAACATGAGTCAGCCAGGTGCCTCTTCTCCCAGAATCATCAATTAGGAACACTGCAGGTCTCAGCCCTGCAGCATGTTAGATGGGTCCCCACTGCAGTTCTATCAATCACCCAAGTCAGGAGCAATAAACCAACAACTGTTTGTGTTCATAATAATTCGGTTAAATTAATAATTACATCTCCCCCCCTATTCCCTCCAGGACCCAGGCTCTCGCCTATTGCTAGAAGTCATAAGTCATGTAGAAGGCTGATGAACTAGCGGGCTGGGCTGGGTTGCCTTTGCATCTGGTTTGATGAACTAATCAAAAACTGATTAGCACCTTTGTTCAAAGGGGATGCTGATTAATCAATTACTATTGATTGTGAGCTTGGCTTCTCTAGGCAGCAAAAAGACATCTAAAGGGAGAAAAAAACAACCAATAAAAATTGAGCAGCTGTCATAGTGTTTAAATTTATTAAAACAAAATACATTATTTTTTATGAAGCTGTCTTGAAATGGGTCACTGAAGGGGAGCATATTGATTGAGAAAGGATGAACTTCTCAAATTTCTGTAGCCTGGAGACTGAATTCAATTATAATACAAGACAAACAGGTTAACACCCGCCTTAAACAGCCCATCAATAAATTAGAGTAGGTGTTGCCCATTTAATGCTAAACTGTGATAATGAATAATGCTACCTACTCCCTGCTGTATTGGGTAGAAAGTCCATCCTTTCCACATTAGGGATTAATGTTTCACACTTCCAGATCTTCCCCCACCCCGCCCCCAGCCCTCATCCTCCATTCACCGGTGCCTGCCTCAGTTAATGAGAGTTTCATAGCCAGCATATGGTGTGCAGCCCTCAACCAGCAACTTGGGATTGCCCAGCTGATCCTCCTTTGTAATCTACATTTTAAAAAAAGATTCAGTGCCTAGTTCACTGACTCAATTATTGGCCAACTTGGGGGGCTTATCTGGCTCTTCCTCGAACCCTTTTATTTACTTTTTGGGTGTTAATTTTATTGATGATAGAGCCTCACTCGTTTTGAATTGTTTTATCAATTACATCTGCCGTTTCCCAGTGACAGCTGGTGGTTATTGCCACCCATGTGGAATAGAATAGCTTTAAGCATATTTAGCCTTCTATTTTATTTTAAAACTTTAACAAAAATGTCTCCAACTGCCTCCCCCTCTTCAGCAGTGGCGGGGCCTGCGGGAACTCTTGAGTGGAGGGAGGTGGTAAATAGTATGCCAGAGCATGGCCCACAGCCCCTGCTTTAGAAGCAGAGGCACCGACAAGGCATTCCAGTGCTGCTTTTAATTCTTGTTACCCTCCAAATGAGAATGTGATTGGAAGATCCTTCATGCCCTTCACAAGCCACAAAAACGTACTGGGAAGGGGCAGGATTCTGCTTGACTTCCATAACCCTTGCATAGACGTTAGGAGAGATCCTGGTGAACCAGCTCTTGGCTCCCTTGGTAAATTGCAGAGGCAACCTGGGCTTTACATCCTAGGCTTCCCGTATCCAGGAATTCTCAGGCAAGGGGAAATATATGGGCACTTGCTCCTGCACACATGCGTCCACCGCACGGGTGAACACATTCACACATACATGCCCTAACACAGGCACAGACACTTAGTAGCCACTGCCTTTGGAGGAACTCTTCAGTTAGCACCACATGAAGTGTGACCCTGATTTGGCAAACAGGCTCTTTAATTTCCTTGATAGATAATATGTCGAGAAAAAAAAAGATACAAAGAGAGACAGTTAAGGTATGGCCATGAATCTTAGGTTGTGTTATCATTTAGCTTGTATTAATATACTCTACAGCTTAGAAAGTTCTTTCATATACATTTGTTCTGTTTCGCAATCCTGAGGATTGACTCTAGGGCCTCACATATGCTAAGTAATTAAGTACTAGCACTAAGGATATATTGCCTAATTTTTATTCTACAGGAGTATTTGAGCTCCATGTGCTTGGCTCTGGGCTAGCCCCTAAGACACAGTAGTAAGTGAATAAGGCCCAGTAGGACTTGAAGCAGTCTTGGATTTCACAGGCTAACCCTGCCACCCCATAATAACTTTCCAGTAGGGAACACAGACTGGATACCCAAACTGATCGTGACTATGGGAAATTAATCCAAGTAGCTGCAGATGAAGGGCTAAGACAGGAGGAAGTCGAGGCCAGTTTAGAAAAGCGCACCAGAGGCCAGGGCTGGGAAGACATGATGGATGAAAATAAGCCAACAGCTCGGGGCCGGGGGGTGGGGGGAATCCTCTTGAAGTTCCTGCAGGATAGTAAAAGAAGGGGTGTTAATTTACAAGTGAAGAAAGTAGGCACCCATAGGAGATCCAGACAATTTATGTGGACAGAATTGAAACATGCTCCTCCTGCCTGCAGAAAGAAATGGAGCCCTTTGGCTGAGGGTTCCCAGCTCTGAGAACTCCACAGCTCCCTTTACTCTGGAGTCTCTTGAGCTTGCAATTGCTTCTGGCCCTTTTCACTTTGGTGCGGCCGTCAGGGAAGGTGTAGGAGAAAGCTGGGCTCTGAGTGGCCTGTCAGACACAGCTGTGTGCTATCTGACATGAAGGTTATCTTAGTCATGAAGTCGGTGCCTTCCCCCTCAGAGAAGATCCATCCATGCTCTGCTCTGATGTTTCCAGTGCCACTGCTCCATGGAGTCTCCAAAATGATGGATTAGTTCCCCCTGAGGTGGCCCTAAATGCCACTGTAAAGTAATGCTTAAGAAGGGTTAGGACACAGATGTCTCCTTCTTTGAAAGCTGTTCTCTGTGGTATGTACCTGTGGCCTCAGAGCTCGGGGGCTGAAGCAGAAGGACCTTGAGTTTAGTGGGAATCAGTGCATTGAGAACTCTCATGGGGCCCATGGTCAGCGACGTTCCCACACATGGGATTCTGGATGTCCCCCCTAGTGCGGATCTTTCCCATAATCCAACATGCTACTGTTTTCACCATGGAGAGGAAGGTGGGCCACCACCAAACAGATAAACTTTTTCCTTCAGACTGAAAAGCTGTTAGCCACAGTGTGAAGTGTGAGTTCCAGTTCCACAGGTTGGACACTGCTTTGGGGTAACTTCACCATATTCATGATTCCATCCTTCTCACACCTCCAAATGCCTGAGGCCCACTGAAGCATCTACCTATAGAGACAGATTCTAGTGGGAATGCCTTCTGGAAACACTACAGTCTGTCCTCTTCACCAGGCTCCTAAAAGGAAAACTCCAGTGTCGTCCTCGGTGCCTCCCCAGTGCTTAAAGTAGAAAAGTCACCCACTGCCAGGGGTCCTGTTACAAGATGAGCAGGGCAGGGGTCTCTCTGAAGATGCTAAATGCCCTGGGATTAGCATCCTGTTTCATGAGTCATTTCTGCTGATGGTGAATTAACTAAACCATGTGACTGGAAAAGGGAGAGGAAACAACATTTTAAAAGACTTGTCCTAATCTTCAGCTGCAGAATATTTAACATTACAGTCCTCAGATGGTGTTCCTGACTCATAACGTGCATCCGATGGCCCTGTGCTTCCTTCCTCACCATAGAGAACAGCGAAGCCATTGGAGACGGCTTGTGTCCGTTCTATATAAGTGAAATGAAAGCTTGATCATCATTGCTCCTAAAGAGCTGACAAATATTGACCTAGGGTCAGTGATAAGAACCAAAAAGATCCTCCTGGGGTGTTCATAAAACAGACTGAAGCTCAGCAGACACTGAGTCCTAATGACATGTCAGACCCTAAGCCAGACAGGCACTTTCATGTACAGTCATGCTCTGGCCCCTGACAACAACCCTGGCAGAATATCATTGGGGCCAATGCCTCCAAGTAGGTGATTGGCCTGCCTCAGGTTACACAAGAAAGAATTGAAGTTCAGCTTCTGGCCCAGGTCTAATAGCAAGTCTGGTGCACTTTCCCACAGTCCATGCCGATGAGGTCCTAACTGGTCCCCTGTGCCTTGGTAGTGACAGGCAGGGAGAGCCCTGATCACTGAGAGTGATGGTGAACAGCCACTGTCTGTGCAAAGTTGTCGTTTAAATGAGCATATGCTGAGCTCCCGGGTGCACACTGAGGATGACTACTGCAGTTTCCCTTAGTGGCCTTGCACAGCCCCCCAAATGTCAGAATAGCAGCATGACACTGCTGGAATGGAATGCAGCTGATAGCTGACACTGGCCCCTGGCATGCTGTGTGGGAATCTTCATGACTTTCTTGCCTTACGTTGATTCCTTCCCTTCCTTTCTCTGAGAAGACAGAAAGGAAAGGTTATGCCGCATAAAGGCTAGTGTGCTCCAATATATATTAACATCTTAATGGGAAAGCTGTGCATGTACTGTATACATTTACTACTCTCTGACAAGAGGGAATTAAATGTCAGAAGGATTTGTAGCATCTATAATTGAATTGGTGCTGAGAAAAGCAAATCTTAAAAGAAGAATAACATATTAGGATTAGCAAACAACGTGGCGTTTTGTCAGCGCTTGCCACTCAGTGTCTCCCCTCCAGTAATAAAGCTGTGCTCTTAAAGCGCATGCTTAGCTTGGTTGCCCTCGAGGAGAGCTACCATAGGTGATGAAAACAGGTAGCTACACCTTTCAGATGACACAGCTGGTGTGTGTGTGTGTGTGTGTGTGTGTGTGTGTGTGTGTGTGTGTGTGTGTGTGTGAGCGCAAGCGCGCGCGCTCCTGTTTGGTGTTTTGTTTTGTTTTTCTTCAGGTTTGGAAAGTGTACCTCCTCCCCCCTCTCCTCCTTAGCAAGAAGTAACAAGTGACATCACAGTCATTAAGCCTTTTCTGAGATAGACTAATCCAGCCAGCTCTAGGAAGCTGGAGGCAGCATTTCTACCACAAACACCAGTTCTGAGAGTTTTTAATTAAACTGACTTGTCCAGCAAGACCTCAGCTGCACCAAGTGACAGAGCTATTGCAGAATGTCGGCCTCAACTTCAAGCATCCCTGGGCAGGAGAGGCCCTGTGGGGGTGGGAGACCTAGAATCCATGCCCCACTTTAAATGAGACCCAAGGCACTTTTTAGCCTCAGAATAGACCGGTGGGTGCTGGAGCAGTATCTAGCCTGCACCAAGGAAGCCCGAGCTATGAGGGTACAGCAGTGCAGTTAAGGCCATCATGCCTGATGCTACACATTTCACACTCCACCTTCTCCAAAGCAGAGAGCTCTGTATCCTTTGGCAAGAAGACTGACTTTAGATTCTGCAGCCTGGGTTTCCGAATGGGCAGCCTGCAGTGGCAGTGAGGGTTCTGCTCCGTGAGTCCCTCTCCCAAAGTCCTTCCTTGCCAGGAGCCTGTCAAGAACATCCTAGCCATTCCCTGGTTATCCGTGGATCCTGCTTTGGCAACACAGCCTGCAAGACTTAGGACAGATCCACGATCGTGGTATTCTCCTGGCAGATCGTATGGCACGTCTCCTGCCAGGTGGTAAAGTAGCCATAGAAACCAGGGCCCCTTACAGATGCCTGCACCACACAGGCAGCAGAGCTGAGGGAGTGCTTTGTGCAGGAAGTGCTCCGCTTTCGTTAGTGTTTAAGGAGTGAATGCAAGTGGCAAAAGAGAGAGGGGGGTCCACTGGAGGGGTGGAGAGAGACTAAACGGCAAATCCTGCCTGCAGAATCACCCCATTCGCATTGCCCTTGAGGAGTGGGGGGGGGGTCAACTGCCCTGAGCTGAAGAATGCGGAGCAGTTTGGGACATTCCTGGGATTTGATGGAAGTAGTTTGTTGTTGTTATTGTTGTTTTTAATTCTTTTATTGTTGTTGTTATTCTGAGATTTCTGAGACGCTAAAACCACGGCCAGGGTAGTTGAAGCGATGACACAGGATTTTCCATTGTTGTTGTCTCCTGTTTAATTTTTGTTTCTTTTTTCTTTTTCTTTTTTTTTTCTTTTTTTTGGGGGAGGGGGCGAACTTGACATTCTGCAAGGGACTTATAAATCTCACTTGGAGCCAAGTTGTTTCAGCCTTTTGTCAAAAGAAAAGCTAACTCCCAGCTCTAACCAGCTCATGATGTATAAACTGATTTGGAGTTATAAAATGGTGCAGCATGGTGGGGGTGGGGTGGCAGACCAGGGTTGGTGCCACAGTAGTGTTGTCACACTCAGCCTTCAGTGTTGTCTGAGTTAGACTTAGCCAGCTCACTCATTCCCCTGAGTATGTGTATGAAGTTATTTGGATGAGGTTAACTACACAGACCGTGGTTATCGAAAACTGGAATGACTGTTTTATATGCATGTACCAAGCCTGTGCTTGGCGTTCCTCCCCAGTACAGCAAGGACACAGCTTTATCCCACAGTAGACACACTAACACCCGTGACTGCACAAGAGGCTTTCCTTTACCTGAAGACTGGGCTCCTTTAGAAGACCTCCGCACCCTCACCTCGTTTCACTTAAGCTGCAGCAGCTGGAGAGTTTGCCTCCAATGTCTTTGTTTGACTACAAAAAGGAGGAAGAAATCCGGAGAGGTGTTCCCAGGAAAAGGAGCAACAAATGGGGCGGTACCCACAGGGATGCATCTCCTCCCTCAGAGGAGCAAGACCTTCAGATGATGGTGACAGCCGTGGCCTTTCCACTTAGTAATTCCTCAAGAGAATTCCTAGTCTGAATTCTCACCTCTTGTGCAAGATAGGAGAGATGGAGGCTGGTGGACATTGCCAAAGATCCACCTGTGGGTCATCTGTATTGCACACAGACTCCTGTTTTTATCTGACTCTGACAGCCAAATGCATCCGTTGCTTTTTGTGACCATGGAGGCATCAGCTGCCGGTGCAGGTAGATCTTACCAGATGGCAGCCAGCCAGCATCACCCCCAGCACTCTGAGCCAATCCACCGCACAGTTGGAACTGCCTCCCACCCCACAAGAGGAAACCAGAGATGAATGAGAAAGAACTGTTCTCCACAGGGGAGGCCGGACCGTGACAGGCACTTAGGAACAGTCACAGCTCTATTACTGCCTCCCATGGTCAACCAGGGGTGGGAGCTGGGTGGAGGAGAGGTGGGAAGAGGCGGCCAGGAGCTCATAACCAGCAGTGTTCCCTGTAAATTAAACATCAGTTACCTTCTGTGTCCATCTGCCATAATTGAAGGCGGGAAAAGTGTCTTGGTGATTAACTAGCAGTAGTAAACTTTCTGATCCAAGTGAGTATCAGAAGGTAGCTAGAGATTGCACTTACAAATATCTGCAAAGGCTGTGTGTCCCTGAAGGTGGGAAAGAGCTGAAACATAGGTGTTTAGTGTAGGCTAAGTCCAGGGGGAAACAGCTAGACTAAGCACATTTGGAGAGCAAAGGTCAACTGAATAGTTGGGCTTAAGTAAGGAATCCCGAGATGACGGGTTTTTCTGGGTTATTTTGTTTTTGTTTTTAACCTTGTTTTGAGAGGATTTTCCTTCTTCCTGTCTTTCTTTTCTTTTTTTTCTTTCTTCTTCTCCCCACCCCTAAGCACAAACATACCAGCACATCTCTTGGGCTGTTCTATGCCTGAAGTTGGAGTAATTAGTCTTTTAATAGTGGATAAGAGTTGCCTGCCTCCAGATGGGTAGGGGCTGTGTCTTCAACAGCTTCTAGAAACTTCTGTCTGCTTTCAGCCCTAACAAAGTGGCACCTCCCCCTCCCTTGCCTCATGTAACTTTTTCTGCATCTGTATCACTTTTCCCAAATCTAAGACACACGGAGTTTATTGAAGTAAAGTCAAACATTCAGTTTGAAGCCCACGGCAACTAAAGATATCATTCATTGAATGATAGTTGATATCATTCAAACACAACTAACAAGTTTTACTATTACTTGGTCTTTGTGAGAACATTTGAGTGTTTGCAGTGAGGTGTATCTACACAATGTAAAGTGTGGTCCTCCAGCAGGCACCAGAATCCAGTACCACCCTGTGATGGTTACACTTCATCATCGGCTTGACTGGTTTTAGGATCGCCATGGAAACACACTCATGGATGTGTCTGATGATGTCTCCAGAAAGGTTTAACTGAAGAGAGAAGCCCAATTCTAAATGTGGGTGGCACCATTCCATGATTCTAGACCAAATTAAAAAAAAAAAAAAAAAAAAAAAAAAAAGCAAGCCCAGTACCAGCGTTCACCTCTCTCTGCTTCTGACTGGGATGCCATGCAAACCAGCTGCCCCGCTCAGTCCTGCCGCCATTCCTTCCCTGCCTCGATGTACTGTATCGTCAGAATGGGAACCAAAACAAGCCTTTCCTTCAGTTATTTGTGGCAGGTATTTTGTCTCTGAAGAACAATTAATGCACACCCCACAAACAGTACTTCCCATCAACAAGCTGTTTCCTAAAAGACAAAGTTTCCATGAACCCAGTCTGCCGGTCAAAAGGACTTCCAGGACACCGGGAGCCCAGGACACCGGGAGCCGTATTGTCTTCAGTCAGCAGCACTTGGGCTGAGGCAGGGGATTCCTCTCCACTACATTTCAAGTGGAGCTTATTAAACACGTTGCTGGAGGGGCTTGCTCATCACGGAGTAGACTAATTGGCTGCAGCACTCTGCCTCCGACCCATCTCCATCCTCCAATTAAACTCCCATCATCCTGTTGTCCAGGCGACCTGCCGCTGCCTCTGACTTGGCATTTCTGTTGGGGTTTGGGGTTTGAGTTATTCTGTAGTTCTTCCCAAGCTAACTCCATGGAACACTTTAAATACTCCACGTTCTAATTGAGGCCCTTTTAATTAAAGCTCTTTCCATGGGAGCCTTAGTCACGAGTTATTTCCCCACATCCTTCAGTGCCTAGTCTCCAAGCAGAATTGGAAATATCGATAGAAAGTGTAAGCCCTGCCCTCCCGCTGAAAACGTTGTATCAGGTTTCGGCTCAAAAGAGTACCATTACCTTTAGCTGTCACGGATCTGTACACTTGATCGATAAACTTCAAATATTATTAGAGGTGGAGGCTTCAGAGATTTGCTCTGTTCTTTGGAGAGAGACAGAGATAAATCTTTCTTAGAAATTGACTTGAGTTTGCACTCGGTCTTCCCGGTGAAATGCATTTCTCTTAGGCATCCAGCAGCTACAAGGGGGGCAGATTTATAGGCCATGTGCTTCATGTACTGAAAGATTTAAATGGTAAATCCTTCACATATGACTTCACAAATCATGTAAAGTTAAAAGATTTTTACCGTTTCTGTTGCTGCTGTGCTTAAATTGTAAGGTACAGCCAGTAAATCATTTTAATGGAGGTGTCGTACTTGACTCAATAAAAAGAAGAAAAAAAAAAGACAATGGTTTAGCTTCCATTCCAAAATGTTAATGTATTAATCAACGGGAGAATAATTGTTTTTTACTATGTTATAAATCTCGGGTGCCATTAGGATTTCAGCAAGGGGTGATGTAGCCACATTCCTAAATTAAAATTGTTTACCCTGCCATACATCCATTCTGCATCGCCATAGCTCATTCCGGGTTCATTCTGAAGTTGTTCCCCAGCCAAAAACTCAAAAAGGGAAATCCTGAGGGAGCGAGGCTTATAAGAGAAAACTAATTGCATTTCAAGGTGTTAAATAAATAACATAAAAACCGTCTGTGGCGATGGACAAGTATTCCTTCCTGTCTTAACGTTTTCTCTCTCCCTCTCTCTCGCCCTCCCCTCCTCTCTGAATTGGGCTTTTGGTTTTAAATTGAGGCTTTACCCCTCCTCACATCTTGTAAATGTGGCAACCATGTCATAAGTCTTTAGTCTCATAAGCCTGGTTTTATCTCTACACAGCCTTGCTTTCCCTATGCGTGTTTCCTTATGAGTGAGCTATGCCCCCCACACACACCCCGTTCTTCTGATAGCCTAAAGATACCATCTGTGGTGCCCATAAATAGTTAAGTCAGCCTCCTTAATTATTAGTAGCTGTAAGTTCCAGGATGTGTATAGTGAGTGCTAAGAATGGGTGAGAACAGGCAGGATCCAACACACACACACACACACACACACACACACAGCTCCCTAAGTTTCTTTCACACACAGTAGCACTCCTCTGCTGCCTCTAATGAAATTGCCTTGTGGGGAGAACAGATCAATTCAGCACTGGACAGGTCAGTCTGTTCCCTCTATGTAACTTGATCCACCTGGTTTGTTCTCGCTGACTCCTCCATTAAAAAAGAAGGTAACCTTCTGACCCTGGAGGCGGTGTCCCTGGGGCTCCTGGTGTCTTACAATAAGTTCTACATCCCTGTTCCTCTTCTGGTTCCAACAGACTCTCGAGCAGGTGAAGAGGGCGCCATTGGGGCAGTGGACCACGCGGTGATCGGCGGCGTCGTAGCTGTGGTCGTGTTTGCCATGCTTTGCTTGCTCATCATTCTGGGCCGCTATTTTGCCAGACATAAAGGTAAGCAAGGCGCTTTGGCAGGCTGGAGCAACATGTCGCCACAGCCCTGGAATTGGGGGACCTCACTGTTTTCATTAGTAGGCAGCTTGCTGTAAAGGATGACTCAGAATATATGTTCCCTGAAATGGGAAGAAGTGTGGTTGGGTGGGTGAAGAAACCTTAGCAAATATTGCTGAAGACTGCATGAAGAGATTTGGATTCCCTGTAAATACAAAGCTGTACAGCTCTGCTGTTCCCCAGTCTACATTTGGGGATAGAGTCAAAATAATAAGGTAGGGGCTGGTGTGACGAGTGGCCTGAGCCCTGGATGATTGTATGCATGGCAAACATCCACAGCCTGCTCATTTCCCTGGAGACAGGAGGACCAGTTTGCTGACCCTGAACTCTGAGTAAGCTGGTCCCCAGGGCCAGAATATTTCCTCCTTGATGTGATGTGCCCAGGTTTAAAAAAAGAAAAAGAAAAAGGAAAAAAATCCTTTGCGTTAAAAGCCACATAAATATGTATTTTTTAAATTATCAGGGCAATTGATTTAAATTGCCATTAATCATCACACTTACCAACTGTGCAGACTGGATGGGCAATCATCTTTGCCAATGCTCTTCCTCTCTGCCTCATGCTGCTCTGAGCCTCTTCTCCCCTCCTGGTAATTTAGTCTTCCTTTTCTTTGTCGGCCCTTGTCTTTCTCAGTTGTTTTTCTCAAGCACTGGGCAATGAGCTTTGGGGGTTTTGTGGGCGCTTGCATACTGCTTGATTGTGACTTGGGTTTGGGGAGGGTCCCTGGAGCCCAGCAGTGGAGGGCCAGGGTGCTTAACAGCAAACTTTAGGATCCGGAAGTGTCTTGGCTGGAGCACAGAACAACTGGGGACTCTTGGAGCTGTGTGGCCCAGAACCTCCAACTTAGAGTGCTTAACTTGATAGAGCTGGGAAGGTAAAGCCAGGGCGCCAAGCAGAGTGTGCACAGCACCTGTGGAGGATCAGAGGGCAGGGGTAACATGTCTCTGCAAGAGAGATGACTCAGGAAGGAAGCGTTTGACCACCTGCTTGCTCGGCTTATCACTTTAAAATCTGAAAATTCAGCAAAATGTCTCAGGCTTTTTGGAGTATCAGAATCTTTAGAGTCAGAACATAATGGGAAGAAAGCTATCAGATTGTACCAGGCAGTTGGAGTTCTACCTGCCTGCTATTCTGAGGTGAAGTCTTGTCTTCCTCCGTGTAAACCCTTGGGATTTGGTGATAGAAATGTCACCAACTTGGTTAATGTTCTGTCTATTGTCATTATAAAGTGGCTGTGCCAATTAGCAAATCCATGAATCCGGGTCCAGGCTCCAGTCACATGGTGAGAAAGAATCCCTTGGTCATGAAGACAGAGCCCAAGCCTCCATTGTAGTTTTTACAATGTCAAATTATACCTCTGTCTGATGCCCTGCTCTGAAGTGGAAGGCGTAGAGAAAGCAGCCCTTCTATAAGTTCAAGACAGTTTCACCTGTGGGTAGCCAATAGCAGTCCTGAAGCCAGGAAGACTGTGGTCGGAGTAACTGATCCAAGCCGACAGTAGAAGCGTCACTGGGGCCCTCATTCATTTATTGGCTAATTGCTTTCCTTGCTTTGGTCTTTACCCATGTGCGAACATCTCTGGTCATCGGTCTTTGGTGTTTACTGTCTGTGCGTTAGTCAGCAGCTCTCCAGCTCTCTGCATTTGAGCCCCACTCCGTCTTCTTCTCTGGTCATAACCACTGCTCTAATGTCTCTTTGCTGAATTGCACCGCAGCGGCTCAGTTGGAGTGGTACCTTTGGAGCCCCGGATCCCATCTGTCTCACCCACCTCGCTCTCTTCTTCCAACTGTTTTTTTTTCCCCTCTGCTGCCTGCACACCACTTCGGCTGATGATGGCCATAAGGCAACTTGCCATCTCTGTACCGCTTCACCCAGAGGCCATCAGAGAGTCACAGTGCTTTACCCCTTCATCTTTCAGGTACATACTTCACTCATGAAGCCAAAGGAGCCGATGACGCAGCAGACGCAGACACAGCTATAATCAATGCAGAAGGAGGACAGAACAACTCGGAAGAAAAGAAAGAGTACTTCATCTAGAGCAGCCTTTTTGTCCCAATGAGGTGTCCAACGGGCCCGTTTAGATGATAAAGAGACAGTGATACTGGAACTTGCAAGAAGCTCGTGTGTTTTTTATGAGTGGGTGGAAAGATGTGAGACTGGGAAGGCTTGGGATTTGCTATGTAAAAACAAAAAGAAAAAAATGTTCTTTGAAAAGTACGCTCCGCTGTTTGACACCTCTTTTTATCTGGTTTTAATTTGGTTTGGGTTTTGGTTTTTTAATTTTTATTTCTTCCTACCAAGTCAAACTTGGGTTTTGGTAGATTGCAGAAAATTCTGTGCCTTGTTTTTCATTTGTTTGTCGTGTTTCTTTCCCCTTTTCCTTTTTATGCATTTATTTTTCCCCAAATCAATTTTTTTCCCTCCCGAACCTCCCCTTTTTTGGAATTGACCTGCTGGGATTCCTAAGACTTTCCCCCATTGTTGTCGATTTCTGCTTTCATTTGTTTTTGTGTTGCCGGTGACTGCTTTCTGTTCCAAATTCAGTTGCATAAAAGGAAAACCAGCACAGTTTAGATTTCATAGTTCAGAATTTAGTGTCTCCATGATGCATTCTTCTCTGTTGTCGTCAAGATTTGGGTGAAAAAAAAAATGAAAAAAAAAAAAAGAAAAAAACAGTGAAAACTCTTTGCTGCTGCCCATGTTTCAATACTTAGAGCAGCGAAGACTAGAAAAGTAGACTGTGACTCCGAAACTGTTGTTTGCTGTGGATCTTCATTACTGTACAGGGTTATCTGCAAGTGAGGTGTGTCGCAATGAGATTGAATCTGTCTTTAATTCTGTATCTGTAGGCGGCTCAGTATAGATTACCCCACGCTGTGCAGAAAGGTTTGGGGTGGAAAGTCTCCTCCTCCCTCGTTGCCCTAAACAGACCCAATAGGTGAGGTCTGTCCATTTGATGTCAGTGGACAAATTTGAGTTGCCCCAGGAGGGGAAGCAGGAAGGGGATAAAGCAGTCCTGCT
The DNA here is from genome assembly GCF_049852395.1 of Peromyscus maniculatus bairdii. Taxonomy (NCBI): domain Eukaryota; kingdom Metazoa; phylum Chordata; class Mammalia; order Rodentia; family Cricetidae; genus Peromyscus; species Peromyscus maniculatus. Next base: position 44,871,450 of record NC_134858.1, read on the forward strand.
CTGGTTGTTTCTACTCCAAACAACTCCATCCACCTTTCCCAATTGGCCTTACTGCTCAGTGATGTGCAGGAGAGAGCAAGTCCGTGTGTTGTGTGAGTGACGGAAGGGGGCAGGTTTTTGTTTGGGGTTTTTGTTTGTTTTTGTTTCTGTTTCTGTTTTCCTTTGTGCTTACTTAAGAGGGCAGTAGGATGTGGCCTGCATGTACTGTATATTACAGACACTGTCCTGCTGGGACTCGCGTCCTGCTGGGGCTTCCAACTCCGATCCCTGTGCAGCTCTCATTCCTTCAGATTTGGCTAGACAAAGGCAGGAGGTACAAAAGAAGGGCCGGTATTGTTCTCGAAAGGTCAGAGCCTAGGTGGAGAAGCAGCCTGTAGAGACTTTCAGTTACTTAATCAAAACTCAAATGTGAGTGTTTTTATCTTTCTACCTTTCCTACACTAGCCTTGGCCTCTTTCCTCAGCCTTAAGAACCATCTGCCAAAAATTCCTCATCTCGCATGATGGCAGCCATAGCGCACAGCTACTAAACTAAGTTACCTTGAACATATCTCAGACTGGAGCCTGGGGGACGGTAGAGAGTCCAGTTACCGTTTGCATTCTTTAGAGCTAAGTAGGGCTTTGTCGCTGATGTGTTGAGGAAATCCAGAAGTAGTTCTGAAGGATGAAAACCTAAACTCTTACCCTATGTGTTGGTAGGCTCCAGACTCCAAATAACAGTCCCTTATGGAAAGGTGGCATCAGAAAAGATAGATCTATCTATATATATAAATATATAAATATATATTATATAACATTTTCAGTCAGTACTTTTGGATTTTGCAAGGTGCATTTTTACTATTGTTACATTATGTGGGAAACTTACGCTGATTTATTTAAGGGGAAAAAGTGTCGACTCTGTTATTTGAAAGTATATTTCTTTTTCTTGTCTTTATTTTCACTTCTGATAGAACCATTGCAATATGGGGGCCTTTTGGGAACGGACTGGTATGTAAAGGAAAATTCATTATTGAGCAGTGTTTTGTTGACCCCCCTCTCCTGTCCCTAGGCACTTAACCAAGACAAAAAGCCACAAGGAACATCCCTTTTTCAAGAATTTTATAATGTGCATCTATTCCGAGCCCTTAGCACCCATCCTGAACATAGTGTGACCATATCAAAGGGTGAGAACCAGTTAGCATGTCGTTGAAAGGATTTTTCAGCTGTTCTTTTTAGAAAAAAAAATACAAAAAAAAAAAAAATAAAAAAACAAAAAACCAACAAACAAAAAAAAACTACCATTGTTCACAGAATTGGCATCTCATTTTCGGGACCGCCCATCTTTCTGTTTTGACAAGTGTACAGTAGTGCAGCGTTCTGATGTAACTTGATGACTTACAATGTTGACATGTCTCAGGTTCCTGTGTTTTGATTGGTGTTTTTCCGTCTCAGGTAGATTGCAAAGTGTAGGCCCCACACATTGGAAAAAAATAATAAATAATAATTATAATTATAATAAAACAAAGCAAAAACAGGAAATTACGGATTTTAGTTGTATATTGGTTTACGTATTTTTCTTAAGTATACAGTGCACTGTTTGAAATGTATTGTTGAGTATTACTTTGTACAGGTTGATCACTTTTTTTAGAGTGAAGAAAGAACAAACTTGGTTTTTCGTGTTTTTTTAAAGGAATATAAAATAATGAAGGATGTATAATTGATGCCAAATAAGCTTGTTCTTTAGTCACGAGGACGTCTTGTTTTTCCCTCTAGGCCAGTTCTGTTTCTAAGGTGTACAAGGACCATGTTACAGTGTAAGAAACTCCACATCCGTGTGTTCCCATTCGCATTTTGTATCGGTTCATGTATACCATTTTTACAAAAAGAAAAAAGAAAAAAAAAGAAGTACTATAAAATATCTGTCTTCTTAATAAAAAAAATTAATGTTACAAGTGATCCTTCAAATCTCTTTCTGGATTCTTACAACACCCGGCCTCTGGTCCCAGCTTCCTCTCCTAGGACCTTGTGTGGGGGCCCAGAACCCTGGCAGTAGGTGGCTGGGAAGTAGCTGCCAGCTGGGTTTGTCTCCCTTGTCTATTCATCCTTGTCCTGTCCTCTTCTCCCCTCACAGTAGACAGGGCCTGAGTCCGGTGCTTGGCTGAAGGAGTCACTCCAGTGGGCGCGGCGATTTGTGCAGGTGTACATGCGGCTGCCGGGGACGGCATCTCCCATGGACGTGTCCACCACTACCCTCCCTGCTCTCACCCACCGACTTCCCCGTGTTGCCTGCTCCACCATCTCTTTCTTTGGGGTTCCTTGTCCTAACAATTCACACTGCCTTCTTCCTTTTAATACTCTCTCTCTCCTTGCACAAAAATGAAGAGGTGAGCTGCTGAGGGCTAACAGTTTGGCTGCCTGCGGGTTGTTCTCACTTACCATTTAGGTTTTGGAGACTTCCGGGCCCAGGTGGACTGCGAGATTCAGCAGCATGGTATCAACGTCCTTGCCTTGCAGGCGAAGGTAGCAAGGACCACACTTGAGCAGAAATCCATGAGCAGAAGTCTGACCACCCCAAAGTGCCCTTTCTCACCTTCCCCTACCTCTCCTTGGGTCCCCCTCTGTCTCGGTGAGGTAACCAGGAAGATTTGGCAGGGAGAGACAAGGTAAGCTCCAGAAAAGACTTCGGTTTCTTCCATCATGGTCTGTCTGTCCCTGAGCAAAACAGCACCCACAGAAGCAATTTTGCAGTCATTGCGTGTGTGGACATGGACATTGTGGGGGACACAGAAAGTGTACATGGTCACTAGAGGCTGACTAAGGTGCCAGTTACACCAGTGACCTCACTTGTGAGTGCCACATCCCACGTAATGGTGGCAGAAGCTGGGTGGAGGTGGGGAACGAGCAGAGGCTGGCAAGTCAGCTCAATGTGAAGAGCTGGGAGCTTGGCCGGGTTTCCAAGGACATGAGAGAAGAAAATTGAGTCAGCTGCAGGGGGCAATGAACCTAGCCAGCAGGCAGACGGGAGGAGGAAGGTGCTCTGTGAATGGGATCCATCTTGTGGCGGTCCTCAGAGTCTAGGCGGAAGCTTTGGGCGTTCACTGGCCTCTCCCAACTTCTGCCAAAAGGAAAAAAAAAAAAAAACGGGGAAGATGATCTACCATATCTCTAGTGGACCCAAAAGGGCAATTTAGGATAGCACTCAAGATCAAGAGCTAGAGTGGACCAGCCTTGAGTTTCAATAACTATCTTTACTAGCTGGGAAGCCAGTGCACCTGCTCTTGGTCTTCTGCTGGGTAAGGTAGAGTTTGTTATAACCTCCAAGACCATTAGGAAAGAGAGATACACACCACGGCCTGGGGTATAACTCAATGGTGAGGCCTATGCTTAGCATGCAGTGGACCTTGAGTTTGATCTTCAACTCCACCAAAAAGATAAGAAACTGGTGCTTAGGCAGTAAGGTGGCAGACAGGAAGTAAGCACCCATTACGTGTTCATTAGACTATAATGTTGATTTAGAGGACAAGGTGGCCCGTGGCTTTAAGAGCTGGCTACTCCTTCGAGAGAACTGTGTGGATTTTTCCGTAGAATATTGAAGGATTTTCCCATCATGATTCCTCAGTGTACTTACTTGTAGCTGTTTTGAGCCACATGCCATGCTCTATGTGCAATGTCCTCACCCATCTCCTCGCCTATGGTGTGAGGCTCCAGATTCAGCCTTAACATACAGAGCAAGGGACCCAGGTGGTCAGTGAACTGAGGCAGACAAGGTGGCAGCTTGGCTCATAAAGCACCGTAGGGCTTGTACATAAGAAAATGCCGAAGCAGCTAAGTTAGTATGCGCTTGGGAAGTTTCCTGTGTGCCTCTTAGTGTAGTACAAAAACTGCCCCTGCTTCCTCCAGAGGGTTCTCAAAAGTGTTTGGCATGGTTGCGTTCTCCAAATACATCAACTGGAACCCCAAGGTGATGCCCACATGTTAATTGGTGCAGTCTTTCACTGTCTCCTGTCTGGTTGAAATGTGACCCTTACAGTGTGGATTTGCTCTATGGAGAGCTGTTCCTTTGAGTCTGTCTTCCAGAGCCTTTAAAGCAATCATGTGGTCCCCACATGACAAGTAGAAAGACCCTCCTTCCATGAGGCATTTCTGTTGCATTGCAAAATGTGGCCTCAGATTACTAATAAATCTTTTCGCCGAGATGCCACAAATATTTAATCATGAAGAACTGGCAGCCAGATTCCTTCAGTGAATTCTGTATTTGCACAGAAAAAAAAAAAAAAAAAAACCTAAGATGCAGCTGAAATGGCCTGACCCCCCCTCTACAGCCGATGAGAGAAGAGACCCTCTGCTATCCCAGACAGGCTCACAGCCCCTCTGTCACGGTCATAGCAGGGACATAGTAAACTCTCAGCGGGGCATTAAAGGACCAGCAGTCAAGGGCTGGTTGCCTGATTTTGACTTTGCAAGTCCATCCCCACCTAGGTAGTTCCTGGAAGGCCTCGAAGATAGGTGCTTGTCCTCCCCACGTTTAGCACTCTTGGGCCCATCTGTCCCCAAGGCCCGTCTGCATTGGTGTTTGTTCCTCCTTTGGGGGAGGATGGCCTCTTGGGTAACGGCTGAGCAAAGCTGTAAGGTAACAATGTCATATATCTTAAGGGTCCTTCAGAATGAGGTACCACAGGTTAGAAAAATTGAAAATATGTTCCTTCCTTTATTTGTGCTCATATAAAAATGCTAAAGTGTGCTTCTGACAGGGGCTATGGGGTAATGCAGTCCCCACACCACTTTGCCTGGTAGGAAGAGGAGAGTGGCCATCAAGATAATGTGAGCACCCCAAAGCCTAGACCTAAACATGACAAGAGTCATGTTAAGGCTTTCACGTCTTACTGTCCTCCGCAGCTGGGCTCTTTTGTACAATATGAAACTAACATGCTTTGGTGGTGGGTTTTGTTTTTGCTGTTGTTTAGTGTTTTAGGGTTTTGGTTTGTTTTTGGTTTGTTTTGGTTTTTGGTTTTGTTTTGTTTTTTCAGGACAAGTTTTCTCTGTATAACAGCCCTGGCTGTCCTGGAACTCACGTTGTAGATCAGGCTGGCCTCAAACTCACAGAGATCTTGTGCCTCTGCCTCCCTCGTGTTGGGATTAAAGGCATGCGCCCTGACCCACCACCACCTGACTAATGGTGGGTTTTTGGTTTGTTTGTTTTTTGTTTACTTGGTTTGATTTGGTTTAGCTTGGGTTTTATTTTTTGTTTTTGTTTTGTTTTTCATTGCCAAGATACTATATTGTGTAGCTCCCCTGGTGGCCAGAGTAGGAACTGCAGCCCTTGCTTATTTAAAAATAGAATTAATTTCAAGACTTTTCTCTGGCACACACGCACATCCACCCACATTCCCCGCTTTGCTCCCTCCTAATCCTTTAAAATATTGGGCTGGAGAGTCAGAACCACTACTGAGGAGCAAAACAACCCACGCCCTGGGCCGAGACCTCTCCGGCTGTCCTGCATACATGTGCTGGCTCATGCTCATATTTCAGACATGCTCGCCTTAAATCTTCCTAAGTGCTATCTTCTCAGGTTAATTAATCACCAGGCTTAAACTTGCTGTTACCAGCAGGAAGTCCATCCTGAAGTCAGCAATGTTACGATTGCATCTTCTAATACTGTTTATCCTGCATTAGTGTTTACTTAGGGGGAAAATTGATCCGTAATTGATATTTCAGTCTTCCAGAGCTGGTGTTGGAAGAGCCTAATGCAAGCCTTTAATAGCAAGCAAATATTTAAATCCCTTAATGGCTGCTGAATATTGAAATGTGTGACTTTATTACTCTTTTCAGTTTGTTTTCCCTGTACTTGTGTATTTCATCCTTTAAACTTGCAACGGATGCTGGCAGGCTCCAGTCTAGCTAATCCACAAAAGCTGTTTGCTCAGACACAGCAGTCCTGATTAAAAAGTATTGCTATGGATGGGGTCTTCTACACTAATCGGTCTCTGTTAGCTAGTGACAAAATTACTCTCCGTCTCTCTCTCTCTTTCTCTCCCTCTCTCTAGGCCTGTTTTCTCTAACCTCCTCTCCCAGAATAAAGTGATGGGGGCAGCTGTAGTGTCGCAGTTAGGAAGGAGCATGAATCTTTTATCGTTTGGACAAGGAAGGGGAAATGCCATTACTGTCAACTGAAATGTCCTACTTGGTTTTTTTGCTCCTACTTCGCTGCCAAAGCCCATTGCTGCAGCTCACAGCTGTCCTTGGTGGCTTGGTCCTTAACACAGCCAGAAATGCGGCCGGGAGACACTTAAGACAGTTTATGGAAAATAATAGATTTCCTTGCAGAGACACCAAAACCTCCAGAAGGGCCTGGATTCGAGTATAGACCCAGCCAAGATCACCGGTTCTCTCCCTTTCTGGCCTCGGTTACAAAGCCTCTTGCTCAAAACGCACAGGCCCTCTTGAATTCTCTGTTTTCCTGGTTGGTTTCTGTCAGCACCCGCAAGTCTGGCTCTGGAGCCCTCTGTCTCGCCACTCGCCCGCAGCCGCGTGAGATCCGAGAAGAAACAGTGCCTCCACACGTGGACAGAAAGGATGCTACGATGTGGAAAAGAACCTCCAGGAAAGCCAGCGGAGGCGAGCTGAGACTCAGCTCAGCAGCCTGGGCGCCCCAGAGACAGCCGCCTATATTGGAGGCCACCACTGCCCTCCCAGCACAAGGGTGGGACCCTTCCTTCCCCATGTGGCATCCCCGTGTGGCCAATCAGGAATGCCAAGAAGTGGTGTAGTTAGCTCTGCTCCCTTCAGCCGCCTATGCAGCCCCATCACCTTGCCAACTCTCAGCCAGCCTTTAGTCAGGAGCCTCTGGGAAGGGCTTTCCCTTGGGCCGTCCGGAAGGAAGTGGCTTCTTGCTGACCCATCCTGGGAGAGCGGCAAGAAGGGCAGGACCGCAGGCTTGCGGCTCCCAGAAGGTTGATGCAAATTCAGGTCAAAAGCCATGAGTCTTTTCCCCAGCGTGCCTGGAAGTGAAGGTAGAGGGGAGTGGCCGGCAGGCTCCGGCCGGCGTCTCTCTCCCTTTCCCCCTGCAGTTGCCAGCGTCCCCAGCCCTGCGCCATCACTCCCCCACTGTTTTATTCTCAGCTCCTCCTAAATGGAAACCATTAATCATACTAAATTGTGCAATGATTCCACGATAGGGAGAACGCTGATGGCAAAAATCATTCTCCTTTGTTGTGCCAGGCAGGCAAAAGGCAGAAGTATTAGTTTGTCTTTTGCAAGAGCCTGGCTCCTTGCAAATGCTGACCATGTGTTTGCCCAGGCAGCTGCCTCTATGTGCACAGCTTATTTTAGCATCGGACGAAGGCACCCCAACTGTTGACAGAAAACAAGGCTCCTAGCCTCCTCTCCTTTATTCCAAGGGCTGCCAGGAATCCTTAAATCTGCGGGCGCCTTCGCCCAAGGTCTTTCCCGTGTCAAGGTCCTCAGATGGGGGGAGGGCTGGGATGGGTGGAATGTGACAGGGTGGTAAACCCAAAGGTGGTCTCAAATGGGGTAAGCTCTCTGTCCACCCTCCCTCCCCCCCCCCCCACACACACTTCTGCCAGCTGGATTGTAGGAGAAGCCAAGTGTGGGTACCAAGGAGCTTTTTTTTTTTTTTTTTTTTCTTTTCAGAATTTGATGTCTGCTTCGCTTTCGACAAGCCTCTTTGTAAGCCACCCCTTCTGAATTAGAATCGTTTTCCAAAAGCTCTTAAGCTATGATTAATGCCAGGGCTGTTTTTAACAATCATCCTGCCAGTCTTAAGCTGTAGTCATTTTCAATAATTTGGAGCGCTCAAAGGCAAGCCAGGGGTTTGTTGACAACAAAACCCAGAAGAGCGCAGGCAGGCAGCCACAAAAGATGGAGAAGCAGAGGGACCACTTGGGCTTAGCTGGCTTTCTGCTCCTAGAGTTTTGCCACTAAAAGTTTGATTGAATGCTCACAATGCATTAAGGATCCAACTGTGAACATGGCTGGGCAAGAGGGCTGCCAGCCTGGCTTTTGTGTGAACAGACGAGCAGCATGTTTGGAGGGCTTCTGGTTTACTTATGGACACGTGGTTCATTCATGCCGTCCCCAAACCAAAGCCTCCTGTGTCTTCCTTCTGCCAACCTGGAAGACCGAGAGAGAAACGCCATCCCTTTTGCTTTGGAGACTGCTTCCCAGGAATGCCGAACAGGTCTCTGGTTAGGATTTGGGAGAGCCGACCATCCCCCCAGCCATGTTAGGATTTGGGAGAGCTGGCCGTCTCTCCAGCTCTCTTTTTAATCTTGGCAATTTCATATGAGAGTTTCCACCTGTTTAAAGCCCAGACCAAATGAAGCTGTTGCAAACAATGCCATGATCACAGGTTTCCTTAGATCAGACTTCCATGGCTAAACTTTTTAGTTCATTGCTTTCTCCAGTAGGAAAATGGGTGATTGGAGTTTAACCCAGTGAGTTAGGTGTGATTGGTAGAGTTGTGTCTCAGTTCAACCCCGCCCCCCAGGTGTGTCGCCAGTGAGAGAACCCCAGGAGAGCTGGGGTGTTCACGAGCTGACTTCCAATACTTCCACCAACCATGAATGACAGCAGGGTCCCTAGCATATGCCTATGCTTTGCACTTCAAGATGCTTCCTTCTGAGGCAGAGTGAACGGACTCATAGTGGCTGCTGGTCTCTGGAGCCATGTTTCTGGCGTAGCTAGTGCCACTCCAAAAGGTATCAAAATCTTCCAGGGATACTCCAAGGCCTTGAAGGAGCTTTCATGGGGATCCCTGGCAAGTTTTCAGTGGACACTGTCCTGCTGTAGGTATCCTGCCAGGGGTCCTGAGCCTCTGGGGAAATGGCATTTCCTCAAGAGTGCTTGTTCCCTTATATACCCTGTGTCAGCTACTCCCCCAAACTAGAGACTCCGGCATCATTCTCAAGTCTCTCCACTCCATCACCCACCTCCAGTGGTTACCAGCTCCTGCCCATTGCCCTCTAGATGCTTCTCAGACTCCTTCTAAACTTGTATATGCATGTCACCAACCTGGCCTGTGCCTCTTCAACTCAAAGAATGTGACAGCCTCCCCCCTGGCTTCCCCGCTGTCTGCCCACTAACTCCATCACTAGACCTAATGACCTACCCCGGGTTCCTCCCCTGCTCAGGCAAAGCTCCTGCTTGATTTTGGGTTTACCATCAACTCGATGCTCACAACATGCCTTCACTTCACTCTGGCCCTCAGCCCTACTCCATGACCCTCAGCTACATGGTCTGTGCTGTTCTGTGCACTCTGACTGCTTCAGCACCCTCCCCACCTCTGTGCCTTGGAAAATAGGGGAGTCCCCCTCCAGGAGGGGGTGCTGATTCAGGATGCTTCCCTTTGCCTTCTCGGTCCCTCATTCTGACCTCAAGTTCTGTCCTTATCTCATATCCGAACTATTTGTTTACTTTTCTGTCTCCCTCAATAAAACAGTAAATTCCTTGAAATTAGAGACAGAATCAAATCCAGCTCTGTATCTCGAAAACCAAGTGTGGTATCTGGCTCTGTGCTCAATAAATTATTGGATAGTAAAAGACTATTTTTTTTTTTCATCTGTGGTTGGATGGGTCTTCTTCTGTCGGCCTCTTTTCTGGAAACAGGCGGATATGGCCTGTTCTCTTCTTATTAACCAGCAGTTCTCAAATATCTCCAACTCCTCCTGCCTGCTTTGTGGAATTTGGGTTTTGCTCCTTCCTGTCACAGTCAAAGTTGTTGGCTGTTTTCCGTTTTCTCTTTCCCATCCTGACCTGTTCTCTCTCTAGGCTGCTTTATCCGTTGAGGTCCATACTAGCTAACACCTTCAGGGTTTGTGAATGTATTTGATGCCTGGAAAGGAAATAAATTGGAGCTCCAAAATCCAGAGGACACAAGAAAAACTGCCCCCTCAAATGTGTTAAGTGTTCAATTAAACACCTACAAAACTACGACATTGTCAACCAATCAGCAGTCCACAATAAAACTGAGTTTTTACACTCCAGGCCTTAAGTGTAAGCAGTGGAGGCTGCAGGCTCGCACGGGGTGGAAGCAAGCTTCCGTTTTGAGGTTCTAGGCCTTGTAAAGATTTCCAAACTACCACTGCCCCCGTTTCTTTTCTTTCCTCCCCTCTTCCTTCTCCCCATCCCTGGTCTCGTCATCTTTTTCTTCTCTCTCCCACCCCTTTCTTTTCTCTTCCCCGTCCTTCTCTCTCTCTCTCTCTCTCTCTCTCTCTCTCTCTCTCTCTCTCTCTCTCTCTCTCTCTCTCTCTCTCCCCTCTGCTTCTCCTCCTCTCCCGAATCTCCCTCTCCCTAAGTCTATGAAACAAGTTCTGGAGGAAGCTGCTTGCTCAGGGAAAGGAGCAGAGCTGGCATGTAGGCAGAAGGTGACCCTTCTCACAGCTCCACCCTCACGCATCGGGAGCTCAGCGTGGCAAGCTGTTCTACTCCAGATAGTCACAGAGCGCTGCAGTTATGAAGTGTTCAATTAAACACCATCTTTAGCCATGGTTCTCCCTTGTGCAGCAAGGGCAATTGCAGTCGGTAGGGATATGTGACCTGCACACCCGAGCTTCAAGACTGCAAAAGGCAAGCTGTCCAGGTGATGCCCCCGGCTTCAGAGGGCAGCTGTCTTCCCACCCCACGGCTGTGTTCCAGCTGTGGGGTTCTCTGGTGCATGGGTAGAGGGATAGGCTGGTGCTGCGGAGCTGGAAGCCAGGGGCCTGAGTAGTGTTTCCGGCGGTACCTCTGATTCAGCCTGTGACCTTGGGCAGTCGCTGCCTCCCTGAGCCCCGCTTTTCCTCTGTAAAGAGCTTCAATCCCGAATTGTTTCCAGTCCTGTGTAAAGTGCTTTGCCCTCTTAGGTCCAAGGCACCACCTGTGAGCAAAAGGGATGCTGTTGTCCCAGGGCATTTAGAACCCCGACAAACTGTACTGCCTGCTCTTGAGTTGGAAATTAAAAAGCTGTAATACGTGATGACTAATCCCACTGCTGTTTCATGGTGTCCTTGCCATCTTGGGGTCGTCCAATTTGGGCCCCTTTTCTTTAAAAATAAATAAAACTCTTTTGTGAAGAATGGTTTCATTTGCCACATAATTTTGACTTGTATAATTACTTTTGTGACTTCTCTCCACAATTTCACTCAGGTGAAAGAGCCCCTGCTCCCCACAGCCCCCCACTGCACCCCTCCCATCGCTGGTGCTCTGTAAAGTAATTGTGCAATTAGGACGGAGAGGCCCGCGCCCCACATTTCTCTACATTGTAAGTTGGGAGTCTGACTTTGACTCCGGCTTGCTGGAGTGGGTGAGCAGCCCGTTATTAAAAAAACAATTATGCTGTTAAGAAATCAGGAGCTCCACAAGTGAAGAGCATCGATTGGCAAGAGTTGGTCAGTTATCACCAGAAGGTCCTGACAACACACTAATAGGTTTTTCTGAAGATCCAATCAAATTTTCTAGGCAGAGGCTCGAGGTGTTCCACATGGGATAATGCTTGTCCTGTGCAGTATTGATTTCAGTGTGTGGCTCGCGCCTCTCTCCCCTCTCACGGACTCCCACTTCTGCTGAGGCTACCGTTTTCCCCCCTCTCTTTCTCTCTCTCTTTCTTTTTTTTATTTTTGGTAATAAAGACTTGAGCTTTGTAGCCCAAGTTAACGGTGGGATGCGGGAGGGGGAATCTCAGATGCCTCCCTCTGCCCTTGACTGGGACCTCCACGTGCTCTCGCTTTTGTTAGTCCTCCCTTAAAGAGAGATGCATCAGGGCTGTTTCTGCTCTGCTTCTCCCTGACCTTGTGGACTATGTTCTCACAGCTGCTTCCTGCCTAGCCACTGGCCCTCTTCAAAGATTCAGTTGGAAAGCCTGCTGGGAAGGAGGGAACAAAACAGGAAAATCACAGAGGTTTCCCACCCGCATCGCCACGACCAAGGGAATACTCTGAAAATAATACACCATGGGAATATCCCTGGCCCATGCTCAGGGGTGAGTGTGTGTGTGTGTGTGTGTGTGTGTGTGTGTGTGTGTGTGTGTGTGTGTGTTACTATGGATGGTAAGAGGGACACAAGACTACCAGATACAATTATATGAACTATTTGACAAGGTTTCCAGATCACAGGAGTCCATAGAGACAGATAAGGCTCATCCTCTACCAGCCAAACTCCATGCCCTGACACTTATTGACAGTATCTTTTTGTTTGTTTGCTTGCTTGATTTTAGAGACAGGGCCCTTCTGGATAGCTCATGCTGGCTAACTCACTGTGTAGACCAGGCTAGCCTGAAACTTTTATTGGCCCTCTTGGTCCTCTGCCTTATTTTCCTGAGTGTAAAGATGACAAGTACTTACCACCGCACCCAAACAACTCACTATGTAGATCAGGCTAGCCTGGAACTCTTATCAGTCCTCTGCCATATCTACCTGAGTGCTAGGGTGGCAAGTGTTTACTGTGATACCTGAACCACATACATCTCCAAAGTCTTGTGCAGTGGTAATTTCTAATTACTACAACATGAGGTACTCTGTTATGGGATTCTGCTGAGTCTGAACTCTTGGCCATTTCCAGGATCATCCTCAGATGCAATGATCATGTTAGCACTTCTCACGGCCATTCTGTGGTCATTAGCAATCACTGTTGGCCTTTTTTTTCTTTTCTTTTTTTTTTTTTTTTTTTTTTTTTGAGACAGGGTTTCTCTGTGTAGCTCTGGCTGTCCTGGAACTCACTCTGTAGAGCAGGCTGGCCTCAAACTCACAGAGATCCACCTGCCTCTGACTCACGAGCATTAAAGGCCTGTGCTATCACCACCAGGCTCTGTTGGTTAAACCTACTTGGTCAGCATTCACCTCACCCCTCAATTAATCCAATTTAAGACACTCCACAAGGCCCGGGCAGGCTGCATGGGGCATGTCTATCCTGCCATCTTTCATTCTCCTTGTCCAACCTTTTGAAGAACACGGGCTTTGACTGACATTGGTTCGAGCTCAAGTTCTCTTCTTGAACATCAACTTAAGATGAGTCTAAGCCTGTTTCTTCATCCCCCAAATATCCACCTCACACCAGCTGATGCGGACAGTACAGGTAAGAATTCTCCATTACTGTACTAGTAAGTATCAGCTATCGGCATTGTCTAACTCAGAGCTCTGGAGCCCCAGCTCCTCTCAGGGCCTTTCCCCTCACCAGCCCCATACCCTGTGGTTAACTCTTAACCCACTCAGATCAATTAGCACATAGCTATACACACACATACACACACACACAAAAAAAAAAAATAAAAATAAAAAATAAAAAACCCTCGTTATTTCAAGTGTGTTTCCAGTGCCTTGAGCAGAAGGGCTGTCTTACACTCAGCTTGGATTCCCACAGCCAGCCAATCGGCTGAGCATACCATGGCTATGTGATAACTCCTTGACTTCTTGGGTATTTACTGTTGTGCAATTTTTAGCGTGCAGCTCTTCCCACCCATGAAGAGACTTAAATGGAATCTGTAGCTTTGGTTGAGTTCATCCACTCATACAATACAGAATGTCAGATCTGCCAAGCACCCCAGAGCTCATCCAATTTACAGACTTGGACTGTAAGGAGCCTCACAGCGGAGTACTAGGTACCAGCCTCCGAGATGTGCTACTGACCTCTGCCCTCCTCCAAGCGAGACAATGGAGCCAAGTTAAGGAGGCCAGTGAGTCAAACACCCAGAACCCAGAACTCGTTAACATGTGGCTCCTCAGCCCCACCCATTGCCACTGACTGAAAGTTCTTCGTGGTGGGGTTCAGCAATCAGCTTTTCCTGTATGCCACCAGGTGACCAGATGTCCACTCTACTGTGAGCCTTACTGTCCATCCTAGTGGAAAGGCGCTAACTTGAAATCCAAGAGCAGCCTTGGGCTTTGCTTCCTGGCGTCAGTGACTCCGTTAGCGAGGCAGGAGCCTAGCTCACCTCGCCCAGCTTTTGTGTACTCTTGCCAAAGGACACACCTGGCACACAGTAGGCACTTAAGAAGTGTTAGCAGCATTTGAGCTGCCACTTGTCTGGGGTGAGTGGCTGGATGTCTGATTGCAAAGCTGATTGGAGGACATGTAAGTTTCATCAGTTTCATCAGGAAAGACAAATCTATTAAGTGGCTAAATGCATGGCATTCTGTGAGTGACATGCAGAGGGGGAAAAGCATTCTACAAACCGGGCTAGACAAGATACAGTGCAAAGGCCAAGGGTTCTGAGTGTTAAAGGACCATGTTCTGAAGGCCAGTCGCAATCCAGTGAGCTGGCTGCGTGGCCATCGCAGACTTACACCGACACTCATCCACTCCACAGATATTTCAGGGCCTCTACTCCATGCCAAGCAATGTGCTAGGCATAGAAGACACAGAAAGAAACAAGCTTGCTAACACCTTGTTATAGATCAGAGAATCCACCAGCTCCCTGTGCTCCAGTCCCTTTATAGCAGGGCTGGGTGTGATGCTGCCTCTCAGGGGCTGAGGCTGCATGTTCCCTGCTCACACACCAGTCTCCAGCCTCTCTTCTCTGCTGCAGCCTCAGAGGAGGCCAGAGGCTCTACTTGGCGAATCCACAAAGGGCAGACGCCACCACTGCTCTGGGTCTCTGAGTGAGAAAGTGGAGTAGAGACCATTGCTCATCACCATGAGACACTGGGCAAGACAGAAACTGGATTGGAAGTTCATGATGATATTGCTCAGCTCAGCCTCTCCTAAGGAGTAAAGACTGCACCCACCTGGGTACATGCACCCACAATGCAAACACACACCCTCTGAAATATCCAACTGGTATTGAGAAGTCCTATGAGAGAGCCCAATGGATTACTGTGAAAGCATGTAGGACTGGGTCCTTACCCACCCTTGGTGGGTTGCCTCAAGGAAGATGTGGGTTTCAGCTTTCCATGAATATCACAGACACCAGAGATAATCAGCCCATGGGGGGGCAGTTTATGGCTCATTTTTGGAGGTTTCAATATGTCTTTGGTTGGTTGGTCCCATTGCTTTGGGGCAGTGTCTCATGGCACAAGAACTCATGTCTGGGAAGTAAACAAGAAGAAAAGGATGGCGTCAAGGTGCCACTATTTTTAGGGCATGCCCACCATCACGGGAAGACCACCCTTTGAGTCCCAGCTCTGAAAGTGTCCATCACTTCCCAGTAGCACGAAGTTAGGGACCAACTTTAGTATAAAGGTCTTTGGGGGGACTTATGAAAAGCTTCTCTGGAGAAAGATGAGTTGAGACACGAGAGTTGAGTGGTGATTAGGAAGACAGGGGAAAGCTCAGAAGCAGAGGCAATAGGCACAGGGAACAGTCCGACCAGGAAGATCACATGGAGGCGGCCCGAGGGTGTTATGGAATAGGCCAGGTACAAGATTTTGGATTTGATCTTAACACCAGAGACAAAGACGAAATCTTAAAATGACAACAGCAGGAGATTTGGCTTTCCTGATGCCTTGAGCTTCACTCTCTTCAACTTTCCAATGAGTGTCCTGGGGCTGCATGGCTGCTTCGAAGCCTGACGAGGCTAGGGTGGCACACCCTAGGTAAGACATGGCCCTTCTCCAGCGCCCAGCACACGGTAAACACTTGGAAGATCCAGCTGCTCTCTCTGGTCTCAAGTTCCCCCTTGCTCAGCAGGTAGGTCCCGTGCCAGTGTACTGATGATGTGTTGTTCCTTTGTGAGAGACTCTGCACCTCAGGAAGAAGCTCAAACACCATGGCAGTGAGATCATAGCTGACACCAACTGTTACTCCACGACCCCATGGGCCGAGCCTGATCACAGTGACTTTTCTTCAGGGAGAGAAACTCACAAAGAGAGTTGCTAAAACTATTTGTCAGGATCATGTAAGATTTAAATAGCTAGGTATATTGAAACTGAACTCTAGATTTGGGCCTCAGTCCTGGGGCCTTCTCTCTTAGTCACTAGGCTTCATTAACTCTTTGAAATCCATGGGATTTAGGAAATCAAAGTGGTCGGGGGGTGGGGGGGGGGTGGGGGGGGGGGGCTGGGGATCTTGGGTCAGAACCAAAGAGCTAAGTGGAAGCAATAAGCACCAGAATACCTGAGATTGGAGTCTCGGCCTACCTAGGGCATCACTTCTGTTCTATACCCCTGTGAGTGATACACCTACTGCAGGTCACCTTTATCAGCTCCAGGGAACCCTTCACAGACAAGCTCCTCCTTCCCACAGACCCCTGCTCAGCGACAGCCTCAGAGCCACAGTGAGAATACCACGGGAATGGAGCCTGGAGCATCAGCCATCAGCAGGGCCCTTGATGTGGGAAGTGGAAGAAGGTGTGGTCCTAGCTAGACCTGGAGGCAAGTGGGCAGGATGACCTCCCAGCTCCTGCCCCTCTCTGCAGTCAAGCAGAAAAGTTAAAAAAAAAAGTGCTCAGTGACCAGTGAAGCAGATGGCCGAGAATATCACTTGTATACAATATTTATGAAATGGGAGCTGAGCAGAGCTGTGGCTGAGACTGCCGTCCCGGGCAGAGTAATTCAGCCCTGTGTGATGAACAAGATTGTAATTGGGGTAGTTCCAATTTACTAACCATTTGCAAAAGATTACATACCTCTCACATTTTATCCTCTCCTAATCTCACTTTAATGAACACTACTCTATCTGGATGTATAATTTTCAGGGCGGGTTAAGGGGGGACACACACAACAATTTGTAGCCGAGAAGCCGAAGCTGTAGCTAATACATTAACATCCAAATTCGAGAAATGGGGGAGAGACTGTGAGGTTTATAGCAAAAGTCATCGGAACCCCCCCCCCTTCCATACAGTATAAAGCAAGGTGCTTCGCCTTACCACCCATGTTTTCCTGGTGGGGAAAACCCTCTCCAAGCTTCACTTGGACCCACACACTTCACCTAGAGGGGACTCCTCAAGATCACATCTCTCGGTTGGTTTTTGCTGGAGGAGATGGGCCATTCTGTGCGAAGAGGAAGCAAGGCGTACTGGTAGAAGAACTTCCATGGAGTCACAGCTGTTGGTAGACACCCCTTCCCTAATGCTTATAGTCTGCAGGAAATGAGTTAACTAACTCATTTAAGTTAACTAACTTAATTTGACAAAGGTCAAATTAAGTAGATGAAAGAAATAAAGAAAGAAAAAAGAAAGAAAGGAAGGAAGGAAAAGATAGGTAGCTCACTCCTACACTTAGTGAGCTTGTATTGGTTTTTAAAAAATCGGTAGGCTAGATTTTAAAAAATCCCTGCATTTAGAGAACTCAGAACAGAATTTTACCTCATATAAAACTGAGGAAGGAGCCAGGCAGCGGTGGCACATGCATTTAATCCCAGCACTTGGGAGGCAGAGGCAGGCAGATCTCTGTGAGTTCGAAGCCAGCCTGGTCTACAGAGTGAATTCCAGGACAGGCACCAAAACTACACAGAGAAACCCTGTCTCAAAAAAACAAAAACAAAAACAAAAACAAAAACAACTGAGGAAGGCATGAGACTTTGAGGACATCCCAGGGATCCCCTTCCTGCCTGGGCGGTGATCCAGGACGACTCGCCTACCCCCACTCCCCACCAGTTCCCTCTGTAAAATGGACACTTCCTTCCTGGAGTGCCACTGTAGAGAAGACCCTTGGCCAGGGCTCTTCTGATGAGAGGAGGAAGGTAGGAGACGCTTCACCTACACGAAGGAGGCCAAAGCACACAGACACGGAAGGGGAAGGCAGGCCTTGGCATGGTGCACACCATGTTCTGGAACCCTCTGGGAGACCCATCTGCAATGTACCGCCAGGCCATGGGAGAGAGGGCTCACTCCGCTCCTCACGAGCCCAAGCTCAACAAGCTATGAGGCACGGGACTGAGGAGAGACAGAAGAAGAGTGGGAGTCTCCATAAGGACCAGACCTCCGCCATTTTCCAGCACCTTCTGTGGGTCAGCAGGGGACATGCTCCATGATACTGGCTGCTCCTCTGCAGCCTGGGCCAGAGCCATACTGAGGACCAGGTGGAGCCCAAACATGACACTGTGACAGGCCTTTCTCTCCCAACCCTTGACCCCAAGAATGGCAGGAAGTGGGAAAACAACAGCCAAAATGGATTTACCCAGGCCTCTCCAGCCTTCCTCTGACACCTTCCCAGATCCCTTCTGCCCTTGCCGGCTTGGCCTTTGGCTAAGAACTGAGGAGGCCTGGGTGAACTAGGGCCTCTGCTTCTGGATCTTGCCCTTTGGACACATGTGGCTCATCTGCCTTCTGTCTCTATATTCTTACTCTTAAACATATACACAGAGTCACCCGTATATACACAGAGTCACCTGAGCAACAGGGCGTGGGCTGTCTAAGGCCAGCTTGAAGACACGCAATCATTGAGGCCCATGTGGGAGGAAGAGAGCTCAGGCCACAGGTTAGAAGCCCCAAGTCTTCCCAGCTTCCACCTTCTGCTCTCTCAGGACACGAGCAAGCCCAGGAAGATCTGGTTGCTGCTTGCCCCACATCAGGCAGATGCAGTTTGGACTTGAAAAGCTTTGCCCTGTCTTCCCTCACTGAAGTATTAAGAGCCTTTTGTACTGATGAGAACAATGAAGCTAAGATCTAGGACTTAGATCACTTATAGAGTATTTGTCTAGCATGGAGTAAGCCCCGGGTCCGATCCTCAGCATCATGCAAAACCATTTGTAGTGGCACACACCTGTAATCTCAGCACTTGGGAGGTGGAAGCAGGGGGATTAGAAGGTCAAGATCACCCTTGGCCACTTAGCAAGTTTGAGACTAGCCTGTGATCCATGAGACCCTGTCTCAAAAGAGAGAAAGAAAGAGAGAGAGAAAGAAAGAAAGAAAGAAAGAAAGAAAGAAAGAAAGAAAGAAAGAAAGAAAGAAAGAAAGAAAAGAAAAGAAAAATGGGCCTCCCCGCCAAACATTTATTACAATTTTACTCCTTGATATGGTGATGTTTGGGAATGGGGCCTTTGGGAGGCAGCTGGGTTTGGGAAAACTTTTGAGTACAACACCTCAGGGTGGATGGCAGCTCCATGAGGCTGAAGGGACTAGTGTTTTCTTTTTTCTTTGCACATCATCAAGAAGCAAGCTGACAATTTGGCCTTGGATGTTCCAGCCTCACAGAATTGTAAGAAATACTGTGTGTTGTTTAGATCATGCAGGCTGAAGGATCTCAATAAGACACATAGTGGGTGGGAATAAATAGACCCTTCCAAACACCAGCCCCTGCCTAGTGGTCTGACAGGTCCCCCCACCCCAACCCTATTCTTCCCAGCTGGTCCTGGTTTCTACCTGTATCAGTGTGTGTGTGCTATGCACACGCTTGAAGGGGGAGAGAGAAACCTGTACCAAACACACAGTAAAAAGGAACAAAGGAAGTGTGTGTGTGTGTGTGTGTGTGTGTGTGTGTGTGTGTGTGTGTGTGTGTGTTAGAAAATGGTTGTGAATGCCAATGTCCTGGACTCTGAGCAATTGAACTGGGGCTGCTCTAATCTTCTCAGAGGGGTGTGCTGCTCAGTCCTCTCAGCTTTCCCAGGAATGAGGGTGGTCTGGAACAGAGAACTAGTAGGATTAAACCAGGACCAGCTGGGCACAGTCTCACTCTCCAGCAGTTTGTGTTTACAACAGGCTCTCCTAAGCAGGATCCTGGAGTGGAGGAGTTGCCGCTTGGGAAATGGTTACAAAGAGAAAAGACCTCTCCTCTGTTTCCCAGCTCCTTCCTGGATGCTGCTGCTTCCTGCTCAGGGATTACGGGAAGGGTGGGGCAGTCATAACAACCATGGTGACAGCTGACACTCACGGGGTGCCATTCACACATGGCAGGCACGGCCCTAAATCCTGCAGATGAATTAACTCATCTGCCTTCCTAATGACCTCTGAAGCAGATGCTGCCATTTCCACTCTAAGAAACTGAGAATGAGAAAGGTGACTTGTGCCCCAGGACACAAAACCTGGAGGAGTTGGCTGGTGGGGGACTCAACCTACAGCCAGACCTCTGGCATGGGTTTTCCACTTAGCATGGGGGCAGCTAAGCTTCCTGTTACTATGGGAACTGGTGGGCTGGAAGAAGCAGAGGCAGGGGGCTATTTTCTGGAAGCCAATAGTTAGAGTTTCTCTTGTGACTGAGATAGAGTGACCAGGGCACAGGCCTGGGTCCTCATGGCCGTTACCTGAGCTTCTGTGGTTATGGGCAGGCTCTGGTTGGGGTTCTGGCCAACTCCCTCCCTGTCTTTCCAGGGTTAATGGCCTCTCCTCTCTCCAAGGACTTAATGACCAACCCTGCCACACTGTCAGAGAGCAGGTGGCCTCGTGGCGGCAACTCTCTGAGCCCGTGAAAAAAGCAAAGGGAATGGTTGATCACAGGTGGCTGCTGACAGCCTGACTGTCTCTGAAGTTTCAGGCTGGGAGCTTCCTGTCTTCCCACAGCCAGAGAAGCCCCTCTTCGTGTGCCTAAACCCAGCCCAGGGCACTACAGCTACCTCTGCAAAGAGAATACGCATGGGACACACCCCTCACAGACCACTAGCGATCCTGGGCTGAAATGCCTTCCTTGGTGTTGGGTTTCCCATCCCTGACTTCCCATCCCTGTGTCTGGGCCAGAGGGCAGCTTCTTAACATTTTGGTATGTGTTTTTGATGTGGGTTCTCACTCTGTAGATCAAGCAGGCCTTGAAATCACGGTCCTCATCCTGTCTCAGCCTACTCAAGTGCTGGAATTGCAAGCATGCTCTGCCACACCTGGAGAATGTGTCTTTGGCAACCAGCCAGGTTTCAGTTGCAATCCGACTCCCAAGCATAGCCCCGTGGTGACATTGGTAGTGCCACCAGACTTCTGTGTCCTTATTTTAAGACCACAATCTCCACCTGCTGCGTGTGAATCTGGGATTATATAAATACTTGTTGAGAGTGCCTGAATTTGTGTTGGGCCCACAGAAGGGGCTTGATAGGCAGTAAATATAATTAACCCAGGTCAGAAAGCTGAATGCACAGGGGGACCTTTCCCCTCAGAGGGGCCAGCACCTCAGAGGGTGACACAGTAAGGGGCATCTTTGCGGTGAGTTTTGGAGTTCTCTGGGGAAAAGGGGGTTTTTGAAGCCTCCTGATGTATCCACGTCCATGTTTTAATAACTCCCCTCTGGGATAACTCTCCTTTCGTCCAACCCGAGACCCTCAAGCTCTCACTGGGGTTAATTCTATTCATCTGCTTTTCAGAAGCGGCTGAGAAATGTCCAGGCCGTTGCACTGTGTCTTCACGAGAATGAGGTCTCTCCGGGCTGTGAAACCGTTCGGTGTGACCCTGCCTCTACCAAGCAGGGATGGATTGCCAAGGAGCACGGATTCACCCAGCCTCTCCAAAGGTGAGTCTCCAGCAGGTACCACTTCTTGCCACCCTAGTCCATCTCCATAATCCCAATCTCCCAAGATTTACATTCTAGATTTTTTTTTTTTGATTACACGAAGGGTGGGCGTAACGAAGGAAATACCATCCCAAGCACTGAATGTGTCTTCTGAACTGGGCTGTCTCCCCATTTCAGTGCCAAGATTCCAGGGAGAGAGGAGTGTGGGGACCTGAGAGGGGCGGAAGGGACCCTGCCGGGGTGCACATCTCACGGCCCTCTCCAGGAGGCCCCCACCTTCCTGCACTGGCTATGCTTCCCAGGCCACTTGCCATTCCATAATCAGCACTGTTATCTCTGGATCATTTTTCCTTCTCTCGGCAATGAGGCCTATGAAAAACACGGGAGGAAGGGACCTTTGGTTCTGGGACTATGTGAATGGGGGACTCATGCCTTGATTGCAAAAGAAAAATTAAGCCCAGGAGTCTCTGGTGGGTGCCTTGTGATCGTACCTGAGCCAAAGCACATCCCACCAGCTGCCACCCCAGCCTGAAGGGTAACGGTGGTCTGTCTACCCTTTCTTTGGCTCACCTCAAGTTTAGCAAATCTACAATGTATTTAATCTCTTGAGCTAATGGGCTTAGCTTTAAATGCCAAATTTGCTGTCAAGAGCGCTAGTAATTCTCTCCTCGCCAATGAGGATAGTTAACAAGGCTTTTGTTTGTCCAATCAGCTGTCTGCCCCTGCCCCACTCTGCCATGTGGCTAGCACCGTTGATGCCCTGGGATGGGGCAGGAAGAGGTGAGAGAAGGAGGCTGGGAGCTGATTCTCCTTTGCTCCCCACCCCTACAGGCTGCCTATGAACCCCGGGCATCCCCACCTCCCTCATCAAATATCCTGGGCCCCATACCCTTTCCACCCCATCCTCAATCTTGCACTGCCCCACCCTAACTTCCACCTCCGACTTCCTCCATCCCTATACCCCTCCCCCATCTCCCCTACCCACTCACCCCTGTCTTTTATCCACCACCTTTCCAGCCCTGTCTCCACCCTTAACTCCCATGTCCCAATCCTGCACCTCCCCCATATTCCACACCCATCCTCCATCACCCCTTCCTCCATTCCCCATCTTCCCACCTCCTCCACCCCTACCTTCCATCCTCCACCCTCTCACCCAACCCCCAACCCTGTCCCACCAAGTTCTTCCCACTCCAGAGCCATCCTGAAATCCTGCCTACAGTCATGAACAGGAAAGAACCAGTTCCTTGCAGAGGAACATCCCACCCCACCCCACTTCACCCCCTGCGGTTCCGGAAGACCAACCCACACCTCGAGGAGGACCACACAGTAGAAAAACTGTCCTGACGGAGGTGTCAAGACGATTCGCCTGGTGTAAAACTGATGAAAACTTCCCGGAAGTGCAGGGTCCACAATGGGGCTGAGCAAGTCCAAACTCACAGGTGTCGTGGCCAGGGCTGGGAGCTGGGGGTGCTCTAGGGAGGAGGTGGGGGGCAGGCTGTGGGGCAGGACTGGGGAGCAGAGAAGTCAAGAGGAAAGCAGGCCCCAATGCCAAGACTCAGGCCTTGTGTGACTGTAGAGGAGCAAGGGAGGTCTCTGTGCAAGAACATGTAGAGAACTGGGGCCCAGTGGCTTACTTCTGTAATCCCAGAAGGCTTGAGGCAGGAGGATAACTGTGAGTTTGAGGCTAGCCTGGGCTATGTATGTTTTGGGGGCCAGCCTGAGCTACGTAGTGAGATCCTGATGGAAAGTAAATAAAGAGGGCCTGGGGCGCAGTTCAGTTGGTAGGTGCTTATCTAGGAAGCATACATTTCTGGCTTCAATGCCTAGCACTGTGTAAACTGGGCATGGCGGCTCATACCACTTGGGGAGGGGACGGGATGGGAGGAAAGGGGAGAGGAGGGGAGGGGAAGAGAAAGGAGGGGAGGGAGAAGATCAGAAATTCAAGGTCATCCTCAGTTACATATGGAGTTCAAGGACAGCCTGGAAGATCCTGCTGAGAGAGATGATATCTCAGCATTAGCCATAGATCCCAGTTTGGTGGCTCTTGAGTCCTATCTCAAAGGACTACCACAAACCCTCTCCCGCCTTTTCTTTCTCTTTTGATAAGTGAGATTATAGGGGGGCTGCAGAGGTGCCTTGGTTGGGACTACGGTCTGATAAGGTGAGACCGGGAATAGCTGGAGCTGCTAAAGGGTTTCTGCTGAGATTCCTAGAAGATTCCAGGTTTATAGCGGAGCAGGGAGAAGGTCTGAGGCTGTTGACTGTGCTGACGTTCTTGCTTCCCAGCTGAAGAGCAGCCTTGACCAGACTCCCGGGTAAGGGGTTCCTTTCTCTTCCTGTGTCCTTGTCACCTTCCCTGTCTTTCTCTCATGCCTCAATTTTATCCTGGAAGCAGGACCAGGGCTGGAGCCAGACGACTCCACATTCCTTCACTATACTTTTCCCTGCCGCAGTTAGAATGTTCTGGATATAAGTGACAGATCACAAGATTTGAGTGGGCATACCTCACTAGAGGGTTCCACGGATCATGTAGCTGAATGCAGAGAGTGCCCATGTCCATGTTCTGGGATGGCTGGAAAAGAGGGATCTGCCACTCTGAAGCAAGCCTTCACTGGTGTCACATGGCTAATCTTAGTTGAAGGCCCACATCCTGGCAGGACCAAGCTCAATGTCACAGAGTTTTCGACTTGCTTACATTGCTTAACCGTCTTTGTCTCTTTGTCTCCTCTGAGCTATGCAGGACTCAGGAATGTCTGTGAAATAGCCACTGAATCCACAGAAATGACAGGCCAGTTGTAGTTGTGTCTGCCCCCGCCACAAACACACACACACACACACACACACACACACACACACACACACACACACCAAGGAATGAGTGACTCCTCAGAGAGAAACTGAAACTGAGTTCTTCTCTCCCCAAGAAGGTTTCACGGTAGCTACTTAGTTAAAGCAAATGATGTCATCACAGGCCCTGGAGCAGAATGGATGATCCTCTCATGACTGTGTAGTTCCACAATAAACCTGGCTAAAGGTGACACTAAATTTGTCTTATGATAGCTCCACTTCTTACCTAAAATAACTTCATTTCTGGAAAGTGGAAGTTTATTCAAACAGAAAGAAAACAGTTTTATTAAGCAATTAAGAAACAGACCAAGGTGATTTGGTGAGCCTTGATGTCCTGGAATTCCATCCGGTCACTTGATGGCAGTCTGCTAAGGGAGTTGCTTAGCTTCCCCCAGCTGGTCCTCTACTCCCTGACTTGAGCTGGTAAGAGCTTCTCCTTTGGCGAGATGATTTGCACAAGGTACTTAGCACATGGGTTTGACATGGGTTTGCTTTTGTTTTGAGGGAGGCCATCAAGAAATCATAGACTCACCCAGCTGCATCTCAAGTATGCTTAGCATGTCCGCAACAGATTCCAGGCAGAAAAACTGAAGCCACGCGTGAGCAGGCAACTATTTTAGTCAGAGAGATAGTAGGTTGGCATCTGAGACCATGGATTTCCAATGGAGTCAGCCTCCAGCCCCAGTCTTTGAGCACCTGTCTTTCCCAGGACGTGTCTTTGCCTCCGCAGAGACCACTGTGTGGTAAGGGGAGAGACCTGGTGTCCATAATCTAGAGGGGTGTGTGTGTGTGTGTGTGTGTGTGTGTGTGTGTGTGTGTGTGTGTGTGTGTGTGAGTGTGTGTGTATGCATAAGCGTGTGCTTGTATGTATGTGTACCCTCATGATATCAGGTCCCAAGTAAACAATACTGTGAAGAGTTACAGATTCTACGGAGGGGCTGTTCTCACCTAAACAAGGCAAGTCAAATGGTCCTATGATCCTTACGCCTCCTAAAACAGGACATACAGCTACCTCTGGCTCCATAGCGGGCAGATGAGAACCTTCAACTAGACTGAAGGCCCTTGTCCTTCAGAGAGTGCCCTGCGCTCTGTTCCCTGCAGGACTGCATGCCTGCCCGTTAGCAATCCTGTGCCCTGGGGCTAGTCCCTTACCCGGTCTTTAGTCCTTTGCTGCCTTTTTTTTTTTTTTTTTTTTTTTTTTTTTTTTTTTTTTTTTTTTTGGTTTTTCGAGACAGGGTTTCTCTGTGTAGCTTTGCGCCTTTCCTGGGACTCACTTGGTAGCCCAGGCTGGCCTCGAACTCACAGAGATCCGCCTGGCTCTGCCTCCCGAGTGCTGGGATTAAAGGCGTGCGCCACCACCGCCCGGCCCTTTGCTGCCTTTTATCCCTCCCTCCACTCCTTCTTCCTCCCTCCCCCACCTCTTTGCCTTCATCCTTCCTTCCCTTTCTTCTTCTTCTTCTTCTTCTTCTTCTTCTTCTTCTTCTTCTTCTTCTTCTTCTTCTTCTTCTTGTAAGTTGAAGTTGGCCTTGAACCCTGATCCTCCCACCTTCACTTCCGAGTGCTGGGATTATAGGCATAAATCCTCCTGCCCAGAATTTCCATCCTTCGGAGCTTTAGCTCTGGAGAAATGCAAGCTGCATCCCAGAGTTGCTGAAGAGATGGAATGAAATCATCTGTATGAAGATAGACATTAAGTGCTGTACGGTGGCCAGGATTGGATAGTAAAGGTGAGACCAGAGAAGTGACTGGTCCTGCTTCAGAGGGAAACTACGTAGCTTGTGAAGGGGAGCTGCTGCAGCTGTTCAGGTAACAATGAAGTATGTATGGAAAAGCAGAGTACCACTTTGAGATGAGAGACAAGCTATATCAGTGCCATGCTCCATCCTGTGGGGAGTTCCCTTCCCTGACACACACACACACACACACACACACACACACACACACACACACACACTCTTACATAGACAGACTACATACATACTACACACATAGCTACAGATGTTCACACAGTACATATACACACCACAAATTCATATACTTCATAAACATTCACACATAAATACAGATGGTCACACACCACATATATGTGGATATGACATAGAGATACACTATACACATGCATACACATTCCACATGCATACTATATATATATATATATATACAGACATCATATATACACTACATACACACATACAATGCTCCTATCACATACATGTTATGTACACAAACACAGATAGTCACACACCACATATGCACACATCACATACATACATACACATTCCATATGCATGCTACACACGCAAACACAGATTGTAACACACCACACACATATATACATGCCACATATATGCTACACTCACACATAAACTCAGATGTTGCATACCACATATACACAAGCACACACTACATACTACGCTCATACACATGCCATATACAAACATAGATGGTCACATACCACAGCACACCACATATGCACATCACACACATCACACCCTATGTACATACTATGTTATAACCCCACATACACAGATGCTCACACCACATGTGTGCATTGCATACACACCACATACATGCCCCACACATACATACACTTTGTACATAATACACACATACAATCAGACATACTACATACACCTGTAATCACACATCCCTTCCCCAGCAATGCCAGTTTCAACTAGATGTCATGATGAAAAGGAGTTGAGACCAGATTAAGATATCATAGTATCCCCTTTTCATCATGTGAGTGTGTGTGTGTGTGTGCATGTGCGTGTGCGTGCGTGCGTGCGTGCGTGTGTGTGTGTGTGTGTGTGTGTGTGACTTGTGTTGTCAGTTTCTCCAAGCAGACTTGGGATCTCCACGGCAGGGGCTTTCAGAAGCAGCCCAGCGTTCTGAGCATCCCAGCCTTAGCTCTGAACCGTCTCTACCAGGGCCTGCTGTAGATTGCTGCTGAGGTCAGAAATGAGCCTTCTTCAAAGATGTGTGTGGCTCTTGGCAGACAGGGCTGCCAAGCTCCTGGAAAGACTGGCGTGAGCAGTGGTGGTCTCCCCAGCCCCGCAGACAGCTGGAGCAGGCAGGGTTCCTGGAGTGGCCATGCCTGCTGGGGCTGGGCTCCCGCCTGCCGAGGCCCATGTTTACCCAGGGTGGGCTGGAGGAACCTGGACGCTGAGCAGGCTCCCCAGGAATTTGGACAGCCATCCCTGGACAGCCACCAAGGCTCTGCTTTCCAGACTGAGATGGAGTGCCACACATGGGGTGGTGGCATGAGTTCCACAGGTAAGTGACTTGGTTTCCTGGTGTTCCCTGCCAAACGGGCATCTGTCACCTTACATTATTGTCATCTTCCATTTAGGTCCCTGCTTTGTGATGCTTTTCTAAATAAGAGAAGGCAAGGGAAGCGATGTGTGGCAGAGCTCCAAGCTTCTCTTAATTGCAGATTCCCTTAAGTACCACTTCCCTGGAGCTGCAGGCCTGTCTGCTAGCCAGGCCCACTTCAGTCTGCCTCATTTTTAATAGGCTGGAGATCACTGCCAGCGTGTTCCAAACCTTCCCTTTTGTTCATCGGCACGTTCTCGTGTGCAAGGGATCTTAAATTATTAGAGAGAATGAACCTGCCCCCTTTCTTTCATTTTTAACACCAAGTGGAAAGACAGAGAAAAGGCTAGGGAGAAAGAAAGACAGAGAGAAGGGAGAGGGGTGATTGAAATCGAAGGCCAGAGTATTAGCATTCACGAGTGGGGCTGATACCATGGAGATCAGTGGGGCTGACAAGTTGACCAGATATCAAAATAGGAATGGACCCACTGCTCTGAGGTCCTCTGGAGTCTTCCCACTCCCCACTTCCATCTGTACCCTCTCCTCCTCCTCAAGGACCACACTGACTTCCAAACCAAACATGCTAAGGGATTTAATGCGGCCATGTGTATGTGTGTGTGTGTGTGTGGGGGGGGTGTTCTGCGTGGTCGGTGTTCTGGTCTTAGATCACGTTAACTTGCCAAAGCAAGGAGGTAAATGGAGTCAGAAGGAGACCGTTTTCCTTCTAGGGGGAGCAGGAAAGCAGAGTGGAGAGCAGAATATCTGGATGTGTAAATAAGTGGGCTGCACCCCAACATGGTAGGTCCTGTACTGTCTGTACCGTTTAATTTCTGCCATGGTAAGGTAGACCTGGTGATGTGTGTCATAAAAAGCCAGGAAGTGTGTCGTGAGAGGCCCCAGTCCACCACAGACACACACAGCTGCCCTCCCTGGAGGGGGTCAATTCCTCGGGCTAGCAGGGCTACCCCCAGGTGGCCACCGCTGCTGCCTCTGATAGTCAGAAGAGGTCGGGGATAGAGACAGCCAGGCAGCCTTGAGAAAGTCCGGGGAGAGTTAATATCAGAAACTGCTGGACTGATGCAAAACACACTTGCTAAATTGCCCTGGTGCCCAAGGAAACAGCTGCACGGTAATGCGAAGGGGCAGGGAGGCCCGGAGATGGGAATTGGTGTGGACACTCCATTCTTCTTGACTCACTAGAGCCTCTGTGTGGTGATTGCTGTCCAGCGACCCGGCCCGTGGGCTCCCTGCAGTACCCTCAGGGGGCTGACAGCAGGCCCTTGGCTTTCCCTCTGGAAAAACAGGCAGAAGAAGCATGTATAGGGTGGTATAGGGACACAGAGTGGAGAGAACTCTGTTCTCTGGTGCCTCAGCTCTGCTACTGGCTGTGAGGTAGCAATGAGCAAGCCCACTAGCCTCACTAGGCTCTGGGTTTTTTGGTTTTTTTTTAATGACTGGATGTGGAAAAACAGCAACAACTCTGGAGAAATGAGATTAAAAACTAAGGTGAAAGGCCTGGGGGAATAGCTTAGTTTATAAAGGGCTTGTTTTGCAAGCGTCAGGACCTGAGTTCAATACCCAGAGTCCTCATTTTAAAAAAAGCCAGATGGGTGGCATAAGCTTGCAAGCCAAGTACCAGGGAGGCAAAGGAAGGTGGACTCCTGGGTTTCCTGGCCTGGAAGCCTAGCCTACTTTGTGAGCTCAGGTGAGCGGTGAGAAACCCTTTCTCAAAAAAAAAGTGGAAAAGGTGGGGGGCAGTATCTAAGGAACCGTAACACCAGAGATTGTCCTCTGGCCACCATATGCAAGTGCCTCCATGTGCATGTGTAGACACACACACACACACACACACACACACACACACACACACACACACACACCACGAGGGTGCTTTGAGGGGGAGATTTGGTTCAGAAATCAGGAGGTTATTCTGTTACAGCCCATGTCACTCACTGTGGGTCCGTACCGGTCTTCCTTGCAGGACATGAGAAGGAAACATGAGATTGGGGACAGGATGGTCCAGTCCGTTTCTGTGTGCTCATTGGCTGGCCAAGAAGGTACTACCAAGCAGGGGCTGAATTCAGTGCCTTTCAGTCTAAATGTCCTGAGATGGCTGCATTCCTACTGGCCTGTCCCAGGCTCACTCTGAACCCCCAAGCAGGACTGGCCTGGAAAAGTTCCCCTTTCCCCTGCTGCAGACTGCCCCTTCCCTTCACATGCTGCCTCTGGAGAAGTGTAGCAGCCATGAAAGAGAGACGGGACTGGGGACTGGTCTGTGTCTGGGCTGCTGCTGCAGCAATTGCTGCAGGCCGTGTTGCATGTGAGCCATGCCGCCCGTGCTCCCTACCCCCTCCACCCCACCCCACCCTCCTCCCCCTCTGCAGAATTATGACACGGGGATGGCCTACAGCCTAGATGCCACTGGGACACAGAAAGGTTGCCAACTGTGGTGACAAGTGTTCTCCTCAAATCCCTGGACTTCTGGTCCTGCTACCTTGCATCATCTCAGGCCCTAGTGGACGGGCTAAACTCTTGTTCCCAAGCCCAGGCAAGGTTCAGTCTCTGTGACCTCAACCAAGTCATAAAGGCCACCTGAAGCTCAGTGGCACATCGTGGATCTTCCTTCTTCCTGAAGACTCTCTACAAGTCATTCCTGGGGGAAGGAGCACGGAATTATGAGTCAGACAGAAACAGGACCAATTCTTTAAACATACTGAACATACACACTCAGAGCTGGAAAGACGGCTCAGCAACCAAGAATACTTGTTGCTCTTGCAGAAGACCTCAGGTTCAATTCCTCCACCCACATGGTGGCCCACAACCATCTGTAACTCCAGTTGCAGGAGATCCAGTGCTCTCTTCTGACCTCTGTGGGCACCAGGCTTGTATGTAGTACATAGACATACATGCAAACAAAGCACTCATGTGCATAAAATAAAGTAAAGAAATCTAAAACAAAATTAAAATAAAAAATAAATGTATATATTCAACCCATAGAGTATGTACTCAATTCAGAGATTCTATGTCTAACCTAAACATAGGCTCCACCACCTAGGCAGAGCTGAGAGTAATGAATGAAACAGTCTTTGTAAGCCCTGACTTGGTTCTCATTCCTCTCCTTCGCCTCAGCCTCCCTTCCATAGTGGGTGACAGTACCCATCTTGCAAAATGAATGAGACCCTAGACGTTAATGGCCCAGCAAGGGGCTGGACCACATGAGACTTGCAGTAGACAGCATCCAGCCTTGCTTGCTGTTCCCTTGTAGCTCAATCATCTCTTGATTGATGCTAGAGGCAAGATTCTGGCTATTTGGAATTTTTCTATGTGAAATCAAGTGGGCAAGCATCTGAAAATGATCTAACTTCTGCCCCAGGCGGAAGACACACTGACCTCCTTTGCTGACCTGGGCCACTCCTGTCTCTGGCCCTGGGCCTTTCTCTGAGATGCCCACTGGGAGTAGTCTTTCAGCTGGGGTCTCAGAGCCCATTCTACCAATGATCCGGGCTCTTGGCTGCTCCACATGGAAGGCAGATGGTGTTGAGTCACCGCGCTTCTCTCCTCCCGCGGTAGGTTGGGCCAACTCAGCAGAGCTGACTTCAGCATCCTTTTGGCAGTGCAGATGAAGCTAAGCATTCTCGCTCACTGTCTGGGTGGGCACAGCCCAGGAGGCAGGGTTGACGGCTTTTGGAGTTCCTCCCTGATGCTGTAGTATTTCTGGGGAGGTTGCACTGTACGCCTCCAACGTCCCCGCCACTGAACCTCCCGGAGACATCTCTCTTTGTTTGCCTGCGTTTCACTCTGCCGCTGCCTGAAAGGCTTCTTCCATTTGCTTTTATATATTCATCTGAAATGACTCCTCCAATATTTAATCTTTATCAGAACCTGGAAGCCTGGTATTTATTTTGCGGGTCAGTTGCTCATCCATTTTCCCTGAGGCCTCTGGCAGGAGGCTGGAGAGCCTGACACCTTCAGGGGGGGTGCTGCCATCAATGTTAGTCCTGGTGACAGCAGGACAAATCAAAGCACTGCAGGCTACCAGGGAGAAGATAAATCTGGCAAAAGGCTAATGAGTGGGCTGTTCCCGAGGCCCCGCATGGCTGCCAAGAGTCTTCGGGCCTTCTAGAGGCCCAGCAGGGGTCATCTTCTGGGCTTCTGGTTGGCATGCATGAGGCAGCTGACCTGCGTGCTGAAAGCTTTGTATGACCAGGCATAGCGTTGGCAGCTGTCTGAATTCCTGGCGCTTGGTGGGTGGCGGCCGGAAATTCAGAAAACCAAGGTTGTCCTCAGCTCTGTGGTGTGTTTGAGGCTAGCCTTGGCTACATGAGAATCAGACTCCAATTAATATAGGGCTGTGTCGAAGGAAAGTGGCATTGACTCCCTGTGGCTAACAAGTCTAGTCACCCTATCACCAATATTCACGCTACATCGTGAAGGACTGGGGTGTTGTGTGATATTTTGTTTGTGTTCTGACCAATGAAGCTTGCCTGAAGATGGAGAGCAGAGCTGGCCACTAGCTAACCATAGAAGCTGGCCAGTGGTGGCTCACACTTTTAATCCCAGCATTCAGGAGGTGGAGACAGAAAGTGGTAAGGTGGGGTGGAGACAGGATCTCAGCCCTTTTGGTCCGAGGATCCGGAGAGGTAGGAGGAGGTCACTGATGGCTGCTCTT
The DNA here is from genome assembly GCF_049852395.1 of Peromyscus maniculatus bairdii. Classification (NCBI taxonomy): domain Eukaryota; kingdom Metazoa; phylum Chordata; class Mammalia; order Rodentia; family Cricetidae; genus Peromyscus; species Peromyscus maniculatus. The sequence goes on from NC_134858.1 coordinate 44,903,549, forward strand.
CTGTTTCTCTGGTCTTTCGTGTCATTACCCTGATATCTGACACCTGGTTTTTATTGATAAGATTAATTAAATGTAATGTTTCGCTTTACTGGAGGTAAGCAGATGAAAGCAGTTTTAGATAGCCTTGACCAGCTAACTATAAAAGTTATGAAATAGTTTTCCTTTGTAGTTTTTTGTTCATTTGTTTTGAGACTGGACCTCACTACGTAGCCCTGGATGTCCTGGAACTCCATATCTAGACCAAGCTGAGCTTGAACTCACAGAGATCCGCCTGCCTCAGCCTCCCGAGTGCTGGGATTAAGGACGTGTGCCACCACACCCAGCTCCTTTGTAGAATTAGGCGAGGTTTAAAGACGCACACTGGAGCTGGGCGTGGTGGCACACACCTTTGATCCCAGGACTCAGAGGCAAGCGGATCTCTGTGAGTTCGAGGCCAGCCTGGTTTACAAAGTGAGTTCCAGGACAGCCAGGGATGTTACACAGAGAAACCTTGTCTGGAAAAAAACAAAACAAACAAACAAAAATGAATAGACAAATAAATAAATAAATAAAATGCACACTGTGTCTATAGAAGTCATCTTCATCTCCAAAATCTGCCCAGAGCATCTATCTATGCTGAAGTACACCAACCGGTCTCTTAGAGTATAAAGGTTGCTCCTGCTCACAAAGAGAGTATATAGGTAGCTAGGAAGCAAGACAGCCCATGGTTTCTAATCCCCTTGTCAAGCTTATTTATTAGGAAGTAGCTGATTGGAGTCTCAGGGTAAGAAAACCTGGGAAAGGACATTTGGTCTCAGGAAGAAAGTGGAAAAATGATTTATTGATGCCTACATTGTTCCAGCATGGGCAATGGTACCCACTTCCTCTCCTGCCAAAGGAATGGAGCATATTCATTTCAGCAAAAGTGTTTTTGAACATCTCTACCAGTCCTGTGCTGGGCGTTTGGGGGTGGAATGGAAGCCATTGGGCAGAATCCAATCCAGCTGGGGGAGTGCGGGGAACTGGTTCGTGGCTGTGCCTTTCTAAAGTTGTCCGAATGGGAAGCTGGTGGAGTGCTGGCTCGCACAGGAGTCCTTGGAGCAGAGAGGGAGATGAGGAGCCACCGGGGGAACAGTGGCGTCTACCTGTACTATTAGCATTCCACCATCAAAAGCTGATCGTGAAGAGCTGGCAAGAAAGGATGGAGGACAGCGAAGCGCAGGTGAGCGGGTTTCTTATTCCTTCCTTTTAACTTCCTCTGCCCCTTCTCTCAGAAGCCTCAGAAGCAGATGCAGGCCGCTGTGGCGGCCCCTCCCGCCTGGGCCTGTGCATTTCAAAGCCCTGCCTGGTGAAGAAGTCGTTGCTGGACTCCCGTGCTGACCCCACTCCAGCAGGCATGTGATGAATATTTCATAGTCCAGATGTAATCCTGCCTGCATTTTCTTCATCTGCCTCTGGCCGGTAACTCTCTCTCTCTCTTCCCAGTCCTCCATTCCACCCAAGCCCCAGTCCCCAGCCTGGACCCAGTCGGGAAAAATCAGTCACAACGTTTATCAGGAATCGGTATGAACCAGCCAAGCGCTGTGAAGAGCTAATCTGTTCAGAGCTAATAAGACCGAACAAAGTCGCCACAGACTCCGCCATGGGCATCGCTGATAAGGATTTGTCAGAAGAATTGCAGGTGAGATCTGAACAGCCCCGGGAAGTGGAATGCAAATGCCTCGCGCCCCAATCAGTTTCACGGGGCCTCTGCACCCAGGGACTGCCCACAGGACAGAGTGGGAAACACACAGGGCGGGGCAGGTAGAGGACTGCCGGATGCAGGCGAGCAGAATCACAGAGCACAGTCAGAAAGACTAGGGCAATGGTGGGGAGAGGGATGTGGAGATGTGGAGTAAAGGATGGGTAAGGACGAGACAGGAGCCTTGGGAAAGCCTAGCCTCTTTGGGCTCCTGGGCTGAATGGATGTGGTACACTATGGGTGTTGACATTGTTTAGAGGAGGCCAGGAGACAGCTTCGGCAGCCAAAGCGCTTGCCTTGAAAGTGTGAGGATCCGAGTCTGAATCCCCACACCCCATGTAAAGGTGAGCACAGCAATGTGGGCTGTAACTCCAGTGCGCCTACTAGGAAATGGACACAGGAGAATCTGGAGGCAGGCTGGCTGGCCTCGCATAGTGACAAGTGATAGAGACAAATTGTCCTTGACCTTTATGTGTACAGTGTGGTACACTCATGCTCCCTTCCAAATAAAAACAACAAAGACAACAACAAAAGGAAAAAAGAAGGAGAGATGGAGGGAGGGAGGGAAGAAAGAAAAGAAGCTGGGCAGAAATAAGACCTCCACCATCTGGAAACTGCGAAGCTGCTGGAGACAGAAGAGGGGCTGAGAATCACTCAATGGGACCAGTAAGTGAGTGATGCTGTAGAGCTGAGGTCAGAGTGGGGTGGTGAAGTCAGGCAGACGCGGGCCTGGGTTTCCTTCTGTTGTGCCCAGCTGTTGAGACCTCCAGAAAGTTGCCCACGTGCCTTCCTGAGGCTCAGTTTCTTCAAGACTCTGCTCTGGGCACCATGGGAGGGGACACAGGAAGGCTATAAAAAAAACATTAGTTATTTTCTGTCATCAATGTTGCTTTTGTTTTTTTCTATTTTGGTACTGGGGTTGGACCCCAGTGCTTTGGGCATGCTTATACACACTGATCACCTCCTCCTGAGCATCTACCTCCTCCTGAGCACCTCCTCCACTGAATGCCTCCTCCTCTTAGTTGTTGGGCATATAACCAGAGACCATCTACAATGGAATGCTCTCATTTGACTATTGATAAACTTTTTCTGTAAAGGACATTTTCAGCTTTGAAGGCCAATCAGTGTGGATCTCAATGACTGAACTCTGTTGTTGGGTCAAAGCAGCAACAGATTGAAGAGCAAGACTGTATTCTAATAAAACTTTATTTATGGCCGGGCATGGTGGTGCACGCCTTTAATCCCAGCACTCAGGAGGCAGAGGCAGGCGGATCTCCATGAGTTCGAGGCCAGCCTGGTCTACAGAGCGAGATCCAGGAAAGGCACAAAGCTACACAGAGAGACCCTGTCTTAAAAAAAGCATAAAACAAATAAACAAACAAAAAACCTTTTATTTATATGGAGAAGGGCTGTCTTACACCTGTAATTTAGCACTCCGGAGGCAGAGGCAAGAAGAGCAATGCCAGACTGGTCTACTTCGTGAGTTCCTTGCTAGCTCTGGCTACCAAGTGAGACCCTGTGGTTTGGATTTGGTCTTTGGAACTTTCTTTACTGAGCCCTAATGAAATAGATCTGCAAAGCTATGTTAGGTCCCATCCTCAGAAAAACTCCAAAGGCAGGCCATGGGCAGGATGTCTTTGAGCCAACTGGTTTCCTGAAGAGTCTGGAGCCCTCAGGGGTTGGGGTTTGGGGGTATGTGAGACCCGGCATGAAGATGGCTGCACTGGGTTTTGGTAGGGGGCAGACTCTAAGAGACCTGCAATTTCCCTCCAAAGAAGACATCCCATCCCTGGCTTTGTTAGAGTCTGCCCTCTCTTCATCTGGCTGAAAGTTTACTGTGAGCTGATGTATTTTTACAGCATCTCTTAAAAGCAGACACGTCTTCATCTTTTTCTTGAAATACATATCGTTAAATCTCTCTCCCAATTCCTTCTGGCTTATTGGACTTGGGAGCAAGCTGTGAAGAATGATTTGTTTTTGGGCCACAAAGCTACCCCCAAGACAGGCTTCTGTCACACCCCTGTAGCCACAGGGGAACGTGAAGGCGGGGAGGGCGTGAGGCTTTGCTGTGGGGTGTAAATGAGGTTTTTGAATAACACTGGTTTCCTATCCCTCACATGTTTTAAAATCTGATAGTTTTCTCAAGTGCTAAACTCCCCACTCCCAGGGCAATAATAGTCCTGCATCTGTGTGTAGAGTTACAGCTTGGGAAATACTTTCTCTCTCTGTCTGAAAGTCTCCACTACCATAAGGAAGCAGGCGATCCATCGGATGAGGAAACGGAAGTCTGGAGGGGCTACTCAGGAGCAGAAGAGGCCAGGAGAGACGGTGCTGGGAGTGAAATAAACAGTGGCCTCTAACAGATTCAGGTCCTGATGTTTGGAGCCCGGGGTGTGACACTTGAAAAGGGGATCTTTGCATCCTGAAGAGGATTACCCCTGATTTTCCATGTGGGCCCAGAATGCCGTAGATGTTCTTAGAACAGGGAGCCAGAAGCACATACATACATGCTCATGCACCTGCCACATGCATGCTCTTCCACATGTATGTGCACACACGCTCACATATATGCTCACAACACATGCATACATGTACACATGGCTCACACATGTGGATGCACACACACACAACACATATGAGCACAAATGTTTGCACAAACCTGTTCATGTACACAAGCTCATGTCAGTGTGAGCATACAAATGCACACACATGATCACGTGTACTTACACACGAGAGTGCATGTACATACAGAAGTTGAAAATGGAGGAGAAAGAGATTGTTGACATTGAAGATAGGAGTGATGTGGCCACAAGCCAAAGACTGCCAGCTGTCAAGAGAATCTGGAAGAGAGCAGGCACAGATTCTCTCCTGCAGTCTCCGGATAGAGCGTGTCCCTGCCGACTCCTTGGTTTTGGCCTGAGCCGTGACTGTTTTCCAGTCCCATGAGAGAATCATCTCCGTCGTTGGTCACCAGGAACCAGTGCTGCGGTAAAAGAGGAGCTAAGAGGTCAGAATGTGTGGGAAGAAACCTCTACCTGCTACCCTGCTCTCTGTCAAAGGTGACCAGCCAACCAGCTGCTCCTCACTGGTCCTCACCAGTGCTTAGAGATGTGGACCCAGGGAGAACATGAGTCAGGCCCATGCCCTCAGATGATCACAGGCTGGCTGAGGGTGTAGTGCACAGTGGCACCCGAGCAGGGGGCACAGGTGGGTATGTGATGGCTTGCCTGTCTGTGTACTGTGCACAGTCATTCGTAAGGCTGTGGATCTTTCCAGCATAGCCTGCAATGTGCTCTGGCTCCTTTAAACTTGTCCCTAGAAAATGGCTCCAGGAGAGTGTGCCCCCGATGGACATGGAGGTCCTTTATCTAGGCATACAGTAGGTGTGAAGGTATCCTATAATACAATGGCATTAACCTCCTGTCCTGAGAAAGCAAGATGCCCTGTTCAGCAGGACTCCTGACCAAGAAGCAGAATGGCCAGGACCCCAGGAGAAAGTGGGAAAGTGACAACAGATGTGATCTCAAGGACCAAACAAGGATGAGAATAAAAAGATAAGTGAAAATAAATTAAAACCAAATTGATTTCTTGTGTCCAATAGAGTTTTCTTTCTGTCTTTTCCCCCTTGAAGCAACATTTGGCATATGTAACGAATACTGTCCTAAGTCACTCGAAAAGAGTTAGAACTAACTGAAGGAGTGGGGTGCAGAGCTCAGCTTCATTTGAGTCACCCTCAGAGTCTGAAGCCTCCCTAGTGCCTGGGGAGGGCTCTGTCCCCCACTTGCCCTCCCTGCTGCTCCATATTGGTATACAGTTCATTTAGGGGGGCCTCAACCCTCTGGCCCACCTCATAGAAAGCAGGCTTACCTTCAAGTTGAACCCAAAATGTAAATATCCTAATTGGCATCTTATTAGCGCAAGCAGCAAAGCCCATTGCCACAGAAGAGAAAATTCCCAAGCCCTTACCAATTAATCTTTGGCTACGGCCAGCCCCTGCTCACTCCATCAACGGGCCAGCTTCCAATGTGTGTTGGAGGTGGGGGATGGGCTGGAGGATGGGCTCCTCATGGGTGCTTACTTTAGTCAAAAGGCACAGGCTCCGGGAGAGGTAAGAGAACTTGCTGCCGGGACATCCAGATGGCTGCACAGGGGACACAGCCGTGGAAGAGTGGAGATTGAGGACGGGGGATGGACACCTGTCATCTGTGGGGTCTTGAGTGGTAGCTGTGCAGCACCACAGTCCTG